>NC_071627.1:7870000-10370000 GCF_014839835.1 Dryobates pubescens
GGAGCCATCATACTTAAAGACGGCCAAGAAGTAAGTCACTGCTCACAAGCTAGTCTGAGTGTTGGAGGCAATGGCTTAGCCAAGGGTATCTGAGGGTGAAGGGCTGGAAAATCTGTTTCCCATCTTCACACTTGAAAGTTAGAGAGTTCTCTCACTGTGACCCATATCCAAACCTTAGCCCATCCCTTTTGCATATTCTGCCTTGTTCAAGACTTCAGCACAGCCAAGTGTAGACACAAAGCAGCATTCAGTAGGGATGTTGTGATCAAGGAAGTGCTGACATCTTGAGGAGTTTATTTCAAAGGTTCTTTGTGGCATAGAAGAATGCCTTATCTCCACTGATAAAACAACTTTTTATAACGTAGGGTCTTTTAAATACTAATGTGGAGAGGTAACTGTGCCCAGCAATGTAGGTATTACAACATAATACCTGATCTTGAATGTTTCCAGAGAGGTGGGAGATGCTTCATCCCTGGAACCATTCCAAATCAGATTGTTTGGGGCTTTGAGCAACCTGCTGTAGTTGCAGACTAGAGCTGACTGAAAGGGGGTTGGTCTGGATGACCTTTAAAGATCCTTTCCAACCCAAACCAGTCTGTGATTCTATAAACATTGAAATTAGGAGCAGTTTTTGGACATAATCAGTGGAAGAAGAGACATGTTCCAATCAGTCAGTGGTCAGGCTCACAGCATAGGTGCTTTGGATCATTATCTTGAAATCTTTCTCTGCCCTTGGATCAGGAATAGCCATAGCAGGTCACTCTTCCATGAAGTCTAGGTGGACTTTTGTCTCTGGTAGTGACCAAATGGGTACCCTGGTGAGGACTGTTCCTTCTCACTAAGTGGCATAAATACGTTGCAGCAATTAGCCCACTGATTTAAAAAGCAATCTATTCATCAGCATTTCTCCCTGCTGAATTAGTGCTGAAATGAATGAAGAATGCTGAAAAGGGTTCTTGCTTCACTCATCTTCACTGCTGCTTGCCTTACAGGGCACATTTTTAGTGAATTAAACTGTGGTGGCAACAAACTGGAGTCTGCAAGAATGAGCTTTGCTAAGAGCACTGGAAGAGCTTCTAAAAGCTGTTGAATTAGCTTCACTTCTTACATTTGTTTTTTACTTCCTCCAGCTTGATTCGTGGTATGTTATTTTAAATGGCACAGTGGAGATCAGCTATCCTGATGGGAAGAGTGAGAGCCTCTGTATGGGAAATAGCTTTGGGATTACTCCCTCTCTGGACAAACAGTACATGAATGGAGTGGTCAGAACAAAAGTAGATGACTGTCAGGTAAGATGACAATTCTATGCATGCACCCTATGTTTTCAGGTGTGGAATAAAACAGGCTGCTTTCATCTTAAGGCATGATCATTATTCCAGGAGCAGAAAAAAGGAGATTGGTATTTTGTGGGTCAAGGGCTCTGCTGATGCTGTGTTGGTTTTACAGTTGTTAGCAGCTGAGATGTATTTCCTACTGCTGTTAGGTGAGGAACAGGAGCTTCTGCTTTGTGCTGAGATGTCAGTTTAGTCCACCCTAGTCGTGCTCTGTGTGTGTAAGAAGAGATAAATAGAAAATAAACAGTTGTCACTTCTTAGAGCCTTTGTCCTCTACACTTAACCCATTTAAACAAGCTTTTTGGGATGTCAGAAGTTGACCAGTTCTGTTTGTCTTCTATTTCAAACTTCCATGTAGTTCAGCAGAACAGAGTGGGATTGGTATCAAATACTGTGCTATAGGGATGGTGTCAAAGCAGCCCAGAGATGGGGCTACATATGTATTTGGGATATTTAACAATCCTGTGTTGTCTGGGGACAGTTTGTGTGTATAGCCCAGCAAGACTACTGGAGGATTCTGAACCACGTGGAAAAAAACACTCACAAAGTGGAGGAGGAAGGAGAAATTGTTATGGTAAAAGAGCACAGAGAGCTGGATCGCAGCGGGACCAGGAAAGGACACATAGTTATCAAGGTGAATTTCTTTCTTTGCTTTCCATTGGTGTATTAAACCTTTCTTTATCAGTAAGTACGGGTTTGGTTTGATTCTAGAACCACATGCTCAATTTTGCCTGTCTCAGCTCAGAGAAAAAATAATTATTGGAGGGAATTTATGTTACTTAACAAATGAACTTCCATCCCTCTTTCGGTAAAGTTAGAGCTGTTCAGCACATACCTAGAGTCTTCCACTGGGAGCTCCCTTCGTGTGTCTTTATGTATCAACCTGTGCTTTGTAATCTGGGAAGAGGACCTGAAACTGTTTATTAAAAATAAAATGAAGGGCAGTTACTAATTATTTTTGCCAGGTGTTACCTCTAGAAAATATTTGGGCTGAGAGAAGCATGAACATTTGATTTAAAAACATGTTGGTATATTGATTTAAAAACACATTAGTGTATTTTCTCCTGAGTTTGCCATTACTGAATTGTAAAAGAGACTGTAGAGTCCACATGGGTTTATGTTCAGAAATGGTGGCAAGAGAGATTGGTTATTTTTGGTGTTTAATTTTGAAGGCAACACCCGAGCGACTCATCATGCACTTAATAGAAGAGCATTCGATCGTGGATCCAACCTACATCGAGGATTTCCTTTTAACATACAGAACATTTCTCACCAGCCCTCTGGAAGTTGGAAATAAACTCTTGGAATGGTTCACAGTGGACAGCCTCAGGGATAAGGTTGGTTTGAGTCAGAGAGATCAGTATTTCTGGGGAAGGTGTCTCGATATTGATTCCTGTTTGTGTCGCTGATAAGCTGGGATCGTGTTCCAGCTGGTTTATATCAACTAGTTTAAAGCAAAGTATTTTTCACTAGTGTCAAGAAAGATTCTCCAGTGAGCTGTGTATGTGTGTAGTGAACTCTCCTAAATTGGGTCTGACACTGCTGCTCTTCTGGAGAAGGATAAATAGACCTTCTAACCACACTTCCATATCTGAAGGGGACCTACGGGAAGACTGGGGAGGGACTGTTCAGGAGGGCCTGTGGTGATAAGACCAAGGGGCAATGGTTTGAAACTGGAGCAGGGGAGGTTAGGTTGAACATGAAGCTCTTTACAATGAGAGTGGTAAAATCCCAGAACAGGCTGCTCAGGGATGTGGTTGATGTCCCATCCTTGGAGACATTCAATGTCAGACTTGATGTGGGCAGCCTGACCTAGTTGGGGATGTCCCTGCTGAGTGCTGTGGGCTTGGACAAGATGACCTTTGAGGGTCCCTTCCAACCTGATGCAATCTGTGAACCTGTAAATGCTGTTTCCTATTGAATTTAAAGGTGCAAATGGCAGTCTCTGGAATCCTTTTTCACCAGAAATGCAGGGAAATTGTGTTCATGGTCTCGTTCTGTTCATAACAGCATTGTGCTTGTCTTCCATGACTTTCTACTGCAGAGCTTTTCAGTGCATGGAGCACATTTTATTTGAGCAACTTATTGCAAACTCAGTACTTAAAATAAACTCTGTTCAAGACAGGTGCAGTCCATAAAAATGCTTCCATAAATAGGATGAGGTTCCACTCAATGTACACACATACACATGAAAAATGGTCATCCTCTGGCACTTGGATCCATGTCCAATTTGTTGCAAATTAGGGCAGTAAAATTCTTGGCCAGTGGTTTTATGTGTCCAAGCTTTGAGCTGTAGGAAACCAAACAGCCACTCAACACCCTCTATTTTCTTGCCTAAGAAATTGGCTGGGGTCTTTTGCTGTGGTTATTTCTTCTCTCGTTACCTTTTCCCATGCTGTTCATTTTGGCAACTGCTGGCTTTCAAGAAAAGGAAAGTGAAAAACCCAAACTGTCTCAGTGAATAAAAGAGCAAATTGTTTATTTTTAGGAATGAGACTGCTATAAATTCACCTTTATAACATGGATGGATAAAATAGTTGTCAGACCAACTTCATCATGTATGCTACTAGCACATAGAGAAGCAACCCGAAGATTTAACTAAAAGTTCTTAAAACAAATCTTTTTATCATCACAACATGGTTCCTAGAACTATAGGGATATCATAGAGCCATAGAATGGTTTGGGTTGGAAGGGACCTTAAAGATCATCAAGTTCCAACCCCCTGCCATGGGCAGGGACACCTTCCACTAGACCAGATTGCTCAAGGTCCCACCCAGCCTGGCCTTGAAGAGGCTTGGAGCCTCCACAACTTCTCTGGGCAAGCTGTTCCTGTGCCTCACCACCCTCATGGGGAAGAATTTCTTCCTGATGTCTCATCTAAATCAAACTTCTTCCACTTAGAAGCCATCACTGTCATCCTGTCACTCATGCCTCTGTCAAAGGTCCCTCTCTAGCGCACCAGCAGCCCCCTTCAAATACTGAAAGGCTTCTCTAAGGTCTCCCTGGAGCCTTCTCTTCCCCAACTTACTCAGTCTGTCTTGATAGCAGAGGTGTTCCACCCCTTGGATCATCTTCATGGCCCTCCTTGATCATTAGGATGCTTTAAAGAATTAAGTTTGACAAACAGCGTAAGAGTTAACCAAAGATGGATTTGTGAGTACCAGTGATGTGGGCAATGAGGTGTAGATATGTTTGGCTTTATATTTTTCATTTGTTTCCACAAATAAAAGAGAAGATGATTTCAAGTGTAAATGTCAAGGACATGGTCACGAACAAATGCAGGAGTCTGTCCTTTGTTGTTCTGCCATGTCCTTGTACCCTTCTTTGCTTGTAGATTAAAGCCTATAGGAGAAGAATCATGGGTACCTGTATTGTATAAACATAACTCTTCTGTTTGTTTTCCAGGTTACCAGAGTGGTCTTACTGTGGGTGAACAATCATTTTAATGATTTTGAAGGGGATCCTGCTATGACTCGATTTCTGGAGGAATTTGAGAAGAACTTGGAAGACACGGTAAGAACAACAGGGAGCCCCTGTCAGACTGCCTCATCTTACACTTTTCCATTCTCCAGTGTGTTACCAGTGACTTAACACACACACATTTTCAACACCAGTGACTAACACGTTGTAAATCTCTAAGTCTTAACAGTTAATAGATGGCTTTTTAACATGGACATTTGTTCTTAAATAGATCTGTGTCCAGTTCTGGGCTCCTCAATTTAAGAAGGACATGAAGACTCTTGAATATGTCCACAGAAGGGCAGTGAGGCTGGGGAGAGGCCTTGAGCACAAGCCCTATGAGGAGAGGCTGAGGGAGCTGGGATTATTTAGCCTGGAGAAGAGGAGGCTCAGGGGAGACCTTACTGCTCTCCACAACTACCTGAAGGGAGGTTGTAGCCAGGAGTGGGGGTTGGTCTCTTCTCCCAGGCAACCAGCACCAGAACAAGAGGACACAGTCTCAAGCTGTGCCAGGGGAAGTTTGGGCTGGAGGTGAGGAGAAAGTTCTTCACTGAGAGAGTTGTTAGCCATTGGGATGTGCTGCCCAGTGAGGTGGTGGAGTCACCATCCCTGGAGGAGTTCAAGATGGGATTGGACGTGGCACTTGGTGCCATGGTTTAGTAGTCATGAGGTCTTGGGTGACAGGTTGGACTTGATGATCTTTGAGGTCTTTTTCAACCTTATTGATTCTGTGATTCTATAATTAGGTCTAAAGCCAATATTAAATAGCACTCAGTGACTTTTCTGCATTACTGCAAAAGAGAATGAGGTTTATTTAGTAAGATTTGGATACATGGCACCAAAAATATTTTTATATTTTTTTTGCTGGCACTTGGCAGTGATTTCACAACTATTTGTTTTACCAGAAATGTAAAGAAAACATTACACTCCATGTTGTGTCTTCTGTCTTACAGAAAATGAAAGGGCATCTCAGACTGCTGAATATTGCCTGTGCTGCCAAAGCAAAATGGAGACAGATCACCCTGCAGAAGCCTTCCAGAGATTCACCACTGTTTTTCAGCCTCCTGGGAGGAAGTGACAAAGGGTTTGGTATTTTTGTGGAGACTGTGGAAGTGGGCAGTAAAGCAGCAGAAGCTGGACTCAAGCGTGGTGATCAGGTAAAAAAGAATAAAGGTCATTATTTTAATGAATTTTTATTCTGCCTCAACCATTTGTTGCGCTGTCAACAAAAGATGATGCTGGTTACTAGAAGCAAACAACTGGCTGGTATTCTGTTGTGAATGCCACAGTTCAGCTTCACTTGACATGTGGTAAATGAGTTTCTATTAAATAGCTGTAAAATATTGAAGTATTTCAAAACCCAAATTGGGTAAAAAACCAAGCAAGTTGTGGTTATTTAGGCAGCTTTCTGATCAGAAATATATTGGACTCAACAGGCTGCCCACGGAGATTGTGGATGCCCCCTCCAGGGAGGTGTTCAAGGCCAGGTTGGATGAGACCTTGAGCAACCTGGACTCATGGGAAGGTGTTCCTGCCCATGGCAGGGGGGTTGGAACTAGGTGATCTTTAAGGTCTTTTCCAGCCCAAACCATTCCATGAATCTGTGATTCCCACCACGTGTGAGTCATTCCAGTTCACTGAGGCTGGTGAAGCAGTAGCAGTTCACATCAGCTGAAAATCCAGCCTTTGATGTAGTATCAGCTCTACCATGCTCCACCACTTTTGGTTCAGTTCTTGATTGCAAGGATGCTTTTTTAGCACAGAAAATAAATCTCTTTAAATCCTTTGTCAGGTGGAGTGAAGGTCCTGGCATGTTTACGGGATCTCTCTTCACTGACATGATTAAAGTAGTTATTTTAGAGCGAATGTTTTCATTCTACAACTGCTCTGAAGGTGAGGAGATAGCTTCTGGAAAGTTCTTTCTGTTCCCTGTATTACCACCTTTGTATTTGTAAGCCAGGTGCTCTTCTAAGAGTCCATTTTTTGTTTCTTCTTAAAGATAATGGAAGTAAATGGACAGAATTTTGAGAACATTACCTTTGCAAAAGCTCTGGAAATCCTAAGGAACAACACTCATCTCTCCATTACTGTAAAAACAAACATTTTTGGTGAGTAGGCTTTTATGTATGATGTATTTAATGGATGTGAAGTAAAACTCCACTCTTTCTGGCTTTACAAGTGCAGTAAAATCCCCCCCCTTGTTTTCCCCAACATGCACTAGGAGTGAAAATTGGTGCAGAAGTCCCCTTGTTGTGCCTCCATTTGCTCAGATAAGTCCCTGTGTGCCAAGGGCTGCATGCTGAGTGGCACCAAGCCAGCACAGGCAGCTCTTCACTCCCTGAGAAATCCTCAGATGACTGTTTAAGCAGCTTTAGTGTCCCTTCATGCGATATGGCTGATCCAGAGCCAAGGGAGCCGGGCCAAAACCTTTTCTGCCAAGAAACAGCAAAAAATGTCAAAATGGGCTTGTGTAAAACTTTTTCTAATGGCTGTAAGAGCCATAGGAGAAATTGCCTCTATAGATGATGCTGTAAAGGGGATATAAAACATGGAATGGCACATAAATGTCGGCTTTTAATTGTCAGAGTGAATATAAACACATAAATACCTCTTTAAAAATCTCAGTCAAATCATCTGTTCATTTTCCATAATCCTGTTCAGGCAAGAAAATAACCACGGCTACAGAAAGAATGGGAGTGTGCAGGAGACAGCTCCTTCCTCTGGAGCTGTGTCTGAGACCTTCTGAGGGTCTCCTCTTCTTATTTCCCCCCTCCAGTTGCCTGCCCTTGTTCACTATCGATTTCCTTTGCAGTCATCATTTGCTGTTAACACTCTGCAGGTAAAAAGTTTCTGAGATCCTAGAAGCTGCTTAGCAGCATAATTCCCCAAAAGCATGAAGCAGCCACACTTAATGGGTGGTCTGGCCTTACGTGAAATGACATGAAATAAAGTGTAACTGTAGCCGAGACAGATCATTCATTGGCATTATAAATGTAAGCAATGCACATTTACAAGTAGATTGCAATCTCTTCCTGCTAGCTGATACAATGTCAAGGTGGTTTCTCTATTCAATTTGAATAAATTCCTGTCTGGAAGCATCTTTTTGGTTTTTCCTTTCCAAAGGTGATACTTATTATCCTGCCTTTTTAATTGAGTGCTGAGCGTCTGGTGCTGACAAGGAGCAATTCCCTTTCTTATATTGAATCTGTTCTGTGAAGGCTTGTAGCCTTAGAGTTCATTATGCAGCAGCAAAATGTAATTTGACTGGATCTTTCTATACAGAAAGTCCTGGTTACCTTGTTCATAGGGATAATCTTGGGCAATTTGCTCTGTATCTGAGGAATTTGCTCTGCATTTTCCCACTATCCTCATGTTGCCAACAGAAAATACTGAAGTTTTTTTTACTTGAGGGATTTAAGAAGACTGGAAAAAGGTTTTAAAAACCCTTAAAAAAACCTTTTTTCTTGATAAACCAATTGGAACAATTAATTTTCACCTTTTGTATGTGGGAGGAAACATAAAGAACACAAACACTATCTTTTCCATGGAATTACATCTCTGGCAGTGTCAGCGTTGGTAATAAACTGGCTCAGTTTGATAATTGCAATAGGAAATTTGATGTAGCTTCTGTTCAGTAATATTACTAGAAGCAAACAAAGGCACTTTGGAAAATATCACTCTGTCTGGAAGTTATTTTTGAGGAAGCAGCTGCACTCGATTACCTAAAAGATGCAGACAAAAAAACCTCAATAAATACACAGAGCTGATGGCTGTGAAAGCAATGTTTCACAGAATCCCAAAATGCCAGCATGGTGAGGGTTAGAAGGGACCCCTGGAGATCATCCAGTCCAACCCCACTGCTAAAGCAGGGGCACCCAAACAGCATGCCCAGGATCATAATGGCCCAGGGGGGATTGGAAACTCTGCAGAGAAGGAGACTCCACTACCTCTCTGGGTAGCCTGCTCCAGGGTTCCAGCACCCCTAGTACCAAAGAAGTTTCTCCTTCTGGTCAGATGGAACCTTCTGTGTTCCAGTTTGTGCCCATTGCCCCTTGTCTTGTCACTGGGCACCACTGGCAGCTCTTGCTGAGCACTGATCAGATCCTTCTCCAGGCTCAACAGCCCCAGGACTCTCAGCCTTTCCTTCTCACAGAGCTGCTCCAGGCCCCTCAGCATGTTTGTAGCCTGTACTGGACTCTCTCCAGTAGTTCCCTGTCTCTGTTGAACTGGGGATGTAGCTCCTTGTTCTGTATCCCATAATGGTAAGCTGGGTCTGTTAGACGTGCTGTGATTTGTGCTAATTTCCACAGCAGTTGGGAGAACTGTGCTGTGCAGGATGTTTGATTGAACATTTAGGGGTTACCCTTTCTGCCAAGATAATCAAAAGCAAAACTCATAGTATCACAGTATATTAGAGGTTAGAAGGGATCTGAAGAGATCATTGGGTTCAACCCCCCTGCCAAAGCAGGATCACTTAGGGTAGTCTGCACAGGAATGCATCCAGGTGGGGTTTGAAAGTCTCCGGAGAAGGAGACTCCACAACCTCCCTGGGCAGCCTGTTCCAGTGCTCCGTCACCCTCACTGTAAAGAAGTTTCTCCTCATGTTGAGGTGAAATCTTCTATGTTCAAACTTGAACCTGTTGTTTCTTGTCTTACTACTCTGCACCACTGAAAAGAGCTTGGCCCCATCCACTTGGCACTCACCCCTCGATATTTATACACATTGAGGTCCCCTCTCAGTCTTCTCAAGATTAAATAGCCCCAAGCTCTCAGTCTCTCTTCACAGGGGAGATGCTCAAGTCTCTTATCATCCTCATGGCTCTCCATTAGATTCTCTCCAGCAGGTCTCTGTCTTTCTTGAACTGAGGAGCTCAAAACTGGACACAGTATTCCAGGTGTGATCTCACCAGGGCAGAGTAGGGAGGTAAAAGAACT
The DNA here is from genome assembly GCF_014839835.1 of Dryobates pubescens. NCBI lineage: Eukaryota > Metazoa > Chordata > Aves > Piciformes > Picidae > Dryobates > Dryobates pubescens. The sequence goes on from NC_071627.1 coordinate 7,879,729, forward strand.
TCCCTAGACCTGCTGGACACACCCTTCTCAATGCATCCCAGGATACTGTTGGCTTTCTTGGCCACAAGGGCACATTGGTCCTGTCCACCAGCACTCCAAGGTCTTTCTCTGTGGAGCTGCTTTCCAGCAGGGCAGCCTCTAACCTGTACTGGTGCCTGTTACTATTCTTCCTCAGATGCAGGACCCTGCACTTGTCCTTGTTAAACTTCATGAGGTTTGCCTGCACCCAGCTCTCCAGCCTGTCCAGGTCGTGTTGGATGCTGCACAACCTGACATGGGATAAGGCCCAGTTTAAAACGCAACGTGTTGCCTGGTTTGGAACTCTTTGGTTCACTTTTCCAGCAGGGATGTGGGGAAGGAAAAGGCTTGAGGGGAAGGAAGAATTCACTGTACGGTTTTAAGCGTGGAAAGATGAATCACAACAATTCTTTCTTCTCTTGCAGTGTTTAAGGAGCTGCTCTGCAGGATAGGACAGGAAAAGAATGGAATTCCACATATTCCCAAAATTGCAGAAAAGAAAACCAACCGCTACTCCATCCCAGATATGCCTGGAGATGTGGAACAGATGTTTCCCCGTGAAAAGGGAAACAAGAAACTGAAAGCAAACACTGTGTCTGGTGGGAGAAACAGAATCAGGAAAATCTTAGACAAGACCCGATTCAGCATCTTGCCTCCAAAGCTCTTCAGGTTTGTCAGACTCTGCTGGCCAGAAAGTGTTGGTTCCTTAGTAAGCTGTCATGCTTTAGTTGCTTAGAATCCTCAGTCATCATGTTGTTTATCTTGTTAGGAAATTGCAGCAAATCATAGAATCCTTCTGGTTGGATAAGACCTTCAAGACAGAATCCAGCCAAATCTGACCCATAAGTGCAGAACAAGACCAAAACATCTTTTCTCTCCCAAAAAATCCTTTCAAATGTGCTTTTTCCTCTTTGTTTTGAAAGCCCATCTGCAACAGGTGATTAAAACATCTGAGTGCCATCATATGATGACAATCAGAGGGCTACAGCACTTCTCCTAAGACAGGCTGAAGGAGTTGTGTCTGTTCAGCCCTGAGAAGAGAAGGCTCTAGGGACACTTTAGAGCAGACTTCCAATACATGAAGGAGGCTACAAGAGAGATGGGGAGGACTATTTTTTTTTTTTCAGGGCTTGTGACAATGGTTTGGAGCTAGAGGAGGGTAGATTTAAGTTGGCCATTAGGAAGAAATTCTTTGCTGAGGGTGGTGAGATACTAGAAAGGGTTGCCTACAGAAGTTGTGGATGCCTCATCCCTGGAAGCGTTTAAGACCAGGCTGGATGAGGGTTTGAGCATCCTGCTCTAGTGGGAGGTGTCCTTGCCCATGGGGTTGGAACTAGATAATCCTTAATGTTCCTTCCAACCCGTTCTATGATTATTTGCCTTCGTTTCCCTCATCCAAGGAGCTCCGTGCCCCTCACTGAAGCAGTCCTGTTTTGCAGTGATGGCAGCGTGAGCCAGTCGCAGGACGACAGCATCGTGGGGACGCGGCAGTGCCGGCACAGCCTGGCCATCATGCCCATCCCGGGAACGCTCTCCTCCAGCAGCCCAGACCTGCTGCAGCCCACAACCAGCATTCTGGATTTCTCTAATCCTTCAGGTAAACCAGCAGCTTCAGCTTCATTTGCAGGATGATGACAAAGACAGAATCCCATCTTTTCTTGGCATCAAACATGCTGACTGCAGTTCCCTGCTTAGCTTGTGACTCTAACAGGGCCAAACTGGAGAGTCACTGAAAATCCAGATCTGCCTGAACCTCTCTTCCCTGATTTTCGGTAATGTGACACTTAGCTTGTGTTTAGAAAGAGATGGGTTTTGCCACCTCTTTGATTTACTGGAGTTTACCAGAGCAGATTGTCCTTGTCTGCACCTTCCTCTTGTCATCTCTTCCCAGTACCGATGCTCCTGGTGAATTGACTTGTCCATCCACCACCTCTGAATATATGTTTCAAGCAGTGTTTTGGATAAACTAGGGCTGCCATGGTAGCAAGGCAGTGATACTGATGTTTAATATCTCACAAACATGTATATTCAGCTGTATAGAAGAACTGAAAAAGGTTTTGAGATGTGCAGTCTGCACTTTCCTTGCTGTTGCTGTAGGAATACATTTCTGGGTGGCTGCAAGAGGCATTTGTTGTTATGTGCAGCTGCCTGTAAACATGTCAAATCAGAGTCATGGTTTTTCATTTCAAGTGTAAGTTCAGTGCCTAATTACATGCTCTGTAAAGTGCCTTGTGGCTTATTTTTATGTAAACTTGCAGATTTCCCCTTTAAAAAGGATGCATGCAGATAGATCCTATCAGCAGCATAAACATCCATAGCAGTAAGTTCCCTTTTTGCTGCAAAGCCAGGTTCTTGCTGCCTGCCTGAGAGCTGCACATGTGTTCTGTGAGAATCTTCACCTAACATGACAGCAGTTACTGCAGAGTATGAAATGCTGGTAAACTAGTCCTTCTTACCTTTAACTTCACTATAACTTATCTGGTGCCATTTGGCATGGCAGAGAAAATCAAATTGTTTATTCAGTGCACTGCATACACTTGGTAAGTTTTCTAAGTATCTAAATCTTGATTTGGTGTTGACAGAGTTATGTTTTTTTTTTCCCTTCTCTTTTTTTTTTATTTTCCTGCTGGCAGCTGTTGGGTTTTACTGTAAGTATCCTGATGTATGGCATCTGTAGACCTTAATATTGCATGGCTTGCCTGTTAAGCTTACCCCTTCCATTCATTGCATTGATGTAATTATTACTGGGAGGGCATTGAAGAATTCTGTGCCCTATAATCTTCCCTTCGATGAACCAAATCTGTCAGTTCTCTTCATGGGCACTGTGCTGAGGCTGAGTATTGCATTTTATTGCCACTTCTGCCACCGACACAGAATGACCTTTGGTAGGGTTACTTTGCTTCTCTCTGACCTCAATTTAAAGGAATGAAGCTGCTTTGACGTAGAAACTGAAAGTTGAAATGATAACATAGCCTGGCATTTAGTTTCCTCTTCTGTCGAACTTTACAACTAAAATTACATGCATGCAAACTTGAAAGGTGGTTTATGGTGGCATCAGAAACGGAATAATCCGTAAGAAAATGATTGTAATTAATATTTACTTGCTGGAAGACATTCATGTGCTGTCACCAGATACCTGAATTTCAGTTGCATGGTGGTTCTTTTGTTTTCTTTTTCTCTCTCCTTTTTTTCCCCCCCAAGTTACATTTCAGTTTTTGGTTCTATACTTTGAATATGTTTTGATTTTTAGGTGTGTTGATACCAGGGTGTAGATCTTTGCCTCTTCTCTCGATCTGTTAGGATTGCATGAGTGCAAGCATTTCCCAAATTGCTCAGTGTGTCATTTTCAGCACTTTTCACTCTGAAATAAGTACATAATATTTATTTTTAGCCTTTACTGCCCCCATTCCTATATACATGAAGCTTTTTCCAGTTCAACTAGTCACCAGCTATTGGTGAGCCCATTCTGACACTGTTAGAATAGTTTTCAAGCAGAATTTTTTTTTTGAACACACTGTTTCCTCCCAAGTTCCAATTTATTTGCATCTGATATTGAAGCTTTCTTTTTTGCCAACAAGGAAATACTTCAGATGTTGGGTCATAAATTACCTGCTTGCTTTTTGCTCGGAAATGTCAACTGCTTGCCCTGCATGACATCATTAAACCCTGATGCAGGGAAAAGTAACCCCCAAGTCACTTCTGTGTTAAAAGAGATCTTAAGTTCTTCCTTAAACAGTGAGTTTTGAGAGAGAAAAATAAGTGAATAGGGTGATGGGGTAAACAAAACATAAAAGGTTGTGCTGGAAGGAGCTGGATGCCCAGCAGATGATTCTCCTTCATTCCCTCTCTGATCCCCAGGGCTCCAGGGGCTCTCCTGTGCTGGCAGGTCACAGCCCTCCCTCCATCCTCAGGTTTGGCTCTTATTGCTGAGGCTGTTTAAGGCTGGTCAGATGACAGTGAGAGAAGTGAAGTGCTGTTGGGAGGTTGTGCTGTAATAACAGCCCTTTATGTCTCTCACTGGGACTCTCTGATGTGGCAACTAATGGCACATCAACTTCTGAGGTGGCTTTCCAACAGCTTCAAGATCTGAAGAGGTGGCTGAGGGCTCAGCAAGATCCTCCCACGTTCTCAGGACTGCAGAAAACTTGTGGGGTTTTAGTCTTCAGAGTTGAGGGAGGGGCAGAACTGTACTTTTCTGACCTTTAAATCAGGGAGTACTCTGACTCTTGACTTCTCCCACCACCCTCCTTCCCCCAGTCAGTTTTATTTTGAAAACCTTCTGTAATAACTCATGCAGCAAATAATTTCCAATCATCAAGCTGTAGCTTAAACATGTGCTTCTTTAGATATTTATTTCCTGCTGTAGGCTACTTTGGATAAAGTTGTTCTCTAGTGCATTTTTAATACATAAAATGTGCTATAAATAAGTACAGTAGCCAAAGAATTAACTGCTGGCAGCAGCTTTGTTCCCTCAGGGTGACAGAGCGAGTGTAAAAGCTTACAGCTACTTATGGGAGCAACCAAATCTCCTTTCTCCTTTACATCCTCCCACCCACAGCCTATCCATGCATGTTTACAGCTTCCCGTCCCCAGGAAGGGTGTCCTGGCACACAGCTTGAGCCTGGCTCTTGCAAAGACACAAGAGCCAAAGGAGGGATGATGCTGCTCAAGTTTGAGACATGCCAAGAAGGGCAGTGTACAGCTTAGCAATCACAGAGAATCACAAAATGGTTGGGGTTCAGAGAGTCCTCTGGTGATCGAATCTAACCCCTCTACCAGAGCAGGGTCACCTAGGGCAGGTCACACAGCAATGCATCCAGGCAGGTCTTGAAAGTCTTCAGAAAAGGAGACTCCACAACCTCTCTGGGCAGCGTGCTCCAGCACCCTCACAGCAAAGAATTTTTATCTCGTGTTGATGTGGGACCTCCTGGGCTCCAGTTTGTGCCTGTTGCCCCTTGTCCTATCACAGGACACCACTGAAAAGAGCCTGGCCCCATTTTGATGCTCACCCCTCAGATATTTATAGACATATTAGTAAGATCCCCTCTCAGTCTTCTCTTCTCCAGATGAAACAGCCCCCTATCTCTCAGCCTCATAAGAGAAACATTCCAGGCCCTTATTCAGTGTCTCAAGATGTCCTGTACTTGGATTGTGGTGGTGGAATGAGTACCATCTGAAGTATAATGAGTATCAGTTCAACTGGGTTGGAAATGGAGAGAAGAGAAAAGTCCTCTTATTTTCCTCTAAAACTTGAAGAAAATTACTGTTTTAGTGGCTACTTACCACATCCAGCATGGCTCTTTTTTGTCTTGCTACCTGTTTTTTGTTTTCTGGCTCTCAAACAAGACAGTAAATGACCTTGTGGAAGAAGCACTTCATCCCTGAAGGGTGTTACTGTGTTATTTCAGATATTCCAGATCAAGTCATACGAGTTTTCAAAGCAGATCAGCAGAGCTGTTACATCATCATCAGCAAAGACACTACAGCCAAAGAAGTGGTGAGCCACGCTGTCCACGAGTTCAACCTGACAGGAGCCCCAGAGACCTACTCTTTGTGTGAGGTGTCCGTCAGCCCCGAGGGAGTCATCAAACAGAGGAGACTCCCAGATCAGTTCTCCAAACTGGCCGACAGGATCCAACTCAACGGAAGGTAAATCCCATTTGTTGTGTCTTAGTTTGGATTATTTGGCTTTTAGGAGTGAGACATCTGAAAGAATCATCAGGGAGGGATGATTTAATTGAAGTAGGCAGGTGCCTATTAGAACTAGTAAGTAAGTGTTAGTGACTTACAGAATCCCAGCATGGTGACCCCTGGAGATCATCCATTCCAACCCCACTGCTAAAGCAGGGGCACCCACAGCAGCTTGCCCAGGATCTCAGTGGCTGGGGGGGCTGGAATCTCTCTAGACGAGGAGACTCCACAACCTCTCTGGGCAGCCTGCTCCAGGGCTCCAGCACCCTCTCTAGCAAAGAAGCTTCTCCTTCTGTTTAGGTGAAGTTTCCTGGCTCTCCAGTAATTTCCTGTATCTTTTGAACTGGAGAGCCCAGAACTGGACCCAGTACTCCAGCTGTTGCCTCACAAAGTAAAGGCAAAGTAAAGGAAGAGGGAGAACCTCTCTTGACCCACTGGCCACACACTTCTTGATGCACCCAGGGACACTATTGGTCTTCCTGGCCATGAGGGCATATTGTGAACTTGTCCGCCATCACTCCCAGGTCCTTCTCCACAGAGCTGCTTACCAGCAGATCACCCCTCACCTGTACTGGTGCAGGGGGTTCTTCCTCCACAGGTGCAGGACCCTACACTTTTCCTTGTTGAACTTCACATGAGATTCCTCTTTGCCCAACTCTCCAGCCTGGCCAGGTCTCGCTCAAGGGCAGCACAGCCTGAGGGGGTGTCAGACACTCCTCCCAGTCTGGTATCATCAGCAAACTGACTAAGGGTACACACTGTCCTTTATCCAGGTTGTAGATGAAGATGTTGAGCAAGATCTCTTCCTTCTCTTCTCTTCTTTGTTTCACCCTCCTCTTCTACACCCAAGAAAACCCACCCCAAGACTATATCCAGCTTGCTTGATGACAACTAAATTGAGCAGATCAGGTTAATTTACATAGTGGCTTACTCTTAGGAAGAAAAAAGTTGCATTTATTCTGACACTACTCACATACCTTAGGGCTACACCATACAATTAATTCCTTTCTCAACAATGTCACATTGCAGTGAACTGATGCTAACCTTCCATTTTTATGTAAACTGTTATGAATGTTTCTGAAATGTTAAGTGCTCCAGTTTTATTTGATGACCTGATCCATACCAGAAGGAAGTTTATTAAATAAAGAATTCTTTAGGCTTCTTTGCTAGGCGACAGAGGGAATTTATGAGGAATAAACTTGGGTATATCTGAAAGTGATCTGCTTGGGACCATGGAAATGAATTTTCCAGATACATTTTTATTTCCTGAATCCTCTGTGCTTTATGTAAATATTAATGTGCCACACTTAAATATATGTAAGAATCCACACTAAGTTTGTGTAAGAAATGGAGAAATACATTAACAAGAGATTTCTCAGGACTAATGTGTATTTAAAATGTTATTTCACTGCTGGATTTACAAATGGAAAAGTAAGTGACCTTTTCCTGAAGGTGAAAGCTGCAGCGTGCTACAGCCACAGAACAGAAGGTATTAGCAAAGAGGTGGATTAAACCAGCTCTTGAAATGTTCTCCTACTTCAGTAATGATGGTATTTTGTGCTAGCTAGAGTACAAGGTTATGCTGTCCCTTCTTTCTACTCTCTGTGCCTCTTCCTCTGGGTTGTTAACATCAATGTGGCAGTGCTCTCTCATAAACACCCCTCTGGTGTCACTAATGTCCACGTTGATTGGTGTAGTTCAATGTCTTTGTGTTCACAAAGCCTCTGAAGAGCGTCTCTAATGTTTCATTGTAACTCTATTATTCTTTAGGTATTATCTAAAAAACAACATGGAGACAGAGACCTTATGCTCAGACGAGGATGCTCAAGAGCTCCTGAGAGAAAGCCAAATTTCCCTCCTCCAGCTGAGCACCATTGAGGTGGCCACTCAGCTTTCCATGAGGGACTTTGAGTTATTTCGCAACATTGAGCCTACCGAGTACATCGATGACCTTTACAAGCTGGACTCCAAAACAGGAAACGCTCACCTGAAACAGTTTGAGGATGTCATAAATCAAGAGACGTTCTGGGTTGCCATGGAAATTTTAGCAGAGCCCAACCAGCTGAAGAGGATGAAGATTATTAAGCATTTCATTAAAATTGCCCTCCACTGCCGAGAATGCAAGAACTTCAACTCCATGTTCGCCGTCATAAGGTAAAACTCTTCCCAGCTGTCAGGTCTGCTTTGTGCTGCCAAAGGCAATTGTGAGTCAAAATGGAAAGAAAAAGCTGTATCCTGAAGGGATCCCCCCATGGTTTGAGGGAATTGTCAAGCTTTTCAAAAATCCAGGCTGTGTACAAAGACCTGTGTTGCCACCACAATCTCTACCTTCCTCAACCTCCCAAGTTCAGTCTGCGGTGGTCGATGCAACTGTCTCTTCTTTACCCATTAGCTAGCAGGGAAAGAGAAGATTAGGCCAAAACCACTGTTTGATTGGTGAACCTCAGAAATCTGCTTGCACATTGCTGTCATTTCCCTTCTCTTTTCAGTCCTTACTGCTTTTTTTCAGTGTGCACTGAGTCATATCTGCAATGAGGAGATTACTGTATTTCTTCCTTTCATTGTAAGGACTTCCTCAAATCACTCTTGGTTTAGTTTATTTGTCCTTTTCATTCTTTCCTGTCACCTGCTGCCTTCTCTTTTTTTTTTCCCCTTTGGTTTTTATTTTATTTTTAGAAGACTTTCTCTTCTGATTTATACCAGACACTGCTACTTTAACAGCATTAGTTCAGCATTTTCTTGGTTGGCAGTTTTCTTACACCCTGCTTTTATAGATTCAGAATGGAGTCATTTTGGTTGGAAAAGATCTTTATGATCATCTAGTCCAACCGTTATCTAATTTTACCAAGTCTGATGCTAAACCATGTGCCTCAATGCTGCATCTCCACAGCTTTTTCAATCCCTCCATGGACAGGGATTCTGTCACAGCCCTGGGCAGCCTGTTCCAGGGCTTTACAACCCTTTTGGGGAGTTGTTGTTCCTCATGTCCAACCTTAATCTCCCCTGGTGCAACTTGAGGCTATTTGCTCTTGTCCTTTACTTAAAACCAAGAAAAAAAAGGTGCTGTGATTCACGAGACAAAGATCTATTTTCATGCTGTATCCCAGCACTCTCTCAGAAAATACTATTTCAGAGTAGTTTCTTCCATGTCTAGCCAGTTAATCAAATGGTTTTGGCTTCTGTTTAGTCATACATTAAAGAATTCATGAATTCCCTTAAAGGATGCTGGGCAATCACTGGGGCTGTGGCTCCTCATTACATGGTGAATATTGAAGCTAATTCCTATATTCTGCCCCCTAATTTCTCATGGTTTATTGTAGGTGGATGGAGAAACAGCTCTTCCTGCTTCTCAGTTTGGTCTAATCAGGCCATAACTGGAGTAGTCAAAACAAAAGGCAAATAAATTAGCTTTTGTTTTACCCTTCTTTCCAAGGGAATATGTTTTTGTGAGCATATGCCACGGGGATTCTCTTCCTTGCCTTCCCCTGCACTGTATATCAATAGGTGCCATATGTTCCATGAAATGGGAAGAGAACCTTTCCTAATGCAGCATGTGAAAGAGGAGCTGTGGGGTGACATATGTTGAATTTTCCATGTGAGAGAAGGCTTTGTTTGCGGTTTGACAATAGCAGGAGGAGAGATCTGCATGATAAAAGTAAAATAAAGACAAAATCAGGTTCTGAAGGGTTCCAGTTGAAACCACCTTAAACTGGCAAATTCAGTAATGCTGTGGTTGGGGATTTACTGATGAAGGCTGGAGAATATCCCTTTCTAGGTCTGCAGCTACAAGGGCTTTACAACCATTGCAAAATTTCTGGAGCAAAGTTGATGACAAATTATGGCATGGAGAAAGGATTGACTTCATTTATTGTATTTTGAAATTATTATTGCATGCAACTAATTCTGGGTAATTTTTACTTAATGAGAATGAGGGCTCAAGAACAAGTTCTAGCATATCTGCTGCTTCTAATTCTCAGTTTGTTGGTGCTAGTTTACAAGCGCTCTAATGATCCTCATGTGAAATCTGGCCACTTGTGCTTGGGATAAGCTTTGTGCTGTTCTCATTTCCTGCTGTTACCCCTTAATTTTCCAGTTTGTGCCTGTTTCCCCTTTTCCTGTCACTGGGCACCACTGAAAAGTCTGGCCCCTTCCCCTTGCCCCCCACCCTTTAACTTTTGCTGAGCATTGATCAGATCCCCTCTCAGGCTGCTCTTCTCCAGCCTGAACAACCCCATGTCTCTCAGCCTTACTCCTTACAGAGATGTTCCAGTTCCCTGAGGATCTTCCCAGCCTCCACTAGACTCTCTTCAGTAATCCTTCTCCCTGTCTCCCTTGAAGTGAGGAGCCCGTAACTAGACCCCATATTCCAACTGTGGCCTCACTTAGGCAGAGTAGAGGGGGTGGAGAACCTCCCTTGACCACGCTCGTCTTAATGCACGCCCCGATACCAATGGCTTTCCTGGCCACAGGAGCTCATTGGTGGCTTCTGGTGAACTTGTCCTCCAAGCTAATGACATCTCTCTGCCTTCCAGCGGGTTAAACCTGGCTCCAGTAGCACGTCTCAGAGGCACGTGGGAAAAGCTCCCCAGCAAGTATGAGAAGCACCTCAGAGACCTTCAAGATCTTTTTGATCCATCTCGAAACATGGCAAAATACCGCAACATCCTCAGCAGCCAGAGCATGCAGCCACCAATTATTCCACTCTTCCCTGTTGTCAAGAAGGACATCACGTTTCTGCATGAAGGTAAATGGCAGAGAGAAATAAGAAACTCAGCCTTGCAGGTGCTTTAGCCCTTTTTCCATGACTCCAGAATTCAACCAGTGTCTAAAAGGACCTGCCATCAGTGGAACGCTTTAGATTTGTCCTTTGTAAGAGTAAAATGAAGCAGAGCTCAGATTGTGTAATGGAAGAGCCTGCTCCTAGGTAAAAATCAAGAGTTAAAGGCATGGTTTGAATATTTTATAAGCCATGTTAAATCTCCCCTCAGCTGCCCTGAGGTTTAGGGTGGAGAGTAGGTGAGTGCTAACTGATAGTCACGCTACTTCAGATCTATTTTCTCTTACAAAAACTTGTTGCTGGAATGTTTTGAGATTTTTTGTTGTGGCTTTCAGACAGCTCTGATGCTGTCACACCTCCTACTCTTGCTGTCGGTGTTTTCAAGGGGTTTTGTTTAATCATCTCCATTTTGTTCCTTTTACACAGAGCTCTGTTCACAATCCAAGTTAAAGTTAAGCATTCCCAAGTACGCCCAGTTCTTGGTTGTGATGTTTCAGAACTATTTGAACTCCTTTCAGGATCACAGAATCATAGAACTGTTGTGGTTGGAAAAGACCTCTAAGATCATCAAGTCCAACCATTGACCTAACACATTGATGTCAGTTCTGTATTTTTATTTATTCTAGCATCTATGCCAGTGACCTTGGACATAGTTCACTTACTCCCTTTTCCTCCTACTAGTTACTTTAGGAATAGATTCACAGGAGCAATGCTGGGCAGTCTGAGTGGATCTGACTTCTGCCAGTTTCCCATTGCCTTGCTGTTTTCTTAGAATCACAGAATGGTTTGGGTTGAAAGGGACCTTGAAGGTCATCTAGTTCCATTCCCCTGCCATGGGCAGGAACACCTCCCACCAGCCCAGGTTGCTCAAGGCCTCATCCATCTTAGCCTTGAACACCTCCAGGGAGAGGACATCCACAACCTCCCTGGGAAACCTGTTCCAGTGTCTCCCCACCCTCAGTATAAAGAATTTCTTCCTAATCTCCAGTCTAAATCTGCCTTCCTCAAGCTTCAGTTCATTCCCTTTCATCCTATCACTACAAGCCCTTGTAAAAAGTCCTGTCCCAGATTTCTTGTAGGCCCCCTTCAGGTACTGGAAGGCCACTAAAAAGCTGGAGGACAGGAAGGAAGGATGCTGCAGGGGGACCTAGATACACATTGCCTTTTGAAAATATTTCTGACTCTCTTTATTTTCTCTGTTTCCATTCTGCAGGAAATGACTCTAAAGTGGATGGCCTGGTGAATTTTGAGAAACTCAGAATGATTGCCAAAGAAATTCGCCAAGTTGTCAGGATGACCTCAGCAAACATGGACCCGGCTGTGATGTTCAGACAAAGGTCAGCAACTTAGCAAGCTGGTAGGATCAAAGGTGTTTCAGAGTGGGCAGGGATCTGGGTTTGTGTCTGCATCATTAATATTTCATTGTATAACTTCCCATTGACATTTTCCATCAGAACCATCATCTTTATCAGATTAGGGCAATGCAGTCAATGCTCCCAAAAGCTGCTTTTAATGACAACTAAACCAATTTGTCGTCTTTAAAGAGCAGTGAAGAATAGGTTCTGCTTGTGACTATTCCTGTTTTTTGCTAAATAAAAGGTCAGTGTCAGCAGAGTTTTGAGAGAGCTGCAGTATTAGGGAGAAAGTCATATATAAAAACACCTGTGTATGAATCTGAAGTTTTGCTTCAGAACTAACCCAAAGCCTACTGGTAACATCCTAAACCCAAACAAAATATTTAGCATTTGTTCTAAGCACAGCTTGCTCCACCTACGGAGCGGTTGATATGTTCAGGCTGTGAGCAGGTGGAGGATGTTTGCTGGTTTTATTTTGTCATTGTGTTTTGGTTTGGTGTTTTTTTTTTCCTGATGCATAATAGCATCAGGGTCTGTGTTAACTAACTGCAGAATAAAAACACCACAACTTCTAATCTGGTGCTGATTAGCTCTAGATTATATTTAGTGCAACTAAATAATTTCCTGCATCTATTTGCTGAGCTGAAAGCATCAACAATTCTGTTGTGTCCTTGCAGAGCCCTGGTGCCTGCAGATCCCTGCCAAGAAAGGGCTGTTGTGCTGCCCTTCCACCATCAGTTTGTTCCTTCAGCTGATGGGCCAGACAAAAGCCCTTCAAGATTGAGTTTAGGGGGCAGCTAGTGACAAGATGATCATAGAATCATAAAATTGATTAGGTTGGAAGGGACCTTTAAAGGTCATCTAGTCCAACCCCCTGGCATGATGTCCTCTGCTGAGTCACTACATCTTTTCTGCTTCATGAAACAACAGAGTAGTCTCTTGAGCTGTCTTTTAGGTGTGTGTGCCAGCAGTGGAGGGCTCTTGGCACACCATGGAGTGAGCAGAGCACAATGAGAGGGAGCTTAGCGGGCAGTTGCTTGGATGAGGTGAGCATTGTACTAGCCCTGATTAAATCCCAGTTGATAGCTCAGCTGGGCATCTGGAAATGTCTTGGATTTATCACTTCACAGAATCCCAGCATGGTGGGGGCTGGAAGGGACATCTGGAGATCATCCAGTCCAGCCCTCCTGCTAAAGCAGGGTCATCCAGAGTAGGTTGCCCAGCATCACAATATCTAGGTGGGTTTGGAATCTCTCCAGAGAAGGAGATTCCACAGCCTGCTCCAGGGGTTTCAGCACCCTCACACTAAAGAAATTTCTCCTCATCTTCACATGGAGCCTCTTAGGTTTGTGCCCCTTTTCCTGTTGCTGGACATGACTGAGAAGAGTCTGGCCCCATCCTCTTCTTGTCCTCACCCTTTCTCTCTTGCTGAGCATTGATCAGATTCTCTCTCAGGCTGCTCTTCTCCAGGCTCAACAGCCCCAGGGCTCTTGAGCCTTTCCTTCTCTCAGAGATGCTCCAGGCCCCTCAGCATCTTCATAGCCTCCATTGGATTCTCTTCAGTTGTTTCTCTCGAACTGGGGAGTCTAGAACTGGACCCAGTACTGCACATTTGGCCTCACTAGGACAGAGTAGATGGGTAGGAAAACCTCCTTCAAGCTGCTGATTGTTTATGTGTGTACAGTGGAAGGAAATGGTGTATGCAGGGATATCTAAGTGTATATGAGTCCAGAGGGTTGGTTCCATGTAGTCTTCAGTGGTCAGGGTTCTCAGACAGTCAAGAACCCTGTCTGGTTTTTGTTTTCAAGGCTGAGTATGCTCTTTGTTTTAGAGTTGGTCTAATCTAGTTATGAGACAAAAATAACCGCTGCCTTGTTTGTGTTATTTAAGGATGGATTCGTTTCAAAGGGAGATTCACCTTCACACTGTTGGATTTGAATTTGCAGCATTTCCCTTTTAACATCAAGTTCTAACACTGCTTACTGAGAAGTGATGCTTGCTTGTCAAAAACTTTGACATTTACAGACTAAATCAGTCTATAAATAAACTTCCCTGACGCCCCATGTGCTTTCTAAGACCTAATGAAGCCTGATCATTAAATGAATTTAAGAGTAAATAGTTACCTTTATGTTTCCCAGCATTACAGAAAAAGACTTTAATGACCATAATTTAAATTATACACACTGCCATAAAATGCTTAGGCATCTAATATTAGAGATAGTGCCAAAGATTAAAAGAAAACAATTCCCTGTTTTCACATCATTTATATTCATTTTCATTGCCCTCTGGTGTTTGATCTATCAGTTTGTGTTCTGAAGCACCACTAAATGCTTTTGAAGATGAAAAATGAACAGGAAAAGATGTTTGTTAACGAGGACATGAGACTTGCTAGCAACTTCATTACCCATTAATATAGAGCATCCAGTTCTTCAGCCTGTGTTGGGCAACTAGCTTGTTTTCCAGCAGGGGAAAACAACATCTTCAGCTTGAATACTGATTTCTCATACGCTTGCTGCAGCCCCGATGCAAAGAATAAACTAATTGAATCACACTTTCTGCAAAGTGAATAAAAGCAAAACTGATTTTACTTCAAAGAAACACTTAACGAGAAAATTTAACTTGAGTTTGATTTATGAAGCCATAGGTTAGACTTAAATAAAAAACTGATAGATGTTCCTCCATATCCAAGTATCTGAGCAAGTCCTGCCCTTGCATTCCATTTAAACATTGTGTTATTGTTTGAGAAGAATTGTGCTGTACAGAAAGTTTTTTCTTTTCTGTTCTTTCCTGTCTACATCTTTCTTCCTGACTCTCAACTGTTTTGTTTTTTTCCTGTGCTTTTCTGTTCAAATACATGCTTCAATGTATATGGCTCTTGCTTACAGGAAGAAGAGGTGGAGAAGTTTGGGGTAAGTGTAGAGATGAATGCAACTAAGATAAATAAAGATTATGCAACTCTTAACATACTGCATCCTCCTCCTTAGTGCATGCATCTGAAATACAGCATGCATTTTATTAACCCTGCAATACCTATATTTTGGACAGGAATAAGGGGTTACAGTCCACATTATATTGCAGCTATACAAATCCTGAGTTGCTTTTTTTTGTGTATCAGATAAGTTGTTTGAGTTTTGGCTTCATGCTTAAAAAAAAAATCCTGCTGTGCAGTTGAACTGGAAGGCAAAATATTTTTGGGAGCTCAAGAACTTGCATTTGAACATGTAACAGAAAAGTTCAAGCCATTCTGTGTTGTAAAAGTATAAAGACACTTTGATTTGTGATGATGATACAGGAATTTCCCACCTGAAGTTTGAGTTCAAGCTTCAGAATATTTGGTTCTAGTGTATATTTAAAACGTATCTCACATTTCATACCCCAAAATCCTCAGTGATTTCACTGGGAGCCTTGCAAGGACTGAATAATGAACTGACTATGAATGGGCCAGGACTGACTGACCCATAGCAGGGAGCTCCAGATAACATTGCAGCCATATTTTATGTCTTCTTATGTGTGGTTTTGCCTATAAACTGTTGTCTTTGTACCTGAGTCTATGTGCTGGACCTGAGACTTCTGCTAGGCAAGCAGGGCAGAGTAGGTTTGGCTACTGGTCCCTGATGGGAAAATGGCAACATAAAATCATAAAATGGTTTGAGTTGGAATGAACCTTAAAGATTCATAGATTGGTTTGGGTTGGGAGGGACCTTAAAGATAGCCTAGTTCCAACCCCACTGCCATGGGCAGGGGCACCTTCCCATGAGCCCAAGTTGATCAAGGCCTCATCCAACCTGGCCAGCCAGTATCATCAAGTTCAACACATGGGTGTTCTCGGTGCAGGAGACCTTGCTTGATGACATTGGGTAGTTGATAATCAACCACTTTCAGTGCAGCTCATGGGGAGAAATTCCTGGGACTCAGGGGGACCCACTGTAATTTCTAACCTTTGAGATTACATGAACACAGATGAGTAAGGAAGAATCCTTTCTAATGGAAGTGGAATTAAATTGTGTTAAAAAGCAAGTCCATACTGGAAAGAAAAAGTGTGTAGATAAGCAATAAAGTATTTGTGTCATTAAAAATGAGCACCATGGAGTTCCCTGTTTCATTACATAGTAGCTATTGGCTTAGCTCTTGCCTGGAGGAGACAGGAGAGGACATCCCTTGCTTTGAATAGATGTGAACCCATCGTGCCTTTTGTTGCTTCTTGCCTACAATGGCATTATTTGTTATTTAATTCAGATACAAATTTCTGCCACTTTTCAAGCTTCTGTTTTCTCTTTGGTTTGTTTAACATCTGAAAACCTTGTGCTCGGCTGTTTCCCACTCTTTCTTAGTTTTTCTAAGCTCAATGTGCTCCATTCTCCAAACTTCCTCAAACAGTGTTTCATTCTCAATCTGTTTTTTCTTTTTAGCTCTTCTGTGCTGGAGATTGTTTATTCTGCCACTTGTGGCTCTGTAAATGCATCCAAGATCTTCATAAACATCTTTACAAATAATTTTAGCCTTTTAAACTGAAGTTAATCTTCTTGACTGTTTAAAGAACCCCACAAACAAGCAGCTTTAAACAATTTTATTGACACTTTCCTTTAGCATTTATGTGTAACATAGGCAGTGATCTCCAATGAGTAAAGAATGGATTAGAAGTGGTGTGGCCACAGGACTTTGGGGAGTGGCAACCAAGGTGATGCATGTATTTGAGCTACTCCAAGATCTAGGACTGGCTGTCAGGAAGGGTAACTGCTGTGCAAGAACCATTTTGGGATTGTTTGGTTTTGTCTCAGCTGCTGGTAGAGTTGGCAGCTCAAAATTAGAAGTATTGAGGAGCATCACCTTTCAGAGATGCAAGCCTGTACAAGTCTGGGCATCTGTGTATTCTCACTGCCTTCTGGACCTCTGCTGGGAGACATTTTTTAATGAGCTGCTCTTCTGTGAATGTTTTTAATGGGAGAAAGAAGTTGAGTGCATAATAACATGGACTTTCCATACCGAATAAAATTTTCCCCTTACTTAAAGAAGGTCAGAAGCTCAGTTTTCTAAGAGGATTACACCAGGTACTTCTGTGCTCAGCTGAGCTGAGTTTCTGTTGTAAGGCTGATGCAAACTGGGCACCATGTGCCTTAAAACAGTAAAGCCATCCAGTTTGTCCTCTCTTACCATCTGCAGCTGAAGCAGCATTGGGGTCTGCAGCACAAACAGCAGAGCTAGATAGGTGCTCCTTTGCAGCATTGTGCCTCATCCTTGCTAGTTCCACACTTCCATATGCAATCCTTTTCTAGACTCCAACTGCTGCTATTGATTTACCAGAGTATTTTAAGACAAGTGTTGTTTTTAATGCTGTTCATCTCTTTAACTCATTTGCATCAGCATGCACTAGCCCTAACTGAAGATGATTGGTATTAATCTGCTTTGCTATGTGCTGCTGTAGCTCCTCGTTGCTGTCGAGAGCTGAAAACTGACCACCCTGCTCTTCTCTTTTCTAGATCCCTGAGCCAGGGCAGCACAAACTCCAACATGCTGGATGTACAGGGAGGTGCTCACAAAAAACGTGCCCGCCGCAGCTCACTGCTGAACGCCAAGAAGCTCTACGAGGACGCGCAGATGGCCAGGAAGGTGAAGCAGTACTTGTCCAACCTCAACGTAGAGACAGATGAAGAGAAGATCCAAATATTGTCACTTCAGTGTGAGCCTGCCTATAGCACTTGTAAGTACAGTGACATAAACCAGTGTCATGATCTAGGACATTTGTAAAGATCTCGTTTCTTCCCTAAAAGTACTCATTTAAGATCTTTCTCTTCTCTCGTCAAGGAAA
Source organism: Dryobates pubescens (assembly GCF_014839835.1). Lineage (NCBI taxonomy): Eukaryota > Metazoa > Chordata > Aves > Piciformes > Picidae > Dryobates > Dryobates pubescens. The sequence goes on from NC_071627.1 coordinate 7,897,376, forward strand.
AAATCCTTTGCTAAGTGCTTGTTTGTCAATTCATGTGCTAACAGCTCCAGCAAACCAGCATTTATCTTCAGATCTTGGCTGAGCTCAGAAAACTTCAGTGGTGTTTTCTGTTTTGACCTTTAGTTCTGAAGCTGTGTGTCTTTTCATCAGTCTGGAAGGAAATTCAATAGTACATTAGCTCTGTTCTTGCCCTGCCGTCCTTGGACAGAATTAGGAAGGATAAAAGTAACGTTTACCATATGAAGAGCCAGAAAATGAAAAGAGACAAAATCAATAGAGAAATGGCAATGGATTACAGCTTGGAATAAACGAAGATTGTGGAGAAGTTAGGTCAATATTGACTGATGGGATTGACATGGCTTGACAGTCAAAAATTGAGGGCTGCAGCAGGACAGTTTCCAGAACTTGAACTCCTGTGCAGCTGTCTCACTGAACAAACTGTTGCCTGACCAGCTGTCCTATACAGTCAGGACATTCTTCTTCAAAAATGGGAGCTGGTGATTGCAGTTGATTTTGATCCTTAGAAATGTTCACTTCCATGAAAGGTAATTTGTTTCAAAATTGGCACTGGTGAGACCACACCTTGGATACTGGGTTCAGTTTTGGACCACTCACTCCAAGAAGGACATTGAGGTGCTGAAGCATGTCCAGAGAAGGGCAACAAAGCTGGTGAAGGGTCTGGAGAACTGGTCTGGTGAGGAGCACCTGAGGGAACTGGGGTTGTTCAGTCTGGAGAAAAGGAGGTGTAAGGGAGACCTTCTGGCTCCCTACAACTCCCTGAAAGGAGGTTGGAGCCAGGTGGAAGTTGGTCTGCTCTCCCAGAGGATATATGATAGGACAAGAGGAAATTGTCTCAAGTTAAGAGGCTGTTGGTGCAACGTTAGTTTTCAATTCTTTTAAATCAATCATTTAAAATCTTGGTTCTATGATGCTAGGCATCTCCAGATTAAACACTCTCAGTTTCCTCAGCTGTTCCTCACCTGACCCTTAACCCAGATTTGTTGTCCTTCTCTGGACATGCTTCAGCCCCTCAATGTCCTCCTTGGCATGAGGTGCCCAAAACTGAACCCAGCATTTGAGGTGCAGTCTCACCAGTGCTCAGTGCACAGGGGTGCTATCACTTCCCTGGTCCTGTTGACTACACTGTTGCTGATCCAAACCCAGGATGCTTTTGGCCTTCTTGGCCACCTGAGAAAGCACAGTGGTGCAAATAGGTTATATTTTGCGCATACCCAGAAAAGCAGGAGGTGCAGCCCCCTCCCAGCCTTTCCTCAGCAGCAAGATTTCTCATGGCCTTCCTTGTGAAGGAGTGAGTAACGCTGCAATCCCAACATTTTCAGGGGAATTTCAGGAGAAGTTAGGTGGCCTTAACTCCAGAACATACTAGTTGCTGGGTGATTAAAGTAGAAAGTGACTCAGGGCTTCAGGTTTTAAATCAATTGTGCCACCTAGTGAAAGGCTTGATGCCAACTGCAGAACAGCTGTGCCTTCAGCTTTGGGTGTCATGATGTCATTTTGAAGGAAATTCTGTAATGCTTTTGCACCTTTTGTACAGACCTTGATTGTAGAAATAAATCATGTTTTTTTTCTCTTTTGGTAAACCTCTCTGTGAGGGTTTTTTCCATGCTACTTCACGTAAGAGCCTCTTCAGTGTAACAGGATAGGTGTGTTTGGAATGGAAATGGTTTCAAATACGTTTTCTGTGCTTCATACTCTGGTTGCTTTGTCTGGTTACTCAGAATGCCTGCAATAATCCTGCAGTTCCAAGTCCAAGATATCTGTATTCAATTTTTCCATAACAGTGACAAAGAATTTAAGTGAGCGAAGAGGAGGGAAATCCTCCGAAATGTCTCCAGTACCCATGAGATCAATTGGCCAAAGCACCAAATCCCATCAGCATCAACAAAACAGGATGAGTCAAGTTCTTCAGGTTCCAACTGTGAATTTATACCCCAGCAGGAAAAAGGGACTGACAAAGGATCATGTCACATTCAGTGAGTATCTTCAGCTCACCTGTCTGGAGAGTTTTGTAGATGAAGTCACTAGGAGGGAGGAGCTGTTTGTAGTTGGGTGGGTTATTAGAGATACTGTTGTGCTTCATTGACTTGTTTCATTTGAAAATAGCTGAAAGCCATGGCTGTGGTTTTAGAGACTGTGCTGGTTATTTAGTCATTTGCTCAATTTTTAATAACTTTCCTTAATACAGCTAATTATAAGGTGCTGGCTCCAAATCCGCTCTTGCTTTAGTTTCATTCCTTGTAACTTAGCACTTTAGAAGGAGACTCTACTCTGGGCAGCCTGCTCCAGGTCTCCAGAACTCTCACAGCAAAGAAGTTTCTCCTCCTGTTCAGATGGAACCTCCTGGGTTCCATTGCCCCTTATCCTGTTGCTGGGCATCACTGCAGAGAGTCTGACCCCATCCTCTCACCCTCTGCCCCTTAGATACTGATTAGCACTGAGATGATCTGTGTGTTTCAACACACATCAAGTGAGCAGCCAGCAGTAGAGATGACCACTTAGATGTGGTTGAAGTTTGAAACCGATACTCCTTCACATACAGAATTCATCTGAGCACCTGCTCCTGTCTTTGCTGAACACTCTTGTGGTTGACCAATGTGATGCTTATTTGTTGTTTAAACAAACTAACCCCAGAGAAGAATTACAAGCGGTAAATGATTCTGTTGGTTTTGTAGGTACAGGCTCCCCCCAGAAGTCATTAAGCTTGTCTGAGGAAGTAAGTAGTAAGAAACAAACAGATGACACTATGTCCATGGCATCTTCTTTGCACTCCAGCCCACCTGCTTCTCCTCAGGGCTCTCCACGCAAAGGTAGGTGTGAGGTGCGAATGTTGACCTTGCACATGTCAGCATCCATCCTGGGAACTGTGTTGTACAAAGACCAGGGTGGGCAGTGGTGGAAATATTTGTTGGTGATGACATGAATCAGCATGGAGTATTTCTTGGTGATGACCAGTTCAGACTGAGGAGCTCATTTACATGAGTGGGATTCCCAAACCTGGGGATGTCTTGAAGACACCAGTGTTGTACAGAAACTGTGGCTGTTGAGACATCTGATGTTTTTACCTAAGGCAGCTGGAGTATCAGGTTCTTAGATGAAGCTGGAAATAAAATGGTGTTGTAGCTCTCCAGAACAGATGGTTTTGATAGCTGCAAAAATATTGAGTCCATCTAAATCCTCGAGTTGCCATTCATATTTGTTGTTCTTGTGCACAGGGCTTTGTATACACCCCTGTCTATCATGATGCCCTGAGAATCCCTTTATTTTTGATATCTTCGTCTTAAATGACCTGCATCACTTCATCTTTAGTCAACCTTGGATGGGAATTCATTTGAAATCTCTTAACATCACTTTGTAGTCAGCCAGTGTGGTCAGTGTCCAATGGCGTAAGGCATTTCCCTCCCTTCTGTGCTGCTTTTGACTCACAGCTCAAAGCCACTGGGGTTAGCATGGCATGGCACGGTGACCTACTGCATCTTCTCACCCTTCTCAGCGGGAGATCATGCTGGTCTGTCCACTTCTGCCTTCACAAGATGCTGTTTCCTTTAGGAGAATGCCACTTGTTTTACTTAAACACAGCATATACCTATAAGCTTAATTACTTGGGTCACCAAACAGCTCCACTGAGATGGGGTTTTGAGCATCGCTTACAAACATGTTATTTTTGTTAAGTTGCAGCTGGTTCTTTGGGATTATTTCATTAATTCAACTTGCTTTCAGCATATTTTTAGCACTGATGTAATTGGATTGAGGTGATCCATGTCCTGTTGTGCTAACAGCTCGTGGGACTAAAATTAGGTGCTTCACAGACAGCAGCCAGACATCATTTGAGGCATGAACACCTTCCACGTATTCTTAGATGTCATTTTCTTTTGAGCTGTACCCAAGTGATATGCAAATAGGATTGAAGGGGAAAAAAAAGGCTTTTAAAATTAGGACATTATTTTTTTTGCTGTTATTTATCTCAGCACTACTCAAGATCTGCCTCTGTGTTCTTGGTTGTAGTTGGCAACATCCAAAGGTCGGATAACTGCAGTCAGATGAATCTCTCTGGCTCGTCCTCATCGCTTGCCAGTGAAGCCAGCAACAAGAACAGTGGACAGCGCAGCTATGGAATAGGTGGGGCTTACTTACAAAAGAAAATTTGGATGATTGTCAAAGCAGGAGACAGTTCTGACCTAAACAAGAAGGGAGAAAGAGAGGATGAGAGTGGAAAGGCAGAAGCTGAGCTTGAGCGCAAGAAGGAACCCCTGTTTAGAAGACTTAGGGAAAGGAGCTTCTCCAGGGAAAGAACAGCACTTACTGCAAAAAGGAAAGCAGAGCAGAGTGAAGCCTCAGAAGGGAGTGAAAAGCAAAAGGAGAAAGACAGTGATGCTCTGAGTACAGCAAGTATCATTAGTAACAGCAGTCTGCAGACCCCTTACTGCCTGTGCATGAAGTCTAGGAGGAGAAGGAAGACCATATGATGTATTTTGAGAAGAAAGACTGTGATGTCTACTTTGTGTCAGAGAGACTGGTTTTGTCTAAGTTACTTCAGCCTAGTTCATTTACATGTTTAAGCTGTATGATGTGCTTCCCTTCCAGATATTTGTGTCAGTTATTTATAGCCACCCTTACAGTGCAGTGAAGGCAGTAATGTGAAGTTTAGAGAGCCAAGGAACAGGTACAGTGACAGTTCTGTTATTGTTTCCCAAATGCCAACCAAACAGTAAGTTCTGGAACTCTCTTCATTAGACTCTAGGTAGTCCCTAATATGATGTAAACCAAATGCTCACAGGATTGGTATAGATCATAGAATTGTTTCAGTTGGGAGAGACCTGTAAGATGATTAAGTCCAACTATCAACCCAACCCCATTAAACCATGTCCCCAAGTGCCGTGTCCCCAGGTTTCTTGAACACCTCCAGGAAGAGGAGGTGTTGGACATACGTGGATATGTACATTATTTGTGTTTGAAAGAAGTGATGTGAGGGTAGGGGTAAGCCAAGCAGAAAAAACACATTATATATATTGCTTTGAAAGTGGAGAGGTCTTCAGCTGCTTCCTTCTGCAATGCTGGCATCTGGTCCAGCTCCTGCCAAAGCTCAATTTCCCACTTTTGCCTCCTTCTCTGTTAATTTTGGACCAGAGAGTAAAAATGAAGAAGACCATATGGCTAATCCCTGAGAGATAATAGCTGGCTTTTACCTTAGTCAGCATCTCCTTGTCCATTGCCAAAGCCTTTTCGGAGTCTCACATGATGTGTAAGGCAGAAGGACAGTGGGAAGTGCACAGCATTTATGGTAGAAGGCTCAGTTCTTGGAAAACTGAAGAGACTTGGATCTGTCCACCCACTTTCCATGCTGTTTATGTAGGTTTCACTTTCTGGTCTTGAGGATGGTGGAGTTGCAAGTAGGTTACTGGTGTCACCAGACTTGCATTAATACATTGCAGAGCTAGATGCTGATAGATGCTGAAAACTTCAGTACCCTAAAAACCTGAGGGGCCTGATTGTGTGCAAACAGGGTGTGACTGAAGTTCCTTAAATGTGTGTGTCCTGACTTCCTTGTCATACCTGGTAAACTTCAATTGCTCTTTGACCAAGCTGTTCTTTTCTCCTCTCCTTCAGGCTATGCCCTCATACCTTCCACTAAATCTGATAACTTCTCAGACTCCAGTCACAGTGAGATCTCATCCCGGTCCAGCATTGTGAGCAACTGCTCGGTGGACTCGATGTCGGCGGCACTTCAGGATGAGAGGAGCTTGTCCCAGTCTCTCATCGTGGTGGACTCAGCAGGCACAGAGAGAAAAGAGCATCCTCAGCCTCTGTCTGATTATGGCCAGCCATGCCCAGGGTAAGACACAGCTGGTTTGGATTTGGGTTGGACTTGGTGTCCTGGTGTCACAGAACAGGTTGGGTTGGAAGGCGCCTTTCAAGTCCCTCATCTAGTCCAGTCTCCCTGCAGTCAGCAGAGGTATCTGCAACTAGAACAGGTTGTCCAGAGGTCCCTGGTAACCTCACCTGCATTGGTTCCAGGAATGGGCATCTACCACCTCTTTGGCCAACCTGGGCCACAGCCTTGCCACCATCAGAGGAAAAAAAATCTTCCTTCTCTCCAGTCTAAATCTCCCTCTTATTTTAAACCATCCCTGCTTGTCCTGTCCCAACAGTCCCTTCTCAAAAGTCTGTCCCCAGTTTTACTTGCAGTACTGAAAGGCCACCAGAAGGTCTCCCTGGAGCCCTCTCCAAGCTGAACAACCCCAGCTCTCTCAGCCTGGCCTCACAGCAGGGCTGTGATAATTTTTATGGCTTCCTTTAAACCTGCTCCAACAGGTCCGTGTTACCCCAGAAGAGGTAACAAAGCTTTGGGCAGTTATGGACTCTCCTGTGGTCATTAAGCTCTTGCCAGAAGCTGGAGAACTGGCTGCTCTGTATGAGAAGAGCCTGTTTTCTCAAGACATTTACTTCTTGCCTGGGTAGGCTGTTCCTATCAGTGAGGTTCAGATGGAAATCTTTTTCAGGAGACTGCGAATGTGTTAATAGCCAGGATGTTGTTTAACAAATCAGTGCAGTCAAGAGAGACAGCAGGACAGGAACAGGATATTCTCAGCTCTTTCTGAGTCAGCAGTGCCAGTCACTTAATAGAATCTAATGTCATTTTAAAGGATTTTCCTTATTATCTTTTGCTGCCTGGGTGAACTGGAAGCTTTCTGCCACGGTCTTCCTCAGAGCTTCCACACGCAAGGTCTTGTTGACTGACACCTCCAGACACGTTCTCACTGCATTCAATATGAACCAGAAGTTTTTTATTTGGTCTTACTGGACATTAAGCTGTTAGGGATTTCTTGGGATAATGTCTTCTGCTCTTAGTTATGTAGGTTCAAGTGAGTAGAGTTGCTCCTCACTAATTTTTATAGCTCATGTCTAAAGCAATGTAAGAGCTGGATGTTGTTGTTCTCTGTCACTGACGATGACACAGCATTGTTCTGTGATGCTCTCTCCACTCTACAAAACCTTCTTAGGGTGTGTTTAGCTTAAGCGCTGCAGCTCTTCAGCAATCAGGGATCCTGTTTATTTAGGTGGGTTAAAATAGGACTTTGGAGGTGTGTTTTATAAACAAAAATCATTCCCTTTTGTGAAAAGCATAAACACACAGCTAAGGGTTTGGTCAGGACAGTGACAGCATGCTGAGCAAAATGCCCCTTCAACGGCAGTGAGAAGCCACCTTCAGCGGTGGCTGTGGTCGCACCAAGGACCTCTGCTGCTCTCCAAATGCATTCCTCTCTGCGAATCAAAAGCAGATTGTTCATGTTTTGTGGTTGTTCCTTTGTGCCTTCGTTTCAGTGGAGTGAAGAAAGACATTTTTATGGTAGAATGTAGAGAAAATCAAGGAGGAAAAAAAAGGTTGTTTGCACATTTCTAAGAGATGTTCCTCGATTTCACAATGTGTCAGTAAACTGCTGAGGGATAGTGTGGAATTTCAATGTGCTGCCCATGTGTCATAACCAGAAATAGTTGAGAGATTTGAATGATGTCTAGCAATCATAATTTCATGTATTCTAAATTCATACAAACCTGGCTTTAAGTTTTTTTTTTCTCCCCCTTAATTATGCACTGACAGTGATTAGAGCTTTCAGCAGCCGTTTCTTAAACAAGAAATTGTGTACCGGGGCTTTCAGAATCTGTCACTCCAGATCGTTTCCACAACTGTTATTTATGCCCAGTATTTCCAAGTGTTCTTGAAAAACAGCTATCTCCAGTCAGTCTAAACAGCTTTGCAGAATCATAGAATGACAGAATTGTTTTGATTGGAAGAGACCTTTAAGATCATCCAGTCCCACCATTAACCCAGCACTGCTAGGTCATCACTAAATCTTGGCCCTCAGCACCACATCTACACAGCTTTGAAACCTCTCCAGTGATGGGGACTTCACCACTGCCCTAGGTAGCCTGGTCCAGGCCCTGACAACCCTTTCAGGGAAGAAATTGTTCCTCGTGACCAACCTAATCCTCCCCTGGCACTGCCAGTTCTGTGGCTGCCAGTGAAAGGTTTGGGTTTTTTGTTCCGAATATTTTGTTGTTATTGTTTCTGTTTATAAATGCAGACAAAAACAAGGTAGCAGCCTGAAACTAAGGGATCACTCCTCCTCTGCTTCATTCCAAACACTGTCTCACTGTAGGTTATAGAGCACAGCCTCTGTGGACTAGATTTGTATGGATCTGGGATCAAGCCTGCAAGCACCAGAATACACACAGACATGGCACTTCAGGACATGGCTTAATGGCCATGGTGCTGTTGGGTTGATTGTTGGACTTGATGAACTTAGAGGTCTCTTCCAATTGAAACAATTCTATGATTCTGTACCTCTTGCAGACTTGTTGCGTCCTTGGGAATAACTTCCCTGCTGCCATGTGCAGTTAATAACTTGGGAATAACAGTGTCTCTTGGCAGTGCTCCATGTGCCTCGACCTTGCTGCCTGCCTGCTTTAAAAACAGAGTTCCTGTGTCTTTCAAACCAGATAATTGTCTCTGACTGTGTCACCTATATTTTTGTTCCTCTGGCTTGTGCTGTTTTCAAATGCAGCTGGTCAATCACAAGGCCTGCTCTCATCAGAGGGATGGCCTTCACCTCCTCCATGAGCAGCGAGGAGATCTCCCATGAACATATCACGGTAGAGGCAGCAGATAGCGGCCGGGGAAGCTGGACTTCATGCTCAAGTAGTTCTCATGACAACTTCCAGAATATCCCAAACCAGAAGAGCTGGGATCTCCTCAATTCCTACCGCCACACGCAGCTGGATGGACCTATAGCTGAAGTTGACCCCACAAACTGTTACTCTGAGGAGGCTTATCTGTATTCTGAAGCCTTTTCCAAAGCCAACAGGCAGTCGAAAGGCAGCGCGGAGCTCGATCAGTCCCGGCAGAGCTGGGCCTCCTCCAGCTCACTCTCAGACACCTACGAAACAAACTATGGGACAATAAAGCGCAGGGGGCTGGAGAACTCTACAGCAGAACAGACAGAGGTTTTGGACTCTAAACCTGGCACTGATACAACTTACAAAACTGTCACTTCCAGCACGGAGAAAGGCCTGATAGGTAAGCCATGCCAACATCTGGGGGAGCTTCTCCAGCTGCTTTCGTGTTGGTGGTGGGTTGGTAAGAAGTGACATCAGCAGGTCTGGGGGCTGGACAGCATGTTAAACTAGGCTTGACCTGTGGTTTTAAACACAGCACTAAGCAGGCTCTGTGTTTTCAAGCCACGTGCTTTTGCATTAGGACAATTGAAATAATAAAGCAACCCACATCCCAATCACTTCATGGTTCTTCAAGAGAGCCGTTGTCAGGAGAATGCCAGGCAGCTCTCCTCTGTAGTATGATCTTCTATTGTGGATGTTCGTCTGGTAAGGAGCAATGAGCACGGCTTCTTGAAGTCCCTGTAATACAGATTTTCCATGAACCCAAGAGGGAAGAGCATGACTGCTGTGTGGTACTGAGCTCTCCCACCTCCCTGGGCCTTGGCCACCTTTCCTCCACAGGGCTTTGGTCTCTGGAAGCTCAAGGGAAAGGCAGATTCCCTTCCTGTCTTTGTTGAAGTGCCATTTATTCAGTTACACAGCTGCAGGTTGGCTATATTTGAAAGGAGAAAGACGTACTTTTGAGAAAAGCATAGTTCTACCAAGCAAGATGCGCCCCTGTCCTAGTAAGTTCAGCAGCCAAACCTAAAAGAACTGGCTTAGGAACAAGATGAAACAGAGGGCAAAGCTTTCCAGACTGCAAGTCAAAGGATACAGCTGAAATATAATTTAATTACTGACTAGATTGCTGGAGGGGTTTGTGTTATCAAAGGTAATTGCCTGAACAAACATCACACGTAGGGTAGAGATCTTGGATTGCATTCCTCCTCCTTGGCTCTGCAGAAGAAAGGCAGCATGGTGGAGCTTTGCAGAAAACTTGCTTAGAGCTCACTTCGTGTGCTTATGTTCTGCCCTTGTAGCCTTCCTAAGCCGCTTGTGAGCCCCTGAGCTGGTTTAGCAGATGGTGTGGTAGCTATTCAGTAGGTGCTATTTTTGCTGTGAATTCTGTGAATTCAACTTTCTTTTTCCTATAAGCCCAAGCATGAACCATCAGGTGTGAACCAGCTCTTGTTCTTGACAGCAACACCAAGATCTCCCAAATCCACAACACAAGAAGAAATACTCCTTTATTTTCACCCTTTCATGAAAGAACACAGTACAGTTGCTGCAGTCAGTGACACTGTGATGAACAGGCACCCAGGGGAAGAATGCAAATTCACTCAACTAACAGATGTTAAAAATTACCCTCACTTTGAGACTCTCCTGTTGCAACATGTACATGGCAAAAGCCCAATTTAACATGCACGTGAGCCCCAGACCTGGGGGTGGGTGGGAGGGGAGGGAACCTAAAAGAAATGAAGTCTGAATTTGAGAGACTGTGTGGCCTGAACTGCTGGTGATGAAAGGGACATGGGAAACCTCTCTTGATTTGTTAAGAGAACACTGAATGCAGGCTCTCTGTACAGTTTGCCTCACAGGAGCAGTTTTATGTGATGCTGTGTTTTCTTCCCATCTATAGCATAGCTGACTGGATGGCTTAATGTCTGATTACCCATCAATTGTTACAGTAATACTGTGCTATAATGAATTTCTCTGAAGCCTCTGATGGGTGATGAAAGGGATATTGTTGAAGTCAACCAACAGCTCTTGCTATCAGTCCTCTAACACACTGCACACAGAATTTGGGGCTTGCTGCCTTAATTTCTTGAGTTTTGATATCCCAACCTGTAACAGAGCAGGAGCAGGCTCAGCCAGCAGCACCACCCTGCTGGCTCTCCGTCCATTCCACAGAGCAGGAGTAGGGACTATAATGAGTACTACAGCTGCAGGCTGAATGAAGAGAAGTTTCTAGTCTGTTTCCACTCCAGCTGGCATCTTGCCTAACGAGTTCACAGGTGCTGCTGCTCCTCTGACTTCTTAAAATAAGTAGAAAACATCCAATGAGAGGGTGAATGCCTGCTGCTGCCGTTATAACCAGTGTTTCTGCATTTGCATTTTGTTATCAGTTTCTGTTTTGCCATTGTAACATTTCATGATTTTTTTAACGTTTTGTTTTCCTTTGTTTTTCTTCTTTTAACATTTCCATGGCTTATTTCTTGTGCCCAGTGTACTGTGTCACCTCACCTAAGAAGGACGATAGGTATAGGGAACCACCGCCCACCCCTCCGGGATATATGGGGATTTCTTTAGCGGACATAAAGGAAGGATCGCCCCACCACCCACACCTAAAACCTCCAGACTATAGTGTGGCAGTGCAGAGGTCAAAGATGCTGCACAGTGACCTCTCTAGACTTTCATCAGCATCTCTCAGTAGTGAACCTGTGGCCTGTATCTCATCGAGGATGCCTCAGTGGCATAGCCGGCAGCCGTCCAGCCCCAAGCTAGCAGATATGACTGACGCAGATAGTGAAGAGGATGGTATGTGCAACACCTGCCTCGGGAGATGTGAAGTGAACTTGCTGTGTGAATCTGCTCTCTGCCTTCCCAACCCATCTTCTGGGCTTTCTCTTGGTCATTCTTGGAGATTACATCTTGGGTTAATCTCTAGAGATACAACTCTTGTTTGTGTGGCTGTATGCACATGTATATATGGATGTATGCATGGATATACACCTCTGAAAACAGCAAAGAATGCCTTCCCTTTTAGAAAAGCATGTTGACACCCACCAGACTCTAAATTATAGAGAAATATATCTATATATAAACATACATGAGATCTCCCAAAGCACAACTGAGACACTTAAGAGCATGTAGATATGATTATTATTATTATTTTTTTGCTTTATAATCTGTCTCCTCTCAGTGGTGATGATGATTTTAAAGGACACTGCCAGGCTATAAATCTCATGTGAAAAGACTCCCCTAGCCTCTCTGGGTTGATGAACTGATGTCCTGCTGGTTTAGGCCAGCATCAGCATGATAACCTGAGAAGGACTATTTTAGAACAAGTTGTGGATGCCCTCTCCCTGGAGGTGTTCAAGGCCAGGCTGGATGAGGCCTTGAGCAACCTGGGCTAGTGGAAGGTGTCTCTGCCCATGGCAGGGGGGTTGGAACTAGGTGACCCTTAAGATCCTTTCCAACCCAAACTATTCAGTGTTTTGTGGGTGCTGCACAACAATTAATTCATTTCACAATTGTGCTCTCAGGTGTCAGCATTAAGCTGCCTCATTCCTCAACAGAGACTCCTGGAGATGGAGTTTAAAAAGCACTGAACAATATAATAATGGATTCCTGTTCTCTTGAAAAAGGCATTTGCTAAAACCTGACTTCTCAGCCCCACTTAGCCTGACAGTGTCTCTCCCACTTAAATTTGTCATGCTTTTGTGTGAAGCAACAGCCAATGCTCTGAGCACGGTGTGCCCAAAATGCAAGAGATTGCTCTCAACCAGACCGCTCTTATATTGTGTCAAAACTAACTCCAAGGCAGGAGAATTTCTGCTGTTTATCTGCTGGTTTGCTTTCAGTACCTGTGCACTGATGTGACCTCGCTGTACCCTTTGCTAGTAAACTCACTTTTTATTATTAGACTATTATGGTCACTTCCTTCAATTTCAGTCTGGCCTCAACATGAGCGTGGATTTAGATGAAAACCATTCCTGATGCAAAATGATCTTCTCCTGAGCCTTTAAAACATGCAAGCAGCATTTAACAGATACATGAGTACTGCAGTTCAAAGAGGAAAACATAAAAGTTACCCAGCAGTAAACCAAGTTGTGGTATTAAGTGGTTTTGATGGAGAACCAAAGAATTCGTTGCTCCAAATATTTTAATCCGAATTTTTCTTAATCCAGTTGTGATGTTAAGTGCTTTGAGGGGACAAAGAATGAAAACTAACTGCTTCAAACATTTTAATCCAAATTTGCCTTAATTCAGTTCTGATATTAAGTGGTTTTGATGGAAAAAAGAAGGAATTCATTGCTTCCAACATTTTAATCTGATTTGTTGCTTAATTCAGTTCTCACATTGAAGTGATTTTGATGGGGGGGGGGGGAGGGGCAGGGAATAAGTCATTGCTTCAAACATTTTAATCCAAAATTTTCTGAGCCAAATTTAGCCTTACACTTTCAGACACCTGTTTTCCTGTTTTTCCAAATGCTTGGTTGATTTTGTTTGGACTCTAATGCTCACTGCATGTTGGCAAGGAATTTACTGGCTTTTCTCCCAAATCTGTAGTGTTTGGGATATTGGGAGCTGCATGCATGGTAATTTTTGGAGGATCTGGGATTGTTTTGCAGTATTATCTTTATTGTGGGACTATAATCCCTCAAGATGCTTGAGGATCTGATCAGTTGTGGTAGTGGATAATGGTATGGTCAGTGATTGAGAGAGTGAAAACATCACGCTGAGCCTTTGCCGTCAGATAATGTGGTGCTGCTCTGCACCCCTGCATCTGAGTCGGGGCAATGATGGAAGAATTAACTGTCTTCTCTTTCCTCTCTTGTTTTGCAGAAGATGAACAAGTATCAGCAGTTTAACCATTGGGTTATGGTCTCAACCACTTCACACGGGGGATGTGGGGAGATGGACCACAGGCCACAGGATTCTGTTAGCGAACGCTAACAACTTGCTGCTGCTAACCTCAGACGTTGCGTTTGCCTCTGTCACAAGACAGAATGGGTTGGGTCACCTCTCTCTACCTTCCTTCACTCTGCCACCTCCTCAAAGCTATTTCTGCCCAGATACCCACCACACTGGTATCTGGAGATGGACCAGGCTTCATTCATTTAGGGAGGACCAGTCGCCACCACCGCTCGGACACATTCTTCTGTATGATACCATAGAATCCTTCGGTAGTTTTCCATCGTTGTTGTTTTCTACATGACCATTTAAAGAGTGTTATTTTATGAACTTGAAGAGAAAGAAAAGCAAACACAAAAATATATCAAAAATGTCAGCAAAAGCAAAGGACATTGCTGAGGTATCTGAAAAATAATTTATTAATTTAAAATGGTTGGGTTTGTTGGTTGGTTTTTTTTTTTTTCTCCTTTGATGGGAATTTCCTTTCTTTGTGTCGGCAGTGCTCTGGTTGGCTAATGGAAATGCTTAGTGGGTGTGATGGTGAGTTAGATCCACACAGAGTGTTGTGCTCTCGAAAGAAGCACAGAAAAATAGAAATGGGACATTATCAGCTGCAGAAATAACCTTGATTTTTAGGGTGATTTTAGATTAAATAGAGCACAAAGCCCTACAAAGCAGCGTGTGTCGTGTCCACCGCTCCCCTCCTACACACACATAGTAAAACCCTCTACCCCTGCAGGATTTCTGGACGTGTTTTGGCTGCCAGCCAACTCAGGCAATAGTTGGTGTTCTCCTCCCCTGTGAAGGAATTATGTGAAATGTGGAAGCCGTGTCTTGCAGGGAACTGGGGAGGGGATAGGTTTAACGCTTTCCCGAAAGAGCTTTCACCACCAGCTGTTGCCCTGCAGAGCTCTGCATGCAAAGCTGAGCCCTTGCTAGAAACCAAAACTTAAACCTGTGTGTTGTGGGCTTTAAGATCGTCCCACACGCCCTGGCCTTTTGCCAGAGCTGCACAGGATTTAGGTGCAAAGGTTATCTTAAAAACAAATATTAAATTGCTTCCAAATCACCTCCATTTCACAGTCAAATGAGTGGAACTGACAAGGACATGACATGATGCTTCTGTAGGGGACAACATGTCTTACCATGGGTCAAAAAAACCCCAATCCTGGTGTTTTCAGCTGGAAAATACAGATGGGGTTGAAATCCTAGGTAAAAAATCCTGCTGGTGTTGATGTCAGTGGCAGTTTTGACTTGCAGCCAGCCAGTATTAACACCTGAGCCTCTGCTTTGACTGTGGTCAACTAAATTGCTTGTTGGATTTTGTTTAGCCAGCCAGAGCACAGAGGGGTAGAACTGGAAATACCTGAGGTTTCTTTTTTCTTCTCTATTTTTTTCCTTCTTCTCCCCACCCCATTTTTCTCCTTTCTTTTTTCCTCTTTTTTCTTCCCTTTCTTCTTTCCTCTTTTTTCTTCCCTTTCTTTTATCCTCTTTTTTTCTTCCCTTTCTTTTGTCCTCTTTTTTTCTTCCCTTTCTTTTGTCCTCTTTTTTCTTCCCTTTCTTTTTTCTTCTTTTCTCTTCCCTTTCTTTTTTCTTCTTTTCTCTTCCCTTTCTTTTTTCCTCTTTTATCTTCCCTTTTTTTTACCTCTTTTCTCTCTTCCCTTTCTTTTTTCCTCTTTTTTCTCTTCCCTTTCTTTTTTCCTCTTTTCTCTCTTCCCTTTCTTTTTTCCTCTTTTTTCTCTTCCCTTTCTTTTTTCCTCTTCCCTTTCTTTTTTCCTCTTTTTTCTTTCCCCCTTTCCCCCTTTTTTTCCCCTTTTTACCCCTTCCCCCCTTTTCCCCCTTTTTACTCTTTATCTATTTTTTTCACTTTCTCTCCTTTCCCCCCCCCTTGTTTCTCTTTTCCCCCTCTTTTTCCTATTTTCCTGTGTTCCTCTTTTTTCTCACTTACATACTTTCTTTTCTTTCCTTCACTCCACACGTGATGCCCCATCCCAGTGTTACAATTGGACATGAATGTGTGAATATGTATTTAAAACATTTAATTGTAAATCTCTGTTGTGATGTTTACAGCCTAAGCTAGAACGAAGATGTTTGTCCTTTTTCCAGTGCCTCAGAGATGATTTCTATATTCCATAGTCGTGAAGAGCTTTAAGGATTTATTTTATTTTCCTGTATGTGTGCAGGGGGTGCAAGGTGAATGCAACAACATCTTCTGAAAATGACACAAGTACCAAAAAACAACCCAAAGCCTTTTGATGTGCTTACCCCACAGCAGCTTGGGACTGCCGTGCAGAACCTGCGTCTGCACTGCCAGTGGTGCCAGGTTCAGTGTTCCTGGGACTTACCTGTGTGGATTGGAATAAGTGACATAAATGAGCAGCGTTGCTGAGGGAGGGGTGCCTCAGTCAGAACTCATTGGCTGGCTGTAGGAATTCTTTTTGGCACAAGTATCTGAGGAGAAAATGGTTGGAAAAAAATTATGTTAGGAATCAGTTGAGGTAAATCACAATAAATGCATTTTGCTTTTTTGAGGCCTTAATGAACCTGCACAGGCCTTAATGAGTGAAGGGTGATGTGTCAGAGCAAGGCAGGGCAGAGGGATGGTTTTCAGCACATGTAATGTTGATCATATGAGTGTTCAATTGATGTTTTTGTGGGATGTGAACCCAAGTCCTCCCAGTCCCACTGTCAGCTGTAGTTGCTCGTTGACTTCCCCGTGGAGTGTGTTCTGTCAGAAACTCCTCTTGTCTTGTCACCTGGCTTCCATCGCCTCCAGCTGTGGTTTTATTTCAGCCTGTTGAACAAAAAGTACAAGGGGTGAGGGCTTGTTACTAAAGTGACTTCTTTTCCCCCCCAAAACACTGATAGTGCTGTCTGGGAGGACATCATAAAGCTCCTCCAAGGAGCAGGGCTGGAGTCTCCCCTCCAGCAGCCATAGGAGCAATGACTCAATGACCCATGGTAGCGTGGTGTTTGCACATCAACAGTGTCAGGACACTGAGAAGGTTTGGAAGTGAGTGAAGTCTTGCTAATGCTATTTTCCTACTAGCCAGTGCAGCTGGTGTAAATAAATCATGCCTCAACCATGGACACACGAGCTCCTCCTCTGCTTCTCCTGCCTCACACGGTGTGGTTTGCCTGCCCTGTCCTCGCTGGGCTCTTTCCTTCTTGCTTTGTTTTTAAATCAACCGATCACATTGATCGGGGCCGATCGCCAAATGTAGTGTGTCTGGTGTGGATTTGAGGAGACATTATCCCTTTTTTCAGGAATCTGGATGGGAGTAAGCTGGTGTTTGCTACCTGCTGTACTCCCCTTTCTTGGAGTCATGTCTTCTGGATTGCAGAACCTGACTTGGTCCCTCCAGCAGGTTCCTTTGACTGGGGCTCTGATTTTGATGACCGGTTGAAATCCCTCATGTCATGTTCTTCCACTGCCACACCTCAGTGTGCTCCTTGCTGCTGTTGATTGGCTCTTGACCTGCAGGTGAAAGCTGGATTTCAGCTATTTAACCACCCAGTATTTCCTTACTCTTTATCAGTCTCAAACTTCCAAGTGATTCTCCAAAAACCAGTGAGGTTTTGTAAACCCTCATCAGCCTCTCCAGTGGCAGAAAGGAGGAAAGGAGATCACTGAGCCTCTGAATACTGTTTTTATCTCCCCAGTACACAAGGAATTGGGAAGGCACCATCTGCAGATGTTTGCAGTGTGCCCTTGAAGGAGTGGCTGGATGTTTGCAACCTGCAGCTTCCTAAGCTCCTTGGCTTTGCCTTTACCCCCACTGGGATTTTCAGAGGCGAGTGATGCTTCCCTGGGAGATGGTCAGAGCCCACAGCTCAGGATGGAGTGCCCCAAGGGCTTCCTCTACCCATCAGAGGTGGAGGGACTCCCCAATTCCCAAAGGCTTAACCTCCTTCAAGGAGCTTCATGGCCTCAGTGCTGTTGCAAAACCTCTTCCAGCATCTCCCAAGTCATTTCATCGCAGGTAGTGGTGGAAGTAGGAACCTGCCAGTTTAAGTATTAATAAACCATGAGAAACTGAATATTGCTTTCTATTGGATAAACTTACCAGTGCCCTCAAAGACAGCAGAAAAAAGGGATACTCTCTCTTTAGAGAAGCTTTACACATTATATTTTAGAACGCTTGTACAGAGGGTAATCTACCTTGACCTCCCAACCCAGCTTCGGCTTCTGTTGTGCTTTTCATCGTTTCCTCTTTATTTTTGATATACCTGGAATGCAGTTTAGCTTGGTATTCATGAGATGCTAAACATGTGAGCATATTGGCAAAACTGCACAGATGTAATGATATTCCAATAGCAATTGTACTGCACAAGTCAGTGATTGTAAAGTATTCTGTAACAAGCAATGTTTGTCTCCTATTTTTTGATACCTCTTACACTTATGTCTTTTAGAAAGACAGTGCCTCTGTATGCTTTTTGTATTTTTACTGAGTGATTGTAAATATTTGTTATATTTTTGGTTAAGAGAATGTTTAAAAGTACTGTTTATTATCCAATCTATTAATATGTTGGAATCAATAAACAATCGACATATATTAATTGTTCAGAGCACAGCTTTTCTGGCAGCCAGCAGAGGATGGGGGCTGAGGTGGTGCAGAGCTCCAAGCAAGAAGCAGCCACCAAGTGACTTTTTATTCTTACAATGAGCATGTCCTGAGAAGAGCAGTGAGGCTGGTGAAGGGTGCAGAGCACTACTCTGGCGAGGAGTAGCTGAGGCAACTGGGGCTGTGCAGCCTGGAAAAAAAGGAGGCTGAGGGGAGACCATCTGGCTCTTTGCAACTCCCTGAAAGGAGGTTGGAGCAAGGTGGGGGTTGGTCTCCCAAGGAACAAGCAACAAGACAGGAAACGGCCTTGTGTTGTGTGAGGGGAGGATCAGATTGGAGGAAGGATAGTGAGGTACCAGAGGAGAAATGCAGAGCAGCAGGGGAGAGCTATGGAGCACCAAGCAATGGGATCTGCCATGAGCAGGGGGGGCCCAGGCTCTGCAGCTGCAGCAGTAGCTCCTTCCTTGAATCCCTTCTGGTGCCCAGAGGCCCTTTCTCTGACGTAAGGAAGCTGCTGTAACCAGTGGGTTGGCTGTCCCTTGCTTCCCCACTGGACCAGGTTGCTGTACCGGTGTCTCCAGTGTCCCAGCCACTGGAGACAAACACCAAACTCAGCTGGTACGTGCACAGTGCCTGCTGTGATGCGTTTAGGGACAAGGAGCCATAACACTGCAGCCACCACTGCTGCCATGCCCACCACCTCCTCCCTGCATGGCCAGGGCCTCTGTCACTGTGGCAGATACAGCCACCTCCCCATAAACACAAAGGGCCCACCAGGGCTTGCTAGGAGCTGATAAAGATCAGCTCAACACCCCAGACATTAGCCAGGCCTCCAGATAGTCCTTTCCTTGCTTGGATCACTCAGCCCTCCAACTAATGAAGAAATTGACCACAACTGAACTCAATAAGGGTATAAACAGTTCTGCTATGGAGAGTTGGGTTTGTTCTCTCCACACAGAAGCAGCCTGGCAGTCAGATCTTCTCCCCTTAGAACAGGGTCTCCTATAAGGTGTCCTCACCCACCTTGGTGCACATAGCTGGATGTATGCTGGGCACTGGTGGGGGGATTTTCCAAGTGTCTTCTCTTCCTAGACAGTTCAACTGGTTGTGCAGCAGGACACTCCCAACTGACATCCCAACCTGTAAGTTTATTGTGGCAGGAGAGAAGGAGAGAAGATTGTGATAAATCCAGTGTTCAGGTGTCTGCTGCTGTCTTTTTTGGGGGTGCCTCCATGACAGATACCACCAGGGGTACACCCACACCCATGTGTATGCAAGAGATGCTCTTCCAGATGCTCCCCTAATGGTGCAAGCTGATCAGGGGGAGCCAAAGCCAAAACCTGGTGGCCATAGAAGACCCCTAAGACCATCCAGTCCAACAATCAACCTAACACCACCATGGCCTTTAAACCAAGTCCCAAAGTACCTTGTCCACATGTTTCTGGAACACCTCCAGGGATGGTGATTCAAATACCTCCCTGGGCAGCCTGTTCCAATGCCTGACCACTCTTTTAGGACAGAAACTGCCTGTCCCACACCCCCAGAGTGGGTAGTCCATTGTCTTCCTGCAGTCTCCCTGCCTGTGTAGGTGCCTTCCTTCCTTCCCCTCCAGGTTCTCTGTCCCCAGCTGTCATCCCCTCCCCCTGTTCAGCTCCATCCTTCCCAGTACTATGCTGGAGCTTTCACTGGGATGTGATGCAGAGTGTCATCTCGGGCACACCAAAGGCTGTGTGGACCTGCAGGGAGGCTCTGCTCACAGGGTCTCACATCTTCCCCCTTTTCCCCAGGTTCTGTGATCCTACCTCAGGCTACAGAAAAGACCTCGTGGCAGGACAAGGGGACGGATGGCATCAGACTCTTGTCAGCAGTGCCCAGGGACAGGACAAGGGGCAATGGGCAGAAACTGGAAACCAGAAGGATCCATCAGAACAGAAGGAGAAACTTCCTTCCTGTGAAGGGGCTGGAGCCCTGGAGCAGGCTGCCCAGAGAGGTGCAGTGTCCTCTGGAGAAATTCCAAACCCCACTGAACACTGTGATCCTGGGCAAGCTGCTGTGGGTGACCCTTCTTTCGGAGGGGGTTGGACTGGATGATCTCCAGAGGTCCCTTCCAACCCCACTGTACTGGGCCTCTGTGAAATGACATGTTCTTCTCTTTTGCAGCTTCTTTCTCTGCAGCTGTAGATCCCAATACTGCCAGATCAGATGGGGGGTGAGCCTCATCTCCTTCACCATCTGATTTTCCCTAGTGAGGCTTTTCAGGTTTGTTCTCAAGGATTCCAGGGACTTTCTAGGGTGGTGGTAGGTTTCCTAGGCGTTTTTTGAGCGTTTGAAAACCGCCGTTGTTAAACAAGGCGCAGAGAGAGAAGCTGCCACAAGAGGGCAGCATTGCCTGGACTGCGACCACCGCCTCTGCCCAAGCCCTGGCTCAGAGCACCGCCTGCTGCAGGTTGCTCCCTGCGGTGCTCACCCAGCGCCCTGGGGGTTGGCACTGAGGACATCTCGGGTTTTGCCCATTGCTCCCCAGCCATGGGCTGCTCCTGGACCCTCAGCGGTGGCTGTGGGGGCACAGCTCCTGAAGCTGTGAGGCGTGGGAGAGCACGGGGGCCAGCATATTCCAATGCTTGACTTAAAGCAGGTTACTTTGAATTCAGGACTCTCCAAGGCTGGTACGAGGTCTAGATTTCCTCCTCCCTTCTCTGTATGATCTGTTTGCATCCCTAATACTTATCCCATGCTCTTTTCTCCACTCATCTCCACCTGTCTTCAATCCCTCAGCACGCTGTTTCAGGGTGGGAGGTTGTAAAGCTTTCCTTCCTTCAGATGTGTGCAGCAGAAACATCAGCAAGCTGGTGGGACAATCTGTGAAGGCAGCAGGTAGCACTCAGGTTTTATTGGGAAGTGCAGAGTCATTATGGCCATGCTGCAGTGAGCAATTTGTGGTGTAAAATCAAATTAGGGAGAAGCAATTCCATTAACGAGCCTTCCTGCTTAATGAGTCATCTTGATTTCAGGCTTTTCTTCTACTTTTTCTTTGTTTTATGTTATTTTTTTTCTCCTTTCCGTGCTTTTAAAAGCTCTTTAGCACAGCTCAATTTGTTTGTGTGTATCTGAGATGACTTTGAACAGGTAAAGTGGGCCCCTTGACCCCTGATTTGTTTTCAGCCTTGCCCAGGTCCGATGCTGTCCTGTTTTCACCCCTGTGCCTGAGGAGTAAGGATGTACAAAACTTGGGCTGCAGGCAGAGTGTGGAAAAAACCTCTTTAGCAACAGGCTTCAGTCAAAAATTCACCCTCCCCTGTCCTGGGCTCAGCATGAGGGAAGCATGGTGGAGGTGGCTGTGGGTGGCCACCCATCCGAAATGGGCATTGCACCTGGAGCGGTTCATGGGACCTAGATCTGGGATCGTCAACCCCAACCTTCAGTCTGAGCTCTGTGAAGGTTTCCACACCCAGCTGTGGAATGTGAACACCTCACTGCATCTCTCCTCATCCTCACCTCTCTGTTTCCAAGCCTTTGAGTCAGACCTGCTGGTGTGGAGCTCCTGGCATTAACAGAGCTTTGCATCCAATATGTGCTCAAGGTCTCCAGGTCACCTGAAAGAGCAGTTGGGGCATCATATAGCTGCTGACCTAAAGCTGAGTTTCATTCACTGAGGGCATTCAACCAATGTATTTCTCTCCTGGTTTTCTGCTGAAAAAGTGCCAACCAGATTGTATAGGGAAGAATAAGCAGCTGACTCTCAGGTTGCAGTGATGCCAGTAATTATGTGCCTGAAGAGAAGTCAAGAGTTGTCACTGTGAAGTAAATATGAAAAGAGAGGTTGATCCCATGCTGCAGCACGGAAGATTGCTCAGTTAGCAGATGGTGCCGCTAGAAACCTGCTTTCTCTTTGCTCAGGGAGAAGTGAGGAGACCTGATGGTGGTGGGACCAGCAGCCTGAGCTCTCCCATCACCTGGAGGGTCATGACATGGCAATGGAACTCTGCAGGCAGCATCAATTTGATGAGTTCAGCTGTTTGTCATTTCTTTGGAGAGTAAAATGTGTTGGAGAGGCTGTGTTTGAGAGCATGAGGAGTGCTGAAACCTGCCTCTGCATTGCTCTCTTCTCTGTGTCAGATTCCTGCACCTGTGAGGCTGAGGATAAAATGTTTCTCCCCACCCCACCATGACTGAAGAGGAGAACTTAGAGCCTGTGATATTTTCACCACGTCCTTAAAGGGCTGTGCCATCAGCCTTTGTGGTTTGTCCCAGAATTTGCAGTATTTTTAGCTTTCCTGAAGATCCTGGAGGCACGTGGTGACACAAACTGATGACATTCTTGGCTATGTAGAAAACCTTGAAAATGCAAACTCTGAAAGGTATTCTTCAAAAATAAGTGGCAAGGAAATGAAGGTCCATAATGACTTAACCTCCTCCTTGGTCTTCTGGTGCTGCTGGCTCCCAGTTCTGGCTTCCCACAGCCCCACTGACCTAAAACCTCAACGTCTTTCCCCAGAGTGTTGCCTTAAGACGTTGTGAGGGTTTGGGTGACCCAGCTTTAAGTGGAAGAACCAAGTTATTTGTTACAAGATGAATGTTAAATGAGCTCCACAAACATCCCTGCTCATTTCCCTGTGCTCATCCAAGGAGCAGAGTAATTACCAGTGTGACAGTGCCGCAAGCCAGGCTTGGCTTTGGGAGAGATGGAGAAAGATGGTGATAACTGAATTCCAAATGTAGATGTGGCTGCCTTTAACACTTCTGAGCAGCAATAAAAGATGAAGGCAGTAATTGTGCCTGCAATTTCAAACTCCATGACTTTGTTTCATCCACTCAAACATCTGGTTTAGGATCTGAGCTGAGAGGGTTTTGGGGTTGGGTTTTTTTTAGAGCTATCAGTTAGGCCCCATCAAGTTTATTTTAAATTCAAACTCATTTATTAGTAAACACAACTTGGGTTGAACAGGACCACAGTGCAAGGCTCCTGGGGATGGTAAGCGTGTTTGGAGCAGGATGCTGATGCCTGGGTATAAGTCATGGCTGCCCAAGGGAGGGGGTGGCCAGCTGACCACCTGGAGAAGGTGCTGGTGTTTTACTTGTCCTCTGGGAATTCTGACTTCAGGGAAGGTTTCTGAAAACCTAGGAAAACTCTTCTGGGATATTCTGGATGGAGACCAGCCCTGTGGAGAAGGACTTCTTGGTGCTGGTGGGTGCAAAGCTGGATATGGGCCAGCACTGTCCGCTCCCAGCTCAGCCCCAGCCATATCATGGGCTGATCCCCAGCAGCGTGGGCAGCAAGGACAGGGAAGGGGATTCTGCCCCTCTTGCTGTGCTCTGCTGAGAACCCACCTGCAGTGCTGGGGCTAGTTCTGGAGTCCTCAGCAGAGACATGGACCTGTTGGAGAGGGGCCAGCAATGACAGGAGGGCTGGAAGCTCTCTGCTATGAGGCCAGGCTGAGGGAGTTGGAGTTGTTCAGCCTGGAGAAGAGAAGGCTCCAAGGGAGACCTTCTGGTGGCCTTTCAGTGTTTAAAGGGTTTGGTAAGAAGGCTGGGGAAAGACTTCTGAGCAGGGCCTGTTTTGACAGGACAAGGGGTGATGGTCTAAACTAAAAGAGGGAAATTTAGGTTGGATGAAATTTTTTTCCATTGAGAGTGGTGAGACCCTGTCCCAGGTTGCCCAGAGATATTCCAGGTGAGATTGTTGGGGCTCTGAGCAGCCTGCTCTAGTTGCAGATGTCCCTGCTGACTGCAGGACAATTGGACTTGGAATGTCCCTTTCAACCCCTGCCATTCCTGGACTCTGTAACTCTCAGCTAATTACAGACTTTAAAACAGAAACTCTGGCCTCTGGTGATGGTTTAGTTTTCAGAAGTGCAGGAACCTGGTCAGTTGAAAAGTAGCTGATTAAAAAGACTAAATCTGGCATAAATAAAGGTCTTCTCAAACCTAGGGAAAGTATACAGCAAAAAAACCACTCAGTGGCTGCTGCTTCCTTTACCTGTGCCCTTTCCTGCTACCTGGAAATGTCTCCTGCAGCCAGAGAGCGCCCCAGGGATGGGGACATCAGTGCTGAGATTCACTGTCAAGAGCCCTAGGATGTTTGAACTCATAAATGTCACCCTGGAAGGTGTGAGATGGACCCTTGTTAAACATGGAAGCTGAGAGGCATGTGTTACCTGCAGTATTTATTATTGCATGGGAATGAAAGAGTCCAAACTTGAGAGCAGTGGTGGTGCAGAAGGTTAGCTGCAGCAAAGGCTGCAAGGACTGAGAAAGGCTTTGCTTTAGCTTTTTAATCTCACTTATTTTTCCAGAGATGGTTAATATGGCAGTTGAGGAAGTTCAGTGCTGTGCTCTGTGCACCTGTGTTGGATCCCAGGCATTTACATGGAACGTGTATGTGTGTGGTACTTCAACCCACCACAACTGGTGAGGCTGTACCTCAAATTCTGGGTTCAGGTTTGGGTCCCTCACTCCAAAAAGGACACTGAGATGCTGGAGCAGGTCCAGAGAAGTTTCATTGCAGGTTAAGCAGCATCAGCAAGTAAGGTGCAGATATGTGAAGGTTTTCCTGGTTTAGCTTCTCTTTGGCAGGGGCAGGGTGGGGAGATAGGTGAAATACACCAGTTTTGGGTGAAGACTGCAAGGAGAGGAGACCTTCTGGCTCTCTACAACTCCCTGAAAAGAGGTTGGAGTCAGGTGGGAGTCAGTCTCTTCTCCCTGTTAAGAAGTGATAGGACAAGAGGAAACAGCCTCTAGTTGCCCCACAAAAGGATTAGGTTGGACATAAGGAACAATTTTTTCTCTGAAAGGGTTGTGAAGCTCTGTTGTAAAGGAGAATGAGAGGCTCTGCTCAGGTTGTTCCTTGAGGCATCAGGGTTAGTTTGGCTTTTTTTTTTTATTGGAGTGTTTTCTTTCTCCTTTTACACAGATAAGCTCACCCAGGGAGTTTCCTCTGACCTTGGAGACGTTCTGACTGGCTTAGCAATCATCTCAGATTTTATTCGAGCTCTAAAAGTGAGCAGCAGTGTTTGCACAGACATCACTGGGATATGGAGCTGGCTTCTGAGATGTTTGTCCTATAAAGACTCTAATGACATTGTGCTGCTTTTACTACTGCTACAAGGCTGCACCCTATCACAACCAGATTTTTGTGTGAGTAACAACTGTCATCTGCCAGCCCTACCCCCATGCCTGATGAGCTTCCTTAACCTTCACTTCCCTGCAATTAGAAAAAGCAGTATTAAAATTCCCCCCCAGACCTCTCTTTTCCAAAGACAACTATTTGAGGCCTCAAAACCACCAGCAGCTGTGAAAAGAAGAGGAGTCAGAAAAACTCAAATGCAAAAGGAAAGAGAAGCAGCTCATGGTGTTCATCAGGGTAGCAAGTTCAGTCTTCCTCAGTACCTT
Source organism: Dryobates pubescens (assembly GCF_014839835.1). NCBI lineage: Eukaryota > Metazoa > Chordata > Aves > Piciformes > Picidae > Dryobates > Dryobates pubescens. The sequence continues at coordinate 7,922,920 of NC_071627.1, forward strand.
CATCAGTGACCTGGTTGAAGGGACAGAGTGGAGCCTCTAATGATAGCAAACTGGGAAGAGTGACTGACACCCCATCGGGCTGGCCACCATTCAGTGAGACCTGGGTAGGCTGCAGAGTTGGGCACAGAGGAGCATCATGAAGTTGGATATTGGCAAGTGTAGAGTCTGCACCTGTTCAGGTGTGGGGCTGACCTGCTGGAAAGCAGCTCCATGGAGAAAGACCTGGGACATCTGGGGGACAACAAATCTACCATAAGCCAGTGATGTGCTCTTGTGGCTAAGGAAGACAATGGTTTCCTGGGGTGCATTCAGAGAAGTGTAGCCAGCAGGTTGAAGAAGGTTCTTCTCCCAATACTCTGCCCTAGTGAGGCCACATCTGGAGCACTGGGTCCAGTAAGGGACTCCCCAGTTCAAGAGAGACAAGGAACTACTGGAGAGAGTCCAGCGGAGGCAACAAAGATGCAGAGGGGCCTGGAGCATCTCTGTGAAAAGGACAGGGTGAGAGCCCTGGGGCTGGTTAGCCTGGAGAAGAGCAGCCCTGGAGGGGTTCAGCAAGAGCTAAAGGGTGGGGGGCAAGAGGATGGGTCCAGATTCTTCCCAGTGGTGTCCAGAAACAGGACAAAGGGCAATGGACACAAAATGGAATCCAGGAGGTTCCATCAGAACAGGAGGAGAAATTTCTTTGCTGTGAAGGTGCTGAAGCCCTGGAGCAGGCTGCCCAGAGGTGTGGAGTCTCCTCTGGAGAGATTCCACCCCCTCCCTGGACATTCTGATCTTGGGCAACCTGCTGTGGGTGCCCCTTCTTTAGCAGGGAGGTTAAACTGGCTATGATCTCCAGAGATTCCTTCCAACCCCCACCTTGCTGGGATTCTGTCAAACTCAGGCTCCATCCAGAATTTAACCATTTCAGGTATCTCACTCTTATTTGTTCTTTGGCTAGAAAAGTCAGAGATGTTTACTTGTTCAACACCGTTTAGAAGAGGCAGCATTTAAAAAGCAGCTCCACTGGATTAAATTCATGATCTGGAATCAAATCCAAAACAACTCCCCTCTAAGCTCTACACAAACTCTGTGCCACAGAAGCTTTTTGCTCGACCTGCTGTGCATTTGAATTTCATGAACAGGAATGTGAGAGGTGTATCTTCTGGGGGATGAAAAACACCCCAGATAGAGATCAAACATCCTTCTGGTGCATGGCAAATATCATCAGCCTAAGTGGAAAAGGAGCTTATGGTGGATCCTGTCCATAAGGCAAGCACATTCCCTGCAGCTCACAGAAGATGTTGCGAAGTAAAAGATTGCATTCTCTATCCAGGGCTTATTTCTCTAGGAGTAGAAAAGATACTCTTAATAGCTGCTGAGGTCCTCCACCACTTCCAGATTTCACATTTACAGCTCTCACTCCCATGACCACTGACAACTAGCAGCAAGGAATGAAGAATAATGGCATCTCAGCCCAGCACCAGCACGTGGGAGCTCTCTTCCTCTTCACTGAAGGAAGCCTCTTTGCAGGCAGCAAATGCTGCTCACAAACCTCATCACTGAGCTACCACGGCATCAGACTCTTGTCTTTTCATGAAAGTCCTGCTTAGAAACAGGAACATTAAGAATGGGGTAACACATCTAAGTAGCTGTAAGAACCTCAATTCCCATCTTCAGACATGACTTAGTTTCAGACCAGAAGTGCTGAAGTGCCTTAGGATGCACATAAACAACAATTCTGATGCAGAAATCACCATCCTCCCACCAAAATCAAACCTGGCACCTACCCAGACCAAAGGCAGTTTGGAAACCCACTGTGTGCCTCAGAAGACCTGGGCTTGTGGCCATGGGGCTCAAACACCATGGAGAAACTCAAAGACTTGTTGCCTTGGGAAATTCCTCCAACACCTGAACCTTAATGACCAGCCTCATGCCTCCCAGGAGACTGGCCAGGCTGGACACCAAAGTGCTATCAGGTCAGTATTATTGCTCCCAGTTCCAAATTCTCCATCAAAAGACAGCAACAAGAAGGCCTTTCTCTTTTTGTTGTACCTTTTATTGTCTTATCACCTTCCCTGACTGAGGTCTGAAACTCTGAGGTCTGGACATAACAAAAGCAAAGTGTGGGGACACAACCCAAAGCCCTGAGGTGTGTCAAACCAGATTTTCTTTTGTCATTGAAAACACTGAGTTTTGTGAGATGCAGGAACAGGATTTAAGTGCCCTATAATGTCCAGCTGCTCTAATTCTCCTTCACCACCCAGCTTCACAATCCTTTGAGGGATTCTCTTCTCCCAAGCAATCAGCACCAGAACAAAAGGACACAGTCTCAAGCTGTGCCAGGGGAAGTTTAGGCTCGACGTGAGGAGAAAGTTCTTCACTGAGAGAGTTGTTAGCCATTGGAATGGGCTGCCCAGGGAGGTGGTGGAGTCACCATCCCTGGGGGTGCTCAAGAGGGGATTGGATGTGGCACTTGGTGCCATGGTTTAGTAGTCATGAGGTCTTAGGTGACAGGTTGGACTTGATGATCTTTGAGGTCTTTTCCAACCTTATTGATTCTATGATTCTATGAAGTTGTTCTTCATGTCCAACCTAAACCTCTCCTGGGGCAATCCAAGGCTGCTTCCTCTTGTCCTATCACTTGTCAATAGGGAGAAAAAGACCCACCCTTACCTGGCTCCAACAAGGAGAAGCACAAGCAGGATTTAGGCTGGAGGTTAGGAAGAAATTCTACACAGAGTGATTGCCCATTGGAATGGGCTGCCCAGGGAGGTGGTGGAGTCACCACTATTGGAGGTGTTTAGGAGGAGACTTGATAGGGTGCTTGGTTGCATAGTTTTGTTGATAGGTGGTGTTGGATGATAGGTTGGATGCGATGATCTCAAAGGTCTCTTCCAACCTGGTCTGGTCTGGTCTGGTGTATTCTATTCTATTCTGTTCTGTTCTGTTCTAAGTAATCTGCTCTCATTCTCCTTCACAACCTAGCTTAACTGTGAAGGAATATGTTTGGGTTAGTTGTTGTTTTTGTATCCCTATGGACTAAGAACATCTGTACCAAGCTCAGCTGCTGAAATGACTCTATTTAAATCCTTGTTGGCTTTTGTCCTTCAACTGTTCTGTCTTTAAGCTGTATCTGTAGGTATATCTATAGAATTCAATACATATTTATTTGTTGAGGTACTTGGGGGCCTTTTAATAGATGTCATCTGCCTTTGAAGGGTGATTTTCCTTGGCGCTGACTCTCCACCAGCAGCCTTTGCTGACTAATCAAGATGTAGCTTTGTCCTGCCCTCGTAGCTGGAGGGGATTTTTGCAGCTCTGTAGGGTTTTGTCATTCATTGGGATGCTCTGCCAGTGTGTTGTGCACCTGCACAATGTCAAATACATATTGCCCACAGCAGCATTTAATACACTTCCTGATGTCACTGTAAAGTCAATAACTCGAGATCTTAATTGCAGGACTTGTCTGGATGCTGCCTCACCTACATTTCTTTCCCTTCCCCCCCCCATTTTTATTTTCTGTGTCAAATAACACCCAGCCTTTGGAACACAGCTAGAATATTGTTTTCTCTGTGACCCCAGGAAACAAAACCAACAATGAGCAATGATTATTGGTCTGGAGAAAGCACTTCAAAGTGTGTTGTCTTCTCTGTCTGCTAAACGCTCACCACAGCGTTTCAACAAGGCAGTTTCACAGAATCAAAAGGTTCTTTATAGAACTTCTATATTCTTTACAGAATTACAGAATCAAAAGGTTAAGGGTGGACCAGCTGATCCTTGGGGTCTCTTCCAATATGGCATTCTGGAATGAAGAATCACAGAATCTCATCATGGTGGGGGTTGGAAGGGACCTCTGGAGATTGTCTAGTCCAAACCCCTGCCAAGAGAGCTATTTGAAGGCTCTCATTTGTTAGACCATAAAGGTAAAGGCAATGTATAGGCAAAAATGCTGCTTAAAAGCTACACTTCTGAGATTAATTCAAACTATCTCAGTATCATGTGCTGTGCTTTGGGAGCATAACCTTTTTATGTAGCTGATTATTGAGCTGCTACTACCCTTAATCAGTCAGCAATTGAATGTAGAGCTGAGGCTCAGATTTTCTCCCTTGATTTCCAAAGCCCTGCACTGGAATTAATCCTGGCAATTTGTCAACCCTGGCCTGAAAATGAGCAGTTTTAAACCCTCTGAAGCTGGTCTCTTGGTGTGGAGGCTGTGAGAGGTGCTAGATACTCTTGTCAAATAGATGGGAAAGCACCTGGCTGGCTAGCAGGAGACTTGGACAGGCTGGAGAGTTAGGTGGAGAGGAACCTCCTGTACTTCAGCAAGGGCAGGTGCAGATATCTTCACCTGGGGAGGAACAACCCCCTGCACCAGTGCAGGTGAGGGAATGACCTGCTGGAAAACTTCTTTGCTGTGAGGGAGCTGGAGCCCTGGAGCAGGCTACCCAGAGAGGTTGTGGAATCTCCTTCTCTGGAGAGATTCTGAACATGCCTGGACATTGTGACCCTGGGCAAGCTGCTCTGGGTGCCCTGCTTTAGCAGAAAGGTTGGACTGGATGATCTCCAGAGGTCCCTTTCAACCCCCATTATGCTAGACATAGAGATGCTAACGACAGAGATGATAGAGCTAGATAGGGAGAGGAAAAACCTTTGGTATGTGTTTAATCTAAGTGATCTTTTGCCCCAGACACTTATAGACAGCTGTTAGTCTTTCCATTCTGCTCAGGAGCCGATGGAATTTGCCCTCTGGGTTTACAGTGGAGTCTCAATTATGTGAGATCCCAGGAAGAAAGTTTGCTCTCCCATTATTGCAGTGCTTTTTGAGCACATGAACACATAGATGTCTAAGGTACAAGTATGGATGCAGCAGAGAGAATGAAGAGCAGAGCCCTGACCTCCAGGATGAATGTTCTTTGCTTTGCATATCTGCTGAATCCAGACGTTTTTGTGCTTTTAGGAATAATCAGACTTTTTTTCAGACAGCACCAGCCAGACATAAATGCAGCTGCTGAGGTGACAAGAGGTTTTGGGTGTCTTGACACCCAGCTGGGATGCTGGCAGAGCTGGAGAGCCCAAAAGATGGCACTGTTTTCCTGCTGCACCGTAAAGGAAATCCCTTCTCCAAAGCAGATTCATTCACTATTGAGCATCTCTCAAAACCCATGCTTTTCTCAAGGCTTTACATACAGTAAAGTCCATTATTGTGAAGGCCAAATTGCTGCCAAAAGAGGGGAAAAAAAAAAAAGAACCCTTCAGCTAAGAAATATCTTTCTCTGAACTAATAACACACCAGTCTGATGAAAAATTACATGCATGCAGGGAAGGAGTTTTTCTCAGTTATTAATGGCTGATGTTTGTTATATTGTTGTGTTTAGTCCACGAAGTCTTGATGGAAAGAAGCAGCTTTCCTACACAAATGGGACCTCATCTGGTATTCAAATGCATTCCACAAAGTGTCACCCAACCACAGGATGTTAGGGATTGCAACACAGGCTGTCAGAAGTTGGAAGAGACCTCCAGAGATCATCCAGTCCAAGCTCCCTGCCAAAGCAGGATCACCTAGGGCAGGCTCCGCAGGAACACATCCCAGGGTGTGTGTGTGTGTTGGAAAGTCTCCAGAGAAGGAGACTCCACAACCTCTCTGGGCAGCCTGCTCCAGGGCTCCAGCACCCTCACCTTAATGAAGTGTCTCCTCATGTTGAGGTGGACCCTCCTGTGTTCTAGCTTATGCCCATTGTTCCTTCTCATACCACTGGGCACCACTGAAAAGAGTCTGGTAGAGTAGTTAAAATTCCTGCTGAGAGTGAAGATGGGAAGCTGAATGCCTTGAGAGAGGGGTCAGACATGGGTACTGCCCTGCCCAGGCAAAGCTCAGATTGTATTTGGGTGCTACCAGGGTGGGAGCATCCCCAGCATGGCCTCTGACACCTTAGCATAAAGAAATCCAGAAATTAGCTAAGATAGACATTGGTGGAAGGAGAAGGCTCCTAACGCTATGGGCATTGTGAAAGATTTTTCCCTTTCTGCAAGGGCAAGTGTCTTCCTCAGAGCTGGGCACTGCACCTGTGGCAGCTTACCTCTTCGCTCTTCTGCTCTGAGTCTGATGAAATAGTCAGAAGGTGATTTAAGCACTTGATCACAGCATGTTACAGTTGGTTTTGATGCTATTTTTTGGCTGTACTCTCCCTTGAAGTGGAAAAAGTCAAGACGTGGTGTCTGCCCAAAGTGGGACCTGCCTTGAACATCTCTGGGGGGTAGATCCCCAGGAAGAGGATCCCATTTGAAGGTAATTTTCAAAAGGAGATTCAAAATACTTTCTTTTTAATCTCTCTGACTACTATTGACTGGTAGACTACATCTTCTGGATGCTTTTTGCCAGCTTTGACTCAGCCCAGATGCTCTCTTTGATTGACAGACAGGACTTGTGTTGTGTGGTGGCTGGAGACCTTTAGAGACCAGTGATGGTTGCTCCTGCATGGCTTAATATTCCAGACCAAGCTCTGTGCTGTGCATACAGATCTCTGGTGGAGGACTGGAATGGTCTGGTTGTGTGGGTTATTTGGAGAGGCAGCTATGCCATACCATGAGTTTCCTGCAGACCGGTCGGGCTGGTGTTGCAGGGCTGTGAAACTCCCGTGCCCCAGCCTCTGGCTGGGATAACTGGTGGCAATATTTCTGTCTAGGGTAAAATTCCTGTAACTGGCTGTGGCAACCCAAGGAATGAACATTGAAAGCTGGAGGGAGCAGAGGCACCAGGCTGAGAGATCTAAAGGAACTTCTGTTCCCTGGAGAGCTCACTTAGCCCGATTGCTTAATTGTAGGTGATAATGCAGCATTTGTTTGATCTGACAATGTCTGTACTGCAGCTCCAAATGGGCTGAAAAGCTCCAGAATAACTCAACAGGAGATGAAAGACCCCAGCAAAGATGATGGGATGAGAACAAAGTTATTTCATTAAGAAAATGCAGGAATAAAGGAATTGAGCTTTTCAGGCCAGCCTCGTTAGGAAGCTAAGCAAATGAGGTTTGGGTTTATTAAATAGCATTATGTCCAGGAAAAAAAACACCTTCCTGCAGAATGCTTCCAAGAATGAAATGAAAATAAAAGCCAAGAGAAACTCTTGTCTCACTTACCTGCTGCCCTTTCATGCAATTCTGAGATCTCACGTTTTAGCTTTTAAAAAACCAAGGCCAGTTATTTAAACAGCAACCTGGAACTGAACTTCTCTGTGTTAAGTGTGTCCAGAGAAGGGCCACAAAGCTGGCAAAGAGACCTGGAGAACAGGTCTGGTGCAGAGCAGCTGAGGGAACTGGGGTTGTTTTGTCTGGAAAAGAGGAGGCTCAGGGGAGAGCTCATTGCTCTCTACAACTCCATGAAAGGAGGTTGGAGTAAGGTGAGGGTCAGGCTCTTCTTCTAAGGAACAAGCAATAGGACAAAAATAATGGCCTCAAGTTGTACCAGGGGAGGCTTAAGTTGGATATTAGGAATTTCCTTCCTGTAAGAGTGGTCAGGCATGGAACAGGCTTCTCCCGGAGGTGGTGGAGTTGCCATCCTTGAAGGTGTTCAAGAAATTTGTGGACATTGGAATGTGCTGCCCAGGGAGGTGGTGGAGTCACCATCCCTAGAGGTGTTCAAGAGGGTATTGGACATGACACTTGGTGCCATGGTTTAGTCATGAGGTCTGTGGTGACAGGTTGGACTTTATGATCTTTGAGGTCTCTTCTAGCCTTGGTGATTCTGTGACATGGTACTGTGGGATATGGTTTAATGGCCATGGTGGTCAGGTTGACAGTTTAACTTGATGGTCTTGGGGGTCTATTCAGCCAAGACAATCCTATACTTGTATGATTCTATGAAATCTTCACCTTCCACCCAATGATCTTGGGTGGTCTAATAGCTTCAGAATAACAAAGTGACAATGCTTTCCAAGAGTCTCTTTGTGGGGAAGAGACTTACACACTGACTGTATTTTTCTTTCTGAAAGCTAATTTGCAGTGGTGCCTGTGCAGGAGCATACCTGTGGATTTTACTAAGGACAATGAAGAATGTGCAAATTTGCCTGGGTGGAGACCAGTGGGTAGGGAAGGGAGGGTTAAGCACACTTAGCTTTTCTATTGTTTCCATGCTCAGGATTCTCTGTACATCGTGGCTGTGTGCCAGCCCACTGATTGAGATTCAGGGCTCCTCACTGCTTCTCTTCTACCTCTAGCCTGTGGCACAATTTGTGAGGAAGATGGGACAGAAATAAATATCTTTTGGCCAGCTGACTGGGATGCAAACTCAGAGTCCTTTGACACAGGCCCTGCGAGGCACAGATCCGGTGTCAACAATTAGAAAAGGGCTTGTGGATGCAGATGCCTCCCAAGAACAAAGCACACACCACAGAATCCCAGCATGGTGGGGGTTGGAAGGGACCTCTGGAGATCATCCAGTTTAACTCCCTTACTAAAGCAGGGACACCCACAGCAGCTTGTCCAGATCACAATGTCCAGGCATGTTCAGAATCTCTCCAGAGAAGGAGAATCCACAACCTCTCTGGACAGCCTGCTTCATAAGGAGCTTCTGTTGAAGTGTCTTCAAAGATTTCCATTTGCAGTGACAATGGCCTCTCAGGGCATGTCCTATAGAGATGCTAAAGCTGCAGGACTCTACTGGACACATGCCATGTTCATGTTTTTTCCACATGGTCCTCAAGCCGCATAGCTGAAGGATCAGCCCTAGCACCCGGGATGTGGCTGTATGTGGGTGCTGGACTGTCTGTGTTGGAACGTGATGGAGACATCAATTGTGCTGCTGGCTATTACAAAGCCCAAATGAGTTCTTACAGAGACTGACAAAAACAGTCTGGTTCCCATTAATTTCAAATCCCATGAGATGCCTGTCTTCATTTTTAGGCACCTAAATACTTCTGCACATCTCCCTCTTTGTGCTTCGTGAGCTGGGGACTGATCTGGCACATCAAACTTCAGCTCAGATGCTTCTAGATCTGAGCAGCTTCTAAAATGAGAAGCAGAACTTCTCAGACCCTATGATGAGGTCAAAATTGCTCATGCCAGCGACAAAGTAATTTGTGGAGGCTTGCAGATGTTTTCATTTCTTTTGAAAACATATCTTGAAGGGCTTTTGTTGCAGTTGCTTGGGTTTGTTGTATGTGGGTTTGGGTTTTATTTCCCCCCCATTTATGCTAAAGTGAGAGGCAGGAGAGATTTCTATCAACACATAAAGCATATTGGGAATTGCTTGGGTCAAATAATTTTGCCCTCTTGTAAAATGATGCTTTAGGAATATTATCACAGCCATTGGTTGTATTAGCAATCTGTTTATCCAGGTAACTGAGAGGCAAATGTAGCCTGCTGGCTTCTCAGGAAGACAAAGACAGAGTGGAGGGTGTTTAGACGATCCTGCATATAAATGACTTATTTATTTTGATAAGATTTTACTGGAATCCAAAAAAGAGTTTGGACATATAGCTGTAAAATACTTATCAGCATGAAATAATGCTACTTTCCCTGCCTCATGCACTGCCTAGTTGGTAATGCTGATCTAGATGGATGGCTTTGGTGGAGAGAGAACCTGTATCAGAGTGGCACTGTGGTTAAATCCTGTGACCCCTCCACTCTGGGTATGGTGAGGGTGTTCAGGGGGAGGTGAGCTCTCAGGTGCACCAGCACTGTAGAGGGGGGTGCTTCTGCTCCCCAGGTTTGGGGGCTCTGTCCAACATGGCATTTATCACTAGTAAAGCAGGTAGATGAACATCTAGCACCTTTCTCCAAGAGGAGGTTTGGGTGGACATGCTAAATGGTCATGTCAGCATGCAGAAGGAAAGAAAGGATGTGATAGGAGAGCCATGGTGGACTTAGCCAGCCACCCCAGCAAGCTCCTGGGGTAGCCCTGTGGTGTTTGGCCATCTTCTTATTGCTGGGGTTTTATCATGTTTTGTCCAGCAGTGTAGTTGCTTTGCTCTTGAGATTGGACCTGAACTCACAGAAGTCTGATGGAACGCAGAGCTGGTTGTCCTTGCTGCAGGTCATTCCCACCCAGGCAGCTCGGGCTGAAGGAGTTGGTGTTGTTCAGGATGGAGAAGGGAAGGCTCTGGGGAGACCTTAGAGCAACTTTCCAGTACTTGGAGAGGACTACAGGAGAGCTGGGGAGGGACTTCTTATAGGAGCATGTGGTGAGAGGACAAGGGACAATGGATTGAAACTATAACAGGGTAGGTTTAGTCTGGACATTAGCATAAGATTCATTGCTGTGAGAGTGGTGAGACACTGGAACAGGTTGCCTAGAGAAGCTGTGGATGTCTCATCCCTGGAAATGTTAAAGACCAGGCTGGATGACACTTTGAGCAACCTGGTCTAGTGGGAGGTGTCCCTACCCATGGCAGTGGAAGTTGGCACTAGATGATCTTTGAGGTCCCTTCCAACCCAAACCATTCTGGTATTCTATGACCTCCACTTTGGTGAGTACCACAGCAACGCTGGTAGAGATCTTCCCTTTAATTGTTACTGAGAGTTTTGGGTGGTGCTAGAAGCCATGCAGAATGGGTTATTAGGTTTGTCTAACTAAAAAAAAAAAAAAAAAGTACAAGGAGAGAAGGAAAGGGAAAAAACCCTAATCTCCCCGCGACTGAAAAATTGCTTAGAATCTGCTGTCAAAACAGCAATGCTACAATGGCACTTCTGCAATTACAGGGATTGTGCATGCAGCAGTGACGAGACTGGTACATACAAGAGAAATGAGAAAAAGGTCTTTCAAATCACACTTCAGTTTTACTTCATAATTATGTGGATCCAGGAGGATGCATCACAGAGGTTTCACGGTGCCGGAGTATGAAATTGTTTGAACATTTATTTTTATCCAGAAGCGGTGCCGTGAGCAACACTTGGGCACAGCCTGAATTGACTGGAGTTCTATTAGTCATGTCTCTATTAAAAGAGGCAGCAATTAATTCAGGAGATTTAGAAGGTTCTGATTTTCATCTCCCAAAAGCTGAAGGTTCAAAACATTAACTGGGAAAGCACGTAACGGTGCTGAACATCCAGGCGGTGCTCAGGTGGTGCAGTAAACTGTTAGAGTGTGTTGTACGGAGTGGAGAATCTGTACACCTGGGAAGAGTGGTCATGGAAGAAGCATGGAGGAATTAAGGAATGATATTATGATGATGAATGAAGGATATATACTGGGTTCAGTTTGGGGCCTCTTACTTCAAGAAGGACACTGAGGTGCTAGAGCTGGTCCAGAGAAGGGCAATGAAGCTGGTAAAAGGTCTGGAGAAAAGTTTTGATGAGGAGCAGCTGAGGGAACTGGGGTTGTTTAGCCTGGAGAAGAGCAGGCTGAGGAGGGACCACGGTGCTTTCTACAGCTCTCAGAAAGGAGGTTGGGGCCAGTCAGCTGTCAGTCTCTTCTCCCAGGCTGGAAGTGATAGGACAAGAGCATAGGGACTCAAGTTGCCCCAGAGGAAGTTGAGGTTGGACATGGGAAACAATTTCTTCCCCCTGGCCCAGGCTGCCCAGAGCAGTGGTGGATTCCCCATCCCTGGAGGGCTTTCAAAGCCATGGATGTTTGGTGCTGAGGGTCATGGTTTAGTGGTGACGTGGGAGTGCTGGGTTAATGGTTGGACTGGATGATCATTAAGGTCTCTTCCAATCAAAATGACTCAATAATTCTATGACTCTATAATTTATAATGTTGTCATGGGATCCTGAGCCACAATTTGGCATTGCAGCTTCTCATTACTGTGGGGACACCATCACTATCCAAAGGAGTTGAGCATAGCTTTTGCCTCACCTGTCTGTAAAAGAAAGGCAAAGTATCCCATGAGAGGGATTTTTAAGAACTGCTGTTTGCAAGAAACTTCAGATTCTTCCTATGAAAGGTACTGAAATGCATAAAGAGTGTCATTATTCTGCATACCACTGTGCAAAAGCTGCAAATTGCCTTTTGTCTGGAGTGTAACAGGCTGTACTTAACCACTCACACCTGCTGACTGCTGAGACTCAACCCGAGCATCACTGTCCATAATGGAAATAATTAATCCCAGGGATGAGGTATTCCAGGTAAGCCTGAATTTCATGTATTGTATGCAGTGGTATAAAGACTTGATAACCTCTAATAATAATTTTCTGTTGTTACTCCAAGGAGTAGGCTTGAAAAGTTTCAGGTGCTTGATGCTGAGTGATTGGGCTCTTCAAAGCAGCCAGCATGGTCACTCCTGGGCTGTGTGATCAGGAGCCAAAGCACCACATGCAGCATGGCACAGTCACACACATAGAATCACACAGTGTGGGAAGGGTTGGAAGTGACTTCTGGAGATCATCAACTCCAACCCCCCTGCCAAGGCAGGTTTACCTACAGAAGGTCACACAGGAACATGTCCAGGCAGGTTTGGAATCTCTCCAGAGATGGCGACTCCACCACCTCTCTGGGCAGCCTGCTCCAGTTTCATCACCCTTAAATTAAAGCAGTTCCCCTTTGTGTTTAGATGGACCATCTTATGTTCCAGTTTGTGTCAGAAAGCTTTTGTCTCTTGGGTTTCTTGCCATGTATCATGTTTGGTGGCTCATTGTTTCTGGGGCAAGCACAGCAGATGTGGACTCTCACTGAAAGATACTGATTTGGTTTTATTTTGCTCTTGTGCAGATACTACAGTATATTAAAATAAAGGATTTCAGACTAATGATAGATTTGCAGAGGAGAGCCACTGCTTTTTCTGGTGTGAACAGGGGATTTGTGTATTTTGGGAAGTCAATATGTAGGCTGGAAGCTCTCCTGCTCTTTTTGGAGAAGTCAGCTGTTGCTCATGCTGAAGGATGTGAGGTATTTCCAGGTACAGCCTCTACCTACACTCCTCCTTGTCCTTTCTCAGATGCTCTCTTGCTCTTCCCAAGTGCATATTCTACCTTTCCCTTTTTCTACCTTCTTACCTATGGACTTACTAGCTCTTATCCACAGACTTCTTTGCTTTTCTGACACCAGGTACAAGTTTGAGATGGAGGACAAACCATAAACTCCTGGCAGGCAGCACAGGACAGTGGTCCCTCTGCCTCTTCTTTGGCCCCAGCAGCATCCAGAACAGAATACAGAGTGGAATATAGAATGGAATGGAATGGAATGGAATGGAATAGAATAGAATAGAATAGAATAGACCAGGTTGGAAGAGACCTTCATCGTGTCCAACCTATCATCCCACACCACCTAATCAACTAAACCATGCAACCAAGCACCCTATCAAGTCTCCTCCTAAACATCTCCAATGGTGGTGACTCCACCACCTCCTCGGGCAGCCCATTCCAATGGCCAATCACTCTCTCTGTGTAGAACTTCCTCCTAACCTCCAGCCTATCCCTGACCCTAAGCTTCCTGCCTCCATTTTCTCCAGTGGCACCTCTGTCAGAACCTGTAAGCACAGCTGGAAATCCTCCATGACTCATGGCTTGAAACTGCACCAAGGGAGGTTTAGGTTGGATATTAGGAATTACTTTTTTTTTAGTCCAGCATTGGAACAGGCTGCCCAGGGAGGCGATGGAGTCATCATCCCTGAAGATGTTCATAAACCTGGGATATGGCACCTTGGGATATGGTTTAATAGCCATGGTGGTCTTAGATTCACAGAATCACAGAATATTGGGGGTTGGAAGGGACCTTGAAAGATCATCCAGTCCAACCCCTCTGCCAGACCAGCATCATCTAGAGTAGGTCACACAGGAATGCATCCAGGCAGAGGAGGAGACTCCACAACCTCTCTGGGCAGGTTGACAGTTAGACTCAATAATCTTAAAGGCCTTTTCCAACTGAAACAACTCTATGATTCTGTGACTGAGACTGCTGCAGTAGATGTTCGTATTGTTTGTCCTCTCCCGGGCTCTGCTGACACAAAGATGTGAAGACAAGGGCATCTGAAAAGCACAGATTGCTTACTGTCGCTATTGGATTGCTTGGTAACCATTTGCTTAGGGCAATTACCACTAATTATTTAACAGAATTGGAAAAGCAGAAAAATAATCTATAAAGGGTACCAGGGACACATTACTGTGTGATAATGGGATTTTACAAGACAGCCAAAAAATACCCAGCCCTAAATGTGTCTGTCTTGATGTACATTGCTACTTGTGGTATTTGATGACAAAAAAGGAATAATAAATACTGAACCACATCACACAGAGCATGAGATGAAGTTTGGGCTGATATTGGCTGATATTTATTTGTGGAATGAGCTCTTCTTGATAATTTAGGAAGTACATAAAGTGCATCTAATTTTATTCCCCCAGATACAGGCAGAGGTTCTGTCTAAGCTAAAATTAGCTGGGGGGTGGTGGTGTGTTGTGGTTTTCTTTTTTTCTCTCTCTTCTTTTTCTTTTTGTCTAAACCATCTGTAGATGTAAATTTGTCTTGCAGAGTTACATGCACATCCAGTCATAGTATGTAATGACTCAAGCCTCTTGTCCCCTCTGAGGGAGCAGGAAGGAGAAACTTTCCCATCTCAGAGCTTGCAATCAGATTTTTTCCTCCTCCTTGGTCAGGGTTTCTGCTTTCGACTCCAGCTGCCCTTCTGCCAAATGATCTAAGCTGAGGTCAGGCTTACTGGGGAGTTGTGACTTTATTTTATTGTCCTTGCACATTTCATCTCTACAAGGAGTGTAATGAAGCCCATTTAGATCTCACAGTTGTGAAGGTTATTAAATTAAAAGTGATTTAGGACTATTGGTTGAAAGAAAGTCCAAGTATTGACTACCATTAGTACTAGGTTCTTCTCAATTTCTGAAATCAATTAAGATGACAACTTTATCTGGGACAATGTTTGGGGGCCAGAGGAGACCACAACACTGATGGGAGGGCTGGAAGCCCTCTGCTATGAGGACAGACTGAGGGAGTTGGGATTGTTCAGCCCGGAAAATAGAACTCTCCAGGGAGACCTTCTGGTGGCCTTTCAGTACTTCAAGGGACCAATCAGAAAGCTGGGGACAGACTTCTTAGAAGGGCCTGTTGTGACAGGACAGGGGGTGATGGTTTAAAGTAAAAGATTCAGACTGGAGAGAAGGAACAAATTTTTTACTCTGTGGGTGGTAAGACCCTGGCCCAGGTTGCCCAGAGAGATGGTAGATCCCCCATCCCTGGAACTATTCCAGGTGAGGTTGCCTGGGGCTCTGAGCAACCTGCTCTGGTTGCAGATGTCCCTGCTGACTGCAGGGGGTGTTGGATTAGACAGTCTTCACAGGTTCCTTCCAAGTCCTGCCATTCTGTGGTGTCACTGCTTCTACTGGCTGCAATCACTTAGATGTGGAAAGCAAAGCAAAAAGGTACAATCCAATGGGATGACCTAAAGAAGTGGTAGCTCTTCTGTGACTTTTAGCTAAGTCAGATTGCTCTCTGGCTTGAGAACTCCTTGACAGAGGGATTTAACAGTGTAATGTGATTTCTTTGTTTAAATGTCCTGTAATTAGAGATGTAATTCAATCAGCTGACGGTATCAGACATTTCCTAGGTAGCACTGTCAGATGCTGTCACCAGTCAGCATACGGTCAGGATGCTGCTAGTCGCTTCAGAAAGTTATGCAAAGCAACTGCGTTACCAAAAATAAGGCAGCTGAAATGTTAGAATACTGAGTTTGGGCTCAGCTTCCTGAGAATGAGACTCTAAGATGCTTTTTATAACCTCCTGCTTCACCAGCTTCATATTGACTCACATGGTTATGCAAATGTCATAAATTGCAATAAAGTCAATTAAAGTGCTATCAAGCCTCATAAAAATACGTACCCATCAGTCTGCTGCTGAGGCACTGCCTCTGCTCTGCTTGCTTATGGCCAAGACACAGGAGGGGTGTGCAGCGTGGGGGTGCCCACTGTGACCAGTGGGGCATCTTCTTTTCATAGTGCAAGAGTGTGGGTGGCCAACATCCTGCTTGCATCCTATGAGTGGACATGGATCAGGGCAGTGGTGGAGTCCCCATCCCTGGAGGGATTTTCAAGCTGTGGAGATGTGGTGCTGAGGGACATGGTTCAGTGGTGACCTGGCGGTGCTGGGTTAATGGTTGGATTCATAGAATCATTACAGTTGGAAAAGATCTCTAAGATCATCAAGTCCAACTTTCAGTGAGCTTAAAGGACTTTTTATTTAATGGCTCTAAAGGACTTTAAAACCCCAAATTCTGTGATTGTATGATGCTTTTGTGCAGCATGCCTGGGAGTCCAAGGAAATGAGGAAAAGGTGATCTCCATCCCTGCTCCAGCTATGCGATCCAACCTTTTCTAGCCATGAAACTGCACCTCAGGAAAAGGATCCAAAACACCCATTACCAGCCATAACTGGACAGAAAATATAGTCTGAGGAGTAAGTATTATTAGTGTTTTCTAAAGCTAATTGTAATATAGCTTTGCTTAAGGGCTTGTTCTGATCCCCTTTTTTTGTGGCACTTTTGTCACAGAAATCCCTGATTAACTTTCTAGGCTCTTGTTAGGTTTTGGGTTTCTTCTGCCAGCTTTGCTAAAAAAAGAAATAGCCTACCTACAAAACAAGAGGGTTCTGCAGGGTGCTGAGCAGCATCTGGGTTCTGCATTGGTTAGGGGACCTCTCCTCTGGCCAAAAATCTCCACTACCAGGCTGGGAAGGCTAACACCCTTTCCTGCAAGCCCTAAGACCTACATCACAACAATGATGCATCAAATCACTGCAGCTCTCTGCAGTGCAGAACTGGTGCCATTGTTTTTCTGTTCAAATTAGATTTTCATGGATCTAGCTGGTACCTGAGCTCACAGAGATCCTTTGACTAACTCTTTATATTCAGTATTTTGGTGGGAAAATTAGGGAGTCTGGTTTTGTTGTAACATTATGAATATATAGAGACCATGGGGGGGTTAGGAGACACCACCCCCCAAAAAGAGGGAAATATTGAACGGTAAAAATCATGTTGAAGGGTAAGAACAATGGGTAAAAATGTTATTGAAGGGTAACTGTAAAGGGGAAAAATATTTATTGCAGCCTTCAGGAAGGGTAAAGATTTTATTGCAATTGATGGTGTTTGCATGATGATGTGAGTCAATATGAAGACAGTGAAGCAGGAGGTTATAAAGTGGAAGGGTAAAGTCCACGTCTGCCCCTAACCTGAGAAGTGAATACTGCCCTTCTCAGAGCTCTGCTTTGAAGGAATTTTATTGAACACAATTTAGTGTAAAGCTGGGATATCTGCATTGATGGATACAGCTTTGGCTCCTTTGCCTTTAACAAGACCTTAATGGGAATGTCCGAGGCCTGACCCATCCGAAGGGTAGTTCAGGAGGAAGTGCAATTGCACTATAAATAATTCACTTCAGTGCCTCAGCCACCATTCAGTGTAGCCCTTTTAATACCCCATAAACTCAAATGTACCATGCTATTTCTCTCTGTTTCAAACTGCTCTCACAGGGCCAGCAAATGGAATAGCACCAGCAGACCATATGCTGTGGAGACCAGAGAGCGGATGAAATTGCAGTCCTGCCGACAACGTGCTTCATTTCTCTGCCTGGAAAGTTCACGTGCTGAAATGCAGCTCGTTCCTTTGCCTCTCTGTAATATGCTTTGAGAAAGTCTTAATGTCCCAGCCCCTACATGGGGTGCAATATCCTCTGGACCAAGAGAGTGTTTTGGTGAGCAAAGACCATGCTGATGTTTGTCCTGCGTCCATAGCTGCTGTGAAATGGGGGGAGCCTGTCCCACAGGATGGGCAGCTGTCCTTGGCTGAAGAACTTCTGTGCGGTTATTTCTGAAGTGCTGGTCTCACAGATCTGGCAGAAGTTTGTGGGAATCATAAAATGGTAAGGGTTGGAAGGGACCTTAGGATGTCATTGAGTTCAACCCCTCTGCCAAAGCAGGATCACCCAGGGCAGGTCACACAGGAAAGCATCCAGGCAGGTCTTGAAAGTCTCTAGAGAAGGAGAGTCCACGATCTCTCTGGGCAGCCTGCTCCAGGGATCCAGCACGAGGCCATTTCCTCTTGTTCTGCCATTTGTTCTTTGGGAGAGGAGATCAAACCCCACCTCACTCCAATCAGGGAATTGCAGAGATCTGCAAGGTCTGCCCTCAACCTCCTTTTCTCCAGACTAAACACCCCCAGTTCCCTCAGCTGCTTCTCACCAGACCTGTTCTCCAGACCATTCACTAGCTTTGTTGCCCTTCTCTGGACACATTCCGGGACCAAAATGCCTTTCTTGTAGTGAGGCTCCCAAAACTGAACCCAGTACTCAAGGTGTGACAGTGGTGAGTACAGGGTCACCCTCTCTGCAGACCCCCAAAGTTCTCACTGTGACCTGGTTTCTCCTCACTTCTGCTTTCCTTTCCTCCATATAGGTTAGCAAAGGTGTTTCCACCTTATGCCTTTGTAAGGGAGAGGACAACCTGGCTTGTGGGCACCTTGAATTTGCTGATAAAAATCCCAACTGGGTTTTTCCCAAGTTATGAAACACTTGATACCTCTAAGGCTTTTGTCCCAGCTGGGAGCAGAGTTGGAATCTCCACTCTGCCTTGTACAAGTCTCCATTAAGCAGTGTGAAATTGGTCCATTTATAATTCATTTTAGGGTCTAAATCTCAGGATGATGTTGAAATGACTAGAGCTTCCTGGAAGGCAGCCAGGATTTGTCCTGCTCTTTTCTTGTTCCTGCAGAAGAAACGTATTTTCAGCACAAAAACTCAATTAGGACAGCCAAAGTGTGCTCGAGCCAGGGGGAAGGAACACTGCTTCTGGGCCATGACCTCTTCTCAAATGCTTCGCAGACAAGAGGCTGGGCTTAGGGTCTGGTGTAGAGGAGACATCTTCAAGGATGAATTGGTTACCAAATCCCAACCCCTTTCTTGTCTAGCCTGGTATCGCTGCTCCAAGTGTACAGTGGCCTGCCTTATCTTAGTGTCTAATTAGTTCTTGTTTTCCCAGTTTCTCAAGTTATTAATTATTGATAAAATGAGTTGTGAGACCAGGGCTCCACGTGTGTTGTCTGAAGGCAAATTCCTGCTTAAGCTGAAAAGCGATTTCCCACCTCAAGGTGTTCCCAAATACACCAGCAACTTGGTTTCTTCAGCTTGGAATGATTTCAGTCTGAAGTTTCCCACTGCAGATGATTTTCCTCTGTTAATGTTCTAAGCAGCCTGCAAGTTTTCCCCCCCCCAAACCCTGAAAATCACAATATTACACCCCTGGGTCCACTCCTCCTTCTAGTGCAGCACCTGCATTTAGTGCAATTCTCTCCAGAGCTATTTGCCTTGGTTATGACTGAATAGAGCCATCTTCAACACCAGCTGCTTCTGCTTTGTTTTTTGGGCTGTTTAGCCTGCAGAAGAGCAGCCTGAGAGGAGATCTTCTTAATGCTCAGCAAAAGCTAAGGGGTGGAGGCTGTGAGGATGGGGCTAAGACACTTTAATTTGATGCTCAGTGGTAAGACAAGGGGCAATGGGTACTAACTGGAACCCAGGAGGTTCCAACTGAACAGGAAGAGAAAATTCTTCCTTGTGATGGTGCCTGAGCCCTGGAGCAGGCTGCCCAAAGAGGTTGTGGAGTCTCCTTCTCTGGAAAGATTTCAAACTCTCCTGGACATTGTGATCCTGAGCAATCTGCTGTGGGTGACCCTGCTTCAGCAGGGGGTTTGAACTGGTTGATCTCCAGATGTGCCTTCCAACCCCCACCTTGCTTGGATTCTGTTCTGCCACTAATGACAATCCAACATTTGTAGTGCAGCTCCCATGATCTGTGGTTTCACAAAGGCAAGATGGCAGCACCATTGACTGGAGCCAAGAGGACTTGGGCACTTTGGAAAGAAAATGCATGTTTGCAGTCAGCCAGGTAATCAGAAAGGATGATGATGAAAACAACTTAGGATTTTAATTGTCTTGTAGTGGGGGAAGTATGGACAAGTAAGACTGTGCTCTGCTATGGGTTTGTGCTGCACGTTCAGGTTTGGTTCCACCACTGAGATGGTGTCTGACAGCCCTCTGGCTGATGGCGTGCCCAAGGGCATGACTGTCACCTCTGAGCAGTGATTCCATGGGTGCCTGCAGCAGGTTAGTCAGCTCATCTTGGGAGGATGATGCTTTTTAAAGGAAAGCAGATCCTGGAATGACTGCCCTCCCTGTAGGGACACCTGAATTCTGTAAAGCACTCTGTCCTGCTTTCTAACAGCATGACTTTTTAGCACTTTGCTTGCTTTCCTGCAGTTTTCCTTTAAGTTTTGGGGTCAAACAGGTCCCAAATGTCCCTTGACCCAGCATGCTTCCCTCCACTTCAGTGTCAGAAGCCCTGAATGTCACATCCTTTTGTTGCAAAGTGATAAATCACGGCGGGGATGGTGGGAGGCAGGATTAATGTCCTGTCATTGCTGGATGGCAGCAGGTTTTTGGCATGTTGAAGGAAGCCAGTCCTGTAATGGCTTAATGCCCCTTTGCTCATAAGCTTAACATTAACCACATGCTTAATAAATTTGTTCTCTCAGAGGAGGGCCTGGAGTGAGTGACTGAGAGCTGAGCTTTTCTAGGCTCTGTACCTTCACCAGCTTACTGTGGAAAGTCATTTTAATGGCTCCAAGTATGTAAGGTTACCCAGCTGTAAAATTGGGTATAATAAGGCTTGCTTACTTTACAGCTCAGGTTTAATTCAGTAGTGTTTGTTGTGTGGTGCCAGACCTTGTCTAGCAGGTCTAATAGGGAAGGGGTTACAAATGAGCAGCAGGGAGGACCTGTCCATTAACAAAGTCATCGTTAGAAGACAAATCTGGCTGGCATGAAATGCAGAAATCCAACAGCCGCTGACAGGATCAGATAATTATCTTTCCTGTAAAATGTAACCTTCCAGGTAAGGAGATGAAGGTGTTAGGAAAGGAATGGGTGGTAGCAGAAGGACAAGTGCTGCCAGCTGCCTGGAGCTCTGCAGAGCCCTGTACACCAGGTACCACCCCCAGACCCACCACCCATCACTGGGTGTGTGGCACCTGCCTGGCTGTTTGCTCTCTCCCTTTATTCCAACTGGTGTGGAGGGGAGATCTTGAAGAGCAGGAGCACAAAATCATAAAGGATGGAAAAGGCCTCTCAGATTATAAAGTTCAACCATCAACCAAACACCATCATTACACTAAACCATTTCCTGAAGTGCCACATACACACGTTCTTGAACACCTTCAGAGATGGTCTCAGAGAGTCTCAGGCTGCGCCAGGGGAGGTTTAGGTTGGATGTTAGGAAGAAGTCCTATACAGAGACAGTGATTGCCCATTGGAATGGGCTGCCTGGGGAGGTGGTGGAGTCGCCGTCATTGGAGGTTTTCAGCAGGAGACTTGATGGGGTGCTTGGTGCCATGGGTTAGTTGTTTAGGTGGTGTTGGATTGGTTGATGGGTTGGACGTGATGATCTTGAAGGTCTCTTCCAACCTGGTTTATTCTATGTATTCTATGGTGACTCTACCACCTCTCTGGGCAGCTGTTCCAATGCCTGACCACTCTTGCAGGAAATAATTTTTTCCTCACGTCCAACCTAAACCTCCTCTGGTGAAACTTGAAGCTATTTTCTTGTGTCCTATTGCTTGTTCCTTGGGAGAAGAGTGACTCTATCCTCCTTTCAGGGAGTTGTAGAGAGCCTTGAAGGTCTCCCCTCAGCCTCCTTTTCTCCAGAAGGCTTGTGCTCTAGACCCTTCATCAGCTTTGTTGCCCTTCTCTGGACCTGCTCCAGTGCTTCAATGTCTTTCTTGCAGTGAGGACTCCAAAACTGAACACAGTATTTGACATGTGGCCTCATCAGTTCTGAGTACAGGGAGTACACTTTCCTGGTCCTGCTGGCCACACTATTGCTGATCCAGGCCAGGATGCTGCTGGCCTTCTTGGCCACCTGGGCACACACTGGTTCATGTTCAGACTGCTGTCAACCAGCACTTTCCCACCAGGGAGGTTCAAGCCACTCTGCCCTGAGCCTGGAGTGTTTATGGGGTTGTTATGGCCAAAGTGACACTTGACCTTGTTGAACCTCATACAAGTGGCCTCAGCTCAGCAATCCATCCAGACCAGATCCCATTTCAGAGTCTTCCTACCCTCAAGCAGATCTTATTTCCACGCAGTTTGGTGTCGTCTGTAGAAACGGAGGAGCAGAAATGGAGCAGTGGGTTGGGAAACCCTGCTGCTGTGCACTCATCTAGACCACAAAAACCCTGCCAATACACTTATTTTAGCTTTGCTGCCCTCAGGCAGCTTTGCTGTGCTCAACAGCCCTATTGAGCAGAGCATGTGTTTGCTTTTAGGTGCACACATTTATCACCTGCGTGGGTGATTTATCATATGAAGCACATTCAAAGAACATGGGATGTGGTTTGTCCTGCCATGAGGCTTTTTGTTTGTGTTTCTTTTTTTGCCTGCTTATAGGCATGAGATGAGGGTCACTTGGGTATTTGTGGGCAGTGGGGTTTCACTGTAGGTCGTTGGGGTTTATCAGACTTCTCTCTATTATGTTAAAGGCTGTAGAATAGCCAGCCTGGGCCCCATCTGGTTGGCATGTGGAATGGTTGGCATGTGGAATACATCCTCGCCTCAAGGTGCTGAGAGCCCCAAAAGATGTAGCAATGGGGTGATGAGGGATACATTGCTCTGAATACAGGGGAAAACAGAGAAACATGAGGTGTGGACAGTGTGCACTGGGTGGAATCTGGCTGTGTCATTCACAGACAGAATAACCTTGCACTCTGGTTTTGCTTTCCAGCACAGCCAAGCAAATGCACTGGGAGCAGTTGGGGTAGCTAGTGACCAGACATCCTTACTTTCCTGCAAGGTGAGTTCTTCAAATCTCACTGATGAAGAAGTCCATATGAAAACCCAGTTTTGATTTCACCAGGGATGGCATGGAGGGAACACTGCCCAAGCTACCACCTGAGCCACCCATGTTGCCCTCTGCCTGGAGAATGAACAGCTTTTCCAAAGTGTTTTAACCAAAGATATTCTATCTCTAATTTGGTCAATAAGTCAGAGGTTGGACGAGATGACCTTTAAAGTTCCCTTCCAACCCAATGCATTCTATGCTATGGAAACCTTGAGACCAGGTAGTTCTTTTCATCCCTGAACACTTCTGTGGTTTCCCTGCCCTTAGCATTTTATTTCTTTGCCTGGTTTGCTCAGAATAATGCCTTAATCCAACAGAATATTTCATATTTGTGAGCCATGTGGTGTTTGAATCACTTGGTGTGAGTTGTAGTAATGTCCAGAATCTGCAGCTGTTTAAAATCACATGTATCAGCTCAATCAGGAGGTCTGGAGGAGGCATTCCCAGAGGCATTCTTCTGGCTCTGCTTCTCCAAGGATTTCAGTGGCTGCTTGCACTTACTGTATAGCATGATTCTTCTTTTGAGTGCTGAATTTCCTGCTTCCACTACAGAGCTCTTGTGTTAGGAAAATGTGGCCCACTTCTCAAAACTGAAGGGCTTCCAAGGACTTCAATTAAATCTGACTTATTAAAGAGTCTCCTCTGCTAAGGGTCATCTCTTATGTTTTGCTTCTTCAGCCATCAGGTAGAGAGTTCTGCTGGGAAAGAGCAGCAGCGCTGACTGTGACAGCTCTTATTTTAACCCTTTAAAGTGTCACCTCCTTATAACTGTAGCAATCTTCCCATCATACACTGATATAATCTGGTGACTGATATAATCCCAGGAAGGAGAGGAAAGTCCCACCAGTGCCCTGTTTTTCACAGTGCTGTGTTGGGGACAATGCAGAGTCCTGAAAGCTGCTGGCAGGCACATACTGCGGGGCTGGGCTTCGACAAGCTCAACAGATCCTGAGTAAATGACCTTCAGCCAAATCTCCCTCTCATGTGTGCAGCCAGGTAGGAAAAAAAGATGGGGAATGGATAAGAAAACGACAGAGTAAATAAGCAGACCTAAAGAACAAGTTTAAATTCAGGCAGGGCTCAGATTTCTATCTGTGAGCACAATGCATTTCATTGAGCAAAGGGCAAGGTAAAGAACAGGGCTGGTTTATTTTTGCAAGCATAGCACACTGGATGTGGAAATCAGTCAGCAGCCTCTTGAGCATGAGAGCAGGGCTGGGTGAGCAGAGAGGCTTCCTCTGGGAAAACAGGAAAAGATTTACCCTGTAGCAGAGGTCCAGCTTCTGGTGCTCACAACGTCTTCTCTGCCCCATCGAGATGCTGCTGATGATACAGTGAACAAGGGGCTTCAGCTATGCCCACAGACATGGAAACAAGCAGGAATGCCCAGCCAAGGTGATGCCCAAGAGCTGGCTTAAAATCAAGGATAATGCAAAAGTTATGGACCTTAGGAAAGGGCTGATTAATACTGCAGTCAAAGGGAAGAGCCACAGAGCTCTGACCAGTGCTTCCTTACAGCATTTCTCCCAACATATTGCTTAGAATCATAGAATGGTTTTGGTTGAAAGAGATCTTTGAGATCATCCAGTCCAACCATTAACCCAGTACTGCCAGGTCCCCACTAAACCATGGCCCTCAGTACCTATATGGTATATAAACCCATCCAGGGATGGGGAATCCACCACTGCTCTGGGAAGCCTCTTCTAGGGCTTGACAACCCTTCTGGGGAAGAAATTGTTTCTCATGTCCAACCTAAACCTCCCCTGGAGCAACTTGATGCCATTTCCCCTTTGCCCTATTGCTTGTTACATAAGAAGAAAGACCAATCCCCACCTGGCTCCAACCTCCTTTCAGGGACTTCTAGAGACACAGAAAGTCTCCCCTGAGCCTCCTTTTCTCCAGTCTGAACAATCTCAGTTCCCTCAGCTGCTCCTCATGAGATCCTGTTTAAAGCTACTGCTCTCCATGGTTTCTCCATCCTTATTTATTTTGAACATTGCTTAATGTTCATCTTACCATCCCACTGACCTTCCACTTCTCTGAATTTTGTTTGTCCTTCACAAGTGGTGTTTGAAAGCCCACTCCTACCTCCCAATCTGTCTGTATTGCTCATCTCATTTCCTGGAGCTTCCCGGAGCGCTGCAGAACCTTTGGCCAGACTCAGCGCCGCGTCACCAGCCCGGCTGTTGCCTCCTGCCAGCCCAGCAGGGACCTGCAATGCCCAGGAACAGGTTGTCAGAGGTGAAACCCAAACTTTCCTGCACTCTCTGTAAGTGCTAATGAACCTTGTAAAGTGAATGCTCACCCAAGTATGTCAATCCCCAGCTGTTCTCCCCAGGGATGATAACCTGCCAGAAACTGAACACCATGTACTGAAGAATTCTTTGTTTTCTGGAGCTCCTGGAGATATACAGGAGGGGGGCTGCAAAGGGACAGGCTTGCAAAGAGATTGCTCCCCCTGGGGAATGAGACTCCTTCTAAACACAGTGGTGTTTTCTTTACAAAATCTTCTTTTTTCTTTTTCTTCTTCTTTTTCTTTTTCTTCTCTTCTCTTCTCTTCTCTTCTCTTCTCTTCTCTTCTCTTCTCTTCTCTTCTCTTCTCTTCTCTTCTCTTCTCTTCTCTTCTCTTCTCTTCTCTTCTCTTCTCTTCTCTTCTCTTCTCTTCTCTTCTCTTCTCTTCTCTTCTCTTCTCTTCTCTTCTCTTCTTCTCTTCTCTTCTTCCTCTTGATGTCCAACATAAATCTCCCCTGCTCCAAACTATTGCCACTTGTTTATGACTGCAGGTGCTCCTAAACAGTCCCTCCCCAGCCTTTCTGTAGGTCCCCTTCAGATACTGAAACGTGCTCCTGAAGCCTTCTCTTCTCCAGGCTGAGCAACCCCAATTCTTTCAGCCTGTCCCCACAGAGGAGGTTCTCCAGCCCTCTGATCATCTTTGTGGCCTCTTCTGGACCCACTCCATCATGTCCACATCCCTCTTGTGTTGAGGGTCCCATAGCTGGATACCGTACTCCAAGTGAGGTGGCCGTCTTCATTTGGGGTTGTGCTATAGGAAAGGGTTGTGTTCATACAAGCCACCTGCTAGCTTCACCCTTCAAAGGAATAATTCTCATGATTCACTGTAATACTTAAGACAATGGGAAGCATTTTACATCTCAGAGCAAAAACCGCTCCAGCTCTACGTTTCATTTTTGTTTGGCGTTACGAAAGATCTACGATCATCAGCGACTTGTTCATAGTTATGAACAACTGCCACTGCTGTCATCTTTACTGTGGGTTTTGCTGTAAAAAGCAGGGATGTGCCACTTGTTTGTGGGTTTGTTTTGCTTTAGTAAATTGCAAGCCGTGATTTAAGTTTCTGCGTTCAGCTTTATTCCTGTCTCCCAGTAGGATAATGCAATCAACAACACCTACCACCACTTCCAGTTTTAAGACAGGATGGATGAAGCAGCTCTCCTGCATGAAGTGAAATTAAATACATATTTTGAGTGTGGTAGGCTCTTTTTTTTTCTTTAGTAGCAAATGGATATTATTTAAAACCAGAGCTCAAGATGAGAAATCCCGAAGGTGAGTTACTGACTGTGCAAATTCCCAGACAGAAAATTAATGAATACCCTTTCAATGAGGTACATGCTAATCTTTCTCCTGTGGATGGAGTGCCCCTGGACTATTTGTGAGCTTGAAAAGGGCACTGAGCTCCTTTGTCTCAGAAAATCTGATGTAATATCTGACTGGGGATCACTGAATGGGCTTTAACACAGCTTGAATGCATTTGATAGCTCAGATGTCTAAAATTTTCTCATGTAACCATATGCTGACAACTTCCCCAAATGCTCCTTTCTCTTCTTTTGGGGCTGTTTTGAAGCTGTAAGAAAATGACAGTCTAATGGTGTGACCCCCGACTACTCCAGGCTGTGCCAAACACATTGCAGCCAGTTACTTGGTGGTGACATGAAACACACGGAAAGAGTAGGAGTAAACATTAGCAATGGAGAGAAACTTGGCAAGTGGCTGCAGAGAGAGAAGTGAAGAAAGGCATTTGGGAGATGCTGTGACTCTTAACTGAAGTGAAGTTTCCTGCTTCTTTTCCTGTTATCATCACAGTTTCCTCATGTTTTCTGAGCTGCTCCCTTTACTGGGTATTCAAAGGAGCTAAGCCTTGGCTTAGTGAGTCTGTTTTTGTCTCTACAGTCTTTGGAGGTTCTAAGTAGGGGATTCCCACTGGCCATACTTCAGTATAGAGGCTGGCTGAAAAGATTAGGATATGGGACTAATGCTGGCCTGAATGACTGCCTGCTCTAATCCTTTTCTTCTTCAATTTGCATCTTCAGTCACAGCAGCCCCATGCAGTCCTCTAGGCTTGGGGCAGAGTGGCTGGAAAGCTGCCAAGAAGAGAAAGACCTGGGAGTGCTGGTTGATAGCTGGCTGAAGATGAGTCAGCGTGTGCCCAGGTGGCCAAGAAGGCCACCAGCATCCTGGATTGGATCAAGAATGGTGTGGGCAGCAGGAGTAGGGCAGTGATTGTCCCTCTGTACTCAGCATCGGTGAGGCTGCAACTTAGATGCTGGGTTTGGTTTTGGCTTCCTCACTAGAAGAAGGGCATTGGGGTATGGAAACAGGTCTGCACTGAGTTTTAGGCCCCTTCTACAAGGAAGACATTGAGGTGCTGGAGCAGGTCCAGAGAAGGTCATTGAAGCTGGTGAAGGGTCTAGAGAATAGGGCTGGTGAGGAACAGCTGAGGGAACTGGGTTTCAGTCTGGAGAAAAGGAGACTGAGGGGAGACCTCACTCTCCATCTGCCTGGTTGGAACCAGGTGGGTGTTGGTTTCTTCTCCCAAGTAACAAGAGACAGGACAAGAGGAAATGGCCTCACCTATGTAAAAATTCCTTACGTAGATAATAAAGAAGCTGGTGCAGTGTAGCTCCAACTCCCAGTACTATCAGCCCCTGGCAATAGGAACTGCTCAATACCTTAAAATAGATGCTTGGACAGTCCCTGTCATGCTCAAAGCTTTTGTCACTCCAAGGTCTTCTTGCTCACATGTTGGCCTATCTGCTTCCCACCCATGTGCTTTATCAGTGGAGAGATGCATTGCTGCTTCTGCAGGCAGGAACTTCTCATCAATCACTGCTCAGCACCAGAAGAAATGAAGTGGAGCAGAGAGCTCTTGATTTTCCTTTCAGTTCTGGGCTAGTGGAATAGAGAAAATGTTCCCATAGCCCTAGCAGAAGTGTGTGCCAGATGTATGGGTTCAGATTTGTGTGGTTTGTTCATTTCCCCCCCACACTTTTATTGCTTTGATAATGACTTCTATGTGCTTAACTCAGAAAGTAGAAGACTTAGGTTTTTTTGTAGTATGCAGACATTTTTCTCCACAAATATCAGGTCCCTGTTACTTTAAAATCATAAATGTGGAGGATTTTATTGATTAAAAGAAGGAAAATGAAGAGCTGTACTCAGATTTGACTCCCTACAGCACAAACATTTTGCATTAGCCTGTTCTGAAGTTGGAGTAGCTCCTCGTAGGATAATTCAGCGTTTTCATTTTCCTCATTACCAAGCCACTGAACCCTTCTCAAGGCAGGCATGAACATGACTCTGCAGCACCAGCACCCTCCTTAGAGCAGACCTGAGACCAGCTCTGTGGTATTTCACTTTCCCACAGAGAGGTTAGTGCACATATTTTTCATTTTCTAGCACTAACATGCTTGGAACAACCTAAAAATTTTACATGCTGAGTTCACTTCCCTCAAGCATTGGAAAAGTTCCTTTCCTCAGCCCTTTGAAGAAGTGAGCCAAGATCTCTTTACCCTTATCTCTAGTTTTCCTTTCTTTTGTTCCTCTCCAAATTGCCTCACACTATCAGAGAAATGTTTATGCAATCAGGGTAGCACAGTGTTGGGTATCAGGCTCTGTTTGCAAATGTCTCATAAAGGCTTTTTACCCCAAATAAAGTCATTTATAAAGGAAAAGTGAAACAGGTTATACAGCAGAACTGTAGCCCATCCAGCAAAGAGATTCCTTTCTCTTTTATTGGTAATAATTGGACAAGCATTTTCATTCAGGAAAAAAAAAAAACCTCCTGCCAGGAGGATATTTTACTCTCTGTACAAAATATTGTGGATCAGGCTCAGGGCAGACCTTATTGCTGTCTACAACTACCTGAAGGGAGGTTGTAGCCAGGTGGGGGCTGGTCTCTTCTCCCAGGCAACCAGCATCAGAACAAGAGGACACAGTCTCAAGCTGCACCAGGGAAGGTTTAGGCTGGATGTTAGGAAGAAGTTCTTCACAGAAAGAGTTACTGGTCATTGGAATGTGCTGCCCAGGGAGGTGGTGGAGTCACCATCACTGGAGGTGTTTAGGAAGAGACTGGATGGGGTGCTTGGTGCCATGGTTTAGTTGATTGGGGTAGTGTTGGATGATAGGTTGGACTCAATGATCTCAAAGGTCTCTTCCAACCTGGTTAATTCTAGTCTAGCCTAGTCTAGTCTATCAGCAGAAAACCCTCTTCATGTGCATCACTCTCATTTTATATTTCTTTAGGGCTTGCTCCTGCCCTTTTAAGTATTAAACCTTATTCTGTAGAAATGTTTAGATGGTGGACCTCTTTTAGGGCTCTCACCTTCCTTTTGCACAAAGGAGATCTGACGTAAAACTCATGAATTATCAGTTGTCAGTCCCAAAGGGAACATTCACTGATGAGCCATGCTGGACCAACTATAAGACCATAGAATCATCATAGAATCATGAATGGCATGAATTGGAAGGGACCATCTAGTTCCAATCCCCCTGCCATGGGCAGGGATACCTCCCACTAGACCAGGTTGCTCAAAGTATCACCCAGCCTGGTCTTAAACACTTGAGGGATGAGGCATCCACAACTTCTCTGGGCAGCCTGTTTTCCCACTCTCATAGTAAGGAACTTCTTCCTAATGTCCAATCTAAATCTGCACTGCTCTAGTTTCAAACCATTGCCCCTTGTCCTGTCACCACATGCCCTTACAAAAAGTCCCTCTCCAGGTGTAGG
This sequence comes from Dryobates pubescens, assembly GCF_014839835.1. NCBI lineage: Eukaryota > Metazoa > Chordata > Aves > Piciformes > Picidae > Dryobates > Dryobates pubescens. Next base: position 7,952,735 of record NC_071627.1, read on the forward strand.
TCAAATGATTATGGGGCCTAATAAGACTGTGAGTGATAAGATGAACAGATAATTAGGAGCTCCCTCCCACACACCCACCTGTGTCTGAAGTGGGTTTCAAGAGCAATAGCTGAAGCTAAATGAGTAAGGTGGAAAGCATGTTTTTCCTTCTCCATTTTCTGCTCAGGATTACATTACCTGCTCACATCTGCTGGAAAATGTTGTTCTCCTCATCTCTGTGCAAGTGCTAAGCAACTTTTGCTGGAGCTGAAAGGCAGCAATCCAACAGTGTACAAAGGAAATGGTTTTCTGACCCCAAATATATCAGAATGAATGTATATAACAATATGAAATGTCTAATCCCCCCATTGGTGCCGAGTTCTTAGTCTAAATGTTAAGTGGGAATGCCACAGCGAGGCATTGAGGCTGAGGACTCCAACCTGATAGAGGGATTAGCCACCTGATATGGCAAAGAAAAATATCCAGAGTGATGAGAGCTAACAGCAACAAAAACTTGCTCATGCTCCTGAATTTAAAGCAGCATTTCCCCAGGCCAGCAAATGCTGTGGGCTTGTCCTCACCAGCTGGTGCAATGAGATGTGGTGCTGTGAGAGGATGAGTTGCCTTGCTCTGTTATGCATGGGCTTTGAACCTGTCTCCTGGAGACTGGAGATCTTTCCTAGGAGAGAAGCATCCCACATTGGCCTTTTTATATCTTGCTTATAAGGAAGGGGTTCTTTTTGTGCTGAGGATAGAATAGAATCATAGAATGCATTGGGTTGGAAGGGGCCCTCAAAGGTCACAGTATCACAGAACATTAGAGGATGGAAGGGACCTCAAGAGATCATCAAGTCCAACCCCCCTGCCAAAGCAGGATCACTTAGGGTAGTCTGCACAGGAATGCATCCAGATGGGGTTTGAAAGTCTCCAGAGAAGGAGACTCCACAACCTCTCTGGGCAGCCTGCTCCAGGGCTCTGTCACCTTCGCTGTGAAGAAGTTTCTCCTCATGTTGAGTTGAAACCTTCTGTGTTCAAGCTTGAACCTGTTGTTCTTTGTCTTATTAGTGCACACCACTGAAAAGAGCTTGGCCCCCTCCACTTGACACTCACCCCTCAGATATTGATAGGCATTGATCAGATCCCCTCTCAGCCTTCTCTTCTCAAGATTAAACAGCCCCAGGGCTGTCAGTCTCTTCATAGGGGAGATGCTCAAGTCCCCTAATCATCCTTGTGGCTCTTTGTTGGATTCTCCCCAGCAGGTCTCTGTCTCTCTTGAACTGGGGAGCCCAAAAATGGAAATGGTATTCCAGGTATGGTCTCACCAGGGCAGAGTAGAGGGGGAGAAGAACCTCCCTAGACCTTCTGGACACACCCATCTGTGTGCATCTGGGGTGCATCTCTTGATGCACTCCAGGTTATCTCATCAGAACTCTCCCCTGCCTCTCAGTGAGCAGAGACATCTTTAACTATAGCAGGTGAATGGATAGCAAATCCCAGACTCCCAGACTCATAGGGATGGAAAGAGACCTCTGGAGATCCTCCAGTCCAGCCCCCTGCCAGAGCAGGGTCACCCAGAGCAGGTTGCACAGGACAGTGTCTAGGCAGTTTGGGAGTGTCTCCAGAGATGGAGCCTCCATCACTTCTCTGGGCAGCCTGTTCCAGTGCTCCATCACCCTTAAATTAAAGAATTTCCTCCTCATGTTTAGGTGGAACTTTCAATGTTCAGGTTTGTGCCTGTTGCCCCTTGTCCTGTCACTGGACACCACTGACTAAAGGCTGGTTCCATCCTCCTGACACCCAACCTTTAAGGATTAATAAGCATTCATAAGTTGCCCTCTAAGTCTTCTCTGGGCTAAAATGCTTCAAGCCCCTCAGCCAGGCCCAGGTTCCCTGCTGGGAAAGGAGGGACTGCCTGATGCTAGGAGTGAATTCCAGATGTGTTTCCATCCACCCACAGGTTTCCATTGCTGCTGGCTGGCTGGAGCCATCAGTACAGGGCTGTGTGCCCTGCCCTGTGTGCTCGCTGCGCTGACCCTTGTGAGCAAATTCTCTGTCTGGCAAAGGCAGGGTGAAGGTAATTTTTCAGCAGTGATTTGGAGCTACCACAGCATCATTACCAGACTGACTGTGACACGTCAAGGCCTCCCATGTGCTAAATGTTTTGCTCTTTTGCTGCCAGAAACAAAGTTAATGTCAAAATACATTTTTTTGATGCTGAGGCACGTTCCAAGCGCCCACCAGCAGCTGACTGCTACATCTTAGCAAACAGAGAAAAGCCATTTATAGAGCTGTAAGCAGAACTGTTTGGGGAACACGTTTTATCTGTTATTTCCTACAACAGAGAGAAGCTTCGCATGCTCTCCACCACACTGCTCTGTTCTGGCCACTCCAGGGCTGCCTGCCCAGGGTTTGGCTGCCTGATCCTGACAAAACCAAGAGGAAATCTGCTTTTAAACCCAAATCTTTATTTATGGCAGCTTTGCAAGAGGCTTTGGGGGGCTGTTCTGTGGTTGGAGGCTTCAAAAAGCCCAGAATCAAAATTATCTTCCATTTACTTCCATTAACATTAATCAAATTATGTGAAGGACATGGTTTAGTGTTGGTTTGGATTTTTATGCTGTAAAGGCTCCATGCAGAAATCTCTAGCAAAGAAACAAATGTTTCAGCTTCTTCTGTAGGTGAACATCTGTTCAGTACCTGCACCAGTACAGGTGAGGGATTGACCTGCTGGAAAGCAGCTCCACAGAGAAGGATCTGGGAGTGCTGGCAGACAAGTTCACCATGAGCCAACCATGTAGCCAGGAAGGCCAGTGGTCTCTTGGGATAAATTAAGAAGAGTGTGGCCAGAACATCAAGGGAGGTTCTCCTTCTCCTCTATGCAGCCCTAGTGAGGCCACATCTGGAGTATTGTGTCCACTTCTGGACCCCTCACTTCAAGAGAGAGACAAGGAACTACTGGAGAGAGTCCAGCAGAGGCTGGATGATGAATGAGTAGCTGCAGGCTGGACCAGGTTGGTGGAAATTGTTTGAAGTGTGCTCAGCAATTGTTTTGCAAGCCTCAGATGTGAGGAAAACCCTCTCCCCTGGTGGGAAAGGTTGTGCAGGGCATCATACATTGGAATAAATATACATATTTTTATGTGGCTCCTGAACACCACTTGACCCCAGGCAGAGTTTGAGCTGAGAACATCTACCATGGATAGTAAGTTTGATCTTATACTTTGGAGATGCATCACAGCACAGCAGGAGCTCAGGTGGACCCAGAAGACCTTTTGCAGCCTCTACCCTCCTTGAGGGCACATTGTATGGGGCAGAGATCTGCATGTAGCCCCCACTCATGTGCTGCAAGGATTGCCTGGGAGCTCTCCTGTCATGCACTCCCCTGCTTCATCCCTGCAAAGGCTGGAGTAAAGTCCTTTAATATCTCAGGCTCAGTTTACTCAGGCACAGGATGTCTCTAATGCCAGTTTGAGGAGGTTAACACCCAGCATCAGGAGTAGCTTCTGCAGCACTCTGAGATGAGAGGTACCGTGCAAGTGCCAAGTATTTCGATTATAAAGCATTAAAAAGTAAATTGTGCCTCTGGGAGGGGAAAAGCCAAGAATAACTCTTTGCAGTGGAGAGGGCACTTGGGGTTTTATTGCACTCACTGCTCACTGAATACCCCAGAGAGGTGTTTGAAATGAGTGTGATGGCTTCCAGGGAGATCCATGTACTTCCAGAGGGATTTTGCTCAGAAACCTATGAAGCTTCTCTTCCTACGACTTTTGATGGCTTATAGCCTCCTCTATTTCTGTCATAATCCTTCATTAGGCTTTGTCAAACTGCTCCAATTGCTATGGCAACTCTAATGAAATCTTGCTCCCTAAATAGCCATGCCAATTTCATCAGGTCAAAATCTGCCCTTTACAGCTAATTCCCTACCTTTGGACTCTACCTTTCTTTCTTTTTTTCTTTTTCCCCTCTGAGCAGAGACTTTGCTAGGAGAAGGAGCCCAAAATTATTAACTCAAATATTTCTTTCTCCTTTTATCAGCTTAAACCAAAGGGCATCTTTTGAAAATCGTGTGTGTATCCAACTAATGTGTGCAGGAAAGACCAACTCTCTGGAGGTGCAAGCTGAAGCCTGCCTCTTGCTCCACTGGATGCTCTTGTTGGCTGACCTGTGTATTTACAGCAAGGTAATGAAAGCTCATCATTGTCACCAAACAACAAGCATGAGATTCCTCTAGACAAGGGGAAATGGCCTCAAGTTGTGCCAGGTGTGGTGGACTATGCCCATCCTGAAAACAGCGGGGGGAGGGCTTGAGAGAGTTTTTGCCCTTCCTGGAGGGTGTTTGCCCACCCTGGGAAACTGACTTGGTCTGTTCCACTCCCCCCCTCCTTGTCCAGCATGGATATAAAAAAGGAGGACATTGCAGCCATTAGCAGGCTTGAACCTACAACCTTGACATTAAGAGTCTCATGCTCTACCAACTGGCCAGAGGGTGCTAACTTTGGAATGCTACCAGAGCAGACAGTGACCTGTGCTGAGGAGGCTCCCCCATATAACAACCTCCCTGACAACGAGAAGGGCTATGCTCTATTTACAGATGGGTCCTGCCGGCTTGTAGGAAGTGAGCGGAGATGGAAGGCAGCTGTCTGGAGCCCGACAAGGCAAGCGGCGGAAGCAAGAGATGGAGAAGGGGAATCCAGTCAGTATGCAGAGGTAAAAGCTGTGCAGCTGGCCCTGGATATAGCAGAACGAGAGAACTGGCCAGTGCTGTACCTCTACACTGACTCCTGGACGGCAGCCAATGCCTTGTGGGGGGACCAGTTAGCTCAGCTGGTAGAGCATGACACTCTTAAGGTCCTGGGTTTAAGCCTGCTAATGGGTGTAGTGTCCTCCTTTTTATACCCCTGCTGGAATAGGTGGGGGGGCGGGAATGGAACAGACCAAGACAGGTTCCCATGGAGGGAAAACACCCTCCAGGAAGGGCAAAAACTCTCACAAGCCCTGCCCCCCTCCTGTTTTCAGGATGGGCATAGCCCACCACACCAGGAAAGGTTGAGGATGGGCATGAAGAACAATTTCTTCCCAAGAAAGGTTGTCAAGCCCTGGAACAGGCTACCAAGGGCAGTGGTGGAGTCCCCATGCCTGAAGGGATTGGAAAACCATGTAGGTGTGGAACTGAGGGTCATAGTTGAGTAGTGGACTTGGTAGAGCTGGGTTAATGGTTGGACTTGATCTTAAAGATCTCTTCCAACCAAAATGATTCTACAATTTTATCATTCTAAATAATGTGTTGGGAGAAAATGGTGTAAAGAAGGCTTGGTCAGAGCTCTGTGGCTGTTCCCATTGGTACTAGAGGGCTCTTCCAAACAGAATGATTCCATGACTTCTTTCAAATGCCCTACAAATCTGGGGAGAGGATGTGGTGTGCATTTTTGTGATAGAATTTCTGCTGCTTCATTGCAGTGAGATCCGATCAGGCTTGAATTCAAGCCCCCAACGAGCCAGTCCATATTATGTTGGCAGCACCCCAAAGCCCTCAATCTCCCCTTTTGCCCAGTGATCCAAGGCTGCATTTTGCAGCCCCTTTGTTGGCGTGTGAGCGGGTCTGCAATTGAATAGTCTCTTCCGCCGCATCCCTTCTGGAATAATATCTTCTCTGCAAGCAGGAAATATTCTTCTGGCTGTTGCCAGTGAATGAGCTCTTTAGGATGGTTATTTTAAAATAATTTGTTTAACTCTCTGTGTTGGAAGGGATTAAGATGAATATCAAAGATGGGTGGCACGCTCTGCCCCGAGTCCCCAGCACCGTTGGATATTCCCCAGCTGGACAGAGATGAAATTATTCTCTTTGGCTGGACAAAGGGGGTTTTTGCTAAATGAATGGCTGAAGTCAAACCTATAAATGACAGTGCTCTAATCATAAAAACACCACATTTCACAAGTTTTGAGCAGAAAGTAGGGAAAAGCAGAACAAATTCAGCAGCTGAAATAGTCTTGCCCTGTGTGTATTAAGGTGCTTTGAAAGGGTATTGTGAAACTTCCATTATATCTTCCTACATTTTACATGAACTCAGACCTTCCTCTTGCCTAGATTGTATATATTCCCCCACAAAAGGAAATGAAAAAAGCATTTTCCTTGCTGTTGGAGAAAAATGGTTAAACCCCCCTCGAGGTAGCACATATGTCCCCAAATCAGAGAACTGCCTCATAAGCACAATGCTGTGGAGGCTGGAAAATGAATATTTCCCTTTTGCTTGCAGATCCTCATCAATTCCAGCACCTCAGTTTCATTAGGGATGGGATTTTTAAAGCTATTTGAGCAGTGGAGAGGAGACAGACGGACAAAAACTGCTAATACTCAGTGCAAGTTTCATGCTTAATGTTATGCTCTGTTGGGTGTCATGCCATGCTCCTGGGAGTCTTCCTCTGGCACCTTTGGTGGTAGGTTGTGTTTCACTGTCCTCTTACCCTCTGTGCTGGGAAACAGCTCTCAGCATGATGGATTTGAGAGTATTGGTAACAACAGATCTTGCAAATAAGATCCAAGTCTCTTGGGACAATGTTTTCTGTGTGAGAAAACTGCTAGAAAGGCAACAGAGGTCTTGCAACCTTCAGTTTGTGCCACCATTTACATTATCTTTGGCTTCTTCACAAGCCCAGAGGGTGGCATAACCCAAAGTTTACTCCCATCCTCTCTAGAGTCTTGCTTTATGCTCCCAAATAGCCATGAGGACTTTGGGAGGCAGGAAGAACACAGGCTTTATAATTACAAAGCAAGATCAGAAAGCAGCAGGGATGTTTCTGTGCTGGACTCTGTAACAAATTCTGTTGGGTATGAGAAGTGTGGGAGTGTCAGTGGCCTGATGGAAATGGGGAATTTCATGGTGTAGCCACTTGATCTATCTGGTCTAGTGGATGGTGTCCCTGTCCATGGCAAGGAGGGGGTGGAACTAGGTGATCTTTATGGCCCCTTCCAATCCAAACCATCCTGTGAATCTTGCCTGACTGGAGGGAAACCCCCAAACTGACCACTCGATAAAGGTGCTCTTGGCAGGGCTCTCACTCACCCACAGCTATTCCCAACTCCTTGCACTGTCTGAGGAGATTTACATCACCTGCCCACAGTCCCATATGGAAATCACAAACTGAACCCACACTTTCTGGAGATGAGGATTTTACCTCTTTGGGGGACACGCCAGGTGAATACTTCACAGAAGCAAAGTCTCACTTCACGCAAGGTGGTGAATTCAGTAGGAAGATGATGCAGGTGAACTCTTTGTGTTTTGTAGAAATCAACAGTGTGAGAATTGCTGGAAACAGTATTATCTTACATGGCAGGCTGGTAGCAGCCACATCAAATGAAATGGGAAGGCTGGAGGCAGGCATGCTGAGAGCTCTTTGAGAGGCAGCGGCTGCAGAGAACAAGGTCTGCAAGGCAAAGTCAGGAGGAGAGTGTTTGAAATCAAAGCAGGGTCTGATTAAAGTGGGAATATTATGATGCCAGGGGAACTGAAGTCTGGTAGATGACAGAAAGTCCAAACACCCTCAGCTATCTCCAGAAGCAATGTAGATTCAAACAGTGATACTTCAGTGGCTGGGAAACAACATCCGCAGTGGAAGAAGAGAGGCTGGTTCCAACCTCGGCAGCATTGCAGTGCAAATAATTATTGGCTTGGTTAAGCCAAATTGAAATTCTTCTCAGAAAGGAAAACACTCTCCTAAATTATTCCCACCCCCTACCCCCCCAATACTCATGTGTTCAATTAAATGCCTGTTCACTTTGTAATAATCACTTTATGATAATCTTGTGTCACCTCTGAGCCTTACAGGAATATTCTGGTACTTAGGAACTCTCCTTCCCCACATTACAGAATTTTGATTCCCTTTATCAGTTGCCTGAGCTCATTATAAATTTAATAAGCTGCTGTGGCCAGCCACATTGTCTCAGTTCTCTGCAGTTAGCAAATGCTGCTTTGCTTTAGCTTCTGCTAATCACGACAACCAACCTACTCACATTACTTAAATCACTAATCCCATGAAATAACTTTAGTGTCACTCTCTGGAGCAGATAAAGAACCAAAACAAAACTCTCATCTCAAAAGGAGTGTCAATCACAGAGAACAGTTACACATTAAATGTTAGCTGCAGGGAAAGCAAAAGCCCAAACCTCTCAGTTTTGTTCATAACAAAAATCTCTTTAGTTTTAGCTTTTCACAAAATCTTGCCTAATTCAGTGCATTCACTAAATCAAATTGCCATTTACCTTTAACTCTCTTACTACCCAGCATAATTAAAGCCACCTCATCTTATGCCAGCCTCAGCTGGAAAGAGGCAGGTAGCAGATCTTGATCTGTCAGCCAGAAAACAATACCTTCTTCCCCCACTGTTTTTTTTTTGTTCTGAGAAAGATACCATAGAAGAATTGAGACATTTCCAGTATTGAAGACTACCTTAAACTAAACATTTTGCCATCTAGAAGAATTCCCTTGATATTTTCCCTTTGCCAAATGCCATTTACATTCCTAGCCCTGTTTACCCATCAACTTTCCCACATCTGTTCTGGGAAATCAAGGGTTCATGTTCTTGAAATTGTACTTCTGGAAGCAGCTTCCAAAATGAGGAACCTCACCAGGCAGGAGGATTCTCCCTGCTGTGCACTACCCTTTCTCTCCAGGACTCCTTTGGGATGTAAAATCTCCCTGGGGACAAGTTTCTCACTAGCAGCATTTCAAGGGACTGGTGTTTAGCTTTTTTCTCCTTAAATGGTAGCAGCTGAGCACAGGTGTCTGGACTGGCAACAATTACGAACCCAATTAACCCAGTTAATGGCACCACAGCCTTTTGTGAAGTGACAGATTATTGCAAGCAGAAGTGGTACAGCCACTCACCCCTGTCGTGTGCCCTTGTGTCACTGAGGAAATGAGTGGAGGTAGGAGCCACCAAGTGATTAGCCCTTCTAATGTTGTTAATTAAGCACCAGTAGGAAGTTTCCATCAAAACAGAACTAATCTTCTTCATCTATTTTCCCTATCCTTTGGCACTGTGTTATTAGATCACATAAAATCATCTTAGTCCAGTATCTGGGTGGCAACTTCAGAAGAAAATGTGAACTTGGAGCAAAGTGAGAGACTCGGGAGGCACAATCCTGCCATGAAGTATTCATTGAAGTGAATGAATGAAGCAAATTTGGATCAAACAACTGAATTTCACTGAGATCACACATTGCTACATCCTTCTGACAAGGCGTAGTGTGTGTCAGGTGATAGAGTAAGAGGGAATGGTTTGAAATTGTGCCAGGGAGGTTTAGGTTGGAGATTAGGAACAATTTCTTTGCTGAAGGAGTGGTCAGGCATTGGAACAGGCTGCCCAGGGTGGTGGTGGAGTCACCATCCCTGGAGGTGTTCAAGAAATGTGTGGCCATGGCACTTTGTGACTTGGTTTAATGGCCATGGTGGACTTAGATTGATGGTTGGACTTGATGAGCTTAGAGGGTATGCTAAGATGCAAGCTTACAGGTACAACCTGCTTGTACAACCTGCTTTTACAGAACAGGCTGGATGAGGCTCTGGCCAGCCTGATCTAATGTGGGGTGTCCCTGCCTATGGCAGGGGGGTTGGAACTGGATGATCCTTGTGGTCCTTTCCAGCCCTGACTGATACTATGATAGATATGTTATGAACATCTTTGGGACTGGACATGGCACTTGGTGCCATGGTTTAGTAGTCATGAGGTCTCGGGTGACAGGTTGGACTTGATGATCTTTGAGGTCTTTTCCAACCTTATTGATTCTATGGTTCTATGATTCTATGGTTAACATGAATGGTTTCTCAGCTTCACAACTGCACAAAGTGAATGCAAATAGCTCATTTTTTAGGTACGTCTTCCTGGGATCTCTTCTGTCTCTTGCCTGGTTAAAAACAACAGCAGCAGCTTGTGTTTGTTACTGGTGAGTGGATTAAGATGGTGTGGTCCAGCAGCTTGAGGGAGGTATTCCTACCCATCGACTCTGCCCTAGTGAGGTCACATCTGCAGTACTGGGTCCAGTTTTAGGCTCCCCGGTTCAAGAGAAACAACTGGAGAGAATCCAGAGAAGGCTATGAAGATGCTGAGGGGGCTGGAGCTTTTCTGTGAGGAGGAAAGGCTGAGTCCTGGGGCTGTTGAGCCTGGAGAAGGGCAGCCTGAGGGGGGATCTGCTCAATACTCAGCAAGAGCTAAAGGGTGGGGGGCAAGAGGATGGGGCCAGACTCTTGTCAGTGGTGCCCAGTGGCAGGACAAGGGACAGTGGGTACAAACTGGAACCCATGAGCTTCCATCTGAACAGGAGGAGAAAACTGTTTGGTTAGAGGGTGCTGGAGCCCTGGAGCAGGCTGTCCAGAGAGGTTGTAGAGTCTCCTTCTCTGGAGAGATTCCAAACCCACTTGGACACTCTGATCTTGTGCAATCTGCTGTAGGTGCCCTGCTTTAGCAGTGGAATTGGATTGGATGACCTCCAGAGGTCCCTTCCAACCCCTACCATGTTGGGATTCTGTGATTTTTGTGGATCTCACAATGTCTTGCACAAGTAGCTCAATTTTCCTCAAGTTAACCAGCTCAGGACTTCTGCCACCCAGTTCACCAGCTCAGTTTCTCCTCTGAACTAAGCTATTTTTGCCTGGGCTCTGTCACAAGCCATTTCTGGAGAGGGTTCAACCAAGCAGCAGAAATGGCACAGCTGGGGGGCAAAGCAGCCAGTGAAGAAGGAAAAACTAAAGCTGTGTTTCAGGGCAGATTTTAAGGAAACCTCAGTTAATATCCTGGGCTGTGTTAGCCATTCAGATTAAATTGAGTATTATCCCTACCCCTATCACTACACCACTAAATGCACTGAAAAATGGAGATTTAATTCCCCGCCTGTTATTCTCCCTTTCTCCTCTCTTGCACTCCATGCTGTTTAGGAGTTCACAAACAAATAGCTTAGCATGAAACTTCTGCACTCTTTGTCATCCCTGGGAAATTTCTGGGCTAATGTTCATTTATTTCAAGTCTGTCTTCCTCCCCACTGCTATTACAATTCAGGACTTCAGGGATCCATTTCGTAGGCAGACTTTAAAGGTTACTCTTTTTAGTACCTTAATACCTCTTACTCTAAGGTTATTCTGCCATTTTTACCCTGAGAAGTCCTCATATTTTGTTTTAAATGACAGATGTCCCTTCCTTTTGAAGACAGCTCCTCATTTTGTGCTGCCCTTCCAGCTCTTTGTCTTAGCCGGTCCCATTTTTGACTGCAAATAACTGCAGCAATTCTCACAAATTCTCTGGTAATTTGCAGCCAGCAGTGAAGTGGTGGCCACAGCCATGGAAACATAGAGCCATAAAATCATAGAGCCATAGAGCCATGGAATCATAGATCCATAGAGCCATAGAATCATAGAATCACCATAGAGCCATACAATCATAGAGCAATAGAACCATAGAATCATAGAGCTATAGAATCATGGAGCAATAGAGCCATACAATCATAGAGCCATAAAATTGTAGAATCATAGATCAATAGATTCATAAAGCAAGGGAGCCATAAAATCATGGAGCCATAGAATCATAGAGCCATAGAATCATGGAATCATAGAGCCATAGAACCACAGAATCATAGATCTATAGATTCATAGAGCAATAGAATCATGGAATCGTAGAGCCATAGAACCACAGAATCATAGATCCATAGATTCATAGAGCAATAGAGTCATAAAATCATGGAGCCATAGAATCACAGAATCATAGAGCCATAGAACCATTGAATCATAGATCCATAGAGCCATAGACTCATAGAATCATCATAGAGCCATAGAATCATAGATCCATAGATTCATAGAGCAATGGAGCCATAAAATCATGGAGCCATAGACTCATTGAATCTTCATAGAGCCATAGGACCACAGAATCATAGAGCCACAGAGCCATAGAATCATAGAGCAATAGAACCACAAAATTATAGAGCCATAGAACCATAGAATCATAGAATTATCACAGAGCCATAGAATCATAGAGCCATAGAGCCATAGAATCATTGAATCACCAAATGGTTTGTGTTGGAAGTGACCTACTATCGAGTTCCAACCCTGCTGCCGTGGGGGTCTTTCTGCATTGTTGTCTGTCTGAATTCAAGAGTGAGTCTAGGCATGACCTCATTCTCGGTGTTCTGAATTATTTTGGGGGAATAGGTGGGAAATTGAGCCTTGCCAGGACAACCGTGCTCATTGTGCAAATTCCAGCTGAGAAGAGGCAGTGTCATTTGGATTTTGAGTTGACATGTTTCTCTGCTTCTTCACTTTCAGGACAACCTGACCCTGTGCTCCTGCTGAGCTGAGCTCTCTGTATCACTTATCACAGTCAAGAGGGCAGGATGTGATGAATTCATTATTTAAATCCATGATTTGTTGCTTAGTTACTTACACCATGAAGGGAAAGCAATAATACGACATGATTTATGTAACTAACTGGCAGTCCAAATTTGAAGGCTTGAGCGCTGAATATTCATACTGTGTTTATGCAGGTTATTATCTACAGGGGAGAAATGTCAGCAATAGACCCAACGTCTTCTCTTGAACATTCTGAAGACAAATAAAAGAAGCATGACAAATAAATTATTGGTTAGGCTGAACACTTGGGTGAGTTTGACAATTGCATCTCTTAAGTAGGGCAGTGCAGAGGACAGCTCTGTCCCCAAAGGTGGACAGATTTTGCTCCTTGCATCCTGCTGTAACACACTGTGTGTCTCCATGAAGGTTTGCACATGCTTCAAGAAGGGAGAGACTTAACTACTGAAGCATAATGCCTCCGGTTCCTCAGGGAAAAGTGAAAATGCATTTCCCCTTGCCTCCACCCTGTACAAAATATCCCTAGGACAGTAAGAGACTTTCTTTTTTTTTTTCTATTCCAGAAGAGGCTATATCTGAATGAGAAATGCCTTCCCCCTGACAAATGTACAGCAGCATTTAAACAGTGCTGTCTAGTGAAATAAGGAGATTTGCAGAGTAAAGAATAAATGCATCCCTCATTACTTCAGATGAAGAGGTACTAAGATTTTCATTTTCAATTGAATGTGATAAATTCCTCCTCTTAAGAAATAATCTATACATTTAAAAGATTTAGACATTTCTCTGAAATGCACTTTGCCATCTGTCCTGCCTTAAGCTGGACCAGAGCTGATTCTGTTCAGTGCTATCACTTCCCAGCTCAGCCTCTGTTCAGGGAGGCACTTGCTGCAGTTCAGGGCAGGTTTGCTCAGCCAGGCGCTGCTTCCAGCAGGGAGCTGATGGGGAGAGTTCCTGCCAAGGGCTGGGCTGCAGAAAGGCTCTGCCTGAGACGTGCTCCTGTGTAAACCAAGGGCACTGCCACAGCATGTGCCACACCTTGGGGTGCAGGAAGCCAGAGAAGGCACTTGCAGGGAGGAGCAGATGGGACAGGTGACCCTCAACTGCCCAACAAGGGATTGCAGCCCATGGATGGCATCTTCAGGAGCAAGCTGAAGGATCCCAGGGTCAAGCTGCTTCTTCAACAGCCAGTGTGCCCGAAGGACTCTCTCTGTTCTGCCTGTGATCCTGATCCATGTGTTGCTAAATCCAGTTCCAGAATGCAGCTTCTGAATCTCATTCCCTTCTGCCACTGAGTCAAATCTGGGACTTCCCCAGTGCCTGCTCCCCAGCGTCCATGGTGGCAATGGTGACATCATTGTCCTTAAGGGTTGGGTCCATATTGGTTTGTATCTCTTTGTACCTATTTCATTGGATTGTTCTTATTTCCACCCCAGCTGATTTAGTTTCTTTTTCAGCCCATTAGTCTCTCTCCTTCCCTTTCATCTTTGGGATGGAAAGGGGCTCACAGTAAGCCTCTGGCACTCATCTGGTGGCCAGGCTAGCCCTGACCCTTGGCTTTAATATGTGTGTTCTGATCAGTAATCAGAGATAGAAGCAATAGTCCAAGGGCATGATCCAACATGTACCAGAACAAAAGGACACAGCTTCAAGGCTTGAGGTGAGGAGAAAGCTCTTCACAGAGAGAGCTGTTGGCCATTGGAATGGGCTGCCCAGGGAGGTGGTGGAGTCACCATCCCTGGAGCTGTTCAAGAGGGGATTGGATGTGGCACTTGGTGCCACAGTTTAGTAGTCATGAGGTGACATGACCTGTCATTGGGTGACAGGTTGGACTTAATGATCTTTGAGGTCTTTTCCAACCTTATTGATTCTATGATTCTATGAAGTTAATTATAACATTCCCATGAAGTCTGTAGCAGGCCTTTAAACACTAAATACAGTCTCTAGAACTTTGGGCATTTCTTTTTAGTAATGTTAAGCTTGTTCTGTCCTGCATATTGAGAAGGGATTTACGCTAATCTGACACGTACTGAGTGATCTGGTTTAAATTATTGGCTTCTGTTGTCAGGGCTGGAAGGAAGACAAACCATGTCAGCATTGTTCTGTCATGGAATTCAAAGTCTGAAATTTAAGCAAAGTCCCACCACTTTTGTTGTGATTCTTCTGTGTTTGCAAAGGAAAATACACCAGTGCCTATCTGCAAATGTAGAGGGATACAGCACAAAAGCTTCTCTGAGCCAGGTCACCAAAGAGATTTACTTCATTTGTATTGCAGGGTGATGCCTTGAGCTTTTTTGTGCATGAACTGGAAAGTGTGTTTTCAGACAAATTTCATTTGAAGAACTAAGAGTTCTACAACAAAACCCAGAACAGGGAGGGAAAGATGGAGGGAGGGAGGGATGGATGGATGGAGCGAGCAATGGTAGTTAGGGAACCATTCGTGGCCTTGAATGGGCACAGCCTCCAAGCCTTGTGGGAGCAGTTCTGATCTTTCATCCAGAGTTCACAGGGAGGCCTGAGGTCAAGTAGCTGCATCAAGGGTGTTTCAGAGATCAATGGCCAACTTGCTTGAAGAGTTAAGACCACAAGAATCAGACTTGATATTGACTTTGTGATAAACAGGACTCTGTCATGGGAGTGTAAACAATCTAGGAGCTGATTTGAACAGATGAGCTCCATCATGGCTCAGCAACAAGAAAATATACTTCACCTGTCAAAATATATCTTTGCACAATTTATGAGCTGAGAGCATTCAGTATGAAGGAAGATAAACTTGTTATAGGGGCAATGATCTGCCCTCTGAGAGCCAGAGGAGCTGGGGCTGGTCTGCACTGCTCAGTCAAGCGGATCTTGAGCATGATCCGTAGCTGGGTTGGAAGGGAACTGGGGAAAGGAGATGGACTCTTTTTACTGGTCTTATGGGACAGGGAGGGAAAGGAGGGGTTGCTTTTGAACAGCAGGAGGTAGGGAGGACAAACACACTTTGGGTGTTATAACTTGTGGTGGCAAGATATAGTGGTAAGCAAAGTCCACCCCAAGATACTCATTCATTCCCTGTCCATCTGAGGGATATTGCTTAAGGCTTTGAATCAATGGAATTTCCTGTGAGGTTTCATTACATGGAACAAGTTTCAGATAGCTAGCCTTGAGCCTAGAATAAAGACATGAAGAAAGTGTAAGTGCACCCAAGATTTCCAGTCTATCCCTAAACCAGCTGAAGTGACTGTCATACAGAAGAATGTTCTGGGCACTGTCAGTCAAACTTTTCAGCCTTGTTCTGTCCTCTCTCAAAATAATTGCTTGCAACATGAAGATTCCTGTTGTGCAGCTATCACCTACTGTATGCTGATGAAGGACTTGTTAGGGTGTCAGGTAATGATAGGACTAGGGGGAATGGAACAAAACTAGAAATGGGTAGATTCAGAATGGACGTTAGGAAGAAGTTCTTCCCCATGAGGGTGGTGAGACACTGGCATAGGTTGCCCAGAGAGGTGGGGGAAGCCTCATCCCTGGAGATTTTTAAGGCCAGGGTGGATGTGGCTCTGAGCAACCTGATGTAGTGTGAGGTGTCCCTGCCCATGGCAAGGGGGGTGGAACTGGATGATCCTTGAGGTCCCTTCCAACCCTAACAATTCTACGATTCTATCTGTGTGCTCTGGATACAAGAGGATGCTTGATGCTGATGTGGTGATGGAGGAAAGCTCTTTAAGGAACATTCATAGTCATAATGTATCATGAAAAACATTTCTTCTTCATCTGGAAGTGAAAGACTAGGCTGGCTTTGCTACACTATTGTGAGATTCTGGGTTTAATTTCTTATGGGGAAATTCACTGTCAGTCATGGGAGATGGAAACTGGCCTCTGTGGGATGTTCCTTAGACAGTTCAGTATGTGTTTTACTCCTGTGAATGAAAAAGCCAAGGTCCAGCTCCACAAAGGAAGTTTGCCATCATGAAGGGCTCCTTCACCTCTTGTGCTGGAGACAGTGTTCAGCTCTATCTCCTCAGGGCTCAATTCTACCTTCTCAGAGCTATCTCAGGGGCACTCTAAACTAAAGGGAAAGAATGCATCTGCTTCTAGAAAATGGTGCCATCTGGATCCCACATTTCTTGGGCTATGTCAATGTGTTAAGTGCAGCACTTTCTTGTGGAGACAATGGAAATCCCTTTAAAGACAGAATTTTTTGGAGCAGAAGCAAGGCAGAAATTCTTCAGGAAGGAAGATCAGAGAAAAGGTTCTTTATTTCACCAGTCTCCTGCCATATCAAAGGTGCTCTTGAGGGAGAATTGGTATTTAAACCACATTTTTGTATTTCAAATAATGTCTTTCCACCTAGGGAAGAAGTCTAACCAGAACACAACAAGACAACAGAAGACAAGGCATTTTAGCATGTAACTTCTGGATGACAGATTGTCAATAGCCATTGATGCATCCAAAATGAGGGGTTTGAATGTGAGTTGGTAGTGGATTTAGTACTTACAAGGTTTCTTCTGTAACCCATTGCTGTTCCAGGAAAGAATTGATCATTTTCATACATTAGAAATAGCTAAAATAGCTCTTGCTTCACACTTCCATTAACAATGAATATATTCAACATACCTGATTTCATGAGGCTTTTCTCAGTAGTATTTCAGCCATCATGAGAGTCTCTGTGATCAAGGTCTCTATTCAGACCATTAGTCTCTAGTCCTTTTAAGGTGACATGGATAGTCTAGACTTTGTCTCCAAAAAGTGACTACTGATATATTTTATTTCTTTTGGCATCTGGGATGTAGAAGGGTGAGGTGGACTAATGGGCTGGCTCGCATTCAGCTGCCTGTCAATTCAAACTCCCAGGTCCCTTTCTGCCAGACATCTCCCCAGCCACACTTCCCCAAGCCTATAGTGTTGCTTGGGGTTGTTGTGACCCAAGTGCAGGACCTGGCATTTGCCCTTGTTGAAGCTGATCCTGCTAACACTGGCCCAGGGATCCAATCTATCCAAGTCCCTCTGCAAAGCCTCCCTACCCTAGTGCAGATCAACACTGCCACCTAACTTGGTGTCATCTGCAAACTTACTGATGACACACTCTAGATCTTCATCAAGGTCATCAATAAAGATGTTAAACAGAAGTGGTTCCAACACTGAGCCCTGAGGAACGCCACTTGTGACTGGCTGCCAGATGGATTGAACTCCACTGACCACTACTCTTTGGGCCCTTTTGTCCAGGCAGTGCTTTATCCAGCAGAGCCTGCGCTCATCGAAGCTGTGAGCAGCCAGTTTGTCCACAAGAATGCTGTGGGAAACACTGTCAAAGGCTTTTCAAAAGTCTAGGTAGACAATATCCACAGTCTTTTTCTCATCCAACAGTTGGGTCATCCTGTCATAGAAGGGATCAAGTTGGTCAGGCAGGACCTGCCCTTCATAAAGCCATGCTGTCTGGGCCTGATCCCCTGGTTGTTCTCTATATGGTGTGTAATAGCACGTGAGACGAACTGTTCCATGACTTTCCCTGGTGCTGAGCTCACACTGACAGGTATACCGTTTCTTGTCCAGAAACCTCCAGAGTTTCCTACAGGGAAGGTTTAGACTGGATGTTAGGAAGAAATTCTTCATAGAGAGAGTGATTGCCCATTGGAATGGGCTGCCCGGGGAGGTAGTGGAGTCACCATCATGGGAGGTGTTTAGGAGGAGACTTGATGGGGTGCTTGGTGCCATGGATTAGTTGATTAGATGGTGTTGGATGATGGGTTGGACGTGATGATCTTGAAGGTGTCTTCCAACCTGGTCTGGTCTATTCTATTCTATTCTATTCTATTCTATTCTATTCTATTCTATTCTATTCTATTCTATTCTATTCTATTCTGTTCTGTTCTGTTCCATTCCGTTCCATTCTGTTCTGTTCTGTTCTACCTCACCAGCTGTACTTTCCATTCCTCATGCCTCACTGCCTTATGCTCTTTGGGCTCCTGTTGAAGCTCCATTCCTTCCTCTCACTCAACCCTTTGCTGCTCTCCCTCTTCCAGTGCTTGATTATCAGGGACTGAATTTGTGAAGTATATTGAAATGGTTAAACCTTTTTTTTAAAGCACCTGACTAACTTCCTTTTCCCCCCACTGTGATTAGGATACAGGCCTAAATGATTAATCTGTCTTCTTGAAGAATGACAAAAACATTGCATCAGCACGAGAGGATCTAACCTTTGACGAATTCCCCCAGGAACATCCTTTTCTGCTGGGGATTTCACTGCCAGTCAGAGCAGTTAATAAAAAAGGGAAAGCCAATAACACTGCCAGAAGTTTTTGCCACATAAAAGTCAGAGAATCAGTCAGTGGCTGTCAGATGTAATGTATGACATTATTAATATGAAGGATTTCAGATCAAAATGGGACTTACTGTCCCAGTTACTGGGTCATGTGGAAGTGGCTGAGGAAAAGGGGAGTCTTCAAGTGGAACATCCAGAGGAGAACACTTGGGCAGACTTTGAAAAGTCATTTATCTTTGTGTTTCAGGAAGATGAGAAGATAAGACAGAGCAGAGGAGATATCCCAGCTGTAGTTGGGTGTGTTTTAGCCTTTGGTCTCAGAGCCCTACAAGATGTGGGAAGCCTTTCCTTCCTGGTAGGCAATGAATGCCTGGACAATGCTGAGACATGAGAAAGGAATTCATCCTGTTGCCCACCAAGTCATCTTGGCTGGTCACAGAGACCTGTTCTGGGCTCCCTAGTTCAAGAGAGACAGTGAACTGATGGAGAGAATCCAGTGGAGACTACAAAGATACTGAGGGGCTTGGAGCATCTCTGTGAGGAGGAAAGGCCAAGAGCCCTGGGGCTGTTAAGCCTGGAGGAAAGCAGCCTGAGAGGGGATCTGCTCAATGCTCAGCAAGAGCTAAAGGGTGGGGGCAAGAGGATGGAGCCAGACTCTTCTCAGTGGCACACAACACCAGGACAAGTGGCAACAGGCACAAGCTAGAACCCAGGAGGTTCCATCTGAACATGAGGAGAAACTTTGGTGTGAGGGTGCTGAATCTCTGGAGCAGGCTGTCCAGAGAGGTTGTGGAGTCTCCTTCTCTGGAGAGACTCCAAGCCTACCTGGACGTGGTGCTCCTGGGCAATCTGCTGTGAGTGCCCTGCTTTAGTAAGGGGGGTGGGCTGATGCCCAGAGGTCCCTTCTAACCCCAACCATGCTGGGATTTAGTGAGGCACTAGCACCAAAAAAGGTAATCTTCTCAGACTTGCCCCAGTGCTTTTTCTCCTCATTTTTAAATGTCACACTCTGCAAACATCAGTTCAAGCCATGCAGGAGCTCGCAGTGCCTGGGAAGAAATGATTATGCAGTCACCATGTTTTCATAAAACCACAGGCTGTTTATTTGTTTAAATATTTGTCTCATTTGTTTCATGTAAATGATCACAACTCTGATTATCTAAACACACTATGCAAATTCCACTCACATCTAGCGGGACGATGAGCTGGTACAGCTGGGTGGAAACCAGGCTGCTTGGAGAAATATTCATAAGGCATCCAGAGCCTACAAATGGTTTGGTAACCAACAGAAGCCTTTTAACAGCTTCTGTTTGAGTGCATGATTTGTTTGACAAATCTCATCTTCCCTATTGCTTGTTAATTATCCATCACAGAATTTGCTGGTTTTAGGCTTCCATTAGATTTAAATGATTCCTCAAAGCTGCATAGACTTTCCCACGGATGCCTCATTAGAAGGCATTTCTTTGAGTGAAGAAAGGAGATGTTGGGCTCCTGGTAAAGCTTCAATCCTCAACTGACCATAAGCGTTGGAAACAAACTTCTACTGCCTCAATGTGGCTGCAGAAATGTCTTTGCATGAAGCTTTCAGCCTAAAATGTCTTTTCTTTGAGCGTATCTGTCAATAAACAACTTTGCTCAAAACCTGACAGGTAATAAAGGCTATGAGGTTGCAGGCGGTGCAGATTGTTGGGAGGCTGTAGAGAGGTGGGGGTTGTTCTCTTCTCGCTAGTATCAAGTGATGGAATGAGAGGAAATATCTTGAAATTGTTCCAGGGGAGGTTTAGGTTGGATATTAGGAAAAATTTCTTTCTTGAAACAGTGGGCTGGCATTTGAACAGGCTGCCCAGCGAGGTGGTGGAGTTACCATTCCTAGAGGTGTTCCAGAACCATGTGGGTGTGACACTTGGGGATGTGGTTTAATGGCTGTGGTGGTCTCTGTTTGACACTTGGATTCAATGATCTTTGAGGTCTTTTCCAATTGAAAAAAATTCTATGAACCTATGGCAGTCCTTGACTGAAAAGCTTCTCAAACAGTGCAACAGGAGGTGGTTGAATCCGGTCCCTGGAGGTGTTTAAAAGAGGCAGAGATGTTGCGCTGGAGGACATGGTTCAGTACCAGCCTTGGTGGAGTTAGAAAATGCTTGTATTGGATGATCTTTAAGATCTCTTCCATCTAAAACAATTCCATGATTCTATGACTTTATGATGTTATATAGACAATCTCTCAGCAACTGATGGGTACTACTATGGCCTGCATGTGTGTCTCAGACCATCTGTCTTAACCCTTTCTTTGCAAGGGATCATTTGTAAGATAAACAAGAAAACTTCCTTCTCCTGTTGGAAGTTTCCCACCTCCTATTGATGAAATTTTTTCCTCATTGCCTATCATAAGCTGTTCATCAGCTCCTGCCTGAGCTGCAGAGTGATCTTGCAATGTCTCAGTGACTTGCAGGCAGCATGCCCTTGTATCAGGGGAAATCAGGGAGTATTTACTTGCTCAGGTACTTTCCCTCAAAATATAAATGTGGAGCTTTTTCAATGAGGATTTAAAACACTTGTTGACACGGCAGAGAAGGGAAGGTCTACTCTGCTTCTCATCCTAGTGGTGTTCACTGTCTTTAGGGACCTCTGTGTTCCTCTAAACTTTCAAGTAGTGTGATTTTAAAGCTCTTTGCACAGATAATATTTGTCTTACAACACTATTAAAAAAGGTGAAGGTGAAACATTGTACATGGGAAAGGTTGTGCCTGGAAGATTGGTTCTGCTAAGCAGCCAAAGTACTGCTGTTCTTCATGGTGTGAGGACACAGAACCAAAGTCTGAGGTGGCATATTACATTAGATTTCCTCATGCAGCAATGCTTTTTGTGATGTCTTCCTTTCAGCAGCATTAGAGCATCACAATATCACTGCCTGCTGATAGTCTGATAGGAAATAACCAAATTGCTTCGAGTGAGAGAATATGGAGTGCATGGAAATGTTCCTGTTTTCAGCAAACTCTGCTCATGATGGAAACACTAATTTGGTTACTTTAAACTTGCCTTGCACTTTTTGATTGCAGTGAGGCTTTGACAGAAGACCTGCAAGGACCAAGACAAGGTGCTTCAGAGGACTTATGCTTATATTAAAATTTATGTCTTGAAGTAATCTTTCTACAGACACCTACCTGTGGCTCAGGTA
This sequence comes from Dryobates pubescens, assembly GCF_014839835.1. Taxonomy (NCBI): domain Eukaryota; kingdom Metazoa; phylum Chordata; class Aves; order Piciformes; family Picidae; genus Dryobates; species Dryobates pubescens. The sequence goes on from NC_071627.1 coordinate 7,974,480, forward strand.
TTTGATTTGCATAGAATTTTGGGTGCAGTATTCTCATAGGCGTGGGTGAGGGAACTGGGGTTGTTCAGCCTGGAGAAAAGGAGGCTGAGGGGAGACCTTCTGGATTTCTACAACTCCCTGAAGGTGGCTGTTGGTCTTTCCTCTCAAGCAACAAGCAACAGGGCAAGAGGAAATGGCCTCAGGTTGCCCCAGGGGAGGCTTAGGTTGGACATGAGGAGCAGTTCTTCCCCAAAAGGGTTAGCATCAGGCTTCCCAGGGCAGTGGTGGGATACTCATGCTTGGAAGGATTTAAAATCCCTGTAGATGTGGTGCTGAGGGATGTGGTTTAGCAGCAGACTTGGTGGTACTTCATTAAAGGTTGGACTCAATGATCTTAAAGGTCTCTTCCAGCCAAAACAGTTCTATGATTTTATGATTCTATGATTCCATGATCTGCTCACAGTCTTTTCAGTTAAAAACAGATCAGGATATTGTACTTCAAAGTGTACTGCACCACATAATAATTGTGTTATCTTCTCCAGAGAAAACATGTGGTGAGGATGATCCATATTCTGAAATCCTCATTCTAGGGAAAAGATTAAAACCTAATTACTGATAGCATTAATAAATGAATACATTTCACTTTTCCTAGTTTAGAAATGCACATTTTGCTTCAGGCTCTGCTGTTTCTTGGTGTGTCTTGGCTCCAGCCAAAGGATGATCACTCTCTGCACAAGATGGCTCTCATGATGTGAGTCCATTCACTTCAAGATCTCCATCTGAGTTTTCACCTGTGACAATGGCTTAGGTGCAGGACTGAGCTCATCTCCCCTGGTTTGGCATCAAAATTATCTAGATGATGTATGAACATGTGAGTCCTCAGGGGCTGCAGACTGGCCTAACTTGCACAGGTGATGTGATAAATGGGGGGGCATCAGGGTCTGCTTGCTCAGCACTGTCCTGATGCTGAGCTGTGTAAGGAGCTCGTGTGGGCCACTGCCACATCAGCAGTGAGATGCAAAAGCCAAGAACTGAGTGGTGGAGAAGCTGCTCTCCACACCTTAGGAGGACGCTGATGGTTGTAAGAGATCTCCACCCATGTGCTGTTTGCTGTGGTGGATGCTTTGTTTTGCTTGCTTCTTCCAAAGCCCTCAAGTTTCATATAGTGGACAATAAGAAACAGATATTTAGGGATGTTGCTGCTGGGACACCATCCCTGGAGGTGTTCAAGATTGGGGATTGGACAGGGCACTTGAAGCCATGGTTTAGTTAGTCAGGAGGTGCTGGGTGACAGGTTGGACCTGATGATCTCTGAGGTCTTTTCCAACCTTATTGATTCTATGATTCTATGATTCTATGATTCTGTGATTCTGTGTTGGGTCAGCTCAGAGCTGTGTGTTAGCCTGGGATGGCAGAAACAAGACCACCCCAGGTGGTGTGAAGAACCATGACTACAGACTGGGTATGTTCAGCCTGCAACTGGTAAGAGCTGTGTTTAAAACAGGGGGGTTGACAACAAGGATTGCTTGAGCTTGAAATAAATATTGGAGCCATGACTGGAGAAATACCTGAAAAAATATCTCTGGTGTGACTTTGTGTAGGTAGAGGATAATGCTCAGAAACAACAGGGATGTCTTTTTTGTTTTCATTGCTGTTCTTCCAGGTGTTGTGGAAAGCAGGACCAAGAAACCCAAGATGGAGCAATTAAGGCTTTTGCAGTTTATGGAGCTCTACAGCAAGGGATGGAGAGAAGCTGTTTTCAATCCTAAGGTAGAATACCCCCCAAAAAGGTAAAACCTGCCCTCTGAGCACAGTGCTGAGGTCTGGATCTGTGCTGTTACAGTCACAGCACTGCCCACCACTGCAGCAGGTCACAGGCATCCTCAGTTTGTTAGGAGAAGAGACAAATTGCAGGATTTTTTCAAATCCTTCCAATATATCTGTGAGAATGAATGGCACTGCCTTTATCTCACTGTGTTAACAGCACTGCCTTGTTTTGGATCTCGTGGTTTTCAACTGCATCTCTTCCTCTGAGCAGAGAAATGTTTCCAACACAAAGGTATGCAGAGATAAACCCTCTGTTTCTCAGGCCTGTATGGATCCTGGAGGTCCTGGTGCTGCTGGGAGCTTTCTCTTCCTTTCTAATGTGCAAGCTCTATTTTGCTCTGAAGGTGACTATTTTGGTTAGATATTAGGAACAACTTCTTGCCCCAAAGGGTTGTCAAGTCCTATGACAGGCTGTCCAGGGCAGTGGTGGAGTCTCATCCCTTAGAGGGCTTTCAAAGCTATGTACGTGGAGACATGGTAGTGACCTGGCAGTTAATGTTTGAACTTGATGATGTTAAAGGACTTTTCCAACCAAAACCATTCTATGATTCTATTTAGAAATCTGAATTAACATGTGCTGTGCAGGCAATCAGCAGAGGAGGGAACAGAGTGGCCAGGAGGGCAATGGTATCCTGGTGTGTATCAGAAGTGTGTCTAGGAGGTCTAGGAAGGTCCTCCTCCCCCTCTACTCTGCCCTGGTGAAACCACACCTGGAATTGTGTATCTAGTTTTGGGCTCCCCAGTTCAAGAGAGACAGGGACCTGCACTAAAGAATCCAGTGGAGAGCTGTAGGGATGATTAAGAGACTTGAACATCTCCCCTGTGAAGAAAGACTGAGAGAACTGGGACTGTTTAGTCTAGGGAAGAGAAGGCTGAGAGGGGGTCTTATCAATGTCTGTATCTGAGGGGTGGGTGTCAGGATGAAGGTGCTACTCTTTTTTTCAGTGGTGCCCAGTGATAGGACAAGGAACAATGGGTACAAGCTGGAACACAGGAAGTTCCACCTCAATATAAAGAGAAACCTCTTTCCTGTGAAGGTGACGGAACACTGGAGCAGATTCTCACAGAGAAGTGGATGCACTTCTGTGTGACCTGCCCTAGGTGACCCAGCTTTGGCAGGAGATTGGGCTGGATGATCTCTGGAGGTCCTTTCCAACCCCTAACATTCTATGATTCTATGATTCTCCTCCTTGGAGGTAATGCTTCAGATTTGGAGAAGGGAGAAGTTACACCCATAGCAATGGAACTGTGACCCAGTGTGGTTCAGCAAAGAGGACTGATGAGGCGGCTGATGTGAGTGGGCAGGGGACAGGAGTAAACAGTCTTCACTGTGGGCAGCTCCAATGCACAGACTTGGTTACAGGCTGGCCTGGTGGTCAACTTCTGATGGCAAAATATCAGGATTAAAAGAGGGAGCAGAATTAACTCCAGATCAAAATACCAGGCAGCAAATTAATCAAGGAAGCAAACGATCTGGATTGATTACACTGAGCATAAATTCCACCTGGCTGGTATTGCTGAAACCAGATGAGGAACTGGGTATGACTGGAATGCTAAACTCATGTTTTTGATGATTTATTTAGCAAGTTCTGAACAGTCCAAAGGAGAGGGGGAGTGACACTGTCAGACATGTCATTCTGTGCTGGAGCTGGTGACAGCTCAGATAGAAGTGACCTTCTGGGACTACAGGTTAAAATATGAGCAGATGAAGTGCAGCATCAGGTACTTGTTAGAGCTGCTACTGACCCCAAATTATACCCTCAGAACAAGAGGAAAAAAAACTAGTCACATCCTCCTGACACCCACCCTTTAAGTATTGATAAGCATTGATGAGATTCTCCCTCTCTCCAGACTAAAAAGCCCCAATTTTCCCAGTCTTTCCTCATAAGACAGATGTTCCAGTCCACTAATCATCTTTGCAGTCCTTTGCTGTACCCTCTGTACTGTGTCCAGTTCTGGGCCCCTCAGTTTAGGAAAGAGGTTGAGTTGCTGGAAGGTGTCCAGAGAAGGGCAACAAATCTGGGGAGGGGTTTGGAGCACAGCCCTGTGAGGAGAGGCTGAGGGAGCTGGGGTTGCTTAGCCTGGAGAAGAGGAGGCTCAGGGGAGACCTCATTGCTCTCTACAGCTACCTGAAGGGAGGTTGTAGTCAGGTGGGGGTTGGTCTCTTCTCTCAGGCAACCAGCACCAGAACAAGAGGACACAGTCTCAAGCTGCACCAGGGAAGGTTTAGGCTGGTTGTTAGGAAGAAGTTCTTCACAGAAAGAGTGATTGGCCATTGGAATGGGCTGCCCAGGGAGGTGGTGGAGTCACCATCACTGAAGGTGTTTAGGAAGAGACTGGATGGGGTGCTTGGTGCCATGGTTTAATTGATTGGATAGTGTTGGTTGATCAGTTGGACTCAATGATCTCAAAGGTCTTTTCCAACCTGGTTAATTCTAATTCTAATAATTCTAATTCTCTCCAAAGATTCCCTGTAATTTTTAACAGACCTGAAGAATTTGATCCCCAAACTGAGATTTACCACTGGCTGAATATAAATTGTGATATTTTTGCTGGATATTTTTGGTCAAAGCTGGAGTTTATGGCATGAACTCAAACCCAGCAGCATACACACATGTGCATTCACAGCACACATCTGTACCATGGATACAGTGACACACAGCACACGTGCACACACACAGAGTGTATTGGCATAGCCAGACTCAAGCTGGAAATGACCAAACCAAATCAATGAGAAGGAATTTAAACCGCTCCAATTGTCATCATTCGCCTGCCTTTGATTTCAAACCCATTAGCAGACACCAGGCAAGTAACAATTAGGTGTTAAAAGACTGAAGGCCAGGTTAATTTAGGAAGAAACAGGTTGATTTTCCAGCCAAAGATATCAATGGAATCTCATTTAATCCAATTCAGACATTTCATTTTATTAGAGGGATATTTGCTGTGGTACAGATCTTCTATTAGCCCTGTCAAAGCCACATTAGGGGCATTTAGCTGTTAAGTCCCTAAGGGAGGATGAAATTGAGACTAAAATCCAGGAATGCCCTCTTGGAGTTGTTTCATAAATCCCAGATGTCAGTTTATATATGCCAGGAAGATTAGTTATTCACGTGGCTATGAGGGATTGGGTTGGACGCAATGATCTTGAAGGTCTCTTCCAACCTGGTTTATTCTATGTATTCTATGTATTCTATGTCCACAATTGCACCTGATGGAGGCAAACACTTAGGGAAGGTTTCAAGCTTTGGTTTTAAGTTAAGAGAAATCAAATGAAAGCCAATAAGAGCAAGGATAGAGTCCTGCATGTGGAGAAGAACAACCCCGTGGACCAGTATACGTTGGGGGCTGAGCACAGCTGGTGGGCAGCTGTGGGCAAAAGGAACTGAAGTCCTGGGGGACAAGATGGCCATGAGCCAGCAATGTGCCCAAGAAGGCAAATGATATCCTGGGGTGCATTAAGAAGAATGTGGCTACCAGGTCGAGGAAGGTTCTCCTCCCCCTCTACTCTGCCCTGTTGAGGCCTCTTTTGGAGTACTGGGTCCAGTTCTGGGCTCCCCAGTTTAGGAATGACATGGAACTGCTTGAGAGGGTATATAGCAAAGGGCTGCAAAGATGGTTAGGGGACTGGAATATCTGTCTTATGAGGAAAGACTGAGAGAATTTGGGCTTTTTAGTATGGAAAAGAGAAGACTGAGGGAGATCTCATCAATGCTTAGAAATACTTAAAGGGTGGAACTCAGGAAGATGGGACCAGGAGGATGGTGCCCAGTGAGAGGACAAGAAGTAATGGGCACATACTTGAATGTAAGTAGGAACTTCTTTCATTTAAGGATGGCAGAGCACTGGAGCAAGCTGCCTGGAGAGGTGATGGAGTCTCCATCTCTGGATACATTCAACCCCCACCTGGATGTGTTCCTGTCTGACCTTCTTTAGGTGAATCTGCCTTGGCGTGGGGGTTGGACTGGATGATCTCCAGAGGTCCCTTCCAAACCCTGCCATTGTGTGTGATTCTCTGTGTGATCAGGAGATCAGGTGGGGAGAATATAGGGAAATATCTGTGTGTCCTCCTGTGGAATTCCTACATCTGGACACTCTCGGGTATTATCTGAAAAAGGGAGTTCTTGGATCTGATCTGAAGATTTCTCTGTGCTGTATCCAGTGGTCTCTCTGCACATTGCCCACACTCAGGACAGAGCAAGCCAGTCTGCTGTGATATACTGCTGGGTCTTGGGCAGGATCTGGGCTTAGGGGCTGATTGCTGGAGGGTGCTGTTGGTCTTGGTGGTACCACTTGGTGATACCACCTTGACTCTCACCATGCAAATCAAGTAGAAAAGGTAATGAGGTTGGTTCTTTTGAACCTACAGAGTGTCATCTCTGGGCTATTTCTACACAGGCAGAACCAGATCTGGAGAGGAAAACATGCTGCAGGGCCAACGGCAAAGGACAGTGCTGAGCTTTACAGTTTCCTACAGGTTTTAGGAGGCTGGGGTTTTTTTTGTTGGGTGTTTTCTTTTTGTTTGTTTGTTTGGCTTCCCAATAACAATATCTTCATTTCCTGAAACATGTTTCTGCTCAGTGATCACAGTCAGCAGTGTGCTGCTGCAGTCAGGCTCTGGCAGCCTTCCCTTCAGGTTATTGTTTCAGCCTGAGCAGGTTTGTGTCGACTCTGCTTGCCTGGCCCAATGGCTTAATTGGATTTCTTATCATGCCTGTATCTGCTGCCAATACATGGGTGAAGATCATTTGTTCCTCAAAGTGGGATATTGTGTGGGAAAAATCTACAATAAACACAGTTGCCTTAGCCTCAGGAAGGGCTATAGAACCATAGAATTATTAAGGTTGGAAAGGATATCTAAGATCATCAAGTCCAACTGTCAGTCACCATGCCCACTAAACTATAACCTGAAGCATTGGGATGGAAGGCAGAAAAAGGAAGAGGCTGAAGATGATGACAAATCCAGGAGCCTCAAGAGTCTGCTGGTAATAACAGTTAATGAGCAATGAGTCTGTAAAAGTATTGTGGTTGGAGGTGGTGAGGAGCAAGGTTCCATCCCCTTTATGCCAAGTGAGGTTGGATGACATGATCCTTGAGGCCCTTTCCAACCTGGTGTTGCATGGTTCTATAATTCTGTGATCTGCTCTGGCCCTTCTCCTGGGCTGGCAAGATCTTAGTTCCTCAGTATCTTTCATGGCTCTGGAAGTTCTTGTTCCCAAGAAAAGTGTCCTAAGAGTAGTCCATGCCTCCCATCATTGTAAGCTGGCATCCTCATTTAAGGATTTCCAGCAGACAGATCTCTCTGAATCACTCTGCAGCCTGTGGAGGTCAGGGGGAGGTGCAGGATCAGACCTTGCCCCAGTTAGACTGTGCTTATGGCTCTTCCATAAGTAAGACTGATGGTAGCAGCTAATTCAAGGGTAGTTTCATGCCAGAAAAGAGTTGTCAAATCAGAATGAAACCAAAGCTGTGTGGATACACAGAAAGGTATATTTACTTTAAAAGGTCATATATAAAAGGGATAGATGGATGGATAGATGGATAGATAGATAGATAGATTAGGTAAATAGATAGATTAGATAGACAGACAGATAGATAGATATGGATAGATGGAGAGGGAGAGAGAGAGAGAAAGAGAAAAGGTTTTGTGATGTTATTGTTATGGTTCTCTGCCCAGTCTTACTCCTCCAGGTCCCACCAGCTCCCTGAGCAAGCTGGGATGTGATTACAGCCCTTGTGCTCAGCTCAGCCCCCCTGGGGCTCAGCCATGGGAAATGTTCTCATGCACTAAAAATTGGATTTTATGTGACATTTATTTCAGTTGTTTGTTCTCCTTGTCCTTATTTTCATTAATGAGACTACACACATGAGCCCATGTACAGTTCTGCATCAAATGTGAGCTGGCAACTTGGGAACATAAAAGACTTTCTAATGTGTTATCAGTTTCTCAAGCTGGCTATTCCTGTTTCTATCTTAAGCTTTAAATATTTGCATTAAGATCCAGATTGCAAGTAACTGCTCTCAGAATAGCATATGAAACAGGAATTTTAAATGGCACTGTGGAATGGAAAATGTGGCATTCCGGAGCTGGGCTTATCTGAGCGCGCAGCACAGATGTGGCAGCTAAAGCAGCTCCCACCACTCAAAAGGACATTCAGCAGGGCAAGTCAGGTGGTTATTATGTTTTTTTCACCTGATGTGAAAATGCAGGCTGCCTTCCTGCCATCATTTTTTTCATAATGCATTTTAATCAAGTCACAGGACAGAGACTTTGCAGTCAATCCAAGCCAGGAATCTCTAATCTCATCCTGAATTACTGTATAAATAGAAGCAGTTTAATACTTTTGTATAAATTTATGTCCACTCTGTGGTTTGGGTTTAATATGAAATGTGTTTTCCGTGCACCTGGATCCAAAGTGCATCAATAAAAGCTGTGGGAATGGTTCAAGTTCTGCTTTCTTGGTCGTGCAGGGTAGGTTAACCCTGTTGATTGCTGCTCGCGGAGAAACCACTTAACAAAGAGTTTTCTCTCACCTTCTCCGCAGCAAAATCACAGGAGTTAAAACAGCTTGCACACACCTAGTGGTGTGTCATAAATAGCGAGGAAAGAGAAGATCAAAGGTGCTGAAGGGTCTGGAGAACAGGGCTGGTAAAGAGCAGATGAAGGAACTGGGGTTGCTCAGCCTGGAAAAGAGGAGGCTGAGGGGAGACCTCATTGCTCTCTACTGCTCCCTGAAAGGAGGTTGGAGTGAGGTGGGGGTTCGTCTCTTCTCCCAAGTATCAGGTGATAGAATGAGAGGAAATGGCCTGAAATTGTGCCATGGGAGGGTTAGGTTGGAGATTAGGAAAAAAATTCTTTCCTGCAGGAGCAGTCAGGCATTGGAGCAGGCTGCCCAGGGAGGTGGTGGAGTCACCATTCCTGGAGGTGTTCAAGAAATGTGTGGACATGGCACCTGGGGACATGGCTTAGTGGCCATGGTGGTTTTAGGTTGATGGTTGGACTCAATGATCTTAGAGATCTTTTCCAACTGAAACAATTCTATGTATTGCAACAGAGGAGGTTTAGGTTGGACAGGAGGAACAATTTCTTCCTTAAAAGGGTTGTCAAGCCCTGGAACATGCTGCCCAGGGCAGTGGTGAGATCCCCATGCCTGAAGGGATTGAAAAGCTGTGTAGATGTGGTGCTGAGGGACAGGATTTAGTGGTGGACATGGCAGTGCTGGGTTAAGGATTGGGCTTGACAATCTTAAAGCTCTCTTCCAACCAAAATGATTCCAAGAACCTATTCTGTGATTCTATTTTGCCTGTGCGATCTGTGTGTTTATGATGCAAGCTGCAAAGTTTTGTGCATGCCCACATTTCCTGGGAGCATTTTCCTGCAGCCTTGCCAGGGGTGATCAGTTGCTCCTGCACACTGGCACTGCTGATGGATGCAGACATGCACAAACCAGATTTGACACAGAGCACATCTGGCCAGGAGCAGCAGGACCTGCTGCCACACAGCACCTTCCACTGCAGCCTCTCAGAGTCAGATAAATTTATGAGGGCTGTGGAAAGCACAGAACATCACCGGTGAGTTAAAGGTCAAAATTAGGGCTGGGGATAAAGGATGGGAAACTCATGGTAAATAAAAGAATTGCTGACAGCAATGGGAAATGAGCAATTTCCTACAGCAGCTATTGCTCAGGGCTCTTCCAAAAGACTTAGGGAATTACTCACTTGATGCTAATTCAAAGTTACCACCCCAAGCCCTGTCAAATACTGATAAGGATAAGATTACCACAACTTGCTTCTTCATGAACACGGTCAAAAGAGATGCAGAACAGCAACGAGATTTAGGACATCCTTGGAGATGTTCAAGGTCAGGCTTGATGGGGCTCAATCTAGGTGGGCATGCTGCTGCTTACTGCAGGGGGGTTGGATTAGATGACTTCTAGAGGCCCTTCCAGCTCAAAGAATTCCATTATTCTCTAATTCCATGATCATTTGATTCTCTGATTCTAACACTGGTTCAAACAGCTGTCGCCCTCCTCAGTGGCAGCACGGTGCTGGGGGTCAGTGGTTTGGTTGTACAGTGTGATCCCTTGGATAGTTCCTTCATGGGTTAAGTCACCTGGCTGGCAACTTCTCTTTGTGCTGCTTTTGGTAATGAAGATCTTCAGAGGAAATGTCCAGCCTGTCATTGCAAACAGCTCCATGTTATCACGCTAGATAATATCTTTAGGTTTTATTTAACTGATGTAGGTATTATTTAACTGGTTTTAGGTTGCATTTAACTGATTTTTTAGGTTGTATTTAACTGATTTGCTTATGTTTTGGCAAGTTTTCCACTGTTCTTTATCAATAGATAAGTAAATTTATCATATCACAGCATCATAGAATGGTAGGGATTGGCAGGGACCTCTGATGACCCCCTGCATGTGTGCATGTATATCTTTATGCATTTGCATGCACACATTTTATGGAAGCTATTTTGAAGTGGTACATAACAGATTTTTTTCCCTGTTATTCATTTTTCTTAACAACACAACTCAGACTGCTACTGCAATCCAGTTGAAGATGTTCCTGCTCACTGCAGGTGGCTTGGACTAGGTGATCTTTAAAGGTCCCTGCCGACTCAAACCATTCTCTGATTCTCTGACTCTGTGTTTCTGTGATTCTGTGATTAAGGAACTTAACAACAGCAGGCAATAGGACAAGAGGAAATGGCCTCAAGTTGCACTAGAGGAGGCTGGGGTTGGATATCAGGGAAAATTTCTTCCCCAGAAGGGTTGCCAAGCCCTGGAACAAGTTGTTCAGGGCAGTGATGGAATCCCCATCCCTGGAGGGGTTTCAAAGCTGTGTAGGTGTGGTGCTGAGGGACATGGTTTGGTGGTGACCTGGCAGTGTTGAGTTAATCATTGCTGCTCTCAAAGGTTTCTTCCAAGCAGAAGGATTCTATGAGTACAGTTCATTCTGCACTCTGGTTCACACTATGTATTAGTAGATACTTTAGTATCATAGTATCAGTCAGGATTGGAAGGGACCACAAGGATTATCTAGTTCCAACCCCCCTGCCATGGGCAGGGACACCCCACACTGGATCAGGCTGGCCAGAGCCTCATCCAGATTGGTCTTAAACACCTCCAGGGACAGCGCCCCAACCACCTCCCTGGACAACCCATTCCAGGGCTTCACCACTCTCATGGTGAAGAACTTCCTCCTCACATCCAGTCTGAATCTCCCCACCTCCCAACTTCATTCCATTCCCCCTAGTCCTATCACTACCTGAGATCCTGAGAAGTCCCTCCCCAGCCTTCTTGTAGCCCCTTTCAGATACTGGAAGGCCACAATTAGGTCCCCTCAGAGCCTTCTCCAGACTGAACAGCCCCAACTCCTTCAGTCTGTCCTCATAGGAGAGGTGCTCCAGCCCTCTGCTCATCCTCGTGGCCCTTCTCTGGACACATTCCAACACCTCCATATCCCTCTTGTAATAGGCGCTCCAGAACTGGAGGCAATACTCCAGGTGGGGTCTCACCAGAGCTGAGTAGAGGGGGAGAATCATCTCCCTTGACCTGCTGGCCACACTTCTCTTGCTGCAGCCCAGGATCTGATTGGCTTTCTGGGCTGCAAGTGCACACTGAGAGCTCCTGTTGAGCCTCTTGTCCACCAGCACCCCCAAGTCTCTCTCCTCAGGGCTGCTCTCCAGCCAGTCTCTGCCCAGCCTGGATTTGTGCCTGGGATTGCCTTGACCCAGATGCAGGACCCTGCACTTGGTCTTGCTGAACCTCATGAGGTTGGCTTGTGCCCACCTCTCCAGCCTGTCCAGGTCCCTCTGGATGGCATCCCTTCCCTCCAGCATGTCTGCTGCACCACACAGCTTGGTGTCATCAGCAAACTTGCTGAGGGTGCACTCAATGCCACTGTCCATGTCACCCACAAGGATGTTGAACAAGACTGGCCCCCTGAGGGCCTCCACTGGGACATGGACCCATGGACAGCCACTCTTTGGGTGTGGCCATCAAGCCAGTCCTTTATCCATCTAGTGGTCCACCCATCAAACCCATGTGTCACCAGTTTGGAGACCAGGATGTGGTGCTGGACAGTGTCGAAGGCTTTGCTCAGGTCCAGGTAAACAACATCAGTTGCTCTCCCCTCAGCTATTAACGTTGTCACGTGTTCATAGGAGGCCACCAGGTTGGTCAGGCAGGATTTGCCCTTGGCGAAGCCATGCTGCCTGTTCCCAATCACCTCTTCACTATTCTTCTGAGTCAGCAGTGCCTCCAGGAGGATCTGCTCCATGATCTTTCCGGGCACAGAGGTGAGATTGGCTGGCCTGTAGTTCCCCAGTTCCTCCTTCTTACCCTTTTTGAAAATGGGGGCAATGTTTCCCCTTTTCCAGTCTGTGGGGACTTCCCCAGACTGCCAGGACTTTTTGAAATATAACAGTAAAATCAGGTATTGTGCTTGCAAAGACAGAGGCTGTCAGAGCATTTTGCAGTTAAAGATGCAGGAAGCCCAGTGTACAAAGGCAGAGCTGCTCTTTCCCTTTCATGTTGTGTGTAGATACTTATTTGCTGAATACAAAGAAAGACGTAGGCAAAGCTGCATTTTGATTTAAAGCAAATACAATAGCAAAAGCTATATTCAGACTAAAAGGCAAGCAAGGAGGAGCATTTCTTTTCATCTGAAACACTATAGAAGCCTGAGGACATCTTTTTGGAGGTTATGTCACCCTCCCCACATTTAATCAAGGATTTATGAAATGGAGCAGGATTGGGGGCAGAGCTTTTGTTTCATGTCTTCGCCCTGGCTCTTTTCATCCTTGTTCATGCTTCAGCAACCTAATTTTTATTTCATTTTCAGAGCAGTCAAAGACAGAACATGGATTAGAGCCCTGAGAGCAACTTTAAATGCAGCTGAAATCTGCACTTGGGCAACTGCACTGAGAGCAGAAGTGTCCTAATTGAGAAGATTAGGTGAAATCTAAGTAGACACCTGTGAAAAAATAACAGCTCTGCAGATGATAAATCAATATTGTAAACGTTGGTTAGTTTTAATTTAGGTTGTTGGCCTTTCAAGGGAACTTTGCCACCTCAAGCTGGATGTTAGTAGGTAGTGCTATGTGGAGGAGGTGTGATTGTGAATGAGGTTTGATTGTATGGGAGTTATTATACAGGAAAATTTGAAAAGCATATCTAAGGTGCACTGATTTTCCTTCTTCTAACCAAAAATTGGTATTCATGGCAAGATGCTGTCATTACTAAAATGATCTTTGTTTACCTCCATTTCCCGTGATGTACTTAAGGATTCTGCAAAGATGATGAAACTGTAGATGCTTTCAAAGACAACATTAATCCCCTGCTCAGTTAAAAGAAACCACCCAAAACAAAAACAAACAAAAAACCCCAACCAAAACAAAAAGAACAAGAACAAATAAAACCCCATAGATAAATAAGAGATGTATATCTTTGTAGTATGGTTAGGTTCTGGCTGGGTGCCTCTAGGCTTTGCTATGGGGAAACACACAGAATCCCAGCACAGTGTGGGTTGATAGGCACCTCTGAAGACCACCCAGTCCAACTCTGCTGCTAAAGCAGGGTCACCAGCAGCAGCCTGTCCAGAACCACAATGTCCAGGTAGGTTTGGAATCTTTCCAGAGAACGAGACTCCACAACATCTCTGGAAAGCATTCTCCAGGGCTCCAGCAGCCTCATTCCAAAGAAGTTTCTCATGTTCAGGTGGAACCTCCTGGATTACCCCTTGTCCTGTCACTGGGCACCACTGGAAATAGTCTGGCCCCATCCCCTTGCCCCCCACCCTTTATCTCTTGCTGATCATTGAGCAGATCTGTTCTGAGGCTGCTCTTCTCCAGGCTCAACAGCCCCAGGGGCTCAGCCTCTCCTCCTCACACATATGCTCCAGGCCCCTCAGCATCTTTGTTGCCTCCATTGGACTCTCTCCACTAGTTTCCTGTCTCTCTTAAAGTGGGGAGCCCAGAACTGTCCCCAGGACTCCAGATGTGGCCTCACTGTGATGGTTTCCCCAGAGCCTGAGCAGATTACCTGCACCCAGGTTTGACAGTGGGTGCGCTTGTCTAGTAAATTAGTTTGGCAAGTCTCTAACCTTCGATTTTTTTTTTTAAGAACACTTCTCTTCATTATCTTCATCACCATCAGACCAACTGCATTTGCATTTTGGCCTGGGAATAAACTCTAGACATTTATTTTCATTAGGAGGATTATGTTGTTCTTGTCCAAAACAACGCAGCAAAACATCACCATTACTCCAAGTGATCATTGCGAGTGTAGCCAATAATTAGTGACTCATTGGGGAAGAGGGGGTGAACAAAACCCCCACCCCACTTGGGAAGCATGGTAATTACCCACATCTTTCTTCGGGGTCAGGCAGTCATGTTCCATCAAATGTTAGCTTTAGTCTTCCATTTATATCATTTTGAAGTAATTAAAAATTGTGTTGTGCATCTGACTGAGCAGATCCCGAGTACCAAATCATACATCTAAATTAGGAGCTGGCTGGAACATTGCTAGCAAACATGGGAAGTGAAATATTTTTCTTCTGAGGAAGAAGAAAGAAAAAAAAAAAAAAAGAGGAGTAAATATGTATTTTCTACATCACCATACTTCAAAATAATTATGTTTTGTTTCCATTTGTTTTTCCTGTCTCTGAAAATGTGCTAAAGGGAAAGGAAAGTGCTAAAATGCAGCTCCAAACAGTATTGGGAAGGTTTCAGCATCTCTAGCTATGCTCAGAGATAATCATTCTGCCAGGCACAGCCTTGACTGACTGTAGCACTGCATGAGGTTTAGGTTATTAATATTAATAGATATAATTTGATATTAATATCAAAGCAAGGCTGGATTCCTATTGAGTGAGAGCTGCCAAATATGTTTGGGCTCATACAGAGCTTCTGTATTACCAGAGAGCATCCAGGCGTTCTTGTGTCACCTCCCTGAGCACGAATTCTTAGGAGTAAAGTTCTATGGGGTCTTATTTCTGTACTTCCAAGGGATAAACCCGTGTTAAACTCAACAAAACATTTTCAACCCAACACCTCCATGACCAGCAGCCCATGTCCCCAGGTGTCACATCTTCTCGTAGTTTGAACACCTGTTGGCATTAATTTGACATCACTCTGGAATGTGTCCCATATTTCCTGCATAAAGAACACCCTCTTTACTATGAGGGTGGTGGAATACTGGAACAGGCTGCCCAGGGAGGTGATGGAGGCACCCTGGAGACATTCAAGATCAGCAACCTGATCTAGTTGGGGAAGTCCCTGCTGTCTGCAGGGGTTTTGGACTAGATGACCTTGAAAGGTCCCTTGCAATCCAAACCATTCTATGATTCTGTGATTTTCTTCTGCATTTTCTTCCCCCTCAATATACAGTGGATCATCAGAAGATGGTTCTGTAAAATATGTATTTTATTGCTGGGTTACATCCAAAGAGCTGGAAGCAGCAGGTTTTTGTTTTGCATTGCCTTCAGTGGAGCTGGTATCAGTAACATTGGCAGCAGAGTGCATGCATAGTGCTTAGGGTGTTGTAGTATTTAATTGTTGTTCAATGATGGTTAAAATCATTGGGATGGAAAAATTAGGGATTTGCAAGTGAATGAAATGGAATGAAAGAAAAGTTGAGAGGAATGTGGTTGCTTAAAAAGTGGCAATTTTGTGCAGAATTTGATGATTTCTCTAAGGATTGAATATGATTTAAATTACTGCTTGTAACGTGTGTGTGTTGACAAGTGCCATTGGTTGCATTCCAGGGCACACTCTGGCTTCTCCCCTCAGTGCACACACAGCTTTAACACTGGAGATCTTTCCATGGAGCACAGGGAAAGGAGGTTTCTGCAGCCCCAGGGGCAGAGTCACCTTGAGGCAGCTTATCACTGGTTTTTCTCCTTTCAGTGAAAAACTGAATAATGAGAGGAGATCCAAACAGTGGTCCAAGAACTGCAATGCTTTAAAGGAGGATGATGAGACCCTAGCTGAGCTATGGGAGAGACAGGGATGGCAGGGTGCTTTATTGTTATTTATTGGCATGGAATTAGACTCACATTAGAACCGTTGAGGTGAGAAAAGATCTCTAAGCATGGTAACCCAAACCATTCTGTAATTCTATGCTTCTATGCAACAATCATTTTTTAAAGTTTATAGAACTCTGTTGATGGGGTTTAAACCATAGTGAATTTTCCTTTGTGTGTGGACCTGAGAGGAAGACAGCATCTCCCTTGGAAAGCTGCAGCACGACTCTGGAGCAGCAGATAAGAGGTCTCCAGGGATAACAGCTGCTGAGGGGGTCTGGGTCTGAGCTCAGTAGCCCCAGCAGCCTCCAAGTCAGGAACCTTAGCAGGACTTTTCTTCAAGACATCTGAGCTATCTTTTTCTACTTTCTGTGCCTGCATGGAAATCTTTTCTGCAGGGCATCAGATCTATTTGCATGAAGGCGGTGGACAGGACTCGCTCTGCAGCACACAAACCTTACTGCTATTCTATTTCATTTCTCCCTTTATGTTTGAGTGAAGCAGATTTACTGCTCACAGAGAAAATATTGGTTCAGCTCACAGAATGTCAGCATCTGGCAAAATATTTGCTGGGAGGTGATGAGAGGGGGCTGTATTGGACAAAGCCAGAAGAATCATAGAATCATACGATGGTGGGGATTGGAAGGAATCTTTGGAGATCATGTAGTCCAACCCCCCTCTTAATGCAGGCACACCTAGGTTGCACAGGAAGGTGTCCAAGGAGGTTTTGAAAGTCTCTAGAGAAGGTGGCTCCACAATCTCGCTAATCAGCCTGCTCCAGGGCTCCAGGATCCTCACAACAAAGAAATTTCTGCTTATGTTTGTGTGGAGGGAACAACTTTAGCCATTATGACCATAAAATCAAACCTATCTTCAGAGCTTTTCTTCAGAACCTATTTTCAGAATTAATTTAAATTAGAGAAGAGTAGATTTAGGTTGGAGGTCAGGAGGGAGTTCTTTGCTGTGAGGGTGGTGGAACACTCTAACAGGTTACCCAGGGAGGTAGTGGAGGTCCCATCCTTGAAGATATTCAAGGTCAGGCTCAATGGGGCTCTGGGCAACGTGATCTAGTGGAGGATGTCCCTGCTCACTACAGATGACCTTTGGAGGTCCCTTCCCTTGTCAATAGACAAGCAAGAATCTAGGCAGAGGGATGGTGTGATGAGAAGCAAAAGCCAGCACACCGCTGCTGGTCACCACAACCAATCTACACGTGTGTCCCCCACCAACGACCTCTGTGCTCCCAGGTCTATCCAGAGAAAGGCACAACACATCCTGCTCCCAGTGGAAGTATTTTGTGGCTTGTTTCCCCCCTTCCCAGTTTCTAGCAATTCCACTGTTCTGCTTCTCCAGGATTTTTTGCTGACAGGACAGAACTGCTGGTAGCAAACACATTATTCATTGTGATTGAGTGCCTAGTAATTACTTGATATATTTTTTCAGTCCTCAAATTAAAACCATTTACTAGTCAGAACAGATGTTAAATTCAGGAATCTTGTTGATTGTTAGTGTGACACACACATGAAATGTTTTAAACGAGAGGGCTGATTGAATTTTAAATGTGCTGATCATACTGGTGGAAATGAAAATAATTGAAACTGGGAATAACTGAAAGGCTTCCAAGAAGAGAAGACAGAGGTGGGGTTTGGCTTTCAAAGCCCTGATTGCATAAATCATGGCAAATTCTGCAGACTAAAGACAATAATTTGCTGTATGTTAGAGCAGCAAACAAGAGACTAGCAGGGTTGTTACTGCAAAACGGCAGGAAAAAAAAGAATTGGGGAAAATGAGGCAAAAATCTGTTCACAAATCCATACTTCAGGTGTTTTCCACACACTTCTGGAGCTTGAATTTATTGTTTGCTTATTGAGTAAAATTACATTTTTCAGGACATCTGACATTGTTGCTTACCAAGGGACCATAAAGGCTGAGCAAATCTCTTGCAGTCCCTTTGCCTGTGGGAAGCTCCATGGCACTTTCCCAAACTGGAGAAGGTGATGGTTTCATTCTGTGGTAAAAAAGAAGTGGGCAGCATGCTGATATTGGGTTGTGATTAGACTCAGTTATCTTGAAGGTCTTTTCCAGTCAAAATGATTCTATGCTAAATGATTCCAAAACACTCAATGGAGGATCCAAATCTCCAGGTTGGAGTTAAGGCAAATGAATCACTGCTGAAATGAGGAAGATTTTTGTGTGTGTGTGTGTGTCTGTGCCCATATTTTGCATAAGAAAATAAAACCTCATCAATGTATTTATGAGAAAAATGTCTGGTTTAATTAAAATAGAAGGCTTTACAGTGCTCCATTTTCTAGTGACCGTGATGACGGCCAGGTGGGCATCTCTGGGATGCTCCCAGGAAGTGCTATGTGAGTTCTGCTCTCTGCTTGCTGTGAAACCATTGGGAGTCTGAAATGAAATCTGCTATGTCAGCTCAACCAGCCTGTAAAGTGGGTTGCTTTCCAGATCTGTGAAGGTGTTGAGAGACTTAATTGCTGTCTGCAGGACACTTTCCTATACTTGAATAAGAGAATATATATATCTTGTAAGTAGAGTGTGCATCTCTCTCTTTCTCTCTCTCTCTCTCATCTCTCTATCTCTAACTCATCTATGTAATCTATATATCATCTATATCTATCTGTATATTTTTAACAACCTGACTTTGCAGGATTTATGGCATACAAAGGATGAAAATTTGCCCTTGGAAAGTAACACAATCACAGCTGCAATTAACCCCCACAGCCTCCAGGTAACCCCCCCGCCAGAGGTTGGGTTTAAATCTTAAGGCTTTTAATTAACTTTAGTGGTCAAGTACTGCTTGTTCTAAACCATTTTACTGGCACTTCTTCTGCGACAAAACTCTTTAAAGCCTGACTGTTGTGCCAGCTTGACCCTGCGTGAACTGATGCCAAAAGGCAACGACGCAGGGACAGGAAAGACAGGTTGGAAAAAGCAGTTTCTGAGCAGGTACAACTTTTATTTGTTATAAAACACTTCGGTGTATATGCACTTTCCTCTTCTGTCTGGTGTAATTTACAGATTTATAACACTGGCTGAACTTCTCAAATTGAGAAAACTCCCACGGAGGCAGTAAATTGTTGTTGCGTTGAGTGATCCTTGACAATCTATTGTCACAATATGTGCCACATGAAAGCAGCTTGGCACCGGGGCTGGAGAAAGCCTCCTGACACACGGCCTCTTCTGGGGCTGTCATGCTTTATTACTCTCATGATCCATGGAGGAAAGGTTGCTAATAGCAGACATTGACCCACACTGGTGGTAATTGCTGTGAAAACATTATTCAAGCTGATTATGTTAATGACAGAAGGATGAGGTGCTTCCTAAGAAGTTAGCGTGGCATCATCCAGAGATGCTATATTTATTTAGCTGATTGATCTTTTAAAGGTTTATAAAATGCCTTCTCTGGATAATAGCACAGAGTAATCATGTACAGACAAATCAAACAAGCCACAAAGCTGAAGGCAGAAGGGCTGTTGCGGAGCTGGTTTTCATGTAAGAACTCAAGATTTTTATGGGCTTATTTACATAACAAGTCATGGTCTGGTCTCCTTTACCAGCCATGGAGTTGGCTTCAGCTGTAAATGTTAATGTTTTGGAGCTAGTGGAATGTAAGAGAATGGTTTGCATATTTTAGTGAGTTAACCTTCCCCCCCCCCCTGCCTTTTTAATGGAAGGAAACAGTGTGGATTTCTTCCAGCAGAATGAGCTCTTCCCTAAAATCTTGCTGTTTGCACACTTTCCCAGGGCAAAGTTAAGAATTTTCTCCTCCCAGTCAGAGCCTGCATCTTGCCCCCTCTGTGTGTGCTCTCCTCTCTACCAGAAACAAATCTGCTGCAGACCTCCAGGCCTAATCCTCTGGAGCTGGGAGAAAGTAGAGCTTATCCTGCTTTCTGACTGGTTAAGACAACATAGATAAAAAGATCTTCACAATGATGAGATGTAGGACAGACTTATCCTACAGCTGGAAAAGTGCAGCAGAAATAATTGAAATGGTATCAATTTCTCCATTTAAATGGTCTAACTAAGGGATCCTGAAGGTCTGTACAAATTTTGATGACAGTGATCTCTAAACCAGCCATGGCTGAGCCAGTGAGGAAATAGCCAAGTGGAAGCTCCAAGACATAGTCTGGAGGCTGATGATGTTCTGTCAGCACAGCAGAAGGAGAGGTGGCCAAGAGCAAAATGATGGCCAAGTCTCCTCTGCTCTTATTTCTGGATCAACCCTCTGTATTTCCTCTAGGCTCAGCCTTCAGGCTCTCAGCTCTCCTCACTTCACAATGACTTGACTTGGACTCAAGGGACAGTGATAGCTATTTCATTTGTGTCATCTTAAACTCATTTGACCACAACCAGAAAAATGGATTAATAGATATTCACATTCAGAAGAGGCCATTTCTCATTTAAGCCATTCATCTGCTGCTGTGGAATGTCACATCTTTGGAATCTGCTTCAAGACTTGGTTTAATGGACATTTTAGTGTTAAGTCAATTGTTGGACTTGAAGATCTCAGAGGTCTTTTCCAATCAAAACAATTCTATGATTCTGTGAAATCTGACAAAATGGCTAAATCCAAAGTCAGCTGAAGAATTCCTTCTCTCTTTCCTACCTTCCTGTGCAGAAAGATGCACTTCTGCTTCCTTTTGCTCTGCAACTTAGGGCAGTTTTTGCGCTTGCAACCCATACCAGGCTGCATAGAGGATGCATCAAAACACAGCCCCATTGGACAAGCTCATTTGTCAGCCTGCATTAAATCAGTCCTGTCTTAGCATTTCTGATTTTGAACCTCTACATGAAACAGAAACACCAGCCCCTAACAGGAGAAACACATAGCTAAATCTTTGCTTACACATCCTTCAGACAAACCAGGGCGTTGCAAAGGGTCCCTGCTCACAATCCTCACTCATGTAGTAGTAAAAAAGGTTAAAAGAAAAGGACAAAGCCAGATGTTTGCTGTGTATTCAATGGCTGGAAGAGAGAGTAGCTTTACTGCCCTGTTTTCCATCTTATTTTTCACTGGGTAATTCAAATTAGGGGCGGGGGGGGAGTAAATAAGAAAAGCCCCAAACCAAACCAGAAGAGAATGTTTGGACATACCTCAATTCTCACCACCTTCCCAGCATCTGTGTTACTTAATTAAAAAGCAATCAGCTGGACTGATAAGTTTCAATGGCTCTTTTTGTTCTACAGCCTGCAGGGGGTAACATCTGTTTCTCCCCACCCTTTTCCCCTCCATGAAAGGGAAATTAAATCCAAATTACAAAATTAAAGTAACCTAAGGAATTAACTTAATTTAAAACAAGGATGTTGAGTCTTGAGTCTCTTCACGCTCGTCCTTTCGAAGGTGATGCTGGAGATGAGCCGGTGAGATGCGGTCCCCTTTGTGACCTCGCTGATACCTGTCATTCTGACTTTGCATCTCCAAAGCTATTCCAGGGCTGTCAGCTGCTGGTGCTTGAGCTGCTTTTGATCTTGCCGGTGGTAGTTGATCGGTGCCAATCAACTTCATTGCTGGCTTTGAAAAGTCACCGGTATGGTTGCAGCTTCCCCAACCAGACCACTGCATGAATACAGATAAAGAACCCTCATCTTAGGCAAGAGTCATTAAAAGAGCAGCTGAAATGTTACTAATTCAGGTATTTCTGGGGAGAATGTGCTGTTCTGAACATCCCCGTGTGAGCTTCTGATATTCAGAGCACACAAATCATCTCACTGGATAGAAATTCAATAGCTCTCTCCAGAACTACCTGTTAAAATTCAGACAGTAGATTAAATATTTACTTGTTCCTTCTTAGGTATTTCTGGTTCACCAGGAGAATTTAAAGTGGTACTAAATGCTGAAGAACAGCAGGAGGGAGTCCGGGACTGGGGCTGTGGGCATGGTGGTAGCGGTGGTCCTCAGCTGAGCACCAAAGGATCAAGGCACCCACATCCATGAAGCCACTGGAGCATCCCCTCATGCACTCTTTGTGCTTAGACATTGTAGATATTGCTTAGACACTTTCCTGGGATTTGACACTACAGCCTGTGGATGTCCAGAAGTTCTGCTAAGAGCAGAATCAAGACAGTGAAGAAGCCTGTATCTAAATTACAGTATCACAGTATCACTAAGGTTGGAAGAGACCTCAAAGATCCTCGAGTCCAACCTGAAATTCTCCTTAAAAATCACTGCAACATGAACGAATGCTTGGTGTTCAGGATATTACAGGACCTCTGTGATGAATGGGTTTAGGTTTGAGCAGGGAGATATACCTTGGTCTGAACTGCTTTGAATCACACCCTGGATAAGTTAGGTTTTTATAGACTTGAGACATGAGGAGTGTGCTGGCAACTGAACTAGCAATTTTGCTATTTAAAGATTAAATGAACCAGGATTCCAGGCTTTCATGCTTTTCCTCACTTTATTCCTAAGTAATCTCTGTGCAGCCATTGGACTTGATGGCCTTAAAGGGTTTTTTTTTTGCAACAAAAATGATTCTGTGATTCTATAATTCTCCCATTCCATGATTCTATTATCCATTATTATATTATTCTATGTTTCCATAATTCCATGATTCCATAATTCTGTGATCCTATAATATTTTGCTTCATTTAATTTCATTAGGAACTGATGCAGCCAAAAGTCTTCTGGTTTTGCTGTTGGTCTCCAGCTGATGTTTCCTTTTAGTTCATCATTCATTCCATTCACTTGGCCTGAAATAGATGCTTGATTGTCATGTAAACTATGTTGCAAAAGCACTTCTGAACTGCAAAGATACAGGAGCAGTGGGGACAATGTATTCCAGGGATGTCAGTCCGGAAGACATGACAGGGTGGTTGTTAATGGGGTAGCCTTCAATGGTAGCCCACTCAAGTGATGCTTTTTCTTTTGTGCAACTTGTAAAGGTGGATTCTAAACACATCCAGCCACAGTTAAAAAAAGCAATTTAGTCACAATGATCTTATTTCACTCAACCATATGGACTTTATCTCTCTCACATCCTTTATTCCACGTACAGTTTTTGTCTCTCCTGAATGGCTGCTTGTTCTAACAGCTGTGCAATAGATGGAAAAGCCTGAAAGCTGAGCTAGGCAGTGCCCTGAAAGTGTATTTCCAAATAGATAGGAGTTTACTGCAGGAGCAAGGGATAATTGTTTTGAGGTTTGGAAATGACTGGCAGAAGGTCAGTGAATATATGGGGAGGTAACAGGAGAGAACTTTGGCAGATCTGCTTTGCAATTTGTACTTTTCACATATTCTATTTCATAAAAGACCAAAAAAAAAAGAAGGGGAAAAAAAGGAGCTTCAGTGCAATTTACTTGGGAAGTTAATTGGAGCAGACATCCAAGTCTTAAGTAAATCAGCTCTATATCATTTGACACACAACATTACTTCAATTAGTATGACTTTCACCATTATCTAGACAGAGGAAAAGATGTACCATGCTAATCAGGATATTAAAGTGACACTAGCATTTATATATTATGAATATTTACTTAACAAATGAATGCATGATAAATGAGATTGGTCCAGAAATCTCTTTCAGTGGAGAAGACATGAATTTTTCCTCCCCCCCAGGAAATTCTTTCTTGTATCTAATCCAGTCGTCAAATTTTCAGTGCATCTTAAACTGATGCCTCCTTCCCCACACAGAACAGTTCGTGCCACAGCTTGCACAGGGTTTGCTGCACATATGGAAATTCTATGCAATTTTCTGAGTGGCCTATGAGGCTGAAAGCTATTTTGAGGAAGTTCTTTGACCTGTGTTCCTATGCCAGTTAACCCAACCACTCATGATAGCTCCAAATCTGGAACAAGAAGCCACATACTCAACCCAGCTGTCACAGCCAAAGCACTGTGATCACAAGGGTCAGAGGTTAATATGTGGACTATCTAAAGCAGAGCAAGTTCCAGGTCTAATGTCAGTACAGATGGCCCTGTGCCCAGGATTATGGAGATACATCTTCTCTAAGACTCTCCCAGTAAGACCCCATGTTCCCTCATGGTTATTTTTGAATCATGCAGGTGAAGCACAGATCAACATCTGTATGTAAGCCTCAGCACACAGCTGAGATGAAGAAAGGCTGAGAGAGTTGGCTCCTGGTAGAACTTACTGTGCACTTTCTGTACTTAAAGGGACTGATAGAAAGCTAAGGACAGAGTTTTGAGCAGTGCCTGTTGTGACAGGACAAGGGGTGATGGTTTAAACTAAAAGAGGGAGATTTAAACTGGATAGAAGGATGAAATTTTTTAGCCTGAGGGTGATGGGCTCCTAGCCCACGTTGCCCAGAGAGGTGGGAGATGCCCTATCCATGGAACTATTCCAAGTCAGGTTGTTCGGGGCTCAGAACAACCGGCTCTAGTTGCAGATGTCCCTGCTGACTGCAGGATGTGGGACTAGATGACCTTGAAAGGTCCTTTCCAACCCAAATGATTCTGTGATTCTATGTGCACTGAACTTTAAACTCATGGTCAGAGTCAAAGTGAATTGTGTAAATGTTCCTCCATCTCCTGTGACTAACTGCCTGGAGAAGAGCATAGAACACACAGACCCTTCCCATCCTCTGGCAAAGGGTAGAGAATATACAGTCCTGAAAGCCCTGGAATTGTTAATATCTCCTCATCTAGGATGGAATAATCTTCAGGAAGTAAGAAAAGAGTCTTTTTAAGACCTCATTGCTGAATATAGCAATGAGGGGCTCTGGTACGTCAGGGCTACACCTTCCAAGGATTCAGAGCCTCTTTCCCTGCTCTTTTGGACATCACAGGGCCTTGTGCTACCTGTTTGAGATGCATTTAGCTCCAAGGCTGGTGTACAGCAATTCTTACAGTAACCTTGTACTTGCATTGTTATGATCATTTCCTGGCCATCCATCATGCCAGTATCTCTATGTCCTTATATAGAGCAAGTGTCACCTTCCAGCAGAGAAGGAACTTTGATTGCATCTTATCTAGAGCTCAGAAAGGAGGATAGCTCTACAACAGCTCTCTCTGGAAGGGTAAAACAGCAGCAGTCCCCTCTTATGAGGGGACTTTGTTGTGTAGGTGACTGTGATGTGGCTCCTGTGTTAATTTACTTTGCTTTATTTCATGATGTTCAAGTTCATTCTCCCCATTCTTCCCTCTTTCTGGAAGGAAGATGTTGAAAGAAGAAGACAAAAGCATTGACACAAACCAACCCTATGCCCAGTGATCCTCACTGAGTCTTGCCCCAGACTCTAAAAAGAAGGAAAGGGTGAGTCTAAGAGCTTACAACTGCTTGTGACAGTGCAGATATGATGCTCTTTCTTCCCAAAGAACCTGCTGTGCGTCTCCCAGCAGTTTCACCCACAGCAAGCACGTGGATGATGCAGCCTTGTGGTGGTGCCAGGAGCTGGCTCTCTTTCTCACCAAGACAGATAAGCTGTGCTTATTACCACACTCCTGCCCATTAATTCTACCTTGTTGACTTCTCCTTAAGCAGAGGAAGTCAGCAACTACAGTAGCAAGCAAGGCTCTTGGAGTGTGTTATGACCATTGACAGGGTTTCTATGTGTGACTGGCATGGTAGATTAATTTACAATAAAAAGCCAACTTCCACCCAAATGACATCAGGAGATATCTTCAGTGTTATGCTCATCTGCCTGCAGGGACAATGTGGTTTTCCATTACTGCTGAGATGCACAATAGCACTGCTCAGCTGGTTTGGTTTGATTTTTATGTTGTGCTGCCAGTTCAATTATGAACACAGAGAAGCTGCATCTGTAGCAAGAGAGCATCCATCTTCCAAAACCCAGGTTCCTCTCCCTGGAGAAGGTTCCTCCACAATGAAGCTATGAGGATGACTAAGGGACTGGAACATCTGTCTTATGGGGCTGTTTAGCCTGGAAAAGAGAAGACTGAGAGGAAATCTTGTTAATTCTTGCAACTATCTGCAGGGTAGGTGTCAAGAAGGGGCCAGTCCCTTTGCAGTGGTGTCCTGTGATATGACAAGGGGAAACAGATGCAAACTGGAACCCAGGAAGTTCCACCTTGATGTGAAGAAAAACTTCTTTACTGTAAGGTTGTTGTTAGCCCTGTAGCAGGCTGCCCAGAGAGGATGTGGAGCCTCCTTCTCAGGAGACTCCCAAGACCTATCTGGATATGTTCCTATGTGAGCTTCCCTAGGTGATCCTGCTTTGGCAGGGTGGTTGGACTCAGTGATATCCGGAGGCCCCTTCCAACCCCATTCCATGATTCTATGAAGCCACCAAACAAATCACTGGTCACTTTGGAAAGTGTGGTTTCACTGTAACTGTGAAGGAGACAGGTGCTTGTGTTGATAGAGTCCCTTAAATATATTATTTTGCCCAGTTGAAATATATTTCTTGAATGTTCATAGCACTCTTCAGGTCTGGAATAGACATGTTGTGGCATAAGTGCTGATTTCTTTACCAAGAAGATCCCTTTCTGTCACTTCTATTTGCCCTCTTTGTCAAGTTTACAGACCTTTTGGAAAACTTTTGCACATACTCAGTTGAGATAGTTGAGCTTTTTTAGAAGCCCTGTTAATTCAGGGTTTGGCTTCCACTGGGCAGCTGTGGCCTGGGACAGCCCCACCAATTGTAGCTCTGCAAACAATTTATACTCATAGAAGGCTGTATGATGAAACTGTTTGATTTGTTTTTAGGGGTTGATAGGACCACAGAATCATAGAATCATAGTTAATAAAGCAGTCTAAGTGCATTGAGTCCAACTGTCAACCTAGCATCACCATGGCATGGCCACTAAGTCATGCCCCAAAGCACCATGTTCACATGTTTCATAAACACCTCCAGGGATGGTAACTCCATCTGGGCAGCCTGTTTCAAAGCCTGACCACTCTTACAGGAAAGAGATTGTTCCTAATCTCCAACCTAAACCTCCCCCGTTGCAGTTTCAGGCCATTTCCTCTCATTCTATCACCTGATACCAGGGAGAAGTGACCTACCCCCCCCCCCCCCACTCCAACCTCCTTTCAGGGAGCTGTAGAGAGCCACGAGGCTTCCCCTCCACCTCTTCTTCTCCAGACTAAATGTTCCCAAGTCCCTAATGACTTTAATGATCCTCTTTCAACACAGCCTCTGCCTTTGGCCGTGCATAGGGCTGAAATGATGTTTCCTTTGCCATATGCAGAAGTGGCCTCACTCCCACACTCCATCTCACCCTTTTTATTAACATTGTCTTGCCACGGGACAGGGGCTGAATGCAAGAGGAGCTGAGCACAGGTTGATTCTCCTGCTCTCTCATTGTCTGCAGTACATAAATCTTGAAAAGTGTGCTTGGAATGGGGAAGGAAACCAACTTAATGATACATTTACTCTAACTACGGCAGGGTGTGCACAGCATCCTAATGCCTGCTGCAGCCCCTGCATGGGAGCAGATGTTGCTCTCTGCTTATGCTGTAAGTTTATTGCATTAGCTGCCCGTAAGCAGTTTTCTCTCTAGAAGATTCATAAAGTAAATTAAAATTATCTAATTATTTGTTATCTAATTTAATAAAGAGATGGTCTTGATCTTCAGATATTACACGTAGATTATTATATTACAAGCCAGGATGGCAGAGGACCCTTTCTGAGCCCTGAACAGCTACTGAACATGAAGACAAACCTCTACTCCCATGCCTGGAGATGGGCTGCAAGAGCTTTACCAAGGACAACTCCCTGGACTATGACTTTTATTTATAGATACTTTCCTAGGGATACTTGTCCCTCTATCTGCTCACCTGTCACCTTGCAGAGTCCTGCTGCTCTCGGCAGCTTGCTCTGTGGTTGAGCTGACAGCTCTGCTGGGATGTCTGTGATTTGTCCTTTCTTGCAAGGTTCATGTTCTGCTAGGTCCCCTGTGGCACAGAGCAAACAGGAATGCTCCAGGAAGACCGCACTACTTTGTAGGCTTAGCTGATAGCTGAAACAGTATCTATTTACTAATCCTTAGTTAATCCTTAGGCTCTTCTCAGTTGCACTCTGTGACAGGACAAGGGGCAATGGATACAAAGTACGGCACAGAAGGTTCTACCTCAACACGAGGAGGAACTTCTTCGCTGTGAGGGTCACAGACCACTGGAACAGGCTCCCCAGGGAGGTTCTGGAGTTTCCTTCTCTGGAGTCTTACAAGACCCATCTGGATTCTATGCTGGATTCTATGGTCCTGCTATGGCAGGGGGGTTGGACTCAAAGATCTCTGGAGGTCCCTTCCAATCCCTAACATCCTGTGATCCTGTAATTGCCCTCTCCACACTTAAATGACCATTTTGCTTCCAAACCTGATGAAATGTTACCTGCCTCCTTCTCTCTGAGCTCCTGGCTTCTTTTTTTCTCACTAACACCTTTGACCTCAGTTGTGTTGACCCTTTTACAAGCTTTACAAACTATGGCTTGGCCCATTGCTTTGTGTTTTATGTTCAGCATGGAATGAGAAGGGCCTGGGTGTGGAGCTTGAAGGGAAGAAGTGAGCCCTGCTTTTATTGCCATACTGATCTGTATATTTGATGCTGTAATTTTATGAGTCATTATGACAAATTGCTCATGCTGATGTCACTCATCTCCCCACAGATCTCTCAACTCCCAGCTCAGCATCTAGCAAGCTGCAAATGGTATTTCAAAATGAAAAATCACAGGTGTTTTCTGGATGTCATCCAAAGAAAAAGGAGTGTGGACTTCAGGCAGAACATAAAGAGAGACCACTTGGAAAGATCTCCTTGAATATCTCAGACAGCAGAATACAGTTGTGATGGTAAGAGGCAATCTTCTCACCTGGGAAACTCATGGCCATGAGCAGCAAAAATATACATTTACATTAACTCTTCTATAAAAAGCTTTCAAATAAGGAAGGGCTGAAGCAGCAGCAATGCCACATCACAGGCCAAGAGCTGGGGGAGATTCATAGAACTGTAACACTGGAAGAGAGCTTTAAGATAATCAAGTCCAACTCCAAGGCCTGTAGGATCGTGACGTTTATGCTGAAGGGCAAGATTCCCCCTCTGCTGTCCCTTTTTCTCTGCAGTGACTGCAGCTGAATTCCTGAGATCTGTGTGTCAGCTGGGAAAGGAGTCACAGGGTGTCCTGGCTTTAATACTCCAAGAAACACAGATCCTACATCTGTAGGAGAACACTTTGTGTTTGAGTTGGCAAAAAATAGCTGCAGGGGAGCTGTGGTGCTGGGTTTTAATGTACCATGTTGGTAATGATAACTACTTAATATTTTACTTGCCTATTCCTTAGGGTTCCGTTAAGCAGCAGCTCTCCTAAGCACTGCAGAAAGATGTAAAATGATAAATTAGGCTGGGTCAAAGAGGAGAAATTATTTTAAATGAGTACAAACATCTAATTTGTCTGGACTTTTAATGAATTGAAACACCAGCATTGCTAGAGATGACAGCCCTGCAAATCCTATTTATCTCTACTAACATTTCCTTATTTTTCCCCACTCTTTCTTCCTGCACTCATCCATCACGTCAACAGAGTGAGGCTTGCTCTACTGAGCTGGAACCACAGGTCACAGTTTCCACTCCACCTTTGGGCAGTGCCTTACTGGGCCATACTGGGATTGTGCAGCCTGTGGCACTGGAGAGTGTGGTTGCCGAAGTGTTCACTGGATTTATTTACATTTATATATGGCTATTTTGAACTGGTGATCCTGGACTGCCTCTCAAAGGGTACCACTCCAAGCAACCCAAAGATGAGCCAAGCAACCATAATCCAATCTTTGTAGCAGTAAAGGTACAAGAGGAATAATTTCTTGAGATTTTAATAATCATAGGATGTTTTCCACACATTCTTAAGAGCATAAATTAATGCATGTGATCCATATGACTTCTCTGGTCCATCAGTACGTGGTAGAGGCTGCTGCAGTGCCCTGCCATCAAATGATTAAATCATGTGATGGTACAATCAATATTGTAGGAACTAAAATCACAGTGTCATAGAATCAGAGAATGGTTTGGGTTGGAAGGCACCTTTAAAGGTACTCCAGTCCAACCCCTTGCAGTCAGCAGGGATGTCTGCAACTAGAGCAGGTTGCTCAACAGCCCAAGACAACATGACCTGGAATGGTTTCAGGGATGAGGCACCTCACACCTCTTGGGCCAATGTCTCACCACCCTCACTGCAAAAAAGTTCTTCTTCTTATCTAGTCTGACTCTCCCCCTTCTAGTTCAAACCATCACTCCTTGTTCTGTCAGGCACTGCTCAAAAGTCTGTCCCCAGCTTTCTGATCAGACCCTTTAAGCACTAGAAGGCCACAATATGGTCTCCAAAATGGGACAAGTGACTAAACAACTAAAAATTTGCCCTGTAAGATGTTTAAAACATCATCAGTTTGTGAATATTTATCATGGGAATGACTAGTTTAATGAGGATTTAGACATCACCTTCACTGAACTGATGCTACTTAGCTGAATTACTTGCTCCTGGAGGAAGATGAAATTACATGCTGCATGTAGTGACCATAAGCCATCTGAACTCATACTGGTTGAAATGGATTGGTTTGCAGTTAGCTACAAAGTGGTGCAGAGCTGATGCTCTTTGGGTTCAGCAGCACATTCCAGGAACTGACTCACCTCTGAACCATCCAGGTCTTGGCTCATGGGGCATTGACACTGTCCAGGAGCAAGATGTTTGCATCACATCTGAGCAGGGGTTTACCTACCCTGCATCAGCTTCTCTTTGAAGAGAATTAAGGGCATCAATCCCCTTATGCTGGATTGAAGCCGTCAGTGCTTAGATCATTAATGTTGCTAACAGCCATCTTAAGGCTTGCAAATAGAAATAGTTTGTCTTTATTCTTCCATGTTGAAAACAGCTTCAACTTTACCAGTACCAGAAACACTGGCACATACAGGATGTCTGTCGACTGCTCCATGTTCAGACCACCTCTGCTCTTTCCCTTGACTTTTTTTTGTGCCAGTGGCCAGTCAGGGCTCTGATCCTTTGTGTTCTGCATGCTGCACAGAGAAGAGAAAGCAGCTTCTTGCCATGAAACATTGCCCAATGAGGCAGAAGGTGGAAGGACCTCTGTGCTTTGTACATGGAGCAGCTGGAGTGGCAGATGCCAATCCTGCAATGAGCATCACTGCTGCTGCTTGTTTCCTGCTTCACTTTTCCCTGTGGCTGTAGCAGGGATTAACAACTCTTGAGCACTTTTGCAGCAGAGGTATGACCTTGTCCCTCCTCCTAGCCCACTGAAGTCCCTCTGTGAGGTGGCATTACTCATGTCAGCTCTCTTGTTGTGGGATCCAGTCCTGAACCCAGTCAGCAAAGGGCTCTGATGGGTGTTTCTCATGTGAAGGGACACCTGCAGTGCTTTGCTGCCTGTGGCAAATTCTCTGCTGCAAGTCCTTTGAGGTTGAAACCTCGATTGTGTGTTGAGTTTCATCCTACAAACTTTCTTGCCTTCCATGAGCCATCTGGCACTTTGACTGAATCTAACTTCAAGAGCAAAAGTTAATAAGGGAACAAAAAAGAGGGGTTGCTGAAGAAGCTTGCTGGAAACCATGAAGTATGGTCTGGTCTATATAATGAGGATTATAATGAGGTTCTATTAGATTCTGATAGGATGAGGGGGCAACAGCCTCAAATTGTGCCACAGGAGCTTTAGGCTGGACATGAGGAAAAATTTTTCCCCTAAAATGGTTGTCCAGCCCTGGAACAGGCTGCCCAGGGCAGTGGTGTAGTTCCCGTCCCTGGAGGGGTTTCAAAGCCATGTAGATGTGGTACTGAGGGACATGGTTTAGTGGTGACCTGCAAGTGTGGAACGATATCTTCTATCCAAAACCATTCTATGACCCTTACAGCTCATCCTCTGTTCAGCACAGCCCTAGCAATCAGATGGTGTCCTGTCCCTGTCCCCTGCACAGTCCCACCCCAGGTGAACAGTGTGGTTCTGGGGTCCCTGGAGAGGCTGTGCTCCCTGGTGACAGTGCTGGGCTCTGGTTCCACCCTTGGTGCTGGAACCACTTCCACAGCAGCCCCGCTGGTGGGTGCTGCCAACATGTTCCACCCCTTCTGCCCACTTCTGCACCAGAAGTCTCTTCCTCACACAGCCAAGCAAACAATGCCAGTAAATAGTGAGCGGAAGGTGTCCACCTGTGATGGAGCACCAGACACAAAGCACAGGGCAGCCCAGGCTGCTGGAGCCTCAGCTGCATGCAGCAGCCTCCAAAATTCCAGCAGCTGAGGCTCCCCTGCTCCTCCAGCTCCCACCTCCAGACCCAGCAGACAGCTCACTACAGCCATCCATCAAGTGCACCTAACAAATGTTTTCCCCTCTGACAAGAGGAAGGACGGCAGGTCCTTGAAGAGGACGTATTCACTTTATTGGAGAGCTGGAAACCAGCAGCCTGCACCCAGGGCTGGGTGACCCAGGGTTGGCAGTGAGTTTTCAGCAATCTTGCAGCACGTTCTGGACCATCCCAGCCTTCCTGAGGAGGTGTGATAGTGACTGTAAATCTTCCCAGCTCTCACTCGCTCATCGATCGCCAGGTGCTTGGCAGCACTCTGAATGGCTTTGTGAACAATACCTGCTACACAACCACCATCCATTACCTGCCTCTCTCCTCCAACACCACAAATACATTATTTGCCCTTAGTGAGCATCTCCTTCCAGCCTTGCATCAACACCGTTGCCACCAGAGCCCCTAATTTATTGGCCAGAGTGTGGTTTCCAAGCATATTTACAGCCTGCCTTCATGGTGTGTCTGGATTTTGTTTGCTGCAGAAGATAATTTAGGGATTTGTTTGGCTGCCTTATAGACACACTTTGAAACAACTGCCAGTGGGGTTGGTGTTATTATTGGAAGGATTTAAATAAACACAAATTTAACTTGTTCTGGATCATCCCTTAATGGTTTATGAAGACTGGATCAGCCTCTATCCTGACAGGAGGTTGTAGTGAGGTGGGTGTTGGACTCTTCTCATTTGCATCAAGTGATAGAATGGGAGGAAATGGCCTCAAATTTTGCCAGGGGAGGTTTAGGTTAAATATTAGGAATTTTTATTTTCTTCCTGCAAGAGTGGTCAGGCACTGGAACAGGCTGCCAAGGGAGATGGTGGAGCCACTATCCCTGGAGGTGTTCAGTAAAGTTGTGGACATGGCACTTCAGAATATGGTCTAATAGTCATAGAGTTGTTGGATGGACTTGATGATCTCAGAGGTCTCTTCAACCTTAATGATTCTGTGATTCTGTGTTTTGAAAGGTTGTTGGGCACAAACCTAGTTATAGCCCCCCAAGGCTGTGACTTATCCAATCCATTTTATCTGATACTGTGGCCATTGGACTCTATGCCAGGAGACCTTTTCCTGGTGTGCTCACTCACAAGGTGTCAGAAGAAATTGCTGATCAGTGTAAGCCAAGTTATAAAAGACCTGACTTGCAGCAGTCTGGCTTGTTGGAGGCTCAGTGGCCAGTTCTGCTTTCAAGAGCACTGTAGTTTCAATGCCAGGTAGGTGCCTCTGCTAATTGTCCTTCCCCCCACCCCCCGTAATGGACAAGTGCACTTCTCTGGTCTTGCCTGAGCAGGTCCTGCAAAGCAGCTGGATTCACACAGCTCCCATTGCACCCTGAGAAACTGTGAGTGAGAAGCAGAAGTTGGGAGTCAGCCTGGAGTCAAATCACAGAATGGTTTGGGTTGAAAGACACCTGTAAGATCATCAGGTCCAACCATTAACCCACCATTCCCAGGTCACCTCTAAACCATGTCCCTCAGCACCATATCTACATCTCTTCTAAACCCCTCCAGGGATGGGGACTCCACCACTGCCCTGGACAGCCTGTTCCAACCCTCTGTTACCCTTATTCTTCCCACACTTCCCCAAACCACCCTGCCTCGATTAAAATGTGTGTCTAGAAACTAGTGGATGACCTGCTGATGGATAAATTGATGTGCCTATTAATATTGACCCTTTTTTGTCCCTGCTGACTTCCAAACATTGTCACATACCAACGAGCAGGAGCTTTAGGGTGTTTATTAGAGCATCCTTCAGTATCCCAGGCTGCTGCACCCCAGGGTCTCCAGCGGTGAAGCTGCTTTTGTTGACTGTAACACAAATTGACTGCTACTTGTGCTGATGTTTTCAGCATAATTCATGGCAGCTTGAACACATTGACTATCTGCATAATTTCTCCTTGACTAATTTTACTGCCTTGTGGGACACTGCAGACCTGGAGCTGCCAGCTCTGTGTGGAATCCCTCCATGCACTAACGAGTCTCACTCAAGGAGTGCTGCACAGCAACCATGAGTCAATGGATTTGTCTTGGCTTAACTAGACCAGAACTAACTGTGCTCAGCCTCTGCTTCAGAACTTTCTGAAGTTCAGGGCAGCTTTGCACAGCCAGGGGCTGCTGCTGACAGTGAGGACACTGATGGGGAAAGTTTCTACCAAGGGCTGGGGTGCAGAAAGGCTCTGCCTTGGACTTGCTCCTGTGCAGATCAAGGGCACTGCCAGAGCTTGTGCTCAAAATTGGGGGGCACAAAGTCAGAGATGGCACCTGCAGGGAGGAGCAGACAGGACAGGTGACACTCAACTGACCAACAAGAGATTGCAACCCATGGATGGCATCTTCAGGAGCAAGCCGAGGGATCACCAGGGTCAAGCTTCTTCTTCTATGGCTGGTGTCCCAGGAAGGAAATGTCCATTCTGCCTTTGAACCTGATCCATGTGTTCCTGAATCCAGTTCCCATCTGCTGCTGAGTCCAGTCTGGGAATTCCCTATTTCCTGCCCCCAGCATCAATGGTGACAGTGGTGATGTCATTGTCATTAGGGCTTGGGCTGTCTGTGTCTCTATTTCATTGGATTGTTCTTCTTTCCATCCCAGCTGGTTCATTCTCTCTCCCACCCCATCAGTCTCTCTCCCTTCTTCCCTTTCTCTTCCCTTTGGGAAGCAGAGGGGTTCACAGAGAGCTCCTGTCACTTGTCTGGTGGCCAGCCCAGCCCTGACCCTAAACAGGTCTCTGCCCATGTCCAGTGCAATACTGTCCGGCTGATACAGTTGCACAAGGGATGACTTGCCAACTCCCATCCTGATTCAAGAAGCACTCAGGAGTGCTGACAGTCCTTGCTGGCACCACAGGCTGCATCACTCCAGGATGTCAGGGCTCTGCACACCTTGGGGCAGAGCACGCAGATCATCTTTTTCTGCTGAAATGAATTTTTAGGGTACAGAGAAGATTTTTAGCCTCCAAAGCTGTCATTTTGATCAGCACTGATCTGAGCTTCTAAAGTAAAACAGTGTTCAAGAAAAATGGCCAGCTTAGCCTTGCTACACAGGAGAACTTCAGAAATTCCTCAGCAACTTCCTGTCCTTTTCCATTTAGCCTTTATGCAAAGCATAACCTCTGGCTGTATGTGCTGCAGTTAATATTGTTGACAAGCTAGGATGTCTTTCAGCCCAGACTTCATGTCTTAATTAAATGGGATTTGTTTCAGCAAATAATGCTTGTCAAAAAGTGGGGTTGGTTTTTTTGCCTTAGGACAATTACAAAGATGCTATTAGACACTTTGATAATCAGCCATCTGTGTCTCAGGGTTACAATAGCTCCATGTAAAGACAGGCTCATATTTCCCAGGTCAAAATTCTAATTATAAATTAAATACACAGCCATGGCAGGCTAATTCTCAGTATGAATCCACAGAGCTGTGCAACACTCTGCAGGAGAAAACCAGATCACCTGTTCAGGAGTCTCAAACACTGGAACAGGTTCCCCTGGGAGGTGGTTGAATCACCATCCCTGGAAGTGTTTCATAGTAACAGAGATGTGGTACTGAGGGCCATGGTTTAGCAGCAGACTTGGCAGAGTTAGAGAACAGTTGGACTTGATGATCTGAAAGGTCTTTTCCAACCAAAATGATTCTGTGATTGTATTCCTGTCTTACTGCTTCTAGGGCAAGGTTTGCCACCACAACACTCTGCAGAGGCGCCAGTGCCACATGCTTGGTTGTGCATCGCTCTCTCTGCAGCGTCAAGGAGAAGGGCTTCTGGAGAAGTGTGTAGTAAGGTGCACAGTCAACCCAGCAAGACAGATTGACATCTTTGAATCAATCAGCAAGGGTGAAAAGCTGCCCTGGTTTGCACTCTTCACAATCCCATAAACTGATGGATTGCACAGGGCTCATGCTGAGTTTTGCAGTGAGAACACCCTAAAATCATAGAATCAATTTGTTTGGAAGAGATGACCATAGAATGGTAGGGGTTGGAAGGGACCTCTCGAGATCATTGCGTTCAACCCCCCTACCGAAGCAGGATCACCTAGGATGGGTCACACAGGAACGCATCCATGGGTCTTGAAAGTCTCCAGAGAAGGAGACTCCACAACCTCTCTGAGCAGCCTGCTCCAGAACCCTCACAGTAAAGAGGGTTTTTTCTCTGTGTTGAGGTGAACTTGCTGGGTTCCAGTTTGTATTTATTGCCCCTCATTCTATCACAGAACACAGGACCCTTGAAAAGAGTCTGGGGCTTTCTTCTTGATACCCACCCTTTAATCTTTCATCAGTTCTTTTCTCAGTCTTATGTTTCCAGACCAAACAGCCCCAGGTCTTTAAGACCATTGAGTCCAGCCATTAATTCAGCACTGCCGGGTCACTGCTGAACCATGTCCCTCAGCACCACAGCCACACATCATTTAAAAGCCTGAGTAACGTGGGGCATGGGACAACGATGGCATCTTGCGTGCCAACGGTTGGCTGCTAGAGCCAGCCAGCTTCAGAGCTGCAGTGGTGATTAACACAGAGCTGACTTTGTGCTGAGCAAGCCTGGGAACTGGAAAGCTGCCGAGGGAGCTGGGCTCACTGGTGCTTGCTGTCTGTGTCAGGATGTGGTGTCTTCCTGGAGGGCTTCAGCTGCGCTCCCCACAGCAGGGAGGTTTATTTGCATTAGGACTAGATGTGATGATGATGTGGATGAGGAGAATGGCCTGAAGCTTAGCTATCAGGTGGGATGTGGACCATTTCTAATCAGCCACTTCAAAGCAAGTGATGCTAGAGAAGGTAATTAATACATATGCCAGTAGTTAGCCACTGTGATCCACCTATATTTTTGACACTATAGTTTAAAGGAATTATCTTGGATTAGATGTAAAAACAAGATAGGAGTCCAATGCTAGGCTCCAAATGGAGGTGAACATAGCTGTTCCTATTGAATTGTCTGCACACCAGGGTGTTCAGGGCTGATCTTAGGAAAACTCTGCAGTCTTAATGCTCAGAAACATCTGACAGCAGCAACAGTAGGTCCTGATCCACAGAGTGCAGCTGTGCTAAGAGATCAGGCCTCCCTGACAGGAAATAATACAGTTGATTGAAAATAAAGGTTACTAGTAGATACCTTAGTACTCCTTTCTAGCCTGGTTGGACCTGCCTAAAGAAAAGTGAGATGAAGTCACAGAATAACAGGGTTGGAAGGGACCCTAAGGATCATCTAGTTCCAACACCCCTGCAATAGGCAGGGACACCCTAGATATAAACTACAGCATGGGAGGTTCTATCTCAACATGAGGAGGAACTTCTTCACTGTAAGGGTCACAGAGCACTGGAACAGGCTCCCCAGAGAGTTTTTGGAGTCTCCTTCTCTGCAGACTTTCAAGCCCTGTCTGGATGCATGCCTGTGTGACCTGTGCTGGATTCTCTGGTCCTGCTCTGGCAGGAGGTTGGACTTGATGATCTTCAGAGGTCCCTTCCAACCCCTAACATCTCGCACACAGTCTCAAGCTGCGCCAGGGGAGGTTTAGACTCAAAGTGAGGAGAAAGTTCTTCACCGAGCGAGTCGTTCGTCATTGGAATGTGCTGCCCAGGGAGGTGGTGGAGTCACCGTCCCTGGAGGTGTTCAAGGGGAGATTGGGCATGGCACTTGGTGCCATGGTCTAGTCATGAGGTCTGTGGAGACAGGTTGGACTCAATGATTCTTGGGGTCTCTTCAACCTTAGTTATACTGTGATACTGTGATCTGTGATCCTATGCTCCTGTGACCCTCCACTGGATGAGGTTGCCAAGTCCAAAGTGTCAGCCTGGTCTCCCTGCCTGATACACTCAGATCAGGCTTTGAAAACCCTTGAAGCAAAACCTCTGCAGAAATGGTGCACTTTGCTATGCAGAGACTTCCTGGAAGTCAATTAACACTGGAGTTTACTATGGCCTTACATAAAACATTAACAGCTCTCCCTCCACAATACTCCTTGTAGTGGAAAAGACTTCAGGTGATGCTCCACTCTCTGCTCTGCTGTGATTCCAGGGTGGTTGAAGTGCCAGCATCATTGCACACTCTTGTTGTAAGTGAAAGGTTAACTGGAAAGCACATCCCTCTTGTGATGGGCATCTGATGGCCAGCAAACCATGCACAGCATCACACACATGCAGCTGTGGGGAGAAACCTTTGCTAGTGCAGGGATTTGAGTTTTATTCCTGGAAATACCAATGCTCTGACCTTTGTAAACTGGGATGGGCTTCTTGTTTTATTTAGTACTTGTCTTGTTCACCAGACACAGCTGGCTGGCTGCTCTCTGCTGCTCTGACTGCCTTTAGCTGATGGCTTTGGACAAGTGTCAAAGGCACCATAGAGCGCCAAGGGTTAGATGCTGAAGCACTTAATTAAACAAGCCCCTAAGCCATGGCAATTTGCATGGGAGAAGCATCACAGCAGGGCTCTTTTTTGTGTGTGCTGTTGTTTAAAGTTAGTATTGGGAACTATCTAAAAACATAATGACTTTAATTTGGTCATGTGTTTTGCACTGCAACTACAAGGGTTTGGAAAGTATGACCCACAATTCATGGGGATGATTAGAGGGCTGGAGCACCTCTCCTATAGAGACAGACTGAGGGAGTTGGGGTTGTTCAGTCTGGAGAGGAGAAGGCTCTGAGAATACCTTCTTGTGGCCTTCCAGTATCTGAGGGGGCTACATGAAAGCTGGTGAGGGACTTTGTAGGGCATCAGGAAGTGATGGGGGAATAGAAAAAAAGCAGAAATGGGTAGATTCAGTTTGGATGTTAGGAAGAAGTTCTTCACTATGAGGGTGGTGAGACACTGGCACAGGTTGCCCAGGGAGGTGGTGGAGGCCTCTTCCCTGGAGGTTTTTAAGGCCAGGGTGAATGTGGCTCTGGACAAGCCGATCTATTGTGAGGTGTCCCTACCCATGGCAGGGGGGGTTTAAACTAGATGATCCTTGAGGTCCCTTCCAACCCTAACAATTCTATGATTCTATGTTTCCCAAATGAAGGTGGTGGAACACTCCCGAGGTTGCCCAGAGAGGTGGGAGATGCCCCATCCCTGGGGCATCAGGTTGTTTGGGGCTCTGAGCAACCTAGTGTAGTTGCAGTAGTCCCTGCTGACTGCAGCAGGTTTGGACTAGATGACCTTTAAAGGTCCCTTCCACCCCCAAACATTCTATGATTCTATGCAATAAAATCCTTGTTCAGCTTTGAGTTTTGTGCCACTAACAGGAGTTTTCATCCCCTTTTCATTTTCCCCCCCCCTCACAGTAAGGGACAAATAAAATTACAAGCAGGAAGGAGATTAAAAAGAAACCAGAGATTCATTATCTGCCAGTGACATCTGTGAGGACTGCAAATCAGCCCAACCTTCATGTGAAGGTGCTGAGGGTTATTACCAGCAGTTTGCAAAGGCACTGGGCCATCTTCCAACTAGGTAGGTTGTGTGGAGCTGGCCTTTGGTACCATACACACCACTGAACTGACTTATGAGCATCAATTCAGCTGATGCAGAGAGTAGACTGGGCCAAGAACACAGCAAGTTGCGCTGGTCATGCTCAAATCATCCTGCCCCATTTGTATGGACTGTAAATTCTACCTCATCACACCAGGCAGCTGTGGGATTGCAGCACCTGAGGTGTTTTAGATGAAATAGGCTGAGCTGCCACAGCCATCTCACGTCCTGTGAAGGCTGAAGCTCTGGATTTGCAGTTTGTGTCATCCCACAGCCCCAGCCTGGGCTGCAGCTCAGTCCCGCCACTCAGCACAAGCCCCGAGCCAGCATCTTTGCATTTTGGCAGCATTCTGGTTTTTACCAGATGTGAGCAGAAGTGAGATTCCTGCCTGCCCCTTTCCCCTATTTTCAGGGTAATTTAGAAAACTCTCATAGCCTTGTGATTCCATTCTTTATTTTCAGATACCAGTGTTAAAAAAGAGCCAACCCCCTTGTTAAAAAAGAAAAAGGTGACATTTCAGGTGTCCTTTTCTTTCTCTAGCAGATGGGAGCATGACATTC
Organism: Dryobates pubescens; assembly: GCF_014839835.1. NCBI lineage: Eukaryota > Metazoa > Chordata > Aves > Piciformes > Picidae > Dryobates > Dryobates pubescens. The sequence goes on from NC_071627.1 coordinate 8,014,510, forward strand.
CTGGGCTTGCTGAGCCTGGCTGGGAATTTGTCCCATCCTCAGCACCAAGTATCATTGAAGCTTCTCTTACCAAAAAGAAACACAGAAATTATTCCTAGTCTTTACATATATTTCCCTATGTGTTTAATGTTTGGGCTGGAAGGGACCTTTAAAGGTTATCTAGTCCAACCCCCCCCAGCAGTCAGCAGGGACATCTGCAATGAAAGCAGGTTGCTCTGAGCCCAAACCAACCTGACCTGGAAAGGTTCCAGGAATTGGGCATCTCCTGTCTCTCTAGGTGAGCTGGATCAGGGTTTCACCATCCCCAATGGAAAGAATGCCTTCCTCATCTCTAGTAGAAATCTCTCTTTTACATCCTTTCCAGGAATCCCCATTCTCAGTTCCTCCCCTGGGCAGCCTTTCCCAGGTCTTTATAACCCTTTTGAGGAAAACATTGTCCCTAATGTTCAACCTCAACTTCCCCTGGCACAACATGCAAAACAGTGAATTAGGCAACAAATGCAGGTTTCAGATGGAAGGCAGAGTGGGAGCTGTAATCCAGTACGGAAAGCAGGAACTGTGGGATGCTCTTCATTAGAACAAACAGGATTTACCTTCAGGTTTTCTAAGGAAGAAGTGATCCAAGCATGAGGTGGTGAGTCCTAGGGTAGGAAATCCCTGGGGCTGAGTGTCTCATCCCATGGGGTAGATGAAGAGAAGCACCAACTGCACCAGGGACGCTCACTTAAAACAAAGCCCTGATGCGGAGAGACCAAGGTGGTCTTAAGAAAAAACAACCACCCTCTGCAGGTATCATGGCATGCCTGGATCTTTGCTGAAAATCCAGGTTACTGCACTCATGTCAACTCTGACATCTTCTCCAGCCTTCTGTTCCCACTTTCCTGATCATTTTGTTGACCTGCTGGATGGTCATGGGGGGCATTGGCTGTTATCTCTTTACAGAACTGAGACCTTGGCCTTTCTATCTGTTTGATGCAGCACCTAACACACTGCTGGGAACTGCAGCAATTAAGGCCTAATCATGGTATAAATCAAGTAAATAAGTACTTGTCAACAGGTCATCTGGACTCATGTGTCTCCCAGGCAAAGCTACGTTTGTGGAGGTTATGGCACTGAATGGCCCAGCTCCTCTAAGTTGGGTGCAGTGTTTTCTGGTGTTCCCCATTGCCAAGCCCCTTCTGCAAAGGTGACCCAGCAGCCCTGCCAGGTTTCTACCTCCTACCCACCCTCCAGGCAAGACCACACCTGCCTACTGAAATCTCTTAGGATTTGTGTTCACAGAATCCCAGCATGGTGGGTGTTGGATGTGACCTTTGGGGATCAACCAGTCTAACCCCCCTGCTAAAGCAGGGCACCCACAGCAGCTAGCCCAGGCTCACAATGACTGGGGCGTTTGGAATCTCTCCAGAGAAGAAGATTCCACAACCTCTCTGAGCAGCCTGCTCCGGGACTCCAGTTCCCTCCCAGTAAACAAGTTTCTCATCATGTTGAGGTGGAGTTTCCTGTGCTCCAGTTTGCATCCACTGCCCCTTGTCCTATCACAGGGCACCACTAAAAAGAGACTGGCATCATCCTCTTGACACCCACCCTTCAGATCTTTATAAACATTAATAATATCTCCTCTCAGTCTTCTCCAGACTAAACAGCCCCAGGTCCCTCAGCCTTCCTCATAAGACAGATGTTCCAGTCCCTTCATCATCCTCATAGCCCTAACACAAAGGGAGTGGGGAAGAAACTGCAAAGAAGGAAACACTGACAGAGTTGAAAGGCAAAACTGAGTTGAAGCATTTTTTGAGTATCCACAAAATTTCCATGGCAGAAAAGAAGTAAAATCAGAGTAACAAATGTGCAGCACTTTAATGGCAGGTTTGACTGTCATTGGAACTGTTCACAAGGAGTGTGGACAATCTAAGTTGTACTTCCATTGTTCTAAGTATGATATATAACCATTAGGATAATTTAGAAAACACATCACCAGAACTTGGGCTGAAGAGGGAAGAAAGGGAACATCTTTGGAAGGTTCCAAGTGGGGTTCTTCAAGTGAACACTATTCCAATGGTTTGCAACAAAGAGGAAGAAGTGAGGTCTGTTACACATCTTTCACAGCCTATATATAAACCAGCCTCAAGGATATTTACCTGAACAGATATATACACCTCTTTTTAATACCCTTAAAAAAGTAGTATTTGCTTGATCTATGACACAATGAACATCTCTACAGGGAAACTTACCAGAGGCATAATAAAATATTCAAGAAGTCATAAAAGAACACGAGAGCAGTGTTTGGCCTTGGTAAAACACATTTAGGATGGCCGCGATGGATGGACACAGCGTTGTTCAAGAAAGGAGTTGTGCATATTTAAAGGTACTGACAAAGCTGGTCTTCTCCTTTCCTTGACGTGGGTTATGTCTCCTAACCAGATGAGTAGAAAATCATGGACACCATGCATTGCTAAAGGAAGGCTATGCCAATCTGATTTCTATGTCTCTGTTGCAATGATGGGATCGTCTCTTCTAACCCCTATGGCTCATAAGTGAAAGGAGATGGAGGTTTCAGCCTATGGGTGTGGAAGGGCAATTTCAAGGACTCCATGTTTCATGAATTCATAGGATTCAGCTCCCCTTCTTCATCTGTCTGAACAGATCTGTATTATATTTTCGACAGAACCAAAATGGTTTCAGTGACTTCAGGTCTACAGCCGTGGCAAAATGCGACTCTTCTGGTAAAGTTTAGCATTTAAAGCAAAGATTACCAGTGTTAGTCTGCATCCTTCTCTCTCAACATCCCTCTGTGTGCCTTGTGAAAGGGGTGGCTTTGAGCATCCATGCTGGAAAACAATGAACGTGCTATTTCATGTCAGTGGATGCCTCCAGCAGCTGCTGTGATACAAACCTTGGGCAATCAGGTCACTCACAAACAGAACTGGGTCTTCTGAAAGGATGGTGGGTGGCTGGCTCTGAAGTGAGATATTTACCTTCAGAGAGAGTCTTCACCCACATCAAGAATACATTTTCCAAGCAGTGTGTGAGATCCAACTGCCTGGGTGGTGGCAGTGGTGCTCACCTGATTTGCATCAATCTAGGAGTCAAAACTGTTCTTGCCCTGATTCCTTCCTGGTGATGGATGTAGGAAGTTACAACTAGAAAAGTTTTTATCTCTTCCAAATGGGTAAATGCATCTTTGTTGTTTGTTTTGTTTTTTTTTATGGGAACTCAACTCAAATTTCTCCAAGCCAGCTGTTGCATTCTAGGGTAATTCAGCTGGTTTGACATGAATCTCTTTGCTCATAACTAAAAGATAATTGTCTATAAACAAGTGAACTATAAACAGGAAGAAGAAAATGGCAAAGAAAAATTGTTTCCCAGGATGTCTGGAAAGAAATAGGCAAATTAAGGCTATGGCTAGAAAATGAGTTTTCTACTAAAAATACCCTCTGCCATTGTAGCTATTAGTTTATGAAGAACCAAGTGACTTCAGTGCCACTAAATATTTCATGAGAGAAACCAACAGTCTCTAGAAGTGTTGCTGTCTCCTATGGGAATAACCATAACAAATTCTCTGCCCCTGAAGAGCAGATTTTGCATATTGTGCCCAAGCCCAGGGCACTCACAAGCTGCTGAAAGACTCATGCCCCCTTCCCAACAACATTTTTACAAACTCTGAACACCCCTCCAAGTGTTTCCTGGCTTTACCCCCTCTAATGGCCTGGATACTTCACACCAAATTTCTCAGATGCAATCACACAAATATTCAAGAGAAGGGGAGGACGACTCAGAACGTTGCCTTCAGTAGTACCCAGAGCAAAATGAAGCACAGAAGACAGTGAGCTGACAGTTACTATTTCTGCTGTGTCTTCCTCCTGAAACCACATCCCTGAATCCTCCCAAAGCCATCCTGCAGAAAAAAAGGATCAGTTTTCATTACATCACTCTCCTCAGTTTCAGAGGGTTGAAAACTGCTGGCTGATCTTGGTTTCCCTCCTCATCCAAAGGAGGATTTAGCTGCGGTCCCCACTGCTGCAGTCCCTCTGGGTTGGGGTCGGGTAGTAAGCACAGCTAACAGGCAAGGTAAGGACAGCAGAGAAAACTGACGGCTTGAACAGAAAGTAAAAACTCCTCAGGATGGAAACTCGAAATTGGGTTTGTTCTAACAGGGTCACTAGGTTTCGTGGCTTCTACAATATCTCAGTGGAGATATTATTCGCTTCCCAGTGTTTTATTCCCCCTCATATCCACGTATCATCCCCACAAATAAAAAACCTCCCTTCAAAACCACTTCCTATTAGCAGAGCACACCTTAGCTTAAAAAACTTGCAAGTAGACCAGTGTTGTACCATGAAGCCTGTACAGGGGATTTTTGTTTTTGCTTTGCTTTTTTTTTTTTTCCTTTTTTTTTTCCCTTTTTTTTTTTTTGTTTTCTTCTTCTTTTGTTTTGTTCCCAGTGTAAAAATATACAATGCTACTGCTCCTTTGCTGCAGTGGAAAGGTCCGACTGGTACTTGCCTGCTGAAGGCTCTACTGCTCTTGCCTTTTCATACCTCTCCAACCCACACCACTGTGTTACCCCTCCTTATCCCCGAAACCTCACAGCGTAACGTATTTTGCCTCCCATTTATAACAAACAATGAATCTTTAGCTGGTGTAATGAGATACTGTCCAAATAATCCACTGTCCTTCACAATTCTGTTGTAGCTGCTCCAGGGCCAGTCTTTGGATGTGATAGGGTCCTTTAAATTCTTCAGTACATTCATTTTCCCCGTTGACAGCTCTACACAAAGCACATCTGTTTGCAAATCTGAAGTAGCATATATATAGTACTGATTGCCTTCAGTGAAAGAGGGTTGAAATGTCAGATCAGATACGTGTACGTTTGTTTGTAAGTCATAAATCAACTCGATTTCCCCTCGGACAGTCAGAGCCTGCACTTTGATCCTGCCACTGTCTTCATCCGTGCTGACCAAGTAGCGTCCGTCCGGCGAGACGTGAGGTGTGCCTGACACCTCCCCGTTGGGGCCGATGACAGCATCTGTGACACTGTCGATAATCAGCTGTGGGGACACAGCCATTGACCTGCTCCTCCTGCACTGGACAAAGAAGTAACCCCCCAAGTGGGTGTAGGCCATGGTCTGTGGGATGCAGCTATGGTTCTTGAAGTTGATAGTCTTGATGTGGGTCACAGTTTCCAGGTCAATTTTGTGAACTGCAGGTTTCGATTTGTTGAAGATGAAGCCAAACCTGAAATAGAAAACAGGACACTGAAGTCATCTCCAGAGGCACCGTGATGTGCTTGAGAAAAGACAAAAGTCAGCAGAACTGGGGAGCTCCAGCCTGCTGCTTTCAGAAGTGTGTGCAATGATGCTGTCTGCTTTCTGTAAGAAATCTCTCCTTTTACTGCTTCCAAAAGGTGCTAAAAGAGATATAGCTCAAATCAGCAACCTGATCCCGGAAGCTGGAATCATAGAATGGCTTGAGTTGGATGGGACCTTAAAGATTGTCTAGCTCCAGTTCCCACAGGGTGTGCTTGGGTATTTGAATAACATTTTCAAGAGCTGAAGCCTTTTGTCGGGAAGAACAGTTTACAATGGGAATAACACCATTTCTTGGGAAGACCAATTTGCAATGGGAATGCCATCAAGTCTCGGGAAGGTCAATTTACAACAAGAATGCCATCAAGTTTTGGGAAGCTGTGTTTACAATAAGAACACCATAAAATCCTGGGAAGGCCAGTTTACAATAGGAATGACATCGAGGCTTGAGGTGTTCCATAGCCCACTGTTGACCAGTTTGGTATTTAATCTGTTTCATGTCTAGAGAGATGTAATTCAATATTTAATCAAGACTTTTTCAAGTCCAAAATAGAAAACCATTCAAAATAACTCCCTGCCAGGTTGGAGCCAGAGAGCAACGTCAAGCTCTGTGTGTTATAACCACTGAGTGAAGGCCATGTCCAATCTCATCTCTTAAATTCTAGCATCGGGGGGGATGCTAGAAGCTGTGATGTGTGTTTGTTACCCATAGTGCCTGAGGAGCACTGCAGGAGCTGGCAAGGCTGGTGTGGAGAGCAGACTTTGATAAGCACCATGCCACCAGCCCAGGGAAAGTGTAAATCATTTCTTGAGGAACACAACAAGGCAGGATGCTCCAAAAAGGGGTCTTTGTTTTCTGTCTTCAGAGAGGACACACAGTGAGCAGAGCATGAATGTTCTGTAACAGATATTGCAGCACATCTGACCTTTGCTGAAGACAAGAAAAGGTCATGAATAGCCAGGAAAGGTTTCTGCTTAATTTGAGAAGGAGCCCATAGAAGCAGCCTGTTTGCGTTCCCCTGGATTCACAGGTCACTGATACTGACTTAGGAAAACTCATTTCACATCGAGCACCTTTTCATCCATTCAATGCAGCCAGAAGGAAACAAAGGGAGTGCTTAGTTCCGGACCTCTTCCCTGAACGATGCCAAATTGTTTTCTGCAACGCAGAGGACAACCTGCCTGCGTGCAGGTGATAGGTATTTTGCTTAAAACACCAGGGTTATTGCTTTAGCCTTAATTCACCTGTCAATTGGAGACTGAGCAATGATTTCATCCCTAAAGAAGGAGCCAATGTAGTGTGTGATCCTATGAAAATCGCTGGGATAAGCCTTTCATTTTCCCATTACGCTCACATCCATTAGAGACGTGAGGAAATATCTGTAGCGGAGGCTCATAGCATGCCGTGTGTGGGGGAATTGGATATGACACTTGGATTGCTCCTGGATGAATGCATTTTAAGTACACTTTCAAAAATGCTCTTCCTTACAGCATTTTTCTTTTCCCCAAGACTTCCTTAATACTTGGCCAAATGCCTGAGGAAGTTAAAAAAATGGTTCTTATCATCAGTTTAATTGAAAGAAGTGGGTCAGGATGGGCTTTATGTGCACGGGAGCCACAGAAAAGGAGCAGAGCTCGCATGAAATCTGTGATCTGCAATCTCAAAGAAAACCTTGCACTTGGAGAGGCTTTAATGGACAACAATCTACCCTGGGAACCAATAAAAATGGATGTGTTCCTAGATATCCATCTGAAATAACAGGCAGCTGAAATGCATACACGGGGACATTTGCATACAAATATTTTTTGGCTCGAGGAAGAGCTCGCTTAAACATTCCCCTTTCCTGGGCAATGCTGCTGTTGTCAGTTACTGCTTCTGAGTGGAGAATTTCCAACATGATCTCACTAAGCCTCATTAGACTGTGAGCAATTATTTTTCTCTGCTGAGGGTGAGAGAGTACGGACCAAGATCTGGCCCTGAACAAATGAAATCGGAAATTAGGCACAGCACTCTCTGCTCTGCACGGGGGAAACTGGAGGCAATTACCCACATTTAATATTTCTTAGGAAAGATCATCTGTATACAGTCGATTAATCACACTGAAGCAAAAAGACAATAAAACAACAACAAAAGAGTGTAACTGTTCCACCTTCCTGCCTTTGAACCCGGACCAAACCTTCTCACCTCAGCCTTTCACACCCTTGCCTCCTGCCACGACTATTAGTCACAGTGATACTTTGAAAGCAAAGGGGAAAAATGAGGTAGGAAAAAATTAAGAATAACAGCCCTGAAGCATGTCTCATTACTTTGTGTTTCAGGAAGCACAGTTCTTTATTTTGGATCAGACTCAACACCTAATCATTTAAGTGTGACACCCCCCCTCCCCATCCTGGTTGCTCACTGCAGGGAACTTAAGATTAATACAAGGAGTTACATGAAGATTTTTGGAGCGTTTGACTTGGTTAAACTACACCGGGGACAGAAGATGGTTAAAGACTTGTTATGTTGTGGTAAGAATAAAGTGCTGTGCAGTTATCAATTTTGATAATGTTAATGGGAGGCTTCTTGTGCCTGCTGGGAAGCAGCCAGCGTTACTCCGTGTTATTAGTACATTAGTGATACAACCTCATTAACCACTTCATCACATTAACACTCAAACCTGATGGTTCACAAAGGCCATTTTTTTTTAATATACACTGCATCTCATTTTTCTGCTCCAACCATACACCTCACACAGAGATCCAGTCCGTGAACAAGTTGGAAACATGTAGAAGAACCACGTGTTGTTCAGGCAGCATGAACTTTTACCACTTCTGGCAATAAATCTTTGACACAGCATTCTGCCCAGATTCATAAAGAGATTTTGAGGTAGAGAAAGAACTTTCTGGCCATCAAATTCCCAGCACAAAGAATCCAGGCAGCGTGTCATACTTTGCTGACCAAGCTGGGATTGGAATGCCCACGCATGGTCTCAGGCAAGGTTTGTTTCTTTCTGTCTCATTGCTTTGCTGAATGATTTTTGGTAATTTGCTCAATTGACCACTCTTGCAGGAAAGCAATTTTTCCTCATCTCCAACCTAACCCTCCCCTGGCACAATTTCAGGTCATTTCCTCTCATTCTATCACCTGATACTAGGGAGAAGAGACCAAACCCTACCTCGCTCCAACCTCCTTTCAGGGAGTAGTAGAGAGCAATGAGGTCTCCCCTCAACCTTCTCTTTTCCAGACTAAACATTCCCTGTTCCCTCAGCTGCTCCTCAGATGACTGACTCTCTAGATCCTTCACCAGCTCCAGCAAGTCCGTGTCCTCAATTTCTGCATTTCACACACAAAGATGGGGCTAAGAGTAGTTCCCTTGATCATGAATTGATTTATTCACATTTATAACATGCTGGAAGATGACTAGAAGGATGCCCCCTGGAAGAGAGCAGCATGGTCACGGAATCACAATATGGTGGAACTCGGAAGGGACCTCTGGAGATCATGTAGTTCAGCCCTCTTGCCAGAGCAGATCACTCTTGCTATTTATTAAGACAATTTCTTACCTGACATGATTAATAATAAGATTTGTAGGTGGTATAAAAAAATCCTCCACTCCTTGGAAGGGCGTGCGGATCACACGCTGCTCTTCCCCGGTGCTTGCCTCTGGTATTACCTACGACAAATATACACAAGGCTGAGTAGAGGAAGAGCAGTGAGTCAGGCAGAGAGGTAAACACAGATTACACAGTCAGACGTGGCACTGAGTGGCTTCTCCCAGGGATGTGGTAGACTCAGATTGACTGATGTCTACAACATATTGTTTGGTGTAGCTGCCTTGAAGAAGGTGTGCTAATAAATATTGTTTGAGGCTTGACATTTGTAAGGTAAGTACACAACTTGGCTTTCATAAGATGTTTTTATCTCCAGGAACAGCAGTCATGCAGGAGCTGAGGCAGTGTGACAATGCTAACACCATAGTAATTTATTCCTCTCTGTCTAAAACAAACATTTATTTCATGGTCATATTTATTAATCTCACTTAAATGCACAGAGTTAACTTGCCAACTTGAAGGATCAAACACTAACTCACAGCAGTTAATTATCACCTTGAAGGAGAAGAACTCTTCATCCATCCACTGTACCATGGATGTTTCTCAGAAAGAAACAAAGGCAGGCCCCCCAGGTGCTGTCCTCCAGCACAACACAGATCTCCATGTCCATGGAAACTCAGCTCCCAAAAAGGAGAGGTGCAAATTCTCAATAATTAAAATGTTAAAAACTCAATTTTGTTTTGTTGTTCACAGAATCCCAGCACGGGGGACATTGGAAAGGATCTCTGGGGATCATCCAGTCCAACCCCCCTGCTAAAGCAGGGTTACCCACAGCAGTTTGCCCAGGGTCACAAGGTGAGTTTGGAATCATTACAGAGAAGGGGACTCCACAACCTCTCTGGGCAGCCTGCTCCAGCACTCTAGCACCCCCACTACAAAGAATTTTCTCCTCCTTATCTTCATAAGGAACCTCCTGGGTTCCAGTTTGTGTGCATTGCCCCTTGTCCTGTCCACTGGGCACCACTGAGAAGAGTCTGGCCCCATCCTTTTGTCCCCCAGCCTTTGTTCTTGCTGAGCCTTGATCAGATCCCCTCTCAGGCTGCTCTTCTCCAGGCTAACCAGCCCCAGGGCTCGCAGCCTTTTCTCCTCACAGAGACGCTCCAGGCCCCTCAGCATCTTTGTAGCCTCCATTGGATTCTCTCCAGTAGTTCCTTTTCTCTCCTCAACTGGGGAGCCCAGAACTGGTCTCAGTACTCCAGATGTGGCTCTCCAGGGGCTTCCCAGGTGCAGGACTCTGCTCTTGCCCTTGTTGAGCTTCATGAGGTTCACCTCTGCCTGGCTCTCTAGCCTGTCCGGATCTCTCTGAATGGCAGCACGGACGGACAGCCACTCCTCCCAGTACGGTGCCATCAGCAAACTGGCTAAGGGTCCACTCTATCCCTTCACCCAGGTTACTGATGAAGATGCTGAACACGACTGAACTCAGTTCAAAATTACTTTAGTCTATTCATTATAAACTTCTGCTGCTCTAATGTGCAACAGTAGTAGCTTTGAATTTATAGCTACATAATTCATTAAGGAAATGCTAAAAGCCTACAAGGCTCAGTTCAGAGAACTCTTCTGGCTGTGCCATTTAGATTTTTTCCAATTAGATCAGTCAAGAAGGATGTCCACTCTTGCAAGCTGCTTTCATGAGGACAATCATTTGCTTCCCACAAGCCTGTAATGGCTAAACAACAGCACCCCATTAGTTGGCTTCTTGATAAATCCCTGACTTCCAGACAATGGCTGGAAATTCAGCTCAACCTCTGCAGCTGCATCTGTGTTCAAAGAGATATTTTACTGCATATCTGCAACTAACCACCACAGGCTGGAAGAATCAACTGTGCCAAATTAGTCACCGGCCACCTTTCGGGAAGGAGGTCAGAGGAAAACTAAGATCTGCTGATGCTGATGCTAATCTCCCTCCTTACATGTGTAGCTGCACTTCATAAAGATAACAAAAAGGACTATATCTGAGAGCTGGAGCATTACAAGAAGTCTCCAGCTGTGCAGATGGTGTGTTCTTCTTCATAATCACATGCTTGTGCCATCTCTCCTTTAATTACAGAAACCTCTCACAGCTGGAGGGCAGAAATTAAGTCAGAAAGGGTAAAGAGAGCCCATTTAGTCTCCTTATAGCCTGTACAGCAAACTGCTTGTCCCCAGGCGAGACAACCTGCCTCAGGAACCTTTGGTTATTTGCCCCCATTCTGTTTCTGGAATCTATTCCTGAGAACGCCCAGGTTGAGTCGTTGTTTGTTGGTCCATCCCTGATCACTGAGTCTGCAGGCTGAAGCTGTTACCTTGGATGGAGCATATGCCTGGTGTGGATGGCTTGTCCCACCATCACAGGACAGCACCTCCAGTGAAGCCTCGGGCAACCCCATGACTACTGTGGCCTCCAGCTTTGTAGGTTTTTAGATTAGACATCTAAAAGCCATATGGCCACTCTTCCTCTCTTCCTGCTAGGGAATGCTTCAGTGTAAACTTAGAAGCAAACACTTGTGGTAGAAGGAGTACTCACATGACACCTATGTTTCCAGAAAGGCTGGGCAGCAAGTGTCAGAAAATAACTGCTAGAGAAGGCTATATCTGGGTGGATCAAATCAGCTTTGGTGTCAGCTCTGTTGTGTGACATACAACAGCAGCAAAATGCCCAATTAGATGCCTGCACTTACTGTTTCTGTACCATCAACAGAAGAGCAAATCCTGCAGGGCAATCCAGAAATGGAAGCTAATTTAATTGTCCTAACTTTACTGTGCCTTAGAGAGCCCAGTATCACTGGGGGTCTGATGGTGCTGAGCGTGGAAAAGCTCCAGGGACTTCACTGGCAGCCCTCCAGAGAAGTCACTGGCACCTAAAACCAGATTTGTCCCTGAAGTTTTACTTTTTCTGCTTATGTTTTTATCATGCCCTAGAGAGCTTTTTTCTGCATTTTACTATGAAAGGATCATTCTACCACATTATCATAGAATCACAGAATGCTTTAGGTTGGAAGGGACCTTTAAAGCTCATCTAGTCCCACATCCCTGCAGTCAGCAGGGGCATCTGCAACTAGAGCAGGCTGCTCAGAGCCCCAAACAACCTGACCTGGAATGGTTCCAGGGATGGGGCATCTCTGGGCAACCTGGGCCAGTGTCTCACTACTCTCACTGTAAAAAAAATGTCTTCCTCATATCTAGTCTGAATCTCCCCCTTTCAGTTTAGGCCATCACCCCTTAGAATCATAGAATCAATAAGGCTGGAAAAGACCTCATCTCATGACTAAATAAACCATGGCTTCAAGTGCCATGTTCAATCCCTTCTTGAACACCTCCAGGGATGGTGACTCCACCACCTCCCTGGGCTTGTCCTATCACAACAGGACCTGCTAAAAAGACTGTCCTCCATCCATCATCACCCAAAAGGAGGATGAAGGCTTGTGAGACATAAATGACAAAATGGGTTTAAGGACAATAAGCAGCAATTGCTGCACTGGCTGAAAACCTGGACTTCTCCTTCGTGGAAGACAGGGAGAGGTAAATGACTTTACCGAGTTGGAGAACAGGTTGTTTTTGCTTGCTGCACAACAGTAATTGTGACAGTTAGGAATCTTGAGGCACAGCACAATTCATCCACCTTTTAATGTTTCTTTCATAGGCAATGTCAAAGTCTCAGTGTGTCAGTGTCTTGACCCCTCAATGGTTCAGTGCCTCAATGTCTCCAGTTCTTGGCACACAGAACAATTCCCAGGTCATTAACATCTGAGAAGGGTGTGCTGCAGCTCTGCACTGAACACACGCTTAATCCCTGCCTTAGGTTTATCCTTTAGTGTGTTGCTTGGCCTGACTTGCACCTCTGTTGAAACACCACCAAAAACCTGAGGAAGCAAGAGATCTCCACACAGAAAGGATGATCTCTGTGGCTGCCTGGTACCCACTGCTTTGAGCCCTCAATCAAGTTAAAAAGCTCACGCAGGCTGCACAAATGTCCAGGAGCATCCCAGGCTCATCCTGCTCACAGTCAGCTGCCAGCCCTTGCTGTATGACTTTATGGCACTTGGCTCTGACCTCAGCCTTAAAACAAACCAGAGCTTGGCAGCAAAGCAGTCCTGCTGCCTGCCAATGGCACAGTCATTGCTCAAAACCAAATTAAACAGCAGGAAAAATATGTGAGGAGGGATGGAGGAGGGTTGAATAAAACGTGCTGGATACACGAATGGGAAAGCATCTTTATATCCAGACCATTAAATGCTGTTAATTACCTGCAACCAACCAGCCACCAGCTTGCTACTGATGATGCCAAGCTAAGCAAAGGCAGAGGCTCAGGCAGCTAAGGACTTACCTGCAGTGTTGGAGAGGACTTCTGCATGTCACCCCAGCTAAGCACCCAGACTTGGTCGTGGGACTTGTCATAATGTAATTTAGTTGGCAATGGGTCAACATCCAAGGTCTTAAAGAAAAGCAGAGGTGGGTATTTACACAGAGTTCCAAATGCACAGGAAGAATATTGTCTCATTTACTGCAGACATTCCCACCACCACCATCACATCCCTTTGTGCAGTGTTGCACAATAACCTTCAAACAGAATAGAATAGAATAGAATAAACCAGGTTGGAAGAGACCTTCAAGATCATTGTGTAAATCAACTGGACAGCAGCACCAGGACAGAAAAATCTGGCTGCTCACTGCTGTTTCCCAGCTAAAACATCACTCCATCTCATGCTGTTACTTACAACCAGGAGATCAGGGGCCAATTTCTGCTTGAGTTATACCCACACCAGTTCACTCTTCCCAACCTGCTTATAACAGAGGTCAGGCAGCAGGTCAATATGCCTAAGCCAGAAATTTGTTGTAGTTTTATTTTACCACACTGGCTGCAAGCCTGGCTGCAGGTACAGCCCCGAGATGATGATAAACTGGCTGCAACAGAGTTTTTTTCCCTGCCAGTGAGGTTATCAACAGTGTGACCCCACGTGTGAAAGTGACCCAGACCCAGCTTTTTAGTGCTGTCAGCAAATCCACTGGGCAAAGCGCTGTTTTGTCCCAGATCAAAGTCTTTTGCCATCACTGGATAAAGCATTCCCCTTGTCAGTACCTGCATGGCTTTCTGAGTCTGGATATCAATTATCATCACTCTGTTCTGCTTAGGCTGTGTCACATAAATGTACTTGTCTCTGACATTGACCGCTGAAGCCCAGAGGCAGGACTGAGTGCCTTCCCCTTCCAGTCTAGGACAGATCTCTTCCTGAGGGGTAAAAAAAAAAAGGAGAATAAGTTTAATTTCTACAAATCCAGGGTCTGAAGCAGCAAGAAGCTTGGCCTTGGAAATCAGAGAGAAAAAAATTCCAAGGGGATTCTGTTAGGATGATTTCGGCCCTCCTCCCCACTCCCCCTTTTATTCCCTGGAAAACATGAAATCAGTATTTTATCAGGTAGCACACTGCAGCCTGGCTCTAGCCACTGACATTAAACAGCTGGACCTCCTGCACAATCACATGGAATTCAAATAACCACACAGGCTTCAGATCTGTCTTTTGAAGCACGCTGTAGTTCATTACTTGCAGTGCTGTCAGCATTTATTAGTGATAGAAATATCACTCTGTGCTTGGAAAAAACAGAGATTTACACTAATTGAATCACAGCTTTGTATTTTTAATAAAGTCTTCACTTTCAGCTCAGGAGAGCATGCTCCAAGATGCTTGTGCACAGGGGAACAGTACCATCATAGAATTGTTTAGGTTGGAAGAGATCTTTAAGATCACTGAGCCCAACCTTCAACCTCAGACCACCATGGCCATTAAACCATGTCCCCAAGTGCCATGGCCACATGGTTTTTGAACACCTCTATCACCTCCCTGGGTAGCCTGTTCCACTGCCTGACCACCCTTGCAGGAAAGAAATTGTTCCTAATATCCAACCTGAACCTCCCCTGGCACAATTTCAGACCATTTCCTCTTGTTCTATCACTTGATAGTAGGGAGAAGAGACTGACCCCCACATCACTCCAACCTCTTTTTTAGCAAAACAGGTAGGGTCCTACAGTCTACTGTTGCAACACAGAGATTTCCTCCTGTTCCAAAGGAACCAAATCCTGCCTCTTTGCACCAAATTCTGTTTACAACTGTTTGATGCTGTATTTTGCCTCTGATTCTCCACTCCCAGAGTGAACTTAGTGACAAACTGTATTGACTTTAGCAGGATCTCCCTGGTACCCTGAGTTTGAAGAGTCAGACGTGAGCTCACCCGCAAGCCTCTGTGTGTGGGCTACTCTTCATCACTTTTCCTTCTGTCAAGTTTCTTTAAGTGAAAGAGCATTTGTGTGGGACCAGGCTGTGGTGTGGAACAGAGGGGGAAGCTAAATTAACACAGTGAGCAAAACTGGAGTTTGTCCATATAACAGCTGGGACACTTTAAATATCAGTTCAACCTCCCTAAAGGAGGATATCAGTTCAACCTCCCTAAAGGATTCAAGCAGCAGAGGTTGTTCAGGCTAAGAGGAAATACAAGCAAAAGCAATGCCAACACTAGGTCTGCATCAGTGACGGTCATAGATTAAAAGATTTCACCTCTTAGCAGCCCAGCACTTTGGTAGAGACCACATGTAAAGTTTGAAGATACAAGACTGAAGACCTTGGATTAATTTTCCTTTCTGGCCCTTCAGCTAAGATGGGGATCTATGCCACTACTATCTAAAACATGGAATCAGAGAATTGTTTTGGATGGAAGAGACCTTTAAGATCAAGTCCAACTGTTGATCCAGCACTGCCATGTCACCACTAAACCATATCCCTCAGCACTACATCTCCATGGTTTTGAAACTCCCCCAGGGATGGGGACTCCACCACTGCCCTAGGCAGACTGTTCCAGGGCTTGACAACTCTTTTGGGGAAGAAATCGTCCCTTGAACCCAACCTAAGTCTTCCCTGGCACAAATTGAAGCCATTTCCTCTTGTCTGTGCTTGTTCCTTGGGAGAAAAGACTGACCCCCCACCTCACTCCAACCTCCTTTTGGAAAGTTATAGAGAGCAAAGCCTCCTCTTCTCCAGACTAAACAGACCCAGTTCCCTCAGCTGCTCCTCACCAGACCTGTTCTACAGACCCTTCACAAGCTTTGTTTCTCTTCTCTGGACATGCTCTAGTATTTCCAATGCATGGCCCAAAATCCCAGCCTTGGGTTTCCAGCAGCTGACAACCTCCAAACTGCCTTCCTTGTCCTCAGCTCTGTGCTTTCACAACAGCCTTTCACAACATGAAACTACTCAAAGCAAGAAGAGCAGGGAAAGGTCATTGGCCTTTCTGTTACCATGCTCAGTTGTGGCTGCTCAATCTGCTTTTGTGTCCTCTAACAGCAAATAAGGAACCCTTACTGTTGAAACCTTCCTAGACTTGCAGGTGGTATTACTGTATGTGGCAAACATTCCAGGTACTAAAAGGGAAAAAAGGAGGAAAAAAACCAGTCAGTCCTCCCTACACCAAGGCAAAAAGCCCTATGATGTCCATAGGAAACCCTTAAGAGGTCTCCCTGAAAGGCAGCCAAGTTAACAATGTTCAAAATCCCTTTTATGCCCACCACTGTGCTGACATTATTTCCTTAAATGCCCTCTCTCCTTTGTTCTCTTCAAGCTGTTTCTCCAGAACCACCTCTTCAATATTTACAGCTTTTTGGTAAAGAAACACAAGATTTCTGTCTTTGAGTAGCAACAGCTTAAGTGTGGATTAATATTATTAAGTCCCAGCTAAGGACAAGTCCTGGGTTGAGCATCAGTCTGGATTTCTACTGCAGTATATCCACTGGGATAAAAATAGACCCAGAATCAAAGCAAAATTTACTGAGATTTAAAAAATACTGAACACAGACTCATAAGAAGCTCTTGACCCATGGCAGCAGAGCCTAACTCAGCCTTTGGGACTCATGACAGTGATTCTCCCAGTTTAGTCCTCCCCAGACTGAAAGCAAGGCTGAGAAAGAAGCCATGCTCTCAGCTTGCTCTTATTATAAAAGCTAAATAAAGAAGTGACTAAAAAAGCAATTCTGGACGTCTTGCAGAACCTGAGTTTCAAGAGTATATACATGGTGTATGCTACCACTCAGGAGTACACAACACATGCCACTGCAAACCTTGGTTTCACAGGGCCTCCAGGCAAGTGTTATCCCACTTGCCACATTGAGCTTCACCACCTCCAAGCCAGTGCTTTATGTTCACTGACACCTGGACAAATTTTCCTTGTGATTTCCTACAGCCAGGGTTAGGTAAACACAGTGCTGGCAGCAAATGACAGAGAGAAAACAAGGACAATGCGGATCTCCCCTTCAGTGGCAGAAGATGCGGAGGACCAGTATGGCACAACCATCATCCATGCATTCCTATTTGCCTCCCCTGCTGTGGTTTAAACTAGGAAACTATTTCTGAGAAGCAGAAAGTAGCCCACTCCACTGTCTATGAAGCCATCAGTGAAAGGGGCCAGTTAGCACCAGTGAGTGCTGTGAGCACCTCTCTACTGTTGACTGTTGTACTCCCTCCCTACAGCTCCGTTAACTTCTGAGCATGGAAACAGTACCACAGAGAGTACAAGTGGTGATCTTCGCCTTCATTTAGACAGGATAAGTAGTCAGATTCTCTGCAGCATGTCAGTAATCCTCCATATCAGTCTTAGAACTTCTGTATCCCCCTCAGTTTTCAAGAGAAGAAGACGATACACCTCGGGGATGCCACGTGAAGCCCACCAAGCTCTAACATCACTGTGCCAAATGGGTCCTTTAGCAGTAACAACCTTTGAAGAGATTAAGAGAAAGTTTCCCAGCTGTCAGCTATAGCTGCTGGGTTTAGGACTTACATAACTTGTGAAAATCCTCTCTTCAGGCCTGATATGTCTCCGGATTTCACATTCATTTGGCTGAAGGACTGTGATCCCATCATCAGAAAAGACATAGAACATATTCCCAACACTCAAGCCTTGAAGGGGGATAAAGCAAAAGGAGTAGGAGTTTTAGTTGGTATGTATCCAGAGCTGTTAGGGCTTCTTTTAAGAACTCTCCCTCCTCCCCCAGCAAACAACATCTGCCTTACATAAAAGTTGGTCATTTGGATGCAGTCAGTGCATTCACAAAATCAAATCTCATGTCACAACAAGGGCTTCAAGGAGTGAAGAGGTACAAACACGTTCAAAAATGCATTGCCTTGGTGGCAGCAGTTGTGGGCAAATAACTATGTCCAGGTCTTAATTGTTAGCTCCCTAAGATTATGGCTGTGTTTTGTCTGTGATTTCATTAAAGATAATTGAAGAACTGAGAAAGAACTTCAGTGAAAAGTAACCTGAAGGTTGTTGTGTTACAGGTGTCTTGAATTCTTGTAGCTGGGATGCAGAATGGGAGTGTTTCACATCTGTTCCATGAATAAAACTACAAATAATTCTCTATTTTGTTCAAACTAGGGGGGTGAATGAACTATAGCCACCAAAACAAACACATTTTTGAAATCTTGCAAACTGTAATTCACAAATGTGGAGTAGTTTAGCATCGCAACAGCACTCATTTATCCAACTGGGGCATTCCAGGAGATTGGAAAACTGGCTGGCTGGCATTGCTTTGCTGTGAGGAGGTTGTATTTTATCGTTTCTGTCATGCAGAAATGCCTCAAAACGCTGAGAATTTAGTTGTTCTTCAGCTACATGCAATCACAGTAACGAGCGTTGTTAAGAAATGCTCAGGATCTTCTCCAATGCTCTAGTCAGAAAGATCCAAGCATCATTTCATCTTTGTCATACCACCACCAGGACGCGTTTGCAATGACCACTGTCACCCCCAGTAATGCTGATAGTGTACTAATCTGCCAACCACGTGGTGATGTGATAATTTGTAAGCTCTAATTAATGACATTTTACCCATGAAGAAGTAAGGTCCTGGTTCTACAGATCTGAACAATGTTCAGCATGACAGTTCCCTCAGTAGCTGCTGTGGTGGCAGCTAAATGCTGCTCACACCTCAAGCTTCTCACATCTCTTAAGGGTCTAAATCATCACAAGACAATTTCACACTAGAAGCATCCATAATTTGGATAAATGCATTTTGGGAAAAAATTTGTACAATAAAGCATGTTTAGTAAAGCTAGAAGGGGTTTTTTGTGGGTGTGCTAAAAACCCCTCTTTGGGTGCCAAAACAAGTGGCTTCAGAGTACAACGACTCAAGGCATGGTGTTTGCTGCACTGACAATGTTCATGTTGAGTCTCTCTAAACCATAGCACAGAAATACCCCAGTTAGGGCATCAAGTGGGTACAGGAGCAGTGAACCTTAAATGTGATGCCACAGTGAAGGAGATCATGCATGTAGGAAAGAAAAAGCTTCCAAACTCCCATAGGGAACTACATTATCTCTACAGACTAAGGGCTGTTTTGAAGAGTATATTGTGACAACATTTCATTGGGGCACTTTGGACCAAAATCTGCGCTCGCAGCACGCACACAACTCCCACCTGCTCCAGTGGGATTTGAGTGATGACCTCAGAGGGCAGAGTTTGACCCTGGCTGGAATGAGTGCATATATTGTCATGAGGAAAAGGGGTTTAATCCTAAGAAGTGGAAACAGGCAGGCAACAAATTATGACCACTGAGAAGATGCTTACTATTATTTTCATGCACAATAGCAGCGTGATTTTGTCTGATGATCCTACTACAATGAGGGTGTATTTCAAAACTAAAGTCCTTAACTAGTGGTAAAAATACTTGGATAATAATTTTACTCCAGCAGGTTTAGAGCCAGTGACTTGGCAGGTCCCACAGCCTATTTTACACTGAGATGCGTATTTTTCTGCTAACTGGTTAAAATATGATGCAAACAACTAATAGCATTCAGGCACTCTCCTTTTAAAAGCAAAGTTTACCAATTTAAATCAAAATGCTTCTTCAGAGAGTAATCTTCACACTGATTTTTGGACAAAGCAGGTGTTTTTACTAGACAAAGTAGGTGTTTTAATGTGACTTATGAAGTATTTGCAAAGTCTTGATGAGGGCACACCTCTAAACCCCTCATGGGTGTTGGTAAAACAGACTCATTCGTGATTATATTGCTGCAACTCCTCAGTCTGGATATTACTGCAGTGCAGAAGTGCAAATGGGGAATTTTGCTCAGTTGTGTTATTTATATGAGTGAGGCAGGAGCTAGACTGGGAACTGGAGGACTAATGGGGTGTGTGTGTGTGTTTCTTTTTCCCCTTTTTAAGTGAAGACATTTCAGGTTGGATGACACAGCCAGGTCAAAAACTAATTATAAAAGGCAACACACCTCATCTGTGTAACAAAAACCTCTAGTATAACAAAAACTCCATTAGAAATGGGAAGGGTCTCCTAAACATAACAGTTATTAACTGAACCATTTCAGATGAAGGTGATTCTAACATCTTAATTCATTTTTTTCCTAAATCTTCAGGAGGACCCCTGATGACAAGAAGAGTTTTCTTTATTTGAGGAAGACAGTCTCCATCTGAGCATACATTTGTATTTCCCTCCTTGGAGATCAAAGGGCAAACTTTTCATGGTGGAATACTCTGATCTGCTACTTGAATAAATTTCCTCAGTTTAATCTAAATGCCTGGAAGTATTTTAGAACTGGAATTTGATAAAGAAAAGGCTTTTTAAGTGCATACATTCATGTAGCTGATGACTGCCTGCTGGCATGACTTGCTCCCTTTATGCAGATATAAAGAAAGCAACTGGCACAAAACCAAGATCTCTAGCTCACATTTGTGCTACTTGTAGTTGTTCTCTGTGCAAAATTAAGAACTAGTTTGTACATGGAGTAAATATTGCATGTGGTTCCAGTTCATGGTTAACTGGCTGGTCATGCTACGTATACTTATTTCTGGAGGTTCCACTGGAAGGTTTGAAAGGTTTTGAGGAGAGACCGATAGAGTGACTTTTAAAATGACCAGCTACTCGTGTTAAAACTTTGAGTTGTTCTACATAATATTCTGCCAAGGCATTTCCCCAACAGCTTCAGTTACTACAGACTGTGGGCAGCAGGATATGGTCATTTTAAAGGAGCTCAAGTCTACATTTATTGATGTCACTACTCACACATAAACTTTCATTTTAATGGAACTGGAAGAACACATTCAAATACACCCCCCCCAAATACAATTCCTCTCTTCTCCAGCTTTCACTGGGCCAAGACTTCCCAGTCTTAAGTATATTGGATAGATTAGTTGTGTAGAATGAATGTGCTGATCAAACACTATAGAACAGCAGAGGCAGTGGAATAAACCTTCTCTGAAGATATCCAATTGCTTAGGGACATCAATAGTAAATCTGCTTTTCTTGCCCATGTTTTCCCCTGTACGTTGCTCATGCTTTTATTTCAAATGTGCAAGGCTGATAAGCTGTAAGCCCATATAATTTAGCAGAATTAGAAGAAGACTTTCTGCTACCAACTTCTTAGTAGTTCTTTAAATGCTCTACATCTGGTAGGTTTATCCAACTACCTTCTTTAAAAAGGAGCATAAGGGATGAAGCATATAAACAGCCACATAGCATCATGCAGCTGATGCTGGACTGATGCAATGCACTAGAGATTTAACTTCTGAGCAGAAGGGAAATAACAATTCTTAGTGCCCATAATGCCATTTATAGGAACACCAGCAGTAGAGAGGCACTGGCAGGTGGAACTGGGAATAAGTGCAGGAGAACTTTCTTAGGTGGCTGTGAATATCTCATGACCTCCAGCAAGCTGCTCTTGCTGTGTACATGTCTACAGCCAAGAGTGGATACTTTGTATGGTCACAGAGACCTTCTCCATAAGGCTGGAAGGACACTAAGGTCCCAGCTCCCTCATATGCAACTGGTAGCTGTAAGAACTGCTTCATGCCTGGACCTTCCTCCAGTGAGCTCACAGTGCCAGGAGCCCAGAGCTGAGAGGTTCCCTATCCATGCAACCATGTACCTAAAGAAGCTGATGGGCAACCTGCTCAGAAGCTCCCTGGGCCTCTGCACCATGTGTCTTCCTGTGAATCTGGGAAATTGTGACAGAACGAGTGCACACAAAATCAAATTAATTATCATTTCAGGAGCCTCCATAATATCTTCGAGTCATTTCACTCTTTAGGATGGCTTGGGTTTTTGTTTTATTTGGCTATCAGGATACACAGATGCTGACCTTGTGCAGGGCACACTATAAATTTGATCAAACTGGAGATCTTAACTGCCAGTTACAACACAGAGAAATGGGGAAACCTGTACCCTGCATTGATTGAAAGAATTGAGGGAAGCAAAACCTGTTGTGGGTGGGGATTTTTTGCCTAACAGTCAGGAAGACAATTTTTGTTGCTCACCTGGTAAACATCAATATGTGCTGCTGAGGAGGAAGAGCTTGAATTGCTTGCTTAAAAATGCAGCATATTGAATTTATGTCTGACTTGGTCAATTATGGTAATTTGGGAGCACTTCTGACATTTGTTAATGCAGCGTGAGAAGGCTCAGGCTGCTCACACTGGTGGCAGTTTATAGAAAATTCTCATTTTTATACATTTTATGTTCATCTATTATTTCATAGGGGGAAAATGTGAGAAGTTATAGGCACAATTTGTACTACGAGAGTGACATTTCTTATTTGAATAGTTTAGCTTTTAAATGCCTGGTCTGTGCTTAATCAGATAACTGTGAAAGTTGATAGAGTTAGTGGCAAGTCAGTGGAGAATGGCCCATCATGGAGTTATTAAAGCAGACAAGCACATTATCACTACACAAAAGAACTTTACTGCAGTACCTTCCTCTCGCCACAGTATGTTTGCAACTGCAGCATCAGAAAATTGGGGAAGCCAGAAAACACCCAGGAAAGGAAAAAAAAGAAAACAAAACAAACACAACAAAACAATGTCAAAACTTCCATTGCAGCACATCAGTGGATTAGCACTCATGTTTACACGAACTAATTGGTGAAAACCTTGTAACAGTCATTAAAATGAAATATTAGAAAAGATAGATGGTTCTAAACACATTTGCTCCTACTGCAGACCATTCCGAAACACTGACATGGGAAAAGTCCTCCCTAAAATAAAGCAAACTCCAGCCTGTGAAAAGACCAAAGTCTTACTAAAGAGAAGACATTACTTCCAAAGGCAATTTGAGTTATGGGACAGGCTGTGATTTTCTCTCCAGGTTCAATCAGAAGCCTGAGACTTGCAGTTTAGAGCAGCCACAGGTTGTGCTGCATTCCTTCTTGGATTTTCATGTCACTACATTCTCTTTTAGGGTTCCAATCCCCTTTGAAAGTGCATCTACATTTGAATTTCATTTTAAGATACATCCAATTATTTCTCAACACTGTGCAATTTCCCTTGCTGAAGAATTCAAGGGAAAATGACCCATATTAACAAGAGTACATAAATCTGGTTAATGAGGAATAGAATATATTTTCCAAAGAATCTCCATGAGAGCACAGATTTATGGCTAACATCCTTTTCAATTCTTGCTCTATATTAACAGCCAGAAAAGCAGCAAATAGCCCTTTTACACCTAGCCTTTCCCTATCACCATCTACCCATGCAGTCTTCAAGGTAGTTAAGACAGCAAATTTAGGAAGCATCAGGCTTCTGAGAGCTGTTCCACTTGAGAAACTAGTCACCTCCACCATTAATTGTGTTTTGGGGACACTGTGGTCACTGCTGTATCCTACAGGAGGCTGGGAGAATATTTGTCTTGGAAGCCAAAGATAATTTCACACTGAGGGAAACCCATATTGCTAGCTAGTGATGCAAATACTGGTAAAATACTGAATTCAGCCACTATTTTTCAAGCATCTACTTATTTGAGAACTTCACCTCGTAACTGGCTTTAAAAGAAGAAGTCTTGGATAGAAATCAGTGACATTTGTTTCCTAAACCCACATATAATGCTGTGAAATATTAGATTTGGGATTCTTTGTTATCTAAAACTATCACAAAGTTGTAACTTTAGTAAAAATGTTACCTGTACCATATCCAGAACACTTCTGACACATAGAATCATTTTGGTTGGAAAAGACCTTTAAGACCATCGAGTCCAACCATTCTCTAACTCCACCAAGTTTGGCACCAAACCTTGTCCCTCAGCATCACTTCTCTGTGGCTCTTAAAGGCCACCAGGGATGGGGATTCAACCACCTCTCTGGGGAGCCTGTTCCAGTGTTTGAGAACCCTTTCAGTGAAACAGTTTCTTCTAGTGTCCAGCTGAGGAGATTTTACCATCCTCACATGACTCCTTCCCAAAATAGTCAATAACCCTCTGGTTAAAGTGCAGACTAAACTGCCATTTCCTTATGAGTAAGAGCCCAACACACCACATGCAGTGGACTGAGCTACAGAATTCCACACGTACCATCAGATTTAGATTCTCTTCAAAGAAATAAATAGGTGGAGAATGGAACTTACGGGTCTTTCTTGCTGAATCTTCTATGAAAAGTGAAGATATGTCCTCGTCCACTCCCACTTCATTTTTAGCAATGCAGGTGTAGGCACCGGTGTCTTCATACCGCACACTACTGATATGAAGCTCGCTTCCATTTGCTGTAAGAAAGACACCCACAGTGTTCCTCACTGTTGCTAATTGCTTTTCCTGCCCTTAATCACCTTCCATTGCCACAAAAGGGTGGCTTCACCACACACAGTTTCCCCAAACATAACTAGAGGTATATGGGGGACTCTCATGAGAGCTGATGTTTTGTTTCTTTCCATTAGCACGGACATGCTCGGTGCCACAAACAAACAAAGAACAATCCCAAGTGCAAACAATAAATTACATTTCATTTAGTTGTTCTTGTTAAATAAATTGCTTTGGCTTTAGTGGAGAGAAAAATAACTTCGATTTTGCAAACTGTTTCTCATCAGATCACCAAAATCTTTGGGTTGGGAGGGGTCTTTCTACAGTTCCTTCTGTAATTTTATTTCTTCAGCTTTGCTGCTTGAGCCCTTTGGAAGCTTTGGAGATATCATACCCAACTACACAGGGACACCTGTGTGGCCAACTCTGGTTGAGTGCTGCAATGCACCACAGCCAGATTTTGGGGCAGGTGGGGAGGTTTTGAATATTTTTATGCAGAAAATTGCCAAGAAATGTTTTTGCCTTTCATTGTGGCTGCTGCGCCCTCATTGGAACAAGGACCAAGAGAAGTGAAGAGCTTGATTCCCTCTGCAAAGGTGGGTAAGAGGAGAGGGGAATCACAGATTGATTCTTCACTGACCTGCATCCTGTATAGTGCTTAGACCTGAACAAAACAATAATAGAATCATAGAATTGTTTCAGTTGGAAAAGACCTCTAAGATCATAGAGCTCAGCCACCAACCTAAGACCACCACGTCCATGAAACCATGTCCCAAAGTGTCATGTCCACATGGTTCTTGAACACCTCCAGG
The DNA here is from genome assembly GCF_014839835.1 of Dryobates pubescens. Classification (NCBI taxonomy): domain Eukaryota; kingdom Metazoa; phylum Chordata; class Aves; order Piciformes; family Picidae; genus Dryobates; species Dryobates pubescens. The sequence goes on from NC_071627.1 coordinate 8,039,751, forward strand.
GATGGTGACTCTACCACCTCCCTGAGATGCCTGTTGCAATGCCTGACCACTCTTGCAGGAAAGAAATTGTTCCTAACATCAAACCTAAACCTCCCCTTGTGCAACTTGAGGCCGCTCCCTTTCATTCTATCACTTGATACCAGGGAGAAGAGACCAACCCCCACCTCACTTCTTTAATACAGCCATACTCAAGAGGCAGTGGAGAACCAGCCACTGCCTGTGTTTTAAGAGAACACCATTACCACGATATCAATCAATACTGTGTTTCCCTAGAAATTCACAGGGGGCAAAAAGATCAGAAGACAGACCAGAGGGTTTAGTAACACGATTTCCAACAACCGCGGCTTAGTGCGAGTACAAGAACTTCTGGTTTAAAGTGCAAAATAATCCCCCTTAATCCCTGACTACAATACTTTAATTAATCAGAATTCTGCTCTTACCTAGCAGTGTGAGTTGTTTGGAGAGTTTTGGCATGATATCAATGCCGTTCTTCAGCCAGCTAATCCGAGGATTAGGGATGCCTTCGGCATGACATTTCAGGCTGGCCGACACACCGGGCTCCTGCGCCTGCGTCTCGGGGTAGACACGAATCACCGGCGGCACTGTGGAAACAAGGAATTGGTGCCTTGCAACTCCCCTGGGAAACAAGGAAGTGGTGTTTAAAATTCCCTGGGAAACAAGGAATTGGTGCCTTGCAACTCCCCTGGGAAACAAGGAAGTGGTGTTTAAAATTCCCTGGGAAACAAGGAATTTGTGCAACTTGAGTATCAACTCCAAACCGTCACTGAATCTAGTACAGAAGGGACTGGCATTCTTGCCCATTAGAAGGAGCAGAATATTCACCATTTTAATTCAGTACCCATCAGGAAATAGCCTGAACATTCACTGCCTGCTGTTCTGAACAATAAACTGTTTATATACTTATCAAGAGCTAAAGGGTGAGGAGCAAGATGATGGGGTCAGATTCTTTTCAGAGGTGCCCAGTGAAAGGACAAAGGGCAACAGGCGCAAACTGAACCCAGCAGGTTTCAACTTATGGAAAAACTTTGGTGTAAGGGTGCTGGAGCCCTGGAGCAGGATGCCCAGAAAAGTTGTGGAGTCTCCTCCGGAGAGATTCCAAACCCACCTGGCCATTATGATCCTGGGCAAGCTGCTGTGGGTGCCCTTCTTTAGCAGGGAGATTGGATTGGATGACCTTCAGAGGTCCCTTTCAGCCCCAACCATGCTGGGATTCTGTTTATAAATTCCTCTTCCATTTTTCTCTGTGGCTTTCAAAACATGACTTACCTTGTTTCAGGAAAGCCCCTCTGAACTATTTAATACACTCAATTGGCAGAACTACTCATTATAGTACATTTACAGACAAGTTAATTGATTTTCAATCATGTTGCCTTCATTACTCAAATCAACAAGGCTTAATATCACCTATTAGCTACTTCCTAAAAATTTACTCACATAACTTAAGAGAAAATTGGCAATATTGCAACATCAGTAAAAATTCCCAGTGGCACCCTCCTTCCTTTCACCTCAAGGTGAAGAGAAAAGAAGATGTCCTCTCAAGGAAAGGACATACATAAACAGAAATGTGAAGGTGTGCTGTATCATGACTGATGGTATTTGAAGGGTGCTCTGTTTCAGAACCAAATGATCAACTTTTCTACCAGATGAGGACATTTTGGGACTCATGATGTAACTGTTGAAAGGTGTAAAGCTTTGTAAGACCATGGTCAGAGTCAAACCTGGATGTGATATGTGGGTGTTCAACTTCCTCCTCAAGTAAAATGAACAACCTCTGCTGTCACTAGTGTAGGACTGAGGAAAATTTGTGGTGTTTTTTCTTTCAAGAAAGTCTGAATGAATTAACAACAAACTTCTACTGGAAATCACTCATTTAAGGTAGCTAATCCACTACTGTGGTTTTATCTAGTATGCCATTAGGTGGGTGCAGTGAGGTGGGGGTTAGACTCTTCTTCCTAGTATCAGGTGATAGGATGGGAGGAAATGGCCTGAAACTGCAACAGGGGAGGTTTAGGTTGGAAATTAGGAACAATTTCTTTCCTACAAGAGTGGTCAGGCACTGGAAGAGGCTGCCCAGAGAGGTGGTGGAGTCACAGTCCCGGGTGGTGTTCAAGAAACCTGTGGACATGGCACTTGGGGACATGGTTTAGTGGCCATGGTGCTGTTAGGTTGACAGTTGGACTTGAAGATCTTAAAGGTCTTTTCCAGCTGAAACAATTCTATTTTTCTGTGACAAGACTGGCAAAATTAAATTTTCTTAACAGTTGCTTTAGAATAAAATGAAATCTGTGTTTGCAGCTTGCTGTCTATAAATCCATATGGGGACAGTTTAAATAATTCCATTCACTAGCACACACTTTCCATCCTTCTATTTCTATTTTTTCATGAGCCTTACCAGAGAGAGCTGGATTTTACTTCTGCTTTACCTAGCAGCTGCCAAGCATTAACCAGAGCTGAGTCATCAGCTTGGAAGGAAATCAGCCACGACACAAAGCCCTCAAGACTCCTTGCTTTTATAGCTTTAAAAGCAAGAGATTGTTCAAGTGTAATCAGAGAGGAAATGCCAGAGGCAACTGGAGAGACAAAGAAATGGGAACTTCTAGCAAAGGAATGGTTTTAAACTACACCTTTGCACTGGACATGTTGTGGATTTATATCCTCATCTTCTATTCCCTTTACTTGAGAAGAAAATGTGTTGTAAGATATTGGAGGAAGTTCACCACTGAGGGTGGTGGAATATTGGAACAGGCTGCCCAGTGAGGTGGTGGAGGCTCCATCCCTGGAGACACACAACAGGGAGGACTAGATGAGCTTTAAAGGTCCCTTCCAACCCAGTGCATTCCATGATTCTATTCTTTGCAGGGCAGCAAGTAAAAAAACATCCAACAGCTTTTTAACCAGGAGATTGCAAAAAGACAAGGTTTGCTTTATTAAATTGAGTTTTCATATTCTCCATAGAAGCATTCACCAGCTTTTTATCTTATCTTCCTTCCATTACTGTTAGGGTTGGTGCTCCTCCTGATTTCAGGAGGTGCCAGATCAAGCAGAAGGCAAGCAAAGGCAGTGATCTGCTGTTGGAAAGGGCTGGCAGCTGTCAGAGCCATCCCTGTATTTATTTAAGAGACAGTGCCCAAGCAATTCGGGGAGTAAGGCTGAGAGTCAGGAGCTTCTCATTCCATCTGCACCTCAGAAAATTCATTTAAATTTCTCTGAATCAGTGTTTCCAGGCACGATAGGATAAAGATAGTAATTTCTGTCCACTTTGACAGAATGCTATGAAGGTCCTGCACTCAGTGCTTGTCTCACCTATGATTTGCTTGCTACTAGTAACATTTTTAGAATGATTTACAAACTGAGGTCCATTGACAGCCTGTGTGATTTATTCTGACTCAGAGATGAGAAGTGGTTTGTCTCCTACAAATACATAGGGAAAAAAGCACAATACCCAAGGAGGTTAGATGCCCAAATCCTGGCAAAATCAGCTGACAGGTAGCACTTAGTGTCATAAAATCACAGAATCTTTTTGTTTGGAAAAGACCTCCAAGATGCCAGGTCAACACTAAACCACATCCCCCAGCACCACATCTACACAGCTGTGAAACCCCCACAGGAATGGGGACTCTACCACTGCCCTGGGCAGTCTGTGCCAGACTTTGACAACCCTTTTGGGGAAGAAATTGTTCCTTGTGTCCAACCTCAACCTTCCTTGGTGCAACTTGAGGCCATTTCCTCTTGTGCTATTGCTTGTTCCTTGTGAGGAGAGATCACCTGGTTCCAGCCTTCTTTCAGGGAGTTGTAGAGAGCCAGAAAGTCTCCCATCAGGCTCCTTTTCTTCAGTCTGCACAACCCGAGTTCCCCCAGCTGCTTCTCAGCAGACTTAAGCTCTGGATCCCTCACCAGCCTTGTTGCTTTTCTTTGGACCCACGCCAGCACCTCAAGGTCCCCAGGCACAACCTGCCATCCCCTTGCTGGACTCAAACCCTTCTCTAACATGTTCTAAACAGACAAAGCTATCAGAGCCATTTTACTCCAAGCTCAGTGGCTTTTTCTCACCCACCATCTCTTAGAGGAGACAAAGCCCATCCCAGACATCCACTTTTTAAGGCTCCCAAAACCAGTGTGAGTTGATATTTTCTTATAATGGTCTCCTTCAGAGTTTTCTTTTCCTGTGGGCACTCATGCTAGCGCTCCCGGTGACTGCCACAATGACCATGTTCCCTAGAACAACTCTAGAGAGCAGAGTGGTCTCTCTCAGCTTTTTGCCTCACCCCATGTTAATCTGCATGTGAGCAATCCCCATATTTTAACTGCAGGGCTGGAAGAACAAAAGATTTATTCTGCAGGAGGTAGCTCAGGGGTCCTAGACACTGAATCAATGTTCTGCATGAAAATTAGCTTAACGTGAAATTATAGCAAGGTGTCTTTTCAAGAGTGATTAATAAGGGATCTGTGTTTTCACCCACAAAAATATGTGTTGCACCTCCACTCCTGCTCTCTTATCATTTTCCTGCTCCTTCCATTTTTAAACTTTTTATTTCTCCTCCCCTGCCTTACATAATTCATCGCACAGGTAAATTATTGCATGCAACTGCCTTGTGATCACAGCAAACCGCAGAATGCATTTTTATTGTCCTTGCTACAAATTAATACATTCCAAGTAAGCACATTTTACTTTACACTTGCAAAGGTTTCAGCTCCAAGACTTTGGAATATATGGATTATCCTTTGCTATTGCCCTTGGTGAATATATATCATTGCTAACCATTAATGTGCCTGCAGCCAAGGGCAATATAAAAATGCTATTATCTTAAGCAAAAGAGGAAAAAAGAGGCATTCAAACAAGTATGAGATGGGGTAGATTGCCTTCCACTGCATACTGAGCAGCACCTTCTTTGTGAGCAGACCAATTCATTCCAATAAACCAGCTCAGGTGATAAAGCACAGATGGTGGAGCCAAGCCCCAAAGACATACATTGCTGCTATAGGACCTATATCCTCCAGAGCTTAGTGATGATTAATAGATTAATCATGTCCTTCAGATGCTTTAATCTTTCCATTTATGAGTTGAAAGCAGCTTGCAGCACTGTACTTTTTCTCTTGAAAAGCCACACTAACATAACATCTGTGTCTAAACCATCTCTCTGTTACTGGGAAATGTGTCCTATTGGACCCTTCTAATTGGGCTGAGGATTGAACAGCTTTTAAACACTGTTTTTAAGGAATACAATATTCTGATTTATGCTGATGTTTTCCAGAGTGCAAGGACCAAGGAAAATGATGTCCTACACTCAGCAGTCTCTTGATTTCCACCTATCAATTTTCATAGTTGATTACGATTTTATGAGATTCTTTATCCTCAGCAACTCTTTTTCCTCTTGAAAGTGACAAATTGCTTTTCCTCCCTACAGTTAGCACATGCTGTACACATTTCCCAAGCAATATCCATAGGTAGGAGAGAACATAATTTTCCTGCTGTTCTTGGCTTCTCCTGATCAAAGATACCAGAAAGATGAATTTTGCATTCTTCAGCTTTGTGCTGCCGTTCAGCACGTTCTTTTTCTCCAAAGACATTAAGGGCCAGCTGTACAAATACACGGACTTAAATTTTATCACAGCTGTGCATCCTAAGGCTGATGAGCTCAACCCAAACCTACCATGTCAAGGGGCTGGAGAACAGGTCTTGCAAGAAGCAGCTGAGGAAACTGGGGTTGTTTGTTCTTTTCCTCTTGTCCTGTCACTTGTTCCTTGGGAACAGAGACTGACATCCCACCTGGCTCCAGCCTCTTTCCAGGGAGTTGTAAAGAGCCAGAAGGTTTCCCCTCAGCCTCCTTTCCTCCAGACTGAACAACCCCAGTCCCCTCAGCTGCTCCTCCAGACCATTCACCAGCTTTGCTGCTCCTCTTTGGACTGTCACCTAATTGATGAGCTGTGAGAAGCCAGTGTCATGGTCTAAAAAGAGACAATGGAGGAAGCAAGATAAAGAGAATATGTTCGATAAAAGTATATAAAGAGAGTGCATATAACTAGCAGCAGATTCTTTTAAGGAGAAAAAGGCAAGAAAAGGGAAATATTTTATAAGCTGGACTGATGGGAACTGTAAACCTTGGCCCACGTTTAGAGGACACTGGAAGAGCTACTGCAGCTTTGAAAACACTGAATTAACTGAAACACAGTCTAAAACTTTGGACCTGCTTGTATGCAAACAGTGAGTCTGGGAAGGGTTGAGGATAAACCTTTTTACTTTCAGTTGGTTCTTTTCTCCCTACTCTTTCCCAGTAGAGAAATTTGGAGGTCTGTCTGTTAAAAAGAAAAGAAAAAAGAAAACCAACACACAATTCTGATTGCTTTCATAGAACAAAGCTCTGTGTTTTTGATGTTAGAAGTGTATCAGTGTCTCTCTGGAGGAGGCAGGTGAGCAGATACATCTGAGTTCTGGCTGACTTGGTTCTGTCACATTCTCTTATCATTTTAGTCCAACACAGAAAGCAAAAGAAACCCTCCCATTCTGAAGATGGAGTTTTCAGTTTTACATAGACAGACAGAGACAATCCCCAGCGCTGAACAGAGCCCATCAACTACACTTGGATTCTCGGCATGCTCACACAATTCAGCTTTCTTCTCTCTATTCCTGTCAAGAGAAATTCCTCAATTTGTCCTTTAAGTTACTAGAAAACAAGAAGGATTTCCTGAGCAGGTGGAACCCCACCATGCAGGTGAGGGTAAGCAATGCTGACTTGTCATGAGTGCTGTAGCCCCAGCATCAGTTGCTGCAGGAAATCATGACACAGGCAGGGAAGAAGAAAATTTTGTGCTGTTTGCAGACAGCCAGCCATGTCAAGAACTGCAAATACCCAGCTGTGCAAAGCCTAATGGCTCACAGGGGAATATCAGATGCTATAAGATGAAGATTTCAAGACCCATCAGTGCTTTCTAGCAGGTCAGGTTTGATACCAGAAGACAGGGAAAGAGGGGGAACTAAAGAGAGTCCATTGGAGGCTACAGAGATGCTGAGGGGCCCTGGAGCCTCCTCAGTGAGGAGGAAAGGCTGAGAGTCTTGGGACTGTTGAGCCTGGAGAAGAGCAGCCCCAGAGGGAATCTGATCAATGCTCAGCAAGAGCTAAAGGGTGGGATGCAAGAAGATAGGGCTAGACTCTTTTCAGTGATGCCCAGCAACAGGACAAGGGATAAAGGACACAAACTGGAACCTACAAGGTTCCATTTGAAGATGAGGAGAAAATTCTTTGGTGTGAGCCTGCTGGAGCAGGCTGCTCAGAGAGGTTGTGGAGTCTCCTTCTATGGAGAGATTCCAAACCCACATGGATGCTGTGGGTGACCCTTCCTTTAGCAGAGGGAGTTGGACTGGATGGTTTCCAGAGGTCCCTTCCAACCCCCACTGTGTTGGGATTTTGGGATTCTATGACATGGCATTTTTTACAGTATTTAGTGACTATGTAGCAACATTAAAAAGCCAACACTGATAGTGAGGGTGTTTTGCACGTTCTCCTATTACTAAGAAAAACCACATACAGCTGTGGTGTGAAACTTCCATTTAAAAAGAAAATGGGATCTTTCAAAAACAAGTTAAATCTAAGTGGCAGGCACGAGTACAAAACAAATCACCCCCCTCTCCACACTCCCTCTCGCTTTGCTTTCATTCTGGGTTTAGTTTCAAAGCCTTTGGGCCTTCTATTCTCAGTGATGATCAAGCCTACATTGCTGTCTGCCAACTAAACTCCATTCAGACCTCATAATATATCACATAATATACACAGGATTAAGTTGTTAGCTCCCTTTTCTTTCAACTGCCATTCATCAAACAAATAGCACTTTGAGGAAGGAAACCTATTTTCCCAGCTGCAGCACACACAATCTAGTTATCCACATTGCTGGGACTTTGCAGTTTACTGTCTCAAAAGATGACAAATTATTATGTAGAAACATTAAGTCACTTTTCCCTCAAATCAGCTGGATGCTTTGTGCTCTCCCCCAGGTACTTGCTGCGGGTGGGGAGCACTTAGGCAAGTCCAGAAGACCTGAGCTGCAGTCAAACCTAAACCCCACATCCACCATGGCACTTCTAAAGTGCATAAATCTCCCTTTTCACTCTTTCTCTTTGTGTCAGCCTCAGTCTGTTCAGCTGTGTGTAGTGATCTGCTCTTGCCAGCTGAAAGCTCTTGTTTGTAGAGGTCGGTGTGAATCAAGAGAGAGAGGTAAACATTCATTTTCCTTATAACACTTTGAAACATGAGCCAGCTTGTGCCCAGGTGGCCAAGAAGGCCAACAGCATCCTGGCTATATCAACAGTCATGTGAGCAGCAGGACCAGGGAAGTGATTTTCCCTCTGTACACAACACTGGTGAGGCTGCATCTTGAGTACTGGGCTCAGTTTTGTGCCCCTCGCTCCAAGAAGGACATTGAGGTGCTGAAGCATGTCCAGAGAAGGGCATCAAAGCTGGTAAAGGGTCTGGAGAATAGGTCTGGTGAGGAGCAGCTGAGGGAACTGGGGTTGTTCAGCCTGGAGAAAAAGAAGGCTGAGAGAAGTCTCCATTACTGCCTACAATTCCCTGAAAGGAGGTTGGAGTTAGGTAGGGGTTGGTCTCTTCTCCCTAGTAACAAGTGACAGGATGAGAGGAAATGGCCTCAAGCTGCACCAGAGGAAGATTAAGTTGGCTATTAGAAGAAATTTCTCCACTGGAGGAGTTCTCAACCACTGGAACAGGCTCCCTGGGGAGGTGGTTGAATTCCCACTGGAGGGACTGAAAAGCTGTGTAGATGTGGTGCTGAGGAACATGGTTTAGCACCAGACTTGGTGGTTGAATATTGGTTGGACTTGATGATTTAAAAAATATTTTCTGATCAAAACAATTCTATGATTCCATGATAATAGATCCCCTGTAATAAAAAATTAAGGAATTTGCCTGTAAACCTAAATATTTTCAGAGCAGGATACATCATAATCTGCCCATAGTGAGCAATGTGTTACCCTGTTCCCTAGTCTGGAGATACTGCTGGTCCTATTAGCATGTGTAAATACGGTCAATTTAAAGCTGGACAATTTGCTGCTGAAGAGGTGGATGCTCTATGGGCTCATTCCTCCATGAAATGCCAGTTTAAGTTAATGCAATTTTGAACTACATCCAGCTGACTGAGTTTGAGGTCAGAAGAAAGATAGCAAACGCCTGAATATAAGTTCCACCAGGTGCAAATGTGGTCCAGAGGACAGAGGTGAATGAGAAGGCTGGAGGCCCATCTGATTCTCTCACCTGTAAAATGGTTTGCCCTCATTTTGCAAACTAGTGGGTCATATCCTCATCCAGTATAAAGAGCCCTCAGCAAACAGAATGGACTACAACTGGGTAATAATCTGATATGCAGCTGGGAGTGGGGGAGCTGCCTTTGGAAACTCTGCTCTGTTTATTTAAATACCTTTGGCTATTTCATGCAACAGATATGATTTCCTGAAGGAAGACATTATTGAAGCAAGACTTCTGTTGACAAAAGTAGTAGTAATTAGTCTAAGAGATGCTTTGAAACACTGCTCTTAACTGGATGGAAATGGTGCTGACAGCTTGGTCTCCAGTTAGGACACTTGCAGAAGCCCAGGTAATTATACACATTCTTTCTTGGGTCCCTTCCTTTTTGGTTGCCTGTGTGATGGAATGTGTGAGCAAACCCTGAGCTCCATTCTCACTCAGTATGGTCCAGTGGAAGATGTCCCTGCCCACGGTGGGAGGGTTGGAACTGGATCTTTAAAGTCCCTTCCAACCTAAACCATTTTACAATTCTACGAATTCTATGGCTCTATGCATCTGTGAATCATATTCTATGATTCTGTGAATCATAAAATCATAGAATGGTAGAGGTTGGAGCTTACCTCTGGAGACCATCCACTCCAACCCCTTGCTGACACAAGTTCGCTTAGATCAGGTTGCAGGGGAACATATCCAGGTGAGTTTGGAATCTCTCCAGAGAAAGAGACTCCACAACCTCTCTGGGCAGCCTGCTGCAGTGCTCCAGCACCCTCACAGCAACAAGTTTCTCCTTAAGATCAAATGAAACCTCTTGTGTTCTAGTTTGTACTCACTGTCCCTCAGCCACCACCAAGAAGAGCCCAGCCCTATCCTAATAACCTCCACCCCTTATATGCACTCATGCAGAGACACTTAGGTGCATGGCTTTTCACATCTCTGCGCAAAAAAGAGGAACACACAGCATTGCTTACAGGAAGGTTTTTACATGGATTGTCACACATGTCATTTACTAACCATTCACCTGAAGGATGTGGGTCTGATACAGCTCTTCATAGCCATAGGCATGACAGGTGTAATTGCCCATGTGAATAGTTGTTACCTTGGTGATGTAGAGGGAATCATCTTCTCCAAAATCCTGTATGCAACAAAAAGACAGGAAAGGTGCCTTATTAGTTAGCAAAGAATCCTTTTAAACACCCACCACATGAAGGGAGGCAACCTGCCCAGTGGTTCTGAGAGCAGTACAGCTTGGGAACACAGCTGGAATTGTGAACAGTCGGTTTTAAAGTGCATAAATCGATGTGTAGGGAGAAAATGAGCAGCAATTGGAGAGTAAAGCAAAGCAACTTGTCTGAGAACAGGAACTTTTGTGCTGGTTGCTAACAAGGTGCTCTTTGCACACACACACACATAAAGATGGCAATTTCCAGCTGTTTAATTTATGGGGGAATTTAATATCTACCAGCTACACTCAGATGAATAAAATGCTAACTTCTGGGTGGGTGATGGCTTCTTTTATCTAACCCAGCTCTCAGAAAATGCACTCTAACCTTCAGACTTGATGGGAAAAAACTGAAACTGTTTGTCACTTATCTCAGACAATATCCAAGGCAGGAGACAAGGAAGAAGACAAAAAGCTTTTTCTCCAAGAAACCTCTTTTGATCTGTAACTGCTTGACAAGTATCTTCCTTCATCTTCCCACATCTGCTCTTGCATTACTTCAATTTTTGATTACAGGTGGGAAGAACAGGACTTAGAGAGGTTTTGGTACTCGAATATGCTGTGCATGTGGCCTGCTTAGGAACTGATTTCAAATTGTAGTTAACAGACCCATAGCACTGATAGGTGCACAAAGCAGCTTCTCTTGCTATTCTGTTAATGTTCAGACTTCTGCAGCTCCAGAATGTTTGTACCTCTATGCAAACTCAGAAGGATGCACATAAAAAAAACCAGTTCATGAACTCAAAGAAGGTTTTTCTTTAATTAGCTCCATGCATGAAGCAAGCTAAACTAAACTCTTTGCAGAACTATGGCAAAATTCAATGTACACTCAGGCTCTCTACAACTATCTGAAGGGAGGTTGTAGACAGGCGGATGTTGGTCTCTTCTCCCAGGCAGCCAGCACCAGAACAAGAGGATAAAGTCTCATGCTGCACCAGGGGAGGTTTAGGTTGGATGTTAGGAAGAAGTTCTATACAGAGAGAGTGATTGCCCATTGGAATGGGCTGCCCGGGGAGGTGGTGGAGTCACCATTATTGGAGGTGCTCAGGAGGAGACTTGATGGGGTGCTTGGTGCCATGGGTTAGTTGTTTAGGTGGGTTGGATTGGTTGAGGGGTTGGACACGATGATCTTGAAGGTTTCTTCCAACCTGGTTGTTTTTTATTATTATTATTATTATTATTATTATTATTATTATTATTATTATTATTATTATTATTATTATTATTATTATTATTGTAATACCCAAGTGCAACAAGGTGAGTTGTTCTGCTCATGAAAACCCAAGGATTTTGTTTCAGATTTCCAATGTGGAGGTAGACAGCCAGGTGTGGAGGAAAAAACCCTTTCACAAAGCCATGCCTCCTGCCAGCCTTGTCCAGCAAGGCTACCAGCAGTAAAACTGGACATGCAGCACTGTAGTGCAGTCAGGAGGTGAAAACTCACAGCCAGGGTCTTCCAGCACAACTTGATTGAACCTATCAGGGTGAATGGGAATCCACACACAGAGGTGCTGCTGCTGCTCCCTTTCCCTGCTGCATCCTGTTACTGCCAACCCCCCTGCCAGGTGCTCAGAAATTACAAGCAGAAGTTGTTTGATCATAGGATGGGCTGCTTTCTAAACTAAAACCATTTGGGGCTCCTTATATCTCACATTCCTGCCTCTTCAGGGTGCATCTGCTTTACAGTTTGAAGCTTTTCTTTCCAGCCACGACACTTTGAACATTTTTTGAAGGAAGCTACGAAACTGAAGCAGACTGGCAATGCCAGCTGGCACCCTTCAAGAAAAGCACAAAGTAGCCCATCTCTTGCAGGATGGGATTGATCTGGCACTACTTTTGCTGGCTCTTAAAACTTCTCCAGTAACTTCTGTCTGGCACCAGAGAAATGTTATCATGTCTCTCCTCTCAGTGGCAGACCAGTACTGTCTGGGGGAAGGGAAGTTTGAGTTCTTGTCTGGGCTTTAGACACATTAAAAGGCAGACTGAGATGAGCAGTGAGAAATACAGAGTTTACAAGCAGGACAATAACCCTTCCCAAAGCATAGATCTTGACCTGGGAAGGTATAAACATAACCACTCTGGTTCTCTCTGCTACTCTAAGGCATGTGCTTCCCCAGCAGCAAATCATAGAATCACAGAATGATTCTGGTTGGGAAAGACCTTAAGGATCAGAGAATTATTGAGGCTGGAATAGAACTCTGAGATCATGAAGTCCAGCCTGTTGCCTAACATCACCACACTGACTAGACTGTGTCACTAAGTACCACATCCAATCTTTCCTTAATCACCTCCAGGGATGGTGACTCCACCACCTCCCTGGGCAGTCCATTCCAGTGTCTAATTACCCTTTCCATGAGGAAGTGCTTCCTAACATCCAACCTAAACCTCCCCTGTTGCAGCTTCAGGCCATGCCGTCTCATCTTGTCTCAAGTTATAGAATCATAGAATCAATAAGGTTGGAAAAGAGCTCAAAGATTACAAAGTCCTGTCACCCAAGACTTCATGATTACTAAACCATGGCACCATGTGCCATGTCCAATCCCCTCTTGAGCACCTCTGGGGATGGTGACTACACCACCTCCCTGGGCAGCACATTCCAATGGCTAACAACTCTCTCAGTGAAGAACTTTCTCCTCACCTCCAGCCTAAACTTCCCCTGGCACAATTTGAGACTGTGTCCTCTGTTGCCTGGGAGAGAAAGTTGCCTGGGAGAAGAGCCTGACCCCCACGTTACTACAACTTCCCTTCAGGTAGTTGTAGAGTGTGATAAGGTCCTCTCCCAAGTCTCCTCTTCACCAGGCTCAACAACCCCAGCTGCCCCAGCCCCTTCTCATAAGACTTTCCCTCCAGTCCCTTCATCAGTCTCGTTGCTCTCCTCTGGACTTGCTCCAGCACCTCAATAACTTTCTTGAAGTGAGTAGCCCAGAACTGCACACAGTGCCTGAGGTGAGGTCTCACCAGTGCTGAGTACAGGGACAGAATTACATCCCTAGTCCTGCTGGCCACATTATTTCTGATACAAGCCAAGATACCATTGGCTTTCCTGACACCTGGGCACACTGCTGGCCCATGTTCAGCTGGGTGTCAACCAGCACTGCCAGGTCCCTCTCTGCTCGGCTGCTCTCCAGCCACTAGTTCCTGCCTCCCTGGCATGGGCAGGGCCACCTTCTACTAGACCCGGATGCTCAAGGCCCCATCCAGTCTGACTTTGAACACTTCCAGGGTGCAAATGTATGAACAATTATAAAGAAGAGTAGTAAATCCATAGATTACACTGAAATGCATTATCTATAATCAAAAGCACCTCTGATAATGCTGTCACCTTGGGCATCAGGCAGATTTGGCATCTACACCATGGGATAAGTTGGTTAAGCTACCCAACACGTGACAAATACCTGCTCAGAAATTCCCATGTCAAGCGTTAGCCTGTTTTCTGGCCAGCTACATCTTTCCTGCCCCAAAGCACAGAGGCATGAGTAACTGCAAATGGAAAAGATATCAACCCTGCTCAAATGATATTTGCATGAGATACAGAAAATGCTTGCAGTGGAAGGGGACTTCATAACAGTTTTTAAAGTTAATCCCAAAGCAACTCAAATTGAGTTTAGATCAATAAAAGCGGGATGGTTACTTTTATGGAATGATTTACAAGGAGCTGTGGAAAAACAGGACAATAAACTCTTCTCTCTTTTAAGTATGATGCTTTCTTTAAGATATCTCAGGGAAAAAAAAATATTATGAATGCTTGGTTTGTGCTCTGTAATTGTCTTTTTATGGGCGATCTGTTTTTTTCCAATGCATACAAATGTATTAATATAAGTGAAGCCCCTTGCAAAACCCAAACTGATGCAAGAGTCTAGGATTATTCTCCCCCCTCTCCTCTTTTCTTGTAAAGAAAAGCTTATATTGGTAGAAGCATGGTTTATGACTTCTGAAAACTATTTTCTGGCTTCTAGCACTTAAAGAAGACTATCCAAGATAATTTAGGTTAACACTGTATCATTTATGTCAGGCATAGAAGGAAATTATCCACCTTGGACTGAAACCTGTGCACACCCAGTAAATTCACATCAGACTACAACATTATTAGGAATGAAGAGTATGGGATGTGGGAAAGAAAAAGGGATGATGACATTTAGACTCAGACTGATCCTTTTGTTGCTAGAGAAAGGATACTGAATTCTCTAACAAATGACTCTTGCTGTGTGTTTACAGCAGCTCATGGCTTACCCCTGTGTTTCCCTGTGGATATAATTAGTACATTAAGATTTCACAGTTACACTTTATCTATATGCATACAGTGTTATACATAAGCACTTTCCCTCTGTATTTTACAGGGGGGTGTTTGGAAGTGCTGTAAACCCCCAAGCCCTAGAGCATTAGGAAATGATGAGTCTTTGATTTCTTGATAGCTTCTAACCCTACATCTTACACAATCCTACCATGGTGGGGGTTGGAAGGGACCTCCGTGGATCATCCAGTCCAACCCCCCTGCTAAAGCAGTGACAGCAGCTTGCCCAAGATCACAACGTCCAGATGGGTTTGGAATCTCTCCAGGGAAAGATCATCCACAAGCTCTCTGGGCAGCCTGCTCCACAGCTTCAGCCCTCTCACACCAAGGAATTTTCATCCCTGGCAAGTGTCCTGCAGCACAGTGGGAAGCACCCTCCTCTGGGAGCTCTTAGGAGTTGCTTCAGTGCATGTCATGCCAAAAACTTTTATCAGGCAAGCGGGGGCTCTTTGAACAAAAGTTCTCAGAAACTGCTTAGTGCAGAACATTTTTAGAGACTCAAATTCTGAGCTCCATCCCTCCATCCAAACAGGCACACATAAGCTTGCTGGAAGAACTGGCAGGTGAGAAGCTGGGCTAGGAAGTGGGAACAGGAGTAATTCACAATGGAAAAGGGCAGAGGGAAACATTTCATGTGTTTGACTTCTTTCAGATGTTTTTGCTTGCAAAGCCAGGTTTCCAAATCATCAAGAGCCTAAAATCAGAGGGAACCATAAACATCAGTAAAACTGATGCAAGGAGAAATCTGTTTGGTGTGAGGGTACTGGAGCCGTGGAGCAGGCTTTCCAGAGAGGCTGTAGAGTCTCCTTCTGAGATTCCAAACCCACCTGGACACTGTGACCATGGGCAAGCTGCTGTGGGTGACCCTGCTTTAGCAGGGGCTTGGACTGGATTAAGGTCCCTCACAACCCATACCATGGGATTCAGTGATTCTGCAATATAATTCCTCTCTGCCCTGAACTATCCCATCTTTAAAGCAGAGATCTAAAGACTATGCAGGACTCCCAGTGAGTGCTGCACCCCACCAGGGACTGCCCTACTCCCCATCAATGGCCAACCATGACCTGGAAAAGGCATTTTTCTTTGGCATCCCATGAAAAAGGACAGGGAGCTGGGATTGTTTAGCCTGGAGAAGAGAAGGATCAGAGGCGACCTCATTGCCCTCTACAACTACCTGAAAGGTGGTCTCTTCTCCCAGGCAACCAGCACCAGAACAAGGGGACACAGTCTCAAGTTGTGCCAGGGGAGGTTTAGACTCGAGGTGAGGAAAAAGTTCTTCACTGAGCGAGTCATTCGTCATTGGAATGGGCTGCCCAGGGAGGTGGTGGAGTCGCCATCCCTGGAGGTGTTCAAGGGGAGATTGGACGTGGCACTTGCTGACATGATCTAGTTGTGAGGTCTGTTGGAACAGGTTGGACTTGATGATCCTTGGGGTCTCTTCCAACCTTAGTTACTGTGATACTGTGATACTGTGAAACCAGAAGAGAGGCAAAAAAAAAAAAAAAAAAGGTAAATCTGAGACATGGTTTTCTTCCATTACCACTGGAGGTGAATTTTCCTGTGAAGAGGAAGCAGGAAAAGTGATGAAAAGGGAGGCAGAAACTTCTCACCCCACAAACTGATGAGCCTCTCATCAAAGATAAGGATAAGGTGTTTATCACCTCTATTTTATATCATTAAAAAATAATGTTATGCTTTTAGGGGGGAAAAAAAAAATCCAGCCAACTATGCTTCTAATTTCCTGTAATTGATAAGGTCAACCAGCAGCAGATGATAAACTGACTTCTCCAACACTTTGTTTCCTCTTTTCGCTCCCTTTTTCAAACCAAAAGTTCTCTGCCCGTCGCGAGCTGTTTTTATGCCTTGCAGTTGCCCTTCAAATAAAGGACTGATTAAGTGACCTCAGTGTTTTAACTTTTCAAGATTGAAATATGCACCACGTTGCATTTTAATTAGAGAACAGCTCAATAGCCCAACAAATAATAATAAAATAAGTTGCCACCGCAGCCTGTCAGCTCCAGAGCATAACAAAGCAGATCCTGGAAAATGGGTATGGACCTTTGTTTTGTGTGCTGTGTCTCCTTTCCATCACTACTGATTACTCAAGGCATTGATCTTTCCAAAGAGCAGATTTTTCATATTTATTTATCCCATTTCTCCCTTTAATGCATTCCCTGGTCGTGCAGTCTGGAAACATCACACTCAGAAACGTGTAAAAAATTGCAGATTGCCTGTAAATCTCTTCCATGTTCTGTCTCAAGTGAAATCCAAGATGTGATAGGAACATCACAAATCTCCTGCACTGACACCCACGGATACAGCTGGTGTGAAGGGAGCCCACAATAACCTGGGGTGATGCTGGATTGTGTGAGGCACCTGCTCCCCCCCCTTTTTTGCCCTTTAATTAGATGGCTGGGGACTAGAACATCTGCCTTATGAAGAAAGTCTGAGGAACTTGGGGCTTTTTAGCTTGGAGAAGAGAAGACTGCACCAGGGGAGGTTTAGGTTGGATGTGAGGAAGAAGTTCTATACAGAAAGAGTGATTGCCCATTGGAATGGGCTGCCTGGGGAAGTGGTGGAGTCACCGTCATTGGTGGTTTTCAGGAAGAGACTTGATGGGGTGCTTGGTGCCATGGGTTAGTTGTTTAGGTGGTGTTGGATTGGTTGAGGGGTTGGACGTGATGATCTTGAAGGTCTCTTCCAACCCGGTCTGGTCTATTCTATTCTATTCTATTCTATTCTATTCTATTCTAAGAGGGGGTCTTCATAATGCTTATAAATACTTAAAGGATGGGTGTCAGGAAGGTGGGGCCAGGCTCCTTGCACTGGTGCTGAGTGACAGGACAAGGGGCAACAGGCACAAACTGGAACACAGAATGTTCCATCTAAACATGAGAAGGAAGGTCTGTACTTTGAGGGTGGCAGAGCACACAAACAGGATGCCCAGAGAGGTGGTGGAGTCTCTATTTCTGGAGTCATTCCAAAGCCACCTGGACACTGCAATTCTGTGCAGCCTGCTTTGGGTGAATCTTCTCTGACAGGTGGGTTGGACTAGATGATCTCCCCTTCCAACACCCATTACGTTGGGATTCTGTCATTTCAGATGGTTTTCCATGAAGCCTTCTAGCACATCTTGTTCCAACACAGATTGGAAACATGTTTAAGATCCTTTAAATATTTGGCAAAGTTTCTTGTTTTCCAGGAATTTTGAAGAGCAATTAGCATCGAGTAGATTCAGGGGGTTTATTTTTCAGGATCACTTCCAATTATGTGAGAAATAAAAGGATTTGCCTTGGAGCTATAAATAGAAAGAAGCAAGTCCCACAGGTGACACAAAACCAGACAAGCTCCATATCTCTCCAGACACCATCAACATGTCACATTGTATTGCGGCATTATGGGGTCTGTGTTCCCCAGGCAGCAGCTAGTGCCCAGCCCATGGGATTTTAAACCTACAGAGTGATTTCAAACACTCCAATTAGGTGCTGGAGGCTCCTCAACTATACTTTTGGTGTGAGTCCCAGAGGTGGTTGAACCCCCTTACTCTGCTGATTTAAAAGCATCCATAGCTGAAAAAATGACAGAGGAAGTGTTGAGGAACAAAAGTTCACCATGAGCCAACAATGTGCTCCCGTGGCCGGGAAAGCAAATGGTCTCCTGGGGTGCATCAAGAAGAGCATCAGGTCAAGGAAGGCTCTCCTCCCTCTCTACTCTGCCCTAGAGACGCCACATTTGGGCCAGTTTTGGGCTCCCCAGTTCAAGAGAGTTAGGAAACTAGTGGAAAGAGTCCAGAAAAGGCTATAAAAGATGCTGATGGGCCTGGAGCATCTCTGTGAGGAGGAAAGGCTGAGAGCCCTGGGACTGTTGAGCCTGGAGAAGAGCAGTCTGAGACGGGAACTTTCCAATGCTCAGCAAGAACTAAAGGGTGGGGGGCAAGACTCTTTTCAGTGGTGCCAGACTCTTTTCAGTGGTGCCCAGTGACAGGAGAAGGGACAATGGGTACAAACTGGAAGCCAGGAGGTTCCATCTAAAGATGAGTTCAAAATTCTTTGGTGTGATAGTGTTGGAGCCCTCGAGCAGGCTGTCTCGAGAGGCTGTGTTGTCTCCTTCTCTGGAGACTTTCAAAACCTGCCTGGATGCATTCCTGTGTGACCTGCTCTAGATGATCCTGTTTTAGCAGGGTGGTTGAACTGAATGATGTCCACAAGTCCCTTCCTAGCCCCACTGTACAGGGATTCTGGGATTCTGTGAATGGAGAAGAAACCACTCTGAAAGAAACCACTTCCCAAGTGTTTTCTTCTCTTGGGAGAATCCTGCTGGTTGCTGGGATGCCTTCCTAAATAATAATAAATGATAATAAAAATAATAACAATAACAACAACAATAATTTGCTGTTGCTGTTATTCATATAATTGTAATAATAACAGCAATAATAACATTATCAACAACAATAACACTATTAATAGTAGTAGTTATTGTTGTTGCTATTATTATTATTTCACCTCACTTTAGGATCCTTTCCTTCCAGCCCTTTCCACCAAGGGCAGCTGGGAGTCTTCCCCATGTTTCAATGCCTACTGCCAAAACCAGTCTCAGCCCTTGGGCTAGCTGGTGTCACTGGTCAGAAAGAAAACCACCATCACAATTTCATAGTTACCAGCACACAAAAATGTATGAAGCAGCCCAGGTTAACAAAGCCTGCCTGGTCCTCAAAGTGGTAGAAATCTTTCTCTGATGATATTTACAGGATTTTAAGACAAAATGTACTCAAGCATTTAATGAGATCATTATTATGCAGAATCTACAACAATGGCTATCACTTTGGAAATGATTTCTCCTCACTAATCAAATGTCTCTGCTCCTTTTTTGTGTTCTTTTTTTCCTTTTTGTTTTACAATAGATTCATGAGTGATTCATATAAAAATAATAAAAACTAAATTAGTCATGGGCTCTTAAATCACTTTCTTTGCTGCTTTTAATAATTCATTTCCAGAGACAAGCTGAGAACTTATGCTTCATTAATATTATTTGTTCTGGGCTTTACACATGCTATCACTTTAGTGATTTACATGGAGGAAAACTCAGCCTTAAGCAAACACAACCTGATGGGGTGTTCATTTATCTTCTTTTTCTACTCAAAGAATTTAGCACAACATTAAGACTTTGCTGGTGAGGGGGGAAAAAAAAAGTTTTGGGGTTGACAATGTGGAAATGAACTTTTTAGATGGTTGTGCCATTATAATATAGATAAAAATGGATGACTTTTGTACCTTGTGCAACTCAAGACACAACACAACAAGGAAAATCGATGGGAGGTCTTTTGCTGGAGCTGTTGGAAGGGAAGAATTGGAATCATAGACTCACAGAATGTATCAGGATGGAAGGGACCCTCAAAGGTCATCTTGTCCAACCCCCCTGCACTGAGCAGGGACATAGAATCATAGAATTGTTAGGGTTGGAAGAGACCTCAAGGATCATCTAGCTCCAACCCCCCTGCCATGGCCAGGGACCCCTCACACTGGAGCAGGCTGCTCAGAGCCCCAACATGTCTCATCTTGAATGTCTCCAGGGATGGGAACTCCACCACCTCTCTGGGCAACCTGTTCAGTAATTCACTAACCTCATTGTAAAGAACTTCCTCCTAATGTCTAATCTTCCTCTTGATGTCCAAGTCAAGATAACACAATGGAGTGAACGAAATGTTTCCATTCCTCGGCTCTAAAGGACAATTCAGAGAAGCACACTGACCATGACTAAACAGGCAAGTACCTATCTTGGGAGGAAATTACATTCATAAACTCCAACTTTCCTCATACAGCACAGAGGGAGGTAGCTGAGGTTGGTCTGCAATTCAATTATCAGTTCCAGCAGTCAGAGCAGGTACAGGAAAATACAGCTGATTTTAGACCCTAATTTACCTCCTTCTCAAGTTCTTTTCTAATGCATTTTTAAGTGTGTCAGTGTACCTGAACACCCCACAGCAGGTGGGCTGACTCCTTTCTTCTTGTCCATTTGAGAAGATCCACACTGCATTCATAGTTCTGCTTTTCTGCTCTAACACCCAGACTGAGCACCTGCAATTCACCTGCATCTAACATAGGTGGGGGTTACATCTGAAGATCTCCAGAGGTCCTTGCCCACCCCTAACTTCTTGTGATTGAATCACAGAATGGTTGGGGTTGGAAGGGACCTGGATGATCATCTCTTTCCAAGGATAACACCTTCCTTCACAAAAACTGGCTGCTTAGGATGATGAAGCCTAACCCCCCAGCAGCTACTTAGGACCAGGTGAACAGAGAGAAGAGCTCACAAATATTTACTGATAGCTAAAGGTTGGGGGGCAACAGGATGGGTCCAGACCATTTTCAGTGCTGCCTGGCAACAGGACAAGGGGAAATGAACACAAACTGAAACCCAGGAGGTTCCATATAGACATGAGAAAAAACCTTTGCTGTGAGGATGCTGGAGCCCTGGAGCAGGCTGCCCAGAGAGGCTGTGGACTCTCCTCTGGAGAGATTCCAAACCCCATTGGCCACTGTGATCCTGGGCAAGCTGCTGTGGCTGCCCTGCTTTAGCAGGGTGGGGCTGGACTGGATGATGTCCAGATATCTTGTCCAACCCCCACTATGCTTGAATTCTGTGATTCCATAATATTTGTCCTCTTATGGTACTATTCCCTGTTGTCTGTGTAGGCTCTCACCACACTTCTGAAGGAATTACTGTTGTTTATATATTTTCCTTATAAATTTATGCACATTTCTCAGGAGATAATGTCAAATCATGTGAAACAACATCCCATAAATATTGTATAAAGACATTTGACTCCATGAGGGGTTTATTCTATCTTCAAACTGAGGAATGTTTTCATAATCACATCTTTGGGAAAACAACCTGCCTGTTCCTAGGGGGCTAAAGTGTATTATTTTGAAAGATGACACATTTTAACCACTCCACTCTTTGTAGTCAGAAATCAATTTAGAGCCATCAGAATCTTGCCAGTTGCAGCTACATTATAGTAATTTTCTGCATGAGAGAAGTTGAGGTGACTTTTGTAACATATAGCTGCCAAGGGACTTGTAATGGAGAAATAATATGGATGGGTAATTTATGGATAAATAATATTTTTATGCTAAAAACCATCTTAAATGTTTGGAAGAAAAATTGTTTAATTACATGTACCATTCAGATGGCTCTTTTGCAGTAGCTATGTGACAACTCATTAACAGAGTCCTTCCCAGACAGGACAAGACAAATTATCACCGTGTCGCTTATGAAGGCGTCTGATTAAGTGAGCAAGGAAAAATTATTAATATTTTGTTGCCAATCAAGATATCACATAAAAATGATTTAAGTAATGCACTCAGACAACCAGGCTTTGTAGTACTCTCCAGCCTTTGAGCTCTGCACAAATTTAGGATTAGCCAGCTTTTTGTTGACCATCTTCGTAAACTTCTTGCGTTAATCTGGGCCACAATCGACCTTCTCGCTGCACATTTGTCAGGACTTTGGAGAGAATAAAGCCAGGAGTGGCTGAGGGAGCTGGGATTGTTCAGTCTGCAGAAGAGAGTGCTGAGGAGAGACCTCACTGCTCTCTACAACTTCACAAAAGGAGGTTAGAGTCAGGTGGGGGGTTGGGCTCTTCTCTCAACTAAGAAGTGATAGGACAAGACCGAATGGCCTCAAGTTGCACCAGGGGAGGTTTAGGTTGGATATTAGGAAAATTTTCTTTACTGGAAGAGTGGTCAGACATTGGAACAGGCTGCCCAGGGAGCTGCTGGAGTCACCATTCCTGGAGGTGTTCAAGAAACATGGAGACGTGGGACTTCAGGACATGGTTTAGTGGTCATGGAAGTGTTGGGTTGACAGTTGGACTTGATGATCTTAGAGAGCTTTTCCAACCTCAATGATTCTATGAATAATTGTGCTGCTCTCATACCTAGTTGGAAGGATTCTGTTTGCCTTCCCCCCACCGCCCCGCCAAGAGCTGGCTTTCTATTTTCATCTGATTCCCTGAATTAGCATTTAGAAGAGAAAGAGTTTAATTGAAATATAATACAAGGATTTTTCCAATCCCGTAGTTTTGTAGGTGATTACCATTGTGCCAGGAGCAGGGAGGATTTTCTTGAAGTTAAAAAGGTACAATTAATCTCCTGTTGCACTTCCAATTAGCCAAATTGCTAACCTTATTGTGAAAAGCAGAAATGCAATCGAGTTCCTGCTCGAGGCGCACAAAAAGAAAACTGAAGTAATTTAATTAACTGACTTCAAGTATATTAAGAATCACACTGCCTTTACTTTCCTGCTGTCAATGTCTTTAAATAGATTATTGGTTAATGTGAGTTTCTGCACACATGAAAAGCTGAGGCTTTGAACTGCCTGCTGCCACCACCCCCACCCCATGCTGTGGAGATACGTGGCTGCATGGATCTCCACACTGCACACCTCAACATGAGTGTTGATGCTGTTTCCATGCTACATGCAAGCATCGATCCCAAACACAAGTGTTCATGTTTCAGGTGACCATGGCTCACACACCAGTACTGCAAGACTTTCAAAACTTGTAAAAAGACTGGCTTGATCAGCTGAAGGACCATCTCTTCCTCCCTGCTACAAACAAGTGTTTCACAGAATCTTAGAATGGGTTGGGTTGAAAGGGACCTTTAAAAGTAATCCAGTCCAACCATGTGCAGTCTGCGGGGACATCTGCAACTACAGCAGGCTGCTCAGAGTCCCAGACAACCTGACCTGGAGTGGTTCTAGGGATGGGGCAGCTCCCACCTCTTTGGGCAACCTAGGCCAGCATCTCACCACCCTTATTGTGAAAATTTTCTCCCTTGTTTCCAGTCTAAATCTCCCTCTTTTAATTTAAACCATCGCCCCTTGTCCTGTCACAACAGGCCCTGCTAAAAGGTCCACTCCCAGCATTCTGATCGGCCCCTTTTAGCACATAAAAGCCACCAGGTCTCCCTGGGACATGCAGTTGCCTGCCCTCAGTAGCCCTAGAGGAGACACTCCTGAGCTCAAGAGTCCTACAGAGTGCCCAGAGTGGAAGAAGGAAAATAAAAAGATGGTAATCCCCAAACTGTGTCACCTCAAGTAACCAGACCAGGATACAGATGGCAGTGATACATCTAGAACATTAATACTTTAGTGTTTAATTAAAGATGAAAAAGGTGTGGAGGTGTTTATTAGATTAAAAAAACAGCTGATGAGTGCTAGTATCATATGACAAGGTGATACAATTCATAAAGTGACATGTGAAACACTGAAACTGAGGCAGAAATCCTGGTTTTCCTCCCTGTAAGAATCTCCTTTGATAGAGTTTCTCAGTGGTATACTAGTTCACACAGATCAAAAAGGGATGACTTTTTTTTCTTGCTGTATTGCATGGTCCTGTCCTAAGGGGTGTTGAATCATTCAGAAACCAGTCAGTCTACGTGCAAGGACATAACTCTTCCTCTTAACATTTAATAGCCAACGAGAAAAGAGAATTACTTATAAGCAAACCAGAAATCCACTTGGGCCAGCACTAAATTAAGGAAGAATTGGAATTTCAGCCTGAAAATGTACTCCTCCAAAAATTCTATTTCAAACAGTAGGAGTGGCAAACAAAGCCTCAGAGCCATGTGGTATATCTGACCTTCAGGGGTGTATTTCTACTCCAACTCACAAAATCACAGAACGATTGGAAAGGACCTCTGGAAATCATCTAGTCCAACCCCCTTGAAATTCCTGGACTGTTTTTCTGTGCCCACTTCACACATGAACTTTGATCAAAAGATGAAGGTGACCCTAAGAAAATTTCATAAAGGCATAAGAAAAATATGGAATTTTCATTATTTTGGGCCCCAGAAAAAAATTCTATGACCATTCTTGAACCTTCAGAGTGTGTGGAAATAAGATTTCAGAAACTCTTTTCTAACCCCACCTCAACACCGAACCCAACAAAACTGATCCTAAAATCAGCATCTTGGGAGTACCCAAGGAGCAGAACTGCCAAAAGAAAAGGTTCTTTCTAGACTCTGGGCACACAAAGCTGTTGAATTTGCTCACTACAGAGAAAGTGTAATGTTTACTAAAATTAATATGAGTCAAGAAATAGAATCCTAGAACCACAGATGCATGGAATTGTTTCAGCTGGAAAAGACCTCTGAGATCATTGAGTACAATCATCAATCCAACACCACCATGCTCAATAAACCAGGCCATAAAGTGCCATATCTACACATTTCTTGAACACCTCCAGGGATGGTGACTCCACCACCTCCCTGAGCAGCCTGTTCCAGTGCCTGGCCACTCTTGCAAGAAAGAATTTTTTCTTAATATCCAACCTAGCCCTCCCCTGGCACAACTTCAGGCCATTTCCTCTCATTCTGTCACTTAATACTAAGGAAAAGAGACCAATCCCCACCTGACTCCAAACTCCTTTCAGGAAGTTGTAGAGAGCAATGAGGTCTCCCCTCAGCCTCCTCCTCTCCAGACTAAAATAGATAGAAGAATACGGAAGAACATTTGCACAAGGTGGTACAGGCAGCAAGCTGCCAGGTCAACCACCTGCCTGGTTCATCTGCCACGCTCCTGCTACAGCAGGGAATGTCTGACTTTGTGCATTGCAGCTTGGCAGCTTTCCCTGGATTTGTAGTGCCAGTGACCTGAAGGTCATTATTCCAACCCTGTCTCTAAGAAATCTGGGCAGGTCCAGCAGCTTCAGGCTGGCTGTGCAATTCTGCACGTCCCCATCACGCTTCCTGTGCCAGTCCTGCAGTGGGGTGTTTGCTGGTGCTGTGTCACATTTCAATGTCATGCTCCAAATGGCAACAAAAAAAAAGCATTTTAAAAGGGTAATGTTGGCTTTGATGGAAAGAGATAAGGGTTTGGATGGTTCTAATTACTGAGTTTGTGCACACAGTCATCACCTATAGACAATGCACACAATTTTCCAGCTATAGTAAGAGTCAACAAATCCCACACTGAGCTGCAGTATGGATTTCTGTCCCATGTGCTGTGATTTTCATGCACTAAGGCAGAGGAGTAAAACAAAGATAATTCACATATCAGCAATCCTGGCTGCACAACAATTTAGGGAGCACCAGTACTGACTGTAACAACCATGAACTGAGTGCTTATCAAATTAACAGGAGCCCAACAGAAAAATAAATCAACTCTTGCTGTAGTGTAATTAAAATAAAACCTGATTTACTGTGTACTTTAATGCAAAGAGAAATGAAATACAGACCATATTTTTGGTACACTATTTCCCACTCTCTCAGTAATTAAATGTTATTAAATCAATGAGTAAGTTTATACTATTATTCAGATATTGTCTTTACTACCAGCTATGAATCACACATCAGAACCAGTGCCGCGAATTAAAAGAGATTCATCTTTCTTCAAGCAAAGGCATCGCCCCACCCTGCTGAACAACCCCATATTTTGCCCTGCTCAGAAACAGCAGCTGAGGAATGAGAGATGAGAAGTGAAACAGGAGGAACTGAGCTTAAAAAAGTATTATTTGATTTAGACAGAGGAGAGATTTCATTGCAAACCGTAAATGCGTTGTTCCATGCTTTCGATGAACTGGCTTCTTTCTACCAGGGAAGAGATCCCTGAGGAATTAGTGGTCCATAGAGCAGCTTTCTCCTGGGTTCCCAGGGCTGTTAGCCATGGACCACAGGATGAACCAAACTGAATGAGCAACAAGGGATGAAGCAGCAGTGCTATTTAAGTGCTGGGGTATTATATCACTGAGTTTTAACTTAATAAGATATTCCAAGTACCTTGCTCTCAGTTGCATGGATGTTGTTTTGCTTTTCCTCCTGAGACATACCCACAGAGACCCAAAATATCACACCAGCTTCCAGTTTTCCATGGAACCATCACCTGTTAAATGAAGCCATATTTGATGCCCTAAAAAGAAAGTGGTGTGAGTAATCCAGGACTTACATTGATGTCCTCCAAGTCAAGGAAGTTGAGGATGACTCCGTTGCGTTTCCAGATGATGGGAGGTCGCAGTGCCCCGCGGATGCTACACGTCAGGACAGTGCTGAGGCCAACAGTGATGGTGGTAACACTGATCTTCTGGTCCTCAGGAAGGCTCAGCTGAACCACCTCTGCAAAGGCAACAACACAGGAATGAAAACAAATACTACAGAGGGAAGCTGTTCCATTGCTCCTCTTCTCCCCTTTCTCCTTTCTTCCTCATTCCAGGAACAACCCTGAAGAATCAATGCTGATCAATACTGATCCCATGATCAGTCTTTTTTTCAGTGGTGCCCAGCAACAGGTCAAGAGTTAAGGGACACAAAGCTGAAAACAAGAAATTCTATCTAAACATGAGGAGGAACTTCATTACATTGAGGGCTGCAGAGCACTGGTACAGGCTGCCCAGAGAGGCTATGGAGTCTCCTTCTCTAGAGACATTCAAAACCTGCCTGCACACAGTCCTGTGCAACTTGCTCTGGGTGAGCCTCCTCTGGCATGGGTGCTGGATCAGAGGATCCAGAGGTCCCTTCCAAACCCTAACATTCTGTGATCCAAACGAGAACATGGATTACCTGTGCTATAAAACTTCCCTAAACAGTAAAGTAAGAGACACAGATGCAGGATCTGCCACAATCACATCTGCTGTATCATTTCCTGAGGAATCCAGCAGTAGCTGTGGCATTAGAAAAATAAAATGGGTCCTCTGGCAAGCAATAGTTAAGTCTACAAAGCAGTCAGCAGCAGAAGGACAAGTAAAAGCTCTCCCTGCTTGACACCATCTGGGTTTGTTTCTCTAGAGGATTCCTGACAAGGTCCTTTGAAAAGACACAAGAATGAGTCAGGTTCTTTCCCTGAAAAAGCAGAATTAAGCTATGACTGCTCTCACTGAAATATAAACAAACCCAATTTTAAGTTGTCTCAATAGTGGAAGTCACCAAGCATGAAAATTCCTTTATGAAATGCAGCTACATATGGCATCTAAGATAGAGATGTTGTAACAAGGACTGAGACTCTTCTCATATTTTATTTAAAGAAAGAAACAAACAAATCAGTTATTTTGTCTTAAACGTACCCCACAGAAGAAACACCTGAGGCAGCAGTCCTTACCAAAAATCACACCCCCATCTCCTTGAGTTCACACCACCATGGCCTGAAGTGGTCTCAAGTTACATGAGAGGAGGTTTAGATTGGATATTAGGAAAAATTTCTTTGCTGCAAGAGTGGTCAGGCGTTGGAACAGGCTGCCCAGGGAGGTGGTGGAGTCACAGTCCCTGGTGGTGTTAGAGAAATGTGTGGTCACGGCACTTTGGGACACAGTTTAATGGGCACGGAGGTGTTAGGTGGATGTTTGGAGTTGATAATCTTAGAGGTCTTTCCAACTGAAATAATTCTATGAGTCTGGTTTCTTCTCTATGTTCCTTCTGACCCATGCTCACAGGATGATGTCTGTGTATCTCATCACATGTGGCCACACAGACAGGTAGGATATTGCGTACCAGAATTACTGTGAGTGCAGGTTGTCATTATGAAGCGTTTCAGCAGCAGTGAGCCAGTGACAGGGCAATCAGGCCACACTGCCAAAGCTCCTGCATTCACCATGTCATCATTCACATGATGGGTTTTGCTCACTCTCGGTCCCAGGCTCTGCAGCAAGAAAGCTCTGAGACTATGTTGTATCTAAATGCTGAAAACTGCTCTGTCAAGGTAATGGTCCTTTGAGATGAATGTTCACAGCACTTTGGTGTTATGTCGCTTCAAACAGCTCAAAACATGGACTGGGGAATGAAACATGATCTCCGGGCCCAATCCCCCTCCTTCCCCATCACCACTGGAAATAACTGAGGTGCTGGAGCATGTGCAAGAAAGGACAATGACACTGGTGAAGGGTCTGGAAAACAGATGTTGAGAGGAGCAGCTGAGGGACTGGAGTTATTCAGCTTGCAAAAAGGGAGGCTGAGGGAAGACCTGGCTCTCTACAACTCCCTCTAAAGAGGTTGGAGCCACGTGGGGGTTGTGTTCTTCTCCCAAGGAAAATATGATAGGACAACTGGAAAGAGACTCAGGTAGCACCAGGAGAGGTTTAGGTTGGACATAAGGAATTGCCCAGGGCAGTGGTGGAGTCTCCATTCCTGGAGGGAATGAAAATCCATGTAGATGTGATGCTTAGAGACATGGCTTAGGGGTGACATGGCAGTGCTGGGTTAACAGTTGGACTTGATGATCTTAAAGGTCTCTTCCAACAAAGTCAATTCTGTGACTCTGCCTGCTGGGGGAAACCAGACAAGACCACTTGGAACCAGAGACAGTGGCCCATAGGAGTGCTGATGTCCCATCCTACTACCCTCACCCAGCTGCCTGAGCATGGAACCAGCACCCAGGGGCTAACAGCAGAGTTATTTTCTGCATAACAGAGAGCTCCTTTTAATGAATAAAATATTTGGAGCGCACTTGACAGGAAGAAGAACTGATAATTACAATAATTTGTAGCATGGAGCAGGGCTAATGAGGACATCTTTTCTTGAGAAGAAGTAAACAAAGATTCAGTCATTTACAAGAGATTTGTTGTGGGATTTTTTTCATCTTTCTGTTGTTTTTCTTAATTCCTTCTTCTGCTGCTCCTCATACAGTCTTCAGCTCCCTGGCTCATGCTGGGCTCCCATTTTTTTGAGTGTCTTGTGGCAGGCTCCCTACTCATCTTCCCAAGGACAGCTAAAGAGGCTTTGGTTTTAACATTTTAGTAGCACACTAATGAAAAATATATTAACTTTTAATTAAGAAGGCACCTTACATAGCTGTCAGTCATGGATGTACAACATCAGGCCAAGAGATGAGTTTTTATGTTAAAGCATGTAATTGGTGCCGACTACCTTAAATGCTCACTCTGCCCCAGTGAGGTCATATCTGGAGTACTGGTCCTGTTTTGGGCTTCCCAGTTCAAGAGAGATAGGGAACTACTGGAGAGAGTCCAAGAGAGGCTATGAAGATGCTGAGGCCCCTGGAGCTTATCTGTGAGGAGGAAAGGCTGGGAGCCCTGGGGCTGTTAAGCCTGGAGAAGAGCAGCCTGAGAGGGGATCTGCCCAATGCTCAGCAAGAGCTAAATGGGATGAGACCAGACTCTTGTCAGTGGTGCCCAGTGGACAGGACAAGGGGCAATAGGCACAGACCTGAACCCTGGAGGTTCCACCTGAATGTAAGGAGGAAAATCCTCAGTGGGGTGAGGGTGCTGGAGCCCTGGAGCAGGATGCCCAGAGGTTGTGGAGTGTCCTCTGCAGAGATTCCAAACCCACCTGGACATTGTGATCCTGGGCAAGCTGCCCCTGCTTTAGCAGGGAGGTTGGACTGGATAGTTGCCAGAGGTCCCTCCCAAATCCTACCATGCTGGGATTCTGTGAACACACTCCTCAGTGTTTCTATGAAGTATATTTGAGGGCATCTTATTAACCTCTAAAAGTCTTTTTACTAGTACAGGATTATTTTCTGTGGCTTTAGCTATTGCTGTATTGTTACCAATAGAAAAGATTTCCTCACACAGCCAGATGCATTGAGGAGGAGACAGAAACTCCCTAAGAGGATGCAAGGTCTGGGCTTTAAAAAAAATCTTACAAATCCCTCAAAATCTTGTAGCTAAGTAATAGAGCTTAGACACAGTGATGCTGCTTGGATTATATGCCCAAATGATTGAAGTCACCAGGATGGTTTTTGTGTAAAGCCTCTATATTCGGTACTGAACCCTTCTCCCTCAAGTTTTAAAAACCTTGAGGAGATGAAAGGATTTTTAGCATCTATGTAAAACTGAACAGAACAAATGGGTAATATTCAAGGCGCACTCACTCCCAGAACACAGCCTGCAAATGGAATCTGGTCCTAAAATTGAGCAATTTGGTGTTCATTTGGAAATTCTGCAGGATGATGCATGCAAAACAGCTTTCTATATTCAGCAGATTCAAGCAGTATCAGTCCTGGCTGATTGTATTTATCAAGTCATGTCAAACCTGGGCCTATTCTTGGGGTTTCAGTGGCACCGACTCCTCAGTCTGTTCCAGCTGGAAAGTAAAAAGGCTTCCTGCCAATTGCTCTATTTTCAGAGAGGTGCTGTCATCAGGTGCTGGACTAGATGACCTCTAGAGGTTCCTTCTAACCCAGCGTATTCTATGAGTCTATAACCCTATAATTCTATGAATGGGATGCCGTCACTGTTGACTCAACTTGTAACTGTTGAAGATGGTGGGGTAAAGCTCCCATCAAGAATATATTATGTGTAACCACCACCTTTAAGGAGGAAAGGGGAGAGACGTGTCTTCCTGTTAGAGGTCCAGGAGCAGAATCATAGAATGCACTGAGTTGGAAAGGACTTTCAAGGTCATCTACTCCAATCCTCCTACAGTATGCATGGACATCTGCAACTAGATCAGGCTGCTCAGAGCTCCATCAAGCCTGACCTTGAATAACTCCAGGGATGGGGCCTCCATCACCTCTTCAGGCAACCTGTTTCACCCTCATAGTGAGGAACTTCTTCCTAATGTCCACAGTAATCTTCCATCAGCTACCTTACCAAATACAAACAAGATCAAGCTCAGCACTGACTCTGGAAACCCTCCTTTGGTGATGGTAGCTCCAGAAAACTGTGTGGCTTTTCAAAGCCAACTCCCCCATCCAGAGAGAGGCCAAGGGGTCACTTCCTGTGTGCAATGCCTGGTGCCAAGAGGTTCTTGAGGGCAAGGATCTTTCTGCCCTGTCTCTCACATCTTTTCTCTCTGCTGTTATATTCAGTCCGAGAGAGATCTGTGGACCTTAGGTGACCCTGGTGTAGCCATTCTGATGTTCTTACATTAAATTTCTTGCAATGCCAGGTCCCACAGTGGCACATTTGAGAACGTAAAGTCTGACTAATTCCTTCTCTTGTTAAAAATGTCAAGATCTTGTTGAACATTTTCCTCAGCCCCTCTGCTCCCATTTTCTCTTCTGAAGGCGCTGAGCTGGCGTTGCTCTGCACCTTTGCAGGCTGTGCATACTAATACCAGCGGGTATTACTTGTTGTGCTGGTTTATCATGGAAATCTTCTCCTCTGCTGTCATTTGCAGCCTGCCAAAGGCAATCATAATTTCCCAATGAAGACATGTATAATTGAGGTCATTACAGGGAGCAACCTGGAATGAGCATCTATGGAGAAAACCTCATTGATTTAGCACTGCATGAAGATAATTTACATAGTAAATGTCGGTGCCTGCCTGCCTTTGCTCATGCTACACTACCTACTGAAACAGATTTCACACCTTAAAAAAGGGCTTAATATCATTAATTAGATCTTTCCCCTTCAGTCTAAAGAAAACATACTTTGCAGCATATTGTTGTTGCCACCCTTAATCATTGTTACATTTCTTCATGGATATCTTGCCTTACTAAAACTGGCTGTATTGCTTAGGTTGTGCTTAGGGGACGAGGCCATACCTTTTTAATCATGGCATAGAACAGAACAGAACAGAACAGAACAGAATAGAATAGAATAGAATAGAATAGAATAGAATAGAATAGAATAGAATAGAATAGAATAGAATAAACCAGGTTGGAAGAGACCTTCAAGATCATCGTGTCCAACCTATCATCCAACACCACCCAATCAACTAAACCTAGCACCCTATCAAGTCTCCTCCTGAACACCTCCAGGGATGGTGACTCCACCACCTCCCCGGGCAGCCCATTCCAATGGGCAATCACTCTCTCTGTGTAAAACTTCCTCCTAACCTCCAGCCTAAACCTCCCCTGGCACAGCCTGAGACTGTGTCCTCTTGTTCTGGTACTGGTTGCTTGGGAGAAGAGACCAACCTCTGCCTGTCTACAACCCCCCTTCAGGTAGTTGTAGGGGGTAGTTGTAGAACTATAGGTTATGGTTGGAAGAGAGCTTTAAGAACATCCAGTCCAACTGCTAACCCAGTACTGCCAGGTCACCACTAAACCATGTCCCTCAGCACCACATCTACACAGCTTCGAAACCCTTCTAGGGATGGAAACTCCACCACTGCCCTGGGCAGCCTCTTCCAGGGTTTGACATTTAGGGGAAGAAATTGTTCCTCTTGTCCGATCTAAATGACCCCTGAGGGCATTTGCCTGTAGCTTGGTCTCTGTGGGGAGACACTGAACCCAAGTAAGCCCTGTTTGAAGCAATGGGAGGAAGGCTTCGAAGAAAGTCTGAAGCACAGATTCTTGTCCTCGAATTAATGTTTCAAGGACTCACTCAGCTCTAGCCCCAAAGAGTATTGCTCACCTAAGCCCAAGGACTGTCCATCACCTACCTCCAAAGACTATTCATTGTCCAGCCACAAAGCTCCATTTTCTGAACACCAAGTCAGAATTACAGGAAAGTCAGTCATGCTATTAAAAATGTTTATGTTATTAATTAACAACATTAGAGCTGTTAATGAACATGATTAAAATTGTTCACAATTAATTAACTCAGAGAATTCCTACAGCTCCCACATCAGCTCAGAGCAGGATATTGGAAGGCTTCTGACTTCATAACCTATGAATAACACCATCAAGAGCTGGCTCTGCCTCAGTCCACCTTTGGTGTCACCCACTGCTGCCCAGCTGTCCTCCATGGGACATCTCAGGAGTCTGGTGTCCCTCAAAGAGAGGTACCACAATGCAGCATTCCTCTAAGGCTTCTAAGCTTAATTAATGTGAATAATAAAACGATTTTTAAAGCTAGGTAGAAATGTTCATCTCTCAGCTTTATTTTGTGACTACAATAATTCAAGTTCTTAATGTAATTTATACATCCTCAGGACCTTGGGCATGCTAGTACAGGAAGTATTTTATTGTAAATTCCCTGCTAAATTAATAATGCTGTTTTCTAAGTCATAAAAAGGCATAATGATATTTCTAGCAGTATGAAAGAATTTAGCACCTCAAGCCTTCTCCTGTCATTACTCTTGAAGGCCACAGGCTATGACTCCCTGAGGTAGGTCCCAACCTTCCAGTGAAAGCAGCTATTAAAATAACTAAAAATTACAATGTCTTTTCTTCAGCAACTGAGACATTTTGTGCATTCATAAGATACTATCACTGCTACACCACTACACAGGTCAGGCTGGAAGGGGCCTTCATGGATCACCTAGTCCAGCTCCCTGCAATGGGCAGGCACATCTTTCACTAGATCAGGTTGTTCAAAGTAGTTGATTATTTAGATCATGAGGATACATAGAATAAATCAAAGCTTAACTTGAAGGGGAAAAAACAAACCACCTCATGTTAGAGTGTGGTCAAGCATCTATGTAAGAGGGATTAGGACTTCAAATGCAGACCAAGCTGCCCTTCGTCCTGTAAACACCTAAGGACTCTCCTGAACTCCCTGGAAGAGTGAAGAATTGCCCTCAGGGAGGGTGTTCTATAGTGAGTGTCTTTCCCGGCTGCTGGATTTGAGAGCAGCCAAGAACATTTCTTTCTCATTTTGTGAGGATGGAATAAGAACTCTTAAATTTCAGAGCTCTGAAGGCTGGTACTACCTCAAAGCTGGTGCCTCAGTCCCCTCCAGAGCCCACACAGCACCCTGGGTCACCATGTTTGTCTTGGCCATGGTGTGGGATGCGGTGATTTAGCCACAGGGAAGACCAGTTCCTCACACTGACTATAGAGAAACTGCAGGTGAGTAGCTCCAACAGAGCCACCTGCATGGAAAACTCCACATCTGGCAAAACAAACTCTGCTCAAACAGCTGCTTAGATTTTTAGCTAAATTATACATAAATTCCACCCAAAAATAATGCAAGAAAAGGAGCCCAGCTTTTCTGTATGAATTTGTCTGCAGAATATTCACATAGCTGATAAAGTTGCTAAAAAATCACTTTTATTGACTTTTAACCAAAGGCTGCTTCTTTATGTACTGGAGTGTAAAGATCAATTTCTTGTCTGTTTTGTTTTGTTTGTTTTTAAAGAAAAGAAGCAACATTTCCCATCACAAAATCCCATCACTGCCCTCCTGTTACTAATCAGGACAACATTGCATTGTGTGTGCAGAAAGGGATAATTCATTCATTCTTGGAAGTACATGAATAAATATAAGTTGTTCAGTGCTTAATTATCTAATCTCCTGAGGGTGATAAGTGATGGATTCATTATGTAAATAGGCATAAGTAGTCTGTTTGAGAGAATAGTTTACATAAATGCATTTGTTTTTATTTTAAGTTCCCATTTCCCACGGATTGAGAGCAATGTTGGTATGATTAATTTCTGATAAAATATTCCCATGTTGTGGCAACAGTGTCCTGCCTGGATTGTGACAGTCACATGTTTTCCCACCCAGCTTACACATTTGTTAAGCAAAATCACTAATGGTCTGATTGGCTTTTGCAATTGCTGCTGGCAGTCACGCCAGTTAAACATGGGACTCAGAAGATTTGTCTCTTTCTCTTAAGACGAGTCAAAACTGTACTCCTATTATCACAGAATCCCAAAATCTCAGCATGGTGGAGTTGGAAGGGAGCTCTGGAGAGCATCCAGTCCAAATCCTCTGCCAAAGCAGGGTCACCCACAGCAGCTTGCCCAGGATCACAATGTCCAGGGGGGTTTGGAATCTCTCCAGAGAAGGAGACTCCACAACTTCTCTGGGCAGCCTGCTCCAGGGCTCCGGCAACCTCACTCCAAATAATTTTCTCCTCATCCTCAACTGGATTTCAGTTTGTGCCCATTGCCCCTTGTCCTGTCACTAGGCACCACTGAGAAGAATCTAGCCCCATCCTCTTGTCTCCCACCCTTTGTCCCTTGCTGAGCATTGATCAGATCCCCCTCAGGCTGCTCTTCTCCAGGTTCAACATCCCCAGCTCTCTCAGCATCTTTGCAGCCTCTCTTGGACTCTCTCCAGTAGTTCCTCGTACCTCTTCAACTAGGGAGCCCAGAAATGGACCCAATACACCAGATATGGCATGACTAGAGCAGGGTAGAGGGGAAGGACAACCTCCCTGAACCTCTTGGCCAGGCTTTGCTTCATGTATCCCATGAGACAATTTGTCTTTTTGACACCAGAGCACGTTGCTGCCTTGTGGTGAACTTGTCCACCAGCACTCCCAAGTTCTGCTCCACAGAGCTGCTTTCCAGAAGGTCATCCCCACACCTGTACTTGTGCAGGGGGCTACTCCTCCCCAGATGCAGGACCCTACACTTGCCCTGGTTGATTTTCATGAGGTTCCCCAGTACCCAACTGTCCAGGCTGTCCAGGTCAATACAAACTATACTATATAGATACTACATATATATACACACTATACTATATAGATACTATATACATATATACACACTATGCTACAGTGTACATTCTTTGCAAATAACTATGGGGGTATCAAAATCTCTTAGTGAATGCACAGAGATGTGAGGTGTTAGAGCTGCTCCCTGTGTTTCCCACTCTATCCTATTGGAATGGCAAGAATTAGTTGTTCCACTGACACAAAAGCAAGAGTTGTCTCTTCCAAAAGCTTTCATTCAGCATTTCTAGGGCTTTAAAAGTTTTTCTGAAGGAAAATACCTTGGCTTTGAAATGGAGAACTCTTCAGCATGGTTCTTTCAAAGCAATGAAACTTTTAAGAACTGTATTTCAAGTACCATATTTCAGAGTTTCTGAAGCTCCCAAATCCATATGAAACCCTAAACTATATATATAAATAAATAAATAAATCTCTATATATAATTTTTTTTCTTGGTAACTCCTGTAAGTTACAGGAGCTGAAGTGATTTATACCTGATTTAAGGCAGAAAAAGATAGCTTCTGGTAGAGGCTCTGGCATGCCAAGTTTCTCCCTGGAGTGAATTTTTATGGCTGCTCTATAAACCCCTAGGGTTTATCATGGAAATACTGTCAGACCATTAAGTCCAGCATGACTTGTGGGAACTGCTGTAATGTGTACGTAAATTACTTCAAAAATAGAGACAAGCCAGGCCATGGGGGTATGTGGGGTTCAAGGAGCATTCACATATAGTTTAAAACCACTGAGACATCAAAAAATGGCTGCATCAAACCACTCCAACCCCTCACTCCCTGTTCATTTCACTTGGAGCTCCGGGCCAGCTTCATGCATTGAATGCAATGCACTGAAAAATGCATGAACCAGGAAACAAGGAGCTGACAAAACAGCCCCACATTGCTTCTAAACCTCAAATGAAGGGGTTGCAAAAGACACAATCCCAAGCACTTAACATCAGGTGTACTTCTTCATTTCATATTCCCACATCTGCTGCGTTCACAACCACCCAGCTGAGGGCCAGCACACCTTCTGAGCTGTAAATAAGCACTAGTAAGGCTTTTCATGGGGCTTTCATTCCTCTTTCCATGGATGACTGAAAATTTAGCTGTGGCAATTATACAGATGTTGCACTTTTTCTGACTGTAGCTACTCTCAAGATACTTAATAAATGGAAGGACTCTGTTTTCCTGCACTCAAACCATCCCAAGCCATGAGCTACTCCATCCTCCACCTTCATCTTCTACTTCAGTCACTTCACAGTTGGGGTTTGCCTTGTTAAAGGAAGAGTTCAGCCTCTCTCCAAGGTTTTTTGGTGATTTTCTTTACAAACAACTTCCTGAGTCCCAGGCCAGCAGTATCAAACCAGATTAGATTTAATTGTAGATTAGAGTTATACAAGCAGGGGAAAAACAATGCAATAAGAAGTGAGTGGCTCTAAGGCAGCTCCAGATACTCCTGCCATGTAACCCTGGCTGCATGTGGGACTTGCATAACATCATTCAGAAATCATGGAATTGCAGAGTGGTTTGGGTTGGAAGGGACCTTTTGAGGTCATCTAGTCCAATGCCCCTGCAGTCAGCAGGGATATCTACAACTAGAAGAGATTGCTCAGAACCCCAAACAAGCTGACCTGGAATGGTTCCAGGGATGGGGCATCTCCCACCTCTCTGGGCAACATGGGCCAGTGTCTCATTGCCCTCAAAGTAAAGGAGTTCTTCCTTCTCTCCAGTCTAAATGTCCCTCTTGGTTTAAACCATCGCTCCCTGTCCTGTCACAACAGGCCCTGCTCAGAAGTCTGTCCCCAGCTTTCTGATTGACCACTGTAAGCAGTGAAGGCCACCAGAAGGTCTCCCTGGAGCCTTCTCTTTTCCAGGCTGAACAAGCCCAACTTTCTGAGCCTGGCCTTACAGCAGAGGGCTTCCAGTCCTTGGATAACTTTTGTGGCCGCCTCTGTACCTGCTCCATATTCTGCCTCCTGGACTACAAAGCAGGATTATCGATATAAATTCCAGTTACAGAATCACAGAATCATAGAAACAGAACTGTTGAGTTTGGAAGAAACCTTTGAAATCATCAAGTCCATCCACTTGCCTAGAGCTCACAATCCCACAACTGCTCAGCTGCTACCATTAAACCATGTCCCTCAGCACCACATCCACACATCTTTAAAATACCTCCAGGGATGATGACTCCACCACCTCCCTGGATGGCCATTTCCAATGCCTGACAACCCTATCTGTGAAGAAATTTTCCCTAATGCTGAGGCTCAGCTGAACATGCATTTTGATGATATATTTCCCAACAGTGCTGCTGGTTCTGCCTTGGAGGGTGAGGCTTTGGACAGATCTGGAAGTGGCGTGGAAGGTGCAAACTTGGCTGGGGCGGGGGGATCACGGACGTCAATATCTTAGAGGTTACAGCAAGGTTGCTCTGCAGCAACGTTTATCCAGATAACATCTTGTATTTTAAAAATACATCAGTTGATAGAAACTTCTGCATCAGCACTCTTGGCCACGTCCTTCCCGTATTCAAAACTACCTAAAGTTTAGGAGAAAGTCAGAAATGTGCCAAGGAGCAGCAGCAGAGAAAGACACAAGTGAACTGCAGCTCTTGCTGGAGAGGGGGGCGAAGTGAAGGCAGAAAGCGAAGAGCACTACCTCAAGCAAATCCCCTGGCTGGTGCTATCAGCACATCAATTGTTGTAGGCAGGTTTTCTGCTGGTTAAACCTTTTCAAGCCCAATCCCCCGCAGTTAAGAGCCTTTTAGCAAGGGTGCAGAAGGCACTGGGTAATTCATCAGCACTCTGGCGTGGTGCCTGGCAGGCAGCTGGCACTTTGGAGTAAAATTTGGGATCAGCACTTCAAAGCTGGCATAGTTTGGTGCTTCTGTGGGTTTAGTCTCAGTGGGGAATTGCAGAATGGACAGCAGAAGGATGGGAAAGAAGGAGCAGGGAAGGGGTAAGTACAGACTTCATATGGCTGCCAAAGCGGCTTCTCTGGTGGACTGGAAACCTCTGCAGAGAACTTCAGAGATAGGGACAAGCAATGGTCACAGCAGGAGAATCCCAGAATCCCAGCATGGTGAGGTTGGAAGGGACCTCTGGAGAACATCTAGTCCAACCCCTCTGCTAAAACAGGGTATTCACAGCAGCTTGCCCAGGATCACAATGGCCAGGTGGGTTTAGAACCTCTTCAGAGAACAAGACTCCACAACCTCTCTGGGCAGCTTGCTCCAGGGCTCCAGCACCCTCACAACAAAGAGATTTCTCCTTAAGCTCAAGTAAAACCTCCTGGTTTTCAGTCTATACCTACTGTCCCTTGTCCTGTCACTGGCCACCACTGACAAGAGTCTGGCTCCATCTTCTTGACCCCCACCCTTTATCTCTTGCTGAGCATTGATCAGATCCCCTCTGGGGCTGTTTTTTTCCAGGCTAAACAGCCCCAGGGCTCTTGGTCTTTCCTCCTCACAGAGATGCTCCAAGCCTCTTCCTCAGCATCTTTGCCACCTCTCTTCAACTCACCCCAGTAGTTTACTGTCTCAAATGGGGGAGCCTAGAACTGGACCCATTCTGTCTTGAACTGGGAAGCAGATTTAAGTCCTCACCCAGAAGGACAGTGACTCCTACTCTGCCTCAGTATCCCTCATGCGAAAAACATGTCCAGGTCATTCCACGAGTAACATGTTTGAAAAGGTTTCTCAGCAGCCATGGAAACAGCAGGCCACACAAACACCCACAGGTGTGCTGTGTCTGTGGATTTCTAATTAGAAGCCCTCAGAGGCTCACAGATAAAATCCAAGTATAAAACCTGAAATTTAATTACACAAACCCACTTTGACGCAGAGATTTGCTGCCACTGCTGTGAGAAACTTAAATTCCAGCCCTACAAGAATGATAAATGCTGCATCCTTGAAAGTAACAGGAAAAACAAATCACCCAGACTATCATATTAAAAAGCATATTGAAAAGCAAGATATGCTGGCAAAATCCAATGGGGCCAGCCGC
Source organism: Dryobates pubescens (assembly GCF_014839835.1). Taxonomy (NCBI): domain Eukaryota; kingdom Metazoa; phylum Chordata; class Aves; order Piciformes; family Picidae; genus Dryobates; species Dryobates pubescens. The sequence continues at coordinate 8,079,747 of NC_071627.1, forward strand.
ACTGCGTGTACCTGCCGATGGTCGCTTCTCCAAACTTTTAAATCTGCAGAGCAGCATGATTTATAGAAGCTGTTCTTTATCATTCAGCCTTATAAGTCTTATGTCACAAAAACCCTTTGGCATTAGAAGAACGTTCAGCTTGCCAAGGGAAGCAGGAGAGAAGAGCATAGAGAGCCTGCACCACTTGGGCTGCATGCACGCCCTTCCTCATTCCATCAATGCTGGGCTATTTTTGCACGGAGCAGACAGGACTTATTGAGAGAGCAGCTATCCAATGTTTTGTTTTTCTTATCTTATATCCTCAACCTGCTTTTCAGACAGTCAAATGCAACTCTGAAGGCAGAAATGATTCATTTCCCCTCAATTTTCCTGTAACACCCTTCACCGTTAAATCGGCATCAGAAATGCTAGTGAGCGGAATACAGAATACACAATTAAGCAGGTTGGAAAAGACCTTTGAGATCGTCAAGTCCAACCTATCACCCAACACCATCTAATCAACTAAACCATGGCACTAAGAGCCTCATCCGCTCTTATTTTAAACACTTCCAGTGATGGTGACTCCACCACCTCCCTGGGCAGCCCAGTCCAATGGTCAATCACTCTTTCTGGGAAGAATTCTTCCTAACATCCAGCCTAAACCTCCCCTGGCACAGCTTGAGACTGTGTCCTCTTGTTCTGGTGCTGGTTTCCTGGGAGAAGAGACCAGCCTCCACCTGGCTACAACATCCCTTCAGGTAGTTGCAGATGGCAATAAGGTCTCCCCTGAGCCTCCTCTTCTGCAGGCTAAGCAACCCCAGCTCCCTCAGCCTCTCCTCACAGGGCTGTGCTCCAAACCCCTCACCAACTTTGTTGCCCTTCTCTGGACACGTTCCAGCAAGTCAACCTCCTTCCTAAACTGAGGGGCCCGGAACTGGACACAGGACTTAAGGTGTGCCCTAACCAGTGCTGAGTACAGGGGCACAATGACTTCCCTGCTCCTGCTGGCTACACTATTCCTGATATAGGCCAGGATTCCATTGGCCTTCTTGGCCACCAGGGCACACGTTCAGCCTACTGTCTACCAGTACCCCCAGGTCCCTTTCTGCCTGGCTATTCTCCAGCCACTCTGACTCTGCATGGGGTTGTTGTGGCCAATGTGCAGAACCCTGCACTTGAATGTGTTAAATCTCATGCCCTTGGACTCTGCCAATCTGTCCAGCCTCTCAAGGTCCCTCTGCAGAGCTCTCCTACCCTCTGACATGCCTGCTCAAAGTGAGGTGTATGACCTTGGAGAGGGATTATTTGGCACAAAATACTTCTGAGCCCTTCTGGTCCCAGCTGCAACCTGTCTGAGACCACCTGTCCCTGCCAAGCTCCACTCATTCTATGCAGGGCTGGGCCCAGCCCCCCTTGCCATTAGAACAATAGAGTAATTTTGGTTGGAAAAAGACATTTAAGATTGAGTCCAACCATCAACCCAACACTGTCATGATCATTAAACCATGTCCCAAAGTACCACATCTACACACTTTTTGAACACTTCTAGGGATGGTGGCTCCATCATCTCCCTGGGCAGTCTGTTCCAATGCTTGACCACTATTTCAGGGAAGAATTTGTTCCTAGTATCCAACCTAAACTTCCTGAGGTGCAACTTGAGGCCATTTCCTCTTGTCCTAGCACTAGTTATTTGGGAGACGAGACCACACTTGTCACAGTACAGCTCTTTCCATCACTTACAGACTCAACATCTACCCTCTTTGAACCTCCCAGGTCTGGCAAAGGCTCATGGGGACAAAATGTGGCATGGTCCTGCTTCTGGCTCTGCAGGAATGGCCTCCACCACTGCTCACTATACAGAATCACATAGAATCTAAGCATGGTGGGAGTTGGAAAGGACCGCTGGAGATCACCTAGTCAAAGCCCACCACTAAAGCAGGGTGACCCAGAAAAGGTTGCACAGGAACACATCCAGGTAAATTTTAATAGTCTCTGCCAAAACCTGAGGAATATTTCCCCAAATCTCTGCAAACTGCACCTCAGATTGCATCTTAAGGCTCAGCCCCACTTGAGCTGCTCCTCACCATACAGGTCACCCCACCTCTGCTCTCCTGCCACGCCAACCTGCCGCAATACATCCTCAGTCAACCATTCCAACCAATGGTAATTAAAATAAAGGACACATTTCCATTCCCTCTTCCAGAGAAAATGACCTTTTTCCCTCCCCTACTTTTTTAATTGTTCCCTTCTCAGTTTCCACCATCCCTTTGCACACGATGTTAAACGTCTCCATGCTAGCCTCCGCTGGTGATTACCGATCACATCTCAGAGATTTCTCTTGTGCTAACAGAACACAATCTCAGATATCACCATTTTGGTAATGGCTGTTAAATATTGACTCTTCTGGGGGCTGATTGCAGCAGGTACATGCCCTGTTTACATCTAATGATCACAAATTAAAACCAGCTCAATAAACTGAACATCTGAGGCACGCAGGTTACGCTACAGAGAATGAATTATTGCTGCTCAAGTCTATAACTTAAGCACAATCTTTAAACATATATTTCATTTAAAACAGCTCAGAAATTGAGGGGGGCAAATGAAAGCTTGTTTAAGGCTAAATTATTTGCCAGCATGGCCACCATATGCCAAGTGCCACAAACAACAACATTCATCGCAATGAGAGTCTGGGGATGGTTTCTTTTTAAGATCTTCAGCATGCTGCTCATCACAAATATTATCAAGCAGATGCTGTTTTTCTAACCAGCAGTTCACTCTGAATTGGAACAAAAACTCCACAAATTCCCTCAGACTGCAAGTCCATGTGCACATCACAACCACCTCATCACAGAAATGGATAAAGTCATCTCCCTCCTCAACAGATGGTTCCTCCTTCAACAAAAGCCTTCATCTCCTGCTGCAGGCAGACCTTCCTCCCCCTCAACTTTATGCAGCAGACACAGAAACAACATCCACAATGTATTCATTAACCCACTGAAGGTCAGGTACAAATTAGCACATCATAAAAAGCCACTATTTTGAGCAGAGCATCAGCTCTGATGGCTCAATTGCTACTGCTAATATCTCCCCTAAATAATAACTGTAAGAGGAAACCTGCAGAAAACAGGATGAAAGTGCAGCTATGAGAGCATCTCTGTAAGGAGGGGCTGAGAGACCTGGGGCTGTGGAGCCTGGAGAAGAGCAGCCTCAGAGGGGATTATCTCAATGCTCAGTAAGAGATAAAGGGTGGGGGGCAAGAGGATGAGGCCAGGCTATTTCCAGTGGTGCCAAGTGACAAAGACAAGGGGCAACAGGCACAAGCGAACCCAGGAGGTTCCATCTGAACAGGAGAAGAAAGTTCTTTGGTGTGAGCAGGCTGCCCAGAGAGGTTGTGGATCCTCCTTCTCTGGACAGATTCCAAACCCACCTGGCCATTGTGATCCTGGGCAAGCTGCTATGGGTGACTCTGCTTAGCAGTGGGGTTGGACTGGATGATCTCCAGAACTCCTTTCCAACCTCCTCCATTCTGTGATTTCATGATATTGCCCATGATGATAACACCAAAGTGAAAAGTGTTCAACTTAAAACCTGCAGTCAATGTAAGTAAGATCAGCTGTTGGCTTGTCCAGGCCAGTGTCCACTATCCAGTGTGTAGATCACAGCTTTGATAAGGAAAGGATTCTCACAAACCTAACGTAACAGTCACTCACCAAGATAGAACACATACCTGCAAGGCATTGACTGACAAGCTTCTGCAGTGTTGTAATTGATGCACAGTCCTTTGTGGCTTTCACCCCTTCTAAGGAATCTCAAATTCTACAGTTTTAATTGGCTCAATTGTGTTATTATTAATTTGGGTGAATAATTATAATTTAGTTGGTCCCAACACTGTGGCAGCACAAGACACGATGCCTGACAAGGTTTGGTCTGGATTTTAGTGAGGCAAAAGCCATCAAATGATGGTTCCAGACTCTTCTCAGTGTTCCCTATTGACAAGACAAGAGGTAATGAGCATGAACCTGAACACAGGAAGTCCCTTCTAAACATGAGAAGGAACTTCTGTACTTTGAGGATGACAGAGCACTGGAACAGGCTGCCCAGATAGGTGGTAGAATCTCCATCTCTAAAGACTTTCAAAGCCCACCTGGATGTGTTCCTATGTGATCTGCTATAGGTGACACTGCTCTGGCAGGGGGATTGGGCTTGATGATCTTCAGAGGTCCCTTCCAACCCTAATATTTTGGGATTCTAAGGGATTCATGGGGCAAAGCTTAGTTCAAACATACACTAAAAAACCCAGTTACTGCCCTGGAAAGGTATGGTGGAAATTATTGTGCCAGAAGATGGCATGGGATACCAAAGCATAGTTAGATAACATGACTTGTGTCAAGCAGAGCAAACCTTGTCTCCCTGCTCCTGAGTGGTAGCACCAAACTCCCTCAAGGTGTCATAAATGACTGTGGGAAGAGTAGTTTGCACCTTATCTGTGACTTCTGCTGTCAGATGTTTTCACTAAGGTGACCAGCTCAGCCACAAGTATTTGGGACTTCTCTGTCTCTGGCAAGACCCCAGGTGCATGAGTGAATGTTTCTGGCAGTGATTAATCCTAGGTGGAAGGGATTTAATAAGCATTAGCTAAATGATGCCATTTGACCCAGGTGACATGGAAACTCTTTCATTTCTTTTACAGTTACACTTCACCTTTTGCCAAACCTCTGATTTCTCCAGCTTTTCTCCTGTTTTCTCCTTTCCCTTTACTCAGGCAACATTGAGCAACTCAGCAAAATGCCAGTTTGCAGAATTGAGATTGCCTCTGCTCCTATAAAAAGAGCATTCCACAAATGAAAATGCCTCTAAGCAGTGCCAAAAGCCAGGAGACACCTTTCAGTCCAGGTCAGATCAAGGAGGATGGTAATTTTCCACCTCTGTTGCATTAAGAGCAGAGGACAGCAGTGCTCAGCACTGCCATGAGCGAGGCAAACCTCACCTCCAACCACAGGCAACATGAACTCTGCAAAGTGGTGATGGGTTGGCTCCTTGCATGGGCTTACGGCACAACAAAGGCCATGGGTGATGAACCTCACCAAACAGGCTGAAGCAGAAATATAAGATCAGGTCCTGCAACTATCCAAGCACTCTTTTAACTGAATCCTACATCCATGCTTTGGCTGTCCTGCAGCAAGCCACTGACTGCACCTAAGAACAAAGAACTTCAGTGGTGTTTCAAGGTGGGCACCAAGGACTAACTTGCACAGGCATCTCCATTCTTTGTCCCAATTTAAAGCTACAACTGTAGTCTTTACCTGCCCCCCCTCCTTGAAGAAAGGGCTATCTCATTATACTTCATGCACTGCAAATCATTAACTCTGTTGAAATCAAGAGTGATGCTTATATAGAAATGTCAAGGATGAAGTACTGAAGTCAGGGCCACACTGTGAAAAAAGGCTCTTAATGACTCACGGTAATATATTTCAGATGTTTGAGCAAACAAAGCATTCATAAAGCACTGCAGAACAGCTCCTTTCAGACTGAATGGAGCCTTTATTCCCAAGCTACAGAAGGAAGGAGAAAAGCCAAGGACACAAAACCAGGAAAAGCAGTGCTCCCTAATATGTTGCTACATCCCCAGAGCGTGGGCAGCATAGGCAGGGAGGGGATTTTGTCCTTCTGCTGTGCTCTGCTGAGACCCCACCTGCAGTGCTGGGACTAGCTGTGCCCTCAGCACAGCACAGACAGCGACCTGTTGGAGCAGGGCCAGAGGAGGCCACAGCAATGCTGGGAGGACTGGAAGCCCTCTGCTGTGAGGCCAGGCTGAGAGAGTTCGGTTTGTTCAACCTGGAGAAGAAAAGGCCCTGGGGAGACCTTCTGGTGGCCTTTCAGTGCTCAGAGGGGCTGATCAGAAAGCTCCCCAAAAGGGAGATTTGGACTGGAGAGAAGAAAGAAGTTTTTTCCACTGGGGGTAGTGAGACACTTGCCCAGAGAGGTGGGAGATGCCCCATCCCTGGAAGCATTCCATGTCAGGTCGTTTGGGGCTCTGATCATCCTGCTCCAGTTGCAGAAATGTGCCTGCTGACTGCAGGGGGTTTGGACTAGATGACCTTTAAAGGTCCCTTTCAACCCAAACCATTCAATGATTTTATGATTCTATGATATTTTCAAGCAAGGAGGCACAGAAATATTTCACATTGTTCTGCCCGCTGCAGTGTGAAAGCTTGCTTAAACTCTTTTTTCCTAGCTTCTTCATTTAGTAACACCTGAGGGTATGGACTGCTCCTCAACATTTATGCTACTTGTTGAAGGGAAAAGCATGCTATCTTCTGGAAGGTTACAGATATTGGAAGATAAAAGTCAGGACAGCTCTTCTTTTGAACTACAGCAGGAGAGATTTAGGTTGGACAGAAGGAGGAAGTTCTTCATAAGGAAGTTAGTGGAACACTAGAACAAGTTGCCCAGAGAGGTGATTGAGGCCCCATCCCTGGAGACATTGAAGGTCAAATTTGATGGGGCATTGAGCAACCTGCTCTAGTTGGAGATGTTCCTGCTCACTGCAGGGGGGGTTGGAGTAGATGACCTTCTAGGGTCCCTTCCAACCTGCTGCATTTATGATTTTATGGTACTTCCTAGTCTCCCATGCATACTTGGCAAACCTGCACTTGAGGCAGCAAATGTCCAAGCAAGCAAAAGGTATTTCATGGCAGAGGAGGAAGTGAGTAGTTTACATCTGGTGACCACTCCAGAGTGGGAGAAGCTGGCAATTGTCCAGGATGTCAAGGTTAACAACAACCCCTCTATTACAATAAATGTTATGGGTGAATCTTAAATGACTACAGATGGTCAGGTGTTGATTTTGCATGTCCTTTGAAAGACAGTGCTGTCAGCAAAACAGTGCCTTCTAACCAAATTTTGAAGTTCAATACACTGTCAGCAGGAAGAGTGCTGGCTCTTTAACTGACTCATCAAAATACTGCACTTTTAGTTGCCTCCAGTGACTTTCCATTCAAGCACTGCTCTGTGGCTCCTTCTCCAGGACAAGAATATCTGCACGATTCATAGTTGGTTAGGATTTTTTTCCCCTCCCCAGTAATAGTCCTTTTATGGCAAGGATGTAAAACCCTTTGCTTTACAGATAATAAGCTGAAGCAGAGGCAGAGGCAGAGGTTGTTTAGCTGCAGTTACACAGGCATACCTGAACCAGAACCAGATACATGCCTGCTTTCCCAAGGTTACTCTTCCAGCCTCCTCCAGATTACTTTATAATCCCATTATGGGTGGAATAGCTCCATACACACAGCTGCCTTCTTGGAGCACTGGTCTTAAAATGTGAGCAAAGTTTGAGGTCTCAGTGGTTATCATGCCTTGCTTTGATCTTGGATTCTGCAAGGGTTTGTAGAAGGGCAGAGTGTGGACAGATTCAGATTGGATTGGGTTGGAAGGGACCCTCAAAGGACATCTTATCCAGGAAAAGAAGTTACCTCCTTGTCTGTGCTGGCACTTTCCTTGCCTCTTTTCTACTTCAGCTAGAATCATAGAATGGGTTGGGTTGGAAGGGACCTTAATGATCATCTGTTTCCAATTTCCCTGCCATGAGCTGGAACACCTTCCACTAAACCAGGCTGCTTAAGGCCTCATCCAGCCTGGTATTGAACATCTCCAGGGAGGGACCATCCACAACCTGCCTAGGTAAATTGTTCCAGTGTCTTACCGCCCTTACTGTAAAGAAACTTTTCTTCACCCCCTTTCCTGACAGAGAAGATGGCCCTGTGTCCTAGTCAGGGCTGGGGTGCTGGTAGCGCTGCTGCCAGGTGCTCCCCTCCTCCAAAGCTCCCTCCCAGTCTCATCATCCCAACATTGCTGTCACATTTATCATCAGGCAACGCAGGCAAACAGAAAATACAATAGGCTAACTCATTTATTTCCACTTGTTATTGATGACCTTTCATGACTTTCATAACTCCGCCTCGCTCCACCACTCATGAGTTATGAGGTCATCTGTAACTCAGGGAAATAAATGAAGTTTCCCATCAGCCTATTGTATATCCCCATTTATTACCTTTTTATTACCAACCTTTAAAGTTTTATCCCCCAGTATCTTGTTTTACAGTGGCATAACATTCAGATGCAGGGATGTAGATGAATCAGACCAAAATCGGTTCAGTTTGTCGGGTTTCTCTGGAGGAAGAGCTATGCTGACCCACAGATACAAATGCCATTTTTTTCCAAGTCATCAGACCATGTCTGAGCTTTTACAATAAAATTCTCACAGAATCATAGAATCATAGCATGGTGGGGGTTGGAAAGGATCTCTGGGGAATATCTAGTCCAACCTCCCCGCTAAAGCTTGCCCAGGATCACAATGTGCAGGGGGAGCTGGAATCTGTCCAGACAAGGAGACTCCACAACCTCTCTGAGCAGCCTGCTCCAGGGCTCCAGCACCCTCACAGAGAAGCAGTTTCTCCTCGTGTTCAGGTAGAACCTTCTGGGTTCCAGTTTGTGGCCTTTGTCTCTTGTCCTGTCCCTGGGCACCACTGAGAAGAGACTCAGGATCTTGTGTTTGTACTAAATGAGGTATAGTATTTTCTTCTAATTCATGCTAACACCATTTGCCATAAAAATAAGACTTGACATAAAAATCACTGTCTCAGAGGTCTAGAGAAGCTGTCTGAGGGCCAGTTACTGGAGGGTATGATGGCTGTACAGCCTTGCATATAACAGGCTGAATAATGATCCTTTAAAAACCTTCAGCTGCAGCATTTCTGAGCAAGTGCCGTGCTTAACGGAATCACTTTTGTCTTTGACCTGTCAGTAAAATGCCAGAAGAGTTACATCAGACAGAACAGTGAGCCTCCAGGTAACACTTACATTCCTTGGCTGTATTTATTGTGGGAGCTCCCGAGCTCCAGATGCTTTACTGACTACTTTTGCAGGTCACAGTGGCCCATGCATGCATCTCCACAGTCATGCTGCTTCTCGTGGAACTGCTGCAGCTGCCTTGAGGGCCTCAGCTTCACCAATCATGAAATGACCCACGACCAATACTGCCCTGGGGACACCTCTCTATGGGCAGGGGAGAAATATTGACCTCTATGCTAGGGTTGGGGAAACTGTGGTGCCTCCTCATAGAGTCATAGAATTGTTTTGGTTGGAAAAGACCTCTGTTCAAGTCCAACCACCAACCCAGCACCACCACGGCTGTTAAACCATGTCCCAAAGTGCCATGTCTGCACATTTTTGAACAGGGATGGGGAATCCACCACCAAACTGGACAGCCTGTTCCAATGCCTGACCACCTTTGCAGGAAAGAAATTTTTCCTAATGTCCAATCTAAGCCTCCCCTGGAACAATTTAAGTCCATTTCCTCTCATTCTATCACTTGATACTAGGGAGAAGAGACTGATTCCCACCTCACTGCAACCTCCTTTCAGGTTCCATGCAACAGAAAATCATAAAGAGGCTTCCTGGACTGTAGAAGCAAAGCAAATCATGAAGAAGGCTAGAATTGTCTTCCAGAAGTTTTGTATGACTCAGGAAAATGCAACAGGAGAAATCAGCTGCTGATCAGCATGGACAAACATGACGTAATTATCCCACGAGCAGAGAACTTACCAAGGGAGCAGCTGCTAACTGCTGCAGGCACGTGCAACACTCAGCAGGATGTGAGCATTAATTTATTCATCTATTTATTTTGAACAGAAACCTTTGAGACCACCATATAGTGTGCAGCAAGAAAAACAAAGCAAAGCTATTCTGCCACTAGAAAACAAACAAACCATCATGACTTCTTGCCTTGCTTACTATACCTAGTTGCTTGTGGCAAGGAGTAAAGTGTCACTACCCTGTGAAAGGGCATCCTGCAACCCCAGAACTGGCCCAAGAGCAGAAAGGTTGAGGGCTGGGCATAAAGTCTTCTCTACTTTTAAGAGGAAAATATTGGGATTACTCACTGAAGCTTTCAAAGTGCAAGAGGATGGGAGACCTGATAATAGTGACCTATTGCCACACTTGCATGGAGTAAAAGAGTGGCATGATAAGGAAAAGCAAGCAGGCTGGAGAACTCAGAGCAGCTTCATAATATAGACCAAACAAGTATTCAAAAATACATTTGTCATGTAATTAACTGAAGCCAACAAGCAAAGAACTGCAGAGTCATGGTGCCTTTCCTGAAAGGATGTTCAAACCCATGCAAATCTGCTCTGGACATGGAATAACCTGTTTAAATACCCGCTGCTCTTGGGAAATAAGGAATATGACTCTGCTCTTCACAGAACAGTTTCCCATTGCACATCACACTTGGTTTTATTTTTAATGGGATGCCCAAGTATCCCTTCTTTCCATAACTCTTCCTTGTTTCATGAACCAGCACCTTCTCAAGTAACTTTTCCCTGCAGGTCCTGGTAAGAAGGGCATGGAGGAGCTGAGCAGCAGAGTATACAGCCTGCAGAAGACTTTATTTGCAGTAGGGTAGAAATCTTTCACAATCCTTTACAGGTGAATGGGGAAAACTCAACAATGTTCACTATCATTATTGAGTATAGTTATCAGCTTTGAACGTTTGCTAAAAATAAGCCTGTCATTAAGACAAACATTTTGTTAATGGGAAGAATTTCCCAAATGAAGCATTAAAAAAACTGCAGTGCCTGCATCATTAGCTGCCTCAGAAAGCTCCTCTGCTCACCCCAGCTCCATGTCACAAGGACCAGTGCCACCTTCTGCTTCAGTCAGAAAAGACCCTTCAGACCATCAAGTTCAACCATCAACCCACCACCACCATGGCCACTAAACCATGTCCCCAAGTGCCATGGCCACACACTTCTTGAACACCTCCAGGGATGGTGGCTCTACCACCTCCCTCAGCAGCCTGTTCCAATGCCTGACCACTCTTTCAGGCAATAAATTTTTCCTAATGTCTAATCTAAACCTCCCCTGGTGCAACTTGAGGCCATTTCTTCTTGTCCTGTCACTTGTTCCTTGGTAGAAGAGACCAATCTCCATCTGGCTCCAATCTCTTTTCAGGGCATTTGTAGAGAGCCAGAAGGTCTCCCCTCAGCCTCCTATTCTTCAGGCTGAATGACCTCAATTCCCTCAGTCGCTCCTCACAAGATCTGCGTTCGAGACCCTTCACCAGTTTCATTGCCCACCTCTGGGCATGTTCCAGCAGAGGTATGGCTGAGACTCTGCTCTGACAACAGCATCTGGCACCATCAAAAATCACTCTGCACTTGAAATGACCTTGGCAAAGCGACTTCTATTGGAATAGCTGAGCTTCCCCAGTCCTTCTCAAAATAATAGAAATACATCTTCTGTAATGTAATTTAAGAACCAGCTCCCAGGCTGAGGGCAGTTTTGATTTTATTGATATTAGTTTAGTGAACGCTGTATATTGTAAAACTGATAGAGTGGGAAAATGACTTCACTAGATAGCAAATTTGATGGAGCTGACTGCAAACCTAAGTATGGGAACCATCACCTGTGGAGGTAACTCAGTATTGCACTGTGGATTTTGCAATGTTTCATATTCAGACTTACCTAAAACAGTGGCCCTGAAAACAATAAAATATGCTTGTGCAAGGCTGCCATTTATGTGCTGTTCCACTTCATTATCCCTGTAATCTAACATGGTGGCTCAAAAAGGAGAACACGAACGTTTTCTGAGTGATTTAGCAGGATGCTTTAATGATCTATTGAAAATGAACATTGACCCTATGTAATAGGTGCTAAACTGACACTCTTAAAGCACTCCATCCGTTTCACTCAGGCTGCCTAGCCTTCTTAAATCATCCCTGTGTCACTTTTATGATGCAGACCCATCTATTGAGACTACAGGACTGTGAAATGTCATTAAAAAAAAAAAAAAGAGGCAATAAGAAAAAAAATAAAATTAAGTCACAGGTGGCAAGTATTAGCATTTCAAAACCGTTTGGTTGCATTGCACTGTTGTTCCAGCTCTACCAAGGGGCAACAAGATTCAGTTCTCCCCTTCAAGAGCCTGTGCTGCTGAACACATTAGCTCAGGGTGTAAGGAGCTTCTGTGCAATTGAAGGGCATTTCACAATAAAGATAAAGTATATTTAGACCTAAATTTGATGGGACACAAGGGCCAGCCTGCCCCTCAGATGACAAAGCCACGACTGCTTCTTTTCTTCTCCTTTGAGCTCCTCCACTCCCAGGCTTCTCACAAATTAAGCTGTTGCAACTTTCTGCCCACCAGAGGAGCAGAAATTAAAAGCAGGGAGGTGAGGGAGTTAATTGTAACCCCAAAAGGTCAGGCTCTCTGAGCTGGCAGGGCTCCTCTGAGTGCAGCCTGAGCACATTTTGTTACAGAAACCAGCATGAAAATGGTTCCCTTCAGCTTATTTCTAACTCTAGAGCTTTAGAATCAATCATAGAATGCTGGGTGTTGGAAGGGACAGCTGGGGACACTCTAGTCCAACCCCCTGCTTTAGCAGGTTCAGCTATAGCAGGTTGCACAGGACCATGTCCAGGAGGGTTTTGTGTCCCTCCAGGGAATAAGACTTTGAAAGTGTTTGGGTCATGTCACTTTCTGAGACAAGGATATTTGAGTAGAATTGTGTTTTGGGGTACTGTGTGGGAATTTCTTTGCTTTTAGAAATTGAAGTAGGCTGCTGAGATCCCCTTTCTTCTTCTTCCCAGGGTATAGTAAATACACACTAAAGTTTATGAGGTGGTCATATAGAATCCCAGCATGGTGGGGCTTGAAAGGGAGCTCTGGGAACCAATGTCCGTGTGGGTTTGGAATGTCCCCAGAGAATGAGATTCCACAACCTCTCTGGGCAGCCTGTTCCAGGGCTCCGGCAGAGAAGTTTCTCCTCCTGTTCAGACAGAACCCGCTGGCTTACAGCTTGTGCCCACTGCCCCTTGTCCTGTCACTGGGCACCACTGAGTTCCTGTCTATATGGATGCATATAGAGTTAAATGCCCCTAAAGCACACTCCAGTGTACACGCTTCCCTCCAAACCCATTTCATTCCACAATGAAACTGCACAAGAAATACTTTCTCTCTGCCAAGCCCGATATTTGTGCAGTGAGTGGATTGGGAGTGAATCACCCCTATGGTAAGGAATTTGCAAAACATACTCTAACTGTTTACTGTATCAAACAGTTTAAATGATGGCTGCATTTTATCTTTCTCTTCACAGAAGGCTGGGTTTTTTCTTTACAGGCATCCATCTAATGGAATCCTGCCTGTGCCAGTTTCCCCTGGGACTGGTAGCTGCAGTCTTCACTCAGCAGTTTCCTGCGTGCAATAGGTTTTATTTCAGTGGGTTCTGGCATATGTGTTGCTGGGTAATAAATAAATGCTAACCAAGCCGGGACGATTAAAGATCAATTAAGGCATAATAAATTTTATAATAGATTGTGGCAACAGAAGGTTGTTGTGCTCCTGCATCAAAAGAAGTGTGAGCAGCAGGACAATTGAGGCAATTCTTGCCCTCTACTCTGGTCTCCTGAGACCCCATCTGAAGCACTGTGTCCAGTTCTGGGGGCCCCAGCACAAGGACATAGAAGTGTTAGAGAGGTCCAGAGGAGGCCATGAGAGTGATCAGAGGGCTGGAAAGCCTCCCCCTGTGAAGACAGGCTGAGAGAAAAACCGGGGCTATTCAGTCTAGAGGAAAAAAGGCTCCAGGCAGATCTTAGAGCAGACTTCCAGTACCTAAGAGCTGGGGAGGGACTTTCCACAAGGACTTGTAGTGATAGGATGAGGAGCAATGGATTGAAGTTTGAGGAGGGCAGATTTAGACTGGAGATTAGGAAGAAATTGACAGTGAGGGTGGTGAAACACTGGAACACATTGCTGAAGGGAAGTCATGGATGTCCCCTCCGTGGAAGTATTCAAGACCAGGTTGGATGGGGTTTTGTGTGTCCATATCAGGGGGGCTGGAATGAGATGATCTTTAAGCTCCCTTCCAACCCAAACCATTCTATGATTCTATATAATTCTATGGTTCCCAGCCCAAGGACTGAACTTCATGCCACTGGAAAAGCTAAACGAGGGACAGTTTCCCTGCTTTTCCAGGATTACTCAAGGGAATTTGATCTTTTTGGCTAAAGACTGGAGAGAATAGGGAAAGAAGGAAGATGGAGGGTGGGAAGAAGCTGGGATTCACCATGCCATGTCCCCAGCAGGGCATTGTGTATTGTCCTTGAGTTACTTAAAGGTGGAGCTAAAGTTGTGTTGATTATAAGGGTAATGGTTTGAAACAGGAGCAGGGTAGATTTAGGCTGGACATCAGGAGGAAGTTCTTCACAATGACAGTGGTGAAATACTGGAGCAGGTTGCCCAGAGACGTGGTGGAGGCCCCATCCCTTGACATCAGGTTTGATGGGGATCTAAGCCACCTGTTCTAGTTGGAGATGCCCCTATGCACTGCAGGCTGGTTGGACAAGATGACCTCTGAGGGTCTCTTCCAACCCAAATCATTCTATTCCTATGGAAGCTAAGCAGGACAGTCCATGCAAGACTTCATCTGTATACTTTATATGTACTTGGCTTTGCAGGCTTTGTTGCTTTTCTGCAACAAAAAGCAAGCTGGCAAGTAACTAACACCAAGAAGGCTCCATGGGCCAGTGAGGTATTGTTTCTACCTGCAGCTTTCACAGTGAATGTTTTACTTGCTAGCAATTAACCTGATGGGTGATGGGATTGGATGAGTTCTACAGAAGCATAGGATGGATCTGTTTGTGATTCATCAAATCTCCAGGCCAAACAAAAGTAATTTATATCACACTGGAGTCAACCTGCTCCCTAACCATGCGTCCCATATATGGTGTTTAGGAAAGCCACCCAATCTTCAAGGCACATAAACTAGCTTAACTAATTCACCAGCACCAAAACAAAGCCTCTCACTTGCTCCAGGGGACTTTAGCTCCCACGTCAAGCATCCAGTCCTCTCCCAGAGGAAATGGGGAAGAAGCTAAAGCTTTTACACACAGATATTATCCACATATTCTGACATATGCAAAATAGATTTTAGCTTATGCTTGCACTTAAGGGAGCCCCCTGGTACTGCTCTTGTCAGGATAAAACATTTAAAACTGACAACAAACAGACCTCAAGCACAAATCAGAGAGGAAATCTATGACAGTGCAGAACCAAACTCCATCAAATTACTTGCCTGCTTTTGAGATGCAATGAGCCATCATGTTCAGAGCAGGGCCACGTGAAGAGGACTCAACAAGTGCCATATGAAGAAAGGCTGAGAGAACTGGGTTTGTTCAGCCTTGAGCAGAGAAGGCTTAGGGGAGACCTTTTTATCATGCACCAATATGTGAATGGTGGATACTCTTTTACAAGGAGACCCAGGGAAAAGACAAGGGGTGATGGGGACAAGTTACTGCTGGGGAGATTCCCACTGGACTCCAGAAGAAAATTTTTCATAGAATCAGTAAGGTTGGAAAAGACCTCAGAGATCATCAAGTCCAACCTGTCACCCAACACCTTATGATTCACTGTGAGAATAGCCAGACACTGGAATCATCTCCAAAGGGAAGTGGTAGATTCCCCTACATTGGTCAGTTTTCAGACTCAGCTTGACAGGGTGTATCTCATTTCAACTGTACTATTACCTCGAAAGGCTGGACCAGATGATCCTTGAGGCTCCTTGCAACCTGGCATTCTGTGATTCTATGACCTATACAGCTTGTGCCTCTTACCCAGCATGGCGTGTCAGCACTTCAGTTGGCTCAGGCTTTAAATATATTTTAATCATCCTAATATTCTTATTATTGTAATCTATTACTGGGATATTAGATTGCAATTCAATTAAAAAATGTCATCTGCAGAAAATTTATTCCATGGATTTATTAATTCCATTTATTAATGGAATACTGTAGCCTTCCCATACAGTGACATAACTCGTTGTACTGCTCCAGACAGAGATGAATTATATTCCATCCCTTAACAGCCACTTGAAAAGGGAATTACATCTTCCTTTGCATTTTCTCCCCCTCACTGCTGAGGGTAGCTTTAGACAAGGTTTTGTCTGTAAAACCAGCATCACCTCTTGGCATAACTGGTGATGCACCCAGGATCAGCATAAGGGTAGAAGCAGAGCAGTTTACCTCTGGGCTCTCTGCAGTCAACTCACATCCATAATGACCTGAGGGAACTGTATGTGCAGGCGATAATAAGAATATTAGGATGATTAAAAGGTATTTAAATATTAAATGCTTAAAAGCAGGGTTGGACAAAAAGCCTTCAGCAAGTTATTCCAAGATTTTCACAAGTCTTCTGGGTATAGAGTGGGCTGAGGGACAAAGTCTAAACTGAAGCTAGGCTCCTGCTAGGAGAAGTCTGCTGACAGGTCCAGCAATGATAAGCTACAGCAGCAAATCTGCCTTGTCCAGATGCCATTTATAGGGGCATAAAATGAGCTTTGCTGCTCCAGCTTACACCAGCCCTCAATGAAACACCTGCTCCAGCAAAACCCCTGTGTGCTGAGTCCAACACACTGGGGTCATTTCAGGTATAAAAATATTACAAAAAGCCTTCCACCCCCACAACCTTCTCCAGAGCAGCTCTGTTCTGCTGTGTAGAGCTGCAAAGCAAGGTTCAGTACATGTCTACCTGGCAGGGACATGTCTGAGCTCTGCCTCCCAGCCATGGCTGAGTTTGGCAGCTTCACATGGCAGACAGAAACAAGGATACCCACCACACTCACAAACTACTGCTTATTCCTCACTGGAGTACAGATATGTTGTCAAATGCCCCTTGGCATTGCAGGTGGCCCCCAAAGAGGGGGTTAAAGTGGTGTTTGTAAGGCCTGAAGCCCTCAGCAGTGTGTGTGAGGCTCTCTGCTCTCATCTCACACAGGGATAAGGCCAAGCAAAGCTTAGTGTGAGAGGGGTCCCCCATCTTCCTCATCCCACACCACTCCCTGGGTGGGACATCCATTGGATCCCTCCCTTGCTTCTCCTAAAATAGGGAGTGGTGTCAAAAAGAAGTGCAAGCTTGGCTCATGTCCCACCCCGCTGATCCCTTCAGTGCAGCTGATGTTCAGTTTGCTAAAGCACACCCTTGGGTATTTTTTCTCCTTATAGTTATGTTGGCTGAAATAAATTAACAAATCAAATCCTGTTCCAGGAATCTCTCAAAATATTTAAAACCCTACTGGCTCCTGTGCTTCCTTCCCATCTGAGCATCACTCAAGCCTGCTCTGCTCCTTCCAAATCCAAGTGGACACAGGAGTGCCATTTCAGGAGCTTAGGTTTTGATCCCAGGTAAATGCACAGCTGGGTGCTGGATACACAGGGCTTTAAGGCAGACATTTTAATGCCTTTCTGAATTGAATTCAAAAGCTGTTTCCTTCCATAGTCTCATGGATAACATCTATTTTAAACAGCTGTTAAAACTCCTACTTTGACCTTAGGAAAGGATCTCCAGCAGCACTGCTGCTCTGTTCTGATGTGAAAGCTTCTGCTTCTCTCTACATGGGGAAGTCATTACTGACATGGCTTCACCCACTGAAATGAAAGAATTGGTGGTGAGCCAACCAACACCACGGTAAGCCTCTCTCTGCACACATGAAGCCACAGAATCCCAGCACGGTGAGGGTTGGAAAGGACCTCTGGAGCAGGGGCACTCAGCCGTTCGCCCAGGATCACAATGTCAAGGTGGGCTCGGAATCATTCCAGAGAAGGAGTCTCCACAAACTCTCTGGGCAGCCTGCTCTCTCATGGAAAAGCAGTTTCTCCTTATGTCCAGATGGAAGCAGAAGGCATGTCTGCAATGCAGGACACCATGAAGATGCTTCCATGACAAGATGTTGCATGATGCTGCAGGCCATGCTCGCAGCAAGACACCTGCTCTTACTATCATTCTCACTGCAACAAAAAAACAAACAGAATTAGTTCCTGTACCTAAATGACTGCACAGCAATTACAGGTAGGAAGAAGCAAAGTGCTGTTTCTTATTCTCCTTGCAAGTCAGTGGCATCAAGGTCAGGATGGATGGGGCTCTGAGCAACCTGATCTAGCTGAGGATGTCCCTGATTACTGCAGAAGAGTTGGATTAGATGTCCTCTAGAAGTCCTTCCAACCCAGTGCAATCCATGATTCTGTTGCAGTGTGTCACTCCACGTTGAAGATTAGGAACAGGCTGCCCAGGGAGGTGGTGGAGTTGCCATCCCAGGAGGTGTTCAAGAAACGTCTGGACATGGCACTTGGGGACACAGTTTAATGACCATGGTGGTCTTAGGTTGACTTGACAATGTTAGATGTGTTTTCTAAACAAAGCAATTCTCTGATGCCCTGCTGGTGGACAGAGGGGGACAGAGGGGAATAAAAATGTCTTTTGCCTCCAGGAGAATTTCAACATTACAATCACCCAATATTTCCATTTAGGCAGCAGCAACACAAGCAGCCTCTTGTTCCTGGAGCAAGTACCTCGTGCAACCACTATCTTGCTGGCATCAAAGCCTTGGGGAGGAGCAGAGAGCCTGGATTGTGCCACAGCCCTTATGGAGACTTTTCCAGAGCTTGAGTAACAAGATGCCCACACTTACTGTTTTTAACTGATGAAGAAACTTCATGGTAATTTGCATCAGAAATTTACCAAACTGCATTTTAATGAGTTTCTGTTTGCTAGCAGGTGTCAGGAGAGAGTCATTCAGACTGAGCAGGAAAGTGATATTTCTGCTGGTAGGGTTTATAGGAGAGGTTAACCACCACCACCACCCCCCAGCTCACGGTGGTGATTGAAAGCCATTAGATTCCTTTGCTCTTTCCTAATTAGAGGCAGATAATCACTGTGACAGTGACAAATGATATTGCACACAGTAAATTTAATATTACAAATATTACTGTGCGGTTTTTTTCCTGCGGTGCCAAAGCCCTTTGAAGCAAATTCTCAACACTTAGATTATGAAGGAAGGTTTTAAAGATTTCATATTTTTTTTTTTCCCCCTTGTAAAAACCTCCACAAAACCCCCAGCCAAGGTTACTTCAAGGCTCAGAGATTTAATTAGCAGACTGCTGCTTGGGCAGAGCATGCCCTGAATTTTCTGGTTATGGGTCGTGCATAGTGTTTAAATTCCAGCAATATATGGAAAGCAGCAACCCAGCATTAATGCTCTGCTGGATATTACAGCTTTATTTTCATTTAGTTTGTGTGAGTAGAGAGAATCCCCCAGTCCAGGAAGGAATATTGCACATTGCTTGGTAGGTAAATTACAGATTTTAGACTTCTCCCCCCGCCCCCATTGCAGTCTTGAATAAAATGGTTTTGCAACAGAAAGAGATCTAAGATCCCATAGTGTGAGAGTAGCACTGATGGTGCTGATGGGTTGCACTGGTGTTCTACACCCTGTTTGAGCCTACCAAAAGATAAACTTGAAGCAGACAAGAAGGGCAACAAAGGTAGTGACACAGGGGACTGAGGTTGTTTAGCCCTGGGGAGAAGGAGGCTGAGGGGAGACCTTCTGGCTCTCTACAACTCCCTTAGGTTGGAGTGAAGTGGGTGATAGTCTCTTCTCCTTAGTAAATAGTGATACAAAAAGAAAAAAACCTTCTCCAGGTCCTAGGACACAAAAACAGCCAGGCACAGGATTGCATAACCCAAAGGAGACTGTACAAAGTGCACATCAGAGCAAAATGAAGCAAATCTCCAGAGTAACAGCAGGATATGGCACCATGGGACATGGTTTAGTGGCCGTGGTGTTGCTGGGTTTGATGGTTGGACTCAGTGGTCTTAGAGGTAATTTCCAACCCAAACAATTCTAGAATTCTATGGAATTATCACCAGGCATTGTGCAGTGTGGATGGGAATGGGACATGGGAAATCACATAAGGAAATCATCTCAAACCCCTCCACAGGATACAGAAAACAGGATAAAAAATGGTGTTACTTCTACAGAAGCCTAAGACCCAAACTTGCACAGGAAGGATCACTAATGTTTTGTTAGCTATTCAGCATTAGAACTCCAGAATTATCAGTTGAGGTTTGCCTCTAATTTTGGGCAAAGTCATTCTCACAGGAGTGCAACACTGCACTGCTTGATGTTCCCAGCTTAAATGCTCACACTTAATACTGCTAAATATCCACTTTTCCATTAAAATCACTGGGTACTGTTGGACAAGAAGCTGAGCCAATGGGGTGCACTTGCAAGCCAGAAGGCCAATGGCATCCTGTGCTGCATCAAAAGAAGCGTGGCCAGCAGATGGAGAGAGGTGATTCTGCCACTTTGCTCTGCTCTGGTGAAACCTCACCTGGAGTACTGTGTCCAGCTATGGGGCCCCCAACACAAGAGAGACAAATACCTGTTGGAGAGGGTCCAGAGGAGGCCACGAAAATCATCAGAGGCTGGAGCACCTCCGCTATGGGAACAGGTTGGGAGAGTTGGGGCTGCTCAGTCTGGAGAAGAGAAGGCTCCAGCAAGTCATTAGAGTACCCTTCCAATACCTGAAGGGGATTCACAGGAAGGCTGGGGAGGGACTATTTAGAAGGGCTTATGGTGATAGGATGAGGGGAAACTGGAAGTTTGAAACTGGAGCAGGGGAGATTTAGGTTGGACATCAGGAGAAAGCTCTTCACAATGAGAGGTGTAAAATATTGGAACAGGTTGCCCAGAGATATGGTTGAGGCCCTGTCCCTGAAGACATTCAAGATCAGACTTGATATGACCCTGGACAGTTTGATCTAGTTATAGAGATGTCCCTGCTGGCTGGAGTGGGGTTGGACAAGATGACCATTAAGGGTCCCTTCCAACCCAATGCAACCTGTGAATCTGCAAATTCCACCTAAGCACTGATTAGGGGAACGATGTACTCTTTTTGTACCACGCTGTGCCATGTATTAGACCCTGGGAAGAGCAAGGAAAGTTTGCTCAGCATGTCCTCAGACTCTGCAGATCCTAAATGCAATTTTGATTTCTGAGACCCTGAGCAGTTAATTTCCTCTGTCCAGGACTTTCCACTAGGTTTAGCAGCAGACCCCTGAAAAGGTCTAATGAAGGATCAATAGAAAAACCACATAAAATCTTAATGCTAATTTCCTTTCTCTCTGTAGTTACATGATTAGTGTCACACTCCTTGGAAAGGACCATAGATGCTACTTGAATGGACAAGTAATAAGGTAATGAAATTAAATTAACAGCTCTGTGTGTGGCTCTAATAGATTAGAATAGTCTCATTTTAGATTATTATAATTTAATCTAGATATCAACCAAGCAAGCATCACATTTTATAGGCATCACTTCACCTTCAATTACTGCAAGGTAGCGTGTGGAGATGTTAACCAGATGCTACATATAACAAAACATCTGGATAAAGGGAGGAACAACCCCCTGCAGTGGTACAGTTTAGGGGCTGATCTACTGGAAGGCAGCTCTGTGGAAAAGGACCTAAGATTTCTGGTGGACAACAAATACACCACGAGCCAGTAATGTTGTGCCCTGGTGGCCAGGAAGGCAAATCGTCTCCTAGAGTGCATTACAAAATCTGTGAGACAGTCAAGGGAAGTTCTCCTTCCCCTGTACTCTGCCATAGAGAGGCAACATCCTGGAATAATGGGCCCAGTTCTGGGCTCCCCAGTTCAAGAGAGACAGGGAACTACTGAAGAGAGTCCAGTGGAGGCTACAAAGATGCTGAGGGACCTGGAGCATCTCTGTGAGAAGGAAAGACTGAGTGCCCTGCGGCTGTTGAGCGTGGAGAAGAGCAGCCTGAAAGTGGGGAGCAAGATGATAGGGCCAGATACTTCTCAGTTGTGCCCAGTAACAGAACAATGGGCAATGGGCACAAACTGGAACCCAAGAGGTTCCATCTGAATAGGAGGAGAAACTTCTTTGGTGTGAGGGTGCTGGAACCCTGGGGCAGGCTGCCCAGAGAGGTTGTGGAGTCTCCTCTGGAGAAATTCCAAACCCACCTGGACATGGTGCTCCTGGGCAAGGTGCTGTGGATGACCCTGCTTTTAGCAGGGAAGTTGGACTGGATGCTCTCGAGAGGTCCCTTCCAACCCTTACCATGCTGGGATTCTGGGATTGGAATTATGCTTTGCATTTAAAGATCTAACTCATTTCCCTGTTAAGCCATGCACATTTAAAACACCAAAACCACATGGCTAGACTTTTGGAATGAAAGACAGCAGTGAAACCAAATTGTGGCAAGAAAGCTAATGCAATTAAAAATAATGCCATATAATTACTGGTGGAAATTCAATATTCTATCCATGCCTTCCTTACTCCACTGGAAGTGTTTTGTTTTGTGGTTTTTTTTCTGGTGGTTTTTTTTTTTTTCTTTTCTTGTCTTTTTCATTCAGATCCAGGTGGCAGGTTTGTAAATCAGCCAGAATACCCAGCACTGGTATTTTGTTAAATAGCATGATACTGAAATACTGCTCTGGGACCATTATTAGTGTTGAAACAATCATATTGATGTTGGAGTTTCATTAACTTTTTCTAGATTGTGTTAACAATTTCAAGGTTGTCTGGGGTTTTTGTCTTCCTTTTGGTTTAACTACAGCTGTGCCACAGGGTAGATCATACACCTACCCCTGGTGAAGTCCCTGCCCAGCACAGAAACATGCTGCAGAGTTCATTTAGGATGGAATTTTCCTTCCACTGCAAAAGGAGCAGAATGGCCAGGACCATTCTCAGTCTGAGGCAACCTCAGGACAAGAGGTAATGGGCACAAACCTGAATATGGGAAATTCCATCTGAATGTGAGGAGGAGCTGCTTTATGTTGAAGGTGGTAGAGGACTGGAACAGGCTGCCCAGACAGGTTATGGACTCTCCATTTCTGGGTCATTCAAAATCCACCTGGAGGCTGTCCTGTGCAACCTGCTCTGGGTGAACCTGCTCTGGCAGGGTGGTTGGACTAGATGATCTCCAGAGGTCCCTTCCAACCTCTGCCATTCTGTGATTCTGTGATCTGGACTATCTCAACTCAGAGTGTCATTTTTTATCCCATCACTGACACTGGCAGAAACTCTCTCAAGTTTACCCCATCTATACTGATATAAAGATGATGGATACTGTTCTAACTTCTCTTCTTTCCAATGTTGCTAACTCATACCAATATGATTATTCTAAGACAGTGCAACTCCATCCTTTACTTCAAATATATCCTTGAAGAAGCAGGAGTTTCTAACAAAGCAAATTGCATCCCAAAGATGCATTAGGGCATGATGATATAAACAGCAAGAGAGAAAATAAAGTGTTGTGATGTGATTTGAAGAAGTTTGATTACCTCAAGCCAGATTTTACTCTGGTTTGAAGAGATTTTACAAACTGGATATAGGAACCTTGACATGCTGGAGAAATGGGCCAAGAGGTATGCTGTGAATAAACTGAGCAGAGGGAAATGCCAAAGATGGGCAAAACCATGTTCATTCCCCCAGCTATGGGCTCATGGCAGCTGCCTACCAGCTCTGATGCCTTGTGTTCCTATTCCTGCAGGCAGCTCTGCCCAATATGACCCCTCACTTCACCAGCAGAGAATGATGGTTTTGTCCAGGCTTCTAGTGAGCTGATCTGGTTAAAAAAGAGGGGACTTGTATCTTAATGTCTCTGCACGCATTTCAGATGTGCATTAAATCTCCCATCAGTGACTCCATCCATCTCTCACTTGCCATGGAGCACTGGGGATTGTTTACAGATAAATGAGAATGAAATGTAAACGCTTTCCAGATGAGGAAGATCTAAAGGCCGTGTCACCAGGGCTCTGCAACACACATTTATATCAAACAAGAGCCTGTGTGCTCATGGAAGAGCAGCTACTTCTATTTCATGGGGACACTCATCCCAGTTTGATACAGAACTGTCATTACAGCTGGCCCCAGCTGAAGCCCTTCATAAAGTGCAGGGGTTTATTTCAAGTGCTCCAGTCTAATTTCAGAGATGTACACATGAGTATATGAATTTCTGCAGAGGTGCAGTGTGAGCCTGATGATAGTGTGTTTTATTAAAGAGAGGCTTGGAGATTGCAATTTCATTACTCCCATTTCTGCAGGAATGGCAACAAATTTTATCCACATGGCTGGAATCAGTCAGTTGATCTGCAGGGTTTTTGCCTACTGAAGAATCAGGGAAGAAAATGAAAATGTGCATCCTCACCTCATCTGCTGGGTTATTTGGTCTCCTCTGCTTAGCACCCACTTAGCACCACCAGATGAATGGACTGGGATGTGGGCAGCTCCAGGCACTCCTGGTTTGGGGAAGATAGGTCTGGAAAAACCTGGGGGAGGAGAGCCAAGGCCAGGGAGTTCCTCATCAGAAAACAGGATGCTGGGAGAGCGTCCAAAAAGGAAATGCCAGGATGACCAGAGGGTGTTTCATGGCTGGGCTAAAGAGAATACTCTGAATTCATATAAAATTCATAAGGGGTGAAGACAAGACTGTTCCTACAGTCCCACAGTGTTTGGTTAACCTTACTGCATGCTAACTTGCATGTGTAGAGATTGCCACTGAAACAGCCACTGCCAGGTGGACTCTTCTTCCTTGGATAGGGAGAGTTTAAGCTGGTAATAAATTTTTCAGTCCTATACCTTCCTGCCAACATTATTCTGTTCTTCAAGACAGCTATGGGGGGCACAAAGAAGTGGAGCTCTTGTGGTACATTTTCTCTGATCACAGAGGAAAAATTATACAATGTAATGCTTTAGATTCTGTGGGATCATCCAGTCCCCCCAAGCTCTCTCCTCTGCCACCCAAAGCTTTCACCAGTGCTGACTCTCCATTCAGGCAAGAGGATTTTCAGGCTTTCCAGTAAAGATCAACACTCTGGAGCACAACTCCAATAACCAGCAGTCATGTTCTTCTCAGAACTGCTGAAGAAAGACAGGCAGGGCACTAAATAACCACACTGCCATCTTCCCACTCTTAGAGTTGCAAATTGAGAGCTATCCAAGACAGCCCCATTATTAATGCTATAAATCTGTTACACATTTTATTCAAACATGCAGACAGGGATCCACGACCCTCTGACAGGTAATTTACTTTAAGGGACTTAGAGGAGAAACCTTGTAAATCAGTTTGCCGGTTTTTAAAAGGTAAAACTCTCAGCTTGAGATGAAATAACTTGAATTATTTTTCTTGCTGTGTAGGTTGGGGAAGAACCATGGTTTTAAGAAGAATGTTAAGGTTTTACCTGGGGGTAAAAACAGCTTCTGGCTCTTACTTGAGCGCTTCCTCTGCTTTGTGAAAAAAACGATAGCTGAAATAATTTATCATCTGCACTGTTTACACCAGGCATTTGTTCTCATTGATCCCTCTCTTGCACAAATGAAAAATAAAGATGTGAATGCATTTTTCTGACATGCACATTTTTTTTCCCTCCTACCCCTGAACAAAGAACTCTAATTCCTCTTTTCAGCCTGCAGAATAAGCCCCCTGAACACCCGGATTTCATGTCTGAAGATGACACGGCTCTTTATCACGGGCTGGGTGCAAACGCTGCCCAGCTCTGGGTTTGTTCTCCCAGGACCTGCATTTGATTTGCAAATTCGATCAGTGAACACACAGCCACACCTCTGGGCCCATCTCCAGGTGTGACAAAGCAGAAGATCTCTATATTAAACCCTACGCTGGGTTTTATGAATTTGCCACAATTCATCAATAGCTGAAATATGGGCAGGACTTTGATGAAGAGTTATAAATTAGGAAGCTCTAATCTTTCTTCTGTTCTGGATTTGGTTGCTTATTCTCATTTGGTTATTTATTATTATTTATTTTTCATTTCTTAACATTGGTGGGATTTATAAATATTTGGACAAAAGCCTTCTATGACCTTGAGGGATGGTCAAGCAAATCCTTACCTTTCACTGACAAGCCACTGAAAATCTCTTCTTGTGCTTCTAAACTCTCACACCCCACGCTGATACTGTTCACTGCAAAGTATTTCTGTCCCCCAAACAACTCCCAAACGTGTCATCAGCCAGCACCTAAGGTCAGGATCTGTTGCAACAGGACGAGGGGTGATGGTTTAAACGAAAAGAGGGAGATTTAGACTAGAGAGAAGGAAAAAATTTGTGACACTGAGCGTGGTGAGACCCTGTGGCAGGTTGCCAAGAGAAGTGGGAGATGCCCCATCCCTGGAACCATTCCAGGTCAGGTTGTTTGGGGCTCTGAGCAACCTGTTCTAGTTACAGATGTCCCTGCTAACTGCAGGGGATTGGTCTAGATGAACTTTAAAGGTCCCTTCCAACCCAAAGCATTCCATGTTTCTATGGTATCTTAGTTCAGGCCACTAGAGAGCATCCTTTTTTTGCCCCCGCTACATAAAACAGAAGGGGTAGGTACACTTCAGAATCTCAGCCAGAGAAATGCAAAGCATCTCACAATAAATGAGAATAATTTTCATTTAATTCATTAATTTTGCATGTTTAAATGCAAAATGAAGAAGTGAAACCTGCCCTAAGTTGGTGTGTGCCAGCACACAGCTCTGCTCTCTGCAGTGTCATTTCACATTCATGAAACAAATGAAATATGTAATTGGAAAACTCAAAATTAATTTTAAGCCCATTAGCAACAGCATAGTATTTACCCCCAAATGACAACATTTCTCATGAGATAAGAAAAACACACAGGGTGCTACAGCAGCTGTACTGTCCTAGAATCAATGAGTAGCCTCTCACTATCAGGGCTCGGATGAGAAGGAGAAAAGAGGTTGCAATCTACACCTGGCAAAGAATTCTTACCAAATAAACTAACAATTTCAGCTATGAGCTCTACAGCAGTCAACTTATGACAGTGCCTTCAGACCATCAGAGAGGGCTTTGAGGAGAGTGTTTCAAGTGCACAGTTCTTGCTTCTACAGCCCCAGAGGTTTTCAATGGAGCAGACAGAATCATAGACTTGTTTTTATTGGAAGCAGAAAGCCAGAAAGCATCTTTCCTAAACCTCCAGTCCCATGTTTACTCTCCTACTGAAAGCCACATGATGAAGTTCTCCAAAAGTACTGCATATATACCCTCATCTTCCAACACAGAAGTCTTCTGTGAATGTCCTGTGAGGCATCACCTGGTTCCCTTTGCAGGTCCCAGTGACACACAGGTAACACTGAGTCCTTTCAGTGATGCGCTGAGCATCCAGCTTCCCTTCTTCCCCTTCACACTCATAAATCCCTTCACAGTTTGCAAAGAATATGCTCCTGCTGGGACTTCCACTAACCACCTTTCCTTATTCTTAGGAGATTTCTCACACTATGCAAGTTACTGCCACAGCATTTATCTTCCATAATCATTAAAGTGTAAAAAAGGATGGTGTCATATTGAACGAGCCAGGATTTGAATCTGTATCTGGTTTTCAGGTGCAATATACAAATCCTTCGAAGATGCCTTCCCTGTAGCTTCATAGCCATCTTCTTTCATGTGAAATATTTGCACAAGAACCCCACATGCTGCTTACTAAATATTATCCTCCACTGAATCAAGGCATTCAAATAAGTCTTGTGGTGTGTGCTGCATGGTCGCTGTGATCACCCAGCTCTGAAATAGCTTCCATTGTTGTCATCCAAGGAAGGAACTCACAATCCCACCACAGATTAACTACCTTATCTAAAAATATCCACAGCTAAGTACTGTGGTGTTTTCTTTGATGGTCAGGAGGCCAGATCACCTGGGAAGCAAGGGAGGATATCTTTGCACTTACTGGGAATGCTGGCATCACCTAGCTGGTGCTGAATAATAGAATCATAGAACTGTTTCAATTAGAAGAGACCTCTAAGACCTCTAAGATCCAGTCCAACTGTCAACACAACACCACCATGGCCACTAAACCATGTGCTGAACTGCCATGGCCATACATTTCTTGAATGCCTCCGCAGATGGTGACTCCACCACCTCCCTGGGCAGCCTGTTCCAATGCCTGACCACTTTTGCAGCAAGGAAATTGTTCCTAATCTCAAACCTAAACCTCCCCTGGCACAATTTCAGGCTATTTCCTCTTGTTCTATCATCTGATACTAGGGAGAAGGGACAACTCTGGGAATGGGCTGCCCAGGGAGGTGGTGGAGTCAGCGTCCCTGGAGGTGTTCAAGAGGGGATTGGACGTGGCACTTGGTGCCATGGTTTAGTCATGAGGTCTGTGGTGACATGTTGGACTCGATAATCTTTGAGGTCTCTTCCAACCTTGGTGAAACTGTGATACTGTGAACTCCCACCTGACTCCATCCTCCTTTCAGAGAGCTGTAGAGAGCCAGGTATCCCCTCAGCCTCCTTTTCTCCTAGCTGAACAACCGCAGTTCCCTCATCAGCTCCTCACCAGACCTGCTCTCCAGACCCTCCACCAGCTCTGTTGCCCTTTTCTGGACAAGCTCCATCACCTCAATGTCTTAATAAAACAGGGCACACTTAGAGCATGCCACTGGACCTGCCCCTCAGTATATCTCTCCACACACCATCTCACACCATGAGAGGGAAGGTCTCCAAAAGGTGTGTGAAAGGATGAGTCAGCTCCAGCAATGCCAAATAAATGTTAATTGAGCTGTGAATCACAAACAACCCTGTGCCACCTCATTACCAGCACCCCAACCTGCAACTGGAGGAACGCTCAGCTCTGCCTTACAGAAGTGAAAGGTGGACCAGTCTTTATGTGAGTCTTTAGGTGGCTATTAAGTCATGTAGAAATGACACTTCTCTCTTTTGAAAAGAGCATTGACCTTTTAGAGGAAGTTTGGTTGTTTAGGATGGATGTAGAAATGAGGAGACACTAAGTGTATGTTTGGACTAAGAGCTATGGATAGCAGAGAAAAAGGGAAAGGTTAACAGCCACATTTGTAAAAAGAAATGGTTATTTTAATTAAAATATATATATCTTCATCTTCTAAATTAAATGTTTTATGGGTGATGGGCAGTCAGTGATGTACACCCATAGTAACAAATCGTCCGTGATAATCATGGAATCATTAAGACCTCCAAGATCAGCAAGTCCAACTGTCAATGTAACACCACCATGGCCATTAAATCATGTCCCAAAATGTCACATCTACAAGTTTTTGAACACCTCCATACTCAGTGACTCCACCACCTCCCTGACCACTCTCTCAGGAAAGCAATTGCTCCTAGTATCCAACCTCAACCTCCTCTGGCACAACTTGAAGTCTTATCCTATTGCTAGTTATTAGAGAGAAGAGACCAACCCCCACCTCACTCCCACCTCCTTTCAGGTTCAATGTTTAAAGAGAAGGAGGAACACAGGTGCTCTGTGATTGGATCTGGATTTCTAACATTATTTGAGACCAATTCAGTTGTATGTTTACAGCAATCGACTCTTTCCTGGAGGGACAGAAGTGTTCTGCTAAACTACAGCTGACACACATAATGAACAATCTCATTTCTTGACAATTCAATAAACCATCATCTGAAGGGTGAAGTTCCTTGGTGCTGACAGCTGCCAGGTGAGAAAGGAGATTTGTTTTTATTAAAGACACATAAAGAACCAATAGGTTTTCAGTTTGCTAGGTTGTAAGCAAATATATGCTGACAAGTTCAACAGTTTGGGCTTTTTGTTGCTGTTGTTGTTAGTCTTTGATTATTATTTCTTTCTGTGAGGTTAGAAAATGCCTCTGCTGCTTCTAGTAATGAGCTGCTGTGCACAACAGATCCCACGGCATTCGCTACAGGTGTATGACTTGGATCTGTCATATTTAATATTGTCTTAAAATGGAACTGTAGCCATTTCCACACAGGTAAGCCCATTCCAGGTCTACAGAGAGCACTGCTTTTATACAACCAGGAAACACATGCAAGCAGAATAGTTTTCATATAACTGTTTTGGTTGGAAAAGACCTTGAAGATCGAGTCCAACCATCAACATAACACCGCCATGGCCATTAAACCATGTCCCAAATTGCCACATCCACACAGTTTGTAAATGCCTCCAGAGATGGTGACTTTACCACATCTCTGGGCAGCCTGACCACTCTTTCACTATAGAAATTATTCACAATTTTCAACCTAAACCCCCTGGCACAATTTGAGGCCATTTCTTCTCCTACTATCACTTTATGCCAGGAAGAAGAGACCAAGCCTCACCTTACCCCAGCCTTCCTTCAGGGAACTGTAAAGGGCCAGAAGACCTCCACTCAGCCTTCTCTTCTCCACACTAAACAATCCCAGTTCCCTCAGCAGACCTGTTCTCCCTACCCTTCACCATCTTTGTTGCCCTTCTCTGGACACACTCCAGGAACTCAATGTCCTTCAAAGACTTCCTATCTCTCCATGGCCATTCTGGAGAAGTTCTCCTTCACCTCAAATGGCTGAGCACATCCCTGCTGAGCCAGAGACCTGCCAGCTGTGCTGCTGCCAATACCCACAGCAAAGTAATAAAACACCATGGTGATGGGCAATGTTAAAATCTATTTTGCTGTTATACTAAGTCCATGACAAATCCATGAAGTCCTGTAAAGCTCCATAAATGACTTGCCATGCTGGAAGTAAGAGCTGCTACCTTGTGCAGTAATTTTAGCTCCTATAGAACAGATTTTGTTTTGTCTATGTGCTCAGCCTGCAACTAGAATGATGTAAAACTGGGTGAGAAAATAGTGGATGAGAAAATATACTATGTTCTTCCTATTCCAGAAGGACTAAAAATCATGTTTATAAAGGTGTTCATCTCTAAGAAAGCAGGCAGATCTTTCAGGAGCTCTCCAGCAAAAGCTGCTTCTACAGCAAATGAAAAAAGCCCCACAATCAACCAACCAAACAACCAACACCAAAACACCACATTGAAACTCTAAATATATAAGAGCTGGAAACTGGCCCTTCGTCCTTTTACTCAAGATATTGCTGGATATCTGGAAGTTATTAGGTTCTGTAATAATGTCTACTTTGCCTCCAGCCTGCATTTTCCCTCTGGGCCACTTATGAAACATTTTAAATCCTGTAAAGTAGAAAACTAATTCAAAAAGCATTGATTCCAGGTATTGGATAGGGATAGAGAGCAGTCCTGAGGAGAAGGACTTGGAGTGCTGGTGGGTGAAAACCTGGCCACAAGCCAGCATCGAGCGCTGCCAGCCCGGAGCCAGCCATGTCCTGGGCTGATCCCCAGCAGTGTGGGCAGCAGGGGCAGGGAGGGGAATCTGCCCCTCTCATGCATGCTGCTGAGGCCCCGCCTGCAGTGCTGGGGCCAGCTCTAGAAGCCCAAACATTCTAAGAACATGGAACTATTAGAGCAGGTCAAGAGAAGGCCACAAAGATGATGAGAGGGCTGGCACCTTTCCTATGAAGGTGCTGGAGAAGAGAAGGCTCCAGAGAGACTTTAGAGCAGCCGTCTGAGATTTGAAGTGGACTACAGGAAAGCTGGAGAGGAACTTGTTACAAAGACATGGAGTGATAGGACCAGGGGTAATGGCTTTAAACTGGAAGAATCTGGATTTAGATAAGGCATTAGGAAGAAATTATTTCCTGTAAGGGTGGAACAAGTTGCCCAGAGAATTTGTGGAGGCTCTAATCCTGGAAGTGTTCAAGGTCAGGGGCCTTGAGCAACCTGGTCTATTAGGAGGTGTCCCTGTCCAAAGTTGGAACCAGATGATGTTTAGAATAGAATAGAATAGCATAGAATAGAATAGCATAGAATAGAATAGAATAGACGAGGTTGGAAGAGACCTTCAAGATCATCGTGTCCCACCTATCATCCAACACCACCTAAGGTCCCTTCGAACTCAAACCCATCTATGATTCTATGATCTTTCTATCTTTTGGACTTCAAGCTCCCTCTCAGCTGGGTTGATTGATCTCAGATGCACAAAACATTACCCATTTATACCACCCCAAAAAATTAACTTCTCTGAATTATCACCCCTTAAACAAACATGGAGGTAACCTTTCACAGCCACAGAAATATTTGTTAGAAGGTAAAATTTAAAGGTTGGAGTCACAAAAAAGTCCTATGGCAGTTTGACTGTATCAACAATGAATGAAAGGCAGGACATCATCTTCTGGATGAATGGAGAACTCAGGTAGTTCTCAATCAAGTGTAAATTTTAAAAGTCTCATAAATCTCTTCTCAGTCCAGGTATAAATTATGGCTACTTGGCCAAACTCCAGCTTAGTTAATTACAATCTCACATAAAATAATATCCTGTCCAATTTAATTGGAATATGACATAATAGGGGATTTATATTAATCAGAAGTTTCCTGAATAATAATTCATTTAAGGAGCAATTTTATTACAGACATCTACCTATTAGTGTGAGTTTTCACTA
Organism: Dryobates pubescens; assembly: GCF_014839835.1. Lineage (NCBI taxonomy): Eukaryota > Metazoa > Chordata > Aves > Piciformes > Picidae > Dryobates > Dryobates pubescens. The sequence continues at coordinate 8,111,879 of NC_071627.1, forward strand.
CAAACGTTAGCTGTAACCACCAGCTTTAATATATATTTGCAGTGATCTCTCTTAGGGTTGTATATGATTGGCATCATTGTAGTAGGTGAGCATCTCCTGCGTGAAATCAATAGCAATATCAAAGCCCATAACAGGATAATGAAGTCTCTAAATTGACAATGGAGCTGAAATCCTCTTCTCTCCCACTTTTATTCTCCCATGCTGTCATTTTAATTTCAGGGTTCTGCTTGCAGGAATGGTTTTTGATGTTGTTGGGTTTTTTGTTTGTTTTTCTTTACAACCACGCAAACACTTGTAAAAGAACTTGCAGAATCTGACAGCAGATCTGACACCTGGAACAAGTTGGGGTTTTTTGTCACAAGAGCTTTCTACACGTGTATCAGATCTTTAAACCAAGTCTCAGCCACTGAGCCTGAGAACGGAAGATGCTGGAGTAAGAGAAGAACAAATATTGATGACACAATACTGGAAATCAGCTCACAGCAGCAAAACTAATTTGTGCAAGAGGCTGTCTGGCATCACTGCCTGTGACAGTGGTGGCTGTGGGGAGCACAGCAGCCCAGAGTTTCATTTTAGACATACACTGGCTGTACATAGCACTTTTAAGTCATGGTTTAGTGGGCATGGTGGCATTGGGTTAGCAGCTGGACTTGATAATCTTCGAGGTTTTTTCAAAACTCAATGATTCTGTGTTTCTCATGATTCTGCATTAAAAACATTCCACTAACTCCACTAGTGTCACCAGCTTCACTGATGTGAAATGCTCCCTTTGCATTTCACCCTTTCAAAGCAGCATCACTGCACCAGTGGCAACCGATGCTCTTTGGGCTGGAGGTCAAAGAGATGAACACCAGCCTGGCCACAGGGGCAGAGCCTGCCCAGAGTATTTGACTTGCTGACATCAACTCTGCTGCTGATCTGCACATAATGCACCTAACACACACACAACTAGGTCTCCAAGCTTGAACTCTGATGCATGTGAGGTTATTACAATTTAATATACTTGGTTAGGAGGCACTAAGTGCTCTTGGGCAGTTTGGTTCTCGCTGTGCTCAGCACTGGCCATGGCATCCAGTCTGAATGCTGCGCAAGCCACAAGCTGGGTAAGAAAATTGAAAATAGAATAGAATAGAAGAATTGGTTTGGCTGGAAGAGATCTTTAAGATCACGTCCAACCACTAACCCAGCACTCCTGGATCACCACTAAAACACATCCCTCAGCACCTCACCTGCACAGCTTTCAAATACCTCCAGGGACAGTGATTTCTGGGCAGTCTGTTCCACAGCCTAACAGCCCTTTCCATGAAGAAACTGTTCCTCATGCCTAAACTAAACCTCTGCTGGTGCAACTTGAGGTCATTTGCTTTTGTTCTGTTGCTTGGAAGATGGGACCAACCCCCTGCATGGCTCCAACCTCCTTTCAAGGAGTTATAGAGATCCAGAAGGCCTCCCCTCAGCATCTGTTTCTCCAGACTGAGCAAACCCAGTTGCGCAGCTCATACAAATAAATGCAACCCAGAAGAAAATGCTACCCCAGACAGTAATGCAAACATTATGGGAAGGTTAGAGGTGAAAGGATAGCTGGTTGAAGCAGGTGTCAGCAGGGAGCATGCTGGGAGTGGCACATCTCCTGCCCCAGACACCCATCCTCCCCTTTTATGTAATACTGGGAAAATACATTTTATTGTATCAAGAAGTTTAGATAATTTCTTCAGTGAAGGTAGATGCTTCTTTGACTATGCTGACTGCTCCCTCCAGCAATAATGCCTTAAATCTCCCTAGGCAAGGTTTGATGGCACAGTAATAAAAATGTCTGTGCCCTGTTTATACCTTAGATGCTTCTCCTGCAGCAGCCATGATGAACAACGTGCTTGATTTCTCCTACTATGGAAACACCCTTGCCTGTCATCCCTTTTTGCTCTCAGTTTCTCTCCTCCTGTTTATTGCAAGAAAAAACAGATTCCAAGTTTTCCTGGCATCTTTCAGAGGGTTTGCTCATCAGCACTTTTGGGTCACCTCTACAATACTGGTTGCATTTTTGCTCACCTAAGGGCATTCAAATCATGGCTCTCCAGTGAAGAATCCGGCACATCATTTCTCCATCTTGATTACACAGCTCAAATGCCCATCTCATTCACATCAAGTGAGACAAGGGGCTTCTTGCCCACAGGGAGCACAGAGCCTTAATTTCATTTCATTTAGCCTGCAGTCACAAGACTACTTTTTCTGATGAATTATTACTAGATAGCTTTAAGATGTATGGCCTGCCAAATGTGTTTAAATGACTTTTTGGTCCCCATCATCAGCCGGAGAAAGCTAACACGATCTGTCCAATCTATCTAAATAGAGATGGGAGGGAGCTGGGAGGAGAAGGTGGTATTTAATGAAGCAGTAAAAGAACTGAGGCTTTCAAAAGTGATGATAGACCCTAAATAAGGGAATGGAAAATGGTAACAGTGGCTTGATAGCCTGTTTTCACCATATGCCTCTTCAAAAGAGTTGTATCACAGTATCACAGTGTGTATTTATTGTCTCTGGTTTCTAGGCAGATAGAAGCAATCCCTAAATGATGCAATCCTCTGACTAAAACAACAGCAAAAAGGTATTAAAACCATAAAAATCCACAAACAAAGCTGCACAGGCACACAGGCTGCTTGCTATCTGCCATCAGAGCAGAATGGTTCATCTAGGACACATGATGGAGGACCTAGCAAAAGAAATCCCACCTCAGCCTCAGGACATGACACATCTGCAACACATTGCACAGGTTTTCACCATCTTTTTCATCATCTCACGAATCTCACCCTCATGTCCAAAAGCACAACCAGAAGGATTTACTTTATTTTTTGGCAAAATGTATTCCTCAGGTGAGGAGTAAGGGCCAAAAACTTGTTTAGCCTGGAGAAAAGGAAGCTGAGGGAAGACCTCACTCTCATCACCTAAGAGGAGGTTGGGGCAAGGTGGGGATGGTCTTTTCTCCTTAGTAACAGGATGAAAGGAAACAGCCTTAGGTTGCACCAGGAGAAATTTAGGTTGGAACTTCTTCACTGAATGGGTTCTCAAAGATTGGCACAGTCTCCCCAGGGAGCTGTTGAATCCCCATCCCTGGAGGTATTTAAAAGACACAGAGATGTGGAACTGAGGCACATGGTTTAGCACCAGACTTGGCAGAGTTGGAGAATGGTTGGACTTGATGATCTTAAAGGTCTTTTCCAACCAAAATGATTCTGTGATTCTAAAACCTAACTGGGAAAGCTGTTACAGTTTTGGAAGGGATGATTGGAAGAGACACAAAAGATAGAGGAAATACTAATTCCTTAACATCTACCATTGATGGAATTCCTACAAGTGATCTAATGAAGAAGGAATATAGGAAATGCTCTTTTATTTTGATGTGAAACAGTGCTGCAGACTGTTTACACATCCATTTAGACAGACTGAGTGTGTTCTTTACCAAAACATGGGCTGAGACTCTGTTGTTAGAAAAGGCAAGTGGGAATACCTGCAAACGGGAAAGCACAGAGAGCAGGTTTACCTGAAATCATTCCAAATGGCTGGGTTTAGGGGGAAAAAGAGCTTCAAGCTGTGAGGACATCCCACACTCTTACTCAACTATCTCAGGCTGCGTCAGGGGAGGTTTAGGCTGGAGGTTAGGAGGAAGTTTTACGCAGAGAGAGTGATTGCCCACTGGAATGGGCTGCCTGAGGAGGTGGTGGGGTCGCCGTCGCTGGGGGTGTTCAGGGCGAGGCTTGACAGAATGCTTGGTTGCATGGTTTAGTTGATGAGGTGGTGTTGGATGATAGGTTGGACATGATGATCTTGAAGGTCTCTTCCAACCTGGTTTGTTCTATTCTATTCTGTTCTGTTCTATTCTAATATAAGCAAAGCAAATAATTAAATAAGAACTGCATTATAATAATGTAGATGAGTTCTTGCAGCCAGACAAAAATCTACCTGAAAGGTTCAAGGAACCAGATTGTAAATGCATTGCTAGAGACCACAAACAGTGAACAAATTTAGATGACTCAAAAATGCTTTGACTTCCAAGAACACAGGATAGCATCTGATTGCAATGTAGAGTTTATCTGAGCACCACAATATCCAAAAATCAGCAGCTTTTCCTAGGTCCAAACATCCTATACTCTATAGGAACATCTCATAGCACAGTTCTTGCCCCCAGGATCCTATGGTATGAAAGATCTTGCAGCAGTTTAACATGATTCTGTTGGGTTTGATTTTTCTACTGCTGTCTTTGAGGAGAGAAAAATATGGAAAACAGCACCAAGGAAAGAGTCTGAATGGTATTTTTATGCAAATACAGTAAAGATAAACTTTGTGTCCTCTTTTAACATATTTCTGCTTGCCCATAGATGCCATAAAAAGCAGCCTACTGAAAGCTTTTCATCCCTCCAAGAAAAGAATAGTCTACAAGAAAAATGAGTACTGCAAACAATTCTAAGCAGCCAATTTGTTAAGCAACCATGCAAGTTACTTCTGCTTGGAGCAACGAAGCAACACCAACAAGAGTTGCAAGCTGCCACGTGAGCTGCATCAGGATTAATTATTTGATATTGCAGTGTCTGCAAGGAAGGAGAGCAGAAAAATGAAATGAAATTTTGCCTGTTTTCAGCCAGCAAGGAACCTGATTAGGCTTCTTAAAGGCATATCAATCAAGTTGCTTCCCACCTTGCCAGATGCTGATTTAACCTCTTTGAATCTGAACACTTAAGGATGAACACAAAGCAGAGGGGAATGACTCGAAGTTGGTGAGAGAAGTTTAAACGGGGCTGGGTGAATTGCTTCAACTATTACTTTTGAAAAACATTCATGAAATAAGGGATGAACCAGTCCAGGGATGTGATTTCCCCCTCTACTCAGCATTGGGCTCAGTTTGAGGCCCCTTGCTGCAAGAAGGACATTGAGATGAAGAGCAATGAAAGCTGGTGAAGGGCCTTGGCTTGGCTAAGGGAACTGGGGCTGTTTAGTCATCAGAAGAGGAGGCTGAGGGGAGATCTCATCACCCTCCACAAACTACATCAAAGGAGGATGGAGAGAGTTAGGAGTCAGTCTCTTCTCCCATGCAACAAGTGACAGGACAAGAGGAAATGGCCTCAAGTTGTGCCAAGGGAGGATCAGGTTGGATATTAGGAAGAATTTCTTCACAAGAAGGGGTTAACTCTTTAGTGGCTGCAGTCAGCTACCAGATGTGCCTGGAGCAAGTCTCATCCCCAGTTCTCAATGGTATGGTCCAGCTCTGATCCAACACATTCCTGGTCAGCTGTGGAGCCTAGGATCTGCTGCTTTGCCTTCCTCCACACAACCATCCTCTCCATGCTCCTATCCCTGTCTTGCGTATGTCCCTTGCCCTACCCAGAAGGTTGGCTTGGGTTAGAAGAGACCTTTAAAGGTCACAGACTCACAAATTGCATAGGGTTGGAAGGGATCCTCAAAGGTCCTCTTGTCTGATGTCCCTGCAGTGAGCAGGGAGACTTTCAACTATATCAGGCTGCCCAGGACCACATCAACTATGATCTTTAATGTCTCCAGGGATGGGGCCTCAACCACATCTCTGGGCAGCCTCTAATCCGAGCCCCCACAGTGAGCAAGGACATCTTCAACTAGGGCAGGTTGCTCAGATCCCTGTTCAACCTGACCTTGATATTTGAAGGCAGCAGCTCCTCCTCCTTCCCCTCAGCTTTCCTAATCAGAGAGACATGCCCTAACTCTTGGTATCCACCAGCCAGCACCAATCACTCCTTATCTTTTTGCATGCTCAGGAAAATAGTAGTAAGTTTCATCTGTCCCCCCTGCCAGTATCAGAGCTGCTCAAACCCAATACATGGTGAAGAGTCTGTTCTTCACTACAAAAATGAACTTTCTTTCCTGGTCCAGGATCCTCTAATTTTTAAGACCACAATTCAGTTATGTTTCTATATTACAGTGGAATGCTGGGCTTTGAACCATGGGAAAAATGGGGCATCTGTGTCCTACGGTTTCTTTCTCTTTCTGGTGAGAGGAGGGGGACTTTGAATGAAACCACCTACAGCAAACACATCACTTTCAAAATCCAGAGCGTGATCCTTAACACGCTTTGTCAATCACACACTGTTGCAGTCATCTCAGCTTTCAAGTGACTCCAGTCCTTGAGTGTGATACACAAGGGTGGCTGTCTCAGACTGCTACACTTCAGAGAAAGATAAATAGTGGCTAGTGGCAGCGATTCCCCTGGACCTCCAGCTCACAGAACAAGAGCATCGGGTGCTGACGAGAGAGCGGTAATGGCAAGGTCACATTCTGGGGAAAAGCCACCCTGAGGCATGTTGAAAATGAAGCAAAGGTAAAGTTTTCTTCAAAAGTTTCCATTTGAACTAGCAGGCAGTTGGGTTTTTTCCTAAGAGGGGAGAAAAAAAAAGCGATGTTCAGCATGAAAACCCTTTGCAGCAGCAAGCAGCAACGGTGTTGTGTTTGCAAGGGCCATGCCCGGCACTGAGAAGTGTAGGCAAAGCTCTGGCACAAAGCTATCAAGATCTTCAGGCGCTTGTATGGCTGCAGGTGTAATGTGAGGGTCCTAACAACCATCCATCTGATGCTGGCTGTAGGAAAAAGGTCTTAAAAGACATAAAGTACCTAGAAAAGTGCATCTCTGGAGGGTAGACAAAGCAAAAAGCTGATCACTATTAAAAAGCTCCACCCAAGAAATTAAATCTTAAAACCAGAAAGCAATTCTAAGGAAGTCACCCAGGTAGGTCTTGCTTTTTCCAGTTCTTCAAACTCATTTCAATGTATTTGCTCAACAAACTCAGCCTCTGACCAATTTTTTCAGCTGCTGGGTGAAGTCTGAAGAAATTTCCTGTCATTTTGATTTAACTAAACCCAGGGATCCGAGGAGATTATGATGTTGACATTGTAGCATTGTTCAAGCATACGAAATCGTGAATGCTTTTGCTAATCCATGGATGGTTCTCTCCTTTGCCTTGCAAAGGACACACACACGCTCCTGGGGAACACCATTCCTACAGCTACAGCTCAATTAACACCCTGGTAAGAGAGACCTCATTGGCCAGACCCATTTCCACACAGGTACCAGCAGTCCCCAGGCAGCACTGGACACACTACCAAAGTCATGAGCAGTTAAAAACAAAATGGAGACGTGAAATATGGCTCTAGATCTTGATTTATTGCTCACCAACAGGAGAGAAAAGAAACTCCTGAAGCGCTATCACGGCAGGAACATGTTCATCACAGACACCTCCCATCAGCATCCCTTCTTTGGTGTCTAGAGTAAAAGTTCTATGAAGTTTTTCAGCCTGGAGAACAGGAGGCTGAGGGGAGACCTTCTCTACAACTCCAGGAAAGGAGGTTGGAGCCAGATGAGGGTTGGCTTCTTCCCTCAAGTAACAAGCAATGGAACAAGAGGAAATGGCCTCAAGTTGTGCTGGGGGAAATTTAGGCTGGACATGAGGAACAATTCTTCCCCAGAAGGATTGTCAAGGCCTGGAACAGGCTGCCCAGGGCAGTGGTGGAGCCCCCATCCATGAAGGGGTTTCAAAGCTGTGTAGATGTGATGCTGAGTAACATGGTTTAGTGGTGAACTGGAAGTACTGGGTTAATAGTTGGAATCGATGATCTTAAAAGTCTCTTCCAAACAAAATTATTCTATATTCTAAACCAGCAGAGCTTGCAATATCTAATTCACTCAGAATTATACCATTATTTCCACATCTCCACCTGCTACAATAGGAAGAACTAATGGACATGTCTAAGAAGTTTGTAGCACAGGAATGAGTATACCTGCAACCTTTTTCATGCATACTACTAATGCATTTCATCCTGCTCTGGAGAGGACAGGGACATTGGGGACTGCCCATGATGAGAGGAGGAGGAGGATGTGGCAAGTCCTGCAACAGATTGGGTTAAGAAGGGTTTAAATGGTGAAGAAAATGGTTTCTTTCTTACTCTGGCTAGCAACAGATCTGTGAGGGAAAAAAGGCACACATTATTTTTCCAAATTTTCAGTGCCTATGAACTGAAAAAAGATGCTATAGCCCCTGACAGCTGAGACCCATCTGCTATTGACCCAGAATCATTTCTAAGCATCAAAAAAAATTTCTTGGGAACATCTCTTAGACACTGACAGCCAAATTTGTCAAGTGTTATGCAAGGAGGAGGTTTAGAAATCCCTTAATTTGCCAGTGTGGGAATTGCTCATGTTCCTCTGGTGCCTTCATTTGAAAACCTTTCCCTTTACTCCTGCCAGCGTACAAATAGGAAGGTATAAAAAAAATGGACATAAATGAAAAGAAGAAATCAGCAAGTGAGGCATCAAGGTGGAGAGTCAGATCACAGCTGAAGGCAGCCACCTTCCCACACTCCTGGGGCTGCTGGAAACTGGGGAGGCAGCAGCACGGCTGTGGTACGCAGTGGAACGACTCCTTGTTGCTGGACTTCAGTAGGCTGCTGAAAGCAGGGAGGGATTAAAAATAACTAAATTAGTAGCTTCTGTTACTCCTCGTGCTGTTTTCCCTCCCAGGCTGTCACTGGCTTATTTATTTACTTATTAATTTCTAAGGTGGGCTGCCCAGATGAGAGGTGTCTAGGTGATTTTATGGAGCAGGCAGAAGAAATGGATCGAAAAGAGGCTTCTTAGCACCTGAGGCTGCAAATATTTATGGCGAGGTGTGTTGTGACACATGGGCAATTCCACTTAAAGTAAATGAGCTTTTTAAAAAATGATTTAAATTTACAGGCATGTGCAAGGGGAATTGGATAGCCAGAGGCTGTACCAGCTTAAAGCTGGAGCAGGCAAAGACCACTGGAGTATGCAGAATTTGCATTTCACACACAAACTTGATACAAGAGATAGCAGATTTACAAGAAATTACATCCTTTGAAGTTGGACACTGCTGGCTTTGCAGGAGACTGGGTGCTGGGCATGTCACAGAGTCACACAGAATCACAGGATGGTGGGAGCTGGAATGGAGCTCCAGAAATCATCCAGTCCAACCCCAGTGTCAGAGCAGGTGCACCTACATGGGGTTGCACAGGTCAAAGCTGGGCGCAGCAGTGCAGCCCTGCGTAAGCTGGGGCTCACCCTGGCTCCGGGCAGCCAAACAACCTCAACGGCTAATGAAAGAGCACTTCAGCACAGCAAAATCTTGGTTATTTTGATTGATTAGTAGGCAATTCTTCACAAGATGATTGCTAGAGAAGCAGTAAAGCTAGGATACCACTGCTGCTGTCTCCATCCAGCTGTCACAGCTCCTGTAACGTGTACTCAGCTGCAGCACCAGTCACCTCCACCACATCAAATCTAATCTGGTATTGCAAGTGACTTTAAATGGTTCTCATCCGACAACTTTTGAAGGTGGAATTTGAAATTAGCTGGGCCTCTGCAACCAGCTCCTATGGGACACTGTCCACAAAAACTAATAACAACAACAAGAGCAGCAATAATAACTACAGGAAACCAACCCCCCCCACCAGTGGTGTAACTGCTTCATCTGATATTTCTACCTCTTCTATTGTTGTAGTTTGAGCTGGGTGCCCCCCTGGTGCATTCACTTCCTGTGTCCAGAAGTCCAGCCCAGAGGGATGGACACAGGAAATTGTGTATTCCCTACCATAATTCTTTGCACCACTATAAGATCCAGTGCGGGGTCTGGCACTTCCTCTTTCCTTCCCTCTCCGAGACTTGGTAACTGGGGGAGAGATCTCCCGGCCATGGGCCTGATTAGGCCCAAGGCCACAGGGGGATGGGCAGTCTCAGGCCTGGCCAGCTGAGACTAGCCCAGCAGAGGGAGGGGGAAGAAGGAGCCCTGGGGGTTTTGCATGCACCCTCAGGTGGGGATGGGATCTTTCTTTGTCACTGCGCTTTGGGTTTTCTGTAACATTCACTGCTTTCTATTTAAACTTTCATCACTTTTGCAATCCGTTTGCCTGAGTCATTATTTCTGCCTGTGGTGGGGAGGGGATCTGCCCCAACCCATTACATTTTGGCGCCCCAACGTGGGGCCAACTGCAGCTTGGATTGCAAAAGATGGAGAGTTTAAATTTAGTTCTGGGCGTCGGTTTGGGTTTGGAAAGTTGGGGCTCAGGTTTTGTGTTACCGGGGCGACTGTGTGAACTCCTGTGGGCTGCAGAAGGATAGCTGGTGCGTGGCTGATGGCATGGAATTCCCTCCTGTTGTTTGGGAACAGCGAGGGGTGGTTCTTTCTGTGACTTTCTGCCCAGGGTAGCTTAAGAATGCTCGAGTAGCCTAAGAAGGCGAGACCTGCCTTCTCCTCGTTCTCTGCGGAGCGGCAGGGAGCGGAGGAGGGGCAGCGGCAAGCAGAGTGTGGTCGGCCCGCGGCCGCTGCGGGGAGCGGACACCCGCGGCGAGCGGGCAAGCGACTGCTGGAGGTGACTCGGACTCTGCATCGCGGCGACAGAGACGGCGGCGGCACCGCCCGAGCCGGGCTGCGTTCAGGCGGCGGCGGCAGCTGTAAATCTTTCCCTGGCGTTTTCGGACGTGTTCCGAAAATGGCGCCGAGCACCTGGCTCCGCCTCCCTGCTTCTTCAGCGGGCTGTGGCGCAGCTCCTCCCTCTTCCGGGGGTGGAGGTTGTGCAGCCGGATGCTGTCCTGCCTCGGTACGCGAGCGCCCAGCCGGGGGGTGCGGAGTGCCTCTGACATGCATCCGTGTAGCTTTGGTCCGCGTGAAAGCGGTTGGCTGCGGCACCCTGGATGGATTGGAAAAGGCAGTCGTGGAGCCGGATTGTTCCGACTGGCCTGTCCCAGGGGTGGAGAATTTGCCGCTGAATAGGAGAGTAAAGGCTTGGCTGAGAAGTTGTGAGGTATTTCCAGGTGACCAGGATGTCCCAAGGAGTCCACAAGGAATTCACACTGCAGGAGAAGGACTGCGTCGCTGGGAGGTTCCATCACATGAGGAGAAGAACTGGAATGGACTGATGCTTGAGCCTGAATGAGAGACTGTTTGAGTGGACGCCCAGATGAAGATATGGACTCCGCCGGACATGTCATCAGAAGTTTTCTGATCTGATGATGTGTTTGGGTGCAAAGATTATGGTATGAAATACAGGGGTGGCATGTTGTAGTTTGAGCTGGGTGCCCCCCTGGTGCATTCACTTCCTGTGTCCAGAAGTCCAGCCCAGAGGGATGGACACAGGAAATTGTGTATTCCCTACCATAATTCTTTGCACCACTATAAGATCCAGTGCGGGGTCTGGCACTTCCTCTTTCCTTCCCTCTCCGAGACTTGGTAACTGGGGGAGAGATCTCCCGGCCATGGGCCTGATTAGGCCCAAGGCCACAGGGGGATGGGCAGTCTCAGGCCTGGCCAGCTGAGACTAGCCCAGCAGAGGGAGGGGGAAGAAGGAGCCCTGGGGGTTTTGCATGCACCCTCAGGTGGGGATGGGATCTTTCTTTGTCACTGCGCTTTGGGTTTTCTGTAACATTCACTGCTTTCTATTTAAACTTTCATCACTTTTGCAATCCGTTTGCCTGAGTCATTATTTCTGCCTGTGGTGGGGAGGGGATCTGCCCCAACCCATTACATCTATGAGCAACTTGAGTCTAATCCTCAGAGCAAATTACCCAGTGCACCGCCAAGGAACACCTAATTAAATTGCTTTGCCAATGGCCTTGTTGATTTCTTCAAAGTTTCTTTTATTATAGGAAATTAGGGAGATCAATTAACACTTATTGAAGTGCTTGTTGGTGTTTGGGGTGGTGTTTTGTGGGTTTGTGTTGGGTTTTTTTTAATGGGCAGAAGAATGTGTGCAAAGCCTGGTGGAAGATCTGTAACTTGGAGAGTTAAGGTTACAGTTCAGTACCATGTGGCAACAAGTCAGAGAATCACAGCATGGTGTGGGTTGGAAGGGACCTCTGGAGATCATCCAGTCCAACCTCCCCTGCTAAAGCAGGTTGCCCTAGAGCAGGTCACACACGGATGTGTCCAGGCGTGTTTTAAAGTCTTGAGAGGAGACTCCACAACCTCTCTGGCCAGCCTGCTCCAGGGCTCCAGCACATTCAAAGTAAATCAGTTTTCCCTCATGTTAAGGTGGAACTTCCTGGGTTCCAGTTTGTATCCACTGCTCCATGCCCTGTTATGGGCCACTACTGGAAAGGGCTTGGCTCCACCTTCTTGCTCCCCACCCTTTAGCTCTTGCTGATCATTGTGAAGATCCCCTGTCAGGTTGCTCTTCTCCAGGTTCAACAGCCCCAGGGCTCTCAGCCTTTCCTCCTCACAAAGATGTTCAGTTCCTTTAATCATCCTTGTAGCCCTCCACTGGACTCTCTCCAGTAGTTCCCTGTCTCTCTTGAACTGGGGGGTCCAGAACTGAGCACAATACTCCAGATCAGTTCCCCAGATTTCCACTTCCCTTCCATCTTCCTTTCTCCTTAAAGGAAATTACACCTTTCAAGTCTTCCCTTGCCGAATGCTTCACAAAAGAAAAGCTGATCAATGATCACTCAGAGCTGCTGGGCTTCTCCCTGGAGCCAGAAGAACGAAGCTAATCTGCCACTCTTTTTTTTTTTTCTTTAAAAAAAACCCTAAAACTTTTAAAGCTGTTGGACATATGATGCCTATTGCAGGGAAAAAAAATAAATCTTTTATTCTCCAACCTCCTCTGTTAAAGAGCTCTTACAGAGAAGGAATCCAACAGTTCATTACTTCTATCTGCTCCACACACTTTGGACATAATTGTATTAGTGCCTCAGTGCAGGGCTCGAACGGTGAGAGCTGCAAAGCAGCTTTTTGCCATCCCTTTATTTATTTGCTGAAGCATTGGCTCTGTGCTGGAATACAAACCACATTATTTGCACTTCATATAATTTGTTTAATGCTTTATGTTCAAGAGGCCACCTGTGCTAATGCATCACAGGAGTAAGTGGGTTACTCTCACTCCTTTTAAGAAGGGAGAAAGCTCTTTTCTGAGCCAAATCCCCATCAATGTGCTTGGCTTGCACCGAATTAAAGTCATTGAGGGTGTGGGGTAAGGAAAGGTGGAAGGGGAGAGCAGGAGAAGACACCAGCAGTGCTCACCTGGATGGTTCTATGCAGATAAAGGGAGTTTTCTCTCCCCCTCTACTCTGTTCTGGTCAGGTCACAGATGGAGTGTTGTGTCCAGTTCTGGGCCCCCCAGTTCAAAAGAGACAAGGAACTACTGAACAGTCCAGGAGAGGCTACAAAGATGCTGAGAGGCCTGAAGCATTTGTGCGTGGAGGAAAGGCAGAGAACCCTGGGGCTTTTGAGCCTGGAGAAGAACAGCCTGAGAGGGGATCTGATCAATGCTTACAAATATCTAAAGGGTGGAGGTCATAAGGGTGGGGCTGGGCTCTTTTCAGTGGTGGACGTGAGGGACAAGGGTATACAATCACAAGCTAGAATAGAGAGCTGTCACTTGAACTTAAGGAGAAACTTGTTTGGTGTAAGGGTACCGGAGCCCTGGAGCAGGCTGCCCAGAAAGGCCATGGAGTTTCCGTCTCTGGAGAGATTCCAAACCCACCTGGACATTGTGATCCTGAGCAACCTGCTGTGGGTGACCCTGCTTTATTAGGGGATTGGACTATATGACCTTCAGAGGTCCCTTCCAGTCCCTACCATGCTATGATTCCATGATCCCTGTCCTTCCCTGGATCTAGACAACGCTGGAGAGACATGCTTCTTTCTGGAGGAGACACAGCGTTGGCAGCTCCTGCAGCACCCACAGCTTTGTATTTCTACCATGTCCAAACTCCAGCCTGGCAAAGAAAATGCATTTCCATTCTCTTTGAAAGATATTTGACTTGGGTGTCCATGCAGCACTGTGAGATGAATGCCTGCTATGTCCATTACAAATTGCTTTCATCTCCCATTCTGCTGCAGTTGCTGGATGTCAATGTATTAATTGCAACCCCCGCTGCCTGTTCATCACATTACACTGAAGTATTCAATAAATTCCAATTAACAGATTGGAGTCTTTCCATGAATGTATCTTGCCTGACTCGGAGTGAATGGGTTCATAAAAATACATCTTAAAACAAAATAAAGGGGGATAATGGCAATTCTGCATCAAATTTAGATTCATGTACAGCTCATATTTTAGCACAGGATTGGTTAGTAAATGGCATTAAAAGCAAAGCAACTCTATTAGCCCTGCCAGGAGATGCATTGCACCTCACAGCAGACTCCAAACCAGTCTACCTAGCAGAGCATTGCACATTTTTAATGGTTTTGTTGCACTGACTATATACCAACAGTGTTAAAAAACCCCAAACAAACAACAAAAACCCAAACAACAGCCCAGGAATAATTAGTGGTCAAATAAGTGGAGATGTGCTCTCTAAAACTGTCAGAACACAGGTCTGGTTTATAGCTTCTTAAGCCCATAAATTACCACATGGCCTTGTTCCCGGGGCTGGAGATGATTTTGGTGGCTACCACAGTGTTACATGAATTAAAGATGGACAATGCAGTCTTTTACCCTGCTCACTGCAGAAGAATCAGACACAGAGCAATTCTTTTTGTTACAATAAACTGCAGTCCCCTGAAGAGAAGAGACTGAAGGCAACTGCCTCTGGTATCAGCAATGACCAAACACAACCACATGTTATCACTACTTCTGAAACAACTTTGCCTCCAGGTCCTACAGGAATATAAACCCATCAGCTACAGATGTCAGGACTGCCATGCTCTTGTCATTTTTAGGGCAGAAAAAGGAGTTCAGAATCACAGAATAGAGTCACAGAAGGTTGAAGGTCTCTTCCAACTGGAACGATTCTGTGATTCTATGACCTTTAAGATCACCCAGTCCAACCATCAACCCAATACCACCATGTCCATTAAACCAAAGTGCCACATCTCCATGGTTTTTTGAACACCTCCAGGGATGGTGACTCCACCACCTCCCTGGGGAGCCTGTTCCAATGCCTGACCACTACTTCAGCATTAAACTTTTCCTAGTATTCAATCTAAACCTCCTTGGGTGAAATTTGAGGCCACCTTTTGGTTCCATCTGGTTTGGTGTGATCATGAATCTGAGTTGCCCTGCTGCAGGTAGTCATGTAGGATGGGAGGGGCGATGCTTTCCACCCCAGCCAAAATCTCTTCAAGAAGCAACCACAGCCCTTCATTGAAGGACTAGCACCCTCAAAAAAAGATGTAACTATTCCTCAGAAATGAGATGCCAAGAAACACCAAGCTCTGGCAGATGGCTCATTTTTAGCTTCATGGCTGTACATTGCAGGAAACTTTACATGCAGACTTATATCCACAAATCAGTTGTCAGAGATCCCAGGCATGGAAACCACCAGGTTTGGGGGAAGATGCTGAGCAGTAGGCAACACACCATGTCCAATTTCACCATACAACCATTAGATTAGCAACTGCTTGTCCTCCAGCCTCCAGTTTTATTAAGGAAACTCAAGAAGGCCATGCTAATGAAGATAGGTGAGATCCTCAGAACAATATTAAGCCTGGACCACCACAATTAGTGCTGCATTTCCTCTCCTCAGATTGCCAAGGGCTCCATAGGCAGCTCCTGAATTTCCATGGCAGAATTTTTTTTTTAATTTTTTTTTTCTTATTTTACCCCTCCCAGCAACGGGTTCCTCAGATCAATAGCCTTTTGGAGGTGAGCAGAATATAAAAAGGAGACATCTGAGCAGCAAAATTGTTATGAGTCTAGCCGTAAGAGCTGTGAGATTGCGTATGAAAATGTGCACATAGTGACTCTGCCATAGAAGCCAACAGTGCCCTGCCCCTGCCTGAACTTGCTGATATGCTGTCACAGGTGGCAACAGGCTCTTGGGTCTTCACAGAGCAGGGTCACAGAATCATAGAAACCTTGGAAAAATCCTCCAAGATCATGGAGTCTAACTGCTAACACAACAGTGCCAGGTCACCACTAAACCATGTCCCTCAGCACTACATCCACACATTTTCTGAACACTTCCAGGGATGGTGATTCCACTACTGCCCTGGGCAGCCTGTTCTGGGGCTTAAACACTCTTTCAGTGGAGAAATTGTTCTTAATGTCCAACCCAAACCTCTCCTGGTACCTGTAATATGGTTTTTCCCTTGGGAGAAGAGACCAAACCCCACCTGGCTCCAGTCTTCCTTCAGGGAGTTGTAGAGAGCCAGAAGGTCTCCCCCTCAGCCTCCCTTTCTCCAGACTGAACAGCTCCAGATCCCTGCCAGGATGCTGCTGGCCTTCTTGGCTACCTCATCTGTTGACTAACACCCCCAAATCTTTATCTGCTGGGCATCTTTCCAGCCACTGTTCCCAAAGCCTGGAGTGTTCATAGGGTTGTTGTGACCCAAGTGCAGAACCCAACACTCGGCCTTGTTAAACCTCATGCAGCTGACCCCAGCCTATCTATCCAGCCTGTCTGGCTCCCACTGCAGAGCCTTTCTATCCTCAAACAGATCAACACTTCCACCCAACTTGGCATCATCTGCAAACTTACTGAGGGCCAAACTAATCTAGATATTTTCTTTTCTTCCATGCGTGAATGCGGGACAGCAATCCAAGATGCAGGTATGGCTTCAGCCAAGGGGCTGTCAAGGACAATTCTACCTGGTGCTGGCACCAAATGATGGGGAATGCTGAATTTTCCCCACTATTAAAATAAAGCATGAATGACATGGAGAGCCAGACAGAAGAACAAAACCATAGGAAAAGTCACTCTGGGCAGTGTCTTTCAGAAAAAACCTTCAAAATCAGTCTGTAAGATGAAAGCGATTTCAGCAACAGCTCCATCAGGCCATCAGGCCTTGCACTGAAACTACATGAAAGCAGGTGGTGGGAAAACCTGTGAAACACAGTTCATGCCAAAACACAGCCTGAAAGTGCATTTTGAATGTTACCCTCATCTCCCATTTAGTTTCCTATTTAAAAGGTGCATATATATTAAAAGCTGAGGATGTTGTTCTTCTGTCATTTCACTCTTCTCCTCTTTTTTGTGTGTGCTTTGCTATGAAATTCCTGTTATTTCCACTCCTTTTCCTGTCCTTTCCTGCCCTCCATCACTACTCCAGCAGTTTTTGGGGCTGTGATGCACAATGCTGCAAACTGATGCTGGGTTTCAGCTGGACAAAAGAGCAATACAATGCTCCAAGTGTTTGAGGTTCCAGGAGGGTACCCATCACCTTTTCTAACACATTATTGAGGGTTGTATGATGAACAGATAATAGGTAGGACAAATAACAAGAAAAAAAGCTGCATGTATTTAGAATATTTCACAGGATCACAGGAGGTTAGGGGTTGGAAGGGACCTCTGGAGATCATCAAGTCTAAGCCCCTGCCAGAGCAGGGGACCATACAATCCAGCACAGATCACACAGGAACACATCCAGGCAGGTCTTGAAACTCTCCAGAGAAGGAGACTGCCCAGCCTCTCTGGACAGCCTGTTCCAGTGCTCTGTCACCCTCACAGAAGCTTCCCATGGTTTACTTCTCTAAGCAGCAAATTTCTAGTAACACTGCTGGGATGACAGTGCCCAGGCTGTGGGGGAAGTTAAAGGATCTAAGCATGGTTTAAAGCCAGAGTTCAGCAGGACCTGTGCTTATGGTTTGCAGAGAGAGAACCACACATTTCATACACTGCAGAGGGAAAAGCTGAAGGCAGAAGCAGTGTTTTGGAGACACGGCAGGCCTGAGCTAAGAGTTATTTATTTCTGTTGATGGCTCTTGATGTTCTTCCTGAAGTTTTCATCATCAAGAAACTTGAGAATGAGCTTTTTATGATGGTGCTAAAGACAGGATTCGAGTTTCACCTCAAATCCTGGTGCTACTGAAGCATCCCCAAAGGTTTTTATTTTTCTCTATAGACTAGCACCTCTTTTTATTCTTTTTTGGAAGTATTAAAGCAGAACCAACCTTTTTCAGCTTATTTAATTTCCTACTGCTGTCTCTTCTCCCTTCCCCCCCCCCCCCCCCAGTTTCTCTCTGAACATCCTGGATTTGTCAAGGATATTTTCTTTTACGAAGAACATGAAATAAAAACATCTCAGCTATGGCTCTGTATAAATGGTATCATTGCACCAGGGAGATGTCCTGTACTTGGTAATTTTCTGATGGCTGCTCCACTACTTTGATTAAAAAATCAGCACTGGCGGCTCTCTAGTGCTGTACAATGTCGATAAAATACGCGCTAAATGACCTAAGGCCTGGCTGATGGACAGATCTAGAAGAGCATTTCTCAGAAGGGACCACTGAAATTGGGCTGTTTCTAGTGGTGCTGCATGAAGAGTCATCCAGAGCCCAACATCTCCATTGAGATCTGGAATGGACACAGAAATCCCAGCTGACACTATGAGCAGCAGAGAGCGATGGTGTGGAAGGCAGGACTGATGTGCAGAGCTTTTTGGGTTGCATCTGTGCACAATAAAGCATTTTGATATGACCACATATAGAGTTCTATATAAACACATTGACCACATGTCCAGGGGTGAGAAGTGCAGCAGAGAGCTATAAAATGAAAATCAGATGAGGTAACTAATTCTGTTTCCACCATTTGCAGGGGAAACTGTCATTAAGTGACAAAACACACAACAGTGGCCAAAGACCAGCGAGAGATCCCAGCTTGGATGGTGTGGAAGGGTAATATAGGAGAAAGGAGATTTTACCCCCTATGAGTTACACAAGACAAACACAACACAAATCAGGAGCAGTAGCTCTTGAGACAGGTCTTAGATAAAGATTATCTGAAGATACTAAAGGATTATTTTTGGCCTTAAAAGCTACGAATCTGCTCGATGAAGGAAAGATGAAAAGCATGTAGATATGAAGAAGCAGGTCAAAGGGTCCATGAGATACCTGAAAGGGCAAAGAGAGAACATCCACAACAGCTTTCTTTAGATGAAGGCAGATTTCAAAAGAAAAAGAAGCAACTACCCACTGGGAAAAAACAAGCAGAGAAAACAAGGAACTGGAGGAAAACAGCAGCTAAGATGTTCTAGTCTGCATGTAATAAAACAAGATCTAGGAAAGACTGCTCAGGACACTACCATATGGCACCTTTGACTTCACATAGACTCTTGAACTCATTTTAACTATGATCTCTCCCATTTTTAGCAAAAAGAGATTTTTGTTTCATGCCCATGCTGCATTTCTTTCACAAAATTCTCAGAAAAAAGCAGACTTTGGCTGAAAAAGAAAAGGAAATTTAGAAATGTTGGGTCCTTTTTTTCAGAACTGGCTTCTGCTTTTTCAAGACCAGAAGTGAGCCTAAGGAAAGCCTGTGAGTCTTCATTCCCAGCTCACTGAAAATGCAAATTACACTTTTTAGATTGTAGAATCACAGAATTGTTTAGACTGGGGAAAAAACCCTTTGAGATAATTGAATGCAACCATTAAACAATACTACCAAGCCTGCTGCTAAACCATATCCCTCAGCACCATATCTACAAATCTTATAAATCCCTCCAGGGATAGAGATTCCATCAGTACCCTGAGCAGCCTGTTTCAGGGCTTGACAAGCCTTTCAGTGAAGAAATTTTCCCCAAAATCCAATCTAAAGCTTCTCTGGTGCAACTGGAGGCCATTTCCTCTCACCCTGTCACTTCTTACTTGGGAGATGAGATCACCCACGGCCTGCCTCCGGCCTCCTTTCCTCCACAAGCTGAAGGTGCACATTAAATCTAGGACTAGCAGCCATTTTATGACCTCACCAATATTTGTGTTTATTGTTCACTGACGTAATTTTGTGTTTCCAAGCAGCTGAGAATACTGTGATTTGTGCATGGGAAATTGCTTCAGTGAGCATTGCCGGTACAGATCAAATAATTCTTTGAGAACTGGCATTTGCCTGGTTTAATGCACCAGTGAGTCACTCCTAAGTGCTTATAAATATTTAAATATCCCACTCCTGCAAGAGTCTGTGTAGACATGTGATATGGGTTGTACTACATCACCTCTGAAGCACTACTCCACCTTGCAAATTCTTACATTTAAAACCAAGGTTAACAAATCAATGCCCCCTGAGAAGCGATTGTAAAATCGCCAGCACGTTGTAGCCAAGCCAGTTTCCTCTGTAATTTGTAGACAATAGATTTCCAATAACAACTTGTAATTAGTTCATTTTCTCTTACCCAGTTGTTATGTGTTAAGCCTGTTGACATTTTGCAGATGGCATCTTTGGATATCAGAGATCCCAGAATCCCAGCATGGTTGGGGGGGTGAAAGGAACCGCCAGAGATCATCAAGTCCAACCCCCCTCTTCCCCCCTCCAAGGCAGGTTCACTTAGAAGATGTCACACAGGAACACATCCAAGCAGATTTTGAATGCCTCCAGAGATGGAGATTGCACCACTTCTTCGGGCAGCCTGTTATCAGTGCTCCATCACACTTAAAGAATTTGTTCCTCAACTCTTATGTCCAAGTTTGGGCTCATTAGCCCTTGCACTGTCACTGGGCACCACTGAAAAAAGACGAGTCCCATCCTCTTGCTCTCCACCCTTTAAGTAATTTGTAAGCATTTATGAAATATCCCTTAAGTCTTCTCTTTTCCAGTCTTTAAAGCCCAAATTATCTCAGTCTTTCCCTGTAAGAGAGATTGCAGTTTCCTCAGCATCTTTGAAGTTATTTGAATGTGTCCAGAGAAGGGCAATGAGGCTGGTGAGAGGCCATGAGCACAAGCCCTACGAAGAGAGGCTGAGGGAGCTGGGATTGTTTAGCCTGGAGAAGAGGAGGCTCAGGGGAGACTTTATTGCTGTCTACAGCTACCTGAAGGGTCTCTTCTCTCAAGCAACCAGCTAAAGAACAAGAAGACACACTCTCAAACTGCACCAGGGGAAGTTTAGGCTGGAGGTGAGGAGAAAGTTCTTCACTGAGAGAGTTGTTAGCCGTTGGAATGTGCTGAACAGTGAGGTGGTGGAGTCACCATCCCTGGATTGGATGTGGCACTTGGTGCCATGGTTTAGTCATGAGGTCTGTGGTGACAGGTTGGACTTGATGATCTTTGAGGTCTCTTCCAACCTTGGTGATACTGTGATTCTGTGATAAAACACTAGAGCCATGCAATTCACACTCAAGTGCACAGGTTCTGGTGTGCAAATAAAATATGTCAGAAAGAAACAGCAAAACCAGTGTCAGATACAAAACCTGTGTATCCCTGGGCAGCAGTTCTTGACTGAAAAGCAGGAAATCACACTCATTTCAACCGTGTCTACACTTGCCACTAATTCTACCAAAATTTTACTTCAGAAGATTCTTCTATAGAAACTCAGCAGAGTACAAAACTGCAAATCTGATTAGAAGAATTAATAATAAAATCTCAGAATAGCATAGATTGGAAGGAGCTTTAAAGGTCAGCTAATCCAAACTCCCTCTGTAGACAGCAGGGACATCTGCAACTAAAGCAGGTTGCTCAGAGCTCCAAACATCCTGACCTGGAGTGGTTCCAGACATAGGGCATCTCTCAGCTCCCTAGGCAACCTGGGCCAGTGTCTCACCACCCTCACAGTGAAGAACTTCTTCCTTCTCTCCCTTTTTTCAGTTCAAACCATCACTCCTTGTGTCACAACAGGCCCTGCTAAAATCTGTCCCCAGGTTTCTTATAGGTCCCCTTAGGTTTGAAGCTCAGAAGATTTTCACAACGAGAAAACAATCAAAGCAAGAAAATCTTCCATATTCAAAAATCATCTGGCCACTAAGATGGAATAAGGATTAACTCATGTAGGTATCCTCCTCTTAGGCATCCTACCACTCAAACATTGCATTTTCAGGTACAACAGGATCATTCCTACTGCTCAAGCCAGGCATCTTGTGCTCCATTTATGACTAAGGCAAAGAGTTAGGTGCTTCTAAAAAGTCAAAAGATATTGAGCAGGGAGATCCCAAGAGCTGATCAACAGCACCTCCAATTTAGAGCATGTGCTTGGAGCTCAGTCCTGTGCTGTCTCATGGACTTCAGCCCACACAGGGAGTGCCCCTGAGCACTGGTCTCTGTATCTCCAGTTTGCCAAGCTGCTGTGTCTACCTACAACTCATCACTGCTGGCTTGGTCCGAATAAAGCCTGAAAACCGAGTGCAGGACCACGGCTCTGGTGTGGAAAAGCTGCTTACTAAATGCTGCTGCAGTGACCTGGATGCTTTTCCTGTCATCCCTGCTCAGTCAGCCTGTATCTGCTCCAGAAGTCAGGTTGAAGAGTTTTAATTTCTGATTTTTTTTTACCCTTGACTTTTAACTTTTAGTTTAGTTTTTGCTATAAGATTGCACCATTTAATTAATCATTCCAGAAAATGCCCAATACCTTCATTTCATCCTCAGGAACACAGCTGCACATCATTGCTGAAGGCAAGGAGGAATGGGTTGCTTTGGGTAACTGAAGGAAACTTCATTTCTTTCCCCAGTAGTTCACATCACCTCTAACACTGCCTGGAACCAAAAGCAGAGGCTGGTGCTCCCCTGCTAGCTAAGACATTTTTGAAGTTTAGATACTGCATCGCTCACAGGAGGGGCAAATCAATGTTGGTAAGCTAATGAATTATTTCCAAGTTTGTACCAATATCTGCAACAACATGAAAGAAAAATCACGTCCCAGGGAGATTACAGCCGAAGAGGCAGAACACGGTGCAAAAACGGTCAATATTTTAGGGCTATGATTTGATCCTGTAGATAACTGTGGCTACAACATTGCTTAGGAGAACACCTCAAGCAAAAGCATTTTATCTCACAATGTAGTTGTCCAATATAATTAACTGGACTTGACCAATCTAGCTGGAAGGCAGCAGTAACAAACACCCAATCCAACGTGCCATGTCGTCAAGGAGAACAAACAGCTTCATGAAGATGTGAGTAAACACCTCATCTGAACATGGAACTTACAGATGCAATTCCTGCTGGAACAGCTGGCTCAGGAGGTTTTTGAGGAACACATATATTATGGACATATTTTTCCCAACACAGTTATTCATTTACCTCTCACAGAATTTATTTATCACTTTCCTTAAGATGAGACTGAAAACTTCCTTCCTTGCTCAACAGGTCCCTCTCCCACTTGACCCAACAAGCCCCTTTTTAGGTTTCATTCTGTCTTCCTCAAAAAGATGCTTTGCTGTGGCAAGCATAAATCTCTATGATTTTGGGACAAAGTTCTACCCTAAAGAGATTCCAGTGAATCAAAGACATGCACACCTGAAAAATAAACCTGGTTTATACTCCACACTTCCAATAAGCCTCCAGAAGATGCATGGAGTGGTCAGGAGTGGATGACCTGCTCCTCTGCACCATGAAGCTGCATTTTCTGGTGGGGAATATAGATACTAGAGATTGTAGGGTCAACTGCAGTCAATCAGGAGCCAGACCAACAGCTTTCAATGCTGTCTCTCTTGCACTGGCAGTGATTTATCCAACATTCATGCCCAGCCAGGTTCTCTGATGCATTTTTTCACCCAGTTCACTCAAACTCATGTTTTTTTCTGGTTTCCCAGTCCGTAGTTGCAGATGGGAAAGCCTCAAGACTGCATGGGCTGGTACCATCCATCCTCCCTGGCTGCTGTCCAGCATTCCCCTCATCTCCCACTGTGAGTGCACCCATGCCATTTTTGATAAATACTAAGGATAAGCAAAAAAGGAAGATCTGAACTAAAACAGGATCACAGAGGAAAGCAAACTCCTTTTAAAGAGTGTAACAGTATTTACACGCTGCCCAGGGGTCTCCTGATTCCAAAGCCACCTGGACATTGTGATCCTGGGCAGGCTGCTGTGGGTGACCCTGCTATATAGTGAGGGAGTTGGGCTGCATGATCTCCAGAGGTCTCTTCCAACCCCACCAAGCTAGACTTCTGGGAACAGCATTATAAGAGGAAGTTTAAGAGAGGAGCACTTGATCCTGCGTCTCTTTTGCATTCATTCCTGCATGAAATATGCTCTTTCTGAAATATATTTGTGTTCTTTAGATAATAATACATTCAGAGATGACAACATAATCTCTCATCTCAGAGAAACACCAACATTCTGTCTACACATAACATATATGCACAAATGCTTGGGAAATAACAACTGGACTGAAAAATAACAACTCAGTATTTTCCTTTCAAGCCTTTGTGGGTGGTTTCGATCCAGGTATGACATGGAGGATCTCAAAATGTTACTGCAGAGCCACGAGAAACTACGTGACACAGCCACATTGGGGTGCACTGGATATGCAAGGTCACCTCAGGAGGTCATGATGGAATCAAGAAGGGGAATTATTTTGGGGTTTAATTTCTAACCTTCAGGCCTTTTAAGCCACCTCAACCAAATTGGTTTCTAAACCCAGTATGACCTACTGGGAAGAGCTGCTGTGGGGTAGCAAAGTGCCTTCAAAACTGTAATGAAAAGTGAAGGCAAGCTGTAAGAAGATGATGTTGGTTAGGAGAGGGCTCTAATTGGCAACGAGCTAGAATTTAAGGGAACTTTATCACAGGGTTAATAACTTCTTATTAGCTAAACAGTGTTGACAAGATGAAGCCATTATGATGGAGTGCATGTTTTCCCTCTCTTTGACATGTCTGCATTACAAATTGAACTGTCCACATTGATGATGATATAGATCTAGAGGATTACACTGATCTTCCCCCCCCTTTCTTTCACATCTGCCAACTTGCTACTTTCCCATTAGGGAAGACAACAGGAATGCCAAATCTGACAGGCCTAATTCTAATGACCTCCAGTCAGATACAGTTCCAGAAGCTACATCCAAAACTCACTCATGTGAGTGTATTTAAAGTCTGACTCAGCTGGGTGATGTGCTTGCCAATTCAGCAGGCTATCTCCATGCTGATTAATTAGATCCATGCCCTGCTTTAGCAATTTTGACAACTAAGCCTTTAATTTCTTACTCATTTATTGAATCTTTGTGACAATACAAAGAAAAGACAGCAGAGAGATATGCTTGCTAGTACTCTGCATTTGGGATGTGAAAATCTTGAGATCATCATCTCAATAATTATGGTTTTAATTATCAGAGAATCATTTTGGTTGGAAAAGACCTTGAAGAGAATCGAGTCCTGAGACTGCTTATCTAATAAAATCTGTTAGTGAGAAATCAGGAGACACCTATGAGTTGCTCTTGCCAGAGCTGACAGAGGAGAGAATTTCATCCCTCTCATGTGTCACTTATATATGATTAAGGTGATTTGAAAAGTGGTACTTTAATCCAGTGTTAATAGACATTTCTATTCATCCTCAAACACACAAGCAGGCTTCTAAAAGTTATATGAAAGAATTCAGAAACAAAAAAACCACCCTCAAACAACAAAAAACACCCTTTCAGAAAATCAGAAGAGAGATGGTAGGGAGGAGGGAGGCCACTGTTTCTGTCCCTAATCCAAACCTGTGCATTAAGATGTGTATTTGCACAATGAGAAATGATTATTAAAAATAGCACCTAGTAGCTGCTTGTAAGGGTGAAATCGCACTTCAGAAAAGGTAAGAGCTTGTATTCAGCTTGGAGAAAGCTCCAAAGAGACCTAATTGCAGCCTTCCAGTATGTCAAGGGGGCCTACAAAAGGGATGTGGAGGGACTGTTCACAAAGGTCTGCAGTGATAGGGCAAGGGGCAATGGTTCGAAATTAGAGTAGGGGAGATTTAGACTGGATGTTAGGAAAAAGTTCTGCACCATGGGAGTGGTGGAACACTGGAACAGGTTGCTAAGGAAGGTAGTTGAGGCCTCATTCCTGGAGATAATTCAAAGTCAGGCTCAACAAAGCTCTGAGCAACCTGATCCAGTGCAGGATGTCCCTGGTGACTGGAGGGGAGTTGGGTTGGATGACCTTTGGATGCCCTTTCAACCCAAACCATTCCATGATTCTACAATTTTTCTTATCCTCACACTTCTCATTTATTTAGAGCTGATCAACATGGATGGAGATTAAAAATTCCCTTTGAACTTCTGTGGTCTTGGAGGGAGATGACAGGTCAAGAGAAAGCAAGAGACACACATGGAGTGAGAGGAGGAGACCATTTGGTGGTCTGTAAGCTAGAGGAAGGTAATGAGACTCTTTAAAATGAAATGCAACTTCTAAAGCAGCACAGGAATGACAAATTGTAAAGCTCTTCACATTCTCAAGGTAATTTTCAGACCTTTGCAACACTGCAACACTATACCAGAGCACAGTGTACCAAAACCGGATGTAACTGCATTTGAGAAGCTAAATTAGGTTGAGATTTTTGATCTCACTGAATTCTGGTAATGATGTTCCTCAGCCTGCTGATGAGCCATCCCCACACTCTGCTGCCAACAGGCAATAATGAGTGACCTGGGTGAATTTCAAGCAACAAAGGGACCATGCTAACAGCCTAAAAATATGAAAACCATGCAAGGATGTT
Source organism: Dryobates pubescens (assembly GCF_014839835.1). Lineage (NCBI taxonomy): Eukaryota > Metazoa > Chordata > Aves > Piciformes > Picidae > Dryobates > Dryobates pubescens. The sequence goes on from NC_071627.1 coordinate 8,138,175, forward strand.
GCAGTGTGAAGCTATTACTGCAAGTCAAATTCTGGCTCATAACAAAGCAGACATTTCTGAAACACTTAAGAATGGCAAGCCAAAGTGTGTGCTTAAGACCAGTGTTTGAAGTAGTTTTGACATCTCTGCTGAGAAAGGAATGGGACTGTTTAGCCTGGAGAAGAGCAGCCTGAGAGGGGATCTGATCAATGCTCAGCAAGAGCTAAAGGGTGAGGGGCAAAAAGAAGGGGCCAGATGACTCTTAGTGGTTCCCAATGGTAGGACAACAGTGTAACGGCCACATAGTTGATCCCAGGAGGTTCCATCTGAACAAGAGGAGAAAATTCTTTGGTGTCAGGTTGCTGGAGCCCTGGAGAAGGCTGCCCAGAGACGTTGTGGAGTCTTCTCCGGAGAGATTCCAAATTCCACACCCACCTGAGCAAGCTGCTGTGGGTGACCCTGCTTTAGTAGGAGGACTGGACTAGACAATGCCTGGAGGTCCCTTCCAAGCCCCACCATGCTGGGATTCTGTGATTTTGCTCCTACATCATGTACACACTTTCACCAAGTACTGAAGTTCTCTTACAGAGGCCAGGAAACTTGGAAAGTTGCAACAATGAACTTTGTTTTCAACTGAAAAGCTGATGAGCCATTAACTGCCCTTGATAAAAACAGAGATTCAGGGAAAACTGAAAATGGACAAATCAGTCTGATTTTCAGCTTCAGAAGGAGCACAATTCTCTTGATACACAAAACCCTTTTGACAGGCACTCACTGTTATGCCTTGGGTTTTGTTCCAGTATTGTTGCAGTTTATCGATTACTGTCTCTACTCAGTGGCTAATATTTTGTACTTGTCTTATTTTCATTGCCTACTTAAAATTCACTGAACCAAAAACCTCATACAAATGACTCTTGGAACTTAGCTCTGAGTTGCTGTGACTTTGAGAACCTACTGATCCAAATATGCTCCCAACTAACCACGTGTTAAGGCTTTATAGCTGGGTTAATTCACTTTATGGGCTTCTTAATGTATGAGGTTTTATGTTTTACTGTATATCTGCTGGTTTGAGTCTGTTGTGTTGAATTAAATGCATATGTGGTTCAAAAAGGTCCAAGGTGACAACTGGGGCTAATTTTAAAACACTTTAAACATTATTATCCAAAGTTGGGTTTTTCAAATGAGAAGCCAGAAGTCAAGAAAACAGAAATATTCTTCAGAGAAGAGGATATTTGGCAAACATAGAGGTTCTCAATTATCATCACAGCTTGCCAAAGAGCATCAGTGAGGCATGTGCTGGCACAGGGCACACGGTGACTTACATGCACACCAAGTTCTTCCCACTGAGCAGGCACTGACGCAGGGTGCTCTGGTTTAGAAAATTAAATCAGGATTGACTGAAATGATTTGTCTAGAAAAGGCCATATCCAAAGATTTGAGGATCAAGATCAAGAGGTAACCAGCTTGATAACCAGCCTTTTGTCTGCAACTCAACAGCACAATGGTTGAATCCCGCTCTTGTGTAAAGAGTATTAACCACACACAGGTACTCTGTAGCTCACTATCCTGATTATTGAATAAACCCCTCTATTTCCTGCCTTTGTTCCCTGGTATCCCAATGGGACAGGCATCAATAAAACCACCTATCATCCAGGTGAAGGAGACAATGAGGGCCTTTTCCAGGGAAGGACTTCAGTGAATGCTTAACTGCAAGCATGAACATAATGTTATGATGATAAATGGGATAACACAAGCAGTTATTTCTTCACATTGTTTAAGTAGCTCAGTGATCTAGGGATCCTTGCAAATGGTGCTGAGATGTGTACTGTGATTGCACACCATAATCCACTTACTAACAGAGAACCAAAGTGCAGAAAACATCACTCCCAGGAAGAATATTCATGAAAACACCATCCCCACAGCAAACTAACTCACATTCCCATCACAGATTTAGACAAGCCTCAACCCTCTTTCCTCAGGGTTACTCAGAAACCACATACTCAGGGCAACAGACCAGCCAGTTTACCACCATCTTTCCATTGCCATCAACAAGAAGCAGAACAAAATAGACAGGAGGACAACAAGCCCCACACACTTTTACCAACCTAAGTTCACGCTTATGCTTTGGAGCACAGCAACCTTTAGAAAGAAGCCTTTCATTGTATTTTCATGACCTTATCTCTGCTGACCACACCCCAATCCAGCACTGCCATCACAGACATTCAGGTGTTCTCACCACCCAGGACAGACAAAACCATCAGGACTCACGGAAGGCTGTGTAGAGCTCCTGCAGGGTTAAGTGGCCATCGTTGTTGTAATCATCGAAGCGGAGAAGGTCTTCTAGTGTACAATCCAATAAATCATCTTCCAGGTCCTCCTTCTTCATTAGCTGAGGCAAAGAGGACAGGTAATCTTAGACAGAAAGTAAAGCTACAGACTGTGGTCCTGGCTCACCCACCATATTTTCCATTTAATGACCAATAGAATAGAATAGAATAGAATAGAATAGAATAGAATAGAATAAACCAGGTTGGAAGAGACCTTCAAGATCATGGCGTCCAACCCATCATCCAACACCATCTAATCAACTAAACCGTGGCACCAAGCATTTTGGGAGATATACTGAAATATATAGCCTGAAGCTGCACAAGGGGAAGTTTAAGTTGGATATTAGGAAGAATGGCTTTGCTAAAAGAGTGGTCAGGCATTAGAACAGGATGCCCAGGGAGGCTGTGGGTCACCGTCCCTGGAGGTGTTCACAAAACTAGTAGATGTGGTGCTTCAGGACATGGTCTGGTGGTCATGGTGGCATTGGGTAGAAGGTTGGACTTGATCTCAGAGGTCTTTTTCAACCTTGATGATTCTATGATTTTATATACATCTATCAGTCATGTTTGCTTTGCATCAAGATTTAACTGATAATCACATCCTCCAAGCTTCATGGGTTTCCTGGTGAGGGTGGGGAGCCTCTTCCTTCAGCAGCAGCACAGAAATGCATTTTCACTTGTCAAATGTATTGGAAAAAAATATTCAGCAGGGAAAAAGGGAAGAACAAAATCACATTCCTTGCTTTTAGGACCAGAATGGGCAAGAGTGGATGGTGTTTCCATCACTAATGTGTTTTTCCAGCCCCTGACAGTTTGTTCCTTATGGATTCTAAACATTCCACATGTTCTACATTAAAAATGAAGAGAGCCTTAGAAGCCATTCATCCAAGTTAGTAAAGAGCCAAAAATCAGACCTAAGCATAATGAAAATGTTGAATTCCCTGAATTTATTGTAGAACACAAAGAAAAGTGCTGAAATGTTGCATCTTCCAGGCAAGAAGCTTTTTGCTGTAGTCCAGGGACTCTTTTATTTACTATTCTAGCCTTGGTCCATTATATCGGAGCAATTTAAAGTAATAATGCTTAAAAAATGACCCTTCACCTAGAAAGCAAAAATGTTCAATAAAAGGGAGATCAACCATAACTTCCAAGATCAATCTTCTAAAGATGGAAATTTCCTTTTGTGTACCATTGTATTGAAAATTGATTAACTTTTCATAAGACTGACAACTTTTTACTAGTCCTTTTGATTTAATGTCAGGGAAAAAAAACCACAAAGCCCAAACCCAGCACAAAGCACTTCAGCTGCAGCACATTCAGTAGATTTATGAATCTGACTTTAAAAACACATTAAAGTTTTAAATGAAAATAACATTCCAATTACGACCATTGTTAATTGACCTGCGTTCCCATGGCTGTAAAACCACACAGACATTTCATACAGCCAGATCTGGAGGGAAACTATTTACTGAGAGCTGCCAGGAGGCAAAGCAGCTCCAAATAGGGGGTATGGACTACCTGCTGCTACTTCTTTTGCTCAAAGCAATTTTGTTGTGGAGAATACACATGTGGGCAAAGATTCTCACTAACTCTCAGTGCTGGGTGCTGCCATGGTGTAGGACTGTGCTCTCCAGAAGAACTCTACTTGCAGTTTCTTCTTGGGGGTGAATCCCTTTATAATGAGCCTCCTAAAGATCATAGAATCATAGAATGGTTTGGGTTGGAAGGAACCTTAAAGATCATCTAGCTCCAATCCCAATGCCATGGGCAGGGATGCCTCCCACTAGACCAGGTTGCTCAAGGCCTCATCCAACCTGTCCTTCAACACCTCCAGGGAGGGGGCACCCTGGACATCCTGTTCCAGGGTCTCACCAACCTCACTGTCAATAATTCTTCCTAATATTCAGCCTACATCTACCTTAACAGAGCAGTCACAAAACCCATCCTCCTTCTGGTCTTAAAAATGACTTTTTTTTCCTGCAGCAATGCACATTACCTGCCTCAAGTTTTTCCTTGCAGACAAGGTTATAGTGCTCTAGAGACTATTCCTCTCTTAAATAAAACAAAGAACATGCACAGCAGCAGCTCATCCAGCAGCCAGAGAAAACAAGATCCCAGTGCATCACGTCTTCTACCCATGGGCAATGAAATTCTCATCTTTGGGGGAATTTTCAAGTTCCAGAGAACTTCAAATTATAACAGTCAACAGACATCAATCACAAATCTACCTAAGGAGGCAGGACAAGACTATAGTACAAGGAACTAAAAATTGCTCATTACTTAAAGAAAACCAATACCTTGAAAACTGGGTGAATAAACTGGCCATGTAAGAGCACATCTGGTTGTTGGAGCTAAGAAGAAGAATACAGAATTGACATCCTACTTGTAAATTGTGAATCCTGTCACTCTGAAAGCACCAGAGCTGCCCTGCAGACCTGTCTGGGATTTAAGATCAGTGCACCCCACGCCCCCAGCCCAGGATTACAAGTGTTCAAGGATTATCTATATTCTGTATTAACTGGAATTATTTTGTCTTTTGAGAGGCAATTGTGCTGTCAAGTCAGCAAGGCTAATGGCAAGCTTGTGTGGAGGATGTTTGGGTGAGAGGGCTCCTAGCTGAGAGCTGAATTTAGTCTGGTGCATGAAACTGAAGTGGGCTCCAGATGTACAAGCATGTTTACTGACCTTGATAACCTCAGAAGAATTAAAATAACAGTATGATTTTAATACTTATTACAGGTCATAGAATAGAATCACTTTGGTTGGAAGAAATCTTGAAAACCAAGTCCAACTATTAGCCAAACACTCCCATGTCACCACTAAACCATGGCTTTGAAACCCATCCAGTGATGAGGACTCTGTCACTGCTCTGGGCAGCCTGTTCCAGGACTTAACAACCCTGTCCAATCTTGATTGGGTCTATCCTTGCCCATTAGCAAGAAACCTGGGCTCCAAGTGTATCTGCAAACAAAGCCTGCAGTAACTTTGCAGCAGACCTTAAAGCACTGAATTCTGCTCCTTTAGAACACAGGTCACTGTTCCTTCCTAATTATAATGGCTTGCAGGCTGCCAAACCTTTATTTCCATGTGAGCTGAGTTTTAATACCCTTACAGAATAAGCTTCATGTAAAAAGGAGGAAAAAATGGGAGAGCAGAACAGACACTTAGATGTCACTATGCAAAAGGTGGCTTTGAATTCAGATAAAAGTGTTTTCTTATACCTACCATGTCTTTATAAAAAAATCATTGCATTTAGATGAAGTATTGTTGATATTCATAGCCCTGAGATCTGAGGGAATTTACTCTGACACTTTGCATTATGCAGGGAGGATCGTGCGTCATGTCAACAGCCTGAGGATAAAAATGCAGTGCAGACTGTCCTGTAGAGGAGTGAGCCTGGGGAGGAGCGAGCTGGTGTCTGTCCTCCTGCTTGCTCACAGCTTGCACTGACATGCTGGAACTGCAGCGTGCTTCATGTTCACTGAGACATGCGAGCACAGAGGAGATGCTCCTGCAGAGCAAAGGGTGAAGGGCCAGCTCTGGAAACTGGAACATGGCCCAGACAGGTACTGGCTCCCAACAGGCTCTTGGTGTTTGCTTCTAATTCTTCTCACGGATGAGATAGAAAAGATCTTCCCATATCTGGCACAATGTGTTCTCTCAGATATACAGGACCTTACAAATGCTGGCCAAAGGGTGGAGGTCATGAGGTGGCCAGTGATAGGAAAAGGGGCAATGGGTACATGTTTGGTTCACTTCACCCATCAGGTGAATACCACAGCACAGCATGCCCATAATTAGGAAAGGTTTTTTCAGGATTTTGCCTTTTCCCTGAAGTTCTGCGAATCAACATATCGGCATCTGCCTTGTGTTTTGGGAAAAATAAACCTGCTTAAAAATATCCCAACTTTGCTGTCAAGTTACTGCACACTAATGCATGGTCCAGAAGGCAGGGAGGAACTGAAGAGATTTCTCCCCAACTTACATACACCTAAAAAGTCTAGATTAATTCTCCCCCATCATCCAGATGCCCTTCCAGAGAAGAGCAACAAAGCTGGTAAAGGGTCTGGAGAACAGATCTGGTGAGGAGCAGATAAAGGAACTGGGGTGGTTCAGCCTGAAGAAAAGGAGACTGAGGGGATAACACATTGCTCTCTACAACTCCATGAAAGGAGACAGGAGTGAGGTCTCTTCTCTTTAGTATCAGGTGACAGGATGAGAGGAAATGGCCTGAAATTGTGCCAGGGAAGATTTAGTTTGGATGTTAGGAACACTTTCTTTCCTGCAAAAGTGGTCAGGAATTGGAATAGGCTGCCCAGGTAGGTGGGGGAGTCCCCATCCCTAGAAGGGTTCGAGAATCATAGAATCATAGAATTGTTAGGATTGGAAGAGACCTCAAGGGTCATCCAGTTCCAGTCCCCACTGCCATGGGCAGGAACACTTCACACTAGATCTGGTTGCTCAGAACCACATCCAGCCTGGCCTTAAAAACCTCCAGGGAAGAGGCTTCCACCACCTCCCTGGGCAACCTGTGCCAGTGTCTCACCACCCTCATGGTGAAGAATTTCTTCCTAACACCCAATCTGTGACCAGCCCTTCCCTATCATGCGAACAAGGTCCAGCATGGCACCTTTTCTTGTTGGTTCTTCTACCACTGGGAGGAGGAAGTTGTCATCTATGCATTCCAGGAACATTCTGGAATGCTGGTACCTAGCAGTATTGTCCCTGCAGCAGATGTCAGGGTGGTTGAAATCCCCCATGAGGACCAGGACTTATGAACACGAAGCCACTTCTATTTGCCTTTGGAGGGCCTCATCTGCTTGGTTCTGCTGGTCAGGTGGCCTGTAGTGGACCCCTACAGTAACATCACCTTCCCCTGTCTTCCCTTTAATCTTCACCCATATGCCCTCAACCAGCTCATCATCCTTCCCCAGGGGGAGCTCAACTGATTCCAGCTGGTCACTGATACAGAGAGCAACACCTCCTCCTCTCCTACCCTGCCTGTTCTTCCTAAAGAGCTTGTACCCATCTATTCCTACGTTCCAGTCATGGGAACCATCCCACCAAGTTTCTGTAATAGCCACTATGTCATAGCATTCCAGCAGCACAGTGGCCCTTAATTCACCCTATTTGTTGCTCAAGCTGCATGCATTTGCATAGAGGCACTTCAGCTGGGCTGGCCATGCTACCCTCTTAGGTGAATCCCCCCTTGATTCCTTTGTGGTGTCCCAGTGCTTCATCCTTGGCTTGCCTCAGGGTAACAAGTTGAGAGCGCTTGCTAGCAAGAAACATGTGGACATGGTACTTTAGGATCTGGTCTAATGGCCATGGTGGTGTTAGGTTGATGGTTGGACTTGATGATCTTAGAGGGCTTTTCCAACCAAAAGAATTCCATGATTCTATGAAATACTTCTGAAGATGACGGTTATCAGCGAGGATTAGTATTTATCTTCAGAAGCATAGATGGGGCTAGAAATCTGCCACATGTTTTGTTTGTACAGGAGCTTCAAATGCCTGGGAAACCACCATTTCCCCAGAGGTGGAGAAACTCATGTGCTGCAGTAGGTTTTCCTCCTTCACCTGCTGCCAGCTGGACAGTTACAAACGACTGTTCTCACCAGAGTGCTGCTGTGTTACATTCAACTTACACTTCAGATGAAAAATGCAATCCACTTCATAATTCCATTTTCATTGAACAATAAACCCACCTGAGCCAGTTCAGAGCTGCTGAGATGCCCATCACTGTTTAGATCCAAGTGCTTAAACAGATCTTCAACTAAGAAGCGCTTCTGGGATACCCTGTCCTCGGCCAGGCTGCTCGGTGGGCTCCGCCGATGAGCCTGCAGGTCCAGGAGGATGCTTTTGAGCCGACTGTAGTCTGCCATTGTACAAGTGTCACCTAAAAGATAAGAGCATTACTGCACCGTGTACATCTGCCTTGTTTTTTGGTTTTGTTTATTTGTTTGTTTGTTTTTTTTAAGCATTGAGCTCCTAGAGGGAAAAATAAGGCACAGCCAGAGACAGGTTGTCTGCATATACAACACCGCTCGGCCCTGTGCTTGAGGAGCTTCTTAGTTGTTACCTTTTGTAATAGCTGGCAGATTTTCTAAATCCTGCTGTCAAGGATGCCCTTCAGCATGTTACCTCCCAGATTATACAGCTTCAGTTACAGACTTCCACACTCAGCTCTATAATCCCCACCCACATTAAACTGCCTCCACGTTTTCCCAAAGATAAAATGAATTAATCTATAGAAAATACAGCTGGGGAAGCTGATGTTCTGAAAGTGCCACAGCCATAAATAAATGGCACCCCTCACTGTTACCCTGGGCCAAACATGGGGCTGATCTTAAGGAACCTTTAAAGGCAGCCCAAGGTGGTAGGATGGTTAGACGGAGGACATGGAGGAGCCCCTGCCTGTTGCTGGTGCCTTGCACGCTTCACCCTGCTGCAGACTGACATCCATGCTTTCCTCAGTCCCTGATGAGGGAAAAAGCTTCTCAGCCCAGAAAAGCCCGCAAACCACTCACTCTGAAGTGTCACCAGATTGGCTGGAGGAATCAGATCAAACCTTCATGATCCTGAAACCCCCTGCTTTGCTCACAGCAGCCACCTTTTCTGTGGTTCTCCTCCAGGGAAAGCCTTGATGTGATTTAAGCACCTTCTCTAGGATGCTTAAATCCCAGAAGAAAAAACCTTTCCACGTGCCCAAGGTAGATATAAGATGTTATGGCCCTTTTCTGCTCCACTGCTATCTGGCAGAGCTTGGCAGAATGAAGGATGGCACAAATCCATTTGTTTTAATGCAAACCTGGTGCCTTGTGGGAACCCAGCCGACTCTGCCCTGAAGCAGACCCTGGAGTACCCTCATGATGGCCATCAACATCATCTACACATTTATCTACCCCTGCCAGATGCCCCTTTCTCTGTATTGTATTTCCTCTATAAGGTAGATGCCCTTAATCTCTATAATGTGGTTTAAAAACTCCTTCTGAAGTCCCATCACTAATCCTGTTGGACTAAATATAAGGGAACCTGGTCTGAACCCAGTTTAATGGACACCACCACCCTGGGCAGCCTGTTCCAATACCTGACCCCCCATGCAGTAGATCAGCTCCTCAAAGATTCCAAGCACTACTGCTCTAAAAAATATCAGAGGACTCTGGCATCCTGACAACTAGTGTTCCTGCCCTTTTCTTGCTGAACTGCACCACTTTTGGTCTTCTGGTCCCACTCCAACTGGAGCCCAATTAAAACACCAGGTGCAAGGCACTGCTCTGACAGCAAACCCATCTACTGTCAAGATTTGTTTTCACCCTTTCTATTTTGTGCTCACAATTTCAAAAGCACTATGACTTGGGAAGGCGAGAGAGGACGCAGAGGTTGGGCATGACTTCACCAGGCAGGGCAGTGCCCTATTGCTCCACAAGCCATAACTGCAACACAAATTTTATTTTCCATCCTGAACTCAGAGCCTTCCAGTTTGCAGAGTTTCTCACAGCTCAGGGGTATTAAGCAGCTGTTAAATTTTTCTTTCTCTCTAAACAACCTCCTAAAGAGCTCTTGTTCCCACATGGGATCCATTTTTTTTTTATGGAAAAAATAAGGGTACTCAGCTACTCTCAGGCTTGCTTATTATTTCTGATTTTTCTCCCCCCAACCATCTCATTTGATGGCTATTGTGAAGGCAACATGAAGAAATTCCTTTCCCCAATCATGTGCTTATTTAAGAGAAAAATTGATTGCGGTATCCTGTGTAATCAAGTCATTTTGTAATCCTGTTGTAAATACCATTTCAGCTACTGCAACAATAGTTACTCCTGAGCTGGAGTTTTCTCTTCAGTCAAATCTAAATCCCAGGAAAATGCATCTAAGGCTAATGAAGACAGGGAAATTTATTTGACTTCCACCTCTGTTTCTGCTTTGTGGCTTCCATTCATGAGCACAAGCCACACAGGATCCTGGTCCTCTGGAGACCAGGTCTGTGTGCATCACAGCCACCAGATCCGCTCACCCTCACAGCACCCTTTAGCCCTTTTGACTTTTCACTTCTTACTCCCACCAACCTTTACCAAAGCAGCTCTTTCTTTACTCTGCAGACCTTGTCTTTTCTGCAGTTGGGTGGGGTTTTTTCCAGCTATTCCCCAACTGCTGCCTGGGCAGTGCTGTCCCAGCCTTCCTCCCTTGCTGGCCCCATTTGTACCGATTTAACTCTGTACAGAACTGGGACATTCTGTCATTGAGTGGCAGATTTTGACTATCTGTCATAGAATCATAGAAGCTTTTCAGTTGGAAAAGACCTTTAAGATAATTAAGTCCAGCTCTCCCAAGGATGGTGCTAAACCATGTCCTTCAGCACCACATCTCTGCCTATTCTGAACACCTCCAGGGATGGGGATTTAACCACCTCCTTGGGCAGCTTGTTCCAGTGTTTGAGAACCATACTTGGGAGAAGAGACTAGCCCCCATCTGTCTCCAACCTCCTCTCAGGGAGTAGTAGAGAGCAATGAGATCTTTCCTCAGCCTCCCTCTTCTCAAGATTAAAGAAACCCAGTTCCCTCAGCTGCTCCCCATCAGACCTCTTCTCCAGACTCTTTACCAGTTTTGTTGGCCTTCTCTGGACATGTTCCAGCACCTCAATGTCCATCTTGGAGTGAAGGGCCTAAAACTGAGCCCAGTACTCAAGGTGTGGCCTCACCAGTGAGAGTACAGGGGAAATCTCAGCTGAATTTTGTGGTGGCAGATATTGTGCAGGAAGATTAAAATAAGAAAAATCCAACTATTATTTTGCAAACCTTTTTAAGCCCTACAATGGAGCAGTTTTAACCTCATCAAATTCTGGCAGAGTAAGTAAATTATCACTTGTTGTAAATGCTTCTCTTTAATCTGTTGTTGGACCAATTCAAGAGTCTTCTGTATGAAGTTGTTTAGTCTATTTTTACATTAGAAGTACTTTGCCCCTCTTTGTGCATGTTTTCCTCTTTAGAAGTTAACATTTTATAATTACAGTAATGACCTTTAGGGTGTACCTTATGATCCACTAATGAGATGCCTGAGAGCTCTCCTAATGATATCTGAACCACCACCACAGCACATCGTTATTAGACCATTACACATCCTTAACAATAATAAATACTCCTGCTTGCTGTAATCATATTGTCCTTTAGTGCTTAGCAAGAGGACTGAGGAGACTTTGCTGTTCCAGTGCAAGGTGGGGAAGAAATCAGCAGCTGCTTTGCAGCAGGTTACTCTGCAAATGTGTTTGATTGTGAGCATGTGGAAGGACACACAGCCTGGGGAGAATGACGGTGTTTTCTTCCTGCAGTTGTATTGAAAATGTCATGAGAACTCATTTCCAGCACAGAATCATAGAATTGTTTTGGTTGGAAAAGACCTCTAAGATTGAGTCCAACTGTCAACCCGTCTCCACCGTGGCCATTAACCCAAAATGCCATGTCTACATGTATCCTGAATATCTCCAGGGACAGTGACTCCACCACCACTCTGGGCAGCCTGTCCCAATCCCTGACCCCTCTTGCAGGAAAGAAATTGTTCCTAACATCCAATGTTCATCTGAAAATATTTTATAAACAGTCATTTCTTTTGTTCAGTTACAGTTTTTACAGATGCTTTATCAGTTAAAGATCACACTCTCTCCTGAGCTTGATGTACAACCTGATGTAAAAAATACTACACTACTAAGTTTTTAAGCTTCATATAGTTTAAGCATAGATAAATACCTGTTAAAAATGTATTTCAGAGGCTTAACAGTGCTTAGTCTGTAGGTAAAACCTACCTAGAAACTTGGGTCATTTGACTGTGAATGCCTCCTCCCTGGAGATATTTGAGGCCACCCTGGTCTAGTGGGAGGCATCACTGCCATTGGCAGACTGGATGGAACTAGATGATCTTTAAGGTCCCTTCCAACCCAAACCATTCCATTATTGTGATTGTCTAAATCTCCCCTGGCAAAACTTGAGGCCATGCATGTGCATGTGCCCTCTGCTCTTCCTTTCTGCAGAAGGAGGCATAGAGTTCCCACACTTTCTGAGCTGAGCTGTCACTGATATATAGCTTGAGGCAATGGCTAGCTGAGAATTGCTTAAAAACTGACTGTGGTAGAGGATGAAGCTATCCCAGGGCAGATCCTGAAGTCTCATGATAGAAGTGTCTCCAAGCAGGCAGCAGGGAAAACTCTTTTACACAAACACCCAAGAAGAAAATGTCATGTTCTTGAGTCCACCCATCCCCAAGGATGACACACAGTAGCCTTTATCATTCAGACTGCTGGTCCCTCTTGCCATGTGCACTTCATGGTACAATCAAGCAACCAGGCCATAAGCAGCAAAGTACCTTTTACCAGGAAGTCAGATTCCCAGGATCCCTTGTGTGGAGTGATGGGGAAGTGCAGTGCATTGTTTGGAAAGGTGTTCCAGAGCACCAAAGCAACAGTGAAATTTACATAAGTGCCAGAAGACTTTAAAGCTTATTAAAGCTTCCAAATAATACATTTGCTATCTAAAGGTATCCAATCAACCATTTAAAAGTGAGCATTGGTTACTTCCTGAAGGAATCAAAAAAAATTTTGCTTTCTCCAATAGGAATAAAGTAGAGGATTACAAAATGTCAAACAGCAGATTGTGCAGCACCATCAACTGAAGCAGGCAGAAGGAGCAAATGCACCGTTTACCTGACAAAAGCCTGTTTGGTTTTGTTAATTTAAATTACAGGATGGTTGAGTTAAAGTTGTGAAGAGATTTTCCACTCAGAAATGAGCACTGTGAGGTGGCTGCTCTGAGAAGGTAGCCAGGGCTTTCTGGTCACTTGGACCTGTGGACCAAGATTTTTCCTTATGGAAATACTGAAGAGTGAGCTAAGCTAATCATTGCCGTACGAAAAATAACTCTTCCAGTTCAGGCATTGCAACAGGCTGCCCAGGGTGGAGTCACTGTCCCTGAAGGTGTTCAAGAACCATGTGGATGTGGCACTTTGGGACATGGTTTAATGGCCATGGTTTAATGGCCATGGTGGTCTTAGGTTGATGGCTGGAGTTGGGGATCTTAGAGATCTTTTCTAATGGAAACAATTCTATGATTCTACAACAATTGGATGCTGCATAGATGAGGGATAGCAACACCAGAGCATCAGGCCTCTGGGATGGACAATTTGATCCCAGACAGCATAGAATCGTAGAATGGTAGGGATTGGAAGGGACTGATGGAGATGGTCTAGTCCAACCTCTCTGCTAACACAGGTACATCTAGATCAGGTTGAGTGGATCACATGAATGGAGATGTCAGTCCTACACAGCAGGCCTCCCTTTAATTACCTGGAATGAAACAGAAGTCTAAGTCCAGATTTGTGCAGAACATGCCTGTTTGGGGAGCTCTGCCCAACTTGTACTATCCAGCAGCAGGACTTCTCATGAATATTTTCCCTTTTTCTATTGTTGTTTCTTTGTTTTAATTTTCACAGTGGAAGGTGTAATATGACATACCCTTTGTGGGCCAGACTGAGCGTGGCAGAGCCAGGCTTTCATGGGAGGGAAATATCTTGTATTCAAGAAGCAAACACCTGCCTCCAAATCCCATGACAAGCTTTCTGAGGTACTTTGTTTCATGTTGCCTGAGCTCTTTGCCTGCTCTCCAACCTCTTCAGGGAGCAAACAAAAGGAAAGCAGGAAAAGGAGCCTCTCAGAACTCCCAGTTGTGTCTAGACTTGTGTAAGGGTGGAAGTCATGAGGATGGAGCTGGGCTCTTTTCAGTTGGATACAAATTAGAACACAGGAGGTTTCACTTGAACTCAGGGGAAAAAAATCTTTGATGTGAGGGTGCTGGAGCCCTGGAGCAGGCTGCCCAGAGAGGTTGTGGAGAGATTCCAAACACACATGGACATTGTGATCCTGGGCAAGCTGCTCTGGGTGGCCCTGCTTCAGCAGGGGAGTTGGACTAGATGACCCCCAGAGGTCCCTTCAAACCCTTACCATTGTATGATTCTGAGCTAATCAAAACACCTTGCCATGCATTCCTTCTGAAGTGCTACAGAGCAATCCACCCTCAATATCTCAGGGAATTTGCTATTTCAGTCCTGCTGTCACCTTTCTGCATTCCATGTTCCCCAAGGCAGCTGGCAGCCACGCACAATTTGATCCTCTAAGCCCATGCTCTTCAGAAGATGTGCGAGCAACACAGCCGCTTAATTATCCACACAAGTGCTGACTGCTCTGCTCCTGTGTCAAACATCCTGGCTTCCAGTTTGTGCTCATCGTCCCTTGTCCTGTTGCTGAAAAGAGTCTGGCCCCATCCTCCTGCCTCCCTCCCTTCAGTTCATGCTGAGCGTTGAGAAGAGCCCCTGTCAGGATGCTCTTCTCCAGGCTAAACAGACCCAGGGCTCTCAGCCTTTCTTCCTCACAGAGATGCTCCAGGCTCCTCAGCATCTTTCTAGCCTTGACTGGACTCATTCCAGTAGTTCTGTCTCTGTTGAACTGGGGAGCCCAGAACTGACCCAGTACTCCAGAAGTGGCCTCACTATAGGGCAGAGTAAAGGGGGAAGAGAACCTTCCTCAACCTGCTGGCACCTCAGAAGATCATTTGCCTTCTTGGGCACAAGAGCACATTTCCGGCTCCTGGTGAACTCACCAGCACTCCCAGCTCCTTCTCTGCAGAGCTGTTTTCCAGCAGCTCAAGACCTCACCTGTACTGGTGCAGAGGGTAACTTACCAGGTGCAGGATCCTATACTTGCCCTTGTTGAACTTCATGAGTTTCACCTCTGCCCACCTCTCTAGCCTAAGTGTCTCTGAGTGGCAGCACAGCCTAATGGGGTATCAACCACTCCTCCAAATTTGGTATCATCAGTAAACTGGCTGAGTCCACTGTCCCTCCATCCAGATTATTGCTGAAGATACCGAACAAAACCAGACCCAGCACTGACCCCTTGGGGAACACCACAAGCTCCAGGCTTCCTTCTTTCTCTTAACCTTTACAAAAGCCTCACAATCTTCCCAGGCTAGTCCAATAGAATGTTTTTCAAGAATCCAATCAATTAATTATGCTAGGAATTTGTTTGGGGCTGGGATCTGAAGTAATTAGACATTCTTAAGCTGGTTTCGTTGTCACTGTTAACGACAGCTGCGTACGGCGCCTTCTCTTCTCCCGCTCCCCACTCTGCAGCTTAGGCTGCAGCATCGCTCATTTAGCTTAATGGGTTTTGCTAAGGAAAACAATACAGTCTGAAGGCAAAATATGATTTGGAGAGAGTATGCAAGAGGCACAGGGAGCTGCGTGTGTGAGATCATGTCTTGTGTGGAGCGATGGATTTGCAGCAGCGCAGGCTGTGCTGTGAATAAATGAATCATTGGACACAGGCAGCTGTCTGTTTGGGAATCATACATAATTCACCTGTCACTGCTGCTGCTGTAGGTGGTGTGCACACCAAAGCCTTTGAATGAGGAATATAAGGGTTGCTTGTGAGTGGTTTGCCCCTGCCTGCCTGGTGTTCCTTCTTCAGCTGCTTTGATGTTCACTGCATTGTTTCTTCTCTCTGGTTTGACAAATATTTTTAATTTTTTAACATGAAAATAACAGCACTCAGCAGGCAGTGAGCAATAAAGCAGTGGTAGGAACAGCCTTGTTTGCTTGTGGTATGGGGCTGTTTAGTCTGCAGAAGAGAAGCTGGAGAGGAGATCTTCTCGATGTTATGAATAGCTAAAGGGTGGGGGGCAAAAGGATAGGGACAGACTCTTTTCAGCAGTGTCCAGCAACAGGGAAAGGGGCAATGGGCACAAGTTAGAACCCAGGAGGTTCCATGTGAATAGGAGGAGAAACTTTTTTGGTGTGAGGGTGCTGGAGCCCTGGAGCAGGCTGCCCAGAGAGGTTGCAGAGTCTCCTTCTCTGGAGAGATTCCAAACCCAACTGGACATTGTGCTCCTGGGCAAGCAGCTGTGGATGCCCTGCTTTAGAAGGGGCAGTGGACTAGATGATCTCCAGAGGTCCCTTCTAACCCCCAGCATACTGGGATTCTGTGTGGTTCTGTGGTGTGACATACAGAACCTTCCCAGCCCATACACTGCTGTTAGTTATGTCTTTTTTATGCTAAATAATGTGTGGGAATGCTGGCTGAGTGCATCTTTGTGAGACATGTTCTGGTGGGCTAAGAGCAGTAAGATCCCTGTCTTGGGAATGGGTTCAAGGTCTCTGTGGGTGATGGAGAATCAGTTCATAGTACCACAAAGTGTCTGAGCCAGCTCAGGTGGTGGGCACTGAATTATGGTAGAGCCATTGGCTGCCAGCTAGAAGCCAAAGGTTCTTGCAGACATGGCTGGGGTTGTTTTGTTGCTCACTGTGGGATGATAAAATTCCCCAAAATGAGAAAAAAAACCACCCTGTCATTTAGAACAAAAACTGCCTTAGTGAGAGCTGCTCTATCCCACAGCTCATCAGAGAGGACAGGAAATATGAGCAGAGCCTAACCTCAGTGCAAATCTGGGAAGATCATAGAATCACAGAATGGTTTGGATTGGAAGGGACCTTAAAGATAACGTAGTTACAATCCCCCTGCCATGGGCAGGGACACCTTCCACTAGACCAGATTGCTCAAGGCCTTGATCAATGTGGCCTTGAACACCTCCATGAAGGAGCCATCCACAGCCACTCCAGGCAACCTGTTCCAGTGTCTCACTACCCTCACTGGAAAGAATTTCATCCTAACATCCAGTCTAAACCTCCCCTCTTCCAGTTTAAAGCCATCCCCCCTCATCCAATCACTACAAGCCCTTGTAAACAGTCCCCTCCCCAAGATGACATGTGGGATATAAGATTTAGGGTTTGATGTATCAGATAAATGCAAAACAAAATTCAGTAGATGGAAATTGAAGCTAAACAAATTAAAAATAAAATATGTTTGCCCACTGAGACTAAGTAATCATGTGAAAAATTACTCTTCTGTGCTTAAATCAGAGCTGGATGCCTTCCTAGGAGGTGTGCTGTAGAGCAAACAAATTATGGAGCTGCTGCAGGGAAAATCTCATTGAATTCCGAGGAGGTCAGAGCATGCACATGATCCCTCCTGGCTCTAAAAAATCCATAAATCCGTGGCACATTGCCTGGGAGGTGATAGGCACTTGATAAATTACATTGATCATGTGCTTTCCCACCTCAAGCTTCCTCCTGCCTCCCTCCCCTGGGACTCCTCTTACCATCTCCTGCCTGTACATCTGCCTGCTCCTTCACAGGAAGGAAACAAAACTAGAGCTTGGTTTTGGACTTGGTAAACCAAGGCAAAATTCCTGGGCTTCCCTCAAAAAAGGGCTTCAAATACACCCATCTCTTTTCTTCTGCACTTGGGGCTATGGTGGGGGTGGTTCATTGAGGTTTGTGCAGTTTGGAAGGTAATTATTGGAGGAAGAAACACATTTTTTTTATTTCTAGAACAAGGAATTTCTATTCTGTACATTTTTAATATATTTGAAGAGCTTGTAGAATAATAGATAGGGGCTTTTTTTTCCCCTTGTAATAAAATGAAATACTGAAATAAATATCTGCTGAGGCAAGTTTTAACTCTTCCAGGTTGTAAATGTCTGCTGTTTAACAGTATCTACTTTGGAGCATATATTCCATTCCATTTCTGTGATGTATTTGGTGAGCTCCCAGTCACTGCTAAATTATATATGGCTGTCTGACAAATGTACATCTTATTAACTGAAACGTATCCCTAAGATAAGCAAGTTAGCTTGGGCTTTTATTGTTAATTGAATTTTGTCAGCAGCAGCTGCTGAAGGTTTCCTAACATTCGTGAATTTGCATGATGTTCAACATCTGCTCCCCACAGCAGCAACTTTACCGGAGTTTCACTTCACCTGCAAATTCAAATCAGGACTAAAAGAGGTACTCAGCCTTGGAGGGTTTAGCCACGTGTAAGGTAGGGGAGCAGGCAGCACTGCAATGGCAGCACGGTGCAATGAGCCCAGCATTGCCTAAACGTCAGGTCTGCAGCAGGTGGTTTCCTCCATGGACAGCAATGGTGAAAATCATAGAACTACAGAA
This sequence comes from Dryobates pubescens, assembly GCF_014839835.1. Taxonomy (NCBI): domain Eukaryota; kingdom Metazoa; phylum Chordata; class Aves; order Piciformes; family Picidae; genus Dryobates; species Dryobates pubescens. Next base: position 8,156,522 of record NC_071627.1, read on the forward strand.
TTGTTTAGGTTGGAAAAGACCTGTAAGATCATTGAGTTCAACCACTAACGCATCACAACCTCATCTGCTGCTAAATTATGTCCCTCAGCACCACATCTACACAGCTTTTTAAATCCCTCCACAGATGGGGACTCCACCACTTCCCTGGGCAGCCTGGGCAAGACCTTGACAACCCTTTTAGGGAAGAAATTGTTCCTCGTGTCCAACCTAAATGTCCCTGGTGCAACCTGAGGCCATTTCCTCTTGTCTGGTTATTTACTACTTGGGCCCAGAAACCAACCCCCACCTAATTCAAACCTTTCAGGCAGTTATACAGAGCCAGGAGATCTCCCCTCAGCCTCCTTTTCTCTCAGCTGAACAAACCCAATTCCTCTGCCATTTCAGACTCTTCACCAGCTTCACCACCCCTCAGTGAACCTGCTCTAGCACCTCAATGTCCTTCTTGGGGTGAGGTGCTGTGGTAGGTTGAGAGAGGGCTTAGCTCTCCCTCCTCCACAGAGTAAGAAACCACAGCTAACTCAGCCAGTGTGTTCCAGCAGTGTTTGTTCTTAAAGGCACAGCCTCAAACGACCACAGGTGCCCAAAACCGAACCTAGCATTCAAGGTGTAATACCCAATGGGAGATGGTCTTCAGTGGTGTTTGGAGACAGTGGGATGTTCCTTCTGTTACCATCAGACACGATAGGTACATTGCAGTACCTGCAGTGCAACTGCTGCCCAGCACTGCTGTTTTACAGGAAGATTTTTCTTTGAGTGATCAAAAGTCAAATGGTTGATACCATGACTTAGAGATTAAGATTTAGGTTAACCTTTCCTCATCCTTAATCAGTTTGTTCAGCCCTAGTTCTTACAGCCTGTAAAAATCAAAGCAGGGCAAAAGAAAACCCCAGACGTCTCTAAATTGCAAGACACCTCTGAATAGCATGAGGCTTTCTCACTATTCCACTCTCTCTTACTACAGCAAGCAGCTATGCTTGCTCAGAGGATTCTGTCCACACAATCTGTTGAGGAAAGCAGGGTTTTTCTGCTCTCTCTTTTTTTTTCCTCCAACCACATAGGAAAAGTGGGTACAAAGTCCACCTAATCTCTCCATGGATATGCAATTAAAGAAGAGGAAGACAGATAGGAAGAGACAGAAAATTTGCATGGAGGGATGGGGATTTATAATGAGACCCCTGAAGAACCAAAGTCATCTTTAATTTTCTCATCCCTATGTAAACCTGCTCTGTCAAGTCAAACGGGCCACAAGGCCAAGGATTATTGTTGTAAAGAGTTCACGTAATCATCTCACTCCAGTTCAGCACCGTCCTGGTTTGAGGCCAGGCAGATCCTCTCTTGCCCTCGAAAGGGGCAAAAGAATGACACACAAATGGATTGCAGAAGTGATGGAAAGTTTAAATGGAAAAGCAGTAAGTGTTTTACAGAAAGCTACAAGCATAGTGACAAAAGAATCCCCAAGCATACGGAGTCCCCTACAGCACACCCAAAAGCCTCCCATCACTTCCCTTCTCCCCACCTGAGGGTATACCCAAACCCCCCAGGGCTCTCTCTTCCCCCCAACTGCTAGGCTGGTCTCAAGACTGGCCAGGTCTGAGACTGCCCTTCCCTCTTCTCCTCCTGGCATTAGGCCTAGCCAGGCCTAAGAGTCCTTGAGATAACTCCCTACCATTACCCGATAGGGAGCATCTCCCATGGGAGCCGAGAGGGAAGAAAGAGGAAGAGAAAGACTTTGCAGATAGATTTATAGGGCGCAGGATATTATGGGTATGAAATAAGCTATTTCCTGTGTCCACCTACTGGGCTGGACACTCAGGACACTGGAGAGGTAGTTTGTGTGGCAGGAACAGGAGGCACCCAGCCTAAACTGCCACAAGCGCTCTGATGCTCTGGGACCACACTTGAGGCACTTGAGGCAAGCCAGAGCTTTCATTCTGCATGCATGGAAGCAGGCTGTTACTGATAGGCAATTTAGCTGCAAACAGCACAAGAATTAAGGAGCAGTGCTCATAAATTTGTATCCTACAACATTTCACTTTAGTCCTTTTCTGATGCTTCCAACAGTACCAGATAGAGCCCAAGAGAAACAGATGAAAGGATAGGCTAGATGAAAGGACAGAACTATAGAATTCCAGAATCCCAGCATGGTTGGGATAGGAAGTGACCTCTGGAGACCATCTAGTCCAAACCCCCTGCTGAAGCAGGGTCACCCACAGCAGCTTGCCCAGGATCACAATGGTCAGGTTGGTTTGGCATCTCTCCAGAGAAGGAGACTCCACAACCTCTTAGGGCAGCCTGCTCGAGGGCTCTGACACCCTCACAGGAAAGAATCAGAGAATTCTTTCAGTTGGAAAAGACCTCCAAGATCATTGAGTCCAACTGCCAGCCTAACACCACCATGGCCATTAAGCCATATCCCCAGTTGCCATGTTCAAACATTACTCGAACGCTTAGGTGATCACCTAGGTGATCCTGCTTTGGCAGAAGGGTTGGACTCAATGGTCTCTGGAGGTTCCTTCCAACCTCTAAGGTTCTATGATTTAACATAAAACTTAGAACACCCAAACAAACTTCCTACTGCACACACTACCTCACCAACTGTAACATTCAGCAAAAATCCTCCAGGGATGGTGAGTCCACCACCTCCCTGGGCAGCCTGCTCCAAAGCCTGACCACTCTTTCAGGAAAGAAATTTTTTCTAGTGTCCAACCTAAACCTCCCCTGGCACAATTTCAGGGGAGACAATTTCACAGTTTCAGCAAAGAAGCTTCTCCTTACATTCAAGCAAAACCTCCTGGGTTGTAATTTATACTCATTGTCCCTTTAGAAAACAAAACCTTCCCCAAATCTGTTCATTTTACCTGGAAATCTTATTTTTGGTAACCATGTCTCTTTTGCCCTGTGGAAAGGGACACAAAGACAAAGCTTACTGCTCCCATCTCCCACACTGAATCTCTTCCTGGAGCTAGAAAACAGCCACAGGAACAGCTGAAAATAAACACCATGGTGTAAGTGGAACTGTCAAATAAAATGACAGCCCTGGTGCCTCCTGTCTTAGAAATGACACTCTTCAGCTGCTCCAAACAGCTCTTTATTACCACATTTGGTAGTGGCTATGGGTTGCCATGAAAATTAGTGCTACTGGAGTTCACCTTTGGTGGTGGTTTATTCATACTGGGTTGTTATTATACCCTCCTGTGGTGGCAGATAGCAGAAGCATGCTCCTGCCACTGCAGATGACTTGTGCCAGCTTGCTGGCAGCTCTGTGTGGGATGCCCAGTGGTGATGTCCTGAAGCCTGAAGTGACAGCACATCAAGTCTAATGATGGGGTGAGATTGTTTGGATTAGCAGCATGACTGCATACTCTCAAGGCTGGACCTCAGAGCGCATGGGCTGCCATGGGTAGCCAAAAGCCCAATGGTCTCCTGGGGTGCATTAAGAAGAGTGTGACTAGCAGGTCAAGAAATATTATCCTGCCCCTCTGGTCTGTCCTTGTGAGGCCAGTCTAGGCTCCCCAGTTCAAGAGAAACAGGGAGTTAGTGGAGAAAGTACAACAGAGACCACACAGATAATTAAGGAAATTGAACATCTCTCTTATGAGGAAAGGCTGAGAGACCTGGGGCTGTTTAGTCTGGAGAAGAGAAGGCTAAAAGACAATCTGATCAATACTTTCAGGTGGTTGTCAAGAAGGGGCCAGTCTCTTTTAACTGGTGCCCAGTGAGAGGACAAGAAGCAACAGGCACACACTGGAAACCAAGAAGTTACATCTGAACAGAAGAAACTCCCTTGGTGTGAGGGTACTGGAGCCCAGATTGGTTGTGGAGTCACCTGTGCAGAGATTCCAAACCCACTTGGACATTGTGATTCTGAGCAACCTGTGATGGGTAACCCTCATTTAACAGGGGGGGTGGACTGGATGATCTCCAGAGCTCCCTTCAACCCCCACCATGCTGGTACTCTGTGATTCTGAGCTGTGCTCAGGCATGAGGAGATGTCACCCAGGTGAACCTCCTCCAGAGCATTTGGAGGGTCACAAGAATTTTGAATCTCTATATACACCTTCTGGTGTGAACAATCACACACTCTGGTACTTAGCCTAGATGCTAGGCACCTCACAGCTTTTGTCATGCAGCTGCATGATGCAGCCCCAGCAGTTGTGGGGAGAAAGCTCTGTAACTATGGGGGCTCAAATCCCCTGAAGACTTCAGTACATGTTTAGGTTCACACCTACTGCCAGGTTAGCTCTACAGTAAGGACTTCAGGACTGGTGCTCTGTAGGTGTTATCAGATCATTTCTGGTATTTAAAGAGATGTAATCCTTGCATTGTAAGGCACTTTGCACAGCAGCATTTTACAGGGAGCGCAGTTTGCCCAGCAAAGCAAGCCCTGCACTTCCTCCCTTGGTTTTATGTTAACTGCAGTCCTTTGAAGGACACTTAATCCCCAGATTTGCTGTTTCTCTGCTATCTGCAAGGGCTCAGAGGTGGGTTGAAGATTGCTCAGGGATGCCACTATAAAAACCTGATACAATTCACAGGAATCAGGAGTAAAATTCTTAAAGAGGGCAATTATTAAGGGAACTGGATTAATGATCTGTCATCACAATTTAGCCACATTCCCCACTGACCTTTCACAAAGAGGATGCTCTTGACAAATGCAGTTCATTACCGAGTTCTGACATGAAAAAGGAATGGCACTCTATGTTTCTTGGCAGGCTGATCAATATTTTAGCTGCCAAAGCATGCAGAAGTGCTAAACAGGTTGGATTCTGCAGCCCCTGCAAAGCAGAGCAAGGACCAGCAGTGCTCAGAGTGAGCTGAGTGTGTGACTGTGACAGTGGCTAGCCACACTTTGGCAATCAGACCTTCATATGCTGCCTTTTTCTTCTTTTCTGTCCTACTGTTTTTCTTTCATAGAAACATTTCAGTTAGAAGAGACCTCTAAGATCACCAAGTCCAACCATCAACCTAACATTACCATGGCCATTAAACCATGTCCCTAGATGCCATGTCCACACATTTCTTGTACACCTCCAGGGATGGCAACTCTGCCACCTCCCTGGGCAGCCTGCTCCACTGCCTGACCACTCTTGCAGGAAAGAAATTGTTCTTAATACAGAACCTAAACCTCCCCTAGCACAATTTCATGCCATTTCCTCTTGTTCTATCACCTGATACTAGGGAGCATCTTTTCCTGTCTGTCAAGGGTGGTTTGTTGGTTTGTTTTTAACTTCAATGGCTTCATTGGTTTTGAAAATGCTGTAAATGGATAAAAAGAGCTCATTCCTGGTATAGAGGGAGAAGTCCTGGGCTTCCCTGGCTGGGATTTTACATCATGGTTCCTCAGTTGGGCTACATCCTTCCTCATATAACGAGGGTCACTGCAGAAGATGAGCTTGGGGATGGAGAACCAATGCAAGCTGCTGCTGGAGGATGTATTTAATTGTCCATTTCTGTTACAGAAATTGGCAGAAATCCCTAGGTTTTGAACATGGCAAGTATATTCAAGTTTCATCCAAAGAGCACAGGAGGGAGCTGCACCTTTCGTGAGGTTTCATAGAAACATGAAATTTACCAGGTTGGAAGGCACCCTCAATGATCATCTTCTTCAATTGCCCCTGCAGTGAGTACAGATACCCTAAACTAGATCAGGCTGCTCAGGGCCATATCAAGTTTGACCTTGCATGTGTCCAGGGCTAGGGCCGCCACCACCTCCTTAGGCAACCTCTTCCAGCATTCCACTACCTTCATTGTAAATAACTTCCTCCTGACATCCAAAACACCACTGACTTTGCTTTGAAAGTCCCCAGAGTTTTCTTCTTAGGCTACAAAGTGAAATGTTGAGGTCACAGGAAGGACACAAGGTGATTTCCAGCAGTGGGATGGAAACAAAGATATCTCTGCTCACAGCGCCCTACCACAGGACAAAACCCCGTGCAGCTTTTCTTGGGGAAGCCTTGTTTTTGTTGTGCAAGGCATTGGTGTCATTAGGTTTGTGTTCAAAAAGTAGAGTGGCCATCAGCAGAAGTGACGGAGAGTCTCTTGAAATGGTGAAAGGGGCACTTTAAATGTGGGGTATTTTATTAAAGCCTAAGACTGAATACAAATATAGTGGAGTTATGTTATTAAAGTTCATATAAAAATCAAATCTCTCCTATAAGGGTAGGCTGAGAGAGCTGGGGTTGTTCAACCCAGAGAAGAGAAGGCTCCAGGGAGATCATCTTGTATTTAAAGGGTTAGGTAAGAAAGATGGGGACAAACTTTTTAGCAGGGCCTGTTGTGACAGGACAAGGGCTGATGGTTTAGACTAAAAGACAGAGATTTAGACTGGATAGAAGAAGAAATTGTTTACACTGAGGGTAGGGAGACCCTGGTCCAGGTTGCCCAGAAAGATAGACCTGTGGCCAGCAGGTCAAGGGAGGTGATTCTCCCCCTCTACTCAGCTCTGGTGAGACCCCACCTGGAGTACTGCCTCCAGTTCTGGAGCCCCTATTACAAGAGGGATATGGACGTGCTGGAACGTGTCCAGAGAAGGGCCACGAGGACGATCAGAGGGCTGGAGCACCTCTCCTATGAGGACAGACTGAAGGAGTTGGGGCTGTTCAGTCTGGAGAAGAGAAGGCTCCAGGATGTCAGGTAGTGATAGGACTAGGGGGAATGGAATGAAGCTGGAGGTGGGGAGATTCAGGCTGGATGTGAGGAAGAAGTTCACCACAAGAGTGGTGAAGCCCTGGAATGGGTTGTCCAGGGAGATGGTTGGGGCACCATCTCTGGAGGTGTTTAAGACCAGGCTGGATGAGGCTCTGGCCAGCCTGATCTAGTGTGGGGTGTCCCTGCCCATGGCAGGGGGGTTGGAACTAGGTGATCCTTGTGGTCCCTTCCAACCCTGACTGATACTATGATACTATGATGATAGAAGATGCCCCATTCCTGGAACCATTCCAGGTCAGGTTGTTGGGACTCTGAGCAACCTGCTCTAGTTGTAGATGTCCCTGCTAACTGCAGGGGGCTGGATTAGATGACCTTTAAAGGTCCCTTTCCACCCAAACCATTCTCTGTTTCTGTTTTCCACTACACATATCTATTTATATGTGTGTATCTGTTACAGTTTTAGTGCATTCTCCTTTCTCTCTTTTCATTCAGCCTTTAAAGTGGCCCAAATTATTACTCACAGCCCTGGGACAGAAGTTCATTGCTTTCACTGGTGGCTTTGCACAGCACGTGCTGCTGAGCAGCTGTAGAGTGCTGTGCTCAGGAGCGGCTGCTGCTGCGTCACTGCAGCCCTCACACATCTCAGATGTCAGGGGACAGTGTGTGAGACCTGTGGAGCCTGTCACATCCACGCTCTGGAGAGATGCTGAGGGATCTGCTTCCAACAAAGCTGAAGAGCATGGTTTTCTCCAGAGGGAAGTGAAAGTAATTAGGTTTTGGAGGAGTTTTGACAGAGGCTGAGAGCACTTTGTGACCTTCTGACTGTGGTGTGTTAGCAGCATGTGAAACTGAACTTAGTTGTTAAACAGGAAATATAATTGTCTCGTTGCTGTTTTGTTTTGCTTTGTTTTTTTTTCCTGTGCTGTGTACATAGTGGAATGCCCTTATCCTGCCATGAAGGATGAGCCTCTGCTGGGTAGATGCTCCCTGACCCTGACCACAGCGGCAGTGTGGTGAGGCAAAACGTACTATGAGTTTACAGCAGGATTTGGGCCTGGCTGCCAGAGGCTGTCACCAGATCTGTCTTTCTGTGGTTTCCTTTATTTCACTCTTCTAGCCTATCATATTTGTCTGGAGCCACAGAACAGCTCTGAGCCTTGGAATGTGCCAAAATGGGGACACCTATCTTGGGCTGTCTTGCCGCTCAGATCAGTGTGGGGAAAAGCAATTTTGTGGTGGCTTTGGTTTAAAAGCATGAAAGAATCAAGGAGGGTTACAATGCAGAGAAAGGAGGTTGCAGCTCCCAGAATCATACCACACAACATGTTGAGAGCTAGGATGTGTCACCAGTAGGTGACCTAGACAAGCCCTACATGTGCAGAAACAGAGATGCAATAGGTTGCTCAGGGAGATGGTGGAGTCACCATCCCTGGAGGTGTTCAAGAAATGTGTGGATGTGGCACTTTGAGATGTGACTTAATGGCCACATTGGTCTTAGGTTGATGGTTGGACTCAATGACTTTAGAGATCTCTTCCAAATGAAACAATTCTATGATTCTATCTGCTCCTTGCACATATTGCTTATATTTTCAGTAACACAGTTCATACTGGAAGTTGTGTTTAAACATGCAGTGGTGCTCCACACACAGCACACTCACAGTGTGAGCTATCACACTCAGCTAATTCCCCCAGCAGGTGCCATGGTCTCAGACTGGTGCCAGAGATAGCTGTTAGCCAAAGGAACTGTAAGTATTAGCTTAATAAAGTGAGAAGGGCTTAGAAGAGATGATGAGGGTTCAGAACTGCTTCAGGTCCTTTCTAGTTCTGCCTTGTGTGGTCAGAAAGGTTAAGGTGAAGGTGAGTCAGAAGGCCATGACTCTGGTTCCTAGTGCACCAACCCAACCATAAAATTCAACCCAGCTAAGTACACCCTGACCTGCCCATACCAAGGCAGTTAAAGGATCACACCTCTCAAGGCTCCAACATAGCAAGAAAAACTCAAATACATCTCCTTTGACTTCCTATTTACAACTCAAACTCAAGACTGCTTTTCTTTCCACCAGAGCCCAAACAAGAAAATCACTTAGATTTGTATTTCTCCTTTAAATCTACAAGGAGCAAATTCAGCACACCAAGAAACAGGAAGAATAAATAAAAGTTTACTGATGCAACAGGCTGGATCTTGGGGATAAATTCCTCCCCTGTTTCTTCATTCCCCTCCCCCCATCCCACCCCCCTAAAGTACTGTAATGATAAATGATGAATGGGGCAGTCATCTAAGCACTGGAAGTGCTTTGGTGCTGACAAAGCAAATAACCTTTCTGCAGTTCAACATAGCAGTTGTGGAGTAGATCTGCTGGAGGCCTGTCAAGATAACAATATCCCCACACTGAACCATCAGCAGTGGGATTTTTCATTATATATGTCACTAAGGTACAGAGAGAAGCTTCTTACTGCAGAAAGAATGTTTTTCCTGAAGATTGTAAGCACTGGGAGTGACAAATATTCCAGGCTATGACAAATCACTGTGTTTTGATCCACAAGAGCACGACACTGAGCCTCTGGAGAGAAGGAATTAGCACAGTTTAAAGGCTGGGATGCATGCAGTGATGGTCCTGAGGGAGCAGCTGCCTGCCCAGGCATGGCTTGTTTGGTGCCAGCACTTTGGTTCTCACCCTGCAAAGCTTCAGCTTATGCTCTGCCCAAAAAGGCTCCTTGAAGACTCCCCTAAAGAAAAAGGCTCCCCAGATTTCCATCTCTCATTTGGATGAGGATTGCCTTCCCCATGGCAAACCACCACACTGCCTGTTTCAGCTGGAACACCCAAATCAAGACTATGATGAAGAGGATGGAGACACCTCAGGGCATCACTGTCCCCAGCAGAGAGTTATTTGGGGGTTTTAAAAAACAAAAAGGAGAAAAGAAAGAAAGAAAGAAAGAAAGATATTATTTACAGTGAGAACAGGTTGCCTAAGGAGGTTGTGAATGTTCTTTCCCCAGAGGTGTTCAAGACCAGGCTGGACAAAACCTTGAGTAAGCTGGTCTAGTGAAAGTTGGAACTAGATGATTTTTGAGGTCCCTTCCAACCCAAACCATTCTGTGATTCTCTGAAGGAAAAGACATCATCACTTGTAGTGGTTTGAGCCTTAACTGGGAGTTAAAAGCTCAGATGGGGGAAAGGCTGAGAATCTCTCCCCCCACTCCCTCCTCCTCCCTCCCAACAGAGAGGGAAAAAAGGGTAAGGAGCAAATCCACTAAACAATAATTTGGAGTCAGCTTGGAAGTAGAGAGGTAAAGAGTTTTCTTTAAACAATATATATATAACAATAACAGGAAAAGTTCACAAGGGCAAGGAACAAGGACGGATGGGAGGGGGACAAAAAAAAGAATAATACAAAACCAGTCTTTCTCTGAAGAGGCATGGAGGTAGCAGGGAGAAGGATCAGGCCTGACCACGTGGCAGAGGAGCAGGAAAGCAGACGCAGTAGCTCTCATCCAGGAGAGGCAGGAGCCAAAAAGGAGAGCTAACAGCTATGATGTTCTGCTTTTTATACCCTAGCTGGGCAGGGAGGGGGGAGTGGAACAGACTCAGCTTCCCAGGGGAAAACGCCCTGCAGGGAGGGTAAAGTACCCGTGAGCCCTCCACCCTGCTTTGGTTTTTTGTTTTCAGAAAAGGGCGTTAACCCACCACAAGACTCTTCCAAAAGAAAGAGTTTAAGCCCTTTATAGCATAGCCTTCAGAACATCTTCACCATCTTAACACCTTCCTGCCAAAACAGCACTAGAACAGAGAGCCCCAACTACAGGGGTGAATTTGTTTCACACACCAAGAAATCTCATTCCATTCTCTGCTCCATATTCACAATGCTCAGTATTTACTTCACATGCATTAGCTACAAGTGACAGTTACAAGCGATGGATCTCTTGGTTCCCAGGGTGCTGCCACCACTCCATGCCCTCCTGCTCACAGCAACCACGAAGTGTCACAAGGGCTGGGGCTTACTCATGATTTACAGCCAGCCCTCATTCCCACAGAAATGTGAGGAGCAGCTGAGGGAACTGGGATTGTTCAACCTGAAGAAAAGGAGGCTCTCTACAAATTCCTGAAAGGAGGTTGGACTCAGGTGCATGTCAGTCTCTTCTCCCAAGGAAAAAGTGATAGGAGGAGAAGAAATGGCCTCAAGTTGCACTAGGGGAGGTTTAGTTTGGACCTTAGAAGAACATTTTTCACTGGAAGTGTTCTTAAGCACTGAACAGGCTCCCTGGGGAATGTTTAAAGGATGCAGAGATGTGATGCCGAGGGACATGGCTTAGCACCAGGCTTAGTAGAGTCAGACTCCATGATCTCAAAGGCCTTTTCCTACCAAAGCAATTCTATGAGTCTATGAAATCCTCGAAATCCCACCTTGCTACATCCAAAAAGCACAGGACACAACTGAAACTCAAAGCAGTGAAGAGGATAAAGCTCTAAGGTTTATTACAGCTGGGAGATTACAATTCAATATTGCAGCAGGAAAGGATGTTACAACGCTGCACAGATTTAGCGTCTCTCCACTCAGAGAGGCACTTTGATAACACTAAGTCTGGTTTAACATAGTTTTATTGACATAAATTCTATTTGTCGAGGGCTCTAAAGGAAGAAGCCACGCTCTTTTCTCATACTCCTAGCAACTAGGTACCCAAAATGATTCTCTTTCTCTGGCACAAACCAGAGGCAGCTTAACCTGCAGCTCAAAGCATGAGCCATTCACCTCCCTGCACATGCTGGGCATTGCAGAGCCGTCGTGTGGGCACTGCAATAAGAGCAAAGGTCTGGATATTGAATGCTCTGAAGGTGGGATGTAATTAAGTTTTATCTATGGAAGTCCTTCCAACACAGCAGGTTCCATAGGATAACAAGACTTGTGGATAACAGACCTGTTTCTTCAGCAAAACCCCTTTCTAATCATTTCAGCATCATTGTAAAGCCCCCTGCAAGCATGCAAAGGCTCTGTGTTAATGAGAGTCAAATCAGTTTATACATGGTCCTGCTTAAAATACTTTTCTCTTTGTTTTCAGCTTCACATAAATTACAACAGCCACAGCAAACAAGTGGAAGTTTGTACTCCAGAAGGCAAGCCAAGGAATTTAACACCATTTATGAGAAGCAGGGTCAGGCCCTCAAGTCATGTCAGGTCTGTCTCGCACGCTGCGTGGTTTTGTGATGAACAAACTAAGGAGGCATCACCACAGGTTTCTGTTAAACCATTTGAAATGTTAAGAAAAAGCAAAAAGGGGATTCAGTGTTCAGGCTTTAATTAAAAATTTAGGCAAACCACGGGGCAGGAGATGAAAATAACTTGTACATCACAGCATCCCAGCAACCTCCTGCAGCCCCAAATGCCACAACATCACAACCAAGCACATCACAACAGCATCAGAAGTCTGATGGGTCTTTATCACCTTAAAAGCAAAAGCAGATTAAAGAGAACATTTTTATGCTGCAATTACAGGGTGACTGCATTTTTCTCTCATGAATTGCCCCTTCTGCAAAGGATTATTCCCATTTACAGAATCATTAAAATTGGGAAAAAACACACCTAAGATCAACAAGTCATCACCCAACACCACCATGCCCACTTAACCATGTCCTCAAGTGCTATGTCTGCATATTTTTTTAACATCTCCAGGGGTGGTGACTCCACTGCCTCCCTGAACAGCATGTGCCAACACTTAACCACTCTGCTCACCCCAGCTTCACAACAGGGGACTATCAATGAGTTTGTAGGATGTAGCCTTCAGCAGTAGCACAGAAAAGAAAGGAAATAAAGATCTGTGCTTATTTAGTTCTGTATCTATTTTTAACCTGCAGCCAACAAACAAATAAATATATAAACAGACAAACAAACAAATAAATTAAATGTATTTCCCGTGTTTAATTTCCCACCCATGGAACATACAAGCTTGGTTCTAGTAGGAAATGTTCCTACCCATAACAAGGGGTGACCTCTAAGATCCCTCCAACCCAAACAATTCTGTAATCACAGAATCCCAGCATGATGGGGGTTAGAAGGGACCTTTGGAAATTATGCCAAGTCCAACCTCCTGCTACAGCAAGCCTAAGCAAGACCCTAAACCAGAGCCTTTCTGCAGCACAGCCCTTGGCAGGAACTCTTCCCATCAGTGTCCTCACTGCAAACCTGCCCTGAGCTGCAGAAAGTGCCTCACTGAGCAGAGACTGAGCTGAGAAGTAACATCCCTGACCAGAAGTAGCTCTGGTCTAGCTCAAACCAGTACATACAGTAGAAACCAAACATCTGAAAACTTTTAAAACTAATATCCTAACATTCTATGCTTCACATGCCAGAAACTGTAACATCACCAAATGTTTGGGGTTGCAGTCAGTCAAGCAGAAAATGTTTCAATGGCTGGCAGATAAATTTATTTTGAGCTGTGAAAAAATTATATTGCTATCAAACATAAGGCAGCATTCTGTCATCCCAAAGATACCAGCCAATGGTCTGCTGGCCTAATTAATGTTTCAGAGATACTGCAAATGACCCAGACACAAAATGTGATGGTGGCAACCCATGAGCAGGTTTGTACCAACAATGGAGCCCTGTTGCTCTTTCAAAATAGAAATCGAGGAAGATTGTGTACTTGGATGTCAGTTATGGGGTGCAGAAGATCAGCAGTGACCTTTAAGATCATCAGTCCAACCATTCTCTGACTCCACCAAGTCCGGTGCGAAAACATGTCCCTCAGCAGCACATCTCTGTGTCTACCCATCTATGAGATACAGAGGAAATAGAGAAATGTGGTTTCACACAGTTGGTTCTTTGCAAATCACTGTGCCCAACATTTCTTATCTCCTGCATCCATGTGGAAAACACAGCATATGCCAAGGCCCTGAGCAAACCACCAGACGTCAGCAGAGCAACATTTTTTTGTGATGCTCATTGAATTTTGATCATCGTTTCCTACAACACATAAAGAACCAAGACTGTTCCCTGGCTGTGCTACTCCCCAGCTCATCTTTAATCCATGGGGTTTAAAACCTTATTTAGTTAGAACTGGCTTCCAGTTCATTCATTCCCTTCCAAAAGATGTTTTTGTTGTTCCCTCCATATATACATGGAATCCAAGAATCCCAGCATGGTGGGGATTGGAAGGAACCTTTGTAGATCATCCTGTCCAACCCCCCTGCTAAATCAGAGAAAAACACTCCACAACCTCTCTGGGCAGCCTGCTCCAGGGCTCCATAACCCTTACAGCAAATAATTTCTGCTGCTGTTCAGATGGAACCTCCTGGGTTCCAGTTTGTGCCTGTTGCTCCTTGTCCTATCACTGGGCACTACTGAGAAGAGTCTGGCCCCATCCTCTTGCCTCCCACCCTTTAGCAGTGGCTAAGCATTGAGAAGAGCCCCTCTCAGATGGCTCTTCTCCAGGCTAAACAGCCCCAGGTCCCCTCAGCATCTTTATAGTCACTTGACTCTCTCCAGTGGTTTCTTGTTTCTCTTGAATTAGAGAGCTCAGAACTGACCACAACACTGCAGATGTGGCCACACCAGGGCAAAATAGAGGGGAAGGGGAACCTCCCTTGACCTGCTGGAGGAAACCATTACAGGAAACCAAGCATTTGAACCTCTGAGAAGCTAACACCAGAGGTTTACTAGCCATGCAGTCCCCCAGGAAAGCTAGGCACGTCCCATCCTGCTAATGGACAGCCCTTCTGTGCAAGGCTGTCTCAGGATCTTTTTGTCTTGTGAGCTCTGTGGCATGTTATGGCAGAACTGCTTTCTTGGAGATATGCAAATGTCAAAACACCTTCTTTGCTTCTATTAATTTAGTCTTACAAAAAAATTACATTTTCATGTCAGGTAGAAGATCTCCACATTTTAAGGAAGCTAAGCCTGAACTTCAAGGGAAAAAAACCCAACCAACAACAACAAAAAACCACCCACATTTGGGTAATGCCATGTTCCCTGGTACTGCACTTCCCACACGGTTCACTTAGCAGTTAGGCTGTGAGGGAGGAACACAACGAAGAGCAGAGGAGAACCTGAGATAAAACACGAACGGCACAGTTCAAGACGGTGATAATGGCACATTTAAAACAACACCTGGCAGAACTGTCTACAGATGGGACTCCTTCAAGTCATAAAAGGAAAGACTGCAGCTATGGCATTTTGTTCAAGGAGTGAAATGCTGAAAAATTACAATTGCAGAAGCCTTGGAGATAAGAAGGTTGACAGATTACAACCATTTCTAAGGAAGGATGCCACCAGCATTGTTCTCCATCATTCCACCATGATGGAACTGCTGTAAGACAGCATCAAACCTTGCAGAGATTGCAGTAGTAAAAAATGGGAGCAGTCCACACATCAAGGCAAGTTTCCCCACACCACTATCCTCACCAAGGCAATCTTCCCCACACCACTATCCTCACCACGGCAAGCTTCCCCACACCACTGTCCTCAAGGCAAGCTTCCCCACACCACTGTCCTCATCAAGGCAAGCTTCCCCACACCACTGTCCTCATCAAGGCAAGCTTCCCCACACTACTATGCTTTCCATGGGTTTGTTAACAGTATCAGTAGGTGCTATTAATGAAACTGTTATCTTGGCTCCAGAGTCAACAGCTATTGCTCATCTGCACTTCTGCTTTTGTAATACACTATGAGCTTGAAATATTTCAAATTAATATCAAGGGCTTTGGGGAAGGAAGAAGAAAGAAAGCTTTGAGGTCACCTTTTAGTAGCATATTTCACAAGCTACTGTTAAAAATTCTTCCTAGTTTCACAATCACAGCCATGAATGCCACTACTCAGAACCACAGAATAGTTCTTCTTTCCCTAGGGAGTGGACATCACTGGCACATCCTCCTCTTCCAACTCACCTCACACTACATAGATTGGAAAACACCATTAGAAGTGCCTTTAGGAGACTGCAGTTGAATGGTTTGATGACTAGCTGTCGTGGTTTGGGAGGCCAATTCTCCCACATGGGCAAAAATAATGACTCAGACAAATGGATTGCAAAAAATGGTGGAAAGTTTAAATGGAAAAACAACGAAAGTTTTACAGAAAACCACAACCACTGTGACAAAAGAGAGAGAGATCCCAAAAAGCATACCCAAGAATGTCCCATCCCCACCTGGGGGTACACCCAACCCCCCCCCCCCCCAGGGCTCTTCCTCCCCCCCAAGGGAGGCAGCTCATGCCATTTTACCTAGGTGGTGGGGGGGACAAAAGAGAAAGTGAAGACCCCCCACGCTGATGTATTACAGGGGAGCAGGGCATTAGGGGAAATGGAATACCTGGTTTCCTGTGACCACCACCCCTGGGCTGGCCCCACCCCTTGGGACCTCCCAGGTGTGGTCTGGGCAGTGACATCCGGGCCAGCACGCAGCCTAAACCACCACACTAGCAGACTTAGAAAAATTAATCAATCAGCTGCATCTGGTGGATGGAACCTGGAGAACACGCTGATCTGAATGGGTAGGATTACTGTTACTCCTTAGAAGTTCAAATACAGAGCTTAATCAGAGGCACTGAAACGTACCTTGTGATTCAGGCTATGAAGACATTAAATAACATCCTTCCTCCTGTCAACTACGGCCAGAAGTGAGTTTGGGGAGAGTTCAAAATCAAGGAATTCTTTAATCTAAACTCTCCTGAACTTGCTGCCTGTAATGGGTTGGGGCAGACCCCCTCCCCACCATGCGCAGAAATAACGACTCAAACAAACTGATTGCAAAAGTAGTGGAGAGTTTAAATAGAGAACAGCGAGTGTGCACAAAAGGAAACATGGTGACAAGGAAGAAACCAAAGTAAACCCAGAAAGACCCCAAACCCCACCTGAGGGTGCATCCAAAACCCCCAGGGCTCCTCCTCCCCCCCACTACTATTAGGCTGGTCTCAGCTGGCCAGATCTGAGCCTGCCCATCCCCAGTGGCCTTGGGCCCAATCAGGCCCATGGCCGGGAGATCTCTCCCCCAGTTACCAAGTCTCGGAGAGGGAAGGAAAGAGGAAGTGCCAGACCCCACCGCAAAATTTATAGTGGTGCAAGGGACTATGGTAGAAATACCTAATTTCCTGCGTCCATCCACTGGGATGGACTTCTGGACACAGGAAACACCCCTGTAGCAGAGGGCAACCAGCCCAAACTACGACACTGCCCAAAATTCAGGCAGGTCAGCAGGGCACATATATGACATTAATACCTTTATATACATTTATGCATGACTGCACATATGAGGATATGGTGCAGCAAGAGTATGGGTCAGACTTTCTGTGGGTCTGAGAGAGGAGGACAGAGAGGAGCTGCTTGCTGGCTAATTTAGTGCTGGCATCCTCACCACCATAAATTATACCCTAAACTGTCTGAGCTGGCTGCTGCATCCCTAACAGGTGTGAAGCTTCAGACATACATCTGTTTTTGCAGTGAACAATCCCTGCATGTCAAAGTTTAAGATCTCAGAAAAATACAATCTAAATCACAAATCCTAGGAATGGAACTGCAATGTGAGGCTATGAATTTCTCTTCCTTTAGTGCTGTAAGTCAGGCTGGGAAGGCAATAATAGTATTTTCTGCAGGAAAAAAAAGAAAAGGCATCTAAAGAGTCAAAGCCAACAGGTTACAAAATACCCTCATCACCTCTTTTGGACTTCCTTGCTTAATTATTTTCTTTTCCTTTTGCAATCTGTATATGGGGTTTTCAGCAGGAATCCATATCTTTCCAGCTCATCCAAGCATGATGCTCTGTCATGCTATGGAGAGCTGATCACACCATCACCCTTCCAGTTTAAAGCCATCCTAACCTGGTCTAGTGACAGGTGTCCCTGCCCATGGCAGGAGCGTTGGAACTAGGTGATCTTTAAGGTCCTTTCCGACCCAAACCATTCTATGGTTCTATGAATATTTAGGTTCAGATCACAGCAGATGGAGCACCCAGATATGGGTGTTGCTTTTCTATGTAGTCACCAGGAAGACCCCCAGACCAAGTGTTGTTGGCTGCTAGCTAGGCTTGTGAAAGTAGGTCCAGGACAGAAAGAGGTGCCTGGGGGCACCTCATACTGGCTTGGGATAACCAACCCATTGCTTAGCATCAAAGGTTCTGTGGCCCTGGGCAGCCTGATCTAGTTGGAGGCATCTCTGGTGACTGCAGGGGAGTTGGACAAGAAGACCTTTGATGGTCCCTTCTGGTCCCCTCCAACCTGATGTGATCTGTGAACCTCAGTGTTTCACTACCTGGAAATGGAAGTATCCTGGCACAAGAACTTTTTACATGTATACCCATTATTTTAATGCATAGCCAAAAGAAGTTTCCTTCCATTAAAACATGTAATTAGGGGTCATGTTTAAATGTTAGGGAGAAAAAGGCTGCCTTGTTTTACATGAAGAGTTTTTGCTGCTTTTGACTTGAATCAAAAAGTATCTCTTTTGGCAATCTCCCACCAGGCTCATACATCAGCTGTTAAAAACATCTTGAAAGGTACAAAATGAAACAAATCACATCTGGCGATGACTTGGACATGTATTTGTTTTCTAAACAGTATTAAATCCAAATCAGTACCTGGAAATGATAATATAAGCATGTTAAATGAGAGAAAAATATTGAGAAATCACCTGACTCACCCTATGCTCACTGTCTGCATATTCTTACCAAAATAACTCTGATCATACCTCCTAAATCACTCCATCAAGCTAACAGATCACTAAATCAGATCTAAATTAAAATTAAATAGAAAAGTAAGTACTTCAGTGACTAGCTACCCAGCCTGCCAGACACCAATGAATCATAGGATTGTTCTGGTTGTAGAAGAGTTCTAAGATCAAGTCCAACCATCAACCCACCACCACCACAGCCACTAAGCTATGTTCCAAAGTGCCATGCCCATGCATTTTTTTTTTAACAGCTACAGGGATGGTGACTCCACCACCTCCATGGGCAGCTTGTTCCAATGTCTGCACTCTTTCAGGAAAGAAATAGTTCTTAATCTCCAATCTAAACTTCACCTGGCACAATTCCAGGCCATTTTCTCTCATTCCATCACCTGATATCTGTCTCCAACCTCCTTTCAGGGAGTTGTGGAGAGTCAGGAGGTCTCCCCTCAACCTCCTTTCCTCCAGACTAAACAACTCCAGTTCCCTCAGCTGCTCCTCACCAGCCCTGTTCTCCAGACCCTTCACCAGCTTCGCTGCCCTTCTCTGGACATGCTCCAGCACCTCAATGTCCTTCTTGGAGTGAGAGGCCCAAAACTGAAACCAGTATTTGAGGCATGGCCTCACGAGTGCCAAGTAGAAGGTTCCAAAGAAGTGCAGTGCCTGTAAGAGGTATGATATCTGAACACCCACCCAAATCATGACTACTTGGACCAGACAGGAAACACACTGTATTGCTGTAAAATCTATAGGTTATTGATATTCCTTAGTGCAATTATTCAGAGACAGCAAACATGCCAGTCTGTAAAATCCACCCTGTGCAGGCAGCCGTAGAGCTGTGCTTGTGGCCACAGGCAGAGCTCTGCTTGCACAGCCCTCAAGCTTCACACATAAAGAGTTGTTTATTTGATGCTGAGGGCAGCACAAAGGCAATGGCTCAGCAGGTGATGCCTGCCAGCACTTCAGCATTACCATTCCCATCTTTGATGCTCTAGTCAGCAAGAATGTACATTGCTCCAGAACAATTCCACTCTCCTCCACACCACCCTTCTCAACTTGCTCATGTGCTGAGAACTAGGAGGATGCAATTGGTGCCACGGTAGAGCACTGAGACACACCACCATGTTTGTGCCCATGCACACAGCCACTGCTTCCTCCAGCTTCAGCCTTGGGGCACCTCCAAATCACCAGAATTCCCTCAGAGAGTTGCTTTTGGTTCAAATCACAGAATAATTTCTGTTGAAAAAGACTTTTAGGATCATCGAATCCAACCATTCTCTAACTCTACCATGTTCCTCAACACCACATCTACACAGCTTTTCAATTCCTCCAGGGATGAGAACTCCACCACTGCCCTGGGCAGCCTGGTCCAGGGCTTGACAATCTTTTTGGGGAAGTTGTTTCTTCTAATGTCCAAACAAAACCTCCCCTTGGTGCAACTTGGGGCTATTTCCTCTTGTCTTATTTCTTGTTACTGTGGAGAAGAGACCAATCCCCACCTTGCTCCAACCTCCTTTCAGGGAATTGTAGAGCACCAGGTCTCCCCTTAGCCTCCTTTTCTCCAGGCTGAACAACTCCAGTTCCCTTAGCTACTCCTCACAAGACCTGCTCTCTAGACCCCAAAAGTAAACCAATAGTAATCTCAAGAAGGGTAAAATTTCAGGTTAAGATAACAAGGTTTTGGAAAAAAATGGCTGAGACTGTAGGAAGAGACTCAACAGAAGGAGCGAGTATCACCAGCGGCACTGTCCAAGTTGACTGGACACCTCAGTGCTTTTTCCTGTTGCTCACAAATAGAATATTAAATTAAAAAGCAGAAAAAGGCACAGTTCAATTAAATATCTGCTCACCTAAATCTGGGTAGTTAGACTCATATGGATTCTAAAGATCTGTGTGGACCAAGACACACTTTTCCCAGCACAGAAGCTGGAATTACATTTATAAAGAGAATGCTCCAGTGTTTCCAGGTTACAAACTTCCAACAGTTTTCCTATTGAGACCTTTTCCTACTAATTTTCCCCCGGGGATGAGAGGCTTTCTCTGGTACAACCAGCCACAATCAAAAGCATACCCCCCAACCTGGCCCAACATCTGCCCACCTCTGTTGGCAGCACATTCCCACTAGAGCAGATAGTTTTACAGATGCCAGAAATGACAGAAAGGTTTTATTGAAGCTAAGCAAGATCAGCAGTATCTAGTCCACTTACAAAAGAAAACTTCAGGAAATTCTGATGGTCTCCCACCATTATTTCAGAGTCAAGAGCATTCTTATTATCTGGACAATGAATAAGGAGCTACAGTAATTTGCAGCTGAAGGAAATCAGCTCTTAGGGAAGATCAGGTGGTGTCATCCAGGGTGCTCACTGGAGGGTGAAGCACAGAAAGGAAAACCCTGAGTGGATAAGTATGGAGGTCCCAGAACCTGGTAAGCTTTGAAACAAGCCCTTCTTGCTGCAAGGAAGGTGCTGGCACTTGCAGCAATCCCCACAGCAGGAGAGCAGAAAGGAGGAACTGATGCAGGCAGTGTCACACACAGGAGTAGATACTCCTGGTACCCCCTTGCCAGCCTCACAGAAACATGCTCCATGCAGTTCTCAGAGGATCTGGAATCTCTTTCCTGGCTTGAAAAAGTATTAGGAATATGGAATCTAAAACCACTTACCCCAACCCAATTCCATCTTCTAAATAAATTACTGAAGTGTGATGAAAGGAATGTTTCTCCAGGGCCCACATTTCTCAAACATGAATCAAGCAGATGACATCTCCCTCACGGGTAGATGAGCTCCTCATCAAAATAAACCCTAAAGAAGAGATCTTCATTTTCAGAGGACGCAGAGCAACATCCTCAATGTCATGAAGAATGAAGAATTGAAAGAGGGCTGAAGGGGAGGTAACATATGCTACTTCTAATGCCTATTCATTGATAGCCAGATGAGCATGAGGCAGTGTGTACCCAGGAGGCCAATAGCATCTTAGCTTTTATCAGGAATAGTGTGGCCAGCAGGTCTAGAGATGTGACTGTTGTCCTCTATTTGGCACTGGTGAGGGCGTACCTCAAATACAGGGTTCAGTTTTGGACACTGAGGTGTTGGAGCAAGTCCAGAGAAGGGCAGCTAAGCTGGTGAAGGGCCTTGAAGTTAAGTCTTGTGAGGAACAGCTGAGTGAACTGGGGCTGTTTAGTCTGGAGTTGGCTGAGGGGACACTTCATTGCTCTCCACAACTCTCTGAAAAGAGATTTGAGCCAGGTTGGGGTAAGTCTGTTCTCACAAGCAACAAGTGACAGAACAAGAGGAAATGCCCTCAAGTTGTGCCAAGGCAGGTTCAGGTTGGATATTCTGAAAAAAATTCTTCAAGAGAGGATTATCAGGCATTGGAACAGTCTGCCCAGGGTCTCATCATGCTGGGATCACCATCTCTGGAGGTATTTAAGGTGGATGTAGTGCTGAGAGATGTGGTTTAGTGGTAGCAGCTTAGCAGCAGTGGTGGGACTGTGAGCTCTAGGGGACTGGATGGATTTGATCAGAAAGGTTTCTTCCAACCTCAACAATTCTATGAATCTAGGACACACATAAAGTAAGGCCAAACACAGCTTTCCATTTGACTTGAGACAGCGAGACTGCCACAGCTCTTTCGCAGCCTCGCTTGAATGCCACCTGTTGCCCAAGGTCCCACCTGGGCCAAGAGCTTCACCTTAGTGGCACTCAGATACTTGCTTTTTTTTACAGGCTGACAAAGCTCTGTGATCCTGGTGAGGGCTGAGATCTCAAGGGTGCACAAAAAATTACAGAGCAGATGGACATGAGAAGGTGCTAAAATGAGCAATAAACTGCAGGAGGGAAACCTGAAAATCTTAAGCGTTTCCTATTAATTAAGGACTGAGAGACACCATAAATCCAAGCTGTACAGATCTCTGATTAAGGTTTGCTGCATGGTATCCTGCAGAAGAACGGAAATGGTGATAGTCTGCAAATGCACTCCAAAGATGATAACACAGTTTTGCTTTCAGAGATAAAGTAGAAAATAATTCAATTTAATGATCCAACAGGAGGTAGGGACCCGCTCTGGGGGTGCTGTGGGGGACAGAGGCACCTGGCATGGGCACTGATGTCTTGGAAAAGAGATAAAATAATAAAAAAGGACCCAGTCCTTATATGGCTTAAAAAAAAAAAGAGAGAGAGTGAAGAAAACATCCATATTTCCTCAGCTATTGCTGCTGAGATGCCAAATCTCTACAGCATCCATAAGTCAGCAGCACAAAGGCTTAGACTTGGCCTCCATCCATCTTTCAAACTTCTCCTAGCCATCACTCCTTGCTGTTTGCAGGGCTGGAAACCTAAGCCTAACCCAACCAAGCAGCTGGCATAAACAATCAGGGGTCAGCACACCTCAAGCGTTCTTCTATAGGGACTTTCAAGAGGAGCAGAGCCACTCCCTCCCTCTGCTTCTAAGCCCTGGCACAAGACTGGGACAGCCCGTCCTGCATAACTGCACAGAGAAGTTGTTTTCAGAGCACTGGGACTTAACTGAGCTAAAAGGTTGGACTTGATGGTCCTTGGGGTCTCTTCCAACCTTGGTTATACTGTGATACTGTAATTTCCAGTATTTTCCACACATAATGGCTCCCTCTTGTGTTGCTTCTCCAGCATCTCCTTCACCAAGTTCGGCTTCAGCCTCAGCCTCTCGTGGCTAACTGCAACAAGGTCTCAAACAGTCATGAAAACCATCGTCTATTGCCAAATTAGGTTGAAATTAATCAGAAAGTTGAAAACACATCTGAGAGAACAGGTAACTAGCAGAGTCATCCAGTTCTGGCAAACCAGCTTCTGGTCCATGATTTAAGAAGAATTACCCTAAACCTGCTCACTGAGAAACTCCACCCCCCAAGGGCAAACCACTCCAAGTCCAACCTAAGGGCACGGAGCAGGACTTATTTTGGCACTATTTCTTCCACACTGTTGCTTGTGCTGGTATCTGCCTGAGAAAGCCAGTGACATGAAAAGCCCACAAGGATATGCTTACTGGTTTCTGTATCAACATGTGCATTACCCTTGTCTGCAAGGAGCCAGCTATTGCTTTGGCCTTCACTTAATCCAGAGATATCATCAATAGCTTCATCTATTTGTAGCATCAGAAAACAACGGAGGGTCAGCCAGGGCTAACACTGAGCCTCTGCCATTGATTATCTATTCATAGGATTGGGAAGAGAAAGCCATGAGGATGGAGAACAAAAAGCACTGCTCTGGGTTTGAGTAGAAAGCCTGTTTTCAAAATGGCTACAAAACTGAGTAGCAAGAGCAGACCTCGATCAAAGAAATAACAGCAATACCTCAGTGGCCATTAGTTCAGTGTTTCAGATCTTATTTTATTCACTAGAGGCCACGGATTCTCCAGGGATTACACAGGCAGGCTTTACACTTGCACAACTCAGATAATCAGACTCACAGAATGGTAGGGGTTGGCAGGGACCTCTGAAGATCATTAAGTCCAACTCTCCTGCCAAAGCAGGATCAGCTAGGGCAGGTCACAGAGGAATGCATCCAATCTAAAAGGTCTGAAGACATCTTTCTTAAAAATAAACCTGACCTGTTTTGTTTTGTTGTTTTTCAAAGCTTTACACCCACTGAAAGCAGCACACCAAAAGCTGCTGCCTCCAACCCACCAGTAACACACTGAAGGCGAAGTTTATGATGCAGCACAGCTGAGTTAAAACTGTGATTCTTGGAAGACAGAATCACTGAGGTTGCAAGAGACCTCTAAGACCATCAGTCATCAACCCAACACCGCCAAGGCCGTTAACACATGTCCTAAAGTGTCATGTCCACAGGTTTCTTGAACACCTCCAGGGATGGTGAATCCACCATCTCCTTGGGCAGCCTGTTCCAACATCTGACCACTCTTGCAGGGAAGAAATTTTCAATGATATCCAACCTAAATCTTCCCTGCCTGCACCCACCTCTCTTTTCACCCAGCATCAGCGCTGGCATTCACTGAATTGATGCACCCAAATCTCCTCAATAAAAATCCAAATGGGTGGTATTTACTTGAGGGGTGTTCTGCCTTTTTCTGAATGTTAATTTGTGTTTAGAAATGTGAGACAGCTCTGAGGCAGAGCACAGCTAGAGACAAGGAGCTGTTCTGAGCACACTTTGAATTTCCAATGAAGCATTTTAATTAACCCATGGGCAGTAATTCTCCTCAGAGTTATTTTCTGTTTTGTTTTGTTCCAAGTGATAGCTTCTTGTGAGCAAGGTTACTATTTAAGAAATAAAGATATAATCAGACTTCTGATATATGCATGGATTTCACTAAACAAAAAGGTGCAAATTAAAAAATATGTATATAAAAATTGGAGGCAAAATCTTTAGCTGTCACAAAATATTTTACAAGGTCAAAGAAACTCTGAGTGCTCCACAATAGAAAACCCTTCTGAACAAAGGCAACACGCTGAAATCATCTCTAGTCACACTGTCAGTAAAACCAGACAAGATTCTACAGTCAAGACAACATGCATTTTTCCTCTTACATGATATTAAAAGCTAGGTTACCTCACTGTTCACAATCACAGAACAAGCCAGCACAATCCACCTTTCTCCACCTTAACAAGTACCAATAAAGGTATTAACAGTTTGGATGATGACTAAAAACAACAAGAGAGAGAAATGATTCAAATTGTCCTGCTTTATAAAAGTCCATATCACAGAATCCCACCATGATGGAGGTTGGAAGGAAACTCTTAGGATCACCCAGCCCAACCTCCCTGCTAAAGCAGGGTCATCCACAGCACTTGCCCAGGATCGCCAACGTCCAGCTGGGTTTGGAATCTCTCCAGAGGAGACTCCACAACCTCTCTGGCCAGCACCCTCACACCAAAGAAGTTTCTCCTCATCTTCACATGGAACCTCCTGGGTTCTAGCTTGTGCCTGCTCACCCTTGTCCTGTTGCTGGGCATGACTGAGAAGAGTCCAGCCCCATCCTTTTGCTCCTCACCCTTTAGCTCTTGCTGAACACTGATCAGATCCCCTCTCAGGCTGCTCTTCTCCAGGCTAAACAGCCCCAGGGCTCTCAGCCTTTCCTCCTCACAGAGATGCTCCAGGCCCCTCAGCATGTTTGTAGCCTCCACTGGACTCTCTCCAGTAGTTCTCTGTGTCTTTTGAAC
The DNA here is from genome assembly GCF_014839835.1 of Dryobates pubescens. NCBI lineage: Eukaryota > Metazoa > Chordata > Aves > Piciformes > Picidae > Dryobates > Dryobates pubescens. Next base: position 8,181,972 of record NC_071627.1, read on the forward strand.
CAGGGAGCCCAGAACTGGGCACAATACTCCAGATGCAGCCTCCCTGAACAGCATTAAGTCTTCTACATACGTGCTGCCTGCATGCTCATGCATGCTGTAGATGCTTCGATGCCAGCTGGGAAGCCCAGGACTGTGTACCAACAAAGAGCAGGGCAGACACCTCCCCACCCAAATCAATTCAGGTATCAATGCATAATTGATCCCCTGCACCACTCCAAAACAACTTCCTAATTCTTTCACTTTGAGGTTATCCTACTTCAAATGACAAAACTCTGCAGCAAGCCAGCCTGCAGGCACTGCCCACAAGTGCAAACCCATTTACTGAAGACACAACATCGATCCTGCCAACAGCTCCCAGTCTGACATTCACAGCAGCTCCACGTGCCCATCTCACAGGGACCAGAGCATCACCGCTGCCCTTTTCATTTGGATAGGCTTTGATTCAATTAGACCTAAGAGCCAAGAAACAACTTTATTTTTTCACTTGGTAATATGATGAACACAGGGTATTTGCTCCAAGGCAGGTTGGAAGCCTTTCCCTGAGCAGAGCAGAGGGTAGGGATTATGTGCTAATTGCAGCTGCTCTCCCAGACGCGCCGCAAGACAAATCTTTGTTACTAAAAGGTTTATTTTTGTTGGCAGCCTTGAGAGGGCTCATTATAAGTGATCACCAGATGTCACCAATTCTTCAGAAAAATACAACAGAAAGAATGTTTTCCCCTGGGAAAAAAAAAACCAAACAAACCCAAAAACCCACTACCATCAAAGTGTACAAGTTATAAATACACTGGTCTGGAGTATTTTTAGCCACAGTGTGGCTCCCCTTCTGCTACCTACTGGAACAGGAATAAGGCATCCTGATAATGCCAGCACTAACAATGAGCTCAGCCCAGCCTCAGGGGAGTGTTAGGGTCAGGCATTGGAAAAGACTGCCCGGAGAGCTGGTGGAGTCACCGTCCCTGGAGGTGTTCAAGAAACCTGTGGACATGGCATTTGGGGACATGGTTTAATAGCCATGGTGTCTGAAGATTGGAGTCAATTATCTTAAGGCTCTCTGCCCCCTTGTGTGGGTTGGAAGAGACCTCTGGAGACCATCCAGTCAGGACTCCCTGCTAAAGCAGGGCACCCACAGCAGGTTGCCCAGGATCACAATGTCCAGGTGAGCTTGACATTTCTCCAGAGAAGGAGACCCCACAGTCTCTCTGGGCAGACTGTTCCAGGGCTCAGCACCCTTACAGGACAGACGTTCAACAGATCTACAGCACAAAATACAGCTGGTTTTCAGCTCAAGCTTCCAGCACTCAAGAAGTCCATGTCCATAGAAAGAACCTGACACTGGAACCTAGCAAGCACGAAGACAGCTGGGACCAGACAATACATTGTCATCTCTCTTTAAACAAAACAGGGGTAGGCTCAAAAAAGGGATGGAAATCAGGTTTGTCACAGAAGGCTGTGAGTTTTACCAGGAGAATTACCCAAGATGAATAAGAGGACACAGTCTCAGGCTGCACCAGGGGAGGTTCAGGTTGGATGCTAGGAAGTTCTACACAGAGAGAATGACTGCCCATTGGAATGGGCTGCCTAGGGAGGTGGTGGAGTTGCCATCATTGGAGGTTTTCAGAAGGAGACTTGATGGGGTGCTTGGTGCCATGGGTTAGTTGTTTAGGTGGGTTGGACTGGTTGATGGGTTGGATGCGATGATCTTGAAGGTCTCTTCCAACCTGGTTTATTCTAGTATTATTCTATTACTGGGGTGAATTAAAGGCTGACTGCCCCTGAACTCTTGTAGGCATGCTCAAAGCTGCAGCCCTGCTAAGATCATAGAATCATTTGGGTTGGAAAAGATCAAGTCCAACTGTTAACTCAGCACTGCCATGTCCACCACAAAGGCCTGCATCTCTCACACAAGGAGGGAGGTTAGAAGACTGGGAGGTGCTTTCTATTGCAGACCTTCCCATGGAAATCCAAGTGAGGAGACTTCCAAAGGTAAACACTACCCTTCAGCTGCCGTGTTGGTTCCCTCATTTTCAAGGCTCAAATCAAATGCACTTTGTTTTCATTATCAGCATAGAGCAGTGTCTGAGTGACTGCCATCCAAAGTGTATTAGGAGGTGTCACTCATCTCTCATGCAGAGACACCCTGGCTTTGCACTGTAACACTCAGAGCATTTCATCTGCTTCTACCTCTGGGTTGCTAGGAATGAGTAATATTCTGTGCACAAACTACACTTTGCAACTTGCAGATCACTTGTCACTTGTATTTATTTCACAAGCAGTTTAAGTCATGACGTGAGCTGAGTTGCTGTAAGATTTTACTACAAGCTATCAAAGTCTTAAGCAGACACCATCTATAACTCTTCACTTTCATCCTTCCACCCATTGACTCATACTCCCAGTGCTGATGGAGAATACACCCCGAGCTTCTAAACTCCCCCACCTCCCTTCAGAGCCATTTTTGGGGCACTCAGAAGAAGCCAGACTCATAAGGAGAAATGTTCAACTCGGGATGTTCAATGGGCAAACCCAGAAGGGAGGCTTTGCTTACACTACACCATGAGACCACACAGAGAACACCTAGACCCAAACCCTCCTCCACACGGCAGCTTTTAATTGGTTTTGGTTTGGGCTTTTTTCAGGCTGTAGGCAACTCAGGGTGCAAAACATGGATGCTTCTCCACAAGCTCCTGACCTGTCCCGTGTGAAGCTTCAACATCATCCACAGCCCTGGCAGGCAGGTTGGTTTGCTACAGCTTTGCTGCAAACCTCAGCAGCTGTTGTCCTGTCCCAAACAGAGGGAAAATCCTTGGTGAATGTGTTTTGACTTAGGTTATGACCCACACCCATTCAAATGACAAGGCATTAGATAGAGTGCATGACACTGTAAAGTCACTTTGTATTAGGAATAGATTTGGCTATGAATATCCAGAAATAAGGATGAATCAATTTAAAATGAAGGCATTTCTGTAGAGAGTGTTTAAAAGCAGCCATTTAACAATGTGAATTTGCCTACAAGACACCAGCACACACTTTACACAAATACATAAAATTTGCATTTTGCTCTCTAAGTTTCATTACAGTCGCTTTTCCAGGTATTTATTACAGTGCAATTGTTGAAAGCCTCAACAATTAAGGCCTCATCCAGCCACCAGAAAAAGAAAAGGCAAGAAATTAAACCTCAACTTCAGCAAAAGTTGTGCAAGGCCCCAAAAGCCCAAGTTCAATGAAAAACTTCCATCGTCACAGAATCCCAGCATGGTGAGGTTGGAAGGGACCTCTGGAGATCATCCGGTCCAACCTCCCTGCTAAAGCAGAAGCACCCACAGCAGGGTGCTCAGAGTCACAATGTGCGGGTGGGTTTGGAACCTCTCCAGAGAAGAAGACTCCACAACCTCTCTGGGCAGCCTGCTCCAGGGCTCCAGAACCCTCACAGCAATGAAGTATTCCTCTGTTTCAGCTTGTGTCCATTGACCACTGCCCTGTTGCTGGGCACCACTGACAAGTCTGGCCCCATTCTATTAACCCTCAATCTTTAGCTCTTGAACAGCACTGAAAAGATCTTAGTCAGCTCTTCTCCAGGCTAAGCCCAGTTTTATTATAGTACATAAAAATACATTTTTCTATATCACCTTGCTTCTCTTACTCACATGCTCAAAAGCAGCACCTGAGATTCCTACAAGTGTTGTACAGATAAAATTTTGGGTGCAATCAGCTTGTGTGTGCTGTAGGAGACGGGTGTAGAAAAGAACCAGTCCTCTGGAAGAATTAAAGCATCATCTTCTATGGGTTAGTGGTGACCTGGCAGTGCTGGGTTAACAGTTGGACTCTTAAAGGTTTCTTCCAACCAAAATAATTCTGTGATAACTCCCTACTCTTGCCCTGTGCATCTCCTCACTTAACTTCAGCTGGCTATGGGAAAATCCTCATCTCCTTCCATCGTGTGGGTCCAGCCAAGACACTTTCCTTCTGTAGAATCATAGAAGACAGTCATAGAATGGTTTGGGTTGGAAGGGACCTCTAGAGGTCATCTAGTCCAACCCCTCTGCAGTCAGCAGGAACATTCCCAACTAGATCAGGTTGCTTAGAGCCCCACCATGCCTGATCCTGAATGTCTCCAGGGATAAGTTCTCCACCACCTGACTGGGCAACTCATTCCAATGTTCCACCACCCTCATAGCATGGAACGTCTTTATAATGTCCAACCTAAATCTACCCTTCTCTAGTTTAAAACCATGACCCCTTGTTTTATTGCTACATACCTTTATAAACAGTCCCTCCCAAGCTTTCTTGCAGGCCCCATTGATGTACAGGATCTCCCATAACACTGGGATTAAACAGACAGATGTGACAAGAAGGAATCCAGCAGCAGCCTCCCCTTCCAGAATTTTGGAGATCTGAGTCTAAGCAAAACCTGTGCACTGTCACCAACACCAGAATGACTCTTCCCACAGCCCCTCTGCAAGAGGCAAGGCACACACCAGCTTCTTTCCACCCTGAGCACACACCTTTGGCAAGACACAGGCAGAGTTTGATTTCTGAGCTTCACAGTCAGCACCCTGCAGATGAGCTCTGGGTTTTCCTCCCTACACTGTTCCAAGCTGCCACCACCCATCTATCCTGAGGCTCCACACAGCCCTGCTCCACTGCTCCCAGCAGCAGTCAAACCTCTTCTGTTGCTTGCTGAGCACTGACAAATTTTGCTGTGGTGAGCTTGGCAAGGAGCTTTGCTTCCAGCTGAGAAGCCTTCAGCTCTTCTTCAGATCACAGATTGGATTTCCTGTTGCTCAAGAGTCAGCAAAGCTCATTGTTAAGCTTCCCAAGAAAAAAATGCAGCCTCTTGAGTTTAACAAAAAAAAGAAAAAAAAAAGAAAAGAAAAAAAAAAGAAATAGAAGGGGCAAACTTTTTCTTTTTCTCTTTTTCTTAAACTTGCACAAAGGATCCTGCTGGCTTCACACTATCTGCTCCAACCAGAAGTTCTATCACATAGCCTCTGCTTCTCTATTTCATCCTCTGTGCTGTTTCTTCATGGCTTTCTGATACAAACCCACCTGAATTCACCACAACTTCACAAGCATCTTCCTGTTCACAGACCTATGTACTCAAACAGTTGCATCAAGGTACGACCAATGCTCTTTCCCATCTCTATGTGCCCCGGCCACAAGAAAAATGAGCTCACTCTTGCACTAATGCCCAAAGAACTTGAAGCTACATTAATCACATTTGGGGTGGGACTATTTCTTTTTGGATGACAGCTTTACCAGCAAAAGCCTGGGACAAAGAGGAAATGCTGCTCTAGGCTGGCTCCTCCAAGCATCTTGGATGAGTCTTCTGGTAGAGTAAATGTTTGATGTAAATCATTTCAGGATGCACAAGTAATCCCTGAGGGAGCCCTTGTACATGGCCTATGGGGCTACATGTGGGTTCGAACCACCTGGAAATTGTGTCCCTCAGTAAGTAGTTGAGTAGTTGCACTCTGTGGCACTACTCTTCACATATTCCCCATATTACCATGGTTTCCTACCTGGAGATGTTTTACAGCCGAGATGTGTTTGTCCTTTTTAAGGCTGTTATCAACAGATGGCAGAAACTTGGGCCAACTGCCAGTATTTTCTTTCCAAAAGCTGGCTACTAAAGCTTCACAGCTACTAGCATCTTTGTTTGCAACTGTGGCATAAAGAAACTGCACAAAAGGTGCATCAAGGTGGTTACTGAAGCAATCAAGCTTTCCATCTGATGGAGAAAGATGTGCTTGCTAAAGAAGTGCTTGCTCATCAGAACAAACTGGACACATCTTGAGCAGCAAAATTCATAGGGGTGGTTTGCAGTGTTCACCTGCAGCCTTTGGAAGGCTTTTCACTGGCATGAAAGGAGATTTTGCATCCTTCTTCCCTGCCAAAAACTCAAGAAAATTTCAATTTCTGCCCCAAGAAGAGGATTAATGCCAAAGGTCCCTGCTGGGCTGTGCATGCTGGAGCTCTTCCACCAAATCACATGATGCTAGGAAATAACCAGTGGGAAAAAAAGAGATAAAACCCCCACGGAGATGGGGAAAAGATGCAGCAAGAGGGCAGGGCTTTTCCATGGTGAGCAGCACACACCTGCCCACCAAGCTGCTGAACACTTGCCACCTGTCTGCTTATATAAAGCTTCTTCTAGTTCTGAACAGCCAGCATGAAAGCTGGTACAGAATATCAAACTCCAAATCAGCACTTCACGCTGACAGACCATATGCCATCGTCTGCTTCCAGAGTCACCAAAAGCCTTAACAGCCATTATTTCAAAAATTATTACAGTTTATCCATGCAGAGAATCCCTTCTTCCATCCACTCAGCTCCTCCAAGCTGAGAATTTCTTTACAGGCTGCATTTCCCCCACTAATTTTCAATCTTCTTTTATGCTCTTCAACACTTTTAATTTTATTTTGTTCTCCAACGACAGCCTTGATTACTGAGGTATTAATTTTACTGTGGTGTTTGGAGGGGAAATTACTTCATGGAACTAAAATTAAAAGGTGTGAGCTACTCTCCTTCATAAACTTTTCTCATTTTTTTATGGCTTAAAAGGGATTTAATACTTTATTGAAATTCTGAACATCAGAACCTCACCTGAACACGGTCTCCCAGCAGTAAATTCTCCTAAATGTTCCCTGTTTAGTTAAGGATTAGACTCCTTGTCTAACAGTAACAGCTCACCACAGCGTGCTTACAACCAACTCATATCAATTATCGATCAGGGCTGGGCTGCTTTCATCATTCCAATGCTAATGCACAGGAGTCAAAGAGCTGGGCCTTTTCCTTACAAAACCAAATAAAATAGCAGAAGACCAGCCAGAAGGATGGACTGAACAAGATAAAATTACTCAAGGAGTGGATGGAAATGTCTGGAGCTGACCGTAGACCTTCAAAATGGGATTGTCTTCTAGATCGCCCCAGGAAACACAGCAGAGAGACCCAGGAAGAAATCACAGAATCACAGAATCATTAGAGTTGGAAGGGACCTCAAGGATCATCTACTTCCAACCCCACTGCCCAGAGCCACATCCAGCCTGGCCTTAAAAACCTCCAGGGATGGGGCCTTCACCACCTCCCTGGGCAACTTGTTCCAGTGCCTCACTACCCTCATGCTGAAGAACTTCTTCCCAAATAGAAGAGATTATGCTCTTGGACACATTCATGGAGAAAATGTGGCCTTTTTGGAGGGAATTTCATCACAACTGTGCAAGAGCCTGCAAAATATGAGAATGAGTGGAGCTGGAAGAGAGCTCCAACAAGAGGAACTGCCAGAATAGGGATGAGGATGAACCCTCTCTCATCTCCTCTGAGACCCCACCAGCACTATTCTGTTCAGCTCTGGGGTCCAGCATCAGTAAGACATGGATCTGATCAAGCATATTCAGAGTAAGCCAAGAAGATGATCCAAAGACTGGAAGTCCTTTGCTGTGAGGACAGACTGAGAGAGTTAGGGTTGCTCAGTGGAGGGAAGGCTCTGGGGAGCCCTTCTGGTGGCCTTTCTGTGCTTAAAAGAAGGATGAGGAGAGACTTTATCAGGGACTGTAGTGATAGGATAAAGGGTAACAGTTTCAAAATGAAAGAGTGGAAATTTAGATTAGACATTAGGAAGGATTTCTTTACTGTGTAAGTGGTGAGGCACTGGAGTAGGTTGACCAGAGGAGGTGGTGAATGTCCCATTCCTGGAAGAGTTCAAGGCCAGATTGGATGGGGCTTTAAGCAACCTGGTCTAGTAGAAGTCCATGGCTGGGGGGTTGGAACTGGATGATCTTGAAGGTACCTTCCAACCCAAAGCATTCTATGACTCTGAGAGATAGCATCATTGGTCATAGAACACTCCTACAATCTGGGGACACTTTCTCATCCAGCTCATCCTTGGGCCCTGTAGAGCAGTCACAATGCAGGGGACTGCAAAACGCAACTTTCAGAGGGAAGTCTGAGCTTTTTTCTTTGTTGTTGTTGTTATTATTGCAGATTTCATCACCCACTGCTGAACTCTGCAATACATAAGCCCATAAAACATATTGAACAGAGTTCAGCTGAAGTGCTCCAAATATCTAAATTAATTTTTCACACTCAGAAGATAACCAGACAAGTTCTGTAACCCCAGTCTTCACTGAGAGCTTTTCCCTTCTCCTGCAGGCTAACATTAACACCTAGAGCTGAGCAGCTGAAGTGCTTTGCACTGTGGGAGTCTGCAGGTGCAACCAAAACTGCTCTGAGATCACTGTTGGTCAGAGATGCCACTTTCTGCCACCTTCTCTACAGTCTCGCCCCAGACTGGATGCCTCTGCCCAGCTTTGCTTTCCAGAACATGCAGCATGGTCTGTCTTGAGGGGGTTGCAGGAAAGGGCACAGCGATATAGTGCTGCTGAGACCACACAGTTTAGTGATGGTTCCCTGTAAGACTAAGAGCTTATGCTCAAAAATGACCTCTGCAACATCCCTCATCCCAGTCTCCAAAACCAATCCCCATTTCATTTGGGCTTGTTTCTCCTGGATCAGCCATTCAAACCCCTCTTGAGGTCAGCTCAAGGTCTTTTAAAACCCAGGATAACTGATGGCTTCTCTCTGAAGAAGAGAGAACCTTCATAGAGCACAAGGTGATCTTAGGAGTGCTACACAAGCTCCTTCTCCTGACCCAGCCTCTGACTGGCTGTCCACCCAAGCATAGCATCTTCTCAGTGTTTCCTTGGTTCAGGAGAACCAAGGACACTCCATCCTGCCTCCTGGTACTAGTGACTGCTTAGAGCACTTGACCACCACACCTGGGAATAGCATCCACAGAAAACCAGTCATGGTACAACAGTCCCTAGGTGCCCTCAGGCCTTTCATCAGAGGACAACATGGACAAAAATCTGCAAAGCAGAGCTGCTTTTAGCTCACTATTAGGCTAAAGCAAGGCAATGCATGAAGGCTTGCAGCACTCAGTTCTGGAAAACTCTTTTTAAGTAGATGCAGATAAGTAGATGCATAAAGAAAAAAAAATAGTTCATAAACCCACACAAAGAGCTGAAAATAAAATTAAGGGAGCAGAAGGGAGAGCCTGTTCCCATGGATTGTCTCCAGTGGTAGATGGAGACCTGGGAGGCTGCAATCAGCACCAACACAGGCTCTCCCTTGGATGAAAAAAGCATAAATAAAGGAAAAGTAATTAATCAAGTAAGAAAATATTAACAGCTAATTAAAATACCAAATTAATCATAACTTCTTCAAAACAGTCTGCTAAAAATGGGCCAGTAATGGCCAGGCAGAAATATTAACAGCCTAGTTTGGGTTTAATTCCTGTCTTCTGCTGCATGGCCAATGCCTCCTGCCAGACTGCTGGATGTCATATCCCTTGAATTGAAATCCAAGACTCCATGGAGCAAAATTGCTGAGAAGTTCCATTGTTGCACAAACAATATATAAAATGTGTATGTCAGCCTGAAAAAAAAGGGCAAGTCAGTTCTCCTCCCTGTTTCACACTAACACATCCACTTCTCTGCACCATTTGCTGTATCCAGCAGCACAGAGCAAAGGCTGGGGCAAAGTGACTTGTTACAGAGTCAGTGTGAGCAGGGAGCTGTGATGTTAAGTGTCACTGGCTTGACAAACACCTGCTAAGGTCATCTGTCATCCTTACAGCTTCTCACTGCTATGGAAATATGGGGAGAATCCATGGTACTAACAGACAAAGGGAGTGAAAACCAAGCTTCTGACTTCTACCTGTTACACATGCTGGATTCCTGCAAACAGCCCTTACTGACAACAGAGTCAGAATCCTTTTGGTTGGAAAAGGCCTTGAAGATGATCAAGTCTAATTATTATCTTACTGTACCGAGTCTGGTGCTAAACTATGACCCTCAGCACCACATCTCTGTCTCTGTGAAACACCTCCAGGGATGGGGATTACACCACTTCCCTGGACAGCCTGTTCCACTCTTTGAGAACCCTTTCAGTGAAGAAGTTTCTTCTAATATCCTATTTAAACCTCCCCTGGTGCAACGTGAAGCTACTTCCTCTTGTTTATAGTTTGTTACTTGGAGGAAGAGGCCAACCCACACCTGGCTTCAACCTCCTTTCAGGGAGTTATAGAGAGCCAGAAGGTCTCCCTCAGCCTCCTTTTCTCCAAACTAACCAACTCCAGTTCCCTCAGCAGCTCCTTGCAAGGCCTGTTTGTTCACCAATTCAAAACTGGAATAATAAATAAATAGGGAAACCCACAGAAGTTGAAAAAAAAAATAAATAGGAATTTCCATAGGAAACTCATACAATGATTTTTTTTTTGTTCCCACATCTAAACACTTCATGAAGCATTTTGCAGACACAGCTCTAGGCTGTTTTCTGATCCAATGAACGTTATGAGCTGATGTGAAGGAAATGTCAGTAAATACGTTAAAGATATTTAGAGAAGCAGTAATTCTACCTGATTACTTTGAAATGTCAGAGATCTCCAGCTCCTTGCTGGGGATGATGGCTTTTTTCTGGAGCCTTTCTGAGGCACAAGGATCCAAGATTTGGGGATTCAAGTCTGCTCCTTTCTTAAGTTAGGTTCCCACTTTCCCTCAACGTCCTGGTCACACTCTTCCTGAATACACCCCCACTGGCCTTCTCTGACAAGAGCACATTGCTGGCTCGTGGGGAACTTCTTGTCCACCAACACTCTCAGGTCTTTCTCCACAGAGCTGCTTTCCAGCAGGTCACCCCCTCACCTGTATTGGTGCAGAGGGTTATTCCTCCCCAGGTGCAGGACCCTACACTTGTTCTTGTTGAACTTCACGAGGTTCCCCTCTGCACAGCTCTTCAGCCTGCGCAGGTCCCTCTGAATGGCAGCACAGTGTGAAGGGGTGTCAGCCACTCCTCCAAATTTCATATCATCAGTTAATTGGCTGAGGGTCTACTTTGTTCCTTTACCCAGGTCAGTGATGGAGATGTTGAACAAGATTAGACACAGTCCTGACTCCTGGGGAACACTGTGAGCTACAAGCCTTCAACTAGACTCTGCACCCCTGATCACAACCCTCTGAGTTCTGTCTTTCAGCCACTTCTCAACCCACCTCACTGTCTGCTAATCTAAGCCACATTTCCTAAGCTTCCCTAGGAGGATAAGCCCAATGTGGAAAATAGGGAAAGAACCAAGGAAGACAGCAATGTTCCTGAAAGCACAAAAAATAACCCTTTGAAGAATTCCTACCCATTAGGAAATTGCTAGCAATTTAGCAAAGTGATGAAAACTGACCTAAATCTGCCCCAAATCCCTTCAGGGCAGAAAGAGGATGCACCTGGGAGGAGGAGGACTCTGGTGCCTGTCCAGAGCCCATTGTGACTGAAGCAGCCCCACGTGCGGCCCATGCCCACACCACCTCTCACAGAGGAAAATTAAACTTTTTAGTTTTAAGAGAGCCAAAAGAATTAGCTATAAGTGATGAGCCCAAAAACTGCAGCCTGCAACCTGTTCCCATTTCAGGAGTGAACCCAAAGTAACTGTACTCTGATTTTCACCACCTCATTATGTAAAATAAAAGCCAGCTGAAAGCCAATGTGGGGCCACAAAATGCCTTCATTATCTTTCAGTCCTGTTCCAGTAAAATTGCAGCCAAAATCTCATGGGTGCAGCAGGGCTGAGGTTTTTGTCTTAATAGCCTTTTCGTTCCTTGACACTGTACAGCTTCAGCAAGATTTTCTGCCAGTTTGTTTGGACCTAACAAGCTGTTTTGCCATTAAAACAAAACACAATCTGTCTGGGACTATCAAACATTCCCCACAAAGGCCTGTTCTACAGCTACTCCAAGAATGACAATGCCAAATTATGGGTCTGAGACAGATGTTTTCCAGATGTGCTGAGCATCTCATGTATGTGTTGGATGTGGAGCTCTTCAAAACGCTACCCAAGTTGTACCTGCTGCGTTCAGATCAGCTGACCTCTGAGTTTCTGCTTCTGGGAAACCATTCTTATTGATACTTTTCTCCAGAAAATGGCCATGTCTTACATGCCTAGAGCAAGGTGAGGAATAAATGCTGATGATAACCACTGAATGGAACAAACCAGAGAGTAAAGGGAAGCTGTGGATGGAGAGGTGCAGCACTGTGAGTGACTTCCCCACCACACACCCCTGGCTCCAGGTCCCAGGCAGCTGAGCCCAATGCATGAAAACCATCCAGCATCAGAAGCCTGCAGATGATGAAGGGCTGTAGCAGCCTCATGGCTTGTGAACACAGATTGCTCCATTCTGGGAACTGCGAGGATATACACAGGAGGGTGATGCCAGCCAAGAGAAGCAGGAGCAGCCCCACAGCACCAGCATGAACCGATCCTTCAAACAAGGGCTGGGCTTGCTGGAGTGGATGAACAAAACCACTTGGCTCTCGTGTATATGATCTCAATAGTAAATATGCCTTAAATCCAACCTTTCTTCCCCTAATCAGTTATCCCAAGAGCTGACTTGCCAATGTCATGAAGCCCATGGAAGAGCTCTCTCACTGTGATACCTCTGTACAGCTTAAATCACAGAGACTTTGGGACAATCTGCTATGCTGACTGACCAAATATCTCTACCCTTATGCAGGAGCACCCTTTAAATCCCTGCCCAAAAGGACCTGAGCATGAAAAGTCCACTCCATGGTACCACACTGCTCCAGCCATTTGCACAGCTCACAGTGAGTTCACAAAATCACAGAAGGTGTTGTTTGGAAAGGTCCTTAAAGATCATCTAGTTCCAGCCCTCCTGCCATGGGCAGGGACACCTCCTATCAGACCAGATTGCTCAAAGCCCTATCCAGCCCAGCTTTGCACAATTCCAGGCTTGGGGCCTCCACAATTTCTCTGGGCAACCTGTTCCAGTGCCTCACCACTCTCATGGGGAAGAATTTCTTCCTCATCTCTATTCTCGATCCAGCTTCTTCCACTTTGAAGCCATCACCCCTCATCCTGTCACTACATAACTTTGTAAAATGCCCTTCTCCAGCTCTCTTGTAGCCCCTTTTCAAAGCCTGGAAGGCTGCTCTAAGGTCTCCCTGGAGCCTTCTCTTCTCCAGGCTGAACAGCAAGTTCCCAGCACTTGGAGTTCTTTAGCTAAGAGGGTTTTCATGGCACTTGATATTTCTTTTTCATGTTATTTTAGAATTCAAGTATAAATACTCCATCACTGGCCATATGAAAATAGCAACATGGCAATGTTCTTTTACACTGCTTTGTAGCTTGAGCCAGAGGAACACAGCAGAGCCCAGAGTGCAGCTATCCTTCAAAAACTTTCATGTTACATGGGACAAGCCAAACAAAAACTCTCTAAATCTTTCCCTCAGAAGAGCCTGGGCACAGCCCTGAACCAAAAAAACTCAGACTAAATATTAGAAGTTCCTGCAAGCTCACAGGAGATTTTGCTATGGCTACCAGTTTACCTGCAAGGCACCCAGGTGCTGTGCTGAGGGGCAGCTTTCCACAGCTGGTCCAGACTTTTGCCAGTCTTTCACTGAGCTGATTCATGGGCAGGTTCTGAGAATCACATTTCCAAACAAGATTTGCTTTAATTTGCCACACTGGTCCTCCCAGAAGAGCACTGAGATGAGGCTTCTGCAGCAAGTAGCTGAAAATACCAGATTAAATCCTAGTTTTTTGTTCCAAATATTCAGGAACATTTGCTTCCTGGCAACATTACTGTTAGGAAACCAATTTGGTAAAATATTCATGAGTAGCAAACTAAAGGGCGATGGATGCAGCCAAAGTGCTCACACACAAATATACAACTGAATGTTCACCACAAATGCTTGTATCACATTTGGCTCGCTCTAGATTTAACAGGAGAAACCCCCAAACCTATAATAACACCTGGCACCACAGCTTCCACTGGAAAACCTCTGGTGTGCAGATCAGGCAGTGCTGGAGAATGGTCCCCAGAAATGATCTGCACCTACATGGCCCTTGCAACATCCTAACCCACCAGCAGAGATTGGGGGTTGACACGCTGGAATGCAGCTCTGTGGAGAAGGACCTTGGAGTCCTGGCGGGCAGTAAGTTACCCATGGGACAGCAATGCACCCTTGTGGCCAAGAAGGCCAGTAGTACCCTGGGGTCAAGGAAAGTTCTGCTCCCCCTCTACTCTGCCTTTGTGAGGCCATCACTGCAGTACTGTGTCCAGTTCTAGGCTCCTGAGTTCAAGAGAAGGTAAGAAATACTGGAGAGAGTCCAGTGGAGGCAATGAAGAGGTTGAAGGGCCTGGGGCATCTCTATCTATGAGGAGGAAAGGCTGAGAGCCGTGGGGATGCTGAGCCTGGAAAAGAGCCGCCTAAGAGGGGAACTGAGCAATGCTCAGCAAGAACTAAAAGGTGAGAGGCAAGAAGATGGGACCAGACTCTTGTCAGTGGTGTCCAGTGACAGGACAATGGGCAGTGGCCTGGAGCACTGGAGCATACTGCCCAGAGAGGTTGTGGTCTCCTCTGTGGAGACTGCAAAACTGCCTGGACATTGTGATCCTCGGCAACCTGCTGTGGGTGCCCCTGCTTTAGCAGGAGGAGTGGACTAGATGATCCCCAGCAGTCCCTCCCAATCCCTACCACACTGGGATTCTCTGGTTTTGGTGGTCATTGTGCAGTCCAGAGCTGGCTCATTAAGTTGCAGGTCCCGACTGCTTGACTACCTGACACTGGCACCTCCCTATGGGGTTTGCTCCGCTGCTGGAGTGTTCATGTAAATCCCATTACCTCTAATTGAGTGGGGATCAATGACAAATTAAGGAGTAAGAGGAAGGTTTCCAGGTGAGATTTAAATGGGAGGCTTTTACTGATAATATTTTGCATTTTCCATCAAAGTGTCCTCGAATGCTTTACAAAGATTAATGAATTAGACCTCACAACACCCCTGCATGCCAGGAAAACGGCAATCCAGCCATTAGAGAGGAGGAATTGCAGTCTAGGAGAGGGCCTGTAACTTTCTCAAGGTCACAGAAATGACTCTCAGAGCTTTTGTTAAACCATCCCAATTCTAGGCTTCATGGCCCGTGAAATCCCCTGAAATGTGCTATTTTACCTGCATGTTTTGGAGGGGTTAAGGAGGGGCACAGCTGGGACTGCTGAATCCAGAATCTCCGACCAAGAAGGTTTGCAACAGGCATTGGTCAGTAAGCATGGAGTTGTGTGTCCCTAGGGCCATACAGGACAGCAGATTTTGAAACCCATCCAGCTGCTGTACTTGCATAAAAGGTTGCCCCATGCTCAGGCTGGGGGCTCTGGGAAGGAAAAGAGAATATTGTAGTTTTGCAAATAAAATTGCAGCCTCCACATCTCATAACAATAAAATCATCAAAGTGTTTTGGTTGGAAAAGAACTTTAAGATCATCTTCCTGAATGAAAAAATTCCCATGGCAATGAACATGACATGATGGAGAAAACCACAGCTCACAGAATCACAGAGTGGCAGGCAGCTGGAAAGGGCACATTGCTGGGTCATGGTGAACCAACACTCCCAGGTCCTTCTCCACAGAGCTGCCTTCCAGCAGGGCAACCCCTTACCTGTAC
This sequence comes from Dryobates pubescens, assembly GCF_014839835.1. Classification (NCBI taxonomy): domain Eukaryota; kingdom Metazoa; phylum Chordata; class Aves; order Piciformes; family Picidae; genus Dryobates; species Dryobates pubescens. The sequence continues at coordinate 8,197,470 of NC_071627.1, forward strand.
TGATGCAGGGGGTTATTCCTCCCTAGAAGGAATCAACACTAGATAAAGGGATGTGTCACAGGTATTGATGGACATTGCTCGGATCCCCTCTCAGGCTTCTCCTCTCCCGACTGAACAGCCCCAGGGCTCTCAGCCTCTCCTCACTGGGCAGTGCTCCAGTCCTTTCAGCATCCCTGGAGGTGTTGGGTAGAAGGTTGGACTTGATGATCTTAGAGGTTGTTTCCAACCTTAATGATGCTATGCTATGATTCCCCAGGGCTCCTGCTGGCTTCTCTGGGATCGGTTGCATCACTGCACTGGGCGCCTCATGGCACCTGTCTCTACCACTCCAGATTCGGGGATCTGAACCCGACTCCCTTTCGATCGGCTGAGGGCAACGGAGGCCATCGCCCGCCGTTCCAAACGGTGCTCGCCTATTGCTTAGAGGACACAGTCTCAAGCTGCACCAGGGGAAGTTTAGGCTGGAGGTGAGGAGAAAGTTCTTCACAGAGAGAGTCATTCGTCATTGGAATGTGCTGCCCAGGGAGGTGGTGGAGTCACCGTCCCTGGAGGCATTCAAGAGGGGATTGGACGTGGCACTTGGTGCCATGGTCTAGTCATGAGGTCTGTGGTGACAGGTTGGACTCGATGATCTTTGAGGTCTCTTCCAACATTGGTGATACTGTGATTCTAAAGCCCACCACCACTGCAGCATCCATCCCTCACAACAGTTAAGTTTCTAATTAACTGCACTTTATGATTCAATTTTCTCTCTGTGACTCAGCTTTTTATCAAAAAAAAAAAAGGCGAGAAGTTTCTACTCAGAGAGGCTTTGAGTCACCAGCAGACAGACCCAATCTGCAGATCCTTCATTACCTCACCAAGTTTTAAGGTTCGTGGGAAGAGTTTCATTTCACGTGGGCAAGGGAAGGAGATCACCTAACCACCAGAACGTTGTGTGCCTCCAACAGGAAGGCAGCTCCAACACAAGACGCAAAAAAGCAACCAGGGAATCACAAAGGGCTTTATCAGTACCTTGTGCTGTGAAGCTCTGGCACAGTGCTTATTTTAAGCAGTATTCCTCTGACTTCCCAAACCCCCTGATAAGATTCAGCCCTTTCAAGCATATTAGCCAAAAGTGCCTGTGAAATCCTTGAGTGAAAAGGCAGAAAGGAGGAAGCTCTACCAACTTCACTCCTTGCAGCCACTTAATTGAATCTGCAGCATCCAGCCTGTTGGTATTCCCCAGCACTCTGGAATTCAATTTACCCCATGGATTTTTTTTATATACTGAGCACCCAGGAAAATTAGCATTTGTGCTGAATAGCTTTAAATCAACTGTTCTCCAGTGCCAGTCCTTTTTATCTTTAAAGCACTTCTAAATCTCCTTGCCCAAGTCTCCCCACCCCTAACATTTATTCCATACATTTGTTTTCCTCCAGTTTCCAGCATCCTTCACCACAATCTAATCATCTTAATCTTTAATGCTCATCTCTACCTTTTAACCTTCTTAGCTGGCTTTTTAAAGCAATCACTTGGTTTCTCTCAGGGTTTGTTGGGATTTTTGGGTTTTGTTTTCTTTTTTTTCCTTCTGATAAAGGTTTTCCCTGGCTTCTGTATCAGCACAGAGCTGGAGGTGTCCCACAAAGAGTGATCTGGCACCAAACTGCAGGTTACCTCTAAAAAAGATAACTTGTGAGGCCCTTAATTAAATCAGTAATCCTCCTCTGAATAGAATTTATGCAATTTTAGAGAAAATTAGGGCAACTTCAAGTGTCACAAGCACATTGAAGAGCTCATGCATTTGATGTATGAGAAATACTCCAAATTATTGTAGGAGCAACAGAAAAGTCAATAAAGACACAAGGGAAGAGGGGAAAAATCTTGTTGGTTTTGTAGTGTTAGTGCAACCACAGTGGTCTGAGAACTCAAATATGCATGGGGTTTGCAGGAAAAAGCAATACCTTTTATTGATAGAGTCACAGAATCCTATTGGTTGGAAAACATCTTCAAGGTCATCAAGTCCAACTAAGCTCTAGCTCTACCAAGTCTGGTGCTAAACCATGTCCCTCAGCACCACATCTCTGTGACTCTGAAACACTTCCAGGGATGAGGATTCAACCACCTCCCTCAGGAGCCTGTTCCAGTCTCTGAGTACTCTTTCAGTGAAGAAGTTTCTTCCAATATCCAACCTAAACCTCACCTGATGGCTTAGATTAATATTAGACTAACAACATTTGGGAATAAAAACAGGTAAACTTTTGAGCATTCAAGCTCTTTTCAGGACTACAAGAGATTCAGCAATGCAGAGGCTCAGCAAATGTGTCACTTTTTAATCACAACTTCATAATATCATGCCCCACTTTGCTGGCATTTCTTCAGTTTATTCACTACCTGGAGCAGTTTGGAAAATTGCTGATAGAACAGTGAGAGCAAATATTAAATTTAACAAAACAAAAAGAAGCAAAAGGTCTCTTTAATGTTTCCTACATAGGGCTCTTCAATATTTAAGTGTGATTTTAGCTTCCGAATTCATGTAGAGTAACTATTCACCTGATGTGCAAGAGAAGAAAAGCAAGGTGGGCACAGTGGGTCCAGATTGTCTGAAATAGTGACAAGCATAGGTCAGGTGCAAACAGAACACAGAAATAGGTAAAAATGAAAGACAAACATCCCCTGACGTGCTGCAGTACCACCAAAGTTTGCACAGTAACTCCAGCCAGTGAATGCAAGCCACATCCCTGTGTCTCTTCCCACATCCTTCATTTGGATTCTCCACCCTCCTCTGTCCTCTTCCTCTGCTTTCCTCCCCCACTGCATGGAAAGAAGCTTTGCTAGCACCTCTCAGCTCTCCTAAAATGGCTGCAGTGAAGGTATACCAGCACTAGGCTTTGAGCCAGCTGAGCATATGCCTCCCCAAAGAAGGAGCTGTATCTCATTTATCTGCCCTCAACAGCATCAGGCTGAAACTCTGGATGGTTTAAACTGAAAGCGTCTCATCCTACGATTGTCTTCCTCCACGCCATGGAGTTTTAGGCAGAGTTTTTCTATTTTTGATGGATAAACACAGTCCCTTAAACCCCTTTCTTAATCACCTATCATACTTCCCTTTATGTCCATCATGCATATCAGGCATGGTCCTGCAGCAAGGTGCACAGGCTGTATATTTCAACTGTGGGCTTGGGTGACTGCTGTTCAACCAAGTGCACCCTAACTTGTACAGGGGAAGGAAATTAGAAAGAAGAAATCTGGCTTTTCAAGGTATTAACACTGCTGCTGAAATATCCTTTAATTCCTTTGTTCACCAGTTGATACATACTACAGAGGTGTCTGGTTTTATGGGAGATATTATGGCCGTCCACACTAAAGAGCGGCAACTGGAGTAGATAATAGACTGGTCCTTAAATAAGATGAAAGAGATAACAGTCACCAAATAAAAGTGCTCACAGGGGCCCCAGTCATGAGCACTGTAAAACCCAAACTTTACACAATTTGATATTAAAAACAAAAGGCCACATTACAGTTACTCCTGCACTCCCCAGACAGCCATTGCCTCAAACTGGAGCTATAAACCCACCAACAATGCTGGATAGGGATCACTTCAGATAACATCACTTCTTGCACTAGCTTCACAGCCAAGGTATGATTCCCTCTATTTCAGTTTACCAGCCATCTCTGAAAACTGTCACCAGTCTGTGAAGAGGTGTAGCATCAGGGAAACAGATTTGGGTTTGGTGAAGCAGAAGCAGGTGACACCACTGAGTGATGAGTACAGGGGACAACCACATCCACATCCCTAGACCTGCTGGCCACACTATTCCTAATGCAAGCCAGTATGCCATTGGACTTCTTGGCCACCTGAGCATATTCAGCCAGCCAGCAATCAACACCCTGAGGTCTTTCACTGAGAAGCTCTCCAGCTGCCCTGCCCCAAGCCTGTAACATTGCATGGGGTTGTTGTGACCCAAGTGCAGCACTCAACACTTGACCTTGTTGAATGTCATAGTATTGGCCTCAGCCCATCAACCCAACCTGTCCAGATGTCTCTGCAGAGCCTTCCTGCCCTCTTGGCAGATTGACACACTCACCCAACTTGGTGCTGGAATCCCTTCAGTATTCAAATACTTCACTATCCCTGAAGTATTCTGTGTACCAAGAACCGTATCAGCTCTGCTGAGAGCAAACACACCTCCATTACATACAGCACTTATCTCTCTTTGTAACATTGGAAACTGCTAATATATTTACATTGGACACCGAAAGGATCACTACAGGCCAGACCTACAGGCCAAGGATCCCGGCCTCCTTCCCAGTGGGATTAATTGCATGTCTCCCAAGAGCTCCCAATCCATCGCACTGCCACCGAAGCAGCCTGTCAGCACTCCTGCAAAGTTAAATCAGCAAATATTAATTGCCAGCTGGGAAATGTGCCATTAGTTCACACTCAGATTTATTCTTTTCTTGTTTTTTCTTTTTTTCCAGCTGGAGAGAGAGAGAGAGTGTTAAATGGAGCAGATTTCTTTGCACTTTGCAAAGAAGCCGACGGGAACAAGTTTGTCTGTTCTGCAAGCTTTAAATGAGCAAAACATTCAACACCTTCACAGAGATGTTTTGAAATGCTTTTCTCCAGAACAAATTACTTCTGGAAGTAACAAAGCACTAAACTAACACATGGACAACAAATAAAGTACAGAGGAAATAAACCACCACCACCACCTGAGGCTGAATTGATATCTATGGGAGATTACTGCAGTGATACGTTGCCGGTTATTACCCTGCTTGGGTTTTGTTTTTTTCCTCCAGGTTTGCAATTTATTTACATTCATGCATAGAAAATGTTCTGTCAACATACAGAAGATGATTGTTTCCCATAATTAGAAAAACTTTTTCAGAACTGGAAGACAGACAGATGAGAAGTTGAAAATTAATTCAGGCCATGAAATTGTAAAATTTTGATGAGAAGGAGGGTTGGGAGAGTTCTTGGCATTTAAACGTTTAGTTCAGGGTCTGATGAGGTTATTCAGGTCTTGAAAACGCCAGAGATGGAGGTGGCACCGGGGCAGCTTGCCCCACCACTCAGCTACCCATCTCCTTACACCCAGGCTGAACCTCTTGTTTCAGCTTTTCACCTTGTTCCTCATTCTTACCCCATGCAGAGCCAGGCTCCATCCTCTATGCTACATGTGCATGAATGTCAGGAGAAAAGTTCTTCTGGCTCTTTCAACATGCAGACATGCTTGCACACATATGTCTGCATGCAGCACAACCCAGCACATGGGCATGCATGCTCTGGAACACTTTAAGTTTATGGCATGAAATATGGTGAAAGACTCAAGTTCAGCAGTGTGACTGTGTGTGTCATGGAGATGAGAAAGGCAGGTGGCTTTCCATAGGGATTTCTTCCCAAATTCTGTATCTATATCAATATCTACACAAAAATATAGATCAATATCTATACAAAAATACAGAATGAGAATTGGCCTTGTATGAGGAAGAAAACTGCTTTCATGCATTTGACAGAAAGAAATTTAAAAGATAAATATGTTAAGCAATGGGATCAAATTATTGACAAAACTACCAGTGACAGTTTGGGAGAGACTAGAGAAAGGAGAATGGGATTGGAATCACAGAGTATTAGGGGTTGGAAGAAACCTCTGGACATCATCCAGTCCAACCCCCATGATGATGCAGGGGCACCCACAGCAGCTTGCCCAGCATCAAAATATCCAGGGGGGTTTGGTTATCCTTCAGAGAAGGATACTCCACCACCTCTCTGGGTAGCCTGCTCCAGGGCTCCAGCACCCTTACACCACAGCAGTTTTGCTTCATGTTCAGACAGCACCAAATACCAGACATAAATGTGCTTTTATAGCACCCCATCTCTTGTCAGATCTCATAAAACTAGAGCTTTAGGAGACATTGGACTAAATGAACAATATAAGCCAACAAACAAAGTAAGGGGCAGAGCTACAGTGCATTTACATAATGGAAAGGTCAGAAACTCGGTCGGCTAAGTTGGATTGAATTAATGCCAGGGCACAAACTAAATCTGACCAGCTGCAACATAAAGCTCTGACAGAGCCCAGCAAGAAAAGCTGAGCTTTTGATAAAAAACCCAATACACCTGGATAAAGGGAGGATGTCAGAACTGGAGAAAACACAGAATGAGCTCAGGCAAGCAACGCCGCTGCCTTCATCTAGCAGGGGCTTGGCTGATGCAGGGGAGCTTTAGGATTGCTGATCCCACAGAAAAAAGCAGAAAGGGAAGCAAAGAGGGAATAAAATTACTCCTAAATCCTGAAAATGGAAAAGCATAACTCTAAACTGTAAGAGTTTCTTCTCTAATGTATGTATACTGCTAGAGAAATGCATTGCTCTGATGTTTGTGGGGGAAGGCATGAGGGAAGGGAAGAAAAAACTGTTTGGAGTGGTGTGTGCGCAGCTTTTAGTGGCCAAAAATAACGTGAGAAAAATGAGTGAAGAGACTGAGTAGGTGTAAAAAGTCAAAAGGAAAGAAAAATGAACAAAAGTAGGAAAAGAGGGGACTCCTGCATCTGCAAAGCATAGTCCAAATCACTGCACTAAAATGATATAGCTGCAGGATCCCAGGCTTTTATCCAAACAGGGACATTTCCAGACCAACTGCATGTTTCGGACATCTGTGGGACAACTGTCCTTATGAGCACAGATACCTTGCTGGTTCTCATGGATATTGGGAGTGATCTGGGGGAAGACAAACTTCTTTCTTCTCCTCTTAGGCAAAAAGAAAAAGCATTTGAGCCTCATGTATTTTGTCAGTGGGTCACAAATACCAACACTCAAGCCAAATGACTATAGAAACTGAAAAATCAAATATATAAACCCCCCAAATCCTGCCACATAGTAGAGAAAACTTAAATAGCACATTTTCCTATAGGAAACTCAAACTATGTTTCATACCAGTGAAGACAACCAGTTCAGGGAGAATCTGAACAGCTATGAGTAGAAGTGACATTTCTCCTGAGACTTCTGGATGTAGGACTTCTGCTTTACAGTGTTTCCCTTTGGGCTTCGTATTCCAATTGAACTTTTCCACCTATTTGTCATTTCCTTTGTCAGCTGAGAAGAAGGGATGGCATTTGTGGTTTTGTGCATGGCAGCACTGGGGAACAGTGTTGTACCAGCGGGTGCAGAATGAAGCCTGGGGAGATGTCTCCTGCAGGGAATTCTCAATGCTTCACTCACATTTCCATGTGCTCTTATCTTGGATGTAATGTCTAATCACCAGCCCAAGCCTTGGGCATGGTCACAAGCTCTGCACACCAAAATCTGCACAGCAAGGACTTAAACCCTCCATGAAATCTTTCACAGACACAAAGCTGAGGCAATCAACCTACGTTTGCTGACACCAAAGAGCTGATGTCTTCACAAAGCCCACCCTCACCCAGCAAGCCTAAGTGATTTTCCTGACTCTTCTCAGAGACATGTATTAATGTCACAGGGAAATCTGGATGTCTGAAGGCATACAAGTTTGTTTTCACCTTCTTGGGCTCCATGAGGGTGAGGAGTCACTGGAACAGGTTGCCCAAAGAAGTTGTGAAGGCTCCAAACCTGGAAGTGTTCAAAGCCAGGTTGGATGGGCCCTTGAGAAACCTGGTCTAATAGGAGGTGTCCCTGCCCATGGCGGGGAAGTTGGATCTTTTCTATACCTCTCAAGTTTTCAAGGAGCCATTTCATTCTAGGCTGGGCAAAGGAGAAATTGGTCATTCTCTCAAAGCCAAACTCTTTTCTGTTCTTCCCAGTACTGAATGAGATGCTTGTGAGGTACCACAATCAAGCAATGCTTCTTTTCACACATGAGTATTTGCTATACACCAGTATTTACAAAGCACTCCCTTTGATGAACGTATTAAAAGACCAAAAAAAATCCTTTCCCAAAACACACAATCCTCCCTCCACCCCCAAGACCTTTGCTTTATTAGCAGTTTACTGTGGGCAGACCTCATTCAGTCAAAGGGGAATCAGTCTATCTGATCTCTGTCATACTTTAAGGCCTTCCAGTTTGTCACTGATAACTGGGTAAACTGGCAGAACACACAGATGCAATCTGCGGCATCCCTCAGCTCTACACAGGGATTTAAGTCTTAATTGAACAAGTCAACTGGGACAAGAAACCCCACATGAAGCAGCCCACTCATCAGCCTAACTGCACTCAAATAATTAAGCTATCTACTTGACACAAACCAAACAGAAAGCACGTGCCTGCTGGCAGATGGATTGGTTCAGCTGGCTATTAGTGTAAGTTTTACACCTTTAGGATCTTCCTCCATTCATAAAGTCTTATATTTGATGCTACCTTTATAATGTTGCTTACAAACCTGCAACTGAATTGCTTACTACAAACTAAAAAAACATACTACCATTGTCCACTATGGGTGAGGAGTGGCTGGAGAGCAGAAGGACTTGGGGGTGTCAGTTGAAGAAAAACTCAACACGAGCCAGCAATGTGTGCTTGCATCCCAGAGGCCAACTGTGTCATGGGTGGCATCAAAAGCAGTGTGACCAGCTGGATGAGGAAGGCAATTCTCCCCCTCTGCTCTGGTGAGGCTCCACCTGGAGCACTGAGTCCAGTCCTGGGGCCCCCAACACAAGAAGGACATGGAACTGTTGGTTTCTGGATGAAGCCATGAAGCTGGCACACCTTCCCTGCGGGGACAGGCTGGGAAAGTTGGAAAAAAGAAGGTTCTGGGGAGACCTTAGAGTAGTCCTCCAGTACCTGAAGGAGGCTACGAGAAAGGCAGGAAGGGACTTTTGACAAGGGCTTGCAGTGATGTGATGACAGGTGATGGCTTTAAGCTGGAAGAGGAGAGATTTAGACTGGGGTATTACAGTGAGGGTGGTGAGACAATGAAATAGGTTGCCCAGGGACCTTGCGAATGTTCCCTCCATGGCAGTGCTCAAGGCCAGGTTGGACAGGGCCTTGAGCAACCTGGGCTAATGGAAGGTATCCCTGTCCATGGCAGAGTAACTGGAACTAGATGATCTTTAAGGTATTTTCCAGCCCAAACCATTCTATGATTTACAAATAAAATCTGAAGAAGTGAAAAGACACACAGAAGGTTACTCAGGAACTGCATGGCTAAACAAAGGGTGAAGTAAAATACTCCTCTGGAGCCCCCCACTCTGTGGAATTATCTTCCCCTTCAGGTAAAGTCTTTTTCCTATATTTTATCTCTGCAGACAGCGGTGTGAAGCACTTTTTGATTTATTCATGCAGGAAGAGAAGTGAGTTTGTTTCTTTCTCCCCTGCCACAAAGCTGCTATTTTGCCGAAAAGCAGATTTAAGCAGGGCTCTGTGGCAAGAGTTTAGGGGTTACCTTAAACTGGGACACAAAACTACCACTTTCTGACATCATTTCATGGTGTGTTCAGGGAAGTATTCAAGCGTGACATTGTATCATTAGGTATAATACAGCCATTGCAGAAGCACTGATTACTGCAATGAGAATTCATTTTCTTTAACACTATATGTGATAAGGAATGAATAAAACTCAGGCCAGGAGCACCACTGTAAAAAGGGGGGCTACCTACAGCAGGGAAAAAAACTGAAGATGCTTTTTGGCAAACTGGAGGAATAAAACATCAAGTAGGGTTCGGGGGTGCTGAGCATATCTGAAATTAAGATTTGCCCTTTCTTTAGATGTTTCTCATCCAGCAGCCCCATCTACATCCTATTCAAAGATGAAAACAGTTTCCAGCCCTCATCAAACTCAGTACTCAGAGGCAGAAACATCAGCACTAGGAGCAAGGCACATGTATTCTTTTTAGACACTCCTTTTTAAAGTGACAAGCAAAAAACACTTTTCACCTTGATCCGCTCAAAATATGCTTTTAGGTGACCCCTCTCCATGATTAATTTCATACAAGGTTTATTAGTCCTTGATCTAATGAGTTGCTTTGGTAAATTTAGATCACACTTGTGACAAACCCAAGCCCAGCTGGTGCTCACCAAGTCAATCCTTTCCCCAGCTCCCACATCCCATCTACAGCCAGACCTCCAGGACAAATGAGACTTTGCAATGCTACGCCAAGCAGTGCTTAGATAACTCCAGAAATTTTGGGTTCATCTCAGCCTCCAGGCCTCTTCTGAAGCACAAGAACAGTAACTTGATGATATATTAATACAACTCCCCAAATGGGCTCCTCTAGCATCATGTTAGTACAGGAGAACCTGTGATGGATAGCTCTGTACACAGCCAAGCACCTCAGGGGCTCAAGTGCCCACTGAGCTGAAGATAAAGGAATTATTTTCATATTTGATCACATAAATATCACTGGATAGATTTGCACAACCCACTCAAAACTTTCTGCAGGTACATGGAGTCACATCTGACAATCAGGTTTCAAAACATACTCAAGTGAGGCCTTTATAAACTTCTCATTAGAAGTACAACAATTGATGGCTTCTTCCACTCCCTGCCATTTTATCACACGCCTCTGCTTCTGCAGCCTCACTTGATTTGTGACAGGATGCTCTATAGCATACAAAGCATTAATAGCAAAGACACAGGACTCCAGCCCTTTGGTAATTTGGTGCAATGATGATAATAATGAAATTATGCTACTGAGCCAGTAAACCAGCTGAGGATATATGGACACTACTGGCAATCAGAGCTTTCTTTGCAGGTATTTAAAACTCTTCTGCAAGTGCACCTCCTGGTCTTCTTAGTTAATCTAAGCAGCTCCTTTCCTTTGCCCATGTAATTTGCCTAAATAGGTTTTTGTTTCTCATTTTTGCAACAAACTATTTGTAATACCATATACTTTATCTTAATGTCTTTGTCTTGTTCAAAGCCTTCCCAAATGAACTGGGTTGTAAAAAGTTATTACAGTGGCAGCTGGAAGTACTGAGCAGCACAACTACAATGCATACAACAATGTCAATTATTTACCAGTTCCCAGTTTGATTACTTTTTGGGTGATGACGACACTCAGGGGCTTAATAGGCACGTAACACATTTGTTTTATGTTCTACAGGGTCCTAGAATAAATCAGCCTTAAAAAATGCTGTCTGGTAGAAATAGAACATAACATTCAGCAGGATTACAGCAAAATGAGTGATGCAAGTTCTCCAGAAAGATTGATTTGTCATGATCTCCTACCTTTGAAAAAACAGTCCTTGCTATGGATAATGTAGATTTTTTTCCTCTGCAGGCAGGAAGCTTGATGCAGCTGGCAATGATTTTCATAGAATTTGCCATCAGATCCACACACAGGCATGTAGCTAGACTTGCAATTCTCTATGCATCTGCACTCAGGCTGGTTGGTATCCTTGTTCACCACACACTCACTCCCCCGGCCACAGTACTTCTTCTCACACGACGCATGGAGCCCATCCTGCCCATAAAGCACTGGGGAGAGCAGAAAACATCAGAGTGAGCAATACGTGCCTAATGAACCACGCTCATCTGTTAGAGCAACACAGGCGTTACTCAAGCAGGATCTACAATAGCAATAGGACAACAGGAAACAGCCTCAAATTGCACCAGAAGAGGTTTAGATCAGATATTAGGAACAATTCCCATCACAGAAAGGGCTGTCAAGGCCTAGAATAGGCTGCCTAAGGCAGTGGTAGAGTCCCCATCCCTAGAGAAACCTAAAAGCTGTGTAGATGTGGTGCTAAGGAAAATGGTTTAGTGGTGAGCTGGCAGTGTTGGGCTAACATTTGGACTTCATGACCTTAAAAGTTCTTTTCCACCCCAAACACTTGCTATACATGGCTTCTGGGGTGAAAAGTGCATCCTTTGAACAGCAGCAGTTTGAAGAGTGCCTTCGCATCTGTGCTGCCACACCTCCAGCTCTCACTCCTCACAACACTAAGCATGTGCTGCAAACGATCTACTGAAAAACAGTGGATGTATGGCCATTTCTTCATTTAGCCCTTTGCAAAACTAGACCCAGGAATAAAACCTAGTGAGGGTATTTCTGTACCCAAACTTTGCTCATGTGCTACACTTAGGAAGCAATTCTGAAAACTTACACTCCTCCAGACGCAACTCACAAGGAGCTTCATTTTGGGGCAGCAAAACGACCTAAGTACCAGACTTCAGCTTCTGCACCAGCGGTATGCATTCAGAGTCTTCCACCCTCAGAGCCAGAAGTAGAACATCCCCAAAGCTAAAGTTCACAGAGGTTTCACCAAAAGCTCAGAAGGACAGTTGATGAGAGTTTTTGAAAAAATAGCCACCAAGGAAGAGTCTCACTGAAGTCAAGGGAAAGTTATGGGAAGACACCTCTCACTGCAAAATCAACCATCAGCATCACTCCTTACCCTCTGAATAATGACATCTGATGAAAAAGAACTTACTACTACATCCAAGAATTTACTGGATGTTCAGAACATTGTCATGCTGTTTGATGCTATTAAAAGGTTTAGGAAGTTGTGCTTGTGCTGTAACATCTTCTGCTTCTGAAGCTTCCTCACTTAAAACACTTCCACCAGCACATTATAGTAGCTCATACAGGACAAGGTGCTTCCAAACAAGCCACTACTCAGAGCAATAATTACCATTATACTCAGTCAAGAGAGTTCCAGGAAATTAGAGTATTCTCTGCTAATTGGAGTACACGAAATTGAGAATCACTAAGGGATGCTGCAAAAGACATAATTAAAGCAGGAATAAACATTTGGTGGTGCACACCCTGCTGCCTGCTTCGTACAGCCTTCCAACAGTGGCTGCCCCCAGTTGCACCATGCCACGCACTCAGTCTGCACCAGCAAGTCCATGTGGAAGCAAATCCCTGCTGTCTACATTTGCTACATGGAGGTTTGGCTCTCAGAAAAGTTTCCACTTTGTGAAAGAGCTCAAGTAGAAGCACTGCTCCAGGGGTGTTTCAGCACCCAAAGACAAATCCTACAGCAACTGCAGCACCACATTAATCCTCCAAAATGCACACAAGACTCTTCCCTTCAAAGATTGCCTGAAATCATACCAGGGGACATTTAGGTTGGAGATAAGGAAAAATCTATTTCCTGAAAGAGTGGTCAGGCATTAGAACACACTGCCCAGGGATGTGGTAGAGTCACCATCCCTGGAGGCATTCAAGAAACATGTGGACATGGCACTTAGAGATGTGGTTTAGTGGCCATGGTGATGTTAGGTTGATGGTCAGACTCGATCTCAGAAGTCTTTTCCAACCCAAACAAGTCTATGATTTTACAATTGAAGTTTCTAGTTTGGGCTCCAGTCCTGATCTAACCTCTAAACTTCAGCAGTAGAACTGGATGTCCAGCTGCCTGTAGGAACTCACTGTTAGTTGAAGACAAAGTGGCTTTTTACATGTAAATGTAGTAATTCCCATTCCTGCAGTGTAGAAGCAACTTTTTATGAGTAGCAATATGACAAAGCTATTTGGGTTTGGGTTTTGCTCTGTGATGGGTTCATCTGTTTGGTCTTAATTAAAGCCAGTGCTTGTCATGAACCCAATCTACCCTTGGAACTCTTTTGGAGTTTTGATGAAGTATGGAAGAAGGTTGCATTTGGGAGTAAAAAAATAATCTGTGAGCCTTTATCCTATCTGTAACATATTCAGTGGTGTGTAAAAGGTAGAGGAGGTTGCTGTCTTTATAAATTAATGAACAGCCAGAGGACACGTGCTCCAGTATGACAATATCATCTTTATTTTCCTATTAAAGTCTTCCTTTGAGATGAAGGCAGCCTTTTAACAAGCCTTTACATAATTTTATTTTGTTCTCCACTGGAATCCCAAATTTCTCAAGGGTAGCCAGAAATCAGTTTAAGAAGTCAGGTGTTTCCCAGGTGTAACAGTGAGTCCAACTGTTAACCTAACACCACTCTGGGCTCCACCAACCTCACAGGAAATAATTTGCTTCCAGTGTTCAGATAGAACCTCCTGGGTTCCAGTTTGTTCTTCTTACTCCTTGTCCTGTCACTTGGCACCACTGAAAATTGTCTGGCCCTATCCTCTTGTCCCGACCCTGAGCACTGACCCTGGCCCCATCCTCTTGTCCTGACCCTGCTGAGCACTGAGAAGATTCCCCTCTCAGGCTTACCCTTTTACCCAACTTAGATGTGTTTAAATAGGAGTTCTCCATCTGGGAACACAAACCAAAACTGTAACAAAAGGAATGAAGCAAAAAGGCAATCAGGCTTTCTGTGGCTTCTCCACAGTAATCAGAGTGGATCTGGAAAAGATTTTTATAAGCTGGTGCTTAAAAAAAGCTTTGTTATCATTAAAACCTTTAGAATTTCCACAGCAGCAGGCACAGCCTTTGACTCCAGCAATGCCAAATTCATGTTAAAAATCAAAATACCAAAATCTCCTGAGGCTCCATGAGGTTTTTTGTTGCTGCTGGTACTTGTGGTAGGTCACATCTAGGCAGGATGCAGCTGTGGCCCTGTCCAAATATGACTTGAGACATTAAATCAGAGCGGCCCACCACAAACGAAGAGGCAGCACAAAGCTTCCATGAGATGCATGGTGCTGCCCCCAGCTGGTGCTAGCTCTGAGAGATCAATTTTGAGCCATGGAGACAGCACAGGAAGTGCTTTGTTATAGTTGCACTTAAACTACATTTATACAGACAATAGCAGCTCCTGAATCTTGATTTTTTTGGTATGTTTAACATCAACAGCAGCTTTCCAAATAAGATATGTGTGGACATGGCACTTCAGGACATGGTTTAATGGCCATGGTGGTCTTAGGCTGATGGTTGGAGATCTTTTCCAACTGAAACAATTCTATGATTCTGTGTTGTGATGGATAAGCCAAATGCATGCAGAGGTGAAGATCCTGCCACTAAGAGGAGGATGCTTGACCAGGCCTTCCTTAAGCCCTAATCCTTCATGCTTCTCTGATCTACAACAGACATCATAAATGCAGATGGCTTTGGCAGTGACATCTCCCAGAGGCCATATAATGAGCATTCCTAAGAACATTTTCTAGAAATTTGGGAGCAATTAGTAAAGTAAATAAAGAATATTCAGACACTCCTTCCAGGAGCTGCAATTTTTGCACTGCTCAGAGATGCTTTGACCTTCTATTTTATTACAAGTCAGGAAAAGTCAATATTTCTGAGCTTGCCGGGTTGAAGGAATTTTAATGAGTTATTGAGTCAAAGAGTTAATCCACCAATAAAAGACTTCATTTTTTTCCCCCTTTCAGATTTACAGTGATAAAAACAAAAGTTTATCAGGGACCAGGAAAAACGATGTTTTGTAGAGCCTTTTGCTTGACATTGTGCACACACTTTAACCCCCTGAGCACTGGTACATGAAATGTAGCTTCAGCACTGGGACATTTCCTATTGGCATGAAATGCTGGACAGGCAGGGGCTGTGCTGGTGTTAGGAAGAAATGCTAAAAAAGGATTGAAGTAGTGAGCGCTGGAGCTCCTCTCATCTCTATTACATGTTATGAGGGAAAAAGCTTTGGAGGAGATCTGGTCTGTTCTCCTATACTGAACTGTCCTGCTACTTGAAAAATCATAGAAACATAGAACTGTTTCAGTGGAAAAAAACCCTAGGATCATTGAAACCAGCCACCAACACAAGACCACCATGGCCATTAAACCATGTTGCCAAGTAGCATGTCCACACGTCTCCTGAACATTTCCAGGCATGACGACTCCACCACCTCCCTGGGCAGCCTGTTCCAATGCCTGACCATTCTTTCATGAAAGAAACTTTTCCTAATATTCAACCCAAGCCTCCCCATCACAATTTAATGGGGCACTGGGGACAGGCATAACTTGGAGCTCCCGCATCAAGTCCTTCAGAAACACTGTTGCACATTACAAATATTCTAACAAAATGAAAATAACATCAAATCCTCTGAACCATGATAAAAACATTCACTCTCTAAATGTAGCTGTTGCTTCCATCAGGTAAATGGGTGAAGTAAACTGGTCATGAGCCATTCCACCAGCATCCTGACATCAATTTTTCAGCATTCTTCCTTTTCTATATGAAATAATCTTCCATGGTCTAAAATGTCACACCTGTAAGCACTGTTTACTGATGGATAATATATGCTGCTGCCACACACAACACATACACACAGATGTATCTGTCCCAGCATGCATTTACACACATCTACTCATACACAGATGATGCACGTTTGCCATTCCCCACACATTTCACTTGCCATAACTTCACTTTGGCCAAAGATATGAAGTCAGAATTTGCAGCACAGCACCTTAAACCTTCCATCCACAGCACAACTTTAATAAACAAGTCATGGTTGGAAGTAACAAAAGTTCAGAGGCATGACTGCTGCACCTGGCTTCTGCTCGCTAGCAAATTCATGTGCTAGGTACATTGTCAGTATGCAATGAGAAAAGAAACACAAAGCAGGGATTTTATAATCATCTGCTCACCGAGTTCCTCAGTTTTTCATTGCATGCCTGTTATGAATTTGGAGAGGGAGAAAAGCCACAGTAAATCACCTGGAATAGGGGCATGCCACCAGTGCATTCATTATCTCCATTACCAGCCTTTGGAGCTGGCATTTATTTATTTTTATAAAGCAAAAGCATTGACTTATCCTGAAGAAAAACAGAAAGTGAGATCTGCTTCAAGCACAGGTTTTGCTGTGGACACAAGGCATTTTATTTTCAAGGTCCAGAAGAAAACTGTGGCTCTGTATGTGTGTGCACATCTTTGAGCTGGATGGAGAGAGATAAAGCAGCCTTGGAAGAAGAGGCCAGAAAATCAGTCACTTTTACTAATATAGATATTCTACACAAAACAGAGGATGACAACGGAAAGCCTCACAGAATCTCAGCATGATGGAGTTTGGAAAGGACCTCTGGTGACCATTCAGTCCAAAGCCACAGCAGCTTGTCCAGGATTACAATATCCAGCTGCATTTGGAGTCTCTCAAGAAAAGGAGACTCCACAACCTCTGTGGGGACCCTGCTCCAAGACTCTAGAACCTTCATACCAAAGAAGTTTCTTTTCCATCTTGAGATGGAGCATCCTGGGTTCCAGTTTGTGCCCTTTGTCCCTTGTCCTGTTGCTGGGCACCACTGAAGAGTCTGGCCCCACCCTCTTATCCCCCCTCCCTTCAGCTTTTGCAGAGCATTGATCAGATCCGCTCTCTGGCTACTCTTCTGCAGGCTAAACAGCCCCAGGTCTCTCAGCCTTTCCTCCTCACAGAGATGCTCCAGGCCCTTCAGCATCTTCATAGCCTCCATTGCACTCTCACTGGCAGTTCCCTCCCAGGAACAAAAACTAGCAAACCTTTCCAGCTGGCCACATTATGTCAGGAGGACGCTTCCATAGTTTAAAAAACAATATAAAAACTGGAAAAGAAATTAAAATCTGCTCCAGAAAGGAGTCCTGTGACAAACAGTTACATGGACAACACCGTGGGGATGGTTTAATCTGTGTTTGGGTTTTAACAGCAAATACAAAGTGGAACTGCTGAACCAAAGTTCAGCAAGAAATTGTGGTTGCTCTGCAAATATCACCAAGGAAGTACTAAAAAAAAAAAGTCAGGAGAAAATTTTCTACATCATTTTTTACATCTAGAAATGAGGATTAATGTTATTTGCTCTGTTAGGACTATGAAACCCATTAGAGATGATAGCACAAAAAGGCAGTCAAAAATTTCCAGTAGCTATGCTGGCCTAGTGTAATTAGTCTTATTTTAGTCCTGTTTCAAATCCAGTTAACCATTATGAGATCAAAAGTTTCATTAAATATTATTTTTGGATGCTATCATGACATACGTGGGCACTGAATGAAGAAAGAGGCAACAGGCATGCACAAATCAAAAGATCCCAATTAAAGCACCCAGGCAGATTACTGAGAAAGAAATTCCAGACAATATATGAGACATGAAATTCTACCACGAAGAGTTTGCTTGATTGTTCTCTTCTTGGAAGAGCTACTAAAGAGGAGATTCATAAAGTAGCTCTTTACTAAATATTTATCTAATATTACCTATGACAGGTACTATGTAGTAAAGGTAATTTTAGTACATTACACAAAAATGATCCAAGAGCTGGAAGACCTCTGCTGTGAGGGCAGGCTGAGAGAGTTGGGGATGTTCAGCTTGGAGAAGGCTTCAGGAGACTATCTGATGACCTTCCAGTGTTTAAAGGGGCTCTTCAGAAAACTGGGGACAGACTTTTTATCACAACATGTTGTGACAGGACAAGGGGTAAAGGTTTAAACTAAAAGAGGGAGAATTAGACTGGAGAGAAGGAAAAAAATTCTTCACTGTGAGGGTTATTAGGCATTGCAATATTTGCAGTCTTTCAAGAACAAAAGATGCTAAGTTTCTACAGTATCCTACAGTTTCACAGAAACCTCTCCTTTATCTTTGACTCATTAATTTGCAATAAGACCATTTATCAGAAAGTAATTGCATTTGTTTGTTGCAATCCTCTTTTCCTCTTACATGTACACAACTCAAATTTTATCTCAGAATGCACAGAAAGATGCTTGCAGCTTCCTATTTATTTTCTCATCCACTACAGTTTACAAGGCTCATTGAGGAAAACCAACAGAAACAGAAAGCCAGCTCATCATCATGGTTGTCTCCAGGAAAGAACACTATTCTGATTATTTATTTGGGGTTGGAAAGAGGAATAGATAACAAGTTTCTATAATTAATATCCATTCATCTTCCTTATTATATTATTCCTGAATGCCACTCTTCAAAAACCACCAAAACCTGATTTGCATCAAACTGTACAAGTGCCACTACATGAAGTTTGAAGGTGATTGATTGTGGAGACCTCAGCCTCATCACAGTGGTGTCTGGGTCAGCACTTCCATTAGCATTTCCTTTCCAGAGGTGCCCATCGCACGCTTGAGCCTTACAAATTATGTCCTTTGAAAAACACATTTAAAGCTGTGTTTCTCCTCCAGCAGCCAGCAGTGAAGCTCTCAAGCCAGTCTCTTTCCCAGAGAAAAGCTCTCATCCTCAGAAGGAAACAAGCATGAAGATGCAAATCCACCTGCATAAGCCAACTCACTTTTGGGCTGGTAAGAGAAAGTTGCTCACTACAACTCCCTGAAAGGAGGCTGGAGCCAGGTGGGGGTTGGTCTCTTCTCCCAAGCAGCAAGTGACAGGACAAAAGGAAACGGCCTCAAGTACCACCAGGGGAGGATTCATTGGGCATTAGAAGAAACTATTTCTCAAGCACAGGCTCCCCATGGAGGTGGTAGAATACCCATCCCTGGAAGTGTTTAAAAGCTGCAGAGATGTGATGCTGAGGGACATGGTTTAGCCTCAAATTTAGTAAAGTCAAATAATGTTTGGACTGGACGATCCTAATAGTCTTTTCCAACCACAACAATTATCTGACTAATAAGTCTATGGAACCTTTTACTGTCCCTTTTTGCATGTCCTGTCTCCCAACTAGGTTAGTTTTCAAGGATCAAAGTTTCCAGAGGGAATCTGTAGCTGCATATCCGTACAATCTGCACCTCTACCATACAGCACTAGCCATAAATGAAAGCAGACAGCTGGGTGAAAATTAGGGATTGGATTCATTTTGTGAGCCTATTTCCAAGCACTGATGTTTTCCTGTAAAAGCTGCCATGTGCTGGGAATAAATGAAGAGAGGTGGGGGAAAAAAAAAAAAGAAAGTATTAAAGCTCTTTAGTTGTAATGCAGTTTGCGTTAGTGCAGGTGGCTTGTATTTGGGTGTTTTTCACTTCTGCATGCTTGAATCATGGCTCCTTTCCTTGATGGAAGAGGATTAGTGCCATTCCTGCATCACCTCTAAAGCAGCATAAACCTCCAGCTGGAAACTGTTGAGGTTGCAAAGTGTCTTTTCACATTATTTTTTTTTCCACCCCCAAGACATTTCATTTATGTTTCCCAAGTAGATGCCTCAGAGCCTCATAGATTACAAGCACAGGAAGGTTACCGTATCAGGAATTGTGAGGCAAGAGCCAAACAGGTCCATTACAGGGAGAATTACAATCAGGCAACCAGTGTAGAAGGATGTATGGCATCTGTGTTGGGATGCAGAAGAAAGGACATTTTTGTAAATCACTTTTGAGTCATTCTTCAGAAAGGGAAATAACTGGTTGAGGGACCTTCTTACTGACTCTGTGCCACCAAGTTGTTTGTCTGTATGTTCCCTCTTGTCACCTTTAATGAATCATTTCATAGAATCACAGAATGGTAGGGGATGGAAGGAACCTCTAGAGACCAAGTCCAACCCCCCTGCCAGAGCAGGATCCCCTAAGTCAGCTCACACAGGAACACATCCAAGCAGATCTTACTCTCTGGGCAGCATGTTCCAGGGCTCCAGCACCCTCACAATAAAGAAGTTTTTCCTCACGTTCAGGTGGAGCTTCCTGTGTTTCAGTTTGCATCTATTGCCCTGTGTCCTATTACAGGACACTACTGAAAAGAGCCTGGCCCCTTCTACTTGACACCCACCCTTCAGGTATCCATAAGCATTAGTAAGATCTCCTCTCAGTCTTCTCTTTTCCAAACTAAATAGCCCCAGGTCTCTCTGCCTTTCTTCATAAGAGAAAAGTTCCAGTCCCTTCATCATCCTCATGTCCTCTGTGGGACTCTGTCAATATTTCCCTATCCCTCTTGAACTGTGGAGCCCAGAACTGGATGTGATTCTCCAGATATGGTCTCACCAGGGCAGAGTAGAGCAAGAAAACTTCCTTTAACCTGCTGATCACACTTCTTAATGCAACCCATTTGATTTCATTTCAGGGCATCACAAAATTGTAGCATGCAAATGGTCTGGGGAGACAAAAACCACAGAAGGAACCTGCAGTAATGGAGCAGCAGCAGCCCAGCTGCTGCCCTCACATGATCTCCAACTCTTTCTCCTTTGATGGTTCAGCATTGCAAAGAAAATTAGCAGGGAAAAGATGAAGCCCTGAGGAGCATCAGTTTGAAGAGTCATCAGCCAGTACTGTGTAAAAGAAAAGTTTCTTAGATGTTGTCTACAACCCTGCTGTGATCTCCAAGAGCATCAGAGCCAACCTGCTGACCACCCACAGTTCACAGCAGGATATTCTGCATATTTTATGTTTGACCTGGGTGCATGCTGCAGTGGCTGAGCTGGCGAGTAAATTCCTTCTAAGGGAGAAAAGGAATTTTGGTATTGCCCATCTATGGTGGTCCCATGGAAGAAAAACTCATTCTTCTGAAAGGCCAGTGTCGCCTCATTGGGACCGGGAGAAAGCAATGAGCATTTTCCTACCACCAGCTGTGCTGGCACAAGAGAGGGGAGCCAGGACAGTAGATGGGACGCCAGCTACACATCCCACAAAATACCCCAGCTACAATCTAACTATTTTCCAGGTGAATCTTCTTCAAAGCTGCTGGAACCATCTCCTGGAAGAAAACTGTATGTGTTTTACTTTTATTTGAGGTTTTAAAAGACAACTACTGCCAGAAAGACCCAATCATTTCCAATCACAACGTGAAGCAAACCCCTCTCTGAATACAAAAAGTGGTGGAGCAAAGCTCTGCTCAAACCTGCACCCAACCAGGTGGTTTCCACACAGAGCTGAAACTATTTTTTACAGCTGCCCTAAAGCAGAAGAGAAACTTGAACTGCAAAGTGCAAAGTCCCAGCCTCACTCACCCACATCTCCTCTAAACTAGAGGTGAGATCTTTCCTCCTCAACCTTCTTGTCAAGGAGTCATCCTGCCAAAAAAAACCCAAACACTGCAAGAGAGAAATTAAATTTGCTGCATAAACAGGAGCAGAAGGATTTCTGCCTCGCTGCCTGCAACAGGCAGGGATGCACAGGAGACCAAGGCATCCTACATCTCTGTCCCTGCGTCCAGGATTGTGTCCCACCTTGGGAGGGACAAGAACACAAGAGGGGCACAGGCAGAGAGCCAAAGCGTCACAGAGCCAGCATCCACCCCAGCTTATGCCAAACATTTCATTACTTGAAAACCTGCCCAGCTTTTTGAGCCCAAAGGGAAGCTTTCAAAATTAGCCAGTTGCTAGAAACTGCTTTAAAATTAGTGAGAACAGGATGTGTCTTTAAAGTATTATTTTTGTATGTGTTATGCAATGCTTTTCAGACAGGGTTCATAAAATCCCTATCAGGAACAAAGCACATTTGATTTAAAGTGATAGTAAATGAAAACTAAACCAACCCTGCCAGTGAAATAGTCACAAAGGTACACATTGCACTGAGACTGCAAATCATAGAATAACCTAAATGATCAACAAGCACAGAATCCCAGCATGGTAGGTTTGGAAGGGACCTCTGGAGATCATCCAGTCTCAACCACGTGGCTGAAACAGGGTCACCCACAGCAGTTTGCCCAGGATCACAATGTCCAGCTGGGTTTGGAATCTCTCCAGAGAAGGAGACTTCACAATCTCTCTGGGCAGCCTGCTCCAGAACACTCACACTAAAGAAGTTTCTCCTCATCTGCAAATGGATACCATCATACTCCTGCCCTCCTGCATTTTGTGGACACACTACTTTGTGTGTCTGCCTGTTGCATCTGGGGCCAATGTTAACACAGAGAAACCTTCATCTCGTATAGGACAGCATCTTGACATTTTGGTCTCTGGCAGCAAATGCATCCCTATAGTGAAGAACCTGCTGTTCATACCAAGTCTTTGAGGCTCTGTCTTGAGGGCACATCTCTTTCTCACCCCCCTTCTGAGCATTCTGGGCCCCTCAGTTTAGGAAGGATGTTGACTTGCTGGAGCGTGTCCAGAGAAGGGCAACAAAGTTGGTGAGGGGTTTGGAACACAGCCCTATGAGGAGAGGCTGAGGGAGCTGGGGTTGCTTAGCCTGGAGAAGAGAAGACTCAGAGGTGACCTTATTGCTCTCTACAACTACCTGAAGGGAGGTTGTAGACAGGCAGAGGTTGGTCTCTTCTCCTAGGCAACCAGCACCAGAACAAGAGGACACAGTCTCAGGCTGGGCCAGGGGAGGTTTAGGCTGGAGGTTAGGAGGAAGTTCTACACAGAGAGAGTGATTGCCCATTGGAATGGGCTGCCTGAGGAGGTGCTGGAGTCACCATCACTGGAGGTGTTCAGGAGGAGACTTGATAGGGTGCTTGGCTGCATGGTTTAGTTGATTAGGTGGTGTTGGATGATAGGTTGGACATGATCCTGAGGGTCTCTTCCAAACTGGTTTATTCTATTCTATTTCACTTTGCCATCAGTTAAAGAAATTACCCCAACTATGATTGAGGATTTATCTCCTTAGAATGACAGAATTCTTCTGGTTGGAAGAGACCTTTCAGATCAGTGAGTCCACCTACTAACCCAGCACTGCCAGGTCACCACTAAACCATGTCCCTTGTAAGACAGTTCAGTGTTATCTCCTGGAAAGTCACTCCCATCTACTAACAGTTTGATCAACAATTTGGCTTCTGAATATCAGAATTCAAGATCTCTTCCTATTCCTGTATAAATATCCCCAGTACACACCCAGTCCTGCCACATTGCCTCAACCTGCACCAAGCAGAGACATGGTTTAATGGCCATGATGATGTTAGGTCAACAGCTGGTCTCAATCTTAGAGGTCTTCCGCAATTGAAACTACTGTATGATTCTATAAGCAGTTGGAAATATATGCATCCTAAATTAAATATATGCTCCTACATTAATGGCATTTTTTTACCTCCACTTACCCTCCAGCAGTTATTTCTCTCTCTGCTTCTTACACAGAGGACAGAAGAATCAATGCCATTTCTACCGCATTAGAAGCCTTTTACTCCCTCTGTATTTGCTCTGTGCTGAAGGCAGCATTTTAACATGCATTTACCTGATGGAAGAGTTACAGGCTACTGAAAGGATAACACAGTAAAATGAAAAAACCTACTAAAAAGCCACATTCAAAGTGAAAAGCCTTTACACTTCACATGCTGTTAAAACTGGCTCAGAGGGCATCATTGCAGAAATGGAGCATTGGCATTGAAACACCAAAGGCAGCTGATGTTGAGGTTTTTTCATTCTGAGCAGAAATATCATCAGTTTCTCAGGCTGAGAGTCATGACATAAAAAGATAAATCCAGAAGAGGCGAAAATAGATTCATAGAATGGTTTGGGTTGGAAGGGGCCTTAAAGATCATTCAGTTCCAACCCCCCTGAAACGGGCAAAGACTTTCCACTAGACCAGGTTGCTCAAGGCAACCTGGCCTTGAACACCTCCAGGGTGGGGGCCTCCACAACCCCCCTGGGCAGCCTGTTCAAATGTCTCACCACCCTCACTGGAAAGAATTTCTTCCTAATCTTCAGTCTAAATTTGCCCTTCTCAAGCTTCAATCCATCCCCTCTCATCCTATCAATGCAAGTCATTGTAAAAAGCCCCTTGTAAAAAAGATAGAAATCAGTAAGAAAATCAAAGCTTTCTGCAGGGGATGTATTTTTATTTCTAACATTTTAAACATAATTAGAATTTTCTGACTTCTCACGGCTGGGTATCTTGTTTGGCAAAACTGCCCAGTGGGACAGAGCCCTGCAGCAACCCACAAGGAGCTTTAGCCCCTCACATGGCATCACTGCCATCCACAGCCACACAGAGTCCATCCAGGACTTCTCTTGGAGCCTGCATGCAGGGTGGTGGGAGCACACCTCATTCATTCACTCCAGGAACACATGCAGAAACCCAAATCTGAAAGAGAAGATGTGAAATAAGAGGAGATGTATTCAGAACCTCCCTTTGAAAGTGCTTTGTACAAGAGATAAAAACAAGCCAAAGCTGATAAAAATCAGCAAAAGACTGTTTCCTTCCAAGTACAAAGGCACCAAATGAAAACAAGAGGGTCATGTTTAATAGCAGAAGAGGAAATGTTTGGGATAAAAAGCAGGAATAAGCTGCAATCATCAGTCATCAACATCAGAGTATTCTGGGTAAAAGCAGCATTATGGAGCTTTTTTAAGAAAGAGAAGGGAATAAAAAGCATTTTGGCGCAGGCCACACTTCACAAATTTCACTAATCCACACAGATAAGGCAGAACTACACAGAGTATACTACAGGGTGTGCATAGACACCCTTGAGGCCAAGGCAGTGCTTACATCTCAATGCAGGTTAGACCAGCGCCACAAACGCCCCAGAAAACCAGAGCCACCAGTTGAAAAACAAAACATCATATAAAGGTGACCCAGCATGAAGATGGCAGCTTCAGTATTTCAAACTGAAAGCTGGAATTTGGCTTTTCTACCAGCTTTTGTAGTTCAAACTCCTTCCCTGGTCCCTTAGAAAAACTACACAAATCCAGTCATTCTAGAACCATGGGATAATGCAAGAAACTCCCCAGTTTGTCTTCCCAGTCTCAGCAATTCCTTTGGATTAGCACATACAGATCCCTGGCAGTTTTGGACTAGCTGTAATAGCCTGAGGTAATGTTTACTTTCAGAAACATTTGCTTTGCAGACAAGAAATTGGAACAGGCTGCCCAGGGACATCATGGAGTCACCATCCCTGGAGATGTCCAAGAAACCTGTGGACATGGCACTTCAGGATGTGGCTAAATGGCCATGGTTGCGTTAGATTGAGCTCAATCTTAGAGGTTTCTTCCAACCAAACCAGTTCTATGATTCCATAAGAATTGTGTTCATTCACTGCCAGCCCGGCCCCTTACATCACACCATGGCTCAGAAAGGCCTGACTGGTAGCCCTCAGCCATGGCTGAACAGTGCAGCCCTCCTCAGACTTTTGTTTTCTCCACATGTGGTTCCATCTGATCAACTGCAGCACAAACTGACTTCAGCCCACTGGTAATGGGAGAACACATCCAGCAGGCAAAATCCAGCTGGCATTTTGTGCTCACAGTAAATAGGATTACTGGCAGCAGCGAAAAGTGCAGTCCTCTGCTGAACAACACACTGGGGATGGCAGCTGCTTTCCAGCCTTGGACTACAAATACCATCCTGCCAAAGCTTTCTGTACTAATGGGGACTATTTTCTCTATAGGAAGGGAAAAGGCAGGGAAGAATTCAGAGAAAATTCAATTTTTATGCTTCCGAGTCTCCTATTGACGAGTGTGTGTTCAACTGCACCCGTTCCCATTAACGCCCAGCATGGGGAGATCCAAACAGCTTCAGAGCTGCTACAAGCTGGGGCTGTCCAACAGATTGAGGAAATGCTTGAAATTACTTGGAATTTTTCTGTGCTAAATAACATAGCACAGCTTTGTTAAGTCAAGAAAACCTGCACTTCTCCGCAGAAATATTTGTCTCTAGCTAAAACACAAACCAGAGCTGCCAAGTGGTCCAGTTCATAATCCTCCCCAATGCCAATGGGAGCTACATTTGCAGAGCAGGTCTCCACAGGGATCCCAGAGCGTGATTTACTGACTTCAACATGACTTGCAGGCACTAAATGGCTGCCTCCAGGTTACTCAGGTGGAAGAACACGCACAGTGCCCATGTGGGGGGTGGGGGGTGGAAATGGTTCTGAAACTGTCAATGAAAAGAAATCCCTCAGGACTCACCATGAAACGGAGAGAATGACCTGCCAGTAAGGAGGGGAGATGGAAGGAAAAGGGAAAATGAGCAACAAACCAAATTGCTCTCAGTGTGTGACGGCAAGAGTTGTCCTGAACTTAAATAGTTTCCCAAAAGTTCACATTTAAAGTCATGGCTGTCTCAACAGCACCTACTGGAGTGGCAAAAACACATGAAAAATTAAAAATTACAAGATCTCTTCCCATTAACTGCCTCTGCTATAGGAACAGGGCTCATATTCCCAGGGACAGAGTTTAGAGATGAAAACAGGGATAAAAACATGTTTTACTTCCTTATGTGAAAACTCAAAGCATGTCCCTGGATCAGCAATAAAGGTGTGACCACTCAGGTCAGGGGCAGTGTCCCTAAGCTGGCACAGGCAGCTTTGTGAGCTAAAAACCCCTTTAAGGGGGACTCCAAAAGCTGTGTGGGACTTTCTCCTGCTTTATTTGTTCTGCATATGTGTTAGCCACTTCAGTTGATTGGATATTGCAATATTTCTGTGGGATTAGCCAGCATCACATGAGGTGCAGACGTACTGAACACCATTAGCAGCAAACATGCAGTTATTAGACAGAAGAATCATAGAATCTGAATTATTTCAGTTGGAAAGGATCTTCAAGATCAAGTCCAACCATCAACCCTAATCCACCAAGCCCACTAGTAAGCCATATGCCAAAGAACTGCATCTACAGAGCTTTGAAACACCTCCAGAAACAACTCCACCACCTCCCTGGGCAGCCTGTTCCAACGTCGGACAACCCTTTCAGGGATTTTTTTTTTCCACAAATGCGCAGCCTAAATCTGCCCTGATGCAACTCTTGTTCTATCACTAGTTACTTGCCAGAGAGACCAACACCCACCTGCCTCTATTCTCCTTTCAGGGAGCTGTAGAGAGCCAGAAGGTCACCCCTCAGCCTCCTTTTCTCCAGGCTGAACAACCCCAGTTCCTTAAGCTGCACCTCACCAAACCTGTTCTCCATAACCCTCATTAGCTTTCTTGCCCTTTTCTGGACATGATCCAGCACCTCAATGTCCTTCGCAGGAAGGACAAAGAATTTTGTCCCAAGTTCTTTGGAGTCCAGAGAACTGAATATTTTGACAGAATGAGAGGAAATGGCCTGAAATTGTGCCAGGGAAGGATTAGGTTGGAAATTAGGAACAATTTCTTTCCTGAAAGAGTGGTCAGGCATTGAAACAGGCTGCCCAGGGTGGTGGTGGAGTCACTGTCCCTGGAGGTATTCAAGAAATGTGTGGACACAGCACTTGGGGACTTGGTTTAATGGCCACGGTGGTGTTGCATTGACAGTTGGACTCAATCTTGGATCCAAGCTAAACAACTCTACGATTCTGTTTGAGGTGTGGCCTCGAGTGAAAGAATCCTAAGTCATCACTCTTGCTTAAAGAAAATACTGCATTTTGGAAGGGAAAGCAAGGATCTCCTTCCTTCCCTTCCCTTGCATTTTTCCCAGCACAACTACTTCACACGCTCCAACTAAATAAATGCCTGAATGTCTTTGAAGACATAAATTGGGATACAGCAAAGCAAGCTGCTAACACTGAGCTTTGTAGTGCACGGTCCAAAGGGAGTCCACGGCAGGGACAAGGCAGAATGCATTAAATCTCAATTAGATCATAGTACACAACAAAGCACACAACATTATCATCAGATTTGCTCACCCAAGGATTAAGTGCTTGCCTTTAGAGAGGTCTGTGCTTGCAAAGTGTCTTGGGGACTGAGCAGCTCTTTGTGGTTAAGAGCATGCACCAGTCTGCATTCTTGTAATGAACTGCACCCATTAAATGCAGCTCAAAACATGGAATTTTACATGCATGTATCCCATAGACAGGCTTCAGGCTGTGAACAGACACAGCTCAATTTTGGAAGTGCTTCCCAAATATTTTTAGCTAATTTATCTTCCTGATGACTGGCTGGAGATGACTGTCAGCAATAATCAAAACAGACAAACAAAGAAAACCGAAAACAAAGCTTAGATGGCACACTTCAAACCAGCACAACTCTGCTAAGGCAATGCTCTAGGCCTTTTTAAAGCAATGGGAATGTTATTTTTTCATAGAAACATTTTGGTTGGAAAAGACCTCCAAGATCATCCAGTCCAAACCATCCTCTGGCTGTCCCAAGCCTGGTGCTTAACCATGACAGCACCCCATCTCTGCATCTTTTAAACAACTCCAGGGATGAGGATTCAACCACCTCTCTTGGGAGCCTGGTCCAGGGTTTGAGAAATCTTTCATGGAATACGTTTCTTCTGAAGTCCAAATTAAATCTCCTCTAGTGCAACTTGAGGCCATTTCCTTTGTTGCTTGTTACTTGGGAGAGGAGAGCAACCTCCACCTCACTTGAACATCCTTTCAGGAAGACGTAGAAGATCTCCCCATACACTTCTTTTCTCCAGGCTAAACAAACCTCCAGGCCCTCAATGTCCTTCTCGGAGAGAGCACTTGGAGTATTTGAGGTGTGGCTTCATGATTGCTGGGTACAAAGGGACAATCACTTCTCTCATCCTGGCCACACTTGCTGATACAGACCAGGATGATGGCGGCCTTCTTGGCCACCTGGGCACAGGCTGGCTCATATTCAGCTGTCAATCAACATTCCCAGGTCTTTTTCTACAGGGCAGCCTTCCAAACACTCTTCCTCAAGCCTCTTATTAGGCTCCAACCCTGGAAGTGTTCATAGACAGGGTAGATGAGACCTTGAGCAACCTGGTCTAATAGGAGGTGTCCCTACCCCTCTCAGGTGGTTTGGAACTAGGTGATCCTTTCCACCCAAACCATTCCATGATTCTGTGCTTATGAAGTCATTATTTGCAAATGTGTTTGTTATACAATGCTGAGTGTTAATAAGCCTTCATAATTAAGCATGCAAACAGTTTACCTTCAGTATTATCAACACCAGCAGCTGAAGTGCAGCTGACAGCCTGGCATGCAGCCATGGGCAGGCAGGGCAGGCAGGCAGCACCACCCAGCCTGGGTTCTTGCTGACTTCTGTGTGGCAGTTCTGATGCACCAGCTGCTATGTCAGCACCTCCTACCATAGGACCTGCAGGAGAACTTATTTGACCGTTTATAAAGATTTGTTCAACCCATCCTGATCTTCTCTAAGCCAAACTAAGATTCATGGCCATACAACTTCATAGCCCTGAAAGGCTTTTTTAACCAAATGCTGTGTTTATTTCCCTATACCACAACACCTGAGTGTACTCATTTCTTCCACCTAGTCACTTCTCCACTGAAAGAGTGGTCAGGCATTGGAACAGTCTGCCCAGGGAGGCAGTGGAGTCACCATCCCTGAAGGTGTTCAAAAAACAAGTAGATGTGGCACTTTGGGAGATGGTCATTAGACCATGGTCACAAAGATGTTGGGTACAAGGTTGGACCTGATGATCTTATAGGCTTTTCCAACCTTAATGATTCAGGTTAAGGGTTATCCTGTTGGACAGCAGCTCTATGGAGAAAGACCTGGGAGTCCTACTGGACAGCAAGTTATCCACAGGACAGAAATTTGCTCTCGTGGCCAAGAGCACCAAGGGCATCCTGGTGTGCATCAAGAAAAGTATGGCCAGAAGGTCTAAGGAGGTTCTCCTTCCCTTCTACTCTGCCCTGGTCAGAGTACACCTGAAATATTGTATCCAGCCATAGACTCCCCAGCTCAAGAGACAGAGATCTACTGGAGACAGCCCAACAGAGAGTTACAACCATGACTCAGTGACTAGCACATCTCTCCTACGAAGAAAGACTGAGAGAACTGAGGCAGTTTAGCCTTGAGAGAAGACTAAGAGGAGATTTTATTGATTTCTATAAATACCTGAGGGTGGGTGTCAAGATGAAGGTGCCAGTTTCTTTTTGGTGGTGCCCAGTGATAAGACAAGGTTTAATTTGGAGCACAGAATGCTCCCCCTCCACATGGGGATTAACTTCTTTACTGTGAGGGTGCCAGAGCACTGGAGCAGGCTGCCCAGAGAGGTTGTGGAGTCTCCCTGTCTAGAGACTTTCAGAACCTATCTGGATGCATTCCTGAGTGACCTGCCCTGGCTGATCCAGCTCTGGTGGAGGGTTGAAGTCCATGATGTCTGAAGGTCCCTTCCAGCCCCTAACATTCTGTGATTCTATGATTCCACAGCTCTAACCTCTGCTGTCTCCACTCCAAGCACAACTTCTGCCTAAAATCTTCCAGCACTGGGCATTTCAAGTACTATCAGCAAGGACAGACCTCACCAGGACAAACAGTTTGCACTTCACTCACTTAATGAAGTGCAAAACTCCAGGGCTGTTTGATTAAAGAGCTAGCACTTGTAAAATCAATATACTAGAGAGTGAAGCTTGCTTCATATTCAAGCATGGGGGAAAGAAAAAAAAAAAAAAGACAGGAAAAAATCAAGTCTTACATTTTACGTAGGACCCAAAAGCAACAACAGGAGCACAAACAGACCACCAGGGACTGGTTTATATAGTTTATTAACACCTGCACACCTTAAACCGCACATGATTCAGTAAATGCTGCAGAAAGTATCTTCAAAGTGGCAGCACCTTGACTGACTTCTGCCACACACTGCATTAATGTCTTTTAAAAGATTTCCCTTTCTATGGAGCAGCATGAGGAGTCAAAAATTACAGCAACACCAGCAGCTTCAGCAGGAGGCCAGTAGCTCTGGAGCATCAGACTTTAATTTGCACCAGTCAAACCTGTTTCCTCCCCACAGGAGAGTATTCAGTCAGCTAAGTGTGTGGCTTGATGAACACGCTCCACTGCCACACAGACAGGCTGGAGAACATCAAAGCAAGGCAATCATAATATTTTCATTAAAACCAGGAGCTATTATTCCTCCCCACAATAAAGCCTGAAAGACAGGCTCTAATCTCCACAGTGGAGGGCTCTCTTGAAAAGGGACATCACGTCGGCTTTCAAAAGCCCACCTGGGACACAGAGTTCACAGCTACAAACCCTCCCAGCCTTGGTGAGTTGTGAGGGGTTTTTATTGCACAAACCTGGCATCAAAGCATCCACCCTGCCCCAAAACAGCTCTGAGCTTCAGATGTTAGAACTCCCTCAATGGTTAGGATACAAGCTACATGGTCACAGCCCAAGCTCTATTCTGCATCCCCCTGACTGCACATGGTGAGATTATGACTGCTCAGTGCACTCGGCACACACACGCACTCACAAGGGAACACTAAAAGCAAATTCTGGCCCTGTCTATCATCCATAATTCAAGAGAAATCAGGGTTAGAAAAAGTGCATGAGCAATTGACATAATTTATATGCTGCAAGTGGGAGAGAGTTGGCAGGCTCTCGCACCATAAAGTTTAAATAACGGTAGTTTAACACCAGATGTAGCTGCAGCTGTCCTGAGCGGAACACCATTAGCTCCATTACGGCACCGAGTAAACCCTTCCTTAGCCCACACCCCCTGCCTTATCCCACCAGCAGCTTGCATAACACAGGATTTCACCAGGAATAACCAGCCAAGCACACACTACTCAGTACTAACTGCATGACAAAAGAAGGAACCAACAACTAATGCACCTTGAAGAAGTCCTTTACTGTGAGGATGGTGAGACACGAAACATGTTGCCCAGAGAGGTTATGGATGCCTCATCCCTGGAAGTGCTTAAGACCAGGATGGATAATGCATTGAGCAACCTGGTCTAGTGGGAGGTGTCCCTGCCCTTGGCAGGGGGCTTGGAACTAAATGATTTTTAAGGTCCCTACCAGCTCAAGCCATTCTATGATGGTTGGGACTTTTTACAAAGGCTTGTAGCACTAGGACAAGGGACAATGGCTTTGAACTCAAAGAGGAGAGATTTAGATTGGAGATTAGGAAGAAATTAGCATAGTGAGATAGTGGAACTGGTTGCCCAGAGAAGTTGTGGATGCCCCCTCCATGGAGGTGTTCAAGGCCACGCTGGGTGAGGCTTTGAGCAACCTGGGCTAGTGGGAGGTGACCTTGGCCATGGCA
Source organism: Dryobates pubescens (assembly GCF_014839835.1). NCBI lineage: Eukaryota > Metazoa > Chordata > Aves > Piciformes > Picidae > Dryobates > Dryobates pubescens. Next base: position 8,229,858 of record NC_071627.1, read on the forward strand.
GAAGAGTTGCCACTGGATGATCTTTAAGGTCCCTTCCAACCCAAACCATTCTATGATTCTGTGATGCAACTCATTGTGAAACATGAGGAAAGGAAGGATAAAAAGCATTGGCATCTCTCTGCAAATACAACTGGTCTTCCAGCGACAGCACAAAGTTCTGGAGAGGCTGTTGTGAATTTGCATTTTGATCGATATGGTGACATCTACCTTTGGAGGATAGACTTTCTTCCCATTATAAACTAACAAAAATTATTCTTCTTTCCACTGACTTTACACAAGGGATTATCAAATTAATTCATGTGTGCACACACTGAGGAGTATTAATTGATTGTTCAATCTAAACCAGCTTCCAGTCAATATTCCTTACTGAAACAAGAAAGCTGGAACAGGGGCTGCTTCCTTCCACCATACTCAGGCTCATCCACAATATATTATAGAATCACAAAATCACTTAGGGTGGAAAAGACCTTTAAGACTGAGTCCAAACATTAATCTAACACCACCAAGTCTGCTGCTAAAACATGTCCCTCAACACCAGATCCACACAGCATTTAAATCCCTCCAAGGATGGAGACTTCATTTCCTTGGGGAGGCAGTTATCCAAAGCTTTACAACCCTTTTGCAGAAGAAATTATAGCTCATGTTCAACCTAAACCTCCCCTGGCACAAGCTGAAACAGTTTCCTCTTGTTATGTCACTTGCTACTTGGGAGACCAATCCTCACCTGGCTTCAACATCCTTTCAAGGAGTTGCACAGAGCAATGAGGTCTCCCCTCAGGCTCCTTTTCTCCAGGCTGAACTACCCCAGGGTCCCTCAGCTGCTCCTCACCAAACCTATTCTCCAGACCCTTCACCAGTTTCCTTGCCCTTCTGTGAACCTGCTCCAGCACCTCAATGCTCTTCTTGGACTAAGGAGGCCAAAACTGAAGCAAGTATTTCAGGTTTGGCCTCACAAGTGCTGAGTACAGGTGGCCAGCAGAAGTAGAAAGGCGATTGTCTGCACTATTGCTGACACAGGGCAGAATGCTGTTGGCTTCCTTGGCTATCTGCGCCCATGCTGGCTCATAGTCAGACTGCTGTCAATCAACACCTCCAAATCCTTTCCCACTAGGCAGCTTTCCAGCCACTCTTGCCAAGCCTGGAGCTTTCATGGGGTTGTTGTGACTCAGGTGTAGGACCTGCCACTTTGCCTTGTTGAACCTCATACAACTGGCCTTGGCCCACAGATCCAGCCTGTCCAGGCCCCTCTATAAAGCCTTCCTACCCTCAAACAGATTTACAATGGCAAACCTAAACTTCCCAGAAATTAAGGATCTGATGAACCCAAGAATATGCCCAGGCACTGTGAATTGGCTGCCAAAAGTCCCACTTCTAAATTAGCTTTTTCAACTGATTCATTCTCTGCCTCATCAGTCCCTCTGCAATTAGTCATAGGCTGACTCCAAAGAGGCAAAATATAACTGATATCACCCACAAATGTAGAACTATATTTGGTGAATGCCTAGCCTAAAAATCCCAAGCCAAGCCTACAGACTGGCAACGGTTCCTGCTCTGCAGCCAAACTCTTGTAAGCAGAGGAATTCTGCAGAAATCACATGAGAACTCAAAGACAGAGATCTCTTAACCAAAAGAATTAATAAAAACCATTATTATCCCCTTGATTTCACAGCTCCCTCCACTTACCAGGATGCCACCATGCCCGTATCAGCCTAAACACCACTTTTCTGCAGTTAATGCTCTAATACCAGATTTGCAGAGGTTTATTTCCTTCCCTTGTGCTGTGCTCAACTGACAATTAGAGCTAAGCTGTGTTAAACAAAGTCAGCATCAGCACTGAGCCTGAAGCTCTGGTCAAAAAGTCCCTTTTCAACATCTCATGTGCAGATTCAGCACTTCCACAGTAGAAAGATGATGAGACACTTCCCAATCTATTCTTGACGCACCAAGCTTGGTAAGCACACAGCAACAAAAGGTGTTTTTCACCTCCTCTGATTCAGCTAACAAGCCTAAGCAGCAAAGTAGAGCAGGTATGAAGGGAAGTGGAAACACTGGCCTAACTGTTGGCTTTTAGAGGGGAGGTTTAGATTGGACATTAGGAAAAATGTCTTTATTGAGAGCAGTCAGGCATTGGAACAGGCTTCCCAGGGAGTCACTGTCCCCAGAGGCATTCAAAGAACACGGAGACATGTTGGAACATGGTTTAGTGAGCATGGTGGTGGGTTAATGGTGGGACTTGATGATCTTAGAAGTCTTTTCCAACTTATACAGTTCTATAGAAATTTAGCCAAGAGCTGAAGCATCATAAACCAGGGAGATGGTGGAGTCACCATCCCTAGAGATCAAAGAATGTGGACAGATCACACTTCAGGACATGGTGGTCTTAGTTTGAACATTGGACTTAATGATATTAAAGGTCACTTCCAACCAAAATGATTCTATGATCCAATCAAAACAACCCAAAAGGCCTCAATCCCTCTCTTATTTTCAGCCCCAGCAGCTCCAGCACTTTCTAATTGCAGGGCTTCCACGGAGTTGGGTCTCCAGCCCCAGATGTGCTAAGCAGGTCTCCATACTATCTGAGGGAACCAGGGTCCTGGAGCTGTGGGGGCTTTTTTTCCCCTCTGCTTCCTTCTCCTTCTGGGTCATGATCTAATATTCTTATCTGAGCTTGCAGAGCGCCAAGTCTAGACAAACTGCTGGCTCTCTCCCCAAGCTGCACCCAGGAGCACACTTCTGTGTGGAAAATAAAAGGTGGAGGGTTGAAATATGGCCATGAGCATCCCTTTTAAAGCAGCCACATGAGCTGCCAGTGCAAAGCGCTTCACAGGGGATTTACAACGTGCATTTTTCTACCACATGGGAGGGGGGGTGGGGGAGTGGTTGCAGGTAAAACATAATCTAGGTTTATTTATGATTTATTTTCTTTCTTCCAGTAGCTGGAGAAGAATTTAAATTTGGTATTTCCAGCCCCTCTCTGAACAACTGAACCTCCACAAAGTTCATTGAAAGCTCTGGACTAGGTTATCTTCTGACTAACAAACAACAATATATGGCATCCTTGCTGCCACCTTATCCTGACATAGTGTTGAAATTAGTGGCACATCTGGAAGCAGGGAACATTTTGAGCAACTAAATAAGATGAGTGACTTGCTAAAATATCTTTTTCTGAGCTAGATAGCCTACAGCTGAGGAATAAAAACACAGAGGGGAAAAATCCACCATAAAATCCCATACTCTGACCTCAACAGAAAAATGCAGGACTTCTGCAGCTTTATTTCTGCACCAAAAGGCATCTCTGCATGAAGTCTTGTCCCTTTGATTTCTTCCCAAATCATGTGGATGAGCAGAGCAATGGGTGCCTCAAAGAAACAATCAACCTCAGGAAAACTAATCATTAGGGATGTTTTATATTAGGGTCAGTGTAAGCAGCAGTGTCAGAAGGGCTTATCCAGTACAGGCTGCTGCAATGATCTCTGCGTGCTCTTAAGGGACTCTGGATAGTAGAGAGTTATCCAAAAGCATATTCAGCAGGGGACAAAGCCCCCCTGCCACAGAAGTTCTTCTCTACTCATCTGAAGGGGAAGAAGTTCCTTATTGCAAGTCACAATTACTCCTTGAAGTACTTTGATCATGCTTAGATGTGCCCATCTCAAGCATGTGCCTCACTTCCCTGATGAGAGCAGAGGAGCACAGGCCAGGGCATGCAGCTGCTCCTCCAGCAGCTGGAAGTATCCATCACCCAGCATGAACTAGCCCAACGCTTATTTGGTTTTCCTACTTAAGGAGGAGGAAGAATGATGTCTTCTAGCACAGACATCCCACTTCTGTTTTCCTCTGCTGCCATAAGAAGCCTCACACTCTGTCTCCTGGGTCACAGCACCAGCATGCACTCAAGCCTACGCTGCCACACACTCTGGGGGAGCACCAGCCCCCAGAAGGGACTACTTGGGCCACACACCCAGCAAGGCCCTTCAGACGTAATCTGGAAATGGCAGCCAGCACAGAAAGGACATTGCTCCTCAGCAAGCATTGGCCAACTCACTCAACACTTCTCCAAACCACAGAAGCTCAACAGAACTATCTCACAGCACTCATGTCTCAGCTGGCCAAACTCCTCTCTCCCAAAAGCAGACCAGATAGTATCCTCAACAGTAGGAAGGAAGCCTGATGTTGAGGCATGCCAAACATCAAACCACATCAGTTGTCTGGCCATTGCTAGTCTAACACTCCAGAGTTTGCTTACCTGGGACATCTATGTCTGCCTGGCATTTTGCCTCCTGCTCATTATTCCCAGTTCTCTTCCATACTAGTCCTGTATGACTACACCAAGGAACAGCAAGGAAGCAACTGGGTTTATCAGGACTGAAGGCTCTCCCCAGCTGCCTCCAATCAGCACCACCAGGTACAATGTATTATCTCTCACCCCCACCTGAGCGCCATAGTATTCACACACCTGGTTTGTATTGCAAAAAGAGAAAGTGTAATCAGGTTACAGGGCAGAAATGGATTTCTCACTTCAGATGAAGTACCAAAAAAAGAAACCTTAGATGTTTAGAAGCACATGGGGGCAAAATTTCAGACTGTAAGAAGAAGTGCAGGAGAATCATCCACCTCACCCAGAGCAAACACTACAATTCTGACCACTTCCACAGGACTGCATTAATAGCTCCGCTCATCTTCAGCTGCATTTTGCCTCACGTTTAGTATTGCTGAATTTAATGAAAGTGGGGGTCAAAGTGTGAGTGTGGATGGCAAATGCTGTTTTTAACACCTACCACAATTACAGAGAAACTAAAAATCCCTTTTCATTTCCTGGAAGCATCATCAGGGTCCCACCCTAAGAGCAGTGGGTGCCTTGCTGTTGGTATCAGTGGGAACAAGAACTCCTGGTTGCATTTATTCCCTCCAGCCTGCCAAGCTACATTTACATCCCTTTCCCCAATAGGAAGAAACTTAACCAACCTGGAAAACAACAAATCAATGCTACTTGCATTGTTTTTCATGTCTGACTACACATTAATGCTGTGTCAGACACCATCAGCATCAGAACGGGCATCAGATTTTGCCAGAGCTGTAGCATTTTCTGAATGGAAAAGGAAAAGAAGGATGAGGAAAATTATTAATTGCTGAGGATGTTCTTTTGTGCTGAGCCTTCCCTGTGATTTGAGCAGGGCTCCTACCCCTGGAAACAAGAACTGGGAGATTTTCCCTGCTGAGAACAAGGCTTTCCTTACAGCACAACAGGTGGATGGAGAATTGTTTTCTTTATGGGTTAAGATGATCCTGAAGGCCCAGCTGGGTGACCCTGCTCTCTGCACTGAATCAAGAAGTTTCTAAGCAATAACATTGATCTAGAACTCAACATTGTACTGCTAGATAAAACTCTCATTCTTGTAAGTACAGCAGCCACCTTCCTACCACCAACAAACTGACAGCTTCTAGTATTTGCTTGCCACACTTTAATCAGTTATGGTTAGCAGGTGAGAATTGTTTGTAACATTTTCATGTTCAGGTTCACAGAATCATTGAATGCTTCAGGTTGGAAACGACCTTTAAAGCTGATCTAATCTGACCCCCCCTGCACACAGCGGGGACATCTGCAACTGGAGCAGGTTGCTCAGAGCCATAAACCACTTCACCTGGAATGGTTCCAGGGATGGGCCATCTCCCACCTCGCTGGGCAACCTGCAACACAGTCTCACCACACTCAGTGCAAAAAAATTTTCTTCTTTGTATCCAGTCTAAATCACCTTCTTTTAGTTTCAAACATCAGCCCTTGTCCTGTCACAACTGGCCCTGCCAAAAAAATCTGTCCCCAGCCACCTTCTTGGCCACTTCATGCATTGAAAAGCCATCAAAAGGTCTTCCTGGAGCCTTCTCTTCTCCAGGCTGAACAACCCCAACTCTCTCAGCCTGGACTCACAGCAGAGGGATTCCAGTCTTCCCAGCATTGCTGTGGCCTCCTCTAGCTCTGCTCCAACAGGTCCGTGTCTTTCCTGTGCTGAACACTCCAGAGCTGCCCCCAGCACTGCTGGTGAACAATCAGCAAAGCACAGCAGAGGGGCAGAGTCCCCTCCCTCTATGTGCTGCCCACATTGTTGGGGATCAGTCCAAGGCAGTGGTGGAGTCATCATCCTTGGAGATACTCAAGCAGTATGTGGACCTGGCACTAGGGGACACGGTTTAGTGTTGTCCCTTCAGTGTTGGGTTGAGGGTTAGATGATCTTCAAGGTCTCTTCCAACCAGATGTATTCTGTGATTCTGTGACACTGGCTCTGGGCTGGGAATGCATGGTGCAGCTCATGTCCAGCTTTCACCTGTCAGTACCCCCAAGTCCTTCTCCTTAGAGCTGCTCCAGATCACATCCTCCACCAGACTAGGATTGCCCCAACCTAAGTGACCTTGCTCTTGGCCTTGTTGAACCTCCCGAGGGGCACAGAGGCCCACTTCTCATGGTGAACTCATTTCAGAAGAAAACAGCTGCACTTACAAGCAGCCCTCAAGAACATACAGCAAAAATATACAGATTTGTGCCCATCTTTTCCTTGTGCATTTAGCTGCATTTCAAACTGCTTCTAATTCATGATTCTATACAGCTCTGTGTGCTGGTCACTGCTGGGCTCCCCAGGAATCCTTCAAGCCAAAGGGACAAGGCAAAGTGTCACGGTCAAGTATTCAGAGACAGAAACCAAGGAAGCCAGGTCAGTGGAAAGATTTAATTCCTTACCCCTGAATGCAAAATGGATATAGAAAAGGAGAAAATATATACAGCTGTATGCAAAGCAGGCTGAGTATGGAAAGGCTCCAAAACATTTGGGTAGCAAGCCATATCCCACTGAAAGTCAGAAAAGTCAGTAAAATTGGTTTATGTCTTCCCCAATAAAACTTTAGAAGGACTATGGTAGGATATAAGGACTAAAATTAATGTCTCTTTCCTTTCTTTTTTTTTTTTTTTCCAAGAGAATATTTAAATTTATTTTACTACTGGAAATTTGCACAGCTAAGAACTTCCAGCAAACACTGAAAAGACTGTTCACAGAGAGCACTTAACGTTACAGGAGACAATAAAAAGATGGGGGAGATTTGCAGACCAAGGCTGTCTGTCCTATTTAAATTAAAACATAAACCCCAGGTAATGTATCCTCCCTGTTAGCTCTCCTGAAACACTAACTGCGTTATACTGCCCCAGGCTTTGGAGAGGGAAAGGGTCGACATCTTTAAGGAAACAAAAATACACCTCCTCAAGGACAGGAAGCTCATGGCTCTACAAGATCCTTGAGATTCTTAACAAGCTTTCCTGCACATTATAGATCTTAAAAATGCTAATATTTAATAACTCTTAAGGACCAATAATGTCAAAAAATCCTTTATTAAACTCACCAAAATGCCTTTTGGATACCCATAATCAATAAAAAGTCCTTGAGATTCTCACAGGAGCAGTCCCAGAGGTACAGCACATCAGCTTGGCTGTGAGCAAAGGGGAACCCCTCTGGCCATAACACAGAGCCCTATCCCAAAGGGACAGTGTCAAAGTGATGCTCCCAGGTCCTTTTCACAGATTGGATTTGGTTGGAAGGGACACTCAAGGGTAATCTTGTCCAACCCCCCTGCAGTCAGAAGTGAACCTCCAACTAGATCAGGCTGCCCAGGGCCACATCAAGTCTGATCCTGAATGTCTCAAGGGACAGAGCCTCAACCACATCCCTGAGCAACTTGTTTCAGTATTTCACCACCTTCATTGTGAAAAACTTCCTCCTGATGTCCAACTTAAATCTCCCCTGCTCCATTTTCAAAGCATTGGCCCTCACCTAGTCACTAAACATTCCCTCCCCAGCCTTCCTGGAGGTACCCTTCACATGTTGAAATGCAGCTCTAAGGTCACCCTGGAGTCTTCTCCAGGCTGAACAGCCACAATTCTTTCAGCCTGTCCCTGTAGGGGAGGTACTCCCACCCTACGATCATTTTTATAGTTCCCTCTGGACCTGCTCCAGCAGGTCTATGTCCCTCTTTTCCTGGGAGTCCCACAGCTGAAACCAGTGTTCCAAGAGAGGTTTCACCAGAGCAGAGTGTCTCTCAATCTGCTGGCCAACGCATCCTGCTGAACAAGAGACCCAGTAGGAGCTGAATGCTGCAGCAGCAGGTTCACTCATGACACAGCAGGGATGTGTTACAATCTGGCTTGGAGCTGCACTGGCAGGCTGTAGGTCCCCTGGGGTGCCCGGTCCTGCTGGCAGTGACACTGGCATTAGCACCACCCAGTCTGTGCCAAAGCCCAGCTAAATCCAGCAACTGGGAATGTGTTTCAGATGGGTTAAGCTTTAATCATTTCCTTCATCAAAGCTTTGCAGCCCAGTCATGTTACAACAGTTTACAGAATATCAAAGCTCCACATCTGAGCTACAGTATTAGAAGACTGAGAGCAGCCATTTCAGTAATTAATTTATTTTTGGGTGGCTTTTTTTTTTTTACTTCTGCATATTTGAGCAAAGCTATTTTTTTCCATCAGATATGGTTTTCTAGCTGGGAAAAAAAAAAAAACTCAAGTGCATTACAGCATCTTTAATCTTTGTTCACACGCCACACTGAACTTCTTTGAAATATTCAGAGTTCAAGTGATTGATTTTGCTTCGGGCAAGTCTCACTCGCATGTAGCTCTTCTGAGTGCGTAGACTTGGACTCAGAAATCACTCCTCATCTACCTGATCCATTTACAGATCACTGCACCTTGAATACAGAGTTCAGTTTTGAGGCCTTCACTCCAAGAAGGACACTAGGAGGCTGGGGCAGAGCCAGAGAAGGGCAAAGCTGGTGAAGGGTTTGGAGAAGAGGTCTGGTGAGGAGCAGCTGAGGGAACTGGGGTTGGTCAGCCTGACAGGTTGTTTTTCTCCAAGTCCCTAAAAGGAGGTTGGAGACAGGTGGGGTCAGTCTCTTCTCCCAAGAGACAAGTGATAGGACAAGAGGAAATGGCCTCAAGTTGCACCAGGGGAGGTTTAGGTTGGACATGAACAATTTCCTCCCCTGAAGGGCTGTCAAGGCCTGGAACAAGCTGCCAAAGGCACTGATGGAATCCCCATCCCTGGAGGGATTTGAAAGCTGTGTTGATATGCTGCTGAGGGACATGCTTTAGCAGCAGACTTGGCAGTGTTGGGTTAATGGTTGGTCTGGATGATCTTTTCCAGCCTAAAAAAAAATAAATCTGACTCTACCTAAGAATGAACAAACATCTATTAATACAGATCTAAAGCCCAGAAGACAGAGAGCAATCAGTATGAAGTAAAGAACAGCTGACAGGAGGACCAGGGATGGAAAATGCTGAGGCCCATCCCCTTTGTCTTGTTCGTGACTTGTTTCTTTTTTTTTCCCCCTCAAGGATTTCATATTAATTTTATCTCTGCAAATCATATAGGAATTTATCGTCATACTCCTTCAAAATACCATGGAAATATTAACCACCCCTGTTGGTTTTATCACTGCAGGAATTAATGAATGTTATTCTTGATGCAGAGAAGTTTCCATAAGCAACCACAGTGAGCAAATCCTTCTAAAGCCCTTGTATTTTCCTGTCACATCATCATAACTGTTGGACAGGACCATGCCAGAATAAGGTGGAGGAGCAAGATGCAGGCCACAGCAAGGAGTGCTGAATTTTTGAGACAAGAGACTTATCTCCCAGCCTGGTGACTAATGATCTCATCAAAATGCAGTGCTTAATAGCAAATGGAGTCTTTGCACAGCGAGGAGGTTAGAAATCACCATTGGAAGCACTACACTTGGATTGCTTCACCTCATCCCAAACCATTGCAGCACCCAGATTTCATATGCTCTTTACAGACAGAGAAAAGCACTCTTGACCATAAGTGAACTCAATGAAACCCTGTGTTGAAGGCACAGCTCCCCACACCTCATTTTCTCTTAATTCTGTAAGATTCAGCTGTGCTTTTCCTGCCTTCCACTCTGCCCAGTGACAGCAGACAGTATGTGTCATGTAACCGACTCTGCTGGGTCCTGCCACTGCAAAGCAAGATGGTCAGATTAAACCTTCTGCCAAAGGCACACGCAGCTTCCCCACTGAGTTTCTGGGGGATGACTGCCGAGGCAGAGCCTTCCCTGCTGCCTGGAGCTCAATGCACAGCCAGGCCTCCTGTAGCACAGGTGCCATCCATCAGATTCGTGTCAGCAGCCTTGGTGCAAAATCAGGACACGTGTCCACAGAGGGTACCACCGCATCACTGGATGTGGAAACATTCAGAAAGGGAAAAGCATTAAAAAACCCCTAACATAATATTTGTTCTTTTTACTAAGGTCTTCAGAAGAAAAAAATGATAGGGCTTTTTTTTTTTTCCTTAATGAAAACAGATATGCATGAAGACAAGAGGCAAAAGTATTCATACTTATGACACCTTAAACAGACCCTCAAGGTTTCCTGTCTTCAATCTAACTCAGCCTCTAATAACCTATTAGCATGAAAATGACAGTTGAGTCAATGTAAGCTTAGATGTCTTTTCATGATACAATGTCAGTTCACACTGCAGAGAATCTTCACATCAAGTCAAGATAGAAAAAAACAAAGAAATAATCTAAGCCACCCCTTGAAATCTTCTAGAACTTACTAAAACATTTGAATGCTTTCCAAAATAAATCTTGGCACTTCCCTCTGAATGCAATTAATACTTTTCTCCTTAAATTACACATGCTGGTGCATATACTGAAGCATAAAATAACTAATCCTTGCACGGACTGTCCTTTTCTGAACTGTATTGTCCTTGCTCTGTTCCTCTGCCCTCCTTTGTCATGTTAAGCTTGCATTTCTATTAGTGGGAGTTATCCCTCCAGTTTCAGTGACAGCAGTATTTACTTCAACATGGGCACCTCTTCCATCCCAGACTGGGTCCTGGGGGCTCCTGGTTACACTGTGCTTTAGGTCTAACTTCCAGCAGAGTCAGGTTCTGTGGATCCTCCCATCACAGCTTCATCCACTCATCCAGGACTGCTGCTCATCACAAGACAGAACACACGTGGCAGGAGCTGTTCACAAGCCTTTCTGTTGTGCTGGCATGCTCACTTCCTAATTCTCACTATTTTGGTGCAGCTCTCAGAACACAAAAGGAATTGATTCACAGCTCAATATATTGCAAGGTTCACAGCAGCAGTAATTTCTATATCTCCTGAAAGGCTTTGAAATAAACATGGTGCTCAAATGCTGATGGGCATGAATGATCCTAATTTCAGGCAGAATTTGGCTCCACTTTAGTGGTTGAACCAAAAACTTACAGAATTACCTTTTCCACAGCACTCAGCTGGCACTGCTGCAACTTGCCATCCTTTTTGTCCCTGAAAGATGCAGCAGATGGAGTTTATTTAAGCCACACAGAGATGGGTTTTGCCTTCAGGCATTTTGGCAAACTGTAAACCCTCACCAAGAAGCACCTGCTGAAGCTGCTTACAATCTGCCCGAGCTGCAGCTCTGTCAGCACCATGAGCAACAGATCTGCCAGACTTCTGGCATCACAAATACACCTTTCCCTTTCAAGGGCACTGCTTCATATGGCAAACCAAAATGCAGGTTCAGCCCCCAAGTCACCACCTGTATCAGGTACCACTAGGACATCTATCCTAGTTTGAGCTGGACCAGAACTGATTCTGGTCAGTACTGTGCTCAGTTCTGCTGCGGAAAGGCTCTGCTTTAGACTTGCTTCTGGACAGATCAAGGGCAATGCCACAGCTTGTGCCACATCTTGGGAGCAGTAAGTCAGAGGTGGCCCCAGTGGGGAGGAGCAGACAGGACAGGTGACCCTCAGCTGACCCAATAAGGGATTGAGTTCCATGGATGGCATATTCAGGAGAAAGCTAAGGGATCACCAGGGTCAAATTCTCCTCTTCTTCAATGCCCAGCATCTGAGGAAGAAAGAGGGGCTGTCAGAGTGTGTCTATCACTCATTTAGGGACTGGCCCAGCCTCAACCTTTGACAACATGCCAGACAAGTATGGCCCAGAGAGCTTTTTTTCCTCACAGGATGAATCCACACAGTGGGCACAACTTCAGCAGAGCCTTACCTAAGATTTCCTAAGATGCACATCCAGACATCCTGCTACACACACTGCAGTTTGCTGTATCAAGATCCTGGATCTATGCATGAAACTCTTGACACTATTAATGAGCAAGAAAACATCCATGTGCCAGCTTCTCTAATTACTTGAAGAGCTGGTGCTGTCTCTGATGGAGAGTGGAAAAACCCATAAGTATCACCAAAGAGAATAAATGATACGTTTTCAAGCATGACACCATCCCCTATCAGCTCTTTGAATGCATTGCAAATTTAATTGCAATTTCCTCTGTGGTTCTCTGTTTTTGAGATTACAGACAGGTCCTCTGGGCCTGTGAGGAGGCAATGCTGGGTATTTACCTAACAAGAACATTGGAATTCAGGGACTGAAGTAGCTTCATTAGATTACTTCACGCTTTCCAAATGATCAAAGCAGATCTTAATTTTTTATGAAGAGGAAAATTGCACCTTTTTGCATGGTAGAGCAACTGGGTTAATTGTCAACATTAATGTTGTATTTGTTTCTCAAAAAGCCACCAAGCCGTTCTATCATAAGCTAATAAATATGAATCAAGGCATAGTCCCTTCAGAGAGCAAGGAGAGCTACGCTGGGTCCTTCCTTCAAGCATGTTCAGGCACCACGCAACTAGTTTGGAGTTGGTATTCCAGTCCTGCATTTGTATGCTCAATCTCCCACCTGCTCATTTTTGCACGGAGTGGGAAGCCTCAGAGCATCGCAAATATGAGAAGTTTTATTGGGAGGAGGCTGTCGTCTGATTTTCCACATTCAGCTTGAGTTTTTTTTTAGGGAAGAATCAACTGTCTTCCTTTCTAGCTAAAAACATACAGCATGTTTTGAACATTCCTGAAGCCTTCAATGAAGCCTAAATGTTCTCCCAAGAGTCTCCTTAGTAGTTCAGTAGCCTAACGGTCATAGCATTGACGTCCAGATTTGTAAAGACACTACAAGAATCATCAGGTGAAGTTTCACAGACCGGATTTAAGCAACACACGACTAAAAAAGCCTGCCACTGTAAATATGTACTGAATTTAACACCTGCCCTTGATGAGGTGACATCCATGGCTGCTCTCAGTCAAATGGAAGACATGGGTACGGAAGACATGGGTACGGAAGACATGGGTGTTTTGGCTCCACAAAACCCACTATTTCAAGCTCAGCTGCCTGGTATCAGCAAAAATTGCTGATAGCTCTTCACCTGTGGAGTTTTAATCTGGACCTGAATCAACTTCTGCAGTGGGAAGGGACCACCAGACAATTTGCTGATACCACCCATGTCTTTGCGAATCTACAACATCAAGCAATAATGCAACCACCCCATTCCTCCAGACACCCTTCTCACTTGAGCAGAAGTGACAAATTACATCTAAAAAAAGGAACTTTAGTGAACAGAAGTAAATCTCTAATGAAGGCAGTATTGATAAAAGGACAAGTGCAGGGGCTCTGCTCCCAACTCATGTAATTAAAAAAGGAGGCTGAATGGAGACCTTATTGCTCTCTACAGCTACCTGAAAGAAGGTGGGAACCAGGTGGGTGTTGGTCTCTTCTCCCAAGTAACAAGAGTCTGAAAAGAGGAAATAGCCTCAAGTTGCACCAGGAGAAGTTTAAGTTGGTTGGATTCAAGAAGAAACTTCTTCACTGAAAGGGTCTGCAAACACTGGAACCATCCCAGGGAAGTGGCTCAATCCCCATCCCTGAAGGTGTTCAAAAGTCATAGAGATGTAGCGCTGAGGGACATGGACTAGCATCAGGCTTGGCAGAGTTAGAGAAGGGTTAAACTCGATCTCAGAGGTCCATTCCAAACAAAACAATTCCATGATCCTATGAAATACCCATGGACTGCTTCCCAGCTTCCTAAGGGGTGCAGTCTGCATTCCCTCAGCCCAGGGGAACAGCAAGGAGGGAGAGCAGAAAAAAGAAATTAATTGCTGGGCACAAGATCTGTGCTCTGGAGCATGCGAAGTCATGTGGGACAGTTGAAGGTCCCTGAATGGGGACAGTGCAATGCTGCCACCTTCCTGGCAGGGACATCCACCTGGCAGCACCCTGCATGTTTCATGCCCAGAAAAAAAGAAAAAAAGGAAAGACTGGAAAGGATGAGTCTGCCACAGAAGATGTCATGGTGGGAAAAGGCTGATAAAACCGCAAGACTGCAGCAAAACATTGCGTTATTCGCAGCCCCATTAACACTGTTACAGATGGGGACCTGCAGTGAGGGATTTTCATGTACTTCCACCAAAGCACACTTCAAGAGTCTGGGCTCTTAATGGCCTCTGGTTTCATCTGTCTGCACAATGTAACTTGGTGTTCTATTCTCAACTCCTCTTCACCTCATTTTATGAAGAAAGTGCTCCAAAAGCAGAAAGTCTGCACTGAGCAACTTGGTAACTTCCTAACTCCAAAACCTCTCCTATGAAAGCTGACTTCTATGATCCATTTTGCATGCAGTAAGAAATGGGGGGAGAATTTTTCTGAATAACATGGTGCTCCATAGACTGCATATGGGCTTCCCATGAATTAGGCACTGGTCTGGTTTGGAAAGCAGCAAAAAAACATAAAGATGCTGCTTTTGTTTGCACTGGGAAAGGCAAATGCATTCCAGAGTTAGATTCATTAGTGAACCTTGCACAGCTCCCCAGTGGTAACACTGGAACTGACAAGACAACAACAGTTTGTCCAGCAGGAAACTGGAATCTGAGCAGGATAGACTAGATAGCCCTTACAATATACTAAAAATAGGACAGAAAGAGAGGGGGGTCTAAAGGGAGACAACTGAGTAGTTTAGCATGGTGGAGACAAGAAATAAACTACTGCAGCAATGCAGAAGTCTTTGGGCTGAGTTTTACCAGCTATTCAAAAATATACCGCCAACCTGTGTCTTAGAGAAAACTTCCTCCCTGTGACACAGAAGGAATCCTCCTCTATTTCTGGATCCAGCAATTTCAAAATAAAGCAGGCAAATGGAGCAGAACCACATCAGCAAACATGGGAACAAGGCTGAGTGCAAGGCCCTACACCTAGGTTGAAGCAATCCTCAGTATCAGTCCAGGCTGGGGGGGATGAAGGGATAGAAGGAATTCTGCCCCTCTGCTCTGCTGAGACTGCACCTGCAGTGCTGGGTCCAGGTCTGGAGTCCTCAGCACAGAAAAGACATGGACCTATTAGGGTGGGGCCAGGGGATGTCACAGCAATGATGCGAGGGCTGGAAGCCCTCTGCTGTGAGGCCAGAGTCAGGGGGTTTTAGCCTAGAGAAGAAAAGGCTCCAGGGAGACCTTCTGGGGGCCTTTCAGTGCTTAAAGGGGCAAGTCAGAAAGCTGGGGACAGCCTTTTTAGCAGGGCCTGTTGTGACGGGACAAGGAATGATGGTTTAAACTAAAAGAGGGAAATTCAGACTGGAGAGAAGGAAGAAACTGTTTACATTGGGACCCTGCTGCAGGCTGCCCAGAGAGGTGGGAGATGCCCTATCCCTGGAACTACTCTAGGTCAGGTTGGTCGGGCTTCTGAGCAACCTGCTCTACTTGCAAATGTTCCTGCTGACTGCAGGGGAGGTGTTGGACTAGAAGTAACCTTTGAAGGTCACCTTCCAACCCAAATCATTCTATGACTCTATGAAAAGGTATTTTAATGTTTTTACTGAAAAATTCAAAAGGACAAAAGAAGCCATCCACAGAAAAAGATTTACTACCACCAAGATCAGAGCAGTCTGACATGGGTGACAACACGCTCATCAATCCTTCTAATGCAAACTCTGTTTTCATTTTATAGAGCTGTGGGTATTAGCCAGTTTCCTCCTTATGGAATACATTCTTCACTTGCAATGTTTTCACTGAAAATAAGCAGCACAACAGCCCCGACAGAGGCTGGGCGAGGTGTTATGGCACTTGGATGTCCTTGAATCAATCTGAAAGCACTCACAGAGCTACTGAAACATTTATCAAAAGGACATAGTTAGAGATGCATTTTAGAGTCCTAACTGTGGCCTGCCAACACATTAATTTTCTGTTTTCACTGGCAGTGTTGTGATGTTTACAACACTCCTTCATTCAGTTTAATTAAATGTCTCCCATCATATTTACTCCAATCACACCTTATTTAGAGATCAGTAAATAAATAGCTGGATCTGGTTATTTATGACTATGTTTAGTTTTACTCTAACCTCATCCCTGGATGTGTTTTACAGCCTTCTGTCTTACAACTGATCAAACATAACTGCTGCAATATTACAGACCAACTAAAATTAATACCCCCTTTTACTTCTGATCCTTCTTTATTAACCACCAGGTTTTTAAGTTATCATCCAGTCACTGTACAAGTGCACAAATTAACCTGGCTTTAGTCACCTGTTCTGTGCTTTGGGGAAAAAAAAACAACAAACTCCCACACTTTATGCTAGAAACCTAGAATCATAGAATTGTTTTGGTTGGAAGAAACCTCTAAGATCAGTATGCCTAACCATCAACCTAGCATCACCATGGGCATTAAACCACATCCCAAAGTGCCACATCCACACATTTCTTAAACACCTCCAAGGGATGGCGACTGCACCAACTCCCTGGGTAACCTATTTCAGTGTCTGACCACTCTGCAATGTCACTAAGGGCACTGACTTGCCAGGTGAATTTTAAAGCCTGCTTTCCCTTCGCTGCAAAGACTGCCAGATGTACTCATTTCATGCTGCTATTGGCTTTCAAAGCCACTATTTAAATTTCTAGCAACATCCTCATTCCTTCCAGGAGACATTTGGGTGCACAGAGGAGTTTAAGCCATTGATTTCAAATGCTCTTGATGAAGATGCTTAAAAGGGCAGAAAGAGGCATAACAGGAGTTCCTCTGTTTTAAAGAGTGTTAAATCATTGAATCACTTCACACATTGTATGTGCTCGGAAATTTCTAACTTTCAAATGATTTTAAAGGGTTTCTAGAGGAGTGAATGGGCTCCACGTGGAGCTGCAGAGGCAGGTTATGGGCAAGGAGACTCAGCAGCCACGCCGTAAACCCTTCTTTCTCTGCAACTTGGGCATCTCCAAGTCCAAGTGGAGATTTGCAGACAGCACTACGGTGAAGTTCTTACAAAAGAAACTCCCTGCTTCTCCAAGGCTGAACAGATACAGCTGCTCTTGCAGACTGCAAAAGAGTTACTGATGACTAGTGGTTAAACATTTGGGGGAAGAGAATGTTTCAGCCAATTCCACTGCAGGTGTCGATGAAGTCTATTCATTAAGTTTACCCTTGTAAAATAACTAAGTTTTGCAAGTGTACAAAAAACCCTCTACTTTTCTCATTAATTATCTTTTCACAAATAAGAAAAGTTTAAGATACCAAGCTCACAAGTTGGTTGAGCCCCTGTAAAACCAGCAAACCTTAAAAATCTTTCCAATGTGGGCAAAAACCTGAGGTGTCAAATTTACTCAAATTATGAGTTTCTCTTTTCTGTCACTATTTTTGCTTGTGCTGCTATTTCTACACCCACCCCCACCCTCCACACACCCCCAAAAAAGGGACAATAAATCTTAAGAAATCCTCACTATCTGATCTTTTCAAAGGGTTAAGAGGGGACTCATAAAAGACAATGTTCAGGAGGATATGGAATCTCTCCAGAGAAAAAGGTTCCACAACCCCTCTGGCCAGCCTGCTCCAGGGCTCCAGCACCCTCACAACAAACAAGTTTCTCCTCCTGATCAGATGAAATCCTCTGGGTTCCAGTTTGTGCTTGTTGCACCTTGTCCTGTCACTGGGCACCAAGGAGAAGAGACTAGCTTCATCTTCTTGACCCTCACCCTTTAGTTCTTGCTGAGCATTGATCAGATCCCCTCAGGCTGCTCTTCTTCAGGCTAAACAGCCCCAGGTCTCTCAACCTTTGCTCCTCACAGAGATGCTCCAGGCCCCTCAGCACCTTTGCAGCGCTCTGTTCGACTCTCTTCAGTAGTTCCTTGTGTCTCTTGAATAGAGGAATCCAAAACTAGACACAATACTCCATATGTGACCTCACTAGGGCAGAGCAGAAGTGAAGAACTTCCTTTGACCTGCTGGTCACACTCTTAATGCACCCCAGAAGACCACTGGCCTTGGCCATGAGAGCACATTGGTGGTTCATGGTTAACCTCTCATTCAACAAGACTCCCAGTTCCTTCTCATTTATAAGCAAGCACTACACAATCTACACCTTCCTCCGTTTTTTGTGCCTTTATTTATGTTTAATTGCCTTGCTGCTTGTCTAACAACTGCACTTCAAACAACTGTGACAACATCCCTGGGCCACCACATCCAGATCTTCTCCCAGCACTGCTGAAAACAGGAACCTTCTTTATAAAAGTTAGCATCAGAAGGAGAGGGAATTGAGGTTATTGAAAAAATTAGGTCTTCACAAGCTTAAGATTTGGATGCATTGGGTTTGCTTTTCCTGGGTTTTATTCTAATAGCCCAGTTTAAGATCAGTTGTTGTCACAATAGCAAACAGCCCTATACTTTGAAAATCCAAACCAGGATGAGCTGTTCTTATCAGTTATAAACACTCTCACAGCAACTTCTCTCTGTACAATTTATCTTAAAATCCTATTGAGGAAGCCCTTCATGAAGCTAAATTTTCAATCACCAACACCACAGAGACCTTTTCCCCCCCCCCACCTTACCCAAGCAAACGAGAGGTCAGAGCTGCTGGACAGCGTGACCTGCTATCAGGGGCTTAAAAGGGAGTTTGGACAATCCTTTGATGAGAGTATCAGTATATGTTTACTTTTCTATTTCATGCTGAAAGTATCATTGATGCAAATCACTTTCTCAGGTCCTTTTGAGTCAGTGTGGTTATTCCCAAACTGATTGCACAAGCAAGTACTTTGCCGCACCAGTAAACTCCTGCACACATTGTCAGACCATTTTTCAAATCGATCATGGGAAAAACCTGTCATTTTCCAGCCATCTGAAGAGGATCTTCCCAGAACATCACAGGGGAAAGGTAACACAATGCCCCCACGCCCCCCAAAAGGATGCAGAATGAATTAGGTACGTGCATAATTAAACAAACATTTGCAGGAATACACAACGGCAAACAGCGGCAGCTAATCCCACAGAAATCCGCTGAGAGAACAGGAAGGTTTTTCACTCCCTGAAACGTGATAATGAAAAAAACAATTCCCAGCTGCTCCCACCAGATGAAATCATCTTGTTTGAAAGTTTATAATTATATATGTTAAATGCATCAGTCCACTTTCAAGATTAGTGATAATGATCTTACATTTTTAATAGAGCCCTTCATCCCTGAGGATTCGTCAGGAGCTTACTTAGGCACTCCAGGACTGCTGCAGCTACCTCTGGCTTGAGATGTGGCAGCTGTTTAATATCCCTGCACATGCTGTAAACAACACAGCCTAGTACAGAATAAATAAAAGGTATTTGTCAGAAGGAGAAGGTTACAGAAAAGCTTCCCTCAACAGTTCATTTAGAATCATAGAACTGTTGAGGTTCAAGAGACCTTTGAGATGAAGTCCAACCACTTGCCTAGAGCTCACAATCCCACCACTACTGCTAAGATATTAGCTCTAAACCACATCTCTCAGCACCACACCTACACATCTTTCAAATACCTCCAAGGATGATGACTCCACCATCTACCTGGACAGCATGTTCCAGTGCCTGAGAACCCTTCCCATGAAGCAACCTCCCCTGGCACAACTTCAGGCCGTTTCCTCTTGTCTTGTCACTTACTCTACGGTAGAAGAGACTGACCCCTACCCTGCTCCAGCCTCCTCTGAGCTAGTTTTAGAGGGTGATAAGGTCTCCTCTCTCAGCCTCCTCTCCTGAAGACTAAATAGCCCCAGATGCCTGAGCCATTCCTCAAAAGACAGGAGTTCAAGACTTCTCCATAAAAGAGTTCAAAACCAGGAAAAAAGAATGACCTATACCTCCAGAAGGCAGGAGAGCCACAGGGACTTGCAGCATGTTGTATCTGTTGGGAAGCACAGCCTTTGATGCAAAGATGTGAAACTGCAGCTGGCCAGATCCAACACAATAATCACAATGCTGAGCAGAGCCCTTAGTTCTCAACTGGGTGGGTAGCAGCACTCTGGCCACCACAACAGATCAGTCCCAGGACAGGTTTGGGCCTGGCACATGTTAAACTGGCTGAGTGCAAACCCAATGCCATCGCTGTGAGGGCCACCTGACAAGAGTCCCCAGCTTTTCACCATGTCAGCCTTCTTCACGGCTGAAGAGAACTGTGATCAGAAAAGGTACTGTAGGCCAAAGGAACTGGCACTGAAGTCTTCAAGATGATTATATGACTATCTCCTCAACATGGAGTGACCAGCGAAAAGATCACAAACTCCCATCCATAACATGCAATAAGTTAAATGTTTCTGTAATGTAATTCAAGACACAGAAAGACCACCCAGGGGCTCTAACAACAGACCATACCCCACCCATGAGCAACAAACTGCCTGTTTATCTTAAACCCTCTTGCTGATGCTCTCCACCCCACCACTGCTCAGATCAGAGCTGCACCGTGGCAAATCTTCATGCTTTTAAAGACAGGCTCACATCCTCTTCTCTTGAGGCCCTGCTTTACAGGGTCATGACAGGACAGCTCACCAAATCCAGGGCCGTGCTGATGTCAGACAAAATGCAAACTGTGCCACTGGGGTCTGAATGGCAAAGCAGGATCAGCCCCATTCCCTCAAAAAAAACTCTCTTCAAACTGACCTTGAGCTATAATTTACAAACTGAACTTTTGTCTTCCATTCTCAAGTGTAGACCTTGAGTTTTCCTGCAGGTAACCAGAGATGGTGGAAGACAAGCTGTTTAACCTCTGAGTCTTTTAAATCATGAACAGTCAGCAGAATGTAATGTCGCAGGGAAAAGCTAGTAAGCCATTACTGGAGACATGGTATGAAATAAAGCACAAGTGAAAGAGGAAACCTCCCAATTGATTTCAATAGGTTTCAAATTAATCTCTTCAAATTGGAGAGCAGACCTTAAGAGATACACAGCCTTGCAGACCAAATTTCACCACTATGGATGTTATTACTAATCCACAACAAAAAACTCTGTAGTAAAGGGCAAGCCTGAATGCTGTGACTGAGGTACAAAAGCAGGAGGTGGCATTGCAGTTTTCTTCTGCACCCTTTATTCTTTTCTATAAAGAGAAGCTCCAGCCACAGAAATCAAGGGACCTGCAAGTCTTCAACACACATTCCAACTACTCCAAGAAAAATCTACTTTAACTTGCTGCTAACTCTCTGGTCTGAAGGCTTAGCATGGCATCCAGCCACTCTTTCCTCCATGCACAGTTTGAGGCCAAACTAATCAATAACAGGTTGTTAATGCCAATGAATTCCAACCAGCAGTTTGTTTTTAAGATGAAAAGTTACTGAAACAGAACTAAATATTGCCCAAATCAAACCAGCTGCAGGAGTAATAAATAATTAAAGCAATGCACTAGTCCATAAATAGAGAACACAATGCAATTAATTCCCCCACCTCACAGGGTAATATCAATACTGTGGATGGAACATGGGGAGCAAAGGTGCTTCTGCACCCACAGCCACACACAAGCAGCACAATGGCAAAATGATTGTGAATATATATATACACACACACACACAAATCAAATCCTAGCAGTAATAAAATGCTTTGAAAGAACAGGGAGCTGTTGCAAGCCAAATAACGGTTTCAAGCAGGGAGACATGGCATATGTGAAAAACTCATTTTGCAAAGCTTAGGGAGAAGTAGGAAGGACAGAGTAGGATGAGTTATTTGATGTAAAATCTTCACAAGCTCCAGATAAGGAGCTGTGCTCATGATGTATTCCTGTTCTTGCCACCACGTGCCCTTTCCTGTGTTTTCCAGGACCGCAGACAAATCCATAAAGGCTTAACTTTTCTTTCACCTCTTTACAGGTGAGCAACCAAGAACTAAATCCTGTACAGGCAGTATTGGAAATGCTTTCCTCAGGTGGGGTTCTGCCATGTCTTCCTGGCTCAGACATTACTGCACTTACACTAGATGCAGATATGGGTAAGCTCCTGATCCCTGGCACACTGCAGCCTGGCTCCTGCACCCACAGCATTTGGGGTCCTTCAGTTTAATGGAGGAATGGAGGAGCACAGATGCCTTGAAATTATACCATCTTTTTGTATCTGGATCTCCCCTTCATAAGAAAAAAGCAAATGTGCATACCCACGTTGTTCTTTCACAACTTTGGGTCACACTCCTCTGCTTTTCATAGAACCATTTTGGTTGGAAAAGACCTTCAAGATCATCCAGTCCAACCATTACTGAAGTCTACCAGTCTGGTGCTAAACCATGTCCCTCAGTGATGTCTAACAGGCAGAAGGGTGCTGATCCTGATTGAGATACTGAATTTTGTTGCTTTTCCTTTAAGCCTGCCCTTGCTCCAACAGAGCCTCTGTAACACAAACACCACAAAGGCTGCCTCTCAAACCTGGCTTGAGCAAGAACACGAAGTCAGCTCTAAATAATTATTCACTGCACACAACCACATCCTTCTGTATGTTCTGCATGATCTCTCCAGCTGTCAACAAAGCAGGAGTCCAAGCAGCTAAAGGCCAAATTTGCAAACACAGCCAGGCACACAACTCCCACTGCTGTGGCCAGAGAGGCAAGACAGGGCAGCGAGCTGCATGGGCTGGGGGAAGCAGAGGCAGCTCCACCAGCAGGTCTGGCCCACAGCAATGCTGCAGGGTGATGGGAAGGAGGCCAGGGCTTCCAGATGACTTGGGGGCAGAAGGACAGGCTTCCCATGCAGAAGTGAGGCTGGTAATACCCTACAGACCTGAGCACACAGCAGTCTTTCAGCTTTGAAGGGATGCCAACATCTCCCACAGCATGCCCATGCTAATATGCCCTGGGCTGCCCTTTAGATTTGCTCTGAGTGCACCTAAGGATGGCAAGCTTCTTATATCTGCGATAGCCAGAGTTCCTCAACAGGAAACCCACCTGCTCCAAACATGCACATAGAAAAAGCACTGGAAAGTACCAACAAGCACCAGCAGCTGCCCAGTAAATAACTTCTGCAGAGAGCAAATCCATCTCTTAGACTCCTGGCCTCCTGCAGCCACTGCCCTACCTCCATGAATGACTCATTCAATGAAGATTTAAATTGGTAATCCAGACTAGACCTGAGGCTTTCTTTCTGTCAAAGCATTTGGCTCTCTTTTGTTCCACTCCATCCTCCCTCTCACCCTAACTGCCACAGGACAGAAATTTTATCTCCACAGCCCTCCTGCAGCTCCTGTCAGCTTTCCCTTCCCAGCAGCAGAAAGGCTCCCTGGCAGCCTTTCCATTCTGCTGCTGCTCCTCTTCCACAAGTGATCCCACTCAACTTTCCTTCAGCCAGTAAATTTACTTCCAAGAGAAGAAAGCCTTGAAGCTCTTTCTTGAAAGACTTGAACTCTTTCTCTGCCCATCCCCATGTGACTCAATATTGCAGTACAAGCTCAACAGGCACCAGCACTTCAGAAGGGTCAGGCTCTGCAGGAGATGGAGTACAGCTGTGGGCAGACCCTGCAGTGGAGGTCTCTCTGTTCCAGCCTGGGTCAGATCCAAACAACCTCCAGAATCATTGATGGGTGCAATGCAAAGCCAGAAATAAACAACTTCTTTTTTTCATTCTAATTAGGTTGCAAGGACCTAATGTCTCCATGTAATTTTACATATAATGTCTCTCAGTATCAGTCACACTGCAATCAGGAGCTACACCAAGGAAAAGAGCTCTGCTGGGTGAAGGACCAGAGGAGCACAGCAGGTGATTGACCTCACCCCAGTCCCCCAAGTGGAAGGGTCCCTACAGGACAAGGAACCTCTCCAGGCCTCTGATGGGTAAAACATGATCCTACGACATGTACTTCCTTCTGCACTTCCATCAGTGGGGGGCAACAGTTGCAGCAAGAGCCCTTCCAGCCCCTCTTGTTCCCATAACTTAAAATTAAGAGAAGCATCCTCAAGATACCACAAAGGCTGCTGCTGCTGCAGAACATTCAAACCTCACACACGCACATCAGACAAATTCTGGCCCAACCATCCTGGTGGTCCCCAACTCGCCAGTAATTGTAGCAGCTTGCTGCATCTGCCTCTCTCTCTCAGTGACCCACAAAGTGTCATCTGCTGAGCCTGGGCAGAAAGCTGCTGCCTGCCAGAGTGAAGTATGTGGCTGGCACACATGCACATGGTTTCTTTCACAGTTTTATTTTAAAGACACCAAAATACTTCAAGCTCCCCACGCAATGTTTCTAAGTTTACTCACTGTTATCCCCATTTCACACATGAGAAGGAGAAAGGTAATCTGCTGTGATTAAGATAATACAGCAGCTTTCAGGGTCAAAACCCAACAGTCAAAAACACTCAAACACCAAAATCCATGCAAGACCATACATATAAGCAATATAAAGATATAAGAAATACTAATTAATTCCTGCTATTTTCAAAATTGTTTGAAGAGGAGTTAAATTATTTCCAAATCCAAAACATTCAGCTCATCAATAGTCAAGATGTATCTTAAGGTCTTCATTAAGAACAAATGAGAAGTTTTACTGTTTGGTTACAGCTTAACTTGGCACAGCAAAGCTACTTATTGATGAAGCAACTGACAAATCCATTAAACCAATACATTCAGCACAAGTAGAAACTTGGGACCAGAGGAAACGGCCTCAAATTGCACCAGGGGAGGTTTAGGCTGGGCATCAGAAGAAACTTCTTCACTGAAAGGGTTCTCAAAGACTGGCACAGGCTCCCCAGACAGGTGTTTGAATCCCCAGCCCTGGTGTGGTTTAAAAGACACAGAGATACAGCGGGCCATGGTTTAGCACCAGATGTAGTAGAATCAGTAAGTTAGGTTGTACTTGATGATCTTTTCCAACCAAAACAATTCTATAATTCCATGATTCTGAGTAGCGCTGATGCAGGACAAAGCATTGGAGCACCAGCATCCTGGAGGAGCCAGTATCTACAAAGCAGTGCCTGTTTTTCCACCTACAACTTGTATTAGGTCAATTGACGTTACTTTCCTTTTAAACTTGCCTCACTGAAATCATGACAAAGGCACAAAATAGCAACCAAATGAGGTTTGCACACAAAGTAAAGTGTAGCAAATCACTCAGACTAATATAGCTCTGGGAATCAATAGGGGTATTTTTAACTACTCCCATAAATTCCTCCTTTGCTCCTGCAACTGGAAGTACCAGAATAGATGAAGCTGCTCAGGCACCAGTAGAGACTAATTCACAGTATTCTGGTTTGCATCCACAAAATCTCTATGAAGATGGGGACAAGGTCACAGTTTACAGCCTCCAACTTATCTACTGGCTACTTTGCTGTGCCCTGGAGGTGTTTAAGGCCAGGATGGATGAGGCCTTGAGCAACCTGGTCTAGTGAAACATGTCCCTGCCCATGGCAGGGAGCTGGAACCGGATGATCTTTAACATCTGTTCCAACCCAAACCATTCTACGAATCTGTAAATCATCTTCATCTTAAAAAACAAGAGAAAACAAACAACAGGCAAAAATGGCACCAGAAGCTCCTTTCTGTGCATTTTCCACCCCCTGGAGATACACTAAACACACAGTACAGATTAGTCCCACTTAGGTAGAAGAGCTATCTTCACTCCATGTAAGAAGCCTTTCTTTTTTTTTAGGCAAGTAATTACACAATTACACAAATAATTGAGTTGCTGCATCTCCCACTAATACTAGCCTGTCTCCCTCAGAGGCTCGCATCTTTCTTGTAAACTAAATGACTCCGGTTACAGGGGAAAAGAACAAATGCTACACTCCAGTTTTGGGGAATATTCTGCTTTCTGCTACTTAAGTCTCTTCCCTTCTCCTCCCCCCCCCCACCTTAATACACATGTACCATTTTACTCATTTGGAGCTCAGAGTCCATAAGGTTGGATCAGCAATGCCAACAGACTGCCACTGGCAGGCAGTAACAGAAACCCTAACCAAAACCTAAAGGATTCAGTACCACACTCTAAGGAAAAAGTTATGTCATGACTATTGGATTACAGGAGATTGACATTTCTGATTGTACTATGAAGTTAAATATTATGATAATTACATTGGAGTTGACTTTATCTCAGAAATTGTACCAGCTCTGGTGATGTTCACACTCCAGTGAGCTGTATTTCCATGTGATTTTTCCCCATCAAAGGGAAAAATACCCAAGAGCATGACTGCAGATTATTATTTTTTTTTTACTTTTTCTATCAACATTAATTCCTGCTAAAACCTGAATGAGATCTTGGGAGAAGAAACAAGTAGAGAATTGCAGATAAACCACTTTCAGCTTGGTAGTGGCTGGCTGCACCCACCATGTCTGTGGGCAAAGAGCTGGGATCCATGGATGCAGCATCAGCCCCAGACAGACACATTCTGGTCTGAGTATCTGCTCAGTGAATTTTCAGTTCTAACAGCCTAGCTCTCAGATCAAATCTAACTCTGGGTGAAATAACACCCCAGAGTGCTAATGCAGAGGTTGTGCTACATACTGGCTGCTCAGCTGCAGCATTCACAAATGGAGCAGCCCCATTTTGTGTGACAGCAAGAAATCAGCAGCACTTAATGACTCCTTATGGCACACATCACCTACAGACAGATGGGAACCCTACCCCCATGGTCCAGAGAACTTATTCCTCAACCCTAGAGAACTCTTAGGGCTCCTCATGGCACTCATCACCTATAACTAGGTGTGATAGATTCTGTCCCACTACTCTGCTCTCATGAGACCCCCACCTGGAGTACTGTGGCCAGCTCTGGTGTCCCCACCGTAAGAGGGACAGGAAAGTGCTGGAATAAGTCCAGAGAAGGCCACAAAGGTGATCAGATGGGCAGAGTGCTTTCCTTATGGGGACAGGCTGAGACAGTTGAAGCTGTTCAGCCTGGAGAAGAGACAGCTCCAGGGAGACCTTACAGCAGCTCTCTAGTACCTGAAGGGGGCCCACAAGAAAGCCAGGAAAGGGACTTTTTACAAGGGCTTGCAGCACAGGACTGAAGCTCAAGGAGAGGAGATTTAGACTGGATGTTAGGAAGAAATTCATTACAGTGAGGGTGGTGGGACACTGAAACAGGTTGCCCGAGGGGTTTTGTGGAAATCCCCTCCCTGGAACTGTTCAAAGTCAGTTTGGATGAGGCTTTGAACAACCTGGTTTAGTGGGAGGTCTCCCTGCCCACAGCAGGGAGTTGAAACTAGATGACATTTAACATCCCTTCCAAACGAAACTATTCTATGAATCTATAAACCCTGACCCAATGTTCCAGAAGACAATATGAACTTACTCCTTGACCTTAGAGAACACCCATAGCAGGGTGGCCCTGTCCACACCCCCAGAAGAACAAAAATTTTAAAATGCCAAGTCTAAATTCAAAAAATATGAAGTAAATAAACCTGAAACACACCAGCCCCAGACTCCACCGATAGCCCACCATAACAATACACCCCAAAGCTGCTGCTGCCAGATCCCAATCTTATGTCTCTCCACCAAAGTTACATTTTTCACCCCAAAGGATTTTTTGGTTTTTTAAGATCACCAAAAAACCCCAAGAAACAGACAAGGGAGATGAGGATGGGTGACCTGGAAACCATTTGTATCACAATAGCTAGCAAATAGATTTTGGTAAGAAGACCACCACTGTGTTCACAGTAACTTTAAAATCAGCAAATTCTGTTCAAGAACACAGGGAATGAATTGAGCACCTGATGATTGCCATTAACATTCTAGACCTGACCAGCAGCTCCTGTGCTCAAAGGATTCCCAGGATTCCTTCTATCGCAGCTGGCCTAATAAAAGATTCCTTCTACCTACAAACCTTCCGTTTTCATCTTCCAGGGGCTAATAAAACACAGCAGAAAAAACCACAGATTTTTATCTGAATTTAAAAAAGAAAGTCTGTGTGTTCTCTCCCAGGACTAACTGAATCTTGTTAAACAAAACCAAATCCTTTGGCTTTAGAGAACCCTTCCAAAAGTTCCTGGCTATATTGCTGGCTACCTCAGATGTAATTTTTGCCATAGGGCATGCCTGAAAGGAAATTAGGGTGGCAACAGCAATCCTTCTAGTAATTAAAAAGAGTCACAGAATAGTCCAGACTGGAAAAGACCTTTGAGATTACACAGTTCCACTGTTAACCTGACACTACCAAGTCGCCACTAAACTGTGTTCCTCAGCAGCATGTCTACAGACCTTTTAAACCCCTCCCAGAGTGTGGATTCCACTACTGCTCTGGACAGCCTAGTCCCATGTTTGAGAACCCTTTCAGGGAAGTTGTTTTCCCTCATGTCCAACCTAAACCTCTCCTGACACAACCTGAGGCCATTTCCTCTTGTCCTATCACTTGTTCCTTGGGAGAAGAGACCAGGTCTCAGAGCCAGGTCTCTCCTCATCCTCCTTTTCTCCAGGCTGAACTAACCCATATCTCTCAGCTGCTCCTCACAAGACTTGTGCCCTAGACCCTTCACCAGCTTCGCTGACCTTCAATGGACCTGCTCCGACACCTCAATGTTCTTGGAGTGAGGAGCCCAAAACTGAATCCAGTACTCAAGCTGTAGCCCCACCAGAGCCAAGTACAATAGGACACTTCCCTGGTCCTCTGGTCACACTATGGCTGATATAGACTAGGATGCTGTTTGACTTCTTGGCCACCTGGGCACTCACTAGCTCACCTGGGAAATACTCCATTTATTTTTACAGCAGCATATGTAGCTCCAAACAGTGTGGAATTTGTTTCACTATGAATCCAGACAATGCTTAGCTTCATCTCTCTTCATGAAGAAGCAAAATCTCACCCCTTCTCATCAGAAATTAAAAATAACAGAACTTTACAGTATTTAAGTCACCAGGTCTTAGTTCATCTTGATGTTGCTTATATGGACTTCAGCCATAGTAAATCTACAGGGTGCCTCTATACACATTGCAGACTGGATTTTGCATGGATAAGCTAAAAACATCTAGGTTAGGGCTGGGGTTTGGGTTGTTTGCCTTTTTTTCCAATTGAAAAGTTAACAGAGCAGTTCTGACTAACTACCTTTAGCTACATTGTGACCTAAAGCCCTCAGAGCCACCAAGGCCACGCAGCCCCTTCCCCTCAGAAGTGACTTCACAGGTCAGCAGAGCTTCAGGTGCAACCTCACAGAACCATCACCTTCTCCTCAAGAGCCCTCCCCAAGAGAGAAGATTTGCAGACAAAAGCTCTGTCTCCAAAGCTGCAGAGGAAAATTTTAAGCTAGCAAAGGAGTGTTTGTTTGTGCCAAGAAAAAAGATTTAATGTCTAAATTAAATAAGTGCACTATGCTCAGCTCCCAGTGGCAGAGTGGCTGGATATTAATGGCTCTCCTGCTGGAGCTGCCTCTCTCCAGGGAGCACCATTAGCATCAGCCACTTGCTGATGGGCACATCAGCAAAGGGGACACGCACACAGGGAGCCAAGCTCCCCCTCCTCCGCTCCCCGTTAGCTGCTCAGAAGGAACTGCGTTGCTGTTTTGACAGGAATCCTGCTGTCCCGTGGGAAGACGCTGAAAGAATCTGCAACGGCTTTGCTTTAAGGAAGGGCTGAAAATTACTGCTACAAACCCACCAAAGTCAAATGGAAAAACTCCATTAGAGAACCAAGTCAATATTAGTTTCTCCACACAGAGGAAAATAAATGGGATGTTTTTAATTATTTTCATCATGTTCCTATGGTTAAATAGGAAGTTAAGTTCTTTACTGTGAGGGTGATGAGACACTAGAACGGGATGCCCAGAGAAATTGTAAAGGCTATGAACCTGGAAGTGTTTAAGACCAGGCTGGATGAGGCTTTGAGCAACCTGATGCCTGTCCATGGCAGCGGGGTCAATTATAACTCAAGCCATTCTACGATTCTATGAAATGAAGAGGAGGCTCAGGGGTGACCTCATTGCCCTCTACAACTACCTAAAAGGTGGTTGTGGTCAGGAAGGGGCTGGTCTCTTCTGCCAGGTAACCAGCACCAGAACAAGGGGACACAGTCTCAAGCTGCGTCAGGGGAGGTTTAGACTCGAGGTGAGGAGAAAGTTCTTCACCAAGCGAGTCATTCATCATTGGAATGGGCTGCCCAGGGAGGTGGTGGAGTCAACGTCCCTGGAGGTGTTCAAGAGGAGATTGGACGTGGCACTTGGTGCCATGGTCTAGTCATGAGGTCTGTGGAGACAGGTTGGACTTGATGATCCTCGAGGTCTCTTCCAACCTTAGTTATACTGTGATACTGTGATGAAGACAAAAGGTGTTTTGCTTATGTCACTTTCTGCTATCAACAACTGTGTATCCAAATCCCTCAGAGTTCCCAGGGAAAAACCACAACAAAAGTCCATGTTTGAGCACAAGCATTTAGCAAGGCCAGCAGCACTGTCCCCACAACAAGACCATTCTCTTACCCTCCACTGAACAAACATCTTGTGAAATAATCACATTAGATCTTCTGCCTTATGGAAAGACAAAGAGATGAAAGCAAAGATAGAGGGCTGTAATTATTCTTCCAGGTTTGAAATACTAGAAGGTGCTCAGTTAAGGACACCTGAAAGATGATGGTATCATCTAATCAGAGGGAACAGAGCTCAGGTCTAATAAACAAGCCCTGAGGAACTCCCTTCCTTTGAAAAAAAACAACTGCAATGCCTGGCACACAGAGCAGCAAGGATTTGTTCTTCTGATGTTATTTATATTGGGTGAACATTAAAAGGTGACAGAGAGTCCTTTCCAGCACTGTCTCACATTCAAACTGAAATCTTAAAGAAGTTCACTCAAAGCCTGATTACTGCATCACCACACTTCCTAGAGACACATTAATACATTTCAGTGATAATTGCCGACTCTGACTTACTGAAAATGCCTTTAACCTAGCAGATATGTTCCTAACATATTCAGAGGTGTTGTCCAAATGTGGGAAGCATTTATTCAATTTCCAAAAAGACAAGAGAAGGCTTTCTGCTGTCTGTGCTATTTTACTGCTACCTCCATGTGTGATTTCCCTCTAATTAAGATGCCTCGGAGCGTAGAGGAACAGTCAAGGCTTCCAGAATAATTTTAATGTACCTGTAAGGGCTTTGACTTATTCTCCATGCTGTGCCTTACAGTAAGGAGTTGCTCCTTACCGGTTTTGAGATCAACAGACCACTGTAAGCTGTGACAGCACTATAGCCAGCAGATGTTCTGCAGCCCAGGGTGGACAGTTCACTCTGTCACAATGGCAGAAACAATCTTGTTTTTACAAGAGCAGCCTGAGCCTTCTCTCCAGCTTTTCTACGATTTTGGCTGCTCGCTCCAGTTCCCAGTATCAGGAATCCAGCACACCAGTCTAGCCCCACTGAGGAGTGTGTAATGGAGCAGAGAAGAGGCTATAGCCAAGAAGGCTAACAGCATCCTGGGGTGCATTTGTGACCAGCAGGCTCAGGAACACTGGACCAGGCTGCCAAGAGAGATTATGGAGTTTCCTCTGAAGACTTTCAAAACCCACACAGCACTCCTGGGCAACCTGCTGCAGGTGACCCTGCTTTAGCAAGGGGGTTTGGACCAAACGACCCCAGATACCCCTTCCATCTCCCACCATTCTGTGAGCTCTCCCATCAGACCCACTCATGGACCCATGCATTAATTCAGCTCGATTATTGGCTGCTGCAGAGGTTCACTGCTTAAAGAGTGGTTGCATATTTAGAACAAGATAGCTCTTCCTTGATTAGTGATTTTTACAGGTCACAAAGTTACTTAGTTGAGACATAGCCTGGATCCTGACTCCTACACGAGGCAAGTCCCATCACCATCACAGGGTGCAGAGATGGTCACCTCACACATTCTGCACTACATCTGCTCTAATTGCAGCAGCCCTCTGTTTTCACAAATTGTTGTCTTCTGCACAAATGTCTCTGGCAATGGATCATCCCTCATTGACACGGGTGCCAACAGAGTTGGACATGTTGATAACAACAAAGAAGCTGCATAGGGCTGCTTCCAATTTCTGGCTTCACTGACTATTCCCAGAGAACAAGGTTTGCCACAATGATGATTCTGCTAGAAGCAGTTGACGAACGTCTGTATTTAATGGGCAATTGTCCTGGTTGGAGCTTGAAACAGAACTAAATCTGTTCAGTGATGTCAATTCTCAGCTCAGTCACTGCTCAGTGAGGCACTTTTTGAAGTTCAGGGCAGATTTGCACAGCCAGGGATACTTTTAGCAGGGAGAAGCTGATGGGGTGAGTCACTGCCAAAGGCTAGGCTGCAGAAAGGCTCTTTGGTCCTGTGCAGACCAAAGATACTGCCACAGCTTGTGCCCCAACATGGGGGGCATGAAGTCAAAGGTGGCACCTGCAGGGAGGAGCAGCAGGAGGAACCCAACAAAGGATTCCATCCCATGGACAGCATCTTCAGGAGAAAGTTGAGGGATCACCAGGATCAAGCTGCCTCTTCATTGTCCCGTGTCCCAGAAGGACTCTGTCCCTTCTGCCATCTATCCCCATCCCTGCATTTCTGAATCCAGAATCCTTTTCCAGAATCCAGCTTCTGAATCTCATCTGCTGCTGAGTCCAATCTGGGACTGCCCTAATGCCTGCTCCCCGGCATCAGTGGTGACAACAGTGACATTACTGCCATCAGGGGTTGGGTTCCATGTTGGTTTGTGTCTCTTTGTTTCTGTCTCATTGGATTGTTCCTATTTCCATCCCAGACGGTTTAGTTTCTTTGCCACCCCATCTGTCTCTCTTCTTCCCTTTGGGAAGCAAAGAGGCTGGATCAATGTGCTGGATACATTTAAAAGCCAAATTCCAGGTGATAACTTTGGAAGGAAGAAGCTTTAGAGCCTTTAGGTCCAGAAGCACTTTTCACACATTTATTTTATCCTGATAAAAACATGCTACCTGATGAGTTTTGTGTGATCTAGTTGGGAGATGTCCCTGCTTACTGCAGGAGAGTTGGACTACATGACCTCTAGGGGTCCTTTCCAACCCAGTACATTTTATGACTGTGTCCAACAGGTTTACACTCAATTAGAAAAAGCACCTAGGTTGAGATGCAGCCCTACTGAATGTCACCTCTTTGGCGTTACTTCAGCAACCAGGGATCAGAAGTTCAGCAGAAAGAAGCCACATTTTAACCTCACCAAACCTGAAGGAATAAAAGGAGTGACAAAAAGGCATAGTGCCTGTGAGAGCAGAAAGAAGACCGTTGTGCTACATCACAAACACATAACACTTTGCTACACGCAAACCAACAAACTTCTCTGAAATTCTTCAAAAGTTCTCATCAAACAACAAACAAGCAGCACAGCATGGATAACTAACTACTGCCTGGTGACAAACAAGGAAATATTTATGGAAGGCTATTAAACTTGGATTACTTCTCTCAGATACTGGAGCAGTTGCAGAGTCGCCAATCAGCTCGGCTGACTAAATACATATTTATACATGTTTCTAGCTGGTTTATTTACCCAGTGGACCTCAATGGCTTATTCATTCTGCTTCTGGTTTTATTTTGGTCTATCAAGTACAGTAAATGTGCAGTTAGGTGCATAATAAAAACTCCTTTAGAAAAGTAATTACATTACCTTACACACAATAGGTTTTCCTTTCCCAAACAACAACTGGACCATTTCACAGGCTCCTAAGTTCTTATTAAAAAAATATCCTGACACACGCTAATTGCTGAGCTGAGATCTCCTTTGGAAATGTAAAGCCCAAAGGAAACGCAAGCAGAGCAGAATCCCCTGGAAAACCAGTAGTGACAGTGGAGTATTTGCTGTGGCAACATAGGGACATGGGTATGGAACCAACCACCTGAACACAGGATGAGAGGACATGACCTCAGGTTGCACCAGTGTAAGTTTCAATTGTTTATTAGAAGAAATTTTTTTTACTGAAAGGGTTTTCAAACACTAGAACAGGATGCCCAGGGATGTGCTTGAATCACCATCCCTGGAAGTGTTTAAAAAGCTCAGACATGTGGTGCTAAGAGTGGTAGAGTTAGATAATGGTTGGGCTTTATGATCTTAAAGGTTTTTCCTGTGGGGTTTGGTGTGAATTGGACACGGTAGAAACTGGTTGTGGTGTAAGAAGATAACTGACTGCAAGGACCACTGATGGCTGCCTCTTCGCCACCACCCTGGAAAAGTGAGGCACCTCCAGAAGAAGACTAAGGAGCACCATTAGACCTTCCTCTACCTTGAGCAACAATGCTCCAGCTGGGCTGATCCAAGCAGACAGCTCTACGTGGTGTATTTGTCACATGTAGAAACCCAGTTTTAAGTGCCTGAACTAAAAGAGCACA
The DNA here is from genome assembly GCF_014839835.1 of Dryobates pubescens. Lineage (NCBI taxonomy): Eukaryota > Metazoa > Chordata > Aves > Piciformes > Picidae > Dryobates > Dryobates pubescens. Next base: position 8,264,192 of record NC_071627.1, read on the forward strand.
AAGAGGGTAATTTATCTTATTTTATCTCATATTTGGGCAGTCAGTTGAAGCTCTGAAAATATTAACCTAATAGCTCTGCCTTATGGTTAAAGCTCAGCTCAGGAAGAAGTGGCATGTTGAAATCTAATTAGTCTCTAATTGAAAATACACCATGCTCTTACACATCAGGTGGACTTGCAGCACATTCAAAAATCATGCCTTCAAAATCCTGGCTGGGCCCATCAATGATCCTGGACTCTGGGTTTTCTGCTAGCATATGAGCCATGTTGGACGAACTGACTTGTTGAAGAGTATTTGTATATTACATTATCCTGCCATTATCAGAAACATCTGCTGCCAGTTTTTTACTCAGCCTTTACAAATAAGTTTATTTTACAGCTGGTCTCAAAACTCTGGGTTTCCAATGCATTTGGCAGCCCTTCTGACTGAAAAAAAAAAAATCTCTCCTTCCCTAATTCTTAAAGACAGCTTGTCTTAACAGACCATGGAATCATCAAATGCTTCAGGTTAGAAGAGACCTTTAAAGGTCATCTAATCCAATACCCCTGCAATGAGGGACGCCTTTAACTAGAGCAGGTTGCTCAGAGCCCCATTCAACTTGACCTGTATCATAGAATTGTAGGGTTGGAAGGGACCTCAGGGATCATCTAGTTCCAACCCCCCTGCCATGGGCTGGGACACCTCACACTAAATGGCTGCAGGGATGGGGCATCAACCACCTCTCTACAAAACCAGTGTTTGTTTCCAGTGCAAACCAGCCCTGCTTCACTGCTCTGGGTCAGTGGAAACAAGTTCTTTCAGTGGGTGAAGATGCAGTCAAGACAAGGTTTGTAGGACAAAGTGGTTTCTTCCATTGAACGCTCCCATTGAGATGGAAAAAGTAGCTTGTGGAGTCAAGGGATGATGGGAAAGGGAAAAATGTTAAATTGGTTATCTCTTGGGGATAGACAGGTAATTTATAGGCTGTGGAGCACGGAGCGATTAGAGGAAGAAGTGAAAGAGAGAGAGATAGCCCTGTAGGATAAAACTAATCTCTCTATTAAGTCTTCATCAACATTTGGCATTCAAGTTGGCAAAGAGGTCATCCATCTCAGGCAGGAGCAGGCAGCACCACCTGCACGACAGAACCTGTTGGGACTGATCTCCTCCCTGAAAGCAAGGAGAATGCTCTTGATTTGCCATGCTGGGGGATAAAGGCAGGGTGCAGAGACTGCCAGAAGTGCCCCAAGAGGCACAACTCTTGGCCTGAACCAGAAAGGAAAAAAAAAAAAAATCTCACTTGTTAACTCCAGAAAATCTGCTCAATGTCTCCAGATAACATGAAACTGATGAGCAGGAGGAATTTACCTTCTTGGCTGGACACTACATGATTCCTTCTGCCTCCCTCAACATAGCTGTATCTCTTTTTCCCCTATACTTTTGACTTCAAATTCCTGCATAGGCTGAAGCCAGAAGTCTGTTCAGTAAACTCTGCCTTGCTGTTAACTGTTCCAAGAAGCTGAGCTGATGAAGTTGGCTTCATGGTGCGTATTTTGGTCACGAGCTTTAACTCAGCAATTCAAGTGTGATGTAATTGGTTGTGAAAATCCCTGAACATCTCAAGCAATGTAAGTTTCCTAGACATGAAGTAGTTCAAGGAGTCTTCTCGACCATGCCAGCTGTTGCTGCAGGTCAGTGTAAGGTTTAACACTCTGTAAATGAGCATCACTGAAGGACAACATCTTCCACTATCCCACAGTGGAGCTAACTGGATCTTGAGATTTATACTTGTCTGGTTTTAGGATCTGATACTGCTGTGCAATATCTACCCATGGATACCGAATGTAAGGAACACAGAAGATGCCTTGGGGAATATCCAGACTCAGAACTTTGCACTGGGTATACCTATTTATGAAGTATGGTAGCACAGAATACAGTATGTGGTACTTTTGTGCATCCCTTAAAAACAGTGTCTTGAAGTTTTCTGGCTTATCCACATCTTCTACCCCATCCCACTCAGGGAATTGAAGCCTGGCTACTTCTCAAGCTTGCCCACAGGTTCCTTCCTCAGACGTGCTGCTGGTAACAGCTTGCAAGTTTCCTGGTGCACAAGAAGTTTGTGTGTCACCTCCTTCGGGTCCATCAATCTGCTACTCTAATAAAGCCATATATTATTGCTATTTACTGACTAAACATTCATGCCCATTCTGCCATAAACAGAATTCATCCCTCCTCCTGTCCCAAACTACTTAGCTACAGAAACTGATATATCAATTTACAAGAGCCTTAAACCTGAAAAACCTTTCTGCCTCCACCAGTGAGAGCTGCACTGTCTGCTTCCTATGTCAGCTGTTTCCTATGTCTGCTGGCAAAGCTGGGCTAAACCATGGCTGCATTCACGTTTTCAGTAGTAATCCATCTGAATGAAAAAACAGGTATTTGGAAGCCAATGTGACCACCAGGACCACCATTTGGGTTAGAAAACCACTCAGAAACTCCCTGGCTGAGCTGTGATTCACTACTTAGTGTATGCAGCTAATAGTCCTTATCTGGAGTTCCACATGTCTGTGTGATACCAACAGCTTTAGTGAGACTGTCTAGGAACAGTCATATTGATGCTATATTAACTATTTATGTAAGATTTAACACATCCAAATGCCAGGTTCTGCACATTGGCCATAGCAACCCCATGCAGAGCTACAGGCTGGGGTCAGAGTGGCTGGAGAGCAGCCAGGCAGAGAGGGACCTGGGGGTGCTGGTCGACTGTAGACTGAACATGAGCCTGCAGTGTGCCCAGGCAGCCAAGAGGTCCAATGGCATCCTGGCCTGCATCAGGAACAGTGTGGCCAGCAGGAGCAGAGAGGTCATTCTGCCCCTGTACACTGCACTGGTTAGGCCACACCTTGAGTCCTGTGTCCAGTTCTGGGCCCCTCAGTTTAGGAAGGATGTTGACTTGGTGGAACATGTCCAGAGAAGGGCAACAAAGCTGGTGAAGGGTTTGGAACACAAGCCCTATGAGGAGAGGCTGAGGGAGCTGGGGTTGCTTAGCCTGGAGAAGAGGAGGCTTAGGGGAGAGCTTATTGCTTTCTACAACTACCTGAAGGGAGGTTGTAGCCAGGCAGAGGTTGGTCTCTTCTCCCAGGCAACCAGCACCAGAACAAGAGGATAGAGTCTCAAGCTGTGCCAGGGGAGGTTTAGGCTGGAGGTTAGGAAGAAATTCTACACAGGGAGAGAGTGATTACCCAGGGAGGTGGTGGAGTCACCATCATTGGAGGTGTTTAGAAGACCTGATAGGGTGCTTGGTTGCATGGTTTAGTTGATTAGGTGGTGTTGGATAATAGGTTTGATGCGATGATCTCTAAAGTCTCTTCCAACCTGGTTTATTCGGTTCTATTCACTACTGTGCCTAACATTGGCTAAAGAGCTATTTGGGATTCTTCCCCCTCCACATGGTTTTACTTCCTCCGTTAACTTTGGTCACTTCAAACCACAAAATATGTCAAGCTATAGTTAAACAAATTTGCTGATAGATACATGGGAGTGATTCATTTTGCTGCTTTTCCCTCCCCAATTTGAGTTAGCCTGACTCTAAAATAAAATCCAAGCTAAAAAAAAAAAAAAAGTTTAAAAAATTTGCCTTGGGCACCTCCTTGAAAGTATTTTTACCTTCATTATTTCTGCCTAATCCCCTGCTAACACTGCAAAACCAGGCATCCCCACTGCAGCATGTGTTTGAAGAAGAAATGTTCACATAGGACGAGGTACAAAACAAATAAAAATGCAGAAGCTGCAGTTTCCCAAATTCAGAAAAACACTAGGTTAATGTTCTGACCCAAAGATCCTTCTCTAGGTAACAGATCACCATTTGCTGACAACATATGGCCTGTCAAGAAAAAAAAGAGGTAATGTAAATTCCCATGAAAACAAAGCAGCTAAGATGGACATAGGCACAAACCTTGGGTTTAGGTGAAGACTGAGCAATCCAATAAAAATCACTATAGTGAACATAGAAAATATCCCTACTAGTGATCCTACCAAAAAAAAAAAAAAAAGGGTGATTTTTAATATAAAACTTATCCTCTGTACTTGTGAAGCATGCCCTGAGGATACAGCTAGTATGTTTCTGAACATCCAGCCTCATACATACATAGCATATACACACAGAGGATAGAATCATAGAACTGCTGAGGTTGGAAGAGACCTTTGAGATCATCAAGTCCAACCACTCGCCCACAGCTCACAATCCCACCACTACTACTAAGCAACTGCCTCTAAACCACATCCCTTAGCACCACAGCCACACATTCTGAAAATGCCTCCAGGGATGGCGACTCCACCATTGACCTGGAAATGTGCATTTATCTTATACGATAGAGTTGTCACTGGGATAACCACACAAAGATCCTGAAGGCAGAGTTGCTTCTGATGGGCAACAGATACAGCTACTGATTTTTGATGGGGTTTGACAGGGGCATAAGGAACAAAACCACATGTCTTGGAATGTAGCAATAGAAGAATAATTGGAGCAGGTCCAGATGAGGGCCAAGAAGATGATCAAAGGGCTGCAGCACCTTCCTTATGGGGTAGACTATGAGAGTTAGGGTTGTTCAGCCTGGAGGAGAAAAGACCTCATAGCTGTGTTCCAGTACCTGAAGGGGGGCTATAAGAAAGGTGGGGAGGAACTTTTACAAGGGCCTGTAGCCATAGGATGAAGGGCAACAGCTTTAAGCTGGAAGAGGGGTTATTTAGACTTAGTATTAGGAAGAAATTCTTTCCAGTGAGAGTGGTGAGACACTGGAACAGGTTACCCACAGAAGTCATGGATGCCCCCTCCCTGGAGATGTTCAAGGCCAGACTGGATGAGGCCTTGAGCAGTCTGGTCTAGTGGAAGAAGTCAATGCCCACAGCAGGGTTATTGGATCATAGAATCACAGAATTGTCAGGGTTGGAAGGGACCTCAAGGATCATCTAGATAATCTTTAAGGTCCCTTCCAACACAAACCATTCTACACTTACATGAAAATCAACAGGATTTCAGGTGATTTACTATGACAGTAATTACAGCTGATCACTTCATTGTGCTCATGAAGGGTGCGAGGAGAGTAACTTGCCATTCCTGTTCAGTTTTGCAAGCCTTTCATCTTCCATGGATAGGTGAATGTTTCAAACATGCAAAAAGAGCGAATAAAATTTCTAAAGGGCATTATAGCTTTATAACAATCAGTCAGTTTTTCCATCTAGGACATAAGAAATGATAGCAAGTGGCAAGTAATGAACTACTTCTTAGGCTGTTGGCTAAATCCTCCACCACTAACCAATGCAAACCCAGAGGTTTTTTAGTAAAACTGTGGCAAATTGGGAAAGCTCTACATGTGCTGAATTCTAGTGCTCCTCCCTGTGATTAGGAGCACACGGTAACAATCAGGCTTGTGTATCCTTAATAAATACATACAAATATAAACAGGACATCCACAGTGCAGAGCTTGTGAATACTTCAGAGAGGTTTCAGCCTTTTAATGCAAAGCAGACAGCTAAAGTTCATATCTTTGTGGTAGTGTGATGTCATGTGTCTGAATAAATCTGGGGCTGCGTCTCATTTAGTAAGATTATATGGTCAAACAGAGTGGAAGCAATCTGCTCCAACATTTCTTGGCTGAATGGTTTCTAAAGCATCTTTTGACACTAATTTGTTGAATAGATGATTGAGAGCAACATAAAAACAAATTAAAATTTTTAAGTGCTTGGGCTAGATTCTCAACTAGTAAAAAGAAAAGGTGGTCCATTAAATTCATAGAATCCCAGCATGGTGGGGGCTGGAAGGGCTAAAGCAGAGGCACCCACAGCAGCTTGCCCAGCATCACAATGGCCAGGTGAGGAGATTCCACAACCTCTCTGGGGAGCCTGCTCCAGTGCTCCAACACCCTCACACCAAAGAACTTTCTCCTCCTACTCAGATAGCAGGTCCTGAGTTCCAGTTTGTGCTTGTTGCCCTTTGTCCTGCCATTAGGCACCACCAAGAAGATTCTTGCATCATCCTCTTGCCCCCACCCTTTAGCTCTTGCTGAACATTAAGATCTCCTCTCAGACTATTCTTCTCCAGACTCAGCCTAAGGGCTCTTAGCCTTTCCTCCTCACAGAGATCCTCCAGGCCCCTCAGCATCTTTGTAGACTCCATTGGACTCTCTCAAGTATTTGCCTGTCTTTCTTCAACTGGGGAGCCCAGTACTGGACTCAGTACTTCAGATATGGCCTCATTAGGGCAGAGTAAAGAGACAACAACAGGTAAGTGTCACACTGTCAAGCTAAACACTTACAGGTGCTTCCTTCAGAGCCTGGTCCAATACTTCTTCCAATTTACCACAAAATTTTAATTTCCCCATTTTCTGCTGCATCCTATTCTCCATCCTTTTGACTAGATGCCTGTTGCATCTGTCATCTGCACAAACAGCTTCTCCTGGCTCCCTGCTCCTGTTTTGATCTTCCCCATTTTCAATACTTCAGGGTCCTAGGCAGATGATGTAAATATGCAGGTTATGGATAGCTCTGCTCAGTTTCCCTTTCCTGTACACTCAGGGTAAGTAGTGCACAGGAATCAGCAACGATGCCAACACCTGAAGCCATATATAAAAACAGGGAACAAAGAATGGGAAAAGTAGATAGAAATGGGAAAAGAACAAAGATTGGATAAGTGAAAAGGAAAAAAAAATAAAATAAAAAGGTGTGCTTGCTCTATTTTAACCCCAAAATTTAATTTGAAAGAGCAATATAAAGAGAAGGTATTCAAATCCTGTGATTGTTTGCCACATGCTGGTTTTTCTTGAGTATGTTTTGTTTTGAGTTTCGTTTAAAGCTAGCAACAAATTCTGGCACCTCACACCATACTTTCTTTTATTACACAGGCATAATGTGGATTGAAGCTGCAGCAGGTCATATGCATGACCCACTGAGAGCAAAATTTCAATTTCATGGTCATAAACAGTGTGGGAAAATATTCTTCTAGCTTCTAATCAAATGCCATAATGAGTTGGGTTGTTTTGTTTGGGTTTTTTTTTTTGTTTAAAAGATAATTTTTAGCCAAAAAGGGTAGCATTTGAACACCAAAATGGGTCTGCAGCCATTTTCATTTTAATTCAGCAGGAAATCAGTCTTCATACATCACGGTAGAAGGAGGCTGCCAGCTGCAGTCAGGGAAACATCTCCCCTCTGTACCACAGCAATTAAAAGATCATGTAATTATAGTTGATCTAGAGCCCACAGAAGTCAAAGGAAAGCCATTCATCGACTGTAATGGGCTTTGGAAGAGCTTCCAACATTTCTCCAGCATATGTAACCCTGACACTTTGGAAACCAAAAGCCTCCCAAGTCTAACTACACTCATCCACAGCTAAAAAAGGACAGAAGTGTTTTCACGTCTTTCATCTAACAAACACAACCCATCACAACTGACCATCAACTATCTATTAAATGGACTATTTGTTGAAGAAAATAAGTATGGCAAGTCAGGATTGCCCCTGGACTATTTGACAGCAATCAAAGCTTTGTTTCCTTTGAAAGAAAAGCCTCTGATTTCAGTTTAAAGGACTTCAGTGCTTTTGTCCAAAAATAAAGAAATTCTGAAAAGAGTAAGCCAGGATTGCTCCTCCTTTCAGCAAAAGCTCTTTTTTAATTATCCCAGTTCATCCATGAGCCTGGGATAATAAAAGCAGGCACAGAGCAAGTCTGCTGCAGCTCTCAACTTTGTGGTGGCTCCTATTAAATAATTTGAAATTTCAAAGATTTTCAGTTTTTCAACAGAAAGCCAAATCTTCCACCAAGAGACAGGAACAAGCACACACCCTCAATCATTTTCCAGTCATTCAGTTTTCCCCAGTAAAAACCATTATCCACACAAACCCACCACCATTCCAGGGGGTAAAAAAAGGCCTGAATCTTAAAAGTAGATCAGACCACATCACAAAATTTGTAAGAAATTATTTCATGTGCATAACAAACACTTACACCCTCCTGCTATTTTTTTTTCCTTAGCACTGAGTGGTATCTGCTCTGCAAACATTTTAATACTGAAGAGGTTTCTGAAGGAGACTTTTGTTGAATTATTTTATAGGCACTATCAAGGACCAATTCCAGAGAGGAAGATACTTAATCATTGCTGAAAATCCCCAGGTAGCTCAGCAAATCCACAGGCTTTTGTGCCCAATATGTATTTACCATGTTTGTTAGCATGGAGTCTGCAGTTATTTGGACACAAGTTTCCACAGATTGAGCTGCTGGGCACAAGCCAAATTTATCCAAACTGCTGTCCCCTTCTCTCCCCTCCACCTATGGATCTAAGAAGGCTTCTGACAGAAGTTCATGGTATTGAACTCATTTGTGAAAAAAATAAATAAATGAATAAATAAAGGTATGGTTTTACTCATCCAAATGGAAATAAAGTCTCACCCACCCTGTGGAGGAAACAAGAAATCAACACAACTGAGCCTGGAGATTTGATGTCTAGAGGCATGGGTCTCAAAATTCAGTTGCTGTTCTGAGGTAACATTTTCAAACCATCCCTATGATCTGTAAACTCAGTGCTGCTTTCCAAAAGCCCATCCAGAAGCCTTCCACAGTTTGAGATCAACAAAAGAGGAAGTTTTACACAGAGAGAGTGATTGCCCATTGGAATGGGCTGCCCAAGGAGGTGGTAGGGTCGCCATCGCTGGGGGTGTTCAGGATGAGGCTTGACAGGATGCTTGGTTGCATGGTTTAGTTGATTAGGTGGTGTTGGATGATAGGTTGGACACGATCTTGGAGGTCTCTTCCAACCTGGTTTATTCTATTCTATAAAATGGATTTTCTTCCATGATGAATGGCAGCCATATATACACATATGGTGAAGGGCCTTGAACACAAATCTTATGAGGAATGGCTGAGAGAGCTGGGGTTGATAGTCTTCCAAAAAAAGAGGCTGAGGGGAGACCTCATCACCCTCTACAAGTACCTCAAGAGAGGATGGAAGCAGGAGTTTGGTTTCTTCTCATATGTGATAAGTGACAGGACAAGAGGAAATGGCCACAAGCTGTGCCAGGGGAAGTTCGAGTTGGATATTAGGAAAAATTTCTTCACTGGAAGGGTTAAAGGCTGCCCAGGGCAGTGGAGGAGTCATCATCCCTGAAGGTATTTAAAAGATGGGTGGATGCAGTGTTGAGGGACTTGGTTTAGAGATGGTAGTTTAGCAGCAGTGGTGGGAGTGTGAGCTGCAGGTGAGCTGTTGGAGGTTCAAAGGTCTCTTCCAACCTCAACAGTTCTATGATTCTATATTTAATTTATTCAAGTCTTCCTGCTGCCTCAGTCTGACAAAAAAAAGAGATGTGCCCAGATGACAAGTTACCCTTGGACCTGACCTTTCCCATTTATGTAGCAAACCAGTGGTAGATACCACTTCTTCCCTATACGCAGAATGTCTGAAGCAATTAAAGAAGCTGCTGGAAGAGAACAGGGGAATGCATTAAGCTGTGGAACAAAAGAGTACCACCCTCTTCACATTCTACCAAGACAGATGAAGCAAGCAACTGCCTGATCCAGAAAACATCTGCTGAACAAAATCAAAATTAATGATCACCAGAATGAGCTCTTTGATGACCAATTCTCCCCCAGCTGCCGAGAACCATCAAAGAACCACTCACAGCAGCAGCCAATTAGTTACTAACGCAAAAGAGTTTACAGGAGCAGGATCTGAGCTCAGGGCACCATCACAACTCACATTTAATACCTTTGGATGGATTTGCAGTGTGCTGATGCATGGAAAGCCTTGTCTGGACCTTCCAAAATGCTCCAGGGTCAGAGTTGAGAACTTCTGCTGGCACTAAACAAACCTTGACTTGCATGCCCAATACCATCACGCAGTTCTGTGCTGAAAGAGCAACTTTTCAGGGATAAAGACCCAAATAATCTACCATTTGCAACACTGAGAACTGTCAGGCGAGCATGAGGAGGCACTCTGAAATCCCACAGCAGCTCACTCTTTGAAGTGTGCAAATTCATGCTTGTTTTAAACAGTTACTGCAAGAATACTCAACACCAACACGTACATTGAAAGAAAACTATTTTTTCCTACCTTTTCTTCTTGTAACTTCAAACCTTCTGGAGTCCTATAAGGAAAAAGAGAATTTTTTTGTGGTTGGTGGTGTTTTTTTTTTCTCCTTTCCACACAAGAATTGTTCAAAGGCAGCAGGAACAGAAACATCTAAAAACATTAGTCATTGTCCCAGAGAAGCATCTCTGAAGCTCTACACAATAACTGAGCAGTAATTACAAGCATACATTTCAATTTGTCCGCAGATATTTAATGGAACAATATAACACCTAAAATGATTCATCATGCTGTGATAAGTTACATGGTAGAGCACAATATCTCTAAAGTGGATTTTTTTTTCACCCTTCTATTGATGATAAAAGGAGCAGCTAGAAGGGTTATTTTACTATATCAAGGATTTAGGGTTGAGGAGGGAGGAGCCATTACAGATATTTTTAGCAGCAACTTGTTCAAACCACTGAATAATTTCAAAGCCACCATACTACTCATGCTTAGAGCTGAAAGCTCGTTTCAATTGTTGCACAACTACATCATTTGCCCTATTTCTTCCACAGCATCACTATCATCTCTAATAAAGAAACTTCTAAAATAACATTGCATCAAGTCTCAAAGGGTATTGCACTCCCAGACAACACTATCCACTAATGGTGAAGCTCCAGAGGAATAAATTAATTCCAAACAGTAACATTATTTATGAGTTAATTCGATATAATTTCCATCCTTCCAGTTACCCAGAATCAGAGCATCATTTTGATTAGAGGGGACCTTTAAGATCATCAAGTCCAACGGTTAATACAGCACTGTCAAGTCACCACTAAATCACATCCCTCAGCACCACATCTATATAGCTTTTAAATACCTATAGGGATTACCGGTGACCCCGCCATTGCCTTAGGTAGTCTGTTCCAGTACCTCACAACACTTTCAGTGAAGAATTTTTTCCTGATGCCCAACCAGAACCTCTCCTTTTTGCTACCAGTATTAAAAAAAAAATCATAGAAATGGTTAAAGTTCAATGGTGTAAAGTGCCACCAGTCCCCAGCACCAGCTCGGTACACTCCCCCACAGCACAAACACATGGAAGAGGAGCAAGCTCTCCAGCCCCCAGATAAAAGCTCCTAAGGCAGGTATTTATTCTTGTGGATGTGCCTTGTTTAACCTCATTTCATTCCCTTAGTGATCCCTGTCCTCAGATGTTTGTTTAATCAGAGAATGAAACAACAGTAACATTTGTTTCTCTCCTCCCTTTGATAGGAAAACAACACAAGGCCTCCCTAGACAGCTGAGCTTTCTGACCCACCTGATGCTTATTTTAGTTTTACTTGTGCTTTTCCACCTTTTTAAAATAATAAAGTCCCTCCCTGCAGACCACATTTAGACAAAGAAGGATGGTGCTACACATCTAATGAAGTATCTCCACCATTTTCTGCAGTACAGGGGAATTGAAAATACCAAAAGCTGCCGCTGGAGCACATGATGAAAAATACATAGATTTTCAAAATGAAGAAAGATAGGAGTAACAGAAGTGAAAAACCAAATCAGCTTATGGAAGTACCAACAGTATCTGCTCAGCCATTCCTGAAGGCTTTAACACCCTCACCCAAGTACATCAGACAGCATCATGTAATTCAGAAGGTGGTGTTTTATTCAACAGTGTTGCAGTTATTCATCCACTGCCCACAGAAATGCTCCTTTCTGCTCCCATCCTTCTCCCAGTACACCAGTGAGGACTTGGTGTGGGTCAGGGGCTGCTGGTCAACAGCCAGCTGAACATAAGCCAGCACATGCCCAGGTATCCAAGAAGGGCAAGAGCATCCTGCAATAGTGTGGCCAGGCAGTGATTGTCCCCGTGTACTCAGCACCAACAACACCACCACTCAAGTTCTGGCTTCAGTTCTGGGTTCCTCACTCCAAGAAGGACATTGAGGTGCTGGAGTGGGTCCAGAGAAGGGCAAAGCAGCTGGTAGAGAGTCTCAAGAGCAGATCTGGTGAGGAGCAGCTGAGGGAACTGAGCTTGGACAAGAGCCTGAGGGGAGACCTGCTGGCTCTCTACACCTCCCTGAAAGGAAGTTGGAGCCAGATGGCAGCTGGTTTCTGCTCTCTCAAGGAGCAAGTTACAGGACAAGAGGGAACAGCCTCAAGTTGAACCAGATTGGATATTAGGAAAATTTTCTTTACTGTAAGAGTGGTCAAGCATTGGAACAAGCTACTCAGGGAGATGGTGGGGTCACCATCCCTGGAGGTGTTCCAAAAATATGTAACTTTGAGACATGGCTCAGTGGCCACAGGGGTGTTAGGTTTATGGTTGGACTTGATCTTAGAGGTCTTTTCCAACCTTAAATAATTCTGTGATTATGATTATTCCTCCATCCCAGGGCACCACATCACACTACACATTTCCTGGTCCAGCTCCAAACATGGTGTCAGTTTATACTCTGTCCATGGAGAACACTTTTGCAGGCAACAGACACTGCTGCTCCTTCCCGTAAGTGACCAGCAAGCTTTCTCAAAATTAAAGGTTTCACCAAACCCAGAAAGGATCAGAGCACCAGAAATACTCTTCTTGGCACCCTCCAAGGCAGCAGGGGGAATAAACAAAAGAAAGTATTAGCTTTTTAAATATACAAAGTCATTATTCCCTACAGGATGCTACCTCAATGATCTTGAGAAATATGTAAAATGGCATTCAGGATTAGTACAGACTTCAAAGCCTTTATCCTTTTAGGCAGCAAAGCTCTGAGCTGTGCAGACAGTTATACTCCAGAGACCTCTCAGAGGTTTTCAAAATATTAGTTTGAGAGGTGGGCCACGGGATAAAAAAAACCTCCAGATACAGCCTGCTATCATTAAGGCTGTGTTCATGTAATGTATGCAAAAGGGAAGAGTACTTTTAAAGTTCCCCTGGAGTCCCTCACTTTAACAAGCTGTTTGAATTCTCTTCAGTTCAAAAGCTCAGAAACACTAAAACTAATTACAACTATTACATTGATCAAACGAAAAGAAGACAATCACACTCTATTAAAAAAAAAATCCCAGTGTCAGCTCACTTGTATTAAACACCATTTTGGTAGTTCCATGAAAGGACCTGCACAGACATGGTGGAAAAACAAAGGCTGGTCCTCCAAGTTTCCCTTCTTTTACTCTTTTTTCCCCCCTTATAATTATCAGCTCTAATGAATGTAAACTACCACAAAAAAAAAAAGATGCAGGATTCAGAGGAAAAGCTCGTCAGAAACGCAGCACGAGAACACGAGGTCAGGCTGCAAGTCATCGAAGGACATTGAACTGTTGCAGCAGGTCCAGAGGAGGGCCAAGAAGATGATCACAGGGCTTGAGCCTATGGAGGCCCCATCCCCTATGGGTACAGGCTAGGAGAGTTGGGGCTGTCCAGCCTGGAGCATAGAGAGCAGCAGGGAGACCTTATAGCAGCCTTCTAATACCTGAAGCAGGCCTACAAGAAAGCTGAGGAGTAACTTTCTACAAGGGCTTATATATGATAGGATGAGAGGGAGTGGATTTAAGCTGGAAGAGGAGAGATTTAAACTGGAGATTAGGAAGAACTTCTTTACAGTGGGGGTAGGGTGACACTGGAATAAGCTGTCTAGGAATATCATGGTTGACGCCCCCACTGGTGGGGATGTTTAAGGCCAGGCTGGATGAGGCCTTGAGCAACCCAGGCTAGGGGGAGGTATTCCCTACCCATGGCAGCGGGGTTGCATCTAGATGATCTTTAAGGTCCCTTCCAACTCAAACCCTCCTACTATTCATCACTTCAGCAGCTAGGAGAATATCAGCACTTGGTATATTCTCCAAAACATCCCCATCCACAGTGAAAAGACTAATGGCATTGAGAATGCTCGAGGTTTCAAGAGAGGATGTAGAAAAATGGGGAAAACACCGTGGCAGGGCTTAAAAAGCAGCCACATAAAGACACCACCTACAGACAGAGAAAACAGTTGTGTCTCTATCCTTCTGGTAAAGTGAAACTATGGCAAGGACTCATTTTTCTTAGTTTGTCTCAGCCAAATAATTTCTCTTTCCTGCAGCACAGGAAAGAAGAAATGATGCTAATTTTCCTCCAGGAGGGCATGTTGAACGTAAGACCTTTCTATTAGCGATCTAATATAGCACACTAAGAGACATTACCAGCAAGTCTGGCCACAGGCACAGCACCCTGCCACACGCTGTGACTTGGGCAATCTCGTCACAAAAAGAAGCAGTCACCCTTGCTTTGAAGTATAACATACTGCTCTGTAGTAAAAAAGAAAATAAAAGCACACAGAGCTTTTAATAGTTTTCCTGGTAGAAAATCAAACTATTTTGACAAGAATGACACTAAAGTTCTCAGATGCATTGCCTGAGGAATCCTCTTCTGCAGAAGCCATAAAGCAGATGGTTATAAATGAGACTTATTTCATGGGCACCATTTAATGACTGCAAATTCCTTTAACTAAACATCTAATTTTATCAGAGCATAAATCATATCCTTCGAGGGGACAATTCTGTTTCAGATTTCTCCTTCATTCTCTAAAGCTTTTTCACCAATAGCTTTTGCAATACCATTTCATTAATGCAGTGCAACAGTTTTATTTGTCAAGGTTTGCTTTTAGAGCCCGTTTCCCTCCTTTCTAACATCAGTTAATTGAATGCAGAACAAAAGGTCCTTCTGTTCTGTATCTGAAGAGCCTAATCATTATTACGTGGAAATCAGTGTAGCATGTTTGCTCCACTATTGCTTTTCAGCAGACACGTAGGTACTGTAAAACCACATCTCCAAAAGACCAATCAACCCAGTGTTGGTGCATGAGAGCAGACAGTACTCTCAAGTACAATTACTAATCCTTCCTGGATTAGGAAGGACAAAACCAAAAAATCAAAATCAGAGATACAGTTCAGGCCCTGCTGTCACTCCCTGTAGCTGCCGTGTGTTCACCTGCGTGAACCTCACGTGGTTTAACAACTGGTTTGCACAAAGCCCTTTTCTGCTCCTACAAAAAGGGAACACCAGTCTTTCAGCAGACAGCATCTAGATGTCCTGCCAAGGGATAATAGCTGGTTTGTGTTATAAGGCTCCTGATTAACACTGAATCATGGGCCCATGGAGGAGAAAAACACTTCTGGAATGAAGAATCAGATTCCATTCAGAGCCAGCGTGGAGGGAGGGGGAAAACTTCAGTGAGCAGAGTTAAAATACAACTACACAGAGGGAATACACAATGTAGTACAGTGCTTGGTGGCCATCATGCTGCAAATGGATTTACTGACAGTCCTTAGTGACAGATCCAAGCAGTAAAACCACTTGTCAGGTTGTCTGGTAGCAGTGAAAGTAAAATGATGCTGTAAGTACCATTCAGTCTGGTCTTAAACACTTCCAGGGATGGGACATCCACAACTTCTCTGGGCAGCCTATCCCAGAGCCTTACCAACCTCACACTGAAGAATTTATTCCCAATATCTTACTGAATCAACCCTCTCTGTTTGAAACCACTGCTCCTCATCCTATCGCTGCACTCTGATAAAGAGCCTCTTCACATCTTTCCTGTAGCCCCCTGTAGGTACTGGAAGGCCACTGTATGGTATCCCCAGAGCCTTCTCTTCTGCAGGATGAAAATACCACACTCTTCCAGATTGTCCTCACAGCAGCAGTGTTCCAATCCTTTGATCATTTTCCGGCCCTCCTCTGGACCCACTCCAACAGGTCCATGTCTTTCTTACAGCGGGCACCCCAGCCAGCCTACTACTAAACCAGCCCATGGTTTGACAACAATCACAACCATAGATGGTTTGTTACACACGTTTCCCCAGTTCAGGGCTGGATGTACTTGTTCTCCACATGGCAGCTGCAGGACAGCTCCAGTGCTGCAAACCAGGCACAAGAGATAGAGCATGACACAAGGCTCCTTGCCTTAAAAGGCTGCTCTGAAAGGCATGCAGAGTCAAGCACTGTTACAAATTCCAGTAGCTCCATAGCACCTTATACTTGGTTTGTAAGTGACATGTGATGCACACAGACAAGGAGAAGAGAAAAGGGGCTGCTTCCTGATTTTTCTGTAACAGCTGTTCTTCCTTTTGTCCCTGCACATCCACATGTGGCCACATACAATTTCCTGCATTCTAATGTGAAAAGTGAGCACGCCTTGCAAGGCTAGTAATTAAACAGTAGCAATTAAGCTTTTAAACAGAAAAGACAAGTTGTTGTCTGCTATTTCTCCCCAGTTTTTCCTTTGACGAAAGCCAAAGGATGAGCGCTTATAACCCAGACATGCTCAGAAACACATCACAAGCAATAGCTCAGTGTAGTATTTTAAGGTGTAAATCCTCACAGTACAGTGTCTCTTTCCCAACTTCCCTCATTTGCAGTCCAGTATGTAGAGATTTATATATGGCTGTGCACTTGCCATCCTCATTGTTAGCAACCTCTGATCCCACAAGTGTGATGCTTAACACGTGCGATCACCAAGTTTGGTACCAAACAGGTACCAATGGCCTTTAAGCACAGCAATTCACAGGGTAACCTTGCGATGTCTTCAGCTTCCTGCCCTTTAATACTGATGTACATTTAGTCAGCAGGGTTCCCTTTTTTATGGCCATAAGTAAAGATAAATACAGGGGACTTTGCCCAAAACCAATACAGCAGATGGAACAGGGAACACATCTCAGGTGCACAAGCTGCCTGCATTGCTGGACTGTAACAACCCTCTTACAGATACAGTGTGGAGGAGACTGCAGTGCTTGGGCAAAGGGATAAATCAAATTCAGCACATGCAGCTGGGCTCACGCTGGGCCTATCACTAAATTAGATGTTACCTCTGCATACATCAAGTCTCCAGGGACCAGCTCTCAGCCTTGGCCTAACTGCTGTACAATTTCTAAATATTCAGCCCTGACTCCAGCAAATTAATAAAGAAGTGACTGCTGCTATTAATAGATTATCGTCACACAGAATTTGCTCCCCTTCAGAGCATGCTCTTCCTTAGCTCAAGTAAGGGATCAAGAAAATTACACCAGTGCAGGACTGTGGGAACATCCTGCATACGGTCTGGAGCACCACAGAATCATGGAATTCTTTTGAGGAATTGCACAAAGAGCAGCTGAGGGAGCTGCGTTGTTTAGTCTGGAGAAAAGGAGGCTGAGGGGACACTTCACTGCCCTCTACAACTCCCTGAGAGGAGGCTGGAGCCAGGTGGATGTTGGTCTCTTCTTCCTACTATCAGGTGATAGGAGGAGAAGAAATGGCCTGAAATTGTGCCAGAGAAGTTTTAGTTTGGAGATTAGGAAAAATTCCCTTCCTGCAAGAGCAGTCAGGCTGCCCAGGGAGGTGGTGGAGTCACCATCCCTAGAGATGTTCAAGAAATACACAGACATGGCACTTTGAGACATGATTTAATGGCCATAGTGGTGTTAGATTGATGGTTGGGCTCAGTCTTAGAGGCTATTTGCATCAGAGAATTCTGATTCTAGGTTTTGTTTGGAAAAGCCTTTTAAGATCACCAGGTCTGTCAGGCTAAGACCACCATGGCCATTAAACCATTTGCAAGGGTTATGACTAGTACACAGTTCAGCCTGACAATCAGGATTTTCTGTTTACAGGCATGAATAGAGAATACTTTCCCAAAGAGATGCTGTTAATGAGGCACAGCATATTCACTTTGTATTTTGAGCAGGCACAAGGAAAAAATAAAAAATAATAATAAAACCCAGATTTCACACTGGTGTTTAGAGAGAGCTTGCTCTCAGTACTGACACTGGCAACTGAGATTTGTCCTGTCTGCTATAAACACATGGAAGCTCTGATATCTGACATCACAGGGTATCATCTGCTCACCCATACGGCAGCTAATTGAGGTAATTGCTGCATCTCTAATTTCACTCACTACTATTTCTGGACTTCATATGAGGAACCCAGGTATAGCTCCATAAATTTCCACCTTGTCATTAGGAAGCTCATGGGACGCCTGTTTTAGAAGCCCCACATTTGCAGACATGCCCTGTTCCTAATCTCAGCCACTGAGAACTCCCCTGCTTAATGGTAGGAAGTACTTTAAATCAAAGTGTCTTCCTTTAAAAACTACTGCTACAGCCTTTTAAAGAGAGAATGTACTACATTTGGAGGGGTAAAAAACCCAAAACACAACAACAAAAAACAGTCAGTATTTTGTCAATTAGTCAATATTAGTCAATCTTAGACTTTAAAGGCTAAGCAGCTTCTCAACAGATTATCAGAAAGCATAACCCTCTACCACATCACAGCCAACTTAAAATAGCCTTAGATTTCTTTTTATTTGCAAGGTGCTTTACTCTGATCTTATTCTCTGCTTTGGGAACACAGCAGCATTTCCCCACCTGGCTATGATTTTTCACAGCTGCTCAAATGTGACATGAGGAAAACCTACTAAAATTTGATTCCTGCAGCCAGTTTGTCTCACAGCTCAGCACAGAGCCAGGCACCCTGAGCCCATGGTCCATCCACATCATCCAAGCTCTAGCTACCTCCAGCTACACCAAAATTCAAGATCATTAGTATCTGAGGAGCCACTTTTAACTGCAGGGAGGGCAGCCCTGCAGCAGCTGGTGGTCCTGCTTGCCATCAGCTAGAAGGCAACAGCATGCAGCAGGCTGGGCAGTGCAGGACTACCAAGAGGTATCACACATCAGAAATTTAAAGGAAGCAAGATTTTTTTTATCTGTAAGGGACTGCAAACAAGAGGGTTTCATCTTTAATCTGTACTGTGTGTGCATCCTGACAATTCCTGACACTGTCTCATATTGATCATTCTTATCCAGTAGCTCCATGCCTGGAGACTTGCTTGCATCATACACAACAAGGATTTGGGTCTCCTCTCTCTCGGAAAGGATCTTCCAGCCAACTCTTTCCTGTAAGTCCCAAATAATCAGGCTATAAAACACCTTCTGAAGGCAGGACCTTCTTCCAAGTAACTAGTGACAGGATGAAAGGAAATGGCCTCAAGTTGCACTAGGGGAGGTTTAGGCTGGATATCAGGAACAACTTCTTTCATGCAAGAGTGGTCAGGCATTGGAACAGGCTGCCCAGGGAGGTGGTAGAGTCACCGTCCCAGGAGGTGTTCAAGAAACACATTGACATGGCACTTGGGGACATGGTTAATGGCCATGGTGGTGCTGAGATGACAGGTAGACTTGATGACCTTAAAGGTCTTCTCCAGCTGGAACAATTCTATGATTCTATCCCATGATTCTCACTGTTAAATCATAGCCATCCAATTGAAGTAAGAAAGAATCTTCTCATTTTATGCCATTATTTGAGTACACAGCACCTGTCTTGGTTCAAGGAACCCAATATTCACATTCTCTAGTACTTCAAGCATAATAGCAGCTCATAAGATACAGCGTTTATTGAACTGAGTACACAGAAAGGGATAGGTGGGGCTCAGGGTTGCAGAGGAAGGACCCCAACATGTGTATCCAAATACTACAAAAATATTCCACAGCACCTTGAACTCTGATTACCAGCACTCAGACCGAAAGCTTCTCATCTCCAGAGGGATAATGAAACAGGTTAAGATTTAGGATGGTCTACAAAGAGCAATTGCAGCTTGTTAAGGATACCACATAAATGCAGGCAACAAGGAGTGGATTATCAGTGCATAGCAAAGTGATGGAAAAATAAATTTAAGTCTCATTTCCCTTTACCTTCATTAATACTTAAGAGGAGCAGGCTGCAGCTCAGTATAGATTTTAATTCAAATCTGATTCTTTCCTTCCTTTTTCCAAACTGACTTGCAAGCAGAAGGAGCACACTCATGGCAGAGAATACATTACTAACAATAATTCTTAAAATAAATACCAGGATATTAGATCTTCAACTGCATACAAAATTGATACACTGTGCCTGTCTTATTCCAAGCTCATGCTCTGAAATTATGCCTCTATTTGAATTATAAGCAAAAGCTTTTCTCAAAAGCCTTTGCAATTTTGTACCTTACTTCCCCAAGTGCTGCTTTAGTAGTCTGTCAGATGAGGAAATACGACTTTGCTTGGGGAAGGAGCACAAAATCATCCCCATGACTCCTCTGCTGTTTGGAATAACCAACTGTGGTCCTCAGTTGCAGCAGTAAGGGAAACAATACTTAGGAATCTGAGGATAATTAGGAATTTCAGCATTAATTGATACTCCTAGACAAATACATCTGAGGCTGAGTGGACTCACATGGGATGCTTTAACCTGTGCAGGATGGCACTGAAGAGCTGGCATGACACAGTCTTGGTGAAGTTTAAGGTGAACTTCATTGGAGATTTTAAGCTGTTCAAGTGTCATGCAAGTGTAACTAACGAATAAGTCCTATACACTCAATATCTGCCAAGAAAGTTACAGTACCTTAAAGAAATTAGCATGTTTGCTACATTCCTTAGTGCAAAACTAAGTGTGGTACAACTGCATGTGACACTTTCACAGAATCCCAGTATGGTGGGGGGTGGAAGGGACCTCAAGATCATCTAATCCAACTCCACTGCTAAAGCACAGTACCCACAGCATCTTGCCCAGGATCACAATGTCCAGAGAGTGTTGGAATCTCTCCAGAAAAGCAGACTCCACAACCCCCCTGGGCAGTCTGCCATAGGGCTCCAGCACCCTCACACCAAAGAACTTTCTCCTTGCCTTCAGAACCTCCCAGGTTCAAGTTTGTGCCCTTTGAGGCTGGCAATACGATTTAAGAGATAATCCAGACAAGGCAACAAAATAACGGGTGGGAAAAAAAACCCATAAACTATCAAGGAACTGAAATAACATGGGCACAGCTTATCTAGTTTACCCTCAAATTGGTGTCACAGTCCAAATTAGACATACCACTGCACTCCAGTTTCTTGCTCCTTACAGGAAGCAAACAGTTAAAGTGCATCTATGAGGTATGACCACCTTGCAGCATGCAGAGAGGAAAAGAAAATATACCAATGCACAGATCTGCAACAGCCACTGGTACTCATGAGCACTCAGGGCATCACTTGTTAGCTTCACCCTGGAGGAGCCTCCCCAAGGACACAGCTCTTCTCACAGGAGTGTAGGGTGCTGTGCACATGTGTTTCTGGTGTCTCATGAGACTTCTTATTGCTCTCTACAACTACCTGAGAGGAGGTTGTAGACAAGTGGGGGTTGGTCTTTTCTCCCAGGCAACCAGCACCAGAATAAGAGGACACAGACTCAAGCTGTGCCAGGGGAAGTTTGAGGTGAAGAGAAAGTTCTTCACAGAAAGAGTAATTGGCCATTGGAATGTGCTGCCCAGGGAGATGGTGGAGTCGCCATCCCTGGAGGTGTTCAAAAGGGGATTGGACATGGCACTTGAAGCCATGTTTTAGTTAGTCATGAGACGCTGGGTGATAGGTTGGACCTGATGATCTCTGAGGTCTTTTCCAACCTTATTGATTCTATGATTCTGGGATTCTTACAGAGCTGAATAGGTGGCAAAACCAGAGCAGGGCATGAACACCAAATGAAAGCAGTCAAGTACTTCTACAAAACCACAGAGCAGTGCTGGTTCTATTGCCCCAGAACACCTATCAGGATGCCTGACAGTCTATATCGTAACCACTCAGGAGCTATTGGGGACATAGAAATATTTACTTCAACAATCCAGCACAAAATGATACATGTACCACAACACAGGATTATTCTCCACTTTCACACTACCCAGCTAGGACAATATTGCTCAGGCTATCTGCCAGCGGTGCCCCAGAAAACACAACACAGAATTTAATTTCCAAGACACAGTACTATGCCAAACTGTGTTTGAGGAGCTCTGGGCAGCACACAGGAGAACCACCCCTGGAAGAGATGACAACCTGCAGCACTGCTCTGCTGCACCATGGATTAAGAAACTTGCCCCAGGAACCATGGCAAAACCAGGCTGGATTCAGCACATACACAAAAGCAGCCTCTCAGAGAGCAAGGAACAGAAGGAATGCTACCTGTCAAACTTCAACACTTAGTCAGATCCTTTTGTAAAAGTCTCCAGTAGATTGAAAATAAATAAATAGAATTAAAAAACAAACAAACAAACAAAATAATCAGTCTGAGCTACCAGCATGGATTACCTTGTAGAGACTGTGGGGAATACCACCACCAGGTCTCCATCATTCTCCTGGCCAGGTTCTCCTTCATATCTGGACACCAGGGTTATTTCAGGTCCAGGTTATGTCTCTTCTGTTCTGCCCATGCTGGCAACTCCCTTCCCAGCCACTGCCAATGACCTGAGAAGCTATATTTCTGAGAATTCCTTTCAAGACAGGAAAGATGACCCCAGATCATACCATGTGGTGCTTCATGAGCAAATCAAAGTCTTTCTAAGCCAGGACAGAGCTGCCTAGGATATGTGGTCACTTACAGAAGGTCCATCTTTAGCACGGAACTAGCCTTCCTGAAGGCAGAGGCAAAGCTTGTCCAAAACATGAGCCAGAGGAGTAGGCTCTATATATTTAGGTATTTTGGCATATTGCACTCAGTAGAATTTAGTCCCATGATGGTTCAACTGTGGGAAGTTGCACTTCCTAGCTCCAGAGAAGTCCATGTGGAACATTCAGAAGCTTCAAGAGCTTTCCTGTACTAACACTGTCCTTTTTAATCAGTTTTTCCATTTCAGTTCTTCCTACACCCATGGAATTTCAGACTGGAAGCACATGTTTATTAACTACTCAGGATTAAATGTATGTCAGAAGAACTTCTTAGGAACATCACCTATAAATTTGGGAGGTGAAAGCATGAGCATGAAGGAAACACGCACTACGGCTTTGTTAGAGTTGATTCCTCACATAGAAGGCCTGTGCATTGCAGTCTACAGCCTCAAGCCTTATTTTTCCTTTATAAATGCAAAGCATAACTGCAATAATTCTACCACAGACCATGAAGAAATCGATTAAGCAATCTGAACATAAATTAAGCAATGTTTTTGATTCAATAAACTTGTTCCTATGTAGATCAGAACAAGTATTAGTGAGGGTCATTGACCCATACCCAAGTATTTGCTTTGATGAAGTTCATAGGAATTTTAAATCAGAGCACACTTCAAATTATTTGACCTGTAAATCAACCCTTTACACTTTTTAAAAGCAATTTTAGTGAATTGCTGGGAGCATTTCTATTTGTGAGGGACCGGTTTCAACATGTGTTAACAGAATTACGCATCAATCAAACCACAAACTTGGTAACTAACAAACTTCTCATGAATAAGGAGCTCTAAACTGAACAAAGCCCAAGGTCACCAGAAAAGGATTTCAGGTGATTTTTGTTATTCAACAAGTATTGTGGCTAAACTGCTTTCTTGAAGGCAAAATAAACACCTTTGGAGAGGAAACAGCAGTTATCTTAGTTTCCCTGACCTACCTAAAAGCCATGTTCAGGGCTTCCAGATTCAGCTTGGTGTTTGGTGCCACTGTATAAACACTATTTCTTGTGGAGCAAGCGTTCCATGCAATTACTTTTTTAAAGGCTGCATAATAATCAACATCCCTTGAAGCTATTTAACTGCATTCTTCCTACACCCCAAATGTTAATATTTGCTCCTGTTAAATTCTGCCCACATTTGAACAAATGCATCCCGAGCTTAGATCCTTTCACCTCAAGCAAAATCGAGTAATTGGCGCAATAACTTCACGGGTTTTAGAGGAAGATCAAATGAATTAATGTCCTTCAAGTAGTAAAATAGTTCTGAAATTTGCAGCAAAGTAAATCATTTAAGTAATGAATTTAATTCCTCAGAGAAACTTTTTTTCCAAGAACCCCAACTAATGCATTAGCAAGGAATGAGCTTTCTGAATGCAAAAGCCTGCAAAACATTTAATTAGTCTTAATTAAAAAGCAAAAATGATCTAAAATATCACAAGCAGGTATCACCAGAGTGCCAGTGTACTACCCAAGTCCACACAACAACAGAATAACAGTGGATGTGTGGAGGGGAGCTCTTTTTCATCGTTTTCACAGAACAAAGGAAAAAATACACCCAAGACAGAACTCAAAACTGCAGAATCTTGAGTCCTGCTAGGCTTCAAAAAGCATCTTTTGAATTGGCTTCAATTGCTTTATTGAAATCACACATGGGTATTTGTAGATGGGATGTGACTGGGAAAAATGGGATTCTCCAGCTAGAACAAAATCCTGAGGCTTAAATAGATCCAATTTCAGCTCATCATTAGCCTGGCACTGACTAATGTGGCTGCCAGCACATAAGTGTTCCAGGCAATGGCAGTTAAAAAATACCAAAGCCTCCTTCCCCATTCCTCCCCTACCAGCTCCCACTTTCAGGCATTTGAGCAATCATTTAGCAAGCCTGTGATAATCAGGAACTAATTAAATAACTAAAATTGTTTCACCATTCATCATCTGCTTTTCATGAAAGTCACATTTTTAGATTTTTATGGCTTTATTCTTATGCCTCAGACTCCGACGTGAAAATCAGAGCCTACACACAGCCGTGCAGCGAGTCACACTGAAAGCCCCTGTCCCTGCTGGGGAAGCCTGCACCTGATGGCTGTCTGCACCAGCTGGGGATCTGCTTAGAATCATTTTGGTTGGAAGAGGTCTTTCTGATGAAGTCTAGCAATTAACCCAGCACTGCCAGCTCACCACTAAACCATGTCCTTCAGCACCTCATCTCCATGGCTTTTCCATCCCTCCAAGGATGGGGACTCCACCACTGCCCTGGGCAGCCTGGTCCAGTGCTTGATATCCCTTCCAGGGAAGAAATTATTCCTAATGTCCATCCTAAACCCCACCTGCTGCAGCTTGAGGCTGTTTCTTCTTGTCTTATTGCTTGTTCCTTGGGAGAAGAGACCAACCCCTATCGTGCCCCAACCTCCCCTCAGGTAGCTGTAGAGAGACAGGTATCACTTCAGCTTCCTTTTCTGCAGGCTAAACAAACCCAGTTCCCTCAGCCACTCCTCACCAGACCTGTCCTCCAGACCCTTCACCAGCTTCATTGCCCTTCTCTGGACACACTCCAGCATGCCAATGTCCTTAATCCAGTGAAGGGCTCAAAACTGAACCCAGTATTCAAGGTGCAGCCTCACCAGTGCTATGTACAGGGGGATGATCACTGTCCTAGTCCTGCTTAATCCACATCACTGCAATGAAAGCCAACAATGTCACCTTCAGCACTGAGAACAGGTTCATTTGGTCCTCCACTCCCACAAGTCCAGGGACTGAATAGTGTGCTACCATCCTGCATTAATACACAAGTCCCACCTACTCACCAAGCATCAGGGGTCTTCACCAGCTAGAAGAAGATCACCACTCCTCACTACAGCCACCATGATCCATCTTTCCAACTGCTCTGCACGTCACAAAGGTTTTTCATCAGAAAGTCAGGAAGGAATTCACAGAAATAGTAATTGCCCATTGAAATGGACTGCCCAAGGAAGTGGTGGAGTCACCATCCCTGGAGGTGTTCAAAAGAGGATTGGATGTGGCACTTGAAGCGATGGTTTAGTTAGTCAGGAGGTATTAAGTATTAGGTAATAGGTTGGACTTGATGATCTCTGAGGTCTTTCCCAACCTGGTTGATTCTATAAGTCTATCATTCTATGAATTGCTCTGGGCAGTAACTTTGCTGGTTCTCTCAGCACCACCTATGACTAAATCTTCCTTTTTATTTTTTTAAGGCAGCAGGACGACACTTTCAGGTTTCACCTGAAGGTCCAATGATCCAAATGAAGAACCAGGACAAGTTTTGCTTCTTAAATTCAGTTCCATTGGGCCCAGCAGCCCTAGGACACCACATACCATAAGGCCTCTGGGGCAATGCCAGCATCTCCACATTGGCCAGATTCAATTTGACTCCCAGAACATGTCAGTGTACTAAAAGTGTCTGAGATTCTGCTTTACTGGTTTTTCACTGACCTCCTCAGCAAGTGTTTAATACAAATATAGATGGAGAGGCCCCCACTTGTTTTCTGTTTTCACAGTATGGAGAGCCTGAACACAGAACAAAAATAGAAATACAAGAGCTAGTGCAGCAGCTGGTGTACAGTACCTCTTGATGCAACCTCCCCACATCTGAATACAGTCTTCTGCTCCTGTCCACATCCATCCATCCCCTTGTGATGGGTGGGAAAACCCCAAGCAATACGAGAGACAACCAAAAGCTTCTTGATTTCATCATTTCAGGTCTGTGAAAGCAAGAGAACAGTCATGAAGCAATCATTTCACAGCAAAACTCAGCTCAGCTCCAAAACACAGAGGCAGCTTCAGCTGACAACACCCATCCACACTCGGTCAGTGCTGGTGTAGTTTGCAGCTTCCCACAGCATATGGATTACACAGATTGTGCTGCTTTGTCCCATCAGCATGCTGGCAATGAATTCCCACACTGGAGTGGTTTTGGGAAACATTTATCATAAAACTACCCTCCACAGAACATGCTGTTACCAGTCTGCTCCCACACAGCACCTACAGAACCTGGGATTTCTAAGCCTAACTACTGAGGTCAAGAGCAAACCACATCAAAACACAGTTCTATGGTATGACAGAAGCCAAAGAGCGACTTCATCCCATCTCAAAACCCTAGCAGGACAGGGATACTCAGTCACAGACTCACACCTTCAGCACATCTTCAGGAAAGCCCTAGACACCTATGTTCACATCTTTGGCCACTGAAGGCTTCCAGGAACATGACAGAAAAACATTGTTAATCCACATGATTCAGAGGATGGCACTGCCTCAAGCAGGTACATTCACTGCCACCCCCTTGACCTACGATCAGGTTTGGAGGTCTGGCAAGCCAGGGTCTGACAGCTGACACCCAGAACAGTAATTGCTCCCCAAGATGGTCACCAAACCCACTAAAACTTGCAAGAACAGCAACAAATTCTGTGCTGAAGAAGGCTGACATGTTTCTCCAGCCACAGCACAGGTGCGCCCCACTGCTAAGCTATTCCTCCAGTTACTTGCCTCTGACCCAAGCACAGACAATTCCAATCCCTCCCAGATTTACCCTGCTCAACAGCAGCACCATCTTACTTCAGTGCCCCACCACAGCCTCATATCAGCTGTGAAGTGAGAAGATGCAAGCAAGGGTTTCTACCACAACTGCATCCACTTTGAGCTCAGTTCTTGCCTTGTGTGTTTTTTAATGGATTTGGAAATAAAACCAATGCAGTTACTCAAAGCCTTGGCAGACAGAGCTACCAACTGTTTCATGCATGCATAGCCTGGCGCTGGTGCCCTGGAAGCTCAGCTGAGAGCGCTCTGTACCTCAATAGGCACTTTTTTGGGGGGGGGGAACAGGCCACCAAATTGTGTCATTCCTTTTCACAATAAAAACACCAAAGGAGCCTTCAGACCTGGTAGCCTTTCGGTGACAGCTGAGGGAAGCTTTGACCTTTCAGAGGATGCTAACATGGACCTGTAATGAAGCATAACGACCACTTAATGAAGCAAGCAATGGCATTTCTACAGCATGCAAGTGACAGGCTGCTGCTTGGTTGGAGCAATACACATTAACAAGGCGAGATACCTGCTAATGGCAAAATTAAGCCTAGCTGAATTAAGTCCCCATGACATCCCTTGTCATGACTGGACTCATTTTACAGTGTTTTCACGCCATGTATTTGCTGCAGCCTATATCCAAGCCTTGGTGTAGAACTAGGAATTTTGGAGCCATGACCATTTACACCAGCACTGACCTTTGGTCTCAGCTATGTCATCTGGGCTGCATCAAAACAAGTGTGACCAGCAGGATAAGTGAAGTGGTTCTCCCCCTCTATCCTCCTCTTGTGATAACCCGCCTGGAGCACTATGTCTGGTTCTGGTGCCTCCAGCATAAGGACACTGAACTACTGGAGTAGGTCCAGAGGAAGCCACAAAGATCAGAGAGCTGGAGCAGCTCCCAGAGGGACCAGCTGAGACAGTTGCTGTTCAGCCTGGAGAAGAGAAGACTGAGAGACCTTAGAGCAACCTTCTAGTACCTGAGGGTGCCTAAAATAAGGCTGGGACAGAACTTTCTACAAGGGCTTGTAGTGATGGAACAAGGGGCAATGGATTGAAGCTTGAGGAGGACAGATTTAGACTGGAGATTAAGAAGAAACTTCTTATGATGAAGGTGGTGAGACACTGGGACAGGTTGCCTAGCAAAATCATGGATGTCCCCTCCCTGGAGATGTTCAAAGCCAGGTTGGACAAAGCCTTGAGCAACCTGGACGAGTGGGTGGTGTCCCTGTCCATGGCAAGGGGGCTGGAACTAGATGATTTTTAAGGTCCCTTCCAACCAAAACCGTTCTATGAATCTCCCCAAAGATAGCATGCATAGATCAAGCAGAGCCTCCAGCCACCACACCCCACACAGTTCAGGTATTGCTGTTTCTCGGTGCTCATGTAAACACCCTGAATTGAGTGCTCAGGATGAAATCAAAATGTATTAGGCTTTCTAAATTCCAATTAGAAACCTCAGATGTAACATTACTGGGGCTACAAATAAATGTTTAATAAACCCAAGTCACTCTATCAATAAGTGACAAGTACACTGTTACCTTATGAATTGCTCCTGCACAGCAATACTGTTCTTCACATTTAATAGAGGTGCTTTGTATGCTCAGTTGATGCCATCACAGCAAATACAACTACTTCACTTTGCCGTTCTAGAGACCTCTGACTCATATGCTGCTTGAAATTGCAATGCTGGAGCAGAACAGTGGACTAGCCTGTTTAATGCATATTTAGTGAATAACTAACTGCTAGAAGACATGATGGTGTTTGGCTTAGGATGCCTTTAGCACTCCTCCACCTGCTAGAAACTGTTTGTTTTATAAATGCAATTTACAGAACATCTTTCTCTAGTCAGTTCAGAAATTACTTATTTTTATTGCCTGCTGACTGGCAGCACACTAATTGCTTTCACTCACAGCAAGAGAAGGACACACTAATACACATTATATATATTAACAGCCCAAAGCAAACAACAAATACACACCATAAATATCAAGTGAGGGTTAACTCTGAAGATGTACAGAGCACTTTGGTGTCCTAAACCACAGCTCAGCGTTGCCTTACCCCGAGCTGAGTAGAAGGCTCCCTGCAGAATCTAGTTTGCAGTTGCATCATGCAATACAGCTATGGATTGCAGGGTAAAGTTCCCTGAAGTAAACAGAAAAATTTCCATTGACTAAATAGATCTGGACCAGTGCTGTAAACTCAGACAGGTTTTACTACCAATTTCCTTTCCTCACTGTAATGAGGCACAGATTTGCAGGATGTGAGCCTAGAAGTCACCACCCAGAGAAATCAAAATTGGTGTGTGAAAACATCAGCATAAAGCAAGCAATTGCACTCTGAAGAGAAAATATATGAACAACATTTGTGGCTAAACAATTAGAAGTCTCTCAAGTTGAGGGTGGAGTTGAGAGGGTATCACAAGCTTGCTCTTAGCATGACCAGAAAGGGAGATTTCAATCTATTCTCTAATGTAGGAATTAGTGATTGTAATGCAGAGGCTGGAATTAAAGCAGACTGTTTCAGAGTAAACAAAGTTAAGCATCATGTCCATCTGTGAAGCCTTTCCTTTGGTTCCAAGGGAATTCTTTCTGAAGTAAGTTTGGTTCTTTATGTTAAAGATACTATGCAAAGCCTAAAAGTTTACCTAAAGATTGTAGTTGCTCCCTCTGAGCTAAAACAGCATTACAGCTTTCCCTTCCCTGCAGCTGGTCTTGCTTTACCAAGAGGTGATCCTGCTCTGGCAGGGGGGGTTGGACTCCATCTCCAGAGGTCACTTCCATTCTGTGATTCTCTGAGATACCTCCATGAGCAGAACACTATGCACTATTATATGACAAAGCCCAGATATAACAGCTACTGTAATACCTATCCCAAGTTCAAATGGGTTTGTGCAGACCACAGCACAAAGGGCGAACCTCAACTCACATGGACACCTCTGAATGAAGAGGAAGAGCAGCAAGCAGATGCCAGCCAAAGATGCAAGGTACAAGTTTTAGAGTACCAGCTTTAGAATTGCTCAAGCAAAAAGGGTCACCTTGAAAAAGGAAAGAGACTAACCACATTGACCATTTGAGAAGAGAACACTACAAATCATTTAAAGCACTTCTGTGACCTGCAGTATGAGCTGTCAGATTGCTGCCAGAGATCCGACAACTTTTTCCTCCATAACATAGAAGCTTTAAGGATTCGATTTATGGTCACTGTAAAAACATAAAACAATTTGCACAACACAGCTACTGGGTTTATTTTCAGGACTACTTAAATTGTGTAGGGGTTTTGGCACTGAGAAATTAACAATCCACAATATCTTTTAATAATTTCCAATGAGCTTCATATTAGAAACAGAAAGGTTGAATTAATTACCTGAAGCTATGACTGTTGCTATAGCAAAAGGAAAGCATTCAGACCAAACCCTTATGTTGAGATAAACTGTCTCATTTAACACCAGATAAAAATCCAGTCTTCAACTCCTCTACCATCAACCGTTTCAATTGCTTCAGCCTTATCTAAACAGCATTTCTGTGGCTGGCAAAATAATTTTGATGTCCATAATTTCTTAAGTGCTACAAAATTTAGAAGAACTTTCCTTCTACAATGACCTTTCAGGGAGGCATAATGAAGGCAAATAATTTCAGCCACTACCTGCAGTATCTCCCAAGTTTTGATGCATTAAGAACTCCTGGGAATCAGCTGAAATGTTTAAGTACAAACCAGGCATTTCACCTGAGCAGAAGAACACTTCTTTTGTTTGATCTTTAAATTCTCCCAAGATACATCTGCATCCCCAGGAGAAGTCTGAGGAACATAACACCCCAGCAGGGATGAAGGGTTGCCAAGAAGCTCCTAAATCCCACGGGTATTTAACCCTTTTTTTCAACCCTGGTCTAATTTCTTCAGCCTTATCTATACAGCGTTTCTGTGACTGGCAAAATAATTTTGTTACCTGCAGTATCTCCCATAAATACTTAAACTTTTGATGTATTAAGAACGCCTGGGAACCATCTGCAATATTTAGTTACAAACCAGATATTTTACTAGGAAAAAAAACCAACCAAAACACAACAAAATAAACAACCCCCCCCCCCCAAAAACCAAACCAAACCATACCACAAACAACACTTCAGAATATCTTTTAAGTTCTCCAAGGTCTTTCCATTTTGCCAAAAGAAATTTGGGGACAATGACTGCAGCAGGGCTGAAGGGCAGCCAAGAAACTCCTAAACCTCACAGATACTTAACCCTTGTTTTCAAGGCTGACTCCGTGACCCTTTGGTATGTTTCAGTCACAGCTTTGCTCTGAGGTTTATGCTCAGAGAAGTCCCGAATCGCATCTTCCAGCACCCTGCGCTGAGCACCCAACTACTCAGCATCACCAAAGCCGTTTCACTGCCACATGTAGAAGCATTTCGGACAAGTCGGGAACGGAGCTTATCAATAAAACAAACCTCTCACTCCCAGCTGCAAACCCAATAAGCCCTTCACACCCTGATACATCGGAGGTTGCAAGTTCCCCACCCCGCTCCGTTCCCTCCACTGTACGAGAAGCACCATGGACAGCGGCAGGGCCCGACGGACGCTCCGCGGGGCCGGCAGCAGCCGCCGGCGCCACCTAGGGGCCACGGGGGGCAGCACCCACTCGCGATCGCGGCCGCTCCGGCTCCGTTACCCACCGACGGCAGCAGCCCCGAAACTCCGGTCCCACCCGAAGGGAGGGAGTATGCAGCCCACGAGCCCCATCTCTACCTCCTGCTCCCCACATTGTGGAACACGGGTGGGGAGAAACTGACACCATCCATGCCCGTCCCAACGCGCTGCCGGCGCCCACCTGTTACCGCGCCCAAGCCCAGGGCACGGAGCGGGCGGACGAGGGTTCACGGGAGGTGACAACAGCGGCAGCAAGAACCGCAAACTCCCGAGTCCCGCGGAGCGCACGCACGACGGAGGGAGGCAGAGCGGCGGCGATGGCAGCGCGGAGCTGCTCCACAACCGGGAGAGACGCGGGGCAGCGCGGAGCGCAGAGGACCACCACCCCCCCAACGCACATACGCCAAGACACTCACACACAGAGGTACGGGGCGGGGGGGTTACACTGCGGGACGGTCCCCGGCGGCACTCACCTGCGGCGGACCCCGGGGTGAGCTAAGTGGGCCGGACTGGGCCGGGCGCAGCGCTGAACGAGTCCACGGAGCGCGCCGGGCCGCCCCTATTTCTGCTCTCTGGGGCCGGAGCCGCCTGACGTCACCGCTGTATTTGCATATTCCACCAATCGCCGCTACCTGTGCGGGCAGCGCGCCCCGCCCCCCCCGGTCCGACGGGGCCTTGGCGGGGGGCACGAAGCGGGAGGGGCCGCGACACTCCCACGGCGGCACCTACGGCTGTGGGGAGGGGTAGGGGCAGCGGGGACGCCCCCTCGGGCACACCGAGGTGTGAGCGGTGTAAAGATCTGTGGGGCAGCTGCCCTGAGGGGTGGTAGGAGCACGAGGAGGTCTGGAATGAGGGGCAGCACTAGGGTGCTGGGGGTGGTGATTCCCAGAAGGGTTGTCAAGCCCTGGAACAGGCTGCCTAGAGTGATACTGGAGTCTCTATCCCTACAGGGATTGAAAAGATACACAGATGTGGTGCTGAGGGACATGGTTTGGTGGTGACTTGGCAGTGCTGGGTTAGTGGACTTGATGATCTTAAAGGTTCCTTCTAATCAAAACCATTCTATGATTCAATGATCTGCCCCGGTGATTGGGATGCAGCCTGTGCTGGAGCTGAGTGAGATGAAACCACAAAGTCATTGTGATGTGTCTATAAATCAGGGGTGCCCTTATTATTCAGGTGCTCGGTGAAAGGAGGTTGGACCCAGGTGGGGTTTGGTCTGTTCTGCAAGTAACAAGCAATAGGACAAGAGGAAGTGGCCTCAAGTTACACCAGGAGAGGTTTAGGTTGGACATGAGGAACAATTTCTTCCCCAAAATAGGTTGCCAAGCCCCAGAACAGGGAAGTGATGGAGTCCCCATCCCTGAAGGGGTTTCAAAGCCATGTGGTGCTGATGGACATAGTTTAATAGTGACCTGGCAGTTCTTGGTTAAAGGTTGGACTCAATGATCTTAGAAGTCTTTTCCAACTGAAACAATTCTTTGATTCCATGGGGCACCAAATTGCTCTTGGGACTCAGTAACCTACCATGAGCCTGCAGGGCAAAGCACAAGAGCATGGTGGTTTGTGAAGTGCTTCTATTTCCACTCATCCTACAGAAAAGGGAACATTGGAATTCATTCATTCTTCTCTTCACCATCACATCTGGTTTAAAAAAAAAAAAAAAAATCAATAGAACCATTTCTCATTTATTTTTTAAGAAGGGATGGATGTTTACAGGAGAAGGCATAACCAGGCTGCAGAGCAGAGAGGATTTATGGGGTCTGGTTTCAAAGGCTATGAGGAGGATTAGGTGCAAACTGGACACATCGTAACACCTACAATTTACAACAGAAGGAGATGAGCAGTCCAAAAGACCCGATAAAACATGCCAATTTGGGGGGTTCTTCCTATAAAGAATCTTACAGCTGGATCCTTCTGAATTAAATTGGCTTTGTCATTGGCTTTGGTGTGAAAAGGACAGACCCTCTAGTTCAGATATTTAGAAACACACAGGCTACTCCTGAAAACTAAGTTTAAGTCTGGAAAAAATGACTTGCCTACTAAAGAATCATTCTGCAAAATTAGGCATGAGATAGCAGAAGAGGCTCTTTCACCTGTCAGCTTTTAATTTTTAATTTTCATTGCAGGAAATACCAAATGATCAGACAGTTTGGTTTTGCAGATCTTTTCACAGAATCCCATTATGGTGGGGGTGGGAAGAGACCTCTGGGGATCATCCAGTGCAAGCCCCCTGCTAAAGCAGGGGCACCCATAGCAGCTTGCCCAGCATCACAATGTCTAGGTGGGTTTGGAATCTCTGCAGAGAAAGAGACTCCACAACTTCTCTGAGCAGCCTGCTCCAGTGCTCCAGCACCCTCACAGCAAAGAAGTTTCTCCTCCTGTTCAGGTGGAACATCTTGGGTTCCATTTTGTGCCCATTGCCCCTCGTCCTGTCACTGGGCACCACTGAGAGGAATCTGGCCCCATCCTCTTGTGCTCCACCCTTTGCTGTTGATCAGCATTGAAAAGATTTCCTCTCAGGCTGCCCTCGTTCAGGTTAATCAGCCCCAGGTCTTTCAGCCTTGCAGAACACCTTTAGTTCTTGCCTGTTAAGTTCAACATCTCTGAAATATTTTCAGTATTTAGAAAATATGATGCTTATTCCACCCAAAGTGTGCACAAAGGCTTGTGGGGACTCTGTTTGTTTGTTTGTTTTGTTTCCTTCTATACAAATGAAATTATCTGAATTTTCTGGTTTAAGGATTGGATTAGTAAAGAAAACACAAGTTTAATAAAACAAGGAGTATCCACTGTGAATTGTGCATTGGCAATGTAAAAATGGGCTTTTAGAGCATCCTAGGAGAATAAATGAGTGCTTTTCACAGCTGGCCTATAGGTTTAAGAGGTCTGAGGGTTTAAAAAAAAAAGCAAAGCTGAAATCTAATCAGAGACAAATACATTGTCTTCAGAAAGATCTTCTTCTCTTTCCTGAGGGAAAAGAAAATTAGAAATAATATCAGTGGAGACAACTCTTCCCCATTTCCTGAAGGGAAGGAAGAAAAAGGCGTGCTGCTTACCCACATCATTTATTCTGTGGAAACATGTCTGTGCTGCCAATCTGAGGTGTTTAGTGATCTGTCCGTATCTTGTAAAGACAGACATAAACACAAGATGCATTAGCAGACATCTGAAGTACCCGCACAGCCCTGACTTATTTATATCCACACGTGCGACATGCTGGAGGATGCCGAGCAGGGAAGCAGTCGTGATTCCTCAGCACCAACAGCTTGCCTGGGTGATATTTGCCACCACGCACTTGTCGCTGTAGGCACATTTTTGCTCATTTGATATCAGAATGGTTTTGTTTGGGAAAGACCTTTAAGGTCATCGAGTCCAATCATTCTCTAACTCTACCAAGTCTGGTGCTAAACCATACTCACCGGCACCACATCTCTGCCTCTTTTAAACACCTCCAGGGATGGGGATTCAACCACATTGCTGGGGATCCTGTGCAAGTCTTTGAGAAACCTTTCAGTGAAGGATTTTCTATTAATGTCCAACCTAAACCTCCTCTGGTGAAACTAAGGCTACTTTCTCTTGTCCTGTCACTTGTTACTGGGGAGAAGAGATTGATCCCCACCTGGCTGGCTCCAACCTCCTTTCAGGGAGTTGCAGAGACCAAGAATGCACAGGCTGGAGGTTTTCTGTGTGACACTGGTACCAAGACAAAGGGGATAGTATGGTGTGGCAGTGCCATAAGACTGCTGCCACTTTACTGTGCACAGCCACCCCAGACCACAGTGAGGGGCAGCCAGGTCCTTGGTGAGTCCTTAAGGTCACCCACCTCCCACACCATCAACACTGGGTCCTGCTGCTTTCATGCCTGTACCTAAACCCAAGCACCTTGCTCTTGACAGAATGCTCACCCTCTGCACTGGATGTGTTGGGCAGTTTGGCTCATACGAAGTGCCCATTTGCTCCTCCATCAGTTGTCAGGTGCCAAAGATGACCATGTTCCTGATCCAGATATCTTAGAATGCTCAAATTTCTCTTTCCCACCATTGGCACAACAGTCATTTTTAGTGTCTTCTCTTGCACACTTAGGTCTTATGCAATTCTCTCATATTTTGGTTCAAAATCTTTTGATGTTCTCCAGCCTTTTGAAAATATTATTGATGAAAAGCAACTGGCAGACACCCTTCCTTACACCCTCCACCTCCAGCCAGTTCCACCCCCTCTTCTTCAAACACTTTACTTCTGTCCTGAGACCTTCTAAAAGCCCCATGGAAGGCTGGCTGCAACCCAAGGAGTGTTTTGGAAAGGATACTGGGGTAGGAGGTGTGATGTTCCCCTCCCCCAATTCTGGTTTACCCACTCACAAAGGCTAGGCAAAGCAAACAGCTCTTACAGACCTGGAGAAATAAACTGCAGCTTGCTCCAGAGTGATGGAAAACTGATAAATTCCTCATCTTCAGGGCTGGATGAGTTTGAAGAAGAATACTTGTTGGTTTCTTTTGAACTGGGAATTGAAGAGGCCCAAAAAACAGTGATTGGAGTCAGAAGGAAAAGAAAAATGGATGATTTTAGACAGACTTGATGAGGAGAAGATTCTTATGCAGACAAAGGGGAAAACAACTTTGCAGTTTTATTTTTTTCCATGAAAACACAGGATAACCTGAAATGAGAACTAAGCATTCTCTGCTTCCCTCAGTTAAGAAAAGAGAAGTTATAACCAGAAATCTCTGGAAGATTAGAGGAGCTGAAGCTGCAAGCGATAATACATTTAATATGAGATAGGCAAATACAAAGACTGTGAAGAAGGAGAGACTTGCACCAGTCCTGGCCTTGTGTACTTCAGTGAGAGGAGCTGGAAATGTGCAACCTGTTGTCAGCTTTGACTGATGCCACTTCAGGAATCTGATGAGAAATTTTAAACAGCAGATTGGCAAGGCAGAGCTCCGTGTCACTGAAGATACAGTGGCATTCAAGGGTGACCACGGCTGTTAGTTTAAGGGAAAGAGTTTTGAAGAGCAGATGGTCGCCTCTTAGTGAGCTTTTTTTTTTCCATTCCAAAACCCCCACCCCAACAGAGCAATGCACACAGCCAAGACTCCCTGGTTTCTACCAGCAAAGGAATTAACTGGTAACCACCTGAGCCATCTGAAGTACTTCCAAAATCTAACGAGTGAGGTTCAGAAGAGGAAGATAAGGTTTCCTCTTTGAAAACTCCAACTTTGAATGACAGCAGATCACCCACCATCCCCTTTGGCCAGTCTTGCTAGCTAAATGCAGTAATTAAAGATGAGTTTGTGAAAGAACATTGCATTCACTGGAAACAAGATGCTGAGGAGGTAATAAGACAACAAGATTCATGCTCATCACTTCTAGTTATTTGAACCAAGAGCCTAAATCAGTCCTGATTAAACTAGGAACTCAAAGCCCGATTCAAACAAAACTAGAGATATTAAACAAATACAAATGTGACAAGAGTCATGATTCAATTATTAGGAGTCCTTCTTTTAATTGTTTATTAAGATGACAGTGTGTAGCTTTGCCTACATACACTTAGCAAAGCCTTTTCACTTTGACAGTGCATAAAATTATCCATGCCAACTGTATATCTCTTACTTTTTATGTCAACTTCAGAGGTGCCAGTTTTTCATTATCCTCTTGGTCACAAATTAATAAGGAGGAACAAATTTAATAGCAGCCTCAAATCTTCAGAGATTATGTCAGCCTTGTGTATCTGTGCCAGTTAAATTACCATTTATTTCTGCTTAAATTTAATGTGGTCATCTTCATACAAACACACACAGATTTAAAGCCTGCTCTCATGGTACAGCAGGAGAGGAAGGTACAGGGTACAGCTGGAGTAGGGCAGCAAAGCTAGTGAAGGGTCTGGAGAACAGGTGTTATGAGGAGCATCTGAGGGAAAAGGGATCATTTAATCTAGAGAAAAGGAGGCTGAGGGGAGACCTTATTGCCCTCTACAACTACCTGAAAGGAGGTTGGGGTGAGGTGGGGGTTGGCCTCCTCCCTAGTATCAGGAGACAGAATGAGAGGAAATGGCCTGAAATTGTGCCAGGGGAGGCTTGGGTTGGAGATTAGGAATAATTTCTTCACTGAAAGAGAGCTCAGACATCGGAACAGGCTGCCCAGGGAGGTCATGGAGTCACCATCCTTGGAGGTGCTCAAGAAATGTGGGGACATGGCACTTGGGGACATGGCTTAATGGCCATGGTTGTGGTGTGTTGATGGTTGGACTCAGTGAGGGCATTTCCACGTGAAACAATTCTGTTATTCTATGATCAGCACAGCAAGGGGCTGCCCTGAACAGATGATGTGAAGCTCAGACTTGAATTCTTCTATCCACATCACTGCAGTTAAAATGCAGCAAATGGAAAAGATCAAGGTCAAGAGGTGCAAGAGTTTTTTGTGGGCACCATTCTCCCGTGTCATTACCAGCCAATGGATGAGCCTTCGCAGCAGTGGCATGTCCTTTGGGTGGTCAAAAAGGGTCAAGATCCAGATGTAGGGAGGTGTTGCACTTCATGACCATCCTTTTCTGTCCTCATGGGGTTTTTTGTCTGTTTGGAAAGTGCCCTCAGATCACAGAATCCCAGCATGGTGGATATTGGAGAGGACTTCTAGGGATCATCCAGTTCAACCCCCTTGCTAAAGCAGGGTCACCCACAGCAGGTGGCCCAGGTTCACAATGTCCACATGGGGTTTGAAAACTTCCAGAGAAGGAGACTAAGAGAAGGAGATGTCAAGTGCTGGAACCCAGTGCCTTGCCCTTCTTTCAGAGCTGTAGGCCCCAAAATAAGAATACTAATAAAAAAATAAATAAATTGTAAAAGATGTTTTATACCAGAGGAAATCCTAAACGTGGAAACAGTGGCTTGATTCATTTCACAGCTGTAGTCTTTTTTGATTTGTTCGTAATTTTCTACACTACTGCTTCCAATTTGATAGTGTCTGGGGCTTGGATGACAATGAGAATGGGATAACAGATGATGAGCTCAAAATACTGAACACAATCATGCTTGCCCTACGTGTACCCACAATCAATATGTCACTGTGAGGAAGGGACCATCAGCCACTGGGCAAAGTTTGGAATAAGAAATGTCACAGGAACTCAAGGCACATTTCTTATTTCTCAGCAGTCGTCAGAGGAGCTGGCTGTGGAGGGGACATGTGGAGAGTTCGAAGAAATAGCCTCAGATATCTGAACTGAGATTGATGTGGCACCCTTTGGTGACTCCCTCCTCCCTTGCCCTGAGAAACCTAACCCCCAAGGCTAGCTGTAGAAATAGCGGTGAACCAGCAGGACCTTGTCTATGGCCACTGACAGAATGGCATCTGTTTCCCTCGGTTCGTCCAGCCCTGAATATTGTGTGGCTCTCTTCTCCCAGCTCCGCAGGAAAGAAAAGGGAGTGGACAGTGTTTATCATAAGACAAGACAGCACCTTGATCCATAGGCATGGATAATAATCATAGAACAGTTTGGGTTAGAAAGGAGTTTAAAGATCATCCAGTTCCAACCTCTTGGACATCTTCAACTAAGTCAGGCTTTAATACTGACAAGGTGTTTGGCTTTTTTTCCCCAAGCTCCTTGGCTATTCCTATTTACAGTCAAGTCATTGGAAAGTCCTGGCACACATTTTGGGTTGTATGGTGATCTTTCTTCTGAGCTTCTCTTCTAGAGGAGCTCTAGCAGAGCTGGCACACCAGGGGAGTAGGCAGTTGGTCAGAGGTACTGGACTCCTGATATACATCGTGCACGGTCCCCGTGTTGGAAAGAAAGAGGCAGATGAACGAAACAGATGAAGATGAAAGTGTATGCACCAAAGCAAAATACAGAGCGGCAAGAAACATGAGTCTGCCTCATCTGAAACATTCAGAGATGTTTCTTAAGCCATCATAGTGCTTTATCTCATCACCGAATAGTTTTTGCCTGTGCACATCTACGCTGTATGTTTGCGTTCAAGACATGAGCGAGGGTGAATTGGCTACAGATTCCTTCAATTGCCTCTGCAGACAGATAGCCAGCATAGCTGGGAGGAAGAGTACAAGCAAGGAGGATGTTGTTCCTCAGGAAAAATTAAGACATTTAAATGGCCCCGTCAGTGCTAAGAAAGACAAACCCCTGCAAAGCATGAGCTGGGCTTGGTTCAACCAGCAATTCAATGATTTAGAACGAGACTGTGATCATTTACAATTTTTAAAGGTGAAAGGTGTGATTTTGGTAATACCTTAAAATTAAAAGGCCAGCCACTCCATCTTTAAAATGATGGTTTCTCTCCTGGAAGACGTATCTCATTGTCAGTCCATTAGCAGCCAGCCAGAACCCATCCATACAAAAATAATTGGCTATTGATATACGGTAATGCTGAAAAGTTATTCTTTTTTTTGTTCATTGCTACAGAAAGATGTCTTCTCCAGCCTACACTTTCAATCATTATAAACGCTACTGTGAAAAACTAAAAACACTGCTCTGAGGTAGATTAAGATCTACTTCACAAATAAATATATTTCATCACTAAGAGAAGAGGAGAATGTCACTGGTACTGAGTGTTTTATACACAATAGAGACCACTTATACTGGAATTTTCTCCTCACAGGCAATTAATGTCACTGGTTATGCACAGTCCCCTCTGCAAGCGCAGGCTCCAACTCAGGGGTTATAACTTCTGGAGACACATGAAGAATTGTCTCTGAACCACAACAGGAGCCCCTCCTTTTTCCTTGACTTGAGGTCCCATCTTCTTTACTCAGGAAACAGCCCCATAATCCCAGCATGGTGGGCGTTAAAAGGGATCTCTGCAGATCATCCAGTCCAACTTCCCCTACTAAAGCAGGGTCACCCAAAGCAGCTTGCCCAACATCACAATGTCCAGGTGGGTTTGGAATCTCTCCAGAGAAGGAAACTCCACAACCTCTCTGGACAGCCTGCTCCAGGGCTCCATCAATATCACAGCAAAGAATTTTTTCTCCTATTCAAATGGAACCTCTGGGTCCCACTTTGTACCTGTCACCGGGTAGCACTCAGAAGAGTCTGACCCTATCCCCTTGGCCCATTCCCTTTAGCTCTTGCTGACAGTTGTGCAGATCCACTTTCAGACTGCTCTTCTCCAGGCTAAGCAGCCCCAGGGCTCTCAGCCTTTCCTTCTCACAGAGATGTTCCGGACCATTCAGCATCTTTGTAGCCTTCATTGTACTCTCTCCAGTAGTTCCCTGTTTCTCTTGAACTGAGAAACCCAGTATTGGACCCAGTACTCCACACGTGTCTGAGCAGAGAAGGAGGACAACCTCCTCAATCTGCTGGCCACACTCTTCTTCATGCACCCCAGGAGACCATTTGCCTTCTTGGCCATAAGAGCACATTGCTGGCTCAGGGTCACATCCTGTACACTACTGTGGATCCTGAAGGAGCCAGTATCCTGGGAACAGCAAAGCCCACCACCAGCATTAGCTGTTGGGCCCCATAAAATGTTCCTTGTGCACAGACCGGGAAGTTTGTGCTCAGGCCATTAATGCTACAATGAGCCGGTGGCAGATGCTGCACTTGCCAGCTGAGCACCCCTCAACAACAGCTAATAAAAGCAGAGGACATTAGACTTGGTAATGCTGTATTTTAAAGATAAAGAGTCTCTGCTTGGAATCATGCTAAAGTCTGAGTTTTCTAGTGAGCAGCTCTTTGGCTGGACTGTGGCACAGTCTTGAGGTGACCTGATAGAACAGGTTATAAAACCCTGTCTGGGACCATATGCAGGGAGATGTGAATGAAGAAAGTGGGGAAATAAGTGAGTTTGACAGAGAACTTCTGAGATCAGAGTTTGAGCCAGTAGCTGAAATTCCTCACACTGAAGGCTCAAACACACAGCAGTGAGAAATCAAGGTGTTGAATGGCTTCAACAAATCTATCTGGGGCCTTATCCAGGCTGATTTTGGGTTGTTTTGCCTTATTTATGCCATTTACTTGTCAAAGTTGTTGATTAAATGTTGATTAAATGTTTAAAGGAGTAAAAAATTAATTTTACATTTGTTTCATCTGCTTATGGAATAATTTTTCCATATATATGTTTTCTGTATGGTTAAATGCTCAGTGGTCAGACATTGGAACAAGTTGCCCAGGGAGGTGGAGTCATTCCTGGAGGTATTCAAGAAATGTGTGGACATGGCACCTGGGGACATGGTTTAGTGGCCATGGTGGTGTTGGGTTGATGGTTGGACTCAATGATCTTAGAGGGCTTTTCCAACTGAAACAATTCTATGGTTCTATAAATTTCTGCTGTAACTCTTCCAACACAAACAGTTTTGGTTATGTTTATGTTGCTGCTAGAAGATGTCACTTTCAGCAGCTACTCTTCTCAGTCTCTGCTCTCCGCTCTCCCTTTAGCAAGTCTCTCAAGCAGTAAAAGGAAATGTTTTATTTTTCCCCCCTCTTGTCTCTTATTGTCCAGAATTACTCTTGGATATTAGAGTTGTCAATGTTTAGTATTAAATCATTTCCCTGCCAATTCATTGTAATCAAATCTTCCACAAAGTCGATAGCAATAACATTCTTATAAGGCATTGTCTCTCTCAATCTGTCAGGGGGCTTTCACATCTTTGAATTTTCCATTCTGAAAATAAAAAACTGTGACCTGGGAGAAAGCATGAAATCAGTGAAAGTCACACCAGCAACCACATAATTGCTCACAACAACCAAACCTTTGGGTCAGAGCTTTGACTAGTTCCGCAGGTCACTCAGTCACTTGAGGGACTTTTATCTCCTGTAGGGAAAAAATGGGCTACCAGCCCCACTGGAACCAATACCAACATTTCTATGGTGTTTCATGGGAGCAGATGTTGGCTTTGCAGGGTTATGTGCAGTGTTACACTGAGTACATCCGTGCTGCAATGCAAATGCCACCACAGTTTACAGAGAGACACTAAAGGTGGTTTAAAGAGCTGCAAGCACTGCAGACCAGAGCAGTGGGTTGCAAAACCCACCCCAGCCCTGAGAATTTACTTGCACTGTGAACTTATGTGCTGTCCCAGTAAGAGTACCTTTGACACCTGCAGTGTTGGCTTACCTGTGGTGCAGGGACAATTGCACGTCCACAGCTGAGGGTGCTGTAGATTCCTCCTAGATGCACTACCCAAATCAGTGTGTGCTCGCAGCCCATGGCAAGATACTGAGATACATCTTTGAATCACTGAATGGTGTAGGTTGGAATGAGCTTTAAAGTTCA
Source organism: Dryobates pubescens (assembly GCF_014839835.1). Lineage (NCBI taxonomy): Eukaryota > Metazoa > Chordata > Aves > Piciformes > Picidae > Dryobates > Dryobates pubescens. Next base: position 8,307,063 of record NC_071627.1, read on the forward strand.
TCTGGTCCAACCACACTGTAGTCATCAGGGACATCTGCAACTAGAGCAGGTTACTCAGAGCCACAAACAACCTGAACAGTTCCAGGGATAGGGCATCTCCCACCTCTGGGCAACCTGAGCCAAGGTCTCCCCACTCTCAGTGGAGAAAATGTTTTCCTTCTCTCCATTCTGAATCTCCCCCTTTTAGTTTCAAACCATCAGCCCTTGTCCTATCACAACAGGCCCTGCTAAAGAGCCTGTTTCTGATTTGCCCCTTTAAATACTGAAAGGCCACCAAAAGGTATCCTGAAGCCTTCTCTTCTTCAGGCTGAAGAACCCCAACTCTCAGCCTGGCCTCACTCAGCCCTTGCATCATTTCTGTGGCCTCCTCTGGCCCTGTTCCAACAGGTCCATGAGATAAATCCCACCTCCTTCAGCAGCCTTTCTCTTGAAAAGAGCTTTTACTTGCCTCTTAATCAAGTCCTCATGATAACCTTCAGTTTCATTTTTTTCTGTCTTTAGGGGGGGCAGAGTCACACTACTGTGGGTTTCTGTGGGTTAGAAGGAATTAAAACAGGTCACAGAAAAAGCCAAAACATGACAGGCCACCTTAATTGCAAGTGTACAGCTTGCAGTTTTGTGTGAGAGGAAATGGCACAATTACAGTTTCCTACCATAGCTATTTACAAACACAGATGGAGAAAACAATACAATGACTGAAAAAACTCAGATTTCTCTATAGTTCTGCTGTGCTAATGACACTTGTGCTGTAACTCCTTAAATGAAAGGATAAAGGCTTCTTTAAATGAGTTTGTTGAGCCTTGAGAGGGAAAGTCTCAGGAGGGGACCTTGCTACTCTCCCAGCTACAGAGAGGCAGGGCAGTGAGATGAACCCAGATGATCCTCACGGACACAGAGCACATGTGCATGGCCAGGGGTGCAAGAGAGTGTGTTCTGGTTAGATAGAAGAGTGGGAAAAAAAATCACTCTGAGGGAAGTTAAAGACTGCAGCAGGGGCCAAGAGAGGTTGTGGGATTTTTCTTTCAGGGTATTTAAAATTTGACTGGTTAAAGCTCTGAGCAACCTACCCCAACATACCCTGCCTTGAGTGAGAGGTTGGGTTTGGTAACCTGCAGAGGTCCTGGCCCCCTAAGCTAGTCTACAATTCTGTGTTTTTTATAAATAGCTTTTGACATCAGCTTGCAGAAAAAAGGAGCATCACTCAGTGAAGGCAAACAACTTATCCCAAGATGGCTTTCAGACAGTCAGGCCAGTCTATGGATATTCTAAAGCTACTGAAAGTAACAAGTATCTAGCTGATTTCTAACTGGAACACCCTCACTGGAAAGAATTTCATCCTAATATCCAGTTTAAATCTGCCCTCCTCAAGCTTCAGTCCATTCCCACTCATCCTATCACTCCAAGCTCTTGTCTAAACTCCCTCCCCAGCTCTCCTGGAGCCCCTTCAGGTACTGGAAGGCTGCTCTAAGGTCTCCCTGGAGCCTTCTCTTCTGCAGGCTGAACAGCTCCAACTCCCTCAGTCTGTCCCCATATGTGAGGTGCTCCAGCCCTCCAACCATCTTTGTGGCCTCCTCTGGACACACTTCAGTAGTTCAATGTCCTTCCTGTGTTGGGTGCACCGGAACTGGATGCAGGTGAGATGAAGCATGCAAGTACTCTGCAAGCACTTCTTACCTGCAAGGATGGGTGACAGGGCTACATCTGTGCAAACCACAGCCTGGAGTTCCATTGATTATGATGGATAATTTATTTCTGACTGTGCAAGGCAAACCCATAGAGGCCAGCAGTCAATACCAATAGAAGAGGATTAGCACAATAACACATATTTCTGGGGTCAGTGGGCAGGCAGAATGGTTATTATTCCTATTAGCTCAGAGTCAGGTGGAAAAGGAAAAAGTTAGCATCAACTGCAGGCTGTATATATCTTATTTCTCCTTTTTCTTTGACAGGGCTATAAAATCTTCCCCTATTCCATTTTTTTTTTCCTTTTTCTTTTTTAATATTGATGCATTTTAAACAAGAAGAAATAGAGAACAGGGACATCTCTAGTCCCTATTCTCATCTCACCTTCTTGATGTGTTCTGCAATTCCCTAATGTGTGGGAACCTGTTCAAAACTCCTCAATGTCAGCATGTTCACATCTCGAGGGACAAGCCCCACAGCTAATATTCAAGACAATGTGTTCCTGTCTATGAATAATATGAAGAGCTGAATCTTTTCTTTTTTCTTCCTCTCACATGGCAATGAAGCTTTTGCAATCCTGTCTCCTCGGGGGCACATGGGGACCATTTAATATCTGCATTTAAACATTCCCTCCTGGCCTCAAATCCCAGACTGAAATCTGAAAACCAGGAAATAGTTTGTTCCAGGCTTCCTGAGCAACATACAAACAAGCCTCTTCAAATAAGCAGAGCTTTAAACCTCAAACAACCTTTAAAACCTAAACAGGATAAAGAGGACCAAGTTTAGAGGTCTTTACACTTCTAGGGGTGCTGGAGTCAAAGCATGAGCCTGATGAAACTTGAAATGAAAGTCTTCCGCAACCAGGACAAAACCTATTTTTACAGTGTCATTCCCATGAGAAGTGGATAAAAACCCCATTTTCCTCCTGCCCCATTTTCCTTGCCCCAAATTTCCTTTTGCCTCACATGAGAGATTATTTGCTCCATACTGGATGTATGTGAGCCTCATAGCAAGCTGTGTTAGCTCCATGTGGAGAGGTCCTGGGAAGGGAGGAAAAGCTTTAGATTAGCTCCCTCATTTTGCTCTCATTCATTTAAAGAAGTGACAAGATTACAAAAAATGCAACTCACCTTGAAATAAGTTGACAATCTGGTGACTTCTGTGCTCCAAAGTGCACCTGGAGTCTAGTTCTGAAGTTCTCCCTGGAGAGTATGTGCAGCCCCTGCACCAGCAGTGGTCAATCTCCACATCTTAGAGGGTCAAGTTCTCTCTAAAATGTTTCTGGGCATTTTGATCATTCCTGCATCACCTGAAAAGCAAAGAAGCAGTCTTGCAAGCAGGATGGCTTGCATGGGTGAGTCTTTATGTGGGGCAGCTGGTTTTACTGGTGATGCCATGGGAATTTAGAATCACAGAATGGTTTGGATTGGAAAGGGCCTCTAAAGCTCATCCAGTTCAACCCCCTTGCTGTCAGCAGAGCAGGTTGCTCAGAGCTCCAAGCAACCTGATCCGGAATGGTTCCAGGAATGGGGCATCTACCATCTCTCTGGCCAACCTGTTAATTTGAGTTCTAAATTCTTGTTCAGATAAAAACTCCCAGTTTTTATAGAAGTGAAAATGAACAACTAGAGCAAGATTTGGCTCCTACTTGGACTGGCCAAACTGTGATTCAACACTGAGAGATTGAAGTTGGCTGTAACAGTGATGATGTGTGGTGAAAGGGAAAGTGGGCAAGAATTACAGAGATATGCAGGAATAAATCAATCCTTTTCTCCTGTTGCAAATATTTAGAGTGATCATCAAAAATCTCAAACTGACCAGATGTGAAATATTCTCTCCCACAAGTAGAAATCATAGTCATAGAATTTGTTGGAATCATAGAATCAGTTGGAAAAGCCCTCCAAGATCCAAGGATCCAACCATCAACCTAAGGCCATTGTGGCCATTAAACCATGTCCCAAAGTCCCATATCCACACATTTCTTAAACACCTCCAGGGATAGTGACTCCTCCACCTCCCTGGGCAGCCTGTTCCAGTGCCTGACAACAGCTTCAGTGAAGACATTTTTCCTCATAACCAACCTAAACCTCCCCTGGCAGAAGTTCAGGCCATTTCCTCCCGTTCTATCATCTGATACTAGGGAGAAGAGACTGACCCCAGAGACCAGCCACTGGCGATCTTCAAACCCAGGAGGCACTCAGAATGGGAAGACTATAAAAAACCTAACTTGCTGTCTGACAATTTTTCATCCAAACAACTTGGTGAGCACTTCTAAACAAGAAATACAATAGCACTGTCTGGAGTTGGCTTAAAAATTATCCACAATTAATAAATTGACCCATCCTACTCACTGTGTTATTTTCCCTGACATTTTCTCAAGCTACAAATCTGATAATACAATTACATGACAAGTTCAATCACTTCTTTATTTCATGTATATGTGTATTATAATATTTTATAGCTGTTTCACAGCAAAGACTGTTTACTCACATTGTGTCTTCCCTAGCATAACTCAAGAGCTTTTCTTGCCTAAGAAATTACTTGTCTGCATTTTGATTAAAGAAAAAAAAAAAGGCAAAACCTCATTGTTCCTGTGGCAAAGGGATTCAGTCTTTAAATGAAACTCATTGTCACATCCTTTTTTGTGCAGAAGAAAAAAAAAAAGGCATTCAGCTCCTGGAATGGTTTTAACCTCTAGCACAGCACTTTTGTTTCTGTATCTGATCCAGCCATGATTCATTTTTCTTCCAGAGCTTCGTCAGTTGTTTGGGCTCTGTGCTTAGTTCTCAATGAACTGGCCATAACACAGTAGTTACAGCTCCCTGGAAAATGACACACAAGTAACTCTGTCAGGTTGTTTTTTATTAGCTAGGATAGGTCTTTTATTTTAGCAAGGTCTTTTATTACCTTGGATAGCTTTGAACTGGTTCTGACGGGGGTGAGTGAAGACCCAGAGATCCAATTTTATATCAAGAGCCATTAATTCTTTTTAACCACAGCCCCTTGATTATTGATAGGCTTTTGTTCTGTGCTGTCACCACACAACACATTGTTTGGAGTGAATCAGAGTGCACAAACTTTCACAATTACTTGCTGGAGTTTGGATGGGTCATGGCAACCAGCCAGCAGAAGTCCTTTGACTTTCAGGATGCAGAAAGCACCTGCTCTAGATCACAAACTGATCGAATCATTTTCATTTTTGTTCCATAATAAGTGTCAGGAAGCATCACAAAAATGTCCTGGAGAAAGGAAGCATCTGTCAGTTTCAGGTCGTGGTGACTCTGTTTTCTGTTAACCCATGTGTATACACAAAACCCATCTTAATTTGGAGTACTTCAGCTTTCCACCTCAATAAACACATAAATCAACAGGAACACCATCAAAATAAATGGGCATGGAGGAGGCAGCAAGGCCAGGATCAAGCTGTAGAAGGGCATAGACCTGAAAAAAATTACAAATAAATAGAATATCATTGAAAATGTCAGTCTCAAAAGTGACATTCTTGCCAGAATACCATGTAATTCACCCCAGTCTCCCTTCCTTTGAGTCTAGTCGCCATTCTTTTGCACACTTCGAGTTACCCTTTTATGCCATCAGCAATTGTTAAGTTTGAACTGATCCCATGATCTGGATTCCATGTCGAGAGTGAAATAATAAATTATTTTAATTAATGTAAGTGTCCAGATGTTACTAACAGCTTTCCTTGCTTGGCAGCAAAACTGACTGGTGTTTGGCAGGATTTGCCTCAGAGTGCATAGTACCTGTGACCACAAGACATCCTCCTGGGTTTGCATTTAAATGGCAAGTTTGAGACGTTTCCATTTTCCTTATGGACCCTGTTGTCAGGATCTCACAGACAGATTAGACTGTCCTGCTAAAAAATTCATACCGTAGGGATCAGCTAAAGTTAAATCTAAGAGGAATAGTGCATTACCCTGGGATTAGACTCATATTTCAAACAGATTGTTCACTGAGTAAGATCTCTCAGTGTGAGTACAGACAGCAGAATGGGGACCAAAGGCACGATGCATGCAATGGGATGGAGAGGAGATGAAGAGCATCCCAGGAGTTGCAGATGCCCTGTGGGTGAGACTTTCCAAAGATAGCTCTTCCTCTGCTCCACTTAAAGGAAGAGAGGACAGATTGCTTTGGAAATGTTTTCAACAAAATATCCCTTTGAAAATCTGGAGGGAAATTATAAAATGTGGAAAAATAGTCTGGAGATGGAAAAGTTTCCATAGTTTTTCTGAAATAGGGCATTCTGTATGTGAGTTACAATGTGAAGGAAAAAAAAAATCCTTGTTTAATCCTTGATGATTCTATGGTCATTCTTATATCTTGTCTAAATCTACCCTCTTTTAGTTTCAGATTAGATCTAAGGAAGAAATCTTTTACACTGAAGGTGGTCAGACTCTGGCCCAGACTGCCCAAAGAGGTAGGAGATGCTCCATCCCTGAAACCATTCCAGGTCAGGTTGTTTGGAGCTTTGATCAACCTGCTCTAGTTGCAGGTGTCCCTGCTGACTGCGGAGGGGTTGAACTAGATGAGGTTTAACTGTCCTTTCCAACCCAGACCAGTCTGGGATTTTATGATTCCCCTGGGTTGGGAAGAGAAGAACCAAAAATTCTTCAGTAGATGTTGGTGCTAATTTACTTCTTCCAGTCTCTCTTATGTTTGCCATCTGAAAACACCTAAACACCAGCAGGTTTTGGACTCAGATGAGAAATGTTTGCAATTTATTTCTCAGAACTGCTAATAAGTTTCTTTGCAAAATAACCAACCAACCAAAGAAATAAAAACCCAACCAAACCCAAACAAAACCACAAAGGAACAAACAATGATTCAACAAAACCTTTGGAGAAAGAGAAATACAATGAATTTGTTAAAGTAGAAAAATACCCTCAATACCCATTCACAAAGTTGTGTTTGACCTTCTGCATTTCTCTGCTGAGAGGACAAACTTTTCACTACACCAGCAGGATCTTCTCTGCCAAGAGAAGTGAAAACCCCCCACCACAAAGTTCATGAGACTGTGGTTTATGACACTGTGTAAGATAATGACCATGTCCCCGTGTTTCAGTGATTCCCAGCAACAGGACAAGAGGTAAAAAGTACAAACTTGAACATAAGAAGTTCCATCTAAACGTGAGGAGGAAATTCTTTACTTTGAGGGTGGTGCAGCAATGGAACAGGCTGCCCAGAGAGATGGTGGAGTCTCTGTCTCTGGAGTCACTCAAAACCCACCTGGGTTTTGGAAAAGAAAAAAAAAAAAAAAGAAAGAAAACGAAAAAAACCAATCAAAACTGAGATGATGTCCAATTTTGCAGATGATCCAGACAATTGATGTATAGGTAGGTATGTCACTTTGGCAAGACTTAGAATGGAAATAGTTGAAACAGGTTGTGTTAGTGATAGCAGATAGATTTTTAGATATGACAATTGGATGAATTCTATCTCATCGAGAATTCTGTAAAAGCAGCAGCTAAAAATGGATTGTGTTTGTTTTTAAGGAATTAACCTGGCAAACAAAGTCAGTTTAGTGCCTACAACACTGTGAGAGCTTTACAGTGAGACTCACAGTTTCTCTGTAGCTTGGTAACAGTGATATTAGCAAACAGATGCTCTGAAACTGGTTTGATGTTGCTAAATTAATTATTTTTGTTGGTGTGCTCATCTTAATCCAAAGAGAGCTGGAAGCACAGCAGAGTAAATCAGAAGTGAAATGCAATATTGTAGGAAGACCTCAGTGTACACAACAAACCATTCAAAGACCATCAGCCCACACAAGTGGAGCAGTGAGTTTTATGAGACCTGAAGCAAAGGGCAGAGCAATGGAGAAGGTTTTTCTGTCCCAGAATACCAGCTGCTAATTTAATTTTCCTTGTGACGTTAAGGAGCAAAAAGTCAATCTGATCAGTATGGGGAATTCAGGGGAAGGAACTGGACACTTCATACATCCATCTGTAAAAATAATTACAACACAACCCCTACCCCAATCCCACCAGCTAAATAAAACCAAACCAAACCACTTATTTAGGTTTTATATTTCATAGAATCATAGAATGGTTTGGGTTGGAAGGAACCTTAAAAATCACCTAGTTCAAATCCCCCTGCCATGGACAGGGACATTTTCCACTAGACCTGGCTGCTCAAGGCCCTGTCCAACCTAGCCTTGAACACTTCCAAGGAGAGGGCATCTACAACTTCCCTTTAATATTAGATTAGAGCAGCTTTGCCCTCCTGAGTTTGCCAGAGCCTTTGAGAAAGTGGAGTGGTGACACATGGGGATCTAGCTCCTCAACCCTGCAAGAAGTGTCATAATCCTGCATAATCCCACACCACCCAGCCTGGTGAGAGGCTGCTGTGTGCAACAACTCAAACTTGAGTACAATTCCTTAGTCCACATCATGGGCTCTCCTCAAAGCCCACAATTCATTCCCAGTTAGTTGACCCTCTCTTCCTACCAACATCTTCATTTTTGTGTTCATGCCTCACAACAGAACAAGGGACACAGATATACTAAGAGTGTCCAACAGCGGGCTATGAGGCTGACTAAGGGACTGAAAGACCTCTGTTATGAGGCAAGATTGAGAGACCTGGGGCTGTTTAGCCTAGAAAAGAGAAGTCTGAGAGGGCACCTCATTGATGTTTATCATGGGTGAGACTGAAGAAGAGGCAAGTCTCTTCTCAGTGGTGTCCTGTGAGAGGACAAGGGGCAATGGATACAAACTGGAACACAAGAAGTTCCCACTCAGTATAAAGAAAAACTTCCTTATTGTAAAGGCTGCTGAAGCCCTGGAGCAGGCTTCCTGAAGAGGATGTGAAATCTCCTTCTCTAGAGAATTTCAAGCCCCATCTGGATTTGTTCCTGTGTGACCTGCCCTGGGTGATTTTGCTTTGGCAGGGGAGTTGGACTCAATGATCTCTGGATGTCCCTTCCAACCCCTACCATTCTATGATTCCAAAGCACACAGGCTGGTGGGAGCTGCTAGTATGAAAAATTCATCCAACAACCTGCAATGTCACCAGCACAAGCTGGAGATAAGCATGTCTGGGAAGACAAATTCCTTAACTGCTGGCTGCTGAAGGACAGGGTAGGTAACATTAACTTGGCTAATTGTTTACTTGCTTAGCTAATCTAACATAATCTGCCTTGATTAGATTTTGATTTCATGCTGGATGAGTATACTGCTTCTGTGTGCCGTTGGCTTAATTTGTGGACCGTACCAAAATGTCATTTTTATCACGCATTTAACACTCCAAAGCTACGAGGGAATGGTGGGGAGAGAGAAGGTGGCCAACTCTGCTGGTATTAAAAGGGTCATTAAACTCAGCAGGAGATAAAGGTCTTGTTTCGGGTTGCTTAATTAAAAATGAAGCGTAAGCAAAAGACATTCCAGAAACACTCAGATGCAGTGTAGAGGCTCATGTATGGAACCACATAGTGCTTACAGATGATGCTCCCTGTCTCTTACTCAAGCTCCTTCCACCAGAAGTCTTTCAAGTTCACAAAACCTCAGTTTGTGGGCTACACACTCCAAAGGTTTAAGGGGGAATAAGTTCTAACAAGCATAACGGAACTGCCATGGGCTTGATAAAGTCTAAATGTTCACAAGAGGAGACCAGAGGTAATTTTAAGCCTAATGAAATGTTATAAATACATAATTTTTGGATCACTTTTTAGGGTTTTACTGCCATGAGACCAGAAACTTTCCCCAGAGTTTATTTAAAGCATTTATTGCTTTGATTAGGAGAGGGAGAGGAGAGCAGAATTTGGCCTGAAGAAATTAAGTCTCAGGTTGGATGGAGGTAGTTCCCTGAAATGCAGGATTTAATGCTGTGGTATTTTTGCATGTAAACAATACTTTCTGCAGCATAGGAGTGCAGAAATACTGTTCTAGCTACAGATGAAAAAGCTTGGATGGCTTCATGGGCTTTTAATAGGTAGCAAAGTTCACAGCCTTCACCTTGAAGTCTCCAGTTGAAATTTAGATTGATTGTGACTAAAAGTAATTTCTGTCTGACAGCTCATGTGAAGAGAGTTTCTTTATTTCATAACAAATGTGTGGCCAACAGCCTAAAAATTATTATCACTATTTAACAAATCCACTGGCAGTCCAAGAGGCACCACGGACTGGTGGAAGTCAATCCTGCCTGTCTGGGTCTCAGAGAAGCTGAAGTGGGGTATGGGAAAAAAAATCCAGAAGCAAATTATGAGCATTATAAGTCTTCCGTGGAAGAGTTCACAAATTTAATTGCTTAAGCCTCTCTGTAGGAGCAAAACTCACCTAATTCCTGAGACAGAGCTGCTACCTGGGTAATCTAGGTACAGTTATTTTTTTTCCATAGAGCTGAGAATAGAATAGAATAGAATAGAATAGAATAGAATAGAATAGAATAGAATAGACCAGACCAGGAAGAGACCTTCAAGATCATTGCATCCAACCCATGATCCAACACCACCTAATCAACTACACCATGCAGCTAAGCACCCTATCAAGTCTGCTCCTGAACACCTCCAATGATGGTGACTCCACCACCTCCCTGGGCAGCCCATTCCAATGGGCAATCACTCTCTCTGTGCAGAACTTCCTTCTAACCTCCAGCCTAAACCTCCCCTGGCGCAGCCTGAGACTGTGTCCTCTTGTTCTGGTGCTGGTTGCCTGGGAGAAGAGACCAACCTCTGTCTGTCTACAACCTCCCTTCAGGTAGTTGTAGAGATCAATGAGGTCTCCCCTGAGCCTCCTCCTCTCCAGGCTAAGCAACCCCAGCTCCCTCAGCCACTCCTCATAGGCCTTATGTTCCAAACCCCTCACCAACTTTGTTGTCCTTCTCTGGACACGTTCCAGCAAGTCAAATGGAACATCTTAGGACACAACCACTTGGGAAGGAGATAATTATATGTCATTTTCTGTCCTAGGAGGGAGACACATCACAGGGAGGTTCTGGCAAATGCCAAAACTGATGTTCAGTTGTGTCTCTTAGTTAAATCCCTAAACTAACTCTGCTCTAATGAGGCCAGCCCAGCAATACCAGGTCCAGTTCTGGGCTTCCCAGTTACAGGGAGACAAGGAACTGCTGGAGAGAGTCCAGGAGAGGCTGCAAAGATGCTGAGGGGACTGGATCATCTTTGTGAAGAGGAAAGGCTGAGAGACCCAGGACTGTTTAGACAGAAGAGGGGGTATTCTCAATGCTCAGCAAGAGCTAAAGGATGAAGGGCAAGAAGATGGGGATAGACTCTTGTCAGCCATGCCACAGACAGGGAAAGGGGTAACAGGCACAAACTGGAACTGAAGAAATTCTGTGTGAATAGGAGAAGAAAATTCTTCAGTGTGAGGGTGCTGGAGCCCTGGAGCAGGCTGCCCAGAGGGGTTGTGGAGTCTCCTTCTCTGGAGACATTCCAAACCCACTTGCACACTGTGATGTTGGGCAAGTTGCTGTGGGCAACCCTACTTTAGCAGGGGGGGTGGACTGGATGATCTTCAAAGGTCCATTCCACCCCCCCAGCACACTGGGACTCTGTGAAAATTAGGTGGGATGAGCTAAGGCACATTGACTCAGCTTGCTGTTCTGCATCTGCTGCATGACAAAGACTTTTCAATACAGCTTCTATTACCTAATTCAATATACATTTTTCTATTTCAAATAAAACTGAAGAAGCAATGAAGCAAAGAAACAAGCCTATATTCTTCCAAATTTTAAATTATTTTTGCTCATATCTGAGAAAAGTTCACTGCCTTTCCTGGGGTAATTGATGCGTTTGTAGAAAAGGAATTCAAAGGGTTCAGAAACCATGCTCAGGAAATGTGGGTTTCAATTCTTCCTGCGTAAATGTGCCAGGCAAAACGTTTGCAAACATTCCCATTCAAGGGCCTGAAAGGCAAAGTGATTTCTCTGACCAACCGCAGCTAAAAGTATTCCTACCATTAAGCAATAATAATCAGCCATTAAACTTAAATAATAATAATTAAGAAGTAGTCATTGCCTATTAGTGACAGTCCTAGGAAGAGCAAGTGAGGGTGAATTAAGGCTACTGGCAAAGGATGCGTTCAGCTTTACTGTTTTAGTTAAATCTCATGTTGGCACTGCCTCGTGCATCTGCAGCAAACATACAGAATAGGGGAGTTAATCAAGTGAAGTCACGCTTGAAAACCTGTCTTGTACTGCTTGGGTTATTGTAGATCATATCGTAAAAAGGACCCGACAAGATGACCTTACATGGACAAAACCCAAGTCTTGCTAAATCATAGAATCACTAAGGTTGAGAAAGACCTCTAAGATCACCAAGTGCAACCTTCTACCCACAATATCTCCATGACCACTAGACTGTGTCCTAACGTGGCACATCTACTCATTTCTTGAACATGTTCAGGGATGGGGATTCCACCATCTCCCTGGGCAGTCTGTTCCAGTGCCTGACCACTCTTTCAGTAAAGAAATTCTTCCTAATATCACAGAATCAGAGAATCACAGAATGTTAGGGGTTGGAAGGGACCTCAATCAAACCTAAACTTCCTCTGGTGCAGCTTTCTCTTGCCCTGTTGTTAGTTACTTGGAAGAAGAGGCCAATACTGGCCTCACTCCAACCTCCTTTCAGGTAGATGTAAAGAGCAATAACCTTTCTCCTCAGCCTCCTCTTCAGGCTAAACAATCCCAGCTCCCTCAGCCTCTCCTCATAAGACATGATCTTCAAATCCCTCACCAGTTTTGTTCCCCTTATCTGTACCTGCTCCAGCCACTCAATGTCTGTCTTATACAACGGTGCCCAAAATTAGACACAGGTACGCTCTCACCAGTGCTGAGTACAGGGGCATGATCACTTCCTTATTCCTGATGGCCATGCCATTTCTGATACTGGCTAGGATGCTGCTGGCCTTCCTTCAAAGTAAATCATCACATTGACATGAAGATTTAGATACTGATTTATATATTTTTATATGTATATATATGTATATGTCTATATGATAAGGGTCTAGGACTGATTTTTACCCCAAACCAGAGAAATAGTTTTATGCTAAGGAGAAACTGCATCTAATTGAGGACTGAATTATTTATAATGTCTTGGGGCAGCTTTAAATTATGAACTTTTCACATCCCATTTTTATGGCAGAGGAGATCAACCTTTTTCTCTCTGTGCAAGTCTCATCCTTTCTTCATCAGGTCATTTTTTCCCCCAGGTGGTGCATGGGACAAATTCTGTCCTTAGGTGAGGAAAGCAGCATTTCAGTGACAAATATATACATCCAAGGACTATGTTTTCTTCTGTGTGGAACGGCCACTCCCTGATTTATGCCCTATATTTTCCAGAGTGCAATAACCTCATTGCATCATTTAAATCAGAAACATGTAAATTATCCAAAAAGCTGAGGTATGCAGTTCCTGCAGGAGAGCAGAACACCTTTGATAGGTCAAGAAAAGTGATTATTTCCATGGCTACCAGCAAATCTTAATTGCCATAATAGGCTCTTGTTCAAGGAGAAGTTGTTAGGTTGGAAAATTACAATAAATAAGAATTTTGTCACAAAACCATTCACTACAGAGAGAAGTTTTTGAAGTACAACTGAAACATGGAGCAAAACATGCTTAGCATCACCAAGAGTGATGCACACAGTGCCCTCAGCTATCTATGTCCCCTGCAGTGAAAGCGATGCAAACATCTTGTTAGAAATCTATTAATTCCCATAATCTTCCTTGTCACCAACTCTATGTAAATAGAATTATTAGGCCTCCAGTTCCCTTCCTTTGATTCCTATTGATTTTTTGCTAGTTCACTACAACACTTACAGATTATGAACACCATATTATATAAAACCAAGCCACTGTTGCTGCTGAGACACTCTACTGGGTTTGTCACTACTGGAAAGCTGTTCCATTGGGGACACATCAAAACAACAAATGTCTGAAACTGTGACACTGGAAAGGACGATAGCTGATCTTCATGACAAATAATGCAAAGCACAAACTCATTTGGCCTACCCTAGATGATGATTCATTTGGAACTCTTCCCCTCCCAAGGCTAAAAGTATTGTAACTTTAGGCTAAATGCCTTTTTATTAATTTGTTGTTAGAGTTTTACAGTATTGAAGCATGTTTCCCGAGCAAAGCATTTTGATGGAGGTTTGGTTTTGGTGGTCCCATTCTTCTTGTTGATTGTAATGAACTAAACTGCAGCTACAAAAGTGAGAAATAATCAGAAAGGACTCACACTGAAGAGGACTGCCCCAGCATCCAAGTCAGGGGTAAATTTGTCTCTAAGTTTGGAGAAGAGAAGGCTCTGAGGAGACCTTAGAGCTACCTTCCAGTACCTGAAGGGGCCTGAAAGAAAGCTGGGGAGGGACTTTATACAAGGGCTTTTAGTGATAGGGTGAGAAGGAATGGTTTTCAGTGGGAAGAGGGTAGAATTAGACTGGATATTAGGAAGAAATACTTGACAGTGAGGGTGGCAAGACACTGAAACAGGCTGCCCATGGAGGTTGTGGGTGGTCTCTCCCTGGCAGTGTTCAAAGCCAGGATGGATGAGGCTTGGAGCACCCTGGGCTGGTGGACAGGGTGGGGCTGGAACTAAATGATCTTTAAGGTCTCTTCCAGCCCAAACCTTTCTGTGATTCAGAATGTTAGGGGTTGGAAGGGACCTCAAAACATCATCTAGTCCATTCTGTGAGATCCCTCCATATCCAGTCCCTGCTGAAAGCTTGATAAGACAGATAATATGTAACAAATACTGCAATAGAATCACAGGCTGGTTTGGTTTGGAAAGGATGCTTAGAGGTTTTCTAGTCCAACATCCTGCAGCAAGCAGAGGCAACTAGATAAGGTTGCTCAATAAAAGCATCCGCCTTCTGCAGCTGTAAATATATGGAAAACATGTCATGAAAAGGCCACTCAGTTATGGTAGTAATTTGTGGAGTGATTTAAACCTGTGCTAGAAAGCTCTAGTTTCTTACCATAGGGCCAGCAGCTGAGGACAAGTGGCTGTGGACCAGCCTTGGAAGCTCAGAGGAGAAACAACTTGCTTTAGATAGCAGGACTGTGTGTGTTACTGATTTATTTTTGTCAAGAAAATAGAGTTTTGAAGACTAAGAAGATATTGAGTTGTACAGAGAATCATAACATTTGAAGACTGCATTCCATCATTCTTTTAAAAAATCCATAGGTTTATGTGAGATTATTGAAAAACACAGTTATGCTTCTAGCCTCAGCACAAAGCTGTCTTTTCCTTTTAGCCTGTAGCTCATCAGAGCATCTGCTCTGCCACATCTGGAGGACTGCGTCCAGTTCTGGCTCCCCAGCGCAAGAGAGACAGGGAGAGAGTCTAGCAGGGACTATGCTCTTAGCTGAGAGGCCTGGAGTATCTCTGTGAGGATGAAAGGCTGAGAGCCCTGGGGCTGTTTAACCTGGAGAAGAGCAGCCTGAGAGGGGGACTTCCCAATGCTTAGCCAGAGCTAAAGGGTGGGGGCAAGAGGATGGAGCCAGATTTGTCAGTGGTGCCTGGTGACAGGACAAGGACCAACAGGCACAAACTGGAACCCAGGGTGTTCCACCTGAACAGGAGGAGAAACATCTTTGGTGTGAGGGTACTGGAACTGCCCAGAGAGGGCAGGCTGCCCAGAGAGGTTGTGGAGTCTCCGTCTGGAGAAATTCCAAGCCTGACTGGTCAAATACTGTGCTCCTGGGAAAGCTGCTGTGGGTGACCCTGCTTAGCACTGGGTTGGACTAGATGATCTCTAGAGGTCCCTTCCAACCCCTAGTATTCTGTGATTTAATGTTGTTACTGGTATAACACAGCCTGGTTATTGATAATAACCCAGGTTTTACCGAACTGAATAAATTGATAACTAGCAGCAGTGGGAGTTTTGTCTGTGAGAGTGGAGATTACAGTGAATGTTTCTGAGCTATTTACTTCTTTGGAAGGTCAGCTGCAGGTGGCAATGGCCAACTTGTATGTAACTACAAGTTTAAACTTTACACTTTCTCTATAACAAATTCCACATCACCAAGTGGCTTTAAAGACAGGGAGGGGGGAAAAACCAAAAAAAAACCAACCCAAAAAACCCAACAACAAAACAGAGTAATTTTCATCATTGTGGAACAAAAGCACTAAAGCTCCTTGTGACTGTAATATAGAGAAAAGGTGTTATTAAGTGACACATCTGTCTCCAAGGTCTGGAAAGGAAATAGAATATGCTTTTACTTACCTAGTGCTCACTTCAGGCATTCAATCTAAACAGTCATTTTGAAGTTTTACAGAAGACAATACAAAATGCCATGCAATCATGGACAGCTTTTGATGACAAAAAAGCAAAGAAGCAAGGAATTCTTCCACTGTAGCAAGCAGATAAAAGACCATCTTTGTATTTCTGAATGATACTCAAGGCTCAGGTGTTGCAGACCAAAATAACTCAATATTGCTTCCCTCCAATGCACTTTTACTTCTGGAGTTAGTTCACCTATATTGATTCACTGCTGGTGCTTATTCTCAATCAGCTTCACGCACCCTTTTTGTATGAGGTCAGCACACAATATAAAAATAACCCTAGACCTAGGAGGAAACAAAGTAAGGGTATTTATGAGACTAGAGCTGAAATTGCCTCTGTGCATCAATTAGCCCTTTAACAACAGGAAAGAGGTGTTCTTTCATGCCTTGTTTCCATTGACTGTCCTATCTGAGAACTTTTTCCCAAAGCAAATAAAACCCCACATCTGTTACCTTGACATTCTAATCAAGCACTCTGCATATTGGCTGGGGAAGAGGAGAAAATAGAGGGAAGTAGAAAAAAAGAATAGAATCATAGAATTGTTGTGGTTGGAAGAGACCTTTATGATCATGAAGTCCAACTGTTAACCCAGCACTGCCAGGTCACCAGTAAACCATGTCCCTCATTATCATGTTTACACACCTTTTGAACCCCTCCGGGGATGGGGTCTCTACCACTGCCCTGGGCAGCCTGTTGCACAGCTTGACAACCCTTTGTGGTAAGAAACTGTTTCTAAAATCCAATCCAAAGCTCCACTGACACAAACTGAGTCTGTTTCCTCTTGTCCTATCACTTGTTCCTTGGGAGAAGAGACCAACCCCCACCTCACTCAAAACTCCTTCCAAGATGCTCCTGTCCAAGGAGCCTTGTTTTATCGCTGTTGCCAGATGTATGTCAGCTATTTCATTTCATTGTAAGAAGCTTCTCAGACTGGCTGCTTAGACTGTTTGTGAAGAGCATCTCACAAGACCCATCATCATTCCTTCAACTCAGGCTCTTGGATGTAAGAGAAAGGCATCTTTCAGGAGTGTGAAACAAGAGGATACAAGTATCAGAAAATAGATCTGGTTTATAGAAAGACTTGAGTGGGTAAAGAATGAGACAAATATGCACTCAAAGTGGACCTCAATATTTCATTTTTAACTAAAGGAATGTAAACATACCGCCACAGGGTGACTTCAGCCATCTGATTTTCAGGGGGTTTCCATAGCACTAATGCTACTCTCTTGTTTGTAAATGCTCCTGCTCCTTGGATCTCCAGTGGAAAACAACAGAAGCAGACCAGAAATTCCCCTTGAGCTGGGCACCCTGACACTAACTGGAGATTTTGGTTAAATATCTGCATACAGATGATAGACAAAGAAGTGCCTTGTAGACATTCTGGAGATATGCAAGGTTACTCTTGTTGGGCCTCTGAGCAACCAGAACTAGCTGGGGACATCTCTGCTTACTGTAGGGCAGCTGGACTAGATGACCTCTAGAGTTCCCATTGTATTCTGTGATTGTTCCTTCAGCTTTTCCTCTCTCTTTCTCCTCTAAATGCCCACATTTTATAGGTTCTTTTTTCCTTTTTTATTCTCCACAAAACCACTTTCAGGCCAGCATAATTTTCCAGGCAAATTGCACACTTGTCAGATCACCTGATTAAGAGCCCGGGACTCATTACGATAAAAACCAACATGCTCACTGAATCATTAAAAAGCAGATTGGTCAGTAATAATAATCAGTTTTCTGCTAATAAATACAGCTCAGCATGCCTAATTCTGTGTCCTACTCAAATACCAATGCTGAAGAATTCAACTTTTAAAAAGTACATTACTGACTGTGGTATTAGTGGATTGGTCTTGGTAAGGAGCATTTCTTCTGTCTTTAAAGAGCAGTTAGTTCATGTATTAATTATTTCACTCAATGAGTGCATTGATTTCTTGAAAATCTCTTCATGCATAAAAGCAGTTTGAATATTGTGTATGGTTAAATCCTCTCAATCAACTGGGCTACAAAGAAAGACCCAAGTCATACTTGAATTCAAGAGCTAGCATCAGAAATGGAAGCACAGTTAATCCTCACCACACACCAGTGTGACAAACACCCATGGGGACACAGCAAACCTGACCACTTCTTAGCTGACCAGGAAGAAAGATTTGAAATGGAGAAAGTGTGGGGAACAGAGCAAGACTGCAGAGGGTATTATGTGACAGGAGGATGCATCCAGCTCTGGAGCCCCCAGCACAAGAGGGACATGGTTCTGTTGGAGAGGGGCCAAAGGTGATCAGAGGGCTAGAGCACCTATCCTATGAGGACAGGCTGAGGGAGTTGGGTCTGTTCAGCCTGGAGAAGGTTCCAGGGAGACCTTAGAGCAGCCTTCCAGTACCTGAAGGGAGCTACAGGAGAACTGAAGAGAAACTTTTTAAAAGGGCATGTGGTGATAGGACAAAGGGCAGTGGTTCAAAACCAGACCAGATGTAGTTTGCACATTAGGAAGAAGTTATATACTATGAGGGTGGTGAGACATGGGAACAGGTTGCCCAGAAAAGTTATGGATGCCACATCCCTGGAAGTGTTTATGAGGCTGATGCTCTCAGCAGGGCAGGAATGGGCTTTATACTTGCACCAATGGTTTTTTGTGTTCTCATTTTAGGGACCTGAACACTGAAATGGCCATCAGAGTGAAGTTCAGGACTGTGGGGACTTTATAGTCATAGAATGGTTTGGCTGGAAGGGACCTTTAAAAGTCAGCTAGTCCAACCTCCCTGCAGTAATCAGGGATATATACCAGAGCAACACAGTAACTGAGACTCCACTCAACAGCCATGAAACTACTGCTCTGGCCACCACAGCTCAGCCCCACCAACTCTTTCCACATTGGTAAAGTGTGGTAGTGAGGCCCTTGTCCAGAAAGCTCTTTGTGGTAAGGAAGAACCCAGAGAGGCCTTCAGCTGTTCATTCATATCCCTAATAGGTGCCTGCTGCGTCCCAAAAACCTCCCAGTAGGTGGGTCTAGATGCACAGTAAATGTGGTGCTTAGTGACAACCTAGTGGTGTTAGGTTAACAGCTGGAGTTGATGACCTTAAAGGTCTCTTCTAGCCAAAATGATTCTATGACTCTATCTCCTTTTGTAAGACTGCTCATCCTGGTTTCAGTCTGTGGTCTGAAATTCTTTAGGAGATATTCACTCCTTAGAGGTGGAGATCATGAACCCTCTTTGCTGATATGATGTGGCCGTCTGATCTGGCCTTGCTTCTGCGACATTATCCCTGCACTGCAAGGCAAGACTAAATGCACGACATTAAGCAGCACTAGGAGCTTATGGTATGAATGACAGGAGGCATTAGCAAGTAGGGCCGAAGACCTAACACGAACCAAGTAAACCAACATTTGTAGTAAGGCTGGATTTACTGTTGATTTGCCTTCAACCCTCTTCAATGTACTGTCCTAAAGCCACAGGAGTGCTGTGATTTATGACTTCAGCAGTTTCGAATGAGCCATTCTGAAAATCTGTATTTTTTTGGTAAGTTTTAAAATAGCAAAACCCAAACCAGATACTGAGTTAATTAGAGACTTAAATCAGGGAGCAGAAAGATTGACAAAAACTGTCCTCTCATTAGCAACACTGCACAACTCTTTTGTAGTTCTGATGCTGAGTATTTTTAACAGAACTTCATAAACAAGGTAGATCAGAGAGTTAATTTCCAATTGCATTAATAATATTGAGTAATTTGTTAGAACATTTGCAGTAGGTAATAAATCTCATGTTAGAATCCCATACTTATCTAGACTGTAGTCATCTTTTCGTTGCTTCCTAAACAAAACTCTAGATCTGACTTTTTGATTAACAAGAACTACTGGACATTAATTCTTCTTTCTAGTGCTTTCAACCTGAGTTTTTTTTTAGGACTTAATTTAATTTTCCAGGCACAATCCTCCTGCCCCTGTGCAAGGAAAGCTGTGAATCCCACAAAGATGTGTCCAAGGAAAGAGCTGTATCATCCTCTCCTGCTTTTCTGATAAACTTCTATTTATACCACAATCTCTACAGAGAAATCCATCTAAAATAATTTTAGATGGCACTCGAGGGTCAAGAGAATTTCACATTCTGGAAATAAAGAACTTCACAGTGGCAGAAGTTCAGCTGGAAGTACCTGGAGTTCAGGATTGCTACCAACAATTACTCTGTGGAACAAGCATGCTCTGTGAAAACCCTTTGAAAAGGAAAAAAGGTCAGATAAGCTGTCATTTTTCAAGGGTGATCCTAGTGGTGCATGAAGTAGTTCTTAAAATGGGAACTAACATCTGCTGAAGAAAGCAATAGGGGTATGGTTATTGAAATGCTATCAATGTCTTCAAATTATCACAGAATCATTAAGGTTGGAAAAGACCTCTAAGTCCAACCATCAACCCAACACCACCGTGCTCACTAAACCATGTCCCAAAGTGCTGTGTGTACACATTTGTTTAACAGCTTCAGGGATGGGGACTTCACCAGCTCTCTGGGCCACCTGCTTTGATACCTGACCACTCTTGCAAGAAAGACATTTTTTCCCAATATTCAACCTAAACCTTCCCTGGTGCAACTTGAGGCCATTTCCTCTTGTCCTGTCCCTAGTTACTTGAGAGGAGCCTGACACCCACCTCATCCAACCTCCTTTCAGGTGGTTGTAGAGAGCAATTGCTCATTATTGCCATAATGCAGATTATTTATTCAAAAGAAGAGTGCTTTGTTTGATTTGAAAGGATTAAAATGTTTTGCTCCACACTGTCATGAGTCCTTAACTCACAGGCTGCAAAAATGAAAAGAGAGATTGGAAGAAACTGGAGTTTATGGGTATGTAGGGAAGAGTCTACCAAACATGGATTAGGGGTGAGAGTTCTGAGAGTCTGAAACAGCAACATGGAACTAAATTTGGGCTTGTAAACTAAGCAAAACCACTGAAAAGGAAAAAAAAAACCCTACCAAACTCTTAGTGCCAAAACACATTGCTGCAAGTAAGTACTTAGAGGAGGAATTTAACATTTGAAGCAGTGATTTGTTTGTCCCAGCCCAATTCATTAGCTCTGAGCAAGTGCCAGAGTTAAGAATATAAATTTGGAGCGTTCTTTGTTGGTGATAGGTGCTGCCTGATGGCAGGAAGTCATTTCCCTGCTCAGAAGAAGCTCCTGGTTTCCGTGTGATTTAAAATGCCACCAGAAATAAAGGAATTATCAAGGCTTGGCCTTGATGTACGAGCCTATTTAAATCCCTGGGGTGAGACACTGGAGACTACTCTTCCAAAACAGCCTGAACAGGATCATTAAGCAGTGCAATAATAGCCTGGAATTGGTTCCTGCAGTATAAGGATGAAGCTGTAGCGGGTGTGCTGGAAAGAGCTGCTCAATTACAGGCAGCTGAATAGAAAGGCTAAATAGGACACGGGATACAGCAAACAGCTCAAGCTGCTGAAAGGCTGCAGGTGGAACCCAGTATGCACCAAACACTCCTCCTTACAGACTCAGGTCAGGATGAAAGTTCGACGTGTTGAAGGAATTTGGCTTCCTTTGAGGAGAGGTAAACCTCCTATAGCTGATAGTCATAGAACCATTAAGGTTGGAAAAGACCCCTAAGATCAGTCCAGTCTTCAACCCAACACCATCATGCCCACAAAACCATGTCCCTAAGTACCTTATCTACATGGTTTTTAACACCTCTAGGGATGGCAACTCCACCATTGCCATGGGCAGCCTATTACGGGGTTTGGTCAATCTTTCAGTAAAGGAGTTTTTCCTAATATCCAACCTAAACCTCTTTTGGTACCACCTGAAGACACTTCCTCCTGTCCTATCATTTGTTGCTTGGAAGAAGAGACTGGTCCCCATCTCACTCCAACCTCCTTTCAGGTAGCTGGAGAGAGCAAGAAGGTCTCTCTTCAGCTTCATCTTCTCCAGAGTCCAAATGTGCATGTCCAAAGCCAGGGATTGTGGTCTATGGTTGTTCTGTATCTCTGATTTCCACCTCTGGAAGGTCAGGAAACAGGGCAGGGGTTTTGGTTTGGTTGCTCTTGGGTGGGTTTTTTTTTCTTTGTTCGTTCTTATCTACATGGAAATATAAAAGGAGGAGATTCTAGTTTGAGGGGCTGGGAAAGATGAACAATACTGGTCACTGCTGACTGCAGGGGGGTTGGACTAGATAACCTTTAAAGGTCTCTTCAAACCCAAACCAGTCTGTGTTTCTGTGATTCTATACCATAAAGCAGCTTTGTCCCCTGGAAAGGCCACTGCCTTCTAGGTGCTTGTGTGTGCAGAAGCTGAGTACCAAAAGGCAGAGTGGTGACACTGCTCTTCTAAACACTAGTGCTGACCTACTCCAGAACATTTGAAGACTGACAAATTATTTATCAATCAGCAAAGGAGAGGAAAACCCTTTCTATGTCTATCTGGTTGCTAATTATTTTCAAGCAAGATTCTGCCATTTATTTTCTCAGTTTTTTGAGATTTCTAGTAAAATTCCCAGTATAAACCATGGTAAACTCAGCTTTGTCCTAAAGCATCATAAGAAGGGATTTTCTTTCAACAGTATCTCCTTATGTTCAGACTCAAAGATCTTAGAGGTCTTTTCCAACTGAAACAATTCCATGATTCTATAATTCCTTGGACTTGATCCTATGAGGCTGACACTAATCACCCATATATCATTTGCACGTTTCACTGTACAAATGCTGAAATCCAAGGCCCCATCTTACATACACACACATAGACTTGTTTTTTTATCATAGGTACTGTGTTAATGTGACTGCCCAGGTGAGAAGAGGTGAGCAAGATGATAAAGTATTGCAAAGCCTAGACTTGAATTTAGACAAGCCGATCTGATGAAAGAAACATCCAAAAGAAGGGGTAGAAGCCAAATGGCCACCTTAGTGTAATATTTGTTAGCTAGATTGCTGCTCTCACTGTGTCTGGTCTCAGAGGTGTCCTCTACTTTACTCTGTTCTTCCACTGGACAGCTGAAACCTTTTAATAAAATAAAAAACCTAATAAAAACTTGATAAATAACTAATGGTAAATATTGTACTTCTGTTTTGAATTCTTGGCTCATTTGGTATCCCACTGGTAACACTCATGGACAATTGCCCAAGACCTTGAGAAAACCTCTCCATCCTGCCCCACTAAAGACGGTGGATAACTCAGCCTGGTCTTCAACCATCTCCTCCATTTTATCTCCTAATACATGAAACCCACTGAATACTTTTAAAGAGGTATCTCTTCTGATAGGTCTTTCTCTTCCTGAGCAATTACTGTGTAATAAACCCTTTTACTGGTTTTCCTTACATACTGTATTTCTGAAAACACAACAATAAATGGCTGCAAACCCAATAAAATGTACTAGGCTAGTGTTTTATTACAAACAAGCCAATACCATCCACTGCAGCGTATTTTTCAGCTCAATGCACCAGGATTCTTATTGTCCAGGTGAACGTTCCTGGCTGTAAATCCCAGCACTATGGCTCTTTCCCAGCGCACTCTAAAACTTCTTTAGCTTGATGTGCCTTAAAACACTCCCAGTCCTTGGACAAATTTATGGGGAGGATAAAGCCTGGTGGGTTTATGCCAAGGCGTTTTTAACTTTGCTAGCCACCCTGGAAGCTTTTGAGGGGCTGCATTGGAAGCACAGACTGCAGAGTTCAACTGCATCCTAGTCCTTCAACATCCTAGGTAGACCTTGCAGAAGCAGCCCTGGGCTGTCTGCAGCAAGCTGGCATGGGCAGCAATCCATCAGCTGTTGGACTATTTATTAACTGTAAGTGATGGTTCCCAAAGCAGGAACTCTGCATATCTTCCTGGCAATCATCATGCTTACCACAAATGTGAATAAGACAAATATTGAACAAAAAAAGCCTTCAGTGAGCCTCCTCAGCACGGTTCCTCTAAATTCTACTATTCATTTTCTTCAGTCATCACTCACTGTCCCAGAAACCTCTCTGAGTAGCTATCCTACATATCTAGATGGAGTGCTTCTAATGGGGAACTACATCTTGGTCACAGTCCTCTACACCTGCCAATTTGTCAGAAACAACTTCACAAGGAGGGAGAATCACCTAAGGCTGGTGGTCGAGGGCCTGAAACTCAGCTGAGTTCAGTTCTGCTATGTGAGATTCACAATACAAACCAAAATACGAGGATACAACTGAAATGATTTCTTAAAGATGCCCCCTTTTTTTGTGAAAGGCTAGACCTGGACAAGCTAGAGTGCTGGGCAGAGAGGAACATAAGGAAGCACAACAAAGACAAGTGGAGGGCCCTCCCCCTCCTCAGGAATAACCTCCTCCACCAGTATAGGTCAGGAATTGAATTGTCTGAAAGTAGCTCTGTGGAGAAGGGCCTGGGAGTCCACACATTGTGTGGACAGCACATTCACCATGAGTCAGCAATGTGTTCTCTTGGCCAAGAATAGCCAATAGCCTCCCTTGGTACATGAAGAAGAATGTGATGGGCAAGTCAATAGAGGTTCTATTCCCTCTCTGCTCTGGTGAGATGGCTCCTGGAGTATCTGGCCCTGTTATGGGCTCCCCAGCTCAAGAAAGACAGGGAGCTACTGGAGAGAGTCCAACGAAGGTTACAAAGATGTTGAGGGGCCTGGAGCATCTCTGTGAGCAGGAAAGGCTGAGAGACCTGGGGCTGTTGAGCCTGGAGAAGAGCAGCCCATGAGGGGTGGGGGGCAATAGGATGGGCCCAGACTTTTATCAGTGGTGCCCAATGCCAGGACAAGGGGCAACGGGCACAAACTGGAGGAGAAACTTTGGTGTGAGGGAGCTGGAGCCCTGGAGCAGGCTGCCCAGAGAGGTTGTGGAGTCTCCTTCTCTGGAGAGATTCCAAACACACCTGGACACAGTGATCCTTGGCAACACAAGGTGGACCCTGCTTCAGCAGAGGGATTGGAGCTCCACAGGTCACTTCAGTCCCCTTACCTTGCTGGTGTTCTGTGAACTCAATGTCAGTATCTGTGAAATGGGTAGAATATTAACATGCACACGTACAGAAAGCAGTACATCCATTAATTACAGCCATTTGCTTTTCTGACTGCTGAATGAAGCAAGTGGCTGGGGTTTGATGTCACACAGTATTAATGCAGATGTGATTTTTTTGCTGAAGCAGTCTCCAGTTCTCTGCAGTACACAAGAAGTAGCAGTAGATTACTGGAATACATTTCCTTAGCAAGTGTCGGAATAATTTCATGCCCAGGAGAAAGGAGTTCTCCTAGTACACCCTCAATCTTATCAGCAGCACCTTGAGCCAACAAGAGCTGCCTGTCTCTCTGACAAGAGCAGAAGGGCAAGAAGAAGTTTAAAAGAATCCTATCCAGAACTCTGTGTCACCCTTTATCGTGGTGGGATGCAGCCCATCCTTTTCTTTGTCTGTTTGCCAAAGGGCTGGTTTTTGGGCCCTCACTCCAAGAAGGGCATTGAGGTGCTGGAGCGGGTCCAGAGACAGGCAATGAAGCTGGTGAAGGATCTGGAGAACAGGTCTGGTGAGGAGTGGCTGAAGGAACTGAAGTTAATTTGGAGATAAAGAAGCTGAGAGAGACCTCATTATTTTCTACACCTCCCTGAGAGAGAGTTGGAATGTGGTGGGGGCTGGCCTCTTCTCCTTAGTATCAGGTGATAGAATGAGAAGAAAGGGTCTGAAATTGTGCCAGGGGAGGCTTAGGTTGGAGATTAGGAAAAATTTATTTCCTGCAAGAGCAGTCAGGCATGGGAGGAGAGTGCCCAGGGAGGTGATGGAGTCCCTGGAGGTGTTCTAGAAATGTGTGGACATGGAATTTTGGAACATAGTTTAATGTGGTCTTGATGGTTGGACTCAATGGTCTGAGAGATCTATTCCAACAAAAACAGTTCTATGGTTCTATGAAGAGCTGATCATCTCCAAATAAGGAATTCTATATATTTTCTTCTGACAATTGTCACTCAAAACAACCAATGACTAAAATGAACATTGTGTACAGAAGCCAAAATTACTTCAACGTTAGAGATGACCTCTGAGACCAGATACCAATATGATTTAAATCAATATTATAACCTGTGCTGGAGGTATATTTCTTCATCTTGCACCCTGCTACAAATCACTTCCCAATATATAACTGCTGCTTTGATAGCCCATGGCCAACCCAACCTGTGACGCCCTTGGTGTTCAGTTCCTGCTCCCACAGCATATTACATAAACACCCAACTGGACTCTAGAAAATGGGTTGCACATTTACAGGAAGAAAGTTCCATTAAGAGAAAATATTTCTGGTATGAAATTTAGGCAATAATTTTCTTGATCTTCTCTGAATCTCACCTTTCATTTTGGCTTCCTGTTCAAAAAGGCTTAAGATCAAATCCAACATCATCCTATTATACAGAAATCCATCATGGGCTTGCCAATGATCTCAGCAGAGGGCAATTAGGAAGACATCAATGTGATAATGAAGCTGTTACATCACATCTTTCTCATTTGATGCTCTATAAACTTACTTTACCCATCCATTTAATATGCTTTGATGTATGTCAATGTAGGAAGATGTATTTATTCCTTTCCTTGGACAATGCAGCAGGAATTGCTCCCTTGTCTTTTCTGCTTGTTCCCATCATCCACCATATAGGTAAATCTCCACAGATACCATTCCTGCCAGCATGTCCTGAAAGCCATCAAGGT
The DNA here is from genome assembly GCF_014839835.1 of Dryobates pubescens. Classification (NCBI taxonomy): domain Eukaryota; kingdom Metazoa; phylum Chordata; class Aves; order Piciformes; family Picidae; genus Dryobates; species Dryobates pubescens. Next base: position 8,333,664 of record NC_071627.1, read on the forward strand.
TTTTGAGATAAACTTATTTCAGAGCTAAAGATTCTTCCCAGTTTCTAGCACTGCCTTAACCTGGAAAGTCTGTCTGACTCCCCTTTGTCAAAAACTGCTGCTGAGCATGAAAAGATGCAATGGACTGTCAGACACAGGAGTCTCAGACTAGCTTGAAGACTCTACAGCTTGACATCAGGTTTTTCTCCTACAAGGACAGGATGAGAATGATGGAGTTGTTCAGGTTGGAGAAGAGAAGACTCCAGAAAGACCTTCTTGTGACCTTTCACTACTTAAAGGGGGCAAATAAGAATGCTGGGGACAGTATTGAGCAGGTCCTGTTTTGACAGACGATGGGGTGATGGTTTAAACTAAAAGAGAAAGATTCAGACTGAGGGTGGTGAGACAAAGGCCTAGGCTGCCCAGAGAGGTGAGAGATGCCTCATCCTTGAAACCATTCGAGGTCAGGTTCTTTGGGGCTTTGAGCAACCTGTGCCAGTTGCAGATGACAGAATCATAAACTCATAGGATCATAGAATCATAGTCTGGGTTGGAAGGGACCTCTGAAGGTCATCTAGTCCAACCCCCAAGATGGCAGGGAGGTTGGGCTAGATGACTCTGAAAGGTCTCTTGCAAGCCAAACCATCCTGTGATTCTATGATCTATTTGCCAGCAGCTCAAATCTTGAGGCACTCGTGACATTTGCTGTCACTGGAAAAGCCCTGCTTGACTGATTCCTGTGCTGCTGGCGGAAATGCAGCCTTGCTGTGGGAAGATCCTCCCTGCATGGTTCTTTACAAAACTTCAATTGAAGTACACATAGTTCTGTAAAGGAGAGAAATCCTCAAGGGCAAAAATGTCACTGAAGTCAACTTAAATCACATGAGTGATAACTCCACTGGGAGAACAGCAGACATCAGTCATCAGAGTGCTTGCTTAATATCCCCTGTTTTGGAATATTTCTCCTGTCAGTCATTTTGTTCATCTACTGGGCAGCCAGGAGGATGAACAGAATTACTCTTAGCAGACTAAAGCTACGGACCATTGCAAACAGTCTGTAACAAGAACACTTCACAAGCACCTGAGAATGATGATTCAGCTTTTCCCCTGCTTTTTATAGATATCCTGGTTAAAGGTGCCAGATTAACCCTCTCAGAGACACGTCCTTCCAATGTTACCTGCTTCAAATCCATGTTAAATCCCATATTCTCATCTTTAAATAGGATACTGTTTATAACTTAATCTTCAGTATAGCCAGCATATGACATCCTGCAGAGACTCCAGGGCCAAACTGACCCACAGGCATCAGCTCTTCTCTCCCACATCCCTAGGATTCCTTCCACTTAACCTCTTACATGTGGGGAGAAACCTCAACAAAACTCCAGCAACATCTGCTTGATCTTCCTTTAAAGTTTGCTCTAATATCTCTGCTATGATGGTTGGAAAGTCTAGTCCTGATCCTAGGTTCACAGTGACAAACTGTACTTCAGACCTATTTAAAAACCAGCAACAAAACCCAACTCCAATATTTGATCTTAGTTTGGTGCTTGGACTTGATGATTTCAGAGGTCTTTTTCAACTGAAAGAGTTCTGTGCTTCTATGGTTTTTCTCTACCTTCACTTCCACCTAAAATGAAGCAAACCAAACCCAGACCAGACCCATGCTACTCAAACAGTGACCAAACCAGGCAGCTCCTCAACAGATTTCTGGTGAAGTATCTGTGAAGTTTGAACCGCTTTCTCTAAGTCCTGGAAAGAACTGCAGTGACTGATATTGATAAAAAGCAAGACCTCAAAACTGGTACTTAATCTGGGTTTGTAGTTGAGCACACGACACAACCATAGCCCAGAAGACACTGCCTGTGCTCTTTCAGGAGCATCCCCCTGAGAGCCCCAGAATGCTGCAGCTGGAAGCTCAGCCAGGTCATAACATCCTGATAAGTATCTGTTACAAAAGGAGGAAAAAAACTGACACACTCCTGAATTAATATTGATTTTGTGTCAATTGCTTTATATTCCCCCTTACCCAGACTGCAGGTCACTGATGGAGAGGATCCTCAGGAAGCAAAATTAAAAGGAACTGTCATCCAGCAGCATTGAAAACAAAAGTTTCCTTAATAAGCAATAATGATTTAGAAGACTGCAGCATCTCTGGTTACTCTGTAGTGTGGTAGAAATATAATTCTGTTTTTCTTTCTCTCAGCAGCTCATAAATCTAGCAGAGGCTACACTTAACTTGAAGATCAAACAATCAGCAGGTACTGGTAAACACTGAAGCATCTTCGAAGTTCATGATAAAAAACAAACCTAAGCTAAAAGAGCCTATTTTTTTTTCCTCCTAGAACAATCAGATGTTTGAAGTCTAATGATAGATCTCCAGATTAGGTGGCTCTCATAATCTTTCAAGCCCCATTTTTCTTATTTTCTTATATCCTGCTATTAGTTGCCAATTGCTCTCTTGAGTACAGCTTCCTCCCTCACACAAACCTGCATCAACCACATCAAAGCTGGGTGTAACCCAGGAGATCATCAAACCCAACACACCAAGAGCACATTCAGCCATGCCTTTGTCTACCTGCACTGAACAAACTAATTTCACAACAAACAGAGCACTCTGAGGTATTTTTTCCTTTATGGTTGCAATTTTCATTATGGTTGTGTTCTCCACCCCTCTTTGGGTCCTCTGTTCTTCTCACCCTGTGTCTCCTCTATTTGTCTTTCTTCCCTACCCTTCTATTTTCCCTGAGCTCTGTCCCTGATTACTTTTACCCAAGAGAGAGTGAGACTGCCTGTCTTGCTGCAGCTCAGATGTGATCTCTCTGCCCTGGTTATAAATCAGATCAAAGTATAGTTTTATAGGTCGCTTTGGCTTCCTTATTTCCAAATCCTCCAAACAGATTTCATTGCATTTATCTTTCTGGCTTTTTTCCCTCCTTACGCCTAAGTTCATTATCTCATCCCTCACCACACTCTCAAGCTAATAACCTGGACAATAGGAGAACAATGAGAAGATGCTTTGAGCATTCAAGTTATACTACAGAGTTTCCTGATAAGCAGCCTTGAGCAAGCCCATGTCTATCCAAAAATCAAAGAGGGGCTCACCTCTCAAAGTCCTTTTGACTAGTTGAGCTCAGCTGCTACTTTCTGAGCACCAGTCTGCACCACTGGAAATCATAGAACCATAGAATCATTAAGGCTGGAAAAGACCTTTAAGATCATCAAATCCAACCAAATATGACCATACTTCATGGGAAACACACAGCAGAGCATGAGGAAATGTCCAGGTAAAGGAGGCATAGCATTTGGGAGTTATTAACATGTTCAGGTTTGATAAAATAATTGACACTAAAATTCAGAGCACTACTATCTGAGGAACCACCCTGTGCATGCAGAGGATAAGAGCACCTTAGCAGGTCCTTTTGAGTGGTAAATCCCTTGACACTTCCAAATCTGGGCTTAGAAATCAAATCCAAATATCAATGTAGTTGAAACCCCGACCACTACACAGCACAGGCGTGTCTTCATATTCTGTTGGAGCAGGAGGGAAGAGGTGAACTGGCCATCATGTTTGCAACCTTCTCCCTTGCCCTCATTAATGTTTTATTAATATTTCATATGACATGAAAGCAGATTTTCCTTTGTGCCTGGCATTAAATGCTGATCAATATTAATGTTTGATTCATGTCTCTGAGAAAAGGACAGCAGAAGAGAGCACAAGTGAGATTGGAGATATAATGTACATGAACTTCAATAAGGCTGTTGGAACAGCAAGGCTAGTGAAATAATCAATTGGACAAGGAACTGGTTAACAAATGGGACCAGGGTTGTGACAGCAGCTGACAAACAAGGCCAGAGCTGCAAGAAGGGGCCAGGAGAGACTTTCCTGCTGCAGCAGCAGAGAGGAAGCCAGCAGAGGAGGGATGGGAAAGAGGCACTGGAAGGCAAGGAAACAGTTTGATTGTACTTCATTTGGAGAGGGGCAGGTGGGGACCAGATCTGGAGAGCTATAAAGACTTCTGCACTGTGAGGCTGGACAGGGCTTGGACAGAAGAAGACCCAGTTAGAGCAAATTACCTATCAAAGGGAGGAGCAGTATAGAGCTGCAGGAAGTAAAAGTGAAGCTGCTGTGCAGGGATGGGACACAAAAGGTATGTGTTGAGCCACACGCACATGTGTTATGCTGGTGGCATAGCTGTAGTAACATACTGGGGCACTGGGATGAAGGTCTGCTACTGCTCTGTAAAAGGGTACCTCCAGCAAGGCTTGCTTGGTGAGGTGATGTGCAAGAAGACCAAGAAGTGTCCATAAGGATAGTTTGGAAAAGCAAAGAAAATTTGTGACACAAGGATGAGGAGGTGATACCTCAAGGAAGCAGTGATACTGCACAGCACTGAAAAACCTCCCAGTCTGACAAATAAATAAAAGGCACCATATTAATTGCTTGATAATAGAACCTGCATTTCAACACAGCAGAAGCAGCAAGAAGCAAAAACCTTCTGCCAGTTGCCATAATGAAAACAGGACCTGGCCAAGGAGAGTAGACATCCAGAGAATTTATGCTCGGAACTTATTCTCAGTTTGCCCCTTTGTTTGCCACTAGCAGTAGCCAAAGGAGGAGCTGTTCAAACAGCTGATACTTCTGGTAAGTACCTTTAGATGTCTCTAACTGTTGCCAAACCCAGGAGTTACACAATCCCTCGAGCTTGAACAAATCAGCATACTCTGTGCAAGCAAAGGGAAATGGATAAACAAGAGTGGGAGGTAAGAAATGTTCTGCAAAGCATTTTGCTCAGATATTACATGCCTGCTTGTTGCCTATAGCATTTTGCAGACTTGGTCTGGGTGATTTACTGGGTCAGACTGATGCCTTGATACCTTTTCTGCTCTGAATACGCATGCTGTGTCCCCAGCTCCCAGATGCCCATTAAAGACAATGGACACAGTAATACTAAAATCTCTCGAAGTTGGTGGCCCTACCCTCCTGACAGCAGATTGGCATTATCTGACAAATGATTAGAGCTCAACTGTCTTGCAAAATGCAAATATGCCTATGCAGAAATGGAAAATTACCATAAAAATCTTTAGGACTGCAGGAAACTTCAAAGCCAATTTGTGCATTCAACTAAAACTTCAGTCTCCCCGTTAGCAGTGTCACGCTGCTCATTAGTTATCCTTCTAATTAGAACAGCATGGACAGGGGCATACTGCAGATAATAGCTCAGATAACAAAATTACACAGGTTAGAGAGCTGGTGTCTACCTGATCTAGGATACCTTTGATTTAGACTCTTCCTTGACTAGGCAAATCTGCTCAGTACTAGGAGAAGCCTTATCTGCTCTGTATCAGGTTATTTTTCAGTTGCTTAACAGTTTGACTCCAGGGTGGGTATAGAATCATAGAATAAATTAAGATGGAAGGGACCTGAAAGAGCATCTAGTTCCAACCCCCCTGCCATGGGCAGGAACACCTCCCATTAGACCAGGATGTTCAAGGCCCCATCCATCCTGTCCTTGAACACCTCCAGGCAGGGTGCATCCATGATCTCCCTGGGCAACCTGTTCCAGTGTCTCACCACCCTCACTGGAAAAAATTTCTTCCTAATCTCCAGTCTAAATCTTTCCTCTTTTCCCTCATCCTACCACTACAAGCCCTTGTAAAAAGTCTCTTCCCACCTTTCTTGTAGTCCCCTTCAGGTACTGGAAGGCTGCTGAAAGTAAGGTCTCACCTGAGCCTTCTCTTCTCCAGGCTGAATAGACCAAAGCCTGTCCTCACTGGGGAGGTGCTTCAGCCCTCTGATCATCTTCATGGCCTCTTATGGACCTGCTCATTTCTGCTCTGGGACTCAGCTTCACTGTTCTCACTTTCAAATTCTAAAGTTCAAGTGTAAAACAGTCGCTTCTCCATGTAGACACTAAGAAAGGGTGCACATGCATTAGCAGAACTTAAACCTTCAGATCAGTGGGAATAGGTTATTTTAGCTGCTTTCTTCCCAAGAACCTTTAATGTAGTGAAGCACTTCACTTTCAAGGTAAGATTCATGAGTCATTTCAGAATAATTTAAAGCCAAGGCAAACGCAACCTTTCCTTTACAGATGAAGAAAACTCTCTTGTCACTGAGAAGCATGCTCTTCTTTTGCAGGAAAGGGTTGAAGGAATTATGTAATGAAAGAGACTTTAAGGAGAGAAATTCAGGTCTGGTTCTTTGCGTGGTGCTATCAGCAATTAGACAAAACCACAATGAACATTTGGTAGCCTCTAGTAAAAGCTGTCCCTCACACAGCACGTATCAGTGCACTTCAGTTAATGTTGGTCTAGCCAAAGCACACTTTTCTGTAAGTAAATGCTTCAGCAATTTTGCTCCTCAAAACCATGGATAGTCAGGATTATTTCCCAAGGTTGTGGAAATTACTGCTCAGCTGACTGGAACTGCTCTAGTTCATACAAGCTGAGATCAAACCCCAAATCTCCAGACTGGTAAGATGGAGTCCCTCATGCTCATCATATTGGATCTTCCCTGACAAAGAATGGCTTTGTTAATGGCTATGAAGGAGTGCCATTTAAGTAAGATCCTCAGTGTTATTTAAAACCCAGACTCACTTAAGATGAAGCTGTTGGACCAATTTTCTGAATCATTAGTTTAGACAACTATCAGTTGCCAGTAATACTCTTCCCATTCTCCTCCAGGAATAGATTTGGCCATCAAAATACGGATGAGTCCCAGTAGCTTCCTGGTCAGGGAGAATGCCACTGCCAAGGCAATCCCAGTCCTGGGGCAACCCCAGCCAATTTTGGTAGGATGATTTTCAGCCTCAGACTGATCTTCTTATGACTCTCTGTGTTCTCTTTGTGCTGCCCCACAGTGTGGGAGCTCTGAGCATCTGCACAGTGTTCACTGGCAGCTCAAAAAGCCAACCATCAAAAGATGTGTGGTCTGCAGGTCAAGGGAAGTGATTCTTCCCCTCTACTCTGATCTTGTGAGACCCCACCTGGAGTACCGCATTGATTTCTGCAGCTCCCAAAACAGGGACATAGGACTGTTGTAGAGGATCTAGAGGAGGGTCACAAAGATGATTAGAGGGCTGAAGCGCCTCTTCTACAAGGACAGGATGAGAGAGTTGAGTCTGTTCATCCTGGAGTCGCAAGGGCTCCAGGGAGACACTATAGTGGCCTTCCAAGACTCGAAGGGGCCTACAGGAGACCTTTATAAAGGTGATAGGAGAAGGGGCAACAGTTTTTAACTAGAGCAGGGGAGACTGAGAATGAACTTTAGGAAGAGATTATTTACCATGAGGGTGGTGAGACACTGGCATGGGTTGCCCAGAGAAGTTGTGGACACTCATCCCTGGAAGGAATAGAATAGAATAGAATAGACCAGACCAGGTTGGAAGAGACCTTCAAGATCATCGCGTCCAACCTATCAACCAATCCAACACCACCTAATCAACTAAACCACGGCACCAAGCACCCCATCAAGTCTCCTCCTGAACACCTCCAATGATGGTGACTCCACCACCTCCCCGGGCAGCCCATTCCAATGGGTAATCACCCTCTCTGTGTAGAACTTCTTCCTAACATCTAGCCTAAACTTCCCCTGGTGCAGCCTGAGACTGTGTCCTCTTGTTCTGGTGCTGGTTGCCTGGGAGAAGAGACCAACATCCACCTGTCTACAACTTCCCTTCAGGTAGTTGTAGAGAGCAATAAGGTCTCCCCCGAGCCTCTTCTTCTCCAGGCTAAGCAACCCCAGCTCCCTCAGCCTCTCCTCATAGGGCTGTGTTCCAAAACCCTCACCAGCTTCGTTGCCCTTCTCTGGACATGCTCCAGCAAGTCAACATCCTTCCTAAACTGAGGGGCCCAGAACTGGACACAGTACTCGAGGTGTGGCCTAACCAGCGCAGCATACAGGGGGAGAATGACCTCCCTGCTCCTGCTGGCCACACCGTTCCTGATGCAGACCAGGATGCCACTGGCCCTCTTGGCTGCCTGGGCACACTGCAGGCTCATGTTCAGCCTACCATCAACCAGCACCCCAAGGTCCCTCTCTACCTGGCTGCTCTCCAGCCACTCTGACCCCAGCCTGTAGCACTGCATGGGGTTGCTGTGGCCAATGTGCAGAACCCGGCACTTGGATGTGTTAAATCTCATGCCGTTGGACTCTGCCCATCTGCCCAGCCTGTCGAGGTCCCTTTGCAGAGCCTCTCTACTCTCCAGCAGATCAAGGCCAGGCTGGATGAGGCCTTGAGCAGCCCGGACTAGTGGGAGGTGTTCTCTGCCCATGGCAGCGGGCTTGGAACTAGATGATCCTTAAGGTCCCTTCCAACTCAAGCCATTCTTTGATTCTATGATCACTGAAAAGAAAAAGGAACATATCCTTCCAAAAGTTATCCCTCTGCTAGCAGACTCAGAGCTGACCATTAATAGCTGCAAAGGCTCCAAATCTGCATTTGCAATTCCTCATTTAGCTCAGTAATTTCAGCTCATCACGTAATCCCTTCTGCTCATTATGTCTGCTGAGAGCAAGGAAAAAAAAATCACACAAAAATTGCTGCCTTATAATCATGGGAGAGATCTGCTAACCTGACAGGCCGCAGTTGAGGAGCTTTATATTCAAACTAGGAAGTAGTAAAATATACAAGTTGTTTGTTTGCAGTTCATGTCATAGCAGGAGGGTCTGGGCTAACCCTTGGAGAGAGGAAAAGAGAGAATAAATAGATCATCAGCCCCTGCAGAAAATGTCCTGCCAGTGATCATGGATTTATGAATTCATGTGGAGGCACATCTCCACACAGAGCTGAATTGTCTAGTCATTTTAAAGATAAATATTGCAGATGGGTGAATAATTCACTCATACAAATGTTCACTGAAAACAAATTAACTGGCTTGTGTGTACAGGTGATGGGAAATCGTAATAGTTATTTCACAGAATGTTTGAGAAGGCAGCTTCTAAAATTCATCCAGCCTTCCTCAACCACAGAATTATAGAATTGCTTAGGTTAGAAAAGATCCTTAAGATCATCAAGTCCAACTACTGACCTAACGCCCACCACAGCCATTAAATCATGTCCCAAAGTGCCATATCTACATGTTGTTTGAACACCTCCAGGGATGGTGACTCCACCACCTCCCTGGGCAGCCTGTTCCAATGCCTGACCACTCTTTCAGGAAAGAAATTGTTCTTAATGTCCAACCTAAACCTCCCCTGATGTAACTTGAGGCCATTTCCTCTTGTACTATCACTTCACACTAGGGAGGAGAGACCAATCCCCAGCTCAGCCCAGCTTCCTTTCAGAGAGCTGTAAAGAGGCAGAAGGTCTCCCCTCAGCTGAACAACCCCAGTTCCCTCATCTGCTCCTTGAAAGAGTTGTGCTCTAGACCCTTCACCATCTTTGTTGCTCTTCTCTGAACCTGCTCAAGCAACTCAATGCACTTCTGGGCAAGAGTTGCCCAAATCTAAACCAAGCTGAACTTGGTGTCTAAGCCACCAAAAATCTCCAAAGCCCAGCTTTAGAGACTTGCCCAGTCACTTACTTACAGGTATCAAAGGGGATGCTAATGAGATCCTGGCTATGTGTGTACAGAAGGCTGCAGCTACGACAACTGGTGGGGATCTTTCCAGAAGTAAACATACAGCTGTATTTCATACAGGGTTGTCAATACCTCTTTAAAGTCAGATTGAAATAGAAGGGATTTGAATATACAGACAGGACAGGTGTTCTCAGCTCACACTGTGCCCTTACCACCAAGAAGATGCTAAACTGACTCCATAAGCATTTTTCACCAGCCAGATTAACTCCATAAAAAGGGGGTTACAGACAGTCCATTTGTAGCACAAAATAGACATAAAACTATGATAAGTTACTGAGACAATGAGGCAGCAGGACACAAAATCTCCTGCATACAAAGAGAGCCTGTGATTTCCAAACCAACAATTCATTTGGAAGCACACCTTCCCCATGAGCACAGCGGAGCAGCTGGTTTCTTCAATTCATTCAGTAGTCTCAGAGGTTAGAAGTGAAAAATATGATTAACTTCTAAGCTGTCTGGGTGTTTTCCCTCAAAAACCCTATTGGCTTTCCTCACAGCAGTCCCAACACCTGCTCAGGATGAGGAGGACCAAATACAGCTCCCTAAAGACAACCTCAACTAACAACCTTGAGGGACACAGACCTCCATAAACTTACGGATAATCATCTGCTCCTCTTAACCCATCTTGGAAAAGCAGCAAAATACATCAAGGAAGGAAAGCTTTACCCAACAAACACACATTCTTGAAGTTTGAGCCTAGTATAAATAATCCTTCAGGAAAATGTGGTTAAAAACATCCTGCATAATGCAGCACAAATTTGATCAAAACAAAATGGGTTGTGTTCTTCAAAAATCTCCCCTCCAAAATGCATTTGCATCAGCCTGCTCCTTGCCGATACCCACAGCCATTAACCTGGCCATTTTATTTTGCCACCCTCCCTTTCTTTCCTTTTCTTTCCCTTTCATGTTGCTCACTGAGTTTTTCTTTGCTCTGCTCCAAAAAGGAAAGTCCTCAATCAAACAACCTGTGCTAAAGGAGTATTTCCAAGGCATACATGTGTAAATATGCAATATCCAAGTTACACTCCAATAACTGTAACAGTTTTGGTTTGAAATGTTGTCTTCCACTTGCCGCCACCCTCCTCTTCATCATGGTGACCCTACAAAAGGCTGCAACCTGTGGATAAGAGGACATTCATTTCAGGACTACAGTAGAGCTGCTATCTGTGATAAACTCCAAATGCCTGTCGGGAATGTTTCATTTTCACACCAGCCAATATATGAGATGCAGCCACAGGGATTTAAATATGATACTCAGGCTCATTAGTAAGGCAAGCATAGATAACAAGGATTTACTGAACGTTACTGTCTGACTTGACCAGCTTTCCCAAAGGGACCTTTAAGATGCTAAGGAAGTTTTTCATTTGTATTTTTGGGGGAATTAAGTCTGCATTCAGGAATTCCTGCAAATTCAGCAAAAACCCCTCAGATGTTTGAGTTTTGCTTGGTCAAGACTCAGAAAAGTAGCACTTTTGTGTGAAAAAGTCTTTAAAACGTTGGCCTGTAAGTACTTTGCCTTTTGTCCAGGCACTGCCAAACTTACTCCATGGCTGGAAGAAGCCCATGGTGCCACCCATGGCATGGATCCAGGACCACCGACTTCCGAGGAAGGGTGAATCACTCCGATTAAATACAGAGTGACAACACTGCTCACCCCAAATGTGGCTTCTTCAGAAACCACAGAATTAGCAAGTGGTCCTACATATTTTCCTTATTGTTATCAACCCACCCCATCATGTTTTGGGTCTCACTGTCTTTGCTGCCCACCACTCATCACTTCACTATCAGTTCATAGCATGGGATATTTTCACATAAGTATCATGCATGAAGGTGGCAATACTGAATTTCGACAACTCACCAATAAGATATGTGGCAGTGCTGGGTGGGACTCAATGCTTTTAAGAGGGTCTTTTCCAACCAAAATGATTCAATGATTCCATGAGATTAACTTGGGGTATAATTTTCTTCTTTTGTTTCAGCACATAAGCGCAGATCTTCTCTATCACTCCAAGCCTAAATTCATTGATCTCTGCAAGGTCCTTTTGAACTGTGCTTTTATCCTGACCCTTCTCCTTCCCCACATTAATATAACATCCAAATGACAGGCACATGAAAGACACTTGTGATACTTCACTAATGGGTCTGCAGCAGATGGAAGGCCCACTGTGTTTTTTTTCCCCCCTCAAGCTCTGGAGGGGCAATGATGGGTTTTTATGTGCTTGAACTGCAATGTGCTTCTCATTGCCTTTAATCTGCCTTTGCAGATCAGTTCAGGAAAGGTTGATATTAAAGAAGTGTTTACTTCAGCTTAATTCGTTAGTGTTTATGAAGTGCTGTCAAAATACAAACTGTTGTATGTTTAGTGAGGGTGACTTTACTATGCCTTCACCTAATACATAAATAATCATGGCACAAAGTGCGGTCCAATAACTCTCATTCTGGCTCTATTGCATCCACTTAGAGCCAATTTTTTGGCTTTTGATTATATTACAGAACTTTGTCTGTGTAGAAGTAAAACATGAACCACTTCTATACATCTTCAGTCTGCCTAATTTTCAAGGTTTTTAAGGTCAACAGCAAGTCATTTTGGACATAGGAGTTTAATTCATGATATAGACAGCAAAGTTTTCACGGAGAGCTACAAGCTTTTATTACACCACTGAATGCAGCAGGAGAATAAAAAAGCTCTGGGACACACAAGCTCTTCTTTGGGTCAGAAATTTTGTATTGTGAAGAGCTACGCAGCACAGCAACAGCTACTGGGGCATTTGTACTGGTGAAACCTTTAGCAAACCCCATTTTATTCCTGAAAAGCAGCCATTTTCTCCCACAACTGCATTAAAAAGAGCAGATTTCTTGATTGCTCTGCTAGGTCAGTGAGGGCACATCATCATGGAGCCATGGAAGATGTTACAGAGAGATCAGAAATAGCATTGACCCAAGGTGGCAAGGACAGCTCAGCACTGTACCAGTATTAGCCTGGGTCCAGAATTATATACCTGCGATGATGCACCAATATCAACTGGTTTTTCATGTGGTCCTTCTGCTCCCAGTTTTAAAATGTTCTTATCCTTTCAGAAGGACAGACATGTCCTAAATTCACTAGCTGGTAAAGCTGGCACAGTGTCAACAAGGTTAGTGAACAGCCCTGTGTTGGAACAGAACATACCAGTTCCATAGGGGCTGTCCATCCAGACTCTGTGCTGTGGTCCTGTCTAAGATAAAAACAGCTGCACTTTTCAGTACTTAAAGGGGACCTGCGTGAAACCTGGAAACAGACTTATAGCAGTGACAGGTCAAGGGGTGATGGGTTTAAACTAAAAGAGGGATATTTAGACTGGAGAGAAGAAAGAAATTCTTCACTGTGTTGGTGGTGAGACCTAGGTCTAAGTTGCCCAGAGAGGTGAGAGATGACCCATCCCTGGAACCTGCTGGTTGTTTGGGCCTCTGAGCAACCTGCTCTAGTTGCAGATGTCCCTGCTGACTGCAGGGGGATTGGATTAGATGATCTTTAAAGGTCCCTTCCAACCAAAACCATTTTATGATTCTATGATTTGGGGTTTCTTCCATCACTACAAACCTTTGAAGATGCAGGAAACCATTTGTTCATTGGTTAAAGGGATCATCAGGAATTTGCACTCCTTATCACTCCCATTACAAACTAAATGGTTCTTCTATTGCAGTCATTTGGGAGAAAAAAAATCAGTTTTCTGCCTTAGCAAGACTTCACATCAATCAGGTTAATAGGAGTGTTAGAACATTTCCTAATTATAACTACAAACATTTGTAGGCTTCCTAGTGATGAAAGCTTATCCTATCCCATCGTGTTAAATCACCTCTGGGCTCTCTGATGAGTGAAACACAAACCCAACAGGATGGCAGCAGCACTTCATCCTGCCCTACATGAGGTGTGACATTAGCAGCATCTACCACAGGGCTCCTCGTCCTCAGGCTGATAATGTGAAGACATAACAGGCATAGGCAGAGAGGTAGTGCCCCTGGGCAGATACACAGGGGTGTCACTCCCATAGAAAGCTCTTTCCTTGTTCTATTTCATAACTTGACACCAGTTCCAGGGCAGCCCCTTGTCAGGCTTTCCCAGCCTCAGGCTATGGTGATGAGCTTACAGGAAGAGCAGGGGAAAAGAGGCTAGAAAAGAAGAGCACTTGCTGGCTTTGAGGTCAGCAAAGAAATAGTATAGAGTCCTAAAACTCTGAAAAACTTTATACTAAAGGCATTTGAAAAAGCAATATGATTAATCTGAGTCCTTCAACTCCAACCAAACACCCAAGTGTATAAAAAGCCATAACATGGTCATAAGCCTGTGCTGATGGTAACAGCACAGACAAATATTCCCCAGCACACTCCCAGTATGCACATACAAAGGTCTCCAGTGGGAGGAAATACAATTATTTCACCCCCAGATTTATTTCAGCATTTGCTTAACCTAACTGAAAAGCGGCACTGCTGATGTCATATATCCTGCTGTACTGCCAAATATGCTGGATGTGTCCACCTGAGAGTCGTGGAATCATTTTGGTTGGAAAGGACACCTAAGAAATTGTTCTTTTTGCTGTTTGACAATCATTTTCCAACACAAAATGGACAACTGCCAAGTATGCCTTTAAGGTATAGGTTCTTGTGTCTTTCTATAGGATTCACCCACTTCTTTCTCATTAATACAAACTGAGCTAAGTCATTAAAATTAATGTATCAGCTCCAAACTGCCCCGTATCCATTAATCTCATAATAGAAGTATCTCAAAGAATACCTGTACTGCATATCTTGAGTTGGGATTTTTAAAGTGCTATTAATAGCAGATACTTATCAAAAAGTAACTAGCTGGCACATGCACTTGCACCTCCTGAAAGTTTAATGACTTCAATAACTTCACTTCAATTTAGCTTTCAAAGCGTTGGAGGAACCTCTCTCATTTGAGCCCTTGCCTGAAGCATGGCACTGGGGATGAATTGGTCTAGCAGGCAAATGCCATCAATAACACCAGAGACACACCAACAGCTCAAGAGGACACTCTTGGTTTGAGTAAGTCCTCAAACAAGCTCACTTGGATTTATTTTTTTTTTTTAACCTCAAAGCTGCTATGATTTCTCTGCAAAGACTTTATCTTGCTGAAGTAATTTGCTTACATGAGACTGTTACAGAATCCCAGCATGATGAGGTTGGAAAGGACCTCTGGAGATCATCTAATCCAACTTCTCTGCTAAAGCAGGGTCACCCACAGCAGCTTGCCCAGCATCACAATGTCCAGGTGGGTTTGGAATCTTTCCAGAGAAGGAGACTCCACAACCTCTCTGGGTAGCCTGTTACAGGGCTCCAGCAATGTCACAGCAAAGAAGTTTTTTCTCATGTTCAAATGGAACCTCCTGGGTTCCAGTTTGCACTTTTCACCCCTAGTCCTATCAGTAGATAGCACTCAGGAGAGTCTGGCCCCATCCCCTTAGTCCATATCCTTCAGCTATTGATCAGCATTGAGAAGATTCCCTCTCAGTATGCTCTTGTCCAGTTCAAAGAACCCCAGGTCTCTCATACTTACCCCCTCTCAGAGATGCTCCAGGCCACTCAGTATCATTGCAGCCTGAGAATTTGAGCCAGTTCTCCATATGTGACTTCATTAAAGCAGAGTAGAGGAGGAGGAGAACTCCCTCAACCTGCCAGTCTCATTTTTCTTAGTGCATCTAAGTATTCCATTGGTTTTCTCAGCCACAAGGACACATTGCTAGCTTACAGTGGATTTGTCCACCAGCACTCCCAGGTCCTCTCCACAGAGCTGTTTTCCAGCAGGTAGATCTCTCTCCTGTACTGGTGCATGGGGTTACTCCCTCCTGTGCAGGTGGAGCACAAATCTGACCATAGCCTCCAGATGAAATGGAGCCCTTGCCTGTATTGGTCTTTCCCCAAGCCAGCCAGGCAAGCAAGCTGCTCTGCTGGCTACCAAAAGGGCAGGATTATCTTTCCAGGTTTTTGGGGGCTGCTTAGGTTCAGATGCTGGAGGTCCTGAGTGATGCATTCCCTGGCACTGAGAGGTGACTGAGCAGGTGAGAGGTGGTGATGGCACTACATGTGCTTTTGTGCTGTAAACACAGCTTGTAGGAAGGTGGAATTTAAGTAGCTGCTTCATACTGACCTCACCATACTTCTGCTAGAGTCAATTCATTTTCATTACTGCAAGCAGTGACACCAGTACCGAGTCCTCCAAAACAGCCCACTCCAGGTGTTCAGAGAAGCCAAGGCAGGCTTTAACTCCAGTCTTTATACAGCTAATGGGAAATGCTCTGCCAAATCTGACTTCTGAATGGCTAATAAATATTACCATTGGGGGTGGTAATCACTTGCAGCCTGCCCCTGCAGCAGCAGCAGCAGGAGGCTCAGGAAAGCTTCTTACATTAGCAAAGGACTGCACATAGCTGTGGGCAAGATAGAAGGATGGAATCAAACATGCTTTTTGCTCAGCTTGGCACAGGTTGCCCAGATTGGTGGTAGATGCCCCATCCCTGGAACCATCCCAGGTCAGAGCAACCTACTCTAGCTGCACATGTCCCTGCCTTGTTGCAGATGTCCTGATGGACAAGATGACCTTCAAAGGTCTCTTCCAACCCAAAGTATTCTATGATTAATGAAATTTAATTACCAGATACAAAAGTTGTTCATGGAATCTGTGGGTATATTCTTGAAAGAAATAACAGGTCAGAAAACACAGGACAGGTCCTTGGGCTACCTCCCAGCAGGAGGGAACAATGGCTCCATTGAGCTCAGTGATCTTCAGCTTCTTCCCAAACCAAAATAATTTGTTTCCTACATTTACCCACAGAGATGCTTGCATTGAAAGTAGGACTTCAAACTCCTGAGATCCCTTCTCTTTCTTACTCCTCAGTAAAAATCAGTTTGACTTGCTTCAGTTGCAGCATGGAGAATGTTGCTTTCAGGAGCAGATGGAGCAGGGAGGGGAAAATAAACATGAAGATCAGCTAAACTCTTAAGAAACAAAGATTCTGTTTTCTTACAAATTCCCTTTAATCAGAAAGGTTGAGAAGAGATCTGAACAGAAGATACTGTACCTGAAGAGCTACTCAACACATAATTACTTGTAAGTGTAATAATACTGAATCCTTTTCAGCAATTATAAACATGTCCTTAAATATTCTCTTTCTTCCCTGCCTTCCCCTTGCAGTATTTCCACTGAGTTAATAAAGTGCCACGAAACCACCTGAGTTTGGGAAACATTTGAACAACAAACAGAAGTTACTGGGAATTGAAAAAAAAAAAAGTTTTTCATTGCTGGCAGGTGTTTCAAAGAGGCTTTTACAAGTTTTATTTGGTAGTTTTTCAGGCTGCTTCACATTTGTGTGTAATAGAGCTATTGCTGATGCTGTTCTCGGTGGTTTACATGTACAGATGCGGATGTGCAAGGGGGAGGTGCCTGCTCACAAAGCTGCATTTTTGCTTCTCAGATGAGAAGAAGAGCTTCTGCATTCGTGAAAAGAAATTGCATTAGCATTATCTCGAAACAACTGAGTCCTCCCCATTTTACTATTTTCTCAGACATACCAAAAATAATATATGGAGACATTAATTGGGAGGGTGCTGGAAATCATCGTATACCTTTTGGTCTTTGGAAGCTAAGAACTAAATTACTGTAATTGGCAGTTTATTAACAGGAAAATTATGCTAAACAGCTTCATGTTGCTGTCAGGAATTATATTGGGTAAGCTATGAAGATGGGGTCCTTGGTGTAACATTTGCATTTTCTCATTTAGCAAGAACAATGATAATAGATGAGTGAAGCATGTACAAATTATAGACCAAAGAATATTTGCATGCTGGTAAAGAAAAGGCTATCTTGATACCAGAGTGATTAAGCCTGTTATTCATCAAGTTACAGTATAAACTAAGGGGGAAGGAGAAGTAGGGGAGATGTTAACTTTATTCAGAGGCATATAGAAAATGAACTCCAGTCCAAACCACTCGAATTCCATGCAGAACTGGATTATAATAGGTTCTGATTATCTTGCATTTATTATGCAGTTCTAGTATCAGGGCTTTGTTCCTGTCTTGGAGGAGGTCTGAAGATACAGTGATGACAAAGATTTGTGTAACAACAGGGATTATTTCAAATGCCACTTCCCCAAACCATTTGCCTGTTCATGATGCCTGGGAAGCGATGAGCCCAGTTGGGGCTGTTCAGCTTGGAGAAGAGATGGCTCTGGAGAGACCTTAGAGCAGCCTTCCAGTACCCAAAAGGGGCTATGAGAAAGCCAGGAAAGGACCTTTTACAAAGGCTTGTAGTGGTAAATTGAGGGGGAAGGGCTTTAAGCTGGTAGAGCAAGGTAGATTTAGACCAGATATTAGAAAGGAATTCTTTCCAGTAAGGGTGGTGAGACACTGGAACAGGTTGCCCAGGGATGCCCCCTCAAAGGAGGTGTTGAAGGCCAGGGCAGATGAGGCCTTGAACAACCTGGCCTAGTGGAAGGTGTCCCTGCCCACAGCAGGGGAGTTGGAACTAGATGATCTTTAAGGTTCCTTCCAACTGAAACATTCTGTGGTTCTATGATCACAACACAGATGTGGGAAAAGCAGACGACCTACAGAATTCTGCATTGAGGGGCTGAGGACTGTGGGGGTTTCTTGGATACTTTTCTCTATCTGCGATTTTCACAATCTGCCCTGACATCTTAGCAGTTGACATTCTGCAAAGGAGGATGACTTTCAAATATCACCAATACCTATAAGCGAGAGAGGGGAATAGCAAAGCAGGAGAAAATTGGGTCATTTGAATACCCTGATGAAAACCAACGGGGACAGCACACCAAGTGACATGGGCTGCTTCTATGAAACCAGGACACAGTGTCCTGCTCTCCATTTGTACATAGCTGTCTTGTCTACCAGGAATCTCTGAAGTGCAGAGAGTTCAAATAAGTTTTTGAGTAACTGCAAAATTTGACTGTTTTGAGGAGAAATTTCTTGGCTGAAATGAAATGTCAGTAGGGTTTGAAAAGTCCCTAGTGAAATGGCAGTTTCAGAGGTTATCATTCTGTAGCACAGCCTGCAGGCAAGACCCACACAAACCTGCCTTCTTAAATCATGGTTATTTATTTATGAAGATGATCTATGGAAAATTTCTTTAAGGACATAGGGATTGTAAAAGGGTGGAAAAGGTGAAGCCACACAGCAGAAGGAGGAGTTGCAGCAGAAAAACTCTTTCCACAGCTGTCACAGGGTTATAGTCTTGTATATAGGTATTTGTCTAACCTACTTTTGAAGCCTTTCAGAATATATTGCATGGAGAGGGTGATGTCTAGTTTTAAAGATCCATTTCCACCTTTTCCTGTCTGTAACACACAAAAAAAGATGTTCCCTAATATCTAAGCTGGTTCTCCTTCAGTGCAAACTTGTTGCCTCTTGACACAAGGGAAAACAAATTATACCCATCGTTTCATACCACCCAAGAAGGCCAATAGCATCCTGGCCTGTATCAGCAATAGTGTGGTCAGCAGAACTGTGGCAGGGATTGTCCCCTGGCAGTCAGTACTGGTGAGGCTGCACCTTGACTACCAGGTTCAGTTCTGGGGCCCTCAGTCCAAGAAGGACATTGAGGTGCTGGAGCATGTCCAGAGAAAGGCAGTGAAGCTGGTGAACAAGTGTTCTGAGAAGCAGCTGAGGGAACTATGGTTGTTTAACCTAGAGAAAATTTGTCTCAGGGGAGTCCTTCTGACTCTACAATTCCCTAAAAGGAGGTTGGAGCCAGGTCAAGGGTGGTCTCTTCTCCCTAGTAACAAGTGCTAGGACAAAAACAAACGGCCTCAAATTGTGCCAGGGCAGGTTTAAGTTGGACCTCAGGAACAATTTCTTCCTCAAAAGGATTGTCAAGGCCTAAAATGGACTGCCCAGGGCAGCAGTGGAATCCCCATCCCTGGAGAAATCAAAAAGCCATGGAGATGTGGTGCTGCGGGACATTGTTTACTGGTGACCTGGCAGTGCTGGATAAGTGGTTGGGCCTGGTGACCTTAAAGGCCTCTTCCAACCAAAACTCTCATTTTTGCAGTGGCCTTTTGCAGCCTCAAAGACAATTTCTATCCTGGCATTCTGTCTGTTGTTTGTTGAGACCTCCACACTAGTGGAACTGGCCACTGGTGTCCACAAGAGCAAGAACAGTTCTTAAATGCTGCTTCTCAGAAAAATTCTGCTGTGGCTTAATATCAGATAGTTGGTGCATTTGTACCACAGCAGCATCACTGAAATACTAATAGCTGTTTTAAAGTGGAGGGAGGGCTGCTGGAAGGAGCCATTTCCATGCTGTGCTGTGGTTTCAGTGCTGGGACCTGAAGCTGGCTGTGTGCTGGAGACTCAGCAGAGGAGCTGCAGGGTACCATCACCTCACAGCTACAGCAGAGTAAATTATTTACAGTGAAAAAGGCATCCAATGAATTTGGCCTCATTCTTCCCTAGTGGAATATCTTTCCATGCTGTGTCCGCAAAAAATAAGTCACTTCTCAATTAGCTTTTACAACTCTGAGCGACTGGTACTGCCTCAGCCCCTCCTCTCCTTACTGCTCATTTCAGGCTGGCTGGTTGGTCTGACTTCAACACAAGTTGTGTATTGTGGATCACGTCTCCTTCCACTGCCTGCACCAACGTGCCTTACCTTTGTGTCCAACAACTTGCACATAATGATGTAGAGCTCACTTTCCCTGCATAATTAGTTTTGAATCCGATACCAACATCTTAATTAGGCCTGACCCCAGGAGTATTTGACTTAACATCATTCACCAGCTCCAAAATATGATTTCATACACACTGCAAATAAGTACCCTCCTAGCAGCTGTAGTCTCTGTGTGACTAATTTCAATGTCATTCTCCTTTGCAGCCAGAGTAGAAATCTCTGGGATGCTGCTGTAAGCTGAACACTCTGACCACAGTTCCATGCACACTCCTGCACTCTCACAGCATCCCTACTTTGGAAGCAAAGCTGTGGTTACACTCACTAAATATATTAGATATTAGGGAAAAATTCTTTACTGAAAGAGTGGTCAGGCATTGGAACAGGCTGCCCAGGAACATGGTGGGGGCACTTTCCCTGAAGGTGTTCAAAAACCATGTTGACATGGCACTTCAGGATATGGTTTAATGGCCATGGTGGTGTTGGGTTAATGGTTGGACTTGATCTTAGAATCATTAAAGTTGGAACAGACTTCTAAGATAACCTATTAGTTAAACAGAGCTGACTGTAGCAGCATGTCACTCACCCTGGACTCACCACCTCATATTCCCAGCAGATTTCCTGAGGAAGATCTCTTGGCCTGGGCTGAGCTCCCTGCAGCCACTACTAACCAAGCTGTGCAACCTCAGAGCTCTGAAAGAACTTCAGTCATACCTTTATCTCTAGAAAAGACACCAAAAGTAGCAGCTGGGGAGCAGTTGAGATCATAGGCTGTGTGGACCACATAAAACATCCCCACATTTATAGACATGAAGCATTTCATCAGGGAGCCACTGAGTGGGTTTGCGAGCAGAGCTGTATCGCTGAGCGGCAGGCAGGAGCTGTTCCCTGAAGCACAAGCACAAAATTTGACTCTGAGGAAAGCAGCCCATACATTATGCAAAGAATTTACTGTTTGGGGTTGGTTTTGGGTTTGTTTTGTTTGTTGTTTTTTTTTTTTTTTTTCGCCTTGAAATACTGCATGATAGGAAGAATAAAACATGTGTCAGATGTTAGCCACCACACTTAAAGCACTACTGGAAGCAATGTAGATAGCACAGCAAGGAAAGCGAGATATGAAAGAGGAGTACTCTGGTATCTATATTTTACAGTCTAAAAGAGAAAATTAAAAGAAACAAAACAAAAAAAAAACCAAAACACAAAAAAAACCCCTAAAAAGGCAGCTTTCAAATGCACTTTGTTTCATTTTGCAGACCTCAAGCCAACTTATAACCAGTTTATATATTATACATATATAGGATAAACAGTACAGCGGATAGGATGCACTGGACATATATAGTATAATGTAGTACCCTCATTTGTGAAGCTAAGGCACATAAAAAACCAAACCCAAGCTCAGCATCCAAAAAAACCTCCCTGGATTGCTTTGGGAACATTAGCATTCAGCCCAGGGAGCAGACACAAGCTGCAGCATGGCTCCTGCTTCCCCCGTGCTCTGGGGAGGCTGAGGAAGAAACTTGCCTTCACCTTCTTGCTGGAGTTAATTTGTTTTTCCCCTCTACAGCAGCTGGGAATCAGGTCCCAACCCTCATGTTGCTCAGTCACTCCCCAGCCAAGGAATTGACTCATTCTGCTGTTTCATCTCAACCTGAAACTCATCCTCTTCCCCCGAATTCCTCCCTATTACTGAGCTGGTAATAAACTCACCTCACTAACCTTCTCTGAAGCAGCAGTGGTAATTTAATGGTGACTGAATTATGGCCAAACTCTCACCACGTTAGAGGCTGTGGGAGTCCTGCCATTACTTTCAACAAGTACTTAGTTGGCATTTCACTCCCGTGGAAATTTCTCCATTTCCTTAATGCGCTGAATTATCTGGGAACGCAGGGGCTGCGCCTCATTTTTATCTCATGTCCTCTCCCTTGACCCCATCGTGTAATGCTTTGTAGCAAAGGCGATGCTGTATGAGAGGAGTTCAATACCCACCTTCAACAGGGAAAAACATTTCTATGCCTGGATGAGAAGAGTGCCCAAGTGAAACAGAGCCCAAAATGTAGCCCAAATGTCAAATGTAGCAGCCAAAGGGGTGGAAACATCACCTGTGTACTAGACCAAAAATGACTGTAAAAGGCATGGTCATTACATTATTGAAAAGGCTGTTTGAACACCTTCCACTTGCCCAAGTCTTTGATTTTCCTTCATTAATTAACTAACATTAAAGCTATTACAAGGCTGAGCTACATACAGAACACACATTCACTACTTGCACACACAAGTACAATTTTAGTCACTGTGAGATTTTAATAGCCCTTTCTGCGTTAGAAAATCTGTGACGAATCACATTTTAATTAACTTTATATTAAAACTTGATGATATAATATCCTGGAAGTGTTCTATGAAGCCTCTTAGCCTCCAGCATAGGACACCCAAAGCTAGCACGACACTAATCTTCTCTAAAAAGACTGACCTTGCCCCCAGTGTGATAGTGGACTAACTCCAATTGCATGCTGGGGCTCTGCCCAGCCCTGCTCTCCTCCAGCTTATGCCAGTCCTATTCTGTGCTCCACCAGCCGGAGGAGTGGATAACTCCCATTGCTTCTCCCATTTTGCCCTGCTGATAGCTTTCCAAGCTGATGCTGGGTTGTCACATACTATGACAGACAGATGCTACCTCACTGAAAGGCAAATCTCCTGTTGACTTAAGGAAGAGGAGGATTAGGACCTGTGGTTTTTCATTTTATTTTGAATGTTTGCAGACCTCTCTTGTTATAGTTACATTATTTGTGCATGTATTAGCCCTGAGACTGGCTCTGTAATTAGTTTCTGTCAATAATGGTAGCTGACAAGCCTGTTCTGGTCCACACTGCCTTGGTCTTAATGCTTCATGTATATACAAACATCCTCTGTCAGCCAAGAGAAAAAAAAAAGAAAATAAAAAAAGAAGTTGGCTCACTCAGAAATTCTTCTAATATATCCAGCCACACACCTCCACCAATTCCCAGCTTGGATTTACACAGGCTTGTAAAGCAAAGGGGGGGAAAAAATAAAACTAGATGAAAATGCTTACACAAGCTGTCCAGGGAAGTGGTAGAGTCACCATCCCTGAAGGCATTCAAAAAACATGTAGATGCGACACGTCAGGACATGGTTTAGTGGGCATGGGTGGTGTTTGGTGGATGGTTGGACTTGATGATCTTAGAGGTCTTTTCCAGCCAAAACAATTTTATGATTCAACCCACATCAGAAAAAGAAAAACTCCCTCCAGCTCCTAGCGCATAAAAAAAGAGCCAGACACAGACTTGCACAGCCTAAAAAAAAGACTGGGAAAAGTGGAAATGGGAGCAAAATGGAGCAAATCTCCAAAGTAACAGCAGGACATGGCACTTTGGGACATGTTTTAATTGTCATGGTAGTGTTGGGTTGATGGTTTGACTTGATGATGTTGGAGGTCTTTTCCTATCTTAATGATTCTGTTTCAATCCCTCTCACTGAAGCTGAGCAGTGTGTTGCCTTTGCAGAGGGAGCCTCAACAACTCTGCAGTGACTTCACCAGCAGATTCCAGGAGCTTGCCACCATCTCGGACCCGGCTAGCCACACTGTCTCAGGTTTGATTTATGACACTGATCAGCCAAGACTATGGAAATGTGGAGTTTGAAAAAACACTCTGGAACTATAAAAAAATTTAACCACGTCCTTAATTTTTACACAGTGTCAGCACAGGAGATTTAAAAAGCCATAAACAAACTTGCTACTGCAATGGAATCGAAGAGGAATCATAAACTCACTAAAGTTACAGAGCTAAAATATGGTGTGGAGAATGGACAATGGCAACATTTATTCAATAAAACTCATTTATATGTAAAAGATTGAATAAAAATATATACTATTATGCAAGCACAACAAATTATGGAAGGGAAAAAAAAAAAGGTCTATGGGCACGATGCTTTATATTATGCATGTGAACATCATAGCTGAGGTGCTAACCACAGCTGCTATCAGGCTCTAAACTGCCAGAGATGTGATGGGAATCATGGTGTTAGCCATACACAGGGTGACATCTTCATAGTTCTCTGCAATAAGCCAACTGGTAGAGCTACTGCTGTTGACTATTTGTCTCTTGAGATGGAAACCTAGGGCTCTCTGCTTATGAAATCTAAATATACAAAGGCATTTCCTTCAAGAAGGATGGAGTATTAATCACAGTATCACTAAGGTTGGAAGAGACCTTGAGGATCATCGAGTCCAACCTGTCTCCACAGACCTCATGACTAGACCATGGCACCAAGTGCAACATCCAATTCCCTCTTGAACACCTCCAGGGATGGGGACTCCACCACCTCCCTGGGCAGCACATTCCAATGATGAACAACTTGCTCGGTGAAGAACTTTCTCCTCACCTTGAGCCTAAACTTCCCCTGGTGCAGCTTGAGACTATGTCCCCTTGTTCTGGTGCTGGTTGCCTGGGAGAAGAGACCAACCCCTTCCTGGCTACAACCACCTTTCAGGTAGTTGTAGAAGGCAATGAGGTTACCCCTGAGCCTCCTCTTCTCCAGGCTAAACAATCCCAGCTCACTCAGCCTCTCCTCATAGGACTTGTGCTCAAGGCCTCTCCCCAGCCTTGTTGCCCTTCTCTGGACACATTCAGGTGTCTCAATGTCCTTCTTAAACTGAGGGGCCCAGAACTGGACACAGTACTCAAGGTGCGGCCTGATGGCTGTATCTGATTTCAGCCTGGGTAGTTGCTTTCTGCTAAGTCATGGTTAAACTTATGGTTTTAATTTAAAGATGCTCCTCTACATTGTAGATAGTCTGGGCTCTGTGCAGATACTCTATATTATCAGTCAATCTCCTCTAAGGGAATCACTATTTCAGCATGCAATGAAACATTCATGCAACATGCATGAAATCAATATTTCAAATATCGTGTCCTGCTAAGGTATGCCTCAACGACTGAGACTTTATTTATTAGAAGCCACTGTGGTCATCATTTGGCCCTACTATTTGTGATATCCAGAAATCATCTCTGGATATTACACTGATGCAGACTAACAGGTAGAAAGATGCTACAGGGTCTTCTATGTCCCTAATGTTGATACTGAGGCTTGGATCAGGGTAACACCACTGCAACAAGTGTTTGGGGAGCACCTGGAGAGGTTTGGCATTGTGTTAACTAACTACCATGTAGCAATTAATCAATTAGCTCAAGGGGAAAAACTAGTAAGGATGAGTCAATAGCTAAAAGTAACCAATCTGAGCTGGACTTGCTGTGGAGAAAGTGAAATTCCATTTCCAGGGCTGTCAAAGGGGTTTAAACCATCACTCAGGAGAAGAGTTTTCTTTATTCCCTTTGTTTTTCTTTTTTCTCCAGGCTGAAAGTTTACATAGATCTTTTCATTGATCTGAAGTGGCTAGGGGCAGAAAAAAGCCAATTTTGGCTGCATTATCCTGTCTCACTTCCACTATAGCTTAACACAAAAAGAAATGCCACCTGCACCCCAGAATGGATCTGTGCCAAAGGCTTGCCTTGGAAAGCAGGATTCAAGCCAGGCACTTCAAATCTGAAAGGCAAATGCTCCCAAAACCAGTGGAGGGAGAGATGCTGAACTGGTACCAGCCCAGGCACTCCCACAGGCAGAGGCTCTAGGTGATGCTCAAGTGCATTGACTGAGGAAGAGCCACATCCATGCATAAATGGATTCAGGGTCTGAATGTTGGGTTTGCCAGCCCCTCCCCGCCCCCTGGCTCGATTTTTTTGATCTGTGAAGACATTTCCCCTCACCATCCAGACTTCTATTCCCTTATTTGATAGAGAAATTGAAAAGAGATTGACATTATATAAAGCACCCTGGAAGGCTGGGGCAGATGGCCCCACCGGTGAGCCAGCAATGATGCACACCAAAGGGATCTTGCATAAAATGTTTAGTTCTCCACTTGTAAAGTCTCTGGGAGCAGCAGCTGAGGGAGCTGCACTTGTCCAATTACATTTAGAAAATGCCTCAAAACCAGAACTTTTTCTTTTTTGGTAAAGAATCTCTCCTTTCTCCCTCCAGCCCTCCCTCCCATGAGCAAAAGAGGACTTTTCCAGGATGGTGGAACTGAATTTGCCTTTGTGGGATGAGTTCAATCATTTTGTGGGCGAGGAGCATTCAGCTGCTGCTTTTCAGCTCCCACCATATCCCAGCAGCAGACACAATATTTTTGCAGGAGAGGATCCCAAACCCACACTGATGATAGGTGGTACCCAATCCCCACTGGAAAGAAGGGCTCAAGCTGCTTCCCTCTGGCCTTCAAATTCAGTGGGAGCTGGAACAAGAAGAGACATTTATAAATCCCTACCTGCTGGTACCCTACCCAGAGCTTATCTAGTTTTCCTTTCTCTGGCTCTGCATACAAGTAACACAAAGTATATCAGGGTAGCCCATACAGTGTCATTTTTGTAATTAAAGCTCCTGACACAGACTTTCCTATTTAACCTGCTGCATTGGAACTGATCTCTGTTCTCCCTTTAATGTACCTGCTGATCCTTCAAAGATCTTGGTTGCGTCTCAAAAGCCAGCTGGAGGTGGGCTCTTCAAACAGAGTCAAAGAAAAAGCAACGTGGAGAAAGTTAACTAAACTTTAACTCAAAGAAAAGTTTTCTCTTAGGTTTGGAACAAATATTGAGACCGGCTTTATTACAAAGCTGCTCTGCCATATTGCCAGGGGCTTCTTTCTCGCTTAACATATACACAGTTAATCTCATGGCCAAAAAGTTGAAACCTGGGAAAAAAAAGAGGAAAAAATGATCATCATAAATGTCATATTGAATCAGAAGGTAAGATGCAAGGCAGATGATGGGATTTTTTTCCCCTGTATCTTTATTTAATCACAGCAACTGCATTCATGCTGTAGACTGCAACACAATGGAGCCATCAGTGTTCAAACAGGAGCCACTGTAAAAATATCAGACCAATCAGATCAAGAGACACTTCAGGAGGAAAGCAAATTCACATGAAATGAAATCTATAGTACGCTTTGCCCGCCGAGTATTCACATGGACATGGCTCCATCCTACATAAATGCCATTGCACAAATGATCTGGGAAATTTCCACCTGGATTGTGATGAAAACACATTCTTGTGCTGATGTGTTTGTAAATGCTGGTGCAATATTGGAACATCTCTCTTATGAGCAAAGGCTATGAGACTTTTAGTCTGGAAAACAGAAGACTGAGAGAAGATCTTAGCAATGTTTGTAAATAGCTGAAGGACGGGTGTGGAGAAAAAGAGGTCGGGATCTTTTCAGTGCTATTGTGATAGGATGAGGGGCAATGGGCATAAATTGGAGCACAGAAAGTTCCACCTCAGCATGAGGTACTGGAACATACTGCCCAGAGAGATGCAGTCTCTACAGACTTTCAAGACCAGTCTGAATGTGTTCCTGTGCGACCTGCCCTAGGTGATCCTGCTTTAGCAGGGTGATTGGGCTCAATCTCCAGACGTCCCTTCCAATTCCTAACATTCTATAATTCCATGCATAGTTGAGCACTGCTAAGTCCTCAGGGCAGGAATTTCCCAAGGTGTGTTGCAGTGTGAGAGAATGTGGGGTCCTGAGGTTTTAGGCCAGATCCAGCAGATTCAGTCCTCTGAGAGCAGCTCTCTACTGGAAATGGTCTGTCTGAGAGTCATATTTAATGACATAAATCTCTAGGTTCTTGCCAAGCCTTGAGACAGAAGATAGCAGAAACAGAACAACCAAAAAATAATTTCTGCAAGCAGAAGCAGCATCTGATAGCTGCAAGATAAGAAAACCCTTGATCTTTGGTCTTGTCAATGTAAGTTACACATCTCCAAGCTGCATGTGTTCATGTAGCTTTAGACAAACAATAAGCACTGTGGGTTGGTTTTCATAGCTCTGTTTGCTTTCACATGTAGAGTAATGAATAAACTCTTGGGCACTAATTCTGGAAACAGGAGACTGCCTTATGAGATTATCTGCAGCTCAATAGTCAGGGGACGAGGGAAATAAAAGGATTCACATTACGAATTTTATAATGACTTACTGCTCACTTATCTGAGAAATAGTTGGAGTCATAATTAGGCAGCCTTTTCAGTGCTTTAAGGTGCAGAGATTTCTATCTGCTGCACACCTTAAAATTTGCATTTTAATGGGCTAAAGATGTATATCAGTAATAGCACCAATGGATGCTTGCTTATCACTACTAATAATACGATATATTGCTTAGGAGACAAACCTATCCACAGTGCAGCAGGCTTGATCAATAAAGAGCAAACACTGACCAAAGCAAGTCAAATCTAAATGTCACTGCACTGACATGCCTCTAAGTAACAAAACCCAGACTGCAGGCTGAGGTAAAAAAAACATATTAATGCCAGGAACACATGGATGGTTCAGCTAGTTGTGGTCAATACAGGGTTTGTTTTCTCTTGTGCACTTGCAACTGTATGGGCAAAAGTGCAGTACCAAATCACAGAATTGTTTCAGTTGGAAAAGATCTGTAAGATAATCAAGTCCAACCATCAACCCAACACCACCACGGCCATTAAACCGTGTCCCACAGTGCCATGTCCACACGTTTCTTGAACGCCTCCAGGGTGGTGACTCCACCACCTCCCTGGGCAGCTTATTCCAGTGCCTGACCACTGTTACAGGAAAGACATTTTTCCCAAAACCCAACTTAAACCTCTTTAATGATTCTATGATTCTCCAGAGGTGAGCTACCTCTGCTAGAGAAATTAATAACAACTCACATGTGGTGGGTTGAAATTTCCCCTCTAACATTTTACTACTTATCTGTTCAAGATCTATGAAAAATTTTAAAGGCATAGCCTAAAACTACCACATCACAACATTATGAACATTTAATCTCCTTAAGACTTAGGCAAAGCCCAGTATGTCCAAAATAGAATAAGTTATAGAGCTTTGTGTGCCATCCTGATGCCAGTTTACCGGGCCTGTCAAAGCAGCTTCTTCCAGCTGGGCATTGACACAAGGAAGAAAAGGTGGCCACAGATGAATGATGTGAAATGTTACAGTAATAGGTGATGGAGCCCTTCTGACATACAAAGGGCTTCATCTCCAGATGATATATTCCCCTGACAAAAAGAAGCAGAGAAAATGACATATTTTGCTCTTTAAGCATCATAAAAAAAAAAAAAAAAAAAAAGCTTGAGAAGATTGGATTAAATGTGGATTAAGTTCACTGTTGAAACTGTCACTTCCATGGCTGGAGGGAACTGGGAGTAGCCTTCTTTTGCTGTGTTTTCAGAAATAACTTCCAGTTTTAGCTCTGCTTAATTGTGCATCCAAATGGTGGGACTGGGAAGGGAGACCACAGCTGCTTTCTGCCTTCCTAAACCTTGGAAAAATCGTGGTGTCAGCAACTGACACAAACTTGAATAAAGGCAAAACTGCAGATAAGGAGTAAATGTAAAGGAAGACAGAAGAGAAAATGGAGAGCTATTTGCGCAAAAATTCAAGTACTCCTAGTGAGTGAAGTCTCTGGAGAAAATCCAAGATGCATCTCCTGTTTTTAGTGAAGGTCTGTGGTAAATGTTTGCAGATCAAGGGCACATAATTCAACAGCAGAAGGATCAGATAAAATTGCTAAAGCCTTTCTCAAGCTTTGCTCTTCCACCGAGTGTAAACGGTGTTTGAAACAACCAGCACTTTGAGGGGTCTTTACAATGTCATTTTAGAGACAATTAAAAGTGCCCCAAAGAGAACAACAGAAACACAACCCAACTTGGGGGTTTGATTATGTCTGAGTGGAAAACATAGACTCATTTCATAAAGTTATTTCAAGGTCTTGGAAATGGCTTTTTCATTTGTGTTATGATGGAAAACAAGACACTTCAAGGGGAGAAGGAAGAACAGAGACAGAAAAGGGGGAAATACCGACAGTCACCTGGTGATTACACTTGCTGCAATACAGGAGGTCTTGGTTCAAGTGCTGCAGTTCGCAAAGCACCAACCCCCTGTCAGTGCAATAAATATTTGCTCTTTCAATAACTACTGAAGTGGGGTACAGTCTGAAGAACTCATATCAAATCACAGAATCATTAAGGTTGGAAAAGGCCTCCAAGATATCAAGTCCAACTGTTAACTCAATGGTACCATGACCACTAAACCATGTTCCAAAGTACTATGTCTGCATGTTTCTTGAACACCTCCAGGGATGGTGACTCCACCACTTCCCTGGGCAGCCTGCTCCAATGCCTGACCACTCTTTCGGTCAAGAAATTTTTGCTAGTATCCAACCTAAACCTCAAGGTCATTTCCTCTTGTCCTATTGCTAGTTGTCGGGCAATTTCTCTATCAGAATACTACTTTGAGCATGTGAATCAAAAGATCTACCACTTCTTCTCATCAACAATTAGCAGCTTCCCAGTCTATTCCCAAAAGGGAGCTTGGATGTCTCTTATTGACAGCTCCAAGACCCTATGTTACTTGATGCTAGTTGTTAGGATAGATTTTCTTGCAAATAGAACTTCCTTGATTTAAAGCCCATTGACATTCTGCAGTAGTCTTCCATCTTTTATAGTTAGAACAGTCCTTCAAACCTGGAATTAGGTCCTGTTGGCAGCAGTGCTATGCTTTATCAACCATGGAGGGAATGACATCATGCCTGAAAATGAAGCATGGGTCTGGGGCTGTGCTGGCCAGGTATCTTCCAGCACATTGAATTCCTTTATCTGCAACGTACAATAAGGGCACTTTTTTCAACAGTGGCCTAGAACAGGGAAATCATCAAATCAAGGCCAAGTAACTTGCTGCTAGGGTTAGGGTTAGAAAAACACAGAATCCCACAATCCCAGCATGGTGGTTTCAGAAGGGACCTCTGCAGATCATCTAATACATCCCCACTGCTAAAGCAGGGGCACCCACAGCAGCTTGCTCAGAATCACAATGTCCAGGTGATTTTGGAATCTCTCCAGAAAAGGAGACTCCACAACCTCTCTGGGCAGCCTGATCCAGTGCTCCAGCACCCTCACACCAAAGAATTTTCTCCTCCTGTTCAGGTAGAACCTCCTGGGTTCCAGTTTGTGCTCATTGCCCCTTGTGTTGTCATTGGGCACCACTGAAAAGAGTCTGGCCATGTTCTCTTGCCCCCCACTCTTTAGCTCTTGTGAAACATTGAGAAGATCCCCTCTCACTGCTCTTCTGCAAGTTAAACAGCCTCAGGTCTCTCAGACCCCAAACATCTCTACACCACTGTGGTATCAGCCTCATCATTCAGGTGTTTTTGAAGAGCACAGCAGGTCATGGGTGTGGGGAAATTCACACTTCTCTGGGGAAAAAAAGATACTCCAGAAGACACCTGGGGGTTTAGTTTGTTTGGGGGTTTGTTGTAGTTGGGGTTTTTTGTTTGTTTGGTGCTTTTGTTTTTTGGTTTTATTTTTCCCCCCTTTGAATATAGGTCTCCAAGTCTTAACAGAAATACACTGAGTTTCTGTTCAGAAATTAATCTCTCTTGTCTTTTAAATTCTGGAGTTTTCCTAGTTTTATATAGAATTAGTTAGGTTGGAAAAGACACTTGAGATAATCAGGTCCAACCATGTGATAGAAGCAATGTAATGAGTTGATACAGAACAATCCATGTCAAATAGATCACCTATATTTACCATCTGACAGACAAACCTACGTACTTGTTGTTTATTAATAATTACTTTAGATGTGTTTTATCTTCTTTGCTTTGGAACACTGCCTGTTTGGAGGCTGAAACAGCTTTGGTATGTTTTGATAACGTAAAACCATGGAATAAATTCTTTAAAGTTCCTCTACTGTTTCATCTTAAATAAATTGCTAAATATAGCAATTGCATTTCAATAGTGCTTAAATGCATATTTAATGATTTAGGTAGAATAATCTCCTTGTTAGGTGGAGTAAATAATAAACAAACTCAAATTTAGGTAGAATAAACTCATATATACTAAATTTTTGCCAGCTAGTATGTGTTCTTTTCAATAAGAATCATCATCCATAAATTTTCCAGAGCAGTTCAGCCTCTCAGGAGCAGGTGGGTCAGGGATGCTACAAGCTGGGGGAGATCCACATGCCGCATTGTCTTTCTTGATCCATTCATAATCAGTGATGATGGACAGGATAACCTGTTAATTAATTTTTTTCAGTTCTATCAGTAAGAGATCCTGGTTATAAACCTTGAGTATCCTGTAGCCTCGTTATACTTCAGTCTCCAGAGATGAAAGGTGTTTCTCCTCCATGTTTAACTGGGAATAAGCATAAAAGGAGACTGCACTGAAATTTAGGAAGGACATTCTCAAAAGACACAAATCCCAGTTCAGAGGATTGCCACAATCTGTACCTTTGAGTACATCCCCCAGCACTTGAAGTTGGGCTCTAAAGGGAAATTCAGTTCCAAAGCAGCTGATCTGGTCTCTTGAGGACCACCACTGCTCCTGCCACCAGTCTGATTCACAGTCAGATGAAAACCCCCTCTGTCTACTCCTCTTGCCCAAAGAGATTACATTTCGAAATGCTGGTTTATGAACCTGTGAAGCCTGCAACTTATCTCAGGAGACAGAAAATCCAAGAAAAAAAATCATCCATCATGCTCCTTTCCACCTTCCTGAGCTGCCCCTTGCCTCTATTTTCATCTTTTCTCCCTTCCATCTTCGTGGGTTTTCTCAGGAATGATACTATTAGATTATCTCATCTTTTATGGTTTGGGTCTTCCTGGCCAGAATGGGAAAGCAGCCCAGGTCAGGCACCTGGCCTCAGCCACCCTTTACTGAGATGCTAGGTCTGGGCCATCTGGTGCATCTCAAGTTCATAAATTATGTGTCAGGGTGTAAAAATGTACAATCTACAGTAAACAGGAAAAAAAAATAAGAATACACAAGTTCAAGAACCATAGAATAGTTTTGGTTGGAAAAGACCTTTAAGATCATCCAGCCCAAACATTTCCTATCTCTACCAAGTTTGGTGCTAAACCATGTCCCTCAGCACCACACCTCTGCCTCTTTGAAACACCTCCAGGATTTGTCAACTTACATAGAAAATGTAACTGCCCAGATAAGGTAAACAACTGGTTGCTCCATGAGGGTGATAGAACAATGGAACAGGTTGCTTAGGGAGGTGGTGGAGGCCTCATTCCTGGCAACATTCAAGGTAAGGCTTGATGGGTCTCTGAGAATCCAGATGTAGTTGGGGATGTTTCTGCTGACTGCAGGGGAGTTAGACTAGATAACACTTAGAAGTCCCTTACAACACAATGCACCCTATCATTCTATGCTGATGTTAAAACATTACCACACAAACAGGTAAAATTAGGGGACAGAAGGACTGGGTCTGAAATGGCACAACAGTAAACAGGAAGATGGTTACAAGTAGCCAACCCACCACTTGCATTAAATCTGCATCTTCTCAGCGTCTGCCACAGTGAAAAGCTCTGTGTGTAAGGTTGATCATGAATTTTAAAGGCAGTTCCTCAGCTATGATTAGTTTTTGTTGTCTCAGCTGTCTTGGTTGAAGATGTACATTCAAAAACTAAACACAAGTGTTTTGTTGTCTGGGAAAACTATGGACTGCTTGGATTTAATTGCACCATTCTTAAGCAAAGCTTTGACTTGTATACATCTTACCAAGAAAATTAAATGTTTTCATCATCCAGCCATACCAAATAGTTAAGACTGCCAGTGCCACTCATTAAATACACAGATGTTTTAATGTTTGATTAGGGAACTGTAACAAACAGCCCAGTTTTCATTAGCATGCAGAAAACAAGGTAGCAGAGTTGAACATGCAAGAAGAGTTACTTAAAGACCAAGAAAAACTCTGAAAAAATAAGAACTTCATGGAGAAAACCTGAAATACTAAACAGAGCCACCCAAGGTTTCCTTTACCTGGCATCAGTTTTCTCCCCAGTAGAAAGGTTTTATTTTTCCCCCCATGTGGTAGGTTGAGAGAGGGCTTAGCTCTCCCTCCTCCACAGAGTAAGAAACCACAGCTAACTCAGTCGAAGAGCAAAAGCTATATATTTACAAGCATACATGGAAAGCAGGTTATATATAACGCAATATATACAGGTATTTACAATATATACACAGAAATACACAGCAAAGAGAAGTAACACAACAAAAATCCCTCCCCAAGGGAGGGATCCCCTCCTTGGAACCCCCTCTCTCCCCCCCTACCTCCCTTTTTCCCCAAAAAGGGGTTAGAGAGAGAGAAAGGCAAGTTACTAAGGAAAAGAGTTGTTAGTAAGCTTCAAAAGCCCATGCAGGATTAGTTTTCGCTTATCTGAAGGCCAACTCCAGCAGTTCGCAGAGAAGCAGGCAGGGAGAACAGGCTGATCACCCAAACTCCCCCAACTCCCAAACCAAAATGAACTGAGGAAAAAAATATTCCAACTGCTTCACAATCTAAAGTTGAATTTTTGTCTATCCACCAAGGAAATTCGTTCAGAATATCAGAATGTTTTGGTTCTACTACCGAAAACATTTAGCCAGTGTGTTCCAGCAGTGTTTGTTCTTAAAGGCACAGTGTCAAACGGTCACACCCCATAGAATTGTTTTGGTTGGAAAAGACTTAAGAGAACCAAGTCCAGCCTAGTACTGCCAGGTCACCATTAAACCATGTCCAACTCAGCACCACATCTATACAATTTTGAAACCCTTCCAGGGATGGGGACTCCACAGCTGTCCTGGGCAGCCTCTTCCAGGCCTTGACAACCCTTCTGGGGAAGAAATTGTTCCTCACATCCAACACAAATTCCCTCTGTGCAGCTTGAGGCTGTTTCTTCTAGGCCTGTCACTTGCTACCTGGGAGAACAGACCACCTGCCTCCAATCCAGAAGGTCTCCCTCCAGCCTCCTTTTCTCCAGGCTGAACAGCCTCAGTGCCCTCAGCTGCTCTTTACAAGACCAGTTTCTCCAGACCCCTCACCAGCTTCATCACTGTTCTTTGGACACTTTCTATATTATGAGGATCTACATGGATGATGTCAAGACCTCAGCAAGCGCTCAGTGTATGGGCAGCCATCAAGATGTTAAATGAGGAATTTCTTACTTGCAGCTCCCACCCTTTGGTTGCAGCTCATTGTATTCAAACCTGCCTCAGCACTGGGAGGGGGGCTTTCTGAACTGCCACTTGTGAGCAGCCCAGCCTGACACAGACAGAGTCTGGAATTCAATTCCTGTCTGTGACAAATGTTATTGCCCAGGTGAAAAAAATACTGTCTGCCAATATTGAGAGCATCAGAAGTGAAAATATTCTGAGTCAGCTCCCCCCACCCCCTTTCCAAAAATTACAAGACTGCATCCAAAGTCATAAGACTGACTTAAAATATTCAGTTCTGGGTTATTTATCTTTGTGATTCAGAGGTGTCAATAATTATTTACATGATTTGGAGCTATTCGCAAAAAGTCAGGATGCTTAAAAACTGTACTTTAAAATGAGCATGTCAGATTTGTTGAACCCTTTTCAATTCCACAGCTTGGATGCACAGAAACTGAAATGATCACTCAATGTGAACCTGGATGCATCTGTGAAATTTTTCTTCTGCCATCGGTGAGCATCAGCAGAACACCTTCCTCAGTCAAGACATCCCTTAAAATGATTCAGCATTCAGTAACTTCTTTTCTCTGACCTGTCACATTCATTGCCTTGCACAAATGCTTACCAAGATTCAAAAATGCACAGAGTGAAATACAAAATTAACCACATGCAAACCAAACAGAAATTAGAGGCAGAAAAGCAATATTATTGTTCTCCTGTCATTCAAATATTCCTTTTCTTTGCATATGGTGAAATTAAAGGAAGCCAAAGAGCAAAAAAATCACCATTTTTCTATCTTCCTAACCCCAACCCTGTGCACACCCCCCTGAACAGCTTCTATTGCCAGCATCTGAGTTATTGGATTGTGTTCTCTTAATACCACTTCTGACAAATGGGGACATCCATCCTATTTTAGCAAAAAGAGAACAGACATCAAACATGAGATGTGTGGTTGAGCTCAAAATTTAATCTACAAATCCTAAGCCGAGACCCGTTCTTTTAAATTATCTTTTCATAGGCTTCAGTCACTTAATTTGGGTCTGAGGAATTTAATCCATACTGAAGCCATCCCACAGATTTCAGTGTTCCAAGAGTGCTCCCAGGTATCTTCAAAATTTGGAAAGAAATACTCTGATAGCCACTGTGAAAAGCTTTAACCTAAACCCTGCAGAGAAGGCAGAAGACATTTTAATGCTTATTAGAGCTGTGACCCTCTGCTGGTCTTTGAGACCTTAATTACAACCATCCTTCCTCTTTTTCTCAGGTTTGCCCTCAGACAGAAGAATATCTTGCAAAACTCATGAAGATCCAGCTGTCAGATCCTTTGATGACTTATTCCATCAAGCAATACCTGTGAAACCCTAGGTCAATTCACTGACTTACTCCCGGAGCTTGAGTACAGTCCCCAGTTCTGGGCCCCTCAGTTTAAGAAGGACATTGAGACACTTGAACGTGTCCAGAGAAGGGCAACAAGGCTGGGGAGAGGCCTTGAGCACAAGCCCTGTGAGGAAAGGCTGAGGGAGCTGGGATTGTTTAGCCTGGAGAAGAGGAGGCTCAGGGGTAACCTCATTGCTCTCTACAGCTACCTGAAGGGTGGTTGTAGCCAGTAAGGGGTTGGTCTCTTCTCCCAGGCAACTAGCACCAGAACAAGGGGACACAGTCTCAAGCTGTGCCAGAGGAGGTTTAGGCTCAAGGTGAGGAGAAAGTTCTTCACCAAGAGTGTCTTTCGTCATTGGAATGTGCTGCCCAGGGAGGTGGTGGAGTCACCATCCCTGGAGGTGTTCAAGAGGGGATTAGATGTGGCACTTGGTGCCATGGTCTAGTCATGAGGTCTGTGGTGACAGGTTGGACTTGATGATGCTCAAGGTCTCTTCCAACCCTAGTGATACTGTGAAAACACTACAGAACTCAGACACAGGGTCCCAATATACAGATTAAATAGTTCTTTCAATTACTATTTCAGTATTAGGGTGCTAAGTGACCCAACCAGAGAAAGGAGGGAAACATCTAAAGGCCATTTAGTCCAGAACTTCTGAAGTAAGCAGAGAAATTAAAGTAGGCTATAATAATCAAAAATTTTAAAACAAATAAACAAACAACCCCTGCAAACCCAACCCAAGCAATAAAAAAACCACCCCAAAACCCAAATAAAACAAAAACAAACCACACAAAAAACCTCACCACAAACCCAAGCAACCAACAAAACCCCCAAAACAATAAACCCACCAAAACCCCATCACACAAAAAACTCTTCAAACAAATCAGAGAAAGGAAGACTCTGCCTCTAAGCTTTTATTGCAGGGAAAATGCCTAAAAACTTGACTTCAAATTGTTCCAAAGTCATGCAACAGAATTAGATGTAGAGGGTTTTTCCTTCAACATTCAACCCAAACAGCTATTCTATTCTTTAAAAAAAAAGCAGTTATTTTTCAGTACTGGCTAGGAAACTGAAGATCAATGAGCACTCTAAGTCTTCCATTGACAAAGTAGCAATGGCATCCCATGTGCTGGGGTCTAGACCCTCACTAGGTCTGCCTAAGATGCACCACTGCTTACTGGAAATAACTGTACTCTGTGCAGGTTTTTGGGTCCTCACATGTTTGTATTTCCTACAAAGTGGGGAATATATCCAGGAAGGTTCCATGGGGTCAGGGTGAGTGGGAGGCTTTTCTTTCTCTAATATTTCTGTTGCTGTGTGTGGGAAAGAGCAAAAGAGAAGAATTCTCACAGAATTATTGAGGTTGGAAGAGAATATTAAAATCATGAAGTTCAACCATTAACTCAGCACTGCCAGGTCACCACTAAACCATGGCCCTCAGCACCACATCTACACATCTTTGAAACCCCTCCAGGGATGGATGGCCTGTCCCAGGTTTTGACAACCCTATTTTTTAGGATGATGTAAGTGGAAGTAGGAGATGAAAACCCCATAAGGCTTTCAAATGTCCATTTATACATATCTCTAAACATAAGTCCTTTGGTTCATTCACATGAGGACTTGAAAATACAGAGAAAGAGGATAAATCAGAATGGTTTCATTTGGAAAAGACCTCTATGGTCATCACATCCAACATTGACCTAACACCATCATGGCCATTAAACCAAATACATGAGTATGTGTGATAATGCTTTATAAAGAAGCTCTTTAAGTGTGCTGTGCCTGAAGCAACTGTTTCTACAGTACTAAGCAGCTGAAGCCCCGCTCAACAGACAGGCAGAGGTTGGTCTCTTCTCCCAGGCAACCAGTACCAGAACAAGAGGACACAGTCTCAGGCTGCGTCAGGGGAGGTTTAGGCTGGAGGTTAGGAGGAAGTTTTACACAGAGAGAGTGATTGCCCACTGGAATGGGCTGCCTGAGGAGGTGGTGGGGTCGCCAACGCTGGGGGTGTTCAGGGCGAGGCTTGACAGGATGCTTGGTTGTATGGTTTAGTTGATTAGGTGGTGTCGGATGATAGGTTGGACATGATGATCTCGAAGGTCTCTTCCGACCTGGTTAATTCTATTCTATTCTATTCTAAAGCAAAGCAAAGCAAAACAAAACAAAACAACACCAGCCAACACTGTGTCTGAATGAGGGGATAACCTGAAAGCTGTGTCTTCCAGCACTGAAGTCATCAAATCCTAAAATGCACTGAGTTGGAAGGAACCTCTAAAGGCCATCTGGTCCAACCCTCTTGCAGTCAACAGAGACATCCCCAACTAGATCAGGCTGCTCAGAGCCCCATCAATCACGACCTTGACTGTCTCCAGGAATGGTGCCTTCACCAGCTCCCTAGCTAACCTATTCCAGTGTCTCACCACCCTCACAGTAAAGAGCTTCTTCCTAATGTTCAATCTAAATACCTATCTGCTGGGGGGTTATGGCAAAGACTGTGGAAAACAAGTGATTCTTATGAAATGGAAAAATACCTACTCAACCACTTAATGCAACAGCTCTGGGGAATACAGAACAAACTCTGCAATCTGGGTTAATGGCCACTGGTCCCTCAGTGAAATAAGGACATTGTGCTACATCTGCGGTCCACTTGGGCTTTCACTCCAAACTATTTTTGCCTCACTGTGTCCTACTGGCATACAGAAACTCCCTCCTCTACTGACTTTATAAGGGTCTTTAAGTACACATAATGCACAACATAATTGTATAGGAAGATGTGCATATTAAATATAATATGTGCTGATGTGTCTTAACGTATGTGACCTGTTAGCTTAATTTTACCTGCCCTAAAAAGAACAGAAATTCAGTATAAAGAGCTATAAAATCCAAGTTCATGTTCTATGGGGATTTTTTGTGGGCTCAAATCTAAAGTAAACTAATGAACAAATGAGCTGGAGAAAATCATGAAAAACACACTCTGTGCTACTTGGGTTGAGCCAGGAGAAATCGGTGACCTGGGAATTAAACTGACGCAGTTTGGTACTTCTTCACAATACACATTCTGTTCAAAGTGAACTGCTTCAGTGCTCAAGGGACTTTTCAGCCCCAGACTTCAGTGGAAGTTATGTTCCAGCTTTTAAATCATATTAAAACCCACAAATTACACATTATAAATATAACATTTCTAACACTGAATTCAGATCAAGTCCCAGATGGGATGGAGATGATATTGCTCAGGCCAAGTGGAGAAGGCATCTGGGGTCTGCTCTGAATTACCTCTTGCGACTTTGGAGCAAGTTGCACCCTCCTTAAACAGCCACATCAAAAGTTCACCTGTACACAAGTGCCACTTGAGTAAGCAGCTACATATCAACTGCCTGAACTCACGCTCCAGAACTTAAAACCCTCTCTTTGATGAATGTCACTTGGAACACCTATCACTCAGCTATAACATTTAGTTCCTCCAAATATGGAGTATGACTCTTACTAATAGCAATAAAGCATTTTTACAACAGACAAGTCTGAGATATTTATTCTCTACCCAAAATATTTACAACTGAGTGTCTCCATCCTTATTCCATTACCTCTTCTAGCAAATCACTTATCTCAATTCTCATCCCGCTCTAAGACCCTCTTGGCACACACATGGGAGAAGATCAGGGTCAGAGAGTTATACGGCTACAATAAGAGGTCATTAACATGCATGATGAAACCATTCTGCATTAAGTCAACTGTTCATAAGCCATCTCCAAAGCTTCAACCTACCACACCCCAACCAATTAGCACACAGCAAACAAGTCTAGAAATTGCAGCTCATGTATGTATCAGGAGCAGAGTCAAGCTGGCTCCCTACTCAGCATGATGAGACCTTTGCCAAGAGTTGCACAGTCCTGGTAAAACCCTTCACTAGTGAAGGAACATACAAGACATAGCCATAAAGGAGGCCTCAGCACACTGCTGCTTCCACCACCACAGCAAGGCACAAAGGAATAAGCACAGCATCATCTGCTCCATCCACAACCCCCAAAGGAAGCCACTTTCCAGCTCCAACCCCAGTTCTTGCTTTTCTGCAGTTTTGGATTTGTGTAGCCTCTCACTGTGTAAAAAACCCCAGGACTCACCTTAACTCCTTCACCTCCAGAAACTGTTCCACCTTCCATGCATCCCAGCGTGGCATACTGTAGTTCTCAAACTACTCCAGACTTAAACAAAATCTCAGCAACCTTCTTTCCCCTCACTTAATACCTTCCACAAAAGATTTCAGATCCCATACAAGCCCCTAAGATTACTTGAACCATCCTACCTCTGCAGATCCCCTTTTAGCAAGGAGGCTCATCTCTTCTCACTGCTCATATCCCTGATGACCTCCCCAGCAGCAGCTGTCTCAAGCCCCTCCAGCCATGAGCTGCTCATTCAGCTGAGTGCCCATTAAGCCAGAGCAGTCAGAAGGACCCAGCTGTGAGAGAGAAAGATATTTGAAAAACCTGTATTTAATTAATTATGTAAAGAAAGGAAAACTTTATAGAACATTTCTAGATATTTTGAGTAACTCTTGTGGTGGGAAGAGCTTCAGGGGATTTAATGTGTGGGTCCAGTACAACTCCTCAAATCTCATGCAGTAAACATAAACACAGCAGTTTCAAAGTTCAGAAGAGCTGGTTGAGCCCTTGTCCTATTTATATATTAATTCAACAAGAAAAGAAAAATAAAATAAAAGATGATATACCCCAAAATACCCACCACAGACATTAATTCTGGCTGAAATTGTGTATTTTGCAGCTTTTGGAGATTATCTTGTACCAATTATCAATCTTACTGGTTAGGAAACCATTCGAGCAAGAGGATCCTTTTAAAGGAACCCCAAAAGCATGTATTTGCAGTAGGGACTATGGAAGCTTGGTAGAGCACTCTAGATTGAACTGAAGGAGACTGTGGAAGAGTCTTTCAGAACCATTGTTTTATTAAGACCTGTGGCTCAGTTGGTAGCACATAAGACCTTTAATGGGGAAGGTCGTGAGTTCAAGCCTGCAGTGGGCACTAGTGTCCTCCCTACTCTAGTCATGAGGTCTGTGGTGACAGGTTGGACTCGATGATCTTTGAGGTCTCTTCCAACCTTAGTGATACTGAATACTGAAAGACATGGGAATAAATCATTCAAAACTAACAGCATAACGTCTGTGTTACTATATCAGGGAAACAGAAGTGCTAGTGTACGTCAGTACTTGAATTATTCAGGTACCTGAAATGCAGCTCATGACTTGGATACACACAAAAAATACAGTAGATTTTTATCTGGAGATAGGAGTTAG
This sequence comes from Dryobates pubescens, assembly GCF_014839835.1. NCBI lineage: Eukaryota > Metazoa > Chordata > Aves > Piciformes > Picidae > Dryobates > Dryobates pubescens. The sequence continues at coordinate 8,375,602 of NC_071627.1, forward strand.
AGATGAAAACAAATTGCTGATAGATTCTGTTGGTAAACATGCTGGATAAAGATGTTAGATGAGATCTTCCCATTTAACCTTGCCTATCTCCTCAATCACAGAATCACAAAATGGTAGGGTTGGAGGACGCCTCTGGAGATCATCAAGTCCAACCCCCCTGCCAAGGTAGGTTCCCCTGAAGAAGGTCACAGAGGGACAAGTCTAAGTGGGTTTTGAATGTCTCCAGAAATGGAGAGACTCCACTACGTCTCTGAGCAACTGGTTCCAGTGCTCCATCACCCTTAAAGAAGTTCCTCCTCATATTTAGATGGAACTTCCTGTGTTCAAGTTTGTGCTCATTACCCCTTGTCCTGTCACTGGGTGCCACTGAAAAAAAGCCTGGTCCCATCCTGCTGACACCCACCCTATAAGTATTTGTCAGCATTTATGAGATCCCCCCGCAGTCTTCTCTTTTCCAGACTAAAAAGCCCAAATTCTCACAGTCTTTCCTCATAAGAGAGGTGTTCTAGTCCCCTAATCATGTTTGTACCCCTCTTCTGTATCCTCTCCAGCATGTCCCTGTCCCTTATGAACCAGGGAGCCCAAAACTGGACACTGTATTCCAGGTGTGCCTTCACCAGGGCAGAGTAGAGGGGAAATTGTTTACATCAACAGAGGAAATAATTTAGTAACAGAAGAAATCTCAGAGGTCTGTCTGATGCAAACAGGAAAAAGTCAATATGAAGAATAAACCCAAGCATTCCTAAAATAATTCAGACCTCTGGCCCTCAGGATGTACTGACATGGATTTTATGACCCAGCTGGCAAACCTTCAACCTCATTTTGCCTTGTGAACATCATCACTACAACAGGGTAAAAAAGACAACAAAAAGCTGCCCCTTTTACCAGCCTTAAATCCTCATCAATTTGTTTCCTTTAATTACTTTCTCTTAGTACTCCAGTGGGTCAAGGACACCAGCATGATGCAGCATCTGGGATTCATGCTGTGTTTTCTGAAGAGAGAGAGTAAATGGAAGTAGGTGTTGACATTGCATAAGAAACATGGTATTTCTCAGCAGACCTAATGGGTTATTACACGGGAACAAATGAAAGGTAAACTTTGCTGTGTGAGAACCTTCTGTCAGCAGTGAGGAGCGGAGAAGGGAAATGCTCTGGTTTAATTTAAAATAAAAATAAAAAAATTACTGTCTTGATACAATTTATAAAATCAAATAATAGCTCAAATTGACTGAGGCTGTAACTTGATATCATTTGAGCAGAGCCACGCAGATTTGCAGCAGAGGGAAATTTTCTCAAGCACATTTGCTGTTAATGAAAAACTGCCAATTGAATTCTTCTCTGAGTCTCAGCTGACAGAGCTTTGCATATTGGACAGCCTCAGTGAGTGGACCTGCCCTAAAAATCACCCCAGATGTTAGGACAAGAGGAAAAGGCCCCAAATTGAATCAGGAAATGTTTAGATTGGATATTAGGAAACGTTCCTTTCTTGAGAGAGTGGTCAGGCACTGGAACAGGCTGCCCAGGGAGGTGGTGGAGTCACCATCCCTGGAGGTGTGCAAGAAACGCGTGGACATGGCATTTTGGGACATGATTGAGTGGGCATGGTGGAGCTGGGTTGATGGTCAGACTTTGATATCTTAGAGGTCTTTTCCAACCTTAATGATTCAATGTGTGAGAGGTGGCACAGCACACTGACTCCTACTCCAAAATGCAGTGACCCACCAGGAGCAGTTAAGTATTCAGCTTCATGAGCTCTATTGATGATCATCAAGCAGTGACTGCAATTAATTCTGCTCTGAGCAATGTCCTCTGGCCAGAACAGGGGTGGCAGTGATCACAATGGCCAACCTCTACTTTTCCATCCTTTGGAAAATGATTATATCTGAATATTGCCATCTTTTGACAAATAAAACCATGAACTGGTGGAACTGATAACTCCCATTACTAAGGCTAGTTTGCAGGAAGGTTGTTTTACTTTAATACTAAAGGCTTTGATGAAACACCCATCAGTCCCATCCATGGGCTTGGGATATTCCAATTTCTATCCACAGAAATTTTTACCCACACCATTAAAGGTTTGGGTGGGTAAAACCCAACTACTAAAACCAAAAAGGCAACTGCACTTTTCCCCCTTCCATTTCTCCTCCTCCCAATCCCTCTTTCTGGTTCTGGTGAGGTCCCCTTTATTCTTTTCCTGAAGGACCTTCCCTTCTCCAAAAGTCAAGGAACAGCTCAGTGAAGAAAAACTACCCCTGTCACCATCCCCTGCTCAGGATCCTTCTCAAACACAGCTCAGAGGACTTTCTGTCATTGACATATAGGAAGTAATTTTGTCTCCTGCACTCGGAAAATGCCAGTGGGACAACAGGAGCAGGGATTTGTTTTTCACTTGCTTTGCAGCTGCCTTTGAGGAGCAGAAGCTCTGCCCCACACCTCCCCACCACAAAGGATAAAAAGAACATCTAAGTGAGCAAACAGAAGAAATTACAGTAAATCCAGCCCAGGATGATTTTGGTACCCAAGATGTTTTATGTGTGGTTTATGGTGGCATTCTTTGGAAGAAAGAAGAAATGATAAAAATGCCCACGTTTTCCTTATGCTTTTTCACATCTGGAAGCACACATAACCCTGGAGAAGGGAGTGCTTGACCTTGTCTAACCACCTGAGAAAACACATTTTGTTAAGCCAAGGAGCTCTGTGGGTGATGCCCTAACCCCTGCCCAAGTCCAGCCCTGAAACAGGACCCCTTCCTGTTCAATCAGAGGAGGGTGACCCTGTCCTCTTCAACCTGAGCTCTACTTCCAGGCTACACCTAGAGCCATTAGCAAAGTTAGAGGGAAGCGGCACTGATTTTGCAATTGCAAGCATACTTAACATTTTATCCTTGCTCTTTTTTATCCCAGCCCTTCCAACAGTCATTAAATTTATTAAGTGGCTTCTACAAGTGACTCCTCTCACTTCTAAAAACGACTGGATCATCAGCACAGAATATATATCTAGGTTCAGTCCCTCTTTTCTTATCTTTTCTGACAAACCACTCTCCTTCACAGTTTTATCTCTATAATTGATGAGCCACACACGGCATAATTTACAGCCCTCCCTAGCAACCTTCTAAACTGCACACCAGTCATTCCAGGATCACACTCTCTCAACTCTGCCTCTCTGACCAGCTCCTATAAACTGATTTTATTCCTTTGGTCTGTACAAATCTGCAGTGGAATAACCAAGAACAGAGGCTTACCTATGATTTCAGAACAAATATAGTAGATTACTAAAAAAAAAAAAAGAAAAAGAAGAAAATAAACCAAAAGAAGCTACAGTGACCAGAAATATCTGCATTCATTGTGCACACAAAGGCATGTCTCAGCCCTTTGTGCAGGTGAAAGGAATTGAGGAGCAGTAGACTAATAGAGAGGGCATAGAGGGAAAAGATGCTCCTGCTGCTTTCTTTTCCCTTTCTCTTAATGCATGGAAGACCTTGCATCTATTGCTCTAATTAAGAAAGCAGGATCTGAGTCTCAGGAAGGAAGCCCTTCCATCACATTTTCTAATAGTCCTGTGCCACAGACAAATGAACAATATCAATTCTTCCACAAAGGGCAGAATACAGCAGCAGAGAGAAAGTAGCTGCTGCATAACAGAAGCCATCATTATGGAGATGGCAGGCATGAAAGAGTGCCTTTATGTAAGCTGAGATGGATTGCAAGATCTCTATGAATTGAGGGAAAATAGTGAGAGAAAGATGTCTCTCCCAACAGTTCTAAGAAAAATAAAAGAGTGCACATACATGCAGAGAGAGAAAAAACATAGAGTGTCCTACACAGTGCAAATGCTGGGTCTGGCCCCTCATTCAGGTTGCTTCAAGGATTGATTTTAGTCCTTTTCCATCTTCAGCTTCTGATGTTCAGATGAGCAAAGCTTGCTTTCACCCAGAAAAATGGCATCTCTGCCTCTATGGAGTAACACTGAGCACATAAAGCTTTCCCTTCCCTTCCCATTTCCTTTAGATCATTTTATTAGGAATGTTTTTCTGCCCTGGTAGGCAGGATCCTGGGAAGAGGAGATAAATTCTTTTAATTATTGCAGATCCTGTAGCTCAGCAGTGAGCTGTGGTGGGGCAGGACTACAACCTGCAGACATGAAAGCATCTGCCTTGTGCTGCCTAGAAATGCAGCAGAGATGCTCCCTGCCATCTCCTTAAGCTCTGAGAGACAAAGGCTCAGAGCAGCCTGGGCAAGAAAACTTGGTCTCATGGGGAAGGCCACAATTCTGCTCCTGAAAAATGAGAAAGCAGATCCTGTTATACCTATTTTCCAAGCCTCTGCAGTGTCCCTCAACTTTATCTGCTAGAAACTGTAACACCCATCATTCCCTTCAGACTACCACCCAACATCCTAAAGTATCACTTGAACAAACCCCAAACAACACAACAAGCTGAGAATCCACTTTTGCCCTCCCTTTTCATAGGTATTGCTGAGGAAACATCCCTGCAGTCAAAGGTGTGTGAAGAGAGCTCAGAATAGCAGTGTCATCTGATCTGTTTCTGAACTACACTGGAAAGTGCGTTGTTCTTAGACAAAAAGTCCTTTTATTTTTAGAAGTGATGTATCAAATATGCATGAATGGGCACGTCTTTTCCATTGACTGATTCCAAGCATAGACTTTGGCTCAGACACTGCCACCCCCCCTCATTAGACTTTGAAAACAAGCTTTGAAGCAAGGGGAGAATCTCCATAGAAGGAGCTAGAGAAAGCTCCCAAGAAAAATCTGCTGTCAGGAGGAGTGCCGTGCACTATAAATGGTCAGAAGGGGTAACGATCAGAGAGAGAAATTAATTTTCATGAACTTCCTTTTCCTCCTGCAGAAAAGCCCTAATTGAGGAGTGTTTTCCCTGACCACAATATGAAACCTCTGGTGAATGAGCTCATTATCTGAGTGCCACACTGGGATGAGATTTGCCACATATTAGTTTTTAATAGGCAAATGCTGACTATTTGCAAATAAGTAGCTATCGGAACGTGTGAGAATAGAGCTGCCTGCCTGCATTTTTCTGCTTTTAACTGGGAAGGAAAAGTTGTGCCTGTTTCTTGCTTCTCCCCAGCATCCAGCATCACAAACTGCGTGCCTCTTCCCTGCTCACTTCTTGTTCTTTGCCATCACTTCAGTGGGGGTCTTCTTGGTGCCCCTTATCTTCTACAATAAACCACCATGAGCCTTCAAGGAGAGAGGGAATAGCTTTGAATGCTGCAACTACCAACCTGCCATATTCCGTCATGTCTGGTCCAACCTAGATTGGAAGAAAATTCCTCATGACCATGTCTCTGGATATTAGGTAGAAATTTTAGGGGCTGGGGATTCTTTTACTGTTTAACTTGATGATGCAGAGCAAGTGCACAAGTGCTTGCCTGACAGTTTTAAAGCCGAAATTCCTTGCCGTTTATTAACATAGTTGCTTAACAATCATCTGATTTCCAAATTGCCCTTTCAAGGCTTGCAGCAAAATGTGTGTAATTGTGATGGATTTTTTTTTCACCTTTCCCTTTCCTTTGTCAACAAATGTGTAATCAAGCCTAGAAAACAAACAAACAAATCCCCAAACCACCAGAAAGAAGCTAACAAGTTCTTCCAGTTATTGATCTAATTTGTATTGACATGAAAACTCATTAACTCAATTTAAAAGAATAAATAAGAGTCAGGAACAAGGCATTTAAGTTTGTGTAGCCTTCCTGTTGAACACCAAAACAAGGCTCCTGCAGTGCTGGTCACATGAAAAAGCCATTAAAGGATTTGGTACTGAAGTGGCAAATCTCAGCTCAGTCATGATAAATGTGTTCAAGTTACTTTGAGCAAGATAAAGGAGGAAAGGCCAAAATGACAGGATAAAGAGGGGCTTTCCTGATGCTTAAATGTTTATGTCTGGATGCTTGGGACACCAATATTTATCTCTGGAGCTTAAATATTACCCTGCACTCTTTAAAGTACTCAGTTTAACAGCATGCTGACTTCAGCCACACATTTTGTGCATGCACAGACCAGCAGAGATGCTTCATTCACATCTACACATAGGACTTGGATGAGTGCATGGATATTAAGCCACTCTGGCTTGATTTTTACCACTTAGAGCTACAAATGAAGCTTAGAGGAGCCAGAGATGCTCGACAGTGCTGAAGATCACACCACTTTTTAAGCTGTGCTACTTCCGTCTGTGATGCTGAGCACTGCCTGACTTCTCCATGCCCCAGTTTACCCACGTGTAAAATCTTCATGATAAAACAGAGGCGTTGGGAAATTGATACTGATAGAGTCCTGAGAATCTTGAGAGAGAACAGTGTCAAGAATGTGTAATGGGATCATTAAGCTAAATGCCAGCAGAGGTATTAAAGCAGGGTCACATTTTTCATGCTGTGAGGAAGAGTAGAGGCAGGAGGGCAGAGAGATGAAGACCCCCAGAAGAGGATGAAAGTGGAGAAGAGGCAATGAAACTATCTGTCAGACATCAAGAACAGAGATGGAACAAAGGCCTGAATTATTAAAGCCAATTAGCTACTTAATAAAGAGGCAAGTCTTTAAAAATGAAAGGATTAGACTACGTTGAGAAGGAATGAGAGAGACATCCATCACCTAAGGAGAAAACAAATTATAAAAGAGCAACAGGAAGGCAGATTGACACAGAGCTGGAGATGGGTTGGAAAACATAGGGGCAGCCATGGGGCAAAGGAGATGGATCCTTGCCAGCAGAATGAGGTTCATATTTCATTTATTTTCTCTTGAGACCCTTTGCCTCCTGAACAAATCAAGATCATATCCAAGACTTTCCAGTGGTTTTAGGCTGGTGTATATCCCAGCAGCTTGCAGCCAGATCATTTCAGTCTCCATTGTTCCATAATCTCTGGAAAGAGATCACAGAATCCCAGCATCATAGGGTTTGGAAGAGACCTCTGAATAGAATAGAATAGAATAGAATAGAATAGAATAGAATAGAATAGACCAGACCAGGATGGAAGAGACCTTCAAGATCATCGTGTCCAACCTATCATCCAACACCACCTAATCAACTAAACCATGCAACCAAGCACCCTATCAAGTCTCCTCCTGAACACCTCCAGCGATGGCAACTCCACCACCTCCTTGGGCAGTCCATTCCAATGGGTAATCTCTCTGTGTAGAACTTCCTCCTAACCTCCAGCCTAAACCTCCCCTGGTGCAGCTTGAGACTGTGTTCTCTTGTTCTGGTGCTCATTGCCTGAGAGAAGAGACCAACCTCTGCCTGTCTACAACCTCCCTTCAGGCAGTTGTACAGAGCAATAAGGTCACCCCTGAGTGTCCTCTTCTCCAGACATCTAGTCCAATCCCACTGCTAAAGCAGGCTCACCCACAGCAGCTTGCCCAGGATCACAGTGTTGGACCAGGCAGGTTTGGAATCTCTCTCCAGTCAAGGAGATGCCACAACCTTTCTGTGCAGCTGCTCCAGGGCTCCAGCACCCTTACAGCAAAGAGGGTTCTCCTCATGTTCAGATGGAACCTCCTGGGCTCCAGGTTGTGCCCATTGTCACTTGTCCTGTTGTTGGGCACCACTGAAAAGAGTCTGTCCCCATCCTTCTGTTTCACACCATTTAGCTCTTGCTGAGCTCTGAGAAGATCCCCTCTCAACCTGCTGTTCAGCCAGGCTAAATAGCCCCAGGTGTCTCAGCCTTTTGATCTCCAGATCTTTAGAGATTTCCTTAGGACTGCACTTAGAGCAACCTCTGAGAGTTTCCTTTACATATTTCATTGAATTGTGACATTAGAGATGCTGCTTTGACTCCACCTCCTTGCTCAATACAAACAAAAAAGACAAACAAGAAATCATATTGAATCTTCCTCATGCCTATTTCAGTGTTCAAAAGATAAAACTAGTGGCATAGGGGATCATCAGCTTTTCAAAATGAGAGAAAGAATGGAAAACATAGTGCAAAGACAACCCTAAACTGAGCTTCAGTGTCAAACTATGGGGGAACAGAGAAGAAAATGAGGACAGACACCACTATGACACTGTTATTCAAAAAGCAGCAACCAAGTATATTTTGTCCTGCTCAGCAGGGTATTTCTTGGAAGTCACGTTCTTTCTTTTCATGAACAGTGAGGGAACACAGGTGTACCCTCACATACTCTTTTGCAGATGAGGACACTGTTGCCTGAATATGAGTAGGGCTTTCACAGGGATAGATCTGAATCAGGCACTCGGACATCAAAGAGAGGTGACGGACTGCAGCACCAGCCCACACACCTGAAAGGAAGACATGCTCCTCAGCAGCCATGGAACTTCTCCCTCTCTTCTATCCCTCCCCTCATACAAATATCCACAGAATTTTTCTTGGCCACATAAATAATTTCACTGGTTTGATAATTGCCCTCACAAGAGACACCACAGCATATCTGCAAGTGCTAAACAGAATAAATATGATATTTGTAAAGCAAGAAATCAATGGATCTTTGCTTTCCTTCAGTAACCTTCCTCACGCCTAACAATTTCTAATGGCTCTTTGATCAATACCTGTACAGAGAGAACATATGACCCAAAATAACATTAAGAACACTTTTCACTAGGTTTTCTCCAGTGGTGCTTGACTGTCCTTTCTCAACTCCCCCCAAACCTCAACAGATGGAAAGAATCATATGCAGGCAATATTGCCTCCTAAAGCAACATTAGCCAAGCTGCTGTTCTGTCTCTGGGTTCACACTTCAAGAAGGACATGGGGGCACTTGGAAGAGACTACAAGAACGACTGAGAAACTTCAAGAGGGACCCAGAGACTTCAAGAGTGACACAGAAACTACAAGAAGGATGCAGAGACTTCAAGAAGAACCAAGTGACTACAGTAAGGACACAGAGACTTCAAGAAGGACCCAGAGTTTACAAGAAGGACCCAGAGATTACAAGAAGGACCCAGAAACTACAAGAAGGATGCAGAATGTACCCAGTGGCTGAAAAACAAAAGATACTTTTGAAAGTAAAGCTCATTGAACTGAGATTGCTGAGTTGGCCTAAGGGCAGCACACACTAGCAGCAAACACTCACCCATGGGGGTGTTTGGTATTAGGGAATATTTGACATTAAGGAAAAGGTTTCATGACAGTTTAGTGTTGAAGCTGGACAAATTCAACCTCAGAAGAAAGCATACAGCTTCCTAGAACTGATTAAAGTTTGCAAGCCAAGGCAAATGTTTCATTTTTTTGCCACTCAGAGGTTTTAAGCCGTGCTTCAGAGCAGCAGAGAAGAGCTTTCCTCTCACTTTGATTTTGTGCTGCTTCTTTTTTGCTCAGCACCACCAACCAAGCTGAGGAGGGAGTTCTGCACCCAGCAGACTGGTCATTTGACATCATTCTGAGAGTGGAAGGAGTACATGTAGGTACTTGGCTTTTTGTCCTTGAGAAGTTGGCAAGGGTTGAAGTTCCTTGTTCATTTTTTAAGAACTAAAATAATTGGGTCACTGAAGTATTGAAACGGGTTATTCATGGAAATGCACCAAGGTTGTACAAGGCTTAGGTTTCACATGGATAATCTAATGGCTCCCCCAGAAAACAATTAGAAGTAATTTCTGTCTGACTTCTATGCAGAAATTGATCTGTTCTCATGCAGCAGCCAACTAAGCCAAGCTTGACTGGCAGGTGAGTAGAAAATTATTTACGATGGGAGAACATGACACTAATCCTAAGCGAAAGCTTGTCTATCATGATTCAAAGACCATATAGCTACATCTGAACATGGTGCTGATAGCTTTCTTGAGGAGTTCAGCTAGCTGTACTCACGCCTCTGAGCTGATATTGATGCTGCATTAAGTTGTTTACATCATCATGTTTCTAATGGGAATACAAATCTTCCCCCTCTGTGAATATCAAGGAGCCATATGGTCAGTTACCTATGCCTGATGCTTGCCCAGCACTATTAGAATTTGCAACACAGACATTTGTATTGTAAATTCTTGCTTCCACTCAAATTAGTAGTTGCTCACATTTAAATAAATCACACTCATAGTGAATATACAGCTTTTCTTCAGAAATCCTGGAGGGGTGTCCACTGAGGCTACATCTGGAGCACTGGGTCCAGTTCTGGAATCCCCAGTTCAAGAGGAAAAAAGGAACTACTGGAGAGATTCTGGCAAAGGCTATGAGGATGTTAAGAGGCCTGGAGCATCTCTGTGAGGAGGGAAGGCTGAGACCTGGGGCTGTTGAGCCTGGTCTGAGAGGGGATCTGAGCAATGCTCAGCACAAGCAAAAGGATGGGGGGCGCAAAAGGATGAGGCCAGACTCTTGTCAGTGGTGCCCAGCAACAGGAAGATGGGAAACGGGCACAAACTGGAACTTGGAAAGTTCTGTCTGAAGATGAGGAGAAACCTCATTGGTGTGAGGGTGTTGGAGCAGGCTGCCCAGAGAGGTTGCAGAATCTCCTTCTCTGGATAGATTCCAAACCTGCTTGAGCAAACACTGTGATCCTGGTCAGCCTGCTGTGGATGAGCCTGCTTTAGCAGTGGGGTTGGACTAGGTGATCAGAGGTCACTTCCAACCTTCACCATGCTGTGATTCTGTGAGTAGTATTCACAGACACAGAAAATCAAAATTCACTATGGAATTGAGAAGAAACCCCACAAAGCAGAACTTTTACCTTCATAAGGATGTGTATGTATAGGAACATAAACAGTTTACTGCAAGAAGTACACGTTGTAGATTGCTTGGCATACAAATGTTTTTGTTTAGGACTCATGACTTCTATTAGTATTAATTACTTTTGCTGGCAACTTTAAATGTATAGTGGCCTTAAAGCAAGGGCAATACCTATTAAGTTTAATTACTTTCTCCTTCAGCCTAAGCAATAAAGAAGTATGGTGGAGATCTGGTTATTAACTGAGCGTGGCATCCAAATGAAGACGCAGTGCACAATAATTGTATGTTGGGCCACAAGCTAGTGTCTCATTGGTCTCTCCTACTCCAGAGATGAGACAGAATGTAGGCAGACAGTAAAGATTTTCTTCTCTTGACCTACTTGGGACAAAATCTCCTCCTCAGTCACATTTAAGCCCTCATCACTTTCAGCAGAAAGCCCTTGTGCCAAGGGACAGACAAACAACTCTGCTCCACACTTGAAAAATCCACCCTCAAGCCAAGGATTCAAGCATTTTAAGGGCTTCTCTTCTGTATTTTTTTGGTTGATTGGCTGATTTTAGACAAAAGAGGTATCTGCCTGGATACCAGCATGATACGTGTTTTTCAGAAGAAAAATGATGTTTCTGCTTGCTTTGAAGAATTTCTACCAGCATTTTAATGAAGCTACTGAAATCCGCTCTGAGGATGTGTTTTATCAGTAGGAAATACAATGTTTATGTGTTTTTGTGTATGTGTATCTGTATCTATAGCTTTGAATCTTGTTTGACAGGAGCACAAAATCCCAGAATGGTGGGGGTTGATAGGAACATCTGGAGATCATCCAGTCCACCCCTGCTGCTAAAGCAGGCTCACCCACAGCAGCTTGCCCAAGATCACAATGGCCAGGTTGGTTTGAAATCTCTCCAGAGAAGGAGACTCCACAGTCTCTTTGGACAGCCTGCTCCAGGGATCCAGCACCTTCATAGCAAAGAAGTATCTCCTTATATTTAAGTGGAACCTCCTAGGTTCCAGTTTGTGGCCATTACACTGTTGTCCTGCTATTTGGAACTTTTGAGAAGAGTGGTCCCATTCTCTTGTGCCCCACCCTTGCTGAGCACTGCGTGGATCCCCTGTCAGGCTGCTCTTCTCCAGCCTTTTCTACTCACGGAGGTGCTCCAGGCTTTGTAGCCTCTGCTGAACTCTCTCCAGTAGTTCCCTGTCTCTCTTGAACAGGGGATTACAGAACTGGACCCTGTACTCCACATATGGCCTCACTAGGGCAGAGTATAGAGGGAAAAGCAGCTCCCTTGACCTGCTGGCCACACTCTTCTTAATGCACCCCAGAAGATTATTGGCCTTCTTGGCCATAAGGAGTTTACCATTCACTTTCAAACTCCTCAGGATCTAAGCTGCTTTACTAAATGCAACTGAAAAAAGGACTTGTTTTTAAAAGGAACAAAATAATAACAAGGGCAAAATTCTGCCCCAAAGCCCAATGATTTCTACAGGACGAGGCACAATCTCACCACCACTCTTATCTAAACCCTTCTGTTGTTCCCATCATTACTGTTTCCAGAATGGTTCTCTCTACCATGCCAAGCAATTTCCATACACAATTCTTCTTTTCTCACTTTCCATCCCAGAATAAATACATCCTGTGGATATTTTAGACTAGGATCTCATTGAGTTTCTGGATTACATCCAGCCTATGTTTCTGCTTAACAATGATCCTGGGTCACCCCAACATAGCTACTGTGAGTGATGTACCAAACCTTCACTTCCGAAGTGCTCAAAAAAGATGAAATAAGGAATCCCAAAGTTTGGAATTTTCACAGTGGGCATATTTGGGTTTTGAAACATGAAGCAGATAACACAGCATATAAAAATGCATCTGCCACTATTTGTCTGATCTTCCCACGCAGGTTGAACAATTTGCATGAAATGAGTAGCTTAAAGTATACTAATAAGCATCAAAATATCTAACTGCCCATTTGCATTCACAGGTACCCAGAACAACAATCAAGGAACTATTAATACCAGCTAAAAATAGGAAGGAAATTCCAGCTTGTTTTTTGTGAGTGGCTTTTGACCATTGGAAGCATCTCAGACACATGCTGAATTCACAAAAAGAAGATCCTGGCTCTAGTTCATGGCCAGGGGCCCAACTACAAGCATTTCTTTACAACACTAAAATTCATACAAAAAGAGGCTATGGAAAGAAGGACTATTACACCTTGCCTAATTCAATACATCCAGGAGAGACTCCACTACTGCCATTCACTTGAGGAAGCACCAGAAGAAGGAAAGAAGAAGAAGCACCAGAAGAAGGTCTTTGCATATTCTTCTGCAACATGGACATTATTTGGAATGAAGGAAGTTTACCCCAAACCCAGGAGTAAAACTTATCCTTGAATGGATTTCAGGGATGAACCAAATGTTCATAAAGCAAAACATTTAGAGACAAAAGGACATTTACATGTCATCCTGGTTTGAGGTAGACCAGAATTAATTCTCTGGTCAGTGATGTTACTTTTCTAGGTGACTGCATCTCTAGACACTTGTGGGTTTTGATGTGGGGGAAAAATACTGCACTGGCAGCATTTCTCCTCATACTCAGGAAACCTTTCCTCTCATTGTGTATCTTCCTTGCATGGTTTAATCACATAAGAATCATAAAATAGTTTGGGCTGGAAGAGACCTCTAGAGGAAATCTAGTCCATAGCCCCTGCAGTAAACAGGGACATCCCCAATTAGGGTTGCTCAGAGCCCCATCAAGGCTGACCTTGAGTGTCTCCAGGGATGGGGGCTCCACCATGTTAGTGCATTAGTGGAAAATCAATGCAAAACCCAGTTAATTTCCTTTTTCACCCTGCTCCACAAACTATTGTCTGTTCTGCCATCACTGAGCAGAACAAAGTTCATTTTGTCTGGAAAGATGTTGTGACAGTGGGCATCCCACTGGGACTAGTGTTCTCCTATGCAGTGTTGAGAAGATAGCCCACTGCCTCTCCTCCACAGCAACGTGAAGATCAGAGAAATCTCTGTGAGCTACCACAAGGCAAGCAAACTACATACAGAAAGAAAAAAAAGACAGAAGATGTTACAAATCAAAGAGAGACTGAAAAATGTTATGAATGGGGAAATAACTTACCAGCGAAGAGTTTGTTGTGATTTATGGTAATATTGTGGATAAAACCCTAGCAAAACAGGGAGAGTATTTCAAGAGCATCTTCACAGACCAAACCCAAGGATTAATGGTGGAGATAATGGTGTGCACACAGAAACACCTTCAGTCATACCACCAGCACTGATGCCTCTGGAGGAACCTTCTCCAGGATGGCAAAGGCTGCAGCAGAGGGCATTTGGAGCTGGGCAATGGACTAGGTTGTCCAGAGAGGTTGTGGAATCTCCTTCTGTGGAAAAATTTCAAGCCCACCTGGGCACTGTGATCCTCGGCAACCTGCTATGGATGCGTCTGCTTTAGCAGGGGGGTTCAACTGGATGATTTCCAGAGGTCCCTTCCAACCCCACCATGCTGGGATTCTGTGAAAACAGTACTTAAGGCAAGGAGGTAAGAAAACAGCTGTGTGGCTGTTAAACAAGTAAACCTGAAGAGGCAAGAGAACAGCAAGTAACTGGAAAAAGGCTTTAATTGCCAAACTGCCACATTACTGTGATCTGACAGATTGCACCAATCGGCGTGGCATAGACTTGCTGTCAGCACCAGACAAAACTTCCTAAGAGGATAATTTTATCGCAGATGAAATCAGAGACACACAAGCAGCTAAAAGGAAAACAAGAAGGTTTCAGAGGAGAATTGTGCACCCATCATCATTAACTTTATTGACTTTGAAAGAGCTTTTGATAGTCGCTACAAAAATGCTTCCAGAAAATAAAGGCTAAATGTGGATTATCTTAGGAGATAGCAAGAAGAATAACAAACTTTTATGGTGATCCTGGCTGGTGTAAGCAACTCACAAAACAGCTAGAATCAAGCAGAACTTTTCCACTGCCTGTGCATTTGTTCATTAGAAAATTGCTGGGAGAAGGAAACCAACAACCTACAATTTTGCAGACAACAAGGCAGGCTTCTCATTTTCTGCATACAGGAAGCAAGCTGGCATCAAACATTGGGTGATACAGCAGAGGGTTGAGAGAAGGTGGGAGAAAATATCCATGAAAAGAGAATAGGGTATGTACAAGTGTAAGCATGACAAACAAACCCAACGTGGCTGTTATTCAAAAGGCAATGGAGAATGCTGAAAGGTTTAACTCCCTCTCAAGTCTGGTAGCTGAAGAAATAAAAACATGAATAACAGGAGTAGGTGGAATAATAGACAATGTGTCATTAACAATAGGCTGTTGAGCCCTCCTTTTTCATACCATACCCATAAACTGTGGATATTTTTGCAGGATAAAAAAGATAAATAATGCTGGAAATCCAGAGTGAAGCAAACATCAGAAACAAGTGAGACCAAGACTCACAGGGTTTTTTTTTCCACTTAGGACAGAAAGTGCCTTTAGATTTAGGTGGGATTGTCACTGAAATAATCACTGGTGAAAGAATTGAAATCATGCTGGAATCTGATAGAGGAAGCACTGGTAATCAGTGGAAGATGAGGACCCGTTGTGCTTATTATTTTCCTCCCTAATTTGTGTGTCTGTGGTGAATTCCCCTTCCTTGGAAAGAGTACATGCTTTTATCAGCTGTATTCCTGGCTTTCACATTTCTAATTCACAGGCAACATGTAATTTTGCTTCTCCTGTTTTCCTCATAGCACCATCTTCCCATGCCTCTTTCCCAGCAGTAACAATGTTGATCACCTCCTGCTATTTTCAAATCTCTACCTGAGAACATCTCAAATTACCATGATGATTTACTAGTCTCAATTAAAATTAAGGTACACTGAGACTGGGAAAGAAATTAAATGCTGCAGCAGCCCATCAGGGTACCAAAAACCAACCTGGAAGTTAGATTTATACGTGAAAGTGAGTAGTTCATGTAGTAGTAAGAGTTTTTACACTCCTCTGAAGATGCTTTTGTGGAGTATTGGTCTGAGTGTGAGATTATAAAATATCATTTTGTAAAACTAATTTCTGCTCTTAAATAAAATGTATGGCAAAACCCATTAATACACCTTTAAAAGCCCTTTTGAAGAAATCAATATTTTTAAAGATATGTATTTCTGAGAAGCATATCACAACCCTCCATTTCCAACCACAACAGGAGGCTGTAAAACCTCGTATTAATTTTCCAGTTCATAGACCTAAGAAGCATGATGTGAGTTCCTGCTCTGGAAAGGGGAGCCTTCCCAGTTTACCTTGGCTTGTCAGCATCAACAGCATCATCAATTTAAACAACACAGGGGCTAATTTAGTTCCATCAAGCATTGTCCATCCAGCGCACCACATAGAGCTCCACAGCACATCATCACCAGTTCAGCCCCACAGAGGGAGCATGTCGCTGCTGGGCACACAGGAGGTGATGGACATGCAGGGAGGGCAGTGATGCAGTGCAGCAGAAACAGGCAGTGACAGTGATGTGAACACATGTCACAAGTGGGGCTGAGGCACATTTGTTAGAGATGTTTGTGCTACACTGCTAGCCAAGCTCTTTGGACTTCAGTCTCCGTTTGCATCTGCTGCTGTCCCTCACTGATATACATTTCCTTACAAAAATAAACCACCCACTTCCCTTTCTCTCTTACTCCATTCTTCTACATCTAGCAACCACTGAAAGTGTGCTGCATTTTTACCTCATCCCTTCCCCAAATATTATGGGTCTTATAATAAGTAGGAGCACCTCTCTGCAGTGTGTCCAGAGAAGGGCAATGAAGCTGGTGAAGGGTGTGGAGAACAGGCCTTAACAAAGAGGGGTTGAGTGAACCAGGGTTGTTTAGTCTGAAGAAGAGAAGGCTGAGAGGAGACCTCATTGTTTTCTACAACTCCCTGAAAGAAGGTTGGAGTGAGGTTGGGGTTGGTTTCTTCTTGCTAGTATCAGGTGATAGAATGGGAGGAAATGGCCTGAAATTGTGCCAGGGAAGGTTTAGGTTGAAGATTAGGAAAAACTTGTTTCCTGGCCGGGCATTGGAACAGGCTGCCCAGGGAGGTGATGGAGTCACCATCCCTGGAGGTACACAAGAAACATGTGGACAAGGCCCTTCAGGACATGGTTTAATGGCCATGGTGGTATTAGGTGGATGATTTTACTCAATGCTATTAGAGGTCTTTTCCAACCAAAACAATTCTATGATTCTATGGTTATCATATGAGAAGAAGTGAATGTGCTGGTAGAGGATGTGCTTAACAGCTGAACCAGAGGCCTCCACATCTCACTGAGATGAAAAGCTGCCTTAAATTTCACGTTGTCCATCTGTTCCTTCACAGAAGTGATGAACACAGTGCAGAGGCAATCCATGACATAAAATCTGAACTCAGAGTGGCTTTAATCCCAGTGCCGACACTGAATACCAAAATGGGTCTTCATGTTTGCTGGGAAAGCATTGCTCTCATGGCCATCGAATGCTTTGCTATTCCAGAACAACATTTTAAAAAGCTTTTTTAAAAAGGCTGCATGTAGAAGAACATAATAAGTGCAAGTGCTCTCAAAGGCTGAGAGAGTTGGGGTTGTTCAGCCTCGAGAAGAGAAGGCTCTGGGGAGAACTTCTGGTGGCATTTCAGTGCATAAAAGTGCCAATCAGAAAGCTGGGGACAGACTTTTAAACAGCTCCAGTTGTGACAGGAAAAGGGGTGATGGTTTAATTTAAAAGAGAGAGATGTAGAATTGGGGGAAGGAAGAAATTTTTTCCACTGAGGGTGCTGAGACTCTGGGCCAGATTGCCCAGAGGGGTGGTAGCCACCCCATCCCTGGAACCGTTTCAGGTCAGGTTGTTTGGGACTCTGAGCAGCCTGCTCTAGTTGCAGATGTCCCTGCTGAGTGCAGGGAGGTTGCAGTAGATGATCTTGAAAGGTCCTTTCCAACCCATATCATTCTGTGATTCTACATGAGTTCTGCTGTGCAATGGTCACAAACAAGCATGTTGCCTCAGTTTGCCCCTTCTATATCACACCACAACTCTTCCTGGATGGTGTGGGATGCAGGATGCCTTCCCTGACCACACACTGGGAGGTTTTTTCCAAACCCAGCCCTTTCTGCTCCTTCTTTTGTTGTAGCTGTTGTCAGAGAAATAATCCACAATTCTTTCAAGATATTTACTTATCCTTCAGGCATGAAAGTGTTTCAAAAGCAATACCAACATCTATGTTATTGAACTGCTGCTTGTTTTCATAAATAAAAGCCATACAAGGTGATAGAATGCCCAATTACAACAGTTTGTCATTCCATTATAATCTCGTGCTGCTAAGCTTAGCTCTTGACAAAATAAAAGGTATTCTTTTTAAGTAGATTTTTGTGACTCTGCTTGTCATTCCAAGTAGACATGACTCCAAATGTTAAGAAGTGCACAACTTTGGGGATGCTTGTTTCCATTTATTGCAATAATGATGGTGTGGTTCTTTGGAATAGGCTGGAATCATAATATCATAGAATGGTAGGGATTGGAAAAGACCTCTAAGAGTATTGAGTCCAAAGCCCCTGTCAATGCACAGTCACCTAGGGCAGGCCACGTAGGAACACATCCAGGAGGGTTTTGAATGTCTTCAGAGAAGATGACTCCACAGCCTCTCTGTTAATATATTTACATAGAATAGAAACCTATCAGGAGCTAAAATTAGCCAAGGAATGGAATCCTTTGGGTTGTAGCAGGAGAGGTCCCACATTCTTTCACTGTCTGTGATATCTATGTAAGTCTAGCATTTCCCTGGCATAATGTCCTGGTGTGGGTCCAGGTATGGTGGCTGATTTTACTGCAAGGGCTGAGCCAGCTCCTGCCACTCACCCTCTATCCATCCCATGGCTTTCTGCGCCCATGAAATGAGCATGCAGCAGCTCCCAGGAGTCCACAACTCACAAACTGGCAGATGAAAATTAACGACTGTCTTTATTACGTGGGTGGGGATGGGAGGGAGGGGAGAGCTGTGTTACTTGCTAGTGTATCAGGATAATTCACTCCAGCACTTGAGTGTTTTTGAAACCAATGCTAGGGCAGACCTTTACAAGCATTTATGTGCCAGACTTGCACTGACTTCACACCTCTAAAACAATGACCTCTGAGAATTATGGAGGCTATATCCAAGCAACTCAGGAGGGCACAAGCACAAGATCTTGGCTTGCTCCTGAAAATCTTAGTCCATAGGTGAGTAATAAAAAGCCCTCACAGACAAGGACTATTTGAAGACCATTAAAAGAAGCTTATAGGCTCTATTCAGCTCACTGTGGTCATGCCCTCAACACAAAATGATGGTCAAGGCATCCTCAGCTGTACTCAAGATCCATTGATACCCTCTCACCCAAACTATGATGCTCTGTGGGATCACACCTTCTCTGTGCTTCCAAAAGCATGGACTGTGATCAAGAAAACATCTATGTTGTTCCAAGTAGCAATAAAAACATTTGGTTATGCCATAGAGAATGCACAGCAGGTTTCCCAGGATCACTATGTCCAGGGGAGTTTGGAGAGATGACTCCACAACCTCTCTGGGCAGTCTGCTCCAGGGCTCCAGCACCCTCACAGCAAAGTTTTTCCTCCTGTTCAGATGGAGGTCCCTTGTCCTGCCACTGGGCACCACTGAGAAGAGGCCCTAGCCTCTTGCCCCTCACCCTTTAGCTCTTGCTAAGATCCTCTCTGGAGCTGCTCTTCTCCAGGCTCAACAGCCCCAGGGCTCTTAGCCTTTCCTCTTCACAGAGATGCTCCAGGCCCCTCAGCATCTTTGCAGCCTCCACTGGACTCTCTCTAATAGTTTCCTGTCTCTTTTGAAATGGGGAGCCCAGAACTGGACTGAGTACTTCAAATGAGGCTTTGCTAGGGCAGAGTAGAGGAGGAGGGGAACCTCCTTTGAACTGCTGATCACAAATAATGAATTTGCAGGAGGCCAACAAAAAGCTGATTGGTTTTTTAAAATTGTATAAATATAACCCTTAAAATCTTCTAACAAATTGTACATGAGGGAATCTTTACAGTCAACCACTTTTCTTAATGATAGCTCTTAGGTAAAATCTCTGCAAGATCAAGGTGAGTGGTTTTCATGTTTCCACTTTCTTAAAGCAAATCTGAATAACTTTATCATTAAAACAGGTAAAAAGCAGAAAAATGCTGCCATTTCTGAGGTGGTTTGACCAAATACAGTGACATGTCTGTCCGGTTAGATCAACAGATGTTGTCTTGACATTAATGGAAGTATGTGACCAACATCACTGAATGTGACAAGTCACAGAAGAAGGATGCACAGTCAGAAGAAATGAATTTTGTACAGATGTACCCCATAAAAAAAAAAAGTGATACAGTAGAGAGATCACCCAAAACTTGCACAAATCCTGACACTACCACAGCATCAGTACCTGAGGTTCCCCAAAACTTACAATGGACCATTTCAAACCTCACTTCCACAGTGCAAACTGTCCTTCCAATGAGATACTGCTCTTGCTGCTCTCTGCACCCACAGGACAAGGAGTTTGTGGAGGTATGGGTACCATTCATCGTATCTGTTCATGTATTAAAACTGTGCTCAGGCTTTTAACTGTAGGCTTGGAGTCATGCATACAGAAAAGCCAGGTAGCCGCCGAAGGTGCACACTGGTGGCCAGTCAAACAGTTCACAACTTGCATATGCAAGGAGTGAAGTCACTGAAAACATGGTAACAACATGCAAAGCCTAGCAGAGTAACTGTGCTGGTTTGAGCTACACCAGAACAAATTCTGGTCAGGGATGTCACTTCTCAGCTCACTTTCTTCTAAGTAACTGCACTTTCTGAAGTTCATGGCTTAATTTTGCACTGTCTGCTTCTAGAATAACATTCCATGTTTGGAATAACTATCAAGGGCTGGGCTGCAGAAAGACTCTCTCTTAGACTTGCCCCTGTCTTGGTCTCAAGGGCACTGACACAGTTTGTGTCTCACCTTAGGGAACAGGAAGTCATAGGTGGCACCTGCAGGGAGGATTGGACAGGACAGGTAACCCTCAACTGCCCAACAAGGAATTCCATCACACAGATGGCATCTTCAGGAGAAAGCTGAGGGATCACCAGGGTCAAGCCTCTTCTTTAGTGGCTAGTATCCCAAAAGGACTCTGTCCCTTCTGCCTTTGATCCTGATCTGTGTGTTCCTGAATCGAGATCCCAAATCCAGCTCCTTTTACTGCCGAGTCCAATCTGGGACATTCCATTGCCTGACCCCAGCATCAGTGGTGACAATGGTGATGTCACTGCCATTAGGGCTTGGATATTGTTTTGCACTTCTTTGTCTCTATTTCATTGGGATTTTTCCTCATATCTATCCCAGATGGTTTGGTTTCTTTCCCACCCCATCAATCTTTATCCCTTATTCCCTTTCTCTTCCTTTTGGGAAGCTGAGGGGTTCATAGAGAGCTTTGTCACTCATCTGTTGGCCAGCACAGCCCAGACCCTGGACAGTGACACACAGCCTCCATGTGTTGAGCCTTTCAACGTGCTCTTTTTTAATGCCTCACAGAGCATTTTTATATGATCCTTAAAACTCATAACTTGTTCTTTCAAAACTCATATAGGTTGAGAAGATAAAGCAATGCCTTGACCACAACTGCTTTCTAGAAATTAGCCTGGCCTTCTGCTTCACTGGACTAAATTCTCAAATATTGCTTCTAAAAAAAAAGAAGCATGAGGCAGAGCAAGAATAGCTGGAATAACCACCAGCTGATTCAGGGCAAGGTTCATGGTGCTTCAACATGCATGTCAACAGATGTCCTGCAGGCATCCTCTTGGGCTCTGGGCTCAAGATAAATCATGCCTGTGATGAGGATATTAAGACTGGCCACATATTTAGGGGACTCTCCTGTGTCAAAAGCCCTGTAGAAGCTGGATTTGGGGACAGATTGCCTCAGGTATTTATTATGCTATACATAAAGTAGAATTGGGACAAATATTTGCACCAAATTCCATGTTTTCATGCTAGAGGAGAGTTCTGAAGGTAGAAATGGGACTTCATTAACAGCAACCGATTCCTTTTGAGTGCCAAATGGGAAGTTAATTGCCTTTATGCTTTCAAAATATTAAAAGTGATTGTTTTGTTCTGACTGTTGTAAATAGGAATTGCCAGGCAACAAGGACAGGATTTTTAAATTAACTCAAAGCTCCCCAAGAATCACACCTCTAAGATCATTGAGTCCAACCACCAACCTGACACCACCACAGCCACTAAACCACGTCCCCAAGTGCCACATCCACACATATTTTTTTAACACCTGCAGGGATGGTGACTCCACCAACTCCCTGGGCAGCCTGTTCCAATCCCTGACCCCTCTTGCAGGAAAGAAATTGCTCCTAACCTCCAACCTAAATCTGCCCTGGCACAATTTCAGGCCATTTCCTCTCATTCTATCACCTGATACTGGGGAGAAAAGACCAACCCCCACCTCACTCTAATCTCCTTTTAGGTAGCTGTAGAGAGAAATGAGGTCTCCCCTCAGCCTCTTCTTTGCCAGATCAAACAATCTCTGGATTTTACATTCTGGAGTAATCTGGACAGTTTTGCAAAACCTTATTTCAAAATACAGATTACAGGCAGGAATTCAGGAAAAAAAACTTTAAAAATGCTAAAAAGGCTAGTGGCACAGACACTGTTAATTCTTCTGTCATACATTTAGTAACATCTTGGAGGCTGAGTGGGAGAATTAAACTGAAGACACATAATAACAGATTTTGCACAAATAAGAGTTCAAACTAAACAGGTTTTAGTCGCTGCAGAAGGTCACAGTCTTCAGAAAATGCTGAATGCTTTCCTCTGTAGGGGAAGAAAAAGCCCTCAAATATGCCACAAATTGAACAGCTGAAGTAATTATTCACCTGGGAAACTTTAGGCTGTTATCTCCAATCATACCATTCAAGGATTGGATGCTGATAATTCACAGTCATGGAAATGAAAAGCTCTAGTATGAGACACAAGCAAGAGAGATGAATTACAGACTTCCCTGATAATGGAAAAATGAGCAGCATGTTGATCATAGACACTAAAATTACAAACTTGGTCAGCCTCGCTGCAGTGTCAAACACAGAGCAGGGCATAATAAATTAAAGCACAGCTCTGGGCATCCTGATCTAGTTGAGGATGCCCCTGCTTACTGCAGAGGGGATTGGACTACATGACCTTCAGAGGTCCCTTCCAAGCCAGACCATTCTGATTCTAAATGATGCTGTCATACCCCTACAGGAAGTGAGATGGTTGGAGAGAATACTGCCCTTGTGCTCAGAAGACCTGACTTTGGCTCCTGGCACTGGGTAGCTCTAGACAAGTTGCTTCGCTGCTTGGCTTTGCCTGTCAGGAAGAGTCAGCAGAATCCCAGCATGGTAGAGGTTAGAATGAACCTCTGGAGAGCACCTAGTCTACCCTCCCTGCTAAATCAGGGTCACCTACAGCAGGTTGCCCAGGGTCATAATGTCCAGGTGGGTTTGGAATCTCTCCAGAAAAGGAAACTTCACAGCCTCTCTGGGCAGCCTGCTCCAGGGCTCCAGCACCTTCACAGTACAAAAGTTTTTCCTTATGTTTAGATAGAACTTGCAATTCTGTAAAATTCAATATCTACCCCTCTTAGTTGAGCCACCAGGCTAGGACAGCTCTTTTTATGCATGCACAAGGCCTGATTTGGACATGCAGAAGCTACATACCTTATAAATTTAAAGATTCAACCTTCCAGCCATCCTTGGCCAGTTACCTTATATCAGCAACCTTACATCTGTTATGCACCTTTAGGTTCCTCATAAAGCATGAAGGTTTGGTCAAAACAAAGCATGTTCTTTCAAGACCCTCATCTGAAGAACATGTCCTTTGAGCAGAGCTGCCTAAGCAAGGTTTTGCAGAGTGCTTCTGTGCACATCTGCACCATCAATAATAAATATAGAAAACACATATTTCCACGTGGGATCTGAGACCTCCTTGATGTCATTCCACCAGCAGCAGCAGTCACAGCAGATCTCATATCTTTTTAATTTTGTTCTGTTTTATACAAAATGTCCCCTTTGTGGTTTGTGTAAATCTTTAAGACCTGAGCTCACATGCAACAGACAGAAAGTGTGGAAACATCAGACATGGTGCAGGACAGCAGAAGATGAGCAATGCTGGCAGTGACACATGGGTGGAGGAGACAGCCATGAGCAAAAACAAGCCTGGGAAGCCATCAGACAGTATGTGGGAGGGATTAACCTGCCCATTAATGATCACAGAATGGTGGGGATTCCACTCTAACTATCCTGCCAAAGCAGGGTCACCCACAGCATCTTGCCCACAATCACAATGTCCAGGTGGGTTTGGAGTCACTTTGGAGAAGGAGACTCTGGAACCTTTCTGGGAAGCCTGCTCACTGTAATGTCTCCTCTTGTTCAGATGTAGCCTCTTGGGTTCCAGTTTGTAGCCATCACACTTCTGTCCTACCATTGGGAACTACTTAAAACCAGCCTGGCCCCATGATCTTGCCCCCCACCCTTTAGCTATTTCTGAGCATTGAGAAGATCCCTTCTCAGGCTGCTCTTCTCCACGCTAAATAGCTACAGGTCTCTCAGCCTTTCCTCCTCACAGAGATAGTAAGCATAAAGAATCTGGAGTTAAGCCAAACCAAAATGATCTTGAAGTCTAAAATACTGTGCAATGGTCTGAGTGTTGCAGTCAAAAAGTAGAACAAAGCTCCAGAAGAACAGACAGGAAGGGAAATCTATATCAAGCTGGTTAAGCTGTTACCTAACCAAAAGCAATTAAAAAGCTCTTTGAAGTCCTCAGAGGACTCAAAAGTTCAGAAGAGTTCTGAGGCAGGGAGCTTGGATTTGGGACCTTTGCTAGGAAAACTAAAATTAACATCTTTTTCCTCTCTCTTAAGAAATTAGCTCCTACAAAAATCCGATTGCAAGAAGTAGAGAAATACCTCTCCTGACAGCCAGGCACTTGATACTGCATAGGCACAGTACAGCAAAACCAGGCCACATTTAAATTCACGCTGCAGGACAATTGATTTTCCTTTTAAGATTTACTTTTTCATTGATTTTTTAGATATGCCCAGATACCATCTTGGTCACTTCATCAATAATATTAAAAGAGAAAAGAGAAAGGAATACAGGAAGGAAGGGCAATTGACTTGCTTTATTTCAAAGCCTTCTACTTCAATGTCTCCTCTGCTGCACTGTGGGCCAAAAACCTCCCCTGGGACAACTTCAGGCATTGAAATTACAAAAGCTACTGCTATTTACACTTGGCCTGATTGTGGTGCTTTGCATCCAAACCCCCAGGAAAAGCCATCGTAATCATACCGGGGCTAATTCCAAAAATACCCCACTCAACAATTGCTAATCAGCTCATTGATTTACCTCCCCTCATGCTACATGACAAATTCAGCCTGACAGACCACGACGGGAGGAAACCTTTTAGTTAACCAGCTTTGACAAGGGGATGGGAAGCCTCGTAGCAATGTTGGCCAACCGTTGCCATTGCCACCTTAAGGTATTCCCTCTGGGAAATTGCAATTACCCCTTTCCTCAATGATTTTCTTTTCAGAGTAGTCTTTAAGGAATTAGGAGCAGCTCTAAAGAGGGAGACATCTAAGAGACAGATAGTGTTCTAGAAAGGAAAAGACAGAAGCATAGTTCTGCCCCAAATCCTTTCTGACAAGATGCTTTTAAGATGCCCTGCTTGACATTAGTTGTAACACTGCAGTCTCAGAGGTGGAAGGTGCACGAGGAGGAGAGTAGCCCCCATTTCACATGGTAGTTTCATTTTCTTTATCCTAACCATTTTGGTAGGACAGAAGGAGGCAGATAGCAACATGAGGGCTGAAGCTGAAAAGTTTATCAAAGATCTCAGACTCACTGTAAGTTTTGCTCATGGCCACTCCACGTGAGCAAAAATAAAATCATAAAATCATTTCAGTTGGGAAAAAACCTATGAGCCCATCAAATCCAACCACCAACCCAGGACTGCCAAGTTCACCTCCAAACCATGCCCTTCAGCACCATATCTGGATGGCTTTGAAACCGTTCTGGGAATGGGGATTCTACAAGTGCCCTGGGCAGCCTGTTCTAGGGCTTGACAACCCTTTTGGGGAAGAAATCGTTCCTCACATCCAACCTAAACCTCACCTGATGTAGCCTGAGGCTGTTTCTTCTTGTCCTGTCACTTGTTACTTGCAAATGAAACAGCCAAAAGCCTCAGTCTGTTTAACGAGCTCCCCAAAACTAATTGACAGTCTAGTGCTGCCTCATCTCTGGAGTACCTGGCTCAGAAAGTCCCAGGCTGGATGAATCTCTAAAGCCCTCATGGGTGTTTGTCAGGAATAGCTTACAATGGTTTCATTTAGTGACGTGATTGTGTCAGTGAAAGCCCAACAGACACTCTTAAAACCTCTCCAGAGTCACTGTCCCCTCACCAAAATAGCAAATAGCCTCACTTTTTCTTCTATCACAGAACAATTTTTTTCTCCCTGGGTTGTAAAGATCTGGCTAAGGTCCTGGTGATGATAAGTCAAGAGATACCAAACTCTTGCAGGTATAGGTAACCTTTTGCTTGTCCTCCCCTTGCAATTCAAGTTGCTTCTTCTCTCTCACTAGTGGAGATCAAGCGAGGCTAAGTTACATCTACTAGAACATGGCTCTTGTCTTCTCCTCCAGGTGAGCCAGACTATTTCTCTGCTCTGGTATTTTACCTCAGGCTTCTCCCAATGTGCTTTTTTAAAGGTGTTTGAAAAGCAATCTTGATGTCATGGCTGAGCTGCTGCCTTCCTCAGAGCTCTGAGACCAGGTAATTTGTTTTCCCTCTAGATTTGTGACCTACTCCACAGATACTGGATGACCAGTTGGAAAAAAATAATAGATTTGACAAGTGTCAAGATTGGCTTATGTCATAGTCCCCATCTCCACCCTTCTTCAACTTCTCCAACATCAGTGCTTATAAAGCAATTGAGCTTTCTCTGGAATTATCAAAAAGATTAGTTTCATAGAATCATAGAATACCAGCTTGGAAGAGACCTCAAGGGTCATCTAATCATCTTTCCCTTTCTCTGGAAAAAACACAGTGTAGACAAGTTGGCTCAGCACCAGCTAGATCTTAAAAGTGTCCAGTTTAGGGGAATCCACCAATTCCCTGGAGAGATTATTCCAGTGTCTGATTGTTCTCATTGTGAAACATATGGTCTATAAAGATGTGTTGCAACTCATCTTGGACTATTTAGCCAACTGCTGAAGTTAGTTCAGGGGCTGGCCCGTCTCTCTGCA
Source organism: Dryobates pubescens (assembly GCF_014839835.1). Lineage (NCBI taxonomy): Eukaryota > Metazoa > Chordata > Aves > Piciformes > Picidae > Dryobates > Dryobates pubescens. The sequence goes on from NC_071627.1 coordinate 8,402,559, forward strand.
CTACTTACACAAGGTAAATCAAGGATTTCATGGCTTGCTCTGATATCTACAGGAATTTCTGGAGTAGGATTAGATCTGGGATTAGGATAGGGACTCAAGAGTTAGGAGGGCTCAGTGGTTGGACATAGAATCATAGAAACATAGAAAGGTTTGGGTTGGAAAGGATGATAAAGATTACTTAGTTCCACTGCCATTAGGAAAGACAAACTCCACTGGATCAGATTGCCCAAAGCCCCAACCAGCCTGGCTTTGAACACTTCCACAGATGGGACATCTACCACCTCTCTGAACAACTTCTTCCAGTGCCTCACCACCCTCACAGTGAAGAATTTCTTCCTTATGTCTAATCTAAATCTCCCCTCTTTCAGACTAAAACCATTAACCCTCATCCTATCACTATGCTCCCTTGATAAAGAGTCCTTCTTCATCTTGTGCTGAGCCAGAGATAAGTTTGTTAACAGTCCATCACACAGTCACACATCTGTCCACCGAGGTTCTAAACAAAAATGTACTTAGAAATCATAGGAAGAAAAAAAATACAATAATACAACACCTCATGAACATACAGTCTAAACATACATGGCCAGATCACACACCACTGGTTTGCCAGGGCCTCAAAGAAATCAGTATCAAGGTGTTCAGAGGACATGGTGAGGCAGACATGGAGATGAAGGAAGGACAGGCTGTTGATGGTGATGATGTTCTGTATTGGGGAGCAGGAAGCTGGAGAGCTGGACCAGCTTCAACTTTCCCTATTGGAAGTGTCGAGAGTGAAAGGGTAGATCTGATAGAAAACAGCAAAGAGTATCTGGACTCAATCTACAGCTCTAATTAGCGGCTGTAAACTTATGAATATACCAGGGGTTCATACATACATAATTAATGTTAAATTATACAGATATTTGTCTGCCCATATGCAGAAAGCAGGGATAAAGGCTTGTAATGCACATAATTGCCATGTAAGAATGATTAAAGGCACAGAGTGTTTGTGCTGTTTGTAATTAATTAAAATCACCACTAAAGCTAGCTGGAGGCTTTTCTTCTGCTTAATGGTACATTTCCAAGCATTTTTCTACTTACAGCAGTGCCCTGTGTAAGACTGGATGGTAAATGTCCAAAAAGTAAAGAAGAAATACGTGATGTCCAATATATACATCAGGAAGAATTGCCGCCTCTGAGGCATTTGAGCTCATTTGCTACTCATGTGGATTGACTAAAACAAATTACCCACAATAGGAACATGTTTTCCAACTCAAATCGGATAAACGTCAAATAAACAATCGGAAAACACTGGTTTCAACACTCACCAGTTGAAACAAAGAGTTAAACCTACCCAGGGGTAAAGCTTAAAACCATCTAGGAAATATTTCTGAATTGTAAAGGTTCATTCAAAGAGAGAGAAAGAAAAAAAAAAAAGGATTTTCCCTCCTATTTTGTTCAGATGATTTCACTCAATTCACAAGAGAAGAAATGCAGGAAACCTTAATCTCTTTTGTTGACTCACATTATTGTCATTTATGATTATTCAGCAGCTTCCACAGGCTTCAGGACCCCTCATAGACTTAGAAAACCAAGGGGCAAGTGACATCCAGAACCTCTCCCTTTACCCCATCCCACAAACAGTGTATGGCATTACCAGAGCTGAGGCAGCTGGCCACAAGTAACAAGGACAAAGCAGCTTAATTTCACAAAACCTGCTTTTCCAGCCTCTTTCCACCTTTTAAGGAACTCATTTAGTGATGATGCATGGGAAAACCACCACTTTGCAGCATTGCAACCAGGTGAAATCAAATCCTTTCTTCATCTATGTCTTGTAGGACCTTCTGTTCTGGTGAGATGGTGGGATTGTGTCTGGACTGACTTTATCAATGCAGAAAAATTACCAATCTTCCCAGATCCCTTATATGTACTAAATCTGTTTCTACAGTGGACTAGGGGCTCCAGAGCTGCTGCATGGTGCTATTGCAAAGCAGTGAACAGACACTGGAGGTGTAGGAACCGTGGTGTGTCATCAGCATCAGGCAAACCACCCAGCAACTGCAAACAATTTCTGTTAGTGTCAGCTTGTGAGAAATGAGAAAGCAAACAAATACACTCATCTGAAACTCTGCCTGCATAAATTCCTTTAACGTTAGAGATGAAAAGGTCAGTGCCCAAAGGCCACTCATTTAATGGGATGCTGGGATGTAATTGATACTGTCAGCCCCAGATGCACAAAAATCACAGGGCAGATCCCCAAAACATGAAGAAAAGGATTTAATATCACAAGATTAGGCTTTAATATAACTGAAGGCTTAATTTTAGCCCTCCAGCTTTTAATCTTTTGAAAATAACATTTTCAAGCTCTTTTCCCTGGTGCTCTGAAGGTTTGAATTTTACTTCCCTTCCAGAATGGAGATGTGTTTCTATCATTCCATCTGTAATTACAGAGGAAATTAGAGCCATCAAAAAAAAAAAAAAGAAAAAAGAAAAAAAGGGGGTTAACAACTAGTATAATTATTATCAAACAGCATCAAACTAGGCTAAACTGACAAAAGCCACGTAGCAACTGTTGTCAGAAAAGTTAAAAAGAAACAAACACAAAAATATCCTGTCAAGAAACTAACGATGAAATCCCCACAGCTGGCAAAGCTGTCACAGAGCACCAAGCACTAAATGCATTCAAATGTAAGTTGGTGTAGATGTTTCAGTGTGTACAATGCACAGGGAACATTTTTATTCATCAGGGTGCAGGGCTGCACCAGTCCAGGTGAGGGACTGACCTGCTGGAAAGCAGCTTTGGGAGAAGGACCTGGGAGTGCAGGCAGAAAACAAATACACCATGAACTAGAAATGTGCTCTTGTGGCCAAGGCGGCAAATGGTCTTCCGGGGGTGCATTAAGAAGAATGTGGCCAGATCTGGAGTATTTGGTTCAGTTCTGGGATTCCTAGTTCAAGAGAGATGGGGAACTACTGGAGAGAGTCCAGTGGAGGCTACAAAGACGCTGAGGAGGCTGGAGTGTCTCTGCGATGAGAAAAGGCTTAGATCCTTGGGGCTGTTTAGCCTGCAGGAGAGCAGCCTGAGAGGGGATCTCAGTGCTCAGCAACAGTTTAGGTGAGGTGAGTGGCACAAGGGAATGGGGCCAGACTCTTGTTAGTGGTGCTCAACAACAGGACAGTGGCAGTGGGCACAAACTGAAACACAGGAGAAAAAAACTTCTTTACTGCAAGGGTGTGGGAGACTTGGAGCAGGCTGCCCAGAGAGGTTGTGGAGTCTCCTGTCTGTTGTGTCTGCTGTGGCTGACCCTGCTTTAGCAGGGTGGTTGTACTGGGTGATCACCAGAGGTCTTTTCCAACCTCTGCCATGCTGGGATTCTAAAACTGCTTTTTTGTTGACACTAATGCACTGAGAACAGCTGGAGATGGGCAGTAGCATTATTTTTTCATCATTCTCCTCCAAAATTTCTGAAGGCTGAGGATCCAATGATTGAGAATATCTGCACTGGCCACCTTTAAATCCAGACTGTCCCTCATTACTATTTTGTAGCAGTACAAACATCACTGAAATGAATTTTTCATCATCTACCTAGGAGAAAGAAATTAGATAAATATAGTTACAGAAATTAGCCGAAGCATTTCACTCATTGAGATGATAGAGCTTCCATGGTGTTATGTTTAAAATGGCACAGCCCTGCAGTTAAATGGAAAGCACACCAGTGAGAAGTTGCCTCCAAAGGCAACGTTTACAGTCCCCTGCAGCTCGTACAGTGGTAACCAACACATCTCACCACAATGTGAGCCTGGAGTTTTTATAGTTGTCTCTTTTGACATTTAAAACATTTTTCCCTTAAGACTTGGCTAGAATTGGCCTGCTTGGAGACAAGCTCTGGAGTCACTGAGTGCCATCTGAGGTGCTCAGAGTCATTGACCACACTTGGGATCTCAGCAGGATGCCCAAATCATTGACCCTGTCTGGATGATGGTGAGAACAAGCTTCTGATGAGCCCAGCTGGCTGCTGGATCTCTGCCTAGCAAAGCCTGCTCATTTGTGATCCATCCCTGCGCTAATTCAGCTATACCAAAATTACACACATCAGTAAAAAAATAATGTTAGCTACCGCTGAGATGATGATCAAGAAGCAACATTAAAACTTCTCTACATTGACAAAAAGCCACATAGTGGAGTTGCAAAAGTGGCAATTTTTAGTGACTAATGGAAACTTGCAGAGACTTAAAGATTCGACTTCTCAGACACATGGGGAGCTTGAACCACCCAGAGGGATGGTGATTACTGATCCCAGGTTGGGAAAGAGGAATGTGGGAATCTCAGAAAGATTTGAACTGGGGGAAGAAGTACAACTCCCCCACATGTTTCTGCAGGGTTTTTCCTTCCCTAAAATAGCCCAGAAATTAATGATCTGGTTAATGACCAATCCTTACCTAATTTCATTTCTTTCAGAGATACTTCATTTTATCTCTTTCTCTGCTTTTTCACAAGCAGTGCTTCCTCACTGTGCTAACTAGAGAAGTTAGTCCATTTTTCAGCCTCAGTGCCAGAGCACTGATATGGACTTGATCACTACGTTCAACTTAAACAGCAAAGGGTTTTTCAGGTCTTAAAAGTGTCCATGATTCACTACTACTATAGCTCACAAATTAAGTAAGTGCAGTTTCTTCTTCAGATTTCCCCAACAGAATGAACTGGAATCGGTGATTTCATCTTTTATTAGCACTAAAATTCAGCAAGTTGGTAGTGCCAGAATCACACTTCTACAAGTCCCCTAAGTCCCTCCTGCGTGGCCTCGGCTCAGATACTGGGGACTCAGACCACTTGGTGGAGCTTGAGACAATGACCTCTTGCCCCATTCCAGCAGAGAGCAGGCATCAAAGTGCTGCCAATTCTCCAAGAATTTAATTTCAAGGCTATTCCAGTTCTGCTGCTGTGACGTGACACCTAACCATGAAGTTTTTAGGGAAGTCCATGAACAGACTCCAGAGGAAATCCTGATGAGAGAAGGGCTTGGTTACATTACCTCAAAGACATCCTTAAGCTTCGGCTGCATAAGACAAAAGGTAAAATGCGACATAAAGAAAGAAGAGGTAAATTACATAATCACAGAATAACAGGTCTCGAAAGGGACCTTTGGAGATCAAATCCAGCCTCCCTGCCAGAGCAGGTTCACCTAGAGCAAGCTGCACGGGGATCATGTTCAGGTGGGTTTGGAATGACTCCAGAGATGGAGACTCCATCACCTCTCTGGGCAGCCTGTTCTAGTGCTCCACTACCCTCAAAGTAAAGATGCCTAGATGAAAATTCCTATGCTCAAGTTTGGGCTTGTTACCTCTTGTCCTGTCACTGGAAACCACTGAAAAAAAGACTGTCCCCATCCTTCTGACACCCCCCGCTTTAAGTGTTTTTAAGCTCAGGAATTAGGAAGAAAATAAAACATAAGAAAACCAGATAAAAATATGAAGAGATGCTTGGTTTGAAAAGGAAGGACACCGAAGTTTTTGCACAGGAGCCAAGGAAGACCTTTCATGGCAGTGATGGTTTCAAACACATTGCACCATCTCACGGTACTTCAGTGTGTCACCCCTGGACATCTTTCACAAGCCAAACCAGACATTAAAGCCTTTGCCCTTAAAAATTCTAGGCACCTCTTAAGAGAAATATGTTTTGAATGTCAAGAGAGAGAACTATAAAAACGGTGGTTTAAATTACCACCATTTCCCATTTAATGTCACTCATTAAAAAACATCTGCATCAAGAATCAGGGGTGATCATTATTTTCATGCAGTATGCAATTTAGAAGTTTCAGGTGACCATTCCATGAAATGTAATAAATCTTATGTGGCTGTGAGCAGTTGATATGGTTTATTTTAATGGCCACAGTTAAAGGTTTCATGGGATCAGGCCACAACCAAATCTCTTTACAATAATTCTTTAGGCTACTGCATAATTTATAGCCCTTATGCACTTTTCATGACCTAATTTACCTTCCTCTTAAAATATTTTGTAAAACCAGTGTTCCATTTATAATGATATATACCCCATTATAAAACATGCTCACTACTTTGTTACCAGAATAGCATTTTATGTGTGTAAACCAAGGGGCATTAGCATATGCCAGAATTATGCTCCCAACTTGGTGATATACGGAGCAGAATGGAATTATGAGCAATTCAGTTCCCACTGTCAAAAATACAAATGCAGTGAGAGTTTAATAACAAGCCTGCAAATAATGTTTCATAAGAAAAGTGTAGTTTTGTAAATGAGATTCCCAAAAAAGAGGAAAATCTAAAAGTGAGGTGATGGAGGGCAGAGGAAGCAGAGTGTGGATTTAGCTATGGTGTTTGTGATCTTATGCTCAGCGTACTTAACCACTCAGAAGGGAGAAGGAAAAAGGCAAATTCCATGAATTCACCATCAGTACTGCTCTGAGATGTGACAAAAGAAAAACACTGACAAGGCTGGGGTGGAAAGTTGCCATTTCCTGAAGGAAGATTCACCAAGAGCCATCATACTCACAAAACCAATTTGTTTTACTCTGTTTAACTAAAACATCAGCAAGTGTTTCTCTGTAAAGTGATTGCTATGGGCTCATTCAATTTCCTCCTACCCATTTCAACAGTATTTAACCATAGAACTTCCTTCCTGAAAAAATGGTCAGTCATTGGAACAGGCTGCTCAGGGAAGTGGTAGAGCCACCATGCCTGGAGGTGTTCAAGAAATGTGTAGATGTGGCACTCTGGGACATGATCTAGTGGTCATAGAGGTGTTGGGTATGAGGTTGGACTTGATGACCTTAGAGGTGTTTTCCAACCTTAATGATTCTACAATTCCACATACAATTCAAACAGGATTTTCTTCAACCTGACACTAAAACACTTCTTATGCCCAAACCACTAATGTACTCTAAGGGTACATAACGATAATTCAAGAGACAGTCAGTATGTACAGCTCTACAACTCCCTAGAGGGAAGTTGGAGCCATGTGAGGGTTGGTCTGTTCTCCAGGTAGCTAGTGGCAGGACAAGAGGAAATAGCCTCAAGTTGCTTTAGGAAGGAAGCTTTAGGTTGAACTTTAGGAATAACTGCCCCAGAAGGGTTGCCAAGGCCTGGAACAAGCTGCCCAAGGCAGCAGTTGAATCATCATCCCTGGAGGGGTTTCAAAGCCATGGAGAGGTGGTGCTGAGGTTTAGTGGTGACCTTGCAGTGCTGGATAACTAGTTGGCCTTCCATGAAGAAAACCTCTCACTCACTCAATCATGTAATATGCTGTCCTGGTAGGAAAAGTTGTGAGACATCATTTTCTCATGGTGCTGCAATATATAAAATGTTATATCACTTGCCATGTCATAATTCATTAAAACAACAGGGACTAAGTAGTATTTCCTTTTGCAAGATTATGTATACACACACTTACCTATGGTGCTTGCCTTGACGGAGATATCTGTGACAGCACTTTTCCCTTTTTTGGGGGTATAATCAAAATCTTGTTTGTTTCCCCCAAATACTCACACAACTAAGACACTGGAGATCTAGGCTATATTCACCCCCAGAAATGCACACTCTGAGCTATATTACCTAAAATATCTATGGGAAGCAAACATCAGCAACATCTTACAAAGGTGTTATATCTCTTTATTTACTACTTCATTTACTTAGGCTTTACAACACCAATGTTCCCTAGTAAACATACAGTGACATATTCCACCTGCTTCACTAATATCAATGGCTAGCTGTGATGATATTGTCAGTTAATATGTAACATCATACTGAAGAACCTGTGTGCTTACTCCCATTTTATATATCATGAAATGGAAATAAAGGAAATTTTACTGGGGTTCCAATAACTTTCCCATAATTGAATGGTTGGGTCAGAGTCAAGAACAGAATCCAAACTGCTTCATTTCCAATGTTAAATTTCAAGACCAGCCCCATGTTTTATCTTGGAGTGGTCTTTTTGGCAATCATAAGGAGTATAGTCTCTCTTTACCTATTGCAAAGCCAGCAAGGGGAAGATTTTCATTTTAAGGGATGGGAACATATTTATTCCCTCCCCAAAGGTATGTGCCCATCTTCTGACAGCAAGAAGATTCAGCCTGGCTATTCCCTTCCCTCTGAGGATCCCTGAAAAGCCGTCCTCACTTCAATTTACAGTTGCTTGCACCAATTCAATAACCCCATTCAAACTGATGACAGACACTATTATCTGCACACCAACTGCTCTGATACAACCAAAAGGCTGTACAACAGTAATCCAAGGATACATGCTCTGCTAAGTTAGATTTTAGCTCACATAACCTACTGCCTAGAAGCCACATTTCTGCTTCTCCTGAAGCCACATGCACAGAGAAATTCAAATCCCACCTGCAGCTGCACCACCAAGTAATGATTCCAGAATCATAGAATGGTAGGGGTTGGAAGGGATCTCTAGAGATTGTCAAGTCCAAGCCCTCTGCCCAAACAGGATCACCTAGGGCAGGTCACACAGAACACATCCAGATGGGTCTTGAAAGTCTCCAGAGATGGAGACTCCACAATCTCTCTGGGCAGCTTGCTCCAGGGGTCCAGCACCCTCAAAGTAAAGAACTGTTTCTTCCTGGTGGGGTAGGACTTGCTGTCTTCCAGTTTGCATCCATTGTCCCTTGTCCTATCACAGGCCACCATTGAAAAGAGCCTGGCCCCTTCTTCTTGACACTCACCCTTCAGGTATTTGTAAACATTAGTAAGATTCATAGAATAGTTTGGGTTTCCTCTCAGTCTCCAGTTCTACATAAAGCACAACATTTAACAAGCTTTCTGAAAACAAAACCAACGAACCAGCAAAACCCACAAAACCCCATTACCAAACAAAGCCCCAAACAAATAAAAGGAACCAAACAAAAAACCCCAAGCAACCTAAAAAAAAAAAAATCCTTTCCACCTGCACTTAAAATGCATTCTGATTTCTCCAGGCTTATTGAACACCAGGCTGCATATTGCACGTGGCAGTGATAAAATCAAACTGTCATTGCTACTGGAGACTGAGCACAGCTCATATATATCTTACCTTTTAAGCCCATGCTATCGAAGCTGTAGCACAAATAAAGATGAATAGTATCTCTTTCTAAGCCAGCACAAAACCACCCCTCAATCTAGAGGAAATGGCACAATACTTATCACTTTTTCACAGCATCCTGTTTAAGCTTTTAAATACCTTTTTCTTCTTCTCAGATTTCATTCAAGATTTTTTTTAGTTTTGTTAAATCCTTTCTGCCAAACTTGTTGGTTTAACCTCTCCCTATCAGTTTATGATTTCTATCAGCCTCTAACAGAGAAGCTACCTGTAACAGATCTGCTGTCAGCACAGACAGGCTGGAGAGCTGCTGTCACATTTTATATATAGGCAAGAGTTTTGCATTGCTGTGTAGAACAGAAAAGATTTAAACTGCTGAAAATTATTAAGGGCTTAAGTCCACCATCCCACTAAACATTAAACAAAATGAAATCAGTTTGATATATATATATAATTTTTTTCCCCTGTCATTTCAATCTCCTTAAATAAATAATTCTAGCTGTGACAACATGTATCAGTCTTGTAACATCACAGAAGGGATAACTGATCTACCTCCTGGGTCACTCGCTTCGATTCCAGTCCTCAGCACAGGCAAACTGCTGAGGTTTCTTTTACGTGCAAGGTATAGAGCAGGGGAAGAAGTCTTACATCCATTACTGTCAGGTTTTGCTGCTTCTGTACCCAGTTAGATTTTTTTTTTTATCATTTCTTTGGCTTTTCAGCAATGCTATTAAGCAGAATAAAAGCAAAATCCACTGGCAGACAGGAAGATTTGAATGCTTCTGGCATGGTATTTTGCCTTGGGCCAACAGCCGAGAACTATTGGAGTCCTACTTAGGCCCTATTTTGAAGGCTTAGAGAGCACATAAGCTTTGCAAGGGACTTCTGAACATGACAGTCCATGGGCTTTTGCCAAAATAAGATGAGTGGAAAAAAACCAGAGTGGGACAAGCTGAATGACTGCCTTCATCCAGTCTGACCTTCTGGGTCACACCTCTATTTGGTGTAAGGGTAAGCGATATCAAAAGCATCAGAAAATGTTTAGATGTCTGGTCCACCTCAAAATCACATGAAGTTTATCATGCATTTTACAGACCTCAAGTATCCACAAGCTGTAAATAGGTCTCTCCCATGCAGCAGAACCTTTCAAGACATCATGAAAATCTACGCTCTCCAGGGTAGCAGAATCCTTCGAGAGATAATGAAGACCTGAACAAAGCAGAGATGGAAGCACCACAGGTGTCCATTTCTGCTGGGTTTAGGTGAGCTGTTGAAACCTAGACCCACAAGAGTCCATCATACCTTCAGCCTTCTTGAAATCAGAACTTTATGTTTGTTTTTGTACAGATTTTGGTGACCTTCACAGCTGCTGATGGTCCCATTTGTCTAACAGAGCCTTGAGATCATAGAATCATAGAACGCATCAGGTTGGAAGGGATGTTTGAAGGTCATCTTGTCCAACCCTGCCACCTGTCCACAGTGAGCAAGGACATGTTAAACAAGATCAGGTTGCTCAGGGCCCCATCCAGTTTATATTGAATGTCTCCTGGGATGGGACCTCTACCACATCTCAGTGTAAACTGTTCCATTATTTCACTACCCTCATTGTGAAGAACTTCCTCCTTATGCCTAATGCAGCTTTCTTCTCCCTTGTCCACCCTTCAGACTACTCTTTGGCTTTTCAGAAAGCTGATACTCCTTGGAAATGTTGTATTTACCCATAACAGCACAAATTGTTTATCCAAATCTGAATGACAGTCTTAAGCAAACCCTTGGTGTACTTCTTTTTCATGACAGCTCAATGTCAAGAGAACAATGTCCCTACACCTGTCTGCTACATTTGTACTATGCAAAGGAAGCTGCAGGCAGTAGGGTAAATCTACAAGCAATTACTTATTTGCATGAAAATATATTAGATTTGTAAATGTTAACTGTGCCTGGTGGGCTTTGGAGAAGAAGGGGCATAATTCTAAATCAATAGTGAGATTGCATTATGTTTTATGGGGATTTTTTAAATTCTCTTTTGTTGTGTTTTCTATATATACATTTCCAGTCTCTGAACTATGTTATTTATGGTTACAGGTTGTTCGAGGAAAGCATTTCCAGTGGAAACTGAAAATATCAAGAATATGAAATTTCATCTCTTTAGAAACCATATAAAATAGAGGGGGCAGGAGGAAGTAATGTGTGGGAATGCTTTTCTTACCTACCCACCTAGAAAGGTGAGGAACACTTATCTGGCATGGAGGTACAGTGGGTGACAAGGTCAGCTAGACCATGTAGGGACTTCCTGGCTCTAGAAAATGGGTCTAGGAAATGGTGGTCAGCTGAACTTTTACTTTTTGCAAGTTATCATCCAGTTTGAAAAGGCTTCAAGCTGAATATTCTTCTGTTCAGAGTCCAAACAGCACTATTGAACATGACAAAGCCAGACAGAAAACAAGCAGGACCTTTCATAAACATGATTCAACAGGAAGACAAATCCTACCAGTTGTCTACTTCAAGTAAGACAATCAGGTCTGATCACAGCAGAACAAGTATGGGTTAGAAAAGCATTTGGGTTTAGAGACCACATAGAGGGACACAGGGCTACACTTAGATCTTGCCATCTCCAAACTCCTTTGGCTTGTGTATTGACACAACCCACAGTGAGCAGAGACATCTAATATGAACTTTTGGTTTAATGTTGATCTTCCAGCCAGTATTTCTCCCAGAGATTTTAGTGTTGCTTAGTTAACAGTTTGCACCCACAACCATAACTGGAACCACACTCCAGTTAAGCAGGGCACAACTTCAGGACAAATGGAAGAAATCCATGTAAGATAGAGTTTGTCTCCTTTTTCCTGAGGGTGAAGGAGGAGTGGAGAGGGAATGAGAGTGAAAGAGCAGATAGTAGGGAAGTCATAGATGATAGTGGTGGATGAATGCAACCTGTGTATCACAAAAGTTGATTTTAGAGAATGAAAATTACCAATGTGGAAAATCCCCCCTGGTGATGGGATTTCTCCCATTATTTCCTTATCAGGCCACTCTGTTGAGTGCCTGCATCTTCTCTCTGCTTTATTGCTACAAGTTCTACTGCAAAGTTGCCACACCTACTAAAAAAGGCAGGGGGGTAGGGGTGTGGGGGGAATCACAGACTTTTCTCTCTCTTTCTGTCAGTAATTCTGAATGGGTTTGAAACTCATAAAGCAGCAAGTCCTCAGCAGAACCAGCACCACTGAGTGCATGTAGCCCATGCTGCCAGGGATTTGTTCTGATCAGGTAAGAAATAACTTCCCTATCATTCCATTCTTGCTTGTAGACCAGAAGCTGGATGTATTAAAAGCAAAAGTGCCTTTATTACCTGCTCATCTCTCACTCCCATGTGCTTTTGCTTCTCACAGAGGAGAAGATTACTTCTTTCAAGCTGTTCTTCCCCACTTTTGTTCTCTGCTGAGCTACTGCTTGTCAACACATTTATCCGTTTGCTGCTTTCAGCCAACTTATAAACCTCCCCCCAAAAAAATAAAAGGCAGGTTATAAAAAGAGGAGGAGAAGCTTCACTTTTGGCACTCTATTTGTGTAGCTGAAGAAAGAAAAATTATCAACTGCTAAGTGATCTGCTTCTTCAAATAAAGGGATAAATAGAAGCATTGACATGAATCATGGGCAAAGTGACACCTAGAGACATGAAAATTTGGCCCATCTGCTGCCTGCATTGGTTTCAGCTGAGGATGGCTGCACACCTCTATATAAAGGGATTGTCTGTTCTGCAGGATAGACGTCTCCTTAAGTTCAAGGTTTACATTAGGTAAACCACCGAGATCTTGCATGGCTCAGAGAGAACAGTTTCCAACCTCAGGAAGATTCATCTTCATGACCACTACAGCTTAAACTTGTCTGTGCGACATTAGACACCACCAAAACTATAGGGAAAATCACAAAATCCCAGCATAGTGGCACTTGCAAATGACCTCTGGAAATCACCCAGTCCAACACTCCTGCTATAGCAGGGTGACCCACAGCAGCTTGCCCTGGAGCACAATGTCCAGGTGAGTTTGGAGTCTCTCCAGAGGAGGAGACCCTACAACCTCTCTGAACAGCCTGATCCAGGGCTCCAAAGAACTTTCTCCTCTTGTTCAGATGGAACCTCCTAGTTTGTCCTGTCACTGGGCATCACTGAGAAGAGCCTGGACCCATTCTTTTGCCTCACCCCCTGAAAATCCCCACTCAGGCTGCTCTTCTCCAGGGTGAACAGGCCCAGGTCTCCCAGCTTTCCCTTCTCACAGAAATGCTCCAGTCTTCTCAGCATCTTTCCCAAATGACTTTCATTGGTAGTCAGTCTTACAGCATCAGCCTTTGTCTTGAGGTTCTCCAACAGGTTCACTGAGTTTCTCTCTCACTTTCAAAAACCTTTGGCAGTGTTGCTGAGTCAGGCTAAGAAACTTCGGCAAAACCAAGTGTTCATATTTCATAGTCATTAGTTAACACTAATGATAATTTAGCAGTCCCTTGGCAAGACACCCTTCTCCCATAATCTGCAACTTACACCTACAGCTCTCCTCTCACCATCTCCCCTCCTTCTCTCTCTTCCCACACTCAACTGTGTTCCTGCTTCTTTCTCTCGTTGCTGTGTGCTCCTGACAGGCACTATGGATACGCTTGGATTTGTACAGTTTAGACAACCTTGTTAAATCAAAACAAATCACTTCCTACAGTCAAAGACCCACTTCATTGAAATAAACACTGAAGTATTTTCCTGCTATGTAGACTGGTAGCCACAGCACTCTCAATGTCATCATTTGCATTAGGAGCCTCTCTTGATGAGCTTAAGCTTCTCTCTCTCCAGGGCACCATGATGAGATGAAGAGGAGATGTTTTGTAAGTGGGCAAAAAATCCCACCCCTCAGAACCCCAAATGATATTTCCAGGCTTGCAGTAGAGTTTCTAGGAGTTCATATTTTCACTTTAGTTCAGTTGCTCTTATTTGATTTCAGCTGATTTGTTAATCTTTAATTAAGACCTCTTGGGCAAAAGCAATAGAGAGAGCAAGAACACATGTTTAAATAGATAAGAGAAACTAATACAAAGGCTAGAATATTGATTGCTGAAGTTTTAATTAGTTTGATATTGATGGAAATAGTGCTTGGAGAATTGACAAGCAAGTGCTCTTTTCTAGAAGGCTGTTTTGGGCTGCTTTCAGGATGGAACTGTACAGAAGGTGTTATAAAGCAAAGGGTACTCCAGCTTACAGTGATGACTTCACAAGGAGACAAGTCTGAGTCACAACAGCCCCCTGCAATGCCAAAGGTTTGGGGAAGAGTGGTTGGAAAGCTGCCCAGTAGAAAAGGATATGGAGGTGTTGGTTGACAGTTGGCTGAAAATGAGCTGGTGTGTGGCCAGGTGTCCAAGAAGGCCAACAGCATCCTGACTTGGCTCAGCAATAGTGAGGCCAGCAGGGCCAGGGAAGTGATTGTCCCTATGTACTCAGCACTGGTGAGGATGCATCTCAAATACTTGCTTCAATTTTGGGCCCTCAATCCAAGAAGGGCATTGAGAGGCTGGAGCAGGTCCAGAGAAGGGCAGCAAAGCTGGTGAAAGGTCTGGAGAACAGGCCTAGTGAGGAGCAGCTGAGGGAACTGTGGTAATTTAGTCTGGAGAAAAGGGGCTGAAGGGAGACCATATAACCTCTCTACAACTCGCTGAAGGGAGTTAGGAGTGAGGTGGGGGTTAGTCTCTTCTCCCAAGTAAAAGGGATTCACTCCCTAGAGGGACTGAAAATCTGTGTCAATGTGGTGCTGTGGGACATGATTCAGTGGTGATCAAGCAGTGATGGTTGATGGTTGAACTTGATGATTTCAATGCTCTCTTCTATGATTCTACAGACTGAGCTCTAATCAATGTAGCACATCATTTCAATATTGTCTTGCCAGGCTACCCAACACACACTGAGCAGACACCACCATCATCATCTTTAATGCAATATTTATCAAGGAGCTGTATTTTTCAAAGCACAGTATTCACTGATGTCTTGTGTCTGGCTGAACTTCAGCAGGCTGATGTTGTCTATATTTCAAGGAGAATGTCAGCATTATGAAATAGTGCAGAATGTTAATTCTCTCCTTTTAATTAATCTTCGGTTGCTTGCGGTACGTGCTGTTCATCATTTCCAACTGTCACCTCTGAAACTCTTATCAGGAGATGGAGAGCTTCTTTCTCAGGGCTAGATACATTCACTTTCTACTTGGCTTGCTTAGAATAACTCTGAATGTGTAGTTCAAAACTTGTCCTGAGAAACAACCCAGCAAAATGCCGGTATACCGCTTACCTCCTCCAAACACAGCATTTTGAGACATAAATGATGAATAGAGTTTGCAGTGACACTCAGTACCAGGGTGAAACTCACCCCTCATGATGAATTGGCTGGCAGGAGCTCTTGGAAAATTTTCTGTGATGGTTATCATCAAGTGTCCTTCCCTTTCTTGTGCTTTCTGCATCCCAGCATGAATCCTGGCACAGTTACGGGATAAGGTCAAGCAGATTTAAATACCCTTTGGCCTTGAGTTCTGTGTTCCTCCTTACATAAAGTATAGTTATCAGAATAGCTGCTCTAAACCATTTTGTAACCCTGATTATTGCCAAGCAAACCAGACAGAACATGGAACAAACTATATTAGGAATTTCCTCTCTTTCTATGGATTTAAATATTCCCAGCTATTTATCTGTCACAGCACAGAGCTTTAGGGAAGGTCAGGGAGCCCCAGGCAAGTCTGGTGTAGGGCTACTACACTAAAGGCAACATCCTGTGCACGATACAGGCATAGGCATGTTAATGAATCTACCAGGAGGGTTGGTTTCATAGATGGTTGAAGAAATTTGACCAAGTTCTAGGAAGAACACATACTCAACCAAATTTAGGATTGTCACAAAAGTTGTCACAGAACGGCTTGAGTTGGAAGGCACCTTAAAGATCATCTACTTCCAACACCCCTGTCATGGGCAGGGATACCTGCCACTAGATCAGGTTGCTCAAAGCCTCATCCAGACTGGGCTTGAACACCTCCAGGGAGGGCACACCCACAACTTCTCTGGGCAACCAGTTCCAGTGCCTCACCACTCTCATAGTATAGTCCTTTCCAACCTGTATTCTTTGCCTGCATTAATTAACAAAATGTTAATGTGCCAATGTCTATCCTTCTGAGTATGTACTCAAAATGTTAATCATTCACTTACAGTTCTGTGGTTTTAACTTGCTAAATTCCCCAAAGTCTCCTTCTACCCATTGTCTGCTCAAAGAATGTTCTTCCCCTCAGTATTTATGAAACAATATGTGGCAGACAAGGAAAACCAAAAGGGACCAGTGAGAAGTTAAATCAGAATAGGTGAAGGGTGTAGGAGCTGTCAGCAGCAAACTAAAACAGTAATTGAATCTTAAAAGCTCAGTGCTACAGTAATAACTGATAATAAAATGTTCTTTTAGTTGTCTCAGTAGTCTAAATTTTAGCTAATCTAGTTTGATTTCAATAGCCTTAAAAATAGAAACTTAAAATAGAGTTCAGAATAAGCAACATGTTAAACAGCAACATTCATGAACTGCCAAAGAACTGCAGAGGATGGTATGGATTGACATGCACTCAGTAATTTTCAGACAAAAGATTACAGACTACAAACTGCTCATGTTGAGAGCCTCTGAACCTATCACTGAAATGTAATTTGATTTCCTCTTCTTGTGCACGTCTCGCTTTACTTGTAAGCTGGGGACACTGAAAACCTTAACAGGATTTCTTGATGTCTGGTCTTTAAGGAGGATGAGGGCAACTGTGTCTTAGGAACATCATGGGACACCTGGACAATATCTCAGGTGAGACTGAGGGGCTGGAACAGATCCAGAGAAGGGCAACAAAGCTGGTGAAAGGTCTGGAAAAAAAGTCTTGTGAGAAGAGCTGAAGCAGCTGAGGGAACTAGGATTGTTCAGCCTGGAAGAAAGGAGTCTGAGGGGAGACCTTCTGGCTCTCCACAACTCCCTGAAAGGAGGCTGGAGACAGGTGGGGATCTATCTGTTCTCCCAAGGAACAAGCAATATGAAAAGAGGAAATGGCCTCAAGTTGTGCCAGGAGAGGTTTAAGTTGAACATTAAGAAAAATTTCTTCCCTGAAAGGGTTGTCAAACCCTGGCCCAGGCTGCCAAGGGCAGTGGTGGAGTCCCTACCCCTAGAGGGATTAAAGATCTGGTGCTGAGGGACATGGTTTAGTGGTGCCTTGGCAGAGCTGAGTTAACAGTTGGACTCAATTATCTTTAAGGTTTCTTCTAACCAACACAATTGTATGACACAAGCTGTAACACCCATCGCACAGCTACAACTAAAACAGCAGTTAGTCCAGCAGAGAGGGCTTCGCTCTGCCAGTGGGTGGTTGTCTGGCACTTCATGGATGGACTGGCCAGATCTAATTGAACTGCTTGAGTAGACGCACAACATTTTGCAGGATCGATGCCCATGTGCCAAGCTACGAATGCATTGCTGGGTGTTGCTTAGCAACCCTGTCTCTTTGCAGTGTGGGCACGCTGACACGACTAATGGTCACAGTATCTCCTGGCTTCATCACATAAGGCTGCTTTGCAGAAGAATAAACACCATTTTCATCTCTGACTGGGTTTTCAAATATCCATAAAAATTCATAAACCCACACATTCCTATGTGCTGGATTTGACACAGTTGGGGAAGTTTACACTTCTTTGAGTGCGTTCTGAGAAAAAGGAAAACGTGGAACACCACCTCTAAAGGTCTGAGGCATTGCTCTGAAGATAACACCATTCAGTATCCCATAATTACTGCCTTTCAGGAATTTTATGTCAAGGCCCTATGAAAAAACTGCAACCTGAGCAATCCAGAACCTTGACATGGATTCCAAAGATACAGCTCAGTAATTCTTGGCATCAGGCTCATTCCCAGTGAAGAAGGTGCTGCATGGAACTCCCACTCTCATTGCCATCAGCAGGACACTAATGGTTACTCAAGTGCAATCCTGACAGATAAATGCTGTTGCAATTCCAACACAAGGAATGTCTGTCAGTTCTATCCACACAGCTGGAATTCATCAATATCTGTTGCAAAAACAGGTAAGAAAAGGCAATTTATACAAAGTGTGCTTCCTAAACTTGCATTTTAAACTTCATTATACTAATCAAAATGAGGGGGGAGGGAAATGATACAAGTTGCCTTTGGTAAAGATTTAAGGCACCGCACCATCACAACACCTTCTCAGGCTCCACTGGCAGCTGCCATCACCACAATCTCCTCAAAGAGATTTTTTTCCCCCCGTTAAGAGCACAATCTAGGGGTAGTGCATCACAACTAGACTTTGCCAGAGAACAGCTTTCATGTTGCACTCAAACCTGGATGTCTACTACTGAAACAGAAACCTGAGATTAAAGGCTAAACCAACACAGACACCAATGAGGAAAGCCTGACCCCCTTGAGAGAGCTTGAATTAAGGTTCACTTCATAGCCAGGTCCTGCTCCTTTTTGTTTCAAAGGCTTGAAACCAGGTACAGAATGAAATATTTCAGTAGGTACATTTTCTGTCCTCAAAACTCTAAGACAGGTATAATTACATATATAGAATTATATATATATTGTATAACAACATACAGGGCATGATTTTATACATCAAATAAAAAACAGCCACAATGAATTCAAGAAGTTATTGAAATATTATTGGTGGGAAGAGATATATATTTTGGTGTAATAACTTGAATTAAATAGCAGAAAGAGAATGAACTGCACCTCAGTCAACCTTTTGGTTACTGGTTTCTAAGTGTGGTTTGAAGTGTAGTCCCACTCCTAATATCTTGTGAGAACACATGAAGAGAACAAAAGGAAAATGAGGGGGGATAAGGGGGGGGGGGGGGGGGGGTGGGACGGGACCTAGGGCTTTGTTTCTTCTCCCTTCACTCATTAACCACAGCAGCTAAACAGGAACAAGCCCCCAAAACACTGACCCTCAGTTCCACCCTAAGAGGATTAGGCATCAGTTATGAAGGACACTTGGAATACCAGTCATGCAAGAAAACCAAGCACCAAGTGCTGATCCAATTAAAATACCAATGAGAAACCCAATTAATTACAATACCAATTAAAAACTATGAAACAAGTTGCCATTAGATTACCAGTTCCAAGCAGATCACCATTTAAAGTGTGTCTCTCAGAGCAAGGACTTGGAATTCCAGGTAAAACAAAACCACATATTACCAAAACACCAAGGTAAAAAAGGAAATGTGTTAATTTTACTGACATACACAAAAACCCACACCTTGTTTTGGCTGCATGGTATCCAGCTTTGAGCACCATGCCTCCCTTAGTGCAGGCAGTTTCTGAAATTCAGGGAAGGTTTGCACAGCCAGGGGCCGCTTCTAGCAGGGAGAAGCTCATGGGGACAGTTCCTGCCAAGAGATGATATGCACAAAGGCTCTGCCTTAGACTTCTACTGTGCAGACCAAGGTCCTTGCCACAGCTTGTGCCCCACCTTGAGAGGCAGAAAATCAGAGGTGGCACCTATGGGGAGAAGCAGAAAGGACAAGTTACCCTTAACCACCCAAGAAAGAATTGCATCCTGTGGACAGCATTTTCAGGAGAAAGCTGAGGGATCATGAGGGTCACCATTTCTTCCACGGCTGGTGTCACTTCAGGACTCTCTTCTACCTTCAATCCAAATCCATGTGTTCATGAATTCAGCTACAGAATCCAGCTCCTGAATCCATTTCACATCTGCCACTGAGTCCAGTCTGAGAGTTCCCAATTCCTGTCCCCAGCATCAGTGGTGACAATGGCAACATCATTGTCATCAGCGGTTGGGTCTCTATTTTATTAGGTTGATCTCATTTCTATTCCTGATGGTTCAGTTTCTCTCCCAACCAGTCAGTCTCTCTCTTCTTCCCTTTGGGAAGCAAAGGGGTTCATAGAAAGACCCTGTCACTCATATAGTGGCTGGCCCAGCCCTAACCCTTCACATATGAAAATATTTCATTCAATTACATTTGTATTTTCTAATTTCTCATTGAATTTTGAGGTGTCCGTCTTCCAGAGACCAGAAGTGCTACATTTCAGATAGTTCTGAGAACAGATTGTCCATACACATTCCAGTTGATAGTTGGTTGTAAGTGGAAGGTTTGCTGTTTTACTGCTCCTTTATTTCCTCCTTATTTCTTTTATTTTAGTGCAGAATTATATGCAGAGCATCCTGCATCTCTGCAGCACTGAAAACACAGATAACACTGGACAAACAAACAATTCTTCATAGCCATGGCCCTGGATTCAAAAGGTCACTTTTCCAGACATGAACTGAAAGCTCTTGTACCAGTAGAATGCACCCAGTTCATGCCCTCAGTCCCTTACAGAAGGCACAAATAGAAATGTTCAGTGAGCCAGATCATGACATTAGTGTACATGACCCTTGCTTTTTCTCCTCAACCATTTTGGTAGACAGGAATATTTTTCTCCTGTTCCAGGCTACTAGACAGCTCAGGGGCACACAAAGTAGGACAGTGGAACATTTCCATGTTCATGAAACACCCAAAGAAATTATGTTCCATCAAGTCTCTCAGTTTCCATAAGTCCATGAAGCACATTTTTAGAGCCTGGTCACAACATATATTCGCAGGCACGTACGGCCAAGGTCTCCCTAATACCCCACTGCCACTGGGATGCCCATGGCTGAATAACCAAGTTTTCACTTTGTTTGCCATGCTGTAAAAAGACATAGTTAATAAACTGAAACAAGCTTTAAATTTGCTGTGCATGGCACAGTGACAGCTGTACAAAGAAGAAGTTCTATACAGAGACAGTGATTGCCCATTGGAATGAGCTGCCTGGGGAGGTGGTAGAGTCGCCATCATTGGTTGATGGGTTGGACGTGATGATCTTGAAGGTCCCTTCCAACCTGGTTTATTCTATCCTATTCTATTCTAAAACAGTTGTCTTTCAGAAGTTGAAAATTATGTTGATCTCTATTGACAGATTTTGTTCCTTATGCACTTGGGAATATTCTCTGCTGATCCCAATGCAGAGCAGATTCTATTACAATGACAGAAAGAAAGAAAATCACATCCCTACCCTTAGATCCCCAGCGGTACAACTATTAACCTCCGCGACAACTTTTAAAGAGCAGTTCAGTGGATAGAAAACAGCAGATTTTGGCCAGTAATGCAGAGCTGAACGGAAAATGACCTCCTTGTGGCAGAGTCAGATGGGATGGGCAGAGCCCTCAGCTCAGAAAATGGATGAGAACACACTTCCCAGCAGGGCCTGTTGTGACAGGACAAGGGGTGATGGCTTAAACTAAAAGAGGGAGATTTAGACCAGAGAGAAGGAGGAAATATTTTTGATGAGACACTGGCCCAGGTTGCCTGAAGAGGTGGTAAATGCCCCATCCCTGGAACTATTTCACATCAGGTTCCCTGGGGCTCTGAGCAACCTCATCTATTGTCCCTGCTGACTGCAGGAGATAGGACTAGATGACCTTTAAAGATCCCTTTAGACCTAAACCATTTTGTGGAGTTCAGCAAGGGCTTAAAAGGAGTGTCTGCCATGCTCTATTGGATTGCCCAGGGGCCACACTGATTCAGACCTTTCTACACATGATAAGCCATCCCCATCAGGCTAATAAAGCCCTCCTTAGGATACATGCAAGGTCTGCATTTCTCCAAATGAACTGAGATGGGAGATCTTTAAAGCAAAATGAATGTATTAGATTTGCATCTTCTGATTCCTTTCCTCATGGAGATTAAACCTCCATACTTTAATTCATTTTGCAAATATAACATACCAAGGATGTGAGTTTGACCCACACAACAACTGAAGGAGGAAGACTGGAGACCTAAAGTCCTCTTCCTCCTGCAGGCTGAAAGGAAAATAGGCCCATATTGCCCCAGGTTAGAGTGGTTCAGACTAAGAATCAGTTTCATAAAGGGAACTACGGATTATTTTAAAACTTTGTATGTGACATGATCCAAAGAGTTGTTCTCCTCACTGCACAAGCACCAGAAAGGCAGCAGGAGGGATTTCTCCTCACTCAGAAGCATGTGCCCAGTGACGGGGGGAAACTTCACACTGTGGAAACTATTACTTCATATAGAATAGAATAAACCAGGTTGGAAGAGGCCTTCAAGATTATCACATCCAACCCATCAACCAATCCAATCCACCTAAACAACTAAACCATGGCACCAAGCACCCCATCAAGTCTCTTCCTGAACACCTCCAATGATTGTGACTCCACCACCTCCCCAGGCAGCACATTCCAATGGGCAATCACTCTCTCCCTGTGTAGAATTTCTTCCTAACCTCCAGCCTAAACCTCCCCTGGCACACCCTGAGACTGTGTCCTCTTGTTCTGGTGCTGCCTGCCTGGGAGAAGAGACCAACATCCGCTTGTGTACAACCTCCCTTCAGGTAGTTGTAGAAAGCAATAAGGTCACCCCTGAGCCTCCTCCTCTCCTCCAGGATAAGCAACCCCAGCTCCCTCAGCCTCTCCTCATAGGGCTTGTGTTCCAAACCCCTCACCAACTTCGTTGCCCTTCTCTGGACTCATTCCAGCAAGTCAACCTCCTTCCTAAACTGAGGGGCCCAGAACTGGACACAGTACTTGAGGTGCGGCCTAACCAGTGCAGTGTACAGGGGCAGAATGACCTCCCTGCTCCTGCTGGCCACACTGTTCCTGATGCAGACCAGGATGCCATTGGCCCTCTTGGCTGCCTGGGCACACTGCAGGCTCATGTTCAGCCTACCATCAACCAGCACCCCCAGGTCCCTCTCAGCCTGACTGCTCTCCAGCCACTCTGACCCCAGCCTGTAGCACTGCATGGGGTTGTTGTGGCCAATGTGCAGAACCCGGCACTTGGATGTGTTAAATCTCAGGCCCTTGGACTCTGCCCATCTGCCCAGCCTGTCGAGGTCCCTCTGCAGAGCCTCTCTACCCTCCAGCAGATCAACTCCTGCCCCCAGCTTGGTGTCGTCAGCAAATTTACTGATGATGGACTCAATGCCCTCATCCAGATCATCAATAAAGATGTTAAAGAGGATGGAGACCAGCACTGATCCCTGGGGCACACCACTGGTGACTGGCTGCCAGCTGGATGTGGCACCATTCACCACCACCCTCTGGGCTCGGCCCTCCAGCCAGTTCCTAACCCATCGCAGTGTGCTCCCATCCAAGCCATGGGCTGACAGCTTGGCCAGGAGTTTGCTGTGGGGGACGGTGTCAAAGGCCTTGCTGAGGTCCAGGTAGGCTACATCCACAGGCCTCCCCACATCCACCAGGCAGTCACCTGATCATAGAAGGAGATCAGGTTGGTCAGGCAGGACCTGCCCTTCCTGAATCCATGCTGGCTGGGCCTGATCCCTTGGCCATCCTGTACGCGCTGTGTGACTGCACTCAAGATGACCTGTTCCATCATCTTGCCTGGCACTGAGGTCAGGCTAACAGGCCTGTTATTCCCTGGCTCATCCAACCGGCCCTTCTTGTGGATGGGCATCACATTGGCCAGCTTCCAGTCTTCTGGGACCTCTCCAGTGAGCCAGGACTGCTGAAAAATGATGGAGAGTGGCTTGGCCAGCTCATCTGCCAGCTCTCTCAGCACCCTAGGATGGATCCCATCCGGTCCCATGGATTTGTGGGGATCCAAGCGGCTGAGGAGATCTCTAATTATCCCCTCCTCCTGGAACAGAGGTAAACTATGCAGCTTCCTGGCTCCTTCTGCCAGCTCTGCAGGCCAGCTGTCTGCAAGACATTCTGTCCTGCTAGTAAAAATTGAGGTGTTAAGTACCTCTGCCTTTTCCTCATCCTTTATTACAACGTTTCCTTCCGTGTCAACCAAGGAGTGGAGGTTGTCCCTGCCCTTCCTCTTGCTATTCATGTATTTGTAGAAGGACTTTTTGTTGTCCTTCACAGCAGAGGCCAGTTTAAGCTCCAAATATGCTTTTTCCTCCCTAATTTTCTTCCTACAAGACCTAGTAACATCCTTAAAGATTCCGTGGGTTGCCTCACCTTTCTTCCAAAGATGATACACCCTCTTTTTTAGCCTTAGTTCTTTTAGAAGTTCATTGCCCAACCAGGCTGGCTGTCTGCCCCGGCAGCTCATCTTCCAGTGCATTGGCACAGCCTGTTCCTGTGCCTTCAAGAGTTCTTCCTTGAAGCAGGTCCAGCTCTCCTGGACCCCTTTATTTTTAAGGGCTTTATCCCAAGGAACCCTCTGAGTTAGTTCCTTGAGCAACCTGAAGTCTGCCCTCCAGAAGTCCAGAGTGGAGGTCTTCTTGCTGCCCCTCTTAGCTTGACCGAATACCGAGAATTCAATTATCTCATGGTCGCTGGCCCCTAAACAGCCTCCGACCACCACATCACCCACCAGCCCTTCCCTGTTGGTGAAGAAGAGGTCAAGCAAAGCCTTACCCCTGGTAGGCTCACGCAGCACCTGGGATAAGAAGCTGTCTTCCATGCACTCTAAGAACCTCCTGGACTGCCTCCTCTCTGCTGTGTTGAGATCCCAGCAGATGTCAGGCAGGTTGAAGTCGCCCATGAGAACAAGGTCAGGCGATCTTGAGACAGCCTTAAGCTGCCTATAGAATGCTTCATCAACATCTTCCTCCTGGTTGGGTGGTCTATAACAGACTCCAACCAGGATGTCTGCCCTGCCGGTCTTCCCTCTAATTCTTACCCACAAGCACTCAACCTGATCATCCCTGATCTCCAGCTCAATGGCATCTAGTGCCTCCCTGATGTATACATAGAATACATAGAATACATAGAATAAACCAGGTTGGAAGAGACCTTCAAGATCATCGCGTCCAACCCATCAACCAATCCAACACCGCCCAAGCAACTAACCCACGGCACCAAGCACCCTGTCAAGTCTTCTCCTAAAAACCTCCAGTGATGGCGACTCCACCACCTCCCCAGGCAGCCCATTCCAATGGGCAATCACTCTTTCTGTATAGAACTTTTTTCTAACATCCAGCCTGAACCTCCCCTGGCGCAGCCTGAGACTGTGTCCTCTTGTTCTGGTACTGCTTGCCTGGGAGAAGAGACCAACATCCGTCTGTCTACAACCTCCCTTCAGGTAGTTGTAGAGAGGGCCACCCCTCCACCCCTTCTTCCTTGCCTGTCTCTCCTGAAGAGCCTGTAGCCGTCAATTGCAGTGCTCCAGTCATGCGAGTCGTCCCACCATGTCTCTGTGATGGCAACTACATCATAACTTTCCTGCTGCAACAAGGCTTCCAGCTCCTCTTGTTTGTTACCCACGCTTTGTGCATTAGTGTACACACACTGCAGTTGGGCTGCTGGTAGCACCTCTGGCTATAGCTTATCACCCCCAGACTCCTGCCTGAGGGGACTAGTTTCAGCCCCTTCCCCCTTCGAAACTAGTTTAAAGCCCTGTCAATGAGACCTGCCAATTCCCTTCCTAGAATCTCCTTACCTTTGGGAGACAGGCCATTCTCATATACTGTGACCTTTCCCCTCCTCTGGGACAGATGTGCTCCATCTGTTGCCAGCAAAAAAATCCAAGGTTCTGAAATACTGCTGGCTTTGGCTGATCCCAGCATTCTGGAGGCAGAGACTTACCTAAGCCGCTCTTTTGTTAGGAATGTGCTGGGGCTGGCAAGGGGAAGGGATGGATTTATTTTCATCCTGAACTGATGTAAATCTCTAATTAAAATATTAATTGTTTAAGGTTTCCGATCATATATTGGCTAGAGACTGATGAAAGCTGACTTGCTGAGAGCTGAACCTGTGCAAAAAAAGCCACAGGCTGGTGGGCAGACAGCAGTGTGTGAGCACAACTGGTCCCAGCAGCTTGATGAGGTCAAGAAAATGCCTTTATCCATAGCTATAACACATACAGTGCAGCATTGCAGCCACAGCTCCCAAAGATACTGACTCTACCACCATGGAATATGTCACACTGAGTTATCCCCAGCCCAAGGACATGGATACAGCTATATTAAAACAACACAATTCCCATTTCCTCTAGCCTGGTGTTCTCAGCTCCATGCTTCACCGAGCACAGCTCTAATGCTGCACACAATATCCTCCATTGCCTCGTGGATTTCTCCCTCCCTCTTTTTCCCTTTTATTCTTCAGCCTCCCTTCTCTCACTGCCCCCAGTGTCAGTTCCAGGACAGACTTGGCTGCTGAATCAACTCAGCCTCTCCTGGCTTACCTATTCTGAGTGATTCAGTGCCTTCCCCTTATGTGTTGTGTGCATTACTCCCTGTCCCTCCAGTTTTATCACCATGCACTGAATCATACTGCAACATGCAGGGTTAAACTGAGTAAGATAATCAATAGTCAAACAATGCCAGCACCATCCTCAACCCCCTCAAATCACCACAGGTCTTCTCTACTTATCAGAGAAAGAAAAGGCTTGAGTTTTGTCTGAGTTTCTAAGCCATCAAAAAGTTATAAATTAAATATAGTTTTAGCATCTTTCTTCACACAAAGCCAGCCCATCAATAAATACAGATTCATAGAGATGTTTTGATTGAGAAAGACCTCCAGGATCATCGAGTCCAACTGTCAACACCACCACAGCCACTAACCCATACTAATATACACCTGGAGAGGTTCAAAACAATGTATAGACATGGCACTTTGGGGCATAGCTTAGTGGGTATGGTGGTATTGGGTTGATAGTTGTACCTGATGATCTTGAAGTTCTTCTCCAGTCAAAACAATTACCTGATTCTCTGATTCTATACTCATTAAAACTGCATGGTGCAATTTTCTCATTATGTGCAGCAAACATCCTTCATACAATTACTGGAGACTATTACAGCAAATTATTTATTTAATTCTAAAGAGGAGACCTGTGAGTAAAAGGAGACCCCACTCAATAAATAACCAGAGATCATGATTACTTCAAACACATCCTGTGGGACCCATTTAATCATCCTTTCATGACCTCAGAGGAGATAATGCTAAGAAAATGGACCTTGTGTTATCCTAGAGAAACACCACATCCAACTCCTTTCCACTTTCCTCCAATTCCCCTGAGGAAAGCCCTCAAGATACTCAATAATCCAACAAATGCTACTTTATCCTGCCTTATTTCTTCCTGAAGTTGATGGAGAAAATAATTTGAATCCTCAAGGATAAATCCTGGTAGGGAGGTAGTGAACATCTTCATGTAGTGGGAGTAGCTTGGCCAAAACAACTCTCAGTGTGTGGAGCAGTTAAGGGTTAGTCATCAGTGTCCCCACGCACGGTGTAAAATACAACAGTAATGACTGTGTGCAAAAGGTGTGAGTGTGTGTTTAGAATCTGAGAATCATTTTGCTTGGAAGAGATCTTTAACATCATCAAGTCCAGTCATTAACCCAGAACTGCCAGGTCACCACTAAATCATGTCCCTCTACATCTACACACATCTACAGAGCTTTTAAATCCCTCCAGGTATGGGGACTCTACTACTGCCCAAGGCAGCCTGGGCCAGGGCTTGACAATGCTTTTTGGGAAGAAATTGTTCCTGATGTCCAACCTAATCCTCCCCTGGTGCAGCTTGAGGCTGTTTCCTCTTTTTCTGTCACTTGTTACTTGGGAGCAGAAACTGCTTCCCACCTGGCTCCTGCCCCTTTTCAGGAAGCTGTAGAGAGTGAAAAGGTCTCCCCTCAGCCTACTTTTCTCCAGGCTGAACAGTTCCCTGTAGACTTTTCACCAGCTTCATTGCCCAACAATTTCCACCTCAGGATGGAGAATAAAAGCAAACATCAGGGATCAGGGCAGCAACCAAACATTCAAAGGGAAATCTTCACCTTGCACATCAGAAAGAAAAAGTACTTCTAAAGCAAGTGTGAAAATCCAGGCAGAAAACTTTACTCTATGGAAGTGTCAATAATTCCCTTCTTCCCTGACTTCTGGGATTACCAAATCTGACCTCAGAGAGCAAATTTTTGTATGATAGCTTCAGTTTTTGACAGTGTGTGAAAATGTCAAAACGTAGGCAATTATGCAGTCTTACATCAGCAAATCCTTTTTGTCCCAAGGCTGCCCTGAAGGTAAGAAATCAGTGCCACATCCTCACTGGACTGCAGATAAGACTAAAGTCTGTGATTGCTCCAGCTCCTGGCTTTGGAGTACCTCGTCACTATGCCAGTGTGTAGAAGAATAGCTGATGAAAGCTCATGTTGGTCTTCCACCTGGAAATTATGCTCTGAGAGCATCTGAACTAGAATAACCCACATCATGAATGCAAAAGCCACTTCACATTTACAGAGGCGATATCATAGAATCCCAGCAAGGTAGGTGCTGCAGGGGATCTCTGGAGATCACCTAGTCCAAACCACTGCTAAAGCTGGGTTACCCACAGCAGCTTGCCCAGCATCACAGTGTCCTGGTGGGATTTGAAAGTAGAGAGGGACACTCCACAACCTCTCTGGACAGTTTGCTCCAAGACTCCAGCACCCTCACAGCAAAGATCTTTTCTGCTTATGTTCAGACAGAAACAACAGATTCTAGTTTGGGCCCTTTGTCCTGTTCCTGGGAACCTTCCTCTTATAAAGTGGTCTAGATAAAGACACACAAGTGCTCAACACCTCACTAACACATCCACCACACTGTGAATGTCCCTGGCTCCATGACTTACCCTGAGAAACTGGGGATTTTTGTTACAGCCAGTGAACTTCCAAAGGAAACTTCTGTTCTAGGGACTTGGATGTACTTGGTGCCACTGTGCTCTGCAGCACTGGTTGCCTTTGACAACTTATCCAATCTCCAGGTTTGATCCTGCAAGGCTCAGTGATATTTTTAGCTGCCTTCAGAGGGGAGTACCTGCAAAGCAGCTCACCACCTGGCAAGTGACACAGCACCAGTGGCTGTGCTTGTGCTGGAGAAGAGAGAAAGGAAATTAGGCAGATTTTCAGACTCATACTCTGTTAAGCAGCCACCCACATTTGCATTAGCAGAGTGGTGTTTCAGTGTTAGGGACAGGGATCCTTTCACCATCCTTAAGGCACAGAACTGCAGGAGTGCAGCGGTTGCGCATCTTGATGTCATGCAGCAATCTGGCTCCTCTTCATCAACTCTGTTGTTTCCCCTTTATCAGATTAATTGGGGAGACTGAGATTCGATTTTAATTTCAATTTGGTGTTCTAATTTTCCAGAATTACCAGGTTTCCCTTATGTTCAGAATATAAAATATTATCCTTCATTCATGCAGTCCTCTTTTAATCAATGACAAATAAGAAATATCCAGGAGTCTCTTCTCACTCTTAAATTTAAAAGCATGAAGTGTGTAGACAAGGCAAAAGCACAAGTAAAGAAGGAAAATTATAAAGAAAATGAGTTTATATTCCCCAGTCTAGTGATGATATGGGGAGATTTTCAATACAAGGACACACGAAGGGGACTTTGATGCTATATATCTTGTTGAAAAGAAATCCTACACTTGTGCTTCAAGCAGAAATGTTATCTAGAAGGAAATCAAATGGTGTGGCATGTTTTAAGAGCTACCAAGGGACATTTCCAATGTGTGGAAGCAAAACTTTAGGTCTGTGTGCCTTAGTAGTCAGAAGAAATTAAGTAAATGGGCATGGTCCTCGTCATCTCATCATAAAAACAATTCAGGTTCAGCACCAAGCGTGGGAGAGTGAAGTGGAAGTCATACAGCTGGAAGCCCAGATGTTAAGGGACCTCTGTGTGAGATGCTCAGTGTAAAACCAGAGAGGAAAGTTAAACTACACTGCACCAAAGTGAGTACTTCAAGATGACTCTGCAAATACTGGTGGTGAAACTGCAAAAAGCAACTCTGACAACCCAAGAGCAGCAGGACAAAATACAGATGTGCAATCGAGACTTACATATAATGCTTTTAAATGACCAAGGTCCAATTTCAGCCTCACTCTACTCTTCTGCTCTGATTTCAGATAAGGCATCACGCTTCACCTTCTGCCTCACTTCTTCCTCTGTAAAACAATCAGTAACACTTTTTTCCCCCCATATCATGTCTTACCTGGATCTCAGTGCAAATTTATGCCATTCTATCTAACTAGACAACAGAAATCTCATGTATCTGTTGCCCAGAAAGCAAAGAGCTATAATTCCAAATACTGAAACAGGAATTATATATTTATTTGATTTTTTTTGGTACAGACTGCTTGGCTGTCAGCAGCATCCCCGCTAGGGCCAGCTGGAACCGCTGCTTGTTTGTGCCTGGAAAATCTCCATCAGAACACATGAAATGGTTTGTACATTTAAGCGGATGGATTCTCAGTTTCTGATAAAAGTAGCTGAGGATAACAGCATGGAAATCTAACCTTCTAACATCTAACCTGTTTCAGTTTTGGAACACAGTGTTCTCCAAAGGGGCTTCAACTCAGCTCCTTCACAGAATTGCACTGGTTGGAAGAGACCTTTCAGATCATCAAGCCAAACCATTAACCCAGCACTGCAACATCACCACTAAACCATGTCCCTCAGAAACACATCACTCCTTCAGGGGTGGGGACTCCACCACTGCCCTGGGCAACATGTTCCAGGGCTTGACAACCCTTTTGTGGAAGAAGTAGCTCTTCATGTCTAATCTAAAGCTGCTCTGGTAGAATTTGAGGTAATTTCTTACAGAATTAAGCAAGTCTGTCTAATTAAGCTTGACTCACTTCCAAGGAAAGTAATTTTTTTCAGGGAGCAATGACTGATAGAAAATACAAATCTCCAATGTAATTCAGTATAAAAAAAGAAAAAAGGAAAGAAGCATCACAACCTAAACTTCCCCATGTGCAGGCTCATGTAGGAAACTGCTCACTTGTGCATATTGGATCAATCTGGATGTACTGTATATTATTTACAGGACAGGATTGGAATATTTCACTTTGAAAAAGAAGGAAGATAACAAGAAAGAAGTCAAGGAATTCTATTTCTTTTTTCAGTACATTAGTGCCTGCAGCAGTTTTTGTTTCAATGGGGAAAAAAAAGGCAGCTAGCACAGCTCACTGATGCAGAAGTGTACAGGTAAATGTCAGTGCAAATACAGCACAAATCTCTCCTAATATCATACGAAGTAGGAAAAAATATACTGATTTTTCTGGCTTTTATCTTCATCCAAGTCTGTGATTTGGTGCTGATATTTGACTCAGGACATTAAGAGAGCAGATATCTGCATTGAGGGATGGTTAATAGAGTCATCAAAGATAATGCAGAGATGCTGCCAAAACTGTAATAGATGCAGATCATTTAAAATTTGATAGGATCACTTAAGAGTGAAGACAAAACATGTGAAAGACAGCTCAGGGTTTGCCAAGTAAACAAAATAATGATAGATTGGGCTTGTCAGCATAACCCAGGTGGAAGTGCAGTTTAAGGCACATGATGACAGCTCTGTCCAGAAAAGCAATTGTTTGCTTTAGAGGTTTAGTTTATACCATTTAGAATATTTATATTATTATTATTTAAAATATTTATATTATTTATATTTATTTCTATTATGTACAAATACATACAGCAAGGAGAATGGCCATAGGAAAAGCCACAAGTAAGAGGTTTAGGATGAGCTCTCAGAGATGCCCTGGCTGATAGCATTGGGAGACACACCAGGATGTTATCAGGAAGACCATGCTTACACTAAGGTGCTCTTGCCTTCCGAGAAACAACTTCTTTCCATAATTACAGATCCTATCAAAACCACCCACAAAATGAAAAGGAAGACTGCAGTAATATCAGATGCTTCAGAAAACATCACCAGAATAATAAACCACAACACAGCGTTGCATTTCCAGGGACCTGAAGTACCCCCCTGCTCAGCAGCTCTGTCCCTGTCCCTCTGACATTTTGGGCAAGTCGTTATTTTTTACTGCTCAGTAATGACTGAGTTAAAAGGAAAATTAGCCCAGTCTCCAGGCACATCCCACTAAGCCAGGTTTGTGGCACAAAGACTACAGAGCACTTGGATAACATCCCTCACTCCTAAGGTTGGGAAACTCTCTTGGTATTTGCCTATTTTTGCACCTTTTCACTTGTGGAAGAGTCTCCTCATCTCACAGATGGCCATATCCTAATAGGGTTTGTCTCCATCTAAATTACTCCAGCAATTAATTTCACACCTAAGCAGCTTGGAA
Organism: Dryobates pubescens; assembly: GCF_014839835.1. Taxonomy (NCBI): domain Eukaryota; kingdom Metazoa; phylum Chordata; class Aves; order Piciformes; family Picidae; genus Dryobates; species Dryobates pubescens. The sequence goes on from NC_071627.1 coordinate 8,434,679, forward strand.
AAGAACAAGTTGTTCCCAGCCCCACTGAGATTCATCTCTGGGTTTATGTCCTTCATTGAGCCACATGCCAATGTCCTGGGGGTCACAGCCATCATAAACTTGACTGAAGCTAGGAAATTACAGCTCAAGAGGAAGCAGTGACCACGTCTGCCTCATCCTGGGCAGATCACATTGGGGCAAAGCCAGTTATATTTTCCAGAAGGCCTTTTAATCCCCTTTCTAAATGATGGAGCATGAAAAAGCACTTTCCATGAGCATGACTTAGTACAACTGCCCTCTTCACAATCTTCTAAATGAAAATGAGCTTCTCAAGGAAGATCCTCTCAGTTAAGGACAACATAAGAATGGGTAAATTAAACTACATTACAGCTCCAGATAGATAACTTCATAGAATTGTAAAATCTTTTAGGCTGGAAAAGACTGCTAAGACCATCAAGTCCAACCATTAACTAGCACTGCCAGCTCACCACTAAACCCTCAGCATCACATTTACGTGGCTTTGAAACCCTTCCAGGGATGAGGACTGCACCTCTGCCCTGGGCAGCCTGTTCCAGGGCTTGACAATCCTTTGGGGAAGAAATTGTTTCTAATATCCAGTCTAAACCTCTCCTGGTGCGACCTGAGGTCATTTCTTTCAGAATTAAGTCAATCTATTTAATTAAACGTAACGAGCTTCCAAGGAAAATCTTTTTTTTCAAGGAGCAGTGACTGATAGAAAATACAGATCTCCAATATAATAATAATAATTATTATATAATTATGCAGTATAAGGGGAAGAGAAGCAGCAATACAGCCAGTGTTTAATGGCTCAGTTATTGAATCAAACCTGAAAGTTTGGTAAACTTTAGAGAAATATAACAGCATAATAAATATTTTGATTGTATTGCCTATGAAGAAGCAGACTCTCAGGTACTGTGTTTGTCTCAGATGTTTTCTCACATCTATATGATTATTGCTTTACATAAACATTTCCAAATCAGAATTTGATGAGTAATTTTTCTGTCTGCCTCTCATGCAGCAAAGACTTCCTTTCCCCAGGCAGGACACAGGGAAAAGGGAAATCATTGTCACCAATTTTCAGCTGTACAAATAGCTGAAATGCCCATGCATTACTGTGCTCTGAACACAATACTCTAATGAGAGGAAAATCTGAATTTGACATGAAAAATAGTTCTGTGCTTTCACAGCAGCTTCCTTCAGGGTGAAATTCTGGCCACAATGAAGGTAATGACAAAAGCTGCCTTTAACTTCAGCACAGCCAGAATTTCACCCTCTATATCCAAACCTAAAGCTCTGAACTCCATTGAATGACCTGAGCTTATGAAACTTGAATTATGGTTATTTACTTTTAATGCTTATAACTTCAGTTATTTCTTCAATGTATGTTGATTCAAAATCTGAATTTTCTAACTAATGGCCTACTTACTCTCTATGTTTATTTATGTAAACATAAATCCTCTGGTTTTCCATTCAAAGACTGCACTTATTTCTCCAGTAACAGTTTCTCCTCTATCTTTTTGTGAAAATAACAATCCAGTGAAGAGAAAACAGAAAAATATGATTCTGAAAACAACTTCCACCTCTCAACAGAGAATTTAAATCAATTTGATGCTTCACCTGGAGTAAAGTCACAAATCTCATTTCATGACATATGGCAAAACACCTCCAACACAGCTGGGAGCATCCATTCTCACATGACAAATCTGCATAACAGGCTTTGAAAGAGAGCAAACACATGTCAGAAACAGGGAAATCACTGCTCCTGACCTCAGAGAAGGTGCACAGCTCTATAAACTCCATAACCTCTGCAGATATCCTCTGCTCACAAGGGGAACACCCAGGTGCGTTGGAGACATCCGTGGGCTCCAGGGATGACAACTTACTCAAGTGCAAGTGTAGAGTACGTCCCATGCAAGAAAAGTGATACAATACGTATGGAACAGAGGGCTTGGAGTGTCTGGGCTCATGTGAGAAGAACAGGATCTTTGCATGGCCAGCAGGAAAAGTGGGGTCTTAGGAGATGAACAGATATAACCATCAATTCTCTCCACATTTAGTAACAAATGACATAGAATCATAGGTCTTTTCCCACCCAAACCAGTCTCTCAGGCTTGTCTAGTCCAACCCCCTGCAGACAGCAGAGACATCTGCAACTAAAGCAGGTTGCTCATTTCTCCAAACAACCTGACCTGGAATGGCTCCAGGGATGGGACATCTCCCATCCCTCTGGGCAACCTGGGTGAGAGTCTCACCATCCTCAGTCTGAATCTTTCTCTTTTAGTTTAAACCATCACCCCTTGTCACATTGCAAGAGGCTCAGCTACAATGTCTGTCCTTATCATACTTTGCATATTCACATCATGCACCTTTCCTGATCTAAAGATTTCACAGCAAGATATGAGCACCACTTAGACCCTCTAATGAGAAATCATGTTATTTCCTATTCATAGACACACCAAGGCACAGAAGTGCACACTGTGGCTTGCCAAGGCATTGCTATTTTCCAAGGCATTACACACCTCATGATTTAATTACAATAATCAGGTTTCCTCCCTGCTAGGTATGGGTCACAGCTCTGCATTGTGTTGCTTTGTCCCAAGGAGATGTCCCTATCCAGCCCTGGGTAATCATGGCCACAGAACTGAGGTCACTGCAGCTGTAGGCACTGTCTCCTTGAACACAGAGGGGCGTTTGCTAGGTCACACCATGCAGACTTTATGGCACTTACCTGTGACTACATCATTTATATTTTGTTTCAGGGCATAGCTGGCTGTTCTGGCAAAGAGATCACATCTTTCTCTGCCGTGAGAGACACAAGGGCAAGGCAAGGTGCACAGTTAAGATTTCCTTTAATTCTTATAAACTGAATCCACATCAAGCCAAATCTAATAACCTTGCAATGAAAACCTGGTCTTTGCCATTTTACCTCAAGTACCAATCTTGAAGATAAAAACGGCAAGTGTTTTCTAATTTCCTTGTAAATAAAAGATGTGCTAAGTTGTTTGCTTTAGGGTATTTGTTGTTGTTTTTAAACTCTATCCTATATATAAACTGCTATGACTATATACATTTAGAACAAGAACCAACCTTTCAAACAACACTGAAATCATAAACATTTGCATACTCCAGTCCGGTCTTGTTAAATTAGCACAGTCCTAATTGCCCTTTCAAGGTATAGTGACTTCTGCTAAAGCAAAAGCCAGGCCCAGCCCCAGCTCCACAAATAATCCTCTTTCTGAGCAAGATAATTATAGATGTGGTGCTGAGGGACGTGGTTTAGTGGTGACCTGGCAGTGCTGGGTTAATGGTTGGACTTGATGCTCTTAAAGGTCTCTTCCAACCCAAATGATTCTGTGATTCTATCATAGTTTCCATAATCACATCAGCTTAATTACAGGAAAAGTCCTATCAGAAATACTTGTCTCCAATTCTACCTGTGCCTATAAATACAGAAAATATCCCCCTCCAGAAGTAAAAGGCAATAAGAATTTGCCTAAAGCAGCCAACGTAACAACTGCATGAGGACCTTGGGGTTTGAACTGCTAGCAGGCATTTTAATTTGAAGGTAGTGTAAAACATGTAGAGGAGCCAAGATTCCATCCACATGAGAATATTAAAAAGTTTCCCTTTTATTATTCTGCCTGTCAGTATTGTGGTTTAAAATCCACATAGGGATTGCCAGAGCTTGTTAGCTGGCTTTAATAGTTGCATTAATAAATCCTATAAACTAATTGTGCAGTGACTAAGTTAATTACATTCAAATTAGATGGTATATTTTGCTACAAATATGATAAATAATTTATAAAGAGATATGCTCTCTGGAAGCCAAAAAATAATATCCAGCCAGCAACCCAAATCCAGCTGTAACATGTGACAAAACTGATGGCTGTGGGGATAAGCAAAGTGCAGCAAAAGCAAGAGATCATGAGGAAATATTAAACTGAATTATTTACACAACAGAATAATGAATGAAAGTACAGCACAAAGCTCTCCACATGGCCAATGGTTTAACTTTTGGCCAAAGGTGGGAGGCTGATCCATAAAGCTCCATATTTTTTATTTCAATGGGCAGGGACAAGTATATGACCCTATGTAATAAGAACCATTTTTTCCAGTGGTCTTGTGGGCAGACCATGACCTTTAGCTTCCATCAAGCAGAGGCGATGGTTTGTGTGCCAAGTAAAGAAAGCCACTTTGAAGCTGAAGGTGACTTATGGGTCCTATTCTGCCCTGCAGACACCTGCAGGCCCCAGAATCACTCTCCTGGGCCTCCTTTTCTGCTACAACATGTTATGCTTGCTAGACATCAAGTCTCAAACATTCCTTCTCTCCCACACAAAAGTTTTTATTTACTTTGGGCCAGTGGTCATGTTAAAAGAGCTCAGCTAAGAAGCCAGCAGAAAGCAAAGGCACCAAGTAACTACAGGCCACAAGGGTGGTTCACCTCCTCTTTATTGAACCCAGTCATGTTGCCCTCAAATTAATAGAGAAGCTAGGCTTGACACAGTTGTCATCACTAAATTCTTGCTCTAGCCCCTACTTAAAGGCAAAACAAACATTCACCATTACTTGCATAAGCTGAGATGAGGCTCAAGTTATTTTGGACTGTGGGGTGAAACAATGGTCCCTTGCTCAGACCTTTGAGCTCATCAAGTCCAACCTATCCCCCAACACCATCTAATCAACTAAACCATGGCACCAAGTGCCTCATCCAGGCTCTTCCTAAACACCTCCAGTGATAGTGATTCCACCACCTCCCCGGGCAGACTATTCCAATGGGCAATCACACTTTCTATGAAGAACTTCTTCCTAACGTCCAGCCTAAACCTCCCCTGGCGCAGCCTGAGACTGTGTCCTCTTGTTCTGGTGCTGCCTGCCTGGGAGAAGAGACCAACATCCGCTTGTCTACAACCTCCCTTCAGGTAGTTGTAGAGAGCAATAAGGTCTCCCCTGAGCCTCCTCCTCTCCTCCAGGCTAAGCAACCCCAGCTCCCTCAGCCTCTCCTCATAAGGCTTGTGCACCAAACCCCTCCCCAGGCTCGCTGCCCTTCTCTGGACACCTTCCAGCAACTCAACATCTTTCCTAAACTGAGGGGCTCAGAACTGGACTCGGTACTCAGGGTGTGGCCCAACCAGTGTCGAGTACAGGGGCAGAATGATTTCCAGGAGCTGCTAACCCAAGGGTGAAGCTGCAAACTTTTGCTGCAGATGGGGTGAGTACCTCAGCAGATACTCAGCTTGACAAGAACACCAAATATAAAAATACAGGCATGACAAAAACTTGGGTATTGGAAAAAGAAACATGACCTTAAAGTCTTAAATCCATAATTTAGCTCCTAAATAAGTAAGTTGGTGTCAATTCTGCTGAGTATCCAATTAATTGGAGCTAAATGGGTCTTAGCTTTGAGAAAATCAGGTCTTCTATTTAGAGAAGAGCCTGGCTATGATTTAGGAGACTGATTTTGGCTTCTGTTTTTGAAAATTATTGGCTTAGAAGACTTTCATGCCAAGCTCTGCTTGCACAGCACTATTCATAAAGAAAGTGCCAAATTTCAAGGTTTCAAACTTTGTGCTCCAACGCTAGAACACACCTATGGATATGAGAGACAGATGGAGCAGCAGCTGAGGTGGTGGCACTTCTGTGGAATGTGGGCCACCTTGCCCTGGGTACAGATACTGACAACAGTAGTTGTGCCTCTCAGGAATCATGGGATCATTAAGACTGGAAAAGACCTCTAAGATCATCATCAAGTGCAGCCATCAACCCAACACCATGGTCGCTAAATCACGTCCCAAAGTGCCATGTCCACACATTTCTTGAACACCTCCAGGGATGGTGACTCCACCACCTCCCTGGGTATCCTCTTCCAATGCCTGACCACTCTTGCAGGAAAGAAATTTTTCCTAATATCCAACCTAAACCTCCCCTGGTGCAACTTGAGGCAATTTCATTTGCCTCTGAGGAATGAAAAATTATCGCCTCGGCAACTCTACCCCAAAAAATTGATGTCTAAAGAAATTGCTCACTAACCTTCCCTTTTTGCATTTGCAGAAAAATAATTTTTAATTAAAAAAATAGTTATTTGGGATGTGAGCAGAGCCTGCTTCCATGCACACATCTGGTAAATGAAGTTTGACTTCAAACATCTGAGTAGATTAACCCCCTGAAAAATGCATGAAATGAAAATGCTGACAAACCTCTTACTCCAGCAGTATGAATGGGGTTGCTATAATGATAGAAAACTATTGATTGGCAACTACTGTCTCATTCAATTGATCAGGTCCTGCAATTCTCAGATAACACTTGTGTCATTAAAAGCCAGCATTGTGCTCTCAGTGGCTCTGACTGATTGCCGTGCTATCGGAGCTTTGATCGTCTGCTAGTACAAGTGTTGGGGAGCTTTGGTATTGATTTAGAGATAAAAATGTTCTGGTACCTTGAGACCTGCCAGTGAAATTCTTTGGATGGAAAATAGCATTGTACTTTAATGGTAGGTCATTTGCTAATTAAGTTAATTTACAAAGAACTTCTTAGGGGAAGTGCTGTTTCATGCACCTACTGATTTGCCACTAGGATGGTAGCAAAACCTACTGAAAGGCCAGGTCAAAATGCTCTACCCAAGCTAACAGCTCCTTGAACAGACCTGCACATTTCTAACTTCAAGGTTAAACTTACTCTTGGATGATTAGCATATGAAAATCACTCTAAAATCTGGACTAATGGTGCAGGTGATTCTCAAGAGGTGACCTCCAGCTGCAAGGTCAAATCCCTGTAGCTGTTCAGTCCTGTACACCACTGCACACCACCTTCCTTTCAAGCCCTTCCTATGCCTGACCCCTTGTGGGACTTCACTGTTTATACAGTGAAGCTATTTCATCAAAAAGTGTTATCAAATCACCATCCCAAAGCCCATAAATCCAATTATTTTCTTATTCAGGTTCTGTTGGCTTTGCTTAAAAACAATTCTCCTCTGAAGGCCACCGACAGCGTTAGTCTAATTACACAGCTTATTCATCTCCAGCACTTAAGGATGATGAAATTAAGGCTTATTAGTTGGTAGCATTTTAATTTATTTTTTGCTAAGGTGATTGGCACGTTGAAATTGCAGCACTACCTGGGATGCATTCAATCCAGCAGTAGCCCTGCATGGAAGTAACACACATGGTCAGCTGCTGGATGCAAAGTCTCCCAGCAGAAGCCTTTATTCAGAATTGAAAGCCAAGCGTCCCACATCAGATGCATTTTACATTGCACTGCAGTTGTAACACAGAATCACACAGAACCCCAGTATGATGGGGGTTGAAAGGGACTGCTGGAGACCATCTGGTCCAAATCCCTCCTAAAGCAGGGGCACAGCTTGCCCAGGATCACAATATCCAGGGGGGTTTAGAATCTCTCCAGAGAAGATGACTCCACAGCCTCTCTGGGCAGCCTGTTCAAGGGCCCCAGCACCCTCACACCAAAGAAGTTCTTTCTCATCTACACATGAAGCTTCCTGGGTTGCAGCCTGTGCCCATTGCCCCTTGTCCTGTCACTGGGCACCACTGACAAAATCTGGCCCCATCTTATTTTCTCCAACCATTTAGCTCTTGCTGAGCATTGGTCAGATTCCCTCTCAGGTTGCTCTTCTCCAGACTCCAGGCTCAACAGCCCTAGGGCTCTCAGCCTTTCCTCCTCACAGAGATGCTCCTGGCCTCTCAACATCTTTGTAGCCTCCACTAAACTCTCTCTCATCATTCTGTGTCCCTCTTTAACTGGGGACCCCAGAACTGGATACATTACTCCAGACTCACTAGGGCAGAGTGGAAGGAGAGGAGAACCTCTTGTGTGGATCTGCTAGCCCCATTCTTCTTACAATGCACCCACACAAATCCGGATTGTTTTCACCTTCTTGAGATAAACTTAGGACTTCTTTAACCCCATTGTGGAAGGTGTTCAGGAGGAGACTTGATGGGGTGCTTGGTGCCATGGGTTAGTTGTTTAGGTGGGTTGGATTGGTTGATGGGTTGGACGCGATGATCTTGAAGGTCTCTTCCAACCTGGTGTATTCTATGTATTATTCCACTGATATGGAATTTTAGAATTTGCCTTTACTGTCTAGAAGCTGAACATTTCCCAAACTTACCAAACTGTCCATCCAAGGAGACCTTACCTAAGACAGTCTCAAGATAATATTTTTTATTCCGTAGCAGTCAAACTAAAAGACCCAATAAACAAGTTTCTAGAGCATGAAAACATATTTCAGCATCATTATTGTAGCGGAGAATTTGAAGCTTTAAAATAATAGCTGGCATGTGTAGATGACCTCTGTCAGGTTGCCAAAAATGTCTTTTTGGAAAAGATCTACTTTCATGTTACAACATGAATTTCTTTATGTGAAAAATGCACTTTATATACAATGAGATGTAAGACTGAAGCATACAGAGGAGGTCAGAGCAAAGGACTCCTGGTGACCCAAGAAAGGACTCTCTCCAAGTAAGGACATGTTCAGGGGTACTCTGTGTCCCTGGGTTTGGATGTCCCCTCCTCCAAACAGATCAAGCAAACTATTTTTAAGCTGTGCATGCCAAAGCGTGTGTCCTTTGCCTGAATTGAAAGCAAAGACCCAAAGAGCTGTGATGAAGCTTGGCTTCATTAATGGCTGAGAGCATCTCTCAGTAGCCTGCCTTGAGCTATTTTCCTCATAGAGAGGAACCATCTCCTGTCGTCCCACTTCAGCGGGAGAAAATTTGGGTCATGCAGAGTGGCTCTTGCTACTCCATTTAAATTACAAGAATAAAGACAGCAAAATTGTGCTTTCCTGTGCTTTTAGCTTCACCAGCTTCTGGCAGCTCTTGAGCACAGGTTTGTTTAGACAAAACACAATATGGCCAGGCTGTGGGGAGATTCAGCAACACACACTAGCTCCTGATTTTGTTGATTATAACCCATGAAAATGTCTGATATTTCTAAGCAAATATGTCACATGAGAAAAAGCAAAAATATTTCTCAATGGTATTTTACTCATGTAAAAAAAAAAAAAAGAAATGAGGTCTGGCACCATGTTTATACAGCTGATATAAAATAAAACTGGAAAGAAAAAGGAAAATGACTGTAAATTTCAAAAGCAACTTTCTCAGTTTTCAAATTCTCTCATAGCAGATCTTTGACCTCTTTTTCTTTTCACTCTCTCTCTTTTTTTTTTTTTTTTTTTTTTTTTTTTTTTTTTTTTTTTTTTGCATGACATTGGTTGCTTTTAACATTAATGCTGCTAAAAGGCTTGGTGAGGGGCTACGGGATCTCTGCAGATCATCCAGGCCAACCCCACTGCTATGGTAGGGGCACCCATAACCGCTTGCCCAGGATCAAAATGGCCAGGTGAGATAAGTACCTCTCTGGAAAGGACAACACCTCAGCCTCTGTAGGCAGCCTGTATCTTTGGAACTTTGGAGCCCAGAACTGGACCCAGTACTTCAAATGTGGCCTCACTAGGGCAGGGTAGAGGGGAAGGATAAGCACCTTTGACCTGCTGGTTACACTTGTCCTAATGCACCCCCTGATATCAAGTGATCCCTGTCAGCTTTGTCTGAGGCCATGGTTACAGAATGGCAATGTCTCTAAAGTCCATGATCTTTAATAGATTCTTGGGGCAGGACCTTCAGTGATAGGAGGCAAACCGGTCTCGTCCTGCACAACTGTCAATGCCCACCTTTAAAATGAGCAATATCAATAAATTGAGTGCCATCCTCAGGATGAGATCCTGTTCTTTAACCATCCACATTCTTTTCCTCATCCTCTGATCTCATCCTCTTCAGCCTGGCAATGCTTCATCTTTTATTAAAGCTTGATAATATTAGTGTCTATTTTTTTCTTTATTTGAGGTGAATTACTTCCAATTCACTTATTTCCTTTCTCTGGAGAGAAGTTTGGCCTTAAACAGGTGAATTTTGGACTTGGGGCTTTGTGAAAGCGTTTTCAAGATCCTACAGGATGTTTTGGATGGTAAAACAAAGAGCCATGCTTCAAACAGGAAAGCCCTCAAATACAGGAGGGCCCACCGTTCATTAGCTCAAAGTCTTGAAACTTTTGAAGCAAAAGAAGCATTTAATTCAAAGCCCCTAGGGGGCTTTTTTTTTTTTTTTTTTTAACTATATATTGTTAAAGTGGTCTGCTACCTTTAGCAATGAAAAAAGAAATCCCAACCATAAAAGCATTTAGAAACCCCATCCTGTTAACAAAATGCACAGAAATAGCCTCAACAGTGGGCTCCTGCTTTTGGTGTAAAAAGAAAATAATAAAAAGACATTTCTCTGCAGGTACCCCTCCACCCCTTCACTTATGTGACCTTTGCTAAAGTTTAAAACAAATTACAAGGAATTGAGAGCATCAGGACCCTGCTTTGCTTCTCTTAAGTCAGGAATATTGACTCAAACTAAAGGGTATGTTATTTTCTCATCCTTCCAGAGAATTTAGGTGGTGGGGTGGGAGGGAATATTTAGCTGTAGGGCATCTGACAAACGTTTGTGCCCAATTCAGTCCTGGAGTAATAGTGGAAAAAAGAAATGTTACACAGTGCACAGAGACCTGAAGGAAAGATGTCAAGATTTCCTTAATTTGGGAATTTGGTGCATTTCATAGGCTTTGGTAGAGAAGTGCTTAAGTCCAGAAGATGGCTTAAATTCACATTGCAGGGTGATCAAAGCCATGTTATAATTCATCTTCACAGCAGGATCTATGAACTAGGAAGAGGTAAAAAAACCCTTGTGAAAGATGGCCACCAGCAGATTGAGGTCTGCTCTGCCTTCAGACTACATTTTCTTCAAAGACCTACAGGCACACCTGCTCGCTGACCCTAATGCAAAACCCTGGGCTTTTTCCTCACTAAAGGCAAGACTCATATCCCAGGTTCACTGCAAAAAGACAGATGATCATGAAAACATTTCTGGCAACACTGTCTGTACTGCCAGCGTGCATACGTAAGGGAAATTCTGCACAACAAAACAGAAAAGCTTTGCTATTTCTTTCCAGTTAGTTGGGATTCAAGCACACTCCCCATAAGAAGTCCTTCTCTATAAAGCCCTTCGGAGTTTAACCTGGTATGCTCTGTGATATTCCAGCTGTCAAACCACATCTCTGTCAGCTTTTTCTTCTTTACTCTTGACCTGAGTTTCTCTAAAAACACTGCTTTAAATTAGATCCCATGAGAACCAGGACAGTAAATTCTTAGTTTCATGATGGTTATAGAAGTTGCCATTGTTTTCCCATCATTATAGTGATGTTCGAGGCACTGAAGGAGAGGAATCATTTGTTAGTTTCTCTTGTTGTCTGCTTTCAGCTCATGAAAGGAAACAGGTGGAAATTTATTGACACCTCTGACAAATAGTGTGCTGCTTTCTTCTGCAAGAATTAATTTATCCTATTACACTAAGACATCATCATACATTTAGAATCTGATTCCATGCCCGGTTGCACCAATTTTGTGCTGTGGAGAAATCACTTCCCCATGTCACAGAGGAAAGAAGAGAGGCTCAGGATTTCTCCCATAGATTATACCCTTCTATATAGTAATTCTGAGGACATGTCATTAACTTGTGTCATGTAGGAAAAAGATGATGAGGGAGGAGGAAACTTTTGTTCCATAATGCTGTATTTCAGTCAGTTACTCTTATTGGTTTTGTGCAGCAAGGAATGAAAGATGTAACCAGGCTTGTGTTACTCAGGATATAGATGCACTGAGGAAGAAATAAGAACAGAAACCTGGCAAATCTGTAGCAGTGAGATCAGAGCTTAGGACCTACACATTTAAGGCTCCTGAGTTTGCCGACTCAGGGAGGCCCAAAGTTAGTTCCAAATTTTTTCTGCTTTTTGAACCAGACAGGTCTAGAGCATGTTCAAAGAAAGGCAAGAAAGCTGGTGATGGGTGTAGATCACAAGTCTTGTGAGCAGCAGCTGAGGAAACTGGCATTACTTAGCCTGGAGTAAAGGAGTCTCTGGAGAGACTGCCTTGGTCTCTACAACTCCCTGAAAGGTGGTTTGAGCCAGCTTGGGGGGCAGTGTCTTCTCTCAAGGAAGTACTGATAAGACAAGAGGAAACAGCCTCAAGTTGCACCAATGGAGGTTTAAGTTGGACAATTTCTTCCCTGAAAGGGTTGTCAAGACCTGGAACAGGCTGCCCTGGGCAGTGGTGTAGTTCCCATCCCTGGAGGAGTTTCAAAGCCATGTAGATATGGTGCTGAGGGACACGGTCTAGTGGTGACCAGGAAGTGCTGGGTTAAGCTGGACTTGATCATATTAAAAATCTCTTCCAACCAAAAATTTCCACAATTCTATGGTTCTATTAAATTAAAATCTCTCCCTCCCCACTTCCCTCCTCCATTATTCTCATCTGTAGAATTTTCGGAGCAATAATTATATGTCCCTAAATATGTTCTTTTCACCATTCTTCTCCACTCTGTGATCTATGACAGCTGCTTGCTGATTTTTGTGCTAATATATAGAGGTGTTTTGATGCATTTTGGCACAGAAAGGGGAGAAACATTTGGATTCAACAACAGGAATCCAGCCCTAATGCAGTATGGCGGTGACTGATCCTTGCTGAAGTCACTATGCCCATTTCTTCATTACCCAAGATTCACCCTCTCTGTAAACCTGTGATTCAGGGTAATTTCACCCAATCTGCGGACCTTTCACTCTTACTCTTGGCTAAATAACTGCTCCAGTCGTACAGACTATTATGAGCATGATATTTTGCAGCAATAAACCCCCCACTGAAGATTCAGTTATCCCAGCAAGAGACTGTTTACAGAACTGATATAAATAATAACAGTGCCCAAAGCACTCTTTGTTTGACATGAACTGTGGCTACAGCAGGAGCTTGTCACAACTGAACTAAAAGGATATGTTGTCTTAGCCTAAAAATACTCCAGCAAGAGCAAACCACTCCAGTTTTACCACAAATTAACTTGCCATTAGTCAGGGCACTGCAATTAATGTGTCCAGCCTTCAGGATGGCTTCTGTGTTGGCGTCATTCAGATACTTTATATTAAACCTTCACATCATTCAGATATTTTATATTAATCATTCATTTATAAGATTTATTTTTTTTAATCAAAGAGACTTATTTATTCCAGTTATTTTAGCAAAGCTCCCCAGCTCACCAAAAAAAATCCTACAGCCAGTGTGCAGGATTTCCATGGAGCACTGGGTTTGGTGCCTGCAGAGGAATCTCTGACTTGGGATGCTAAAGCCAGGAATCAGAACAATGCTGCCAGCAGGCATCATAGTATTTTGTCAGTAATAAAGCCTATAATACTGCTTTGAATACATAGAATAGTTGTGGTTGGAATGGACCTCTAAATGTCATCTAGTCCACTCCCCTGCAGTCAGAGACATCCCCAACTAGATTAGGTTGCTCAGAGCCCCATCAAACCTGACTGTCTCCAGGTATGCAGCCTCCACCACCTGCCTGAGCAACCTGTTCCTGTGTTCCACCACCCTCACAGTAAAGAATTTCTTCCAAATGTCCAATTAAAACTACACTGCTCTGGTTTAAAACCATTGCGCCTCTTTTCCCATTGCTACATGCCTTTGTAAATAGTCCCTTCCAGCTTCCTTGTAGACCCCCTACAAGGCCCCTGTGTAAGGCACAGTCCTGTGCAATTTTCTCTGAGTGACTCTGCTTTAGCAGGAGGGTTGGACTTCGATGATCTCCAGTGGTCCCTTCCCATCCCTACCATGCTAGGATTCTGAGCATTAGAGATCACTTTTAACAGAGATACCATAGTAGATGTAGCCAAATAAAATACATTACTTATTTTTGAGGAGAAAATAAATTACTTTGATCCTTAAGTTGACCAACCTCACTAGTATAATAAACCTACCATTAATAAGGCTTCATGATAAAGCCATGAAGGATGGGTGGCAAGAAGGGGCAACATCTATTCAGAGGTGCCCTGTGATAGGACAAGGGGCAACTGACACAAACTGGAACCTGGCAAGTTCCATCTGAACATGAGGAATAACTGCTGTGAGGGCGCTGAAGCCCTGGAGGAGGCTGTCCAGAGAGGTTGTGGAGTCTCCTTCTCTGGAGAGATTCCAAACTCACCTGGACATTGCAACCTGCTGTGGATGATCCTGCTTTAGCAGAGAGGTTGAACTGGATGATTTCCAGAGGTCCCTTCCAACTCCCACTACTCTATGAGATCCAGTCTCTGCAGGCAGGGAATGAGGTGTGAGTGAGGTGTAGGTGTGTTTCCCCTCATCATCTGAAAAGCATTTAAACTTTGAAAGGGTCACTGGTACTTTACATTAGTTTTCCACTTTGCTTTTTTCAGTTCACAAATCCAGCACAGGGTTGACCGTTAACTGAAAACAATTTGAGGTTCACAGGAGTGGGAGTGCTCCATGCAAGTGGATGTAATAGCTTTGCCTCATCATTATGTGAGAGCATTTATAGTCAAAGACAACAGCACTAATAGATTCATTCACTTATTCAGAAACAACCCCAGACCCTTCAAGCATGCTATTAAAATCTCTGTCATTTTATATGGAGCAAAGAACTAGTGTTTTACTGTCTAGTCACCGAGGTGTAACGCATCTTATTTGACTGATTACGGCACTGAAATCCTCAAAACAATCAGGATTCATGAATATTTTTGTGGCTATTGAGCAGATATCTGGATTTAATTACTTTGCAAACAGTGACAAAGTCATCCAAATAACAAGTGAAGTTACTTACTACTTGATCAAGTGTAAGAGAGTTAAAAAAAAAAAAAAAAGTAGTCAGAAACACGAGACTGGAAGGACTCTCCTGGGTCACTTTCAGAGATTCATAGACTGCTTTGGGTTGGAACAGACCTTTAAAGCTCATCTAGTCCAGCCTCCTGCAGTCAGCAGGGACACCTGCAAATAGAGCAGGTTGCTTGGTGACCCAAAACAACCTGACCTGGAATGGTTCAGGGATCAGGCTTTGACCACCTCTCTGGGCAAGGGCAACCTCAGAGCAGCCTCTGGGGCAGTGTCTCACCACCTTCAGTGTAAAGCATTTCTTGCTTGTATCTAGTCTAAATCTCCCTCTTTCAGGTTAAAACCATCACCGTTTGCCCTGTCACAAGAAGTCATCTGTAGCAAGCAGGAACATCTCCAGCTAGATAAGGTTGCTCAGAGCCCATTCAGCCTGACCTTGAATGTCTCCAGAGAAACATACTCCAAGTATACAAGCACCAATGTTCAAGAATCTGCTTTCCATCTACCAGATATTGAAAGGAATTGCCAGCGCATCAGATTGCCATCTTGTTAAAGACAAAATAGACACCAGGTTTTTCTCCAGTCAGTACTGTTCCCTGTTCCTTCCATGACACTGGATGGAAGCTAAGCACAGCTCATCTAAGGCAGCCAATGGCATCCTGGTCTGCATCAAGACTAGTGTGGACAGCAGGGGCAGGGAAGTCATTGTGCCCCTGTACTCAGCACTGGTTAGGCCACACCTTGAGTTCTGGGCCCCTCAATTTAAGAAGGACATTGAGACTCTTGAACGTGTCCAGAAAAGGGAACAAGGCTGGTGAGAGGCCTCGAGCACAAGCCCTATGAGGAGAGGCTGAGGGAGCTGGGATTGTTTAGCCTGGAGAAGAGGAGGCTCAGGGGAGACCTTATTGCTGTCTACAACTACCTGAGGGGAGGTTGTAGCCAGGTGGGGGTTGGTCTCTTCTCCCAGGCAACCAGCACCAAAACAAGAGGACACAGTCTTAAGCTGTGCCAGGGGAGGTTTAGTCTTGAGGTGAGGAGAAAGTTCTTCACTGAGAGAGCTGTTAGCTGTTCGAATGGGCTGCCCAGGGGGGTGGTGGAGTCACCATCCCTGGAGGTGTTCAAGAGGGGATAGGACATGGCACTTGGTGCCATGGTCTAGTAGTCATGAGGTCTGTGGTGGCAGGTTGGACTTGATGATCCTTGAGGTCTCTTCCAACCTTATTGATTCTATGTACAGAAGAATAGAAAAGGACAACATGTTAAGCACCACACCTGCTCCTTGCCACAAGCAGCAAATCTCCCCTGTTCCTGCAGCATTTATGAGAGCACTTAGACATATGGATCAGGGACTTTTAGCAGCAGCTGAGGAGCCTGTTAGGATCACTGCATCATTTAGGAGTGCAAGTGAGAATATTAGCATATTAGCATGGGGCCTTTCTCATCAGACAAGGTGGAAGCTGCACTGTCAAAGCTAATGAGCCTGTACACAACTGTAGGAAAATAAAAATATTAATTTTTTAAAAATTTAAAAAAACAAAACAAGAAACAAAAATGAAACAAACAAAAACACTCTGGGAAAATAGATCTACAAGGTTTCCATGTGGTGTGGGCTTCTAACCTTTCATCTCAAGGAAACAAAGAGGGAGAGGGAGAGAATAAAGATAATACTCTCCTATATTCCAAAAGTCTCATAAGACATTTGCAAGGTAACTTATCTGTTATCCAATTGTTGTTATTTGCACCAAATAAGGCAAATTTAAAAGCTAAATTATAAAATCTTTTAACCACTTCATCTCATTTACCTGAACAGCCCCAAGTTCCCTATCTCTTATCAAATTGTTATTTGCGTCAAATTTTAAAGCCAAATACACTTTCAAATACTTAATCTCATTTACTTGCCCCAAGCTTGAGTGCCTGAAGTGATTTTAGCTGTGGAAGAAGGAAAACAAAGCCTTTTGTGGAGTAAAATCTGAAAACCAACATCTCAATGCTGCAACCCAGGTGGAGCACTTTCTGTGAGGACACACTGGTATATTCATGGCTGGATTTACTTAGCAATGGAAGCTATCACGAGTAGGGACATTACTTTATGGTCTGTTTTGCATTGACCATAAAGGCTTCCTAATAGATGGAGCTGCTGGGTATTACTGCAATATAAACAATAAATAATAATATATCATTTTAAATGTAAACAGAGGCATTCTGTATCGAAGTACCTTTTCAAATGTGTTTGAGATGCAGCACTATTATAGTTCACACTTGAGTAGCCTACCCTTGAAGTAACAGAGACATAGATATGAGCTGTGACATTTAAATTAGCAAGAAACATCAAACATAAATAAAAAAGTCATCTTGGGTTGTTTCTGGAAGCTGATCACCCAGCTGCATTTCAGCACCAGGCTTTATGCTCTGGGTAAACTTCTGTGATGTACTGCAGAAACACTCTGATAATTTACATGTTAATGCCTGTTCTCAAAGTTGTTTTGCCTGAGACTATTTTCTACTCTGCTGAATTGTCATCATAGAGAAAAATTGCCCCAAAGTGGGGTAAGTGCTTCTTTTAAGGACCTGCTGAATGCACATCCTTTCACACAAATCTAGACAACAGTGACAATTTTGCCCTTGTGCTTGACAGCTCAAACTTTAACCTTGGAAAGACAAAGCCAAAGAGGGCTGAAGGGAAACTCAGTATTCAGGAGTCTGATGGAGAGAGGTTGTGGAACAATTAAGAGACATTCCATTTCATTGGATTTTCCCTTGCATCAAGTGCTGCTGTGGAAATATTGTTTACATTCCTAGGCACACACAGCCCATAGGCTGCATCTCAAAGATTCATCTCACAAGTAGCTGGGACAGTTCCCACCCTTCATGCCTACCACACTGCCAGCACCACACTGCCTGGTTGCTCTTGGACCTCGGTGGCCTTGTCTAGCAAGAGGAAGAGGTTAAGAGAGAAAAAAATTAGTCTCAGCCCCTTATTGGATGATGACATTTTTTTTTTTCTCTCTGTGAAGAAAAATAAACAAGCATCTTCCTTTGCCTGTCCCCAGCCACAGTCCCCACCTTCCTGGGCAAATCCCTCTGCTGTCCAACAGCTTTTGTCCTTCTGTTTTGCTGTTCCGTGTTTATTTTGGTTTGTTTTGTTTTCTTACCTATCCAGCCTGATAACCCCTCATTTCAATGTAAGTTTAATCTTTCTTATCCACATGAAGACTTCACAGTTGGAAGATCCCTTAGAACTGAAGCATGCTATTTATTCAAACACAACACTTGGTCAGTTTTTGTTCATTAACAGGCTTTTTCATGTCCTCATGACCATCACTCCATCCTGTACAGAGCAGGTTCCTCTTGCAGGGTATATACCAATGCTCAGTTTTCCAGCTGGTTTTGTACTTGCACTGTAAATGTTTGCTTATGATGATGTTATGCAAAACTTGCTTGCTCCCCACAAGGATTATTGCTGCTGTAAATGAAAACTGAACAGGTTTCACATGATTTAGTTTTCCTTCTTGTCATCCTCCCGGTTTTCCTCTACATGCTTAAAAATACCATGGTCAATGCCTGCCTTCAGGCAGCAAAAATCTACACAGTGAGCAAAATGAGGAGTAGCAGGGATAAGTGAAATGTAAATATACTACATATATACTAACTATGGCATATACACATGTGTATACACTCATACTTGCATAGGTCATATATAATTATAGACTCACAGACTGTTTCAGGCAGGAAAAGACATTTTAAATCTCATCTAGTCCAACCCCCCTGCACTTAGCAGGGACATCTGCAACTACAGCAGGTTGCTCAGAGCCCCAGACAACCTGACCTGCAATGGTTCCAGGGATGGGACATCTCCCACTTCTCTGGACAACCTGGGCCAGGGTCTCACCACTCTCAGTGCAAAAAAATTCCTTCTATCTAGACTAAATCTTTCTCTTCTAGTTTAAACCACAAGCCCTTGTCCTGTCACAACAGGCACTTTTTAAATCCTGAAAGGCTACCAGAAGGTCTCCTTGGAGCCTTCTCTTCTCCAGGCTGAACAATCCTGACTCTCAGCCCAGCCTTACAGCAGGACTCCAGCCCTAAGCTTAAATCCTCACAGCATCTTGTTAGATATTTGTGGTATTGAATTTAGTATACAGATCATGTCAACCTGGACCAGCTGGAAATGTCTTGCCTCTGGAAGTGTGTAGTCCAGCCTTACACTGTCAGCTCAGCATACTTAACCTGATAGAAGTCCTCTAACTCAGGTGGGAAATTCAGCCTAGGAAAGGAAGGGCAGATTCTCCTTGATCTCCTCTTCAATTAAAAAATGTAGATTTAAACTGAAATGCTCAGCTGAGGTCTCCATTAGTGCCAAAATGAGGCTGTGAACTTTGTTATTAAGAGCAGAAAATAGTCACAGAAACATTTGTAGAAAAGCGATGGATGTGGCAGTCCAGCCTTAGCCACTGAAGACACCACAGTGGCTTGGAAGCAAACCCCATCTCAGTTCCCAAGAACCAGCTTTCAGGATGGGTGGATGGACATGGAAGAAACCAAACAGACTTGTCCTGATCTCTCCACAGCAACATGAAGTTGTTCATTATGGATCTAAAAACACAGCTCTGGATATCTGTCACAGCCAATTAAACATGAAATAGGTGAAAGAGGTGAACTAGGACTTGCAAAGAGATATTCATTTAGCAAGGTCACCACCCTATCTATTTCTCTGTGTGCTTTTAAAAGGTAGCACATTCCCATGCTGCCTGGAAATCCTTGAAAGGCACACCATGACTGCTGACATTCATGAGCAATCCTTAACTCACAGCTAAGCCTACATCTCCCACTGCCATAAAAACAATAAACACAAGGAAGCCACAACTTTCTTTTTTCCCCACTGCATTAATCAGGAACATTTTTCTTGCTGGTATCAGCTTGCAAGTTTTCTTTCAGCCACTCTCCCTATGCATCATTTTAAAACTCCTGGTTAGAGATACACACAACTTATCACTGTCAGCTCTGCACACTTAGAGCAGCTCTGACATTTCCACAGATTTAAAAAAATGTGAGTCAAGACAAAATTTGGCAGGTCCACTAATAAGTAATATTGTTTTTCTTTGAAAAGGCCCAATTCTAATCAACCCAGAGCTATGTAGTAATTTTTGCATCCATTTGTCCTTGGCAAAAGCTGTCCTTTTCTAGAAGTAACTTTCATCAGCCTCACAGGGAATGAAGCTGCTTTTCCAACATTCACTCCTTCCTTTCTGACCATTTGCATTTTAGCTTTATTGATTTAATGAGGAGCAAAATCAAATAAATAAACTAAAAAAAAAAAATTAGTGGAAAACAAGAGTCAGAGCTTTGATCATGGTTAGCCATTTGGGAAAGGTCATCTTCTGACCTAAAAGAGTTTCTGCTCTTCCCTGCTGCGTTCCACTTGCACCCGGTCCAGAGGTGATGGTGCCCACTTCTTGCATGACAGGGTTTTGTTCCTGTTGTCTGTGAGATGTGGAGCTGACACAAGAAATTTGTATCAGAAGATCATCAGATAAAAGAAGTCATGTGAGACTTGCTAAACAAAAAAAAAAACCAGGAAGAAGAAAGGATATGTCAGCAGGACACAGTGCTTCATAAGAGCCTGGACTTATCTTTATAGTGAATGTTATCTCTAAGATTGATAAATGCATGACAGGCTGGAAGGGGGAGAGAGGACAAACTCATTGTACTGAAAAATTAGGCCTGGCAACAATAAAAAAAACCCACCCTATAAAATAGTTAAAAACCTAATAGCTCACTAGAGCTTTTTTTTACCAGAGCAGATCCACTATAGCTCTCTAAAGGCATTAGAAAATGTAAGGAGTTTTAATGCACCCCTACATTTCTTCTCTTTCTAGTTTTACAAGGGGCAACGTGGCAATCTAATTATAGTGTGTTGTGAACTGGTATTATGTCCTGCAAGCAAAGGTAAGAAGCCTTTTTTTATCCTTCCATTATGCAATTGGTGCCACTTTTTTTTTTCCACTTTTTTTTTTAAACACTTGTTTCAGCTTTGGTGCAATAACTCTGTATTGTAGCCTACATTAATTTTTTCCTCTCTTAACCATTCATTGTTTCACAGTAATAAAATCTGCTGTGCAAACAAAAGCCCAGCACCCAGACAAAGCACGAGCAAGGCGATTCCTTCGTGTCTTGCTTCCTCAAACAGCATGCAAGCCCCAGAAGAACTTAGAGCATGGTGGTGAGGACGTTTTAGGGCATTTGAAGCTACACTTCAAGTATTGACTTCAATTTTGGGCCCCTCACTACAAGGACACTGAGGTGATGAAGAAGGTCCAGAGAAGGCCAAGGAAGCTGGTGAAGGGTCTGGAGAGGAGCAAGCTGGGATTTAGTCTGGAGAAAAGGAAGCTGAAGGGACACCTTCTGTCTCTCTACAAGTACCTGGAAGGAGATGGAAGCCAGGTGAGGGTTGGTCCTTTCTCCCTAGTAGCAAGTGAAAGAATGAGACAAAGTGGCCTCAAGTTGCACCAGGGGAGGTTTAAGTTAGATACTAGCAAAAATTTCTTTCCTGAAGGAGTGGTCAGGCATTGGAACAGGCTGGCCAGGGAGGTGGTGGAATCACCATCCCTGGGGGTGTTCAAAAAAATGTGGACATGGCAATTTGGAACATGGCTTTCTCATCATGGTGGTATTGGACTGACACCCCGACTTCATGATCTTAGAGGTCTTTTCCAGCCTTAATGATTCTGTGATTTTCTCCCAGTCTTAACATTAAGAAAAACAGAAGGTTATGGAACCGATTACAATATTCTCACCTGAACTGAGCACATACCAATGGCCCCAAGAAATGCCCAGGCAAATCCTGACCAATGAAAGAAGCTGCCACTTCTGTAAAACCCTCACCCTTTGTCCTTTTCAATTATGTATGGTCATGTTCTTACAATAGCTTCTGCTGTCACTATGATTTAAAGATAAGGTTTATTTTAAAATATGATTTTTTTCCAGTGCCAGCTTAGCTAGTCCAACCAGATAAGTGCAGAGTTTTGGGGACCTTCCTCACCGGATTTCTTCCTTCCTTCCCCAGAGCCTGTTACCTGAACCTCTTGCTAATCATTTCAGGGCTATTCAGAAGGTAGCCCTTTGCATAATTTTTAGCTTAGCATAAAAAAATATACCTAATTGTTATTCATTTTGCTTGGCGGCTATTATACACCAAAGTGACTTCTGCTTCTCTGTTAATTATAAATAGTTTTGTCTAGTGGATAAATTGAAGTGAATTAGTTCAGTTGTCAGAGCTTATCAATAATTTAAATAGCCATTTCAAACAAAAAATAGGAAACAAACAAAAGAAAAAGACAGACAGCCCCCCCAAAAAAGAAAGAAGAGACAAAACAAAACACAACAACCAACCTTATGTAGAAAACACCAACTCGCAAGAGCAAAACACCAACAATTTGTAGAGTTAGTAGCAAGGGCAGAATTTCAGAACAAGGTAAGTGCAGAAGAGGTTTCCTTTTCCTGTGCACTCAGACTTGCACATTTGCTGTGGAGCAGAAAGAGTTTCAAGGTCTGGTCCCTGCCCAGTACAGCAGCCCATTAGCAGCAGCTGTTGGAGACATCTGCCCAACCTGATTACCATCAAAACCAAGCAGCAAGAACAGCACCATCAGCCCCATCATAACCACCCTTCCCTCCATGCTCAAATGCCACCAAGCAATTGGGCTTCTGCTAGTGTACACTTAAAACAGAGCTCAGAAGTGACTTTATTCCTAAGCAAGGTCATGCTTGGGTGAAATGTATACGCAAGGTTGATGGCATCATCAAGTGTTGAAGAAACCTCTTTCCTTCTGCTAGGAAACATCTGCCAGATATTTTTTTCTGGTGCAAGGTAGGCAACTGCACCTGATGAGATAAGCTCTAGTCATAAAAAATACATACAGCATAAGGTCAGGTTTCATTTTGTTCTGTGATTCATTTTAAGCCTCTGGAGAGAGCATCCACTGTAAAGGCTTCACAGAGAAAATTGCAGGGGGCTACAGCAAAGGGAAGGAGCTGAGCACTGATTTATCTGTGTAATTCTCTTGTAGGCAAAAAGAATGCTCTTTTATTTACAAATAACTTGGTAAAGGTGAGCACCTCCGATAGATTTGCTGTAATACCACTCACCTTGTGAAGCCTTAGTGAAAGCTTCACCAATTTGGTGTCCAACACTGGATGTTAGATGAAATGATAGGTGGGAGCATCACCAGCATTGAATCTTTGCCTTCAGCTCTTCCCTACAGCACAGGGAGGTCATCTCCCACAGTCCCTCCAACAAAGGGAGCTTTTCTTCCAGCTCTTAGCTTTGTTTGGTTTTAATTGCCAACACAGCTTAATGAAAGCCGAAGTCAGTCAACACATGGACCCAACTGCCTGCCTCAAATAAGAGTATGCAACTAATGTCCAAGGTCAGATCCATCTCAGAGAGATACCATTGATTCCCCACAGCCAAGATCACTGACTCTGAGGTCAGAACATATTGAAAGTATCAGTACTTATCGCCGTCGAGTGTCCTCTCCAATAACCTCCAACACCAGTCAATGTTACGAGGAGTCTGCTATATTCCCAAATCCCTCCCAGCGTCATTCTTCAACAAATCCTTGGGGTTTTCTGAAAGTCTGGAGTATTTACTCACAGCTATGACACTTCCCTTATCTCACGGAGCAAACAATTGGACACAAAATGCCAAGAAAAGCCGTGAAAGACAGAAGAGACACAACAGAAAGAGATAATGACTGGTGGCAACAGAACTGATTTTGTTCAAAGCCATTTCTAAGCAGGAGAAAGCTCTCTCTGACCAGAAAATAACAGATTTGAGAACCCTTCTCAAGCATTACATTTCTTTTCATGTATCTTTCATTCACAGAAACACCTTTTGCCTCCTAACATTTGTCATGCCCCAAAGATAAGAAATTAATTCGAAATGCAATAAAGCAGAGTTGTTATAAATGCCTGTTTACTATTTTGGGGGTGGGGGGATCACCTAATATGATACTGCATATAGAGCAAATCTAGACTTCCAAAGTGTAAAAGAGCCTTTCCTCTCCCCCTCCCCCTGCTTTATCAGGACAGGTGGGGCCTCAGTAGAATCAGAAAGGTTGGAAAAGACCTCCAAGATCATCAACTCTGACTATCAACTCAGCACTACCATGCCCACTAAACCATGTCTACATGTTTGAGCACCTCCAGGGATGGTGACTCCATCACTTCCCTGGGCAGCCTGTTCTAATCCTAAAATGTTGCCTCCCAAAAGTACAATAAAAGCAGCAGCTACAAAACTTAATATACACGAGACATTAAAGAACAAAGAAATATCTAAACTATTAGAAATGCAAACAAAGAAAAAGCAGTACTGAGAAAATGTCTAAGCTTTGCTCACTCAAAGAGGCACTGAAAACAAGGAGGACACCCCACGTGTCCCCAAGTCCCAGCATTGCAAACAACTAAGTCTATTGGCAGGGAAAGATCTTCCAAATGTATTTGTTCTCCGCATTTAATATTAATCAAAGAGCATTATGTATTTCATACATCACTTGACTGTCCCAGCTGTAGGGGAAGAAATGCTGTCTTGATGGCAGTAATGCAAGACATCAGACATAAATATGTACACTGATAATGAAATAATAAAAAAAGAGGAATCAGTTGATTAAACAAAGGGGCTTTTGAAGCATGCAACTCGGTTTACATCAGCATAGGGAGCATACATACATCAGCTCTCTGTAGGGGCACAAACCCATGTGCGACATGAAACCAGAAACCCTGGTCCCTAGGAAGAGCTGCTTGCTCTTGGCCCATTCCAAGAGGCAACAAAGCAACCCCAAGTCTGGGGAACCTGCTCCTTGCTGGTGCTGGAAGGTGGAACAGAGCATCCATCCATGAGGATGGGGGGAACAAACAAGCAGATAGGTGATCTAAGAGGGTTTTTCCAGCCTTAATTCTATGATTCTATTAATTGTCCTACTTAGATTACTAGACTAGATGACTAATCTCAGCTGTGCAGATATCCTTGCATGCCCGGTTTAGAAAACATTCAGCAATGCTAAACTTAACAGGAAATAAAAGAGCCGTCAATACTGGAAAAGGTTGCCCAAAGAGGTGGTAGAGGCCCCATCCATGGAGACATTCAAGGTCAAGCTTGATGGGGCCCTGAGCAACCCAATCTAGTTAAAGATGTCCCTGCTCACTGCAGGGAAAATGGGCAAGATGACCTTTGAGGGCTCCTTCCAACCTGACACATTCTATGTTTCTCTGAATTCCATCACTATGCATTTTAGGGCTGAGATCCAGCTGCAGGAGAATCACTTCATTTGTTTCTAACCTTTTATTAGCATTGTCCAGGTTTTGCTTATCAGAGCTTTAGAACTCAATTTGAGATCAACCAAATCCAGAGTTTTCTGGGGCTTATGCTGTAGTACAAGGTATTAAATAGCATCAACACAATGGAAAACACTCAGCTTGCCAAACTAAACACTTCTTGTGTGATATTTGTAAATGTTATTCCTAGATAAGACCTCGTGGTGGTTATTTTTAGATTATACACCGAGTGAGTACACAAAGCATGCTGTATCAAGCTGACTCCACTCCATTTGCCTAAGAACCATGAAGCACTTTGAGGGCTATGAACGTGGGGGTTTTGCTTGCTTTATTATTTTGCTGTTTGTGTGTGGGTTGTTGTTTTGTTTGTTGGTTGGTTTTTTTTCCCCCCAAAGTCTGCTCTTCTGCTAGTCTCACATTGCAATAAAGACACAGCATCCAGTTTCTGTCTCACCTAGAAGATAAGAAATAGGCCCCAGAAAGCAGAACTGGTGTAATTGCCCTCCACCCAGCACTTGTTTATGGCAGGCTTTATGCTCGCATATATACCATGCACGCTGAGGGGAGCCTTTCAGACAAGGACAGTGTAACTCATTTTAAGAAATACCTTCCTCCTTTTTAAGAGTTAGTATAAATTGAAGCTCCTCAAGGAAAAGCAGGTGTGATATTTTTAATTTTCTCAGAATCCATAAGGGTTATAGTTAGATTTAGTCCTTTATTATTATTGATTATACAAGTGCTGAGGATGGAACTGAGCTGGAATCTAAACTTTCCTTATCTTTTGGTTTTTAAGAGTATCGCAGTATCATTAAGGTTGGAAGAGACCTCGAGGATCATCGAGTCCAACCTGTCACCACAAACCTCATGATTAGACCATGGCACCAAGTGCCACGTCCAATCTCCTCTTGAACACCTCCAGGGATGGGGACTCCACCACCTTCCTGGGCAGCACATTCCAATGATGAATGACTCACTCAGGGAAGAACTTTCTCCTCACCTTGAGTCTAAACCTCCCGTGGCGCAGCTTGAGACTGTGTCCCCTTGTTCTGGTGCTGGTTGCCTGGGAGAAGAGACCAACCCCTTCCTGGCTACAACCACCTTTCAGGTAGTTGCAGAGGGCAATGAGGTCACCTCTGAGCATTCTCCATGTTGGTGCTATTGATTTTCCATATAAAAGGGGTGCTGAAACCTGAATTTTTTCAAACAAATTTTGGAGTACAGAATCCAGTGTTCATTTCCCTGGGGTAAGACCTGAACCATAACTCCTTTTTATTCAACTTTCTGTTCGGGCTTCCAGTTTATCTCCTGGCTTCTGCTTGGTCAAACACCATCCAGTGCCCCAGCCAAGAATCACATTTAAAGTAATAAAAATTAAAATCACAAAAAGAGACAAACACTAAAGCAAAACCTGCATCCTTTCTTAACTTTGCAATACCTGAGGATTCTGAAAAACCCCAAAATTTAACTCTCACAGAGGCACTCAAGCTGAGAACAGAAGCAGAAGATATTGCATGAATGGGGGGTAAACAATCAAAGAACAAAGAAACTGAATTAATTTCTCTGCAAGTTTGGGTATGTTTTCAACCATAACATCCTCCAGCTCCTGTTTTTAATCACCTTCAACCAGCCAGGCCAGGCAGGAGTATTTGTAACTGAACAATAATATTGTCATCCATATAAGCAGCATTTGATGCAGAACAAGAGGTACAGTCCATCTACAACATACATCCCTAGGCAGAGCAGAATCTTCGGTGTCAGCATCACATCACCTTTCCTGCAGCCCACAAGCCCATGGTGATGCTTTGGTCACCGCAGTTGGCAGAGAGTCTGAACTGACCCAATTACCTCCATTTGCAGAGCTTTCTGTGGAAATAAATCAACACTTCTCATCTATGACTTTTTTTTTCCTTAAAGTTTTGGATTTTTTTTTTCCCCCCAAACTGTTCTATCTGATGCAGGATGTTGCTTTGGTACAAATTTCAGTTTGACCCTGAGCTGTTTAGTTGTGGTCTCCCCAGTTCAAGAAAGGCAAGGAACTACTAGATGGAGTCCAGCACATACTCTGAAGGTGCTGAAGGGACTGGAGCATCTCTGTGTGAAGGAAAGGCTGAGAGACCTGGGGCTGTCTAGCCTGGAGAAGACCACCCTGAGAGGGGATCTTCTTAAAGATCAACAGGAGCTAAAGGGTGGGGGGCAAGAGGATGGGGCCAGATGCTTTTCAGTGGTACCCAGTGGTAGAACAATGGGGACAAACTGGAACCCAGGAGGTTCCATCTGAACATGAAGAAAAAAATTTTCTGTGAGGGTTCTGGAGCCCTAGAGGAGGCTGCCCAGAAAGGTTGTGGAGTCTCCTCTGGAAAGATTCCAACCCCACCCAGACATTGTAGTGCTGGGCACCCTGCTTTGGGTGACCATGCATTAGCAGGAGGGTTTACTGGGTGATCTCCACAGGTCCCTTCCAACCTCCACCATTCTGTGTAATGCTGTACCACAAGCACAGGCGATTCAGGAAGAAGGAAGTCTCTTCTCATTATGGTGAGAGATAATATGCAGTATGTTTAAAATCAGGCTTGTTCTCCAACAATTACAACCTTTTAATACTCTTCCAGCTTAACTGAAGAGATAAATCATCACTATGAACATTCAATAGCTGGCACTATAAGAGAAAGGGACTTTTTTTTGTTGCCTGGTATGAGCACTTGAGAGCTGTGACGTGATCCTTGGCACAGAGTTGCACATCACCGAGGTCATACACTTCATCTAACATGTGTGTGCATAGTCCTGCTCAGGTTTGGAAAGAGCAGGAGCAGCCATGGAGCTGCTCTCAGGGCTCAGCGATTGAATGGATCACATTGCCCTTCTGACTGATCTCTTCATCACTACACTAAGAACAGCAAAGTCCTAAGCTTTGCATTTCACTCCTCAACTAAACATCTTAGCTAAAACACTACTAACAGAAGAAGAACTATATAGTGACAGAAACCTCCTGTATACCAGCATTGCACCCACTGGGTTACATTTTGAGACTGAGCATCTTCCAACCCATGATGATCATGACTGGAAGTTAATCATTAGAGTTCTACTGATTGCACTTTAAATTATATCAGATGACAGCCATTACTTATTATAGATTAGACTGTTTAGGGTGGGAAGGGACCTTTAAAGGTCATCTAGTCAAGTCCCACTGCAGTCACTAGGGACATCTGCAACTACAGCAGGTTGCCCCAAACAACCTGACCTGGTATGGTGCCAGGGATAGGGCATCTACCACCTCTCTGGGTTTAGTTTAAACCTATCACCACTTGTCCTGTCACAACAGGCCGTGTTTAAAAAAAGAAACAAACAAAAAACAAAACAAAACCCAACCAACCAACAAACCAACAACCAACACAAACCAAATAAACAAAAAAAGTAAACACAAAAAAGTCTCCAGATTCTTTATTAGCCTCTTTAAGTCCTGAAAGACCACCAGAAGGTCTTTCTAGAGCCTTCTGTCCTCCAGGATGAACAATCTCAACTCTCAGCCTGACCTCACAGCAGAGAGCTTCCAGACCTCTCATCACTGCTGTGACCTCCTCTGGCCCCCTCCAACAGGTTGTCATGAAGGAATCAGACAAAACAGGATGCTAACAGCCACTGATTTATTACAGCCAAATCTGCTCTTCTTCCCACACTATAAAATTATAGGTTCAGATGTTGCTTGGGAAAATACTGTTGCACAAATAATTAAACTATTAAAATATTTGGAGAGATGAAGCAAAAACACACACATATCTCACTCATAAACAGAAAAACTCCCACAGATTCCCAGCATATATATATATATTTATATATGTGTGTATGTACTCACCAAGGAGAGAGGGGTATGAAGTTCCTTAGATTCTGTTCTAAAGTGGAGAAGTTCTGAGTTGAAAACCTGTGCCTGTGGAGCAAGACTAGGAGAGTTCTTCCCTCTAGCAGAACTCCATTTATACCCCTCTGGGTTCAGCTGTGGTCAATTGCTCAATTAGTTGGTTCCCCAAGCAAACAAAAGGACCTTATACTCAGGGGTACTAGAGGTAGAAAGCTGATAATGATCAGCTGCTCACAAGCCTTACTTAGAGGTCTGTCCTAAGCTGGTGGGGCAGAATGTAGCAACTGCTGCACAGGTCCTGTTCTTAAGACTTCAGACCTGGCCCCAGTACTTCAGGTGGGGTCTCAGCAGAGGGTCAGAATCCTCTCCCTCCCCCTGCTGCCTGCGGAGAGGGAGAGGAGACGTGGCTGCCTCTGGGCTGTGAGAACACAATTCTGGTTTATGTCCAGCTTTTCACTCACCAAGGATGGAGGGTATAGAGGAAAACTTCTCCATAAAGTTCATTGAAGCACACAGAGCTTTGTCTAAGGTCAGCCAGATGCTGCAGCAGTCATGACATTCATGAAGTCATTGCATATTAATGACAAATTAACACAAACTTTAAGTGAGAAGCAAATTTTCACCTTCAGACCCTTTTAATGAATTCTGCTGTATATATTTTGAAGCCACCAGAAATCTGAGAGACAATATTTTCCAAATATTTCATATACTCCTTTTCTAGCTGCTTTTTTCCTTCCCAACAGCCAAGAGCCCACTGATTCCACCTTCAATTACTGCTCACAGCCACATCTGCTCCTGATATTCAAACAGGGGAAAAAAAAATCAGTTAAACACTACAAAGTAATTTCTCATTTACTTTTTAAACCATTAAGCAATCACCTTTTCAGTTTTAAATAGTCCTATGACCCAGGATGGGGATGAGGGGAATTAAAAAAATTAGAGATGGGTAAATTTAGATTGGACATTAGGAAGAAGTTTCTTACTATGAGTAAAGTGGTGGAACATTGGAACAGGTTGCCCAGGGATGTCATGGAAGCCCCATCCCTGTAGACAATCAGGGTCAGCTTTGATGGGGCTCAGAGCAACCTATTCTAGTTAAAGATGTTCCTGGAAGTTGAACTACATGACCTTTAAAGGACTCTTCCAACCCAAACCATTCTATCACTCTATGATAAGCTGCTTCTGGTTCTGGAAAGTAAGGAATCAAGACAGCGCTTGCCTGTGCTCAAAAAAGCTGGTGGGGAGAGGGGACATTTTAATATCTGCCATGCATGCCTGTATGTCTCTGTGTTCCTATTTTCCTTGGAACAAATGCTGTTATAATTTCTTCAAGGAATCAATAATGTCCATTGCCAGAGCACTGCACTGTTTGAGATGCAGATTGCATAGGGAGACTGGAAATTTATTGCATTGTAAACGTAGGCAGAAGGTGGTAGGTAAGCTGTAATTAAAGTTTTGCTGATAATAAAAAATGGGGGAAAATAAGCAGACTCCATAGTCAGTAAATGTTAGTGCTGCTGCACAATCGCACCATTTCACAGAGAAAACTGCAGCACTAGGCTCTTTTTCTGCACAATTAGCCTAAGAAAGTGTGGTTTACATTTCACCACCCCCCTAAAATGTTGGTATCCCCTGTGCCCTTCATCAACACTGAACATCTCCAGAGCTTCTTGAAACCAACTCACAGCATTTAAATTGCACTGCATTTCTTTGGAAATCACGTCTTAGCCATTATTCTTGGGATCTGCTTTTAGCTGGGAAGCTAAAATTAAGTAAGAACTTCAGCACTGCACAACTGATGTCATTTTTTAATTCTTCATTGTAACAGACCTGGCAGTGCACAGGCTGCTGGGTGGTGAGATGTTTAATGAACAGTCAGCAAGCCTTCCTGCTGGGTTGATCTCCTGGACAGGCAGAGCAATGGGCTGTAGAGGGATACCCACCTGCGTGCCTCTGGAGTGAGGAGCTGCCCTCTACCTGCTCCAGAAAAGTTTTACTCCATGGCTAACTATATAAATGCATCATAGAATTGTTATGGTTGGAGGAGATCTTCAAAATCATCAAGTACAACGATTAATCCAACACTTCCAGGTCACCACTAAACCATATCCCTCAGTACCACATCTACAAGGCTTTGGAACCCCTCCAGGAATGGGGAATTCACCACTGGGAAGCCTGTTCCAGGGCCTGACAACCCTGTGGGGGAAGAAATTGTTCCTTATGTCCAACCTAAAGCTTCCCTGGTGCAATTTGAGGCCATTTCCTCTTGTCCTATCAGTTGTTCCTTGGGAGAAGAGAACAACCCTGACGTGGCTCCAACTTCCTTTTAGAGAGTTGCAGACAGGTGAAAGGTCTCCCCTCAGCCTCCTCTTCTCCAGGCTGAACAATGGCAGGTCTCTCAGCTTCTCCTCACAAGACTTCTTGTCAAGACCTTTCACCAGCTCCACTGCCCTTCTCTGGACACACTCCACACCCTCTCACAGTGAGGGGCCCAAAACTGAACCCAGTGTTCAAGGTGCAGCTTCACCAGTGCTAAATACAGGGGCATGATCACTTTCCTGGTACTGCTGGCCACACTTCTGTGAAACCAGGTCAGGATGCTGTTGGCCTTCTTGGTCACCTGAGCACACACTTGCTCATGTTCATCCATTGTCAACTAACACCCAGGTCCTTCTTCACCAGGCAGTTTTCCAGCCACTCTGCTCATCATGCTATTGTGAACCAAGTGCAGGACCCAGCACTTAACCTTGTTAAACCTCATACCACTGACCTTGATCCATCAATCCAGCCTGAACAGATCCCTCTGTAGAACCTTTTTACCCTCCAGCAGATCAACGTACCCACCTAATCTGGTGTCATTTGCAAACTTACTGAGGATGCATTTGATCCCCTCATCCAGATCATTGATAAAGAATAGAACAGGCCCCAGTACTGAGCTCTGAGGAACACCACTTGTTACCAGCCACCAAGTGAGTTTAACTCCATCGGGAGATACATGACAAAACCCCAAACCTGCTATCTAGTTCATTTTTCTTTCCCCTCCTTTTGTGACTTCTTTGATTTCCAGATTTCTGTCCTTGTCCCAGGGTTGAGAGTGCTCACTGCTAATTATCCAATAAAAATAGAGTTGAAGTATTAAATCTATCCCTGGTTAACCCAATGTCTTTAATAATAAAAAAGATTTTGCACAAGGGATAAATACTGTATCTCATTTTCCCATTCTTACAAGTCTCCTGTCACTCCATACTTATTAATACTGCTGCTAATATACTGCTCCCAGTCAGCCACTAAAATAGTTCTGTTATTCCTATTAATTCACCAATAAAATGTGGCCTCACAATGCAATAAAGAAAGGCTTTGTTGCTTGGGGGCTTTATTGGCAGCATCTATTTGCCCAATTTGTCAAGAGGCTTTCCCGTTTTCTGATACTACAGCCAAAAATCTCTCCCATCATGTAAATATGGTAAGAAAGCAGTATCTGATCCCATGCCAGATGTCACTGGCTTCTCCCTAGGTTTCTGGAAGTGACTGATGGCACAGACAAGTGTCCATCCCTCTAGGTTAATGGTGAGTGGATTCTGTAAGAATCTTTTTCCAGAGGGAAAAGCAACTGTTTTCTGGCTAACATTCAGAACAGCCTCCCAACAGCAGGATTCACCCATGTTCCTAGAAGGTGTGAAACCCCACCACAGTACAGGGGCTGCTGTTCATGCCAAACATAATTTAATTCCTAAATTAGTAATGTAGTGATAATTTATGGGCTCCTCAGCCTATTCTATGCAAGCAAGAAGCTGAAAAGCCCTTTCTCTTGCAAACACCAGCCCTGGCAATCACAACCTTGGAATAGGTGTCTGAATCAGAAGAGTCTACTAAATGTCTACAACATACCTTCCTGGACAAAGACATGAAACAGTTCCCCTCAGTCTATAAAACACCTAAAAGATCAGCCAAGGTGCCCTAGAAGAAGAAGAAGAAGAAGGAGGATGCTTGAGTTCTTTTCAGCAGTAAATTTCATAGGCAAAACACTCAGACTGTAGACAAGAGTTTAAGGTTGTTGCTAGGTCATGCAAGAAAAAAAATAGAGAGGTAAGAGCCCATTTAGAACTTAGACTGGCCACTGCTGTAAAGGAGAATAAAAAATGTTTCTATAAATATATTAATGGCAAAAGAAGAGGCAAAGACAACCTCCACTCTTTATTGGATGCAGAGGGGAATATAGTAACAAAAGATGAGGAAAAGGCAGAGGTACTTAATACTGTCTTTGTCTAAATCTTCAATAGTGGGACAGGTTGTCTTCAGCACTAGTAGCCTCTGAACTGGCAGATGGAGTCAGGGAGCAGTATAGTCCCCCTGTAATACAGGAGGAAGCAGTAAGGGACCTGCTGAGACACTTGGATCCTCACAAGTCCATGGGACCAGATGGGATCCATCCTAGGGTGTTGAGAGAGCTGGCAGATGAGCTGGCCAAGCCACTCTCCATCATTTATCAACAGTCCTGGCTCACTGGAGAGGTCCCAGATGACTGGAAGCTGGCCAGCGTGGTGCCCATCCACAAGAAGGGCTGGAAGGAAGAACCGGGAAATTACAGACCTGTCAACCTGACCTCAGTGCCAGGCAAGATTATGGAACAGGTCATCTCAAGTGCAGTCACAAAGCACTTACAGGATGGCCAAGGGATCAGGCCCAGCCAGCATGGATTTAGGAGGGGCGGGTCCTGTCTGACCAACCTGATCTTCTATGATCAGGTTACCTGCCTGATGGATGTGGGGAAGGCTGTGGATGTAGTCTACCTGGACTTCAGCAAAGCCCTTGACACTGTCTGCCACAATAAACTCCTGGTAAAGCTGGCAGCTCATGGCTTGGACAGATTCACTCTGAAATAGGTCAAGAACTGGCTGGAGGACTGGGCCCAGAGAGTGGTGGTGAGTGGTGCCACATCCAGTTGGCAGCCAGTCACTAGTGCTGTCCCCCAGGGATCAGTGCTGGGACCAATGCTGCTCAATATCTTTATTGATGATCTGGATGAGGTGATTGAGTCCATCATCAGTAAGTTTGCAGATGACACCAAGCTGGGGGCAGGTGTTGATCTGTTTGAGGGTAGGAGGGGCCTGCGGAGTGACCTTGTCAGGCTGGATGGACAGGCAGAGGCCAATGGGATGAGATTTAACAAGGCTAAGTGCAGGGTTCTACACTTTGGCCACAACAACCCCATGCAGTGCTATAGGCTGGGGACAGAGTGGCTGGAGAGCAGCCAGGCAGAAAGGGACCTGGGGGTACTGATTGATAATAGGCTGAACATGAGCCAGCAGTGTGCCCAGGTGGCCAAGAAGGCAAATGGCATCCTGGCCTGTTTCAGGAATAGTGTGGCCAGCAGGACAAGGGAGGTTATTCTGCCCCTGTACCCAGCACTGGCTGGGGCCCTGTCCCTGGAGGCATTTAAGACCAGTCTGGATGAGGCTCTGGTCAGCCTGATCTCCCATGGCAGGAGGGTTGGAACTAGATGATCCTTGTGGTCCCTTCCAACCCTGACTGATACTATGATACTATGATTAGGAAGAAGTTCTTCACAGAGAGAGTGATTTGCCATTGGAATGGTCTGCCCAGGGAGGTGTTGGAGTCGCTGTCCCTGGAGATCTTCAAGAAAAGACTGGATGAGGCACTTAGTGCATTGGTCTGGTTGATTGTATAGGGCTGGGTGGTAGGTTGGACTGGATGATCTTGGAGGTCTCTTCCAACCTGGTTGATTCTACAGTTCTATGAAAATACTCAGTGGACTGTGGTCTATGCTGGTGGGGAATGTGATGACTTCACACCAGGTAACCTCAAAGAGCTTAATGATTATTTAACCTGATCTTCTCACTAGGCTTTGCTGTCCATGACAGGGGTTATCAGGACCTGGAAGACACTGCCCAGGGCATGGGTGGAGTCCACATCCCTGGAGGCTTTTAAAAGCTGTTTGGGTGTGGTGGTGAGGGACACAGTTTAGTGGTGACCTGGCCTATCTGGATTAATGCTTGGACTTAATGATTTTAAAGGTTTCTTCCAAATGAAACAATTCAGTCACTTGCAGCACTTGGGACACTGTTACCTGCTCTGACACATTTTCTTTTCAATTTGGTCTTCCTCCTTCTTAGACAGTTGGATTTGATGAGACCCATCAAAAAAGGCAGAAAACTAGCAGTAGGCAGAGGTGCCAGAACCCCCAGCACAGGTTGCTTCCCACTGAAGGGAAGTGTTGGGGTCAAACACTGCAATGGCAATTAAAAACCAGATCTAAGGCAATTAGTGGGCCAGGAGTTTTAAAATGGGTAATGTTAGGATTCTGAATCCTAATTAATAAGCAGCCAGTGTGACTGTGCAACACTGTCCTCTGTTGGAAACAGCTCACCAGACCACTTGAAGCACTGCCAGACATCCTCTGCCTAAGCCTGTGGGAAAAGCACCCAGTCGTTCGTTAGGACTTAACATCTCACATGATGTGGCTCTGAGGTTGTCTGTGTGGACTTAGCCATATGCATCACCCTCGAGTTGTTCCAAACTCTCACTCTGCTTTGACTTTGTTTTGTGTTTATTCGGTGCTGGCAGCAATAAAAAGGCTTTGCACAAGAGAGCCATTGAATTAATAACAACAGCTTTATCATGCAAGGTTTTATATTCTTTCTTGCACACCAAGCTCAAAAAATCTCCAATGCATATATTAGGAGAAAGGATCATGACATAAACGCTGCAAAGTGCCCTGTAAATATCCCAGAGCCTCTGTAGATGGGGAACCTGGTGACCTTCTGGAAGGGGTGCAATTCTAACTCCGCTTATTCGCAGAGACAGGACCCAGGATAAGGCATCATTTTTAGGGCTACCATCCCTGAAGACTTCTGGCAATTTAAAAAAAAAAAAAAAAGCTGATTCACAGATGCTACAGAAGAAGGATGATGACTTGGCTTGCTGGGAGGAGGTTAATAGCATGCAGTGGCTGGCAGCCATGTACCTCCTGCACCATCTTACCTCTTGCTCTGAAGGGCTGGGTGACAAGTGAGCGGTTGCTGCAGCAGTGAGGAGCAAAATTCCACACTAAAACAAATCAGAATCAGCAGCACAAATACTGTCTGCCTATTGCCTTCTCCTCCAGACCTGTACATGCTTCCCTCCCTTCTCTTTTCCCTCAACATTTTCTGAGTTGAGCACATTGTTTTCCATCCTTCTTCCCCTGTATTGCTTTTATAAAATGCTATTTTCCTATTTTAATTTCTAATTGCTTGTCTTCAAGGACATCTTTCTGTTACAGTGGGAAGAGATGGGAAATGCTTTCCTTGAACTCAGGCTGGTTTACACTTTCAAAAGGTATGGTTTGGTAACACTAGGAGATGTCATGCATCCATGGCCTTTATCCAAATGGCAGCTGGCCCAGTGACACTACAGTAGTATGTGAGACGGAGGAAAATAGCATGACCTCTTTCGGGACCTCATCTTATTGGGAAGATGTCCCTTTACTTATGAGTGACCTGGATTCAGGTACTTTGTCTGAAGAGCAAATGCTGCTCTGCCATCTCTGGGAGTGTAGGGTGGAAACAGAAGCACTTGCCTCCCCAAAAGCGTTGTCCAGACCTGAAACAGGCTGCCCAGGGCAGGGGTGGAGTCCCTATCCCTGGAGGGTTTCAAAGCCATGTAGATGTGGTGCTGAGGGGCATGGTTCAGTGGTGACCTGGCAGTGCTGGCTTAACAGTTGGACCTGATCATCTCAAAGGTCTTTTCCAGCCTAAACAATTTAATGATTCTATGATGCCAGCACTGGTGACACTGCCCTCAGCAAGACTGACTACAGCATTGAGAGTTCACATCTGCTATTGTGAGGGGCCTTGCAGTCATTAGTCTCCTAAATTGATTTCCATGGTGTACAAAAGACATAACAAATGGCTAATTTAATAAAATTATGTCAGCTCATTCAGCCAGACAAGCAAGGATAATTGTAGCCAATTCTGGAAAAAATGGGAAGTTGTGGGTTTGAACTGCTCATAATGGGAACAGTGGTGTCCAGGTTTCAGGGGGTGTCCAGTTTGACACCTCTCCACCCACTGCGCGACCACAGTGGCATGGCCCCAGGATGGTGGGGAGGCAATGCAGCTAAAGAACAGATTGCAGAAGGGATGTTAATCTATTCACAAGTTCCTCTCATCAGGAACACCTCTGTCCTAACAGTAGGGCATCAAGGGCATCTACATCTTGAAATCAATCCCAGCAATCACCCATTCAAGCACCCAGCATCCAACCACTGCTTTCTCCACTATCCCTGATTTAGAGGTGCCAGTCCTAAAGTCAAATGAAACAAACTCTCCCTCCTCAGTCTGACCCCAGCTCTTCATTCCATCAATGAAAGCTCTGCTATAATTTTTTACGAACACAACAGGTCCAGATTCAATGTGGAGGATACAAACAGCTATGGGACTCCTATATCAGAGACCTGAAACAACTCTAACTGCAAGAGTGACCCAAGTTAGAGAAGAAGCAGATCTGGCAGCAGAAAGTATGAGAAGCCCCCATGTAGGTCTGTTGTGCTTCAGACAAGGACACCAAGGTGTTGAATCGAGCACCACATCACAGAAAGGGACACCAGCAGCAGAGCAGATTGAATTTCTTCATTGGATGTTATGGATCCATAATCATCATCATCACCACTGCAATAGCAATCAAAGCTGAATCATCAGCTTCCACATTACCTTAAAGGTGAAATGAAACGTTAAAATAAAAGTCATTGTAAAGGCCTCTTCCACCTCCTTCTACCCAAGTATAAATCTGAATAACTCTGAGAATGAGCAAACAATTTGATCACAGTGTCTTGTGGATGCAAGATCTTTAATAGAGTTTCAAACAGTTCTTCGCCAATGACCTTTAAACAAGTTGTAGTTATCATGTGTAAATTCATTATTTCCTAAAATGTTTTAGTTTTCTAATTAACTGGAATGCATTACTTGCATTCCATCTGGATTCAGAAGGAGGCTGAGCAGAACTGAAGGAAATCATGCAGATGGAGAACATCAGGGTTTTTTTGCTTTATCATTTTGGCTGGATGAGAGAGAGGCTTTTCCCCAGGTGCAGGCAGCTTCTAAAAGCTTCACCCTGCCTGCAATTCTCCTGCCTCTGCAATGCCAGGGCACAACCCAACCTGGCTTGACAACGCTCCCCTCCATCACAACACGCTCCCAGCTGTGCTAAAGGTGCACCCACTCGGCACATCTGCATGAGCTTTCGCCTCCTGATGCCAGCAGAGAAAATGTGTTCCAGGAATAATAAAGGTTTATGATGCCTGCTTGCTTGTAGCACTGCTCCGTGTGGTGCTCATTAGGTCTTCCTCTTCCAGACAACTATTTCTTCTGACAGATATTCCTACAAATTTTAATCCCTGTCAGGATGCACTTGAAAGAAGTCCAAAAGTTGCTGGGGAGATGGAGACAGCCTGGCAGACAGGAGTTTGAACATAGTGCTTTTCTTAGTTCTCTCCTGGGGACTTTTTTGTGGGACCACAAAAGGCCATTGGGATTCCCAGAAAGCCAGCTGCTCAGAGCGCCATTCTTGTTCGTGACCTGCTCCTGTGCCCAGACATGTTTGTAGGATGGATAAATTCTGATCAAGCACATGGAATATCATGAAAAACAGCTGCTCCTCCCTGTAGATTCCTTCCTGCTCTTTCTGGCCAGCTCCCCATATGATGCTGGGGCTCCTTGCTTCTCCCTTAAACCCTCTCCCTTCCCTGCTGCCTTTTCCATCACATCAGGGTCCTTGGTAAGCCCTTGGGGAGCAGCTGAGTAGAAGTTTGTCCTCCCTGAGCACTGCATGGTTTTTAAAGGAATGCAACACTCCAACCAAGAGCAAAGAAGCCAGATAGGCACCATCCATCACTGTCAGCACCAGCAGAAGTCAAGCTGGAGGCATGGGAAACACCCACTGACCACAGCAAGTCCTTTCTATGACCCGATGGCTTTGCAAGAAGGGGCTCTGATGCATCCAGAGAGGCACACACAGAAAGACAGCTTCCAAATACTGAAGAAAAAACCCAGCCTAGTAAAATCTCCTATGCCTGAGTACTTAAACTTCTTAGTAAAAGTCTCAAGTCTTCCCAGCTCCCTGCCAAGCCCTCAGCAGTTGAACACCTGCACATTCCATCTGTCCCTACCTTTGCAGATCACCTCCTGCTTCCATCACTTGCCACCAGCCTGTCTCTCACTGCTTCCTCCAGATTATTTCTTTCCAGACCTGATGGGACAAAAACGTCACAGTCTGCAGCATTCTGATGGAATCTCCTGCAGGATGCAGCCTTGGAAATAAACAAGCACTCGCCAGAAAACTGGGTTGCATACTCTTCATGGGTTTTCTTAACTACAAAAGCTTGTGCTGCCATTGGCTTGGCACTTAGGGGACCTCAATGAAAATTAAAAGCTGCAGCAGCAGCAGCAAAAGCTAGAGAGGGGAAGACCAGTTGTGCTCCTGTAATTCAGTGCTTATTACAAAATACAAGGGTTTGGGAGGCCTAGGCAGGGACAAGATGAATTTGGCAGAGATGGAAAATGTAACCTTTGATGAGTGACAAGTGAGGTTATACGGATGAATACTAATGAGAAAGCTTTGAATAATTCATACTTGGGGTTCAAGGTAAAATGGTTTAACCTGATACCTTAGTAGCTGTGCTATCTTGCTGGCCTCAGGAATATTATCTCAAAGAACAAGATCTGAACATAGCCCAGGCTTTAGATGTTAATTTGTCCAGAGGTATTTAAAAAATCAAAGCTTGCTCACAGCTGCTTAAAAACTGCAGCGCAAGCACTGTAGGCTGGGCGACTTTCCTTCAGCCCTGGCCCTGCTAACCTTGTCCCATGCCCATCAGGGCTTCACCAGAAGAACTTCTCAGCATTATGCTTCAGAGCAAAGCTGGACCATAAATTCTCACAAAGGTGAAGAAAACAAAACCAAAACCGATAAGTTTTGATCACGATTCTCCAAATCACAAAGGAAAACACATTTCCTAGGGGAAGGTTAGTTATCTTACCAAGCTCTTCCCAGGAAGAGCCCAGCTTAGAAACTGGGACAAGTTTCAAGAATTAGGATTATATTTTATCCTGTTTCATCTTCTGCCTTGCCAAGTCCTTCACAGCACTCATTTTAAATCTTGAAATAAACTTATCCCTTCAGACAGAGTCCCAATTAACCAGTCCTCCGAGAGAAAGCCCTCTGTTCTTCCAGTGAACAGAAGGAAACCTGGACAACCACAAAAGTTATTTTTAACTGTACTGCAACATGCTGGTACAAATTCCACTTTCACACGTAGCCTTTCAAGTGATATAAAAAATGACAACAATTGATATAAACTGGGAAGCAGAAGCCATTGAGGGCATTGGGGGAAAAAAGGAACAGGCAGGAGATAAATCCAACATTACAAATTAGCACCATAAATATTCCACACATTTGGGGTGATTTATACACTGATTTTATCTAAGCCAGACATTTTTGCTTTCTAAGGAAGGAGAAGGATAGCAAAAGGATACCCATCCATCCCAGCTGTTGCTGCCTGCACTGGGAACTTTCTGCTCACCTGTTACATTAATGCTACAAAGGTCTCCAGGGTCTGGGATTTTTTTATTCTGTAGGTCACCACATGCTTACACAAATGTAAATAAATTGCAGGTTTGTCCAAAGGGCAAATTGGTCTCATTCAACCTGGTGTTTCAGCACTTCTGCTGCCATTGTACATCAGAATTGTAATGCAGCTGCTATACTGAGACACTGTAAAACCCAGACACATTTGCCTGTGGATTCCTTCTCTTAGTCTTCCTTGTGAACTTCACATCACATTTCATGCTTTATCATCATACTGCATAATCTCTGTCTCTGCAGAACTGCTGGGCTCACTACAGCACCTAATACAACATATAAAATATTGCACTGTGCACCCATGCAAAAGGCCCATTTTCATTAATCAAATATTGAGAAGAGCTGGTGCTTGATTCTAAGAGCTCAGAAGCCAGAGTGTGAGGAAAAATACATAAGATGGAGTTTTCCCCCACAGGACACCCTGAAAATGGTCCCACCAGGAAAATCTCAGCTCATCATTTCAGAGCAGCTATCAACCAGCTCCTGCTACTGGTGGATGTTCACAAATTAAATACAATAACAATGAATATTTGCTTGACTCAGGTAAAACACATCCTTCCTCGCTCTCCTTACCTGCCGGCAGCTGGAACTCTAAAACATTGCACAGGAGATGTTGCAGGGCATTTAGCACTGCTCAATGCAAAACCAACCTGCTGAGGTGAGCTGCTGCAATCACCTATTGCAGAAAAATAGCTTAGAGATACAGCAAATGATACTTTTGGTTTAGTAAACATGGTTTAATCCATCCTTGCAACAGTCAAGAAGGCGAGAACTATCTGTAAATGCTTCCAGACCTCACAGCTGCCAGCCTGGAGGAACCAAGTTGTGCTGACATCTGCTCTAAACAGGGTATTTATTAGATATGCTCATGACACTTGATTTGGGTCTTTTAATTTCTGAAGCTTCCAGTTTGGCACCAGAGGACAGTCAGAATGTAGAGACAGAGAATTCACAATCTCAGATTTGTCAAACACAAGGCAAGATGACCCAAGAAGTTCCCTTGAATTGTTCCTGTTTTAATGATGGGCTTTCCCCAAGGCCACATTCCCAAGTTTCTGCTTACAATATTCTATGCCAGACTCCAGCTAGATAAACTTGCTAGCCCAGGATTATACCATCGCCCTTCCCATCAAAGCCTTCCTGCAAAACAACCCGCTCTACTCCCACCTAAACCTTGAGGTCTCCTCTTCCCAGATGCTCTGTGATGCTCTGGGCAGCTTTTCAGTTCAATTACAGGGCAACACATGCCCCCGCTTCAGCAGCTCCCTCTGACATCAGCAAGAGCTGGGTGCATGAGGAATGGCACATAAAATCCCACCAGTCCCAAATCCACAGGAGAGAGTCCACATACTCAGAAGCATGCTGCTGGCCAAAGGCTGCCACCCCTTCACAACTTCCTTGTCGACTTCTCAAAAAGAAATCATTTCCCCAAACAAGACATTTTCCCAAGCAAAGGCTCTAAGTGAATTCTAAATTTTAATTCCATTTTACGCAATACTGCAGAAAAGTGGACACTGAAAAATTATCTGACTGGGAGCTTAGCAATAGAAAACCATAAATCATTCTGGCAGTTATATAGTTTTCTTGTGAGGTGGTGCTTATGGCAGTAGCTGTTAACTAACAGAGGCACATGCTGGGCACTGGTGCCTTTTAGAGTCTCCAGTCAGTAGGTGCAGTGACTATCGATTTGACTGCAGCATGCAGAACCTGTAGTTACAGCCTCGTCCCAAGAGACAGGGAAGCAAACATAAAGGTCTGTCACTTCCAAAGGTCATTTTGGGGCCCAGAAAAAGATTTAGTAGTTGGATCCTCTGTGAGAAAAATAATTGTGAGGGCTGGAAGGGACTTCTGGAGATCATCCAGTCCAACCCCCACTGCTAAAGCAGCATCATACACAGCAGGTTGCCCAGTATCACAATTTCCAAGCAGGTTTGAAATCTCTCCAGAGGAGACTCCACAACCTCTCTGGGCAGCCTGCTCCAAGGCTCCAGCACCTCTACAGGAAACCCCTGGGTTCCAGTTTGTGCCTCTTACACATTGTCCTGTCATTGGGTACCACTGCAAAGAGCCTGGCCCCATTCACTTGCCCCCCACCCTTTATCTCTTGCTGAGCATTGATCAGATCTCCTCTGGGGCTGCTCTTCTCCAGGCTGAACAGCTCCAGGGCTCTCATCCTTTCTTCCTCACAGAGATGTTTCAGGCCCCTCAGCATCTTTGTAGCTTCCACTGGACTCTCTTCAGTAGTTCTCTGCCTCTCTTGAACTAGGAAGCCCAGAACTGGACACAATACTTCACTGATGGCCTCACTGGGGCAGAGTAGAGGGAAAGGAGAACCTTCCTTGACCTGCTGGTCACACTTCTTAATGCATCCCAGGAGACCACTGGCATTCTTGGCCATGAAGGCACACTGTGAATTTATTTGCCACCAGAACTCACAGGTCCTTCTCTGTGGAGCTGCTTACTTCTACTGGCACATGGGATCTTTCTCCCCAGGTTCAGGACTCTACACTTGCCCTTGTTGAACTTCATGAGGTTCCTCTTTACCCAACTCTTCAGCCTGCCCAGGTCTCACTGAATGGCAGTACAGCCTGATGGGGTATCAGCAATAACACACAAAA
This sequence comes from Dryobates pubescens, assembly GCF_014839835.1. Taxonomy (NCBI): domain Eukaryota; kingdom Metazoa; phylum Chordata; class Aves; order Piciformes; family Picidae; genus Dryobates; species Dryobates pubescens. Next base: position 8,477,844 of record NC_071627.1, read on the forward strand.
AAAATACCACAAACCAGAAGCAAGAAGCATCAACAATACAGAGAAATTGCTTATTGTTAATTAATTCTGCAGTAAGCACAATGACAAGAAAAAAATTATAAATTAATTCATTGTCTATGTAGCAAATGAAACTAATGGATGTCTGGGGAGTTTTTGACAGCCAAGAGAAAAAACAAACCAAAAAACCTAAGTGAAGCAGCAAATTAGACTTCTCCAGACTCTACAAGTCTCCATTAGGCAGAACAATTAGTAAATCTTTTAACAGATAAAAAGAGAAGAGCTCATGGTCACAAAAGCCACTTGTGTGTTATCTGAGTCTCATGGAGGATTTTCCCAACTGGACTAAGCTGATGGAGCTCATTGGAACTGAGACAATTTGTCTGACCTCATTTTTAATGCTACACAGAATTTTTTGATTTATAAAATCATTTTGGTAGGAAGAGTCCTTTAGGATCATCATAGAATCATAGAATGGTTTGGGTTGGAAGGGACCTTAAAGATTTCTAAAGAACCAGATCCTTAAAGATCTAGTTCCAACCCCATCTCCCCAAGGGCAGTGACACCTTCCCCTGGATTTTGAACACTGCCAGGGAGGGGGCATCCACAACCTCCCTGGGCAACCTGTTCCAGTGTCTCACCACTCTCACTGTAAAGAATTTCTTCCTAATATCCAGCCTAAATCCGCCCTTCTCAAGCTCAAAGCTATTCCCTCCCATCCTGTCACAACAAACCCTTGTAAGTCCAAAGTTTATGAACTGATCCCTAAAAGATGAGCTTGTTTCAAACTTGTAAAAGATTTTAAGATCTTCAGCTGTGAGTCAAGAGGAACAAGCAGAGAGTGTTCTGCAAAGCTACCAAAGCCTGATTTAAAAAAGGGAGAGGGGAGATACCTAACTCTCAGTTTAGGGAGTTACTACCTGAAATGTTTATTTTCCCAACAAATCAATAGCTACAAATCCACAAATCCAAATGGGTAAAACTAGAGAGGGAAAAGTAGTTTGCTTTCAAGCCACTAAAAACACTTGAGTTGTGCAGCTTAGATTTAATCCCAAAACATTAAATGCAAGCAGAAACCCATCAATACTGAAATATCTCACGACTACCATCATATAAACCTTGTGTTTGTCAAGTTAACTGGCTTGCTAATTACCTACCATAAAATAAAAAATAAATAAAATAAAAAGACAATAAAAAAAGAAGAGCTAAGCACATGTAGGTGGGAAAATGTTTCAAGAGAGACCTGGGGGGAAAAAAATATTTGAGCATTTTGCATATTAATACTGCCTCTACTGTTCTGACTGCTCTTACATTTAATTGCAGAGGTTTCAACCACATCAGGATAATCAATCATGACTTTAAAATGCAATTAACTCCTGCAAGAAACTGTTCATGAAGGGAATTAAGGAATTTACTGTCTGAAGCTAAATTTGGGGTTACTTATAGGGTTTTTTCTACTTATAGAAATAATCTAGTGTTGGCACATTATCTTCTAGAGCTGCAAGTGTGGCTCAGGTTCTGTTTCTTTTGAGTGTGGGGAGAATTGGATGTTAGAAGGAAACACAGGAGAAAAAGAAGGATGTTTTGTGGGATTTGGGGTTTTTTTTAATCTTTGAGAGAGATATTCTTGAGCGGAGAGAGAGGGGTGAAAGCAGATTGTCATTATTCTCTGGAGATATTAATGATTTATTTTACAGTGTATATTCTGTATCCTCTAAAAGAAAAAGCAGAGGGTACATTTAAGTCAATAATGAAGCTGCTCATGAAGAGGCAGATTTCATCTTTCTGTAAACACAACAGTGTGATTCCTGTCTTGACACTTACATTGCTTGCCAAGCCCAAAGACCCAGCCTTTGCCAATGTCACCAACTTACAGAACCATAGAATTGTCTCAGCTGCAAAAGCCCTCTACGATCATTGAGTCCAACTCTCAACCTAACACCACCATGGCCACTAAACCATGTGCTGAACTGCCATGGCCATACATTTCTTGAATGCCTCCGCAGATAGTGACTCCACTACCTCCCTGAGCAGCCTGTTCCAATGCCTGGCCACTCTTGCAGGAATTAAATTGTACCTAATCTCCAATCTAAACCTCCCTGACACAATTTCAGGCCATTTCCTCTAACTCTATCATCTGATACTAAGGAGAAGAGACCAACTCCAATCTCATCACAACCTCCTTAGAGGCAGTTGTAGAGAGCATCATCCTCCTCTTGGCCAGACTAAACAATCTCAGTTCCCTCAGCTGCTCCTCATCAGACCTGTTCTCCAGACCCTTCACCACCTTCATTGCCGTTCTTTGAACACACTTACTTAATGTGCAGCATCTTCCAGTTGGAAAACTGGGAATCACTTCCCATCCATGGTTATACAACACACCAAGCCAGATGATCTATTTGCAATAAATATCATCTTTTCACCTGTAGATGGACTACAGATTTCATTCTTTACAGATTCCTAAAGCCAAATCAGAAGCTCAGTTTAGTTGTTTGTTTTTTTTTTGTGGGTTTGTTTGTTTGTTTTCCCCAGACAATTAAAACTCACAAGAAATCAGGTACATAAATCATAACAAGATCTCCACTGCAGTGCATTCTCATCAGCTTCCATTGTGCTCTGACATATGATTTCAATGGGAGTTAAAAGATAAATATTTACCAGTTATTTGATTTTATTAAAGAAATCCTAAAAATACACTTGATAGTCACTTTGAATGAAACCATTGCTTTGCAGCTGCCTGAATTTTGTCATTTACCATGCAAATGCAAAAAGGAACTGGCAAAGGGATGGTATATAAACATTCTTGCCTTCCAGATTTGTCTGACTCAGAGGTAGACTACTAAATAAAATACTGTCAATGTATCTACACATCTAAGTGCCGGGTTCTACACATTGGCTACAACAACCCCATGCAGTGCTACAGGCTGGGGTCAGAGTGGCTGGAGAGCAGCCAGGCAGAAAGGGACCTGGGGGCACTGGTTGATAGTAGGCTGAACATGAGCCAGCAGTGTGCCCACATGGCCAAGAAGGCAAATGGCATCCTGGCCTGTATCGGGAATAGTGTGGCCAGCAGGAGCATGGAGGTCATTCTTCCCCTGTACTCAGCACTGGTTAGGTCACACCTTGAGTACTGTGTCCAGCTCTGGGCCCCTCAGTTTAGGAAAGATGTTGACTTGCTGGAAGGTGTCTAAAGAAGGGCAACAAAGCTGGGGAGGGGTTTGGAGCACAGGCCCTATGAGGAGAGGCTAAAGGAGTGGACCTGCTTAGCCTGAAGGAGAGGAGGCTCAGGGCAGACCATATGGCTGTCTACAGCTACCTGAAGGGAGGTTGTAGTCAGGTGGAGGTTGGTCTCTTCTCCCAGACAACCAGCACCAGAACAAGAGGACACAGTCACAAGCTGCACCAGGGCAGGTTTAGGCTGGATGTTAGGAAGAAGTTCTTCACAGAAAGAGTGATTGGCCATTGGAATGTGCTGCCCAGGGCGGTGGTGGAATCACCATCACTGGAGGTGTTTAGGAAGAGACTGGATGGGGTGCTTAGTGCCATGGTTTAGTTGATTAGATAGTGTTGGATGATAGGTTGGACTCGATCTCAAAGGTCTCTTCCAACCTGGTTAATTCTATTCTATTCTACTCTATTCTATTCTATTCTATTCTATTCTATTCTATTCTATTCTATTCTATCCTTGCCTTAAAGAGTTTCAGCAGCTGACTGGAAGCTTTACTTGCTGTCACAACATATTTGGCCCCAGTGACGATGATACCCATGAGAAGTTGTTTCAGGCAAAGAGCACAAGCTCTGGTTTTAGCCACATCCAATGGCCAAAGGAGAGCAGAAAAGAAAAGAAAAGAAAAGAAAAGAAAAGAAAAGAAAAGAAAAGAAAAGAAAAGAAAAGAAAAGAAAAGAAAAGAAAAGAAAAGAAAAGAAAAGAAAAGAAAAGAAAAGAAAAGAAAAGAAAAGAAAAGAAAAGAAAAGAGAAAAAAAAGAAAAGGCCCAACCACACTGTTTTTATTGTTGGCTTACAAATGGCCATGCTCATTACACAGAGATGTTTTAACAGATGGAGCAACCAGCTGGAAGTTCAATACTCCTTTCCCTATAGCTGGACACATACAGAGCTCTATTAAATTTTAAATTTTAATCAGAGAATGTCAAGTTCAAAATTAGAGTTAAGCCTTTGGTTTTAAGGTCTGGAGAGTGAAATATATTATCAGTCATAAATGCCCTTTATTTGAAGGAGAGGGAGTGTCATTGTTGTTTTAAAATATAGGCACACAGGCAAGTCATCTCTCCTCTGACCCTCACCAAACAGAGGAGTTTCACCTAAAAGGGGGATAAACAGCAAAACAGCTCTATACAGAGAAACATGTGGCTATTACTGGCAGTGAGTCACCACCTCAGACCTTGAGTAAACCTTTCCAACAGGCTAAGCCTAGCGTGAGATGTTATTACAGCTGGGATAGACTATGTTGTTTATGATAAAACCAGAAGAGCTATAGCCTGAGTGACATTTTTGGTAGGTTTGTAAAGTCCTAGCTCCACTTAACACATATAAAATCTGTGCCAGATACACAGGTAGCATAGACTAGAAACATTGAGGTTGGAAAAGACCTCTAAGATCATGAAGTCTGAAGATGCCTGACTGCTCTTCCAGGAAAGAATTTTTCCCTAATATTCAATCTAAACCCTCCTTGGTGCAACTTGAGGCCATTTCATCCTGTCCTATCACTAGTTACTTGGACTGACTTATTAGGCATGTGAGAAATCTCTGTGGTCATTACCCAGACAGACACAGCTTTTATAGATAAAATAAATCCAGATATTTACTCATCTGCTAGGTAGGATCAGGGAATCCTGTGAAGACTCTCTCTGTGAAGAAACTCTCAAAACCCCCACTCTGAGCCCTGGCACAGCCCGACTGCACCCTGTCAAGCCCAGGTTCTTCACAATTTGACACAGGGACAAGTTAGATGTGTCCATCCAACAGGGCACATGCTCTGATCATAAACCAACTGGGTGTGAAGCAATCAAAAGCTGTTTTGTACAAGGCAAATGCAGTTGTGTTTTTATTACACATATAAACAGATTGGAAGAGGATCCACCTCAACACTTATTTATGGTTTTATCATAAAAGTTTACAACAAGCACTGGTCTCAATTTACATGGTCTGCCTTCCAGTTTATCAGTGAAGGGCAAGGATGCAAGTTATAATTACTCATATATTACATTTAGTGCTAATAAAACAGTGAGGTTTTTTTCCCCCACATGTCACTTTGTGAAGGCTTTGATGATTAAAAGAATCTTTTACAACAAACCCTGTCATTTAACCTCAAAATACACCTTCCTCATACAAATCCTATTACAAGAGAAACCAAACCAAGGAATGAAGTTAACCTGTCATTTTCCCCTACCCTCCACACCATTAAACAAACAGATAGAGAGGCTTGACTTACTATACCTCTTGGCAGCTCTTTTCTCCAATCCATTTTGTCAGCAATCGTCCTCCTCCAGCACTTGAGCCTGGGGGGCAGCAAGGTTTATTTGAGCACAGCACACGTGCGAGTCCACCTTCCTATTCATCACACCCTGGCATGAAGTCTCCTGGTAGTTTTTGTTCATTTGTCCATAGACTCAAAAAAACCCCATGGAAAGCCTGAAAGCGAGATCAGGAAAGGTTAATTGGTTTCGTGGACCATCTGCTTGTGCTGTGAATAGATGCTGAGAATAATTTGTAACAAATAACATCTACAAGGATTAAATAAATCAATTGTGGGGATTAGAAATAACCTCTGGACTGTGTTAATGGAGCAGGAGGTGTGCAATAAAACCATCCTTACTGTGCTACTGAGTTTGTGACCTTTAGGGAAAAGAGAACCAAGGCTTCCCAGGAAGCCTGAGGTGAAATAGGAAAACACAGCAATTAGTTAGCCAAGCAAAACCTGAGCAAATGTCTCCGAGAGTACACACGGAGGACAGAGACTGGTCCCACCTGATTCCTAAAAGAAGTTAAAAATCTAGTCTCTTCTAGTTTACCTACTTTTTGTCCCACCAGTACTTTAAGGACTTCCATACTGATAAAATCAGTGGGTTTAGATTTTAATACTACACTTCCCCCTCTTTTCTTACCTTTCCAATTCTAAAAGAGTTCAATGAACCTCACTGAATAGACTCCATCCCACTGTAGACCATCATCCTTGTAAACCACAATCACCCAGAGATAACTTGAAACAAATTCTTGATTTGATAATCCATGATGTATTTGAACTACTGGACAATAGAAACATCTAAACACAAGTTCTATGAGGAGAAGCTGAGGGAACTGAGGTTGTTCAGCCTGGAGAAAAAAAGGCTGAGGGGAAACCTTCTGGCTCTCTCCAGCTCCCTGGAAGGACCTTGTAAGGATGTGGCCATCAGCCTCTTCTACCAGTGATAGGACAAGAGGAAATTGTCTCAAGTTGCATCAGGAGAAGTTTAGATTGGATATTAGGAAAAATTTCTTTACTGAAAGAGTGGTCAGGCATTGGAACAGGCTGCCCAGAGAGGACTCACCATCCTTAGAGGTGTTTAAAAGACATTTGGATGAGGACTTTAGGGATATGGTGTAACAGTAGTGGGCAGGGAGATGCTAAGTTATGGCTGAGCTCAATGACCTTAAGATCTTTTCCACAAGGCAATTCTATGACTCTAAGGTCTAAGCTCTGGTAGCTGTGTTCCAGGGTAACTTCCTTGTGGGAGTGGGTATCACTAAAATCTCTTAGCAAATGCAGTATTAAAATTCCCTTCTATTCTAACTACGTGATAATACCACATAGACAGCTGCAATCAGCCCCACTGGACACGACACAAACATAACAGGAAAATTAAGTGAAGTGGAATTTATCTTCAGAGGATGGCACGTCTTTTCTCTTGAGCTTCCTCAGGATTTACAGTTGGCATGAATGGCTGCGGTCTTAGAGTTAAAATTTATTCATACTGAAGAAATCTTATAAAATTAAGAGGAGGAAATAATTCAAGTATATTGGAAAAAGCTGAAGGAAAACCAACAAGCAAAAATCCTAAGGGGAAAGAGAAGAAATTTTATACTGACAGGATTCATATTAGAGAGCTTTCAAAGTCTATTATTTTAGCTCAACTCCCATTGCTAATGCAGATAGAGGAAAGAAGCTCAGCAGAGATGGATGTTCTGCCAGAGCCACAAATGACTTACAACAGGTCTTAAAATACATCCTGTTTCCTTGTAATAGACTGTCTGTTCCTGTACTCAAAACTACCCTGAGTCACAGCACTGGCTTGGGGAGTGCTCCCCTCTGAATTCCATTCTCAAAACCATAAATATCACTCAAAAGAAATAGTATTTTCATATGAATTGAGTAGAATGAGTCATGGAAATTAAAGGGGGGGTTGAAATAAAAGACTTCATTAGGGAAGTCCAAGCATGGCAGGAACTAGATTTAGCATCTTGCTCAAAACCCATAAATGGTAGTGTAAACACAAGATAAGGGAAAAGAAAATTGGTAACATACCATGTCTTCCAAACAAATGAAATCGTGGATTTTGGACCTTTCCCTAAAAGTTTTATGGGCTTAAAAATAAATAAATAAATAAATAAATAAATCCAATCTCAAAAAGGTTTTGTTTAGCTGCATGGATGAAAGCTGTGGCCCTCAGCATGTAGATACAGCAGATAGCAATAGTTACAAATTAAAAAGTAAATAAATTAATATTTCACTCTGGAGACAATTTTCCAGAATGGGCCAGACTTAGTAGGAAGAGATTGTACCAATTTTGGTAGAACTCTGAGGAACCCTTGGATGCCTTTACTCACCAAGAAGGATGGAGGAACATTTGAAACACAATATCCATATGAGAACCTGGTGAGAGAGTCTGGTGCAGCGTCAGATGGCTGATTCAGTTTAGCAGCTTTTGTTTAAAAATAAAGTAAACATTTAGATGTTTTTCTCAATATTTTCATAGGAAATTCCACACCAGTCCTTGAAAAATGTTAACAGGACAAGATGAATTTAATAAAAGCCACTTTACAAGTTAAAGTGACAAGCTCAGCTCTCGGATACAACTGTATCAAGAACCATTAGCTGAGAAATAGGTACAAATACACGGTGAACATGTTCTGAACATCAGCAATGATTGATGATTAATGGTCAGCTTATTAGATGTGACGGCAGCTAATGTAGTGTCTGTAGCTCACAGCATTGCTCAAAACGTTGTAATTCCACTGTAAACACGAGGAAAAAATAGCTGCTAGGTTTCAGGATTTTGCCCTTGAGAGAATTCTACTTGCAGGACATCTCTCAAGCCCTACATGACCTACCAGGGACAGCAGCCCATGGGAAGGCTTTGCTCTACCAGGCCACTTCCATCCTTATGGCCACAAAATTTCCTCTCAACAACCCTTTGGACAAACTTGGCTCAGGCACACACTGCACATAGCCGAGAGCCCTTATTTCACAGATTCATGGATTGCATCAGGTTGGAAGGGACCCTCAAATGTCATCTTGACCAACCTCACTGCAGTCAGCAGGGTCACCTCCAACTAGATCAGGCTGTCCAGGGTCTCATCAAGTCTGATCTTGAATATCTTCAGGGACAGGGCCTCAACCACATCCCTGGGGAAGCTGTGCCAGTATTTTACCACTCTTGTTGTAAAGAACTTTCTCATTATGTTCAACTTAACCTCCCTCGTTATTGCTGGCAGCTCATAATTAACGAAACACCCAAGGCAGTAGCTTCAGAGTAACCTTGATATGAGCACACCATCTTCTCCTGCAAAACTAGAGATCAGTCACATCATGTTCATGCACAGAAACCTCCACTCCATGTCAGAAAGTTGAGATTTACTTATTCCTTGTCCATAGTTGTGCCAGAATTATTGATCCCAGGAGTGACTGTAACCTTTGGAAACTACATTTCTCAACAGAGCACAGCAAAGAGAATCTCAAAGAACTAGAAGCCCAAGAAATCCAGCATGAGGGTAGAGCCTGTTTCCAAGTGCATATAGAAATGCATTGCCTTTTAAAGTAATGACATCCCTTTGCCCCAGAAATGAATCAGTAGAAGCTTTGTCTCTGGAAACAGAGCTGACTTTCTGGTGTTTCAGGGCTGCCTTGAACCACCTACCCAAAGACCATAAGAACACAAGATGCTTATGACTATCTAAAGGGTGAGGGGGCAAGAGAAGGGGGGCAGACTATCCTCAGTGGTGCCAAATGACAGGATGAGGGGCAGTGAGCACAAACTGGAACCCAGAAGGTTCCATCTGAGCATGAGGAAAAACGTTTTTCTTGTGAGGGTGCTGGAACAGGCTGCCCAGAGAGGTGGTGAAATGTCCTTCTCTGGAGAGATTCCAAACTCACCTGGACGTTGTGATGCTGGGCAACCTGCTATGGGTGGCCTTTCTTTAGCAGGGAGGTTGGGCTGGATGATCTTCAGAGGTCCCTTCCAACCCTCGCCACACTGGAATTCTGTGCTTTTACGCACAGGAAATTAAAGTAGTTCCACAATTTAGCCTGGGAAAACCTCTAGCTGTGCATGACACTCCACACAGCCTACTGAAAATAGCTGTCAGTGCAGATCTGTGTTTGAGCTGCAATAAGAAAATGAAATAAACATGCATAACCAAAAGCAATGGGATTTTTTCTTAGGAGTGAATTGAAAGAAATAAACTGTGATAGAAAACACTGTATCTCAGGTGCCTTTAAAACAGATTCTCAAGGATTTATTATTTATTTGTGTTAAAAATGGAACAACCTAGAAAAAGAGCTCATGTTTGATTTTGACACCTGGCAAAGAAAGATGATGTCTGATTACCCCAGTTCAGGTAAAGTGTTGGTGTGAATGATGAGAAGGGTCTAATCTTTTGCAGTTATCTGGAGAACTTAATATTTGGATGCTAACTGTGTTGATGGTCGATGGCACCTCACAAAGGAGTGCTCATCTCCCTCCATCCTGCACTCTGGTTAACTCACTAATTGCTGTCACTTTGACCACTCTTCTCCCTGCTGCTGCAGCTGTCCAGAACATGTAAATTATTCAGTGGCTCCTTAATGCAAAGATAAACTGCCAGCCTTAATATTTGCATCAGATGAAAGAGCAAAACCTCCAAGGATCCCCATTTTCACACAATTCCTGTCTGATTTAATCTTATTTACACATTAGCTTAAAACTCTCTGCCCTCATTGAACTGGATACCTGAGGAGGCCCCAAGGCACATGGTCATCTCTCAAAGCAAAAAACTATTTTTGAGCTGGGTATTTATACTCTGAATAACCACACTTGTGTTTATCCTAGCTGGAATCAACAGTGTTACATGCCACAAAGTCACCATCACCCATTTACTCCATCTATTTTCTTAATTCTGCAACCTCCAGAATTAAAGGTGTGGGTTAATACCTCCCAACCTCACCCTTTTGTGATACAAAGCCTGGGACTACTGCAGCCATACAGGAACAGACCATATTTCCCCTGTGTGCCAATGGAAGCTAAATGCCTTCTTTCCATTTCTGAGTTTCAATTCTTTTTCCCCTCCTGTCTTTTACCCTTTGGAAACATGACCACTCAATAAAAATAATTTTTAAAAGCATTAAAATTACCCACAGGGATTGAGTTAATAAACTAATAAACTGATGTTCCAGGGGTTCAAATGTGGGCTCCCAAGCATTCAGATTTTGCAGCAAAAGGAAACAAACTGATTCTGGAGCGGGAATTACCAGCCCAGTCCTTCCCAGGAGGAATTATTCCAAAAGTTCTCTTCCAAAGTATATTTTCCCCTTTTGGCAAACACACAGTTCCTTTATGTTTTACCTGCAATTTACCAAAGTTAAATGAGGATATAATTTGCATCTGTTGCCTGTATACAGAACTAGTTATGTGTCACTGTTGTGCCATCTGAATTAGTTCTGAAGAGAGTCTACACCACTGAGCCCTTCCCCATTGGCACTCTGGATCCAAGAGAAGCCTTTCTTCCCTGCCAAATCCTAGCAAAATATGTTTAGACCACAAATGGAGTGTGAACAGAGGAACATGTCTCATTTGGCAGACTTCAGTATTCAAACCTGCCAGGTAAAGTCTCCTAACATCCATGAAGGACAGTCCCTGTTAGAAACCCTTTTCTTAGAAACTCTTGGTTCTTAGTCTGCTTCTACACTGGCCTCTAGGATTTTGAGCACATACACAAGAGCAGGCTAAGTTTTACTTAGCAAAAGAAAACATGATGTAATCAGAGTTCTTGTCCACTTTGAATCACTATACAGAGTCACAGGTATGAGAAACAAGCATGTCACCCATGTTTGGCATCCTATTTGTTACCTTTGCCTTAGAAGCCATTTAATTTCATTTTCTGTGAGCCCACCACAGTAAGATCTATTTGGTTTCTTTTCCTGGACCTATTTTTGTTTCATTTCTTTCCATTAGATGAACTCTTTGTTTGCACTTCACATCATTCCCAAATACAGTGCTCCTGTGGTCAGACAAGCAGCCTGCCTTTGGTAAGCTGTGAAGAGTCACTTCTCAATAGTTTCACAAATTTTTTAAGGATGTTAAAGATCAAAAGTAGGTTTGATTCCACAGGAACACTTTGTAAGCTGTGTCAAACCTGTAACCAAATTATCTGAGAGCAGAGTAAAAACAGAAGCTGCAAAACTGCCTGAAAGGAGGTTAGAGCAAGCTGGGTGGTGGTCTTCGCTCCTTAGTGATAGGACAAGAGGAAATGGCCTCAAGTTGCACCAGTGGAGGTTTAGGTTGGATTAGAAGAAACTTCTTCCCTGAAAGGGTTCTCAAACACTGCAACAGGCTCCCCAGAGAGGTAGTTGAATCCCCATCCTTGAAAGTGTTCAAAAGCTGCAGAGATGTGGGGCTGAGTGACATGGTCTAGCACCAGACTTGGTAGGGTTAGAGAATGGTTGGACTGGATGATCTTAAAGGACTTTTCCAACCAAAATAATTCCATCATTATATGAAACCTGTTTCAGCTTCCATCAAGACAAGATGTAACAAGAGACTGAAAGAGTGCACTATAAGACAGAGCAGCAGGTGCATACTCACAGAGATTTGCCCACTACCTAGGACATCCAAACACAGGATCTGAGTTTAAGTTTGCAAAAGAAATACTCTTTTTCTGGAGCAGAGTACAAGGCCAAGGGGAGGGGAATGGGAGATGGCATTGCAGAGAGCTAAGCAAGACCAAAGCTGTGCAACCTGCCCTGGGCAACCCTGATAAAGTAGCAGAGTTGGAGTGGGTGATCTCCAGAGGTCCCCTACAACCTCTACCATTCTGTGAAAGCTCTGCTTATGTAGCTTAAGAATAACAGTAAACCCATATTCTTTAATGCCTGGCTGAAGTACCTGGTGTCCACACAAGGAGTGGGAGATGTTAAAACTTCCAATTTTTAGGTTTCCATAAAATTTCTATTCAAAGGTCCAGGCTAAACTGGATCTCCTGAGGAATCCTCTCAGGGGTATCATTCACAGGATGAAATCAAGTCACGTTTAGGCAGCAATATTTGTTTCAACTCAAGTTTCCAAAGGAATTTCTTCTAATGAAACTTGAATCTGTGTAAAACAAGGATTTAAATATTCTGCCTGCAGATCACATTGTGAAACCCCCCCCCACATTTATCTTGCATAATGAAGTTTTTTAAAATAAAAAAAAAAAATCCATTTCTGTCTCCCATGGAGAAGAGATTTCACACATCCTTTTCACATATGTCAAAAACTGTGAAAGGATGGAGATCTTTTTTCTTTATCCTGTGTATTATTAAACATAATAGTCAGTCACCTCTAGAGCCCATCATTGATTGAGATAAATGAAGCTATTAAGAAAAAAAAAAGAATGAAAAAAAAAAAGAGCCTAATGAAGTCTCTTTGGTGCCTCTGAAACTCGAGCAGTAAAGATAAATGAGAAACAATTCCTTGATATCCATTATTTTAAATTACAGATATCAGCCCTGATGCTGCTCTCAAGGTTTATTGAATTTTCATAGAATATCATCTACTTCTACATTCCACAGGTGTAATTGAAACCCCAAACTGACATGATTTTCTCTGGTGTGAGGTTTAGAAGGTGGAGATCACCTCTGCCACACCAGGGCTACACAGGAAGGTGATGTGATACCACAGCAGAACTGCATGGGGACACCAGATGTCAGAGCTTCACTTCTGCTCTTGCTGTTTATTTGTCACCCTAAGTAACCAGTAATTCTTATTACAGATTGAGCTTTGTCACAGTCTTTCACTGGGGGATTAGTTTAGCCCAGTGCTGGTTTAAGTAGCCAGTGTGGCCAATGATTTTTGGTTAATACTGGAAAAATTAAAATAGGGAAAAATAAAAATAAAGACAAGAAAAAGAAAAACAAAGACAATTCATTTACAAGTCAGGGCTTCAAAATTATGTTACTGGCTTAAAATCCAACCAATTTTCCTTCTGCTTACCCTGCAATTTACCTGGTTCTCATTCTCCTCTCCTCAGAAGACTGTCAATACGATCAAACCACAGGCTTCTCTCCTCAAACTTTGGATCAAACCAGGTGTATTTGGTTCAGACATATCAAATTAAAGGCAAAGATCTCAATATTTCCAGTTGGCCAGGCTCTGCCCATGAAGGAAAGGCATAGGGCGGCAATACCCATCTCACAGGGGCCCAGAGAGATAGAAGCCCATCACTGGGACATGCACAAAATCAATGGCCTTTGTGGGCAGAGCCTCACTCCCACTCATATGTAGAAGTATCATCAAGTATGCAATTCAAATCAGAGGTCTTAATTTAACCCACAAAATCATTCCTGGTCCTCTTTTTCCAAGGATTTTGTTAAAGAGCCAGCAAGCAACATTCAGGACAAGGGGTTCTGCCTCACACCCAGTGGGGTGACAAAACAGACATAGGTAAATCCTTGCCTTGTGATTTCATTGCTTCACTTCTGGCAGCACACAATGTGTCCTGCTGCTGCCCCCAGATTAAAACCACCTTGTCTTTCTTCCTCTGTATTGTAGACAAGGAGCAAGACTGGCAAATATCTCAGCATCTGGGAAAAAACTTAATGACACAGCAGGCTGCTGCTGCTGCTGGATTTGTCTCTTACAGTTTTAGTTTTGCTTTATTACATTGGTATGGGGGGTAGCAGAGCTGCTAGTGAGTAATTTAAATTTAATCATTTATTTTGACACTTTTAACTAGAATGCCAAAAATACCTGCAACTGAGAAGCAGCACTTTATTGTACACTGCCATAAATCTACATTACAAAAAAAATGCTCATCTTTAGTCTGCTTTGATTTATCTTTGAGGAAGAGCTATCCAGAATTGCATAACTAAACATAATACTGCTTACATTTAATATGGTATTTTATCTATAAACTGGAAGGGGATCTAAAACTCATTATTATAATCTCTGTAAATGATGAATTTTTTAACTTCACAGCATTTTATTAGAACCGGAGAAAAAAGAACTTAATCAGGACAAGGCTAAGGCTCAGGACTCTACCATATGGAATCTTTTGGTAGAAAACAAAATGTTGTTCTGTTAAAAGTAACCCATTCCTTAACATTATCCATTATTTTGCTAGGTCTGCCTTAAATCCTTAAAATTATAGTTGAAGCATTACTTTCTTTTCTAATTCTTGCACACTCAGCTGGGTACATGCTGCTTCTTGCATAACCTTCCCAAAGCTCATCTCATTTTGGAAGTTAAACCCTGGATAGAAGTTTCCTTAGTTCCTTAAGCTCCAAAGGCTGGTGTTGTGAACCACCAACATCTGTTTCATCTCCTGTCTTTTAACTGCATAGGCTGCTTAGAGATCTCAAATGAGAGAGAAGCAGGGCGGCACCTTCCAATGCAGTTCCTGCTACAACAGTTGACAGAAGCAGCACACCATGACCATGGAAGTTTCTGTTGTTTCTAGTGTCCTGGAACATATAGACCTGATACTCAGGAGCACTGAGAACACACTGTCATAGCTCTATCAGCTTCCAGTACTGCAGTTAGAGACAAACAGATTTTTCCATCATGCCTATTGGCACACCCAGCCCACATACTTGACCTGGCAGTGCTGGGTTAATGGTTGGACTTGATGATCTTAAAGGTCTTTTCTAACCAAAACAATTCTATGGCTCTATACTGAGGGATTTAAATTAAATTAAAGTTGCACTAGAAGAGCCTGTGTGGGGAAAGAACAAAACAATATTGACAGTTCACTGTGGATATTTGCTCAAGGTCCATTCCTAGAAGGAGCCTTGACAGGGAATTAGCCACTAATGTATTTTATAATAGACTAATCCCTTCAGTGCAGATCTTCAACCTCCCTTTTTAGCAGGTTATTCTTCTACTTCTGCACAGTACTGGGCTGAAAGAACTTGCTGGGGGTGTGTGCTCTCAGATGTGGTGCATGACATCCAGTGTCCTCCATTTCTGCTTCTTATCATAGAATGATTTGGGTTGGAAGGGACTTTTCAAGCCCCAGGGACATCTGCAACTAGAGCAGGTTCCATGAAGCTCCATCTCCCTCACCTTCACTGTCAGCTTCTTCCCCAGAGGCTAGCTTCATGAACGAGTCAAATTTTGACATTTTTTTTCTGGATCTATGTTTCCCTAGATCCCTATCCATGATATATCACTGCTAATCAAGCTGCTGCCTGCCTCCTGTGACTCTTTGGAGAAGTTATTACCCTTCCCATTCATCACTGAGTAGAGTTAATTCAGGCAATCTTCCTGATCCATGGCCCTGCACACTCAATTGCGATATTTCATGTGATATGATATTTCCCTATAATAATAGTTTCAACCTTTGAAGATTCAGATAAAGGACACCAAGACATTTTCAGTAATTAGTGCTACAGTAAGATTCAACATCATTTCTCAGTAGCTAGGAAGAGAAGAAGAGCTGCTCCATCAACACAATCTTTGACACCCAGGGATTGAAGGGGCAGTGTGGAGGGGAAACAAATCAGAATTGATATTTGGCTTTGCTTTTTTTCAAGTGTTTTGAATCTAAGCCAAAATCAGGTTGACTGTTTTATTTTCTGGAAATATTGCCTGTGATGAAAGCAGGGTTGAGGACCCTCTGCAGGAATCTAATCCATCTTTCTGTGCCAGCTGGAGAAGGTCAGTTCACCCTATACATCCTTTGATTTCTCCATGGGTAGGGTGAGGGAGTGATGAAGGAGAGTGTTAAAAACCAAAAAGCTGAACTCTAGCACTTGGTGCTCAAATCCTTTTAAAGCAACCAGAAAGCTCTGTGGTTTTGGGGAGGTGCACAGCATGCTTTAATGTTTGAATTAAAATGCATTTAGGGCAAGAAGTAGCTAATATTCAAATGAATCTTAAAGAAGTTAATGGAAGGAAATGTAGGCTAGGCTTGATCTGCCTAAGAAAAGATAGTCTCCAAATCCATTTACAGTGAGGCAAAATTTTCTACTGCTGACAGTAATGCAGAAGACCAAGGTTTTATGCCTTATGGAAAAATGAACATGCTACAAAAATGCATTTGGAAAAAAACCCCAACAACACAGAGATGTTTTCAACAGCAAGTAAGAGACATAAAAGAATGAGTCATAGTCTTCCAGTAAGCATTTACTCACTTGAATATATATAAAAAAAATCCAACCAGATCACAGAGTCATAGAACAGTCTGGGCTGGAAGGGACCCCCTAAGGTCATCTAGTTCAACCCCCTCCGCAGTAAGATCATAGGATCACAAAGTGATTTGAGTTGGCAAGGACCATTAAAGATCTAGTCCAACTCTCTGCAGTCAGCAGGGACATCTGCAACTGGAGAAGTTTGCTCAGAGCCCCAAGCAACCTGACCTGCAATGATTCCAAGGATGGAGCATCTACCATCCATCTGGGCAACCAGTGTGTCACCACCCTTAGTGCAGACTTCCATCTAGTTTAAATCTCCCTCTTTTAGTTTAAACTACCACCTCTCATGCTGTCATAATAGGTCCTGCAAGTAAGTCTGTCCCCATCAGAGCCTTTAGCAAAAACCAAGAAACAGCTGAGTTTCTGAAAACCATACACCAAAATGAATGGCTGCTGATGGGGTGCCTTCACAAAACATTGTGCCATCATATCTGAGCTTGAATGCACATTGGGGACTACCAGGAATTAAGCTGCATTTCACACAGACATGAAGAGAAACTTCTTTGCACTGAGGGAGCACTAGAGCAGGCTGCTCAGAGAGGTTGTGGAATCTCCTTTGTTGGAGAGATTCCAGACCCACCTGGCCTTTGTGCTCCTGGGCAAGTTGCTGTGGGTGACCCTGCTATAGAATAGAATAGAATAGAATAGAATAGAATAGAATAGAATAGAATAGAATAGAATAGAATAGGTTGGAAGAGACCTTCAAGATCATCATGTCCAACCTATCACCCAACACCACCCAATCAACTAAACCATGCAACCAAGCACCCTGTCAAGTCTCCTCCTGAACACCTCCAGTGATGGCGACTCCACCACCTCCTCAGGCAGCCCATTCCAATGGGCAATCACTCTCGCTGTGTAAAACTTCCTCCTAACCTCCAGCCTTAACCTCCCCTGGCGCAGTCTGAGACTGTGTCTGCTTGTTCTGGCGCTGGTTGCCTGGGAGAAGAGACCAACCTCTGCCTGTCTACAGCCCCCCTTCAGGTAGTTGTAGAGAGCAATAAGGTCACCCCTGAGTCTCCTCTTCTCCAGGCTAAGCAATCCCAGCTCCCTCAGTCTCTCCTCATAAGGCTTGTGTTCCAAGCCCCTCACCATCCTTGTTGCCCTTCTCTGGACACGCTCCAGCAAGTCAACATCCTTCCTAAAGTGAGGAGCCCAGAACTGGACTCAAGGTGTGGCCTAACCAGTGCAGCGTACAGGGGCAGAATGTCCTCCCTGTTCCTGCTGGCCACACTATTCCTGATGCAGGCCAGGATGCCATTGGACCTATAGCAGGGGGCATAGACTAGATGATCTCCAGAGGTCCCTTCCAACTTCCATCATGCTTGGATTCTGAAAATAGTACACAAAGGAATTAGTGGGAGAGGTCATATTTAGGTAGAAATTCAATAAACCAGGGCAACAGGTAAGAGAAGAGATCAGAGGTAAATTACATGCCCATTCATCCAGTTTCCTGCCCTCTGCCCACCCCCAGCATTTCCTCCTTCCTCCAACATCAGCACTTTCCCTCAGTAAGGCTGGAGAAAGAGAGAGAGGCCACTAAACCCAGATTTATATCCAAGCCAGCAAATAAAACAGGCTCTCTGGCACACACTGGAACTGCCAGAACTGGCCCCAGCTCCTCTATTTGCTGTGTTAAGAGTGATGCTGATGGAGGCAATGCAGGAAATCACCTCCTGCATTCCAACACCCAGCATTACTTTTGTAAATTACAAAAGGACACAGTGGCTAATAGGATCAGGACCTGGAGTGCAATAGAAGAAGAGAAAGGACAAATGAGTGATGCTTAATAGAAAGTGCAGTTTTGTTTGCTCTTCACCACCTGAAGGCAGCTAGCTCCTTCACAATATTGCCTGCATTTATAAGGTCACAGGGTTCTCTCCTAACATGGTTACAAGAGTGCAGTTGTCATTAATTTCAATAGAAGTCTCAAACATGCAGCAACAGCAAAATAAGGTCTTAAAATTCCACCTGTCCTGCAAGATATTTATTGTCCTAGAGGGTGAAATTCACTGCAACATGAGGTTATTCTTAAAAGCCAAGACCAGGGGAAGAGGTTCTGCTTTATCTAGCAAAATAGGTAGAAATATGGCTTTCCTGGAGTACAGAATGTGGGTTTTAGTGAGCACCATATAGCCTTCAAATTAACTCAACCTAAAAATCACATTTTTGTCAAGGGTCAGAATTGGGCTGGCCACCGGACAAGCGACAGAGGCTCTCCATGAACCCTCCTGCTTCCCAAAGGGAAGAAGGGAGAGAGACCAATGAGGTGGGAAAGAAACTAGCCCAGCTGGGATGGAAAGAAGAAACAAAACAGAGACAAAGAAATACAAACCAATATCCAACCCAGCCTCTGATGGCAATGATATCACCACTGTCACTCACTGATGCTGGGGGCAGGCACTGGGAAAGTCCCAGACTAGACTCAGCAGCAGATGGGAAATGGATTCAGGAGCTGGATTCTGGTACTCGTTTCAGGAAAACACAAATCAGGATCAAAGGCAGAAGGGACAGAGTCCTCTTGGGACACTGGACAGTGAGGAAAAGATTTGACCCTGGTGATCCCTCAGCTTTCTCCTGAAGATGCCATCCATGGGATGGAATCTCTTGTTGGTCAATTGAGGGTCACCTGTCCTGTCTGCTCCTCCCTGCAAGTGCCTCCTCTGACTTCCTGCCCCACAAGGTGTGGCACAAGTTTTGACAGTGCCCTTGGTCTGCATAGGAGCAAGTCTAAGGCAGATCCTTTCTGCAGCCCAGCCCTTGGCCAGGAACTGTCCCCATCAGCATCTTCACTGCTAGAAGCAGCCCCTGGCTGTGTAAACCTGCCCTGAACTGTAGAAAGCACCTCCCTGAGCAGACAATGATCTGAGAAGTGACATCGCTGAACAAATTTAGTTCTGTTCTGTCTCAATCTGAGACCCCCAGCTGCAACTGGGAAGATGCAATGCACTGGGAAAACCCAACCCAGCCAAAGCAAACCCCAGGCTACGGGTTTGTTGTTGCCAGTGGGGCATCACAGAAGCTGTCATAGACAAAGACAACATGAAATTCAGACAGACTGCCCATTTCCCTATACACAGGAAAATCACTCCAGCTCGGTTATTCATGCACTTGGGCTCATTTGTCAAGACTTACACACACAAAAAAAGAGTTTAAAACCCAAGAAAACCTCCAGCATTTTTATGATAATGCTGGTAAGTCTGTGGGATGGAAGATTAGGCTGCACACTGTGCTTCTTCCCTGAAAACCCTTCCCCACCATTTTTGATTAGTTTAAATCAAAACAAGGAGAGAGAAATGAGCTGTTTAAAATATCAGTAAACAAACAAAGGACTCTTACAAGTGGGCCTTTATCCTCAATTTATGTCGCTTTCATATTTTGTTTCATATGAAAATTTAGTGCCTCTAGCCCTCCAATCTTCTGCTGCTGCTATTAACACTTTTACCCATTCAGACAGGCATTTATTTACCATTTCCTTTTTTGTTTTCAATTCAAGATGAATTCATTCTGTTATCAGTTATTTATTTAGGATTTCAGGAAATTGATTTTTTCCCCTTAGATGTGCACTGCACAGCTAAAACATTCCAAGAGATGAATCTCATCCTGCTCATTGGTTTGATTTTTCTCCCCCTACTCATCTCAGTTTCCAGATTTTCACCTGGCAGCTCTTCTGCAGCATGCCCCAATGCTCCCAGTGTGCCACACAATGCCAATCCAATCATAGAAAGATAGAACGTATTGGGTTGGAAGGGAGCCTTGAAGGTCATCTTGTCCAAACCCACGCCTGAAGCAAGCAGGGCCCTATCAAGTTTGACCTTGAATGTTTCCAGGGATGGGGCCTTGATTGCAATCTTTTAGGTGCCATTCGAATAGCAATAAACTGTAGCGACAGAAAAGGTGGATGAACTTAAACCTGAACATAATAGTGCTGGTGTTTGACCTTATCACACACGGGATGTCCAGAGTGCTCAAACAGCCCCATACAGCCCGTGCACCCAGAAGGATGCCCAGCCCAAGTCTTCCATCTTGTTTTGAAAGCACCCCAAAAGCCCAAAGATCAAAGCACTGAAATGGATTCTCCCCAGACCTCACAAAATCTGCTCTTTGCCATCCCACAGCAAAATAAAGGTGCTATTTTGCAGCCTTTTTTCCTAGCCATTACCAATGCAAATCATATGTGCTCATCTTTCTGCTTTCATCTCCCCAAGCCTGGCACATACCCAGAAGACCATGAGGAGAGATTTGCCTGGCAAGCTGGAGGGGAAGAAATAAGTGCATTAAGAAAAGGGTGTAATAAATCCACACCTGCTAGGGAAAGGTGCCCATGGAAACAAATCACACACGAGCAGACTGTTTCAGTCAGTTTTACAAAACTCGCCCCAAAGTGATAGAAAATATGACAGAGGTGGGCAAATTACAAAGAAAAACTAGGATGCAAATGTCCTGACACAGTTCTGCACCTAAGTTCTCCTCTATGTTTTCTCTACAGCCTCAGAAGTACTTAAGCAGCGCTGTTGCTTTCTTCTGTTTTTATCAACTTCTACACAGGGTAAGGCAAAGAACTTTCCATAACTCATGGTCTGTATGGAGGCACTGAATGATGCAGAGACCTGATGGAAGCCAAAACATGACTTTTAAAATTTATTTCATCACAACTCCCTGAAGAAGGATAGAATCAGGTGGGGTCAATCTGTTCTTCTAAGTAGCAAGTGACAAGATGAGAGGAAACAGCCTCAAGTTGCAGCAGAGGAAGTTTATGTTGGATGTGAGGAGCAATTTCTTCCCCAAAGGGGTTGCCAAAACCCTGGAGCAGGCTGTCCAGGGCAGCAATGGAATCAACATCCCTGCGGGGGATTAGAAGTTGTATAAATGTGCCACTGAAGGTCATGTGTTAGTGTTAACCTGGCAGCGCTGAGTAAATGGTTGGACTTGGTGAACTTGAAGGACTTTTTCAGCCTAAACAACTCTATGATCAAGTTGAAAGCCACAAACTAATCTACATGGCATGCACACACTGCACCAGGTGGAGGTAGCCTTCACATCTCTCATTTCTCCAACACAACAGTTTAAGTAAACACACATCCCTTGGTGAAATCATCACATTCTCCACAGCACTCAGCATCCAGGAAGCCAGCAGCATGTAATGTGCTTGGCAAAATCTTGAAGTCACTGTAAAAATCCTTTTCATAATTTTCCCCATTGAGGAGCTTAAGTCTCTTTGTTCTGTTTTAATGGAGTAATTTATCACCCAATTCCTCTTAAAAGTAACTAATATAGATAGATTAGATAAGTAAGACATTGTACATAAAGAATAATAGTCCATTATTAATAATAAGTTTCCAATATATTATAATTTTGTGTGATTGATTAGAAAGTCCATTGTTTTACTCTAACATCTTTTTAAAGATGTCTCAATATCAGTTCAAGATTAAAAAGTTAAAGGGAACTTAATCATCAGGTCTAAATGTAACTTGGAAGAGTGTTGGTCAGGAGCACTTGAAATTGTCATCTGGCTTCTTGAACAAAGGATGAAGCAGTTTATTCTACTCTCTTCATTTCAGCATCACTGCATCCCAGTTGTTTAGTCAGTGAAACAGCCCTTCCCAAGGAAGTGAAGAAATAAGCAGGTTATGAGTTAAACAGGTAGGACTGATCCAGATGCTTGTGAAATTACAATTTCTTCATTACTCTTTAATAAGCAGCATATCCCCATTAACTTGGGTAGAGATTTGCTCTTACAACAATCTTGTTAACAGGTATTCCTAAAGTACACATTCCATCAACTTCTATGCAGTATTCCTTCCCCAGCACAAAAACATCTTACCATCAGTGAACCACAATCAGGAAGCATGGGGGAAAAGAGGTGAGTCTAGGAAATGGGAAAAGAAAGAGAGAAAAAGAAGACTATTAACAGATTAATTTACACCAAAATACAGTCCCCATGCCTGTCACAGAGGGTACAGTCCAGGTACTGGGTCCAGTTCTGGGCTCCTCAGTTCAAGACAGACAAGGAACTGTTAGAGATAGTCCACTGGAGGCTACAAAGATGCTGAGGTGCCTGAAGCATCTGTGTGAGAAGGAAAGGCTGAAAGGCCTGGGGTTGTTTAGCTTGTAGAGCAGCATGAAAGGAGATCTGATCAATGGTCTGCAAGAGCTAAAGAGTGGGGGAGCAATAGGATGGGGTCACACTTTGCTGCATCCTTTGCTGGTGCCCAGCAATAGGACATGAGGCAACAAGAGCCAACTGGAACCCTTCTCTCAGGAGATTCTAAATCTGCCTGGACAATGTGATCCTGGACAATGTGATCCTTCTTTAGCAGAATGCTTGAACTAGATGACCTCCAGGGGTCACTTCCAATCCCCACCATGCTAGGATTCTGGGATTCTGTGAGTCCAGAGCCACAGTTTTTCAGGGTCCTACAGAAAGTTACTTATTTATTACAGTGCAATAAGTCGGCCTCTGTGATGTGTCATCCCATATACTCGGCATGTGCTGCACATCCATGTGAAGAACACTGCAGCAATTTCTGCTTCCAGACACAGAAATTATGAATAAATTCAGCCGTGCTGTAGTTCTAATGTCCTTGATTAAACCTGAAGGAAATTGGTTCTCCAGTGAAACTAAACATGTATTACAAGAAATACTTTTTTATCTCTATTCTAATTCAGGCACTTTAAAATTTCATCCTGAAAACCATCTCCAAACTCTTTCATGAATGATAATTCAGTGGGATAGCACTGCAAAAACAATCCTGCACCTGGATGTGATTATCCCTCTGAAAAGGACATTTTCAACCAACATCATACAATAAAATCTAAACTGTAAATCATGGAGCAGGCGGTAGTTTAAGGTCAGAAACTTTGGATAAATGGTTTATATAATAAATAGCAGTAGGCTGACTGCAGAGACCTCCTGTCCTCTCCAGTGCAGGACCATCTTGCACCAAATTGCAAACCTCTGGGATTGCTGAGAGGCCAAGAATGGTCTCCAGCCAAAATACCAACAATAATCACTTGTCTGTCTTCCCTTCTCTGCAGGCATGAGGAATTGATCTTCCCAAGTTCCTGGGACCTGCACACGTGTGCACAGAGCCACCACCCAGGGCAACAGCAGAAAATGAGTTCATGCTTCAAACGACAAAAGTAATATACTGGCAATAGAATATGCAATTTCCTTGTTTATTGCCTTTCAAGTCAAACCCACTGCCAGAGGTTGTCATTTTAACAATGGGGAGAAAATTAATTTGACAGAATTTTTAAGTGGCCATGTTAAGACACAGACACCTCTTGGCTCTGCTGCTGACACCCAGGAGAAGGGGAGCCCTTTCCTTTTCCATCCTTGCCTACAGTCTTCTGGGCTGCATCCTCAGAGTATGGGCAGCAGGTGGACAGAGAGGATTCTGTGCCTCTGCCCTGCCCTCCAGTGCTGGGGCCAGCTCTGGAATCCTCAGTACAGCAGAGACATGGACCTGTTGGAGCAGGGCCAGAAGAGGCCACAGCAATGATGTCAGGGCTGGAAACCCTTTGCCGTGTGGCCAGGATGTGAAAGTTGGGGTTATTCAGCCTGGAGAAGAGAAGGCTCAAGAGAGACCTGGTGACCTTTCAGTACTTAAAGTGGCTCATCAGAAAGCTGGGGGCAGACTTTTTAGCAGGGCCTGTTGTGAGAGGACAAGGGGTGATGAACCACTGAGGGTGGCAAAACACTGACTCAGGTAGCCCAGATAGGTAGGAGATGCCCCATCCCTGAAACCATTCAAGGTCAGGCTGTTCTGGGGCTCTGAGCAATCTGCTCTAGATGCAGATGTCCCTGGTGACTGCAGGGGGGTTGAACTAAATGACTTTTAAAAGCCCCTTTTTCCTGTCTCTGGCTGTGGCCCCTTTCCTTGGGACCACGGGCAGCTGTGGCAAAAGTAGGCTTTAAGGCAGGGAAACCCTAATGTGATTTAAAATATTTGGGTTTCAGCCTCATAATAATCTACCAAATGTCTCTTCTGTCAAAGAACAAACAGAAATATAGTTTGCAATCACAATGTCCCTTTTAGTTCCTCTGATTTAAAAGAAAAATCTATACCCTGACTAGCTTTATTCTCAAATCACTCTTGGAGCCAAAGAGAGAAACACTTTGTTTTGGAAATGTCAAAATGAGATGTATATTATTATCATGAGACATATATTATAAATGATATATTAAATATTTCAATAGTCCCCACTTTGGCATTAACTCATAATTTCATCCAAGACTAACTTCACTCTGCAACAGCATAGCGGAGATCTATACAACCTGTCTGCACACATAGATCAGCACGGCAGCACCTCTTTCAATATTAACACCCAATTCAATCAACAGAAAAAAAGTGCTCATTAGCACCAAATAAATCCAAACCACGGCTCAGCTGCTCCCCAGGTTCTGTGTCCTCTTACAGTCCCTATCCCAGGCACCCATCGGCAGCTGTTAGAAGAAGGGCACAGCTGGACCAGAGTGCTGTGTCTCAAATCAATGGCTAGATAAAGAAGTGCCCTTTCTTTTCTGATAAGGGCACAGATTACATTTCCATCTTTCTAATCAGCAAGGAGAAAAGAAAAGGAGTATTTGGACAACAAACACCTGCTGAGGAACAGGATGGGCTTAATCAATAGTGAAGCACAAAATTATCTCAGCAGATTTCAGCTCATTTCCATAGAAAATGCAGATTCTGCAAAACCCAAATAAATAAATAAATAACTAAAGCACACTTCCCTCTGCCAGCTCTGTGGGGAGGGGGCTCTGGACCACCTGGTGTCCTGCCCCAGCACAGTAGCACAGGCAGGCTCTGTTCAAAGCTGCTCAGGCTGGCTATCTGGCTATCCAACATCAAAGCTTCTGTGGGACAAAAAAAAAAAGACCAACCCAAACAACCACAAAACCAAAACCAAACAAACACAAAAACTGAGATGAAACCTTCATCTTGAGGAAAACATCCTGCAACCTTTCTGGCCTGAATTGATCACATTACATCTAGGCTTTATTCTGCTCTGTCACATGTTAGCAATTCAGAACAATTTGGGTAAGTCATTAGCTGCTAAGCAGGGCTTCTTCTCCTGTTGTCCTCTTTCAGCTGGACTTGATAGACACTGGATCAGGTATGTTTGTGACTTCTTTTTTCTGTTTTCTAAACCACTATAGTTTGGTTTAATGTCATTTCCTACACGCAACACAATCCTGTTCAACATTTAATGCTGTTTCCCTATATCTAGAGAAAAAACATGCAAGTGTTTCACAAACTCTGTGATCACTGTTGATAAACACAAGGGAGATCTTCTAGAAACAAACAATGAGTGCAAATCCAGCATTAGGGATGATGAGTTTCCTGACCTGACTGCATTCACTGTACTCAAAGCCTTGGTAGCAGCCATGAACAAGTGCAAAACCCATCCTTTGCTTGCTTCAGTTGCAAACACTTCCCCAGCCCAGCTCCAGGTATTGTCCTGGATCTACACTGTCAGACCTCAGGCTGCTATTCCTTCCTATTTGGATGTTATTCACAGATTGCATTGGGTTGGAAGGGACCCTCAAAGGTCATCTTGGCCTACGCCCTGCAGTCACCTGCAACTAGATCAGGCTCTCCAGGGCTACATCAAGTCTGATCTTGAATGTCTCCAGGGTTGGGTCCTCAACCATATCCCTGGGTAAACTGTCCCAGTATTTCACTACTTTCACTGTAAAGAACTTCCTCCTTATGTCCAACTTACTTCTGCCCTGCTCCAGCTTCAAAACATTGTCCCTTGTCCTATCACTACAAGCCCTTCTAAACAGTCCCTCCCCAGTCTTCCTGTAGATCCCCTTCAGATATTGAAATGTGCCTCAATGTGTCTGCATTTAAAACAGAAAACTGGATCTTGAACATAACTTTAGATACAGGGCAGTATTTTTCCTGTTGGTGATCCTGCTTAGAGTGCATATGTATCAACATATTGCTCTTCATTACAAAAACAATAAAACCCAAACACTGAGAGAGCCAAGAGCAGGGGGTTGCTGTTCCTTATCAAAAGCTGAGCTTGGCCATAATACTATTCATATGAAAACTGATATAAAACCTCCTGGGTATCATGATGTTCTTTATATTACAGTAAGTTCAATATATTAAGGATGCAGAAAAAAATAATCATCTGGGACTGCAAAGCAGCTAGCAGTCCTTGCAGGTTCCCCAGGAACTGGAACATCAGCAAATCACAGCAGCTCTCCCAAGTGGTGCAGAAGTAAAATAACCCTGTGTACCAGTATCAGCATCCATCCAAGGCAGCACAGAGTGCTTTACAAACTCTGATAAGTGTAAACTTCACTAATCTCTCCTGTTTTACAGATGGTTTATCATTACCACTCCTCACAGAGAAGAAGCAAGGCACAGACATCTGCAGTGCTGCACAGCTGGATGTAGCTTCACGCTTTTCCAGCTCTGTCACCCTTCATGGGGATGCAGAAGCACATCCAGGACACAGCCCAGTGTAAAGCTCCTATGCTAGCTCCACAAATCATTCATTACTGCAGGGCCAGTAAGATCTTCAACACAGATAGCACACAGTCCAACAATTTCTTTGCAGAGCAGCTCAAGACCACAGCAACAATTCCACCCCAGGATCCTCTTTGCTAAAGCCAGCACAGCAAGGGTGAGGACATGTAGCCTGTTACCTAGACAAAGAAAAGTGCAGAACTCCATGTTGTAGTTTTCATTTTATCATTCCATAACATTTTGTCATCTGTACACAACAGTCCTGTGAATAACTTCCTGCAGTGCACAAGAGCCTAGGCTGCCTCCATGCAGCCAACCAGAAGCATCTGCTCCTTGTTCCCGGCACCTACATCCCAGAGGAAGAAAGGTAAGGACCTCATCATCCCATTATTCATGCTGCAGAGCTGCTCAACACTCACAAAAGCTCTACTGCTCGAGATTTGTCCATTTTAGCAAGAATTAGGAAGCCCAGACAAGAGGCTTACTGACAGAACAACAAACCTAGGACTGGCTGAGGCAAGTTCCTGCCACAAGATTCCTTAAATCATTTGGCTTTCCTGAGGCTTTGCACATGAGTCAAATGTCAGCCATCTCCTCTTATTATTTCATCCCCAGCAGAGAAGCCGTGTCAGCCTCTCTCCAGGTCTCTGCTGTATCAGTGAGCACTGATGCATGGCTTCTTGCTGCTGGTGGGGAATGGGGGCCCCTCTCCATGGAGCCACTGTGCATGGCTGCCAGAGATGGCTTCAGCTACAGGTTCTTCTTTAATACACTGATTTTTTTTCCCCCCTCCCTTGAAGCATTCAAGACCAAGTTGGACAGGGACTTTAGCAAACTGGTCTAGTGGGAGGTGACCCTGCCCATGGCAGGGGGGTTGGAAATCGATGATCTTTAAGGCCCCTTCCAACCCAAACCATTCTATGATTCTATTAATATCCCTGGGCAGAAGGAGCCCCTGGGAAGAGGATTACCTAGAGAAGATCCCTAGCACACCCCAGCAGGAAGGAGCAGTTCCTTAATGATGTTAGCATGCAGTGTCAGCACTGACGCCAGCATCCTCCTCCACTGCAGGTACCACCCCACTGAACCAGAGAGCTGTTAGGTCTGGCACAAAGAAGGTAGAACAATTCTCTAAGGAGATGTCATGAAATCCCTGGATGCCATTATCATTTTGCTTTAGAATACCAGCACAAAATTTATTTTCCATTCCATTCCAGCAAAGACAGAATATCTATCAGTCACACATTAAACTAGCACCAGGTCATTAGTTACTGCCCACCAGCTACACAAGCTGTGCTAGGAACTTTGTGTGGTAGCAACAGCATCACTTCAGATGCCACACAATACTGACCACATTGTGTACACAGCTGGAGGGGAGAAGGGGAAATATTATTTGTCCAAAAGGCTCTTGCCTAAAAAAAATATGTATGTTTTATTGTATGTTTTCCACTGTTTCCATCCTCAGAAAGAATCCTGACAAAATGGATGAGCCCTCCAAGGACTTGTGGGTCAATGAAACCTGACTCTCTCAGGCAGCTGATAGCACCCCCAAGAGCTATCCACTAAGAATGCTTTGCCTCTGTTTGCCAGACATTCAAAGACACAGAGTGCTGTCAAAAGTATCCCAGCCAAGCACAACTACCATCATATCTACAAGGAGACACACTGGAGGGAGAAAGCTTCTTTGGTTTCTTTGAAGCTTATTTATTGCAGTGAAAATGTTATCAGAAAGGACAAATTTTCAAGCCAGCAAGAGCAGCTCTTTCCCTCCACTTCCACATCTCCCACCACCCTCCCCACCCAGTCTCATACAGAGCTCTTCTCTGGACTATAAAACACTAAGATTCAGAGCAAGATCTTAAACCCTAGCAACCCACAGCTCAAGTGATAGCCAGTTCCTGACTCAGATTCAAGCTGCTCCATCTTTATGTGCTCCAAAGAGAAAGTGATCTTAACACCCCAGTACTCAGACTCACTGGGACACCAGAGCCACACTGTGAGCACAGGTCAGGATCCTATTATGTTCCCATCGAAGTTTTTCTTCCCCTAGGCACAGACTGGAAATCTGAGGAATTAAAGCTTTTCCATTTGTTCTGGCACCGCTCTATACACTGCATAAAATGCTTGGGAGGCAGCCACAGAGCAGCCCCTGCTTCAAATAATGGAAACGAAGTTTGGGATACAGGCTAGAAGTATGAGCACATCCCAAATCTTCACCCTGAAGTCCATCAAGATCTGAGGAATGATCACAGAATCACAGAACTGTTTCTATTGGAAAACACCTCTAAGCTTGAGTCTAACCATCAGTCCAGCACCACAATGGCCATTAAACTGTGTCCCAGATGTTTCTTGAGCACCTCCACGGACAGTGACTTCACCACCTGCCTGGGCAGCCTGTTCCAATGCCTGACCACTCTTTCAGGAAAGAAATTTTTCCTAATATCCAACCTAAACCACCCCTGGCACAGTTTTGGCCATTTGCTTTTGTTCTATCACCTGATACTAGGGAGAAGAGACCACCAACCACTTCATTCTAGCCTTTCAGAGAGTTATAGAGAGCAATGATGACCTGCCTTGAGGGATGGCCATGGGAAGCAGAGCTGCACACTTAGGTGTATTTCCCTCATCCTTAGAGTTATGGTGAAAGTCCAGAACGAACAAACATAAAGAAGTTCTAAAGCTTTACACAAAACAAGTTACCCATGGGATTTTACATAATGTTTTCTACGAATTGGAAGTAAAACTGAGAAATACCTTTTGTCTTGTCCTGTTACTCATTGCAAAGGAATTGATCCTCTCCAGGAGTAAGTCAATAAAGCTCCAACTTCCCCAGGATTGGGACAAATGAGATCTCACCACAGTGGGTCCCAGGGAAAGAGCTGCATCAGATAGCCGCCACCTCCTCATTTAGTGAGCCACTATAGATTTCTCATTTTACTACTATTTTTTTTTTGCCTTTATCAATAAAAGACTAGTCATCTAGAAGCAGAGCATATATTCAGGAACACCCACAAAAAGTTAGCTCAGCCACAAAACCAACAAGCTGTAAAGCGAAGGTGTTAATGACCTAATGAAGAACAAAGCTTGCTGTGTAATAATGCTGTGGATAAATAACAGACTGCAAAGATCATTACAGCAAATCAAAAGTATAGATTAGCTCATAAAATCTCTAATATTCTGATACATGGGAAGAGCAACTCCAGGCAGCAAGTAGATGCAGTAACTGGGCAGCAAAGTTGTGCTTTCAGTGTCTGCACTATAGATGTTTGCTTTCACTGTTACATCAATTTTTCACATGGAAGTCCTTCACAAGAAGAGATGTAGCTGCTGATTGAGGCCATATTTCTGTAATAGGCTCCCAAAGAGGCCAGATCCAGCACAGCTGCTCTTCCAAACATATTCTCAGCACCTCAGTCCCATTCTGTGACTCCACCAGCACATCCTGGCACCTCCATGGTGACCTCACCTACCCCTCCTGGGGTGCATATGGAGCAGCAATGGTTATGGATACACAGCTCTCTCCAAAATTTCCAGGTCACTTGGCTACAGATGCAAAGTTCTCATGATAAAGCAGCCCTTTAGCAAAACTCTTTATAAACAGAGGGGAACAGCAGCTTCTTCTCATGTACTCCACTACAGCCGGCCAAGGGACTACATGCTCCTGAATGGCTGTTCCTAATTAACCAACCCAGACCACATATGATCATTTTTTGCTTTTCATGGAAGTGTTTCACACTTATCTCCCACGCCTCGTGTTTCTGTTTACAATATTTCCTAATTACATTTTATTTACTTAAGTTTGCCTACAAAAACAATTATGTTTTTGCTTTAACTAGCTGCATTTACCATGCCAACATGGCAATACACATGCAAGAAAGACAGATCAGAGGCAAGGAACAACAAACTACACCAGTATTTTGCAAATCCCAGAAACCCATCATGATGGGGTTTGGAAGGGACCTCTAGAGATGATCCAGTCCAAACCCACTGTTAAAATAGTGCAGGTTGTCCAGGATCACATATAGGTGGGGTTTGAATCTCTCCAGAGAAGGAGAATCCCCAGGTGCAGAACTCTACAATTTCCCTAGCTGAGCTTCATGAGGTTCTCTGCCCAATTCTCCAGCCTGTCCAGGTCTCACTGAATGGCAGCACAGCCTCCTACACCCACAAAACCTGCTAATACTACACATTATTTCTGCTGCAGGACAGACATCAAACTCCAACCCGAAGGGTGTGTTTGTGGTCTGATTTCCCATTCATGTGCCTAAAGAGGTTCAGTCTGGATATTAGGAAAAATTTATTCACAGGAAGAGTTGTCAGGTATTGGAACAGACTGCCCAGGGAGGTGGTGGAGTTAAAAAATGTGTGGATGTGGTGCTGAGAGACATGATTTATTCGTAGTAGCTTAACTGTAGTGGTGGGGTTGTGAGCTCTAAGCAAGTGGTTGGACTTGATCTCAAAGGTCACTTCCAACCTCAACAGTTCTATGATTCTATGATTTCACAGCAGAACAAGCTTTAGAGCCCAGCAAGCTATATTCTATATTCATATATTCTCTAGATGTAGAACAGGGTTGACTTGACTACCATCTTTTAGGAGAGATGAACTAGATGAACTCTTCCAGGAAAAACTTCATTTTACCTTGTTGAAGATCAGCCCATTTAAGTCACTTGGTAGATGTTAATAGAAGCAATTCCTTAAGTTGCTCTTTAGTATAAGAGGTGTCTGGTACAGCAAGTAAATTCAGCAATTAATATTAGCCATAACCTTAATGCAACAATTTTTCTTAAAGGATTTTTTTCTTTTAAGGACCACAACTTGTGCTGAAAGCACATTTCCATTTTATTACTCCTGAATGCTCAACTACCATAACTAATGCTTGATTAATAAATAGCTTTCTACTGCTGCTGCTTTAAACCACACACAATTTATATGCAATTCTCTCTT
The DNA here is from genome assembly GCF_014839835.1 of Dryobates pubescens. NCBI lineage: Eukaryota > Metazoa > Chordata > Aves > Piciformes > Picidae > Dryobates > Dryobates pubescens. Next base: position 8,509,918 of record NC_071627.1, read on the forward strand.
GCTATCAACTATTGCTATTTCTTCTTCATCAGTAACATCAGAAGAAAAGGATCAAAATAAGGAAAAAAAGTTTAATTCATGTTGTCTTGTAAGCCAGTTTATTGTTCCAGCCAAGCTCATTAAATGCTGGGTAAATAGATATAAAGTGTATAGATCTGATTTAAAACTGAAATTGGGGGACAAAAGAAACTTGGGAGGTTCCATTTGTCTAATATTCCACATCTCTGCTGGACACATCCATATCAGAGAAAAAATTAATCATCCCACCTCTAGAACCCCAAATCAGCCTCCAAGAGACAGAGTGTGGGGGAGAGCTGCTTTGGGTTTTTTCCTGCTGTTGGGCTTTGTGTTTTGTCTGGTTTTGAATTCTGGGAAGGTGGCTTACTTGTTTTCTTTCTTTTGTGGTGTGGTTTTTGTTATTGAGGGGTTTTGTGGATTTGGGGTTTGAGGATTTTTGGTTGTTGTGGGTTTGGGGTGGGATTCTGGTTGTTGAGGGATTTGTGGGTTTGGGGCTTGAGGTTTTTGATTGGTTTGGTTTGTGGGTTTGGAGTTTGAGGGGTTTTGGTTGTTGGGTTTTTTTTGTGGGTTGTGGATTTTGTTGGGATTTTTCTTGGGGGTTTTTATTGGGTGATTTTTGTTTGTGGTTTATGGGGGGTTAATTAGTACTCAGACACTATTTTTCCCTCTTTTTATTACTTATATTTTGAACATGCCAGTAACTCACCAACTTTGTAGCTATTGAAGCATGAAGACTTTATGACTAATTTGAATTCAAATGAAACATGGTGGATAATGTTTGTTTGCTTCCAGGCCTTCACAATGGAGCCTTCAGGAAGAAAAAAAATTTGCAAAAGAAAATACAAATTGGACTTCACAGCTATTAAAAACAGACTCTGGCTAGAGACCTTACCTGGGGTGACTGCTTTTTCAAATGCAAATATCTAAGACGTTTAACTGTGGATGAGGCAGACCTCAAGTTTGTTCTCTTGCTTCAAACATTCTCTCCCCAAATCCCATTTCTTAAACTCTTGTGCCTTTCAGGTGGCAGCTGATTTAGCAGCTCCATCTCGTTTTTCTTTGAGATAAGCAATGCTCAGGCTGGGAGCTGCAGCTCCACTCCCCAGAATCACCTTTTTTGCTTTTCAGCTTCATGCTTGTAGTGGTCCACAAAGCCCAAGAAGGTAAATCTTCCTTAGCCCTAATTGTGCACATTGTACCAGAGGTCAAGTTAACAAATTTGGGTTTCAGTTAAAATTATTTCAGCACAGCTGAATAACACAACTGATAACACAATGGCAGAAGCCCAGTAATAGACAGAATAAGAGTCTTCCAATTTGGCTGGTTTTAAAGGACAATAGTGCAGTCAACGGAGATCTGAGTACAGCCAAAGGGAGGAAGGCAGAACTGACAGTGAAAAACCAACTCCTATTCTGGTTTTTCAAGATGTCAGAGGTTAGAACCTGCTGCACAGCAGCTGTGGACCCAGATCTCAATTTGGATTTGATTTTGTAATACCTACTCCTGACTTACGCTTCAAAACTAATTAGGAACAAGCTTTTCTTCTGGAAATGCTTATAACATGAAATGCTTTTTCTCAAGTCATACAGCCTTGTAACCCTTTGGCTAGCTGCAGAGATAGATTAAAAAAAAAAAAAAAAAATCCACCCCCATAATCACAGTCTTTTTATCTTGGCAGGTCCTACCCAAGTGCTCAGCAGTCTGAATTCTCCACTGCTATCAATAGTGCTAACAACTAATAGTCTGTAATTTTTCAGAACTCCTTTCAAGCCTTTCAAGAACTCACTTGTATGAAATATTAACATGTAAAATGTTGTGAAGTACTAACAAATTTGTCTTTCTCCAACCTCTAACAGGAATAAAGAAGCTGTACAGCAAGTTTTCAGATTTCTTTTTTGGTTCTGCTGGTCTCCAGGATATTGGTTGGTAGCAGCATCCCACAAGTCAGCAGCTCAATTACAACAACATGCTGCAAGCAATAGGGTCTGGGCAGACTTTTAGGCATCTCAGGCCACAGGCTTCCTCCATCCCCAATCACAGAATGGTAGGGGTTGGAAGGGACCTCCCAAGATGAAGTCCAACTCCCCTGCCAAAGCAGGATCAGCTAGGGCAGGTCACACAGGAACACATCCAGCCAGGTCTTGAAAGTCTCTAGAGGAGACTCCACAACCTCTCTGGGCGGCCTGCTCCAGGGCTCCAGTACCCTCACGCCAAATAAGTTTTTCCTTATGTTGAGGTGGAACTTCCTGGGGTCCAGTTTGTATCCATTGCCCCTTATCCTATGACAGGACACCACAGAAAAGAGCCTAGCCCCTTCTTCTTAACACCCACTCTCATATTATCTCAGTCTTCTCCAGACTAAAAAGCCCCAGGTCTCTCAACCTTAAGAGAGATGTTCTAGTCTATCAATCATCCTTGTAGCCATAACCCATCCTAGCTTTCACAGAATCACAGTTAGTGGGGGCTGGAGGCAACCTCTGAAGACCATCTAGTCCAACGCCCTGCTAGAGCAGAATCACCTAGAGTGAACCACACAGAAACACGTCCTAGGTGACCCTGCTTTAGCAGAAAGGTTGGACTAGAATATCTCCAGAGATTCCCTCCAACTCCCTTTGTTCCGTGAGTCTGTTTAAGCAGTCAGCCACTTCCCAAAGACAAGCAGTCAAGTTGATAAATGTATTTAGCTGCCTAAAGATGCAGAAAAGCACCCAGGGAGAGCTGCTGAAATCCTTTGAGTAACTCCAATTTAGTCTCTCATCTACAAGCCTCCTGAAAATACTGCACATCTGGCAGCAGGACTGGTCCAAAATCAAGTGAAAGAAAAGAGCATGAGAAAAAAAAAAAAGAGCATTTCTGCTTGTGCAAAGTATTCTCTTTCTACTGCAGGGCACCTTTGCTGAAGGTTAAAAAAGCAGCTCCATATGCAGGCAATGCACCTTCAGTCATAAGCAGGCAAAATAATAGAGACCATCCATTTTCCATCGACAAGTGCACAAAGCTAAGGTGTCTGCACATTTAATTGAGATTATAGTGGGAATTAATTATAAGATTAACAATTCCCTAAAGTGATGTGACAGAACAATACCCATAACTGCAGTACAGGCTTGACAGGACTGTAAGGTAATAAAAAAAAAAAAAAAAAAAAAAAAAAAAGGAGGGAAATTAAAGCACACATGAACAAAAAGAAAGTGACATGTGACACTCCTGGAATGAGATGGCCATCAAACATGTTTCTATCTACCAAAAGTTCTACAATATAAGAGATGCTTCAAACTTTGTACATTAAAAAACAAACAAACAAACAAACAAAAACCCAAACCAACCAAACAAAACACCCCAACAGAGACTAACCCCAGGCAGGCAGAAGCAAGGAAAGGGAAGGACTCATCATGTGGGTGAAGGACTAATCCTACACGAGCTGTAAAATTAACAAGCCACATTGCTCACTGCTTTCTGTAGGTTGCCTGTTGTAATTCAGCATGAGTAATTACATTGCAAAATTTGAGGAGATAAAAATCCATGACAGGTCTTCTGTATATCCTGCTCCAAGGGTTCTTTGTCTAAAAGCACCTTATTTTAATATAATTGCTATATGTTTTCAATACAGCCCTTGTATACAATGTTGTGTTGAGAAAGTCAGATGGAGAGGAGGGTTTGGGCACTAGTTCTACAGTTCATTTCTTCATCTCTTCTGCCTTCACAGATGAGACAGCATGGCAAGGGAAGATAACCCTTCCATACAAAGTGTTAATAAACTTTTAATCATAGAGTGTTCCTCCAGGCATCAAATCTTACCCCACTGAGGACACTGGAGTTTTACCATTAACTTCAGTGTAACCGAGACAAAGCCCCCAGCTATATATTTCATATAAATTACATTGCTATTAGACTTGACTCCCAACAGAAATTACACTCCTACAAGCTCCAATCCAATACTCATGACCTCCAAAACACTTCCAGATATTTTCTTCTTGCTTCCACTCACAAGCACAGAGGGTTTATTCTCTTTAGGTGCTGTAGCAATTAAGACAAATTATTGAGATTATTTTTATTTCCTTTAGGCTTACATCAGGTGTTCCATACAGGGGCTCTATTTTAAAAGCAAATCTTCAATCATTCCAAACTTGGCACCTCCAGACACAAGCCCTGGTGCGTTAAGGTGCGTGAATGTGTGAGCCCAGCAGTCTCATAGCTGCACTGGAGAGTCCAGATTTTAGCCTGTAGCCACCCTTCTTGGAAGCAGCTGAGCACACTATCAACTGGCTTGATATCAAGTGGAGTTAGTTCCTGCTTCAAGAAAAGCACTAAAGAGGGTGTTCTGTGATCAGAAGTGAAGCACATAAATCATACTTCTACCTACATGCCAGGAAGATCTGATTTCCCCTCCCCAACCTGGGGAAGGCAGAGCTCCAGCAAACACTGGGCTTGATACCACCTATAAAACAGTACACAATTCTGTATCATACACACCACACAAGTTCAGCCATGTTAAATGCAGCAGGGATGACTTGTCCAAGGCAATGGCCACCAATACGACCTTCAGTCTAAGCCACCATCCAATACACCTTGCCTTTTAGCACCAGACTTAGTAGTTAGACAACAGTTAGACTCAGTCTTAAAGGACTATTCCAACTGAAATGATGCTATGATTCAGCATAAAAAGCCTTGGATGCCTGGTACCTGTTGAAAGCAACAATGCACAGGCTTTGCAAGACCAAGGAGCATGTCCAGCTAATCTGGACTGAGCTTCAAAGCCCAAAGCTTTTAATTGGATGGAATGCTAGGTATATCCAACAAAGGAAGCCAGGAAACATGACCAAGATCTACCAGGATTGTCTTTCTCATGCTGCCTGGTGAAGTACCAACCCATCCAGCTTGTGATAGAGTAGAATAGAATAGAATAGAACAGAACAGGTTGGAAGAGACCTTCAAGATCATCGTGTCCAACCTATCAACCAATCCAACACACCTAATCAACTAAACCATGGCACCAAGCACCCCATCAAGTCTCCTCCTGAACACCTCTAATGATGGTGACTCCACCACCTCTCCGGGCAGCCCATTCCAATGGGCACAAGTAAGTAGATTTGGGTGATGTATCATTAGAATGTATTTTTCCTGAAGAACTGTTACTTTTGGTGAATCCTACCCTTCTGGCAAGCCCAATATCTCCTTTTACCATAAACCAAAACCACTGGTCTGTTGTCCTGAGTTTATATCCAGCTCACACTAAGATCGGATCTGGAAAAGAATGAAAACCATCTGCCCAGCAACACAGAATTCAGCTCTTTCCATAGGAAATTCAGTTTTCTTTTGCATTTCTAAACCTCACTTTCCTCAACCACCATTCTCCCATAGCTAGCCAAGACCACATTCCAGGTATCTCCAATTCTGAATAATGATTTGTCAAATAACCCAGGGGAAGAAGGGAGTCAGGCAGCATAACTATATTGCAGGATGGTCCAGTTATCCAAAGCAGCTTTAAACAAGAGACCAAGCACTAAAAACAATGAATTAATCTATGTGAGGCTCCCAGTTCTATGAGCTATACAGGTCATTTAAAGTTATTGCAAGCATCTTCACCGTATGCTGCAGACAGCAGAAAGGACATTTTCATAACTCACCCTGTGAAGTCCTACCTATGTTCTAATTAATATTTGTCTTCTGTTTAGGGCTTTACACATCAAGTGGTGGAAAATCAAAGGGGTGCACACAACAGTGAGTTGCTCCTCCAGCTTATGTCACTGTGTCAGTAACTGTGCCAACATAGAAGTGTTTATGTGCCTAACTATTGAAAGAGCATTAAGAAACAGTACTAGATGTTTAGATGCCAGCTAGAGACACTGTGGTCTGCAGACATTTTCCTGTTATTTACAAGCAAGGAGTCATCTCATTTCTTTAGCTTTTTAGCTAACCTGTCCTTCTCCCCAATTATGTGTCCCCATAATTGATGGTTTCTTAGTGCTGTGACTTCTGGCACCTTGGGGCTTTTCTGTCACCCCACAGAATCGCTTTTATTGTGCCACAAGCTGGGTTATGCTGACAGAGGAATCTAAATCATCAGATTGGTCTTTTCCACCCTCTGCCTCTTGACCCTTGCAGATGCAACACTAGCTTGGGAAGTTTCTTGCCTACGCAGCTCAAAGACACCAACTGGGACAACCTGCCGACTCAAACAGAAGTGGAATCCTCGTTTTCCCTCCTGAGGCTGCTTTGCTCTCTCATGCAGGACACACCTTTTTGTGCAATGTGTCCCTGGGGGCTGTGATGATGGGTTAGCCAATTACACAGGGAGAAGAGGAATTTGATGAATGGATCATTTTTGGTGCACTCTGCACTTTTGACTCATAAATTCCACCGAAAACAAGCTAAATGGAGCATAACTTATTAATGAACAGAGCTCTAAATATCAAATGATCTGCTCTGAATCATCAGCTGGAATTGTAGAGCCTTCATATCACGCTAGTTATAGCATGCTGCAGTGGTTCAGCAACGGACAAACTCCCCAGCTCTGTGGCAAGTCTCACAGGATAATCTAGGAAATAACATTCTGCTGTATTTAAAACAACATACAAGGAGAAGCTTGCCAAAGCCTCAAACTGTGACCTCTGGAGAGAGTGATCTTGCAAGCTTCACCTTGCATTGCAAGCCTGAAAGCACCATTAAGCCCATGATGAATCGTGAGCCTTGCAAGAGGCACACGCACCCTAAATCTCACCAGAAAGCTGGGGGAAATTCAGGCAGCTCCAAAGAAAGACTCCAAAATAGGCTCCATACACTGAGGTAACTTGGGAGCAAGAGCTGCATCACTCCTAACCCTTCACTAGTGGGTACAATGGAGAATCCTAGCATGTTAGGGTCTCTGCTAAGACCCAGATTAAGCCTGATGCACAGTATTGACCATTCTGAGAGGGCACCTCAGAGCAAGGTGAAGACCATGACAGACCTCCATTTTCCACCTTTCTAAAAGTTTTATATAGGAGTTGGAAAAGCATGAAGTCTGTTTGCCACACTCTTTTCCATGCCTCATATGACACTGTTGGTGCTCCTGACCATGAAGATACATTGATGGTTCACAAGGAACTTGTTGTCCACCAGCACTCCTAGGTTCTTCTCCCCAGAGCTGCTTTCCAGCAGTTCAGTTCCTCACCTGTATTGGCACAGGTTCCTCCCCAGGAGCAGGACTCTGCACTTGCCCTGGTTGAAGTAAATGAGGTTCTGATCCACCCCAATTCTCCAGCTTGTCCAGGTCTTTACTACCTAATCTATGCTAAAGTGTTCTCAATCGTTTGCCTATGACTTTGTGTCTTGGTACCTAGCTCCACTTAGCTGTGTGCTGCATAAATCTCTTTAAAGAAAATTTTTCTTTCACCTCTTTTGACAGATTAAATAATAATAAAGATTGTCCATTTACATTCTAGCAGCCCTTTCTTCCTACAGGTGTATGAATATGTCATCTTTCAACTGTTGTCCCTCTAAACAGGTTTGAAGTGTTTCCTCTTCAAACCCATCTTCTCCTGCAGCAATACCCTCTGTATTCTCATTTCATTCCTGCCCTTGTGCACATCTTTTTATTTAAATCCACTGCCTGTCAAAATTTTAACCAGCAGGTAGCAACTAGGAAAACAAAATAAAAGCAAAACAAAATACCAGGGCTTGATGCTGTGTCGTAGGCAAGAAAGTCAATAGACATTCTCTTTACCTAAAATTGATATTTCAAATACACTTATTAGAGCATTTTTCTTGAAAATTCTGAGACCACCCTCTTATCAAGCACCCAGAAGGTTTCAACCTCACCTGCCATGTGGAGCAAGTTTCTAGGGGCTGCTTCATAAAACAAAAATAACCAGGCAGGTTATTGCAAACTGATTGAAAAGCCAACAAAAAGAAGAAAATAAATAAAATTGACCACCAAAGTTGGCAGACAGAATAACTTCCTACCAGCAAGACAGGAGGTGGTGGAGCCACTGGCCCTGGAGGTATTCAAGAAAGGTGTGGACATGGTACTTCAGGGCATGGTTTAGAGGCCATAGTGGTCTTTGGTTGATTGTTGGATTCAATGATCTTAGAGGTCTTTTCTAACATAAACAACTCTATGATTATACAATTCTAACTCTCTTCAAAGGGAGCTAGGAAGCATCTTCCCAAGTCAATGAGGGAATGCAGCACCTCATGCAAATCAATATTTCCCTCTTGCTGATATCAGGACCTATTAATAAATAATAATTAAAATTGCAAATTCAGAGGTCAGCAGGAACTAACTGCATCTAGAGGAAACTCTTTACTCGACTTTGCTATTCTTATATAACTCTGACTCCAGGTAGGTCTTCCTAGAGATAGTGTTAACTCCTAAAAGCAAAAAGATCCTACTCATTTTGTCATCTTCAAGTGACCCTTTCATAGGTGCTCTGAGATAACACGCAGTGTTTATTCAGTTAGCACCTAACAGATAGACAAGATTTGCTGCTAATTCCCAGTACTGATGTGCAGAAAGTGTTTTCTGCTGGAGACAGAAGGGAGCAGGATAAGGCTGAAGTTACTCATCTCCTTGAGTAAAATGAATGCTTCACTGTGGTGTTTCCTTCCACAACTGTACCTGCTTCCAGCAGCAGCAGCGCCTTGACAGGAAGGAAAATAGTGTTAGTGCCTTAAATTGAACAGTGAGGTTACATGGGCTGTCTCCTCTAGACAAAGTGTATTAACTACTGATAAATCCCACTTCTCTTCACAATGAGAATTAAAAAGTCAGTAGCCACTACCAGCAGAAAACAAATGACATCCCTAGAGCCATCCAGTACCTGTGCTTTGTCCACAGACACCACTGAGATCCAAAGCCACAAGTGAGAAACTAGATCTCTTGAGCAGCTGTTTCACTTGCAGAAGGGACGCAGAGAGTCAGGGAGACAAAGTACTCCCAACCCTGGCCAAGAAACCTCTGTTACATCGACTATTTTCCTCAAATCCATCCCTCTTCTCACACCTAAGGGAGAAATACACTTGTTCAGTGTTAAGAAGACAAGAGAAAAGGAGACAGAATATCATGAGGAAAACCAAACCAACAAACAAAAAGAAAATACACACCAAAACCAACCAACCAACCAACCACAACCAAAAAAACCCAACCAAAACAACCAAAAAACCCCAACAAAACCAAATTCCCCAAACACAGCTGACCTCATCACAAATGATCAATCATCTTAAAGATCTCTTTGGAGGTGCTAAATTATCAGAGATGGCATCAGGGACAAGTTAACACCTCTCCTTATGTATATTTTGGTGATTTTGGGAGCAGTCAGCTATGCCAAAATAAGTCTTTCTGGTCCACTTCAAGGACTGCCTTCATTCTTCATCTGCTAGGTCATGTCTAACACAGAAAAATGCAGCTTCCCATGGCAGCAGCAGGTGTTACCTGGAGAGATGCAGCCTGGTGAAAGCATTTGTAACACAGGAACATGATGTTCCTCCCCACTTCCTACCAATACCAAAAAAGGTTTTGCACAGCACCACTTGACACTGCTGTGCTGCTACAAACACAACAAATAGACTCTGAAAAAGCACAAATTCTTTTTCTTCCCCTTTTTGTGTTTAGAATAATGGCTCTTCTACAAGCTGAATGGGAAGCTTTGTTAATGTGTTTCCATGGGCAAAGCTGGAGAAGGCTGTAAATTGCCTTGCTTAATGGACTCAGGAATTCAGTTATCCATTTGGAAATTCCAGACCTTTAAGCGAGACCGACTCAAATGGCCCTCAGAAAATATAGGCACACGGTTCCACAGCTCTGTGGGTATCATTATTTATGTCTGTTGAATTTGATGGAGCAAATGCCTTTTGGAACAGAGGAGCACCATCATTCCCCATCACTCTGGCATGAAGGCAACAACAGCCCTCCTCCCACCCAGGCACTCTGCAGCCTCTCCATCCTTCAGGGCTCCACATCATTTCCATCAGCATGGAAAACAGCAGCAATCAAAAGGACCAGCGGGCATCTGCATGTGGCTCTAAATGCAGGGTAATGACCAACAGTTTGAGTGGTTTGGATTTTTTCTAAGATATTTAGAGGGAAATCAACTCATTGGGTTGTTTTCCCTGCCACAGGCAGTGACTGCCCAAAAGAAGGTGAGGGACAGAGCTGTCTACTCCATGCCACCACTTCCCACACCTGCAAAGCCACTGCAGAGCCTGATGAAAGCAGAGGTTGTGCTGGATGTGGAGGATGCAACATTTGCAGGGGAGTGTTCACTGTTATGTGCTACCTCTCACCATGCTCTGAGCTATGTTTACTCAGCAGGTAAAAGCCTAGGCCAGAGCCTGGTCTCCAGATCAGATTAGATCATCTCAGTTGTGGACAGATTAGAAGATAAGGGTAGGAACTGATGTGGGGGCTGCTTTCTAGTCCCATCAACTCACTGTTTTGTATGCTGAGGCACAAAAGGAGACTTAACATCACATAACACCTCTGTCTGACCCTGGGAAAGCAAGGTATGTGCCAATCCCGAATCTCAGCCCTTAAGACCCTGACTGTAAAATAAGTACATCCAAGAGGCATACTGCGTGCCTGCACTAGTGGGAGAAGAGCTGCCTCCACACCAAACAATTTGGACAGGAAGAGGAGATATAAACTAGATCTAACTCTTTTATGCTGATGGTGGTGAAACCTTGGCCCAGGTTGCCCAGAGAGGTGGTAGGTACCCCATCCCCAAACCCATATCCAGTCAGGTTGGCTGGGGCTCTGAGCAAACTGCTCTACCTGAGGATGACCATGCTGATGGGCTTTAAAGGTTCCTACCAACCCAAAGCATTCTGTGACTATGAAACACAGCCCCAGCCCTCTCCCACCAAGATTTTGGGATCCCACAAATGGTGCAGAACAACCATGATTTTTTTGTCCTGAATGTGTGCATCCTATAAGGAAAGGACTATAAATAAATGAGGAAAAAAAACCTTAGGTGAAATAATGTTGTTTGAAGTTTTTGTAAAGTACAGAATATGCCACACAGCACAAGTTCTATGTCTGATTACTGCTAATTTACAGAAATGTGCAGACACACACCCTGATGCCAAAAATAAAATACATATATCCACAGCTGGGACCTAAAGTACATCTTAAACACACTGAAAAGACTTAATGTTTCTCTCTCCTGTGTACCCTAACTGCTCACTGGGATTTTGTTTAATTTTTTCCAGTCAAAATTGAAATGGGGGGGGGGGATCACTTTTAGGATTAGATCCTGAAAACCAGATTCCAGCTGGGAGCTTGGGCACCTGCAGAGCAGCATTTATAAATGAAAGCACTGACATGACTTTAAACACAGTGTCGTCAGAAACTTAATTATGCAGCAGCAAGTCTCTAATTGGAAGTCACGGAGCAATATATTGGCTTTGCTGTGTTGTTTGATGCTCTCTAAACTGCTTTCCCAGGGTTGTTTGTGTTATCTGTCTTGGGTTTGAACAGTGGTGTTTGTTTGCAGGCTGTGGTGGGTTTAGCCCTATTTATCTTCATAGGCTTTGTTTTCTTGAACGCAGTTTCAATTCACATGGATTTGTTGCAGTGTGCCAGGAAAACCCTTTTCACAGCTTCCTCCCAGCCCAGGAGCACATTTGCACTGGGCTAAGCAGTGTACCTTGGGCATCCAAGAAGCCCTACCATGAGCATAGAAACACCAGCTTTCACAGACTCATAGAATGGTTGAGGTTGGAAGAGACCTCTGAGATCGTCAAGTCCAGCTGCTTGCCTACTATTACTACTAAGCTTTGCCCCCACACCCTTTCATGCTCCAAGCTGCAGGGCAGCTGGAAGCACAGGCTGAATAAGCATTGCCAAGAACAAAAGCAGGTTGAAGAGAAATGAGTTGTTTAATATCTCCATTACAGGGCCTGGGGCACTCATTTTTACCTCCCAGTTACCTTTGTGTGTACCCTAACCCCAAATCCTGTATTCATTGTTTTTATTCTACTTCATTGTGGTAGGTTCTTCAGTAGCTTCTCCCCTTTACCTGGATCCTGACCTGAGACACCTTCTGCAAAACCAAGATTTAGAGTGGGGTGCAACTGAGATTTGCTTTTGAGGATTTAACATCCAGCTCCTAATTGCTTAAAGCACACCCAGATTCTATCATCTTTAGTGTGGTACCTTTCATGGTGTACTGTGGAGGATGTCTCCTCCTCTGGTTTCGGACTGATTACATCACACAGCAGCCCTTGTCCTCATCTTTATGTCCTTTAACAGCTGGGACCTCTAAAAACCCATTTTCATAGCTACATATTGTGAGAGGCTTACTCTAAAGAAAGCTGGCATAAAATTAATAGTTTGGAGACTCTTTAAAATATCATAAATTAAACAGTGAGAATTCCAGGTGGATTCACGTAGTGCCATTGAATAGTGATGCTGTAACGGAGAATCCTGTAGGGGTGGAAATAAACCATTTCACTTCCAGTGTGTAGGAACCCATGCAGTGGGCAGGTGGGACGGAGGAGAGGCCTAGGAGTGTACATGAAAAAGAAATGCTTAGAGGGAGAGAAGCCTGTGTTGAAGAAACATCTACCTCTGATAAATCAATTTGAAAGGTTTAAAAGCAGTGTGGTTTCATGCCAGACTATTAAATTAGTTCATGTAATTAGAATTAAATAGTCGGTAAAAATGTCAAGTCTTATTTCAAACTTAAAAATAATAATAAATGCTTCCAAAGAAAAGCTCTGAAGCAACCTGATCTAGCTGAAGACATCCCTACTGACTGCAGGGCAGTTGAACTAGATGACCTTTAAAGGTCCCTTTCAACCCACACCATTTGGTGATTCTATGAAATTAAAGAACTAAGGGTAAATCCTTTTTGTCCTTTGTTTTCCACACAGTCATATTTTCTTTTGACTGAACCTTTGTGGACACAGTGATGCAACCTCCCCCTCCTTGAGGTGCTCTTCTGGCTGCTGAACTGCTCAGTCTTAAAGCACAGACAGCAGCTTGTGAGCAATTACTTCATATAGATCTTCTGATTCATTCTTTAAGCTGAACAAGTGTGCCATAATCATCCATTCTCTTCCCCTGACTTGTGTTTTCTTAATCTAGGTATCCTGTTGGTGCCAATGATAAGAAGAGACGAGTATTTCAGGTTGTGTATCTCCCATTTGAAAACATTTGCACTGCTTTCTTCATCTCTGCCTCATTCACACCACAAGTCTCCAGGGATTCTCAATTAACTGAAGGAAAGTCAGAATAATGTTAATCACCATTGTATTAATCTTGTATCTCATCTTGTAGCTGTTTAGTCTGATGAACCTCCCACCTGGTACATCCTCCCAACATTTCCCCTCTTAGGCCATCCTTCCCCTCCTACCCTGCTCATCCCAGGGCAGATCCAACCCACAAAGATTCAGCTATTCCCATAACATCTGGTATCTACAACAGAAAATTCTGAAGCAGGAGATTACAGAACTCTCATTACTCAAGCTAGAAGCTTCCAGCCCAAATGATTCATCCTGTCATTTAAAAACCTGCTTCTTTCCAAACACAGTTGGGAGAGGTATAAACACACAAACCTTTGGCATGGGTCCAGCCAGTGCCAACGTCGCTGTGCCACACACAGCATTGCAAAAGAGATTTTCCATGGCTTAAAAAAAGATAACAGTGCAATTGATATCACGTCTTAACCCAGGGGTTAGGAAAAGCCAAGACAATAAATCCACTCAATTTCAGATAGCCTGAAGAAATGTGACCTTTTCTCTGCTGTTTATAACCCAGAAGGCTCCAATGGGCACCTGATCCAGTTATGTTATATTTTTTATTTACTTAATCTACCAGCAGACAGCTTTTAAACTTGCCTGATTTTGGAGATCTACTCAGAAGTGGCAGCACAACTCTCATCCCCCCAGGAGGGAAGGGTTTGATGACAGCCCCATGTGAGCCATCACTTGGTTATTGCTTTCCCAGGTCTCTGTTGATCAGACCCTTCCCTTGTAATTAGATACATCTATTTTTTTTGTCTTCCTGTTGAATTATGAGGTGTTTGAGGCAGGCATCATCTTTCTGAGCTATGATTGTTCAGTATCTAACACAACCAGAGCCTAACCCTTGGCTGAAACTCCTAATCACCACAGTAATGGAAATATTTAATTTTCTACTTGCAAATTGAAGCATCAGTTCTCAATTAACTGGGATAACCAAAAGATAAACACCTAAAGAATAGCAAAATATATGGCTAAAAAGGCATGTGCTTTAAACTGAACAAAATATGCTTTTATAGCTTATGTATAAAATTGAATTATTGAATGAAACCATGCTCCTTTCATTGTGTCAGCTCTATTGAGCCCATGGAAATGTTCAGGCTGACAGATCCAATTGGAAAAACTTCCTTTATTTTCCTTTTTTCCAGTTTTTGAGGAACATTTTTGCATGTGATCCCTTCACTTGCTCTGAGACAAAACACTCTCTGCTGCCAAGGAGAGCTCAGATATAGCCCCTCTGCCAGCTGCAGCATCTTGAGCAGCTTAAACCACCTACAGCGTTGTAGCCTCCACTTCATACTGGGCAGAAGATACTAAATACTCAGAAAATGATGAAATATGGCACCAGCATGTGCTCATGATTCACTGAAGTTATTGAAGCTTCATTTTATTAACTGGATATAGAGAAGAAATGCCTGCAGAGACCAAGGATGAACGTTTTCTGTTTAATGGTGGTTACAGCTGAACAAGTCACAAACTCTGTCTCCATTTGCTTCCAACTTAATCTCCTTAGGAAACACTCTCACAAAGTGCATTTGAAAAAGGAAAAACCATCTAACTTGTGGACAGATGGTGGCATAGGAGTATTGCATCTTCCCCCAGAATGCACCGATTTCCTTCACCAGTCCTTCCTGTGTAGAAGAAGCTGAAACACTGACAAAATAAGCGGCCAGAAAACAATCCAAGGAATTGGAAATGAGCAATGCACTGGAAAAGCAACACAGCTCAGAGAAACACAAGATGAAACTAAAGCTCTGAAACCTATTGGCTTGGGGGATTAGGTTTTCTCTCCCCCATTTCTCTCCCTTCCAGGACCTGAAGGGGGCCTACAAGAAAGCTGGCTTGTAATGACAGGACAAGTGGGAGTGGATTTAAACTGGAAGAGGGGAGATTTAGACTAGAGATTAGGAAGAAATTCTTTATTGTGAGAGTGGTGAGACAATGGAACCAGTGACTTTTGCAGGGCTGAATCCTATTGTCATAGCTTAGGGGTCATCTCCTGGGTAAATCTTAAAATTCCCTCCCATCTTCAGGAATAAACCCAAAAAAAAGTTTAAGCAATTTTAGCAGCTCATTTGCTGAAAGAAAACCTGATCTGCAACTGAGATACAAAGGCATTGGTTGTCCTCATCTTTTAGTGCTTTGACAAGCTTCATCTCAGCCCTGTATAAAAGGATTCCCTACATACCCAAATACCTTGGTTCTGGACACTTTTCCCCTTTCTGAGGCAGCCCAAAGTAGAGGTATAATAATCCCTTACATCTGGATTGGAGTCCCCCGGATGTGAAGCAACATCCTTACAGATGTGCCGACGCCTTTCCCATCCCATGAGAGCATAGAGTACAGCCACTCATGGGGGACACCTTCACCCCCCAGCCTGGATTGCATAGCCCAGACATCTCCAGCTCAGCTACACTTCAGAGGATGAGCAGGTCAACCACATTTTCCCCCTTCTCCTCTGCCCAATGGAGAGCCTGACTGAAACAAAGAGCCCTTACAAGTAAAATACACAGACTTCAACAAATCCATATTTGCATAAACCTCTAGTTTTCCTAACCACAAAATGTTATATAAATTACTTGCAGACACTTTCCCCTTTTCCTTGTCTTTTAGCAGGGCAAACTGTAATTTACATTCTGTTTGCAGGCGAATCAAGTGAGATGCTTAATTATAAATAGCACTTGTAAATATAATCCTTTCAGCTGGAGTATTTGTATAGTGAAAATGAGCAAGACCTTAATAATGATTTCAGTTACAAAACTTAATTAGGCTTGTTTCTCATTCTGGTGTAAATTTGCTGGGGCCATGAAACACCCAGGAGCATAGCCTTGGTAGGTACAAGGCATCCAAACTCCACCAGCAACAGTGACAACTAGCACTAGCTAGGGATCTGTGCCCAAAGAGATACAAATGGTCCCTAAAAATGAAAATTAGGCCAATTATTTTTATTTATGGGGATCTGAAATACACACTTTCTAAAGCCAAGTCTATGTTCAGCAGGTGAAACATTTGTATAACTTGCCACCAAGGTTAGGGAAAGGTGGAGGAGAAGGTACATCAATGTTGATAGGATTTTTATTTTATTTTTTCCTAGATATATTTACTAGGATAGATCATCTTCTGCAGGTAATAAGGTACAAGATAATAGGGTACAAGATATTATTTTTATGCTTGGTCCAATTGCTCAGACATCGTGAGGTGCTACCCAGGTGGAAACCACTAACTTTACCAATCACCCTGCAGCCTTGAGGCCACCCAAAACTGAATGATGATACAAAAATGGAACAAGAGATTAAAAAATATGTTTAAGAGGCAATAAGACTACATGACAAAGAGCTGAAAACATTTCAATCAGGAAAGGGTTTTTTTACTACAGTTACTGTGCCAGGGTTAGGTCATCCAAGAGAATTTGAAGTGCAAATGACACAAAGAGGAAAGAAAACATTTTGTGCAGCCAGCTCATTCTTTAAATTACCTTTTGAAGTTTGATTTGTTTTGAGGGTTCATTCCTCCTCTTTGCTCATCAGGTGAAGTCCTCTGCTTGCCAATGCAAGTCTATGTATGATAATGAATGCAATATCATACACAGAATTCTTCTGACATGAGGCTGAGAATAAATCGAACTAGTGTTTGCATGAATTCTCTTAAAAAATAAGAGGCTCTTGTTTTTATGACACGGTTCCTTATCATAAAATATATAAATATAGAAGAAAAAAATAATCTGGGTAGAAGCCAAACTGAATCTTCACAAATCACAGGCTCCAGATAGGAGCTGCTAGAGAGCCTGACT
This sequence comes from Dryobates pubescens, assembly GCF_014839835.1. Taxonomy (NCBI): domain Eukaryota; kingdom Metazoa; phylum Chordata; class Aves; order Piciformes; family Picidae; genus Dryobates; species Dryobates pubescens. The sequence goes on from NC_071627.1 coordinate 8,526,944, forward strand.
GCCTTAGCTCATTCATGCAAACAAACTTCACCAGGCAAGCAACTACTGTGAGGTCTCACCTGGGTCCCCTCAATGTGGCACAAAAACTCAAAGAACTGGTGAACAGAAATTTCAAAAGGAGTCACTTTTTTAAAAGGATTGGGAATTCAACCAGTTGTAATGTTTACTGCAATTTATTCTCAGGGAGGTTCAAGCACTCCTGAAAATCCAGCTAGGCGAGTGTCTTTAAAGTACCAACTTTCATCCTTTTTGCCAATGAAACCAGTGCAGATGGAAGGCACACCTAGAAAAATATCTCAGGCTACAACTGCGTAATCCAAATGACCTGGGATTACAAAGAGGTTTGTATCCTCCTGGGCAACAAGTGCTATCCTTATCATGCCAAGTCACTGAGCAGGAACTCCCTGAAGGCTCCTCTCCATCTCCTCTGAACTGTCAGAACTGCCAGAACTGCACTTGGCTTCACCATGAGAAGGGAAAGCCTGGTGCTATTTAGAGTCAAAAGCATTAACCTCACTGTAAGGAGTGCCTTGGGAACATCTCCCTTGGTTAAGGTGAGGTATTTTAACTCATACCCAAGAGTGTGCAGATCTTTGCACCCTGCTGAAGCTGTATTATATTCTATAGGACATGAAAGAGTGTTAAAGATGCACTGAATCAAAGATATCTCATGATTTCACAAGACCAAAGACAACTTAAATTGGCAAAGTCATTTACAGCAACACAAATTCACTCCAGACTCAGATGCAACAAACACAGTGAGGGGTTTGTCCTGAAGAGCAGCCTTGAGCACAATCACACAGATAGTTTTACCAAAAGTCTGTGACAAAAAAAGGATCAATATATTGTCTTAAAGCCAACTGCTAAAGTAATTCTCATGAAAGACAAGAGATGCCATAGCTTGGAAGCTTTGCTGAAGCAGGAACTGATAGCCGTTCAACTTGGACAAGCTTTAAACACCTCCTAATAGCCCGCAGTTTTAAATATGCATTTCTGGTTCAGAAAACAGAAAGGATTGGGACAAATGCTATTAAAAAATGTTTTTAAAGTATTGTTTCTGTCCATTAGACCAACATGTTTGTTAAACAGCCACATGAGGAGTGTGACGGTAAACAGAGAGACCTTTGATGTGCTGATTTGTAAATTAGGAAAAAAAATCTACCACACAGCGATTACACAGTTGATTAATTTTCAGGAGAAACTTCATCTTTTTATTAAGAAAAAGGAATGCAATTATAAATTTGGCATGAAACAATTTATCCCATACTCGGCATTTCTTCCCCTTTGTCAGTTTAATGCCTCAAAATTATTTATCTTATTATTTATCTCTCTGTTTGTTTTTGAAGGACATCTTTTTGTGCCTTCGAGCCACTTTATTCATTAGTTCTCCAGAGTTCATGTCCTATTTCATTATGTTTTAATCTTTACAGTTGTTAATTTGCATTTCATTTCCTGTTGCAGAGAAAAAAATTACTAACAAAAAAAAAAGTTATTGTAAATATTAATACAAGTCAACTGATAATCATCCAAGAAAGCTATTTGCAGCAACAATAATTACCTATGTCTAAAGCAGAAAATAGCAATTCAAGCAGTAACAGAGACAAAACACCTTCACAAAAGCACAGACTGGGCAATCACAAAGCAGCACTATAATTAACAATGGCTTGCCTCAGAGAGAAACAGCCTGGAAAAAGAGCAAGGTCTGTTTGGTAACCAGCTGTCCAAAGCTGTGAGAAGCTGGGCTGCTTTATCCTCTCCACAGCACCTGTAAAGTGCAAGCAACTGCTTACACTAATATCATGGCCATGGCACTGACTACAGAAACTTGGAAAACAGTAAAACAACAAAAACATTCGACAGCAGAAGAACCAACCAAATAAGGCATCCCCCTCCACACATCACCTTTAGAGCTCAACTCAGCTAAACAAGGACAATTCTTTTAACTTACCCAAATCTGGACCATCATCCTGTAGCTCTGAGTTTTGCTGTTCCTGCCCCAGACCAGTTCACCACCAGGCTGCTCCACAGACACCAGTCAAAAGAAACCACCTTCCCTGTCTCCAGAACAGTTTAAATGGATTCATAGAGTCATACAAAGGTTTCGGCTGAACTGAATCACTTGAAGGCCTCATCCGGTGCAGCCTTGAACACCTCCTGGGAGGGGGCATTCACAAAATCCATGGGGAACCTGTTCCAATGTCTCACTACCTTCAGTATACAAAATTTCTTCTTAATTTCCAATCTAAATCTACCCTTCTGAAGCTTCAATCTATTCCTTCTAGTCCTACCACTACAAGCCCTTGTGAAAAATCGCTTCCCCACTTTCTCGTAGGCCCCTTCAGGTACCGGAAGGCCACTCAAGGTCTCCCTGGAACCTTCTTTTCTCCAGGCTGAGCAGACCCAATTCTTGCAGCCTGTCCCTACAGGGGAGGTGCTCCAGCCAACTGATCATCTTAGTGGCCCTCCTCTGGACCTGCTCCAGCAGTTCCATGTCCCTCTTATGCTAGAGGCACCAGAACTAGACACAGTACTCTAGGTGGGGTCTCATGAGAGCAGAGCGGAGGGGCAGGATCACTTCTCTCATCCTGCTGATCCACACTGTTTTTGATGCAGCCCAGCACACAGCTGCCTTCTGGGCTGTAATCACACATTGCCAGCTCATGTTGAGTTTTCATCAACTGACACTCCCAAGTCCTTCTCCTTGAGACTGCTCTCGAGCCACTCCTAGCCCAGCTGATGTTTGTGTTTGGGATTGCCCCAACCCAGGTATAGGACCTTGTAATTGGCCTTGTTGAACTTCATGAGGTTGGCTTGGGCCCACCTCTCAAACCTGTCCAAGTCCCTCTGGATGGATCCCTTGCCTCTAGTATGCCAACCAGACCACACAGCTTGGTGTCACTCACGAACTTGCTGAGGATGCCTCAGTCTCACTGTCCATGTCACTGATATAGATCTTAAACAACACTGGTCCCTGTACTGACCCCTGAGGGATGCCACTTGTCACTGTCTCCATTTGGATATTGAGCTGCAACCATCCAGCCAATTCCTTATGCAACGAGTGGTCCACCCCTCAAGTCATTGAGGCTCTGTGCTCAGAGAAAAATAAATCAAGTTCTTTTTTTTTTCTTTTTGTTTCCCACTCCAATTCCTCATCTTTTCTGTAATTCCACAACTGTTGCGACAGGGGCCAGCCCTCCACCACCCACACAGACCTGGGTGACTCTTGGGTGCTGCTGCAGCACACCAAAGGAGCTGTCATTAGGACAAAATGACCCGACTAAACTTCTGAGAATTTTCCAGGATTGATCCTTGCTATATAAAAAAAATAAGAGCTTCAATCTGGAAAAACAGAGCCTTCCTTGATGTGAGATATGAGATAATTTAACCACTAAGTTGGAAACTCCTTGGAACTGACCTTTTAAGAACAGTCCTCATGGAGTTGCCTTCTGCAGGAGGAACAGAGTGGAGAGCATGAAGTCCTGCTGCCCTGCAAACCCATGGAGAATCCCAGACCTGCTATGCTCTGCCAGTGGTATAATTTCTCAAAGAACAGGAAAAAACTCTGCTAACCCAACCTCCCATCAGAAGAGCACATGATAAGTTTAAAGAAAGAATGATTGCAAGGTGCATGGGAAAAAAAGTGGTGCTAGTGAAGTCAAACAAAACACCCAGGAATTACCTGGAATTTGCAGCTGAGCAAAGTCAGTCTTGCATCTGTCACCTCCCAACAGATAATATTCCCTTCCTCAGAAAAATGACTCATACCCTTACACATCTTCTAGATGTTTTCTCTGGCTTCCCCCAGTGCTTGTTGTTTACTACTACAGCCTACACCAAGCACCAGTTGTCACCCAGCTTCATTTTCACCAGCCTTGTCCTGGGGGATACCACATGTGGGAAGAGTCTCAGCAGCTTTACTGAACTTCCACATTCCCTAAGACAAACTGCTTGTTTCTTGCCAGAGGAACAGGCCAAATTCTGCTGTCCCTAGGTAAAGTCTATAGCAACTGCCTTACAGTCCCATGAGGTTTGCTGGGTTTTAAGTGGAGCAGGAAGGCTTTAGCTGACAGATAGACAAAGTTTGGCAGAGCCATTCCAGATTCTGCAGCAGCTGCTCAGATTTATAGGTGAGAAAAACACAAGAAAAGTTAACTAAAAAAGGGTAAATGTGTTGAACAAGATGAAGCAAGGACTGAAATAACAGAAGCTCCCATTCAAGAGTTTGGCAGCAAACAGACCCACCCTTGCTTTATGATCTCTAATCCAAGATGAGATAATTCCTTTTCTCCTTCTTCCGAAGCCCATTCAAGAAAATCTGGCACAAGGGATGATTTTGTAGCATCGTGCACAAACCCAGCACTAAGCAGGAAGGCAAAGCCCCCACTCTGATCAGCTTAAATGTTAAGCAAAGGCACAATACCCGTCTTAATCACCCTCGTGTTTTCTTCCTTCCTGCTTCCCTCTCTTTTATCCTCTCCGTCAAAGCCATCTCCATGGATTCTGAAAACCTTGGAAACAGCTTAGGTTTTTTAACTGTCGAGACCACTCCTAATCCTTCTTACTCCCTTCCTGCCTTTCTTTCCTGCTAGACTAAATTCCATCCCTGCTGGACCCAATTCCATCACTGCCAGGCTGTTGCCCCTTGAACTGTTAATTGCAGGCTCTCCCAAGTGTCTTTCCTGGACTTATACTGGACTTGTGGAGTGTTGGATCACAACTAGGGCTTTGAAGCACTGCAGGAATCTCAACTAAAAATTTCTGCAATCATAACTTTGGTGACGAAAAGCACCTATTTTATAAGCATCATGAAATTCTCCTTTTTCACTTGTGGCTGCCTTGACACTATTGTGGTTCGGAATTACACTTAATAAGTAAGTAGTCTTCTGCACTCAGGGTCAAATTCCAAATGCTACAGAAAAATGAATTGTCTTTGAATCAGCTTCCCTTTAAAGTTGTGCAATGGTGTCCATGATCTTAAAATCGTATCATTCTTTCACGTGTAAAAGACCTCTAAGTTCACTGAGTCCAGCTATTGACCTGACACCACCATGGCCATTAAACCATGTCTCAAAGTGCTACATCTACATGTTCTTTCTCCAGGGATGGTGACTCCACCACCTCCCTGGGCAGCCTGTTCCAATGCCTGACCACTCTTGTAGGAAAGAAATTTTTCCTAATGTCCAACCTAAACTTCACAGAATCACAGAAGGAAGGGACCTCAGAGATCATCTAGTGCAACCCCCCTGCCAGAGCGGGATTACCTATACCAGATCACACAGGAATGCACACAAGTGGGGTTTGAATATCTCCAGAGAGAGAGACTCCACAACCCCCCTATGCCTCAACTTCCACCTGTTGCCCCTTGTCATGTCATTGGGCATCACTGAGAAGATCCTGGCTCCATTCTCCACCCTTTATATATTTATAAACATTAAACTTCCCCTGGTGAAACTCAAGGCCATTTTCTCTCATTCTATCACTTGATACCAGGGAGAAGAGACCAACACCCACCTCACTACAACCTCCTTTCAGGTAGTTGTAGAGAGCCATAACAGCCAAGCTCATGGCTCGAGTTTGGCTCCTGAAGCGGTCATTCGTAATGATGCATCAAAAAGGTTTTGATGAGTGAATGATAAAAGTAAACAGGACACAGTAATAATCAGGAGTTATTTATAGCCAGGAAAGACACCACTGTTGTCAATTTTCCAAAGTGACTTTGAGGGAACTTTTTAAAGGGGATGTTGAGAACATTTCCCCCCCGCCCCCACCTGCACACAACCATAACCATTATTGATAGCGTTTCTCAAATGGCAGGTACAGAGAAACAGAGCCTGTTATTTTGTGTCAAATTTGGTTTATGGCACCATATTTTTCCCTTGTTTAAGGCAGCACCACTCATTTACAACATTAAACAATGTGATTTATGTACTTTAGCAAAGCTTACTACATTTAAATGTTTTAGGCATTTCATTTTTACAACATACCTTGTTCCAATATAATCAATGTGCCTTTTTTTTTTTTCCTCCCTGGGGCTGTGATAGGAATGCAGTTTGTGGTTTATAGCAAAATCAATGTAAGAATTAATGGGTGACGAACAAAGTAAATTGTAAAAAGTACAGAGAGGTTGTGAGATCTCTTTTGCTGCATCGATTCCATTAGCATTATGTGGCCCAGTTGCGCAGAGTTTCATATTTGATAAGCAAGCAGCAGACTTCATGTTCTGTAGAAGACAAAATGGGGGAAGTTCAGCGCTGAAAGAACCGTGCCAAAGTCATTGAGGTTAAAATAAGAATGGAGAGGAGCCAAGGTGGACGCTGAAACAAAATGGGCTTCAGGAGCAGCAGCTGTAAACATCAGCTGGTCAGGATGGGGCCGCTCTGACTTTTATTAAAGGCTGTGATACTTGAGAGATGACATTCTCATCAGGTTTCTACTGATGGGTTATCTAGGTTATAATTAATTCAAAACAATGATCAGAAGAGAACGTGACTCTCAAGTTTTCTTGCAGCTTTTTTTTTTGTTTTGTTTTGTTGTTGGTTGTTTGTTGTTTGTTGTTTGTTGGTTTTGTTTTTGTTTTATCATGCTTGCAACCCAGATTTCTTGCTAGAGACAGAAAGGGGGAAGAGCTCTAGCATGCTACAAGCAATGTAACCTAGGAATCACTTTTTCTTTCACAGAATCCCAGAATGGTGAGGATCGGAAATGACCTCTGGAGATATCTTGTCCAACAACCCTGCTAAAGCGGGGTCACCCACAGCAACTTGTCCAGGTGGGTTTGGAATGTCTTCAGAGAAGGAGACTCCACAACTTCTCTGAGCAGCCTGCTCCAGGGTTCCAGCACCCTTACAGCAAAGAAGTTGCTCCATATTCAGATGGACTATCTGCCGCTCCCTGCGATACTCACATACTTGGATTTATGGAAAACTAACAGATTTGGATCAAATATGTTTGTTTGTAGACACCTTTCCAAGATTCCAGTTAACTAATAATTACTTAACACATTGACTCATATTTCTGCTTCACAGCTGGTATCACCAAATTGCAGCAGTGACCTCCCAATGCTTAGAAGCATCTCTGATTATTCTTATTCTAAATAACAGATGAGATGCATTTGTTCATTTTGCTACATTACTTTTCAAAGCTCTGACCCAATAAAGCAATTCCTGTTCAAATCAGGCTCTAGATATCCTCCACAGCCAAAGGGAAAGCATTCTGGGGTTCTGTAGCATTCTATTCTAATCTTCTCCTTTTCCTTTGGGAACATCCTTTTTGTAGAATCATCTAAGTTGGAAAAGACCTTCAAGATCATCAAGTGCAACCATTTCATATCCATCAACAGTTTTTAATAGTGCCAGCAAACAGGTCCAAGACTAGTAGCCATGATATTTTCAGCAAGAATATTATCCTCCAGATGTTTAAAATCGTCTTCACATGGCACCTTTTGTTCACTCTGTTAGCTGGAGTCAGAAAGTTTATTGCTCCTCAGGATGCACTTGGAGCAAAAGAATTTAATTATATCCAATTTCAAAACAAATTGTTGATACAGCCTCAAAGTGCCGGTAATTAGATAATTTCACAGTGTATGTTCCATTATCACTGTCATATTGTTGATTTGAACACTTCTTAGCTGAAGAGTCCTCCTAGCACTGCAGCTACCCAGCACTAAATATAATAATAGGTGGTGTGATTGGCAAAGGTCACCCACTGCTCTCAGATTTAAAGCTCTGGAGAAATCCCTGCTCAAATGCAGAGATTTAGATGGCAAGGATTAAAATGCTGGCCTTAATGAAGCTGGTAATAAAATACTCATTGACTTCCCAGGGTTTAAATATAATCAGTTCCTTGCAAATAAAGATGATTAGTGACATAAACTAAATATTAAATAAACAATTATGATAAGCTCTAGCCTGACTTTGAGGGCCAAAAGGACTAATGCAGAAAGACCCTGTTTATTCACACATGGACCCCTTAACCCAGTTAAAAGCATGTGGATGTGCTACACACACTAAATCTGCCTCAGAGCACTCAGCAGCCAGCTTCCAAAAAGAAACCCTTGGTTGCTATGTCCTGCCCACTTCTAACCACCTGGAGAAGAGGATGGGCTTCAATACCCATACCGAGTTTAGGAGGACAGGAAGTAGGACCAGAAATATCCTACCACACCTTCCACCACTTCCAGTACTGTCAGGCAAAGAGCAAACCCTACATGGGAAGAGTGTTGATACCCCAGTGTGAGTTTCTGCTAGGGCACGACAAAGGGGCTGGCCATGAGGTCCCATTCATGCTCCTTGCTCCTGAGCTTCCCACCTGCTCCAATCCTAAAGACACTGGGATTTGGGGTCATTATTATTTTGCGGTGATTATATTAGTTCTAATACACACTTCCTGACTTGTATCAGCAATAGTGTGGCCAGCAGGACTGGAGAGTTTGTCTCTGGTGAGGCCACACCTCAATTACTGAGGTCAGATTTGGGTCTTTCTCTACAAGAAGGTCATTGAGGTGCTATAGGGGGACCAAAGAAGGACAGTGAAGCTGATAAAGGGTCCAGAGCACAAGTCTTCTGAGCAGCAGCTGAGAGAACTGGGGTTTTCAGTCTGGAGACAATGAGGCTGAAGGGAGACCTCGGCACAAGAAATTCTGCAGCAGTTTCTGAGTTAACAGAGGTAGGATTTTAAATTTTTTCCATTTTCTTTTTTTTTTTGACAGAAAGACATGCAGATAATATGATGAATTTTTAATCATTCTATTAAAACATTGCATAATTATATTTTTGTCAGAAGTAATTTTGATTCCTTTTTAAGTTGTTGGTGATTTGAGGTACACAAAGTACTGCTTAAACCACATGCCACAAGCATAGTAATTGCTAACCTCGTAGTTTAGGATTTTATGATTCCACAGTTATTTTAGTAAGACATGGACCAAATTGAAGCTTGCTGAATGAGGAAGCACCAGCTAAAGCATCCATCAATATACAGTGCTCTTAGTTCCTAGCAGCTGGAGCATTCAAAGGAAAATGCAAGCATCATTATGAGACAGATGTTGAAGATGGTCAGCTTTCAACACGTTTAGCTTAGCAAAGGGTTGGGTAAACAGAATTTTCTGTTAAGTAAAGTGGTATGCTACATCTGGAAATCAGAAGGAGCTCCATAAAAAATTTTAGTTTTAGTCTACTTACCATAATGGAAGAGGAGCCAAGGTCTTCATATTAAATAGGCTGACTGAAGGAAGTTGTTACTATTTCTTAACAGTGAGGTGCTTTTAATGAGGCTTCATCTCATGGTCAGATTCAGGTGAGGCTAGTCAAGGCATTCAAAAGTGGGTGGGCAGGAGGTGGATGTTGATGGAGGAAGGCAGGAAGAACACCTTAATAATATCAGGTGATAGAAAGAGAGGAAATGGCCTGAAATTGTGCCAGAGGAGGTTTAGTGTGGATATTAGGAAAAATTTGTTTCCTGAAAGAGTAGTCAGGTATTGGAACAGGCTGCCTAGGTAGAGTCACCATGCCTGCAGGTGTTCAAGAAACATAAGGACAAGACACTTTGGGATGTGGTTTAGTTGCCATGGTGGTGTTGGGTTGACTTTTGGACTCATTGAGCTTAGAGGTCTTTTCCAACCAAAACAATTCCATGAGTCTGTAACACTCATTTCCTTAAAGAATAATAGGCCTGCAAGGGGGACAAAATAAATAAATAAATTAAAATATCAAATACCTAAAGGAACATTGCACATTGCAATAAGAGCTATCTGAATATGCAAGATGTCATCCATTCTCCTGTTCCCTTAAGTAAAGAAACTGTCAGATAATGGCCAAATAAATCAGTCAGCATTAGCAGCCATGGCTGCTGCCCCTGCCTGTGAAGTGCAGCATAAGCTCTGCCCCAAGACTTATGGAGCAGTCCAAACTTCAGATTGTTCTCCACGAGGCGTGCTGAGATCTGGAGACCGTATTTCACTTTTTAATTAAAATGTATTTCTCACTCCCCATCTGCAGAAGGAAAAACAACATAAAAGTAATTGAGACTTCACGTTTCACATGTCAAACCATGATAGCTTTTCTTACGTGCTGGCATGCCAAATAAGTACTTATAGCACGATTCACCATCAAAAGCAAAGCACCCTCCTTTCCAAGGATGACGGAATCAGGCTTAGATAAAATAGGAACCAGCTCATGCTTAAAATGAATCCTCGTGTCAGACTGCTGCACCTTTGCAAAGTCCTTCATCTCTCTAAAACCTGCCATACTTCATTATAGTATATGGTGAAAGGCACCAGCCTCTCCAGGCATCTCACAAAAATTACCTACTAAAGCAGACAGTATTCAGAAATTAATGCCTTTAGAACCCATGAGCAGGACCAAGTCATATATTGCTGGCTGTAATTTCAAGGTCTTGTTCATTCCTCCCTGGTATCAAGTATTTTGTTGTAACCTTTTTGTGGCGAGCTTTTATTTCTGTGGGTTTCTCTGCCACTAATACACCAGTAAAAGGAAAAGTATAACAAGCAAACCAAGAGAAGAAAAGAGTTTCCTGCACTTGGAAGGTACTGCGGGTTGGAAGGGATATGAAACAACAGGCTATGTCTCTGGCAATGAGTGCCTGAAGATGAAGGACCATTCCTATGGCGTGGGAGGGTTGTGGTCCTCAAAGGGATGGACATTTTACAAGGGTGTGTAGTGATAGGAGAAAGTATAATGCCTTTAAATTGGAAGAGGGGAGATTTAGATTAGATACCAGGAAGAAATTCTTCACTATGAGAGTAGTGAAACTGACCCAGGTTTCCCAGAGAGATGGTAGATGACTCAGCCATTGAAACATTCAAGGCCAGGGTAGATGGAGCTCTGAGCTACCTGGTCTAGTGGAAGGTGTCCCTGCCACAGAGCTGTAACAGAGATCTTTAAGGTCCCTTCCAAACCATTCTATACTTCTTCACAGTGGGCCTGACCAAACCCCCAAGTTTTAAATTTCCCTTTTACACAAACAAATAAACAACATTAAAAATGGAACTTCACCAAGTGTTTTTATTTTGGTGGGGATTTTTAACAACACTTCTAAAGCTGGGGGGTGTGTGAACTGCCCCCCGGGATGATCTTTCTTAACACGGGCAATGCAAAACTTGCTGTAATGTAAAATGTACCTGCCTCTGCCATGATGCCTCCTCAACTGCAGAGGTAATTTGACAATATATGCAATTGCAAACCCAGAAAATACAGGGCTGAATGGTGCAGAAATAATGATTAGTGTAGTAAGATCTGGAAGTAACCTGAGATCACTGTTGAGGAATGCCAAATTTGCCCATTACCTCAGCTTAATGGAGCACTTTCAAGTCTAAACAACTAATTTTCCAAAGATTTTCTACAGCTGCCTGAAAATCAGAGCACAAGCATAAGCTCCCAGCACCAACCCAATTTCCTTTCCATGATAACTTTTCAATTAGTCTGAATAGAATGGGTACAGAAAATAGAGAACCTACAGAAACCTATGTACCTCTGCACAAATTTCAAAAGCAAGTAAGTGGATTGAAGGCTGGATAAATTGTGGAGTGTTTCTGTGCTGCATCCAAGACACTAGAAACCGTTTCAACTACTGTCATTGAATTCCTTTCTTATTTTCATTTGTTAGTTCCACCTCATTTTGGATCCATTCCTTTATTTCTACATTAAATCTGATCAGTTCAGAGCCATGATCTGATCATGCCTAAGGTCTGTGGATAGCTGGCACATCAGACATGAAAGAAAAGTGATTAGAAACCCCACACTTGGCATGCTCTGTCTCATATCTACTGAAACGTTGTTACAGTAAATGCAAAACCAATGTGGCCTGACACTGGGGAAAGTTAGAAGACTAGGAGACATAAAATGCATGAGTTATTTTTTACATTAGGTAGCAAACGGAGTTCTCCTTTAACCACTTAATTACCTTTGGCTGACAGGAAAAAACACTGCGATGAAAATTAGTATTATCTTTATTATGGATGTGTCCCTGAAGATGCTGATGCACTGACTTATGTATCTACGTACAGGGCCTGGAAGTGATGAAATAATTCTACCTGCGAGCAGATGCAATGGTTTTGTACCATCACCAAGGATTTATTATGTAGTTTAACGGTCATTACTTAGCATCATCTGCTCTCTTTATATATTCTCCATCACCATATCCATTTTCCTCTTTCAACCTTATTATCTTATGTATATGAACAAAGAATATAAAGGGTGATGGAAATATGAACCAGGCCTAACTGGACATAGGTGAGTCAAGCTCAGCTGCCCTGAGCTCAGATAGTAGAGCCTCAGTGTAAGGTGTATTGGGTATATGATATAACTTTAGCACAGTGCCCAAGGGAAGGACAACCTAGTGCTTAAAACTAAGCAGGATTTGGGTTGCCTTTCCACTATGGTGGTACTTTCAGATACATACATGCTTCTTCCAGCACCTCACTTCTCCATCCATGAAACATGGACAATATTGCTGCCATTTTCTACCAAGATCTTCTGGTTTAACCTACTTAGTTTCCTTCTGAAAAAAAAAAAAAATCCTTAAATTGAGGCCATGCCCTCAGAGAAACTTGCATTAGGATATCATCCTAGTAATGTTAAAGCCTACTTTCAGAGAGTTAGACTTCCCAGTACCAGGGGACATTGGCCTAATTTACACTGTACTGAACCAGGCCCCAGAATTGAGGTGTTTAGCAAAAAATGTTTTAAAAAAACAGTGTTGATGGGGAGAGATATTCACTGAACTGACTGCAGAGGCTACTAACCTTGGAGACAAAGGCTTGCACAGGCTCTGCTGCCAGTGATGCATCTCTACAGCTACATGAATTCAGGTAGAAGCCACCAGCAGCCAGCCAGATGGAAAGGAAGAGAAAACTGCAAAATCAGTATCCAAACTCAGAATCAATAGAATGGCTTGGGTTGGAAGGGACCTTTAAAGGTCATATCTAGTCAAACCCCTCTGAAGTCAGCAGGAACATCTGCAACTGATGAAATTTGCTCAGAGCCCCTAACAACATGACCTGGAATGGTTCCAAGGAAGGAGCACCTACTACCTCTCTGGGCAACCTGGTCCAGGGTCTCACCACATTCACTGTAAAAAATTACTTCCTTCTATCCAGTCTAAATCTCCCTCTTTTAGTTTAAATCATCACCCATTGTCCTGTCACAACAGGTCCAGATGAAAAGTCTGTCCCTAGCTTTCTCATCAGTCCCTTGAAGTACAGAAAGGCCACCAAAAGGTCTCCCTGGAGCCTTCTCCAGGCTCAACAACGCCAGCTTTCACACAGCACTTACAGGATGGCCAAGGGATCATACCCAGCCAGCATGGATTTAGGAAGGGCAGGTCCTGCCTCACCAACCTGATCTCCTTCTATGATCAGGTGACCTGCCTGGTGGATGTGGGGAAGGCTGTGGATGTGGTCTACCTGGACTTCATCAAGGCCTTTGATACCATCCCCCACAGCAAACTCCTGGCCAAGCTGTCAGTCCATGGCTTGGACAGCAACACTCTGTGCTGGGTTAAGAACCGGCTGGAGGGCTGAGCCCAGAGAGTGGTGGTGAATGGTGCCACATTCAGCTGGCAGCCAGTCACTATTGGCATCTCCCAGGGATCAGTGCTGGGCCCCATGCTCTTTAATATCTTTATCGATGATCTGGATGAGGGCATTGAGTCCATCATCAGTAAATTTGCTGACGACACCAAGCCAGGGGCAGGTGTTGATCTGTTCAAGGGTAGGAGAGCTCTGCAGAGGGACCTTGATGGGCTGGACAGATGGGCAGAGTCCAAGGGCATGAGATTTAACACTTCTAAGTGCCAGGTTCTGCACATTGGCCACAACAACCCCATGCAGAGCTACAGGCTGGGGTCAGAATGACTGGAGAGTGGCCAGGAAGAAAGGGACCTAGGGGTACTGGTTGATAGTAGGCTGAACATGAGTCTGCAGTGTGCCCAGGTGGCCAATGGCATCCTGGCCTGTATCAGGAACAGTGTGGTCAGCAGGAGCAGGGAGGTCATTCTGCCCCTGCACTCAGCACTGGTTAGGCCACACCTTGAGTCCTGTGTCCAGTTCTGGGCCCCTCAGTTTAGGAAAGATATTGTCTTGCTGGAACATGTCCAGAGAAGGGCAACAAAGCTGGGGAGAGGTTTGGAGCACAAGCCCTATGAGGAGAGGCTGAGGGAGCTGGGGTTGCTTATCCTGGAGAACAGGAGGCTAAGGGGAGACCTTATTGCTGTCTACAACTACCTGAAGGGAGGTTAGCCAGGTGGAGGTTGGTCTCTTCTCCCAGGCAACCAGCACCAGAACAAGACGACACAGTCTCAAGCTGCACCAGGGGAGATTTAGGCTGGATGTTAGGAAGAAATTCTTCACAGGAAGAGTGATTTGCCATTGGAATGGGCTGCCTGGGGAGGTGGTGGAGTCACCATCACTGGAGATGTTTAGGAAGAGACTGGATGGGGTGCTTGGTGCCATGGTTTAGTTGATTAGATGGTGTTGGATGATAGGTTGGACTCGATCTCAAAGGTCTCTTCCAACCTGGTTAATTCTATTCTATTCTATTCTATTCTATTCTATTCTATTCTATTCTATTCTATTCTATTAACTCTCTACTTGTCCTCACTAAAGAGAGGTTCCAGTCTCTTACTTATGAATGAAAGTTTTCAACCAAAGCCAATTAGCACATGGTTAAAGAATATAATCTGCAATTTCTTTCACACATTTAAGCATATAACCATGTGCTATCACTATTAAACCACCTTAATTTAAAAGTCCACTGTGTGGAAAGGCTGCCTCAGAAACATATCCCCGTGACCAACTAGGAAGTGGCAGAAAAGTCATGGGAAGCCCATCAAGAAGGGGGTGTCAGATACATCTGTCTCAAAGAAGGCCTTTGAGAAAGCAGCCAGCTAGCTACCTCCCATCTCTCATCACCAAGCTGGAGCAATGATCTTTGTACATTTGAATTTTGCTGGATCTTGATTTTCATAGAATTTCCAGACCCTGCTCCAGAAGGACTCAAACCCTTTCTCAGTGTAGGATGTTCACAAGCAGAAAGAACAATCAGACTGGATTTTTTAAAATGCTTTCAGATTTGGGGCAGCAGAAATAAAGAATCCTTGTGAATTGTGTAGAGTATCACCACAAGTGATAAAATACAGAAAAGAGTTGTTGGACACAGAGCCCTTTACTCTGATGCAGACACCTGCGTCCCACATTCATGGAAGATCTTTCTCTATTTTTCAGGGTCAGTCAGACAGAGCTTCAAGCTAGCGGCAAGGGAGCTGTGAGAAAATACACATAACTGTTATATAATAGATATTAATAGCTAGAATAGTGATTATCTGTGGGCTGATTTTCCTTTTCTCTGGTTGTTATTTCACTTCCTGAAAAAAAATGGCACTTGTCTATCTTAGGTACATACCCCTGAACGACACTTTCCTCCTAACACTGGGAAGCCCGTGTGTGAGGGTGGGCACAGGGGTACAAGGTTTCCTTGCCCAAATGAATTTATTCAATACAGCTTTGCTGAAATGTCAACAGAGCAATGCTAAAAACAGGTTTAGGGCACTTCTGGTCTGCAAAATATTGAGCAGTTCCATGTCTGCAGGGCAAGTCTTTTGCTGCACAAAAGGTTTTGAAACAGTTTTAAACTGAAAGAGGGGAGATTTAGATTAGATATTACAAGGAAATTCTTCACCATGAAGGTGGTGAGGCACTGGAACAGGTTGTCCAAAGAAGCTGTAGATGTATCATCCCTGGAGGTGTTCAAAGCCAGCTTGGATGGGACCTTGAGCTACTTGGTTTAGTGGAAGGTGTCCCTGCCCATGGCAGAGGGGTTGGAACTGGATTCTCTTTCAGCAAAATCTATGAATGTAAAGAGCCAAAAGCTCTTCAGACCACCAAGCCCCTGCTTCAAGACCCTGTTTTGAAGACTGTCTGGAAGCAAACAGAGGCTTGCAGCCCTTTCCCAATCAGACATAACACCATTTCCACCAAGATTGGACCCAGGTCCTTCCTGCACTACCTAATCTACCCTACCTTGAATGACAAAGAGCAGCAGGAACCTCTCAGTGATGCAGCCTATGAGTCCTTACATTGCCCTTCCTTCAGTAAATATGTGGTTGGTTGGGGATAGGACACCTCTTCGTTTTGCATTTCATTTCAAGTTTTGACTTCAATGGTGGTGTGGAAAGGCAAATGCAACCTCAGTTCCTTGTGGTGGTGTTTCCCTGTTACTTGTAGGATCCCCATGACTGTAGACTTTGCTCCTTAGTTGTCTCCAGGTGTTGTCTCCAGCTCATGAGATGGTTGTTCTGGTTCTGTCAGGCATTCTCCTCCCTAAACCCCACAGAAACAGTCACAGCTAAAGTTCAGCCTATGACAGCAAGTGCTCACAGTGTGACCTGGGTCACTGTTGAGACTATTGCATTAGAAGTGAGATAAAAAGGGGAGAAAAAAACAGAGATTAATCTGAAATAAAAGCATTACTAAATGATGTGTGAAAACTAAATTGCCATCTCACAGCTTAGTGCCCAGCCCAGATCTGGGTATTATCAGCACTTATGATACAACAAGCCATTGACTCATCAGCAGCATGACAGTTAACTGCTCTGCTGACAAGCATAAATCTATTCCACCACTATTTTGTCTTATTAATTAGGAGAGGGGGGAGCTGCATTTGTAACGTGTGCCAGTGGCTCATCTACTGCCTAATGTGAAAGGTTTTATTTGGCTTGAGAAATCATCTATTTAAATTGTGCATCAAGGTCATAACACATGGGTAGTTTCATTCTCTGTGGCATTTTGATGGTGCAAGTTGTGAGCTTATGTGCCATATCATTATTTCCCAGGCATCAACCAGAGAAGCAAATAAACTTTTGATTCATAATGGGGACACAATGGCAGCAAGCTGAAAACCTGCCCTGAGCAGCTCTAATTAAACACATTAGGAGTTAAGATACAAGCTCACAGAAGGATAACAATATAAATCTACTTAGTCTCTACAGAAATATTTATCACTACCCAAATACTGCTACCTGTGTATGTGTTTGATCAATATGCAGCATCGCCTCCACTCTAGGCAGTCTGTGCAATATGCTAAATTAGCTTTTTCTATTACCTTATCAAAGGTATGGTTGAAATTGAACATCTCTGTAATTTAGCTGAAATTACAGGCAGACCAGGTCTGTCTTGATCAGTTTGCAAAACTCCTCACATTAATCACATTAAAGATACTGCAGATGAACAAATCAGCAGTGCAGGCAGGAAACTGGCTGCCTTGGAGAAAGTCTGCACATGCTCCTGCCTCTGGAGACACAGGGATGCCTACCTGCCACCGTAGATGGCTGTGAGCTCTCATAACACCTTGCCTGTCCCCTTCTGCAGTCTCCCACCACCCACTAGTGTTTCACCATCACCATTCATCATCACCAAAGCATCACCCAGATGCTAAAGCCTGGAGGCAGTGACATCCACACCATGATTTCCCCCAGATCATTCAGCAATTAACTTTTCCAGGTATTTGTCACCAGCTGAAGAAGTGTGACATCATGCAGATAGCTTCAGACATGCAGCAGGATTTGCTCTAGCTCAGACCCAGTATGTCAGCAGCCCAAACAACATGGACATGGGTGGCTGGAACAACCAGTGGCAGGAGCTTCCATGCACCCAGCTGAACTCAAGCAGCATCTACCCTTCAAGGATGAGGCAGTTACAACAAATGTCCTTCTTCACCCCAGCAGATGTTTGGTTCCTGGTTCTGGTTTTTGCTAATATGTTGGGTTGAAGTTTCCCCCAGCATTAACTCAGACACAAATGAAAGCTGTATTTATGAGCAAAAACTACACTCTGCAATGGAATGCAATGAATATGTACAAAATATACAGGATTTACAATATTATACAGATATTTACAATTAGCAAATAACACGGAAATCCCCCTGGTCCAGAAGACCAGGTTAGCCGCTCCACTGGTCCCTCCCCCAAACCTCCTCCCCCTTATACCAGAGGAAAAGAGGAGCTGAGAGAAAGGAGTGTTCTTATCTGAAGGTCAGCCAGAAGTGTTGTTATCTCCCGGGCAAAGCAGAACAGCAAGGAAGAGAAAAGAAAAGGCATGGGAATGGAATTGAAATGTGAAGAGTTGCTATGATACAGCTGCTCTTATCCCAGACATTTTGTCCAATTAATTTGTTTAGAATAATCTTTTGTTTTCCTTTTTACACCCAATAATGATTTATTTATATTTTTCTACTTTTCTGCTCAAAATCTTGATCATCTTTGAGGTCTTTTCCAACCTTATTGATTTTATGATCTGTGGCTAAGTTTTAAAGGCATAGCCAAAAGCTGCCACAGCTAAGAACAGGAGCTCTTATCCTTGTCTTCTCCAATGCCTCCACCTTTTGCTGCCCACCTCCTGCTTGGCCTCAAGACATTTATTGTTCAGTAGCAATTTATCTTTTTTCTTTTGGTGACTTGCTTTCACTCAAGATCTTTCTTTCTGATTTTTGACAATCTTTAAATTATGTCCTTAAAATAAATCTCACAATCAGCAATATATAAATTACAATTTCCTTCTCCACATGCTTCAACTATTATCTCAATCAAGCAATCATGTCACTTCACATATAGCCCCTCATTATCCAAGTCGTGCCCTGTTTGTATTATATCATCCTTATCTGATGGTACACCAACCCATGCAGCAAATCCTCACAGCTGATGTGATCCTGAGTCCTTAAACATCTTCCAGTTCTTTGGCACTGCCAGAAATTATTTCTATCAATTGGATGGATGTTAGGAAAAAATTCTTCACTGAAAGGGTTGACAAGCCCTGGAACAGGCTGCCCAAGACAGTGGTTGAATCATCATCCCAGGAGGTATTTAAAAGATGTGTGCATATGGTGCAGAGGGAAATGGTTTAGCAGTGGAAATTGGTAGTGTTGGGTTAATGGCTGGACTTGATCTCACAGGATTTTTCCAGCTTAAATGATTCTAAGAGTCTGTATAGAGCAATGCCCATTAGATATCTAGGTGATAAGATATTTTCTTCAACACATCCATCACATTATCTGACATTTTAAACAAAACCTAAAAGAAGAAAAATATCACTCTGCTAAATATCAAATAACACACAGAATCCCAGCATGGTGGAGGTTGGAAGGGACCTCTGAGGATCATCCAGTCCAACCCCCCTGATTAAGCAGGGTCACCCACAACAGCTTGCCCAGGATCACAATGTCTAGGTGGATTTGGAATCTCTTCAGAGAAGGAGACTCCAGAACCTGCTCCAGGGCTTTAGCACTCTCACACCAAAGAAGTTTTTCCCCACATTTAAGTGAAACCTTCTGTGTTTTAATTTGTGCCCATAGCTCCTTTTCTTGTTGCTGGGTACCACTGAAAAGAGTCTGGCCCCATCCACTTGCCCTCCAGCCTTTAGCTCTTGCTGAGCATTGACAAGATCCCCTCTTAGGCTGCACTTAGCCGGGCTTAAAAACTCCATCTCTCTCAGCCTTTCCTCCTCACAGTCTCCTGGAGACTGGAACATACCTGACTGAAGCAACACAGACTCCTGCTTCTGCAATCACATCCAACCAGTCAGCCAGCAGCAGAGCTGGCAATGCTTTCCCAGACAGCCACTGCCCAGTAGGAACATCTCTAACAAGGAAACATCCCATTTGTATGCTTGGAGCCAGCCCAGATGCTCGCCCAGCACCCGGCCTCCCTCCATGCATTATTAATGAGCAACATCAGCCTCCACTTTTCAGTCAGCTAATTTGTTCCCACAATCATGATTCCAAATATCACATGAATAATTCAGCAAGTTATTTTAACTGTAGTTAGATAAGCCTGTTAGCCATCATAAATTTAAATAAATTATCCCCTTCTCACATGTGGAGGTGCAAAGGCAGAGCACCTCGCCAGGTGAGAAATACTTCTCTGTGTCCCAGCTAACACATGGTACATGGTGACGCATCAGAGTGCATCAGGCTGGACAGGATCCTTGAAGGTCATCTTTTCCAAACACCCCCACCCCTGCAGTGAGCAGAGACATCTTTAGCTAGAGAAGGTTGCTCAGGGCCTCATCATGTTTGACCTTGAATGTCTGCAGGGATCAGGCCTCCACCACCTCTCTGGACAACCTGTTCCAGTATTTCACTACCATAATTGTAAAGAACTTCCTCCTAATGTCCAAGATCTACATGGACACATGCCCTGAAGAGCCCCTTGCTATTTTGTAGCAGGGAAAAGGGGAGGCATCCTGGCCACCAGCTCTGCTGCTGTGCTAGGGATCATCTGGTCACCTCAGACATGTACCACTGTGAGACTTGACTGACACAAATATCCCTAGTGGAACACTGAACATACCCCAAAGATGGAAAGCTTTGGCTTGGTCCTACCCCTCAGGAGCATTTGCAGTTTGCTCAGACATCTGATTTACTTTACAAAACCCAAACATCTTCTTCATTGGCTTGCTTCGCTCCTTTGAAAGAGCAATTTTACAGTAACTCCAGACTTTTACCTCCTGTATATCCCTGTATGTCCTCCCTTAGGCTTTTCATTGCAGGATTTCATTCAATGCTTTGAAATTCTTCTTTCTCCTGTATCTTTGAGAAACAAAAAATGTTGCAACCTGAGGCTGCAAAATGAGAGGTATGGCTAGGTGGCCTTCTGTCACCATGACTGCTTGCTTTGATCACAGGGACTCATCTTGCTCTAGGGAAGAGAAATAGTTCTCTGTGATCTCAAATTTCTTCAGTCTTATGAGGCTCAGCCTCCCCCAGCAGAAACCAAGAGAAGAGAATGAGATAGTGCAAAACCCCCATCACAAGTTAGGTGAAGCAGCTGCTCTAAACACTGATTTTCATGAAAGTAACCTGTGGTAAGTGACACTCTGCAGATGAAAATCGTTTCAACTCACCTCGTGAGGAACACTCTTGTGCTGACACAGTTGTGAGAGGGGATGTCACAGCACAGTAGCAAGACTTCTGTAAAAAAGCCACAAAGCTGTTGTCCTTCTCACAGCAGGATGACAGTAAACAATTGTAAATACTCTATAGGAAAACTAATTTTGGTAGGTGGAGAAAAGAAATTCCTGATTTTAGATTAAAGTGCTGGTAAGAGGGGTTCTGTCAAGGGCTGCAGCAGTAGGTAACTCAGTATTAACAGATTGAGGTTTCTAGTTAACAACAGGAAAAAACATTGAAAGTATCAGTCCTTTGGGACTAAGGCACTCACAGACTATTAGGATCAGATATTGAAAGGCAGATTATCTCACATTGGTGTGGCCAGCAGGAATAGTGACCGTCCTCCTCTACTTGGGCACTGGTGGGGCCACACCTCGAATACTGGGTTCACTTTTGGGCCTCTCTCAGTACGGGAAGAACATTGAGTGGCTGGAGCATGTCTAGAGAAGGGCAAGGAAGCTGTTGAAAGGTCTGGAGAACAGGTGTGTTGAGGAGGAACTGAGGGACCTGGGGTTGTTTAGTCTGGAAAAAAGGAAGCTGAGGGAAGACCTTATTGCTTTCTATAACCCCCTGAAAGGAGGTTGCAGTGAGGTGGGGGTTGGTCTCTTCTCCATAGTATCAGGCGGTAGAAGGAGGGGAAACAGCCTGAAATTGTGCCGGGGAGGTTTAGGTCAGGTATTGGAAATGTTTCTTTCCTACAACAGTGGTCAGGCATTGGAACAAGCTGCCAAGGGCAGCGGTAGACTCACTGTCCTTGGAGGTGTTCAAGAAATGTGTAGACACTGCCCTTCAGGACATGGTTTGACAGTCATAGGTTGCTGATTGGACCTGACAGTCTTAGGTTGATGATTGGACCTGATAATCTTAGAGGTCTTTCCAAACAAAACAATTCTATGATTCTGTGATTCTATCTGCCTGTGATGGGGCTTTTAGAGCATCTGGTATCCACCACCATGTGAAACAGAGGTATCAAATTCAGCAAGGGCTGGAGTTGGTTCACTCAGGCAATTTTTAACATCCTTGCATCTGCATGGCTGCCACTATCTATGGGTGAAAGACATATAGCTCCTTAACACCACAGATCTAAAGAAGCAGGTTTAAACTAAATCAGTACAAGTACAGAAGGAGCTTACTTTCAAATATTGCTTAAGAAGCTATGAGAATAAAAAGATATCTTGCAGTCTAGTTGTCCATCTTCCTGAGTACGATGGACTTTCTTCTTCACATTCATTGCTGCATACAACCCATGGCAGATATGTGCTCACATCAATCATGGCAGTCATTTTAATTTAGCATCTCTCTTCAAGAGGGCAGTGTAGAGGTTTTCTTTCTCAGCAAGGGCCACTACTGGGGTCAACATGTTGCCTTGCCTGGAGCCCCATGTGCTGCAGCAGGGCAGTATGGCCCCCAGTGCTGGGTGATCTCAGTCAGCTTCAGGTGGAAATGAGAGCAAACATCACACAGAACAGAGGCGGGAAAACCACTTACAGCTCTGTACAAATAGGGAATGTGCAAGGGAGTGACTCAACCACAGCCACCCACAGACAGAGGGGCACATGAACACTTACAAATGCTTTCTAATCCTTCCTGGTAACTCTCATTTTCCCAGCCTGCAATTTTTGTCCTTCTCTGAATGCCATTTTAGTGCCCCTGATTCTTATCACCTTCCATTTCCTTCTCATTTGAATCTGTCCTTCTCTAATCTCTCCTTGCTGTCTTGCCCTTTTTCATCTGTCCCAAAATACTTTATTTCACTCCATCTGCCCCAGGAGAGCTGAGAAGTGGGACACCATTTATTTTTTACCTTGTCCATTTCAGCACCCATTGTATCCTCCACTGTACCTACCTCTACTCACAACTGTGTTTAATGTTGCTGAGCTTCCTCACCTTCACCCTTCTTAGAGTCACAGACTCATAGAATTGTTTTGGTTGGAAGAAACCTTTAAGATCAAGTCCAACCATTAACCTGGCACTGCTAGGTCACCACTAAACCATGTCCCTCAGCACTACATCTACACAGCTTTGAAACCCTCCAGGGATGGGGACTCACCACTGCCCTGGGCAGCCTGTTCTCCAGACCCATCACCAGCTTTGTTGCTCTCCTCTGGACATACTCCAGCACCTCAATGTCCTCCTTGGAGTGAGAGGCCCAAAAATTGAACTCAGTATTTGAGGTGTGGCCTCACCAGTGCTGAGTACAGGGGGAAAATCACTCCCCTGGTCCTGCTGATCTAAGACAAGATACTATTTGCTCTTCTGGCCACCTGGGCACACACTGGTTCTTAGTTGGCTACCAACCAACACTGCCAGGCAGCTTTCCAGTCACTCCTCTCCAATCCTGTAGGTTGCATGGGGTTGCATTAAGCACCAGATCCAGAACTTACCCTTCATTCCTGCAGTGCTGAAGGCAGAAGAACCCCAAAGTTGCAAGCAGCTCTGTTAGCAAACCCAATAGAGGCCTGATGATAGCAGTGATGAGTCCAAAAAGAGGTGCCCATGTTCTCATACTCTAATCAGTAAGTGAACTCTGTTGTGGACTCACTGCACAGAGCGAGTTCCTCACATCTAAAATGAATCTCAGACCCTGCTGGACTCTCTCAAGACTCAGTTAATAAATACTAGTGAAAGGCAGAGATCCTTGGATGAAAACTGTAGTGGAGGCGTAGACTGCCACGTTTCATTAATTTCTTATTATCTTATAAGGGCTTCAGTGAAGCCTAGAGGACTGCGTGAGTAGTGCATGAATCTGAAGAGTTTGCTGTCAGCCTCACCTTCAACTTGGAAATGTGGCATGTTGGAGTTTAGACCTGAGGATCCCTTGGCTAAGGATGGACAAGATGCCCAGATCCCCAAGATCCCCCTATCCTTGAGAGAGAACTGGCCTCTCACACTGTCTTGGAGCTCAGCACAAAGTAAATAAATCACATGAAGAGGAAAATTCCCCCTGAAGGCGCAAAGAACATGATAGAGTGATGCAGAAAAGTGATGGCCTGTGCCGGTAAAGCAGGAATGGTCCCACACAAGGTAGGAGGTGGCCAGAGAAAGGATCCTGGCTTTCAGAGGACAGCTTTTTAGTAGACAGCAAAGCAGCACCAGTCTAGGATCTCCAGTCACTCCAGCACCCATAAAAGATTGCTGCTGTCTTCTCACTGGGAAACAAGGACTCCCAGCTACCAGAGGAAAGCATTAAGGTGGGGTTTTCATCTAGGAATTTTTCCCTGCCTGCAGATCAGGTGGGATCTGGTAGGAAACACAACACTGCCACAATTAGAGATGCATCACGCTGAGCAATTAAGTAATCTCTGTTACTGCTTTACAGGGGCTTTCCAACTGCTCCTCTAATCAGTACAAGGTAACACTTAATTTGTTTGTAAGCACTTCACCACATTGTTCTAAAGGAAAATTATCTCCCTTTTGTTTAGTTTGGCAGCTCATATGGCTGAAACATGGGAACAGCTCTCACGCAGTAGCAACCAGGTTCTGAAACCCACAATTTAAATCCCCATTGGCATCTATTTTATAAGGATAATAGGTCTGATATCGGCTCATAATTTGCAAAGAAACACAGTGCTATGTGAGGATTTGCATGAAGAGCATGAGACCTGTGTGTCAGCCATCTCACTTCCCTCTCCCACCAGCTCCAGCATAGGTCTGGTACCCAAACCCACATCCAAACTCTGAACCTTGTGGTGTTTTACAGCTGAAATACAACTACTTGCCGAATGCAGGTCTGAGAAAGCAATGAGAGCAACGTTTGGATTTTTTGGAGAATGGTGAAGTGCAGAGAGACCTGGAAGGAGAATTAATGGTGGCTTAATAAATACAATTGGTTCCAGGGATCTCCTACAGGTCACATACACCCAGCTGTCAAACCTCCGCTCCTGTTTACACAGCCACTGACCTGCACAAACCACATCTCATCTCCAGCTGCCTCCTACTAAAACACACAGCAGGAGACAAAGGCACACACCAGCAGCACAGACTCAGAACCTGAGGTGGTTTTGAGGTGATGGCAGCACTGACATCTTGGTTTGGGGCTTGGAAGGGGAGCTGGGTGCAAGGGTGCAACTGGAGGAGGAGGTACTGCCTCCTTAAGACATCAATGCTTGGATGTGACAGCTCTCTGTGATCACTAATTCTAGCCAGAAATGTGTGTGTACCACACTACACAAATCCCTTTCAGATGTTAATGATTCAAGCATCATGGGGCTGATCTTGGTTTAAAAGTCTTTTGGGGTTGCTCTCCTTGGCTGACTGCTCCTGTGCTCAGCCTCCGTTTTTGTTTTTGACACTAATGCCACCCTCCTATTGCAGGACAAAGCTGTAGAATTTTAATAAACCCAAGGGCTCCTCATACTACTGCAATCTGTGAAGTACAGACATTGGTGAACTTCACATTGACAACAAAGATGAAACTTTCATTTCCTTCCAGGACTAGAGGTTCTTATGACCCTAAAAGAATCATAGAATTGGCTGCTTCGAAAAGACCTTAAGATTATCAGGTCAAACCATTAGACCATATCCCTAAGCACCTCATCTAGACGCCTTTCAAACACCTCTAGGGATGGTGACTCCACCACTTTCCTGGACAACCTGTTTCAGTGCCCAATGACCCCTTCAGTGAAAAAAAAACTCCTAATGTCCAATCTAAACACTAAACTTAAGCCCATTTCCTCTCATCCTATCACTTGTTTCATGGGAGAAGAGACCAACCCCTACCTTGCTCCAGCCTCCTTTCAGGGACTTGTAGAGAGCAATGAGGTCCCCCATCAGCCTCCTGTTCTCCAGGCTGGACACCCCCAGCTCCCTCAGCCACTCCTCACAGGACTTTTGTTAAAGACTCCTCAGCAGCCTTGGTGCCCTCCTCTGGACTTGCTCCAGCACCTCAGTGTCCTTGTATTGAGGGGCCCAAATATGAACCCAGTGCTCAAGGTGTAGCCTCACCAGTGCTGAGTGCTGGGGCATGATCACTTCCCTGGTCCTGCTGGCCACACTACTCCTGATGCAGGCCAGGATGCTGTTGGCCTTCTTGGCCACCTGAGCACACTGCTGGCACACCTTTAATCAGCTGTTAACCAGCATCCCCAGATCCCTCTCTCTCAGGCAACTTTCAAGTCACTCTTCCTTAAGCCTATACCTCTACTGTGTGTCAGTAGTGCAGAGTCAACAGCACACGGTGGAAGTACTCTTCTTCCAGCTGAGAGAAAGCACTGACCCCAGAAGAAACCATCCCCCCATAGCACCCACCAGCCTGGCCCTAGTGCCTTTGAGCCTGCCCCAGCAAATTGACATCAACATTGGCACAGACAGGATGAACTTGATGCAGTTTGCCTTCTCAGATGACATTGAAATAACTTTGCAGCAAGCAAGCCCCAGACCCCCCGTGCTCCATTTACCTCCCCCGACACAGAAAGACTGTGCAAAGCACTTTTCTCCATCCAAACATATCATGGAGATGCAGTAAGCATCTTTGCTTCCTAATTGAAATCATACATCACTTACTTAAGTGATACTAAATCAGGTGCAAACACTGCTGGCAATTCAAGCATTAATAACCAGTTTCCTGCTCCAGAGACAACAGGTCCTCTGCCAGCTTAAACCTCACAGTTCCCCATGAAACTAGCTGATGTCCTGTCCCACATCAGGCACAGACACATCCATCCCACAGGCAAGTCTTTGCTTCAGTTGTCACAGGAATTTTCATTTTAGAGACTCAGCATAACAGGAAGGTTACATTTTGCAGCAGTGGCACCTATGTTGGAGAGAAGCCAGCACCTGTCCTTGTTCTCTCCAACCACAATTTGCCCTACATCTCTACCTCAGCTGTTGGTAGGTGCTGGAAGATGGCTGCCCCAGAGGAATGGGGCAGTGGCACATGTCTGCTTGCTCTTCCCTGGGGCCAGGGATGGTGAGACCTTCTCCCATCAGCTCCAGGGCTGAGCAGACCAAGGCTACCGCAATCAATCATCCAGTAAATACAAACTGTAGCCCACCTCAATAACCTCTTGCTCAGGGCACAGATCCCTGTCCCATGCAAACCCCAGCCCCACAGGCCACAGCACCTCTAAGGCAACCTTGACATACAGGAGACAATCAAGATATTTTTATCCGGGCCAATGATCTGATTCAAAACTCTTAGAAGCAACAACTAACTTTATTTCATTCTTAAAAACAAGATTTTACAATTGATTTTTTAATTCCTTCTGTGCTGAAAATACACTTTTGTGAGCATCAGAAAGCAGCTCTAATTCAGCTTTTAATGTGTTGCTTTCCTGCGTCTTCTGTAGCTCTCCTGTAATGATTCTTCCTCATCACTTTCAACAGATCCAAATTCCTACTTCACACAAGAGCTCCATAGCTTTAAACAAGAAGGAAAGATCATCTCAGTCCCACAAGAAGCTTTTGCATTGCTTTCTCCATTAATTTAAAAACCACGCAGATGTGGTGCTGGGGGACATGGTTTAGTGGTGACCTGGCAGTGCTGGGTTAACAGTTGGACTCTATGGTCTCAAAGGTCTTTTCCAACCAAAATTATTCTATGATTCTATAAATTTGACATCTTATACCCCATCAGAAAGAGGAGCCCTGCATGTGGTTGTGAACATAGCTGAGCCAATATGCAGCAAGTAATTAATTTAACAGATTTTTCCTCTTCAAAGAGACCTAATCCACCCCCCCCCAGGCAGCTCAAACCTTGGCTGACAGTTGCTAGAAAAGCTGCCAATTGGAATGGAGTGTTAACATCCCTGTGCTCTCCTCTCTCTTCCTCTCAAGATCTGCTCATAAAGACATCTATTTAGTTTACCTGTCCTGTGTGGCTCTACTTAAGCCCCACACCAATAATAACAATAGTTATTATGAATAATCTGTCAGTTAACTAATTACAAAGTTATTCAAATGACCTTAAGAGCCAAAATGTCATTTGTTTGTTGCCAAGCCCACACAACTGTCCTGCCCCAATGCCAGAGGAAACCCTTCTGCTTAACTTCATCTCCAGTTCAGGTGGTTATTCCCTTAGATTTTCATTTCCCATTCAGCTATTAGAAGAAACCCATTCATCAAAGCTATAGGTTTTCCCTCTGAAAAACTTCAGCTTTTAAAAGCTTTTGACTGAAATATAACATATTAATGGAAGCTGTGATTGCACAGCCCTCTGCTGACCTTCCATAGGCTGAAATTGCTTATTTTGCTAAATTTATTTGCCACCCATTTATCAATCTAAATGTAAGGTGGTTTTAAAGGTCATAAAGCAAACAGCCACTGAAATATGATTAAAGAATATGGAAATAAATTACCAACTCATAATGTTATCCCTTCCTGTGACTTAGTGGCAGAAGCTTGGATAAAGTATGGGAACTTGTTTAACATCCGCGCTTGCTGAGGATTCATCCACCTCTGCTCTAGCTCTTCTAATTCACAGTGAGCTACTTTTTGTCTACTGGAAGGAGGAATATAGGAGGGAAACTGGGTCAGAAGCAAACTAAGAACAGGCTTTGACTTTCTTTAGAAGGGAAAGTCTCTCCTTGGTGAGCAGACAGC
The DNA here is from genome assembly GCF_014839835.1 of Dryobates pubescens. Taxonomy (NCBI): domain Eukaryota; kingdom Metazoa; phylum Chordata; class Aves; order Piciformes; family Picidae; genus Dryobates; species Dryobates pubescens. Next base: position 8,555,434 of record NC_071627.1, read on the forward strand.
ATCTATTAACAGGGTTGGCATTGTGCTGAGAAGGTGTTTCCCATTGACTAAGCAGTGCAGTCGTTACCGTGTGCGGTTCCCAGACCGCCTCCAAAATAATTAATGGAGTGTTAAACTGCCTTAACACAGCAGGATTAGCAACCAGGCTGCTGAAGGTTAGAGAAAACTGAGCAAATCTTTGCATTTTCTGTCTGAACAACAGAAGTAAAGGTGACTCTCAACATAAAGCATATAGGGTGAATTTGGTTCTGCTGCAATAATGAGGTTTGGAAAGAATTCAGTGGTGAATGCCAGGGAGGAGTTGTTTGTGCACAACTGAAACTGGGGAGAAGGTCTTAAGACAGCACTTATTTGGGAGCAATTAGATCTAAGCAGCACAGCAGTGGTCATGCTCTCTTCTCCACCTGCCACCCAGATGTTATCCAATGTGCCCTCCTACCACCAGCTATGGAACTCAAAGGGCAGCACAGGGATTTCTGTCCAGGTCCTGCCCTGGCATGGGGCAGAGAATCTTCAAACCGATTCTTACCACAGAAGTCCAGCAAGCTTGCACAGACAAAGCCAAAATCTCCCTCTCCAAGATGTATTAAAAGTAACTGGCAAATTATATTGGCTGTAAAAACAAGCTGCCTGCTCAGAATTAGGCATTAATTCCTATGTGTCATCAGACCAATTCTGATTTTATTACCAGAAGGTGCAGCAAAATGACTGCGCAGTCACTGGTGAATTTTAATTCTTGATGAACCTGTAATTGCTTTGCCCAGCAGACTCCAGTAAGTGCCCACACGAATGTCTGCTTCCCTGCAAAAAATTCACACACCAGCTCCAAAAACACAGCGCTGCTTTTGCCCAGGATCAATCGATTTCCCAGGGAACATTTTGCCATGTAACAAAGCTGAACGCTTCATATTTTAAAAGCAGATCTACAAAGACAAACCTCTGCATGTCCCTGGCAGGAGTGTTGCAGGGAGCACTCAGGAAAGATGCAGCCTGAGGTGCAAAATATGCACAGCGCAGTTCCTGAGCTGTGATCACTTCTGGGTTTGGGGTTTGGTGCCTTCTTTTGGTTTTTTTCCCCCCCTCCTTTAATCTAAATCAATTAATGAATTATTAACAAAACAGAGACGTGCATTGCAGATAGGCACTGTTTTGTAAAGACCTCTTTAGAGACAACAGGATGAAGATAAAAACAAGCAAGGCAGAAAAAGGCAGGATTAAAGCAACCAGCAGCCTTGTGAGCATGTTAGAAGCAATAACCTACCCAAGAGATGAACAGGATGGAGAGTGACACTGCCTGACACAGTCCCTGCAAGGATGCTGCATAGAGGGACCATTGTGGGAGGGGAGGGGGAAAAGGTACCCAAAAAGCTCTTGCAGCCAGAAATACAACCTTGCACACCAGGTCAGGAGCATGAAAAATATGCACAACTGTGATCTCTCAGATGTTTCAGGTCTGAATTTACACCAAGGCAAAGAATCCAATGATAAAACAGAAAATGTGAAAGATGTCCTAGAACAATTTAAAAAAACAACATGGCTTGTGATTCACTTAAAAACCTCCAGCCCTTCTCCTTGTCATCAAAATAAGCATCTAAGCAAGAGTCTTGAAGCTCCTGCTCACCTTCAAAAGCCCAAGATCTCAGAAGCTTTCTGCTCACCCACAACATCCTTGCAAGGTGATCCCTCTCCTCTGCTGATTCCCTGGTTGTCAAAGGCTAGGGCTGGGCTGGCCACCAGATGAGTGCCAGAAGCTCACTATGAACCCCTCTGCTTCCCAAAGGGAAGAGAAAAAGAATGAAGGAGAAAGACTGATGGGGTGGGAAAAAAACTAAACCAGCTGGGATGGAGAGAATAATCCTACAAAATAGACAAAGAGATACAAATTAATATCCAACTCAACCCCTGATAGCAACGATGTCACCATTGTCACCACTGATGCTGGGGGCAGGCACTGCAGAAGTCCCAGACTGAACTCATCAGCAGATGGGAAATGGATTCAGGAGGTGGTTCTGGAACTGGATTCAGGATCAAAGGCTGAAGAGACTGAGTCCTCCTGGGACACCAGCCAGTGAAAAAGAGGCTTGACCTGGGTGATCCCTCAGCTTTCACCTGGAGATGCCATCTGTGGGATAGAATCCCTTGTTAGGCAGTTGAGCGTCACCTCTCCTATCTGCTACTCCTCACAGGTGCCACCTCTGATTTCCTGCCCGTCAAAAGGCAGGGTGCAAGCTGTGGCCGTACCCTTGGTCTGCACAGGCTCAAGTCTGAGGCAGAGTCTTTCTGTAGCCTAGCCCTGGCCAGGAACTCTCCCCATTAGCATCCTCATGGGTAAAAGGAGTCACTGGCTGTGCAAAGATGCCCTGAACTTCAGAATGTGTCTCACTGAGCAGAGACTGAGCTGAGAAGTGACATCCCTGACCAGAATTAGCTGTGGTCTATCTCAAGCCAGGACACTGGAGCTTAGCAAAGAATTGAGATAACATTTCAACCTTTCCCATAGTCTAAAGCTCTGAAAAGGATTTTCTCTGCTGTCTGCTGCCACTAAATTTGTATCATCACTTCAAAGTCTCTGCTATTGGGAAATAAGGTTAAAATATGCTAGTAGGCTTAGCAGTTGCAGGAAGAAGGGACACACCCTCATGCTAGCATGTACATTGGCAGCCTGATAACATAAGGGTCATTTCTTTAAGAAACCAAGCTAAGAATATAAATTGATCCATGCTGTGACCTGTAACACCAATGTCAACTTCTATCCAGCTTTTAATTTTGCTGCCTACCAATCGAAACTTCCCATAGACTATTCTGGGCTCAAGGAATTGGAACGGGACCAGATATCAGGCAACTGATCAGACTGATGTGAATCCAGAGGAATTATTTGGTGGATCAGACCAAACATTCCAAAGATATTTCACCAAATTCTCCAAGTACAATTAGCAACTGCACTGAGAAAGCCAGAAGTTAAAGGGGGTTTTCCTATTACATCTCTTATTACCTGCAGAGTTTGACATGTTGTCAGCTTAAAGGGAAATGTGAAGAACTGTATTTTAAACAAGGGGCAACAGAATGAATAGGCATAGACAGCATTTTATGGCTGTCTGTAATAGAGTCACAGCAATAAAAAATAAGTGAGTTAGAAAGAATACACAGCCATTCCAAATTATATGATCACAAAAATATGTCTTAATTGACTCTTTGCCTTAATGCTTGCATTGGCTAGCACAGTTAATGACAAAATTTCCTTTGAATATATTAACATTTATTTTAAAAAATGATCAATTTTGAAGTCATAAAATGCCTCTCTAATTTACTCCAGTGCAATTTACTGCCAGGGAGACAACCACTTCTCCCAACAGACACCACGTGTCATTTCTTTCAACAAAATTATTTGTTTGAGTTTCAGAATAATGCTGCTGGGGGATAGCTAGGGGAGATGGGTGAAAGTAGGCAGAAAGATTGCAGTGGCTGTAAGGATGGCACTGGTTCTTAAGGATGGTTCTAATCCTGGCTCTGTAACTGAAAAAAAGAGAGATTATTCCACTGCAAAAGTTGCATAACTAAGTCATTTAGAGGACTTTAGATTGGATATTAGGAAAAAATTTCCTTCCTGAAAGAGTTCAGACCTGGAAGTGGTGGATTCCCTATCCCTGGAGGGGTTTCAAAGCTGTGTAGAGGTGGTGCTGAGACATGGTTTAGTGGTGATCTGACAGTGCTGGGTTAACATTTGGATTTAATCTTAAAAGTCTCTATGAATTCGTAAGAGTCCTGACCAAAGCAGCAGACCGGGTGTCATTTCATAACATTCCTTCTTTCAGCTGAAATAACAGTGACATTAATCAAATGTATGCCTTCAGACCATAAACATTTCCAAGACAAGAGATCTTCTACCTCACTGCTGAGACTTTTCCAGGCTGCCAGGGATTGGATTGCCAAGATCTCAATAGGAACTAAAAAAAAAATCCATTATTGATGCTGTGATCCAGTGCTTACAGCAAAGCTGTTCACCTTGCTGGAGAGCTGGCAGCAAGAACAAGCACTCAACAGCTCTTCAAAACATCTGGATGGGGAGCTCTGCTCACAGCATTCCGCAGCATCCACCAGTTGCTATCCTGAGAGGTGTTACCCAGCAAATGGGCATGGGAGAAACGGGGCAGAGAGAAGAGAGGCAGCAAACCATGTGGTTTTGAGTTGCTAACAGTAAGTAACTTGCAACACACATGGCTCTCTGGGCCACACCTTCCTGCAGCTAAACCAGACCCTTTCAACAGCAATGAAATTCAGTTACTTGTCTTTAAGAGTGTGCTAAAAATGAGAAGCAACACCTTTCCAGTTCTTCAGCTGAAAGTAGAAAGGAATGTACATAAATATATTCCAGAAGTAAAAAACAAACAAACAAAACCAACACAAACACAAAACAAACAAAAAATCCCACCACACAAAACAAACCACATCTCACACATTCTTACTGGGAAAACAGCTTCATCCTTTAACCCAGCATACGCTAAAATTCCCTTGCACTGTCAGATTTTTTTCCCTTCCATTTCAATTGTTTAATAAAGAAGAATTAAAGGCTCAATTCCACAAATAAAAACTACATCTGTGGCAGAGTCTGCTTACATGACTACCTGTCTTCAAAATGCCAACCCTGACCCTCTGCCCAATCGGACAATGAAACTTTAAAATGTTTAGGTGAAAAAGGTCTTAAATTCCACTGCTCTTCTTAGAAGATATCTAGAGAGCCTGGAGGTGACCTCATTTTGATTTTAGTTTCCTTAGCTGTACACACTGAAAACTCCTTTGCTTCATGCTCCTCTACCATGTAGCTCACCTGGCTGTTTTCAGGTGATGACTTCAGCTTCAGATTAACATTTTAGGAGTGTCACTGTTAGACACACAGAGAGCGCTGGGAGATGATCCCAGGAGGCAGCTATAATACAAGTCTCCCCTACAGCAATCTTGTGCACCCTTAAACATACTGGTTGTGGTGAATTCTACATGCCACCTTGTTTGCTACAGTCCAATGCAGAGGGAAACCCACAACACAAAATCTCCAAGATCTGAACACACTCCTGAAAATCCTGACAACAACCTGGATTTCTTTTATTTCCATTCAATATCACAACCCATAGACTAGAGATTACTAAGGAAGTGTGTCCTCTTACCCTTCCCAGCATGCCAGTAGGATCATTTAGAATGAGGCTGTACTGCACCGTGAGCTTTGGCCCACTGTAGGTTCTGTGTCAGAGACCCTGCAGAAGACATGGTGTGCTGAATAGGGGGAATCAGCTACCACTCTTTTCTCAGCCAAACTGCTGTACATCTCCAAAGCTTGCTTGCCTTTCCTAAGGTGGTACACCTCACCACAGCTAAAAAGAAGATGCATACAGCTTGTTCAAAATCAGAGCTGCTCAAGTTCTAACTGAACTAATGACATGGCTGGAGGGCACCTCACATTAATACGTACAAATTTAAATATTTTTAATCTCCTCCTCCACCTTCTCCCCATCTCTTCTCCCCCACACCCTCCCCAAGAATTTTTAGGTATTACAAGCATTCAGGGCATTTAGAGGCGAGGCAACTGCACCGAGCACTGACGCGGCGGCACACGCCGCTGCAGTACTGCAGTGCCGGCAATTGAACACCGGGCGGCAGCCCTGAACACTCCCCGGTGTGGGGGGAGCAGCTCAGCAGGCTCTGTTCAGAGCTTGTTCTATTGAAATTACAACAACAACAACAAAAACACACACAAAGGAAAATCTACTATGTTTAATTTATATATACACAAGTTATGTTTACATTTTAAAACTCTATGTGGATTTACTTTGGATTTTTTAATATATTTTTAAAAGTCTTTATGTATTTGAGAAGATACAGGGGGATCATTTAAAAATCTTTTTTCTTACATATAAATTAATACAATTCTTCAATATCTAGATAAAAACGAGAGACTTTTCTCTATTGGAAAACCTCATACTAATACTTACAGTTTTCAATAATTTTTTTAATCCCCTCCCAAGAATTTTCAGGCACTTAAGTGTATTCAGGCTTGCATCCAGGGCTGCAAGCACCCTCTTTTTGCAGGGCTGCCCCATCCCTCACTCACCTGCTCCTCTCCTGCATCACCACCGCCCCCATGTGGCATCATGGAAGAAAAGACAGAGATGGGGATGGCTGACAGGCTGTGCTTTCTTCCACCCAAGCCAGGGACACTCTTCTTGGTAAAATTTGTGTCTTCAATACACAGCTGAGCTTTTGCTGCATTTCTATTCTATACGAGAGCTGTTGCAAAGATTTGTGTCTCCGACTGTGTCAGATGGTCTCTGGGATTTATTACCCTGAGATCACCTTGCATCTATCACTGGCAATCATGAAACTGTTGTATCTGTTGCTCTAATAAATTACACCATTTGATTGTTTTAGCTTTCTGAACCTCTGTCAGTACAAGTCCTTGTTGGAGCACTGGGTAAAAAGAGAGGCAAAAATTGTTTGTCAGGTAGTTCTAGTAAGAGTCCTGGGAATCTTAGGCAGACATGGGGATCTTACCCTTAAGATGACATCTATGCATTTTAGCAGGGTGTTCTAAGTATCTGAGCAACCCTGTGAAGTATGTATAAGAAAAATCAGGGTTTAGCAGCAAAGGATTATTTAGTCTCAGCACTAGCTGTATCAATGTTACCAAACTACAGAGAAAAAGCCTGTACCTTTGTCCTGCTAGAAACAGAGAGAAAACTGTGAGGAACACGCCCTCTGTAACCCAGTTGTGGCATTCCGAGGTGTTGAGCACAGCTTCACCATCTACCTGTACAAAAGGAATACAGTACCTGTCAGAATCTTACAATGTCAAGGAACAAACAGAAGGATTTCACAATGAAAACATGAAACATTTTTACCATCTACATTATTTTCATTAAAGGCTTTCTGCTTAGGTAACTGTTCCACTGGAGTCTAGATTTGACAGAAACTCCAGCAACACGGTAAAAGCTTTAACTGAACAATTTACTTTTCAACCTTTCCCTTCTGACAGACAGAGGGAAAAAAACCTATTTGGATCCCACATAAGCCAAGCAAAAGGAGATCACCCTGTGAGGCTGCACCATAACAGCATCCAGGCTGGAGTCACCACAGCAGTCATGGTCCTCCTGCTGCTGCACATCTTGCTTGCTCAGTCAACGAAGTGGAAAGTGAAGTGTAAATCTTTAAAGAGTAAAACGAAAACAGATCAAAACTCAATTACTCACATTGTAAAGGTTTGAGTATGCTTATATGTAGCTACAACAGACCGTTCTAATAACAATGGAATTCAGCTACTTGTCCTTTTAGAGTGTGCTACAACCGAGAAGCAACAGCTTTCCAGTTCTTTAGTTGAGAGTAGAAAGTAGCATACATTAAAGACATACCAGAAGTAAAACAAACACACACCACCACCAAAAAACCAACCAAACAAAACCACAACCCCTCCCCCCCCCCCAAAAAAAAACACCCCACCAACCCAAAACACACACACACATAAAAGAAACCCCTAACCCACGAACAACAACAACAACCAACAAATAATCAGAATCACTTTACAGGAAACCTCATCCGTTAACTCATCACATTCTGAAATTCCCTTCCGCTGTGGTTCCCAGTTTGTCAAGAGCCATGGAACATAAAGCAAGGCAGCAGTCTGTGGATACCTGATGCCCTGTAGTCACCAAAAACTTTTGCCAAAAGTCTGAAACCTATTAGTTCTCAAAGATGTGCCGCATAAGCCAAGCAAAACAAGATTTCACCCTGAAGAACGTTAACAGCCTAACAAGGGAAGTGCCCACCTACGGCCTCCGGAGATCCGAAGGCTGGGCAGCTCTCCCAGCAGCTCTTTCTCAGCGAGCCGCCGGCCTTTGTCAAGTCTGTATTCATGGTCACTCCCCGGTCCGGCTCTGCCTCGGCTCGCCTCCCCCGGAACCGCAGCGCTCCGCGCCGTGCGGCGACTGCCTACGGTTCCCGGCTCCCCTCTGGCCGCAGACTCCCGCGGCTGCGCCCGCTCCCGCACTCGGCTCCATCCGTCCCCGCCCCGACTGCCCTTCCTCAACCCCATCTGCGCGGTGTTCGAGTCCGCCTCGTACTCGCTTGCAGCTCGGCGCTTTGCTCCGCGGGCACCCGCTGGTACCGCACACATGGGACGGCCGCGGTGTTTCCTTACGGGGAGGCAGCGAAGAGCGCGGCAGCAGCACCCCGCAAGAACCTTAGCGGCATAGGGTAGCAAGCAATTCCTCCCCGTGGCCACAGGGCGGCAGTAGTGAGACCACGCGGCGCAAGACTGCGCAAGCCGAGTCCCTAGCAACGCGCAGCTCTGCAACGCATGCGCCGCGTCCATAGCAACGCTAGGCTCGGCAGCTCGAGGGCAGTTTCTGTACCAATGCTTGCAGGGCGAAGTCCCCGTTCGGAGCCATCAGAACGAACCATTCCCAGTGAATGTGTGAGCGTTTCCTTCCCCCGCCCTACGAGAGGACGAGGCTCGCAGGCACCCAGAACAGCTCAGAACCCTGCCAGACACCGAGTCTCGGGCTCTCCGGGACCCCTCTGCTCCCAATGCAGAGCCATTCCGCAGCCGTGTTCCGCCCCGTCTGGAGAGTGGAAGCCTCACCCAAGCGCGGCAGCAGAGGGACGCGCAGGTCCGACTCGGCTCGTTTCGGCGTAGCTCAGCTCGGGTCGGACCGGCTCCGGCTCTGTGGCGCGTATGTAACACAACGTGTCGCTCTACACCGCATGCGCGGAGTCCATAGCAACGTGTGGCTCCCTTGCCGTAGTGTTGCTACTCTCTATAGCGAGTACCTTTTGTTTTTAAATCCTTTAACTATAAATGAACACAACTTTTAGTACAAAAAAAGTACTAGTACTTTTATCAAAAAAGAAGTTTCTATTTAACTCTTCACGATAATACATACAAGTTCAGATAACTTTTAATCTCGCACTCCCTCCTTCTCCCCCACACACCTTCCCCATAAATTTTCAGGCTTTTCAAGCATTCAGGGCATTTAGAAACGAGGCAGCAGCACCGAGAATTGACGGTGGGGCGGCACGGGCCACTGGAGAACGGCAGTGCCGAAAATTGAACACGCGGTGGCAGCACAGAGCCCTGCCGGCGCAGTACACGCCGCTGCCGAACTGCAGTGCCTACAATTAAACACGCGGCGGCAGCACTGAGCACTGTCGGGGCGGCACCCGCCCCTGCGGAACTGCAGTGCCGATCACTGAGCACGCGGTGGCAGCACTGAGCACTCCACGATGCGTGGGGAGGCTCTTCGCTGGCGCCTGCTAAAGCGCCGTCAGCGGCGGCACTGTGCCTTGCAGCGCCTGCTCAACACTCAGGGACCAGGGAAGTCTCGTTCCTGTTATCTGCCTAAAGCAGACTCCCCACCCCTGCTTACAGGGAGTTTGGGCTGCTTCTGGGGACAGAAGGCGACAGAGGGCTCCACAGCTCGTCACACGGGCCCCGCGTTCGGGACTGTCGCTGGCTTGGCCTGGCGCCAGCAGGACCAGAGCCGCGCAGGCAGCCCCAGGCCCCGGACTGCAGGCAGGATGCCTTGGCCACGCTACCACTAAGCGGCTGCGCTCCGTCCTTCCAACTAAAGGAGGGCAAGCTGCGCCCCCTCTCTGCTCCAGGCCTCTGAGGAGACTGCCCTGTTAGTGCGTAGCGCCCCGGCTGTCCCCCTGAGAAGCTGCTGTGCAAAGGGACCTAAGAACAGGCACGCTCAGGCACGCAGGCAAGGTGAGGCATGCACAAAGACAAGGTGAGGTGCACACACAGACAAGGTGAACTACACTGCTTCCCAGGAGAGGTAGCAAGCTCCAGGCAGCCGCTGGCTGCGCAGCTATCCCTACCCCAGAGCAGGAGAGCAGGTCAGACCTGCTCCCCCAGCTCTGCAAAACCAAAGACCCAGCCCTGCTTACAGGGAGGTCACCCAGCACAAGGCCAGCCAGGGCACCCTAAAAATGGTGGTGTAGGTCTTGTGTGACCACAGCCCCAGTGACAGGGAGGTCCCTTTGCCCGGAGTGCCTTTCCTGTGCCCCCTTCTTCAGCCCAACACAGCTCTATTTTGCCTCGCCGTTCTCCACCATGCCTTTTCTTTCTTCTGTGCCAGCTACTGCCAAGGAGCATGCCAAAATGGACAATCCAAATTTAAATCCTTAATTCCTAAAGGAAAAGAGAAAATACATTAGTGAACAATGATAGACTGTGCACGCCTGTCAGATCACAGTATCACAGTATCACCAAGGTTGGAAGAGACCTCAAAGATCATCAAGTCCAACCTGTCACCACAGATCTCATGACTAGACCATGGCACCAAGTGCCACGTCCAAGCCCCTCTTGAACACTTGCACAAAGCTCTTCCCTTGCTCTCTGTTCCAGGGAGTCAGGGATGGCTTCCAGGAAGGGATCCTCTTCACTCAGCCCCAGTGCTGGGGCAGGCAGCAAGGCAGCCCCTGGTGACGCAGCTAGGCCAAATGTCAGGCACTGCCCTGGGCTGGGTCTGGGAGCTCAGCAAAGTCAGTCCCTGGGCTGCACAACCACCTGGCACTTCACACCCACGCTGATATTCCTGGGCACAGCAGCCACAGGAGGAAGGTTCAGCACCCCTGCCTGAAGGGGACACAGCACCCCTGTCTGGAGAGGACACAGTGGCAGGGAAGATGCACTGCCATGGAGAGAGGATCCTGATCCCCTGCCCTAGGGCACTCAAACATCCACAGTCAGAAAGCAGGAGACAGGCAGAGGGACCTGGCAGAGCTGTGCCAAGAGGCAGGGACGTTTCTGGTCTGATGGTCACCTTCAGCAGCTGATCACAAGGTGCTCGCTGGTGCTAAGGGAGCCCAGGGAGATCTGCTTCCACCAGCCCCCACCCCAGCTCCCTGAGGCCTGTGCCCAGGCTGCTGCCCTGCCAGGGGCTGCCACTTACATAACTCAATTTCAAATTGTATCAGTGATTCCTGACCTAATTGATAGGAGGTTGATCTACACTAACTCACTAATGACCTAAATTATCCAAGCTTTTAACCATTCTGTTCCCAGGTGCTCTATAATTAAATCAGTATTTTCTTTTTAAATGGCACTTTTATTTATGCTGTTGGCTTAACGTGTTGATGTTACAAGCAGTCACTCATATAAAAACACTTGAGCATCTAGAGATTGCAGTGTAACAGGGGATTAGGTGAACTGTATAATAAGATGGAAATATCTAGCCACCTATGATAGACACTGTTTTTTAATGAGATTTTGGGGTTTAGAGATAAATTGAATGATAAGCTTAGCACTGTCTTGAGGGATCTTGACTTGTAGCTTTAAGCACAGGGAACTTGTGAGTTTGCAGTGTTGTTTGTTTACTTTGCAACTCTTATTTGCCTGAATTTGTATTTAATTAAAACCTTAGAGAAAATGAAACTTTTGTCTGAAATAGCTTCTTTATAACCTGAGAAAGGGCTCTTGAGCAAGATTGACTGTTTCATGACATCAGCTTCCAAAATAATGACTGCTGTGCAATATTATAGGGCATTTGCCAGCATGAAAAATTGTCCTTAACAGTTAAGGAAAAAGAAAACGTGTGTAGACAGCAGGGATTAGGAATTACATTAGGAAAACTATTACAAAAAAGGGTTTCTGTCTGTGCTTAATGTTCCACTGATTTCAGTAGGGTTCCTTAACATTTAAGCACAGGCACAAAAGTTTGAAGCATCAGTGCATGGGAGTATCTTGATGAGCAGTAAAAAAGGATACAGATTGTCCTCTTAAATGTATTTTTAAGTTTTGATAGTACCCTCTTGGGATTACTGTAATTCAGATTGGTATCAAAGAGTGGAGCAGTTAAGTTCCAAATCTTTTTATTGCAGTCTAGGAACTAGTAGTGATGGCAATGAGTGCAATCACGGGGGAATGAACCTGATCAGAACCCCAAAGCTCCTGCCTTAGCCCCATATGTGCAGGTGGGGCTTGCACTGCATTTGATGGAATTGTTCTGTTGGTAAAAGGCAAAAGAGGGGCTAAAGAGCTTCTACATTTTACTTTGAAGGAATCTGAGACAGCTAATTGCTCACAAAGTTATTAGTAGCAGAGCAGAGAAATCAGAGAAACATTTAATAGGGAAAGATCCCCTTGAACCAGCGCACACTTCACCATTTGAGCCAAGGGAGCAGCTTATGTGGTAACAGGCTCTTAGTGTTTCATGTTGGCCCCACTGCTAGAAGATAGAAAGGACACATTTGGCCCATGTGTCCAGGAAAAGCTGCTTCTGGCCCTTCAGGGCTGACATGCTCTCAACCCCTGCTTCTACATAAAAACATTTGCTCCCTCCACCAGCTCTCCAGCATTGCAAATGTTTTAAGTCATCAGTAGGAATTTTAATTGCTTGAGGGTTTTGATCCTCATATATATATATATATATATATATATATATAAATTATATATATATAATATATATATAAAATTTTTATATATATATATAAATTATATATATATATAATTATATATATATAAAATGTGCCTGATATGTTTGATGCACAGCTTGTCGTGCTTGTTGTTGCTGCCTGTGTAGGAATTTTCCACAGCAGCCCTGTACTTTACAGTTTCAAATACCAGGTTCTGTTCTTGCTTTTTGAGTCAACCAATGTATTTTTATTTGTAACTTAAAAAGTGAACTGCCTAGTTTTCAGAATTACTGATCAGCTTCTAATAAATCAGTGGCTTGCAAATTCTGAGTCATTAGGATATAGGAAAATCAGGACAGTAATTTTGAAGGTCCTGAATGATGGATGAGCATGTAAGGTATGGGGGAATAAAAGACTTATCAGGAGTCAAAATGAAATAATCAATAGAAAATAAACCAGTCCTAGCTGTTTAGTTCTGTTGACTTAGAGGTAGCACAAATACCCCATTTAAGTTTGACCAGTCCAACAATAATCCCGAAGAATCCGCCTCTGAGTCAAACGCCAGCCCTAAGACAAACACTGAAAGGACAGTGCCAACTGCACCATTTCTACTGTGAAGAAAACTATGTCCTTCTCTGTACAGCTGGAAGAAGCAAATGGGATGACTGCAACCTGGGGAAGGTGATGGAGTGCATGCTCAATGAGTCTGCAGATGGCACTAAATTGTGAGAATTAGGTATGCTCAAGGGCAAGGCTGCCATTCAGATGGATCTAAACAGGCAGCAGGAATGGACAACTGGGATTTTATGAAACTCATCAAGGACAAGTGCCAAGTGCTGTGCCTAAAGAGAATGCTTTTTAGTTGACCCAGGCTGGGGAGCAGCTCGTCTTGGTCCGGAGAGGGAAAGAGACTCAGTTCTTTTTGAAATTAGGGGCACAAATGAGGCCAAAATATCATCAGTGAGGCTATTTATTAACAGAATAAAGTGGATGGAACAGTAGAAGGGAGGGAGAGAGGGAAAAAATAGAGAGGGAGAGAGAGAGAAGAGGAAAGGAATTATAATACCACACCTCCCAAGATGGTTTGGGTCTGTGGAGGAAGGGTGCTGCTGCTTTGGCTTGGAGGAGATGTCATCCTTGTTGGCTTGTGCTGTCCGCCCTGGAGGAGGAGAGGGTGAGACCCCAAAATCCAAGTCCTTCTCTGAGTAACCTCCCACATGTGGTCTCTTCGGCTCCATGAGTTACAGCAGGCAGATCAGTTCTTCCTGGTCTGCTGCCTCCAGGTTACATGGGGATGTCTTTTCTCCTGTGTCTGTCCTTTTCTCTCCTTGTATATTCTTCTCCTGAGCAGGCATCGCTCAGGTCTTTTATACAGTTTTCAGTCACAGGTTTTTTTAGGTATGTGTCCAGGTATCGTCCCCAGGGCATGCCAGATGGTGAATCCATTGGGTAGAGGATGGGTAGAGATGATCTTGTCTGTGCACATTCCAGAGAGTCATTATTCAGTCTGCCCATTGCACATTTCTGTTGTCTGGAAGCAAAGGTGATTTTATCTTTGTTGCTTCACATCAAGAGAGAGTAGATTTAGTCTCTTTACACAGCTCTGCAAGAAAGGGCCTGGGGTCCTGGCATACAGGGAGCTGTTGAAGAGCTGTTGAACACGAGACAATGAAGATAAATTGAAATAAGAGAGGTTCAGACTAGACATAAGCTCTTCACACCGTGAGGACTGTGGGACACAGGAACAGATTGCCCAGAGAGGCTGTGCAGTCTCTGTCCTTGGAGATTTTTCAAAATGAGACTGAATAAAGCCACCTGTCCTTACCTCAGGGCTCACCCTGCTTAGAGCAGGATTAAAGACTTCCTGTAGTCCCTTCTAACCTGACTTATTCTGTGACAGGAAAAGGTTATGAGAATTAGGAAAATGTAGAAATAAATAAAGCACTGTTCTATATTTATAAGCAGCAAATAGTCAGTAAGAAAGAAAAAAAGATGAATGATGAGGGCACTGTCCATAGTTGAAGTGAATTTATTTAGCCCATTGTTCATGACAAAGGATGAAGACGGTAAAACTCTGTAAACTGGAGTAATGGAGATGTTAAAAGGTGATGCTGGAGCAGACAGGGCATTAAAAGTATTAAAAGTTGATGAGGCACAAGGCCAAGATGAATTACGTATTTCAGTATTCCAGCAGGAGTGGGAAGAGAAATATTTTGAGCAGCGCCTGGTTTGCAATAGTGAAGCTCCAAAAGGTGAGTGTAGGTCTGAAGAACTGAAAATGAACAAACATGCCCTTGTACAAGGGAGCTTTATTATGTCTAAGTTCAGGTCCCAGAGGAAGATTGCAGGAAAGGAAGAGTTTGGGAAAAGCGTCCAAGTGATAGCAAAACACATTCCTATGTGTGACACACTGGTGTGTTATCAACACCCAGCTACCTCACTGCAAAACAGCACTAGACAGAAGCTCTGAGGAGAATGAACTCCAGCTCAGTCCAATCCAATCCAATGTTACAAAATTTTCTTTTACAAAAGCATTAAAAGCTGTTTGGGAGCCAGGTACTGAGGGGAGCATGCAAATACCTATCATATACACCGAGTCTAACCATTCTGCAGCAGGCAGTTCTTGTCTCAATTCACACACTACCTGTATGCTTGGTAGGAGTACTGTTCACTTCAACCTGACTTCTAAAAGCACAAAAGAAATACTATATATCCAGTCAATGTGATGTGGATGCATCATACTTACTTGAACATTTACTGGTACTTTTGACTTACCCTCTCTTAGTTACCTACTCATTGCAGTTAATTGATGAGCTTTGCACAATGTCTTCCTCCCTCCTGTTGAGAACTGGTTTAGTTTATCAGAAGAAAAATGCAGCTTCTTCAGCTTCTAGAAACCTGATCCATCAAACTGTGGCCATGGGGGTCACTCCTGTTAAGTGCCTGCATATCCCACAGATCTAGAGGCTTCACTTCTGGACATCAGTGTTAAATATGCAGAGGAAGGGAAGAGAGCAAGTTAGAAACATAAAGTTCAGACAAAATGAGGGGAACTCTGGAAACAGTAGTTCTGGGCCTCTCAGTACAGAGCAAAAGGCTCATTTTCTCCTCTTTCTGGGGCAAGACCTATGGAATTAGGCAGAAGATGAGGAAAATATTACCCTCTGTATTCAGTATTTCTTTTATTTATAGTTTTGTTTCAGAGCTCAGGTTATGATAGGTCTCTTTTTATCTTAATTTTCTAGACACTTCCAGCAGGGGAAGCTAAGGGCAAGGCAATAACTACTAGGGACAATATAGGAAACAGAACAAACATTGAACAGATGAGAAAAATGGAAGGGAATGTATTTGATAGTGAAGTGATAGGCTCAGAGATAGAGATTTAGATCATTTGGGTGTACTGCAGACAGATGTCAGGGCTCTGATGGTGCCAGTGGCTCTGCAGCTCCCAGTTGGGTTTGGCTGCATTGTGGGATCAGCAGCATACTCTAGGGTCCTGCCACTGGGAGAGGCTCTGTGGGGAAGGGCTGTGGGGAGCCTTTGTTTCCAGGACTGACTGGATAACACCATGGCCTGTTCTCCCTCTCAGGAGCAGAGGGGCTGTAGCCAACAGATGAGGAGCTCAGCCTGCTCCATGGGCAGCCCCTTCTGCTTCTCCCTTTGAACATGGCTTTTCAAAATTTTCAGGCATGTATGAAAGGAAAGCCTCTAGGCTAGGTGAGAGTAGAGATACATAGCTTAGAAAGTTCTCATTCTTGAGTCCTAGTGGTGGCCATTTTTACTTTCTCTTCAAAAAGTATGTATTTTACTGATAATTTATTAAAGGACAAAGCACAGCATTAGGCACCAGTGAGCATCCAATAGAAGCAGAATGACTAGAAGAGGATTGAGAACACTGCAGGCTTGTAAATCTGATCTCAGCAGCAGAAAATACATGAAGAGCAATTATGCACACAGAACATTTAGATACATGTAATTGCTTAAGGGATAGTCAGCATGGATCCTGGAAAAGAAGATTAGGCAAGATAAATGTGCTTGGCAGCTCTGAGTAGGCAAGACAGAGAGAGGAGATATCATTTATCTGGATTATGGGAAGGGAGGGGAAATTTTCTTAATCCTACATAAACCAAAAGATGACTCATTTTCAGAGTCCATAAACATAGCTTGAGAAAAGATAGCTACTGGACTGGATTACGGCAGGTAGTGACAACAGGCATAAATATCGTGTAACGCTTTTATTACAACAGTTCCCCTTCTGATTTTCAGAGACTGCTTAGTGACCCCCTGAGGCTCTGTGTTTTTCTTTGTTGCATCTAAGTAACCACTACTGTACTAACTCTAGGATGGAAACTACTGGAGCCAGGACAACTCTCCAGGCCTCCACATTAATTTTCAATTCCATGTCCAGCAACCATTCTTAGGATTTTGCTTTTGTGCTACAAGAAAAATTTCAGACCTTAGCTCAGTGAAGAGCAGGAACATTTTCACCTTAGAGTACTTTGACTAGGCTGTTAAACTTCATAGAACCCTCCAGTGGGTTTTTCCTGTCTTCAGTGTCTATCCAAGACATGTCCAGCACAGGGGCTCTTCTGTTTCAGGCCTTATGGCTGGCAGTCTTGAGGAATCTTTTTTTCATGATCTTTTAGTAATTCTGACTTGTCTGAACTAACTGTTGAAGTGTGAAGCTTTATGTTTCTGCTGCATGCTTGCTGCTGTCTGGATGAGACCTCAGTGACTATTGAGGCAGTGAGGCTTCTGGTGGAGGCTTAACTGTGCCTCCAACTGCTTGACATGTCATTTTTGCTATCAAAAGCATTGTTCCTACAGGTCTTCTAGGTAATGTGCATGTGTTGTTCTGATTTCTGGCCACAAATGTGTCTTGGTTCCTACTGTATCATGATTACTGTTAGGACCATCTGTTTCTGTGGACAGTGAGTTACTTTAACATTGCTCACAGGTATTTTACATTGGTGTGTCATCATGATCTGCTTGCTCCTTGCATTTTCCTTTATTCAGATCAGATGAATGAATGGAATAAAATGTTTTAAGTTCGGTCTCACCATCGTGGTAGTATGCAAGCACAGCCTGTAACCAAGTTGGAAGGTGCTTAGTGCTACAGGTGATGTGCATGAACACTGCAGATGAAGCTGCTAGGTTTTAGTCACGCACCCTTTATAGATTAAGGGGCAAGTGTTAAGAAGACTGTGCTGGGAAGAACTTTCAGAATGGAGTTATAAAGATGTCCACCTCTTCCTTCAGCCAAGGGAAAACTACCCCACATTTAGCCTGCAGAAACAATAGCTATTCTTTGAGCATGGTCTTTTTCCCTACCAAAGGAATAAGCAGTTCTGGATAGATGTTCACGGCTTCTAGTAATGCATTAAGTAGTGCAGCTTAACATGTGATAATGAAGTGAACAGCCTGTAGGATGTGAACTACAGTAGGATGGAATTTGTGAAATCTAGTGTTTTTCAGGACAAGTAAGCTACATATGCTGGCCAGGGAAGAAGCTTGCTGTAGGGTCTAGTCCTGTGCAAGAGAAGGCACAGCTGCCCTGGCGGAGTTTACCAAGCCAGTTCTTGAAACCAGCCAGTTGGAAGGTGGACCATCTTGTTGAATGATCTCTTCTCATGCTTAACCATTCCACTGTAAGAAAGGTGAGGGTTTGTTTAGGATTAGGTTTTTTGTTGGGGGGAGCAGTGTGTGTCTCTGTTATGCTGGGCTTTTTTTGTTTGTGGTGTTTTGCTTAGTTGTGATTTTTTTTTTTTTAGAGGGATTGTTGTCTTGTTTAAATCTGTGGGCAGGACTTAAACTAAAGCAAGGCAGCAAAGAATATTTTCAACAGCCTTTGAGCGTTGCTCACTTGTTCAGTCTGTTCTTAGGATCTGGGATGTTCATTTTCACTTTGAATTGTGTGTCTGAGGCTCAGAGTCTCTGCCTGTGACTAGGGCTCTCTCGGCAACGACCGTGGTAAATGATTAGCATAGTATATAGGAAAATTCCCACATATTTAGAAACGATCGATTTGCTGCTGGCGTTGTTTATCTGCAAAGCTGCCACGGGAGGTCAGTATTGCCCCATTGAACTGCTGCTGTGCTTTATCAGCTTTCTCAGAACAGATGGCATATTTGTTAGACTTCATTGAGTATATTTTTTCGTTTACTGAAGCGTGAGGGAATTTCATGTTTTCAGGTAGAAGCAGATAGGTAGTTAAAAATTTATAATGTTTATAATTTCTTTATGTATTTGTATTGATGGAAGCAGCAAAGTAGCTGATTTATCTTCATTTGTCAATTTGATGGACACATGCTAATGGTAGGAGTAGACACTCATTTCCCCTCTGATGTAACACTTGTAGAATAGATGATATTTAAATAGTACTGTGTACGCATCGCTTGTTGGATGCTACCTGCCAAGCCTGTCATTAAGATTTCAGGTGTGTTTTTCTACAGGGACGTTAGAATGGCTGGAGGCAATAGGATCATTTTTTGGGGAGGTGTGTGGAAATGTGCCTGCTTGTTCTTTTTGTGCAGGATAGCTGAGAAGCGATAACAATGGCACAGAGTCTGCAAATGTGTGTGATTTCAAGCAAGTTGTGGCATTGTACTTCTCTCAACTGGTAACGAGAAAATCATGGTCACAACTGGTTTGGGATTTTTCCTGTAAAACAAGGTGGAAAACACTATACAGAATTTAGTTGTGTTTATCTAATGAAAATATAAACATCTCATTTCAATAATGTGTGAAATCTCTCTGCTTCAAATGGAATGTTCATCTGCTTCATTTGCAAGTGTCAGTTACTCACACATGATGAGAGAATGCATCAGTAAAGCAGCCAGGAACAAGATACCAGAGATTTCTTATTTTGCCTTTTGACACCTGGGAGGTCCCAGGGTTTAATTTTCACTTATGACAGCAAATTGCAAAAGCACTGAAAAAAAAAAAAAAATGCACCTAATCCTGAAATGTACTTTTGACCTCTTTGTCTTTGACCCTGCCACACATCGGCATTGGAAATAAAATTCTAGCAGTTTTGCTTGGTTCAGTGAAAGGTGGGTTTGCAGAGACAGACAGGAAATCCATTCCTACTCTGTAGATTAATCAGAAAAATGCCTAAAGCAAACAGCAAAGTAAGTTTGCTTTAGTGGAGACAAACTCACACCTTTGCTCTTTCAAAGACCCTGTTTACAAGTTAAAGCCGTGGCTCAGTCTGTCTTTCTTCTTAAACTACCAATCTATAGGTGCTGCCTGAAGGCACTTGCAAAGAAAAAAAAAAATCAGGAGATATCCTGCTGCTATCATGGTCTAACAGAAGCGCTTGATGTTCTGAATATAGAATGATTGTGTTTCAGTAGTCTGAAAGCCTGGAGAGTTGAAGCTGAAATGACGACATCTGTGTGCTGTTACCAGCAAAATCTGATTGCTTTGCATAAGAAAAGTCCATTGAAGTTATCGAGACCAATACAAATCTTTCTGGTGCAAAATGCATTCCAAATAAGCCCATTAGTGGGCTATATCATAAAAAGATTTGAAAAAGGTCAGTTGAAATGACTCTTTATGTTATCTTCCTCAAAGGCTCTGCCTACACTTGGAATAGAGTTGTGTTTGAAAATGGTGTTGAAGCACAGTTTGAGTTCAGCTCTTGCTGTTCCATTACGACAATGATTTGGCAGCCTGGCAAGAGCTTGGATAAGATGTTAGAAGCTGTTTTCCACTTGGGGGAGGAGGGGAAGGGTTTTACATTTGTTATATTTAAACAAAGTGCCCTCTGGCACAGGTACATTGGATTTTATTATTTTTCCCCCTTCGTGTGTCTGGGTTTGTCCTAAATGGTTTTGTTGTTATTAGTTGTAGATGACAAAATCCGTCTTGAATTGCTTTTAAGTCTGTTTCCAGCATATCTTTCCTTCTCAGAACAGACTGGGTCTCTGTTTTCAGGGGGCAGAGTCAAATTAAATATAGATTATGAGATAGACCTAGAAATAGAAGCAAGTTTTAAGCACGTAACAAGAAATTGCTGCTATCACATGGTGATTGTGAAAGTAGGCGAACAGGTGGGATTTGATGGAAGAACAAAGGTGCAGATTTGTTACACTGGCTAGAAAGTAAATGCAACAAGCCTGTAGTAAAATTTGAAGACAGTCCAAGTATTTTAATGCCCAGTTCCTTGCTGTGTTTGCTGGAAATAGGGATTTGTATTTATGCACTCTAAGGAAATGGTAAATGGTGGTTGTTAGGAACTTGGGTAACTTGTCGCTTTTCCACTGAGCACTGCTGTTAGCACAGTTGCTGTTGTGAGACTCCATTTCAAATGTAGAAACAGATATGTTAAAAAGAAATAAAAATTTCTGGTTTCCCTTTCTATGTAGGAAAATGCTGTCAGCATTTCTCTCAAACCATTCTCTCTTTCCAGAACATGTTATTACAGTTAATGAAGTAGGCACCATGGTAAGGACTACTGAAAAGAAGAAAACCTCCAAAATTATTTTTCATAGGAGCCGCTATTGGCTGCTTCTTACTTTATATCTCTTTATGGCTGGTTCTGCATCGTTACTTGCTTATGTGTGTTTATTATATTCTCAGTTATGTCATGGAATTTTTCTTTGCTTTGGAAGATCACCTACAAATATAATGGAAATGGAAGACTATTGTTACAATGCCAGATCTCAACATTTGCTCCTGAATAGGTGCCTTGTCTTCAAAATCCTCTTGATGGCACTGGAGCCTTAGATATATAGGCTCAGAAGCCCTTTCTTTTGGGTACCAAATCCTATTATCTAGGTTAGCTCATCTGTATTCAAAAGATCAATGTTGCATTATTACAAAGATCCTTTCAAGTGTAAAAAGGATGGCACTTCATTACAGAAAGTAAAAGAAACTAATCAAACTTTCTTGGTGAAATCATTGACTTTTTTAAGTAAAGGGCAAATTTAAGAATTTGAAAGTCCGAAATGTAAGAGAGTCTTACAGTTGAGGCTCTGCACTGCTCCAACTTAAATCTCCTGGAACACAGTTCTTGGATTTTCTTGTAATCTGAAGAAGAAAGTGGTTTGACACAGCTCTCCTGATGGCATCTAATTAAGCCAAGTTGCCATTTGCCGTCCTGAAATCTGATGCACTGTATAGTTTTAGAGCGCTGTCCAGTGTACAAAGAAGGTCTTTATGTGAGAGGACAGACAAGATTACCTCTTTGGTTAGGGCAGAAGGCTGTGCCTCAGCACTGTGCAGATTTTCAGTACACATGAAATCATTGTGAGCTTAATTTGAATCCTTGTCTAGGTTATGTAGAGTTGTGCAAGTTCTCATAACAAATAATCAGCTATTCTCTCTCTCTGATTTTTGTTTTGGTTTTGTTTTTCCTTCTCCCTGTCATTTATGAAAGGACATCACGCAGTTGCACAGTTCTGTGGCTTACTATTGATAGCTAGCTCTCCTCTCTCATGCTTCTTACTTGTAGCTTTCCAAATGATGTGTTAGAGAACTGGTTATTACCACTTCACATTGCCTACAGACAGATACAGGGCAGGACCCAGACCACTGACTTCCACTCCTCAATGAATTGGTACTGATTAACAGCTCATCTGCGAGCACTGCACTGTGAATATTTGTAATTTGTGCTCCATTTACATGTACTTTTTTATTATTATTATTTTTCTGCTTATTTCCCTTGTCTGATTAGGTGACTTGTGTAGTTCACCAGCACTGGCAGACCTTGCCATTGAAAATGCTGCTCAGAATTCCCTTTTGGTGACTGAATGCTCAGTTCATTTTCATGAATAAATCTCTAGCATCTGATCATCCACATAAATGAACATAAGTGGGTTATGAATGCAGCCAAATAAAAATTCAGTTCGAGTTTGCATGTATATTCATGAATGTTTCTTCCAACCACTTCCTTTCTCACTGGAAACTTCCATGAGTAACTGAGTTGCCAAAGTTCAGTGCAATGCCAGATCTTGCAGGCAGTTAAAGCATATCAGTTGGGCCAACTTGGATCAGATTTTACTCTGAACTTGAAAGAACCAGGTTTGAATTCAGGATATAATTGAGGCCTTAATGAAGTCATTTGGAAAAGATAGAAAATATACCTTCAAAATCTGAACCAAATAAGCAAAATCACTGAATTGCTTCAGTGATATTCTGGGAATGAAGCAGATTACCTTTATTAGCTTCCAGCCCCCTTGTTGTGGTTGTTGGTTAACAGCATCACAGTACCTACCCTATATATATATATAATTAATTTTATTATTAATAATTTTTATTTTTAGTTTGTTTGAGTTTTAGATGATCTAGAACGACCTGTGATACACATGCTAGGAGAAAGCTAAAGAGTTGTTTTAAAATAGGAATTATGAAAATTAATCTTGTGGCATATTGAAGAAAAATCTGCAGGAAGAACTGGCTATAAGATATAGTCTTGGATGCTGACATATCCACACTGAGCTAAAATAATCACTCCAGTTAGCTCTTATCTTCTCTTTAGTATAGAAATTAGATTTTGTGGCTAGTATTTGCAAGACATATTGACTTGAAGTCGGAGCATGAGTTTACTCAAAAGCTAGGATTAGAGTCCCATTCTTGACTTTGGACAGCAATATACTCTATTTAAACCTCATCTGAACTTACACCAAGGCATGTTTCTCTGTTTGTGAGCCATTTCCTAAGTGTTGTGCTCTGCCTTCTGACATTGGAACACGAGTGGAGTCTCTTACTTCATTGTGTCTTTTTCTCCCTTCGATTCTGAGAAAGCTGCATATACTCCTTGCATGCAAAGGAAGCTGAGAGTTGTTTGTATGAGGTGGGAACAATTCTTTCTGTAATATTGGCTTCTATAACTGTGGTTAGTCCCAGCTGAATTTCTCAAAATTAGCTTCTGTAAGAGAAATAAATATTCCTTATCAGACAATTTAGTTTCCAGGTAACTATGTAAAAGGCTTCTGTCGGTGATCTGATTAAGATGAATTGAAAGCCAAGGTAGATCATAGTAAGAAAAAATGTTTGACAATAAATTGGGATTCAGAACCTATTAACTTGCTTTATGCTCAAGGTCTATTGCTCCAAACACTACAGTACTGTAGACCTCAGTGAGACTTAAGCAGTGTACAGGGCTCAGACTGATTTTCTGCACAGTGATATGAAGGATTACATTGCTCACATTGTGTTTTTTACACTACACAAAACAGTGCTAAGTAGTTTTTGGCAGGGTGGATATCTTATGCTTAGTTTTCAGGTGGCTATCACTGAGTTCTCCCAGAGATTAAAGACTTTGTGTGGCCAAGGCTTTAATGCTTTTTTGCTGTTCCTTCAGCATGTATTTAGCATGGGGAATGGCAGACCAGTTTTTATTTATTTATTTCTCTGTATTATAGACCTTGCTAACTCAAAAACTGATGGGCAGTCAGTCTGATGTATAGTAGTGATATTTTCTTAAATTCTTTAATTACAGTAAAGACATTGATTGCATAAGCCACTCTATTTAGTATTCCCTGTGGTGACTCCAAAGCACTGGAGACAGCAACCCTGATATAAAATATTTGGAATATAATATTTGATAGTCCAACTACTCCATCCTCAGTTCTTCACTTCAAAGCAAACAATATAAGCTAGTATTTACCTTAAGGAAAGAAGCATCTTTCTGTTTGTGTTGTGATGGGTTTAGTGTGGAGTTTCCTTGTATTTCCTGAAAGATCTGGTATTGGCTGCTATCAGAAATGAGCTGGTGATAAGCATTGGGTAGTTGTGGGTTTGGGTTGGGCTTTTTTACCCTTCTAGAAACATTACCAACAAATGTACTACATAGGTTGTGGAAGCATATTAAAGAGCAGCAATGTGTCTTGAGCTGTGGTTTTGTATTATTAACTATCCCATTAGAGAAGGTTTGTAAGAACACATGCAAATGTAGTGTTAGGAATTATTAGGCTATTGGTGGGCAATAATGGAAGGACAGCAAAAAATATTCTCACTTGTATCTACATTTTGTAACATGATTTCTAAATTACATGTTAGATAGGCTTCTATTCTCTACTTACTTTGAGTATTTACATTTTACCTAGTTTGCTCAGGTCACTGACAGTTCTGTTGCAAGTGTCCTTGGCACTCTTGCCCTAGAATAGAATGTGCTAAAGGAAATAAATAGAAGGGTTTTTGTTTTTTTTTTATCTTCTTTTTTTTTCCCCCTTGTGGGTCCTATTTGCCATTTCTGTCACTGTTATATTGCAGCCTTAGAGGATGCAGGACTGAAATCCTCTGCAATTTTACTGTGACTTATGAAGGCTAAAGTAGAGTGCACAAAGCTATCAAGCCAGATTGCAAGTTCTTTTATGGGGCTGCTTTCTTTACATTTCATTTTATTTGCTCAACAACTGTTTTGCCTGATTCATCATCTTCAGGTGTTGACTTCAAGGGGAGCACTGTGCTTAATCTAAAGATGGATGCAAATAAATGTGGATTGTATCCATAACCTGATTTATTTATTTCTTTTTAAATGTTGAAAGTAGTCTTACTACTATTCTATAAAAGAAGTAAGATTGAGAAGGTACTTTTTTTTGTAACACCCACCCCCCCCCCCAGTATAAATGTGTGTTGTTATTATCCATCCTTTGTAGAATACGACTTTTTTTAAGAGGTACATTAAAAATACTCTTCTGTATATTTACACCTCTTTTTTCTGACTTAGGCAAATGACTTGTACAAAACCTAAGGAAGGCCAAGTCAGATATAACTGACAGTGCATTTATTCAATTTTGTAGTAAACTAAGGTATGATTTTTGGTCTGTTTCTATTTTAATATAAGGAAATAAATCTGCTACCTAATTTTTTACCTCTCAGACTTTTTGTCCACAACAGGAAATTTGTCCTTGAACTGCCTTACTCTTCTTGTGTCTTGATTTTTCTGGTGCTGTAGCCCATGTGAATGGAGTAGCTAACTTATGCCAGTGGTACATGTTACTAGGGGACTCTGTCATCAGAGGATTTTGTTTGATGAGCAGGGTGTTTCTGTAGCTAAAAGCATTAATGCCTTAATATTAGCTTTACTGTTGGGAAGCACTTAATTTCAATAGTAAAGTTCAAAAGCCTGGTGGGTTTTAAAAACATTAAGAGTGTATGTATAGCCCATTTGTATCAGATCTTCATTTTATTTAACCATGCCCTTTCCTTGATATATTAGTGATGTGTCAAGGGCCAGCTATCTTAGCATACCAAACCAGCACAGGCCAAATCTCTAATAGCTTAATTTTCTATTTCATATGCATTGGTGAGGGGGTCTAGACTACAGTCCCAAAATAGCTTTGATTCCAGTGAAGAACTGTGTCTGACTAAAGTTAATTTTCTTCTTCGTTATGATTTTGACACATGTGGCCCTGAGTATGTTTGGGTTTCCTGTTAATCCTTACAAAAATAATAATACAAGATGGATCCCATCCCCATATTCTATTAAGCCTGTCTTCCCATCACTTTATCTCATTAACTGCTTGATCAGTGTCAAGGAAAAAAAAAGCTTCCATTAGCTCTCAACTTCAAAAGACTCAGATTTTCAGATCAAACAGTCCTTCAACAGCTGTTTAAAAATCTTTAAATACAAGAGGTTAACTTCAAAGAACACCTTGTGGGTGTTCTGAACCCAGCTGACAGGTAAACCGTAATTTATGACCAAAGACATACATTAGTGAAATGCCTGAAAACTGGGGGCAATTTCTTCCTCTTTTCCTTTTGATTCTAGTGGGAGGTTCCTAGACTGACAGCAATACAAGTGGATGGCTTAATTAGCCATGGAGCAAGCAGTGACATTCCAGGCTTCTTAGAATCCCATTCTATCAACATGCTTCGAATATGCTTCTTTTGGAGTGGAAAGCTACTCCAAATAATAAAGGAATAGCTGAAACTTACTTTTGACATGTTTGTGGGCTTTTTGTTAAGGGTAATCAAATTTAATTTTGAGGTCTGCTGGCTGATGTTTTGTTCCACAGAGCTTATCAACAGCCACCCTTCTTGGGGTAGTGGGAAGGAGGAGGACAGACATTATTTTGTGCTCTTCCATATCTATCTTAGAGAAAAATGGGTTGGACTATTATTTATTCCTTCACTCAGGATGTCTAACTATTCTCTGTACTATGCTGCAAAAACTCATTAAGTGAATTTGGAGAGAACACACAGAAGGAGTGGCAGCTGAGAAAAGAAAGTGGGTCTTCTGGCGTAATTGCCCCTCATGCAAATCCAGCCTGATTCCAAATGCTTGACTGAGAGTATCCAAGGAGAACTGAAATGCTGTGGGATGTGGTCTGATTAAATCAATTTATTCCTCTCCTCTGAGATTTCAAAGTCATCACCTGATAAAATGCAGAGAATTTTTGATGTTTTAAAGAAATGCAAAGTTAGTACTTGTCTATTAATTTATTTTATTTTCTTTTTTTAGGGAGAAGAAAGTCTTAATAGCCAAAATCTCATGTGGCTGATTGCACACTGGTAAGCTACTTCAGTAGTTCCCTCATCCCTGTCAACTCTCATCTGTGCTCTTGTGGTTTAACCAGCTCTTGCAATCCCCTTCTGACTCACCTTACATTCTCTGGTAGCCCAGACAATCTTGATCTTTTTTGTTTGTTTGTTTGTTTTTAATGACTTCTAAATAGTTCTATTGTTTTGCTCTTGAGGCTATTCATTTGAAAAAAACAAATGAACAAACCACAAACACTTCACAATTTGGTTGACAGTGTCATAGGAGAGAGTTTGCTGGCTTTTATTACCTGCTTCTGTTGTGATAATACCAGAACTTCAAATCAAGAATTTAGACTTTTCTTTCTAAAGCACAAATGTTTTGGAGTAAGCCCAAATGATCAGCTTTGATCCTGCTCATTCTTCACCTCCCCTGCCAGATGGGTGGGTGGCATCAGGTCTCTCATCTTGGCAGTATGGCTGCCTCTACAATTTAGCTGGTAGGGAAGAAGAAAAAACAGATCTGTATCATTAGTTTATTAATAACCTATGAAGGAAGCAAGTTAAGGTCACTTTGCTGTTTCAGAAGAGGCTTGAGGGAGAGTTCTGCTGAGGTGATTGCTTGTCAGTTCTGCTAGAGCTTAGAATGGGACAGCTTGCAGAGTGCCACACCTACAGACACACAAAGGAAGACACAGTACATGCTACAGGGCATTTCCTAGGAGAAAAAAATAAAACAAACATGAAGAAAACAACAGGAAACACAAATCCAGCAAAGCTGTAAGAAAGAGAGACTGGTTGTTGCTCAGGTGTATAATTTGTATCCATATTTAACCATTTTCTAGTTGCTATAATAATAAAATGACTGTCAAAATAGTATCCTGTCAGTTAGGGTATTACTAGGCAGTCTCCCAAAGGTAAAGTAGAAATACCTTTATTTAAGATACTTAAATTATTCAGTAGAACATAATTTACTAGGAACCCAGGCCTAAGGAAAGGAAAAGTGTGAAGGGCATAGGAGGTCAGGTTGTTGCCTCTGACATTTGCTATTTTATGATCCTGAATGGAAACATCTTAATTCTATTCTTCTGGAAGACAGATAGTAGTCTGTTCCTCTGTTGGGATGGAGGAAAAGCATATCACTTTTAGTTAGCAAGAAACATTAATACCACTGTATCAGAGTTCTCCTCTGAAGTTTCTGCAAACATTTATTCTCTTGCATAAATAGCTCTCTCAACACACTTAGGGATTTTAATTCTTTGGACTTTGATGCCTTTTATATAATAGTTCAATTTTGTGTAACAGTAAAAATATTTCTTCCATGATCACTGCGAGTTCAAATGGGATTGTAAAGTGAGATACTGTTAACATCAGCTTATCAGAACTGTAATGATGCCATTGCTGGAGCAGAGTGAACAGAGAAAAGATTTAATCAAAGACAGTTCTGTTCAAGAAAACCTTAACCAATTTCACCCATAGGAATAGTTTTGGGCTGAGGATCATGGGAAAACATATAGAAATCTTTTTTTTCTTTTCTTCCTTCTTAGTCTTTCAGACTTGTAATATTTTGGATAGTAGACTGAGTAGAAGTAACCCATTGTGCTCCTCAGTGTTATAATATTAATTATTTCAAGTGATGCTAAGTCAAATATTCTATTCCATGGAATCAAGATTTCCTGGCACTAGGATACCCATGCTGAGAGAAAGGTGGTCTTACACAAAAGATCCTGTAACCTCAGACTTTACCCCTACAGCTGTATGCCAAAGTAGAGGCTCTTACATGGGTTTGTAACTAAATAAATAAGTAAATAATTAAACCCATATCTAAGGTAAATTGAGTCCAAATGTCTATGATATGTGAGTACACAAGAGCTTCAGAGTAATCCCTGTAGTCACACAATCTGAACTTTATGTACACCTGGTGTCTGTATGACAATATGACAGTGGAGCAAACATCTGGTTTTGTTTCCTTTTTAATACTGGTTTTGCATTGAGCTGAACTGGTGGCATTTGAGTTGTCAGGGAATAGATTATAATTCAATGTGAATGTTTCCTGGACTTTGCCAGTGCAAAGTATTTTAGTCACTCAGTCTGAGCAAGAAAACAACCAAATGTTGAATAATAGACAGACTAAAGGCACAGCTTAGTTAACTCAACTGGACAGTGTTCTCATAAAAATATGGGTCTATCATTGTTAGGTAGTTACAGGTAAGGCATGGTGGTCCTTCTCCCTCCCCCCCTCCCATCCCCCCTTTTATTTTTCTTGAATGACATTGAGACTTAAGAATTTTCCTGTGAATGTCTGCCATCTGCAAAGTGCCTAGTTCCCCTTGCTTTCAGAGGTTTTTATATGTTGAGTTTCTTTTTAATTCAGTGAGAATTAGTTGCTAATACTTTCAGGGAAGGTTAAGATACACAGGAGCCAAATAGCTGTTAAAAGCTGTTAGGAAGTAGGTTCCTGAGAAATCTGAAATCCAAACTGGCATTCTGTGGGTAAGTGATTGTCTAGTAGTCTGCCTGGCTCTGAGAGGAGTGCTGCAATCAGTGACATGGGCAGAAAGAAAACAAAATGACAAGAAAGAATACTTTAAAATCAAGTAATGGGACATGGATACAAACATACCACAGAATTAAAATGCAGCATGATGCTGCAATATGCAAAATCAGTGAGATTTGTGTTACAAAGCTTCACTGATGAATCTGACTTCAAGCAGAAACATCCTTCGCAGTGTAAGAAAAACTTTGGATTTTTGGAAACAGCTGAATCAGAGCAGTATCACAGAATCACAGAATTGTTGGGGTTGGAAGGGACCTCACAGATCATCCAGTTCCAACCCCCCTGTCCTGTGCGGGGACACCTCCCACTAGATCTGATTGCTCAGAGCCCCATCCAGCCTGGCCTTAAAAACTTCCAGGGATGAGGCTTCCACCACCTCCCTGGGCAAGCTGTTCCAGTGTCTCACCACCCTCATGGTGAAGAACTTCTTCCTAAGATCCAATCTCAATCTACACATTTCTAGTTTTGCTCCATCCAACCCCCCCCCAATCATATCATTACATGACGTCCTACAAAGTCCTTCACCAGCTTTCTTGGAGCCCTCTTAAAATACTGTTTTTCCCTTTGAAATTGGCTCAGATTCTCCTTACTGACCAGGGCTTTTTACCTGCTCTGGGGTAGAATACCAGTACCTGTTACTAACGATGGACTATTATGAGTACATAACCAAAACATTTGTTACAAAAGCAAAGGGAGAACACATATTTAACAGGAGAAACTTTCCATGCCACTGACAATGAAGTTGCCTAGAAGTTAGCAGAAGTCAAAAAGCCATCTGCAGTTGTCTTCTTTTTTCTAGTGGTGCCAAACTTAAACTCAGAAAAATGAGTCTGCAGGAAGCCTTGTCTCTCCTAACAGGCTCTGGCTTCAAAGCCATTGACTCAGCAGCTGAAATCTCAGCAAACATAGCTTGCTGTCAGCCATTTGATCCACTGAGAATTTTTCTTTCTCCCCAACTCCTTAAAGAGTGTAGCAATATTCAGGCATATTTCTGTAGTTGCAGAGGTGGGTAGATTCTATTCTTGACTGCTAAATAAATTTTTCCTCACTCACCTATGAGAACACACAGACTTGTAAGTAACTGGAACAGACTGCCACAGTAGCTACAGAATGTGGACAGTAAAGATGGCATCTGATGGGGTGTGATGAGTAAAAAATTAAATTGTTCTAATTCATATTTGTGTATGAAAATATGTGGCACCTGCACAGGTATTCAAACATAGTTAACTGAACTAGGCAAAGTGGTAGGTGACATAATTAGCAACTCACTACAGTCCTTTCAGCCAAGCTGTCTCTTGGAAAAGAAAATAAGCCCTTAAAATATCTACAGGCTATCATACATATTCAGTATTTCAGTGTCTATTGCTTCTTTGAAGCAGATTGGAGTGGGAAAAGCCATTTCAAAAGGAGGGTTGAAATGACAGTTGTGGATACAAGAGGCTTTGTTTATATGTTTTGTGTCCTTCTCTAAACCTTTGTCATTCTTGGTTTGCCGACAATAATTACATGGGTATTTCCACTCTGTCAACTTGATTGTTACTGTCCTGCCTCTTAGTACATTTTTTTATCTTACCTCCCTAAATGCTTATGCATCTAAACCACACCGATCCATAATTCTTCAGTTCTCAAGGTTCAGACTCTAAGCTCACAAATCGTTTATTAACTCAGCCTTTACTGTTGTGTTTAATCTTCTTGGGTGGGCTATGTTAACATATCTCTTGGTGTTCAGTGTCATAGGAAGCTACCATATGGAATTAGAATGGAAGATCAGACTGATGTATATCAAGTAATCCATTATGTCAGAACAGCAAGTGAATATAATCATTATGGTCCTTATGTGTTGGGTTTGTTTGGTTGGTTGGGCTTTTTTAATAAGTTGTTGATTTGATGACTGACTATGCTATTTAAAACTGTAAGTGTTTCTCTGTGATCTTTGGGGCCGTGCTACATCTATGTGCTAGGAATATACATTAACGTTTTCTCTCAAAATACAACTATGTTGCCATCCCACCTATAGTGAGGTAGTGGTCTGAGGTAAGATATAAGCTGTTAATTTTCTCTTTTGTAAATAATTTTAAGGAACCTGCATGAAAGCTGTGACGTCTGAACAAGCAGAGTAAAATTTCTGTATGAAGACTTCACTATTTTCCTATACCCAAGTACAAACCAGGGTGAAGCCCTGAGTCATAACAGCAAGGTATGGAACATCATCATCAGATTCAACTCAACCCATGACACAAAGCGAAAACTGGGCGTAAAAGCCTCGTGCTGCCAGGTCGCTGCAGGTCACCTCCGCTCGCTCCTCTGCCTGTCCCTCTGTGTCTCCGCCCGCAGCGAGCGCAGGCAGTATCAGGGGGTGGTTCTAGAACCCAAAATGGAGCCGGCCAGCTGCGGGTCGAGGGTTGCGGCCGCAGCTTTGGCAGCGTACATTAGAGGAAGCTGCTGCAGGTCTGGCTGCATTCATTTAGGATTCTTTCAGGCTTATTTTCAGGATTAGTGTTTTCTGGTTCTGTCTATTACTGTTATTACTGTCAGTTACCCTGTCTTGAGAAAATTTCA
This sequence comes from Dryobates pubescens, assembly GCF_014839835.1. NCBI lineage: Eukaryota > Metazoa > Chordata > Aves > Piciformes > Picidae > Dryobates > Dryobates pubescens. The sequence continues at coordinate 8,587,379 of NC_071627.1, forward strand.
GGAGGAATTGCTATATCTGTTGCCTGCATTATGTGACTTGGATGTTCAGATCCCTTAGGCAGCCTGGAAAATGACAGCCCTACCTGCATAATGAATATGACCCATATTAACCTACTACAGGACATTATTTCCCTTGATCCTGAACTCCTGAAAAAGTCTGTTACTGCCTTCAAGATAACTGCCCTGTTCTCTTAATTTAGGCATGGAAACCTCTGCATTTGTGTACAAAGGTCACAGATTCAGTATGACCAGGTAACTGACTTCTGGCCATGTATACAGGAAGGATAAGTCAATCAAGTTTATTAATGAGCAAACCTTCCCTGTCATAGGAAGGAATCTATGCTGCATCCATTTGCGGTATGCTTACACAAATTTAAATGCACAAGAACATCACCAAAATGATGACGTCAGGAAAATAACCAATCTGAAGCTACATACAGAATTTGTTCAGTGTACCTGCATTTTGTGAAGCAAAAAAAGCTGAGGTGCTCTTTGGTTGCCAAGGTTTGTTTTGTAAGAGCTGAGAACTTGACATTTCAGGGTTTTGACTGTGTGTGTGTGCATACGCATCTTGTGTGTCTTTTGAAAAGATGTGAAGTGATATGAATGTCTTTAATAAGAAAAAGAAAAACATAGGCCACAGCTTGAGAAACCACCTGTGACTAACTGTCTCTTTTATTTTTAGCTTGTTTTGTTTTGTGATGTGTTGACATATATTGATTACATGGGTAGATTTTTAAGATGATGAGCTAAAGAGATTGAGCAGCACATGCAGCGAGAATAAAACAGTTTAATGAAGAATGTTATTTATATCTTCAACTTGGATGCCACTTGCATTGTGCAGTATTCCATCTTTACCTATTCATCTTTTAATTGCTCTTTTGTAATCCTAAGTATAAACAAATCTGAATTTAATTTGATTTCTTTTTCCTTTACTTGTTGCTTTAATGTTTTGCTGTTATTTTCAATTGAAGCTGACTCTTCTATATCTTCAGTGTTTTATATTTGTGAACTTTTATCTATACTAAATCCAGCTGAACTATGTGCAAGGAAAGTGGTAGGACAGTCAAACCCTATTGGTCAGAGTTGGGTGAAGTGAAGTACAGGAATGCTTAATACTGTAGAAATTAGCACTGAATGACTGATGGAAAAATAACTTTTTCTTACTGCACTTTCTCATCTCACTGAATATCTAACAGTACGTGAGAATAAGAGCACTAAAATGCGTTTATTGGATACTTTGCAGAATGTGGAATATGGCTGTTTGCAAGGGCGTAGTGGATCTCAGGCGCCAAACTAAAGATCAGTTTTACTATGCTTTAAGTCTTGTATTTGTAAAGTTATTTTTCCCAACTTAATGATGATTTTTAACCATTAAAAATGTAATTAATTAAGACTGTTCAGACTGCTGTAGGATTTACAGGGAATAAACTTAAATGTGAAAGGTTTTGTAGGTTGCGAACATTCAATACAATAGTCTGCGCTCCGATTTGGACATGTAGGCTGCCTTCTCATCTCCTGCCTTGTGAGTGATTTGTTGTTTTTCCTCCTCTGTAGTCAAAATTCAATAACGATACTTGAAATACTTGGGTTGTAAAAGTCAAAATTTAAGCTTTGCTTAAATTGCAACCCACCACTCACTACCCAGTAATGTTAAACAGGGACCACCTAGGGACTCCTCCCCCCACCCCCAATATCCCTGTCTAGCTGATTGCTGCAGCAGTCTAGAATCAAGTGCTCAACTATAGTGAGCATACTTCAGCTTGTTGTAATTGCCCTTTGTTTCAGTCAAGAGACTAGTAATTGCTCCTGTGGGCCATGCCTTTGCTTTAGCAGCATTTGATTGAAACTAGTCATTTATTGTGGTAAAATCTAAGGCTTTCTACAGTATTTACAGATAAGCTTTCATGTGACAGTCATTTAGTCTACCCAACCATCCATATATTAAAGATATTGCACATTTTCTCTAGTCAGACAACTCAGCTGCTGTTTTCAATTTGATTACATTTCAGTTCAAAGAGATAATGCTATGAGTCTCCTCTTCTAGCTTCTTCTTGGAGCAAGGCTGCCTTTTGCTGAGCCTGTGATGGTTTTATGGCTGTTGGAAATGCCTGATGTGAAACTCGTTAATAAAATTAACCAAATTATTCCCTTTTCCTTACCACCACTTAAAAGAACATACCACTGCTTCATGAGGCCTTTTAAATATTAGGTGTCTGGAACTTAGTGATGCTTGCTATATCAGTTACTCACAAATTATTAACTAGAGTTCAGTTACAGGGATATAAATCTTTTGCTTATTTCCAAGTTTTCACGGTAACTAAATATTCTAAGTCTGAACGTGCTTTGGTGTTTATGAAAGAAGCCAGAAAATCTTAGAGTAAGAAAACTAGGATGGAATTCCTCTGAGCACTCTCAAATAGAGAGATGGCTGATATGTGTCACAGAGTGAATTGAGTTGGTTTTTGAGTGGGCAGTTTAGGTAATAGGGCATAAAATTAGCCAAACATCCTCTAAGAAATTGGGATAAGCATGTTTCACATTTACTTGTTTAAACTTGGATGAAAGATAACCACTGATAATCTGAATCTTGTTATAACCTGGAAGTAAAAAAAAGTTAAAAAAATGTACAAGTTGGATTCAGTGACCAGTGAGTCATTCTGAGCTCTTTTGCTCATCATGCTGAGCTTCCTGCAAGACATTATGTGTTATTACTTGATCAGAAATCTAGGGTTCTTGCTCCCTTTAAAAAGAAAGCATTCAAAGAACATTATACCTTTTCAAACTTTCTTCTGTAAGTGAAACAGGCAGTAGTTGAGCGTTTGACATTAAGAACTGTACCTTTTATGCAAATCCCTCCAAATGATTCATAGGAGTTAGTCTCACATTTTGTGCTTCATTGGTACTCAGAAAATGTGTGGCCCTGAGGGTTATGGGGCTGAGCAATCAAGAGTGCTGCTTTTAGGTCTTGTGTAGCCATCTGCCAGGTTTTCTTGGATTACGAAGATTTAAATGCATAATTTAAAGTCTGGAAATTATGAATCGGTATGGACTTATTATCTTGAGACACTGAGACCCATGGTGTGTTAATGGTGCTCATGAGCAAGTTGTCTTTTCAATGCAGTTTGTTTGATCTTTGCACAGCATTTTCTTTAGCAGTATTTCTGTTACATACCTATAACACAGTGCTTTTGTTGGCAGGGCTACTCTTGAAGGTCATAAGGAGAATATTTCACAAATGAAGGAGTTAGATTTGATAAGTGGTGATTAAACTTGGCAGTAGGTATTTTTAACACATCTCACCAAGACTCAAATCCTTGACCAACTTGATACTTCAGAACAAAATTTTGTGCAGTCAGTGGTTGATGCTTTTTACTTTTATTTCTGACATGCTAAAATTAAATAATGCCCTTCCATGTTTTATTATTCTACTTGATCTTTGTGGGAGTTCTTTTTGCTGCAGTTCTCTGTCTGCTATGAATTCTGGCTAGAGATATACAGTTACATATCGGAAAGAATTATTGTGATCAGTTTAGAGAGCTTTTAATCTGTTTTATATCTAAAACTATTCCCTTTGGCTTTCTTTTTACTGTGTTGGCTAGTGTATCACAGACTAAGTGAATACAGTAAAATCATGAGCACTTGAGAGTCATATTACTGGTCCTAAAACATAAATGTTGTGACAAATGGAAGACTGTTTCAAGCAAATAAGTCCTTGAGCAGAAAGACAAGTCTCCAGCTATTTCATACAAAAGGAGCAAAGACTCTGATCAGCTTGTCAAAGCTGCAGTTTTTTTTGTGTAGGACATGAGCACAGGAAACAGTTACAGTGTTGAATTACGACACCCTTAAAAGGGCTGATGAATGCACACAGGCAAGCAATGCTGAGAAATGTGCCAGAAATGTGCAGGGTATGGGAGCTCAGGCATCTTACTAACAGCTGCCTACTTGAATTTTTCTGTAGAATATTGTTGTTTGTTGTTTGCACAATACAGTTGTTCTTAACAGTAACAGAACTGCTTTTTTATTACCTTCGTGTTGCTTACCAATGTTCTGGTTAACTAATCTATGTGTAAGAACCTAGCATCTGTGTTCTTACTCATTGGTTGTCATCACTTTGATTGCAGTTAGCAATGAAATAACATTTTTGTGTTTAAAAAAGAAACCCCAACAAATCAAACCATTTTGCCTGCAACCCAAACCACCCCTTTCCCTAGTAATGACTTGGACTGGAAGCAAAAATCATTTGAAGCGATAAAACAAGCCCAAATGAAACCAATTCCAACAACAGCCAAGCTCCCCCACCCCAAACCACCTATTTATCTTAGACATTCAGGTGTATCTTTGTTAAAGCTGACAGATTTGTGTGTTCTTGTGTGTGCTGACTTTATATCAAGAGAAATTTGGATTTAGTAGCATCATTCTGCATCAGAGGGTAGATGTGGAGCAGAATTGAAGAAAGGTGTTTGGAACAGAAAATCCACCACCTTGCTACTCTAGTGTTTGCAAACACAGATGACTTGACCAGTAATATGCCAGCCTTGGCCTCCTTGGATTTTGATGAGTGTATTTTACATATTTAATTAGATAGTTTTTGGGGATTTTAATGTTAAAGTTTTCTTTTTATGCAAAACTGTGTCTTGCAGTAACGTGAACTTTCAAAGTGTTCAGATGAACAAGATTCTAATGGATATACCATAAAGATTAGGGCCTGTCATAGAATCTTTATTGTCGGTCCAATTCTACCTCTCTAAATGGTCATTAAAAAGAAAAAAAGAGAGAGACACCATAAAGTGCATACCACTGCACAAATAAAAGGCTGAGCACTTACACTCTGGCTGACATGAGTTCATTTTTACACATGTATACAAGTCAGATTATACTGACAATATATTTCCATTAGTTTAACTTCTACAATGACAATGTAGTTCTCTGCAAGTTCATTAACATCCCCATATAATCTAGCATGGCTAGATCAAAAAAGGGGCTCTTTCCAGGATTCAGATATGGATGGGAACCCATATCCTCCCAATTGGGAAATAATCACTGTATTTTCATAGAGGCATATGTTGTCTTTATACACTTAGATGAAAAGAGAACCCTAGCTCAGTATCTGGAAATTAAAAGTGTTAAAATGTGCAGCATCTGGTCTTGAGAAAAAAACACCACAAAATGAATCAGATACATAGTGAACCTTAAATTATTTAAGCTCCTCCAGTGGTAGTGCTCTGTAATTGCTTTCTCTTTCTGTAAATGTTTCACAGCTGTGAAGTTTCCAAGTGGAGAGCTGAAGTGCTGCCTATTGTACAAAAATTAAGGCAAATTTCTGCTTGCCTTACTCATAAAATCTCATCAGGCCTGACTTTCCTCATCTTGTGCTCTCTGCAGTCAATTACACCTGTGCAAAGTGATTGTAAATTGCAACTATTTATGAGCTGATAGTTCTCTCTCACCTTATGCCCTAGCTATAAGATGACACAAAGTGGTATGCAGTGCAGAATCAGACCCGATTTTCTTGCCTCCAAAGGAGCTGTGCTTGATAACAATGACCCACAGAAAAATGTGTGAAAACAGAACATTGGGTGGGTGTCTAAAAGATTCAGACTCTCAAAATGGTAAAGACAAGACAGCAGCAGGTTACTTAACTGTCACTGGATGCTTCAGAGAGTGCGTACATAGTCTTTGTTACTGAGCTGCTTGAGCAGTCTGGCTCTGCAAGAAGCTGAACTTCAGTTACAGGTCTTGAGTGTAACTGAGCACCTTTCATATGTCGATGGAGTGTTAAGTGTAGGACGTTTCTGTTTTATTCCTTATGAACTGGCAAGGAGTAATGTCAGAAATAGATTCCTTCTGCGCAGTTTAGAGTGGGATTTTTTTCAGACAACATGCAACAGCCCAACATTATTTGTGTTACAGTCCCTGCAAAGGATGCAGGCCCTTGCTCAGTAATTGCCTGGATACATGTGTAAGGGGAAACAACAGAAAACCCCCAACCAACTCACTAAAAGTAAGGGAGTTTCTTGATCTCTGTAACTGGCAGAGGTGGAAAAGAAATAAGAATATTCATGTACTGGACAGCAAACATCTTACAGGTAAAGCTGGCTTGTTGCCTCTGCTTAGCATTGTAAACCAAAGCAGAGTGAAGCACAGTAAGCTAATGACATTGCTGTTCCCATCTAAGGTACATTAGGTGAATTGCTAAGTTTTAAACAAATGGCCTTGAAAATGGAGTTTTGACCTCATGTCATGGTTAGACTACAGACTTGCATTTTCTCTTAAAATTGGCTCAGTCTGACCATGTAGACACTGTTTTTCTTGCAAGGGTTACATATATTTCAGTGCATTTCTATCTGTGATAGTTATGAATTCACATGTACATGTATTTTGTTAGTAGAAATTCTGTCTTACTATGTTAGCATTTCTAAATGAATATATTGCACTCTGATTTAATAAAAATAATAATAGAATCATAGAGTGGCTTGCTTTGGAAGGGACCTCCAGAAGTCCTCTAGTCCAAACCCCCTGCAGTGAGCAGGGACATTCTCTACTATATCAGATTGCTCAGAGCCTTGTCAAGCCTGACCTTGAATATCTTCATGGCCTTTGGCCACCTGGGCTGCAAGCGTACACTATTGCCTCATGTCCAGCTTCTCATCCACCAGCATCCCCCAAGTCTTTTTCTTCAGGGCTGCTCTCAATCTCATCATCGCCCAGCCTCTGCTGATACCTACCTCTATTGATACCCAACCTAGGTACAGGATGTTACACTCTACCTTACTGAAACTTATGAGATTTTCCTCAGCCCACCTCTCTAGCCTGTCCAGGTCCCATTGGATATCATCATGTCCTTCAGGGATATTGCCACAGGGAATTTAAAATAACCTAGGTATCTTAAAAAGCAATTACTTTTATTCTGGTTGTGATAGACATAATTGTGAGAAATGTAAAAGACTTCAAAATCCTAATAAGATTAGGAGAAACATAGTATATGGTCTGTCTGATTTGCCTTATGCCTCTCTGGGTGTTTCAGCATTGGCGTAGAGTTCATCTAAGAATGGAAACAATTCCAGGATTTCTACTTTCTCCTCCTTTGCAAAAGTACACTTTCAGGCCAACACTTGGATCTTAAGTAGCGTCCAGTGTTACCTGCAGGTGGGCAGCAGTGCTTAGAACATTTGCATCAGATATGGTACGGGGTTTTTCACCGAGAAATGAGTTCCAAATGACGGGAGGGACTGAAGAAAGCATGTTGAGGAAGTAAGAGGGAAGGAAGATTTTTGTATGGTTTCTGGGCTCAAGGACACCTAATTGTGTCTTCTTTTGGGACACGTGGTACTTGCATGAAGGTTTTCTAAATTTTACTCTTTCAGCAAGTGTAGATTTGTGTTTTCCTGAGGGGGTGACTCCAGAGGACATGTGTCTCTAGTGTGCTGGTTACACTACACTTCAACAGTAAGCAGCCTGGATTATGTTGGAGTGGCTCAGATGTGTATGTGAAAATATATATGTATGTATATATATAAAAAAGCGTGCTGATCAAAGGTGGCATCTGCCACAAAATATAATGGCACAAAGACTGGTTTTGCATAACTAATCTACAGCCACTGCAGAGAAAAGGTGAGAACTTAAAATGCTATTGAATCTTTCCAGTGCTTTAAAACTGTTTTCTCTTTTTAAGAAGTGCAGATCATTGACGCTGTGAAGAAAATTTAATTAGTTGGCATTTATCACCCCTGCCCTATGGTAGAATATGCTAAAAAGCTTTACATAATCAAATAATGTTGAATTTAACAAACTTGTTTATTTAAACAGTGTATATTTTTTTTTGAGAAATCCATAATCTACTTTATAAATTATTTTCAGATCTTTTTATTGATTTTCATTAGCCAACTAATGTGTACTTAATCAATAAGCATAATTCTGATAAGCTCATTTTGAACCCTAAATGTAGAAGACTGAAATAAAGAAAGGATTAGCAAAGAGTTTGCTGACACTCCAATCTATTTTAAGTGATTGCAAGCTTGCTAATAAATATTTAATGGATAGTTGTTTGTGGTTTAATAGAATTAGATAATTCTATTAGAATCCTGTTTGGAGATTTACATGTACCATACATCACTGCCGAGGACATGGTTAATAATTTAGGCTAAGTGACTAGTAATTAGACACACAGTCAGATTAAGTAAGAGCTAGTTTGGTATAGTGTTGGTTTGTTGATTTGGGTATTTTTAGGTTATCCAGGAATTTAAATGGGTATGTGTCTGCTGTGTAACTGTGACTTGCATTCTTACATTCTGTCTTGCACAGAACTAATTTGGTGAGTTTGGGGCAAGCCTTAAATGTGATAACAAAGCATGAGGCTCCTGGGGTTTATTTAATATCTTATCCCCTGAATTAATGAGTTGGAAAATAGTTCACTGTTTATCTACAGTAGATTGAGCAGATGTTGCCAATTCAATTTTATGGAAAGTAATCTCTGAGAGGCTGTCTTCTGCCCGTTCCTTTTCCATGGGTATGAATCTGCCGTCCTTAGCTTCAAGAGAACGTTTCCCACACAGGTCATGGAGTTGACAAAAAACTAGTGCAGCGGAACTTGGTAAAGTTGGTCAGTATTAGGGGGCTTTGCAAAGATTGTTAAAGGAAACCCTGTAGTGTTATAAACTGAGTGGCAAGGAAAATAATAAGCAATTGAGAAGGCACTGAGTAAAATTAAAGCTAAATAAAACAGAGTGTGATTATTTATTACTGTCACTGACATCAGCTTTGCTTTCAGGTGAACCTTTAGAAATGGTGATCAGTGAGACTGATTAGGAATGTAGATTTTAGGGAGCAGCATTGCATTTGCCATTTACACAGTAGTGTCATGGAGTGTACAAGAGGACAGTTTCATAGGAATCTTTAACTTTGAAATGATGTAGAAATGTGGAGAGTCAAAGTAGCACTGACAATATAGTTTTTTCACTTGCATTTTTACTTTGTGCCCTCATTATACTTTTCGCTTCTCAAAGTTAACTGTGTTATACTCTATAATTCACCTAATGCTGTTGTGCAATAGTACTGTCTTGAACTGGACATGTGTACTGCTCTGAAGACCTGCTCAGAATTTGACCCTTGTGGTTTTGAGGACACAATCATTCTGGACAAGTGCAGAGTCACTTCTGTAGAATTATTGTTATTCCTTGGGTTAAATTTGCTGGAGCTGAGACCCAAATCTGGCCTTGTCTTCTAGTATATGGACATGCGTGTGCACGTGTATGTATCTGCATATAAATGGATCTTTCTAAAGCACTCTGGGCAGATTTAGAGGCATTGCTGTTAATGCTGCACTCTCTAGGTAAAGTGAGGTTAATAGGCACTGTACTGGCACAAAAGGCAGGATTAAAACTGTTCTTTTGAGATATTCTTTCTTAATCTTCTCTTAGAATTCCTCTAGTCCTGGCATGGATAAAAGAATGGCATCAGCCTGGTTCCTGTGCTCATCTTGAGTTTGTGTTCTTTGTTCCAGGATTATTTTTTTTATGAGATAGTGATATGTATTCTGTTCTCTGGAGAACAGTTCCATTACTGTAAGCTGTTAGATCCACTCAATATTCACTCCTTGGAAACAATGGTTTGATGGGCTGGGACATGGATTGTTATATTAAGCAAGAAAATAGCTTGAACTGCTCTTGTAATTACTTCACATGCAGTCAGCCTCATAGAATTTCTGGCAAGCTCACCTTCATTTCTACATATATAATGTTACAGTACTTAGCATTTCTGTAACATGACTTTACACCTTCAAATTGCCTTATAGTTATTAACTAATTAATCTTATAACACCCCTGGAAGGTATATCTGTTTGTTTCTGCTTGGGTGACTTTGCGGAGTATCATAGTATGTGGCTTGAATATTAATAAACACTAAAGTAGGATGCTGCATTTGTGGCTGGTGGTTTGTTTTGGGCCTGTGCTTTGTTTTTGTGGGTTTTTTTTCTTTGTTTTGTTTCTGTTTAGTCAAACTTGTTTTGTTTAACTTTGTTTCTTGATTAGCTTGAATGATTACTGTCAAAGGCAATGCGAAAATGTAGGTTCTGGAAGATACATAGATCTAATTTTTCACTAGTGCTGATGATTGTTTACACTGCTCCAATAATAAGCCAGAAAAATGCAAATGCTGCACTTGCAGAATCTGACCATTATTATTATAGGGACATACTGTTTTAGAGGGTGTGGGATTTTATTTTATAATTTCTATATATTTTTTAATATAGAGGAGTACTTGAAAGTGCTTGAGAATTTATAAGGGATGATGATAGCCTCCCTTAGATTTGACTCTTCACTGTTTTTTTCAGTTGCTAGAAAATACCATCTTGTTTTGCAGGCATTTATAACCTTGCATCACGATAAGTCTGTGAGTTGTAATAGTTGAAAATAATGCTGGGCAAAATTTTTAGTTTTCTTTGTGGGTGTTTTTGTTTGTTTGGTTGGTTGGTTGTTTTTATTTATTAGAAAGATGAAATGGTGGGTAGGTGACCAGTGAGGTCAGAGATATGTTATGGCTCAACCCTGGCTGGCAGCTAAATTTCACACAGCCGGTGGCTCACTTTTAGTCAACAGAATGGAGGATAGAGTCAGAAGGGAGAGAACCTATGGGTCAAAATAGGTAAAACAAAGCTGCATGAACAAATCCCAGAAGAAAATAAGTAATTCATTTGCTACTTCTTATTGGCAGACAGGTGTTCAGACATCTCCAGCAAAGCAGGGCTCCATCACACATAATTGGTTGCTTGGGAAGACAAATGCCATAACTGCGAATTTCATCCCACTTCCTCTTCCTTTCCTCCAGCTTTTATTGATAAGTATGCCACCATATGGCATGGAATATCCTTTTAGTCAGTTGAGGTCAGCTGCCCCAGCTGTGTCTCCACCTCAGTTCTGGTCCATCCCCAGCCTAGCTGCACTGTTCAGCAATAGCCAAAACATCCCTGTGTCAACACTGGTTTTGTCACAGATAACAAAACACACCATGCAAGCTACTGTGATGAAAATTAACTCCATCCCAGCCAAAAGCAGCCAAAAGTGGTTGGTGGATTTTTTTTTTTTCATTTTTAGAGTTTGTGTGAAGTTTCACCATTTTTCTTCCTGTCATGTAAAGAAAAAATAAAATTTGAAGCACTTGGTGCAACTGTATACTAAGTAGGGAGGACAGACAAGGGAGAGCAGAAAGAAGTGTTGACTTTCATGAAGTTCCTTGGCAGCTGTGTTGATTATTGAATATCCATTTTAGCAGACGTGTAGCAACTAGAGGTGCCAATGAGCGGTTTGAACAGAGACAAGCATCATTAGACATTGTTCTCTCAAAGGTTTTGGCTAGGTCACTGGCCTAACTGTGAATTTGGGTCAAGGACCTGAATGAGTAGGGTAGCCTCATTTATCATCAGCCAAGGTTGAGATAATAGTCATCAGTCCATTTGACTCTAGCTGAGAAGTGAACAACTTATTTTGTTTTAGTAATGATTTGAGAGACTCATCAATAAAGCCACCAATACTTTTTCAGTGCAGTAATCTGTCCATGTCTCAGTGGCCAGCATGATTTCTTGGCAGCAAAGGAGAGCTGAGTGGGCAAGCTGTTAGGTTTCCTTTCATTTCCTCTAATTTCCTTCATATGGAGACACCTTGGCATCCCAGGAATAATTTAACAAGGTCATCTAAGATGCAGTTCTTTTATACTGCAACTCAGTCCTAACTTGTGGCATTAAAATAGTTGAAACCTACCTAAGGTATGCATACTCTCTGGGTTTACGCAGAAATTGCTCCTAGAATAATGATGTTGATTATATTATTCTTGCTTGTTTTGTTTGATTATGAACTTAAATGTCTTCCTTCAAAATATTCCCAGTTTGTGTTGACAGAGGCAAGAATTTATCTAGGTCACATCAGCAGGACATGGTGTTTTGCTAATATAGTTGTGAAACTTCCAAACCAGGTAACTTTTGGCTAGCTTGGAGGTCAGGCAGAGCAAATCTGTGTTTCTTTGCATGTAATTTGCTGTTACAGCCTGACTGCATCCATGCTGAGCTGTAACTGTAGACAGAGAAACACTTGGGTTGATTTGAACTAATTGAGTTGATCAAGTGTTGCCGATTAGTTCAATTTGCGCAAAGTCCCACTTGTCTTTACTTGGAACAACAGCAGTGCTAGCAAATGAATTACCACATCATAGCTCTTCTTACATATAGACAAGAGGGATGCATCATTTCTCTACTGGCAAACTCACTGAGAGGCTTTTGAAAAAATCTGGTCATTTTCAAAATAGGACTGAGCTGTAAGAGTTTTTTTTTACCTCCTGCATAAAGTTTTCTGTAAGCTACTGGTGCTCCAGAGGTAGAATTTAAACAGCAGTGGCTGAGTAGCCATTGTACACTATATTGGTGTGCTTGACAGGTGTTTGTATTTCAATCTATGCTACTTCTATATTTTTTTTCTGTATTATTTCTACATTTATGTATTTCTTCATTCATGGCCCCACCTGCCACTCTCTGAAGATACCAGTAAAAATATCTTCATACGGCAGTATGATTTTTAATCTTTTCAACTATAAGGAAGCAAAAAGCACTTCAGGGATGCTAATGAGATAAGCTGTATGACACCTCAAAGAACAGAAATAGTGTACTTATATTCCTGCCTTACAGATGGGGAATCTGAGATAGAAAATGGTTAAGTGTTTTGCTTTAAGATAGAAAATGGTTAAGTGTTTTGCTTTAAGTTATGCAGGAAAGTGAAGTTAGAGATAAGAATTCAAAGAAGCTAGATAGTACACTGTGTCCTGAGTAGATGGCCTTCAGCCACTAGATTGTCTCCCCTCTGAGACTGCCTTGTTCTTATGTCTGTCATAATATATGGCAGAACTCTTGTAAAAGGTTAATCTTTCTGATGTAGCTCTAGACACCAGTACAAAATACTACTTGTTGGTTTAGCACTGGAGAAAGAGGGGTCTTCTGAACCAACATCACAAATGACTGTAAATGCCAGAGAAATTTTCTTCTGGATTTCTTGCTTGTTAGGTGTCTCATAAATAGTTCTCTATCTGCTCAAACCAAGACACTTATTCATGATGGAAAGTACTTACTTTTATTGATCTATATTTTACCATTTAGTGGGACTTTGGAGGGGAACAGAACTTGTACATGGGAGTAAATGCTGCCTTTATGGAGACCAGCCCCTTTTCCTGGTGAAAAGGTGAAATCTTTAAGGGGGAGCTCTTAAACTCATCTTAAAGACAATGAACTGAAATTTTACATTTGTCCTGCAAAAATCGTTTTCAGTAAAAATAGTTTGTGGGAAAAACAGAAACTCCGCTCCTTTGTCTCTGAATGCTTCTACCAAAAATAGAAATGTTTTGAAGTCTCATGAGAGCTGACATTTGGTTGTTTCACGTCTCCCTTCTGCTAACTGCATTTCCCATGTTGCAAAATATTTAAACACCTTGTGCATTGTGGGAGAACTAGTCTGTGTATTTTAATTTTGGGGATAAATATATTGGTTCTTCTCCAGTTATATACCCACAAAAAAGGGATGAAATTGCCCAGAATATTATTTCTTCTTTGTTTATTGCTGCTCTTTCTCTATCTTTATCCCTCAAAAGTTCTACTTCTGCATTTATGAGTAGTGCACTTCTTTAATATTTCTTCAAGGTCATTGCATGTGGAAAACATTTTTCTTCTTACTTTCTCTCACTGTTTATGCTCGACAGCATTCAGTGCGTGGACAGCGATGCTATTTCCCCTTTTCCAGTAAGCCCCTCTGCACTTTTTCTTTGTAATGTGTTTGTTATGTAGTGGCATGGAAGGTGGAAATGTTTAGAAAATCCAGAAAACTGTGATTTTGAAAATGAGGGAAAGACCCAAGGGCAAATGTAATACATAAACCCACCTCTAAATCTTCTTTTGAAAAACAAACCAAGAAAGGAAAAAATGCCCAATGAACCTGTGTTTGACTAAATTACACATTATCTCCTGGCCTTTTTAAGCAAACAAAAACTCCCTCTGAAAGGGACTTTGCTTTGAATGTCTATCCAAAGATGTGCTTTCTTCCCATGACGTAGTACTTTGCTGGTGGGGTGAAACACACTGCATGTGCAAAAGACTTTAAGTGCATAGGGTTTGTGTAGTGCTTTCTGTCTGTGACAGCAGTGTATTTCTGGGCACCCTTTGTGGGAACTACTGTATTACCTTCTTGTGCTGTGTATACCCCATTCACAGAGCTGTTCCTGACAAAAGGAAAAAAGGGTCATTTTTTTTTGTTTATAAAGTAAACACTAATTATTATGGACAATGTTTATTATGAAATAACCACAAAATATTTCATTTAAGTTGGATCTTTTTATGCCTTGGAGGCAATCTCTCTGCAGAAGTTTTTGTAAGGTGGAAGAAATGTGTTCCTGCAAAGGCTGTAACAGCACAGAACTGCTCTGGTCTGGTGGGAGCACTGTCTGGTGTATCACTGTCCCTCGTCAATACTCTATTATTGTGTGTTAAGTGGTTTGCAGCAGTGTCCTGTGCACAGGGTGTTAGAAGGAATTGTGTCTAATTTCCTAAGCAGTAATGGTATAAACAGTATGCATTTTTTATTATTAAAAAACCCAACAAACTGTTGCCTCCACTGAGTTAATGTTTCTTTTATATACAGTTAGTACCCAGGAGACTGACTCATAAATCAATGCAAAATTAAATGGAAAATGCAAGGTTTTGGAAAAGTAGAATTTATTACAGACCCAGAGTTTTTGACTCTGCCTGCAAACAAAGTACAACTCGCTTAATAGTATTTTTATTTGACTTTAGTATTCTTTGTTGATTTTGGTCGATTAGGAAGAAGTCCAAACCAACCCCCCACGAATCACTAGCAAATAAGAGCATACAAATGGAAAATAAAATGTATGTCTTTTATGATGGGTGTTTTCTGCTCCTTTGAACGTGCCATCAATTTCTATTTCGATGTTCCATACAAGCGCCATTTTAATAGGGTTTTTTATACTCTATAGTAGGATCTTTGTTTATGGAAGTACTGTGTATTGCTTTGAAATTTGTATTTGTAAAGTTTTTTTGCCACTCCTTCACAGTATACACATACAAATGTAACAATTTGTGCTCTTTTTGATCTGTATTAAAGTTAAAATATTAGTGTCAGCAGGGTTGTTTTGGGTTTTTTTTTATCAAGGGCCCAGGTAGGGGAGTCCTAATTTTCAAAACTGTTTCAAAAATGTTAGTGTCAGCAGGGTTGTTTGGGGTTTTTTTTTATCAAGGGCCCAGGTAGGGGAGTCCTAATTTTCAAAACCTCACATTTTCTGAAACCAGATCTTCAGTGAGGTTAAGTATTGGTGTATGTTTGGTTTTTGTTTGTGTCTTCTTTTTTCCTATCCCTCCTCACCCCTATCCTGCCCAAGTCCATTCAATATTGCAGTTGGAAGTGGAGAGGAACTTGATAGTTACTCACCATTTTCGGTTTTATTACAAGTCATGGTTTAGTTCTAGGTGAATATAACCTAAATTGTGGATTTACAGTGAAAAATCACTCCAGTGTTTGCAAAATGGAGATAATATACGCTGGTAACTTACAGGTAGAATAACAAAATATGGGTTTAAAGTACAATTTTTGAACTAAGTAACTGTCATTTGGAATGTGCCCTTAGTGAGCTGGTGTAAATCACACCTTCACATTTCAGAGCAGTAATTTCACTTGAAAAGATGTGTGAGTCTGCAAGACAAATGATGCTAAGCTGCTGAGCTTTATGGGAGTTTGTTCTTCTTGTTTTACAAGTGGGATGAACGGTTCAATCCAGCCTTCATGCTTTAGTAGCAAAAGCAAATAGAAAAAAAGGCTAAATATATATGGGAATCAAGGGCTTTGTGGCACCGCAAGGAAACGCCAGTAATGGCTGTAGAAATGTCACAAATCAAACTTACAAAACAAAGCTTGATCTTAGCTCAAGATATCTTAAGTTGACATGCTTTTCCCAGAAGAATACAGGGAAGCCACTATTAAAAGGATACCTTCAATCACTTGTACCTTAGGGCAAAAAAAATTAGTCCATTGAAAACCTGGGCCCATTTTCTAATGAGTTCCTGGGGGCTAATCCTAAAGCCAGCACAGATGAAAATGTGTCATCTTAGAGAAGGTTTCACAGGAGGACTGTCTGTGTGCAGCATCAGGATCTCTGAAGACTTCTTGGGAGAGGTTTCCTTGGCTCCAGATGTATTACTTGGTGATTCAGGACTGCAGTTACTTGCAAAGAGTTGGTATTTTAATCACCTCTTCCCAATACAGCTTCTTGATCTTAAAACAAATGCACACACCCCCACACACCCCCACACCCAAGGGGAAAAAAAACCAAACACACAAAGCAATAACAACAAAACAAACAAAAAACCCCAGAAACCCCAAAACAACAACAACAAAAACCCAAACCACAACAAAACCCCATACCAAACAAAAAGCACCACCCCTGAAAACTCTGCAGAGCTATGGGTAAATGTTCTGTTTTAAAGCTGCACACGCACACACCAAAAACCCTAACAAAACAAAACCAACCAACCAAACAAAACCAAAACCCAGCAAGAACAACACATACAAGAAGTGGTGTCAGCTTATTGAATTTGGCAGTCAGTTAGCTGTGTGCTGAGAACTAGAAACAGACCTCCTGACAGATTTGCAGGACTGGAAGAACAGTGGATTGTACAATACTACTTCCTTTTTATTTTTTTCTCTTATGGCTTCTTTTGAGTAGAAGTCAGAAGATACTGGCTGCAGTATAAGTATTATAGTAGAAGGTTATATTGAATGTAATGTGCTTTTGAGTTTGTCAGAATGGGGTCTCTGTGTGTTAGGTTATATCACTTGAGCATTAGTTTGGGAGTATGTGGTAGTTTCAGACTATGCCTTTAAAATTTTCCACAGATCTCGAGCAGAAAGTGGTAGAATGTAAATAAATCACTATTGGGCGTAAAAAGGAAAATCATGATAAGTTCTAAACCATCCCATTGGACACACTATCAATAAAGTGGGGTTGTATATACTTTTGCTCTCTTTCGGCTTCCTTACTCTGGGAGGTTTCTGGCTGGCTTTACTAAGCTTGGCTGTGTTCTTTGATGTGGCTAAGTACTAAAAACCAATTCTCTGAACTTTCTCTTCTCTCTTTGTGTCCACGCGGGTAAGGAGGGGAGCAGGGAAGGGCAAGCGATTAGCTCCTCTATTTTTTGGCAAGGGAGGTTCTTGCGATGTTTATAATTTGTAAATACTATATATTTTATATATATTTGTAGCATTTCATTGTAGATTGTGGGTTTGGTTGCAAATGCAGCTTCATTTGTTTCCAGTTGGGCTGGTCTGCCAATTTAATGTTGGGGGGAATTTTCAACCCACCACAGCGTACTGCACAATCTTTCCTGAAGAGTAGGGAGTGACACAGGGTTCTCTTGGAAAGACTGCCTTAAGCAGTCATTGACTTTCTGATATCACAGTGAGACTCCAGAGAAATCTCCAGAAAGGTATCAAAGTAGTAGTGATTTCTAGAAATTCTAAAGGAAGCTTGGTTTGGGTAATGTACTCCAGAGTGACTTTATGTCATCAGCTGCTCTTTATTCTACCGAAAGGAAGAAATTCTAGTCAGATGTGTACATCAGCTGGAATGTGTGTGTTTACTGTGGCCCACAGGACAGTTCATAATTCTGCATGTTGTTCAGTTAATCCCTATACCCAATACTCTAATACTTGACCAGCTTGAGCGAACAGAAGAGGATATGGAGCAGGGTCTACAAGGCAGAGGCTGAGATGCTGAAGGTGGATACCCAGAAGGCAAATCATGTGCCTGTGAGGACATTGCTCACTTGATTGCACAATATGTTAACTACATCTGGATTTAGCATAATCACCCTTGACTAATATGAAGAGAAGGGAGTTATGTGCTGAATAAATAAATTACTTAATTACATGTTATCAGAAAAGAACAGATGGTCAGTTTAGTGTGTTCTCTGACTGCTTATGTTTTCAAGAGAGGATAGATCCACACTGATTCTTGTACAGATTTCCCATCTGTGCGTAAATCAAATGACTTTTTACTGTTATATTTGAGGTGTGCCTTGCCAATGCCCATTTTAGGTGACTGAAGAGTCTCAATGCCATCATGAACTAACATTTCATGATGCTTTCTGCTTTCCTCATATAGTGATTGTGTATTTATTGCAGTGCTACTTATTCTTATCTGTTAGAAATTGCTCAAGATTCCACACCAGAGGAGCCGCATGCCTGCATACCTTGTCATATGGATATTGTACTGTGTAACATTTTGCCATATTTGTGGACAAAGCATAATTTGCAGTTGAGGTTCCAGTGAAAATCAATTTTTATTCTTTGAAATTGTGCTCTAATCTCCTGCTGGCTCCTGAGAAATGTGTTCCTTGAGAGCTTTCTCAGATCCAGAGTTCAGTGCCTGCAGCACTTGTATCAGCTGGCCTGGAGTACTGTTGCTGCAGCACTTTATCTAGCATGGGTTAAAATTCTGGTTAGAGGTGGACTGTTACTTGTGAAAAGTGACATTAGGATGTGAGCTGGGTACTTATTTTTACTTTATTTCCACCCCCCAGAACTGAAATACATTCTACTTCAGTTTTTAGGTGGAAGATTTCTACAAGTTTGGTTCTTTGTAGCCCCTCTTCTTTGTATAGCTCTCCTGTAGTCTGATTTTGGTGTGGTAGAATTGGGTGCATGTCTGATTTTCATTACACTTTTCATTCTTCCCACCTTTTTTGTCTCATGAGAAATTATATGGGAAAATGAAGTGTAGGATTGGTTTAGCTTTCATTAATGATTGTTGCCTAAATGAAGAGGAATAAACCAGGGTTTACCCTTTGTACTCTTGTATTAATTATGAGACATAAACAGCAGAAGGGTAGAAAGAGGCTTGTCCCTGTCTTCTCAAATAGTGATAAATACTTCTCTTACTGATTTTCTCTTGAAGGTAGCATGTTTAATACTTCTCTGCTTGTTTGTGTACATCAAAATAATACACAGTAGGAAAAAACAAAGCCTGAGCATTGTTAGTAAGGCATGTTCAAGTTCTGAACTTAAATTAATGATCCATTTTTAGAGACCTCTTGATGTCTTAAATTTTGGGTTTCTTCTCTTAATCCTTTATTTCTGTGCCTAATCTTTGTTTTTTAATCCTCTTTTTGTGTAGTTTATGGGGTTTTTTATCCTTTTCACTTGGATTTCATTTTAAGCTAAAATCTGATACTGAGGATAAACACTTGAGTATCAGTTTCTGTCATGTAACTGGATTGATGAATCTATATGATGGGACAGGGTCTTTATTGAAATAACATTAAATGTGGTTGCATCAATCACTCTCAGGGAAAGGAAGGTCATGTTAGCTACCATTTGCTGCAAGTATTATTTCAAACTTTATTGTTCACTAATTTTATTCTTTATGTAAATCCCGACAATTCCTAAAGTGGAGTTTGCTTAAAGTTTTTATTGTAAGATGGAGTATAATTCTGGACTGTATCCAAATGAGTGGGGAGGAATCCTGTTGTGCTGGGCTTTTTTTTTTGTTCCTAAATCTTCTGTAAAACTGGCAGCTTTCAGTCTCCTCACTAGCAAAATAACCAAACTAAAGAAAAACCCCACACCACCCAGGCTGCAACATTGTCTCACAAGATGATTTTGAAAAGTGAAAGACAGATCAGTTGTCTATATTTTAATGGGAATGTGTTGGAAGGAACCCCACTGAAGAGCTAATGCCCCTGTGAATCTACAAGGACCTAAAGTGCCTGAACAATTCAGTGGAAGACGTCAAACTCTTATCAAAAATACCACTGTGATTTTTCTCTCCCCTTGCCTGTGTTTTCAAGGAGCCTTCATGGGGGTAGAAGAGTACAGAGATGCTGAAAATATGGTTGTAAAGCACTCACAGTACTGAACTCTTCCAGGACTCTCTGAAACTTTTTTTTTTTTTTAATAAATTCAGTTTTGCCTAAAAATCAGCATACAATTTGAATGAAATTGAATCTGTTTCAGGGCTCAAGCAGCGTGTCTTCCATCTGAGGCAAAATGGAGATGAATTTCAATTAGATATTCCCATTATAATCTATCTCCACCTGTAGTTTTCATCAAAATTGCTGGGAAGTGTGATACAGTGTATGATCAGGATTTGCCCACCAGCAGCAGTGTGCCCATTATCTTAGTTTAAAAAAAAATAAAAAGTGCAAAAGTGCTTGATGCCTCTGTGTGTATGTGCTTATATCAGCTTCTCACCATCAGTGGCTTCATTGCGACTGGTGGTTTGTACGGGCTTTGAAAATAGAACTGTGTGTATGTGGTTTGTGTATGTAATACATGTAATGATTTGTATCCTTTCCATCTTCATAATGATACAGATTGCTAATTAGATTGATAAAGTAAGATATCATTGGAATGGGCTGCCCAGGGAGGTGGTGGAGTCACCGTCTCTGGAGGGGTTCAAGAGGGGATTGGATGGGGCACTTGGTGCCATGGTCTAGTCATGAGATCTGTGGTGACGGGTTGGACTTGATGGTCTTTGAGGTCTCTTCCAACCTTGGTGATACTGTGATACTGTGATATTGTGCTGTTGGCAGAGAAATCACTAGTTACTTTAAAATGTTTGTTTTGTAGTTGTATTTTTGCTCTGAACCTGATTTTTATGGAAAGTTTTCATGTGTCAGCCCATAAGGTGAATCCTAGAGTGTTAGTTTTAATTCAGGCTTATGGTCCACTTACGGTGTGTCTGTCAGCATCATCCCCCTGCCAGTTTTCTGAAGCTCTTCTGCCTTACCATAGCTGTTACCATATAAGGATGCTGTGATGCCCTGAAATTTAGTCTCCCTGTAGCCACTTAATATACACCATTTCTTTGTTGGTGGATATCTACTCCACACAGGTGATATTAAAATAATTTACATGTCTATCCTTTCTCATTGGCCTTCTACTAAGAGGATTTTAAAGATGTATCATGCACACATAGATAGTTATTTTTCCTTAAAAAGCAATAACTCAAATTTGTGTTTCAGGTGATACCAACTTCAAAGCTATGTTAAAATAGCTTGGTCAGTTGGGTTCCTAAGATGACAGTTTTATTAATTGGCTTCATAACAGTAAAATGATGTTTGAAAACTTTCATTAGTACTTGGAATGCTTGCTTGTCTGCGTGTCATTTTCCTGAGAACATTATTAGAGGTGTAGCTTACTGCCCTGACCTTGCCAAGCTGTTTAAGAACTGTTTAAGTGTAGTGTAGTAATACTCTTCATCTGCTGCAGCATTTTGTTTGGAGGATTTCAAATGTGTGATTTCTTTTTTATTACATGTGACATAGCACTTGCAGAAGGGTGAAGTGAATTGTTGAGAACTGCAGTGCTGTTGCATGTGCTTGGTGTATTCAGATGTACTGATAAGACACAAAGGTGAACATAGCTGTGATTCAGTGCTGAGGAGAGTGAAATGTTGTGTTGAACATTATTTGTGTAATGGGAGATATTTTGATTAGGTTAACAAAGTCTTCCCTGTTCAGAGAGACTTGACAGGGCTCTTTGGTGATTTCTGTTTAGAGGCATGGGGAGTATTAAGTGGAAGATGCAAACTGTTGTACTTAAGAGAGACTATGGATGCCTTTGGAGTGCCAAATGCAATCTGTCTGAGGCAGAATCAAATTGCTAATACATGAGTAGGTGCTTGGCTTTCAATGTGGTTTCGGTTTTATGTGCCTTACATCTGAGAAAATGGAGTTGGCCCTCTCTGCTGTGGAACAAGTTGGCATCTGCTAATTTAAATAATCTTAGAATAGAATATAATAGAATAGAATAAACCAGGTTGGAAGAGACCCTCAAGATCATCATGTCCAACCCATCAACCAATCCAACACCACCTAAACAACTAACCCATGGCACCAAGCACCCCATCAAGCCTCCTCCTGAAAACCTCCAATGACGGTGACTCCACCACCTCCCCAGGCAGCCCATTCCAATGGGCAATCACTCTCTCTGTATAGAACTTTTTCCTAACATCCAACCTAAACCTCCCCTGGTGCAGCCTGAGACTGTGTCCTCTTGTTCTGGTACTGGCTGCCTGGGAGAAGAGACCATCATCTGTCTGTCTACAACCTCCCTTCAGGTAGTTGTAGAGAGTGATAGTTTCATTGTGGATCTCAAGGAAAATGTACATGCTTATATATGATACTGCAGGGTGAGTAATGTTTTTTTTCTGTGCTGCCACTGCTAGAAGACCAATCTTTCTTTTCAGCTGTCCTTACTCTGATAAATGCAGCAGCCCCACTGATGGGTCACTCCACCAAAAGTCAGTCTTATCTAGAGGAGGTGCATGTTGCAGGTTGGAGCTGACTCTGGAGTTCTTATGTATCATAGCTTCACCAGCTGCTGACACATGCTGATAATAGACTTCTTGTTAAGCAGCAACTTTGATAGGAAATCAGGTGAGCTTAGGTAAGTGTGTCTATCTTATGCTGCAATGAATAAAACTCACTTGCGGGTGAAATAAGGAGAAATCATATTTCAGTATGTGTACAATGAGCTTTTAAAGATGGGAGAAACCTTGGTGTCAACAACCAAGAAAGCAGGAGCAGATAAGGCAGGCATTCCTCTGAACTCTGCCATCTATAATATAAATGTTAGAATTGCCATGCTATTCCTGCCTCAAGGAAGAAAATGACAGTGATGTGTCTTCATTGAGACGACCCTTGCAGAAAAAACCCAGCTCAAAACAAAAAAAATCCCTATCAATACTGAGGAAAGATGGCATGAAATCAAAGGTCCTCAGACAGTACTAGTGGCATCTAGTAACAGCTTTCAGCCTGCCTTACAAGCTAAATGTTTTGTGAGAAACAGTGTATAGCACAGTTGACTGACTGAAGAGGAAAACAAAAGCATTGCTGCAGAAGCAATGAGCAGCAAGATTTCACTGAGGCCAAAAGCTTAGCAGGATTCCAAGAAATGCTGTCTGGATAAGATCATCTGGAGCTAGAGTATATATTGAAAGAGCTGAATGGAATTTTAGAAGGAATAGGAATTGTGTCATTATGTCAAACTTCATTAGAGTTTAGGAAGAACCTTGGTATCTTGACTGCAGAATTCTTTTTTACACTGGTGCTGCTGGCTTGTGATCGGACGAAAACATGAGAATACGACAACTGACTTATTTAACTGGATATATCAACTTCCATTCATAACAATGGATTGTCATGTTAGGCTTTAGTGTGTCATACAGACATGTGCATGCTTTCTTTTCCTATGGTAGGTCAGGACAGTAACAAAGACATCCAAAGAAACAAGAATATTGGTCCCTTCACTGTATCTATGAATGTGCATTGCATGCGAGCATTCTGAAGTACATGCCCTTAAACAAGGAGAGGAGACTTGAACCTGGTGGCAGAAACTAACAGGAAAGAAAGTAGGAAAATACTGATAACACAATGTAAATCGAGGGGTTTGTAGTGGCTATATCATAAACACTAAGAATACTTGAGTACATATCGGATTAGACCAAAGTGTTCAAGGTTAAAAGACAGCTCTTGGATTATTTCAAATGATCTAGTAGCCCTTAACATGAATCTTATGTTGAACAGATTCAGTGTCTCGTGTTTGGTGCCAACATTGTGGTGGGGTTTTTTATTATTTCTTTCTTTTTTGTTCTTGTTTAGGTCGAGAGGGCTGTACTGTACCTCCATTTCCTAAAGAGCTTACTATACTGTGTTCACAGAATGTGAACTGCTCTGCCTGGGGGGAAGTACAAAGCACCTAAAAAATAAAGCCCAAAGAGTAGGTTCAGTTGGATGATTGTGAATTGGCACATCTTCTGTCTTTCTAGGGTTGCCAAAATGGAAAATCTCACAGTTGCTGGTACAGGAAAGTTAGAGGACAAGTGTTTTGGCATTTTCTTTTATTTTCCAAAGCTTCCACTGGAAATTCTTGTGCTGCTCTCAAGCACTTTGGAAATACCTTTAGTGAAGAAAAAAACTATCCTTAGAATACATAGAATACATAGAACAAACCAGGTTGGAAGAGACCTTCAAGATCATCACGTCCAACCCATCAACCAATCCAACCCACCTAAACAACTAACCCATGGCACCAAGCACCCCATCAAGTCTTCTCCTCAAAACCTCCAATGACCGTGACTCCACCACCTCCCCCAGCAGCCCATTCCAATGGGCAATCACTCTCTCTGTATAGAACTTTTTCCTAACATCCAACCTAAACCTCCTCTGATGCAGCCTGAGACTGTGTCCTCTTGTTCTGGCACTGGCTGCCTGGGAGAAGAGACCAACATCCATCTGTCTACAACCTCCCTTCAGGTAGTTGTAGAGAGTAATAAGGTCACCCCTGAGTCTCCTCCAGGCTAAGCAACCCCAGCTCCCTCCTGTTGTAATGAATACAACTCTTCAGTGCTTTTTAGCAGCCAAGGAAAAATGTCAATTAGTAATTATGAGCTTTTATCATCCATAATTAACCAAAGTGTATTGGAATTAAGTACAGTGCCATTGAAATGTTAGCAACCATTTTTTTCTTTCACTTTCTTCCTTTTAATTTTGTTTCTGACAAGATGAAAACAAATGATGTAGAGGAAAAATATCTTTTCTTTTGTTTTCATGATGGTGAGATAAAAAAGTGTTGCATTGGAGTCATTTCAGCAATCAAAATTTTTATGCCTGGATTCTGACATTCCAGATTCTGGAATGAAACAGGTTTTTATGAAAAAAATATATCTCTTTGTCTACAGCCTTCTCAAGCTGTTTTCCAGTTCTCCTGTTACTACTCAGTGTGTTTGCATGCAGTAAAAGAAAACAAAGACTGACTTTTTATTTTTTCCTTCAGTTCAGAAAGGCTGTTTCTTGGTGCCTTCTGTCTCCCATAGCAAACACAGGTCTATTTAGAGATTCATTATGGGTCCTGGCTCTATATTGCCTGTTCCCATCCCTCAGTTGTTTTCCAATCCTTTAACCTCAGCTATTCAGAAAAGCTTATTTTAGTTTGTTGCTCTTCTGAAGTAAGGAGTTTATTTAAACTGGCCAGCTCCAACAGTTAATACAGCATCTCTGAAACTGCCAGTGAGCCTAAATTAGGTTGTCAGAGTCAACATACCAATGTAGTGAGCCTATTAAAATCTTAATAACTTTTAAAATTGGACTCTGGGTAACAAAACATTGTCCTTGTGCATTAGATTTTCAGTAGATAAATCCATTAAGCTATGTCTTATCACCTTCCTTCTCTCTCTGGTGAAGACTACCCAAATACAAAATTTTAGAAATCCAGTGATTACCTCTAATACTGCAACATCATAAATCAGCTATCATTGGACTATGTTCAGCTCATTCAAATAAATTCTGCTCTGTTAGGAAAAATTCTGATTTTCTCTGGGTCATCTTCCTGATGGTGTTTGGATTTCTGTGCCTGAGAGGAAGGTAATCTGTTTTAATGAGGTAAAAGTCAGGGGAAGATAGCTATAGAGCTTGTTTGTTGCCTTTTACTTCTGATCCCATAGTCTGTCCAGATCTTAGTAAAGGAGCTGTCAATTACATTTAAAATCAGACTTCTGTTGTCTCAACTTCAGTTCTGTGCAAGAGGATGTACTTTGACTCCAGAAAGCTATATTACTTTCTTCTCCCTCCTTCTCTCCCTCCAATAAAATAACAGATAGCTGGCAGGTGGCAATATCTGTAATACATTGCTATAAATTGGAATTCCCCCCCCTTTGGTTCACTCAGAATGGGAAGGAAAATTCTCCTTTTGCCATGATTCTCATGTATCATTTAAGTTCTCCATTAATAGATGCGAGTGGGAGGTCAGATTTGAACTTTTTAATGGGAACAAAGTTGTAGCCCTAATTATGGAGGAAATTGTAGCTTACTCATAATAAGAAACTCAAATTTGAATGTTAAGTTTGACTGGCAGAAAAACATCTGTCATCATTATTACTATGTATGAGGCCAAATCCATTTGCAGACAAGTACCGAGTGATTAGACATTGCTAAGAGAAGTAAAAGGACTGTTATGAGAAATTCCTTGTAATTCTGTTCTTTCAAGAGGATAATTAGTGGCCTATGGGCTATTTCAGCCAGTTGTAATGCTCTCTGAAAGGAAGCTAAATAAAACTAAGCTGGTCATATATGGCGGCGGTGACTGAAATGCTCCCTTCAGCTCTGCTCTTCTGTAGTCTGCATTCTGTATCTCCATGCCATGTTGTTATGAGCAAAGAATTCAGGGGGTTTTCTGCATAGTAATAACTAAAGGAGATACAAAAGGTAAGGATATATATATAGGTGATGTAATACAAAAGTGTAGTTCTTGATAGTAAACATCTTAGAATACAGTATCACAGTATCACAGTATAACTAAGGTTGGAAGAGACCCCAAGGATCATCAAGTCCAACCTGTCTCGGTAGACCCCACGACTGGACCATGGCACCAAGTGCCACATCCAACTTCCAGGAACGGTGACTCCACCACCTCCCTGGGCAGCACATTCCAATGACGAATGACTCGCTCAGTGAAGAACTTTCTCCTCACTTTGAGTCTAAACCTCCCCTGGCACAGCTTGAGACTGTGTCCCCTTGTTCTGGTGCTGGTTGCCTGGGAGAAGAGACCAACCCCTTCCTGGCTACAACCACCTTTCAGGTAGTTGTAGAGGGCGATGAGGTCACCCCTGATCCTTCTCCAGGCTAAACAATCCCAGCTCCCTCAGCCTCTCCTCATAGGGCTGTGCTCAAGGCCTCTCCCCAGCCTCGTTGCCCTTCTCTGGACACATTCAAGTGTCTCGATGTTCTTCTTAAACTGAGGGCCAGAACTGGACACAGTACTCAAGGTGTGGCCTAACCAATGCAGAGTACAGGGGCACAATGACCTCCCTGCTCCTGCTGGCCACACTATTCCTAATGCAGGCCAGGATGCCATTGGCCCTCTTGGCCACCTGGGCACACTGCTGGCTCATGTTTAGGCAGGTGTCAATCAACACCCCCAGGTTCCTCTCTGTTTGGGAGCTCTCCACCACTCTGACCCCAGCCTGTAGCTCTGCATAGGGTTGCTGTGGCCAAAGTGCAGCACTCAGCGCTTGGACTTGTTGAATGCCATCCCATTGGCCTCTGCCCATCTGTCCAGTCGGTCGAGGTCCCTCTGCAGAGCCTTTCTACCCTCTAACTTACCAACATCTGTTCCTAACTTGGTGTCATCTGCAAACTTGCTGATGACTGACTCAACCCTCTCATCCAGATCATCAGTGAAGATACTAAAGAGGATGGGGCCCAGCACTGATCCCTGGGGGACGCCACTGGTGACTTGCCACCAGCTGGCTGTGGCACCATTCACCACCACTCTCTGGGCTCAGCCCTCCAGCCAGTTCCTAATCCAGCACAGAGTGTTGCTGTCCAAACCACAAGCTGACAGCTTAGCCAGCAGTTTACTGTGGGGGACGGTGTCAAAGGCCTTGCTGAAGTCCAGGTCGACCACATCCACAGGCCTCCCCACACCTACCAGATGGGTCCCCTGATCATAGAAGGAGATCAGGTTGGAGAGGCAGGACCTACCCTTTATAAATCCATGTTGGCTGGACCTGAGCCCTTGGCCATCCTTCAGGTGTGCAGTTATTGCTGCCAGGATAATCTGTTCCATCACTTTCCCTGGCACTGAGGTCAGGCTGACTGGCCTGGAGTTTCCAGGTTCCTCCATCCGTCCCTTGTTGTGGTTGGGGACCACACTGGCCAGTTTCCAGTCATCTGGGACCTCTCCAATGAGCCAGGACTGTAGGAAAATGATGGAGAGCGGCTTGGCCAGCTCATCTGCCAGCTCTCTCAGCACCCTAGGATGGATCCCATGCGGTCCCATGGACTTGTGAGTGTAATACAGTGGTCAATTCCTCTGTGGTGGTGTCAGAATGTGTAGTCTGAACTTTGAAGAGAGCCATACAATGAGAAGTGAGGAACGTAGCAGGTAGACAAAAGTACAGTTGCAAAAATGAAGCTGAAAATGCTGTTAAACTCCCTGAGCTGTTTTCAGTATTTTTTTTCATCCTCAGTGCAAAAGGGTGAACTTGGGGTTTCTTGTGTAAAAACCAGTTTTATCTGCTAAGCAATCCAAATGCCAGCACTTTGATATCATTAAAGCCTAATTATCAAGAAATCTGCACCAGAGGATATTAATGACACTGTATTTTGATATTTAGACAAAGCTTTCTATTAGAAGCTCAAGTAAAAGAGGAAGTGATAAAGACAGTTCTGTCGTCTGTGGTAGCTTATCTGTGGATTTTCTCTTTACATGGTTAATAATTCCCTCTGCAATTTAGGTTTCAACCAACAAAGAAGATCTGACTTCAGATAATTATTGTTTTAAGAAAGAAGTTGGTGCTTTAGTCTGCTATTCATCCATATCCACTTATCCCAGGAAAACACTCATTTATGAGAAAATTCAGAATGAAGCACAATGTGCAACTTCTCATTTACAATAAATTGTTAGGTAGTATATCTTTATCCTCAAACACTTGCCTACCAGTGGTCAGATCTGTGAGGAGATGAGTGCTGTTGTAAAAATTGTGTAAGCTTCCACTTCTCCAAGGAACCACAGCTGTTGTTAGACGTTTGTAAAAGGATTGTATACCACCCTCATTGGACACTAGGATATTTTTGTGGATTTTCCCCTCATTGTTCCTCAGAGGAAATCAGCTAGTGTATCTGTGTCTGCAGACTACACAGCCCTCTTACCTTTGCTAATTTTGACGTTTGCAATTAGTAGGAAGTGTGGCTCCTTAGACTGGGACCTTGTTGTGGTTCCTACTAAAATACTGAAGAAGCTGATCATTTTCTCCCAAACGTTTTGTAATCTAAGCGTATGGCTTTTGTCCGTAGTGAAATCTGACAAATGGCTGGAGATGGTAGAGACAGGGAAGTGATCATGTAATGGACCTCTGCATAGCTGCAAATCTTCATTCTCTAGCTTTTAGGAAGTTTTGAGTTTGAGCAGAGGAGGCTGTTTGATCTGGAACAGAAAGTGAAGATGGTGCCCCAGACACAAGTCTTAGTGAAGGCTGGGTTTTAGCATGAGAGAATAAAATGAGGTATGTGAAATCTCACAAAAAGTAATCTATGTAACTTTGTGAAACACAGGCTATAAGTATTGCACATCACTTAAAAACCAAAACAAACAAAAGCAAAACCCCCAAACCACACAACCCCCCCCTTACTAGAGGATCTCCCAGCAGCTTGCAAATATCCATTAATTACATCTCAGTGGGGAAAGATACAAAGGTCATTTTACTTGTTTTCAAATTGGAAATCAGTTGCTCTTAATGTGGAGATCAGTGTTGATACCATCTGTTAGAAGAAGGAAAGAAAGTAGAGCTTATGGACAAAGCATTAATTTGCAGCTGGGACACTCACATACAGAAGGGAACCACCTGACCTTGTATTAAAATAACAAAATAAAATATATTAAAAAAAAGAATCTTAGGAGACATTTAGTGGTTTTGTGTAGTAAAAATATGCATAGCTCAGATTTTGCATCATCTGACTTTTGAAGCAAAAATTAAGCTTTGCTATGTGGAAGCCAAAAAAACCTGATTATGCTGGGACATGGTTGTGTTGCTAACAGCCTGTGTAGCTGAAAGGGAGTTGTGTGGCTGCTTGAACCTCTGAGCTTCTGCTGTTCTTAAAATTACTTAAGTGAATTCTCACCCCAGCTTCAGTCTTGGGCTGTGGTGTGTTATAAACCTGCCCATCACTACCATGATGTACAACAAAGATCTACTTCAATAAGGCTCCATTTTTTACTCACTTTTCCAGAACTTGTTTTATTTTTCCCTGTAAATATTGACATAATTTGTAACTTTGTAACTCACCTTTCTTTATGGCTCCAAAGACATCTCCTATTTGTGTCTATTTAAGGATCTGATCATGGTAGTAAATCAGAGTTTTTTTAATTTCAGATTTATGAGGATAGTAATTTCATTTTGGTTTTAGTTACTGTTCCTAGGACAATGGCTCTTCTGTCCTCAATGTATCAGTTACACAAGGCAGAAGGTGAAATTGCCTTTCACTACTTGAAAAACTGGGCCAAAGCAGTCAACAGATGTCTAACATCAAATACTTTGTTCCATGTGAAGGAACAGTTTTGTCAGCTGCCTGGGTAAATAATAGCTTCTGTTGGGTGTTAGCTGTACAAATGCACGATGAAAGCAATCTCTCAATTTCTGCAGAAATAATGCAGTAGTGCACTTGAAATAGCTTTTTTTCTTTTATTGAGAATCACAGCAGAGGAATGGGGGTGAGGGGGTGTCTGTGTGGTTTACTTTTATTATTTATTCATTTATTTATTACTGTTATTCATAGCAGTACTCATCTATTTTTCTGTTCCTCCAGGTTTGATTAGAAGCCTAGGTATTGTGAGAAGGAGTAAGATGAAGTGTATGGTTATTATGACTAACCACAGGGGGAAAAGCATTTCTTGACATGATCTGTGGAGCTACATAGTGTTCTTGGTTTGGGTAGTTGATTTTGGTTTTCTTTTTTGGTTGTTGTTTCTGAGCTGCTAAGAGAAGAGACAATGTGCAAGATATTTTAAAAATGGGGGTGGTACTGGATGCTATAAAGTAGGCAAGTAGAAAGGGTGCTCCTTTTAGAATGCTTCAAGAGATGTAATGGCTCCAGCATGGAGAATTGGGTAACCTTGAATGTTAAAAGTCAAATGGCCTGATAAAAATAAATTGTGTTTGTATCTGGTCATGAAAGTTAGGATACCTTTGTTCACTTCCTGCTCGTTATTGGCATTCATCTGCTTTTTGTCGGCGTAATAGTTTGTACTTCATTCACCTAAGAGTACTCCATGGGAAATTCTACCCCTTATTTGTGCACATGTGTGCACAAAGTTGTATTTCCAATAAATCTGGATTCCTCAGCAAAAGTGAGCTGCTCAGCCATTTAATTTAAACTCATAATATGTCAAGCGTAGCTTCTAGTATGATTGGAAAAATGCACTTAATAAGACCTAAATTCAGCTGCTCACCACTTGGTGCCACTCTAGCTTTGTGATCTGCAGACTCGCCAAAAAAAACAGATTTCTTCCCCAAGGTTTGCCAAGTGCTGTCTGAAATACGACACTCAGAGCAGTCATCTCTCAGAGATGTTGCTCTGAGTCAGAATAGATGGTGGCTGACGGACAGTTTTCTGATACTGCTCAGAAGGAAAAGGAGATGGAGATATCTATGATAAGGATTTAAAACTGAATACATTGATATGAAAGCACTACAGGTTTTTTGTTTTCTAATACTGCTGTCAGTTCAAATCTGAACTGGACTAAATCATTTCAGTGAGTGCTCTGAGACTGTTCTTTTCCTGAAGAGGAAGAGCGACAGACATTGAATGTACTTACAGCTATTTGCACAAAAATACAGAGCTGTGGCATGTGTGGTGGTTACCCTGTTTATTGAAGTATTTCCTGCATTGCACATCTGTCTTCTTAGGCTCTAGGGTCTTGATCTGAGAAGCATGAGGTATAGGTCATGCCTCTACAGGCAACCCCACCATCTTTGATTTGTTTCCCAAGATGCACAGTTTAACCAAAGGCAAATTATTTTTCCTATAGATTGAAATTCTGGTATCTGATGTGTGGCTAACATCCAGCAGGTAGTCGTAAATTCTATGAAAGGTCTGTGAAAGAAATATATGCAGGAGCTGAATAAGATGGCAAAATATGACCCTAATCCAAATATTTTTTAAGAATTTGATGAAAACTTTAGTAGCATTTCCTTTCTGACTTCTAAGAGTTTGACTCTAGGTCTGTGTAGTTTTCTACACTTCTCTGACCCTATCACCAAACAGTCAGACAAAATGTCTGTCATAACTCTAAATCTGGTATAATTTTGCGAGATTTGGGGTATCTGACACCATCCTGTGCTTCCTCTGAGTTTTGTCTTGAGGCAATTTCTATGTGCCAGCACCAGAAATAGTTTTTTCTGCCTTGCCAAGTAGATCCTGTTCTGGTTTTATGTGTGCTCAAGTTGTTTACAAAAACCACACCACACCCTTTCCCACCACACACTCCATACTGCACCACCCCTACAACCCCCCGCCCCCGGCTCCATTACACCATGCAACCCACACCACACACACCCACACCCTGCACCACCCCTCCACTAAGTCACACACACCACACCACATTACATCACATGTAATTTCATTACCAGAGAGGAGCCTCCTGCTCTGAGTCTCAGTGATGGATTTTGAAGTCTATGTCTTTGACTGTTCCTTGGTTGGACGACAGCTTTGTAGCATAGCCTACAAACTGAGTTGTATAAAAAATAAAATGGGATGTAATTTGTCCAGAATATCATATTCAGGCTTTCTAGTTGCACTAATCTGGAGGTTTTTTTTCTTTTTTCCTGGAAAAAAAATACACTACCACCCGAGAGACCAGGTACTATTTTGTTCCTCACTAAAATTTGTTCCATTCTTAAGAAGTTTGCAACAGCAGGTCACATTTTCATGCTATTTCTTTCATGGTATTCATTTTGAGCTTTTCCCTTT
The DNA here is from genome assembly GCF_014839835.1 of Dryobates pubescens. Classification (NCBI taxonomy): domain Eukaryota; kingdom Metazoa; phylum Chordata; class Aves; order Piciformes; family Picidae; genus Dryobates; species Dryobates pubescens. The sequence goes on from NC_071627.1 coordinate 8,619,945, forward strand.
CCATTTACAAAGTCAAAGAACCACAGACCCATTTTCATACCAAAACAATTTAAAAATTGTGTATTTTCAAGTTTCTGTGAAAATACTACGGCAAATACACCAGCACATGTGTGTTCCTCCTTACTTTGGAGAGCCATGCTAGCCTATTTGCTGTAAACAGTAACAGCATGTTGTACCTTCACACTGGGAAGAGGAAAAAAGCATTTTCGACATCAGTCTGAGTAGGATTGTAAACAATGTAAGAAGCTGTTGAAATACTAAAATGACACTGTCTTGCTGAACAAAGACTTCTAAAGACAGAGAAAGAAAGTAAGGTACCTGGGTACCAATATGGCTAGTGGAGATAGGGGCTGAATCTGAATTCCTGTGATTCTAAGCAGGACCAAATTCCAACATACTTGAACTGCAACATATTACAGAACAGCTAATACCGTCTAAAAGATTGCTCCCCTCTCTATGTCCTTTACCTAAAAAGATTGGGAATTAATATGGAGTGTTAGTTGTTGATGGTTTTGTCTCATTGGATTATGATGTTGTTTTTTGATTGGCTTTGGTTTTGTACTTTTTGTATGTGTTTTGATATGTGGATTTGATTTTTTGTATTTTTGTTTGCTTGTTTTAAAGAAAGCTTAATCTATTCCTTTAAATTTTCAGGGCTTTGAATGTTTTCCTTTCTCCCCCCACCCCCATGTAACAGAAGATGACAAAGACTTCTAAGGGTAGATGTTGCCATGATGCTAAGGAGGCAGAAATGTTTGTATTATAAAATTGTGAATCTGGTTTCAGTGTTCAGTGTCATAGAGTTGCTGGAACATATTAACATGTTTTGCTTTTGGGGCCATTTTTACATGAGAATTAATATAACAGTACTTTGGGTTGAAAGATGTTATGATAATGGAACAATACACTATAGATACTGCTCTGCTTTGTATATCTCGCTTTTCTCTGTAGAGTTTTAGAAATTACCTATGACAGGGAGACTAGAAAAAATTGTGTATTGTAAACTGCATCCCAGGTAACTTTCAAGAGGTTAACTGCATATCAGAAATAATTTTGTAATGCAGCATTCCAGAAGTCTTTATGAGGTAATTTATCCTTCATTAGCATCTTGCTATAGCTGGATTGCTTTTCTGCATTAACTGGTTTGCCTTAAACTAAACTCATCTGTATTTCTGTACAATAAATTGAAGTTGGATGCATAGACATACCAGAAAATATATTCCCTCCCTTCTCCTTATATTTTGTCTATGACTTTTAGTACAAAGCAAGGCAAGTACATGCAGGAGGGTGTGTTTAGGTAGTTTAGGCATGTGCATAAGTTTTCAAGCAAGGTGAGCAGAAGGCTCAGGTTCTGAATTACCTTAATTTATCAGTGTAACTCTATTGCATTTATCTCACCTATTTGTATGCATAGTGCTCCGTGAAACCTTTGCTGTAGTTCTGAGAAAAAGACTACAATGCTGTTTTGCAAGCCACTTCTGAATTTGCTGTGCTGACAATTACAAATTTTCGGCGGGGGGAGGGTAGGGGTGGGGAGGGGAGGGTGGCAGGGAAATGAAACATTTTTTGCATACATATATAAACCAGCATGTGCTTTTGATGATAAAAGACAAATAAAGTTCCAAAGGGACTCATGAAGTCTGTCTGACACACATGAAACAGTAGATCTTAGCAACTGAAAAATAACCTTAAAATGTGAGAGTACAATTGGTCCCTAAATTGGAAATTATAATCTTGTGTCCTCCACTGAATTATACCTTGAATAGGTAATGAATGTAGCCAATTGTACAGTTGAAGAACTGTTTGAGGAGACATCTGTCAGGGAACCTTCAGAAATGAAGGAACAATCTGATGCTGAGCACTGTGTGAGTATTTCAGGAAAACTATCCTTTCAGTATTGTTTCTTCCTTTATATTTTCTTTGCCTCTTGCTGCCTGCATTTGTCTTTCAGACTTCAGATGGATAAAGAGCTCTGGAGTGTAAGAGCTGGATCTCAAACAGCAAGAAGGTAATGGAAAAGTGCTTCCTTAGAGACTAGTTCTTAATGCAGACCCCAAGTTGTTTCTCAACAGATGCCCATCACTTTCCTTCCTCTTATATTTATGTAAGAAAAGATTTTATGTAATTTTGTTCTCTTTAGATAAATTTTATTTACACAGTATGACCTTCTGGCAATCTGGAGTGAAACTATAGATGAGCCCAGGTTTTTCACTGTTATTTAAACCTGATTGTGAAGAGATTACAGAGCTGCTTCAAGTTTCTGTAAGAAGTCTGTTGTAAGAATATTGTTTGTTCTGTCAGCCTAAACAACTACAAATTTATAGATTATGGTTACAAATTCCACAGTTAATTTTCAAGGCTCCTCTGGAGTCTCACACTGTAATATTGACCGTGTTAATATGCTGCCTGCTCAATGTAGTTGAGTCTCATTTAGCTTCAACTACCCATTACCTCAAATTGACCAAACTTTTGTTTAAAGACTTGCATAGTGTTTCTTTAGCTGGTTGTAATTAAGCTTATAGGAAGTAATTAATTACCAGCAAGTTAACCGAGAAAGTAGATTGAAAAAACAGAACTTTAATAAAATGGCTCAATAGTTTTTACCTACTGTTTAGTCCTGTCTGCAGAAGTAAGATGAGTGTGTACCAGTGAGAAACAAGCTCCAGTGGAGTATGGTGTTACAGTTTGAGGACAAAATTATCTCTATATTTTTATCCCCCTTTTATGTCTTTGATGTGAAAGACATGCAAACTGCAGACAAGCTATTTATTACTCTACTGATTTGCTGTGCTTCCTTTACTGTGAACAAGGATTTGTATTTCCCAGCCATACTTAGCCTGTGTCTGTTGCATAACATAAATCAGTATTTCACCTCTTACAAGACCTGTAGACTTTAGGTTGAGATCTGTTGTGCGCAGCAGCAATTTTTGTTTGTTGCTTAATTCCTCTTGAAGATACCTTGTTAAATTGTATGCAGACACTTTGGCAAGGATTTATATCATGCTACATAAGTAGCAATGAAGAATTTTTGGGTGTAAACAGCCTTGAGTAGGTTTGCTGCTCTATCGGTGGTCTCACCAGTAGCAAGAAAAGATAGTTCAAGACTTTATTCAAATTCCTGCTCAGTGACAGAGAGTTAACAGAATTTTTAGGTGGGCGATATTGCTGGTTTCTCTGGGAACTATTCTGCTTGAAGGCAATGAGCATCCATTTGTGGAATGGTAGTGTCAAGTGAGGAGAACCAGAGAGCTGAGGTAACTGGTTCTACATTTTACATTAGAAAATCATTATTCATGATTTATGCAATCTGTAGTAATCTCAACAAATATAAAGAATCCCCGTTGCAAAGTGTCTCTTCTCTAACAGTTGTAGAAATGAAGGTATGTGGGTTGGATCCTCTGGTAAGCGGGGAATGCCCGACCTTTGGAAAAAAAACAAGGCTGTCTTTTAGTAGCTAGTTGAAAGGGAGGGTTTGTTTCCCTTGTGTTTCTTTCAAAAGATCAAAAATTGAATATTTTGGGGAGGATGCTTGAAGGCCAATTGGAGTATTTCATGTTGGACAGATTAGGTCTGCTGAGGAGGAAAGACTGCCCCCTTGAAAATGGAATTGATCATTTTCATTGGCCTTTTTTTTGGTGGTGTTTTGTTTGTTTTAAGCTGTTAAATGAGTATAATCCTTTGTTGTAAGCATTCTTAACACAGTTGCTGTATAGCAGGTATGCCCAAAATCCCAGTGCTCTTTTGTGATTTCTAAGCAAGTCTCTATGTTTTGTGATTATGCAGACATTCTGCTGGATGGAATAGTAGCGGTCTCAGATCTTTGGCACTTACCTTGTTGGCTCAGGCAACTTAGTGTAATTAATTATAATAGCTGTATTTATCTTATGTGGTTTGTAGTTAACTCTATGATATTATGATGTCTTTAATACAGATAGTCCAGGATTGTCTCTATTTGGATCAGTTGGGTGTAACTGTTTAAGCACCTTTATGCTGACCTAAGCTGAAAATTGATATTTGAACCACATCATCTTTGGCAAAAATAAAATAAAAAAAAAAAAGAGTAATGATTTTGTAATCAATCAACACATCATGTAAGGGCTGAGTCATTTACTCCAGCATCTATAGTACTGCCATGAACAATAAAATAATATGAGGAGAGGTAAAATACTGTGTAGCTCCCTCAAGGAAGCAGCTCTATCTCTAGACAGATGCAGGGACTTGCAAAGAATTAATTCTTTGTCATAGTGACCATATGTAGTCCAGTAAGCAGCACCTATGGTAACTAACTACAGTAGTTAGGGATAGTGACAGTCTGACAGAAATTTGCTTTGTTGCTCTGGTGAGGTGTATTCCTTCTAGAACAGATTTGGTTTTATACTGGAAAAGATAAAAAGTTTGGTTTGTACTCTACCTTACACATGAAACAAGGCCCACTTACTAAGCAAAGTGTCATTGTAATGTTCAAAATTGTGCCCAACCATAGTGAGTTATGCTGATGTTGGTAGTCAATGAGAAGACAAATTTTGGAGTTGCTGGCATCAGAATGAGTCCAGAACCTGCTTTTGATTCTTGCCTTGATATTTTTATGCCAATAGGCTCTATATTTAGGGAAAGATCACACAAAAAGGAATTTTTTTTCCCACTACATCTTAGCTGTTGAGTGGAGTGGAGAAGTTTTTGTTATGAGCTACAGACAGTTCTATGACTAAAGCCAATTTTATCATAACTGTCACATAATTACTGTAGTCCCTAGAAATAGCATTTTCAAGGCAGGAAATAGCTGTCTGTAGGTGCTCAAGAAATGCATCTTTCTATGACAGCATACAGTAAGAATGCATTCCTGAAAAGAAGAAAATAAAAATATCAGTCAGCTTGTTAGTTAGTTTGTCCATTCTGAAGAAGTGAAATCAAACCCTGTGTCATATTTTGAAGACGTTCTTTGAAGGTCCATTGTATTGTCTTAGATCCTCTCTAATTGCTTTACACCATGGCATTATCTGGCAAATACTCAGTGACCTGAAAATTACAACTGTTCTACATTCAGGGAATGAGCATGTGCAGAAGTTGACTTAAAGGATTTGTTGTGGTTTTTGGTCACTTGGTTTGGTTTGGTTTTTGATGAACAGCAGCAATGGAAGGCTGCAGGTGCTTATTCATAGAACACCTGACTGTGATAAAAAGAATTAGTTTGGTCTTCATATCTGTATTGGCAGTATAGTCTTGTACTGCAGTGGGCAGACTTTTTAGAATGTGTCCACTTTGTGAGGATCAGCTGACTCTACTCAATGTGAAATATGGGCTCAACTGTTGATTGGCACATGTCTAATTCGGTCGCTTCTTATCTCATGTTCCTAGATCTCAGCTTTGGCCTTGTGTTTCACAGAACATGATGTATTAGGTATGTGCTAGATACACAAAATATTTTGGGAGAAAAAACCTTTCCCTGTTCTAAGAACGTATAGCCTGAATAGGCAAAATGGGGAACAGATGGAGAACTGGGAGAAGTGGCTAATATAGCAGAAGATAATGCTGCCATCCAGAGGGACTTCTGCAGTGTGGAGAAATTGTCCAAGAGGAACCTCATGAAGTTCTAGTGCAAACATCTGTACCTGGGACAGAATAACCCATAAAGCATTACATGCTGGGGGCCAATAGTCTGCAAGGTGGCTTCACAGAATAAATCCTGGTGGACATTGATTTGAACATGAGCTAGCAACTTGTTGCTGCAAAGAAGGCTAATGGTATCCTGGGCTGCACCAGAGGGACTAGTGCCAGGAGGTTGTGGGAGGCAATCTTTCCCCTCAGCCCTGATGAGGCCTCACCAGAGTACTGTGTCGAGTTCGGGTCTCCTCCATACAAGAGAGTTAAGGACCTACTGCAGAGGGTCCACCTTAGCAAAGAGTTGACCAAGGTGATTATGGGACTGGGGCTTACCTCCTGTGATAAAAGACTGGGAGAACTGGGGCTGTTCTGCCTAGAGAAGAGAAGGTGGCATGGGCTGGGAGGAATCTCATCAGTTGCTTAAAAATTGTAAATATTTGTTGGTAGACATCACTGCTTCCCTTGATCCTAAGGCCTGCTGAATAGGAAGAACATTTTCTTGAGCTGAATAACTGTCACTGTTTTTTTTCTTTTATAATTTGAAAACATTTATAGCTGTTTGAGAAAACTATCTTCTGTGCCAAGTGACTTACATTGATGAAGAAATTGGTACAGAAGATTTCTGGCTCTAAGTGTAGTTGTTTCCAGGGAAGCTGGACCTGATGAGTTTAATTCTAGGGTATTTAAAGAATTGACTGCATAGGGAAGAAAGTGGTATCTGGGGAAATGCTTCAGGAGGGGCTAGGAAAAGGATGAGCTAGGTAATTAAAGACCAGTCTGTTTGGCTTAACTATAGCAAGGAATAATTGGATAGACATCTCATAAGCCCCTGTCAGATAGCAAGATTGGTTACCGAGTAAACAGATTTCTCAAGGGCAAACCATGACAAACCCATTTAATTTCCTTGTAAGGCAGTGTTACAGGTCAGGTAGTTAGGAAAGAAGCGGTAGATATTATATACTTGGACCTGACTAAAGTTTCTTGCACTGTATTTATGTAACGTTCTCCTAAGTCAGATAAGGAAAAGCGGTCTAGAGCCATCCACTACACAGTAGACAGTGAATTGGTCCAAAAAAATTTCCAAAAAAATAGATATAATTGGCCAAATGTCAGAACATAGTAACATATCAAATACAGCTTGTCAGTATTCTATGTCTTGTATTAATTAATATTTTTATTAATTACTTGCCAGCCTTACCAGAGTAAGAAAGACCACAAAGTATGGACAGAGAGCTCAACAGAGAGGAGAGCAGAGTAATGCACTTCAGCAGGATCAGCTGCATAAATACAGCATGGAAAGATTTGGTTAAATGATCTATCTGTGTAAAGGGATTTAGAATTTATAGAGAATCATGACTAATTACAAGTCATTAAAACAATGCTAAGGTGATAGTTAAGGCCTTATTAACATGCCTGTAATACTTGTGAAGTAATAATTTTGCTGCCTTGCCCAGGGTTAGTGAAGCCTCTATTAGAAAAGTGCTTCCACTGGTGGTCCCAATGAATTAAAACCTCAAAATGAAAACAGCAGGTCCAGAAAACATTGCTGAGAAAGGGAGAAAGTAATAAAGAGGAGCTAGAGTAGTTTAGCCTAAAAATTGAAAAAGGCTGGATGTAATAAATCTTAAAATACATAGAATGCTGTTTCAAGAAGAAAGGGAGTAATCTGTTATCTGTTTGTGGTGGATGGAGCAAGTATGGAGCTTAAATTGTACCATGGGCTCCTAAAGGTTGTAGACTCTCCATTGTAATAAGTCTTTAAAACTTGCTTTTAAGATTAGATTGCAGACAGGTCTGACTTGTATACCTTGATGCAGGGAGATGCACTTTGTAATTTTGTGTTGATTCTACCTCTGTAATTCTTCCCTTGTTCTTTGATCTTGCCTTTTGTACTGTGCTTCTTGATGAATGTGCTGATAGACTTCGGTGTTCTGTATATTTTGTTATTGAATACCAATACTCCTAAAAGAATAAGAAAGAATAGCCCAGTATAACCTGTAAGCATCTCTCCAATCAAAACTGTTACTAACTGGTGAAGTAGAAATTGCAGTGTCATTTTCTTATGAATGTGCAGAACAAAGGTATAGTCAAGGCAATATATTTTAATGTATCTAGACTGGGTTATTCTGTCATGTGCAAAATTCAAGGGGAGAGAAAATATGTCTTGTCTCTTCCTGGGCTCTTCTTAAACTGAGAAACTGCTCAATCAATCCAAAAGCCACTAAAGTTACTGAAACTTCCAAATCTTGAATGGATCTGTGACCATCGTTTTGTCTGTTCTAATCTCTAATACAAAGTAGAGGCAATCAAATTTGTGTGGAGTAAGTTATTGATGACATTTTTTGTTGCAATAATTGCTCATGCATTTGTCTGTCTTAAAGCACAGGATAAAATTACACTCCAATATACAACCCTTTTTTATTTTTCTAATTTATTTTCATTTTGAGTTAAAGAAAGACATCTTGATACTGGAAGTGTTTGGGATGGCATTCCTGGAAGCCCCCTGATCAGGATTTGTAAACTTAATGGGTTTCACTGCAGACTAATCTTGATCAAACTTAAACCGTACCAAACTGAACTAGCAAGTCTGCACATACTAGAAAATTCACTTTATTGATTTTGGTTTGGGGAACTCAAATTTTTAACATTATCCCTGTATGTATTCACTACACAAAATAAAGGCAAGAAAATCAGATGAGATTTCAAGTGGAAAAAAAAAAAAAAGAAAGAAAAAAGGGATAAACACATCATTTACAAGAAAAATCATCTTCCTCAAAAATCTTATATGAATGTAAATAGGCCTATGACAGCACAGAGGTCACAACTGCAGTAGCTGTTTCCATTCTAACCCTTTTCCATCTATTTCTACCCATGGAGTTTTGGAAACTTCTCACTTTGTAGGGTTCAGATTGTCCATGGTTGATCTATGCTGAAAGAAAAATTTTCTTTGTAGAACTGAATCAAGAAGCTTACTGTGCAGTAAATATGATCTGCTCCCTCCTGCTCTCCCTTCCCCTTCAAAACCAGAAACTGTAGAAACAGTAATTGTTGGATTCAATTAAAAAGCAAAGACTTTTTTAACTTCATTTTAAAAAGTGCTTGTACCAGTTACCAGTTAGCTTCAGCATACAAATGTGCTTTTTCCATCTTGGTTACAATAAAAAGCAGTGAATAGGAATACAAATGTGTGTTTTGTGAGAAAATAGAATGGTAAGATGTACAAAGTTAGCCCAGTCTATCCTTTGTAAGACTGCAGTAAGACATTCATTGTCAGCCTTGTCTTGCCTATAGGAGCTCTTACCACTCAGAACAAAATTCTCCTTCTTTTCCCTTGTCTCCCAAAGTTGAGGTCAAACTAATTAGGATAAAATGCTAATTTCTTGTTATTTAAATCCTCAGTTTAACTATCTCATCTTTTGACAAATAGGTGTAATTAGTTCTCTTGTATAATTTATTAACTTCCCTATTAAGTTGTGTACAGATTAGTGAGGCACCAGGCATGCTGGCAGAAAAGGCTTCCAATTAGAAGGTGATAGATGGGTTTGTTGTATTTGATAAACAGGCTTTGTCATATTTTCAAATGAAACTAGAAGAGCTGTTTTTATTTAAACCTTGTCATGTCATCAGTCTGATAAATACTGAAGTAGATTCTGTCTTGTTCTTGGCAAAAAGAGGAAGAGATTAAGAGATATTAATAAAATATAAAAAGATATTTTTGAGACTTCTTAAGAAGGGGGGGAAAGGGTTAGAACAGACACAAAAAGGAAAATTTTAATCCTTCTCTTCTACAGCTTCCTGACAGGAGAACTGATGTCTTATTATGCACATGAAAAATGCCCCTGAAATTAGTGTTCTCTGAGGACACTAACATGTACCAACCTGTGGTGTGACTTCTGCTGATACTGCTTCTTACTCTTTGGTTGTGTTGGGCAAAGATATACATGAAGATGTGTATTGAAACAGCTACAGTGCTGGCAGTAATCTTTTTGCCATTGGGGAGCTGCCCATTGTCGCTAGTAAACTCCTAGCAGATGGCATGGCTCTTGAAATTTCCACGAAGAAGAATGAAAGTACTCCAAGGATGTCCATGGGGTGGGACATACATAGAGGATGTCCAGAGTGATAGGTATGGCTATGGTCAAATATATGTAAAAGGAGATAGAGATTAAATGAAAGTGAATTTGTGAGAGAGTTAAAAATCAAGTCCTGAGTCCTGATCCTGTGTCCTGGCCATGCTTGCTTTGGAGTACTCTTCTCTGTACAGCTTTACACACGAAATAGTAATGTAGACCATATTGATAACAGAAGGCTCATGAGAACATATGCTGCTATAAATAATCTCCTTAACAATGTGTGTTTAGGACTGCCAATGTCATCACAGAACCAAAAGTTTCTTCTGTATACATTGCTTAACAACAACAAACTCCTGTGGCACTGATGATTCTTAAATCAGCTGTTTTCCTTCCAATTGACAACAGGTCCAGATACCCTGTTCAGCTAAGCACTGACTGATTCAATCAGAGTAAATGTATTTCAGTTTTGGAGAACTGGGCCAAATGGCTCTCTTCTGGCAATGCCTGTGATAAACTTCCTTATTCTGATTCTTTTCTCACATGTTTTTAATTCCTCAAGTGAAATCCTAATCTTTTCCACTTGCAAAGGTGCACCTCTAACGTCCCATCAAAAGCATCATAATCTAAAATGCTTAGAGAAGTTATTAGATTCTAATTTCTAATGCTAATACTTTTCTCTAAAGTTGTCTTGTTTTGTTGTTGTGTTGTTTCTTAGAGGGAGAAGGTAAGGCTGTGTCAGACTATTAATTTTAATTTTTTCTAATCTATTAATACGTTCCATAGTTTCTAATTTTTATTTATTTTTTTTTACTTGCTACTGACATTGCTTATGAAGAATCTGTCTTCCTGAACTAATTTTTCTTTCTGCTATTTCACTTGATTTCACTTGATGCCCTTTGTCATTTCCCTTCATGATTTTTATTTACTTTGGAGATGCAGTGCTACAGGCTGGGGTTGGAGTGGCTGGGAGCAGCCAGGCAGAAAGGGGCCTGGGGGTACTGATTGACAGCCGCCTAAACATGAGCCAGCATTGTGCCCAGGTGGCCAAGAGGGCCAATAGCATCCTGGCCTGCATCAAGAATAGTGTGGCCAGCAGGAGCAGGGAAGTCATTCTGCCCCTGTACTCAGCACTGGTTAGGTCATACCTTGAGTACTGTGTCAAGTTCTGGGCCCCTCAGTTTAAGAAGGACATTGAGACTTGAACATGTCCAGAGAAGGGCAAGAAGGCTGGGGAGAGGCCTCGAGCACAAGCCCTATGAGGAGAGGCTGAGGGAGCTGGGGTTGTTTAGCCTGGAGAAGAGGAGGCTCAGGGGAGACTTTATTGCTGTCTACACCTGCCTGAGGGGAGGTTGTAGCCAGGAGGGGGTTGGTCTCTTCTCCCAGGCAATCAGCACCAGCACAAGAGGACACAGTCTCAAGCTGCGCCAGGGGAGGTTTAGGCTCCAGGTAAGGAGAAAGTTCTTCATAGAGAGAGTTGTTAGCTGTTAGAATGGGCTGCCCAGGGAGGTGGTGGAGTCACCATCCCTGGAGGTGTTCAAGAGGGGACTGGACGTGGCACTTGGTGCCATGGTTTAGTAGTCATTCATTCTTGGGTGACAGGTTGGACTTGATGATCTTTGAGGTCTTTTCCAACCTTATTAATTCTATGAGTCTATGTTTATACGGTGGGCAACTTCCTTTTTACTTTCATTCCTGCTGGCAGCCAGCAGTGAGCAGTGCTGGGAGAGATGGAGCAGCAGTGGGGGCTGCTGGGAAGGATGAAGGATCCTTGAGACCTTGCTCAAGAGCATTTGCTGTTAGAAGAGAGCTGAGGGATGAGGTTTAGTGCTCTACAGCTTGGGGATTTGTAGGGAAATGCCCACATAGCTTTGTCCTTCTGGAGATGCTTTCTAGGTGTGAGTGGATTGAAGGTGGGGGCAAGGGTCAGTGGGAGTAACACTGGGCTGAAAATCTCCAAGCCTGTGTTATGTTATGTTAAGGTGTTCAAGAGGGGATTGGATTTGACACTTGAAGCCATGGTTTAGTTAGTCATGAGGGGTTGGACTTGATGATCTCTGAGGTCTTTTCCAACCTTATTGATTCTATGATTCTGTGATTCTATCTATCGGATACATTTTCACTGAGCTTACAGGAAAGCTTTTCCACTGACCTTAAGAATGAAGAGCTACTATTTCAGCCAGTATTTCTGGTATAGCTTCTTCCCCTAGGAGTTTTTCTAAAGGAATGAGCTTACAGTATGACTGCCAACAGAAAATATCCAACTCAGAAGAAGTGCTTGAAAATAAAAGGCCCTTAGCTGCTGCTTCTCTCTCTCCTCTCTTCAAAGAAAGAGGTAATAGAAGTTCTGCCTGTTTGACTACCTGCAGAAAGCTAAAATATCTGGGTGATACCAGGTGCAAAATCTGGAGTGACTAATAAGCTGTGTGCAAGTGACTTGAGCTGATGAAGGTTGCCATACCCTTGTGAGATCACCATCTCCCTTTCTTCTTGCTTATACTTCGGAGAAGCATCAAATGAACTTCTCCAACCTCTTAGAAAAAGAGTAAGAATTTTACAATTACACCTTAATCTGCCATGGGAGATGTACTAGACACCAAATACAGATTTTGCAAGACTTAACTGGGGTCGTCAACTGGGATTTAGTGCTGCAGTAATATACCAATAGGTATGAGTAGGTTTTGCTAATATACAGAACCTGTCACAGACCCAGGGAGAGATTTTTGTCAAATGGGATACAGCAATGACTTTTGAATTATCCATCTTAGTTGACAGTTAAAACTTCCTTTTACCATCTTCATTCATACCGTGCTTTATTGCCAAACTTGCACATGATTTCCTTCTCCTGTGGGTGCTCCTGAAGAGCCTAACCACCAGGTAAGAGTCCTGTGGTCTGCATGTCAGTATCTTGCTAACACATATTGAGTAGGCCTCCTTTTCAAGCCTAGTGTATCCACAACGACTTTTGTTGTAGTTTCTCTCATTTCTCCCTGTAATTTCTCAGAGCTCTTTCTAGCATTTATGCTTTCTAGTTTATGCTGTTTTGTTGCCATGGTAACAACTATCTATCTACTTGATTGTTCTGTTGCTTTTCTGACTTCTGTTTTCTTATGCCTTGCCTGTCACTGTCATGTAGTTCACCTTAACGGCACAGAACTGATTTATTCTGGCAGCAGACATTCTTTTGCAGCATCTAAAGACTCAACTCTTGCTTTCTTTGTAATGAGTTCCACCTTGGGCCTGTTGGTCAGAGAGACAGAGGCGAGAGTTAGCCCTGTCCTTTGTCAATGGGGCTTTGTTTTTAATTAGCAATTCTCTGCTAGACATTTATTTGCCAAATAAATTTTGTTAAATACTGTTTCTCTCTTTTTTTTTTCTTTTTTTTTTTCTTTTCTCAACCTTCAAGGCCTTTATCTTACTATTGGAAGCCACAGAATCACAGAATGTTAGTGGTTTGAAGGTACCTCGAAAGATTATCTAGTCCAGAGCAGGACCGCCTTGAGAATGTCACACAGGAACTCATCCAGGTGAGTTTTGAATGTCTTCAGAGAAGACTCCACAACATCTCTGGGGAGCCTGCTCCAGGCCTCTGTCACGCTCACAGTTCATATAGAACCTCCTCTGCTCTGACTTGCAGCTGTTGTCCCTTATCCTACCACTGTACATCACTGAGCAGAGCCTTGCTCCATCCTCCTGACACTCAACACTTCACATCTTTATAAACATGAATAAGGTCACCCTTCAGTCTCCTGTTCTCTAGGCAAAAGAGACCAAAGTCCCTCAGCCTTTCCTCATAAGGAAGATGTTCCACTCCCTTCAGCATCTTTGTGGTTCTGTATTGGACTCTCTCAAGCAGTTCTCTGAGGTCCTTCTTGAATGAGGGGCCCAGAACCAAACACAGTATTCCAGATGCAGACTCCCCAGGGCAGAGTAGAGGGGAAGGAGAACCTCTCACAACTCCATCCAATACACCTCCGGATGATCCTTTGAACCTTTCCTGTGTCTTAGCCCCTGGCTATAAGGTCCGTACAGGAGCACTCCCCTGTCCTGGAGGGCTAAGATGCTGAGATAATCGAGACTACATAAGTAGCATAAGTGACTAGCTTACTACAAATGGTAGCATGGGGAGTCCCTAAAGCAAGGATTTTGTGTAAAGCTAATTGTAAATATGTGTTTTTGAAAAAGCTAAAATATCCAAGATCTTTGTGTAGGAATGGTAGAACTAATTTGTCAGAATGGCCAAATATTTTTCAGTTATAAACAGAAACCTGCCCAACTCTAGAGAGCTTTCATTTTGATGGTTTTAATACAGTCTATTAATGATCCTGGAAACCAACTCCATTCACTTAATTAACTTATTTAGATGCAGCTAGTACAGGGAAAGGTAGTTCAACTAGAATGAGTCTAACAGGTACATGACTATTGCCTACTTTATAACACTGGCATGCTTTTCTAAATCTTCACAGCCAAATGTGTTTAAAGGTTATATTACAGAAGCTTTAGCCAAAAAACCAAAAAAAATACATACAAATAAATGATACATGACATGTGTATGATCATCAAACACAACTGTTAAAAATGTCACTTACTCTTTTCTTCATGTTCCAGAGGAGTCATTCATCATCTTTGGATTCCTCTGGCTGTTGCGGGTGTTACAGCAAAGGGTATGAACCACAGGTGTGGTGAGTTCTTCCTTATGCTTGAGGAATCTATTACATATTACTACGATTACATGTGACTATGTATTACATTTTAAAGGGTATTATATGATAGTTAAAAAAAAAAGCTTTAAAAGCTCATGATAGCTCTTGATGTAGTGGGAAACTTGCCCTTCCCATAGCACTTTGTTAAGTAGTGTACACAATATAGGAAAGGAGGGCAGAGTTCTGGTTTTGGGGAGTGCATCTAATGAAGTTCTTTATTTAGCAGCTGAGGTTGGAATACATGAATACATGATTTTCTCTGGCATAGAATTTGATCCATGGTATTTTCCAAGAGTGTCCAAACTGTGTGGTTGTTTATTTTTATATTTGATGGTAACAAGCCCTCATTCTTTCTAGGTAGAACTGTGCCATTCTGAATAAATGGAGAAAGCAAGCAAAAATATTTCTTCTTTGATCAGTAGGGCATGTACTCATGTATATTGTCAAGGTGGTCAAGGAAGTTTTTTGTGCCGTTGTGTTTGTTTTGTGGTTTGTTTTTTTTTTGTTTGTTTGTTTGTTTTTTAATATTTGTTATTATTGCCCTCTACAACTACCTGAAAGGTGGTTGTAGCCAGGAAGGGGTTGGTCTCTTCTCCCAGGCAACCATCACCAGAACAAGGGGACACAGTCTCAAGCTGTGCCAGGGGAGGTTTAGACTCGAGGTGAGGAAAAAGTTCTTCACTGAGCGAGTCATTCGTCATTGGAATGGGCTGCCCAGGGAGGTGGTGGAGTTGCCGTCCCTGGAGGTGTTCAAGGGGAGATTGGACATGGCACTTGGTGCCATGGTCTAGTTGTGAGGTCTGTTGGGACAGGTTGGACTTGATGATCCTTGGGGTCTCTTCCAACCTTAGTTATACTGTGATACTGTGATTATTTTTCATTTATTAACAGCAAAACATGGCCACTGGAAGGCTACAAGATCCATTGCCTAGTATAGTAGCACCTGATGCATTAGTGAGAGGGAGAAACATGTCTTTTAAGAAAAGCAAAGAGTTCAGGATGAGTCTTCCATATCCCGAGGATGTGCTGTACGCACCAAGTTGATGGTTAAAGAGAGCTACTGCTTCTCAATACAGTATCAATTCTGTGTTTCTGCTCCAGAGAGCTGATCTTCCCAAATCCACATTTGCCTATGTAGATTTCAGTATTCCTGTCAGAAATATCTTGACACTGGTTTTTAGTTCTTTTTTTCAGGTGAACTAGAAAACTGAGAAATGTTAATGGTGAGGTTTTGTCCAGAGCCTAAATCACAATGGTATCTTTCTTGCCTCTTCAAAGGTGTGCTAACTTGTAACAGTATTAACACAGATTCCCTCAGTGGTTCTGAATCTTAACACTACTTTTGCTATATGTTACTCAGCTGTGGTTCAGAAGCAGCTACCCAAGGTGCAGGGTTAGTTTACATTTAAGCTTCATTTGCAAAGTGTAAACTGCTTCCTTATATTTTCCAGTTGTTCTAGACAGAGACAGACAGTCAGAAAGGTTCCCTGTAAAAGTAACCTCAGAAGCAGAATAATTGTATTTTACAAACGTCCTTTAGTGTCTTTCATATTAAAAAGGTTTTGTTTGTTTTTACATACTGAATTAATTGTAGCTGTGAAAAATAGATGACCGCCCATTTGACACTGCAAGTGGCAAACCCACAAAAATAATTCAGGAGTAATAATTCTAAAACAACTCCAGAAAATATAACATGTTTGGACTTTAGTGCAGTTAGTTGTGTGGATTTCTTCTGGAGTATTATGTTTAGAAAACGTTAATCTTCATATCACAAGACACCTTTGGTTCACTGTGATTTCAGAGATAAATGCTTTAGAGACTCTGAGGGTTCTTGTATTTTAGTGATGGTGACAATGTATTTATAAGGATGAATTGCAATCTGCAAAGAAGACACCTAACCTTCATTCTCCATTTTGAATGTAAAAAAATCTCTTCACCGGCTCCTAGCAGGAGCTGTAGTTGCTTTCAGAGATGATTGACTTATGACTGAGTTTTTTTCATGGCTGTTAACAGACTTTTTGGTGCTTAATTTTTCAGTGATCTTGGGAAATAAAATATTCAGGCATTAAGGTGAGATTTCAGGAAAATATGAATATCCTGTAAATGGGGTGCCAATTACTGCAGTATGTCTCCATGGTGATAATTTTTTGTTTGCTTGTTTCTTATTTTTAATTACTGCAGGTATGTAGTTTGGTTGTTCTGATGTGTATTTATTTATTTATTTATTTATTTAGGTGTGGCTTCATTTCCACTGCTCCAGGCCAGCCTGACATGCTCTAAATCATTAACCCTATGCTCCAGGGAACTTAGCCTTATGGCAGCATGTTTGATATTAGGTTGGATCCCTTCCGGGCAGAATTTAATTGACCAGATTTCTATGGGGAGAGCTAGTTCCCTCAGTCTACATGAGTCCATGGTTGTTTCAGCAGTTGATTTAGAAGCCAAGTTTTTGCTGTTATATGATAGCAAAGGGAGAGCAGGTAGTGAATCAGAGGACACAGGCTGTGCTTTGAAGCATGAGCTGATGTGCTTCGTCATTTAGTGGTATATTTGCTCTAAGTGTGCTGGCAATTTATAACAATTCATACCATAAAAGCAGCATGAGTTGGATGAATACCATTTTGTGGCCTTTGATTTTAGATTGCAAGGAAACCTGGATTTCTGTCCATGACAACTCATGGAGATGGCCATTGTAGCAATAAGGAAGTAAGGTTATGTAACTGGGGTTGTGATTGTTGGCAGGTTCAACTTCTGTGACAACTTAGAGAGGAAACACTAGTGTAGACATGGCTGTAGAATCACTTCTTACACAAGCAGCCCCTCTGAAGTTAATTAAGCTCTTGCACTTTGTTGCCTGTGAGCTCTTCCAGAATCACTGAAGTCTTCATCATTAAAATGTAGAGACATGCTGATGAGAGCAGTGTTTATGGGTATTCATGCTCAACCTCCATGAAAGCTAAGAAGGTGTTTGGTATTCTTAGTAACCAAACCCAAATGCTTCCCCTCCTGTTGGTGTTTCAGCATATAGCAAGACTTAAATTAAAACGCAAAAGAGCCAAATGTAGTAAAATGGAACCCAAGGTTTTGTTTTTGTATTTAAGGATCTATATTCCTAGTTATGTGTGGTTTACCTTTATTATAACAATTCTGTGCAGCTCAGGAAGCCTCTGGATAGTTGACATATTCAGTAACTGTCTTGTAGATACCTAGTTTCTTGACTGTGTTTATATATGGGGCAGGACTGTTTATTTTCTAACAGTATGAATCCAGTATTGGAAAGGCTGTTAGAAATAATATATTGTCTGTGCTGCTCTTTTCAAGAGCCTGGGTTGAGGTTTTACTGAGGTATAGATGTTTCTAGCAGTGTTCTCAGATTATTAAAAAGAACACCATAACCCAGAAAACAAATGTAATATTTAATTGGCAGAATCTTCAAAAAACTTTGGCTTAGTCTTTTATGCATTTATTCAGAAATTATGTCTTATTTTGCTTAATATCTGCTTTCTATAGACATTTCAAGTCTTGACTTTGATAGTTTTTATAGGTTTGGGGTTTTGGTTTTTTTTTGTTTGTTTGTGGGGTGTGGCTTTTGTTGGTTTAATTTGGGGCGGGGTTTTATGTTTGTTTATTTTGTTTTTGGGGGGGTGTGTGTTTGGTGGTAGTTGGTTGGTTTGGGTATTTTTGTTCGTCAGGTTTTTTTGTCTGCTTTTCAATAGAGTACCTGTGTAATCCACACTTGTCTGATTAACTGTTCTTACTTCTACATGTATCTTAATGGTGAAGATTTTCCCCTAGAAACACTTTCAGTTTAGGTCTTAAAGCCATTAGCCAGTGGAAAATGTAATTATTCTGACAGTGGTGGTGGACATATGTAGATGGAGGGGGAAGCTGAGTAACCGTTCTTGGGCCTTTGTTACTCAGGAAGGTGAGCACTTGATGCATTTGTCACGCCGGTGTGGGGACTATTTCTTAAGCCCCGTAAATCTATCACAGAGAAAGGAAGCAATGCAGCTTCACAAAGTGTATCTGTATGGAAATTTCACAGGTAGGACTGATGCCTGCGAATTTGCTTTGAAAGGAAGATTAAAAGGACTTTGTTGTGAAAAAGTTGGACAGACTGGTAACACTGCTTGACAAACTCGCTGTCTTCACTAGCATCAGAATTAGGTGACCTGGATTCAGCAATATCAAACTCAGCACTGCCTTTCATTTAAGCGGTGTCCTCATAGATATGAATGTATGAAGCATAATTTTTCAACTGGAATTAATTTGGATAGTTAATTTGCATGTTCTGAGATTACCTGTGTCTGTAACCAGTAACAGAATTTCACCTTTTCCCCACATTTAGATGGATTTGACTCCTTCCTTCCCTAAGTCTGGCATAGTTCTGCTGTTGTCGAAAAGCAGTTTTCATTAGAGGAGTGCATCCCAGTAAAATGTGAAGTTGAAAGAGTTGAGATAGAGCTGGCTGCATCACTTGATCTCTATCTGAATGTTACTGGCATGGTTATCACTGTGCAATGGCTTAGTGGGGAGGGAGGATGTGCAGGCAGCAGACAGGAATTACATTTTTTGCGGGTGGGGAGTGAAAAATTTCTCAGCAATTACTGTGGGTCTTTACTAGATTTTGTTGAATGGTGCAAATGTAAACATTACAAAGCTATTTTGGTAGTTTGAGCTCAGGGAAAAGAGAATGTGTGGAGGAGATAATATGTGGGAATAAAAATGAGAACTAATCTTAAAGCAGTCTGAGCCATGGGGAAGCATTGAAGTAGAAAATGTACTTCTTGATTTCCTCCAGCCCCATAGCTCTTTGGAAAGGTGAGAGCAGACCCTTGATTCCAAAGTATCATCATTCTGTGTTCTGTCACTGCAGTGAGTGGTTGGTTTGTAGCAAGGTAAACTGGAGCAGCAAGACAGCTTTTGCTCCTCAAAGCCAAATTCAAGATAATTAGGGTGCAAGCAACAGTAACCAGAGCAACTGTATGAGATTAAAAATAAACATATAAATAAAGAAGTAAAAGTTTCTTAAAGTCCAGTAAAAAAATTCTCAGACCAGTGTCATGTCTTCACAAGAGTCCATCTGCTTAGAGATTGCTGATGTGTGCCCCAGACACTAGCTGTGTGCATGTTCTGCCGTTCTATTTTTTCTCTTTGATTCCTCTTCTTCATCCATTTCTCACTGACTGGCTTCAGACCTGATCTTTGCAATCCTTGCTCTGTCTAGATGAGCTTTGTCCTGGGAGGATAAATGGACAGGATGTCATTGTGCTGGACTTCAGGACTTGCCACAAAGGCACTTGCTAGCGCTGCAGTTATTCCAACAGCAAGGTGACAGGGATAAAACTAGTATCTTATTTACAAAAGCCCTACAGAGAAGTCTCTTGAGACAGATGCGGTTCTTCAGTTAGTAAATGTCTGAATGTTTTCTGAAAAGACTTCAGATATTCTACCCCAATAACTCATGTGTCAAAACTTAAACTATCTCACTTCCCCTCCCTATATAACATAGCCTTAGAAAGTTCTTTGAGGCTACTGCCTTGAGCTCTGCAACCCCACATTTTCTGAAAGCTTCTAAATTATAGGGTTTAGGGTCTTTCATCTCTGCCATGACATGTCAAACCCCATCATTTTGCACTAATGCCCATTCCTTTGCTTCCTTTTGTTTACCATCACTTACATGGCAGCAGCTGTGAGATTTGTAGTGAGAAAGGGTGTCACATTGAGTCAATTGGGATATTTAATATTTTATGAGTTTAGGTTCATAGTGCTCTTTTTTTTTTTGTTAATTTTTGTTTTCATTTAGAAAAACAAGTGGAGTCATTCATGTTGCCTAGTGTTTTACAGCAACATCTGTTCTATTTCCCCTTTGCTATTTTTGAGGATATAGGCATATCACTTGGCACTTACAGCTGCATTTAACAGAAATTACAGCTGATGTACGATATGTATGTATCTGCCTGACTTGTAAAATAATTATTAGAAATTAATTAAACATGTTCACCATGTTTCCCTGCACTAGATATTTCTGCTTCCTATGTTTGTATTTTTCCATCCGGTACAAGGTAAACTCGGCAGCAATTGAATCCAGTGAGAAACATGCCACATTCAAAATTGGGCATTATAAGTTTGTTTACCCTTTTCTATTCTCCACTATTAGGACTTTTAAACAGACTCTCATAACTTACCATCTGGATTACTGCAGCATCCTTGCAAGCTGCAATCAGAGCTGTATCACCCTTTTCCAATGTATAGGAAAATTCAACAGCTCTGAACATCCTCCCTCTAAATGAACCCTGTCTTTATGCCTCATCAGATTCTCATTTTGTGCTTTATCCTGTTTACATCTTGTATTACCCGGTCGCTTTTCTGTCATCTTTTATTGCATTGTTCATACTCTTTCTACGCTACTAATGATCATAATCCCTTTCTTTTTTCCTGCCAGTTAACTGTAGCTTTCTGCCGTATTACTCTGTTCAGAGGCTTTCTGTGCAGCTTATCATTCAAAATCCATACTGAAGACACAGCGTATCTTGAAGGAAGTTCTTCTATCTGTAGTGTTTGTTTCGCAAAGATAAGGAGACAGTGCAAAACATTTAACTTCATTTAATCATGCTGTATTCCCAAGAATCTTCTCAAACTGTCTTCCCCCCTCCCTCCGCAGCATGTTGAATTACAACTGTGATTGGTCTGAGCACACCGCACGTTTGAGCTCTATGTTCCCCTGAAGTCAAATTGAAAGTAATGGTCATATTCATAGCAATTTGGAGAAGATTCATGTTTTAGGAAAAACAAAGTTAAACTCCTGAGATGGTAACACTTTAGAATATGAAATGCTTTAATGCAGAAGTTAGATTTGTAATTATCTGTTTCTCAAACATTGATTCCAGATTTTGTAGTATACTGTTGAAATATATATCTAAACTTTTTGCAAAGGGGTGAGTGAAATCTAAATTTTACGTGATGCTGAAAAATGACACCAGTCAAGGATTATTACTGGATAAATGGATAGTCTGATTCTGTACCCTCTTGAAAAGAGTGCTTGTGAAACTTTCACTGCTGCTATACAGGACTGCCCTCATCTAACACTCATCAGTGAACTTTACAGCTCCACAGTCTCTTCTGCTTGGCTGTGAAATTTGTGCTTATGTGCTGTTCTGGTGTTGTTGCTGCTGCCAGTACTGTTGAGTTGGCTTTCGCTGGGATATGAAGCGAGCAGGAAAATGTCTCGCTTATTACATCTCTTAAATTCAATTAGTGCCCTTTATACCATGGGAGGCCATTGCAATATCTGAAGTGGAGGGAAAAAAAAAAAATCTCACAGCCCTCTCTCATTTGTACCTCTAAGTATTTTCCTAGAGCCCTGCTCTGAATTTAAATTCTGTCCACTGCAAGTGTCACACAAATCAGCAGTTGTTAGAATGTGTTATTGTCACGATTTAACCCCAGCTGGCAGCTAAGCACCATGCAGCCTCTTGCTTGCTTCCCCCCCACAGCAGGATGGGTTGAAAAGAATTGGAAGGATAAAAGTGAGAAAACTTGTGGGTTGAGATAAGAACAATTTAATAATGGAAATAAAAAAAAAATAAATTATAATAATAATTGTAATTAAAAGGAAAATAATGAAGAGAGAAAAATAAATCCCGAGAAAGACAAGTGATGCAAATGAAAACAATTGCTCACTTGCTGACCGATGCCCAGGCAGTCCCCAAGCAGTTGCCCCATGACAACCTTCTCTTCAGTTTATTGTTGAGCATGACATCATGTGGCATGGAGTATCTGTTTGTCTAGTTGGGGTCAGCTGTCACAGCTGCGTCTCCTTCCAAGTTCTCATGCACCTCCAGCCTGCTCATTTGTGGGGTCGTGTGAGGAGCAGAAAAGACCTTGACTCTGTAAGCACTGCTCAGCAACAGCTAAAACATCCCTGTGTTATTATCACTGAT
Organism: Dryobates pubescens; assembly: GCF_014839835.1. Classification (NCBI taxonomy): domain Eukaryota; kingdom Metazoa; phylum Chordata; class Aves; order Piciformes; family Picidae; genus Dryobates; species Dryobates pubescens. The sequence continues at coordinate 8,642,262 of NC_071627.1, forward strand.
CCAAAACATAGCCTGTACCAGCTACTATGAAGAAAGTTAACTCTATTCCAGGCAAAACTAGCACAATTATGAAGAAATAAATATTTATCAGATTCCCCTTCGAGAAGGTGAATAATTTAACTAGAAGAATTCCAACAACAAAAGGATGCTGCTGACTGACAATTTATTTCATCCCTTTGAGATGCAAGGAGTTGTTGCATGCTGAGTGAATATTGATCTCTTATATACAGATAAATGAAATTGCACTTACAGTTCTTTGGTTGCTCACTTGTCACCAATTAAAACTGAAAAGCATGGTTGTGCCCCAAAAATATTAATTAATTCTGTTCAGTTGCTGGTTATTTGCTGAACCTAGAGTCTGTGGGAAGGCTTGTTTGATGCAGCTATGTCAGGCCTTCATTCTGTGAAGGAGGTCTTTTTTTGGGCTCAAACCAATACACTTCCACCACTCTTTAGAGAATGATGAGTAATGGGGTATAGTTAGGTGGGGGGAAAAAACTACTCCCCCCACCTCCTTTTAGACTTATCTGATTACTGGTTTTTTTGTTGCTGGATACCTCATAGTCACTGTTCTATTCACCTAACTGCACAATCAGTGGTCACATTTAAAAGCTGCGTCTTTGCTGTGTGTGAACTGAAGATGTGAACTGAAGAAAGGAAAAAACAAAAACCTGTTACAGAGTGAAAAATTAACTTGTAAGTAAAAAAATATTCTCTTGATTGTCAGCTTCCAGAAGGTCATGGGAGTCCTATCAGGAAAATAACCAATTGCCAGAAACTTGGCTAATATTACAGGAAAAGGAGGAAATGAAGGGCAGAATGAAAGCTAGGGAGTAAGCTCAAAAGGAGCGCTGAATATGCTGGGAACAGGATTGGGTCAGTGCACCAGCTAAGGCCTCTACTCTTTTGATGTTGTTTCTGCCTCTTGCTCCAGCAGAACTTGAACAGCCTTCAAGGAGGTCGGTCAGTGGAGAGTCAAGAATGCCTAACAGCTGTCCAGATAGCAGTTAGGGCTCTGGCTTCTTTCCTGCCTTCATGATTAGGGGTACTAATGTTAATGGCTTAAGAGGCAGAGCACAAAAAAGTAAGATGATGAGGCTGTATTTTGAGCAATTTGATCTGCAAATACTGAGTGATTCTGCTGACATCCAATTATACAAGCATAATGGAAATCATCATCTAGGCCTTGATTTGAAAATGACATTTCAGTGTTTTGGCAGCTCTAAAAATACTGACATTTCTAGTAGCCGGAGGCCATGAAATATTGATTCAGCAACAGAATTGTTTTGTAAAGCAGTGATAGTTGGCTGGCTTCTGAACTGTAGCATGTTGCTCCAGGCTCTACAGTATATTGTTAACAAGGAAGGAGTAAGGCCAGTGAAAACCAAATGTGTTGGTGGGGAACATTCCTGAAGGAATCAGATATGTCATCTACCACTCATGAAGTACTGTTGCAGCTTTCTGACTATACATTTAATTGTCAGATAACTTGGAAAAAAATATGTGTTGATAGAACTGGATTTGACCTGTACCTTAAGCTAGTATCAGACAGAGGAGTGGTCCCCAGGTTCCCCTTCTTGAGACCTATTAAATAAGCAGCTGTTAACTGTAAATATTCTGCACACTGAATGGTAAAGTACAATAAAATTCACAGCATTTAGAGACATTTATGTAATACCATTGGACAGAGGAGGCCTGCTTGTCAATCTCTCAAAATTTGCATAGATCAACTGTACAAAACAGAGCCAAAGTGCTTTCTAGTATTACAGTATGTTGGTAACATAGTTATCTTTTCACTAGGGGAGCAGGCAAAAACCCAAAACCATGGCGAAATTGTGCTTTGCTCACAGTGTGTTTTTTTCAGAAAGAGCTTATTCAACAACCCCTGCCTGCTCCAGCAAATACTGAAGTAGATGAGTGCAGTACAGGAAGGGCATTCTGAGGGCTGGCATGCCTTTGAGTCTGTATATGGCTGAGTGGCAGGGGCAGCCCAGTTCAGCCCCTGCAAGAGGCAAGTTTGTTTCTGTTGTCTTGATATTCACAGAAATAAAGGAGAGGTTAGAGGGAGGAAGGAATCCCTTCACTGTGGTGTTACCATGCTGTCGTAGCAAGAATTTGCGTAGCCTGTTAATTTTTCATAGAATCGTTTTGAGCCCAACCATTGACCTAACATCACCATGGCTATTAAACCATGTCCCCAGATGCCATGTCTACACTTTTGTTGAACACCTCCAGGGTTGGTGACTCCACCACCTCCCTGGGCAGCCTATTCCATTGCCCAACCAGCCTTTCCATGAAGAAATTTTTCGCAATATCCAGTCTAAGCCTTCTCTGGCACAATTTCAGGCCATTTCCTCTCCTTCTATCACCTCACACTAGAGAGGAGAGACCAACTAACACCTCACTACAACCTCCTGTCATATAATTGTAGAGAGCAAGGAGGTGTCCTTTCAGCCTCCTCTTCTCCAGACTAAGCTATGCCAATTCCCTCAGCTGTTCCTCATAGAAGTTATTCTCTAGGCCCTTTGAACATTTGACATGTTTCTTTTTACATAATAAACTTCGTTGCATTTACTGTGAAGTGGGAATATGTCCTAAACCAGCAAAAAATACCAACCTACTTCTGGGTGTATTTTATTCTTGTGTCTAGGAGGATTGCAGCCCTCCTTTTAATGTAAAGCAACCAAGAGGCTCTTCATTAGTTGCTTCTGAGAAGTCAGAGTTAGAGGTCCAGAAAAGAGAAATGTTGATACTGAAGTTTTAATTGAAACTTTATATCAAAAGATAGGAAGAAAATCTCTTTGACAAAAAATAACTCTATTTCCCCCCAGATGCTAAGGAACTGGGTTCACAAACATACCATGAAATTGAAATTTCTCAAAGTGCCTTTTAAATCTTGACTACAATTACTGTATTTCACTATAATAGATCTAGTACTATTTTTAAAAGCTTTTGAAGGTTGCAAGTAGCATCCATAAATTGTGGGTTGTGGGCAATCTATGAAACCATAGGTTTCTGGGGCTTTTTACTTTAAATGAGAGAGAAAGATATAATAAAAGTAGTTATGAAAAAACATGAAAGCTTGCTTTTTGCTGAACAGTGACAAAAATACCAACTAACCAAACAAACAAAAGAAAAAAAAAAAACAAGTCAGGAAGTGCCTGAGCCTTGTCTTAAGGTTGGACAAGAATTTGCAAGTCTGACATGAGCCTCTTTTAATTTAATAATTCTTTTTATAGAGACTGGTTAAAATGATAGCTTGCTGAAGGATAAATGGTAACAGCTGAGAGACTACAAGGACAGATCTACAACAGTCAGAGGAATCTATTTATGCTTCTCTATATTGGTACAAACTTTAGTAGTGATGTGAGTGAATGGATCACCTGCTTGCACCTTTTCCACCCCCATGCTCAAGTAATCGTCAGAGGAGTCATACCCTCCCCTTTGAGCCTGTGTGCTACAACGGAGTGTGGAACGAGACTGTCCTCAGTGTTTTCTGTAGACAGATTAATTAAAAGGATGCTTATGAAAGATTTTTGAGCTAAAGGAAAAGATTGTTAGTGTCTGTTGCTTGCTACTGTGCAGTCTCTGTCTTTTCCCCCACCCCGATGCTGCAGCTCAACTGTTGGAGACTAACAGCGTGAATGAGTAGAAAAACATCTGTAGGTTTACAAGGAGAAAAAAATACTTTCTTCAGTTGCCTCACAGTAAAAATTATTAAATACTATACAGCAATATCTCTAATTGAGAAAAACTAGTATAGCTTTATACACTTGAAGAAGTTATGCGTATTTACTTCCTCAGAGATTCTTTCCTTTTGACCTGGATTTTGGGCTCACCTGGTCTACTTGAACTCTTTTGGTAGGCTATACATAACAGTGAAGGCAGACCTGAGACTTGGGATAAAGACTAGTTGTGGCCTAATTTGTCTAGAAGCATACAGAACTAGAAAAATCAGGTGGATCAGGCAGGGCTATATTCTGAAAATAGAAGTGGTTTAGAATGGAATGTTTCCATAAGAAGTGTCAGGAGGAGCTTTGTGGTTCAGGGTAATTTGTTCACTGTTCTAGGAATGGGAAGAAGGTGATTAGAGTGAAATATTGCAAAGAAGAGAGGAAATTAAGGAAAATGGCCACCAAAAGAGAGTATTAGCACTGGTGATATTTACAAAGGACCCAGCAATTGTAAAATGGTAAATAACAGCAGAAACTGCTCATCAGAGAGCTATTTTTTTTTCTGCTTGAAAAGCAGAGTGTGAGAAAGTGCTGTGGTTTTAATATGCTTAAATGAAAAGTAGTTTTATGTCTAGGACAGAAAACTGCTGGGAAAGATTCAAACAAGGAGTTGGAGTATTTGTCTGAATATTAGTCCCATCAGCCCCTCCCTGGAAGCACAGGAAATTATTAGTATTTCAGTAAGAAACACAGTACTAGTAATAGAGACTACTTCTGGTAAGGATGCAGTGACTATTGAAAGATGGACAATTCAAGAAGGATTTTGAGGCCTTGAAGGAAGTTCACAGAGTAACTTTAAATACATCTTACACTGAGAGATTCAAGGAATACAATCCATTGTCTTTATCAAAGACAGAACAGGAGAGAAATGTAATCAGTGTGTACATAAGAGCTGAGAAAACAAAAGTTTCTTTGTTCTGCTGCATAGATGTATAATGAGATACTTGGACTTAGAAGTAGGGTGTGTTGCTTTAGTAGTATAGGTAATTAACCTCCGGGATAACTTGCCGCTGCTATCGCATTCTCCAGCATCTCAGGAGTGATGTTCAAGGGATGCTTGACTAAGGAAGTACTGGGAGCATTCTCAGGCAGGAGGTAGGACAAGATGGACTGGTTTTGTCTTCATAGTCTGCATCTACACTATTTAAATCTGTCATATATTTGTGAGGTAATGGAAACAACTCAGTTTGAAAAGTTGGAGCTGAGTGTTGTTCAAGCTGTGGAGCACACATGGCCTTTCTCCCAGCAACACATGCATAGTAAGAGCTGTGTAAAATGCCTTTCTTTTCCCTTTCCAGGTATTGAAAGCTCATCCTTGTTACCCAGGAAAGCATTCCTAGGACTGTTGCTCAACACAAGGTTCCATAGCATGATCACAGGATGTCAGGGCTTGGAAGGGACCCAAAGAGATCATCAAGTCCAACCCTCCTGCCAGAGCAGGACCACACAATCTAGCTCAGGTTACAGCAGAACACATCCAGATGGGCCTTGAAAGTCTCCAAAGGAGACTCTACAACCTCTCCAGGGAGCCTGTTCCAGCGCTCTGTGACCCTTACAGTAAAGAAGTTCCCCCTTGTGTTGAGGTGGAACCTCCTGTGCTGCAGTTTACACCCATTGCTCCTTGTCCTATAACAGGGAGCAAGTGACAAGAGCCTGATGATGAAATGGACTAAAATCTTTGGTGTCTCAGGAAAAACACTAGTAAACATAAAGATGTTCTGTATCTGCTTTTAGCTAGCATTGCATGCTAAGGTGATGAATTTATGAGGTCCATGCGAATCCTTTATAGTGTGCCTGATGATACTTCTTTTCACCTTGGCTTGTCCTTATCAATTAGTTGTTTGAGATTTCATTCTTATCCATAAAATACTAATCTTCCTTTTTTGATCTGTTCTTGAAAATAATGGACTTCACCAAAAATCTCAGTAAAGTTCATCTTTATGAAGTGATGCCTGCTGCATAAACTGTCTGAAAAAGCAGAAAAGTACACCTGTTGGAGTCTGGGGAAACACACACTGAGAGTGGGTTTTCTGAGCATTGTAAGTGGCCAGGCATGTTATCCTACTACATATTAGGTCAGCTTGTTCCACGTCATTAAGTAGGAGTTACTTTTCCAGAAAGGTGAAAGCAGAAGACACTTAAGACTAGTATGGTGCAGAAATGGATACAGTGATTTGTGAAGGAAATGTGGCCACTACCTACACTTTCCACAGGGCACATGGTAAGTGGGTTCAGTAATAACTGCAACACTCAGTGAACCCTCTGCATGTAACTCAAATAGTATTTTTCTATACACTTTTCCTAGCTTTATAAATGTGTACTTTTAATTCACTCTTTATGATGACTGTGCTCATCAGCAAAGCTCATGGCTAATATGTGGAATAGGAGGAACCTTTAAAATGTGCTAAATGGGGCTTGGGAGCATGTGTACTTTTAATTCTAATGCTTCTTGCAGACCTTTGTCTCCTGAGGCAAATTTGAAACTCTACTTAGAAAGAAAGTAGTTAAAACCAGTATCTTGTTCTGAAGTTGTGAATCTTTTGCTGCCTTTGGATGTTTGAGTCCCCTAGCCACTGCTGAAAAAGTCCTTAATCCCTTTAACATTTAGTGCATTCCTATAATAGCCCTGAGAAATGAAACTGTATTATATTACATATTTGTATTCAGAATACAGACAGGGCAAGGTGAAGTGTTATGCAAAACAACATGCAGGGAATAGGAAACTCAGGCATACGCTATAAAGCATCACGTAACAGCAAATAGCATGCCTCTTGTTTACATCTGGAATTTCCAAACTAAGTACTGAGAAGGAATAGTTGGTGTGCAGTACTGTGGTACTGTCCACAATTTTACATCAAACAGTTCTATGCTGTGTGACTACTTATTAGTGGATAACAGTGGGATGCATGAATCAGTGTGTGGCCTGCCAAGATGTATTTGAAGGACCTGTGCAGCCTTCAGCAAGGAGAACCTACAGAGCAAAAAATAAAGAAATCCTGTCATGACAGCAGGCTTCTGAAAACAGTATCTCTCTATCCACTTTGGCTGATGTATTGTGTTAGGGTTTTTCTTGTCAAGTTGTTGCAGTCATATAGCAAGGTATGAAAGGATGTGACAGAACTCAGCTGTTAATGAAGCAGCTCCTCATTGAATGCTACAACATTATCTTGTGTCTTTTCTGACATGGCTTGAAGGAAGGGAGCTTTATTTGTAAAGAAAAAAGTGTCAATGAGAAATGAAAAAGAAAGAAACTTGAGTAAAATGTGCATTCCTCAGTGTTTGTTTTGTTGTACCAATATATTGCAGATAATTAGGTGACTCAAATGTTTTGGTAGGTGGCTGATTACAGCCAGGCTTGCAGGTGAATGAATTTCTCATCAACCATTTGGCATCGCAGGCAGTGATGTAGATTTTTTGACAAGAAAATCAATTGCATTGCTAAGTTGCACAATTTGATTACTTTATAAAAAGTCTCTGGAGCAGCTCTCTCTGTGGTTAGATAGACTTACTGCTGAACTGAAAGCTTAGTCCCACATGTTTCACAGTTCTAAACAATTTGTAGTAATTATTTTGATTAGGCATATACTGAAATGCTATTTCAATAATGAACAAGGTGATGTGCAAATTATGGAGTGGAATATGAACAAAAGCCTTACAAATAAGCAAAATAAAGCTACATTCAGCTCTGAAATGATTGCATAAAACTTCCCAAAGCTTATGTTCACTGGCAGTGAGTTCAAATCCCTTGCCAGCTCGGGATGTCTTTGCAATGAGATCTCCTTTCAGGTCTCTCTAGTTTCTAGTATATTTTGAGAGATCAACTATTAAAGATAACACATGTAGATAAAAATGGTATATCAGGTTATTGTTAGTGATGAGCCCATTATAGGATAACAGCTGTAGATATATTTAAACTAATTTAAACAAAAAACATTGACTTCCTCTCAGGCAAGTCATCCATCCATCTGGCTCTATTAGACTGTTTAATATTGTGTTCAGTATAAAAGTATGGTTAAAATAATGGAAATTAGTCACCTGTTCAGAGTTTTGTGTCAGTGGGAACATCTTTACTGGGCTACAGATCAGACCCCGTGTAAAGGAATCAGTTGTTATCAAGAGTAAGAATTTGTTTTGCTGAGTCTGGCTATGGAAAGCACAAGGATAGTGGAAGGGAAATTCAGTTTCTGTGTGCCTCAGGAAATGCTCCAACCCTTTAAAATCTTCCAAAAGAGTCTAACCTACATCTGCTGATGTAGAGAAGGTTTCTGTAGCACAGAAGCATGGCTAGCCTTTGTGAACCATGTTGCCCTATAAGGTTTTTGTGGTTCCTGGGCTAGATCTGCAAAGAGTTAAAAGGGACAGAAAGCACAAGATGGGGATTTCCAGTATGCAGCTTTTTATCATCTACCCTTCTCCACACACTTTTCAGCCCTTAGTCACCTCAGGTGATGGCTCAGAATAGGGTTCACACCAGCTCTGGATCATTCCATATTTGCTTTCAAGAGTGAAGGTAAGATTACTCTTTACAACATAACCTCAGGAACAGGGGAATCATCTCCTTTTCAGTATTTCACAGTCCCTGCCTTGAGTGCTTCCATTTTATGTTAAGCAAGTACTGAATGACATCCAGCAGCTGTAAGTGAAACATGAACTAGACAACTAGTCTTTGCCCTCCCAGCTCTCCTAGGCAATAGCAATATTCTTTACTATTCTTTCTCTCTTTAGTGAGTGATTTGATGAAAAGTGGAATAGTTTCCATAGAAGTCTCCATTTTCCATAGAAGGGCATTTGGTAGTCTTCCTTTCATCCACTCTAGCTTGTAATTAAGTCCTCTAGTATGAGATGAATCTTCTATAGCAAAGAGAGGACCTGAAATTGGGAGAATTGTGTCCAGTGTTAAGCTTTGTCTGGAGCCCTGTTTGTTAGGGAATCTCTGGCAACTGATAGTGGGAATCAAATGTATAAGATAGGCACTTTGTGTTTATTGAGTGGGGTTGGTAGATGGGGTTACAATTTGAGTTTCTCAGCACTGGCAATGATGGGTGCTTTCTGCAGATACAGTTTATGCTGCAGTGTATGCAGAAGCAGTGCTTGAGTTGTGTATGGAGCTGTAAACATGCTGACTTAGCTTCCTTGCTTGTTTTTTCTTGTGCAAGTATGGTTATTGTATAGCTAGTGGGTAATTCCTTTGCTCTTGCACAAAACTTACCTGAAGATTATCAGGGAAAATGTTTGGGTTTGCAGGTGCAGGAGTCTTGAGGTGGCAGTAATTCATGGGCAATGTAGATCAGCCAGGGACGTGAATGGGAATTGTCTGAAGTCCAAGAGTAGCACAGATAGGTTATAAAATACTGTTGACTTAAATGAACCAAAGTATTTAGATCTATTTCTAAAGCATTGTTGGGATAGTATAGGGAATAATGAAATGAGGAATTTTAGGAATATTAGAACAGTTTTTTGTTCCCTGTGCTTTGAAGGAGAAACCAACTGAGCATGTTACTCAGGTTCACATCTAAGCAGTGAATTAAGCTCTTTGTCATCAAATATAAACTCTTTCCCATCAAATAATTACTTGGAATTAAGTGTCGTGCATCTTGATGTGTTTTGTTTGGTTTTGTTTTAAAATGTGCATTCAGTTGATGAATGTAGTAGCTTTCTCGTTCTGTTTATGATGAGAAGATAGGGTGAAAAAAAAAAAACCACACCAAAGAAACCACAAACAAACAAACAAAAATAACAGGAAAAGTGAAATCTTGAAAAGCAAACAACCCCCAAACCCAGCACAATGGTACCTGTTAATTATGAGCAGATTTCCAGTTCTAGAAAGCTATTTTTGTGGGTTTATTTGGCAATGTTTATAAACTTATATAGTAGCATTGTTTGTTTTTGGTTTTGTTTGTGTTTTTTTTTTTTTAGCATGGTACCTTTTTTTTTTAATCATCTGTACATTTTAATGACTTGGAAGCTTAGTTACTATCACTTCTAGCCATCAAGATATTACAGTGAAAAGATAGAAATGTTCTTTCTTTTGTTTTAAATACAAACCTATGAATTATGTGTAACTACTGGTCATTTAGTGGTTACTTCTAAACCCCATTAGAAAAGAGAGATTTGTCACACTATGGGGCGGAAGAAGAGCGTCCAGCAAGTTGTTTCCCAGTGTTATTCAGTGGATGTTATTTGCTAACTGTTGGAAAGAAGCCATTAAGAAGAGACCTTGTTTATCTGGTGAATTACCAAGAAGAATAGCAGGAGATGAGTGGGAGTTTGCAGAACTGGGCAGCTGGGGCTTTTGGAAAAGAGAAGATCTTTGGCTAATCTTCATATCACAGAAGAGAATAAATTACAGGATCCAGTATATTTATAGAGAATTTAAAAGGAAAGAGGTACAGGTGGTAAGGATCATAGAATCATTGAATTTGGAAAAGACCCTTGAGATCATCAGGTCCAACCATTAACCTTCCTCTACTACATTCACCACTAAACCATATGGCTAAACACCACATCTAAACAGCCTTTAAACAGATCCAAGGATGGTGACTCGGCCACCTCCCTGGGCAGCCTGTTCCAATGCTTGACTACTCTTGCACTGCAGAACTTTTTCCTAATGTCCAACCTAAATCTCTTCCGGTGCAGCTTGAGGCCATTCCCTCTTGTTCTGTCACTAATTACCTGTGAGAAGAGATCAGCACCTATCTCTCTTTATTGTCCTTTCAGGTAGTTATAAAAGGCAATAAAGTCTTCCCTCAGCCTCCTCGTCCTCAATGATAATTTCATCTCATCAGATATATAGGCAAAAAAAATTAATCATGTGGGTGGTGAATCATTGGAATAGGTGTCCAAACATGTTCTTGTTCTTGGAGATACTGAAATCTTAGCTGGGTAAGACCCAAAGCGACCTGAACTAATTGGCCAGTTTTGAGCAGGGTAGTGGGCTACAGACCTTCAACTCTAGGGTTGACCAATTGAAAAGACAAAAAGTATCAAAGAACACTTGACTGCAAGAAAATGATTTTAAGTAAATGGCAAAAGACAAATATGTATGAACTGTTTGACTATAGCTCTTTTTTTTTTTTTACCCTCAAACTGAATTTTTCTCTCAGATTAGATGTTTACCTTGGTGAAAGGAATCCACAAGCTGATTTTAAATAATATCTAACTTTTGTATTGAAAAACATCAGCAGAAATGGCAATGGCTGGGGGGAGGAGGGTATTCATTTTGAAGGCCATTTTGTTTGAGAAATGGGTTTTGAAGAATGCTTTTTCTCCAATTATATTTATTTCCCAGCAAAGACATGAAATTCACAATACCAAAAAATAGAAACCTTGGAAGTAGGATGAGAACTTAGACTATGTAATGTGGGTTTGATACTGAATTGAGGGTGGAACAGATTTTCAGAAACCAGTAGGGGAGCATTAGTTCTTACTTTAGGTGACAACAATGTTGGATAATTAAGGTCCTATTTTCTCAGCACTGTGGGAGAGTGGATATTACAATGCCTGCACATTTTCTGTCTCCATTGCTTGAAGGTTGCACTCAGCCTTTATTTTATGTGTAAGTGAATGAGCCTAGTTTGAATTTATGACAACTTCTTTCTTCATAATAGTCTGGCATAAGGCATAATTTTTGCCTTCTCTGCATAAAATTCTCTATGTATAGCTTCTATTTTACTTTTCCTTTCCACTGCTTTGTAAGAAAAAGAGCAACCATTGTTCTTTGTATAGAAAAAAAAGTTCAAATACCTTTAATTTTTAAAGGTGACATTGGTGGAAGTGCTTAGTGATTCCAAAATGAATTATAGTGATGCAGATTGACTGTCATTGAACACTTTTTTTAACTATTTCTTAAAATTGTTTCTTGACACTTTACTGTGATGTGGGAATTTTTAAATTACTATTGCTCATTTTAGCTCCCACTTCAGGTGGGGCCAAACTTGCCCTTGGCAATTTTCTGTGAAGGAGGTAAGTCGTTTTTGCTTTCTTCCTCCTATGCTGGCAAAGAATGTGCCTGCTCTTAATTTATAGAAAATGACAAATGTATGTGTTCACCAAGTGTCTTTAAGATGTGTTTAGCTCCCTTATGAGGAGCTAAACTTTTTGTCTAGTTCTGGGAAATTTAGTCCTGGGAAATGGTCTACATGAATGTTTTTTAGCTGTGCATGTTCTTTGGGTTTATAGACTGGGACTTGCAAGCTCTTTAGGTATGATTTTACTGGTATCCCTTTATAATTTGGCACATTGCTGTTGGCACTGAGATAATAAAACTAGATTTTAGCGACCAAAAGTATTTAACTTCCATGTGGATGCATGAATGAATATTGCAGCAGATCCAGGAAGACATCTGCTGAAACTGGAACTGTATCCTGTAACAATGCTGTACTGTGTAGAAGTCCAGAAAAGAAATACAGAAAAAGAAGTCTTACCTGATTTTAAAAACAAATCAACCCCTTGCCAGCCTTTCCCCCCACCCCCTCAGCCTGGCAAAAATATGTATACAAAATGCTTGGATCTAAGCAGGTTAACATTTTTCAGTGCCTTCTTGTTGCTTTTCCAAACAGCTGAACTATTAAAATTATAGATAGGCTGATAATTTATCAGTACTCACTCAGTGCAGTGGCATGCTTCCACTGAAGTCTTATGAACTTACAAAGAAGCTAACATGGAGGAATATAAAGCAAATACAATTTTTAAATTGCCTTGCTTCGCTTCCTGTTAAGTGGTCTGTTGACCTTTCTTCCATTCCAGCACAGTTCTAAGAAGCAAGGAAAGTGTTAATGAACTTGGCATTGGTGTAGCTGTGTAAGTAATGGACTGGGCCTTACACCAGTCTGTGCCTGCAAGGCAGCTTTACAGCCACTAACAAGACTGCCATTCATTTTTTTCAATAAATCCTGCACAGGGGTATTAGGGTCTGTGAACTGACAATTGATTTACTGCCTGGAAAATTATTCTTTATTGATTTATATTACATGGAGGTAACCACAAATCTATCGTTGCCTTAATCAGGGAGAAAATGCTAAAGTTAGTGTCATTCTTACTTAGTCAGGCAATTACAAGCAGGAGAATTGGTTTAGTACCTCTAGGTGACATCTACATATTATTCAATTATGAATCTCAGTAATCCATGAATTGCAATACATAAAAGTGTGTGAGATCTGGTTAATTAATTCTTTTTTTGGGTAATATGAAGAGTGCCCTTTTTACAAGAAGGTGTTTTAAATGTCAGCCTCGTGTTTTATATGAAATTTGGCACCAGAAACAGTTGAATTTTTTTAAAGAAGATTCTTGGGATATTTACTCAGCCTTGTATTTTTCTGATATTTTGTATTAATTGGACAGAATCAAGAATCTGAGATTGTTTACTTTTATGTTAGATATTTTTAAAATGAGTACATATTCCAGTTTTTTATATTCTGAATTCGAAATACATGGTTTGTGGCAGAAGAGAACCATCCATAGATACAGGGACTGTGCTCTGGAACTGGGCACTCCTGAACTGCCTTCACAACAGACTGAATTAAAACAGCAGAAGTTCTGAGCTTTGGGAGAACTAAGCTGAATTTTGCAACCTTCCCTCAATTCATGCTTTAGGCTGTCTCAGGTATAGCTGCATATACATTACCTTCTTTGCAAACCTTTCAGTTCTGTGAGCTGGAAAAGGGCAGAGTGCTGGACAGATGTGTATGCAGTGTAGTACCAGAAGGGTAATGAGGATGGGACTTGTGCTGAGGAACTGGAAACTTGCATCTGGGAGAAAAAAATAATTTTCATGATAGAGTGAAAATCTCTGGGATTTGACTGCAAAGCTTTGGGAGAACATCTGGGAAGACAAATTAGTCTTTTTAATGTTTGTTTGTTTGTTTGTTTGTTTTTCCTCAGAAAAATGCAAAAATAAATGTACCTCACTCAGTGCAATAGAGATCTCTTTGTTTTGAGATGTGAGGGTTTCACAAGGTACTTTCCTTCTTTGGGAAGTATGTAGGGGTTGTAGAAAAGGAAAACAGACTGCGTTGCATTATGTTGGAGTTCAGCTTGTTAAATGAGTTATCCTCTAAGAGTAGTGTGGAACTTCATCTCTAGTAGATGAAGGATATTGTCTTGCTTTGCAGGCAGTGGTAAAGTAGTACAACTGACAGTTTTCTGTGAAGCTGGTCCTTTTGGCATAACACCTTAATTGAAAGTTGTTTAGGAGAAAGAACATGAATTTGAGGGAGTGAACTACCTCTCTGTGGCAGACTGAACGTACAGCTCCTTCTGGGCTGTTTTGGTTAAGTATTTAAGGCCCTTACAAGTTTGTTTTGTCACTGACTGACATATTGGGAGTCTTGAAAAGATTCTGGGGCCCAGGTATTTTTTCCTGCTGGTCACTTCTAAGTCTTTGACCCAGAAAGCAGTAATAAAATAGGAGACAGGTCTCTGCTGTTGGAGGCTTTGTCAGTAGTCACACAGGAGGAGTGAAAAAAAATTCAGAGCTCAGGTCTTCTGTGTGCCCTGTGTATTGCAGCTTCAGCTACCAAAACCCATGCTGCTGCTTCCATGTTGTAGTTGGCGATGCCAAGTAATGGCTAATTTTGAAAATCTTTTAACAACATAATCTGCTATATACAATGTTTTTTTTCCATCCCATTACTTATTTCAAACAAAGATACTGGCTTTTTAAAAATAGAAATTGGGTTGCAGACAAGCAGCTTAGTGAAAATGCTACTGAAATGTCATTTCTATGAAAACCGGTAAATCAATTATTAAAGCAGTTTCCTAACCCAGAGTGGTTTCTCATTCTCTCTCATTTCAAGGTTGTTGGGAAGACAAGAATTTTGGGGTATCATTACTCTTCCACCAATAGAGTGGGATGGGACGGGGCAGCATGTCATCCTCACTGCACTGTGTCTCAGCAGAGAATGTGCAGCATGCAAAAATCTCTGCTGTGGGCTTCAGCTTAGTGAAACTCATGTTTTAAGGGAGCTAGTTCACACACTTAAACTATTGTAAGTCCCAGCAGTTTAGCACTCTATAGTGGCTCGGTTTAGTATTTAAATTTGAAGCTAGCCAGTAAAGTTATTGCTTCAGATAGGCAGTTTCTTTCTGGGGCTCCAGAGATTTTTCATTGCTGCTCTTTACTAGGTACAGGCTATAAATTGGTAGGGTAATACACACTAGTTGTCCATTAAATTTGAGTAAGAATACCATCCTCTGTATTTAAGATATTAGCTCTTCAGTGATTCTGACCAGCTACCTGAAAGGATCCTTCCCAGTGAGCCCTACAACTTGACAGAAAGGTCTGGTGAATGGAATTCAGAGACCTTGACTGTACCATTTATAGAGCTCAGTGCCCCATAAATTAACACACAGTTACACAGTGATGAGAGATGACCTTTCTTATGAGTCATCACTTCACTACAGCTCATTGCATTTTGAGCAGCAGTACTGTTCAATGTGTTAATATCAGATTAATTTACTATGATTAATATTAAAGTATTACCAAATATTTTATTCCAGCAGTTGTTTTACTATTCTGAGGAGCTTTTGGGAGAGCGTCGTATGAATGTGTAATTCATTCGTGTAGATTGTGGCACCATTAGTTTCATAGGATGTCATCTGCACCATTTTGGAGATGCATTTTTATTAAGAAATAAAAAAAAAAAAAAAGTCCTTATTTATTATTCTAGATAACAGCATTATGATCTCATTAACATGGATCATTTTCTCTGAACTCAGCTAAACTCTGTAGTGTAGCAGGAAAAGGCTTCTTTTTTTATCCATTAAAGTATTTTTTCCTTTTTGACCTGTCATGTAATTAAGATCCTGTTTATTAAAGTTACTAGTGTATTAGAACACTAATTGCATTACAAGCACACTTTCTTATTTCTGAACTGTTTATGATTTAATTGACTTGTTTAAACTAATTTTCATGTCTCTATCAATTAATTCATTAGTTGAATTTACTTACACATGGAAATACCATTGTGCTAGCAATGATTAAAAAAAAATAAATCATTAATGCCCTAATTGAATGAGTTCTTGGGCATGCATATACAATCTGCTAACACTGCAAGTTCACTTAGGAGCAATGCCCTCTGTAAGCAGCATGACTGTATGAATATTACTCCTGTGTGCAATGAAATATTAACCTTCATCAAGAGGATAATCTGGCAACTTTACTATTTTAGCAAGGAGATACCCAATTATATTTGAATGGTTTCCTCATTACTATAGAGACTGGATAGAAATAAAGCATCGTAGTGAAAAGTATCAGGGGAGGAAAAATCAGCACAATGTGAGATATAAAAAGAGCTTCTTAGAAGGTGTGATCCAAAGCCCAGTATTGCCAGTAGTTTCTTTCCATTGACATCAAGTGACTTTAGTATCTGATGGAGACTCAAGTAATTTCTCCATCTTGACCAAAAGGTCTTTGCTATAATAAAAAATGTTTAATTCACAGTCAGCAGAAGGAGCACATGTGCTGTGCTGCAGTAACAGCAGAAATATAGGCAATGACAGCTGATGTTAAGAAAGGGGGAAAAGGACAAGAGATGTTGCTTGGCAATGGCAGGTTTTCATCTTGTGAATTTTCCAACTTACCCTGAAGTTACTTACAACGCAAGCATTGCAGTGTGAAAGCTAATCCATCAGTTCTCAGCTTTAAAGCCTGCAATGAAATAAAACTTCGGTTTAGGAAAAACAAAACAAACCCAAAAACCCAAGGATAAGAAAAACAAACCCAAACAAAACAAACAAAAAGAAAACCTGTTGCTGTCTCGTTGGTAGGTGTAGGAGCAATGGCACCGTTTTACATGCATATACATTTATAAAATAAGATCAAGATCAAAATTCAATGATACTGGTTTGTGTTTGCATTTATTACCATGGGATAGTATTTGGGACTTCAAAGTACCCAAAGATGAGAAAATAATTTTTACTTTCTTTTTTTTTAATTAATTGAAAATGAGAAGGATTTGCTCATAAAACATATTTCACTCCCCAGAGAGACTTTCACAGCGTCATACGTCCAGCACTTCTGATGATTTCAAATATCCTTTTAAGTTATTTTTTTCCAAAATAAAAATTAAGCTACTACATTGATAATTGGATAGCTTAATCAAGTATTTCATGGTTTTATTCAAAGTAAAATTAATCTGCAGTACAAGGCATCTTTGAATTCTGGAGAAGTATTTACATGAAACTTCATGTAAAGCCTCTGTAAGCTTTTCTTTTTTCCATAAATCTCAACAAATGTTGAATAAAGTCGCTTAACAAATGCAACAAAAAATGCTTCTAGTCTTTTGTTTTCCCATTCACTTTCCAGCAGGAAAAGAAAAAACAAACCAGAACAAACCCCAAATCCAAAACAATAGCAACCCTAACCATTGTGTGCCTGGGTTTCTAGTGAGTAAATGGAAGATTTATATGTGGTTGATGACAGGTGTGAGAAGAGGATGTACAACATAACAGAAACCAGGAGTTAATAAGTATACCTGAAAACGGATATAAGTTTTTCCTATGCTGTAAAATAAATTCTCGTGTAAAATGTTTTAGTAGTCTGTGTTTTCAGCAATGAAAAAATCACCTAGGCGCCCCAAGGCTTCAGAGTTCTCTAGAATGTTTGGTTTTGTAAGAGCTAGTAAGTGGAGCAGGATTCTAGAGCACTATGGGTGATCTTCAAAATCTGGGCCATTTAAAAATGCTACATAGAACTGAAGAGTAGCATTTATTGGGTTAGCTTTTCAATGAGCTCTTCTTTCACCATTCCTTTTTGTTGGAGGGATAAGGATCCTATTGGGATCTGGGATCTGCAATTCCAGTTCTTCCCAGCTCCCAAAGAGATGATGAATCTTTTCTATCTCCTTGTATCTTAAAGGGCTAATGTCCTGTTAGGAATACATAGGACATCTCTGGGTTATTGCTTTGTTACTGCCTCTGTGGCTTTCACAAGCGTACCATTTCAGTCTGCTCTCAAACCTTAAAGGATTTTAGATCTTACTGTTGACAAATACAAATAGTGGTTGATAAAGGAAAATGTAACAGTATTTTTTAGTATACAGAACCTATAATAAGGAGAAATGCATTTTGTTTAATCTTTTATCTCTTTTAAAAGCCACAGAAATACTTTCTCTTTCATGCTCCCAGTCTTTATGTGCAGAGACTTGTCCTAGTGACTGAATTCCCTAAATAGCTACAAAGCTATTGTGATAAGAGCAGGGAGTGCTCTTGGCAATGTATTATGTATCAAATATAGCCCACCAAACACTTTTTAGGAAGTTCAGGATGCAGTTTTAATGTACAATGTCATGGTTTTAGTAGTTTGAAATTTTATATTTGCTTTCAGCTGTGCATTGAAAAAGGAAGGAAAAATATTAGCATTCTTTAACTATGTTTTAGCTTTAAAATTGTATGTTTGATGGTAGAAATTACCCTTCTCCCCTTTTGGGAGAGGTATGCCCCATCTGCCACCAGCAGGCCTGGCATCATCTAAATTGACCCATGATCAAAAAACCCAAAGACCTGCGGGTGGCACCAGGCTTGAAGCCAAGAACTCATCTGGTAGGTCTTCCTCAGTCTATGTGGGTTGGTCCCTGCTACTCGGGGGATGGAGGAGAGCACTGTCTGTACTCCCATTACCCTGACCAGTTGATCCAGGGCTCTGAAGTCCCTCTTGATAACCCTCAGTTTTCTTTTTTCTATTTCATCATTGCTTATCTGGAATATCAATAGCTGATAATAATCTGTGGACTTCAGCAGAGCAGGGAGCTTTCTTCAGAAGGGATTCTTTGTTTTTTTTATTGTAGAAGCCATTTTGATGTTAGGCTTGGGCTTCCTTAATCTTGGGAATACTTCTAAGCCCGTTGATTCATCTTCCCTATTAACTGGCTGCATTAGTAGGGCTTCATACCTATTTTGCAAGGGTATGTGAGAGACTAGGGAATATATATATTTTTTTTTTATGTAAAGAAATATCTAAAGTACACTTAGGTTGAGCACAGAGAAAGTAGAATGTTACATAGATACATTCAATAGCCTCTATCAAATGTAGGTGTAAAGGTTGAGTACAATGTCAAGATCAAACCTTAACATCCTAGATGCATCTTGGCAGAGGCAGCCCTGTAGCAGTGGCAGGCAAGATCATGGTGATATGGGAGCATGAATCTTTTCTTTATGTAATTCTGCCACTGTAAATGTAGAGCTCTCATTTTCTCTGTAGATACCCAATCTAACTCTGTGTAACACAGAGGCCTTGGTTCTAGTAATATCTTGTGGCAATGGATTTTAGAAGCTTATTATTTTTTGTGTAGATGAGATTGGAGGTACAGAGTTGTTGATGCCTAATTTTATCTTTCACATTCAGGGGGGAAATAAACTACAATCTAGACCTGAATGTGTGCTTCTGCCTCCAGATACCCAGGCATATTGGTACTGAAGGGGCGCCTTTTCTAGCATCTTAATGCAACGTGGAGAGGGAAAAGTGCCAAATAAGAGCAAAATGTTTTAATTACAAGGAACAGTTTTCTTAGGTAAGACAATTGCTATGTTTGCAAAATCAATTTAATATGCTACACAGTCTAGCAGAGTTTTTAATGAATGCTAAGTCTGAAAACACTGCATGAAGCAGCCATGGTTGTATTTGCATATTTGCTCAGGATAATTGATAGAATGGTTTAATTAAATATTGTAAAAGGCAGCAGTCTAATGTACTCTGTGCAAGAACAGTATAACCACGAGATTCAGTAATTTATCTGATTGAACCTCTAGTATATTTAAGCAGTAAGTCTCAACAGGCTCTGCATTTCTGGATAATTTTAACTCAGCTTGGGTAGTAAAGAGAAACTTCATGACACAGAAATCTGAAAAGGTTTTTACTAGGTAAAAGCTTCAAGTAAACCCCTGGTTCTATACAAGCTTAATTTTAGCCCTAAATACAAACTCAGATTGGGTTTATCCCTATTTAGAATTATACCCAAAATGCATCATTCAGCATACAAGGTACCATGCGGATCATCATAATGTACAACACACACTAACATGTAAATAGATATGTCCTGTCTATTAATATGCTAGTAAGCAAGAAGTGGCACCTAGAAACCAGTATTGCAGAACTGTTACAGCTGTTTTTCCAAGGAGGAAAAAGAAGAATAATACTTTGGGACATCCTTTGCAATTTCTTAGTGTCCCAGAAGTAGCTCTGTTTGTTAAAGCCACTGCTGTAGTCAACTGAGAAAACTGGATCAAAATCAAGACCACAGTTCATCTCTTGCAAATCCAGTGATTTGACTCTGAAATGTAACAGAGCCCAGTTCAATGACAGGTGTGTGTCGTGTTGGTAAAGTGATTACTGAAAGCCCAAGGTCAACAACATGGCTTATACCTTTTAAAACTTTATTTCTTGGATGTTTTGGCAAAAGAAATTACATTGATAAAATAACTGGGGGTTTATCATGCAGCATCAGATCTCTTTTGAGATTGAAGCTACTGTTAGAAAATGAGAATTCTTTCTGGATTAAATGCTTTTTGGAAGCTGTGCTATTGAAGATTTACAGACTGTTTAATATGAGGTATAAGATTATATATTTAAAAGAAGAAATGAGTGACAAAAACATTTTTTTGCCAAGGAGATAAATTACCCAACCTGGTATATTTATCATGCTACAAACGTAAATTTTCTTTGCAATGTAACTTTTTTCCTTAATAACTCCATCTTGTGACCATTTTTCTAATGCATATTTAGCTTGGAAGAAAGAACACAATGCATGCAATCTATGAATGATTTGACAACTCTCTGGCATTATAAAGATTGTATTATTAAATTCATTTTCCAAAAGAGTTTCTTCACGTTCCAGTGGTTTCTTAATAGTCCATGGTGAGGGAGACTTGCCTAACTCTCTGCTAGGGCATCTCTGATTAGAACATGGAAATTTTACCTTCTTGTAGCATCAGTAAGACACTCCTAAACATATATGGTTATTTATCCTTGAAATTATCACTTTGGAGTGCAGTTGGAGGTGATGCTGTTTGATTTATAATCATTGCAGTCTGCAAGTGAATGAACATACAAAGGAGACAAAAAAAGAAGCTAAGATGATTTAAACATTCTGAGATGAATGATTCATTTTCAGTATCTTTCCTATCTTTTAAATATAGAAAGTTCATCTCAATATCTGCAACTAAGGAAAGACCATTGTAGCTCTGGGTCATTATGAATAATTTTATTGTCTATAACACTGTAAAACATATGTCTAGTGAGGAAGACCATTTCTTTTCTGCTGACCTATAGTAGTAAACGAACAATTTAAAAAGTTATTAAGCAGTTCCTGTTTGGAATACTGCAGAGAAAAGAAATACATCTTAGGAAGTGTTTCCAGGAATACAATCTGTTCAGACTCTGAGGAGCTGGAATTAAATCTGTAGCTATAGGGTAGAGCTTGAGAAAGACCTAAATGGATGCCAGTAACTATGCAGGGGACTGTCAGATCTTTGGAGCCCTGGCTGCCCAAGACCTCAGGGAGTTGAAGTATTAAAAGGACAGAAAGGGCACAGCCCACTGACTGCTGCTATTGATTTTGAGGGGAAGGGAAGTGCCAAGGAAATCTGTATCTATCTTTGGCTTTTGGGAACAAAATGGTGTGTAAAATGCATAGTGTTTCAGTGGACCACAGATACAAATCACTTCCTCTTAGTGCAGCAGTGTCTTACCTGTTTTCATAGCCATCCCACCATGCAGTTCCTCCTTCTGCATTCCCCAGCCTCTGCTTACCTGACATATAGACCCTGATTTTCTTTTGGTACAGTGACTAGCAATGGACAGATAGCATCCAGCGTTTTCCTTAGCTTCATCAGGGATCCTTAAGTCATCACTTCCTGAGTGAGTGAATGGCTGATTCAGAAGTTTCAGTAGTTACAGTGTACATGCTGATTTTTTTGATATAGAGAACTTCACTGACCACATCTTTACCCTTCACTGAATTACATGCTCTGATACTTGGCGGTTCTATTAAGGAGTGCAAGATGAAATTGTTTTGACCTTTGGGTTTGTTTTTTTTTCATATTATGATGACTGCCATCATTCACTTGATAGTGCAGCGTATTTGAAGGAGCTAAACCCCAAAGTGTGAGCCAAAGGAACCAATGTGCACTGTCACTACATACTTGAATGTTTCACTCTCTAGAGACTTTCAAAACTTGCCTGGAAGTGATCCTGCTTTGGCAAGGGAGTTGGACTTGATTTCCAGAGGTCCCTTCCAACCCCTACCATTCTATGATTCAATGAACAGAATGGGAACTGAAATAAAGTTCAGACTTGTACTACCATTATGACTTTCTGACAAATCCAGATGAATCTGAGAGCAAATGTGCACCAATATATCTTTTCATCAAAATTTTCCAAGCTATAAAACTTATGATTTTGAGCTTAAGGTGACATTTGCTTAAAACTCTGGAGGTAAAAAACCCCTAGAGTTTGAAATGCAAACAATATCAGGAAACTTTTTCACTTGAGTATCCGCTTTGAGTGATGAGTTCTGGTAATTATGAGGTCAGGCATAGTGTGAAGGTACATTTGTCAACAGATTTTTTTCCCCTTTAAATCCTTATTTCAGTTCTCTTTACTAAAGTCTAAGTCCAAAGTTACATGTTTTAACTTTGCTCTTTTCACTTGAGCAAACTATACTTACACATGCCCGATTAATAGGGAATGAAAAGTGACATTGTGCACTTAGCCAGTGGACTCAGAATCCTCTTAAAAACTGAAGCTGTGTGGTTCATGTTTGGTGAGTACTGAATAATGCCTTTTTATTTATAAGGACTGAAGTACTTCTCAGCAAAGATGCTGGCAATCTTTTAAATTGGAAGAGCAACTCATTTTGAAAGGAAACAAAAGAGATTAATCTAGTTTGCATGTTCAAACATGAGGAGTGAAGTCAGATTATCCTTTGATTTAGAATAGTGCTGAAAGATGTTTTAACACATAGTTTTGTCCACTTGTGAACCATTAGACCTGTCAGCATAAGTGATCAATTTAACACACGTTAACCTGCATTTTTTCAGGTGTTCTGTGACACTGCATTTGGAATTCTTCCCTTAGAATTACAATCACAGCCATTGACTGGATAGCTGAAGTGGCAGTACCTAATTACTACTGAAATACTCGTGGCTATACCTTTTTAAAATGTATCACAAACAAATGACTCAAGAAAGGACTCATGGTGAATGGATTGGTTGAAGAAAACCTTGGCAATGAAGGCAATCTTTCAGTGAATAAGTGGATCAAGCAATTAGAGCAGCCAGGGTTTCTGCCTCAGCAAATAGCTTCTCTGGAAGAGATGGGAGAAGACATAGCAAATGAGTGTATTTGGATTTGTGCCTCTGAAAAGAATATTCACTAGTGAAATGTAAGAAAATTTTATATGGTTTGATGCTGCCTTTGGTCAAGAGTAGAGAGCTTTTGCTACTTTTATCCTCTGACACTCATTCACATGCGTGTGTGTATATATTGGTCTGCATGCTTTCCTCAAAATACCATGCTGCGCATTTTGAAGTCAATGTTTAGACTAATGAGCAATGTAAACTATTCTTAGACTTTTAACTTAACAAACCCATAGAGAAAACAAATGACCGAATGGCTGTAATTCTGCCCTTATAAATGCCCAGTGTAATCCAATGATTGTTATAAGGTCTTGTAGGACGTGCACCAAGCTATCTGCATGGTTTCTGTGATCTGTGATCCAGCCGTGAATTAACACGTTTGAGCCTTGTTTTGACCTTTTCTGACTGTTGTTTTTTTTTTTCTGTTCTCATTGATTTTATTTTTTTTGTGTCATTATACCACTTTTTCTCATGACAGTAAAATAGCTGCTGGAGATGGGCTTAATGACCTGGAAGTAATTAGAAGAGTCTGCAAACAAAGATAACTGCCACATCACAAACAGAACTGATATTTTATTCACACAAGCTTCTAGCTACTGCAATAAACCTAGAGCAGCTACTGTACTCATTAAGTGAAGAGATAATTAAAGCTTGTGGGAGTCTGGATAAACCACCTGGCAGAATAATACCTTTTATAAAAGGAGACAGGAAGCAGGTTTGCAAGTCTTGAGAAGGATTTATTAGAATAAGTGAATGCTACTTGAAAGATGTCCGTACAGCACCTTCATTTCTCTGTGAAAGGACTGCATGTTATACTGATGTCTAAGAAAAACTAGAGCAAAATAATCTGGTTCTGTGAAGTTTATCACCTCTAGGTTCTACTATATGATTCTTACTATTAGCTATGTGAGACAAGTTTTGTGTTTTGAAATAAGTTTGCTGTTCTGGGGTGGCTTTAAGATGCTCTGTTGTTGACAAGTAGATGAGGTGAGGGATAGGAAATTCTGATGTGACACTCTAAATTGAATTGGATGCACTGTTGTGCCAATATACTCTCTAAATCCATTCTTTTCTTCCTTATGGAGGGGAAGCTTTCTGACTTGTTTCTCTTTCCCTTTCTGTCTCTGTCATGAACCTTTTGAAGTGACAAGGTAGGAAAGATTCCTTGTCATGCAATAGTATTTTTCACTTGCAAGTCCATTCAGTAATATTCATCATCTTGGTATGGATGCCTAAATAAATATATTAATCTTTATTAAATAAAAAAATTCTATTGCTGATTTAACCAGTGGAAGAACTGCCATTTTTTTTTCAGTAGCTGCAACTGTCATGTGTTCAAAGGTAATTCCAAGTCTGGCTCAGAACTCGCCATTAATATGTGGTGCAATCACTATAAAAGCATAGGATTTGCAGTGGTTTTTAATTCCCATCTAATCTCATGAACCCAGATGCTTAAGAGTAGAGAATGCAGTGGCAGGATTCAGTAAGTGGGGTGGTTAGAGAAATTTTCATACATTTTGTTCTGTGAGTTGGAGAGTAGCTCTACTCACAGACCAAGCAGATATTGGGGGAAATCAGTTTGGAAAAAAAAAACCAGTTTCCCCTGTTCTTTCTGTTTATTTGTTGGTATTTTCTGTTAGACAGAAACTTTAACTCTTTCAGAAGGTGTATTAGGCTTGCATCTAATACATATCAAGTCTCTGGTGCATTTATCCTACTTGCCTAATAGCTCGTAGTTAGAATTTAGCCATCTGTCAGCAATTAAGGAGTAGGCACTGACTTTCATGTACTAGGACACCTTACAAAGAGAGCCATTTGCTGGGACTTTCTCTGTTTAATGGCAAAGCCAAGTAGGAAATCAGTCATGCTTTTCACAGGATCAATAACCAGTGTAACGTGGGTTTTAGTATAAAAACCAGCATCAAACCCAAATACTGTCAGTGTGCAGTACATCACTGTGGCATGCTGCACAGGTGCAAAGGTGATGATTTAAGTTCCATTTCAGCAGATAAATAATGTTGCAAATAGGTGAATGAGATTTCTTGTAAAACATTTTAGAAGTATGTTTTGTTAACTGTGGGTTTCTAAACTTGTAACATACTTTAGAAATGAGGAATATAAATGTTTTTTAAGAGTTATATTTCACATGAACAACCTTCATGGGAGTTCGATCAGCAGGAGACAGGAAGACTTTTTTTGTTTGTTTCATTCTTTCTTTTGTTGAAGTGAATTTAACACAAATGAAAGGAACAAGATTGATAGCAATGAAGAATGCAGTCTCCTTCTAAAAAAAACCCTCCAGCCCACCCAAACAGTGCCAGAGCAAATTTCCTTCATCAAATCGCATGTTACCATTTCACTGTTTGTCAGTCTCTCTTCTGCTGGCACTTGTATCACAGAATCACACAGAATCACAGAATCACCAAGGTTGGAAGAGACCTCAAAGATCATCAAGTCCAACCTGGCACCACAGACCCCATGACTAAACCATGGCACCAAGTGCCACATCCAATCCCCTCTTGAACACCTCCAGCGATGGTGACTCCACCACCTCCCTGGGCAGCCCATTCCAATGGCTAACAACTCTCTCAGTGAAGAACTTTCTCCTCACCATGAGCCTAAACCTTCCTTGGTGCAGCTTGAGACTGTGTCCTCTTGTTCTGGTGCTGGTTGCTTGAGAGAAGAGTGACTCCCTTCTGGCTACAACCACCCTTCAGGTAGTTGTAGACAGCAATAAGGTCTCCCCTGAGCCTCCTCTTCTCCAGGCTAAACAATCCCAGCTCCCTCAGCCTCTCCTTGTAGGGCTGGTGCTCAAGGGCTCTCACCAGCCTTGTTGCCCTTCTCTGGACATGTTCAAGTGTCTCAATGTCCTTCTTAAACTGAGGGGCCCAGAACTGTACACTCTGGCTAGGGCTGTCCAGATGATATAACATGAACCTGCAGGTGATGACTGTCATTACTGTACTGATTTGATGATTTGGATTGATGCAAAGTTACTTAGTTTTCAGCTGCCTGAACAATTGTTTGGATGAGAACAGCTCTATCTGTGCTGTATTCTGTCATTATTAGTGTTCCTCAGTCCTTGGTCATCTTCAGTGAGAAAGGGGTCACATCTAGCTGTTCAGTGTGGTCAAAGAAGATGATGATGCTCTGCTCTGATGTGGCTTCTCCAGACATTGTGGTGTGGCAAAGGAAGTGCCTCTTCTGTGGGAATATCCTCAGGTGCTATCACAGTAGAAACACTATAGGAAGAAAAAGGAGCTTGATTGAAATGAGGGGATGGTGTGATATCTTGCTCTTCACAAATGTATGCATGCATGTATGTATGTATGTATATATGTATGTATGTATTGTTCTCTTTGAGCTTTTGTTTTGCTATTCTAGGCACAATGCCAACGTAACATTCTTGTCATCTAAACAACATGAGCCCTTGTTTTTCCTAGCCATACATAGTAGCCATTGTTTACATTAAGCCATTGTTTCTAACAAAAGTAAAAAATGTACACTGGGATTAACAGCAAGGTTCAATGTCTTCTTCTGGCCATACCAAATGCTTTCCTGAAAATAATTCCCTTGCTTTTACTTAGCTAGCATTATTGTACTCTGTTCTGCTTTGAGCTTTAAGATGCAGTATCATCCAGTGTAAAGCAAATTGGTTTAGGGTCAATTATAAACAGTTTTTTGGTTTTTGTTTGTTTGTTTGTTTGTTTGTGGTTTGTTTTTTTTTTTTAGAACATACTGCTTGAAAATATTTATTTTCCTTATTTGGATAATTACCTCTTCATTACAAAGCCTCACTAATGGTAGCTAGTATTGCCCACTCTGTTATACTAATCTATTCAGCATACAGCAGATAACACTGGAGAAAGAAGCAGCTGGAGCTACTAGAACTTGAAGATGTTGTCAGTGTGTTTCTTAGAGTTTCGTCTGCTCTGTTTAAAACCAAAACAAAACCCTTGACAGCAGAACTGAAAGCACTCCAGTGTATTTCTGAAGTCGTGTCCCTGGTTAGTTGTGAATCTTCATTTAGAGCTGTTGATTGATCCTGTGCGTTCAGTTACAGAACTGTTTTAGTGTAAGCGATCCTAAGACTTTTAAGTCACAGAATTAAATCACAGAATCACAGAATTAACCAGGTCGGAAAAGACCTTTGAGATCATCAAATACAACATATCACCCAACACTCTCTAATCAACTAAACCATGGCACTAAGTTCCTCATCAAGTCTTATTTCAAACACTTCCAGTGATGGTGACTCCACCACCTCTCTGGGCAGCCCATTCCAATGGCCAACTACTTTTTCTGTGAAGAATTTCTTCCTAACATCCAACCTAAACCTCCCCTGGTGCAGCTTGAGACTGTCAATGGAAAATAATTTTACTCTGTGTGATCTTTGGATTGGTGCATTTACTTGTTACTGGCTTTCTGACAAACTTAAAAGATGTAAAAAGGAACAAAAAGTTTTCTCTCATTTAATGATACAGTCTGTTAATTACAGGCAAAGATGCAAATTCCATATTCTCCAATTTATGAAAAGGATGTGATGTCAATGTTTTAATCTGTCTTTATGGGGACCTTTGTGTATCTTTTTTCTTTGCAGCCTGCTGGTAAAGTTGGACTATTTAGAGAAACTCTTTAAGAAAAATGGCCACTTACCTACAGGTTTATGTTCGTCCTTAAAGTACTTGGAATAGATATCAGTAAAGAAATACTCTATCTAAAACTCAGGAGGAAAAGCTGCGTTAAATATAGTTATTCAAGATTAGCTTTTCATCTCCAATGCAAATACAGAGAAGCAGGAAGATGCACTAATGTAGAAGATAAATTTGCAGCAACTGCCTGCCAAAAGTTCAGAAGATGCATGACATAGAATCTGTCATGGGAAGGGCTTTTGCTCATAAAGTTGGGAATCTCTTCATTTAAGATTTCTTTGATTAAGGGATTTACTTTTGCAAAAGCTTGCACAGAGAGCTATCAGTACACCTGTGTAGCCCCAAAGTACACCAGGACTGGGAGTGAAGGGGTAGAGCTGTCATTTGAGGACGTTTTTCTGGATGCTGCATTACGGGCAGCAGGCAAGAGCTACCTTTCATTTGCATTTATAATACATGGAGCTGTATTTCATGTCCCTGGTAGTGGAGCAGCCTCTCCTTTGTCTGTGCATGCTCTTTGCTGTGACAGGAACAGCCTCTACCTGTGCCTCCTGCTGCTGGCTTGTCACTGGCTGTGCCTTGGCAGACTTCAGGGCTAGCAAAAAAAGGTAGAGAATAGGGTTACAGAGCAGGCTGACTCAGAGTGCTCTTGCACGTCCTGATGTATGTAATGGAATTACCTAAGCATAAGCTGCCTGTGTGATGGCAGCATGTTCTGGCTTTCAAGAGGCATATGGGTTCTTGATTTTGGCATTGATTTCGGACCAATAAACCTCTCCCTCTGCTGCTAAAAGGAGCATGCACAATGAGAAAGTGTTTGTAACCCATGCTGGCTCTAAGGGTGCTTTCTGAGTTTAAAATCTATGTAAGGTTTTTCCTAGTAGCAGAATGCATTCAAATGGAAGAGACTCTTAAATAAGAATTACCACAATAAAGAAGTCTCTGGCACTCTATACGATTGAAGCCTGGACTTCAGATCAGACAGAGCTGGGACCAGGCAATTCCTAAACTGTTAGAGTGTGAGACAGGCTTTGATTCCTTGTGAATCAGAACTAGCTAGTAGACTTTCTGCCCTTCGCTGGGGAAGATAGCTAGTGTTCTGGGTAAACAAACAACTAAGATAAGCCTTAGTTAACAGCTAAATTTAGAAGTATGGATAGTTATCATGAAAAACATTGATTGCTTTGGGCAATTGCTTCTTAGAGAGAATTTGAGTCTTTCAAAGATGTTCCTAAAAATAAAATGATCTAAGCTCTTCAAAGTAAAACAGATTGTTCTTACTATGTGTGTTTCTTAAGCAATATTTTCTCTTGTAATTTAGCAAATTTTTTTCTTGTTTCTGATTTGGTGAATAGGCATCCAGCTCTGGTATACTAATGGAAAACCTTCTGCCTCACTTTAGTAGTATCAAGTGTAGACATTTGGGAGAAAGTGTATGTTTATTAAGTATGTGTAATTAGAGACATTGACTTTTTTGCAGTGGTACCAGGTTACACAAACTACGATACAGAGCAGTTCACTGTTGGTCCCATAAAAAAGGAGTGTACTCCAGCAGCACAGAGTATAGCTGGAGGCCTGTAAACTAGTGGTTTCCCCAGGGGTCAGTACTGGGTCCAGCCTTGTACAACATCTTCATCAGTGACCTGGATGAAGGGACAAAGTATACCATCTGAAAGCTTTCTGATGATACAAAACTGGGAGGAGTGGCTGACACCCTGTCAGGCTATGCTGCCATTCAGCAAGAACTGGACAGGCTGCAGAGTTGGGCAGAGGTGAACCTCATGCAGTTCAATGAAGACAAGTGTAGAGTCTTGCACCTGGGGAGGAATAACCCCCTGCACTGATGCAGTCCTGGAGTGCTGGAGGACAAGAAGTTCACCATGAGTGAACAATGTGTCCTCAAGGCCAAGAAGGTCAATGGTGTCCTTGGGTGCATTAAGAAGAGTGAGGCCAACAGGTTGAGGGAGGTTCTTTTCCCCCCCTCTACGCTGCCCTGGTGAGGTCATATCTGAAGTACTGTGCCCAGTGTGGGGCTCCCAATTTTAAGAGAGACAGTGACCTCTTAGAAGGAAAGGCTGAGAGACCTAGGGCTTTTTAACCTGGAGGAGACTGAGAGGGGATCTTGGGAATGCTTATTGATGTTTAAATGATGGGTGTGGAGAGGCTGGGTGTCAGTTTCCTTTCAGTGGTGCCCACTGATAAGGCAGGAGGCAGTGGGCATAAATTGGAATGCAGGGAGTTGCACCTAAACATAAGGAGGAACTTCTTTCCTGCCAGGGTGCCAAAGCACTGGAGCAGGCTGCCCAGAGAGATTGTGGACTCAAAACTCACCCGGATGAACAGGTAGCATTTGTTCATAGTTCCTGTGGTAGAATGCAGATCCTAAAAATACTGAGCTCTCTCTTGTGAGCCTGTAATAGATTCCCTTTTCTGTACTGCACTATTTGTCTTCTGCATGCTTTGCATGAGTCTCACTGAAGTAATGCAATTATGGAAGAGACTAGATAGAAGGCAGTGTTTCTTGAAGCACTGTTAACTCTTGATGGGATGTGAAATATCTTGTTACAGGAAGAAATCCACAAAAGATTGCCATAATGGGCAGACACTCACCATTGTCTGAATTCCAGCTAAGAACAGTCTCTTCTGCATACTCACAGGGGGGTCTTTCAGTGTAACTGCAAATGGGGCTGGATGAGGAGACAAGCATAGATGCCATGCAAGTCCCAGGCTCTTGTTTCATTTTTTTTTTTTAAATTTTCTTTTCACCCTGGCTGGTTATCTCTGGGCCTGGAAAGGTCCTTGCCTGACATAAGCTTCACAGGTAGCCTGAATAATGGCCTAAATGCCAATCTTTATTGTAGTGGCAAGGGAGAAAGCTGACAGACACATCTGCCATTTGTTCAAATAGTTTTCACATGGTTCTACTTTAATACACAATGCCATCTGTTGAGCTTTTCTGCAAATGGAATTTTCTTCAGTCTCCCCACAAACCTAATTATGAATGTGAGGATTGTAGAGGTTACCTTTTAAAATCTACCGCTAGCATTTCTGGGAAAAAAAAGTACATCTGCGTGAATTATTTAACAGATGGCAAAAATGCATTTCAGTTATTACAGCTATCCCTACTGTAGAGAAGAGCAGTGTTTATGTAGGGCTAGATTCTGGTGTTGACAGCATACAGTACTGCTTGGCATGCTTAAATGCGGTGAGGTCTGATGCACAACTCTTTCTTCTAATTATTTATTTGATACTACCTGTGTTAAAGTGGTTTAAGAAGCCAAGGGGCTTCATTAGTTTAATGAGGGCTAAATTGCATCAAATGACTGGGAGGGTGTAGGACATTTTCACAAAGAGAACTGCCAAGGATAAATTGATGTACTGTAACTTTTGACCCCTCTAAATCCTGAGCCTCTGAAGACTGAATTGATCATACAGAATTTTTCATGGAAATGAGTGTAATTAAAAAACCCTACAAAACTAACAAAATGCTCCAAGGCCTAACAAAGTGCCTTCTCTTCTCCTCTGAACAATTTTTTCTTGCTGGATGAATTTCTGTCAAGTTGCTTTCAGCACAAGTAGCCAGAGTTTGAAGGTTTACTGAAGCATCTTAATTTTTATTGCCACCATACTTCCTCCTCTACCCGATCTAATCACCATTGTTCAAGCTCTAACCCAGTTATTATGTGTCTGAGGTTGACATGAGAGCTGAGAAGAAGAGAGCAGACTGTCAAAAACAGCTGTCAGCACAGATAGGAGGAGTGTGAAATTGAAGTAATAACTGGAATATCCACAGCATCTGTTCAAAGATTTTGGAGAATCTGACCAGTTGGCATCCTCCCAGCCCTAGCTGGGTGACAACATTTAATATCAGTCAGATACTATTGTCTTTCATCTGTGCATATGATATAATGTCAGGTGCTGCTACACTGGAGAAAAAAGCTTTAAAATTATGGAGAGGGATTTAAACCTGGCAGTCAATCCAATGAGTGATTGGTAATGACAGTAGTTACTGTATTCTGAGGGCAAGAATGGTTGAGATGATGTTTAACTCAGGCCCTTGTAGACTACGAGTTTTCTCTCTAGCATGATATATTGGTAAATGGACAAACAAATAAGGTCAGCAGGTATACTAAAGCACTACCTGTCATTGCTAAGTAACATATTCCTAACAATGGGAGATGTTAAATAAACAGAACATGTGCTTTCTGGAAGAATTTGAAGTTTTGCAAAACAATCTGTAAAATACAATTTTTTAGGGATGGTAAAGCTCAACTATGAGAATATTCATAAGCCAAAGTATTTTCTACCATTTGTCAGTCATTTCCAGCCTTTGGTAGTAAGTCTGATTTATCACCCATCAGTAAGAAGAGGTGAATGAAAGGCTTGGACAAATTCTCACCAATTATCTGATGCTTCATTCTGTTTCTTCTGATTTGGGATTTGCATCTAGCCCTTTGTTAGTTCATCTACTGCATTGCCTTTGCTCATTGCCTGCTAATGTCTAAGATCCCAATCCTTCTTTTACTACTTTGCTTCTGTTTCTCTTCTCCATCATTTGATCTGTCCTTTTTGACCCATTTGTATTGACCCATTTGTATTTGACCCATTTGTATTTGCTTGATAATCCTTTCCTCTCCTTCAGCATCAATTTATGCACAAACATTATTCTCTTTACATTCTTTATACTTCATGCTGTAAGGTCTTGGAATAGAATTATTCTACACCAATACATTCTGTCCTTCGATATTGACCTTTACAAGAATTCTCTTCTCTGTTACTACCCAGCTAGGCTTCCTTTGCAATGGCTTAAAGCAACCTTAATGCTGATAAAGCACAAGTGGTTTTGGCCATTTTGTCATCTGAACCTGTTGTGAAAAGTCAGAAGACAATTTTCATCAATGTCAACAAGCTCTGTTCCATTCTTCTTACTGTGAAGGAATGAGGGTATTAAGCAAAGTGGATGCAAGGTGTGGAGGGGTTGGGTGTTTTGCAGAAGTTTAAATTCTGCAACCTGTCTCAGGGGCATACAGAAAAAGTCATTCTTTGCAAGTAGGATATGCAATTTTTCACAGTTTACCTCTGTTGCTGTAATGAAAGGGGTAGTCCTAAGAAGAAGACATTGGATATAAGACATGGGAAATATTTTAGTACTTTTAAACTATTCTTAAAGATGATTCTATCAGTGATCATACTTGCCTTCAAAACTGCTACATCTTGGGCCTCAAGGGTAGTAAACCACACATTTTTGCCTCTTGTGTATGTGTTTTTTCTGCTTCAAATGATTTGTCAGGGTGGTTTTTTTGGAAAACACACTTCCTGCTCAGCAAAACGACTGCTTTGTGCCTCACAGCTATTCTTGGGTATCAGGGAAGTATCTTGCTGGAATTAATCTGATTCCACTGACATCTTGCTGACAGACACATCAAAAGGGATGGAAAAGATGTCATAATCTTTGGTTATGTAAATATGTGAATCAAGAGTGCTCTGAGGCAAACTGTGGAGCAGATGATAATGGAGCCTTTCTATACTACATCAACAATCATTTTGACAGATGAATTTGAATGCTAATATTCCATGAATAACATTTTGGGAGTGGGGGTGAAGACATTGTATGCAAATTTATCACCAAAATACATCCTCATATCAGTAAACTATGAGCATTTTTCATTTCTCTCTAACAATTTGTTAATCAAAAGCAAATCTCTTCTGTCATTCCTTCTTTTGTTCATAGCCACTTGTCTAATCCCCCACTGTTCAGAAATTGTACAAAAAGCAGAGAGAAGAGTGGCCTAAATTTGAAGTGTGACTTCACAGCATCGTGGCACTGCTGATGTCAGAATGCCATTGCTTTCAGATGTTTAAGTCTCTGCTGGTTTGGCCATTATTCTGAGCTGTTGAAGGTTGTCTTGTGCTACTTCACAGAAAGTTCTCAACACTGCCAGTCACAGAATCATAGAATCAGCCAGGTTGGAAGAGGCCTCCAAGATCATCCAGTCCAACCTATCACTCAGCGCTATGCAACCAGACCATGGCACTAAATGTCTCATCCAGTCTTTTCTCAAAGATCTCCAGGGGTGGCGACTCCACCACCTCTGTATAAACTGTACTTCAGGATAGAATAGAATAGAATAGAATAGAATAGAATAGAATAGAATAGAATAGAATAGAATAGAATAGAATAGAATAGAATCAACCAGGTTGGAAAAGACCTTTGAGCTCATCAAGTCCAACCTATCACCCAACACCATCTAATCAACTAAACCATGGCACTGAGTGCCTCATCCAGTCTCCTCCTAAACACCTCCAGTGATGGTGATTCCACCACCTCCCTGGGCAGCCCATTCCAATGGCCAATAACTCTTTTTGTGAAGAATTTCTTTCTAACACCTAGCCTAAACCTCCCTGGCACAGCTTGAGACTGTGTCCTCTTGTTCAGTTGGTGGTTGCCTGGGAGAAGAGACCAATCCCCACCTGGCTACAATCTCCCTTCAGGTAGTTGTAGACAACAATAAGGTCTCCCCTGAGCCTCCTCTTCTTCCAGATAAGCAACCCCAGCTCCCTCAGCCTCTCCTCATAGGGTTTGTGTTTCAAACCCCTCACCAGCTTTGTTACCCTTCTCTGGACACGATCCAGTAACTCAACATCTTTCCTAAACTAAGGGGCCCAGAATTGGACACAGTACTCAAGGTGTGGCCTGACCAGTGCTGAGCAGAGGGGAAGAATAATCTCCCTTGTCCTGCTGACTACACTATTCCTGATACAGGCCAGGATGCCATTGGCTTTCCTGGCCACCTGAGTACACTGCTGGCTCATGTTCAGCCTACTACCTACCATCACGCCCAGGTCCCTTTCTGCCTGGCTGCTCTCCAGCCACTCTGTCCCCAGCCTGTAGCACAGCATGGGGTTTTTGTGGGCAATGTGTAGAACCCTGCACTTAGCCTTATTAAATCTCATCCCATTGGCCTCTGCCCACCCATCCAGCCTGTCAAGGTTGCTCTGCAGGGCCCTCCTGCCCTGCAACAGACTGACACCTGCTCCTAACTTGGTGTCATCTGCAAACTTACTTCATTGTAAAGGGTGATTTCATGCTGAAATATCTTGAGAAGGTAATACTTCAAGGGTCCTCAGAAATACATGAGGAACAAGTTTCAGTTTATTAGGACAATAGGCTGTGATCATGGAGGTGAGCATGGTCAAGAGTAGGGGAGGTTAATGGGACATTAGCAGTGTAGCACAGTGAGAAAGCCTGTGCTTGTGGGCTCATTATTGCTGCTGCAAGTTTTAGTAATGCTCCCAAAGACATAACACAGAATATCCTTTCTTCTTAGTATACCTGCCCACCTTTTTCTTCCTTGATTATTGCTTTGTAGGTTTGTGATGAAGAGGTTATTAATTTATGATTATGAAATATGAGTTATATGTGTTGATTTTATTAATTATTAAAATTATAAATAAACTATGAATCACTATTTTATATACAGATTCTAGTGCACGATTGTGAAAAACATCCCATAAGTGGTTTAGTATTTACAATTTGGACCCAATTAGAATATTTACACAATTCATTTCTATGAAAGGAACAAAAGGTGCCTTTCCACCGCTTGTCCACCAGGGGGAGACTCGACAGGAGGCTGGCGGCTGCTTCGCTGTCTACAATGTGTCAGAGGCTTGAACTGGAGATGTTATGCTGCTAGGTGCGGGTGCTTTGAACTGAATGTTAGTGAGTGGAAAGCACATGGAAGGTACACTGCGTCCTTTGTCTGTAGCGAGGTTAGTTTCTAGGCTGTGGCAGGCTGCTGGCAGGCAACCTTGTCTGTCCCGTGGCATTAGAGAGGGGGCAGAACATAGGCTAGTTGGATAAACAGGCTCCCTTAGCAGGACTCAGGCGACTCCCTCTGTATGGCAGGAAACAGTCCTGTGGGGTCGGCCCAGCAGGGCTGGTAGGGCTGGTCCCCTGTGGCAATGGGCTTCAGGGCCAGCGTGGATGGCCCTAGGAAGAGGCGCGGCTGCGTGGAGCGGCGGCTTCCCCTTTGGCTTGAAGGAGTGGGCAGGACCCTCTTGGAGTGGTCCCGGCTTTGGAGCACAGGCATAGAAGATGCTCTGGATTTCCCTGGGGTTCACAGGGCATGGAGCGGCAGAACTGGCGGCCCCTCTTCTCTCCTGTATGGTGGAGTCACGCAGGCATGTGGCCAGGCGCTGGTCCTGCTTTCTGAGCTGACACACGGGGTTGTGCAGCTCATCTCTTCCCTGTCAGCTGGGCAGTTTTACCCTCGGGCGTCCAGTCCTCTTGAAGACATGGAGGGCTCTTCTTCCGACTGGTGGGGCTGGCAATACAACACTGTGGCTTCTCAGGCTTTCAGCAAGGGTCCCTCTGGAGATACTCTCAGGGCTGAAGCTTGACAGGTCTGCCCGGATGCTGGCTTCTCCTCATTGTGCAGAGGCTACTAGTTTGTGTGCATGTGGGAGTGAGAAGACTTACTAGCAATGGCTTAATAGCAAAGGCTATGGCTCATAGGCAGAGAGCTTGGTAGCTCAAGCAAAGAGAAAGAGGGCAAAGAGAAAGAAGGAAACTTGTTTACAAGTTGGGGTAATACTTAGAAGTTACTCGAGGCTGGATTTGGCCAATGGGCACTCTCGTAAACAGCCAGCTTTAGCCTATAGAAAGTGTGAAGCTAGAATTATGCCCATACTTGGTATTAGCACAAGCATCCCATGAGATGGGTGCATGTAGTTGTTTGTGCCACCTGGCTAACACCTTGGCCTTTGTTCCCCTCAGGAAAGGAGGGGGATGTGTCCACACATGGTGGGACAAGTTTCAGTATCTGGATCATAGTTCTGGGAACATGGTGCTTTCACCACAATGCTTTCTTGTGCCCATGGGATAGAGTTATGAGAGCACATTTCTGTAAAAATCCTCTTACAGGAATAGGAATCAAACCTGTTCTCTTGCTCTTTCCTTCTAGACCTGCAACCCGAATGCAAAACCAGGCATAAGTGGCTTGAGGGTTTGAGATAATTGAAGGGTATGTGAATGTCACTGCAGCAACTTAAACCAAGGCTTGAACTGTAGAAATGGAAATAGTAATTCAAAGTTGTTTGTAATTGAAGCCAATTGAATTCTTTTGGTTTGCAAAATTGAGTTGAATGCTCGCAATACTTTTCCTTCCTTTCTCCCTCTGATTCTTTTTCACTACATAGGAAGAAAGACCTTATTGTGGGAGTTAATGTTTTGTCCTGCATTGCCAGGACTGAAGGTGTCAGAAAAACAGTATTGTAATCTGATCACTGCTTTATTCTTTAGGTGTTAAGAAAAGTAATACTTGGCTCCAACATGAAATGATACTTTTTGCCAAACATGCAGTGATTTATACACTTCAAAGATTACAAACTCTGGGAGGTACTGAATATTTGAGACATGATGAATTTTATTTGGGATCATAGAAAGACTGGTGTAGAAGTATCCTAGAAGCAAAATACAAACCATGTAACTAGGCTGGATCAGGGTCTGACCCAGGACAAGGAAGAGGAGCAATGTTGTCTCTGTATCAGAGGGAACATTGAGTTCTGTGGAAAATGCTGTTGCCCTTCAGTAGCCTGATGTGGCTGAGCCTCTGCCTTTGGACACAAACTCCATAGGCGCATTATGGTGCAGGTAGGAGCAGATTTGTAGGACAGAAGGTAATGATAAGGACCTGGTTGGAGAGAGGATGTGTGGAACTTACCTTTATTTCTGGTTCCATGGACTAGTGCCCTATAGTAAACTGAGCGTGCTTGGTATGCTGTCAGTGGGCAGTTTCTCTTCATCATTTTCAGAAGGGGAGTCCCTATTACACCAAAGTGTACTCAATAGGACAGCTGAAGAGTTTGCTTCCAAAGTGCACTGTTTGTTTGAACAGTGTTAATATAAACACCTTCTTCTAGAGATCCAACCATTCTGCATTCCTCCATGACGAATGGAAGAATGTCAGCTTGGGACATATCTGCCAGGGAGGTCCATCTTGTGCGGGATTTTTTGTGGTAGCTGAGACATGATTTTTTTTATAATTGAGTTGCTGATCATGAAACACTTTCAAAGAGGAGCCTGGAAGGTCTTCTAGCTCTTCTGATTCTGCCAGTGGGATTTAATGAATGATAAAGCATTTTAATAAGCAACTTGCAGCTGTGCATCTCCACTTAAGCTGTTAATGCTGATTTTTTGGTATCCAGGCTAGTTACAAAACTTGGTTTTACCCAGATGTTGTTGTGAGGTAAGTTCTTTTTATACTGGAATCTCAACAGGAAAAAAAGGACATTAGTATTCCCCTATGCTGAATTCAGAACGTGCTGGAACACATAATTTTTATCAAGAGAACCATTACTTTTTATTTTCACAGGTTTCTTTATGTTGCACTTCAGGTCTCAGATTTGCTGAGGGGCAAAAGAAGTTAAACTTGCACTTTTACATTTTAGTTTTGCCATCCGTTCCTTTTAGTCACTGATGCAGGTGACACCACTGGGACCTGCTGAACAAAGCAGGATAAATGATGGCTATTTACAAATAAGTGAAAGCAAGTGCTTACCTGTTTGGGAGATAAGTCACCTTGGGTGCCATCTGTTGTTCACAAAGGGATGTCTGCTATTTATTCCTACACAAACTGCATTTTGTGCCTCTGAGAGCTCTTTAAAATCATATAAGTAAAGCTGCTTTGTTATAAATCTATAAAGCATCAGAGAGGTCATTGCCCCAGTAATATGTTCTACCTTTTAGTGCTCATCCACCCAAACCTGAAACAACAAATGAGGTTAGCTACCTTGCAGAGAAACTAAAGGGATGTTTTAATTGAGGTGGGATTAGCATTTCCCCCCTTTAATTTTTAAATACATTTTTTCATTGATATATTAAAATAAGCTAAGGGATAGCTGGTAAAAAGACAATCGTTTCTTCCCTTGGTGCTCTTTTTGTTGCTGGATTTCTACATATATGTGTTTTGATTGCAGGTCTAATGTTCATGCCCTCTAGCAGCAGGAA
Organism: Dryobates pubescens; assembly: GCF_014839835.1. Lineage (NCBI taxonomy): Eukaryota > Metazoa > Chordata > Aves > Piciformes > Picidae > Dryobates > Dryobates pubescens. Next base: position 8,681,006 of record NC_071627.1, read on the forward strand.
AATGCAGACAGGGTGTCAAATCTCTTGCTGCCAATTGATAATGGAGATTTTCTTTAGCTCAGGAGAGAGGTCTTTGAGGATCTCTGTGTTTTCTCTTGAATCCAGGCCAGGGGCAAATTTCAGAAAGAGGGGCTGCATTCTGCCACCCAAGTTGTGCTATTTTTAGATGTCAGTGTATACCCTAACTCTGTCATGATGATTTCCCTGAGGGGATCTGAACCCATGCATCACTCCACATTTGAACAAATCTGCTGTTTTAAATAAGCCTGAGTTTTATGAAAACCTGCTTCTTTCTGCCACTTCCTTTCTGGGAGAAAAAGACAAGACCTCCTGCAAACCCCCCACCCCTCCTATCTTCTGGTTAGTAGTGTCAGTGATGTGTCAGATCCCTGGCAAAGTAATAATAATGTGGAAAAAAATTCAAAATGTTGTGACTGTCAGACTTTGTGCTCAGATCTCTTCTTCTGCCACCTCAACTGAAATCTGATTGCCATGTTCCACCAATATAACAATAGTGTTACTGTATGCATTATTAAGAAGTTTCAGATACGCAATTTGATGTGAGCTTAGACTTGTCTTTACAAGACCACACTTATTTGTGTGGGGGGTTGTCTTCTGGTTTGTTATTTTTTAATGGTTTGGGTTTTATTTGTTTGGGAACTGGGGTGGTTGGGGATTGTTTTGGGGTAGGGGGGGTTTGTGTGGCAGTTGGTTTTTTGTTTTGTTGTGTGGTTGGTTTGTGTTTGGGTTGGTTTTGTTGTATTGGTTTTTTGTAGGGGGGTTTTTTGATAGCAACATGTCCAGGCTGAATTGTCATTTTGTGTGTAAATCCCTTTTTACAATTGTTTAGGTGCCTAGTCTACTCCTGTGAAATAAACAAATTTGCAACATGTGGATATCTTACAATGAATAGAACAAAGAGTCAAGAGGTTTAATTTTAAGACAAGGCAGAAAGTATGGAAATACTGACCTCTGCCTTCCATGCAAAAAACCAAGGCGAATGGCTAAACAGAGAAAGGATAGATGTGGGACTCTTCTCACTTGACCAAAGGCTGGATCTTTAAGAATCCCCTTGTTGCTTGACCAGGACTCTTAACTTCAGATGTGACAGCATTTGCTTTCTGATAGCTTTCCTCCATGCAGACTGTGGTAAGTAGCTAGAGCACATGCAGAGCTCTCTGGACTCCATGCAGGGCTTTGAGGCAAAGGAACAAGGGTAGGCAGATATGTTGCATGGAGCCAGTCATATTTCCCTGACGAAAGAGAATGTCCTAGCTGCAGGGAGAAGGTCTGAAGTACAAGAACTGAGAGAAGGAAAAGGAAAATAATTAATTTGCCTTGCAGAGATTCTGAGTAAGATCTTGAAATGGAGAGGCCTCTTTATAGTCATAAACTGTGTAGATTAATAACTGCCTCTACTTCATAAGGCAGTGTAGTTTATGCATTCTGTAAATTCTTTTATTTAAGTTACTGCTTTTTTACCAGAGCAGACACCCAGAGTTTGGGTTTCTATAACCTTTCTTTTAGGGGGATATAATTACTGAATTCCTTCAGTCTTTTTTGCTCACGAAGGCAGGCAAAAAGATGTAGCCTCTACATAACAGGGTTGAAAGCTCTCGTTTCAGGACCCTTTTAGCCATCTCCTGTTTTATTCAAGGCCATCTTCTGGGTCTGGCTAGTTTACTTCCTTGCTGCTTTTCTCTGATTGCTTCCTTTCACAGAAAGCCTTCTAAGAGGTCAAGTACTGTGTGAATATCTGCACGTTCTGCTTGTTTGATTCGTTTTCAGTTACCTTATTCTACAGAGAACCTTAGCTAGGCTGAAAGGACAGTTGCTACTCAGCTCCTCTCTTTCAGTTTCAAGCTGCAGTCATTTAAATCTGTATGTCTTGGCCACACTGATTATCTGTAATGTTCTTACTTCCACTTATTTAAATTGGCTTGTGCTGGCATTTGTAATTGTAACATTTTGAGGTTTTTTTCCACTAATCATTTGATGAAAGATTTCATTGCTTAAGGAACTGAAAAGAACTTACTGGACTTGTTGTTTGTAGAAAACTGCTTTAGATTCCTGACTTCTGCAGGAGCTAGCTACTGAAGTTAAATGTGCCTGAAAATGCTGTTTGGATTATTCTTATTTATTTAAACAACACTTGAAAATATAATGCTTTCTACATCTTTGTAGTAAATTTGTTTTTAGTTATCACTGTTGCAATTAAAAGAAGAAACTGAAATCCTAATTGACTTTGGAGTATATCTTGTGTTCGTTCTTGTCAACTTAATTTCTCAACAGCTACATATGCTATAAAATCACTGTTAAATATTGGATATCCAGCCAAGTATAGGTTTTATGTTAATGGATTGCATGTAAAATGAACAAGCAATTATCATATATTCAGCTATTTCCTATTTAAATTGAAGTTGTTAAGCCACTGGGAATAAAACTGGTGTATTTACATAGGCAATTGTAAGATTGAAAAGGTTTTGTCAATTCCAGGGACTTTATGGAATTTGTTAAGGTTTGTTTCTTTAATCTGCTTTCTATATCTTTTTCCTTCTTCCTTTCTAGGAGCAATTGTGACTATTTACTTGCACAAAATGATCAGCAAGCTAATTAATCTTTTCGAAACAGTCTCAAAAGTGACTTTATTGTCATCTTGTTGAGGTTGTTGAAGCAAAGTGGGAGTAGGGATCAAAAGATACAGTTGTGCTTCGCTTTTCTCTTGGACCATCTAAATATTAAAAAGGAAAGGGACACTCTCGTATCTGCAGCAGCAGTGATGCCAAAGTGTTAGTTTCTGCCATGTCTGTTATGTCTGTATTGCTGTCCCAGTGTGGCAGCTCTGCAGGGATGGGAAATTGCAGCAGACATGAGTGGGAGATGGTTCCTGGTGTTTTCTAGGTGTACATCCCCTGACTTTTCTTCCCAGAAAATGCACTAGCATTTAAGAGCAAGAGAAACCTCGTGCTGCTGTGCCTGATGCTGAACTAAGAATCTGGGATGTTTTGGAATATTCTCTTTTTACCTCTTAGTAATCTGTGTGCAAGTCTTACGAGATAAAATGTCTACCTGTTTTAATTTTCAGCCTCAAGTTTGACATTGCTGTCTTTCATTGCAGCATCCAGCAACTAAAGAGCAACTGGAGTTCTGGGTTGATGTAAAATGCATCATTCCACTCATTGTCCTTTGAAAAATTATTTGAATAGTTTGTTAAAAAATTGCAAAACCATTCTCCCAAACTTCAGCTTCACTAAAGCTCTCAGTGCAGTCCATATGATGCTGCATTTCACCAGTCTGGTTTTGAATTCCCTCATTTTGCCTTCACTTCTTTGAATATATTGGCTCCACAGAGCAGTTTAACAAAATGTGGCTTGCACTTACGGTGCTTTGGCACTATTTACTCTTCTCCATCGCCTACACTGATGTGTAAGAACAGGTGTTGATAAGCATTAATTGTAGTAAATAAATATTAAAATAACAATAGAAACTTTTTATTTCTTGCCTTTAAAAAATGTACAGCAGAGAATAGACAGTACTGCAGCCTACTGTGTATTTTGGGGAAGGAGCTGAAAAAAGGAAGAGATTTGGCCATTTGGAGGAACAATAGATAACAGAATGTGCAAGAGTTTTCTGTTACATAAATTGTAAATTCACTAGGTGCTTTTATGCTCTCATTGGTTTAATTTTCTCTGACTTTTCAAGGAAGAGTTACTGAATAAAAAATTCTCATTAGTCTTGTAAATAAAAAGATAAAATTGAGCCAAGTCAGGCTTTGTTTAGCAAAGCTTTGATGGCATTGCCTCATGTTAATTGTCAGGCAGTGTTGATGTGATCTCTTGCTGAATAAGTCAGACAGCTCAAGATCTTATTCTCATTAAATGAAAGAAATGTCATTTTGAGTAACACATTCTAGTGCATAAGGTAAAGGAGGAAAACAGCCCAGCAGAGACAGAAGAGATTTAATGTCTTTACAATATGTCTCATTAAATTATTTTGGTTCACACTCTGTGATCAGGTATTGACCTTTACAATAAGAGAAGTAGGCTCACTGACATTCTCTGATAGGGATGAAAAGAAGTCTAGTCTTGCACTGCAGCAGCAGTTGTACAGTTTATCTGCATAATTGATACCACACCAGTCAAAAAATTAATCCTGCAACTAGAAGAAAAAAAAAAAGACAATTAATTAAAGTCATTTCTTAATATATGTTAATGTTCTTTAGTAATTGATAAGTCTTGCATTTATTGCCCCTCTTGAGAAGAGAACTTCTATAATGATTTATGACTTGCTCCAGTCCCCATAGATCAATGAAAGTTTAGCAGTAAGACTCCACAGCAGAATGTTAGCCATGCATTGCTGAAAGTCTTCAGGTTGCTATTATGTCTCTTCTGCAGTAATTTTTATTTGGTGTAATCTCAAGGTTGCTTTAAAGTAGTTTATTTGTAGTAAATGTGATGTGCCAAAATGTTGATCTGAGTTGTGTTCTCAAATGGAGAGTGTTGACAGTTCATCGCTGAGTCATTGATTTGAATTAGCACAGCTTTTATTGTTCATTAGTTTATCCAGCAGTAATATAGTGTTTCTTATTCTTTAGATTTGTAAAATGTCAGGTCAGCTAATAAAAATACTTAATATTGCAGGTTTCAAAAGGAGGTTGAACAGTGGCTGATATAGCTAATGTTCATTTCCAGATAGCTTATTCTGTATCGCAACACTGAGCCTTTAAAGATTAAAGGAACAGTTGGTATGCATTTGCTGAAGGTTTGTATAAACCTTTGTGGAGAACGTAGCTACTGCTTCTGCATGTTTGGGTGCAAGTTCACTGCCGAGAACAGTATCAGAAGGGATACTTGTAGGGTAGAAGTTCTAGAAACATTTTTGTGTTTGCATAACCCAGGTGTAGCTCCATTCTCATGCACATACTCGTAACAAAATTGCTCCTATAGCTTTTTCTGTGCTTATATTGAATATTAATCTCCATGCTAGCAATTGTTTTCATAACTAGCCAGGTGAGTGGGGCTGCTTGTAAACAGGGGAGTACTAATTTTGAAACAGTTCAAAGTCAGTGCCCTGTTTCTGAGTTTCTGAGGCAAGTGCTTCAATATAGCTGTTGTGTACTGTTTTCTAAGCCTGTCTACACTATCACTAAACATTGTCTCCTTGTTTGTTTCATAGTAGCATTGGATAGCTGTAGTTCATTTAATGATAAATACTAATATTGGTGAGAGAAACCACCTGCAGTTTTCTCTTCTCTCTTCCTTAGTAGCAGTTACTAGCTCTGTGATTAAGACAAGTTATCACAAGAGCTCTTCTGTTTTGAGCAGTGAATTGTATCACAGCAGGGTTGTGTTTCAGAGAAACAAGAGAATGAAGGGAGATAGTCTGATTGTTTTTGCTATTGCTCCATAGACAATTCTCACAGAAACATTTTTCTTTAGAAATTTAGCTTTTTTTCCTGACTATTCAAAATTCCCAAGAGTCTTTTCAAATACCTAAGGGATAAAGTGATGTTCTCCTTTTTAACAGACAGAGCTGAACACTGAAAGTGACTGAATAGTCTATTCTTACAGTCTGAGATCTTACTGTCTGTAGGCAAAGGAATATTTGCTTTCAGAGCAATTGCAGAGCTTCTTCCTATCATTTATTGTCCAAGAATTGGAGCTGTTCTGCTTTTGTGTGAACAATCTGACGTGATCTAATCTGTTCTGTCTTCTTATATTGAGATTAACAAGCCATGTACCTTCAGGCATAGACCAGATCTACAGCAGCAGAGTCCAAATGGACTTTAACATGAGGTCAGTCAGCTGCACAAAATACATCACACAGTTATTCCAAGGCTCGTGCTGTGTCTGTAACTGCCCCTTGTTCTGTCATTAGAACTCCTCTACAAGTCATTATTTTGAGTCAGTAGAGCTGCAGGGAACAGTCAGCCTGATGGTGAGTATAGTGCTGAACAGAAATACAAGGAGTAGGTATTTATATTAAAACTAATAAAATGCATGGTTGTTAGTCCCTGTTTCACTCTAAATTAAAAGAGTACTTACTTCCAGTAAGCCTGCTTATTCACTTGGCCTCTTGAAACAGTGTTTCACAAAAAATAAATGGAAACTGTGATTGTGCTATGAGGTTAGGAAAACCTTATTAAAATAAGACTTAAGACAGAGAAAGTCTGTCTTTGGAAGTAATGCTCTGTGTTTTTCCATAGATCTGAACATTTTGAATTAGCTGAATATATAATTAGGGAAAAGGTATTGTTGTGGTCCAGTATAACAGATGATGGAAGTTCATTCATTCCTGAACCCAGTTTTAGCTCTGATATCTAAATATGGTGTGGTGGGTTTAGCTGCTGTTGTAATTGCTTTTACCCTGCTAGTCACCACTTGGAGGGAATGTGCTTGCAAAAGCATGTAGGTGGGCTTCAGACAGCCCACATGCAATTCATGGGCTGGCTGTACCAGTTATGTGAGCAGGTCCCACATGGGAAACAAGTGATGTTATGTAAGCACAAATTTTGACTTCAAGTACAAATTCAAAGCAGCTATTGGTGAGGCAGTAAGAGGACACATGTCAGAAGTACTCCATACCAGTGGTGTGATTGAAGAACTCAAGAGAATGATGTGTGAACTATACATTTTCTTAGAGAAGATAATTGCCTTGTTTTCTCCTTTTAGTCAGCAGTGAGTTTTCTTCATGGAGGTGCTCACAGAACATGATGTTATGGTCCATCTTCCTCTGCTGACTATGGAAGAGTACCAGGGAATATGAAATTCACACAGTTAAAGCTAGTCAGTGAAAGTCTCAGTTTTGTTTTCAAAAGTGATGTGGAAACTCAAAACAGAGACTTCCCTTTAGGTATATTAGTACTGTAGAAATCTGGTGAAGTTAAAAATCTGCAGTTTTCAGACTGAAAATAATAATGTGGATTTGCTGCTGCTTCTGGACTTCATATTCTCTTTGCAATCTTACTCATAACAAATGGGTAGATAACTGTGACAAAACCATCTTTATAAAGGAAAGCAATCTTCCTTCTCCACATAATAAATACTATTTTTCACTGTCCTACAATAAATGATAAGCTGACCAAATCCCAACTGAAAAACTGAAATATAAACTGGCACTTAAGCCATTCTTCCTCCAGTGATTTCTTTGAGCACAGGAGGAAAAAAAGATTTTGTCATAAGGCTTCATTGCTCTTGTGTATTTACAACAACAGATGCAACTGATTTGCAGCCAGTTAAAAGCAGGATTATGTTTATTGAGATCACAATCTGTAAAAAGGATGGTCCTTTCCGCATCGATCTTTACTCCAGAAGGATCTACAGAAGGCATGGAAGAAAAACAACACTCAGACTCTAAACAGAGCTCTAAAAATAAGTAAGATGTGATTTGGATGCAAATTCATAATGACTTTTTTCAGGTTGTTATTTCTAAACAGTATTGCTGCATAGAAGCAAAAGGATAGTGAGGAAGAAAATGTACAAGTGGTTGTCTCCTGAGGTCACCCTTTAGAACAGAACAAGTGTCAGTCATTATGAGGTCATCTGCAGTGGTGATGCCCATGAGTGGCATTTCCTCACAGTGTTAGCTGAGCTATGGTACAGCTTTCCAAATATCATGAATATATATAAGCCAGTAGTATATGTGCTGTATGTAGTATGCATATGTAAAAAGCTGAATTATCTCAGCACTCAATCAACAAATGTTATAGCATCTCCATGCTTTAAAAAAAAAGTACAAGGGAAAAAAAAAAAGACAAAAGAAGACAAATTCTCTAACTGTAGCAAGTTCCTGTGTCAAGTCACAAACTAAGCTAAAGGCTCTTGGCAGCTTATTTCAAACTGAAAAGCAATTCTAATTTTGCACAGTTTATAGAATTTGGAAATTATTTCATCTTCTCTATAAAAATTCATGAAGTGAAAGGGAAATTTAATATATTAATTATTTTTGCAACTATAGTCTGTGAGAGAGTCATGATTGAGTGGGATAGGAAGAATAAATAAATGCAAACAAACTGTGTTTCTTCTGCTCTCTGTGAAGGATCCTTACTCATAAATATATCAAAAGAGTTTAGGAGTCCAGGGTTAGAGTGATATTTTTAGAATAGAATAGAATAAACTAGGTTGGAAGAGACCTTCAAGATCATCGCATCCAACCCATCATCCAACACCTAACCATCATCCAACATCAACTAAACCATGGCACCAAGCACCCCATCCAGTCTCCTCCTAAACACCCCCAATGATGGTGACTCCACCACCTGCCTGGGCAGCCCATGCCAAGGGGCAATCACTCTCTCTATGAAGAAGTTCTTCCTAACATCCAGGCTAAACCTCCCCTGGTGCAGCTTGGGACTGTGTCCTCTTGTTCTGGTGTTGGTTGTCTGGGAGATGAGACCAGCCCCCACCTGTCTACAACCTCCCTTCAGGTAGTTGTAGAGAGCAATAAGGTCTCCCCCGAGCCTCCTCTTCTCTAGTATTTGAATTGTGATGAGAATTTTCCAGAAAACCATGCAAATATAGGTCTATTTTAGGACTAAGTCCATTTTTAACAGCTTACTCCTGAAAATGCTGCATCTGAGTTTTTGCGCCCACTGGGTTATGACATGTAATGAGAATGACATAGGAGTCTAAAATATATCTTAATTCTTATTTCTGAACTCTTTTCTCTTAAACACTCTTTTCACAGGGGGCAGTAAGCATTTCCTTTCTGAAACTTGGCTCTTGCACAGAAATTGTATAGTATAGAAATTCTGTTGAAACCATCCTATACAAAATACAAGAACAGAATTTAAGGCCTATGTTCAGCTAAGTTTCACTATCTGTTTTTCATAGTATTTTCTTATTTTACATTGCAGCAATGTCAAATCATTATGCCATGTTGTAGAGGTTTTTTGATTACTTTATTGTTTTCTTAAATATTCTAGACTGGTCAGCATGCACTTCATATCCCAGCATTGTTCAGAAATGCAGAGAATGCTGATGTGGACAGGCTGTTGACTGCTAGAAAGGCTCAAATGAGTACATTAATAAATTGCAAATTGCCTGCATAGCAGTTGATGCCAAGACAGGAGAGATTCTTCATGCAGTCTTATTTCAGAAATTACTGGAAGGCTGGAAAGCTTTCGTTAACTTAACATGCAATTGAGCAGCTCAAGCTATGGATGTTGAAGCTGGAACAGGCTTTACAACTTGCAGTGCTGATTGAAGAACCTGACTTGCCCTGTAGACAGGATTTAAATCTGTGGGTTTAGTTCTTTTCTGCATTCTTGCACTTGAGTTCCCCCAGGTATGACCGCCATGCTAGACAAATCGAAGTTAAGGCTGGTGTTGATACCATAGCTCTTCAGAAAATTAACTGCTGAGAAGTCATTTGTCTGGTGCTGTCTGCTTGCACCATTACTTCCTAGTAATCCATAATATGTTGGATGAGACTAAAGTTTTCAGCCTAAAGTTTAAAGGACATTAATGCAACTGAATGAAGAAACCTAGGTATGTGTCTAATTTTATGACATTGATCCCCTGTAGAATTTCAAAGTGATCAGCTTCAGGACTGACTAGGTAGATGAGGATTATAAACTCATGGCAGAATAGAAGACTGAACCCAAGCACCAAAATGGTTAAGTACAGAGTTATCTTGCTCCACTTGAGTATCTACCACTGTCACTGAAGACAACAGAGAAAACCAAGGAAGAAAAAGTCGATATAATGAGAGAGAAAGGGTAACAGAAGAAAGCACAGCATAGCCATATGAAAACTAGTACAGTAACATTTTGTGGCTTTATTTACAGTATTGTGGGATGCAATGGGTTAATGAGTGGCAGGCTCTGCTACTGGAAGAAAAGAAAAAGGAAATTCTTGCAGGCTTGAGTTTTCCATGATCAATTGAATTTAAAAGACAGTGAGTTTCTGGAAAGACCATAAAGGGTGTTTTCATGTGTGCATTTTGGATACCTTTTTTTGCCTGGCTGGCTCTGCAGACATAAAGCTGCATAATTTGATATGTAAGTGAAGTCTTCTCTGTGTCATGTTGGGGTTTTTTTTTTAAGAAATATTGAATAGTGCACATGTCAAGAACTGAGAATCCTCTGCATTTTCTTTTAAGCCTTTGTGTACATGATGAGCTAGAATAACCTCCCTGAACTGAATTATCCTTCCATACCATGGTTCAGTGAATATCATTATATTTCAGCACAGCTTGAGTGATTTTTAATGCCAAAAACATCAGCAAGAAATACAAATGTTACAAAAATACTGAAACAATACCATATTAAAAAAAAAATGCTAGGATCATAAATACTTTACTTTGCAAGGTCTGGAAGGTCAACATAGATACAGTGTGGAAAATTAAAATGCTTTCCATGTGAATACCTTTGGGGGTGGGGGGGGAAGGCAAAAAAAAAAAAAAAAAGGCTGCATTTTATCCTGGCAGTATATAATTGCTATCCAAGGCCAGTTAACAATAAAAACTATATTCCTGGCAGTTGGAAATGATGAAGTGAATTCACCCCTGATTGTTTTGTCTTTGTTGTCTGTGTGTTCTGAAATAGAATTTAACTGAAAGCAGAATTAGAGAAAGCAGAAGTTCAGTGACAGCTTTCATGCAAATGATGGACTGCACCAGGTAACACACTTCAACCTAAGATTTTTGCAGAATGAAATCCAATGTGTGCAGGCAAGAACTGATGTTTGTGACAGGCTTTGTATACATGCCTTCCCTTTTGCAACCAGCTGTTCTTAGTGCACAGCCAGTCTGTCAGAACGCACAGGAACCAGCAAGGGGGTGAGGAAAAGCAAAGGAGAAGTTCTCTGCATGTCACGGGTTGCCATAGTAGAATTCAACCATTAATGTTTTACCAAATCTTCCTTCAGTCACAGTTACTGCTTTGCAGCTAGAAATTTGTCTTTGTCCATTAATCTTGTATCAGCAGTTGTCGTCTCACTTGGAGGCCTTGCTCAGTTTCAGTGTTCCAGTACTTACATCTGCATTCTTGTGTTATCTTGGCTTTAGGAAAGAGAAGCCTCAAAACCTGCCTGCCTGTTCTGGTTTGTAGTTCACCATGTATGTTACTATGTCTCAGTGACTTTTGATTAAGGTAGCTTGTGTTTGACAGCAGCCTCCTCTCTGTGCGAATGTTTCAACCCTATATACCTCCTAATCTTAACTGAAAGAAGGAACATGTGAGAATTACAGGGAAATGTATCTGTTACTGTTAATTTAAATGTATATTGCTAGCAACATCTCCCAAGCGTGATTTTAAAGTAGTGTGGGATAGATCCATTTGCCAAATAAGTGTGGTGCTCCCCCTCCCCTCCAACCCCCTTTCCCTCCTCTTTTGTGTTGCCTGGAAAATTTAAGGCCATTTTTCCATGAATAGTAACTACATTAAAGGGAACTGGAAATTAAAGAAGTCTCTATTGCCTCAGAAATATCCTTCTTTTTTTTTTTTTTTTTTCCACCTTAACCTCCCCATAGTACTAAGTTTTGCAAATATTGTGAACCTGCTTGGCCATTTAAACTAAGAACTGCAGGCAAACAGCTCATACTGTAAAATGAATTGGAGTTCAACTTTCAGGCAGTTGCTTCTAGTCTGTGTAATTATACTATCAGCAGGAACAACATTTACTACCACTGAATGTGTAAAAAGCCAATGATGCTGTCTCAGCAGATAAGCTGACATCAACTGTGTATGCTACAGCAGGATGCACGCTTCTCACAGGTAGGACAGAGAAACACATCAGACCAAGTCAGTTAGCTCAGAATTTTTTGCTGTTTATGAAGTTATTCTTCCAGGAGAACTTAAATGCATCTTTTTTCCCTCTAATCTGCTCAGATAAAAAATATGTTTGTGATCTGTGAAATGGAGCTGTTGGTCATTTCTAAGACTGCCATGATAACTACTCAGGTTATAATAACTAAGGGAATTTCTTTCCTCTTGGACTCATATTAGAAAATGTGTTGCTTACTAGCTGTATGGCAAAATTATTACACCAGCTGGTACATGTTTCTTTGTACCGTACAAAATTCATGATCAGCTTTTGTGCTTTTGTAAGGACACAAACAATTACTTTGCATTTCAGCCTTGTGAAACCTGATAAGTAAATCATTAGGGAAATCCTGCCTTTTTTTCAAAATCCCATAGGAAGCTGATACACACAATGATTTTTAAAGGCTATGATGTTTATGTAAATAAAGGCTCTGTGCAGACAATGGTGATTTTATGGTTTTTTGGCTTAAGCCACAACACACCCTCAGAGGGGTTGAAAGCCATTGACTGCTGGTCATTACTAATTTAATAAGCAGCCCTCACTTTTCTTACAGATACAAAGGAATCTGACTTTACATGTGTAATATGCGGTGTTCAGAAAATACTTAGTGCTGTTCTGTTTGAAACCTGGAAGTCAGTTATTAAAATTTTATGGTTCAAATTAAAATTTAAGATTAAAATACAAGATCAAAAAAGTCAATTTTTCTCCTCAATGCCATTAGGAATAAGCCTTTTGGAACAGAGGAACTCAATGTCTTGAATGTCACGTCTTCCTCCTCCAGAGAGCTAGGTTAGAACTAATCACAGCTGACTGTAGGAACATAGCTTTATGTATATTTTTCTTTCTTTCTTTGTTTCTTTCTTTCTCTCTTTCTCTTTCTTTCTTTCTCTCTTTCTCTTTCTTTCTTTCTTTCTCTCTCTCTTTCTCTCTTTCTCCCTTTCTCTTTCTCCCTTTCTCTTTCTCTCTTTCTCTCTTTCTCTCTTTCTCTCTTTCTCTCTTTCTCTCTTTCTCTCTTTCTCTCTTTCTCTCTTTCTCTCTTTCTCTCTTTCTCTCTTTCTCTCTTTCTCTCTTTCTCTCTTTCTCTCTTCCTCTCTTCCTCTCTTCCTCTCTTCCTCTCTTCCTCTCTTCCTCTCTTTCTTCCTCTCTTTCTTCCTCTCTTTCTTCCTCTCTTTCTCTCTCTCTTTCTCTCTCTCTTTCTCTCTCTCTTTCTCTCTCTCTTTCTCTCTCTCTTTCTCTCTCTCTTTCTCTCTCTCTTTCTCTCTCTCTTTCTCTCTCTCTTTCTCTCTCTCTTTCTCTCTCTCTTTCTCTCTCTCTCTCTTTCTCTCTTTTTCTTTCTCTCTCTCTTTCTCTCTTTTTCTTTCTCTCTTTCTCTTTCTTTCTCTTTCTTCCTTTCTCTTTCTTCCTCTCTTTCTCTTTCTTCCTCTCTTTCTCTTTCTTCCTCTCTTTCTCTTTCTTTCTCTTTCTTTCTCTTTCTCTCTTTCTCTTTCTTTTTCTTTTTCTTTCTCTTTCTTCCTCTCTTTCTCTTTCTTTCTCTCTTTCTTTCTCTCTTTCTCTCTTTCTTCCTCTCTTTCTCTTTCTTTCTCTTTCTCTTTCTTTCTCTTTCTTTCTCTTTCATTCTCTTTCTCTTTCTTTCTCTTTCATTCTCTTTCTTTCATTCTCTTTCTCTTTCTTTCTCTTTCTTTCTTTCTCTCTTTCTTTCTCTTTCTTTCTTTCTCTTTCTTTCTTTCTCTCTTTCTTTCTCTTTCTTTCTTTCTTTTCCTTCCTTCCTTCCTTCCTTCCTTCCTTCCTTCCTTCCTTCCTTCCTTCCTTCCTTCCTTCCTTCCTTCCTTCCTTCCTTCCTTCCTTCCTTCCTTCCTTCCTTCCTTCCTTCCCTTTCTTTTTGTTGCTTGGTTTTTGTTGTTTGGTGTTTTTTTTTTCCCCTGTGGAACAAGCTTTTATTACTTCATAAAGTATTGTGCTATCACAGAGTCACAAAGGAGTAAGTACTGCTTGGGAACCAGTGTGACAGTTTTTTGTTTGTTTCATGAACAGAAAGGAAATCTGTGATTGTGAAACTGTTGAAATAAGTTGGAGGATGCCAGAGGATTTGCTTCTTTGTCACAGCAAAGGGGAGCAAGGGGAGGCTTATGCAGTAGCTCGGTCTGATTAATAACTATGAGAGTGCCCATTTTTCTAAGGTTCCATGCCATTAATATGTCTCCTAGTGTCAAATCTAGTTGCTATTTCTCTTGTAAGACGCTTTAATAATAAAGTGCAAAATCAATGACACACAGAAGCAACCTTATAAGGAGAAAGTGCCCTACTATATCTTAACTTGAAACTCAAAGTCACAAATCTCCTTTCTAGTTTATATATTACTTTCCTGAAACTTTACCATGATGATGTACTCTCTGTGCAGCTCAGTTGTAAAAAACATTTTTTGCTAGTCCTGAGCGCCTATTTGTCACTGGGAGGCACAGTGAAGTCATAACCAGTTCTGATACAGATAGCAAAGGAGGTGGCAGTGTTGCTTAATTTCATCATGAAACTGGTCACTAGAAGTCCTGCTATTAAGTTACAATAGAATTTGGATAAGTCCTCATAGGCACAGCTCCCAAGGGAGGCTGGTGGAGCAGTGCATGCCTGACAGAGCACAGTGTTTGTTGTGTGTAACTTCAGCTGTGCTCTGTGCTTGTGACCAGAATACAGCCAGAATGTGCTGAGTTTCTCTCTGATTTTAATAAATAACTAAATAAAATGTACAAATATACACAGTTATATACTCATTGGTCTTGCAAAATTTACCTTATTCTTGGAAGTTTCCAAACACTAACTGGTTCATAAAGCAAAAAATCCCCAAGCTACACCATCCATGGAATAAGTTATTCACCTATTTCCAGAAATGGCTGAAAAGGCTCTCATGACTTCAGGCCTGAACTATGACAGCTATAATCGTAGGATATAAACTGAAGAAAATTCAGAATTGATAGCATGTGGAAAAAAAAAAAAAAAAAAGAACCACACCTGTTTCCACAAAGCTTCTCAAACAGAATTTAGCCTTTATCTTGTCTTTATAAGTCTTGAAATTTTAAAGCAATAAAAAATTGTTATTGTATTGAAGAGCTTAAGACTGTATGAGTAGCAGGAAATGCAACGTAGCATTAGCTGAAGAAATGCAGAACTAGATTTCTCCAAATCTGTTGAGAACTGCAGAGTAAAGGACAGAGGCAAAGACTCCTTGCTGACAAGCATGTGTAATAACAGTGAAAGGAATGCACTTAATGAAAACCATCAGCTACAAAATTCATTAAGAAAGATCCTTTTAAAATGAGGCCTGGGAGACCTTCTCATATTGCCGAAACCAAAACTGATGAAGAGGCTGACTACATGAAACTGGAGAAAGAAAAAGAAAAGGGTTTTGGTTTTGGGTTTGGTTTGCACATGGAAAGGATAATTGGACTGAGGTCAATGAAAGAAAAGAAGCTGAGACAACAAATAGGAAATAAAAAACATTGTTACCTCTGTAGATGGAAAAAGCAAGGATTGAGTAGAGGAAAAAAGATTAATTTCTGGGACAAGATCACCTTATATCTCATATAGGTTCTCTTCTTGTATGTATAAAAGATAGCCATTCCCTTCCATAGGAGGACAGAGGTGCATTTCACATGATCCAGAAAGTAGGATACCTCTTCCCACAGTGGAAAGACATCATCCTGAGGGATGACTGAGGAGGAAGTCTGTGATAGAATGATTTCTTGCATCACTGGTCACGGGAGAGGATGTTCATCACGAGGTTCAATCGCCACATGTTAAATAAGCCACAGTATTTGGTTTACTCTCCTTTTGAAGGAAATGTAGAGGTGCAGCAAACTTGGTTGTTGTTTCACGAGAAACTAATGACCACAGATTTATTCACAGGCAAGTGGACAGTAACAGGAACTGCTGTTCACTCAGACTTTAGTTCCTATTTAGAATTTAGGCAAGCTCTAGTGTACTTCACATTTTGAATTAGCATATTTGCTTGTTTATAACTCAAATGTCAGCAACTTTTCATCAGTGCTCCATGACCTACTTTATTGAGAGGAGGTTTTGCAGTGATGACACAACATTTCTGAGTGCTTCTTTGCTGAGTTTGATGGCACTGTAATCAGTTAGTTCTACAGGGAGAAAATAATATTTAAATTCATTTTCAGTATGCTTAACAGGGTCGCTCTTCTATCTTTTACTCTTTTACTTTGTCCTGGTGCAAAAGAATATCAAAGTTCAATGAGGTAGACTGATCTTAACCTGAAGAGCCCAGAAACATTCAGCAAGGGTGTGATAAGGGACTGTCAGTTCTCAGGCAGTCTCAGTAGCTCTTTCTGAAGCTGTGGTGGAGAGCATTCGGCTGTGTTAGTAATGTAGGACTTAATGTACTACTGAGGGCTGATCTTCATACCAGTACAAGTGTGGATATAGGATAGTAATGTGTCTATTTTGCTTGCCTGGGCAAATCTCCACAGAAGTAATGTTTGGTCCATAAAACACGGTTTGTATACAGAGTATTTATTTACACTGAGTGGCAGCCTGCATAATTTTTGTTTACCCAGTAGCTAGTTGGATTTAGATTTGGACACTGCTTCTATAATTCCTGCAGCAGGAGACAGCAGGCAGGAGAACTGACAGCTGCAGTGCAGTGAGTTTAAAGGGTATGCTAGAAAATGAAGTATGGGTAGATGATTTCTGTGGCAGGATGAAGTTGGAGCTGGAACTCAGAGAAGCAGAAGAGAGCATTCATGTTTTCTCCATTTATTTAATAGAACATGGGAACAAGTTAAAATTAATTAAATGAATGAATAAATGAAAATAAAAATGAGTGTGTAGTAACAGGGAGTAACAGGCTTGTGTGGAGGATCTGTAACAGGTGAAACGTGCACACAAGACATTTGTGGCAGGCAGCATACGAAATAATTGTGGAGACTGACTAAACAACAGCCAAGCTGTAAGCCTGATAACAGAATTGTTGTTAACACAGCCAGATTTCACAATGCTCTTGAAATTGCTAATTTTATTTGGAGGAAAGTTAACTTGCTTGATGTGATGTGCAGTAGCTCATTCTTTTGATTTACACCTAGTTATTCCCACAATAATAGAACATTAATACTCTGAATCTCTCATTTGAAAAAAAATCAATATAATAAACTATGCATTAATGTATCCACTTACTTTTTCATTTTCTAGTTCTTTTCATTTAATGTATACCAGTTTTTAATTTAGTTTTTGAAATTAACTCTCTGACAATCCATTTCTGTTACAGTGTTTCTAAGACAACAGAATCTTAAATCGCTGACCGAGTATGTCCATTGTAGTAGCCATTAGTTAATATCTTTAAACCCCAACTCCCTGGAAAAGTCTTTACTGAGAAGGAGGAGCCCTAGAACGTTTTCTTGTGGGAAACTGAATGAGCTTCCTATCTTATGTTGGTAAAGGTTTCAACTGGAACTGAAACTAACTTCAAAATTTTTCATTTTCCATTTACACATCTAGAAGACTTCCAATTCTACTACATAAATATATCTTTGCAGAAGAATTTATAGATAGATGAACTAACACAAAATCAATAATGACCAAGACAAGGGGCAAGGGATGCAAACTATGGCACAGGAATTTCCACCTCAATATGAGCAAGAACTTTACTGTAAAGGTCACAGAGCACTGGAACAGGTCCCCAGAGAGGTTGTGGAGTCTTCTTCTCTTCAAACTTTCAAGACCCATCTGGATGCATTCTTGTATGACCTGCGCTAGGTTATATGGTCCTGCTCTGGCAGGGGGGTTGGACTTGAGGATCTCCAGAGGTCCATTCTAACCCCTGTAAGTGGGCTGGACTCAGCTAAGGTCCAAGAAAATACAGAGAGGGGTAAATGTGAGTGACAGAAGTAAACTGGCAGATGGTTGTGGCAAAGGGACTGTTAAAACATGCTAACATTGGCAGGAGCATCCCATCTAAGCATAATTCTTTGTATGGCCACAATTGCTTCCATTACCTTTCAGAAACTAGTTCAAAGTTATTAGCTCACAAGGGCATGATGTTTTGCCTGAGCTGTGGTGCTCTGTTAGAAGTGGCTTATTAGGATGCTGCAGTGGTGTCGCTATATTGTTCCTAGTGTTCCTAACCAGCTCTTTGGGTCTTGCTTAGGTCTATATGTATAGCATGTGTTTGGAGAAAAATGAGACAAACTGAACATTTCCAAAATAAACTTGAAACACCCATTTGTAGAATTTCCCCCAAATCAGCAATCTCCCCCTTTAGTTGTGACATCAGTGCTGTTGGAAGATGACTTCAGAGAAGAATGATCTGAGAAATGCATTTATTCTCAGAGATTCTTCAAGTTGATATTGGAGTTATGTGAATAAATAAAGGGGTTTATCAAATATTTTTCTAATGTATGTACATGGCTCTTCATTAGAAAATGCAGGCTTCTGAAATTAAAAAGAAGAAAAATTTGAGTATGGTCTTGAAATTGCTGAACTACAGGGGAAAGTTCAGCTTCAGTATCAACGGTGTCTGTACCGACATTTTACCAGGTACTTCCACTTCTATTTGAAGAGGGATGGTCCAAAGTTTGCAGAAACCAGTCCAGGTCTTTCTGTTTGGTTCAGTGAATTTTGAATTAGATGTATTGCAAACCTGAACAAAGGTGGTCAGAACCAGCAGACTGAACAGCAAATGAGGCAAGGGGGAAATGGCTCTCTCATAAAATGTGCGGTGTTCACCATAGAGCATGGGTGCAGCTCGTGTCTGTAAGAGAATCCAGGGAGAGCTATAAAGAAAATAGGGTTTTGCATTTTCAGTCAAGGAAGTTGCTTTGAATATGTTTGATTAAACAGAATATTTCATTTTACTGTTTTAATAATAAATCATACACACTGAATAAATGTAATATTTGTAATACCATTAAAATGTAATTTCTTTTGTACTGTGAATGAAATACATGATAGGTGTAGCATACTTTTTCATTGTTCTTAGAAAAGTTTTAGCATGCAATTATTTTCCAATTATCTTACTGTTTCCTGAACATTTTAATCACTTCTGCAAAAGGCACCAAGTAGTTTCATTTCAGCAGGAGGAACGGCTTTAAATACCGCCCAGGAATTGAAATTAGTCCTACCATTCCTAAAAACCACTGTTTTTCAGTGTGAAATTGCTCTGAAATGTATGGCCCCTAAACACACCAAATGACTACTCTCAGTTGTTAATTCAAGTTGATACAGCGTGACGTTACTTTTCTTTCCCTCAAAACAATGATGTCAGTCATGTCTGTTGAAGTCATAACCTAATGGTCCTGATTCAGATTGTGTTCTGATTTTAGAAATGGTCAAGATTTTGTGTATTTCAAAAAGACTTAACACTTTCTTCTGGGAAAGTAGTCATAAGTTATGTTGAACAACTTCTAGTGATAGTTATTTCCTTCTTTTCCTGCATCTCTTAATCATTTCAGTCAATATGGAGCAAGAGTAAGAAAATGTGAAGTATTTTTTTGTTTCAATTGTTACTACAGGGATGCAATTTGAAAGCATTTGAGTGTTCTGGGTTTTTTTAATTTTGTGAGAATTCTTCCTTTAAACTTCTGAAAGCTCTTGAACATTGATTAGAGCAGAGTTTTATAGAGATGTAGCTGCTTTCTGTGCAGACCAATATCTACAGCTGTGTTACATAACTCTTTATTTTAATTTGATCCCCGATGTACCTTCATGCTTGAAAAGCTTATGTGCTCCTTTCTGTGTCCTGGTGCTTGCAGTGTGAATGTGCTTGAGAGGACATAGAATAGTATCACAGTATCACAGTATCACCAAGGTTGGAAGAGACCTCAAAGATCATCAAGTCCAACCTGTGACTGCAGACCTCATGACTAGACCATGGCACCAAGTGCCACATCCAATCCCCCCTTGAACCCCTCCAGGGATGGTGACTCCACCACTTCCCTGGGCAGCCCATTCCAATGGCAAATGACTCTCTCAGTGAAGAACTTTCTCCTCACCGTGAGCCTAAACTTCCCCTGGCGCAGCTTGAGACTTTGTCCTCTCGTTGTTGTGGTTTGCAGACAATTAGCACACACGACCATGAAATAAGCAAACTGTATTTCTTTAATAGAGTAAAATAAGCATTTGCAAGTTCTGAGGAGTTTTTATTAATAATGTTCTGAAAATTACACATTTCTAAACTAATAAAAGTCATGTAATCACTATGATGTCTAAGAGTAAATTACAGAACAAGGACAGCTACAGACAAAAGTACTCCATTGAATTAGAAATTGTAAAGATACATAACAGAAAAGAATAAAACTTCTGCATCTCTATATAAACTTTAGAAAACCATGACAATTCTGTTTTATTTTTTCAGCATTTATTCTTTTGTTTCTGTCTGTAATTGTAAAATCTCTGTTTCTGTTATATTGTTATGTTCTTGTGGTGAGAGAAATTATCTGACTAGTAGCAAGTCAATATTTTCTAGTAAGTTTTTAAAAAGCAGTCAAATATTGTTGTATAAAGCAAACTAAGAAAATAATCACAATGTATTTATTTATTGTTCCCTTAGGTATACTTTGGAGAACATTTTCCCAATTTTCAAGGGCAGTCATTCTGAGAATACATAGGGCTCTTTTATTCCATAAATGGAACTGCCACTGCCACCACAACATCAAATAATCAGTTGTCCTTACTCAGATATTGGATCATAGACTGGGAGGATATCAAACTGACAAGATATCCTGTTAAATTTCAGTTTATTAGTTCTTACTGAAAGCTACTTTTGTCATTCTCTCACAATATTTTGCTGTATGCATGTGGTGTTTCTGATATCAGTTATGCAATCAGAAATTGGGGGTTTGTGTTCTGATTTTGTTTGCTGTAATTTATTTAACTCATACTTTTGATGTCTTTATAAGCAATAGTACTACTAGTTTTATTTCCTCTTTCAGAGGATCTCATTGCATTATACTGGCAGTAAAAAAAGATTGTGTTGCAAATCTGTGAGTTTTTGTTTCCCAGAAGAATATATTGAGTGTAGGTAATTTAAACCCCAAACAGATGCTGTGCTAGGTGGGTTTTTGGAAACCGTGGCCTGGTGTGCTTTCAGACCAGTGAATGCTTCTTAGCAAAAACTGGTATCTTACGCAGAGAGCAAAGTTGTGATGGCTTAGGGGTGAAGCTAGGTCATACAATTAATATTTCACACATCCAGAGACCCTAAAGCACTTTCAGATATATCAGAGGCTGGCATTTGTATATAAAGTGACTAACTTTGCTAGTCTTAGGTTATCAGGCTTTCTGTAGGAATTATGATTGCAAACATGTTCTTGCCTTTTACTTTTGTGTACATCAGACAACGCATATATGCCTCCACAGAAACAAATTGTCACTTCAGGCTTCCAGCTTGAGGTTTTAAAGTGCCAGTGCAAAACTACTCCAAAAGGTAGCATACTGAATTTTCAAAGTAGACAAGAACCCTATCACCTCTCATGCAGACTTCATTCACAGCTCAGCACACAACTTACATTAGTACCTCTTGTAGAAATGAAGTGCATTTTATTACAATTAAAATGTTCTTGAAAAAGAAGTTGATTTACTTCAGCGTTCAAAGAGCAGGGTGTAAGTCATCTCTTTGCAAAGGAGGACTAGTAAGAGTTTCCAAATCTCATTTTAGCTGCTCCTTGCAGCAAGCTCATGAACATCAGGGGTGCTTGCTATTGGTCCTGACAGCAAATTCTAGGAAATAAGCTCTATAAGAAAGAAAGGAGCAAAAGGATACTCAGAGTACTACTATGCTGAAAACTAGATCAAGCTGGTGCTGTTGTTATCTCGAAGGTGTGAAACAGGATGAGACTGAGGAGGGTTCAAAATTAAATGACTTCCCATTCAGTGTTTCTTTTTAGAAACATGAGTTAATATCTAAAAAAAACAACAACAACAACAAAAAACCCACAAACCCCCAAACAAACAAACAAACCCACCAGAAAAGTAATTTTCTTTTGCTATTCTGCCTATTTTATATTCACAAATGTGGGTAAGGAGTTGTGAGCTACAGGTGCACGAGGGCAAATTTCCCAAAAGGCTGCTATTCTTTTGTACATTCAGTTTACTTCTGTTGCATTTGCCTCTGTGATCCTCTGCTAGTACCTCAGATTTGGGAACAAATCTGTCTGCTCAGGCTAACAATATTTATGGATGTTCCTGGTGTTCAGCTGCCAATCAGAGGCATGCAGATGCAAATTGGATGGTTAGATACAGAAGTACTTTGATTTGTCTGTAAACTCATCATGAGCCTGTGAAGTCTTAGTATGGATTTTTGTAGGTGGAATTTTTGCTTTTTCAGGACACTGAACCTTTGAAGCACCTCCACTTTATGGTTGGTTAGGTCAGTTGGTTTATGCTTATTTTCTAGATGATGATAATCTTACAATCCCGAAGTTCAGCCAGAAAACATATTGCTGAGGCTAAAAACACTTGCAAAATAATATAACAGATAAAGCTCTGAAGAAACAAGTTTTATGTGACAGTCTTGAAATGTTTTTCAATGACCACACAAAAGCGTTAAATGGAAATGGCCTGGGGACAGGCACTAAATCAATGAGCACCAGTAAGTTTGTGAAATCCATTTTTTGCTTTTCACATGCATAAAAATTGATGCAGCTGATGCTGTGTAACTCCCATTAATTGCCCAGGGTGACAGAAGATTTATCAATTGCTTATTGACTTCTTGGAAGCCATAGGGGGGAAATGGAAGTAGCTTTGAAGTTAACTGTGTAATGCAGAAGATATCCTTCCTGAGTTGATGGGTCTCTATAGCTTCACAATTTTTCTACCATAATAGTTTGCTATCAACATTTCTGCAATTTAAAGCAGAAACAATGTTATTACAGTGGCAAAATGGCTAAGATGTGTATAGATAATATACATTCAACATACACAGCATCATGAACATTATATCATGCTAAAAGATTTTCAGAAGTGGCTGTTGGTCCTGTGCTATCTGCTCTGAGCACAGTCTTGGGCTCTGAAATTGGAGTATATGGAAATGGAGGTCTGTATAAAACCAGCAGGCAGAGGAAGGAAGATGATGATATCAGTGATGATAGTTCAGTACTACTGTTTTGTGTCAGCTTCCTCTAGGTGTGCCTGGCTACAGAGAGGCCAGTATCATTTTTGTATGTAGTGAGTGTGTTTGTTCCTACAAGAAGGAAAAAAGAAAAAATACATTTAATCCCTTCCTGACATGTATTAGGTAGAGAGAGGATGAGTCATGCTCTGAATGCATGACGATGTTCAAGAACACTATACTAAAATTCCAGTTTTGCCAGAAACTTCCTGCTTTGTTGCACATCAGGCATCTAGACCTCATTGATCTGACTGTGTGTTTTACTCCAGTGATAAATTAATGTTTTAAAATGTTCAAGTATCTTCGTGATGAATATTAAGATCTTAGCTAAAGTGAAGGATCTTTGCTAAGTCAGGCTCTGTCAAATTGACTGCTTCCCTTCTGAGTTTCCATTCTGGAAAAATGGAGATAATGTGTCCTTCTTCTTGCTGCTATCCTTTAACATGTGTTATTCTTTTACAATCATTTATCCCACAGGAGTTCCTGTCCAGTTCAGTAGGATGACTTGTGAATTTTCCCCCCAAATCAAGGCATTTGTTCATCAGACTTTAAGAATTTTTATAGGA
Source organism: Dryobates pubescens (assembly GCF_014839835.1). Taxonomy (NCBI): domain Eukaryota; kingdom Metazoa; phylum Chordata; class Aves; order Piciformes; family Picidae; genus Dryobates; species Dryobates pubescens. The sequence goes on from NC_071627.1 coordinate 8,704,450, forward strand.
GCCACAGTTCCACTGTTATAAATAGCATGTTTTCAATTTAACAGCTATAAGATGAACTACTTCTTATGTGCCCTTCTCCATTTTCTTACTTCCCCTGGGTATGAGGTGTGAGAGCTCATTAAACTTCTAAGTAAGAAAAGAGAAAAAAGTAAATAAAAATAAATATATAAATTAAAACTCCACCATCTGTGATATAAACAGGGCACTCCAAAATGTAGTTAAGATTTCCATAAATGTGACACATGATAAAAAGAGCAGTAGCGGAAAGCAAAAGAAGAAAAAGACTTTTAAGGCTAATAAACTTTGCACTGAAAAGTGACACCTGACACTTCAAAGAGAAAGAACTGAGAGTTATTTATGTTTTCTGTGTCTTTAACAGAAAACAAACCAATGGCCTTTTTTTTTGTAATGATAAATTGCTTGAGAATCTAACATAGATGTATAACCTACAGTGCAGCCAAGAGTGGGAAGAAGGTTTGGTATAAAATTAGTTTTATATTTTTCTCTTTTCTGCTGCTCTTTAAAAAACATGATTCCCAGTCCTTCAGTGTCAATCTCCTTCCTTTTATCTTTAACTCTCTTCCAACTCCTCTTTGAGGAAGTAAATCCTTCTAATACCATTAGCATGATTGCAGACAAGCATCCTGGAAAATAAGTCTATCATTCTCTTGCTTTGTCTGTTCTTCCGTGTTTTCTCCATAGAAGCTACATATTAACAAGTAATTGAAAATAATCTTCTGTAATGAGATTTTTAATGATAACAAATAGTGACTTATGCATAGCAGTAAGATCATGAATGCACAATACAGTGAGATAATTTATTCAGGGAAGCTGGATATTTTTAGGTGATGTTTACATAAAGTAAAGAATGAAGTAGTTTTGCATCAGTTGGAGGAATTAGCAGCCACAGCACGATGTCAAATTTAAGTTGTGCAAAGCAAGTAGCTAGTAAAGCTCCACCATATATTTAAAAGTGGGAAGATAATGATTTAAGGTGAAAAAATCAGTGATGCAGGGTCAGCAGACATAGGAGTTTCTTGCCTATAAACCTCATAAGCAGAAACTCTAAAATCCCAGACACTGAAAGGGAAAATGGAACTAATGGAGGAAGAGGAAGAGAAGCAGATTTGGCAAGCTGCATTTTGAAGAGCTATTAGAGTGAGGAAGCAAGAGGGTTGCAGCTGAAAAGAACAGATTATTTTATTAATTTTTTTTTCATCATATATCTTTGGAAATCCACTGATGTGCAACTGGAAAGCCCTCACTCTCTGGTGAACACTGTCTCAAATGTGTTTCTCATAGGGTAATCAGGAGATTGATAATGGAATTCGAGGGTTATGGCATTGTTTTGTGACTGTTCTCTCTGGGCTAGGTGTATTGATTTGGCTCCACAGATAAGGCAGGCTAGAGGAGAACGTTACACTCCCGTTTCAGTTAGTTTGCCCTGGTTTGTACCTGGAAGTGGGCTTGAGCTGTGGTGAATCTCTCCTGCCCTGCAGGACTGGTGCCAAGGCTGGGCTGCCAGAGGAAAGGTGTTGCCATCCCTGCCTCTGTGCACAGCCAGGTATTCACTCTGTGGCAGTGCTGGGCACAAAAAGCCACAACTGTGGAGTTTCTGCTGTGGAATGCGAAAAGACAGCCTTTGCTTTATACATGAATATGCGCTTGGTGAAAGTGTTGCACAGAGCTGTTACAGGATTTTTAGAGTACATGAAAAATATGGGACTCAGTGTTGTCCTAGAAGAGAAGCACTCTGTTTTCATAGTGAGATTGATTTAAGCAATTGAAAATTTACTTATAAATGAGAAAGAATATCCGTTACTTAACTTGTCAAAATCAAAACTGGCATGTTTCAAAAGATACAAGATAACTGGAGCACACATTATGGGTTCACTTCAGAAATACATTAGTGAAAAACCTATAGATGTCAATATGCAGAAGGTCAAACTGGGTGATGATAATAGTCCATTTCAGCTCCCAAAAATCGGTGAATCTAATAATTTCAGTGGAAGTGCTGGCTCTAACTGTCATTTGCACTGTGACCTCTTCATATCCATCTGGAAGTCTTAAGTGGCCTTAAAGTAGATGCAAGATTTACTGGCTTTTTTTTTCCTTTCTTCACTAGTGGGACAGTAAAAAGGATTTGTGTGTAACTAGGATTGAAAGCTTTATTCTACAGCTTGTCTGCAAGCTTTTGGGGCTGAGAGGAGAGAGTCCATCTCTAGCCTAGCTCTTTGTTTATCAGATCTAGTGCTCCCAGGTCCCACATCGCAAATAATGTATTCTGTGCTGAACGTAAAAGAAAAGTCACTTGCACATTTTTTTCATTGTTTTTATTCAGTGACAATGTTTTTGACCTAAAGATGAACCAGATTTTAATCTTTTGTGCCCTTTTTTCACCTTGAATCTTTTGCCGTATTATTTAAAATATTCATACTTGCATTGAGAAGCCAAATTTTTCAAGGTGATCCTAGGTGAATAGGATTAAACAACTCGGGTCAAACTACTTACTTAATCACTGTATATTCTTCACGCAATTGGCAAGAAATTATATTTCATACAGCATTCTTTATAGTCTCTAGTTTTAGTATTCTGAACGAAGGAAAATGAAAGGCAAATATCATGACCTTTTGTATCTCAATGACCTGAAACTGGAGATGGGTTGCAATTTAAATACAGAATTCAATCCCAACTTTACAGTATCTGTAGGCACTTGTAAAATATGTCTGGGACATTCAGAATGGAAAAGATAGACCGTAATATCCTTTCAGGGAGAAGAGCTCTGAAAATTGCCATTTTCCCTTCACACATTAAGGCACTTAATGATTAGAATTCATGAATTTGATTAAGAGAAAGTCATCATTTCTCCCAGAAGCAAAGCTGTTTTCCTTTCTAATTGTTTGTTTCGAGTGCAGGAGAGATGACTCGTGTTTCAGTTTTATGCTAGAAAAAATGCCAATTTTTTACTGTTTTCCAATACAAGAATTTCACTTTATTAAATTATCATCTATTAATGGCAGAGCTATGCAATTTCTGCTCAGTATTCTTTAACAGAATGAACTGTGACAGTCAAACGTGGGAATTTAGTCTAAGCACATACTGCAGTGTTACTGGGCAAAAAAATGGCATCTTAGCAGAGGGGTGCTTTTTCTCAGTCTGAGCATGTGCTCAGCTCCATGGAAGTCGAAAAAGAATGACACCTGTAGAACAGAGGGTGAATTTTAGGAACAGACAGACTTGAAAGGAAAATCTGTTTCCCCTTGAAAATATCCTAATGAAGACTTTTCCTGACTGTGCTGTGTGGGCCTGACAGGTTAGTGAGTGTAGAGGGCCACACTGGGCTGTTCCTGCAGCGGAAGCTTGTCCAATGCAGGAGCTCAGCAGATGCTGCTGCTTACTGTGTTGTAGCCATTGAGAGGAGGACCCCTGCAGCTCCACCAGCAGTATACAAAGATTCCTCATCATACCAGTGTTGCAAATAGGGGATAAGATCTTCAGATCTGACCACTGATTTGAACTACCTTTTACTCAGAAATGTGTATCTTGAGTACCCTTGCAGAGGTCTAGCTGGCTGAGCACAGAGCACCTACATCTTAAAAATCAGGCTTTACTGGAATTTCTTGGCATAGGGGTTCAAGTTCATTATTCACATCAAAATCCTGAATGAAGTCATTATTGTTTTATGTCCTATATTGGGTGAAAAAGAGGATGGTCCAGTTGACCAGTAGCAGCATCACGTAGCTGCAATGACACCAGCCAGCTTTAGGTGATCTCAAGTGACACAGGTGATCTAGATAGGTTCGGTTCAAAGAAAAAATGTGACTGTCAGTCATTGCAGTATAGCAAATGTAGTTATTTTCTCCTTTCCATCTGGTGCCAGCCAGATTCTTAGTGAGTGGTTTGTACCAGCTGTGCTTACTCAATTCTGCCCACAAGGAAATGAGAAAGTGTTTCATGGTTTTTCTGACTGGAGTAGGAAAAAGGAAAACATATGAACTGCTGCAGCAACAAGATGGACAAAAGAAAACCTAAGACAAGAAGTAGATTTCATGACACTAAACATACCAAAGGTACGCTATGCCAACTTGGACACAATATCTAGACTTCTATGTTTGGCATCATGAGCAATAGATACAAATCTGTCAGTGATGTGTATGTGTACCTTATATAAGAAATCATTGCATTGAAGGTGTTCTAAGAAGGTCTTGCTATTTGTTTATTCAATATTCCATTGTCTTCATAAGATAGGTGAGGGCATTTTACAAACCAAGCCATAAGCAAAGTATATTTATGCATAAGCTTTCTGGGAGCAGTTTTCAATCATGAAAGATTTGCATATCCAGTGCCAGAGTTAAGAGGTCTCCAAGTGAACATAGGTATTCTTACTAAGACTTTTAGACCTCATCAGTGTCTAACATGTCTATTACTAATAGTATTTTTCTGGAAGAAGACAGAAAATGCCAGATTTAAAAATGGGATCTTGATCAATGTTGTGTGATTTTTGTTGTGTGCTTAGCAGCATGCAAATCCTAGGAATAACCATTGAAGAGACAAGCACAGGGTGTGAGAAAATAGGAGTAGGCTGGTAGATTGCATTCAGCTCCTGAGTTTCTCTGACAAAATGTGTTTCCTCTAAGGCAGTTTGTCTTTAATGTTTTCTCTCAATTATTATCCTAATTTCTTTTCTTTTCTTTTTTTTTTTTTCCTCCTTGCCAGTATTGGGTATTATTTATAAAGCTCCAACTGCCAGGCTGAAACAGTTTTGCTGGAGCCAGCTTGCATTTTTTAAAGTGCCATTTTTTGCTTCTCATTATTTCCGAGAGAAGATGAAAAGATGAACCTTAACACACAAAAAATTAAAAATAATAAAGGAGACTAAATAAAAGAATGACTAGCACAAGCATTGTTTTGGAAACAAGAGCTTGCTCATAGTTTGCAGAGAGGGGGAGAATTTTTGTTATCACTTCAAGTTACTGTGTTTCTTTGAAAAGAAGAACCATGTCTTTCAACAGGAGTGTACCACAAACCTTTACAGGACCGGTGACTCCCATATCTCTTTCACAACACTGTGAATATAAAGAACAATACATTGGCAGTGGCAAATTTAGGAAAACAAAAGGAAAGCAGGAAGAGAATCAAATCCCAAAGAACCTGTAATACTATACTGTAGAAGGGAGCGTGAATGTTAGTTGGTTTATTTCAAAAGGTGTAAAGCAGTAAGAAACAATTTTGAATTGTTGAAGAAATCATTACCCTCTGTCTCAGATTACCTTTACAAAAGCACTCGGGCTCTGAGCAGGGGAAGGCCAGGGAAAATGATGCCATGTTGCAGAACATAAAAGCTCTACTGTTTTAAAGAGGTGGGGATTTTTTTTTTTCTACTCTTTTTCTTTAAATCATTTACCAGACTAATGTTTTTTTCTCACAGTTAATAGCACAAGTCACAGGAAAAAATTTCTAATAGTCTGTAATACTTCTGAAAAAAATTACTATTGAATGTTATTCAAATTCTATGCATTTGTTCTCTTTTTCCACTTTTTCATCAAGCTCATTTCACAAAATAAGACTCAGTGCTTAGACAGTGTTTTGAGCTTCTGTAATTAAAATCAATTATTCTAGAAGTATTAGTTCTTTATAGAAAAAAGGAATTTACCTCCTAAAAAAAAAAAAACCATAAAAGGAAAAGAGAAAGAGAAAAAAAAAAAAGAGAGCCAGCATAAATAATACAGTGAAAAGGAAAGATTGGATCAATTGTTCCTATGCTTCCTTCTTTCAAATTGAATTATTCATTATTTCCTTTAAAAATGCACAGAAAATAACCTTTAAAAAAATAAACTAAAAATTAAGACTGCAACTGAAGTTGCACATTAAACAAAACCAAATCCATACCTATGAAGAATATGCAGATTCTGGAAAATTAGCATACCTTGAGAGTTACCTGGTTTGTGACTTTTCTGGGTTTATATTTGAAAGCAAGATCAGATGGCATTTCCCCACTGAAGTGCAACCTTATCATTGTAATTGCTTACATGTTTTTAGATGATATCTTTTTATCACATTCTTTTCTAAAGATGATACTACACTTTGGTCGTATTTCAGGTTCACTCATGTCTATATTAAGTGGCGTTAACCTAAATTGTTAGGGTAGAAAAACACAAAATTAATGAATTTAACACATGAGCCTCACAAAAGGCTAAGTCTGGGCTGCTGTGTTAAGGAATATCAGTGCTACGTAACAGCTGCTTCCAGGAGGGGCAAATGGCATTTGTCTGTCCATGAATATTGCCCCTATGTTTAACAGCTTAGTCAATAGTAATAGGTGAAGGATGCAGTTCAGGGTATAGTAAAGACCTTTTTTGTATAGAGTGTTTGTTTATGAAACAGTCAGACCATGCCTATGTTAAATAACCTTTGGGTGCATCTGGGTCCTTAACTCAGAGCTCAGAAGTTTGTTGAGTACTTCACAGAACCACAGACTGTTAGAGGTTGGAAGAGACCTCCAGAGAACATCAAGTCCAACCCCCCTGCCAAAGCAGGATCACCTAGTGTAGTCTGCACAGGAATGCATCCAGGAAGGTTTTGAAAGTCTCCAGAGAAGAAGACTCCACAACCCCCCTGGACAGCCTGTTCCAGTGCTCCATCACCCTCACTGTAAAGAATTTTCTCCTCATGCTGAGTTGAAACCTTCTATGTTCAACTTGGTATCCATTGTTCTTTGTCTTATTATTATGCAACACCATGCACAGTGATGTTCCTTTTTTTTGTGATCTCTGCAAAAACTGTCATTTGGGAAATTCTCACTGCAGCTTCCACTTTGCTTTTCTTTCTGTCTTGTTGTTCCTTGTAGGATGCCATTTTCCAACAGTTTCTGGGCTGTATAGAGTGAGGCAACATTTAAGGAACATGAAGCTGACCTCTGTAGAGGGCTTCACATGGTGGCACAGCAACTAGTGCATTTTCCTAGGAAACTCAAGAGAGGATGGATGGTAGTGATATGTATTTCTGATAAAATATTTTCCTTGTAATTTACTTGTATTCAACATAGGTGACTTGAAAGGAATGTCCTGCCCCATAGGCATAATTTTGGTTCTGGGTGGGGTCAGACTCTGAAGCTTTTATAGAAGGGAAACCTGGAGCTCTTTAAAGATTGAATCTCACTGGTGCTTTTAGAAAAGAGGTGACATTTCACATCAGAGGCAGATGGAAGAAATATTTATTTGGCGTGTTGATTTCAAGCAAATGATGGATGTTGTAATTTGCTCACTGGATTGGAATGTTAGAGTAAAGCTCCGGGGAACACAGAATTATCTGGCCAGTGAGGCAATAAAGAGAGCATAAATAATTGATTTATCATATGTTTCTGCAACTTTTCCCAAGGTTTTCACCTCCACATATCAAGATAAGTGTTTGTTATCATATATGATTTTTCACACAGGTACAAGTTAATGCATACAAATGTATACCCCAAAGCTCATACATGGAGCACCATAAGTGCGTTACAGAAAGCAAGTAATCAGACTGTTGAAATTTCAGTGACAAATATAGCATTGCATGTGGATGTTTCTTATGGGGAAGGGGACAGGGGAAAAAGAATAGGGCAAGGGAACTGTTGCCAGGTCATAGATCTTGAACTGGAAAAATAAAAAGCTTTCCCCTGTCTGCAGTGGCCTGTGGCTGTTTTCTTTCCATCTGAAGAAAAATTATTTGTCTGTAATAGATATCCAACCTTCAGAGTGGCTAGTGAAAGAAGCTTCATTTGCATCTTTAGATAATCATCCTGTTTTTTTCACTATGGAAACAGCTGCTGCCTTGCCCATTGTGCAGAGGAAAACATATTTCATTTCTATTTATGTTCAGAGAATGTCTTGTACAATATTTTGGTTTCTCGATTTATGACCTGTAGCAATAATAGCCATAATCATTTTAATGAACTAATTAAATTAATTACTGTTATTGCATAGTAGTATTAGTATTCTTACCATAATAATCATGGGGAAAATTTTAAGCATTAGGAATGAAGAATTGTATTATTGTAACTCTAACTTAATGTACCTATATTTCTCCTCTAATCCCCAACCATGCAGTGTCAATAATTTAATGCCTTCAGTTCTACCACACTTCAGCTCCAGCATCGTGAATGGAGTTTCTTGGGTTTTTTCAATATACTTGAAGTTTTTAAAAATTCTTCTCCCATTTTCAACAATCTCATGGTAGGCTGAATGTTGAGGGGGGAAAAGAAAAATCTTTTGCTTTGTATTATTAAGATTAAATTTGAGTGCTTATTATCTCGACATATTTAGTCTCGGCATTTCCTTTGAATGGAAGAGGAATTGAGATTATTGCATTTTAAGTGGGCAGTAGATAACTCATGGATAATATAGCTATACCAAGGTTTGCTTTGTTGTTGTCATCATCTTGGAGTGGTTGTGGTGTGCAAGAATTGTTTGTCACTTATACTTTGCTTATAGTAAAGAAAGCAAGTGAAATAAATAAAGGTGAGACAAAGTGTAAAAATCGTGATATTAAGGCTCAAATTATGCAACACTGGAAGTCAAAGAAATGTTAAAAATGATAATACTGAAGTGGAAACATCAATGAGAAAGGATTGCCTGTGAGAAATGAGTTGCATGAAAACATAAAACTGTTTCTGTTTCCTCCTTTGTGTCTAGACAAAAGTGTTCAGATATAGCTGATTCTAATCAGTTGAAGCCTTTAATATATTTCAAAGTAGATGAATGGTGTCTGCAGAAAAAAGAAAAAAAAAAAAAAAAAGAAAGTCCTTGATACCTTTTAGTGAAGGAGATATTAAAATTAATGATCAGTTGAGTTGAACAACTCAGAAGTTACCAAGTGAAGGCGGGACCTGCTCTCTTCCAGTATAGCAAAGTAACACCATTGTAAGCAAAAGAGGACTTAATTTTAAAAGAGCTGCTTCATTATGAGCATATGAAGACAAACAACCTGATCATAAGCACATGAACAGACTGTTTAGGTGCACATGAACAGACCCAGGGCTCCATAGTGCTCAGTGCTCCCTTTTCAGTTATTGTAGTAGTCTTAACATTAATTGCCAAATCCTGTAAGAAATCACTAAAATGTTTCAATTAATTCCCTAATAATCTCTTTCAAACACTAACATTTGAACAGGATGTTTACTTATCAGTCATTCCTTCCATTTTGACAGCTGAACATTTGCAACATAGCATTGAAAGTAATTTTTTTCTTATGGAGAGAATGATGTGCATCAAGATGCCCTATGGAATAAGCCAAATGCTTTTAAGAGGCATTATGTTTAGTGCTTCTTTGAACATTCAGGTTTGCTCTACAAGTGCTTGGCATCTGATCTGTTTCTTTCAGTAGAAATATTCAGGATTTCCAGATGTACAACAGAGCAGTAGCTCAAACCAGCTTGCCAGATATCCCTAAATCCCAGACAAATGTTAAACTTTCTTGAATTGTGACACCCATGTTAACATTCTGATCAGAAAATGGAGACCTCTTACAAAAGTCTAAAAAAGTGCATTTTTTTCCTTTTATAGTAAGTGAATTCTGAAAAGGGCAAAGTATGGATAATCAACATAATGTGGGCTATTTTTTATGCACACCAAAATAGTTCAGATTAATGGCATTGTTTTGTGTGCATGCATGTGAAGGGCAGCAGAAACATTCTCGGATCCTTGAGCCATGTTTTGTTGTTTCTCTGGCTGTATCCATCATTTGGAAACACTGGTATCAGATTCTACCTTGTTACTCTCCTTTTTAAGACCTTTGTGTCTGATTCTCTATGGGGTTTTGGAAGCTCAGGAGTTTTGATTGGTATGTGTAGTGGACAGATCCTTCCCAGTAAGATTCAGGGTTACTAGACCATTAAGGTGGCAAATTTCTTGGCTATAACCTGGATCTCAGTTCAAGGAGGTGCCTCATTCTGTACTTTGAGGACAAATTTGCCCAGTCTTCAAACTCAGCAAGAGCTTTCTATAATCTTTGGGGTTGTGCTCAATGTGTGATAATTAGGTAAACCAGTTGAAAACTCATTGTGCCATACAGTGTTACAAACCCTTCTGATTTGATGGGACAACTTGATTGTGAGGAAGATTCTGGTATTCAGTCATGCAAGATTATCCAGGGATGCTGTGTCTGAAGTCGTCCCATATGTGTGTCATATGTGATGGTCCTCCCCACGGCTTTCACGTATCTTCTTGTGCACAGTTAGTATTGTGATTTGGAAGTAAATATTAGCTTTTGTGTAAGCAACCTTTAAGTGTGTATGTACTACTCAATTTACTCCATTTTCTTCTGTGTATCTTTGCAGCCTTATGTTGCTTTATGCGTATAACAGAATCTCTCTTGTCTGATTTGTCGTTAACTGGGTATAAATTAGCTTTCCTTTACAAGTTTAAAGAATTCAGAGAACATTAAGTCAGAAAAAAAAGAATCAAACTCAAACAACCTGGAATGCATCTGTCTTGATAAATGAGACATCTTCCTCATAAGTCAGGAAAACCATACAGTGATTCTTCAGAAACCATTTTTACAGTCTTTCAATGTCCACATGTAGCGAGCTCTTTGAAGCATGGATGGTCTTTTGGCTGGATGTTCAGTATATGTGTCAGATTACAACCCTAGAATTAGTTTTGCCAGTAACAGGAATGGAAAAAAAATTATAATCCTTACACCACTTCCTTCTGTTAACACAGTTTCACAAATCCTGTTAAGACACTCCAGTCAGATGCTATAAGAATACTGACATTAAAGAAGCTGGGAACCTGAGAACAAGGGAATGATCAAAACCTTGCTTTGCAAGGAGGGAGCAGTGGAGAAGGGGTAGAAAGTTCAGACCACCACAGAAAATAGGCATAGCACCTGATGAACATCTTGTCTTCTGCCAGGCTGTGAGGACAAGCCTGTATCAGAAAATAGCAGGGGAGGGATTGTTCTAGAGAAGATGGCTAGCTGAAGGGCAAGACAGCAGAAGTTGTGCTCTTTCACTGCTGCTGAGGGAAATGACCAGTGGCCCATGAGTTTGAGCAGAAACCAAAAGTGAGACCTATTTTAAGATCTCAAGGATCTGCACTTAGAGACCAGATTGATTGAGGTGAAATTCATGTGATTTTGAGGAAGGGTTATTCAAAAGATTAATTGCTTTAATTTTGTCCCAGCTCTACCTCTTTAGTGCACAATAAAACAATTTCTCACATTTTTTACAGCTTCTTCTCTCTGCTTTTAGTTTTAACAGGACAGGCTATTTTTTTTATTTAGTCTAAGATGCATGATACGAACCACACTCTTTTGTCCCTGACTCTTAATCCTGATGTCGAAACCAAGCAAACTGTACTTCAGGTTAGAATAGAATAGAATAGAATTAACCAGGTTGGAAAAGATCTTCAAGATCATCAAGTCCAACCTATCACCCAACACCATCTAATCAACTAAACCATGGCACCAAGCACCCCATCCAGTCTCCTCCTAAACACTTCCAGTGACGGTGACTCCACCACCTCCCTGGGCAGCACATTCCAATGGCAAATCACTCTTTCTGTGAAGAATTTCTTCCTAACCTCCAGCCTAAACTTCCCCTGGTGCAGCTTGAGACTGTGTCCTCTTGTTCTGGTGCTGGTTGCCTGGGAGAAGAGACCAACCCCCATCTGGCTACAACCTCCCTTCAGGAAGTTGTAGACAGCAATAAGGGCTCCTCTGAGCCTCCTCTTCTCCAGGCTAAGCAACCCCAGCTCCCTCAGCCTCTCCTCATACAGCTTGTGCTACAAACCCCTCCCCAGCTTTGTTGCCCTTCTCTGGACACATTCCAGCAACTCAACATCTTTCCTAAACTGAGGGGCCCAGAACTGGACACAGTACTCAAGGTTTTTTATTGTCCTTCACTGAAGTGGCCAGTCCAAGCTCTAAATGGCCTTTTGCCTCTTTAATATTTTTCCTACATGACCTAGCAACATCCTTAAGCATTTCATGGGTTACTTCTCCTTTCTTCCAAAGATGACACACTGTCTTTTTTTCCCTTAATCCATTCAGAAATTCATTGCCCATCCAGGCTGGCTGTCTGCCCCGGTGGCTCATCTTCCAGCACATTGGCACAGCCTGTTCCTGTGCCTTCAAGATTTCTTTCTTGAAGTAGGTCCAGCCCTCCTGGACCCCTTTATTTTTAAGGGCTCTTTCCCAAGGTACCTTCTGAGGTAGTTCCTTGTAAGTAGCCTGAAGTCCAGAGTGGAGGTTTTGTTGATACCCCTCTTGGCTTGCGTGATTATTGAAAACTCAATTATTTCATGGTCACTGGACCCCACACAGCCTCCAACCACCACATCTCCCACCAGCCCTTCTCTGTTTGTAAAAAGAAGGTCAAGCAAATCCTTATCCCTGGTAGGCTCACTCAGCAGCTAGGATAAGAAGCTATGCTCCACACACTCTAAGAACCTTCTAGATTGCCTTCTCTCTGCTGTGTTAAGTTCCCAGCAGATACCAGGCAGGTTAAAGTCACCCATAAGAACAAGGTCTGGCAATCTTGAGACAGCCTCTAGCTGCCTATAAAATAATTTATCAACTTCTACATCCTGGTTAGGTGGTCTGTAACAGACTCCAACCAGGATGTCAGTCCTATTGACCTTCCCTCTAATTCTCACCCACAAGCACTCAACTTGATCATCCTTAATCTCTAGTTCCGTGGCGTCTAGAGCCTCCCTGATGTACTGGGCTGCCCCTCTACCCCTTGTACCTCACCTGTCTCTCCTGAAGAGCCTGTAGCTATCAATTACAGTGCTTTAGTCATGTGAGTCATCCCACCATGTTTCTGTGATGGCAACTACATCATAACTTTCCTGCTGTAACAAGGCTTCCAGCTCCTCTTGTTTGTTACCTATGCTGTGTGAATTAGTGTACATGCACTTCAGCTGGGCTGCTGGTTTCACCCCTGACTCCAGCTTACCACCCTCAGACTCCTGTCTGGGGAGACTGGTTTCAGCCCCTTCCCCCTTCAAATCTAGTTTAAAGCCCTGTCAATGAGACCTGCCAACTCCCTTCCTAGAACCCTTTTCCCTTTGTGGGATAGGCTGTTCTCACATGCTAGGATTTTTCTCCCCCTCTGGGGTGGGTGGAGTACATGTGTATCACATGAGGTTCTTGCCTCACTTTTCTATTTCAATCACCTAATTTTAAAGACCAGTTTTTCTTTTTCCTATATTACAAATCAAATTATAGTGGAAAAAGGTGAGCCCTTTGGCAGTGTGATTGGAATAAAGGTAAACAGTGAAAAGACACACGATTCAACTAACCACTCTTCTATTTGTGTTTGGGTATGAAGGCACCTTCCTGTTGGAAAAAATCTCTAAAATAGTTTGGTAAACTGGTGATAGAATCCTAAGATAAAACCCATTGCAACGTTGCAGCATCTCAAAATTGACTGTAAAGCCTTTTTATGTGCAATTTCACTATCACTAACAGGTAAGTAGAACATATTTGATTTAGTTGTGCCATTTTCAAATTGTGTCATCTGACAAACTTAGTACAGAATACATAATTAGATCATACTACTGTACTTATGATAATGAATGCTGCATTCACGTTACTTGATGCCTCACATTAAGCAGATATTTAATTTTTTATAGCTGGCTTTGACAGGTAACATTTTTTATCCTGAACATAAATCTGCCAGGAAGTCTATTTGTACTAAAGGCTTACGTTTAGTGTATTAAAGTTTTGCTGTTTAACTGGCAAACCTGTGCAAGTAGTTTATTTTCCAAGCAAAATATCTTTAAGGAAATTCTTTGTAATTACAATTTCTTTATTGTATGCTCTCATTAGCAGTATAAATGAGGCTTTAAAACATTTAACATTACAGGTGTTTATCAAAATGTTGTGCGTTCCATGAGCTAAAGCCTTCTGATACATTGAAAATAAAAAAAAAAAAAAGCAACTTTGAAATATTTGCTGGCAGGAGTGAGCAAAAGCACCAAAATGTGAATTGAGAGCAGACAGCTCTGAACTGGATCCGGTGGATGGAAGTGCCCATGTGTATTTTTGGTTTGGCATATTTTATGGAGTAGCCAAGAAGTAGAAAATAAATCATGAAGAGAAAGAATGAAAATGTGAGAAAGCCTAAACATGGTACTGAGTTTCCTATCTGAATGTAAAACTGAGGGTTCTGTCACTTTGTGGGAATTGCCTTGTATCTGCTGCATGTAGTGACTGTACCATAATCCTAAGCAGTTATTGTTCACTGCTAATTAATTATTCATAATACTGGGTTTTGATAATTCCTCATGCTGGCATGCTAGCCTGTTTTGCTGAAGGGGGAGGATACTGTGGATATGTTTGTGCATGATACTGAGTAACTATATTCACAGAGCCAAGTTTCTCTCCTAAAGGAACAGAAAATAATCTACCTTGTCACCAGATCTTATCTTCAGTTTATCATTAGCAATATGAATGTAATGAGAAGAAATTGTTTTCAGACAATATGCAGAAAACTCTTTTAAAAATACATAGATACTCTTATTTTAGTTTCATCACTCATAATCGCTGGTTATTTTGGTTGCCAGAAAAGAAAAGTGAAACAGCTTGGAAGTCTCTGGGCAGTCCCTTTGGCTACAGAAATCTCAGACTGCATTTATCACAGGAAGATAATTTAAAGTGGAGGAAAATAATTTGTCCCTATTGGAATTGTGTGCTTTGCTTTCATAATGTGTGTATCCTCTGTAGGCTAAATAATTTGGGACCAGTGGTGAATAATCAGGGACCTGACTGAATACATATTACATTACTGGAAACACTCTTGTTGATTTAATGTAGACTTTGGATCAGGCCCTGAGGGTGCAGAGCAAGTCCAGCCCAGTAGATGAGGGCTTTAATAGACCTTTCTTCCTTTAAGATGCTCTGGAATGCACACAAATGCACATTGGGGAGCCTGGAGAGTACACAGATAGGTATGTGGAATAGAAGCTTATCTACAAATAAGTCCAAGAAGAGGAAGATTATATTTATCATAAAGCATTTGGGAAAAAGCAGTGTGTCTGTGAATCAGCCCTTGCATCTTCTCCTTTATCTGTGGAACCGATAGTGGGAGAAACATTGACATGCCCTTGTCTGTAAAGTTTGCGTTTCTGCCTCAGAATGGAAAGCCTTCAAAACCTTTGAAACAGTGACACCAAAGTGGTGATTAACTTTATAGGCTAAATCACCTTCATTAAATTTAATTTGATCAAATTAAAGCTTTGCTTTTTTTTTAAGCACTGCTTTAAAAATGAAACAATTACCATTGCTACTTTTGGGCCTTGAATGCACATCCGGCAGTCCCAGAGATTGGATGCTGTCAAAATTTCCTGCCTGCATTGACTGAAATATGAATATTTTATTCTAAATACCCTGGTTATAGCCTGCTTCTCATGGTATGGTAGAATTTAATGAACACTCTTTCCTTAATAATTCTATGTTATTTAGTGCTTTAGTAAAAAGGTAAGGGGACATAATTCTCAGATGCATTGAGCAAATGCATTGTGACAGTTATTTAAATTGTACTTTGAATCACCTGTGCCCTATCTCTGCAGCTAATTAATAACTTCTACACCTGACTTTTGTCAGAGACACCCCCCCACACCCCCCACACCTCCCCTTTTGTTTCTCATATTTACAGTACTGTTTGGTGCATTGTTCGAGAGGGTTTGCTATCAATTTGACAAAGAGGAACAACCATAATGAGTGCAGATGGACAAAGATGATGGCTGCAGGTGGCAAATGGGAGCTGGAAGTGTAATGGGTACAATTTCAAGGACTATTCGGTCATTATCTGAAGGAAATATTTAAATAGCAGTGTGGGGTATGACAGATTCTTTCATCTGACTGGATAAGTGATAAGAAATATTGTTGATGACTAGTGGGGGGCTATTTAAGTAACACCTTGCTTTGTGTATCAAAGAAATGGATGACAAGTAAGCGGTTGTGGGACAAGGTGGACAAGTGCTGTGTGAGCTGGAAAAACTGGGCAGGAGCCTCTGGCGAGGGAGTGTCCAGATACTGCTAGAAAACAGTGTCAGAGGCCAGCTCTGGAGTGTAGAGACAGATGGGAAGAACAGGCACAGATTTAGCAGGAATTGAAGTAGATTTCCCAGTTTTGCTCAACAGGAAAAATCTTCTTGAAGCCAAGAAGAAATTATTTTGCTTTTCTTCAAAGCACACTGGGATCAGGGAGGCTTGTTGTGACTCTAGCTCTGGAGTTGTTTGGGAATGCCTTGTCTCTGGGTGCTGAAGGGATCTGTTGTCTATAGCCCAAAGAAGGGATCCTCCAGAAGCAAAAACCTAATCCAACACCAAGCCCAAATGAATGTTGGACCAGTCCTACTTACAGCTGGGGGTGGCAAGACCTGACCTTTACCAAGCTCAAGTAGTTTCTGCTTAAAGCCACAGACAAAGAATGGATCAACAAACCTGAAGCACAATGAAATTGAAGGTCAGAAAGGAAAATTGCAAGAGTTCTAGAAGGTAATTGCCAAGAAGTCATGAAGTAATGAATTATGCTTTTTTCAAATCTTGCAGATCTTCGCTGGCCTAACAGCAGGTGATTGACAGCTAGTTTCAGAAATAGAAATACAGGTGAATTCATGTATTTCCAGACAGTCTTGTGCTGGTCACTTTCATTTCCTGCTTGTTTCTTTTGTTCTTTCTTCTCAAGAAGCTTCCTTGCTGTTCACTGCTATCATTTAAGTAAGCCAGTTAACTAGTCATTATAGGCTTAAATGTAATGTTCACAGGTTGTAATCTCTCTAAAGACATAACTTTTGTTGGAAGAACGGTGATGATGTATGAAAGGAAAACCCTCAAAATTCATTGTGTTTTGATTTCAGGGCTATGTCTATATTGAGAAATTTAGCTGAGATTGTAGAATTTCAGATACATATGTGAGCTTAGGACATCTTAAGGAACTAACTGTAGGTTGGACATCTTAGCAATATATGGGTTTTGTGCAACTATTTGGTACTATTATTTTTTAATCTGATTAAAAATTCACAAATACATATTAAGAAATATCACATCTTGGCTTTTTTGTCTTTCTGATATTTGTCTTTGTTCCATGTCTGCTCAATGAAGCTTTATCACTGTGTTCCTCATTCTGTATAATAGTTTTTGAATGTTTAATTCTGTACAATAGTTTTTGAATGTTTAATTTGATTGGTATGTGTTCAGTCTGAGTTCACTTGAGTGTTTATCACAGCAAGGGTTTTCTATTAAAATAAGTCCTACTTTACAATAATTTTGTGGGTTTAATTTCCATTTCTGTTGCTTAGTGTACATTTAAGTAAGGAAATGATAGCTTACCATCTTGGTGGCTCCTTCCTTCAGTAGTACCTGAATGAAGGTAGAGTTTAGTGCTATATTTTAAAAATAAGAACCTTTGTGTGAGCTGGTGAATTTTGAAAATTTTCTTCTATTTTAATTTTTCGTAGTTCTCTGAAATGGCTGCAGCCTAAGTAGTGCACCTGCAAGAGTACAATTATGTCATATCGAGCTAAGGACCTCTAGCAGAATTGCTTGAAGTGTTATTTATGAGCATTGCAGTCCCTAAGCCTTGAACACTTCAAGATATAATGCAAGTAATCCTGTGCCATTTCCCACTTTATCTAGGTGTAGCATTATTATACTTAGAGCTTTCTCATTGTAACGGCACTAATGGGGAAGGGGGAGGAGGAAAGAGAAGAATGTGACAGGCTAATGATAGGAAGGAACCTCATTTCCCAGCAAGGAAGAAGAGCAAAAGATTTTCGTGATCTCTTCCTTAGTGTCTTGGTGCTGATGTAAAACCTTTTTCGGCTTTGGACAGAGGACAGGTATATTGTCAGGAGCTGTATTGGCCCCTAAAAGGAAACATAAGTCTTGTGGTGATTTATTAGGGAACAACTGACAAGGACAAGTCTGAAACACTTTCTCTGGATGTGTCCCTCTCTCAGATGTGCTTCCTGCACTCTGCATACTCTGACAGCTTGAAGAGTGGGACAGAATGGTAAACTGTGGCATCCAAATGCTAAAGACAGCACCCACACAAGTTTTGCATGGCAGAAGGCAGCATTGGTGTAGGCCTGCAGGTTGGAAACTGTAGTGTGTTGAGAGAAGTAGCAGGCTCCAGGCAAAAGTGGGAAACTGGGCAGTAGTCCTGATCAGCAGCTTTCTGCACAAGGTCCATCTTAAACCCTGATTTGGGAAGGAAGTACACAGTTTGTCATATCAGTTTTCAGAGGTTGTTGACCTCTCTTGTAAACCACAGTAGAACGTGCCAGCTGAAAAGCCCTCTTTCCAAGCCATTTGCAATTTGGCTACTACAGCTACTTTTTTCTCAGTTGGGCCTTTCCATTGCCTTCAGTAGCAATTTAGAAACAGACCCAGTTCCAGTTCCAGCTGTGTTAAACTAGCTTAATGGCTGCCTTTTTATTTTTCTTTTTTTTTCCCTTTTTTTTTTCCCCCTTTTTTTTCCCCCCCCCCACTGTTGAGAAGGACTGCTTGCTGGTGGCTTGTATTCTCAGACAACTGTTGATTATTTTCTTGTCATTTTCAGTTCACTGGCTGAGGAAAAATCGCTCTAATAAACAGTGACAACAGTAGGTCTGGTAGCAAATCCCACTCAGCTTGGGGTCTTGCACAATACAGTGCCAGCAACATACCCAGCGGGCCACCCAGAGGCTAGTCCTTGTTAGCCACCAGTGAGGTATAGCAGCATTGTAATTCTTAAGCACTAGTTTCTCACTCTGAATCACTCCGAGGGCTTCTCTTTGTGTTCACATTGTGAATTCCACTTTCTTGGTCCTAATCCAGCAAATTGGTTAGATGGTGTCAGAGTGGCATGTTCATATAGATCATAGAGAGCAATCAAAATGTAGGTGGCAAGTACATAGAAGAGAAAATGCAGTTATTTCGTGGGAGCCCCACTGATTATGCACACACACCGCATGGGTAATAAAAAACAGTATCTCTCTGGATGTTATTAAAAGTCAAAACCAAGCTGTACATTTGAAATTCTCTGTTAGCAAAGAGTGCCCTCAGGCAGCTCAACTTTCTAAATCTTGATATTATTTATTGAACAGAATGTAAATAACCTATCAGCAAGATTAAAAGGAGTAAAAAGGAAGAGAAACTCTGTTACCTGTACCCTTTATGTGATACTGAGGGACTCATTGATTCAGTCAACTAAAACATCATTCACAGAGATGAAGGAAATTTGGTCATTGTTTGTGATACTATTTTTGAAAAACATTCTTATTGCTAGACCTCTAGACATCTGAATTGGAGGAGGGTTGGAAGAACATTGTGTTCATAGAAAACAGTAACTTTTCAACCAGTGTTTTCAGCATCCTGTGATTTTTCATTAAGATGCATCCTTACTTAAATGATGAAATACCTAGATAAATCTCCAGACACTGAAGTCTCATTTCTGATTAAAAACAATAAATTCATAAAAATACGCTGCTGTGATTTGCATTTGCTATCAAGTTTTAAGTCATGCATGAATCTGTGAAATGTGAGGTTACTCCAGTAACCTTCAAACATAAGACAGTGAATGAAATCTCAGTCGAGGAAAAAAAATGGGAATTGCATATGGAAAATGAGAAAGCTTTTGGAACTGTCTTGTTGTAAATAGGAGTAAGCTTGGATGCAGCAGACATATGTGGCCAGGAATCATACTCAAGATGCAACAGAGGAATGACTAAGCAAGCTTAGAAAAGAAAAATTTCCACTCCTGAATGGAAGCATAAAAGCTGCTCCAAATGGCTGATATCTGGCTATGGGCTGGTTGGCTGCCACTGATCATGTGTCAAGGGAACCCGTAGTAGGACCAAAACTGCTATACCCCAGACTAGTCTGGACTGGAGTCTGCCTGGTGGCCAGTGAGATTCAGTGTCAGGGAGCTCAGAGAAACACTGTCTGCCTTTCGTTTTTTATAAACAGAGACTGATAACTCTTCTCAAATGCACTTGTAATTCTGTCAGCAAGCAGACGATAACATATTTTAAGGGAAGAGCCTTGAATCTGAGCCATTTGGACTTTGTGTTATATGTATGACAGTATGCTTAGCTTAGGGTTTTTTCCCAAATGTGTTAATCATATGAAATAATTTTGCAGTTGTGAAGACATTACTCTATGAACCCAAGAACCTATGGCGAAGATCCTTGCATTCTGAAAATAGGGTAGCATAAGGGCTTTTCTAATAACCACTTTTTTGTCCTTCATAAATACATTCTTACAGTAGGATATGTTAGTTTTCCCTTACCCCTGTCGGGGTAGGATACAGGAGAACTTGGTCCTTTGCATCTAAGGCAGGGAATAAAGTGTGTGTGAGCACCTCTGTATCACCAGTAGTACAAAGAAGGGATAGAAATCCCCTGCTTTCTCCTCTAACTAGAAGAAAAGAGAACAGAGTCTGTCGGTCTAGTAATTTGCTGCCACTAGCTAATGAATATTCTCTTTTACTTTGCATTACAGAACCTTCTTTTGTGGTAAAAGTAGGTGATGACTTTGGCATTATAGATGTCAGAGTGACTAGCAACAGATTGCTATAGAAAGATTGAGAAATATGGAAATCGCTAATAAAAATGTGCATTTTCTTAAGAAAAAAAAACACCAACCCAACCATAAAAAGAAAACCCAGACATGTAGAAATACATCATTGGAATACCAGCATATTCTAACAGCAGCAGTAGCCCCTTGAACAGAACAACTGTGTCTTCTCTCCTTTCAACTATGGAACTAATTAGCTGTTGCTACTTCCAATTTTTAACCTTGGTCTATTGGTTCATTTCATTTTTATTCTGTCTTTAATCGTAGCATGTCCATCTTGGCTTTATGTGGCATCCAGGCTTAAAATGCTATGAATGAGTGAGAGAGTAGACAGGAATGCCTCCAAGCTGAGCTTACCCTGTGTGAAGGTTGTTTTCTATGGAATCACTGTAGATACCCAACAGAGACAATTAGAATATATCTACTCCAAAATACCCTTTGGTAGAGCATTGGTGACTAGCTAATTAGAGGGACTTTTACAGCCCATGGAGATAATGAGACTCCACTGCCACCTCAATAGAAGGACTCACAGTGGGCCACAAAATACCTTGTTGCTTAGCTTACAGAGGGCTGAAATCTGGTAAAGGACTTACATCCTTTTAAGGCTAAGTCCTTTACTTACTCACGCTGATGGCTCATCTGGCTCCTGGGCTCTACTGACTGCCCTGTATAGCCTGGATTATTATCTTCTGTTGCATGTCTGCAGCAAGACTGCTATAAAGAGGAATGTATGTGACAAACTCTTTGAGTGCCAGCATCTGAGAGTACACTTCTGTATTGTCTTTTAGTGTGCATTTATGGATCTCCATTTTATTCCAGCAACCTACTCCAGATGATTCGTGTGCGAGCTTTGAAGCATTTCTTCTGCTTTATTGTTGGCCTGGTACATGAAATTGAAAAATACAAATTAGGAATTATTCCATAGTCTGTTGTTGGAAGTAACTGATGATCAGCAGCTAGTAACACAGACTAATGCTTGAAATATTAAGTTAGTGTCAAAAGCTGTTTATGAACTGGTAGACTAGAATTCAGTCTTTATGGAGATTGAGTGAATCTTTGCAGGAAGGAGTTTTAGCTCTTGTGAACTCCTCGGGACATTAATGAAAGGAGCAATATATTGATAAGACGGCAGATTTGGGAACATGTTTGTTCTGTAACTGAGCAGTGAAGCCCTGGGTTCTACTGTGTCTCTGTGCAAGCTCACTCCAGGGGTATCTGAGCTGACTCCCAGTCTGAGTGCTGCTGCCTGTAACCTAGCTATGGAATATAGAATTAGACCCTGCAAATATTAACAGGCACATGCTAATAAAACACAGCGGTAGCGGCTGAGAGCACGCCTTTCCCATCCAGCTTCCTCAAGTATTACAAAAAACGTGTGTCTGGAGAGGCAGCACAGGGACTCTTACAATAAATCTAGATTGGCCCTTGGCCAAGAAAAGTTATCATTGAGCTGAAGGATCTGGGCATCTCCTGAGGAAATAAAAAAAGCCTCATACGCTCATGTTTCTAGCGGCACAGTTTACATTAAATTAAAATACGTTTTATCCATTTAGCAGTCTGAATAATAAAAGCTGTATACAGCTGCACTAGCACTGTGCTGTGCATTTTAATGACAGGCTTGTGACTACCCTCGAATTGCAACTGCAGTTCAGATGTTTCTTAATGTATCCCAAATATTTTATTAGGGCTTCTTTTAAGTGTGCATGCCGGAGAGGGAGGGGAAAAGAAGAGTAAATAGCATTTAAGAGTTTAATAATTCTTTGTTAAAGAGGGTTAATGTAAGGGAAATATGGAAATTGTATGTTTTCAAACTGACAAGTATAATCATTTTGCCAAAACATGATTCAAATAACTGTCTAAATATTTGGAGTGTCTTCTAATAAAAGTCTTCTCAACCTGTATTCCACAGTCAGATTAATTTGAAAGCAGAAATGACATACAGTTCAAAAGAAGGCATTAAAGCAGAAAAGACCACATTGTTCTCTTCTGGAAATCGTGATTTAATATTCAGACTAAAGCCTTAAATGTTTGTGTATTTTGCCAGCTGTTTAGCAGCTTGAGGCACTTTTGAGTAGTTTCAACAAAATGACAATAAGACTTGGGCAAAGTAAGATTCATTAGCAGACAAATAAGACAAAGCAGGGGAGGAGGGGGAGTAAGGGAAATAGTAAACAAGCTTCACTTCATTCTTACCCTGAGTTTGAAAGGAGTATGTGTGTGTGTGTGTGTGTAATTTGGAGAGTATTCTCCATTCAAGGGAAAGCCTCTGGAGTGAAAATGGGTAGTTACATGTGGCCCTCCGTCCCTCGTAATAATCTGTGGGAAAAGTGTCTGTTCGTTATAGTGACTTTTCCCTACAAAAAATAAAAATAGGTTATAAAAAGAACACAATTGTAGATATTTCAGGCTTTGAAAAATAACAGCTGCTTAGTGCATTAGCTAATAACAATGCTTTAGGCAACCAATGTTGTTTGCAAAAGAAATGGAGGTGCAACATGTAAAAGTATGTCATGTCCAGCAAAGATCTTAGCTGCAGCTCTGCTCTATCCCTGACACAAAAGTACTTGTGGCTTTTGGCTTTTTTGTCTTAAGATTGGTGCATACATTAAAAATGTATTGCAGAATACTGGATGAGGATGGTCTGTTCTTTTGTCTTACAGCTTTGAAAGTATTTGGTGCTGTGGATTCATTCTGATCATGCATTGTGTAGTTTATTTGGCCTGCTCTTATTTGGCCTTCTTGTCAGATGGTGCTGAGGAAGGGTTTCTAACTTACCAAACTGCTCAGTTAAGACTAAGTAATTTATGTCTGTAGGGAGAAAGCATAAGAGCAGTCCTATATGGTCAAGCTGAAGGAGGTCATAGCCAAGCTGGGGAACATCAGAATAGGGTACTCCAAGTGAAAGTCCACAGAACAGTAAAACCTATTTACTCCTTGCCATGCTGTTGCGAAACAGCACTTAAATAAGCATACTAAAAAAGCTGCATAATAAAACCTGCTGACATGAAGCTGTAGAAGCCAACTCTTCACTTCAGGTATTAGTAAGAATTTAGAATTCAGATTTCAACCAATGAAAAAGATTTATTTTGTTCATTTAGCCATGAAGCTGAGTGGTCACTGATTTGAGGAATGTAAATTTAGATCCTTTTAAACTAAATAGCAATTCCATAGTTAACATTTCTCATAACCTTTTCACTTCCTTGGCATACAAGATACCGCTGTATACACACCCAGAAGTGTTTCTGCCAGGATCTAATTACCCTTCTGATATATGAAGAAATACATCAGACTCCTGAGAGCTATGTTCACCACAAACATGCTTCACATGCACTTTGCTTCCAGCTACAAATGAGGAGTGAAAAGAATACCTGCTTATCTGTCTGTCCTGAGAGTCTCTTGTTAGCAAGCAATGCAAGGACATCTCAGCAAGTCAGTCTGTGTCTAAGACTGCATTTGAAGATGATTCCTAGTGCATTGTAAACATGGAGCAAACTGCATAGGTAGTTGTAATGTAGAGGCAAAATGAATAAAATGCACTGAGGGCAGCTAATATTCAGTTATCAGCAGTGGCCTTTAACAAGGTGGAGGAGGCCTCTGGCAAGTCAGGAAAGCTCTTTGGAGACTGATGTAGCCAGCCATCGGATGTCACTGTTGCACTGCTCAACCCCTGCTAAAAGACTTTTTCTAGTAAAAATTCTCTCTTAAGGAAGATAACTAGATAAGAATTGGGAGAGGGGGATTCTGAGTCAGATTCATCTCTGTGTGTAAATTGAAGCCAGTAGCTTAAAGAAGATTGAAACAAGTTAGTCAGGTTTTTTCCCACCAGTGTTGAAAGAGGCAGAGTCCATTAAGGCGTGGATGCAAGCAGTTGCTTGATTGTAATGAGGGAGGGAGAAGATTGTCTCAGTGATGGATCCTGGCTTGATTCCTTTTAATTTTGATGGATAGATGAGGGACCAAAGCACAAAAAAAATTTAAGCAAGGAAGGAAAGAGGGACCAGGCAGTGCAGAATACTTGTTTTCTTCGTACAGTAGGATGAGGGCATTTCCTGTGCAAAATTGGACCATTGCCCCATGCTTCAATTGTCTTCAAGCCATTGAAAATATATAATTTATCCTCATTTTAGTCCCCATGTGGTTATTGTATTCTTTATCTGCTTTTGGTGGTGGTACACTTTGGATCATCTGCTCTTAATTTGTATCTTCTTAGCACATACATACTGTAGTGTTTATCGGATAATTACAATCAAAGCAGTGTATAAAGATGTTTGAGAGTATTGAGTGTTGTGGACCTATTAAGGAAACAACATGTTTCCTAGTGTTACTATACATGTATCTATAACATATATATTGGTCTAGTAATGAAAGAAAGATTGATAGCAATGATTAATCTACAGTCCCATATAAAAAATGGTCCCTAATAGGCTACATTGCCTTTGTGCTTTATATATGTACAGTTACATTCACAAGGAGATTTTAATGCCTTAGGTTCCCATAGCTTACTTTGGAAAAAATAGTTCAAATTATCTTAGATATGAACATTATGTGTCAAACAAGTTGGTAAATAGGTACACTGAGTTATAGGGAGATAGCTCTGCATTTACTGTTAGATCTGGTTTTATTTAACACCTTAATAATCTCAAAGGCACATTAAGCAGCGTGGCAAATAAATTTGCAGGTTACATTTTGGAAGAACTGTGAATATCTGTGAGATCAGATGATAACTTAAAAATCTTGCAGTTAGAAATAGAACAAAAAATAATAAATAAAGTCATCTAGGAAGTGTGCAAACAAAGAAGCTAGTAAGAGAGCAGTACTTCAACACAAAGGAGATGAGATAGTGAAGCCAGTATGATTTTACACTGTGAACTGCGTGTCAAATAATGGGGAAGGGATTGTCAAGGAATAGATATAAGACTATTGTGTAATAAACTAGGCATGGAATAATTATAAAGACTAAATTCCTGCATTTGCTTTGACTTGCTGTGGATTTAGCATACCAAATTCAAAATCATTAGAATGCTGCTTGTTTCTTGAAAGCCCCAATGTTCCTGATGCTATTATGAGTCTCATTTTTAATTTTCAATGAGGTTTTAGCTTCTGGTATTTAAATAAGTAAAAAGAAACTCAAGTAATTGAAAAGTACTGTGGTTTTTTAATCTTATCTCGGTACATTTGAGTCCTAAAAGGTAACTACTACTTCGACAATTCTTCACAAAAGTGAAGGTAGGTCAGAAAAGGTCATAAAAAAAGACTGATTAGTCAGAAAGGTGATTAAGATAGAGGAGTAAACTGAATGAATAGAAACAATGTGCCAAAATGATGATAAAATAGGTATCTAATAAATATCTGAGATCACTGAAACATGATATGAACAGGAATAACAAAGGGGCTATTGAACAACAAAACAAATCATAGAATATTTACGGAAGCAATGAGTAAATTATGCTAAATGGTAGAAGGAACATAAAGGAGGAAGTAGGTTAAACAGTGTTTGAAACAGGATGAAAGACCATGAGGCAAGAAATCAGGCATTGTTAGGGGGATAAACTAAGTAGTGCCCTTCTTATTCCTAATCCTGAGTACGCTGTAAGGCACACTTCCACTTTGCCCTTCCACATTGTACTAATTTTCATTCTGCTTTTATTGTGACACTTTCCTGAAAGAAGTCCAAGGCCAAAGGTAACTGAACTTGGTGAAGACTACAAAAATGGACTCGTTGCTGGCAATATAATTACAGAAGAAAGTATTCTGAAGGCTGCACTTGGAATTTTTGATAGGAAATGCCTTTCCAAAAGACAAATGAGAATACTGGAAAAGAGAGCTTGATTGTAAACCTAGATAATCCCTTAGGCTCAGGAGCATATTTTAAGAAATACGTATCTCAGTTTCTTTAGCCATTTCATCTATTAGAAATGTGATTTCTGCCTGCCATGTTTGTCATCAGATGGGGAAATACCCAGAGATTTGCTCATCCTAGTCCCTTTCCTGTCATCAGCAGGCCCCTTCACACACCAGCCCTTGCTGTGAACTTAAGTAAAATCAGAATGTAACTTTAGGGGTGTTTGTGTACATGTGCTCTTTCTTCTTTCTTTGAGATGTAGTGGACAGTGTCAAACAGCTCAAGTTTAGGGGTAAAAATATAAAACCTCAAACTGTGAAGACTGATGAAAGAACATGAAAAAGTTTCCAAGAGGGAGCTTTAGCTGTTAATGAGAACTATCAGTGCACAGTAGAAAATGGCATAGCGTGCTGCATAGATATGTAGGAATGCAATGGCAGTGGACAGAATTTTCATGCTCTGTAAACAAGGATCTGTTCGAGCTTCACACAGAATTTGAAATGTTTGCCTTGACTATATACAAGGATGCAAATAACTGCTAGCAGCAGGTTCTCCATAGGTGGTTCTAGAAAGACAGGAGTATTTGTATTTAATGAATTCTAAGACTTGGCTACTGCTGGACAGCATTAACAGTTTTTCACTTTTAATGTTCATGTTTTAAGAGACTGCTTTCTGATACATACTGATGACATTTTTTTCTAGCCACATCTGGAGTGTCTTTAATTGGTTCTGCACATGTTGCACTTGTTTTTCCTTCCAGTGAATTACCAGAAGCCTCCCCTCTACTAGTGTCCAACTGTGTGTTCTTCTTTCCTATTATACTTTCAGCTACTGTGTTCCTTCAGCATACATATATAAATTTATATTGCTGTGTAGACAGTTTTGTTTCTGATTACAAGCACAATTGCTTTTAAATATGTCAGGTAGCCTGTTGCAAAGGCTGAATGCCTATGCAAGGATAAACAAGAGGAATTCCTAGATAAATGTATAATCATTAGAAAGGAACCTTTAACTAAGCCAAAGAAGATTGCTGATGCACATTCACAGGCTCCGATCCAGCAAAGTGCTTAAACACCTGTTTTACTTAAGAACACAAGCAGCCCAATTGAAGTTAATGGGACTATTCAGGCTTAAAAATAAGCACATAGATTGAACAGTTGGATTTGAGCCAGGAATATTAACAGGTAGGAGCCATTGTATTTATGAATTGTCTTTCTGTCATGCAGCAAGTTAGTAAAGCACTATCTGTTACAGTGGGATTGCTTGTACTTTGTGCAGCCACAGAAATTGAAGAAAGAGGAAGGATGGAATAGTTCCACAGAAAGGAATTAAAAGCCCCTGCATTAGAATTGCACTATCTGCTTCCAGGCACCTAATGTTTTTCACCCAATGAAAAGTGCTTTTCTAACATGGCATTTTCTGAAAAGCAGTAAGACACGTGTGCATGTATGCCATCACTGTCTTTGGGCTGGCACTGCATCTGCAGAACCAGTTCTATCTAATGCTCTGTACAAATGTCTTTGGCTGTCTCTCATGCAAGGAAAATGATGCTGATGAATAAAACAAAAGAATTTGCTAACTCTCCTGTCTGAAATCACAGCATGTACTAATGAAAATGCTAGGTCTGCTTTATTTGAATGCAGCTCGACACAGAATCTCCACCCCGATTTTCTTTGTGTGAATCACCCATTCCCATTGAGAGTGAAATGAAATTCCTTTCCTTACATCCTAATAAATCCGAGGAACATTATGCAAATTGAAAAATGCACCTTTGTCAGAATGCTGTCAGGTAGCACCTTTCACTTTGGAGCACTATTTGTAAGCACAGAGAAGCATCGAGAAAGTAGTAATAAATTGCTCTGGTACACTATTCTGGCAGCTGTTAATAAATCAATGTGAAGGGGAGTTCTGAAGGGCAAAATGTTGCTGTCGGTAGGTGTCCAATTTAATTTTGCTCAAAATTAATATTTCGGATATGATAAGTGAGCTGGCAGGAACAGATTTCATGATTAATTCTATGGAGTCAAAAATGCTTTGATGGCACTTTAATAGCAGCTTCACTGATCTAAAAGTCCCTTCAACTAACCAGTGTGCTTGAGTCCCCAAATGATGTTATTAAACCTCTTCTGTTAGTTTGTAAATAATGAAATGTTGCATATTAAAAGGTGAAATTAATATTGCTCCCATTTCTACCCATGTAAAACTAGGTGGGGACTTGACTGGAATTAACTTGGATATGCAGTGGTTTAAGCAGCACCAGGTAAAGGTCAATGCTTTTGAGAAAAAAAAACGTAAGTTATTTTGTTAGGTACCTAATTCTCTTGACCCTGCCACAGGAAAATTTGAATGACCTTGGGTTTGTGCTGGAATAAACCAGAGAAATGTTTGAAGGTTCATTAGTATCTAGTTAGGGTGGACTGAGAAAGCTTTTAAACATAGAATGATGTTAACAACAAATACGCATTTTGTTTTATAGTAAAGACCTTTCATCCCTGCATCACAGGGACCTTTGCAAATGCTAATCAGTGAAGATTTGCAGTACCCTTGTCAAATTTCATACCTAGCATTTGTATGTACAAAACCGTTCTCTTTAATGGAGTTGTCCTTTGTATTGGACATTTGCTGATATGCCAGCTTGTGAAGGAGATTCTTCTATTATCATTTTACTGATAGAAAAACTGAGTTACAAAGGGCAAGCTCACATCTAAGTTAAATGCCGCCTTGAATCTGTAAGTATTTTACAACCTTTTGCTGTTCATTTTTCTTGTAAGCCGCAGAATTCTCGAGTCTCAAGACAGGCATGGTTCTAGAGGTTTGTAAAAGTAGAAAGGCACTGGGGGTGGAGTGTTTGGATGTACATATGCATATTAAAAACAAGGAGAAGGTACATTTATGCAATACAGATGAAAAATCATGCAGATGCATAAAATGTATAAGAAAACTGATTAACTTTAGCAATGTAAATTACCCTTATGTTTATGCATTTCTTTAGTTTAGAATATTCATTAAAAGCCATAGAAACAAGGCATGTTGCTATCTGTTTCCAAGAAGGTAGTACTCAACCTGATTAACTTGTATTTTGAGCACAGTGTATATATTGAATTTGTGTAGAATCCACACTTTGTTCCCTATGTAGCAAAGTGTACACAGAGTGAGTGAAACAAAAGCTTATGTCATTTTTACCTTGAAAGAAACTGTTTAAAGTGGAGTTTGCATCAGCACATCTCTCCCAAATTTTATCTGCTAATATTAGGAGCTGGATTACGCCAAGTTCAACGCAAAGCCAGTAAACCCAGGAAAGTAATCTTAGTGGCAGAAGTAACATAGAGGGCAGAAGAATTTGGTGCTTGGGTACCTCCTCTTCCTGTGGCTGCTCTGCATGCCCTGTGCAGTGAGTCTCAGCTTGCCTCCCTTGGCAGCCCCAGGAGATGTAGGTATGTCTGTCCCCACTGCAGAGCATTTGCCCATCAAGCTACACGAGGAAGATGACTACCCAGCAGTTGGTCTGTGTAGGTGGGAACAGAAAGTCACACACAGCTTTTCAACTCAGCATTGCATCTCTGCTAGAGTCATGCCTTCCCTGGGCCGTGACACTGGTCCAGACTTCCATCTGGTGGTACTTCTTAAAACCTGGCAGACTGAACAGGAACTGGGGTTTGTGACCAGTTCTGAACTGTAGCTCCTGTACTTCAAGCCTGGGTGATAAACCAGGATGTGCCCTAAATATTCCTGATGACATCTGGGCATGCCAGAAAGTTTCTTCCTGCATTAACCCTGTGATGCCTATCCTCAAGCACATTGCTGCCATGAGATCTGCTTAGCCTCTGGATCCAAGCTCTGTCTGCAGGGGACGTGAGCCCAGCTTTGACAGAGACTCACTAGTTCAGTCATTCTGAGTTGCAAATACACAGAAGACTGCCACTTTCTGTCACATCAGAAGGCATTAAGAAAGAACAATGTAAACCAAGCATTGTTCGACATCTAAACTTCAGCTGTCAATCACAGAAGAATTTCTGAGAGACTTTCTTCTATGTCTGGATGAGTAAATGAAAAGGTGAAAATGAAAAATAAATTCTCATATAAATGGAGCACTTGGATTATAAACTAGATGTAATGTTCTGTTTCTGTGGCAACACAGAGGGACTGAAGGCTCTTATAGTAGTAGTTCTCTGACTCATTCCTTGAAATTAGTACAGTCTTTTAATTTGAGGCTGTTGGTTTGGCAAAAGAACTTCAGAAGCAGCACTTTGATGTCTTTTTGTAGCTGAGGAAAAGCCTTTAATTAGGTCACCTAAACTTCATTTTCTTTCAAACTGTTCACTTTCACAATTCCTTTTTCCTTTCTTTCCTTTGATGTTTCAAAATATATGCTGGTGATATTTAAGTTTATTTATTATGCACTGGCATTAAACCTTTGCTATTAACATTTAGTTATCTGCTTGAAAATTGATTAATTAATGAAGTGTAGAAGGAGAATTATTCATTCACATCTCATTTAACATCCTACATGTTTGTCACACTATACATATGTTGTACTCTGTAGCAGTAAAAACTGTACTGTAGGGAAAAGGGTGTTGTGTCTCACAGCACAATGGCTTTCCTGGGTTTAATTCCATGTGTAAGATGAAAATTAATTTGGACTAATTCAGTGAGAATGGCCTAACTTCTGAGCTGACTGCAAAGTCAAACACAGACCAGTCTGACTGTGGGAAAATAATAAGAATTCCATAGGACCTAATGCTGGAGTATTTCATTGCAGTATCTAACAGTTCTGTATGTATATTGTTTGGAAGATTCAGAGAAGAAAGGCTTTGTTGATGTGCATGTTCAGACATGCAGGTTTTGAGAGTTTGTACAATTATTCTTGTACAAAGGGGGAGCGGAAACAGTACCAAATGACCTGTCATGCAATTGAAAGGATGGAATTCAGCCTGTGCAGCAGTACAGACCATTACCCACACACTGTTAATGTTCTGTATTAGCAGCCTCATACTGAGCACAGTGCTGGTCATAGCTGGATCCTTACAGAGGCTGTAACTCAGCTCTGGTAAATGCTGATGAATATTTGTGATGCCAGTCTGTGAGGCATCTAATGAATGAAATGAATTTACATGAAGCATTGGGTGACTTTTGTGCTTGATCTTGGTCTTGGTTTTGGAGCTGAAGAACAATTCTGCTTGGGGTATGATCTATTTACAGGGAGTTCTTCAGATAAACCAGGAACTGGCAGTTGGTTCAACAGAGTGGCTTCATTTTCTAGGCTTAAATATGTGGATCTGTGTCTCACCTTGTAAAGGACTGTAGGGACACGTGGTACCTCACCTGGTATAATAAAAAAACTCAATCAATAGAATAAAATAATTAGTAGGAAAACACAGACAAGTTTGAGAACAGTAAGTCAGTGTTTTCTATGAATATGGTACTGTACTGAAAAAATTACTATATAGCAGTTCTCCCATAATTTTTAGATCTGTCTTATCTGCTTTTGTTTGTGGATTTGGATTACTTGGTTTTGGTTTGTTGGTTTATTTAGTGGTTTTGTTGTTGTTTGGTTGTTTTATTTGTTTGGTTGGTTGGTTTGGATTTTTTGTTTGGTTGAGGTTTTTTGTTTGGTTGGGGTTTTTTGTTGTTGTTTGGTTGGGTTTTGTGGGTTTTTTTGTTGGTTGGGTTTTGGTTTTTTTTGGTTTGGGTTTTGTTTGTTGTTTTGGTTTTCAGTATTTTTTCAAGGAAATTCCCACTTTAAAACACAGTAAGGTATATATAAGATCAGAATACATACATGTGTCCCTTTTATGTTCAGAAGCATGTCTCCTTGTCAGTGTTATGTGGCTGCTGGGTTTTTATTTCAAGACGTGGTGATATACTAGAAGTTCAGAATGGGGTAGCTAATAGCAGAGCCCCATTGTGTCAAGCTCAGGCTTCTTAGGAATGGAAATTATTTAGGAAAAGTAGTTATGCTAGTGCATTCCAGGGTGTAGAAAAGGCTGACTTACTTGTCGTTGGTTATGTTTTGGTTTTGTTTTTCCACAAGAGCACCATTGTTCCCTGCAGAATATTCCCCTTCTACTCTATAGCTTTATATAATCCAAATGGACAGAAACCCATTGTTGCTACAATGAAACAAAAATTTAGGAAAGAACAGGATCATACCACTGTGTACTGAAACTGTAGTCAGGTATGTGTGGTGAGCAGGAAAGCATTGAAGGTTCTGTGCTTGTAGGAGATGCAGAGACAAAGTGAAGACATCACAGTGTGATCAGAAGCAAAACACTGTTCTTCCAGTAGGTGTTTTTTATACAGAAAGACTGATGGGGGAGCAGGGAAAAGGGGTAGTCAAATAGGAGATATGTGACATAAACCAAAAAAAAAATCTTGTGATGCACCTTTGGGGAAATGTTGGCAGAAAAATATGACACCTGGTACATCATCTATTGCATTCCAAAGGGGTAAAAAATATGTTCTTGTCAGTTTCTGTAAACACCTCAAAGATGGCTCAAGATGGTGTGATGGTATTGAGAAAGAAGGGAACTCCTGCAGAAGCAGGGAAATTAATGCGAATTTGGTACTGAAATTTTAATGCTCTCTTTCAGTGTATCATAGGTTGAAGCTGAATACCCACAATATGTTACATTTGTTTTTCCTGTTCTCTCATGCTTTGATTAGACTGCACAAATAGAATCATGTTAATTGTATGTCATCTTGCCATTTGCAATTGAAAATTCAAGGCTGTAGCATGCAGCCTTTTGATTGAGATGCAAAAGAGCTTCTGGTAGTACCTTTTTATAAAAGAATATACAGTTCCTGTTTTGTGAAAAGTTACATTCCACACCGCCCCTTCTCAAAGTTCTGGCAGTCCTCTGAGTTATTTTGATGCTTAGTGATACTCTTTTCAGCTGGCAGGCAATGATTGAAAACAAAAATCTCCTGCACCCAAAGGTATTCCTAATGCTCAACTTACTGATAAACTGAGGTCAGGTTCAGTGCTGTCAATACTGGAAAATAAATATGTCTAACAGAAATGTTCCTGCAGGTTTAGGATGATTAACATAACTTCTTTTATCGTGAAAGGAAATGAGTCCAGGCCATATACAAAGAAGATGGAGAAAAATTATTTTTGCTAGTGTGTATATTCTAGCATAGATTTTGTGATAGCTCCTTAGAAGATGGCTTTTTACCTACTGTTAAGTAACTCTTACTGAAAGAAAGAGAAAGCATCTGATCTGTTTGCCAGCCCACACAATGCCGTGGCTCAGTTGTACAGTAGATGTTCTTCTTTGTAAAACAGAATACAGAATTAACCAGGTTGCAAAAGACCTTTGAGATCATCAAGTCCAACTAGTACTGCAGAGCTTCTAAAATTCCTGTGCCTCTGATGTATTTGTTCATAGCATGCTTTTATTTGTATTTTGCACCCTAAGGATGACCTAAGATTAAACTTGCATGTCTGGGTTCTTGCTAAGATTTTTGTTTGTGCAGTGCTTCACACCTGTGTAAAATGACAGTGCAGTGGGGTTTGATCTCTAGGTACAAACAGCTAAAGCAAGACCATTCTCACACAGCTTCATTGAGTTTCCTTTGCTAGAGAGGTATGAAAAATCTGTTGGGTGCAAGATGTGCCTAGTCAAGAGTCCCTGACTTGCTGCTGTCCTGTCACAAAGCCAGCTCAAATGGGTATGAATGTCTCCCATTCAGATTTTATAGTAATTATACACAGGATGTCAGACACTTCGTGCATTCTCAGTGTCTGCATGAATGTAAAAGGGAGCAGAGAATTTAATTTGCAATCAGCATTGAGGTGTCTGATTTGTAGTATGACCTTCAGTATAGATTGGTTACCCTTATACAAGCTTTTAGCAAGCTATCCTCAAGTTAGCTATCAACCTAATACTGTATCTGATACCTTACTTTGTGTCAGACACTGTAGGACGTTGTGTATATCTGTAATTTCTGGATGATTTTGATAGCAGCTGTGGTTAGTGAGATTCTGTGAAATAAATAATCAACAGTACCCTTTGGTTCATACTTGCTTATCTTGCTACTGATAAGCTTGGACACTTGGGATCTTGTAACTTATAAATCATTGACAGTAAAACCTGAGAGTATCTGCCCAACACAGAGATTCTTCCATCTTTCATGAAGGATCTGTCATCTAATTGACGCCTTTAGTCTGAAGTTTCTGAAACCATGTTGCTCTTAATAAATGTTATCTAAGCATTAAGCTGTCATTGATCTGTACACATTAAGGAAAAGCAAAGCCAGCATGCTGTGGAGCACTTCAGATTTGCATTTTGTGTAAAATGCTCTGAATAAAGCAACGACGTTCAGTGATATGCAAAATAATCCCCACATATTATCACTGGCAAATAAAGTGACACAACTGAAGGACAGGCTGCTTTCAGGATAGGGTGTCTGCTACTTTAGTACTCAGCTGTAGTCAAAGTCCTGGACTGTTAAGCTGGTTTTACTGATTGCTGTACTCATAAAATTATTTTACCTTGTTCCTGGTGTTATGGGGGGTCCCAAATGTCCTGAACATCTGTTGCTCTTCTTTCTTACCTCTGCTGTCTTTCTGTGGCTTAGCAGGGGCTTCTGTTACACAAACATCTGATTCAGCATTCAATGCTACCAAGGATAAGAAGTTGTGAAGGCAGAGAAGAGTTGTCTCATGAGACAGCATTAGCAACCACTGAGACAGAAATTCTGAGTTGGTTCTGAAGGGGCTGACTAGCTGCCCTGTTGCCTCTTAATGAAAGCAGAGGAAGCTTCCAGTGCAATGGCAGTTTTTGCCTTACGCTCTGTTACCAGTTATGCTTACAAAATAAAATTGAGACCTTAGCCAAAACTAGCCAAATGTTACTCAAACAGCTGTGATGAAACGTGCAGTGTGCTGGCAAATTGTGTGGGGCAGCTCTATGGCAAAATGTTTGTTGTTTGTTTTTTTTGCTATCTGTTGCATGAGTTTCTTGAGAGGAATAATTTACTCCATTGTAATTCTATTGGTACTAAAGCTCTTGCATATAGGACTGATAAATACCGCAAAATCATACTCTTGGTGTTATTTTAAGGGTCAAAAGGTTTTGTTATACCTGTCCTTATTACTATTATTAAGTCCTTATAGCCTGTAAAATAACTAGGCATGGAGAGAGGTATGAGGAGATGGGGACTCACAGGTATGCTGTTGTAACAGCTATTGAGTTTATTTGGTTTTCTGTCTGCCACTGTGTCATCCTTATTTGGCTAAAATGCTGAAGAGGAGACAGTTGTGAAGTATGATATTTAAGGAAAGAAACTGTCTGGCTATTAAAAGTGCCTTGTTTTTCATAAAGATTCATTCCACTTAACCACAAAAGAGAGACTTTTAATTAGACTTTTGAATCCCATTAGGAAAAACAAATACCAATACTTAACTACTCATATATGACATGATGGAAAATTGCTAATGTAATTAGATTTTAATAGTGTTAATGACTCTCATTTCTTATTAATAAGAATTAATTCTAATGCAAGAATGTATGAAAAATTGTTGCTGCCTGCTTTCCTGTCTTTGAATGTAAAGCAGTTGTGTATACTTGAAGTCTTTTCTTCCCGTTCTGTGAAGTCAGGTGGCGCTGTGGGTTTTTGTATCGTCGCAGCCTACCCGGCATGTAGCAGGAGTGATTGGGATGGAGTCAACAGGTACAATATTTTAAGCATAGTAAGTGGGGTTTGCATTCTTAGAAGTATTGCAGCAAGCATTAAGATGTTGCAAAAGAGACAAAATTCAAACTTGAGTTCAAAATGTACAGGAAAACTGCTTTAACCAGTTAAGGTACAAGTACCCCAACAAATAGCTGTGGAAAGGTGTTTCATTAAGACTCTTGCCAAAATTTGACTAGTGGAGAAAAGTGTGCTGATACATGGAAAGATGTCTGGACACTTCTGACTGTCTAAACTTCTCAAGTGACCACGTTCAAAGTGTGAATCGTGTGTATCAGGTGACACATCAAAATGCTTCCTAGAAGCAGCTTCAGGCCTTGGCCTTTCAAAATGCAAATCTAGACTGCTGGAACATGCTTGCCTTTTTTTTTAAAGCAAAAGCCAAATGCCCTGCAAAAGAAACCCAAATACTGTGCTCATATTTCTTTCCAGCCTAGTGCATTTTTACTTCCAGAGCCTGCCATTACTTTTGCTGTATTTTCTTTGTGACAGAACATTGCATTCAGGCCCTTAGGCTGCCTTTCATCCTGGCATTCGATAATAATGGACAGTGTGTAAAGATCTGTAATCAAAAGGTAGACACTGCAGCATTGTGTACAAATAACTCTTGAGATATTTATCCTGAAAGACATCCAGGTTAACATTTTGGCTGAGGACACTAGGGAAAACCTACCTGGTGGTGAGCAAGCTCTTTTTTTGTGTTTTGTTTTGTGTTGAGCTGTTTCCCGAGCACATTCAACTGTGTGAGCTTACAGCCGTTTGTGCTGCTGCAGGAGTGAAGCCATCTCAACCTGACAGCTTCCTGGAACTCATTCACTCCTGGCTTCTCCCTTTTTTTGTCATCATCCCCATTTAAGCAGCAATTGCTGGAGGATTCTATAACCTTGTCTTGTACTACTTTCATGATACTGGTGTGGTTTGCCCATTACTGTCTTCTCAGGCCTGGCAGCAGAGGTAGTTATCCTGGTACAGGCACACTTCTGTTCCGTAACACCTTCCGGTATGACAAAAGGAGTAAACCAGATGGTATAAGGTGCTTTCCAGAGGGGCAGTTATTGCTATGCCATATGTCATTCCAAAAATCACACCCGACGTTAAAGTTGGTAATAGCATGAGTACACAAGCAGAGGAGACAGATGTCTAAAAAGGGAAAACGTTAAAGCCAACAGAAGTGTGTAAAAAGTGTCAAAAAGCAAGGGACAACAGAAATAGGTTCTTGCAGAACTATAACAAAATCCCTATCAACTCCTAGGGTTTAAAGGTCATGTGTAGAGACAGACCCACTGAGCTCCCTGCTGTAAGTCCTGTTGGCAGGCTCTGGGGCTGCTTTTCATCACACCTGTGTGGAACAGAGATTGCTCTGTTGCTTTGGAAAATGCCTTGTGTGTAGGGAGGTACCACAGGGGGGTGAGCTGAAGCCTCCTGGCAAGTTTCTTGATCATGCACATTCCATGGGTACCTCTACTTGTTTATCAAAGACTTTGCTTCACAGGCACATGATGCTTTCTGACAGCACACCGAAGGAAGTAATTCTCCCCTTCTAGTCTACTCTTGAGAGACCCCACCTGCTGTACCAGCACCCACAGTGTAATACACGGACTTGTTGGAGCAAGTCCAGAGGAGGGCAGGAGCATGAGGACACAATGAGAGAGTTGTGGTTGTTCAGGAAAAAGAAGAGAAGGCTCCGGGGAGACCTTACTGCAGCTGGAAATTTTGGGGAATTCTGCTTTCGTTTTTGATGCCCTCATATATTGCTAAAATAAAACCATAAGATTACCACAGAAGGATCTATTTATCTTCTCATTTACTTGAACTTAAAATAGATGCAAAGTGAGAGAGTAAAGAAAGCAGTAATTCAAGTCTTTTTTCCAGTTTTTTCCATTTTGCTCCTATGGTCCTTCAGCCCTTACATGCACGATAAAGTGAGCACTCTGTGCAAGAGATACTTAGGCCATAGACAATATACCAGGTTAGCTCCTGATAAATTGAGCTGTCCTAGCTGCAAACACATGATTCAATTCCCAAAAGTGATTTAGGCTGGCCCCAGCTATTGGGGCAAATGAAGCCCTGGATCTGAATGTCTGGAGCTCTCTACTGCCTGCCTCCATATACAGCTGTTTCTGCAGTTTCCCAATACACTGGTCTCTTGTGCACAGCTGCTGTCACACAGCTTCTTGCAAGCACTTCAAGACTTAGCTGTCCCTTTTTGTGTCTGTAGTATTAATGACCCCTTGAGGAAGCAGGCTGGATAGGGTGGAGTACTGAGGTAAGTGGTGAAAGTGGGCCAGGCTCTGGTTCTTCCCCCATAAGCATGCTTCTTGGCAGCTGGGCCATCTTGTATGCAATACATTTAGGATGAGATGAGAGTGGGATGTGTGCCTTGAGCAACGTGGAAGCAGGAAGAGAATTTTGGTGTTCCGAGGGCTACTCAGGAAGCAGAGTGAAAGCACTGGTGTGTCGTTAGCCTCTTAGGATTGTGTCTAGGTCATCAGATCTTACTTGAGTATATCGCTGTTAAGGCTATACTTTTAAGGCTTCCTTGGCTCCTGTTTTGTTTTCAGATAAAAGACTGAAATGCCACGGAGACAAATTCCATATAAACACCATGCAGACAGGCAGGTCAGCCAGTTTTCAGCACATTATTTTATATGACATATTAAGTAGGAGCATAAGTGATGGCTGGCAAAGCACCCAGTTATATTGAAGCCAGTCATTTGTCTCATGCAGTGGATAGAGATGATTCTGTTCATAATAAAAGAACAATAAAGCTTTCTGTGAAACCAGAAGTAACATGCTGTGTGATGCATTTCTCTGTTACAATTTGAAAATCAGAGGGATTATTTAATGACGTTCCCTCTTTATCTGTGATGTTTTGAACAGCAGTAATTTTAATCTGCCTTCCCAGAGTCAGAGATTACTAACTACTTCATTGTTAATTACATCAAAGTTAACAGCACTACTTGCACATTAAAACAATGCTCACTAAGAGGAAGTCTGGGTGAGTCTCAGTCTTATTGTTAGCCTAGATATAAAATAAAAAAATAAACAAATGAAAGCCAGTTAATTCTCATGGCAACCTGTTGGTGACAGCAAAGTTACATTGAAGTGCAGCACACATTCAAAAACAAGCAGAGCCTTGCATATTCTCAGAGAGAGATGGACTCAACAGATTTTCATTAAATTGCTTAATTATGTTTATATAAAAAGCACCTGGTTTCTTCCAGTTTTAAAGTGACTGTCTGACCCACTGATGCCTTGGCTAAGTAAAACAGTGACTGCAACGAAAATTGCAGATGCCAGGGTCGGGGATAACCCTTTGTTTCTTTTAGGTAGGAACAAAAATTCTCATTCAGAGAGCAAATTAAACTTCATCTGTGGTAGGAATGAAATTTTTGTATTCAGAGAGCGAATTAAACCTCATCTCTCAAATAGAGTCCCTGTGTTGCCTTTCTTTGTGGACAAATTAATCATTGTGATCAGGTGTGGGCATGAAATAGCAGCTGATGTAGATTAGCTCTAATTTGTCTGCTTCTTTGGCCCCCACTTGGGGCCAAGGAACTGTTTGCTGCTGTTGTGCTCTAAGCTTGAGAAGACACAGAACCTTCTTGAAAGATGTGAGAGGACATACAGCAGGAGGATTCAGGTATGGTTATTTACTTACCTAGGTAATACCTTGTAGAAAATTATCCAAATGTAGGTCCAGTTAATTTCTAAAATAATTTCCTGGTGTTAGATGTGGGTCACGTTTCTAGTGAAACTGAAAAAGGAACCAAGGCCTCTTCATTTAAGATTGTTACAGGGGAGAAGCTGTGCCCTTTGTCCTATTGAGCTCAATGAAGGTTAGAGAAGCAAAATTATTTGCTCAAGTGTTTACTGAGGCTTGATATGATACCAACAGTCAACTACTGAACAAATGTGGTTGCTTTGGCAAGCCTGGATTGATGTTTGAGTATCAAACTATTTCTAGTCTTTTTAAAAACTAAAGGTTCTTCTTCTCACTCCACCCCCAGTAGAAATAAACTGTTTTGTTTGGAGTCTAAGCAGGGTGCTGGGAGTGAAATCCAGCTAAAACACAGCCACAAAAAGGTTTGTGCAAGCTACTGGGACTAGAAAGAGGTGCATTTCATAAAGGAATAGCTGAGTCATGCTAGTTGGCTATATCTTGGACTATTCCTATCTTTGTGCAGATAAATGTATTGCAGTGGATGTATTAGGAGTTAAGCTTTGTGTTGAAAGAAGCAGGAAAATAAGCAATAAAACAGACTTGTTTTGATATTTATTTATTTGTAGTATGTAAAGATACGATGGTATAAGTGGCAAAAATCAAGTGATTTGCTCCTTTAATTTTGTCTGATCAGCTGTGACTCTAGATTATCATACAGATTTCCTGGAGATGAATCATTCGGTCTGCTTAAAAAATGTGAAATGATTGATACCAATTTCCTCTTGAGAAAGGCATGTTTAGTTAAACTGCAAGCTTCCCCTAATGAAATAATCTGCCAAAATCTGGGCTGTTGTCCATAAAATGCAGAGAGGCTGAAAAACAAAGATTGTTGATTGCTAGCAAAGACCTATTTTTGCTGTCAATCAGGGCTTTTTATTTTCAAGCTGGACAAAACTTTTAGATGTGATTTTGTAAGCCTTTTTCAGCAAGTCTGTGGCATTTCAGGAAACCCTGTGATCAGGAAGAACACTTCACCCTAAAATTTGTCTTCTCTTCATCCTCTGTGTGCCAGTTTGAGCAGATTCAGTTGTGTGCTTCTCATTCTCACAAAAATGGCACTTGCACCCATGTTGTCACTCTCCTAGCCCTGCTGTAGCTAGGAATCTACAGAGTTCAATTCAAGAAACTGGGACATCCTTGCAGTATACCATGAGCCATATTGGCACTCATTGTCTTCAGAGAGTGAAAGATTTCCATTTTCTTCTAAGGATGGGAAGTTTGGAAGCCTTGAACGGATGTATCAGTGAGACTTCAGTGCTTTTATCTTACTTAAAGTGTAAACTACACTTTGTAAGAAGCCTGTGTCTCGGCTCCATTCCCAACTAATGCATTATCCAGAGAGTGGACTGCAAAAACTGTAGAGATTTCAGTTGTTTGGTTTTACCAAAAAAAAAAAAAAGAAGAAGTTGGAGGTGAGGATTTGCCAGTAAGACATTTCTGAAGTGTTATCCTCCATGTTATGTGAGACAAGCGGAGCTGGTGCTACCTAGCTTGATTGACTAGCTTGTGCTAGCCTGGCTGGTGCTCTCTAGCTTGGCTGTGAAGCTGAGCAATGTTCTTTCCTCATGGCTAAGCTGAACTGAGGTTGTGCCTTCACACAGGAAACAGTTTGTATTATTTATTTTTTTCCTAAAGGATTGAAGGTACTGTAAAGCTGTAAGAAATTATTCTGGGAACGTTGCATCGAAGTGGAAGGTCTCTTGATAGCCACCTTAAGTTGCGAGCAAAAATGTGCTTAGTTCTGTTAAAGAGTTTGGATTAGGTGATAACGCAGTGATGGCAGCAAGTATTCGTTGAGTCTGTCTTGACATTTTCTCTTTTGTATTCTTGAGGGATGAAAATACATTTCTTCTCTGGGTTTGTAATTAGGAATGGGGCTGTCTGAAGAACTGTTGCTGTGCAGCTCCGTCTTGTGCACTCTTGTAATTTTAGTCCTCTTTGGGAATTCAAGGAGAAACCAGTGATACCAGGTTTGTCAAGCACTTTTCATGTAATAAGCTTTTTCTCAGATTGTGAAGTGTTGAGGATGACTTATTTCTTTCATTAAGAACCTTTTTAAAAGGTGCAAAGTCTTTTTCTGTCTCATAATTCTCACTTGCACAATTGGTGTCTTTCTTCTGTCCCCCTCCTTCCAGCAGATGAACTGTTCTACTAAAAGTCCTATTTAGACATCATAGAGGGATTTTCAGTCGTGATGGGGTAAAGCAGAGTATAAAGATAGAGGTGTTCATCTGTAATGGGGACCTCTTTAAAGGAGGATCGATTGCTGAAGCAGATAGCTGGTAGTTCAGACAGGCATATGTACGTAAAGAGAAACTATCTGCATGCCTATATATAGCTTTGTCAGTGTGATACTGAGTGAAGGGCAGGCTAGAGACATCAAACAGACATGAACCTTGGGGACTCACTGGAATATGCATTGCTAGCAAATCCAGCTGCCCATCTCAAATGCCATTATGCTCTGCTCTTCATGTCCTGTTGTGACACTGCACTACATCACACCGCTGACACTATACTACATGGCAAAATGCATCATAATCTACCTTGTTGCATCTGGAAGAGGAAAAATAAACATTTACTGTCTATCAGTTTGGATAGCAAACCTCTTATCAGCTCTTACTGTGTTTGTAAGCAGGTTAAGAGGGTAAGTGTCTGTAGTTTGCTGGTTCAACATGTCTGCACTGATAATGCAAACTAATGTGTGGTTAAAGCTCCGAGCAAGTTGCTTCTCTCTGCAGTGGCAAACAAAGACTGGTTATAGCTACAAGAAGAATTAACACACTCTGAAGAATTGTAGGCTACAGAGCCCAGGAGTGGGGAAACTGAAGACTAACTTCTTTTCCTATTTGTTGTTGCACTGTCTGGCAGGTAAAATTGACAACTTTGCTTAATTCTGAAATTCACAACTGGTATCAATGGGTTCTGGGTCCCTGCTTCTATACTTTAAATTGTCTGGAAAGGGCTGGCATGGCTGCTGGGGAGACAGAGGAGAAAGGGAGCC
The DNA here is from genome assembly GCF_014839835.1 of Dryobates pubescens. Classification (NCBI taxonomy): domain Eukaryota; kingdom Metazoa; phylum Chordata; class Aves; order Piciformes; family Picidae; genus Dryobates; species Dryobates pubescens. The sequence continues at coordinate 8,747,257 of NC_071627.1, forward strand.
CAGACCCAGAGAAATCTGTGGTGCTCATTCCCATACAGAGATGTGTTTGGCTGGTAGTTGTTCATAGCTGATAGAGGTGAAGCAGAGCTACAACAAATTCTGAGCAAAGGTGGTGGTAGATTTTTGCCTTTTGAAACAGTGACACATGATTGTTTTACTCAAGACAGCTGGCACACAAGCACAGGACTTCACCTCTCCTTCATTCAGTGCTATCCTGGAGAATAGAAATTAATTTTGAATGTCACCTCTCATGTGCATGTTGTTAGAAAGGTTCATTGTGGACCTAGGCATTCAATGCAGGATGTTAAACTCTGAGTAGGTTAGGAATCATGTAGTTGAGGCCATGTTCCTTCTGAAGGCTGCCTTGTAGGCAATAGTTGGTGTGGGACATGTAGGATAGGGAAGCAAAGCTAACCTGGAGTGGAAATGAGTAATCTTTGTATTCTTTTTTACTTGCAGAATGCATCAAGTTAAGCTTGTATGTACTGCCAACTGGGTTCATTCATTTATCTTGATAAGAAGTTTCTGTTTCTCCAGGTGTGTGTTGCTGTTTGAGAATGTGGTGATGCCTGCTGTATGAAGATGATAGTGCAGGTTGTTTTCTCGGTGAAAGAATATGGAGAGGGTGTTTGCATTTGAGCAGAGCATGATTCTTCTGAGTACTGTAATACTGGCTCTCAAAACCCAAGAAATTGTGCAGGAAGAGTGTGAGAGCTACTTTGTAGTTTCTTGGAGTCTGTTTTGCTTCCTCTATCTGTATATATATACACACACAATATATAAAAGGATTGTCTTGTAAATATCCCATTGACATATCTGGTAAGGAGTAACAACACATGAAGATGCCTTGTAAAGCAGCTTAACTGAGCTCCGGTGGCAAGCAACACCAGCATCTGCCAAATCAAGTAGTTGAAACTATCTTTCATTATACAGTGTAAAAGTAATGGAGCAATACTGTTAAGAGTGTTATCACAGGAAAATGACTACACCTCACTGAATCCTGACTGTAATGGTGGGGAATCACACTGTTAAAGCATACCAATCTTGTGGCATAATCACTGAAACACGCTCTCTGGTGTCCTTTGTAAAGGCTTTATTGCATGTGCTCTTGTATTAACATACTGCCATGAGGCCAAAATCAGCGACTGTCTTTGTCTGGAGCATCCTGGAGGGGAACAATACATTCTCCTGCCCCTTTATCTAGGGCTTCCAAATTACAAAGCACGTAGTAGGATTTGTGGTCCTCATTAAATGGTTAGTGATACTGGATTTATCTTGTCCTGCAGGTAAAAGTTGCTGGTCCTTTCAGTTTCATTGCAAAGCTGTTCAGCTGAAGCCGCTCCCAAGGCAGAGCAAATGGGCACAGTGGTAGGATTGCATTCTGGAGGGAACAAGACAAGACTGTTACAACAAGCAACAAAGTAGTTGTAATAGCTACCTGAGTTGTGTGGGTAGGAATGTGAGTGGGCAGCTTTTGTCTGTTCTCTGACCCAGAGTCTTGCCAAGGGCCAGTCATTCACTGTTGAAATAAAAGCCCCTTTGACAGTGTCCTGACAAACGTTGTTTTAATGGCAGCAATCCTTCAATGCCAGTAGCTCCAGACCGCTTCTAAAGTGTCTTCTGTCCTCTTATCCCTAGTAATGGATTCCAGATGATATAGTGAAGATGTAATGAGTTCCTACTTACTGAGAACAGAGTTGGTGTTTACATATCACTGAACTTTTTTGAGGGAGCATTTTTAAATTTCACCCTCAGGAAAGTGCCTTGCTTCTTTACTGGAAAATAAACAAAACAGTGTCTGCACTTGGCTGTGAATTCTCAGTATGATGTTCACTGTGCTGTGTGGCTTTAAATGGGTGAGAAGGGATAGTGACAATGCAGCCTGGAGCCCTGGCAGCCATTTCACCTCCAGCGCAGCATCTCACTGCAAGATGACAAACATGCTCACTGCTCTTCTGTGCAGACTAAATATATCTGGTGATTTTGTTACCCTTATGGAAATTGAAGGGAGGTGGTCTGCAGAAATATGATTTCCCTATCCACACAAAGTGAGGGAAGGTTCTTTGTTTAGGCAAAAAGTCTGATTGCAGGGGCTATTACCTGGGACAGTTTGCTGGGTAAGGTTTCTGGGATAGTAACATAATAGCTAAAGAGGTATGATGCTAATGGGGAATGATTTACTTTTGGGAAGCATTTCATGGTCCCAGTGCTGTTCTACCATTTTCACAAACAGCAGCTGTACCAGCAGAGACCAAGGAAAGCAGTGCTTTGTGCTCCCATCTACAAGTGCCAGACACTTGAGTGTGGTAGCGCAAGGTCATCTCGGATAAAACACTGCTAAATATTTGTCGTCTTTGTAGCATCATCTCTCTAAGAGGGCGTGAAGGGAAAAACTATGAATCAAAGAGGGCATTTTTTTGTTGGTAGGACTCCAGCTCTTACATGTTGAATGATAAAATGAGCTGGGCTTTTTTGCTCCTCCTGTCAGAGCTTTACCAAACCCCACAGAGTAAGTGCTCAGACTTGTAATTGTTAGATTTTTCAAAAATAAATGTAACTTCCTATTAATTCTCCTAAACGTTTCATGTGTTTTGAAATGAGCCCTTTTCTCTGCATCAGTATGTTATGTGACCCTCAGTCCTTGAAGCACAAAGTTTTATTCCTTCAGAGTTCTCATACAGTCTTGATAAATACAACCTCTTTTAACAGTAGTGAAAACAGAGAGAAATAGATAAGTACATTATATATTTAGAAAAGCAATTCACTCCTACTTGAAAAACTAGGCAAATTCCATGGGAATATTCCTTTTCCCTTCCTGATCTGTAGTCTTCAGACAGGCAATACAAGAGATTGGTGGTAGGTCTCAGTAGGATTTATCTTCACTTATCCATTTATCCCTGTTTACCCACTCTGCTTACTGATATCTCTTACTATTGTAACATTCTTCCCTTTGCAGTGATCCATTTCCCATTCCAGTTTCCTTTCTTTTCAGCCAGGCCTTCTTCCAGCATTGCTTTCTGTCCATTTCTCTGTAAAACCAGATGAACAGCTGGGCAAACTGCAGGCATGGTTGAGCTTGGCAGGGAGCTCAAACTGGCCACAGCCTTCCTGCTTTTGGCTTCCCCATGTGAGGTTTGTTGCTGTTGCCCAAGAGGGGTAATGGTAGATGATGCTAAGGTCAGGGGACACCTTTCCTAATGCCTCTCTGACAGAAACATCAGCAAAGCCATTTCTCTTTGATTTTTTTCCATCACTTTTTCTTCTTGCTCTTTGTTGGGGCAAACACATTTAAGGTTTTCCTCTCATGTAATATGACAGAATTAGTGTAGGGAAATGAAAAGCCAGGGCTTAGTTCTGTCCTGTCTACCAGTGACAATCTGAACTCTAGTACATTTGTATAAGCACAAGGCATTCCTCTGTAGTTTCACTTGTAGGCAAACACATGCTGTCTTCATGCCTCTGTGTCTCTCAATAAAACATCACAGATAATGTTTTTGGAGATCTCTTTCATCCACCATCCAGTGAGCTGGCTTGGCAGGGTCACCATTTATCTAGGTCTGAAAATTACAGTTGTTTCTTCCACCTAAAATTTGCCTTGTAACTACTTCCTAGTTTTTTTTATCTGAAGTACACATCTGTTCAGCAGCATGACCATGTGTGTGCACATCCTATTATTAGGCATGTGGTGAAAATATGACTTAACCTAGACTTATTCCAGTTAGCTGTCCTTCAGTACTCTAGAAGCAAATTAATGCTGGCAGAAGCTGACAGGATGGCCATCTGAGTATCGGGCAATATGCATAAGGTTACGGCCCATGGGAAAGCACATTAGGATGCTGCTTTCTGGCCTCATATCACTTCTTCCATTCCTGTCTTGTCAAAGAATCTTGTCCCCCACCTGCTTGAGAAGGGCTGCAATAACTCAAACTAGTTTGTTGTCTGCAGAGATCTGAAGCATCTCAAAATTCCTGTGGAATTTTCATGTGAAAGATTGTTAGCCTCAGGGCTGTATAGTAGGGTACATTGACAAAAGTTGTGCTTGCTTGTTTCTACTACTGACAGTGCAGTTTTCCCCATCTCTCCCCCAAGTCCCAGTACAGAGGTCAGAGAAGGCTACTTGCTTGCACTGCATACCTGTGGGCTAATGGAAAGGAGAGGACATATTATGCTTGCAGGGGTGGCTCTTAGGGCAAGCCTCTAATAAGAACAAGGCATTACTAATTTCAGTACGTGGTGCAAATATCTCTATAGATCTAATCTCTGTTTTCGTTATTTCTGACCTTTATTTCATGGCCTTTATTACCACCATAGTATCTTGGTGCTGAAAGGAGTTTTTCTTGGCTTTGTAAGCTGTAGATATGGATTTTTTTTTTTTCCCCCCTGTAACTGTCACTTCTGATTCAAGGAAAAGAAGAAATATATAATTTTAACTAGTGCGACTCATATCACAGCCAAATTCAATATTAATGTACTGGATAGGCATACCTGAAATATTACCTTTTAATACCCTTATCAGTGCTTTTAATGCACTTCTTTGTTCTGCCAGCTCAATATGTGGAGGATTTTTTTGGAACTTTTTTAAAAAATAGGATGTTAAATGGCATTTCATGTTGATTCTCAGCTTCTAATAGGTGTTTGTTATCAATAGCACTTTCCTGGAGGCACGCATTGAAACCACTCTGCTTACACCATTATTTATTTTTTTTTCAAATGGGACTGTGCTCATACTTCTAATGTGGACATGATATAATTAAGATAAGTCCTTGGATATCACATATGAGTCCAGATCTCTGTAAATAGAAATGTCAGTGATGCTGGCAGTGTGCTGAATGTGTGGTGGGGTTTTTTTCTTGCCCACATTCTGCTGTATGGTGTCCTTGGGTGGAGATAGTGGAAGTCTTTGTTTCGGTCTGTTCCTTGAGGAAAATAAACTGAGTGCTAATCCAAAGATTTGGAATATTTAAAAAGTATTAATCAACCTTCCTAATGGCTGCTGTTCGGCTAATCATACTCAGAATGGCAAATGGTTGTAAAGATGTCAAAGAGATACGCAGCACACCCACTGTTTGAGCTCTTCCCATTCTCATTAAAATAAGCTCTTATGGCCCAGCGGGAGAAATCATGTGATAAAATACTCAAATTAAGAGCATTTAATAAAAAAAACATGGCAGGGAGCTTTGTTAAGGATCTTTTTAGTGTATTTTTGCATTCATGCTAAGGACATCAGAAATAATTTAATCATTGCCTGATTATAAGAATGTTAGAAATAATGGGATCATTGCCTTATCACACGTGGACTAATTCAGAGGCTCATTATTTATTTGTCAAGCATTAAGTATCAAATCAATTTGGCTTGATACTTGAAAGAAGGAAATTTAAAATGAAAGTTGAAATGAAGATTAAGAAGATTAAAACCTAACGAAAGCAGAAAAACTTTGCTTGCTAGAGTCATGCCTGCAAACAGATAGGTGGATAAAGTAAGTCTTATTCTGAAGTGGTAATGTGTTGTGCAATGAATGTTTTATGGGTTTGGACAGAGTGCTATTTTCAGTGCCTTTACATCTTCAGGTTTTTCCTCATCCATAGCTAGGGTTGTGTCAAGATTTGTCAAACCTTTTTTAATACTTCCTTTAATGAAAATATCTTCCTCTATAACTGGTGTATAAAGAAGGAGCACCCAAATTGCTAGAATAAAGAAGGAGCAACCAAATTGCTAGAATAAAATTCATTCTTCAGTACTTTTTTATTTGTGTGTGTTTGGACAGCAGTGAAGAGGAAAAGGTCCCGTGGGTCCTAGTGGATGGAAGGTTGACCAGGAGCCAGCAACGTGCTCTTGTGACCAAAAAAGCTGATGCTATTCTGAGATGTATTAGAAGGGGTGTGGTTAGTAGGTCGAGAAAAGTTTTCCTTCTCCTCTACTCTGTCCTGGTGAGGCTGCACCTGGAATAATGTGTCCACTTCTAGGCCCCTCAGTTCAAGAAGGACCTCAGGGAACTGCTTGAAAGAGTCCAGTGCAGAGCCACAAAAAAAGATTAAGGAAGTGGAATGTCTTCCTTACAAGGAGAGACTGAGGAAGCTGGGACTCATTAGTTTGGAGAGGAGGAGACTGAGGGTTGACCTCATTAATGTTTACAAGTATGTAGAGGGTGAGTGCCAAGAGGATGGAGTCGGGCTCTTCTCAGTGATGTCCAATGACAGGACAAGGGACAGTGATGGAAATTGAAGCATAGGATGCTCCATGTAAACATGAAGGAAAAAAAAATTCACTGTGAGGGCAGAGGAACACTGGAACAGGCTGCCCAGAGGGGTTGTGGAGTCTCCTTCTCATTCAAGGCCTATCTGGTTGTGTTCCTGTGTTTGCTCTAGGTGATCCTGCTCTGGCAGGGGTGATGGACAGTCAGATGATCTTTTGAGATCCCTTCCAACCCCTAGTGTGCTGGGGTTCTGTGTGAAAAGGGTTTGGACTGAGTTTCGAAAGGTCAAAGTTCAAGTTCATTGTGTTGCTCTCCTTTTTCTGTAGCAGCATATGTATAGCTGTCTTTGTGGGTGGTTTTTGGGTTGGGTTTTTTTTTGTGGGGGTTTTTTTGTTTGTTTGCTTGTTTTGGGTTTTTTGGTGTGTTGTTTGTTTGTTTGGGGTTTTTATACAACAAAAGTATTTCTGTAGCAAAAGATTCAGAGAATAAAACTTTCAGAAGCTGGATGCCAAGCCAAACTGCCAAGGGAGAGTAGGACAAAAGATGAATTCTTGAATCATTACTTTGATGGAATTGTATCGGTCTCCTTAGGTTAGGGAAGTTTGTTTGTTGTTCTGTTTTGTTTTTTTACAATGTTATAGAAGAATGGAAATATCAATGCTAATCATAGAGGTGTGCTCTTCTGTTGCTATTTCCTGATGGAACTGTGGTTTGCTGTGTTTTGAGATCTCGACTGTGAGAGAATATGGCTTTAAAATCTTGGGGGTGAAAAGGATATTGAATTTGCAAAAACAGTTCCTTTTCCTCTGAATAGTTTTGAAATTCTTTGCTTTGTCTGTTCCACAGATTAGATGGCTTCTAAATATACTGGATAGTCAGTTTACATCCATGTGAACGGCAGAGGAGTCTGTATCATTGCTCAAGCTTCTGCTTGTTCCAGTAGTTAAGCAGAATTCAGTGTGTCACCTCACATTGAGCTGCAGGCATGCACTGTGCCTCCGGTGTGGAATCGCATGGGCTTAGCCTCAGAAATGAGCTTTTACAGAGCTATCAAAGAGCCCTGATGCTGCTCAATAGACAGGTATAGGACTTGCTTCTGTGGGCTTGCAGAATCTTCTTTGGGGGTGGTTTTGCCCAGTGTGTCAGAAGATGCTTATGGATACATGGGTGGAATAAGTCCCCTGCATATTTTATACTTGCTGAATTAATCTTATTTAATACAAGCTGTCAGACAACATTACTATAATTATATTTACATAACTTTAGGAATTTACTTCACATTAGTTTAACCTTGCAGAACGTGTAATGTGTATTTGTGCCATTGCTCTCAGTTTCATGGAGTCAGCCTGCTCAAGCGTTTCTCAATTTGTGATGGATTTGTCTTCCAGCTGCTAATGTGAGGGGTGAATGTAAACACTGTTGTTACAAAGTTCTGATATATGGAGCTCTCTTTGTTACATTTAGTCAATTAAATTAACTGCTCTGCCTCTTACTTAGAAGATTTTTTTTTTTATTATTGAATTAATTTAAACTCTTTTTCTTCCAGAACATTGCAGACAATATTGACCTTGTTTTATATGAAGTAAAAACATACTTCTGAGGAAGAAAACCTATATTTTGTTCAGGCACTTCTGTGTTAGCTCTAAGGCAAGGAAGCAGTTTCCTGAAATGGAAGGAGAAGAAAGAAAGATTATAAGCTTTTACCCAAACCAGTATCAGTGTGATAAAATGAACACTGATTGTGCCCCCATGAAGGAAACCTTTTTATTTTTTGTCCCTTTGCTGCATAAGGTGGAGAGCAGCTCCTGTTTTCATTTATGGCATGAGCAAACAGTGGTTTGCCCAGAGGAAGTATACCTCTGTTGGAGTTAAATGCAGGACACCTTTTAATGACTTAACTGTAGAGCCAACCTTTTATTTCAGTATTTTACAGTCTGATTGTTTCCTTGGCAGAGAAAAAAGAATGTGAAACTGCCTTTGTCTTTGTTTTCTGAGCCGTGTTGTCTTTTTCTCCATGCTATTCATTCTTCTTTTCCCACCGATGGCAAGTTCAAGGAGAACTTCTGGTGTTAAGAGCAAGCTGAAGGTTTTGCCTTTAAAAGCATCTGATCTGTTTTATGGAGGAGGAAAAAGATTGAGAGGCAGTGTCCTCTTCAAACTGCCAAGTGGCAAGGTTTCCTCCTGCCCTCCCCTGCTGCTCTCACAGCCCTGTCTTGGAGATGCTACCCTAAGGGAAGATTAAATGGAAAGGTAGAAGAATTCTAGAATACAAGAAGCCCTCTTTATTGACTGAAAAGAAATGAAAGCACTTTGCTTTTCTAATTTTGTCACAGCACCTGCATTATGGGGGAGGAGAATACAAACAGACACAAATTGAGACCAAACACTGTAGTTTAACATCAGCTCTCCTGGGGTCAATGCCATTGCTCCATTTGATGATATGCCCCATAAAGCTTAGCACTGGGGGAGAGGGTAACTTTGCAGAAGAGATATTTATGATTACAATTCCTTACAGCAATTTTATTGTGTTCTTGTTGGGTTTTACCACATTTGTTCAGTTGCAGCCATTCGTATTTAAGGAAGTTTCCTTTAGTAGCAGAAATATTGCCACAATTTTGTTTCTCGCAAGTAACTTGTCAGGAAAGATTAATGAAGTTTCTGCTCATCAGGATAGCACTTAAATGCTTAGCTATCCAAAGGTGCACCACACGATAGATGTGAGTTTCCTTATTCTGTTTTATTTTCCTCTTTTCAGTTCTGCTTTCTAAGTGTCTGAGTTAATTTTCAGTATTGTTTTGTTCCAGTGAAAATTGTGATTTTTATTTTTTTTTTAATTTTTCATTTATCTTCTATCCACAGCTCTCTAGGGCAGCATTTAACAAAATAAGGGAGAGTACAACTACCTGAAGGGAGGTTGTAGCCAGGTGAGGGCTGGTCTCTCCTCCCTGGCAACCAGCACCAGAACAAGAAGACACAGTCTCAAGCCGCACCAGGGGAGACTTAGGCTGGATGTTAGGAGGAAGTTCTTCATAGAAAGAGAGATTGGCCATTGGAATGGGCTGCCCAGGGAGGTGGTAGAGTCACCATCATTGGAGGTGTTTAGGAGGAGACTGGATGGGGTGCTTGGTGCCATGGTTTGGTTGATTAGATAGTGTTGGATGATATGTTGGACTCAATGATCTCCAAGGTCTCTTCCAACCTGGTTTATTCTATTCTGTTCTACTTGCCAAGTCTGTGACTGGCTGCTGGGGATCAGGCTGTTTCTTTACTTTCTTCAAATGACCTAAAACCTTTTAGGTGGATATGACCAGCTCTTCTCTGCACACCTCCTGTTTCCTTGTGTACTGCATGGGTATCATTTAGGGTAAATGCGATCCTTTCAGCTTTTAAAGTGTTTCTTTCATTTAAAACATGCTACCATTAGTTTGCCATTGGAATGGGCTACCCAGGGAGGTGGTAGAGTCACCATCCCAGGAGGTGTTCAAGAGAGGATTGGACATGGCACTTGGTGCCCTGGTTTAGTCATGAGGTCTGTGATGACAGGTTGGACTCGATGGTCTTTGAGGTCTCTTCCAACATTGGTGATTCTGTAATGATGATGAGTTGTCCTAATACAAAATTTGAAGTTAATTATATTCTTTCTCATTAGAGTGAAAAATCCTCCTTTCAATGTAGTACTCCTTGTTTACTGTGAACATAATGGGAGGATAGATTTCTCAGCATACATACATACTGTGCCACTTACAGATACTGTGCGCTATTGCATATTTCAGTTAGAAGGCACTGTTGCCTTTGCTGAGCAAAGGAAGGATGGACTTGAAATACTTTGCATAGTCTTTAAAAGACTTCCCAAAAAAGCCTTCTCATGAGAAACATGTTAAATGCTGAAGCCAAGGGTCTCAAGGAAGCAATTGTTTTTCTGCCTTGTTTATCTGGGCAGTTCTAAAAAAGTTGTTTTTTTTTCCCCCCTGGAACTTACACAGATCTTATTTCTTATCCCAGTACATGTAGGATCAGTTTGTAGGATCAATTTTTATGCTGCTCCATTCTACAGCTTTAAGGCAAAAATCTTATAATATAGCACTTGAATATTTTTTTTTTTTCTTAAGAACATTTGGACAAAGGACTGAAATTCAAATAACTAACTGGAAAAAACCTTCTGGAGCTTGGTCACATTTTGGGCAAAGAAGCCTTTTGAGAGGATGAGGTTTGTTCTGATGCCCAGTTTTGAAGAAGTTTGCATCCCTGGGAAATATGTATTGGTTTGTTTTATGGCTTTCAGTATGCTCTAAAGCTTTAGAATTCTTTTCCTCATAAAAGTTTTTAAGTTTCATTCAGAAGCAGGACACACAAGTCACCAGAGCTGATTAATGAGGAAAATGTAATAAGTACAGGTTGAGGATAGAAGTTATTAAAGGTAAGAGAATACAATATCTTTGTGCAAATATTTAACCTGTGAGACTGAAGGAGAAAGCTTACTCTGCTGGGGATAAGAGAGGCCAGCTGAGGTGGCATTTGGTAAGGGCTGACATGGAGAAACTTTTGAGGCTTTTGAGGTCTGCCTGGGTGAGATGGGCTGAGGGAAGTGAATGTTTGTCTCATCACTTGGGGTAACAGTGAAGGGCCAATTGTCCCAGTAGAGGGGGGCCTTTGGTGGCAGGCAGTGACGCTGACAGGCCCTTTCATTTGATGCTGAGACATTAGGGATCAGGGAAGGGTGTAGCTTTTTCTCATGGGTGTCTTTAAAATATGAAATAATGTGCAAATGTAAATAAAACCAGACCCATTTTCAAACTGAGCTTACTTGGGCAGTACAGGGTCTGGTACCTTGGCTGGAAATTCCATGGCAAGGGTACAGCTAATCCTTTGTCTCTGAATCTTCCTATCTTCCAAGTGCATGCCCTTCCCTGTCCAATGTGACCACTGAGATAGTGTGAAACCCTGCTTGAAACATGCATGTATTGATTGTTCTTTTCTTCCCTCCAGCCCCCACTTTGGAGGGAAGTTATTAGCAGTTCAAGGAAGTAGGAAATCAAATCCAGCACAGGAGATGAGCTGGGCTGTTAAAATTTGATGATAATAGCTGGCACAGAGGGGAATGAAAATAAGCTCCTCCTAAGAATAATGGCAACACATACAAGCAAATCGTAACCTGCTAATGGTGCAGGCTTCTGTAGAGGCTGTTTCTAGGTACACTGCTATGCATCAGCTCCTGTTGGCATTTGCTGTAACACAGTGTGGAGGGGAGTCCACTTCCCAAATGCAAAATAGACACAGAGTGTCTGTTCCTCTGCCTTGGAGTTCCTGGGTATAATCACTGTCAACACATTGTACCTGTGTTATTTGCAGTCTTGACACTGGAGTAATAGTGTCTTATGTGGTGTGTCCTCAGAATGCGAGATTATGGCAATGTCAACAGTTTCTGACTGAAGAGCTGATTACAGAAAATTAGAGGGGAACATTAACAATTGCATCTTGGAGCTGATCTTCAAACTCTGAGTGTATCAACTCATGTATTTCAACTTATTACTGTGAAACCTGAAGTAAATTACCATTGGGTAATAGCTAAGTAGTGTTCAGAAGGCAATTCTCATCTGTATCTCATTTCTATTTATGTTTTTTATTTGTTTTTATTTATATATGTTTATGTATTGTATGTTCATTTACGTACTTATAAATGTTTTATTTAGTCTAATTATGGTTTTGGCCACAACAACCCCATGCAGTGCTACAGGCTGGGGTCAGAGTGGCTGGAGAGCGGCCAGGCAGAGAGGGACCTGGGTGTGTGCTGGTCAATGGTAGACTGAACATGAGCCTGCAGTGTGCCCAGGCAGCCAGGAGGGCCAATGGCATCCTGGCCTGCATCAGGAACAGTGTGGCCAGCAGGAGCAGAGAGGTCATTCTGCCCCTGTACACTGCACTGGTTAGGCTCCACCTTGAGTACAGTGTCCAGTTCTGGGCCCCACAGTTTAGGGAGGATGTTGACTTGCTGGAACAAGTCCAGAGAAGGGCAACAAAGTTGGTGAGGGGTTTGGAACACAAGCCCTATGAGGAGAGGCTGAGGGAGCTGGGGTTGCTTAGCCTGGAGAGGAGGAGACTCAGGGGTGACCTTATTGCTCTCTGCAGCTACCTTAAGGGAAGTTGTAGACAGGCAGAGGTTGGTCTCTTCTCCCAGGCAGCCAGTACCAGAACAAGAGGACACAGTCTCAGGCTGTGCCAGGGGAGGTTTAGGTTGGATGTTCGGAAGAAGTTCTATACAGAGAGAGTGATTGCCTATTGGAATGGGCTGCCCAGGGAGGTGGTGGAGTCACCATCATTGGGGGTGTTCAGGAGGAGACTTGATAGGGTGCTTGGTGCCATGGTTTAGTTGTTTAAGTGGGTTGGATAGGTTGAGGGGTTGGATGCGATGATCTTGAAGGTCACTTCCAACCTGGTCTATTATTATTATTAAAAATAAGAAGTCACTCCTCCTTCATACTATTTGTGCATATATTTTTGAATTCTGCCTACATTAGGGTCTCCAGTTTGCTGCTCCATGTAGAAGTTGGTTCCAGTTCAGGATTTAGAAGTGAGCCCTCAGAGTGAGGGGAGGGGGAGCCCCTGTTTAGTGAGTAGTAGCAACACTGTCTGTATTTTCACTCAGGAGGAAGAGGTGCTGCCTCTGAGTGTATAATTTTGTAACTACTATGTTTTTACCATAGCAAATGAAAACATCTCAGGGCAGTGTAGATTGAAGTCAGTCTTCACCTGATGCTGGTAGTCTGATATAACTCTCCTGGATTTGCTTCCCCAGTAATCCAAACCACATTCTTAAGCATTAGATGTTATGAGTCTCATGCTCTCTTTCCCTTCAAAGGCTGACTGTTAAGGACAGTTGGAGTGTTGTGTAGTGCCTACTTTCAAATAAAATACTCCTTTTCAAAATCATGTCATAGCACCCATGTGCTATGAGGGCATTAACTGGTCTTGAGGAAGGGATTATTCTGTTTCCTGCTTTGAAAATGCAAATGCTGACATAAACTTTCTAGAAAATCAGTATTGAATTTCTTACTCTGCTTAAATGAGATACTTGACTAAGGCTGTATTTTTAAAATATGAAATATGAATCTATCCTCTCTGTCTGATAGCTTCTGCAGTTTTCTTTCAGTTTAAAAAAAATCATTTTTAAAAGAGAGGGGAAAATTCCCTTATTTTTACCTACTGTTCTTTGTGCTAATTTCTGTTAATGGGGTAAGTATAGAGAGAAAGCACATCACCCATGTCTTACTGCAACAGTTTCCTCATGCTCAAGAAGGCCAGGGAGGGACTTCTCAGGATATCAGGTAGCAATAGGACTAGGGGGAATGGAATGAAGCTGGAGGTGGGGAGATTCAAGCCGGACATGAGGAGGAAGTTCTTCACCATGAGAGTGGTGAAGCCCTGGAATGGGTTGTCCAGGGAGGTGGTTGGGGCGCCATCCCTGGAGGTGTTTAAGCCCAGGCTAGACGAGGCTCTGGCCAGCCTGATCCAGTGTGGGGTGTCCCTGCCCATGGCAGAGGGGTTGGAACTAGATGATCCTTGTGGTCCCTTCCAACCCTGACTGATATTATGATACTATGCTCCCTTTTCCTGCATTTGTAAAAGGGGATGATGTCCAGAAAGAGCTTGTATTTAATAATCTTGAATTTCCCCTATAACCTTAGCACTTCCTAATCTGTTTTCAATTGATTATTTTCCATAAACATTGACATTACCTTTCAGATTATTTCTTTTGCCTTTTTTTAAAGTTTTGTTTGAGTGATTCTCCCCTAGAAAATAGAACATGACCTTGCTAAGTTTCCAGATGTGCAAGGGTTAGAATAAAAGCATATGAAAGGAATAGGCTCTACTTAAGAAGTTAAACTTGCACATTGGACTGGTTGTGGCAGCAGGAGAGCCATTTAAATTGCTTTTGCTGTTCCATTTTCTTATGCCTCAGTTGATGCCAGTTTGTTTGCGGCATCTTTCAGATTATCTTGGCTTCTTTTTTTCCTGTTTACCAGCTGAACACATTCCTTTGTAAATACAACATTTTTGCACTCATGTCAATGACTCTTGAATTCTCAGAGTGCCTATTAGAAGTTGCTTTCAGCTGAAGAGGTCACAACAATATCACAGATGCACAGATTGCTATGCGATTAATACAATTATCAACATGGAGAAATTATTAGTTGAGTGTTTGCATTTCAATATAGCTTTTATTTTAATGCACAGTTTGAAAAGCACATTTTAAGGAGGCAAGTTTGAATCATTCCAGGGGAATGATTTTTATCTTGCGCAGATCAAAGCAGCAAAAACCATTTAACAATTTGTCTGTCTTTGATGAAATCTAATGGGTTTTCTGCCTTTCTCTAAATACGATAATGTGGCATAAGTCTATTGTTTGTTCTTAATGCTGTAAAAGCCTGTGTTATATTATTTAGTGTTCTCAAGACTTTTAAAATGAAGAGGTTTTTTTTTATTATTTTTTGTGTTGCATATACAAGTAATTATGTTTGACAATTTGGATGCAAACCGGAATTGGCAGCCACTTCAGCATTCTCACTAGTAAAAGCGTTAAACATGTCTATTAAAAATGGTTCTTCTGTAATTTATTTCTCCATAAGCTTTCAATTCTTCCACAAAAGCCCCCTGTCTCCTTTGCAGCTAATTTACTGCAGACTCCCTTATAATTTAGGGGTGAAAACTTTTCTGTGATAAGTTTGCCCTGAAAGAAGGGCCAAGTTCTGATAGTATCAAGAAAAGCCTAAAATTAGACTGAAGCTTTCTGAAGAATTGTAAAAGGTGGTAAAAAATTCAATGTATCAAATCATAGCATGGCCTGATGCAAAACCATTCTGAAGTCAGAGTTCCTGTAGCTGTACTGGTGCAGAACTGCTCTGCTGTGTTTCTTGCTCTTGGGTAGATGGTGGTTGGAAGAGCCAGCCTGGCAGGATCATGATTCAGTGGCTCAGTAAATGTAGTTGTGCCTCTGTTCCCTTTGTTTACCTGTGTCATAATGTGGAAGGAAAAACTATAAAACAAGCCTAGCATGAAAGAAAAAGGATTCCTCCCAACCACAAAAGTATTTGCTAATGTACATTAAGCCAAAGAGTTTTTCCCTTCCACACAGTAATTCTGGTGAATTAGCCTCTCTTGGCAAATATTTTTTTATAACTGATCCTTTGAGTAATAATTCAAATGCAACCCCATTTGGGGCCACAGTTTACTGTGGTCATCAGTGACTGTCATCAGAAAATTTCCAATTTGTACTCTTGTCCTGTGTGTGCATGTTTATGAGTATGACATAGAGAAATGTCATATGTCCATATAGTCATTTATGCAAAGCTTATAAGTATAAATAGGATTGTGTATTCTGGACAGGAAGACTGAAAGAGGTAATTGTGTTATGTGAAGCTATTCATCCCATGAAAAGGAGAAACAAAAAAAAAAAAAAAAAAAACACAGGTAACCTATCAGGATACCTAGGTAAAGATAAAACATGTAATGATGCTGCAAATGTCACCAAGACAGTTCTACCTGTAAGGGTATAGGTTTAATTTTGCCCACCAA
The DNA here is from genome assembly GCF_014839835.1 of Dryobates pubescens. Taxonomy (NCBI): domain Eukaryota; kingdom Metazoa; phylum Chordata; class Aves; order Piciformes; family Picidae; genus Dryobates; species Dryobates pubescens. The sequence continues at coordinate 8,763,021 of NC_071627.1, forward strand.
AGCACCAGTGCAATTCAAGTGAAACACTATTTTTGGGCTTTAATTTTCTATGGATTAAAGCAGCTGGTGGTGAGAATGTATGGACACAAACCAGTTCTGCATAACTGATGAATAATCTTTCCTCAAACTTAAAGGTATGCTTTCATGTGCTTAGTTATCAGCCATTTTAGCTCCAAACTCAATCCCAATCAGTTTTGTCATTGAAAGGAAGCAGGAATGTGTTCTGTGGTGAATACTTTTATTTGGCCCACAGGATTATCTTCATAAGGGAAAAAGGGAATGTGCACCCTAAGGATAGTGAACCCTTCATATCTTTCACTGTCTTCAACCAACCTCGTAGTTCTTTAATTGCAATAAATACCCAGAAACTCTAAGGGAGTGATTACAACTTGTCTAGAAGAAGAAAATCATCTGACTTATTTGTACACTCTTCAGACAGAATGTATTGACTTACAAGAATGTTCAGCAATACTTTGAATGTTAAATGTAAGAGGTCTTTTTAAAGCTGTCATAAATATCAATGTGCTTTCCTCAGAAATCTGCCAGAGTTACTTAGAAGTTATGATGGTTGTATTGGGAAATGCAGCATTTGTATACTAGAAATGTCTGAGAGACAGGATGCTGCAAATAAGGAAATTGTAGAGCCTAGAAAAACTCCAGGTATGTGTTTGACTAATGAAGTTTTGTGTAGGTAGCAATGTTTTCTTGGGTGCCTTACTGATAATAGCAGACATAGTGTGTTTAATAAAAGAACGATTAAAAACCCGAGCCAATGCTTTGGCTAACAGGTCAAAATGCAATGAACTGTCCCTTATATGTCTGCCTGTCTAGAAATCAATAATATAGTGGAGAAGCTTGACTATCACTTTTCATGTGATAGAGCATAATAGTTTTAATTATCAGCTATGACAGTCTGCCTCTGCAGTGTCTGGAGAAAACTGAGTAGCAAAGGGCGCTGAGTACCAGGTGGTTCTTGCCAGATCTTCTCCTGACCCATCAGTCCCACATCTCCACACCATTCAGTGCACTCATCCTTATATGCCCTCTATCTCAGGTATTGCCCTAACACATGGGGCTGAAAGAATGTGGAGCTTGTGTCACTGAAGCACAAGTTCCTAAGTCTCTTTTGGAAGAGGAAAAGAAAGAATTTGCATAGAATATTTTACACTTCAGTGAGAAAATGCTCCACTCACTGTGCACATCCAGCTGGTTGCCTTCTCTCAATATGCTATTAGATGATCCTGCTTCCATTGAAATTTGTGGAATGCAAAGCCCTCATGATTTCTAGTTCTGCAAAATGTCAGTAATAGAGTACTCTAATAAATGAAATTTATTGATGATCAACTTTTCCTCCCTGTTATAGCACATTTCAGCTCGATTTCATGATTTCTGGCTTTAATATGAAATGTCAGCAATGTCTCCAGCATCCACCTTGTTCCTGTTATCCACTAATCTTATTTTTATAGAGAGCATTCCTGATGGCTTGTACATTCAGCCAGTGATCACAGCTGTATAACAATAAGCTATAGTTTCTCACAAGGTAGCTTAAATCTATTCAAGGTAATGATATAATTTGCTGACTAATTTGCCAATTCGTTCAGTGTTCATTTTATATCAAATAAATAATATCCAACAATCACTCAGACGATGACATTTCTGCTTAGCTTCATCAGTAAAGCTAGTGGAATAAAACAGAACATCCAACTTAATTTTTCTATGCAGACATTGGCTCTGAAATTGGGGCAAAACAGTTTCAACATGGAACTACAGCGTCATCTGTATTCGTAGGAAAGAATGCTTGTCTTCTGGTTCATTGAGAAGTAAATCAGACAGATGGAGCTTTCAGGGGAATTGTTAAAGGGATTCACTGTGTCTGCCTGGAGCTGGTGTAAATGTTTAACTTCTTTTATCTCTGGTAATGATATTGGATGGTGGGGGAAACAAATGCTAAGGAAGAAAGGAATGTGGGGGGGGGAAGGCAAGACAGATAAATATCTCACGCCTGCTGCTGTTCTCCCAGTGGATGTAAACCAAAACACAATAACCCCCTAGAACATTTTGAGGTCTGAGGCAAAAGTGTCACTGGAAAGTTTCCTTCAGTGTCGTCCTGCATCCTCTCTGCAGTTCTGATATTACAAAATGTTGTCTTGTGGCTGCATGGAGTCTGCAGTACACCTGAGCACAAGAAGCTCAGCTGTAAAGTAGATGTTTTTCCTAAGAATTCCTTTTTTCATTGTTAGAAAAACAACAATGCTGCAAATACTGTAAATCATGTGTTTACTGCATATAAGCAAATGGTAGAGATGATTTCTTTGCTCTGCAGATTAAGTATTTAAATGCAATTAATTATGGAGTCTGGGACTAAAAGACTATCTCTTCCATTTTGAAAAGGATGCCTTTTTTTTTCTTCCTAGAACTTACCAGCATTTCTACCAAAAATTTAAAAAAAGTCTTCCCAATGAGGCTATTGTACAAACTCATGTGAAGACCACACACACTTCTATTGTACTATTGCTGTCTACAACTACCTGAAGGGAGGTTGTAGACAGGCGGATGTTAGTCTCTTCTCCTAGGCAGCCAGCACCAGAACAAGAGGACACAGTCTCAGGCTGCGCCAGGGGAGGTTTAGGTTGGATGTTAGGAAGAAGTTCTATACAGAGAGAGTGCCCATTGGAATGGGCTGCCTGGGGAGGTGGTGGAGTCACCATCATTGGAGGTGTTCAGGAGGAGGCTTGATGGGGTGCTTGGTGCCATGGTTTAGTTGTTTAGGTGGGTTGGAGTGGTTGATGGGTTGGACGCAATGATCTCAAAGCTCTCTTCCAACCTGGTCTGTTCTATTCAAATCATCTGTACACACAGGTGCAGCACTAGTCAGTGGTAGCTGAAGGTGATGTATCTTCAGTACTGAGATGAGGATGGATTTCTCTTACCATGTGGTCTGTTGTGTGTAAGTTTTCCAATGTCAATATTGAGTTGACAAGCCCTAGTCTCTTGGACAAGTGTAGTTTAAGGAAGGTGAAGCATGGGACTAGGAGTTAGCGTTGTCAAATACAGAAGCTTTGTGTGAGTCAGAGCATTGGACTGGATCTGTATATTCCAGGTTACCTTCAAGAATGCTTCTTTCAAGCACCTCACTTGAAAGGAAGAGGGATTTTTTTATTCTTTTAAAATTTATTTTTTTCTTACTGGAGGTTCTATTGTTTTATTCCCACAGACTATACCAAAGATTTCCAAGCTGCACCTCTCCTCATGTAAAAGAAATGATTTAAAACAAGGGTGTTGTCTGAAGCTCACACTGTTGAGATATGCTTCTTCAGGAAGGGCTTGATAAGTGTGATACTTTTTAACTCTGCAGATTTTGAACTGGACGCTGATTTAATCTCAACCTTTTCCAAAATGTTTTGGGATTTCCAATTATTTTCTCTAGCTGAAAATCGGCACAAGTATGTGCATGTCATACATCAGAGCCTCCAGAAATGTGAATAATCAGTATTTTAAATAATCTGGAGAGGTGAGATGCACAAGCATAGATCAAGGGAGAGACCTCGCGTTTAACTGGGATTCTGTGAAGTGACGTTTTATTGTAGCAGCTTGTAGGAGGGAAGGGAAGAGAGCTGTGAAACCACTAATTTGCACCTAATAAATATTTACATGCAAAATATTTTTGTGGGTATTTGTGAAATAGATTATTAAATTATACCATAGCTACAGCTGTCTAGCTGGTTCTACAGGCAGACCTAAATCACGGTTTTCACATGACTCTGGTTTTGATTGAAGCATGCTGATTGTACATTTTGGAATGATATTGATTCCTATTACACCCTCTCATTTTAGCAGATCTTATCTCTGTGGAAAACTTTTGTCATGGTTGATAGCCAAAACCCTAGAGATTCTAGGGAAGCACATGTGAGAGACTGGAGGTCTGCAAGTGGTGGTGATTCTTTGGACAGTGAAGAAGCAGAGCACTGTTCGCAGGTAGATGTACTTGATATTAGCATTATAAAAATATAAGGTGTAATGCATCAAATATGTACATGCATCTCTATCTGTCTTTAGAAGATTGTTAGTGTTAAGATACTCATCTATGTTGAAGGGACTCAGAGGAAAAAAAAAATCCTCATTCTTCACACAATGTTGTAGACATTATCACAGTATCACCAAGGTTGGAAGAGACCTCAAAGATCATCGAGTCCAACCTGTCACCGCAGACCTCATGACTAGACCATGGCACCAAGTGCCACATCCAATCCCCTCTTGAACCCCTCCAGGGACGGTGACTCCACCACCTCCCTGAGCAGCACATTCCAATGGCAAATGACTCTCTCAGTGAAGAGCTTTCTCCTCACCTCAAGCCTAAACTTCCCCTGGCGCAGCTGGAGACTGTGTGCTCTCATTCTGGTGCTGGTTGCCTGAGAGAAGAGACCAACTCCCTCCTGGCTACAACCTCCCTTCAGGTAGTTGTAGACAGCAATGAGGTCTCCCCTGAGCCTCCTCTTCTCCAGGCTAAACAATCCCAGCTCCCTCAGCCTCGCCTCATAGGGCTTGTGCACAAGGCCTCTCACCAGCCTCGTTGTTGCTATCGTTCAGTTCTGGACAAATTTCAACCAGGTAGCTGTGTTCTTATGGTTAAAGACTCTGAAAGTTTAATTTCTTGTTCATTATCACTTCTTCTCCTAAATGGTTGTGTAGCATTGCTCTGCAATATTAAATATCTGCACAGTGGTGAACTACATCCCATTCTTGCTAACAGCTGAGTGTACGCAGTAAAATTCACCTGGCTTGAAAGGTAATGTAGAAACATCATGGTGCTGTTACTGCTTTCAGCAGTAGGTTTCCATATGTTCTTAGCTTGCTGTTGTCCTGGTCGCTCGCTTTGCACAGAGGAACATGTATTTGATGACTGTTGCACTGTCACAGCAAAAGTTAAGAACTGGTAATTGCATATGAGAAAAGTCCTGGTGTGTATATCTAAGACCTCTGTGAACCACTTGTTCCACTATTTTTTTTTTGCCTTGCTTATGTGCGGAAATGTAAAGCATGAGTTGCTGTTCAGCAATTTCTACTCCTCTGGGTTCAGGCTGCCATTGGTAGATGAAGCTTGACTGCCTGCAGTTAGGTTAGTTGTGTTATTCCAGAGGAAGGTCCTTGGTCTTGCAGTGACACCACTTAATCTGTTTACTTTGGATTAATTGTGACAGGTAATGAAAGAGAAAAGTTGCAGAACTGAAATAGAGGGAAGAAATGTGTAACAAAACAGGAACAGCAGCTGAAGAAAATCTTGTGCCAGTAGGCTAATCTATCTAGCAAGGACACATATTTACAACCCAGAAAGACTGGCAGATCTATGCAGGTTTTTAAATTAGGCCTAAATAGTAGCATCAATCAAAATTAAGAGTTTTTAGCATGATAATTGGATATTTGTATGGTTTCATAGCATACTTCAGCAGACTTCCAGGCAATTTGTCTCTAAATCTTGATAAACCTCCCTCACTCTATAAGCATTCTTAAAGCTTCTTTCCTATCCCCATGTTCTCTCTCAGTACTGTTTCAGCTTGGATGTTCAATAGTGTTGTCATGTGCATCAGGAAGAAAAATTTTGATTTCCTTCCTCATTAAATAAGCTAATGAAGAAACATAGCCCAAATCAGTTATTGCATTTAGGTCAAAGAGTCTAGTCAGTGGGATGTCATTTTTATGAGTGTATTTTTTCATGCTAGACTTGTTCATCCTCAATCTTTTTGCTGTTACCTCTGTCTTCATAAAAAACAGACCTTAGAGTGGATCAGTGAGATGTTTGTGCTGTAGGAACACCAAGGAATGCTTAGTGTGTTCTATAGTGGTTTGGGCCTATAGAAAGACACATGTTGAGGCAAGAGGTATGAGGAGTTAAGTGAGGATTTGTTCATATGTAATGTCTCAAAAGGTTTTGCAAGGGCAGCAGACACAAAGTGGGCATTTTTGGAGCAGGAGAGGACAAGAGAGAAGAATAGACAAAGTGAAAGAAGGGATGGAGAATGTAATGGGTGGGTTCCCTGGTTTAATAGTCTGCTCTGACAAGCAAGCCCCACCAGCCCTAGGTCAAGAGGGAGAAGGTCCTGGCTTCACAGTCTGCCCTCCAAGTGTAAACCCCTCCACACCCAGACAGGAGGGAAAGGAACACAGGAGACCTCTGGGGTGAGGTAAGAAGTTTAATGAGATGCTGTGTTGCACAGTTACCTTAGCAAAAAGCAGCAGCAGTCAGTGACCTAAACGGTTTCCCCCACCCAAGCACGCAGGGGCTAGCTCAGCAGAAAAGAGCAACCCCACAAACCTGGGAAATGGAGCAGGAGGCCTCTCATGGTACACCCTGAACTGCAAGCCCCAGGATACTCTGCTCTAGCCAGCACTTTGAATGTGAAGCTTGGTGCCATGGTTTAGTTGTTTAGGTGGGTTGGATTGGTTGAGGGGTTGGACGCGATGATCTTGAAGGTCTCTTCCAACCTGGTTTATTATTGTTATTAATGGTGGTGTGGCATGGGATTGAGTATCAGCCACAGATTCATCTTGCCTCATGACAGTGAGAACTAGAGAGGGTATCTCTGCCAATTGCGTGCAGACCAACAGAGTTGTGGCTCCCTTCCCTGTTTTGCTGTGAACTTCCTGGGTGACCTTGTGGTACTCCTATAGCCTGTATTTCAAAGTATGTGTCTGCTTAGTGGTTGAAGGCATAAATTCTCTTTCCAAAAGCATCCTAGTTAAGGAACATCTGCCTTGATTCAGAGTGTTTTGCACTTGCTTGTGAAATTGGAGAGTTTAACGATGCATTTACCGTTGTATTGTGGAGCATTCATCCAAATGCCTTTAAAAGGAGCCCCCAAACCCAGACTTACCATCCTTCTGCCTCATCTGGAAAATGGGGATAATAATTGTCTATTTCAGCAGGAGTATCAGTCTAAACCCATGTGGACAACAAACCGTTTAGATGTTGTTGTGTGATGTACAGATGTTGTAATGTAATTGTAAGAAAAATAGCATAGCCTATGAATTGGTCAGAAATCATCCTTAATTAGCATCACTCAGTGGGTATACTGCAATACTTCCAGCCATAGAGCAGCAATTTGTGGAATAAAGGCCATAGATAACCTGTTCATTATATGAAGACAGTAAGAGATGAGGTCTGAAGTATGTCACTTAGCATTGTTGTCTTTTGCTGTTTTGGGGATTTGGGCCAGGAGTTCAATCTCTTATTCCTAAGAAAATTATTCCGCAGAGAGCTGTAATAATGTAACATATCCAAATATAACTCTTATATGCAGGGCTGGCTATCATACTTAATTAGCTGTTTACAATCCATTTAATGTTTTTGTTGGAAGTCCTTTCTGGAGCTTTTCAGTGCCATGCCAGAACCTGGAGACAGTTTCAGCTATAATGACTTATTAAAATGATAAATGAACTATGACAGGATATCTAAATTAAGTATAAAAACAAAATCCAAAATCATCTTTGTAGAAAAAACTTTCACGCTCTGCATTTCTGAGATGTCCTAGATGCCCATAAAATTCTGTATGTATTATATTTATTAAAGGTCTAGACATCACATTTCTGTTGTTGCTGTTGATTGAATTAACTTTTCAGGAGTTCAGTTTTAACTTGTTAGAACAACAAAGTGGCAATGTATTCTGCTTTTACAAGTTCTCACCATCTGCTCAAATAGCAGTGAACCAGCAGTGTAGTCTTGCTGTGCTGACAACTAGCTTAGTTAGGGCTATTTAGAAACTGGAGCATTGTTGAAATAAAAACTCCACTTCCCCTGGGCAACCTATTGAAATTCTTTCCATCACTTGTGATTTATCCAGCATAAAATCAGGATTGAGTTTCCTGTTGATGTGTGAATTAGCAGTATCACATAGCACTTCTTCACGGTCCTTCCAGTAAAGAGGAGGTTTGATGGGTGGACCTTAGACTGTGGCAGTGCAGAAGTGTATAAACAGTAGATTGAACTTTGAGGATCTGATAAGTCAGAGCAAGTTGTTTTGGTAGTGTCAAATAAAAATGAAAGTCAATAGTTAAAAGAGCTTAAAAGGAAAAATGTATTTGGCATCAGTAAACAAGGCCCTTGGAAAAGAAGCGCTTGGCTGAAGAACTAAGTTTTCACTTAGCTTGTTCAGAATTGCCAGTGACCCAGTTGTGTTCTCCAAGCCCGAAAGCCACAGGAGAATGCCAGTGCATTCACTAATTTCATTAGACCAGTATCAATTGTCAGTGAGATTTCAACCTTTGCTGATCCAAATTGGGAGACATACCCATATGACTGTTCAAGGCCGCAGTTCCATTGGTTATCATTAGACAGCTAGCATGCAGCGTTCTCTACTGACCACTGGCACCTTTCTGCTGGTACAAAGCACACTACATACCTGTTTGGCAGCTGTCACAATGTTCTGCTATACAGAACACAGTGTTTCACCATTAAGCAATGATGTAGATACACAGAGCCTGTTATGAAGCAGATAAGAATATTTTTTTTTTTTCAAGCATGCAGATGTAGAAAGAAAAAAAGTGTAATTCATGCAATTATTGACCTTACTTACTTTGGGTCAAGGTACAAAATCTGGTATTTACTTCCCTGCTTAGGAAGATGTGACTATGGTTAATAAAGATAAACAAATTTTAATAAATATATAGTGGGACAAATCTCTTTTTTATCAAGCTAGGAATGGGGCACTTTGGAATGTTGCTTACCCACAGTTAAGAGTCTGTTACAACGTAATTGTGACTATCTGCCATGACTGGCTTGTTAGAATGAGAGGCCATGCAATTTGCATCTCATGTATCCAGCAATTAAAAATGAAGGACTGACCACTTGACACCATTGTAGTTCTTGAAATAAAGCCTGCTGAGCTCAATGCATTGAGGCTGCTAAATGACTCTGCTCACCAATTTGAATACATGTTGAAATTCCTATTAGAAGATGGCAGTATAATTATTGGTGGCATAATGAAAGTGCCAGAAACTAAATGGAAATATCGTTTGGTTAACCTCTTATTTCAAAACACAAGTTGAAAACAGACTTTTTGAAATGCACTCATGATATTTATTCTGACCTCTGGGAAGATACTCATTGTATTGTTTGTTTTCTGGTTTTGTTGGTTTGGGTGTTTGTTTGGTAGTGGGGGGGTGTTGGGTGGTGTTTTCGTTTGGTTTGGTATTTTGTTTGGGGTGTTTTGGTGGTGTGTTGTGGGTTTTTTCAGATGCTACAAGGTGATCAGAGCTCTGATAATTTCATTCAACAAGATACTCAGAATTGTGTGTTGTGTGGTAGAAATGTTTTTTGTACTACAGAGTAATTTGTTTCCCCTCAGAGCTGTGTAAATAATGAAAATGAATATTGGTAGTAAGGTATACATTGCAGGCAATCACAGGTGGGAAATGCAGTTTCTACCATCTTAAATGACAGACTAGTCAAAAAAACCCACCTTACCTTTACATCTGTTTGGAAACTAAGTAAATTTATATGCATTTTTAAGTTCTCCACCTGTCCCTTCGGCAAAGTTCTAATTACTCTGTATCAGGAGCCTTTTAATTCTTGCTCTGGGATAAATTTCCTTTTATGTGCCTGTATCAAAGCTTAGGTTCCTGTTTATAGGAATGCAGCTTTGAAGATGATGGGCTAGGGTTTTCTATCTGACTAATTTAATTTCTCCATAGCTGCGTTTCCTATTCATAAAAAAAAAAACATAGTCAAAAGTGGTATTTGAAAGTAAGTTGTCAGGCCTAATGTTGCAAAAGATGATCATTCTTTCTATTACCAATGTTTCTCCCTATTTCACAGCAGCTCAGTGCAGGTATATACAATATGAGCCAGTTCTTCTGTGAAAACCTCACATTTTTTTTCTTGCTGTATAATGTTGATTGAGTGTCCAATGTTTTCAGTGTGTCTAATGCTTTTAAAGTATAGAGTTTAATGCTCTAATTCTAAAAGCTTTGGGGAAGTACCCCACTGAATGTACTTCCAACGTGTTATCAGTTTTACCTTTCCAAATATGTCTTATTATAGAACACTTGGTTATGAATAAATAATTTTCCTAGCTCTAATGCATCTTCTTTTCCCCCCTTTCTTTCTGTATGGCTTTCCTTTCTTCTTAAAAGCAGCATTTTGCTGCTGAATCAAAAAGTAGCAAAAGAAAAAAACCTGAGCATTGACTTCATAAATAAGACAGCCTATTCAGGTCAGAAAAGATCTGCAGCAAAGCATGTCCTATCTTTTCTCTAAATAATGGATGCTGCAACTATGAATCAACTTGAGTGTAATGAAAAGGAAGAAAAAAAAAAGTATACATTGATACTCGGAGAAATTGTCTATATTTTGGATGTTATAAATTTGCTGCTTATTTTTTCATACATGGTAGACAGTAACCTATTTCACATGTGTGTTTTTCAGGAAGGGGTGTTGATATAATGACTTTTTTTTTATCTATTAGTGGTTACTGGCAATCATTAGAATAGCTTAAGAAATTACACTGGTAAGAAGGCTTTTTGCTTGCAGCAAGGGAGGTGAATGTTCAATCCCATGTAGCTATTGGAACAAGATGGATTCTAGAAACAGGAATAAACCCAATGAGAGCAAAAAGAGCACAAGAAGGGAGAGAGACCAGTTTGCATTAATGTTCAAATGGTGAAGAGGAGTGAAGCAAGAAGGGCAAAGGAGAGAAAAGTCTGAAATCTCAGTAGTAGCCAGTTTAAAATAAGTGAAGGCATCCTATTCAACCATGTGAATTTTGGATCAGATTCATTCCTGCTGTGCTGGCATCTGGAAGCAGTAAAACAGTACAATGTCTGGGGAAGGGGGTAACCCTTCAGCACAAACGAATTGGATTGTCCAGCTGCTGAGCCCACTGCATCAGCAAGGGATCTGACCTTACGAAGAGTGGCTGCCATGGGGCTGTGACTTTGACACCATCTTCAATTTGTAGTTGTATCGATTTTTCTGATGGCAGGAGATACCGAATGAATCTGTTTAGAAAACTGGACAGACAGACTGATCCTCTATAACTGCTGACCAGAAGGGCATTTCCTAAAGGCCAGTAACTATTCTGCAAGGTGTAGAGCAAAAAATCCATCTGTTGCATTCCTCAGCATATCAGAGAATGGTTGCTGGATCACAGCAGTTACCTTGAATAGTGTTTCACACCTTTGAAATGGGGCTTACTACTGAAGTCAGTGAGAAATTTTCCACAGATTGGGTTCTGAAGTGCAGTTCCTCAAAACGTTCAGGTATTTGTAAGTTATGCAGTGTATTAAGCGTTTAGACAAACATCTAGATGTTTGTGAATAAACAAGCTCCTGGGGAAATGAGGAGCTTAAGGCTTAGTGGTTATTCATGCCTGAAAGTTACCTGTGAAATGAAGCATGGCTGGAAAACCCCACACTTTCAAGAGGTCTTCTCTCTGGAGTCTTATCCCTGGGAAGAATGCCACACTTCTTGGTTGTGGGCATGGCAGCACTCAGGCTTGGCAGGCTGTTATAATGAGCTCTCTGAGATGATTTCCACCCCCCACTGCTTTCTCAGTCACTGTGGTAACTGACACCTGAATCTTATGTTCATAACTGCTATTATCTATAGAGTTACCCTAGCCCTGTAAAGCTCCTACCTTACTAAGCAGTAACTAATGTAAAGGTTGATTTAGCTTACTGCTTGCCCATAGGTAAACTTTGGTCCCTGATGTAAAAACAGTTTTTAACAAAGAGTTTATTTGTTTTAGTTTGGTGTTCTGCTTAAAAGTGGGTATTAAGTGTTGTTTTGACTAAGGGCTCCAGTATACATTGGGAGGTGAAGGCTGAAGTTCATGATTTGGCTTTGAGTGTTCCAATGCATGGCTTTTTCATCTTTCTGGGCTGCTGAAGGCTGTAATTTAAAGTGTTGGCAGGTTTGGAATTAAGTGCATAGCATGCATTAAAACAAATATTTGATTTCTTTTTTCTTCTTTTGAGACTCTCAGGTCCCAAAGTCTTTTAAAAATAAAGAAAATTTAGATCTTATGTGATGGTTTTGTTCACCTACTGCTCATATGCTTAGAAGAGCACATCATAGGCTTTCTGTACTTTAGAAATGACTTTTTATTCGAGTCCAGGTTAACCTTGATGTAGTTAGTGTCAAAAAGGGATATTTTTTTCCCCCTTTGTTATAAACTATATGGCAATTTTAATCAAAATATTAATAACCTCTATTAATATGAAAATTTCCAAATGTATCAAAAGGTTCAATGTACAGTTGGAAAATATCTACAGTGGGAAGGTACAGTATTTGGGCAATTACAACAATTTAAACCATTGTTTGCAAACCAGGAGGAACTAACAGAAAGAATACCCTGAGAGCGAAATGGCGCTCAACCACAGTGGGTGGGAGAATCAACAAGAACAGTTGAGCCAAAGAGGCAGTTAATTACTCACAGCTGGTTGTACCCAGGTAGGGAGTGCTGCTGCTGTGTATTAGAGGCTTTAGGGTACTCTCATGCACCAGACACGGCAGGTTGCCGGCAGGAATGCCACGCGGTTGTCGATGGCTGCTCCTGCTTCAGCACACAGCAGGCTGTTAACGACGCTTCTTGCAATGGGCACTCGCTCTGTCCTGGGTGAGTTGAGGCACAGCAAAATCCTGGTCACAAGGGGAAGCAGTCTTGGCTCCCACTCCTAAGCTCATGGTTCCTCTTGTGGCTTGTAGTATGCATGCTCATGGCTATATCCCAGGCACTGGACCAGGCAACCCAAGGCTATGCAACTTGAGGCAGTTTTAAGCCAGACAAGGTCCAAGCACACAAGGCTTGAGCAAGGCAAGGCACAGGCAACTAGAAATCAGCCTGTATATAAATCTTGCCCGAGATTGATTGGACCAATAGGGCATGAAATCAGCACATAGTTACCCAATGGGAAGGGGTTCTGCCAGGCTGTGGTCAGAACATATGCCCTTACCATAGATACAGGGTTGTTTACCAGACACGCATGGTCCTGTCCCTTTTTTTTCCCTCTTCCCGCATTACCCTGGCTTTCTGCAGGAAGGAGGGGGAGAAGGGGACTATGTCTAGACACCTTAATGTCTGTCTGGGTTTGTGCCAGGGCTGTCTGGCCCTACCATGACAGTTAGAAATGGTTTGTCAGATGTGGAGCCCTCCCTTCTGTTGCTGGTAGTCAGTGCTTATTGGGCGAAACTCTCACCATTTTTATGTTTTTTTTCCTGCTGATCTCTTGTGGTCCTTTTTCTAGCTGTGAGCGGTGACATGCCAATTTCAATTAACTTTTCCTGTAAAACAAATGTTATCTGCTTAGAGATTTTGACTTTACATTTCTAACATGGACAACAGGAGAATGCCAGAATGAGGCTCTGCTTTCTTTAGTATGATGTCCCTGCTCCTTGGTGAACATCATTAACAATTATCCAACTGTGCCATTTCTTTGGGGTCCTTGTGATTTAAAGGTCAAGACAAGGCCTGAAGACTGAATTCTCTGTCTGAAATAAGGACATTTTCTTTCCCAGAACAGATTAAAAGACAAAGGCCATTGCTGTTAAAACGAAGAGCTTTTTTCTCATTGTGATCACCAGGCCAAGGCTTTCTTTCAAGGTTTTTGGAGAGCACTGTTCACAGGTCTGTAGAGATGACAATTAGATGTGGGAATAAGTTGTGTTATTAGGTTGCTGATTTTACCAGAGGAGATGACAGCAAAAAACTTTTGATGAGTTACCCTAAACTGCATTTTTCTCTGCCTTGGGAGAAGAAAAGAATTTGAGAAACAAAGAATGGTAGAGGCTGGAAGGGATCTCTGGGTATCATCTAGTCCAACACTCCTAACCCAGCTACACCTAGATCAGGTTGCACAGGAATAAGTCCGTGTGGGTTTTGAAAGGAAGGAGTCTCTATTATCTCTCTGGGCATGTTACTAGAAAATACAATACTCTCTGAAATACCTTGCTGGACTCTTAAACCTTTGAGAATGAAGTTTACATACACATCATAAAACAAATCCAAAGGCATTCATGTGAGAACTGGGACAATGCTAATGTTTTCAGTGTTTCTTGCATTTGTTATTTGAAGATGAAGGGGGAAAAAAAAATATATAATCTCCTTCTTGTTTCCCTTTTTTCCCCTTTTCCTGCCCACCCTCCCTTCTTCCCTGCCCCCCCCCCCCCCAAAAAAAAAAAAAAAGCCAAAAATTGTTTTAATTTTGCCTGTAATGGTTTCACTCTTCCACTTTCGGCTCTTATTGTGACTATTTAGCCATGCATTAAACACAGAGCTGTCTTAAACAATTATTGTCACAATCCAAATGTTAAAACTTGGAAAAAGTCAGAAAAATAAGCATTTCTTTCTCCAAAACAAATATGTGCCAGGCTTCTTCCCAGCTCTTCTATGAAAATGAAGCTCTGGTTCTTTTTTAGCCTGAGAAGAAAGTGATATGTCTGCAGTAATGGGGGGGGGGGGGGGGGGGGGGGGCGGAAGCTAAGACTGTATTTTACTCTTTTTAAGAACATAAGGTAAAAGGGAAGAAGGGAGGCCACAGGTCAAAACTACATAGAGTGTAGTGCTGTACATTCTGGGCCAAATAATCACTTAATAGAGTGGGGTGTTTGTCAGAACCCAATTTCTGATTTTTGCTGACAAAGCTATATAGCGCTCTAGTTAGTGTCTAGGCAAAGCCATAGTGCTGCATTACGATCAGTGAAACCGACACTTAAATGCATTATTTGAATTGTTTCAGAAATAGAGATCGTGAGTGCCAGAGAAGAACTCAGGAGCTTGTGTATTTGATGGTTTCAGTGTTCTGCCCACCCTTGGAATCTTTTTTTTAACAGATATGATTTTCTAATGCTTTGTAGAAGATTGCCAGGGCCTACATAACAAATAAAATAGAGAAAAGGGGAAGGAAAAAAAAAAAGGTGAAAATAAAACAAGGTGACTGTAATTGAATCCATCTCAATTCACCTGCATGTGGTCAAGGGGTATGCTTGTTGGCTACTGAAACAGCTCATAAGGGCTTGAGAAACTTTTGAAAGGTAACTTAAAAATGTTTGAAGTGCAGATATTCAAGTGTGTTTTTGAGAAAACACCACTCTTTGGCTAAATCTTCAGGCCTTTGTGAGAATCGCGCTAAATTTAATGAGTGATTCTTGATACTTGCTCAGTGTTCTTAATTTTATTTCTCATAAAGCGAGTGTCTCTCTCCACTGATGTATTCATAATTCATTCATTCTAAATTCCTTTGCAGCTACTCGAGGAAAATTTTATTTTATGACACATTCGGAGCAAGAAGTGTAGAGCACTGAAGAGTGAAGGCTGTTATCTTATTCACATGACAAAGGCATATATTATTCATAGCGTAATACCCAAACTGCTGGAATTGATAGATGGGACTTATATAGTCAACTCCCAAGCAAACTGAAAATATATTTTAAAAAATGAACTGCTTTTGGAGTGGTTAATTCAAAATCAGATGGGTTACTGAAAGATACTCTATGTGATTATTTTTACTTTTGGGACTCAAAGTACCTAGGCACATTTTTCTCTCAGATTGGAGAAGTTTTAATGCATTATTTTTTCCCTTCTGTTTCGGTGATTTAAAATCTGAAAAAGGGACCAGCGGATCAATAATTTAGTGCAGTCAGATGAAAAGTGTCTTAACCTGTTGGTTCGATTGTAGGGTATTATAGAGTCTAACACACTGAAGCACTGCATTTAGATTGTATAATCCATATTCAAAATAACTTCCAGCGGAAGGGAAATTGGCCATTGTAGAGGAAATTAATGTCTCTGGCTGCTCCTTTTACGCTGTATAGAAAAGATTGGTCAGCAGGAAGGAATATTGCAGGATTATTCCTCATGCAGAAGAGAACCCTGCTTCTTGGTGTTATGACTATAGTGGGTAAGAGCTTTCCTTTCACATGATTTACTCAAGCACAGTAAAGAACTTAAAAGCAGAATAATCTTAAACTTCTGCTTGGCATCTGTGACTTATGAGAAGAATTTTCAAAAATCACACTGACAGTCTCCTAAAATATTCTCAGTGACCTTATTAATGATCAAGTAGGAGATCTACCTGAAGGGAGGTTGTAGACAGGTGGATGTTGGTCTCTTCTCCCAGGCGGCCAGTACCAGGACAAGAGGACACAGTCTCAGGCTGTGCCAGGGGAGGTTTAGGTTGGATGTTAGGAAAAAGTTCTATACAGAGAGAGTGATTGCCCATTGGAATGGGCTGCCTGGGGAGGTGGTGGAGTCGCCATCATTGGAAGTTTTCAGGAGAAGACTCGATGGGGTGCTTGGTGCCGTGGGTTAGATGTTTGGGTGGTGTTGGATTGGTTGATGCGTTAGACGCGATGATCTTGAAGGTCTCTTCCAACCTGGTTTATTCTATGTATGTATATTCTATGTATGTAGAAAAAACCCAATGCTTTTACTGCAGTAGTGTGTTTCTTGTGACCTGGAGAAGAAGCTACATATTTTCCTCAGCTACCTGGAAAGGGGTTAATGAAGTGGGTGTTGGTCTCACTCACAAGTGATAGGATGACAGAAAATGGCCTCAGGGATGCATCAAGGAGGCTAAGATTGGATATTATGGAAAATGACTCATTGAAATAGTTGTCAACCTCTTCAATAGGTTTCCCAAGGAAATTGTGGATTCACCATATCTGAGGGTATTTAACTGCTGTGTGGACACTGTCCACAGAAGCATACCAATAACTTCAGAAAATACAGTTACTTGGAGACTTAGCAGAAGAGTGAAATCATTGAACAGCATTAGTTCTGTTCTGGCTCAAACCAGGACAGGTGTTCAGGGATGCAATTTAATGGTGGACATGGCAGTGCTGGGTTAACAGTTGGAGTCTGATAATCTTAAAGGTCTTTTCCAGCTGAAATGGTTCTATGATCTTGTCTCATACTCACAGATGATGACTTTGCACCTTTGCCAGCAAAGATTGCTTGTATCTTCCTAGAACAGCTGCAGCTGACTGCTTCTGAAGTTTTTCTTCACTCGCTATTCTGCTAATAGGAGATTCAGATCATTTGTTTTGAACTTACAGAGACCAGGTAGTGACCATTTCTGTGATCCATTAGGTAATTCATTCTAGATACTTACCTCTGCAAGTGCAGAACTGAGAAATCACAAACTACGTTAAGTTTGTGTTTTCTAAAGTCTGATTTGTTTAAAACCACAGTTTAAGTATCAGAATACACTATCCTTAATAGATGACAACCTGGTTCTTAAAAGGCTGTGTTCCTCTGGTGCCTGCCTTTCTTGTGGCCTATTCCCATGAAAGTGACCCTTGAATTTAATTTATTTGTCAATAAAAGGCAAACAGGGAGATTATTCTTTTCTCTTTCTAGTTATGTGTTAAAATTTCTGATTAGTGTTGTCAGCTGAAAAATGCAGCAAATTTGGAGCCACCATTCGTGTTTTAGGAAGACCTTTCTTTGTATCTGTCACTTGCCAGGGGCCTATTGTAGTGGATTCTGAATCACTTAGTATTTTCACACCCATATCTTGAACAGATAAGGATGTCTGTCATAGAAGCCTTTATTGATCTATTGTCACATTTGCTTTTAAGACACTGTGTGTTAACTTTGATTACAGCTGCTACGTTCTCGCTTCTCTTTAATATCCTCTTTCTCAACTGGCGAAAACCTTTATTAATTCTCAAAAACTTTTATTGAGCCCAAAAGATGTAACTTGTGAAAAAATCATAGCATATACCATGGTTTCTCAGCATTAAGCTCAGAGATGAACATGACTGGAAATCAATGATGTGCTTGGCCTGCAGCCTTGGCATTTATTGATTTACATGTCGTTTGTCTCCATAGAAAATGCAATTATTGCTTAAACACAATACAGTATTTTGCTAATAGGATACAAATGTCACGACTGAGTAAAAAGGTCACACTTGCATGTAAATGATTGTCAACCCAATCTCATGCTTGTTGGTGCTGCTTTGAAGAGATTGTTAAGAAGCAGGGTTTTTTTTCTGCTGACACTAACAGGACCTCAGCTGTTGATTTCAGTGGCAGCAGTGGTTCCAATTCTCTGGGCTTCATAAAGCCCAGTCTTTATAAAGACTGTGCTTTATAAAGCACAGTCAAAGCAGATCACAAAGATTACAGAGGATTTCCTTGACCTGATATAGGGCCACTGGAGAGCAGAGATTGTGCAGTGGATCCCTTGTTGGTGTGTGTTTAGAAGAAGTTGTTGTGGCTTTCTCAAAAGCATGACATGAAGTCTAAAGCTTCACTGGCCTGCCCTGAATTCTTTTGTAACCTGAGCAGTGGGTAATATCTAGATGGGAGCCTACTCCTTAGAAGCTCCTGTGTGACACAGAATTTTCAGTGTCTGCACCTTTCTTGTCTTTTTTTTTTTTTTTCCCCCCTGTGTCACAGGTATGATTGTGATGAGTAGGGTAGGCACTTGTTACTCAGCTGTAGAAACAGAGCAGGAAAGCCAAGTGTGCATGGACAAAACGAAAATTAGGATTAAACTATTTTTTTTTTTATGGACATTGGACATATTTGACATACCTTAAGAAAGGTATTTATAATGAATAGGGTCTGTTTTGTAGACTAACCAGGTGTCATTTGTACTTCTTCCTAAAAGCAGTTTCGTAAAGGGTGTTTGGAACTATTCTGTAAAGAGACAGTGTAAGGTTCTTTACTAAATCTGAAAATCATAACCAGATGTGAAGATATGATCATGTACCCATGGAAAGGATTTTAGGCAATTTGAAAACTTTCCTGTCTATTCTTCATTGTGGTCACTTGCAGTAGTGGTTTATACCATTTTGAACATCACTGAACACTAGAATAACTCTTGGAAACTGGGTAGTCATTCCCCAGTATAAAGTTCTGCTGACATAACTACTAAACAATTTTTTCAACAAGTATGTCTGCTTTTGTCCAAGCAATGGAATTACCTTAGGTTAAGAGCACAGCAGCAGTGAGAAGAATCAAGCTAATACACTTAATTTGACTCTAGCCAAGCACAGACATTTTTCTACCTCTTGGAGCTCTGTACAAGTTTGTGAGCAATAATTTAGTAGTTTTAAAAATGCTACATCACTACTTTGTAGAAATTTAATATATATGAGAGATATATCAAGGGGAAAAAAAAAACCAGTATTAGACAAGTACAGCTCTCCAGTTTCTTAACACTTAACATAAATAATCGCTGTACTATGAGGATTTAAATAGGGATTGCCACTTATATAATTAATTCTTTTTTGTTTCATCCTTCTTACTAATTGAAAATGGGCTTTCAATGCAGAATGCTTTGAAATTGTGTCAAGAGATGGAATTGGAAATGAACTTAATTAACTACAAACTGTCCAAATCAATCAGTGTTTCACAGTGCCTTTGTAATGTGTAGAGTTCATAATTTAGTTGAGATTCACCATAATACATGCGCCATAATTGCAAAGTAATCATGCTAAGAGTGTACAAAATTTAGTGTTGTGCTCTGATGCTCTTTTGGGATGAAATATCTGTTTTCACACACCAGACTGGATTGGGGGCAAAAGGGTGTATTTTTCCATTAACCAAACTGAGGACTTCTGTGAAGTAGGGCATTTCTCCAAGTATGGCAGGGCTTTCAGATGTTAATAGCTAGAGAGAAAAAAATGTTTGAATTCAGTGTCAAAGCAGTCTGGTATTTCAAAGAGCAGTGTTCTTACTATACCATCCATGGTGTTTGCAGCATGGAAATCATAAGCTTATCTATGACGATCAGGAAAAATAAAACTCATGCAAAAATGCTTTACAAGCGTTCTGTATGTTTCCAGGGAGTTTCTGTGGAGAAAAATTTCTTCAGAGTCAAGACCATTGAGTAACTCTGTGTAGTATTTTCTAGCAGGATTGAAATTTGTCAGAGACTGGGAGAAAAAAAAAAATTTTGTCCTTTTTCACATCTTGGATGTAGTCTTAAAGTCTAGTACTCGGTGAATGGGGCTGTCCAGTGACAGACAAAGTATTTGTCCTCTCATATGACATCCTTTGTGTGTAAGACTCATGCAGGTATTCTTAGACACATGTCATCACCAACTCAATGTAATAGCTGTTCTTTTGTGAGCCTGATGTGCAGTTGTGATTAACTGGCCTGTTACTGTCCAGGGACTCACACCCAGAATGGATGTGCTATGCATGATCATGAGAAACCTGCATCTTCTGTATTTTGCATTCAAAGGGGCACTACCAAGTTCTCAACCATAGATTACAAGGTTTGAGGCAATGTTCCAATCCTGAACTCTATTTGTCTTCTAACAAACTCTCAGAAAGAGTTCTTTGTTACCCTTTTGTAAATCCTCTTTGCTGTGAAGTGTTTCATGTGCTTTGTCTTGTTTACAACATCTATGAAATGATTTGGTTTCTCACAAACTTTGTAGCTCTACAAAACAGGACAGGCTTAGGTTTGCCTTTGTACCTTGTGAATGCTTGCTTGATTCTGTCTGTACAGTCATTCTGCTTGCATTTTCAGTGTTCTTCCTAGAAACTTTTGGCTTATTCAGGCATTTCTGTATTTCTCAGACTATTTACTTGGCAGTGGAACCCACGGTGACTATGTCTAGCTTTCTCCTTCAAAATTTGCTTGATTTGAGCAATTTGGCAGCTTGGAAATTCCTCTTCGCATCATCCCTCTACATTTCAATCAGCATTTGCTGTCTTTGTTTTCCTCCAGACATAAATCTTTTATTTCCATTAAACAAACCTCTTGAATTAGGAATTCTAAAAGCCTTCCAAAATTAGATCCCTGATTCAACTCTCAAAACTTCTATTACTCATAAGTTTATTTTGATTTCTTACACAGAGCTGAGATCTTCCAGAAATTTGATAACTACTCTTCAAATCTCTGTAACATAAGCTGGTTGAATCAAATTGTACACTCTTACAAACCTAACGTTTCCAAACAAGAAATACTTAAATATAAAATACATCCTACTGCCCCATACCAGTGAAGCCTATCTGGCCTCATAATGGTTGTGGTATCTTTTTTCCTTGTCCTTACATTTTCCTTTCCCAAGTTCTCCTTCAAATGCTGTACTCTTGGAGTAGATACCTAAATTGAGAGGCTAGTTTCTTCACAATTACTCTGCGTTCAATGTTGCTATAGAGAGTTGGCCAGTGCTCTTTAAGGTGTGCTTGGTTTTTTTACTTTTGAAATTTGCTCTCTGCAGGAGTATCTCCTTCCTCTGTCCCTCTTTTATTTCTTTCTGCCCCATTCTTCACCTGTATTTTTCACTCAAAAATGACTTTCTGGAGTGTATTGATGATACAGTGCACTGGTGACAATACATAGGTATTAAAGCTTGCCCTACCTGCCCAAAACCCCTGCTGTGTGACACAGCATCCCCTGTCAAGGGTGGAGAAAGATCCAAGAGAAACTTAAGAAGCTAATGAAGTGTAAGGCCTGCTTGATTAATAGCTAGAGACCAGCCTGCCAGCCACTAACGAAAAGGAGTGAGGAAGCAGACAAGGATGGTCTGCTCAATCACTTAACTTATTTCCACAGTAGCTCAGCCTCACTGAAGAGAAAACAGAAACTAGGCACTTTCCCTCCCTTCCTCCAGCAGTTTCTGCTGATGAGTACTAAAGAGACGAAATTCTTTGTAGGACAAATCATAGTTCAGTTTTACAGGCTTGATTTTTTTTTTTTTTTTTTTTAATAGCAAAAAGTCTCCCAGGATGCAGTTCTTGAGTGGTTGTGGGCTTTTTTTGTTGTGGTTGGTTGGTTGGTTTTTTGTTGTTTTGTATTTTCCTTACCTCCTTCAGCATCTGCCTTTCCTGGGACCACAGAGTGACTGGTATCTGCTTAGCAGATGTGCCTAATTTCTTTTTTCTTTTCTTTTCCTGTTAAAAGATTCTGTGGTAAGGAGGATTCAGTATTTGAGGAACTGGCAGATACCCAGTAAAAAAGGGTTGTTTAGCTGGGCATTCATGGAACTCCACTTACTGTTTCTTGCCAGTGACAGCTCTTTGCAGTACTTACTTTGCTCTGGGTACACTAACCTGGCTTTGAAAATGCCCAGTTGAACAAGCTGGTGTCAAGTGATATAATAATGAGCACTTCTCATAGTCCAGCCAAAATTGTTCTGCTTGGGGTATTTCCTCCAGATGTTCACCAAAATGTGCACTTGCCTCTTTTGCATGCAAACCGTATGTCAGGAGCTTATCTTTAGCTTGGCCAGCAGGCTTTAGCTGGCAGGATGGAGTCAGTAAGAACTGGACTGATTGTCTGGAGCGGTATGCAAGGAAAACAAGTTAAATATTCAGTAAGTGTGGTATAAAATAGTGTGCAGAGAACAGAGGTCACAAGAGTCAGTGGGCAGAGTGAACCGCAGTCTCCTAGTGTACAGTCCAAACCATCCTTAGAGTCACTGTGCAAGTGACTTCTGGGCGGATATAACATGGAATTTGATCAGGGAATCTTTGAGCAGCATTATTTTAATTCATAGTAGTTGGAATGTTTCTCTTGCTTGGATTAATGGAATACAAAGCACGGGGGGGGGGGAAACAAGGCAAAAGGACATTTATTTACAATTCAGTAGTGTGCAAAAGAATTTTGGAGTGGGGAACTTACTCTTGCAAACTTAGCCTCAAATTTAATCAAAAGCAGATTTTATAGTAGCATCCAGATAGCTCAGGTTCAGAACCATCTTTTACAAGTGATTATCATTTAAATGTTTTTGAAAAAAATCCAAATCAAAACATAGTCTTCTGAGGGGTTTTTTGTTTCATTTGGAGGTTTTTTGTTATGTTTAAAAGGTAGTCATCTTTTGAGTGCAAATATGGAGGGTATTTAAGGAACACAGAGAGAGTGAGTTATTCATTCCAGTAGTGTGCAAGTCTCAAGTATAAGTCAGTGTTTCCTGAAAAAGTCAGGGCTAGCCCTAACAGCCACTGTTAAGAACACACAAGGATGAATAGAAAGCACTTAGTAAGTATGAGGGATGGGACAAATGAGTAAATTGAATAGTGAAAGCAAAATAAAATTGAGAAATGTTTAAGGAGCAGACAAATGTCTCAAACTGCAGACAAGAAAATTGTGGGGATGGTAATGATTTTGTGTGTTTTGAACAATAACAATAAAGTGTGTGATGACAGCCTCATTCACAAGTTGAGACTGAAAGAAAGCTAAATACTAACCTTGGAGACTGAATATGCAAGAAAATATAAAGTTCTTCATATATTCCTTTGTTTGGGCTAGGGTTAGGTTTGGTAACTAGGGGTTGCTGGGGGGGGTAGGGGGGTGTTGTTTGTGTTTGTTTTTTCAATGTTGTTATATTTATTATTGTTTTACTTTCAGTTAAACATAGTTCTGGGAGGAGCACTCCTTATGAGTAAAAATGTTTTTACAGAAAAAAAAATTCAGGTTAACTAATGGTCTTCCCTCTTACCATTTAATCTCAGTCCTGTTGGTGGCATCAGTTGGGAGAGGATACAACTGAGATCAGTCCTGTGTTGCGTGATGTGCTGTGGAAAGACAGCAAGAGATGATTTCTAGTTCAAAATACTTACAGGCTGTGTAATCACTGTAGATTAAGGAGTGAGGTGTGGTTGTTCCAGGTTAAACAGCATATACTTTCTCTTATTTAAAAATAGAAGCATGAATGCTTATTAGCAGTGTTAAGGGAGCAGTCACTCATCCATTGAGCAGTGGGTAATCAGCAGGTACATGAAGAGGCAGGGTGACTGGCAAGGAGAAAATTGAGCTTATGGATTCTGTTGTCAGCCAGCTTTCTGTCAGCATGTACTGCTCTCCCTCCAGAGGACCTGAATCTCTGTTAAGTAGGGACAGTTTATTGCTTATAGGCCATTTAGTTGATTCTGTGCCAATTAGCTGATCTGGCAAAAGAATTTGTCTAGTTTTAATAGTTCTTGTACTCTGCAGAAACAAATGCACCCTGAAAAACTATCTGGGAGAGAGACCTAGACCCCTAAGAAAAAGTGATTATTGCGTTTTAGAGGATCAATATTTTGCAACATAAACAAAATTCACAGTTGCTATATAGACCTCACAAAGAACCAGTAATCAGCCAAAAGTCAGCAACTGCTTGACAAGAATGAGATTCCTTAAATCTGTTCCAAGGGAAGTGCAGCTTGTCTCTCAATGGGGTCAGCAGGCCGGCAGGGCTCAAGCCTTCAGTAGCTGTGCAGAAGTTGCCATGCATGACCTGCATGTAAATGTGCAGTGTATTTTCATGGGTGAATTTCTGCCCTCCCAATGACTCTTGAATTGTACAAAATCCCTTAACCAGCCCCAACCTGGAAGCTCAACTTTATTAGTAAAACATTGTGGTGTTTCGAGATACTAGTATTGGGAAAGGGATCTTAGATGCTAAACATTTTGTAAGAAAACGAACTCATATCACTGAGTTTTGTGTTAAATTTCTCATGCAGTTTACTGTTGTTGTCTTTCAGAAAACCTTACACATTCAGCTGCACCTCCTACGAACTGTGACAGAACTGGGTAAGAAACTAGTTTTCATTATTTCTCACACTTTATCACTTCCTTGTCTCAGTAATTGTTCACTTTTAAACTAATCAACTATTTGTTATAGTTAGTTTGCTTTAGTTTTCTCTTAGGAATCCTTCAGCTCTTTAAGAGTTTGACTTGAGCTCAGTGTCTTAAACAGCAAGAAAGGAGGAGAGTTGAGGCCAGCTAATATTCCTTGTACTGCTCTGGGGCGTTAATGAGCTGTAACTTTCATTGAAATTAGCACTGTGAAATTGATCTGCTAGGTAAAAAGTCACATATCTGAAGTCACACTTTCTGTGTGACTTTTGATAGGCTGGGCCTGTACAGCAGCAGAAAATATCACACTTAACACCAGAGGAGATCAAGATTTCACTAGCGGTGTGAAAGTAATGCCTGTGTGCTCAGTCTCATGTTCTGCTCTCTCCTGGGTGAAAGAACACCAGCAGTGTTATGAGTAGAGCTTCCTGCAGATGTAGCTAACAGAGGAAAAAAGACTTAAACACAAGTTTTAGAAAGGCAAAGCTTAATTTTTTTACCACTTTTTGTTTTCTATTGTTCCTTGAATCATTGTGTGTAGCATCCAGTGTAATAAAAGAGAAAAATTGTAGTGCAGGGCCCAAAAGTAGTGGTTCTGAGGAGATGCTACCTTGGTATGGTGCAGCTAGGTATCAGCTGACTGGCTGTGTCCTGATAAAGAGGTGTAAAGAAGCTGGAACAATGTGTGGGATTGTATTAGTGATATTACAGATCCTGGGAATATAGGTAACTATGAGAATTAAGTGATTAGGAATTATTTTTCTCCAATTTCTATGTCTGTCTGTGCCTCAGGGACACATGAAGGTAGAAATAGACCCTAAACAACATAGAAGCCAAAAGTTGGCTCTAAAAAACATTCACTAAATGGGTTAGCATTGGTGGCTTTTCTGGAGCCACATCACTTGAGGGAATTTTAGGACTTCAAAGTGCTTACTCAGCATTGTTAGACCAAGATGTGATGTTTCACTTGTTTTGCAGTAATGCTGAGTGAGCTGGTGGCAGGCAGTAGCAAATTAAGTCTTCTACTACCACTTTGTTCTCATGTGGACCTTGTTACGGGAAGAGTCAGTGAGTTTCATTTTGTTTGTTTTGTTTAATTTCCTCCCTCTTTGGAGTATGTCCCCACTGTAAGCCCAGTCTGAAATTACTTTTTACCAGTTCCTTCTGTACAACCTCTGTACCAAAGATGCAGATTTTCCTGCTACCCTATAGCGTAGTAGCTATCTACAGCATCTCTCGAAGTTCTGCATAGAAGGGGAGTGTATTTCTTATAGCTTCAGGATAACATAAGTACCTCTGTTGCTCTTGAATAAGAACAATTATATGTGATTTCAGTCATCTTGAATCCTGGTAAGGAATTTTGGTACAGATCAGTCATTTGCAGAAACTGATTTTTGATGCGCTTGTTTGTACATAATCTTTATAGTAAGAGCCTCTTGATCCAGCATACAGTGACCTTATTGATTGATATAGTAAAACTATAATTTTAACAGCATTTTGAGTTCAAAGCTCAGGCAGGGGCAGTGTGTGCATCTCTGGCGTTGCTACTTAAAAGCCACATCAGCACATAAAGCACTATTAGGGTGGATGCAACGTGTCTGGTATGCAATCAGTGTGACACGCAGGTATCTTTAAAATGCAATGGGTGGTGTTATACTGATTTTAAAAGTAGTATATTTCTGTTGTTATTTGGAAGTCCAACACTACTGGACATGCAATTTATGGCAGCAAAATACAGAGAACTTCAGAATGCTCAATAAGCAAAATTCAGTGTTGTGTACTGTAAACCAATGCATCCTTTGAGTATGACAGAATAGTTAAACTGTTACTTCAAATTCTAGATCACACCTTTTTCCTCTTTGTCTAATCTCACATTCTCCTTTAACTTACAAATTGTCCAAGTGGCATGGACTAAGCCAAGGGAACCTTTGGAATGTATTTAATATGGTTTTATTAGCTTTACTGCAGGCTCAGGATATGATTTGGTGTATGTGACACATATCTGTATTCAGTGATGCCTCCCTCAGGATTCATTCTCTGTTAATGAACAGTGAGAGACAGTAGCAGTGTATGTGATGTATGTTTTAGCATGGTTGATGAGTTTCTGCAGTTAAAAAGTATGTGTCATTGTTATTTACTCCCTATTATGTATACTGCAAGCTTCTTGGAGGCTGCAGCCTCATTGCACTAGGCAGTGTAAAAATGCAGGTACTGTTTATATATTTTCTTTAGCTGCTTTTCCTGAGAATAAGAGGCAAAGACAAGCCTTGAAAGAAGTGTGAATCTAAACTTTTTTGGTACAGTTAACATTGTGGGACATTGCAGTGGCTGGTAATGGTTGATAGTGTATTCAAACACTTCAATCAGTTTTGGTATTCTAGGAATTGAAACATTCTTTGGATTTTTGCTGACTTGTCTTCATGACCTCATTTTGCTGTTTAGCTCAGAAAAGGAGCTACTAAAGTAAATTCATCACTCAGAGACAGTGTTGGTTTTCTTTTTATCATTCCGCATGTAATAAAACAGGCTACTTGAAATTTTGGAACAACTGTATGAGGGTAGTACTGTAATGCCACAGGCCTAAAAGACTCTCAGAATAAGTTTAGAAAATGAACATTTTTGTGACACAAGCTGCTCTTCAGGGTTTGATGGAAAAGGAGGAGTTCTGCTCAGCACGTGATTTAAAACTAAAGCTGCTTTTAGTTTTTCAGGTTGTGTGGTGCATTTTTGCTTGTTGGGGTGTGTTTAGTTGTTGCATTTCAAAATATTTTCCCTCTTTATAAACTAAATTTAGTAATTTATTCTGTAAAACATGTTTTGCCTTGCTCTGCACTGCAGTAATGGGACAAGAATCCCATTGGCATTGCATCTTCCTACCATGTCATCAGACTAGTAACTATCATGTGGTTACACCTCTCTGCCTTAAACCGAGGAAAGAAAAGCAAGCACTTGGTATAAATTGAAAGTGTTTTGGGAAGCTGAAAAGGGAAATTTAAAAGTGCACATGATGGTCCTTGCTGCTACAGAGATATATTGCAGCATCCTGTGGTATCTAATTTTTCTAAGCCTTGCATCTGCTTTTCCTGGTATAGTACGTTGCTGTACTGGAAGGAAGAGAGAACACAAGATTTCCCAAGGTGGGAGTCTTCTAGCTTGATGGGTGCTACTCTTATTTTGTTTGGAGATTCTAGAGAAAGTAATTATTACATGAGCCTTTGCAAAGTGAAAGGTATGAACTGAATTCTCTGGTGATTGCATTGTTGTTACTAGTGCCAGCCCTGGATATCTTAGTGGGTCTGTGCCTTTCTTTGGCTGCAGTGTGGCTCACTGGAGCTCCGAAGTATGATGTTTTGTAAGACTCAACTGTATAGTACCTGTTGTTTCTTCTCCTTTGCTATGAAGACACACCATTGCCTAAATGAAAATAGAAGTTGCATCATCATCTTTTAAAAGGCCAAGAAGAGAAGGAGCAGATGCCTCCCCAAGTCAAAGACACCAAACCAAAATAACCAGCAACCCAAAAAATCCTCAAAACCCAACCAACCAGAAAGAAACCAAAATCAAACCACCCCCACCATTTCAGTGGGTCAGAGTAGAGTGAAAAGGTCAAAAAATTATGTATGTAATCTTATTTGCTGTTACCTATGCCTCAGTTCATGGATGGAAGTGCCTAGAAGACAGGCTTTCTTAATTTCTTATTCTAAAGGTCTGTGTACTTTTGCAGTAGTCTCCCTAGTTTTGTGCTTTGCAGACAGCCTCTCTACCAAAGATCTGCAGCGCTTTCTGCAGCAAGTGTCTGCACTTTCTCATTTCAATGATGCTCTGCCCTGTTTGTGCCAGTGATTAAGGCAGACTATCTCCTTGAGATATTTTTTGTTCCAACAAATTGATGCATTTTCAGTACCTTCAAGAACGAAATCTTTAGTTATTACTCTCAAAACAGTTGTGAATTATACATCACAGCCAAATGCCTGGTATTCAAAAAGGTGATAGATGCTTGGTGATATTTACTTCCTTATTAGAAATTCAAGAGAGAAAAGTTGTAAATTTTTTTCTGTGCATGTCTAGGTAAGTGGGGAGCAGGTTAATGTTTGTTTCTTGGAATGAGATATTAAGCTCTGGCAAAAGTAAGTGTTCTAGAAGCTTAAACATCCTTTTCCAGTAAACTATTTTTGATATAGCAGATTTTTGTTTCTCTTAAACTAAAATAATGCTCACTAGGAAACTGTCTTCAAAAGATAGCCTGAAACTGAAGTAGAGCAGTTGGGAATGCAAGCTCGTGTATACAGCCACAGATACAGGGCTACAAATGTACTTAAAGCTGTCTGTCTATGGTGATTTAATTTGTGTTCACTTGAATATGTTCTCAATCCTTTGGACTATGTAATAAAATATACCTGTGCCATGCATAACACTGAGATTAATGCAGTTAGCTTCCTAATAATTTGCTTGTACCACTGAATGTTTTGGGGATGTTTTTCACTGTCAAGAATTGCTTTCAGTAATGATAACCTACCAGCTTGACATGTCAGACACAATCAAACCTGGCAGTTATGCTATTTCACTATCAATATAACCCCCTCATTGCCCTGCAAAAACTAAGCTGTCATTTTGATTATTGATACTGTTGGTTGGTGGTTGTTGTTTTTTCCTTTAGCTAAGAGATTGATTCCTTTACCATTGCAGAGTGGCTTATTCAGAATACAGAATTAACCAGGTTGGAAAAGACCTTCAAGATCATTGTGTCCAACCTATCACCCAACACCATCTAATCAACTAAACCATGGCACCAAGTGCCTCATCCAGTCTCTTCTTAAACACCTCCAGGGATGGTGGCTCCACCACTTCCCTGGGAAGAAATAAAATTCCTTCAGATCTCCCCCTGTACACTGCACTGGTTAGGCTACACCTTCAGTACTGTGTCCAGTTCCGGGCCCCTCAGTTTAGGAAGGATGTTGACTTGCTGGAACATGTCCAGAGAAGGGCAATGAAGTTGGTGAGGGGTTTGGAACACAAGCCAACACAAGAGACCAACCTCTGCCTGTCTACAACCTCCCTTAAGGTAGTAGACAGGCAGATGTTGGTCTCTTCTCCCAGGCAGCCAGCACCAGAACAAGAAGACACAGTCTCAGGCTGTGCCAGGGGAGGTTTAGGCTGGATGTTAGGAAGAAGTTCTACACAGAGAGAGTGATTGCCCATCGGAATGGGCTGCCCAGGGAGGTGGTGGAGTCACCGTCATTGGAGGCGTTCAGGAGGAGACTTGATAGGGTGCTTAGGTGCATGATTTAGTTGTTTAGGTGGGTTGGATTAGTTGATAGGTTGGATGGCATGCTCTTGAAGGTTTCTTCCAACCTGATTTATTCTATTCTATAGCATAGGACTATTCCTTTCTTCAGTTCTGGTAAAGGCTTATCTTCCTGACTCAACAGCTTAGGTGGAAGCAGCAGAAACCTCTGTATTTAAAAACTTGTTCTAGGATTTTTTTTCTCTGTTTGGGTTTGTTGGGTTGGTGATTGTTGTTTTCAGTGTCTCCTGAACTTACATGGCCTACTTGTCATTTAAACTGCTTTATAAATCTCCAGTAAGCATCAGTTTGGTCATTAAAGTGTTGCTGCTGTAATTTTTCTCTGTTATGTTGACATTACATTCCAGTAGTTCAAAATGCAGTCTCAGAACCCCCCAGGTTCACAGGTCAAATTAATTTGAAAGTTGGATGGAGCACTGAATGCTATTAATGGAAAATTGATCCTGCGAGATAAAGCTCATTACCTAGGCATGCATAACTGGAGTATTACCTCAGCATAGGTCTCTCTGTGCCCTTTATAGGAGTAAAGATATGGAAGGTAGAAGAAACTTTTATTTATATATTTTCCTTAGAAGGATTTCTGAAGTACATTGCAGTGTTCTTGTTTTGTGCTTTGAAGCTAGCTGTCAGCCAGGCACTATGCATCCAGGGCAGGGGTTGGGGAGATAAGTGGAGGAGTAAAGGTAAGCAGACTTATGCATTTAGGGAAAAACAATGTAATCATTATAATACTAGCAATAATGAGATATACACCTAAGTGATGAAATTCCTCACCGCTCGCTGACCAGTGCTCAGCTTGTTCCCAGCTAGCAATCCCAGAAGAGAAAAGAGAGTAGTTTGAATTGGAAGGGACCTCAAAATGTCATTTAGTCTAAACTCCTCTGCAGTAAGCAGGACCATCCTCAACTAGATCAGGTTGCCCAGAGCCCTGTTAAGCCTCACCTTAATTATCTACAGGGATGGGGCCCCAACCGCTTCCCTGGGCAAACATCCTGAAACCAAGTTCCTAAACAGCCCCAACTTTCCTGACCAACCTTCTTCTGTAAGTTGAGAATGACATTGTATGATATGGGATATTCTGTTGGCCAGTTTGGGTCTGTTGCTGTGGTTATGCTTCCTCCCAGCTTTTTGTGTACCAAGACATGAGATGTTGAAAAGTCCTTCATCCCCTAGCAACAGCTGCAAGCATCAACATATTATCAGCATTCTTCTCATACCAGTTCCCATAGTGATTCCAGACACACAACTATTTTAGCTACTGAGAAGAAAAATCAGCTCTCCTCCAGCCAAAAACAAAGCAACTGGTACACAAACTGTTTGAGGGAGGAAAAGAAAATCCATCCAAAATTTTCCAAGTATTAACTTATAGAATAAACTTGAGCAAAAATTGACTGAACAGTTACCATGGGGCCTCACTGTTGCTACAAGAAGCGCCAGCATGGCTTTGAGCAGAGTGCATCACTGAGAAATCTCAGGATAACTACATAGTTCTGGTGTTCAGGTTGTGATCAATTCGCTTTTCCACTGTGCTTATCTGTCAGTATTTCTGCTGCGTGTGATTCTGTGTATATCTTTAGCCTCATCCTAGATGCAACTGCAATGTCCTTTTGTGTTCGGTCTGTCACTCAGATGATGTCATTAAACGCCATTACCTCTACAGGTGTCCAATCACAACCAGTGTCTAACTTGAGTTGCTTTGTCTGAAATATTCAGGCTAACAAAGGAGGAACCATTACCTGTAATAAACGCATGAAAAGAACTTTCCCTGTACTCAGTAAGTGGTGCAATTTGTTTAAGAACTCCACCGAAGTGCCCTAAGTGGGTTCTTAGTGCTGGCCTGTATACTCTGGATGGCTCCCCCGCTGTGCCCTTTTGTTTAATCCTCTTTCAGGAAACCTTTCCTCATATATTCATTTCATTTAGGTTATTAGCATCATTTCTGTCTCGCTTCTTGCAGTTCTTTATCCCTGGGTTACTGGAAGAGCAAAGCATCCTTCTACCAAAGATGGGTCTGTGTGGGATTATTTAATTTTATATCTATATGGAATTTTTTAGAAGTGTTCTTTACAGCTGGGAACTAAAATTTACCGATGCTGGTAAAGATAATAGCACCTCTAGTGGTATTATGAAAGGCTAGTATATATAGTGGCAATTCCCTGATGTAAATTGCTGTACAGCAGCTGGTGTATCTCTTATCTCCCTGACATAAAAATCAGGTTGATAAAATTAAAAAATAGAAGACAAGAATTGCAGTGAGCTGTGCACCAGAGGTTCAGAGTCTGCAAACATGATGCCCTAGGCACTCATGAAAAATGTAGCCTCTTTGCTTCTTTTTGCCTAGTAGGGTCATGTCCAAATCCTTTCACCTTTAAATCACATTGCCTCTTGCTTCACTATTGTATCTTGCCCTTGTTCCTAGTTTGTTGCTGCCTTAGAGGCTTCTGTTGTTCCAGAGACAAGAAAGGAACATTTATTAAGAGAGATTTATTTGCAAAGGTCAGACTCTACATTACCTCAGCATTAGGTTCAGTCTGCAGAATAATGATTTCATTTAGAACACTGAGGTTCTTCAGACTTATCACTTGTTTTGAAATACGACTTTGAGGAATCAAGTGTATGTCAAAGTCTGGTAAATAAGTGAATCTCCTTTCTGCTGTAGGCTTCTGAAGCACTGGAAGCTTTAATGTTTTCTTTATTTACACTATGTGTTGTTGATATTTTAAAGACAGCACAGCTCCTCAAAACAAACTGTGCTCCAAATTAGAATTTGGATGGCTTCACAATTCCTGTTTTAGGAAGAGAAAGGATTATAAACATGCAATAGACACAAAATGGAAGAAATGAGTGATTTCTTCTAAGTGTGGGTGTTCATCTAATCATGTGGATAATACCAACAAGCTCTCTTCATGTCAGCCTACAAATCAGTATCTGTTATTCTGTGTTACAATTCATTAGTGCTTCCCCATAAGCTTGGGTATAGCTTTTTTTAACACTTGCACTATGACAAAAATAGAGCTGTTGTAAATGTCCAGATTTTCAAGGCAGCGATTTAAATCTTGGCTTCGTTGACAAGGTATTCATTTGTGGCTGCATGATTTAGTAATTCTAACAATAAAGCACATAAGAACTATTGCCCCATGTAGCAGCACCTGGAAATCCGAGTGTATATGCCAATCACAGTATGAACACAGATCAAAAAGACTATACAGGCATCTCGTTTAAGTATTTGACAGGCTACAACAGAGTTAGACATAGAGGAACATGTGAAACAGTATTTTCTGGCTGTAGTCTTACAGAACTAGTGGCTTCTGCTTTGTTAAAACTTTTGAGGGCATTGTGTTGCTCTCTAAAGAGGTGTTTGAAGATGTATAATGAAATAATTTTGTGGCTCTTCATGGGGCCTCTTCCCAGCAAAAGCAGCAAGGGAGGAAGTGCTTGTTTAAAATGTAACAGGCAGATGAAAGATGCTGGGGTCATGGGCTAACCTGGGGGAAGGACTGACCTCCTAAGAGTGAGAGCCAAGTAAGGTAGATACAGGCTAAGGGCTTTGAACGTGAAGATGAGCAGTTCATGTTTGAGGTAACAGAGGAGGAAGTGGTGCCTAAGGAAAGGGCATGTAGGAAAAACAGTTAAGTTAGGAAAAGGGTGTTTTCAGAGGCCAGTAGGAAAGGTTGCATGTGTACTTTCTGTGGCATGCAGAAAAGTTCTGTAAGGCTTTGGCATGCTGTGATATGAGGCCCTAGATGGGCTGGATTTATAAAGAATGTCCTGGGCCCCATGGAAAAGATAGGACAGGAATGCTGAGAAAATTGTAGATGCCTTTTTTGTTTTGTAGGACACATAAGGGAAGGTGTTAGGGATGAGGGTTTAAGAATTCCCTCTGAATTATGTGAGTAGTGCTATGGAAGTAGCGTCATGTAGATACAGGAGGAGAGGCCACAAATGCAGCTCACTCTAAGATGGGTATGGTGTGCAGAAAATGACAAGACGTAGGTGGATTATGTTTGTGAAGGAAACATCTGAGAGAATGTGGGACAGAAGCAGAGGAGAGTTGCTAAATGTGAAAGGGTGAGGATATGAAAGATTAGAGGTCTGGACAATAAATTTCACAAGAGGTAGATCAGGAAATAGAAAGACAGGGTTTCAGAAAGAACAATGCTTTGTGTCTTCGGGTTTACTCCTTTTTGCCTTTTTTGTCATCTCTACTTTGTTTTACACCGTATTTTCATCCCCCCCTTTTCAGTATTTGCTTCTTGTTTAAAACTGCAACTGCTGCCTGTTTGTAATCTGTTACTTGACTCAAGTCATGTTGTCCCCAAGTTTTAATTATTTTCTGCATTTTTGTCACCCTACTTTTAATACCTTGTTAGCTTGTATTTCTTGTGATTCCAAATCCAGATTTCTTTTACTCATTTCAGAGATCTTCAGCATACTGACTTCTTTTGTCTACCCACCCTTCCTCTTTGGCAATGTTGGTATTTCATTAAACAATGCGAAGACTTGTTACTGTCTCTTGAGCAAGTAGCAACCTTCCAGGGCTCATGTGTAACTTAATTTCTTCTTTTTTTACCGCTATTGCATCTAAGCAGCACTGAAATTACTAACTGAAAATAGCCTTCTGCCTTCATATTTGTAGCAATTATGGGATGCTGAAGATGAGATGTCTCTTTCCATTCCATCTCTGTATAGCAAAATGAAAGCTAAATAACAGTTGCAGAACTATTCAAATTCCTGCATCAAAAGCTTACTTCTTTCCCTACCTTAAACCACATTCTCATTTATGTCTGTTCAAAGTGAATGCAAAAAACCTGACTGTTCAGAATTAAAATTGATGGAAAAGCAGGCATGAAACTAAAAGAAGAAAAAAAAAAAAAATCAGCTGCCCTTGCTATTAGCACTTAGCAGAATCTGTCATTTTGTCAGTGACCGAAGGAAACATTTCAATGAAACAAATCAGCAAGATCTAAGTAGTATGTGGATGATAATTGAAAATTGCTTGTTTTGAGACTGACCCTTGCAACCTCAATAAACAGTGCTAGCTTTTTTACTCCAGTTGGGATTTTATCTCTCCCATCACTGTGGTGTTTGGGCATCTGCTTTGTTTAAATCCTGCAAAGTGATTTACAGAGATTAAATAGACTTTACCACACCTGTATCATTTACAGTATTTTATGCTTAGATCAACTCTTAACACACAAAAATGACTTCCCGAAAGCAATGTGGAGATCAAGTGGTTGAGCTTAAAAGTAAAATTCAGGAAACCTCATTGCTGGTTTCCTCTCTGCCCACTAGAAACTCCATACATATCTGATCAAAAGGTTTTTTCTAGTGTATGCCTCTGCTTGCAAAAAAAAAAAAAAAAAGGAAAGAAATATTTTCCTCAGAACCATTTATTACTCCTGGCATGACAATTTTCTAATTGTAAGTCAAAATGAATGAGCATGTTGCTTGTTGTCTGTGTCATAATCTCTTTTCAGTCCTGAAACGTGGCCTGTCAGAAGTAAAACATTTAGTGGACAGTACAATGAAATCACTCCTTCTTTATGGGAACTTGTGAACTCTGATCAAGCAGAACTGTTGTCCAAGCTGGCACTGAAATGAGCATGCAGCCTGAGCCTGCCAGCTTGTTTTGTGCTGCCACCTACCATGATATATAACCATGACATGACTGAACACTGCCTGACTTCAGCACCTCTGCTCTCTTCTCCTCTACATGTAGTGTCCTATTGTAAACAAATCTAGGATTAAAAAATAAGGGGTATATGTGCTTATGAACAATTTATGATCAGGAAATTCAATCAAGGTTCTTTAATCAAAGTGTTAATATTTCAGATGTCATGGAGCAGGGCAAACCTGGCTGCCATTGCATTTTTTCAGTCATTGACTCTAAAAGGCCTGTCATCAAAAGGTGGCTGGGGAGAGAGGCAGCACAGATGCCAAGAAACAGTTCTAAACATTGAACTTTTTTTTTTCCAATCTCCCTCTGCGAGTTCAGTTTTTTGGGAAGCAATTAAATATTTCAGCAATGCCAATCAATGAAGTGAAAATCAAATTAAAGGGGTATGTGATAAATGCAGCACTGATAGATGAATCTCTTCTACTCAAAAATGCATCTGAGTTTGGTTTTATTCCAGGCAGAGTTTTGTGTTTGGGTTTTATTCTGGTTTTGGCTCTTGTGTTGGTTTGGTTTATTTGGGATTGTTTTTTTGGTGGGGTTTTTGATGGTGGGTTTTTGTTGTTTCTTTTTTCTCCCTTGTTTCTGGTTTTGCTTCTTTTTAATGAATGAAAGCTATATTCCTCCTTCTTTAGGTGACAGAGCAGTTTGTTGTAGATAGCAGCAATCTTTCCATAAACAAAGTTAACAATGAATTCATGTAGAGTCCAAGCTGTTTGCTGCTAAATGCAAGTAGATAAGACATTGGTATCTGCTCTCAAGATTTTAGAGGCCATTATTTGAGCTTTCATTGGTCAACACCATCAGCGGGCTCTAAAATACTTCTATCAACTCAGTGTACCAGTCTATTTACTAGGAAGTTTCCAGCCTTTTCTTCTTATATATATATTATTCTATTACATTTTTATTATATACTTGCAAGTGTGAGTAATAATGGGATCCCTCCTTTCATTTCTTTTTCTCTGATGCAATTTACTACTTTTTTTAAACATGAGATGTGATTCTTCTCCTCCTTTGCCATAATTTCTCATTTAAATCTTACATGATTTTTTCAATTAAGGCTTTTCCAAACCTTATACTTTTCAAGCCAAAATTGTGTTGGCATAACAAAGTGATCTCCTGTCAGTGACTTTATCCAGGATACATCTGCTCTCATCATTCCTGGACATGGTGTTAATTAGACTTTTCTGAAGACTATCTTGCAGCAGATGTTTTAGACTTACCCATTACCTTGTATCCAAGAGGTCAGAGACAAACTTTCATAGGAACCAAGTTGTTTCCTGTGTTTTGGAGATGCAATTTGTTGCCATTTTAAGTGTTTTGCTTTTCACAGATCAATGAAACACGGTCCCCAATTTAGTTGTGACATCTAACAATTAATCTCCATCCATTAGTAATATAGTGCAGTGGTATTGTACAGCTTTCAGGGTTTGATGGGAATGATAGAGATTGTCCCCTGTAGCAAATAAACAAACAAAACCCCAAAAAACCCATTTGGGTGGAACAAATGTTGATTAGAGTCAAGAAGTACAGTGGTTAGCACACTGGGGCAGCATTTTCACTAAGTGAGTATGTCAAACTGTTAATATGTTCCCAGGTTTTTATGCACTATTTTGTGCATAAAGTTTATCAGAATTTATCTATGCCAGGGCCCTGCACTGAGGCTGGTGCAATGCCGCCCCTGCTGCTGTTCAGCTCACACACTGGAGATGCCAAACTCGCTCAGTGACCAGAATGTGCAGAGATAAATTGAGGTCTGCTAAACAAAGGAAAAATGACACTGCTGAATTTAAGTAAAGAAACCTAAGTGGGCTGATATTAAATCTTTGTTCCTTCCTGTCATCAGCCCCACATAGCCAGGCATGTTTCCAAGGTTTCCTGGTGGATCTGAGCTTCCCTCAGCACAGCCCTTAGGATGATCCCACGCTGGCCCTGCTTTCCTGCCTTCCATGGGGCTGCATGAGATTCATGGCCTCATTCAGGGTGGGTGGCAGCTCTTGGCTGTCCAGAAAGGGCCATCTGGTATTTGGTGTTTGCAGTGCCTTCATCTTCTCTTTTCTGAGGGAGAAGCTTGAGGAGGGCAGATTTTTAGACTGGACATTAGGAAGAAATTCTCTGTAGTCAGGGTGGTGAGACACTGGAACAAGTTGCTCAGGGAGGTTGCAGATGCTCCCTCTGGAGTTGTTCAATGCCTGGCTGAATGAGGCCTTGAGCAGCCTGGTGTAGTGGAAGGTGTCCTTGCCTGTGGCAGCAGGGTTGGAACCTGGGAAGCCTGGGGTTCAGATGCACAGAGCAAGTGCTTCTTCTATCTGTAATGAGCGTCATGTTTGTGATTTCAGTCAAGCAGGTCTGGGAAGCTCTCTGTAATATTTAAGGCTAATTTTCTATTGAAGAATTAAGGGAGAAATTATTTCTGCATTACCAGTTTGTTCTGGGAAGTACTTTGACTGGTTTATTATTTCTGCCCCACACTCTATTCTTTGTTTCATTGCAGTAGAGAAACCTGGTGGGTAGATGCAGTCATAAAATGCATCTTGTCTGGCAATGCTCCCTCCAGACAGTTGTTCAGCAGAGGACCCTGCTAACTGAAGTGTAAAGGGCATAGAGTATTGGCAGCTAGAGCCCCTGCTTTACTGCTACAGTGAAGATTCATCTGCTGCTTTTTGTGTTTGGTAAAGCAGTACTTGGAAGTGTTGTCACAAATGTATAGGATTAAGGACAGAGGGCAGCCTTCCAGAAGACTGTTGATTTGCATCAGGAAAAATGCTGCAATTTGGTTCTTTAATATGTAAGAATATTGTCTAATATGTAACAATAAAGTTAGTTCACTGTTTTCTGCCTTTCTTTGTAAAGTAGCTGAGACAAAGAAATATCTTCTAGTGTTTTTTTCTGAATGGAGCCTCAAAATCACATGTTTTTGGTGTGATGCTCCTTGTTTAGAAATTGTTTGCTGGAAGAGTGCAGAGAAAGTAAAGAAAAGAAATGGGGATCAGGAGGAAGTGAAAAGCCAGCCATGAACACCATTCTATTTACACGTAACAATGTCACAAAATTGCCAGTCTTAACGTATTGCTGTGGCATTCTGCTACTGTAGACTTTTCTTCTTCTTTTATTTTGTGATAATGAAAATTAAATACTATTTCACCCTGAAAGCTTTACTTCTGCAATGGGATTTCAACCATAGTGCATTTGTCCAGAAACCACCAAACCTTGAGATGAATAAAAGGTTTGACAGCTGTACATTGATAAGCTCTAGTGCCCTCTTTTCCTGCATTCCTACCTGTCTTCTATTATGTGAGCAGAATACACCAGAAGTGTGATTTTTGACATTTATAGTGTGGTCCACCAGAATCACAAATAGTGGATTTCAAGATAAAATACATTATTCAGAGAATCATAAAAAATACCAATTAAAAGCAAAACAAGGCAATAAAAAATCCCTACTGCCAGTAACCATGTAGCTCAAGAAATGGTTTTTCTAATGGCTCACTCTTGGAGGAATGGTGAAATTGAGAAAATACTGTCCTTGCAACAGCCCCTACAGCAGCGAATGCAACTTTAAAGTAGTATAGTGTGCTGTATAATTTATTAGCATACAGGTTGCCTACATACATGTTGAATCTTCAGTGTAACTTAATTATTAGTCTTAAGAAATGTTTGACTTTTTTTTTTTCTTTGTCCTGGCATTTCTTTTGATTTATGAAAAGGCAGGGTTTGAAAGCAGATGTTATTGGTGTCATCTCATACACTGTAAGGTGTACACATATAATGTAATGTTAGATCTGCCAAGTCAAGCAGAAATGATGAAATCACAACAGGAAAACATCTACTTGTGTACATTCATTGTGAAGTAATGACTGTGAAACAAGTACTTCTGAAGCTTCTTAGTGTAAAGCCAGTAGATTTATTTCAGTATCAGTGGCACGTGACTCTTCCAACCACTTCTCTGTTTGCAAGACATGGACTTGCACAAAAGCTCTTTCTTTGACATGGAAAGAAAAAGGTAGGGGCAATCTTTACCTGTAGGACACTACACAATTCCTGCTTGCAAGGAATTCAGTAAAGTCATGTGAGGAGTTGTAAAGTGCTACCTGAGAAAAAGACAAAATCCTCATTTCATTAGTTTTGTAAAGGGTAATTACTTCAGGAATCATCAGTCACTTGCTAATGGAGAAGTAGGAAGGTAGGTAGCTCAGAGCTTCAATTAGTAAAAAAAAGTTCATAACAAAAGTGCAAGTGCTGTACAAAGATGCTATAGAAAATTCACTAAGAGTTGCTGAAGTTCTTTGAATAGTTGTGGCTTGCTGAATTACCATCAGTGGGCTAGTTGAAGGACAGATACAGCTTTGCAACAACTTCTGCACGCTCATAAGATTTGTGTCTAGAAGTTTAGCTTTTGACTTAAGGATTAAGTTCTAGGGAATAGATTTATAAATGCAGCAGTGAATACTAATCACAACCGATCACTTGTACATAGAGATTCTGTTCAGAAGTTTCTCTGATTTCCTGATGCAAAGGGCAATCCTTTTTCCTTTCAAAAGGACGATTATAATGCTATGTAATGCAAATCACAGAACATAGAATTGTCAAGGTTGTAAGAGACCTTTGAGATCATGACATAAAACTGCTTACCTAGGGCTTGCAATCCCATGATTACTGCTAAAATAGTACCCCTAAACCATGTCCCTAAGCACTGCATCCACATGTATTTTAAACATCTCTGGAGATGGCAACTCCACCACCTCTCTGGAAAGCCAGTTCAAAGGTTTACAACCTGTTCTGTTGATGGTCCCTGAATTTTATAACTTCAGTATGTTTATTTCTCACTCCTCACTACTATGGAACTCAATATAAATCTTCTTTAGGATGTTATCTGGCATTATGCTAATGAGAACAGGGGAAGAAAAAGGAGGAATAGTTAATAGAAGCTCTGGATACCCTGTTTACATACAGTAAAGTCTGCATTAGTTCTGTCTGCTGTGTGTGGGTGTTGTCATTGCCATAGACAAAAGTAAATATTTGCTTCCAGAAAGCTCCTGAAAGGCCATGTGCCTTTGTATACCACTGTAGATGGTAAAGTCCTGACTTACCATGCTGCTTTGCCATGGTGATAGTTCTGGGAGAAAATTCTTATCAGAATGGATGTCATCTTTTCTTGTTTGTTTGTTTTGTTTTAGTGGATGAAAGGGAAAAAAAGATTGCCAATTCATACCCATTCTCTAGACTAGTGTACATTTGTAAACACTGAAAACATCCACAAACACCATGATGAAGACACAGTCAGTGAAGAGTTCATTCTGTTTCTGTCTATTCATGTTACACAGCCCCAAAACTGTTATTAGTTTATAGCTGTGCAAGGAATGAGAGATTGGATTTTTGGAAGCGAATTACAGAAGAGAGCCATCATATGTCATGGTAGATCTGTGCTGCAGAATGTCTGGAGATAACATTGCTTTAGTGTAAAGATGAGAACTGGAAGTTAATTACTGTTAAGGGAGAGACTTTGGGGTTGTCAGTATATACCCTTCACTGAACACCAAGCACAGATGCTTTATGTATTTATTTTAAAAGAAAAAATAAATTAAAAATAAATCACTTGGTACCTCAGAATAATAAAATTCAAGGTGTCTGTCATTCATAAATCTCTTAGAGTCATCTCTTACCTATGAGAAGATGTAGGTGCACTTTGGGGTTTCCTAAATGCAATATTGTGCATGTAAAGTACAGATATTTCCTGGAAAGTTATCTGGTTTTGTGCAAGGTTAAAAATTACTTGGAGCTCCTCACAGAAGGATAGTGAAAGCCACAGAGGGAACACTGTGGTGGTGATACAACTGGAAGCTTCTGCTTCATAGATTGCCCAGTCCCTGGGGTAAAATGAAGCCCTGGACAGCATGATAAGGTTTCTTAATGTGATTCAGAATAAGCAATTTTCACATTGTTTGCTTTTTTGTTGTGGTAATGAAATCATGATTCAGCCCTGTAATGGGGGCATCGCTTGAATTACACCGGAATTGTTAACTTAGAAACAGGTTGTTAGTAAAGTAAAATTATTGTGTGCTAATGATGTTCCTCTTGTGTTAATAATGATTTCAGTATTAGCAACCAGTGAACCAATCAATCGGTGTTACGGTAATGTTATTTATGCACTAGAACATGTCTGGTATATTGGAAAATTTCTGAGAGTAGGGGCACTGATGACTGAAGAATAGACAGAAGACTGGAATGAAGAAGAAACAAAACAAAGAAGGTAAATCCATGCCTTGAGAATAGCGCAAGTTTACTTGTAGGAAGTGTAAAAGATAAAGCCCTGCAATCTCAGAAAGAAATGCTGGCTTTTGTGAGAGTCAGAGTAAGAACATGAAAAATTCAAGCCTTAAGAATCATATCTGAGTGGTCTGTGGAAGAAATGCCTGCTCAGTTATTGTACAGCTCTGTTTTTTGTGACCATTTTCTGAAATGTGCTTTGGGTTGGTTGGTTGGGGTTTTTTTGGTGGTGTGGTGTTTTTTTTTTTTTTGTTGGTTGGTTTTGTTTTGCTCTTTGGAGAGAATGCTAAGCATGACATACCAGAAGTAGATTTTACAGAGAAACTCCTTTTGGAGCATATAACACTAATCTTTGGGAGAGTAAGTTGGCTTTTATGAGTTTTCTGTAGCTAAATGGGGAATTTTGTAAACCCAGATCCACTAGTCCCATATACCACAGAAACTCAGCATTGTACTCACTGAAGCTCTCATGGGCTTCCTCAGTAAGCATCAGCTATTCATGCTTTCTGACAGTCTTAGTGGTTGACATTTCAAATGGGCAAAATGTCACTAAACCCCATGGAAATGAACCTCAGTCATAGAGTAGTGGTCGCTCAGGTTTTAAGGACTATAGGAAAACGTTTGCTAGGTTGTGCTCTTCTGTCCTATCCTTACACTCTCTCAAAGTCATGCTTGGATCCTGCCAGTGGTGCGGGAGGTTGCACATGCTGCCTCTTTCATGTAGAAAATGTATTCAGAGGAATGCCTGCTTTGGAAATGACATACATGTGGAGATCATGAGCTAAAAAATTCCTTTTTTTTCCTTAAGTAGTGAACATAGCTCCTTAGACATATGGAAGTTACTTCATAGCTGTAGGCTAGATACGTGCTAGAGCTCACTATGAGATTTTCTGTTGTGTGCTGTGTGAGATCCTGTAGAACTTCACACAGCTGCGTTTTTGAGCCATGTAATGTTTTTTTATGTGTGTTCTCTAGAAAAGCATGAAGCCTTTATAAAGCCCATAATTTCTAGAGGAGATGGGTTCTAAGGAAATGCTTTGTTGTTCACAGGAATTTCTTTCAGGGGAACAATAACTCTAGGTATTTAATTAATAACATAAATATTGGGAAACATCAGGCTGCAACAAGGAGAGAAACTGAGTAGTGTCCTTGCAGAGTAGAACTGGGGAACAAAGTGCACGCAGAAGTGGGAAAGCTTTGGTTTGGCTTGATTCAAGCATGTGGCTGCTTTACAGCTCAGAGTTATCACAGGAGCTCACGTTGACCTATATATTGAAAATGCTTATCTTTTAAACTGATGATTACATGTTAAATTAATGTTTTTAAGGGATTAAATCAATTATTTATGACACAGCATCAGACAGATTGGTTAATGCATTTACCTTCTCTTCATTGCAACTCATTTATACAGATCACATTGCTTTGGTGATTTAAAAAAAAAGATATCTGATGGACTACTTGCAACAGAAGTTTAATATTAATTTCCAAGTATAAACTTATTTTTGGCTTTTAAGCTGGATCTTGTTCACATCTTTTAATATATCTCCTGTATTGCAGCTGTAGTGATAATTTCTTTATAAGGAAAAAACACAGATGAATTCTTGCCTAAAATATCTGTCCTGAA
This sequence comes from Dryobates pubescens, assembly GCF_014839835.1. Lineage (NCBI taxonomy): Eukaryota > Metazoa > Chordata > Aves > Piciformes > Picidae > Dryobates > Dryobates pubescens. Next base: position 8,806,404 of record NC_071627.1, read on the forward strand.
CACTAGAACTTCAACATCCATCGAAAATAAGATGTTTTTGTCGTATCTCCTCATATTATCCTTATGGGGTTTGTTTTGTTGATTGCTTTTTGCTTTCTGAACCTTGGTCTGTGTTGCAGCTTTGAGATCTTCTTAGGGTGCATGTGCTCCTTGGGCTAGGAAATTTCAGAGTTTAGTCTCTTCTTAAAAATGATCTTTCAATTTCATCACACCGTTCAAATGTGCAATGTAGTCAAGTTGTTGAGTGGGTTTTTTGGGGGGGTTTTGCTTGTTTGTAGTGCTGCATTTTTTTGCTCTTCACTCGAGTAAAAACATGATCCTGTGAAGTCTTTTGTCTGTCTGAATGAGTAGCCTGACTATGGACAATTGAGAATTCCCTGATTGCAAGCATCACTGAAAATCACATTGCTAAAGAAAAGAGGACTTGAGGATTTGGGGGCTTCATGATGCTAGCATTCTGAACTGGCATATAAATGGGCTGGTTCTAAGCCTGACTTTGCTTAGTATGATGAACTCCAGGGAGTTCTCCAAGATAGACTGAGAAGACAGCAACAAGAAGTGTGTGTGTGGTGTGTTTGGGTTTTTTTTGTATGTATTTTTCATTGTAATATGGGTAGAAGCCTAGTAGAAGATGATCCCTCTAACAGAATTCTGTTATTGAAAGGTTAACTGGGATTTCTGTCTCAGTTTCCTTTAGCATTCAACAAGAATTAGGTACTTAATTATTTCAGGCAGTCTAAAAATCTCAGTGTCAGAGCATTCAGAGACTTCCCTAGGTATAGGTGTATATTTCATCAATGTCTTTAACATGTGATGCTGGGGGGGGTGGGGGCTAGTAAATAGAAATTAATGTGTTTTATGCTGTGTGCATCTTTAGGTGTTGCAAATAATTTCGTGGAAGCTTGGCAGCGAGTGTGACTTTTATGTACTCTGCACTGTTGTTTTTAAGATCATAGGCAATAATTTTTTTTTTCTAGTGTTACTAAGAAATCTCAGAAGTTAATTACTTGAGATAGTTGGATTATTTTTGCTTATCTTTATTCAGCTAGGATTACATACAATTTGAATGTAGCACTGTGGTATGAGTCCACTTAAGATATCGTCAATTGTTTAAGTCTATCAACAGCTATTTTATTATGGGAACGATGGAGACAGAAGGCTTGTGTTCTCTGATGAATGTAGATTAGAAAGAGGTCACCCTGACATACATAATTAGTTTTAGAATTTTGAATTAATAGGTAGTGTGCCCCTAAGGCATCCATACATTCAGGCTGAGGCTGCAGGATGTCTGGTCCAGCTCCTGCCTGCTTCTGTCAGCAATGACATGGCTTAGTGCACTGCTTGTATTACGGCATAAGATATTACAGCAGGGCTAAATTACTGCAAAAACAAAATTTGCATAGTATTTTGGTCATACTCCATACTTTGGAAACATTTGCACTGTTAAATTATCATGCAGATTTCTAGTAGAAGGCTGTCTCAACCTGGTATGTCTTCAGGTGCTTTATAAGGGATAAGCAGATGCTTAAACATGTTTCTGCAAACAGTTCATTGGGCAGATCTAGAGGTGTATGAAATTGCTGGTCGGTGTCATTATATGAACACTACTAACTTAAAATTACTAAACTGAAGGTGAACTAAAAGGCATTTACCTGCTGAGACCTGAGCCTAAGCGTAGAATCCAGTCTTCTACCCCAAACTGGACCAAACCAAAGATGAGACTTACAAGGAATTTGACTGGTAATGCCATCTGTCAATTGATCAAATTTCTGGGTTCTCTTTGTCACTGGCAAGAGGTCATTACAGTTCCATGCAAACTTTTCCTTTCTGGTCTCTAGTCCTCATCACAATAGCCGAGTTGAACTTTTTGAGATACGTTGAGTTTGTTTAATCTGAGTTGAGTAATTTGAGGTCTATGTGCCAAGATATAAAAAAATCTGAGTAGCATGTGTGACAGACCCCTTTCTTTAAAAGTCTACTTGGAAATCTTTCTGCTTACTGGCAGTGGTATTATACAGGGCTCCCACAGGGAAATACTCTCCATCCTTAGTTCTGTGGGTGAACATGAGGACCACAAAAGAGGATGGGCAAACAGGGACAAATATATAGTTATTCTTCATACTGTGAAACAGGACATACCAGAAGCACCTGGCATGCATTCCTATAAAAATGACTGGGACTGCAGAAACATCTATTTTAGTTCTAGTTTGTGTGGTTTGAAAAAGCTATGTAACAGCAGAACTCTGAATATGGTAATATGACCTCAAAAAAGTCTTCCTGTAACTTTCTTCTGAAGAGTGTTGTTGAAGAGTTCTGTAACCTGCTCTAGAAACACCACTTCCTCCACTCCTCCCATTTCTCCCTTCTCCTAGAGACAATCAAGACACTTCTTCTAATCATGGATAGAATATGAAAATACAAAATTGATTTCAGTTTCACAAATTCAAACTGCCTTTATTTTATTTTTTTTTTAGTTAGAACCTAGTCTTTTTTAAAATTTTCTTTCTTTTCTCTATGAAATCACAAGTTTGCTTCTGGTTTTCTTCTGTCCTTACTTTACTCAGATAAAGTCTTTTCAGCTCCCCTAAGTTTTTTCCAAGTTTCTCTCTCTGCCCCTGAGAGTAGCACATCTTACGTTGTTAACATTTCATGTAATGCATCAAGAGTCAGAGAAAAACAGCATGGGAGAAGCAAGCAGTACAAAGTTAGAACCTAGCAAATTTACAAGGATAAATAATATCCATTTCCAAACATTACCCTTCTGCTTGTCAAAGTCTTAGAATTCTCAGCTCCACATGAAATATACATTTATTAAAAAAAAAAGAAAAAAGTCTGACACAGGAAAATTCAGAAAATGATAAAAAAACCCCTGAAATGCCTTGTTAATACATCAATGATGTTATAATAATAGGGGGAAAGGCCACGCTTTTAAACATCACTGCTGTAGGTATGTATTTTTAATTTCAGTCACAATTTCCTGCTGTTCTGAACATGCCATGTAATCTGCAGGGATCTGGGGAATTAATTAGGTACATTTCATATCTCCTCTAACTAATCCTCTCCGTTCTCTTAGTTTAGGGAGCTGAACACACCGACGACTGATAAGCCACAAGGGCCTTATTTACTTTACAGAAGGTTCTGCAAATCCCAGTGAGATGTTGGCCTGTGCTTAAATTTTCTCCACTTAGTCCTTGGGATAGTGGCATTTGAATGTGACCCTTGAAATCAAAAGTATTACTGCACTTGGGAAAAGCAAATGAGAATAGATTAATAAGAAGAACAGCCATAGCAGTTTAACAATAAACCTTTTCTACAGCCAAGTATTTTCTGCTTAAAGTGCCTCAGAGGAGGGATACAAAACATCATTTAAGATAAGCAGGACTCACTCTGCCCATTTCAATGCAAAAAAATAATAATTACAGGGAAATATCCTCACGTTTTCTGAATGTGCTTACAGCTGATTAAATTGTTTTCAGTCTGGTTTTAAACTACCTTTTAGTATCAGATTATCTTTTATCAGAGAATTGAAAAAAAGCATCTATACTGTGCTATTGATAGAGTTCAGCCCATGCCTGGATGTGAGCTCTGTTGCAGCAGCCCTTTCATTTGAGCATACTAAAAAGGTTAGCAGCAGGCTCTCATTTGGTTCTGCTTGGTGATCTCATGAGACCAGGGAAGGAGTAGTGAGATTTTTGAAGGGATTCTAAGGGGATACTCATTCTGTCAGATTCACCTAGCTTCATGGTTGTAAACTGAAACTTTTTGACATAAGTGAGGGCTAGCTAGCTGAATCATCCCATAGTTTTGTTGAGTGTTGTTTTGCTGTGTATGTATTTTAACTATTTCAGGAATTAGGGAGGAACTCTATGTTCTCAGATTTTTTGTTGTTGTTTAATGTTTTGTGGTTTTTAAAGGATAGAAAAGAAAATAGGCAGAATATTTTCAATTTTTTTGACCATCACTGATCAGGACAAGCACAGAATGCAGCCCAGCTTTTCTTAGTTGTCCAACAGCTGTAGGGCGACCATGGAGAATTACTGAGACCAATATCCTTTGCCAGTATAGTTACTCATCTCTTACAGTGATTGGTTCTGTGTTCATTTCAGGTAAAAACAGTGGCATCTTGTTTGTTTGTTTGTTTTCTTCTTACATCTATTGTGTCATTTGTTAGTGTGGGATCTCAGCTTTCTTCACTAGTGGAAGTATTGACTTTAAAATACACATCTGATTGAATGTGGAGTCTGAATAAAATCCCATGAAGAACTTTCTTGGAAGAGTCCTAGTGATAAGATGATCTACGTTCCCAGTAATTCCTTTGAGCTATATCTTCCAAGGACTTTACTACTATAACTGTGAAATGCTGTGAGATTTACCATCTCTGAAGCATCTTTAATGTATCCACTTTCATCACTACAGAGAAGCATGACAATTTTTTAAAAGTGAAATCTTAACATTAGGTTGTTACAGGAGACTGCTTAAAAAGAAAGATTTGTAAGCAGTTGCCTCTTTTCATAATTTCTGACATTACATATCCAGAATAGTTTGCAGCTAAATCTATAATACCAATATTGTACTTGCAGTGTTTGTGATGGCTCTGAAGCTCGTATGAAACCTTTTTCCTAAAATGTGACTCTTGTTCTTCTGAAATCAATTGACTGGCTCTCTAGAAATGAAACAGAGCTTGGATAACATCTCTTCTTTGCATTGATCTTTCCAGAGAGCCTAGAGAAGCATTCTTATCTTGTGGCTCATTAATGTGGCAAACACTTAAACATTTATCTGGAGAGAATAATGATGTCATCTGATGTGCTATAAAATCACCTGTTCGATTTTTCCACATTTGAAATAACAGCTTTTCATTGTCTTTTCTTACCTCCAGTAAGGCTGGAGCTAATTATGCCTTGCTAATTTCCTTTGTTTAATTAGCTAAACAGAATACTTGCAGTGCCCAATCTTCTTTGTTAATGCCATGCCTAGATACTAGGCAACTTTAAAAGTGCTGAGATGTGTAAGAGAAATCAGCTGGCATTCCCTAGACTAAGAACCAAGTAATTCTGCTTGTTGTTGGTAATAGTCTCAGCAATATTCTGCAAGGTTTCTTGCTAATTCAAGTGTGCAGTGAGATATTTTTGAAGAAGTCTGTTACTGTGTTTGAAACACTGGTTTGTTTCCAGATTTGCAGTAAACTACAAAACACATACTAGCTGGGATCCTTCTGAGCCTCCTAGAGCAGTGCTTGTTCTGTAATCCAGGATTGGCAGCTACATTTGAAGGTCTCTACACAACACTCCAGTTTAAGTGCTATAGTTAAAAAGGAGTGCACACTTTATGCAATCTGGCAAATGTGTAAGACATCAGTGGGAGGCAGTGCTGGTGGCATGATGACAGATGTGCGAAGGAATAACCACCTTAATGGAATTTTGTCATGAAGCTACATAAATCTTCAGTGAAAATTCCATCTTTAATTTCTACCTTGAGATTATGTTACACAGTAATATATGCAGCTCTGAATAGCGTGTTTGGGGTTTTTTTCCATGTTGTAGCCAAGATTATTGTTAGCATGTCAGAAAGTGTCTGACATGAGAACAACAGAAAGAAAAGAAACTGTCAGCAGTGTTGTGACCATATTGATTACATGGAGATTATCTTCCCTTTTGTGTTCTCTCTTGTCTAAAATAATGCTATTCTTCTTCCTGTTTGGGCAAGAGGGTGTTTAGCAGTTATACAGTGGAAGCTAGATACTCCTTTTAACTGTAGTAATTTAATACTCTAAGGAATAAACACACATTTTTCTGATTGTTGTTCTCATTCAATGCCCTTTTTTTTTTTTTTTTTTTTTTAAGCATTTCCTTTTGGATTAGAATTAGAATTAACCAGGTTGGAAAAGACCTTTGAGATCATCAAGTCCAACCTATCACTCAACGCCATCTAATCAACTAAACCATGGCACCAAATGCCTCATCCAGGCTCTTCCTAAACAACTCCAGTGATGGTGACTCCTCCACCACCCTGGGCAGCTCATTCCAATAGCCAATCTCTCTTTCTGGGAAGAACTTCTTCCTAGTAGAATAGAAGAGAGTGAGCATTCTGAAGTCTGGATTTGACAACTTGAAAGAACACCTTATTTTCCAAGCAGGGGGTCTCGAACTACCCATTTTTTCACTACTTCACCTCTGCAAAGAGGTTCTACAAATTAAAACTTTCAAATCAGACATAAACTTAAAGTATAAATAATTTATTTTGGTGTACAAGGTGGCACTCACAGTATTGTTAGACACAATAAATTGTTTTTTTAGGCTTTTTTAAAGTGAGGGTTGTGAGAAGACTCCTTGAAGTCTTTCTCCTGGTTTGTACTCTTTGGTACTGGGAGCAGGTTGTATTTCTGTTGTTGGTAACCCTTTTTACCCAAATAGGCATCTGTATGTACTCCTGTGGTTCTTGAGCATGCCACCACCACAACATCTTTATGAAGATTTTTGATTATTTTCTCATCTTGACATTTTAATAATGCAAGTTTGGGGATTCAACCCCCCCACCCCCAAATTACAACAACAACAACATTGCCATGAAACACCATTTCAGAAGTTGTATGGATCATTAAATTCTCTAGGAATATCTGATACACAGTCTCAGGCTGCGCCAGGGGAGGTTCAGGTTGGATGTTAGGAAAAAATTCTATACAGAGAGAGTGATTGCCCATTGGAATGGGCTGCCTGGGGAGGTGGTGGAGTCACCATCATTGGAGGTTTTCAGGAGAAGACTTGATGGGGTGCTTGGTGCCATGGGTTAGTTGTTTAGGTGGTGTTGGATTGGTTGATGGGTTGGACACGATGATCTTGAAGGTCTCTTCCAACCTGGTTTATTCTATGTATTCTATGATACTTGCAAACAAAAGTACAGTGGGCTTAAAATATCTATGCTTTTTTTTTTTTTTCAGCCTTGTAATAGAGGTAGTAACCTCATACTGGAGTATTTCCTAAGGATTGATAAACAAGTGAAGTTAATGGCCCTCGGCTATATTTTGGCATGTCAGCTTTTCCCACTTGGTCAATAATTCCCAGGAAGCCTCCTGAGCTGTCATTGCTTAATTAGACCTTTAGGATATTGCACGTTGATCACAGAATTACAAAAGAGAGAAGATGATCAAATAACTACAAAGATCTGCAATTTAAGAGTAAAATCATTCCAATATGTGTAATTTCTGCATCATAAGCCTGAATTAAAAATGTCCCATTACAGTGTGCATTTGATTCCAGATGTAAAACAGGTCCTGTAATGAGTTTTGGAGATTGTATGACAATTCCATCTAGTGGTATTTTCTTCAGATTTATGTCCTGCATAATCAGGAATGATTGCAGAAGATTTATCTTTAAAAATCAAGCTTCCTAGGTGAGGCTATAAAATTTCTTTCAAGGAAGTGTCACCAGCGTCAAATAACAGGTAAAAAATTAAACCCTGAACTTTCTTTTTAACCCATATATAAACAAGCAAGTGCTTCCTTTTCACTGATGCAGAAATCTTTTGGGAAGCATCGTATAGATTTTACCGCCTCTAATTTTCATAGTTGCATACAATAAGCAGGAGTTCAGTGTTTCATTTTGTTGCAACCTGCCTAGACATGTTTTCCATCCCTAAGTGTGTTGTATTTATAGAGTGTCTAGTGTAAGTAGAGGTCATTAAACAACTGACAGACAATAGCAGGCTCTTGGTTAGTTCAGGGCTGAGGTGTCTCTCTACCCAGCTTGTGCATAATGTAAATGAAGGTTGAAAGGTGGCTGATGTAGAAGCTTGTATGTTAATCAAGGTGCTGTTTTAAGTGAATAAATCTTCAACTCAGTTTCAAGTAAGGAGAAATCCTAAGCAGTTGGGTAAGGGCAGGTGCTGTCAAAAGAAAAACGAATCTACATATAAACCATTAATCAAATTGCATGAACCTGGGGTGTTTGTAAATGAAAAAGCTTGAAAGGGATGCAGGGAAGACTATGATCACATCTTGCTTCAAAAGGCAAGGAACATTCTGGCTGCATCTTATAGGGTTTTATATGTAAAATATTTATGGCCTTTATCCTCTAAAATCTCTCTCTGGATCAAAAGAAAAGTTTGTCCTTTTTTTGTGTGTGTGTGGGATATGCATGTGTGGTGGCACTGTTTTCTTTGTTTTGATTGCTTGCAAACAAAACAGCAACACAAAAATAGCACAACCAACCAAAAACCCAAACAGAAAACTTCATAGCTTATTTTGTCCTCACTGTAATTTTTCAGGTCTGTGAAACTTTTGATTAAGTAGGTCACAACGTTTTAAATTTGATGTTAACATATCAAGAGATGATGCTCGCTATCGTGATACTTTGGGATATGGTTTAATGGCCATGGTGGTGTCAGATTGCTGGTTGGACTTGATGATCCTTAGAGGTCTTTTCCAACTGAAGCAATTTTATGGTCTTCATAGCAGAATTTTGTACAAAGTCAAACTGTTTGGTTGAACCTAATATGCTGCCAAAGGAAGCCTAGACATCCTCTTGCTAAAGCTTAGTTCCATAAAGATTTCTCTGCTTTCCCGCCAAGAAAGTTATTTTGTTTTCCTTAACTCTGGAACAAACAAACCTCCTATTAAGAAGACACCATGTCAGAAAGAACAATTAATCAGATGGTTTGGTTTTAGTGTTTGGGTTTTTTTTACCTTAAAAGATATTTTTTTTTTTTTTTTTTTGTTCTTTGAAAGGTTGAGTTCTGCTAACTAATTTGATGTGTTCAAACAGAATTTTCTTTTGTAAAAAAATTATCAGGGTTTACATCTCTTCTGGTAAAAATATCTTACCCAGCTGTACTTTATATTATGATCAGCTTAACAGAATTTAATCTCTATTCTCCAGTTTAACCATCTGTTAATTTTGGACGGTATTTCATATGTATCTCACACAGGTATTGTGAAGTCTGTTTCATCCAGATTTTACAGCTGGTCTTTGGGGCCAAGTAACCAGAATCAACCAAGAGCATGGAACACCTATTAGAAATGTTATTCCTCTTCAATGTTAATATGTGGCTCAATGTACTATAGGATCAGAGTGGTCTATTCTGCGTATCAGGGGTGAAAACAGGGTTACTCACACAATTCCGTAGTGGCTTTTTGTGACCATATGTATACATTCTGGCAGTGGACACTGGACAAAGCAGAGTCAGCTTCCGAGTCAACACAGCCTTTTCTAGTTGAGTTTTGAGATAGTTCAAAGTTGGAGATCCTGGACAATCTGTACAAGTAACCATCCTTATTATGCTTTTGTTTTTCCTAATATCCAGTTGAATTTTTCCTTCCTTGATGAAGCTTGACACTTGCCCTTTGTCTTCTTGCTGTGCACCTGCAGGATCTCTTCTGTTGATTTAAATGAACCTGCATCCCTCATGTAAGCAGCTTATTTGGACCTCAATTTCTCTATGTCACTCTTGTACTGGGAGACCCAAAATGGGGCACAGTACTCCAGATGCGGTCTTCTGAGTGCTCAGAGGAGGGGAAGAGTCACTTCCTTCAAGCCTTTAAAGCACATTATAGAGAATAATGTGTATGTTTGTTTTGTTTTTTAATGTTTCTGGACCTGATGTATAAACAAGCATCCAGAGGCAAGCAATTAAATCTGAGTAATATGCTGACATTCTGGGTAGAAAGATGATGTTATTACACAAATACTTTGAAAGATAAGATGATTTTTTTTTTTTTCCCCCTTATAAATGCAGACATTCATTACTTGTCAACTAGAATTTGGCTTCCCTAAACTGAAGGGGGAAAAAAACCAACAAAGAACAACAACAAAAAAACCCAACAAAAAAGCAGAATGAAGAACAATGAAAGAAATAAGAAACTTCTTAAATTTATTTCAAATAATTTTTTCATTTTGATGGAAAACATTCTTCTCAAACTAATGACTTATCATTGATTTCCCTGTAAACACAGTACTTGAATTACATTTTCTGCAATAACATATTGGAAAAATCTTGCAATTTATTCAATATCTCAGTAGATCTGCAAACTGTGTTCTGCTTAGTATAACAGTCAAGTCTAGCCCATTCACACTGTATTTCAATCATTGATTGTTTCTTTGAAACTAAAACAATATTCTGAATTTTATTTGCCTTTAGAAAGCAGCTCACATCTCCACAGCAATTCTTGGCAATTGCTGTACTTAGATTAATTTTGACTTTACTGTATGCTTTTTTGGTGACAAGATGATTACCAAATTGTAGCATTTTAAATTAGATGATGAAATTCTTTGACACAATCTATCATGAAGTGTAAAGTATGGAGGATTTGTGAAAGGGTGTACTATTCTAGTTATATTTAGCTAACCAGCTCCTGACAGCAACACTTAAATTGAAATTCTGTGTTGTTAGATTTTCCTGTAATTGTGATGTAGGTGGTGTCTTATCTCTTCACCGTAAACATCATATCTGTAGACAAAAATCTAAGGCTAGATGGATTGTTGTTTGGATTCTACCCAGCAAGCATTTCAATATTCCAGTGGTTACTTAAGTACAGTGTTTTTTTCTTAGATTGGCTAGTGCAGTAATTTTTAAATTAGGCTCTGCATCTTTGTTTACCTTTTAGAGTTTGTGTTTTTGTGTTGTTGCTTGGTTGGTTGTGGTGGTGGGTTTTTTCTGTGATTTTTCACGTTTTCAGTACTGATAGACTGCATTATGTTAAAAATCGAGACACTTCAAATGATGTCTACTAGATGGTATAGTACTTTGTAGCATGACAGAAATTTCATTTACATATCTTGCACAATTATTCAGCAGACAATAAGGTTAAATTGTTAATTTAGAGAAGGCAGCATCTCAGCTGGGGCTAGATTTCCTTAGAGCTATGCTTACATATGCCAGCTGGAAAACTGAATCTGCAAATGTGGCCTGGTGGTTTGTTGTTTTTTTTTCTCAGATTTCCTAATGACTTGTTTTATATGACCTTTATCAGGGCACTTCTGTCTAATTTCTCTGTTAGTTATTTCCAGTATGTTACTTTCCCAATGTGTTTATATGTATAAAGAATAGAATTGTTCCAGTGTTTCAGTAAAATTTGGAGGAAGGTAAGAAATAAGAAATAGTTATTAGTAGTGCTGTGATCTGCAGCATACACTAACTGTAAGACTGCATATACAAAAGTCTGTACATGGATTAGAAATATGCCTCTTGATTATGTTATGTTCATTGCTTGCCCTAACAGGATTAAATCTCTTGAAGTTAAATTCAGTGATGGCATTAGGAGCAAGATTATGTCTGAAGCAATTTAGTAAAGTGAAGGTGAGGACTTCTTGCAAATGAGGATCAAGTAGGGGGTTGGACTAAATGACCTCTACAGGTAGCTTCCAGCCTAGTGCATTCTATGATTCCATAAGAGGACAGAGCTTTGCTTAAATGGTGTTCCCACTGATTTAAATAGATCCCTGAGGAAACAAGCTGTTGTTGAAAATAAAGTCAAGTTGGTGGTATGGAAGCCCTAGGTCCCAGGCACCACTTGAATCATGAGTATTAATTTCTGTAGTACACATCTACAACTGCCTACTAGCGAGTTTCACTCAATCCAGAGTTAAATGTCTGGCTAGGAAGCTTTGGTTTTCCCTTTTCAGTGCGCTTGATGAAGTTGGATGACTACTTCTCATCAAGATAATGAGAGATCTCCAGACTGTTAGAATAGCCTTCAATACACTTGAGATAGCTGAATGAACAATACAGAGTAATTAATTTTTAAATTGCTTAGTCACCTGGCAAAGAAGCATGAAGAAGTGTTGCCATTAGTTTCTCAACCAAGTTAAAGGGTTGATGATTGTTCTGACCATATTCAAATGGAACAAGTGAAAAAGACCAGCTACTTTAGAACATTTAGAAAGGATGTTGACTTGCTGTTGACTTGTTGTTGAGTCCAGAGAAGGGCAACGAAGTTCGTGAGGAGTTTGGAACACAAGCCCTATGAGGAGAGACTGAGGGAGCTGGGGTTGCTTAGCCTGGAGAGGAGGAGACTCAGGGGTGACCTTATTGCTCTCTACAACTACCTTATGGGACGTTGTAGACAGGCAGATGTTGGTCTCTTCTCCCAGGCAGCCAGCACCAGAACAAGAGGACACAGTCTCAGGCTGCGCCAGGGGACGTTTAGGTTGGATGTTAGGAAGAAGTTCTATACAGAGAGAGTGATTGCCCATTGGAATGGGCTGCCCGGGGAGGTGGTGCAGTCACCATCATTGGGGGTGTTCAGGAGACTTGATAGGGTGGGTTGGATTGGTTGAGGGGTTGGATGCCAGGTCCAACCTGGTTTATTGTTATTATTATTATTGCATTCAGAATTTACACTCATAATGGCGGTGGGAAAAAGTGGAAAATAAGCATGATGTCATAATTTGGTTCATCCATTTTAAGCTACAAGCTCCCTGTAAACAGCCTACCGGAGCATGCATGTTATCTCAAATGATATGTTAAAACTGGCATAATGGGAAAAAAAAATGAAGTCATGGATAGTGAATGAATGCTTGGGATCATAACTGAGCCTTTGTTTCTGATTTCCTTTTATAGTTATTGTTACTGCATAAATCTTGTTCTGTTTCTTTTTATTAGTGTAATGCTTTCCACATTTCCATTTCCATTAAAGCCACATTCAGAGTTATTAGTGGATTGGTATTATCCAGTACTGTATCAATTAATGGAGCTGGCATGCAAAGGAATCAATCTGTCACGTGATTCAGTGGTCTTGTAGACTGATGTTGTTATTCCCTAAAGCCATCACAGAGAAGTGATTTCTGATTGAGGTGAAGGGTTGAGAAAGTAAATACATATTTAGCAGAATCCTTCAGCTTCAGCAAAGACCCAATCTACATGTCCTTTATCTTCATGGAAATTGAATCAGACTTGTTTGATGCATTGTAGTTCTTTTTTTTGGGCATGTAAGAAATAGCAATCGAGTTGCTTTTCTGAAGTATAGCGAAAAATAGCAACAGTCAGACTGTCTAAATCTGATAAATTGCTGACCATTCACAATTTTTTATTTCCTACATCCCTGAACTGATTCAGCTGCCAACCAAAGACTGAAGATTTCTAGAGACCAGTTTGAATTCAATTTAGTATTTTGGAATAGTGAATATGATAGCTTAAAAGGATTAGGTGCAATGATTATGGATCATGATTATTCAGTAAGTGGTGCTGGTCATATTATTTAGAAGAACATGTACAGTGCATTTCAGCGAGTTCCAATCCAAGTAAACATACTTGGAAAGATGGAAAAATCAAGGAGGAAAAAGCAATTTGCTCAAGAAATACAAATGATGTCCAGTGGATCTGCCCTTCTGACAGCAGATGCTACCCTTTTGACTGATGCTTGTGGATCTTTCCATCTCTTCAGTATTAAACTTCTAAGCTCTCTCCACTCTTTGGAGAGAGTGGTGTAGTGAAGATTGCCTCTCCTGAGAAGTTATTTTCCAACTCTTTATGACTACCTAGTACACAATACAACAACTGGTGAGACTCAGAAGCTTTCAGGAATTCAGTGCTAGTAAAGTTGACAGGAAGTTCAGGGGTTTGTTTCACAGAGTTGTCATAAAAATCACATTAGTAATTCTTGCAATCAGTAGATGGACCATGTTGAATCTATTCCTGAGGACAAAAAGCAAACACGAAGCTGTTCATGTGCTATGAGGGGAGTCTCCACTTGGGAAGCATGTTCATGTTGTGCACATTCTGTCATGCTGGCTGATGTTTTGGTGTATGATAGAGCAAGGTGTGGGGAGTGGGGGCAGCTCCCACTTGTGTGTACAAGCATACATATACTGACAGGCTTCCTGCATGTATTAGAATAGAATAAGCCAGGTTGGAAGAGACCTTCAGGATCATCGAGTCCAACCCATCATCCAACACCACCTAATCAACTAAACCATACAACCAAGAACCCTATCAAGTCTCCTCCTAAACACCTCCAATGGTGGTGACTCCACCACCTCCCCAGGCAGCACATTCCAAAGGGCAATCACTCTCTCTGTGAAGAATTTCTTCCTAACATCCAGTCTGAACCTCCCCGGGCTCAGCTTCAGACTGTGTCCTGTTGTTCTGGTGCGTTGCCGTGCTGTGCTGTTCTGTTCTGTTCTATTCTGTTCTACTCTATCCATCTGTCGAAGTTGACAACAATGTAGGAACACATAATTGCTGCATTCCAGGCTTCCTTGATTTTTTTTTTTTCATTTTATCTTTATCAGTTTCTGAATTCTAGGTGTAGTACATTTATCACATGCATGTGTGGACACACTGGCTTTTCTGTATGTCACTTAGGGAGGCATTGGATGTGGCACTTGGTGCCATGGTCTAGTCCTGAGGTCTGTGGTGACAGGTTGGACTCAATGATCTTTGCGGTCTCTTCCAACCTTGGTGATACTGTGATACCTCACTTCAAAGAATTCATGAGCTGCTTTGCAAGTAATAAAGAAATAGGACTGGGAATAGAACATTGATCTGGTATTGAAAGGATGTTGCAGCGCAGAGCAGCCTAGATCTCTGCCTGCCTCATCCCATAGTGAGCTCCTAACAACAAAACAAAAAACCCCAACCAACAAACAGATTGGTTCTGTAAACTACAAGCCTTGCAGGGAGATGGGAAACAAACTGCGCTATAAAGAAGATTAAAGATTTTCACTAGAAGGTTGGTGTCTACAAGCCAGGTCTGAACCTATTGAGTCACTCCATTTAAGCCACTGAACTGTGGTAATTAGACTTACAGGGAAAGAGCATTCATATTTTAAAAGATTAAATCGCTGACTCTTCTTTGCCTTCTGCAGTATGCACTACTGAGTTCCTTCCCTGGTTCAGCAATGTGCCCGATCTCCTTCAGTGATAATCTGCTTGGTAACTTCAAGGCAAATAGCAATGAAGCAGGTGATAAGTGGTGATCCTCCATTTTGCACACTCTTTCATGAAGAGAGTTTATAAAACATGATGCTACATCAGCTCCCTCTGTATGAAATACCAGTGTGTAGGAAATTCCATAGCTGCTGCCAGTGAGTGGGGTATTGTGTAACAGGTGAGGGCACGAGGTACAGTGAAAGGTGAGCTTTTCTTGCACCTTTTTTCTTTAACAGTCATTTTCATCTGGACCTGGAACTAGTTTATGATAGTACTTCTCTTAGTCCACAGAAAAACTGCATAGCTTGTCCCTGGGGTTTTCTTTGAACTGTCTCTTCCTGAGAATTAGCCTTTTGGGGCTGACAGCTGCTTTGCCAGGTCATAATTACTGCATGGCATGTAAAGATTTCTGAGCAATGCCAGCTCTGGATAGGCTTCCCAGGCAAGTCCACATTATTTACTGCTCCCCTTACTGCCTCATAGGTATGAGCAGCATTCTAGAGCTGACACATTTTTTCAGAAAAGGAGCAGGCTTCCTCTTTCTGTTTCTAAAAACAACAGTTAGCACACATCAACCTGCAATGTCAGAGAGAGAAAATATCTTCCCCAAACATAATGTTCCTCACGTACCTTATTTGGAGGTACAAAATATTTGCTGAATCACAGCCCACAGAGTTATCTCCAGCGGTGATCAGTCTGGGCTTTGGAAGCATTCAATTTTAATCTTCCTCACTGGTCAGGAATCACAGTGATAAATGTAATTTATGATGCTGTGAACAAAGTCCCCTGTAGGTGGAACTTTAGACTGCAGAAAGGAATATTATTCTGTCTGCTAGATTTCAAAGGGTAGAGGGGAGTGAGTATCTTTGATTGTCTGACATTTGACTAGTGTGGGGAATTTTCTTCTCCATACTTTTGAAAGTATGGAAAAACTATTTCTATTTGTTCTTCCTGAAAGAAATCCTGCACTTGACAAGTTCTGTTAGACTAATTACAGCAGGTAATGCAGGGCTGGTGTGTTACATGCGGCCAACTGCAGTGACTTGCTCAGTGCTGGATCTGAATTTAGGGAAGAACTCCATACATGTGTGTTTGGGATCTTGAAATTACTTGCCTCTTTGCAGATTGCCTCCCTCCCACCCCCCCAAATTCCTGAGCTTTGAAACAAAGAGAGTTGATGTCAAGCCTGGATTAGGTAGAGTGAAGGGCTGGTGAATAAATATTGTGGCAAATACGAGTATTTAATAGAGAGGCTACTTGCTTTTCAACACTTCAGTGTTTAAATAGCACTCAGAACACTCTAGTTCTAAAACTGGGTGCTATAATATAAGGAAGGGAGCATAAGAAGAGAAGGAAGTGAGGATATATTAATGATTTCATGTGAATAAGCAAAAGTTTGCTGCACAAACTTTCTTGCTCCCCCTGACTGTCCAGCTGTTGGAGCCTGGTAGTAGTGGGGGTATTTTGCTGCTCTCTTGTGCTTTTCTTCCACATACAGGAAGCCCTCATAGAATATATCTCTGTGATGATCCATGTGATCAGGCTGTACCTGCAGAGGAAACAGCTCAGTCTGTAGCATCAGATTTCATTTGTACTGATATTGTTAGACTTAAGTTTCTACACAGGCATGAGCAGCATAGCATGAAGCAGTTATAAAATGTGTGCCCTGCTCTTTGGTATGAGGAGATACTTTACAGGAGAAATTCACAATCTTAATGTGTATATTTCAGTATGGAAAAAAAATCTTTAAGTCCTTCTTGAGAAAAGGTGAAGAGATCATTTAAATAATACATTAAATTACAGCAATTTAAACCCCTCATTGAATAAATATCTCTGAAAAACTGCAAGATAGATACTGCTAATGAACAACTGTGGATAAGCAGGATTTCAGAACTTCATACGGAGCTCAGAATTTGATCCTCTGACTCCAGTATCTTAAATGTACAAACTTTTTTTTTTTGGCAGGGGCTTTTTGCAAACTAGATGAGAGAGCCAGCACTCTTATTTCAGCCTTTCTGATCCTTGCAAAACTATGCTATGTTTTGTTGTATCATTTTGCCTCTTGACTCAACATAGATTTCTGTGTTCCACTTGAACATGAAATCTCATCAGACATACAATGTCTTCAGAGAACGATGGCTGTGCCAGAAACCTTGTCCAGTTAAGTGAAAGTGCTTTCAGACAAGATAGTCAAGTGCAGAAAGCATGCCTTTCTTGCTGTACAGATTTTGTAGGGGTTATTTTAACAGATTTCTATGTGTAGTTCTTACTGTGTGGAATTTTTTGAGACAATTTTTCTTTCTAAATGTGATTATACAAACCATGGAAATGCCATTGCGAATGCTTCTGAGATATACAAAGGTATCTGAGCTTTCCCTTGGTAAGGCATTTAATGAGAAAAAGTACCTGTTTTACCTGAATTGCTGAGTGTTGATTGTGTTACCAGCCACATAGCTGAAGTGCTGTAATACTGCTTCAATGACAAGGAGCTTGGTCCAACTTCAGACAAGATGACAATCAGATTGTGTGCGAGGAGGTTTAACTGGCCTCTTCTATACCATGTGTTCAGACTTCTACAAACTTGGCAGTGCTGGGAAAGAGAGTAATGTCTGTCCTCTTAGGAAACGGACACCACTGGAATCTGAATATTCAAAGTAGCATAGACAAAAAAAAAGTACACTTTCTCACTCCAGTTCTTGTATAATATTTATTATCTTCATTTCTTAATGTCTTTTAACTGTTGCTTAGTTTGAGAAGGTGATGCTGGTGCCTCTTTTTCTTCTCTTATGTTGGCATTTGAAGGCAGTGTACGCTTGCTGCTGGATTGTGATCGGGAGAATAGGTCAAGGATTTACATTTAGATTGTGACTCTCCGCATCTTCAGTCTTATCTTTTAGAAACAAACTATCCATACATTTTTTTTATTGTGGCAAATAACACCAACCTTATTTGTGTGACAGACACTCTCCTGATGAAAATAAAATAGTCTCCTGACTGGAAAGACAATTTGGTGGCTATTCCATAGGTGTGTTCTCTGTGTAAAGGGCATGGAAAGGGCATAAAAGATTCAGTGGAATTTGGCAGCCTCACTTGGGTTGACCCATAAGGAGATTTACCACTTCATGATGTTTCTCTTCTTACATTTCACAGCATTTTCAAATCCATGTGCCTCATAATCAGTCAAATAAAATGTATTCAAAATTTCTGTAAAACTTTGACAGCACCTGCAGAGGTTTTAATGAATATGTATTTAATGGGAGCAAAACTGAATCAATAATTTTGAAAATTCCTGGCTTTGTGCACATCTGTTCATTACTTTTCTGTTTCATCTTCTCACAAAGGCAGTTTCTTGGTAGATGTTCAAACAGAAATATGCTCATCAGAAATATAATGCTCCACCGCACACTTTTCTAATTGAAACAATCACTGAAACGGGCACAAAAAACTAATGCTAAGCTTATACCATATGGTGCAATAAAAGGCAGATAGTACCATTGACTTCAGTCTCCACTTAGGGTACTTTTTGTCTGGAGGAACAAATGTTTATGTTCAGTCTCTTGGCCAAGCTAACTGGATACTGGGGGGGACAGGCCTAAAACTATATAATGCACCTCCATCCTGCAAGCCTCAGAGGACCAAGGCCAGATGAAAGACATGAAATATGGAGCTGTGTTGTTTGAACAGAAATGTCCTGTTAACAGGAGTGTCTAGAATGCACATTTTTCTCTTTTGACAGATTTGAGAACTTTTCTTTTGAGAGAAATCTTGTGTACCCTGGGACACTCAGTAGAAGCTAGATATTTTTTGTAGAAAGCAATACAGTTCCATGGTAAGAGAGCATTCACATGAGCTCCACAGCTGCAGCTGTGCCCAGCTCTTAAAAGAGGACTGAGTAAGTCAGAGCTCTTATTGCATCCAGTCAGTTTATCCACTTTTCAGCAAATCAGCTAATGACTGCAGTATTGGGACCATGGGAAAAATTCTATTAGTTTGAACTAAGGGATGAAAGAGAAGATGCCATAAGAAATGCACAGCCAATTCTGACGATCAGCATTGATAAGAGAAGCTGACACTTAAGATAACAAATAGTAAACTTAAAAATGTGGGTGTAAAATGTGTGGCATGAAAGACATGTTATTTTAGGAGGATGGCTGAAGTTGTTTTCTGAGTTTTAGCGCTTATGGCTTTATATGTAACACATTTTTGTGTAAAATAAATATCTTATTTGTTCTCTATTGGCTACATTTATTTGGTTAAACTTGGAAGAACTGTTCTGTCACTTCCCTGGACATTCACAACCTTAATGACTGAGAAGATCAATGAAGCCTATGGAGGAAAGACAGTCCCCAATGCATCATCTTTTGTCAGAAAAGAAACACTTATTTCAGAAAATGAAAAACTATATATTCAAGGTTAGGTTTGACAGGGCTCTGAGCAACCTGATCTAGTTGAGGATGCCCCTGATTACTGCAGTGGAGGTTGGACCTTTGGAGGTCCCTTCCAACCCAGACCATTCTATGCATCTATGATTCTATTTTTGTTTGTTATTTAAAACCCTTCATTTTCAAGCTCAAGCAAGGCAACATTATTCATTGGTACAACTGAAGAGGAATATGGACATTGACATAGTCTGGGTTCTGTCTGTTAAGTGCTCAGCAGACAGCAAAACTAGTCAGGTACAAAAAGAAGTATGTGAAGCATCTTCTGAGACACAGGAGCAGAGGTATAGTGTATGTTCATATGAGTGCAATGCTTCCTGTCCTCTTTGAAAAGCTTCCTAAAAAGCACAAATGAGCCCTAGTCTTAGCACAGTAGGCAAAAATCAGGTGGGCATTCTGTTCTGCCTCATCTGTTATGTAGCAGTTACACCAAAGGTGGATGTGTCCAGCTGTAAAAGAGTTGCAAATATAATGATGAAAAGTTGAATAATAATTAGGAAGCAGAGAAAGGAATTATGTGTTCATAATGCTTGAATTGATAAATATTATGTCAAATTCTCTACCGCATAAACTGTTCCTCTATGTCCTTGGGAAATCTGAGGCAAAAGTGCCAACTTAAATCCAGTGAAACTTTCATCTGATTGATGAATCAGACTCTAGTATTTGTTCTGCAGTAATTAGCATGAGATTACATTCATCTATCTGCACTTGTAAACTGAAAATTGCAATTAGGAAGGGTGTGCACTTTGTGCATTATGTTTATGCAAAATTATTTTCTGGGTACATTACTGCTGCCTTTTAGTCAACCCCTCAAAAATTCCTAAGTGTCTGCACTAGTGCTGTGCATATTTTTCTTTTTCCTGAACTTTCAAATCCTGTAGTAATGTGTTGCTGCTTTTACATATGTGTTTCATTTAGTGAGCACAACAGAAGATGAAATTTTTGCTGTGTATTTTTTCCTCCATGTGCCTCATGTCATATTTATTGCTTGCTGTTCAAACCCAGCTCCTAAGTCAGAGTTACTAATTTTCTCATGGGCTTTTAAATGGTGTTTATCCTCTTTACCACCAACATATCTGAGTGCTTCAGAAACATTAGCGAACTTAGATTCATGAAACAGCTTTGAAATGAATGGTATTATTATTATCTGTCTTTTCAGCTGGGAATAGAAATACAGAGTGATCAGGGCCAGATCTGACTACAAGTGGCCTACTTTATCACCTTTCTTCTCTCTGCCCAGAAAATTTACGTTACATATCAATTTGTGCATTTAGAATTCAGCTCTGACAAAATTTTGGTGTACCTGTGAGTACAAGATGATGTGCACAAAACTGAAGTATTGAACAATTTCCCTGGAGGCCAGGAAATCTTCATGTCAGTCGTGCAGTTTCTGAATTGTTTGAACAAATCATTTGTTGCATACAAACTGTCAAAAATGGTAAAGGATCTCAGTTCCTCAAGGTAATGCCCACGGTTTTTGAGTGTGAGACCACCCTCTTTTGCCTGCAGACTTATTTATGCACCTACTCCAGCTTTTGCAAAACAAAAATGTAACACGTATAACAACTATATGTAATCATGAAATGTATCTTCTGTACTTAAAACCCACTGCAATAAGGGACAGCGTTATACGTAATGAAAAGGGGTTCCAATGGACTCATGGAAGGAAATAGTTCCTTCTGAAGGCATTAGTTATTTTCAAGAAGATATGTGGGTAGGAAGGACTGCAGGTGTACCATATGCAGATTTCTCCTAAGCTTGTGGTAAGATCTCTTCCTACATGCTTTAAAATCAAGCTATAATGTTGAAAGAGACATTGCTGTCTCTGAGTAATGTCTCATTAAAAACAGAAAAGAAAGGTTAGGGAGATGTAGTTTCAGATGGAGTTTCACAGAAAACCTTTAAAGGCATTTCTGTTCTACATATTCAGGGAACAAGTATTGCAAGGTGATAAAATTAAAAAATTATAAATCTAATACTCAGTAACAGCAGAACTAGAGCTTACTGGCATGAGTCACTGTGCAAAATGCTCAACATTATTTGGAGAGATGCTGGCTGATGGCAGATTTTTCTGAAGAAGTGCCCACCTCATTGCAACAATGACTGAAAAATCCAGGCACATTTTTAGAAGGTGGTGTCCCTCTCCAATTTGGCAATGATATTTCAGACTTGGAAAATAGATGGAGAAGAAAAATGAAATGACAAGAAGGTTGGGATGAATTCCCTGTGTGGAAAAGTTAAATGGACTAGAACTCGGAAAAGAACTGACTGAAGCAAGCACACAATAAAGGTCTCTAAATGAATGCAAATAAGGGTGATTATTCATCACCTCATAACATAAAAGCCAATGGGCAACCACTGAAACTATCATAAGACAAATTTAAACCCAAATGCTCTATTTTACATGCCATGCATAATTCACTTACGTAACTTGGGATTTTTAGGATATTTAAATTATGAAAATAGTGATAAGCAATTAGAAAAAACCATGGCCCCATCAAAGGCTATTAAATGCAATGATGCAGATGTAAATTCTAGCTCAGGAAGTTGGGGCATCATACTGGTAGAAATATCATCTGTATTTTTTCTGTACTTTTCTTATGCTTACAGACTGTTCTCTATGATGAGATAGGACACAAGAGTGCGCTTTTTAGTCTGGCCTATTAAATCTTTTCTTATTTTGCAACAACCTTCCTGCCTGAACTGTGATGCAGGTTTGTCCTGTGCATTCAATAAGGCAAGCAAACTTTGAAGACTGCAACGTGCAGTTATGCATTTACACAACAAGCCAATTTTGTCATCTTTTCAAGAAACTACTCATAAATTACAGTGGTGGTTTTCACAGGTAGTTTTTAAGAGGGAGTGGAATATCTTTTACCAGAGCTATTGCTTTCAACTCCAGTCCTCAAAGTCTGTAGGATTTCCTTCTTCTATCTTCTTTTGCCAACGTTGATTTCATCCATCAGTTTCTGTGCCCTCAAATTTGTTGCCTTGCACATTTTTTTCTTTAAATCCTTAGACACTTAGCTCAAACTCTCCAGATTCTGCTCTGCATCTCATCTTCTTTAAAAGCTCTGCATCCTTTTTCTTTCCACTTTGCAAACCCTATCATTAGGGGTCCCCATCTGATTGATTTCCTGCAATCCTTGATTTTTGCAAATTCCAGTGTCATTGTCTGAACACTCTATTACAGATCTATTTTTTTTCTGATAAATTCTCTGAGGAGCAGCTTCTGTAAATGTTATTCCAAACAGGTAAAATTAGGTAATATTATGAACAACTGAAAACAAAGCAATTAAAAGTTTGTCAGTTCTTACTGTTATGATTAGGATTGTAGGTACTGTTGTGTGTATGACAAGATGTTGTGGCCGGAATGCAACTTATATATAGCTGTTGCCTTTCTTATGGAGCATGCAAAAGACTGGAGTTATTTCTGATGTATTTGTTGCATCTGAGTAGGGGCTTGAGTCAACCTTACCTTATGACACTTTCTCATGTCTGATGGGGAAGTGTTCATAAGAGTCAGCTAGAATAAAGGCTAGAGCTACATTTTTTTTTGAGAGAGTGGCTCAAAGAAGTCTAAAGAACTAAAAGAAGAGAGAGACAATAGACTTGCATCTTATTCCCTGCATCATGTCACCTCTGCCATTCAGAGATAAAACCAGAGAGGATGGTAAGAACTGCTCTCTGATGCCATCAGACCATCTTAAATCAAAGGAAAGCAAGATTAAACACCAGCCATAAAGATGCCATGCTGCCCATGCTGTGCTGGCTAAGCTTTTCATTTCAATCCATATAAGTGTTTTTCAAAACCATCTGTACAAGGGAAGTGTTGTCAGGTTTTTTTCCCCACCCACACCATTCTTTATGCACCTCAGGCCTGTGCAGTTATTGGCAGTGTAACACACCAGGTTCTTAGAGGGCTTCCTCTTCAGTCATCCAATATGGTAATGGTTTTTGCTGTATAGTGCATGTCATGAAAGCTGACGAAAGTGAAGGGATTTTGCTCTTCTGCTGCTATGTTCTATTACACCCACCATAATCTGGTCCAAAATATTTCATTTGCCATAAAAGAAAACAAAAACAAAAACAACCAAACAAAAAAACCCCACACCAACATTTTCATACTGTTATTGCTGTCTGGAGCCAAGTTGTTTGCAGCCTTAGACTGAGCATGCTTCAGATACTGCTGTAGGTCCCCTGTTCAGAATGAGAAAGAAGCAGAAGCCTGCTGTAAGGGTAGGCTTCTTTTAATTGTGCTCCCTGGATTCTAGAGGATTCTACATAGGGAACTGGGGTGTGTGCAGGGTGAGTAAAGAATATTCCTCCTTTTTTTCATATTAACTTTTAGGGCATGTTCAAATCGTTGTGTGAAGTCAGTGAATCTTACTGAATAAACAACTCAATGGACAGTGCAGTGTCAGGACCAACCCACAGTCTGCCCATCCATATACCATACTGCTGATCCTCATCAGCAGGAGGTTAAATTGAGATGTCATATGATTGAGAATTACAGGGGATGAAAAATAAAATTACTTGGATTATGCTTGTTGCTTTCTAAAAGTTAACAGTTTGAAACTGAACAGTCAAAGGCTCAAAATGCTGGAAGCTCATAGTTTCCAGGAAGAAAATTCCTGACTGGATACCCCACATCAATAATGTCTTAAGCAAAGATTGGCAAAGTCATCAAGTACTGCAATTCAGATGTTTCTGAATGGGTAGAAGGTCAGAAACTGGTGTTTGGAAAAATCAATTTTCTCATCATGCTTGGTAGTTCAAGATCAAAATTCAGCACAAAGGTGTCAGGCAATAGTGTCTACTGGAGAAGAGAAAAAGATGGTGAGAAGGGTAAGGACACGATTCTGAGGAACAACCTAAGAAAAGAAACAGCTCAACTTACTTGAGTTAATCATAGAGATGGAATGAAATGCAAACATGTTCTTCAGACTTCATCCTGTCTTCTTTCTGCTAGGGGGACAACTATGGGGTAGCTCTGTTTCTTCAATATGTTAGGTTTTTACTGAAAGCAGAAGCTGTCTGAAGCTGTGTATGGTTACAGATAGCATTTTGATGTGGGGCTGTGAGCTCCCTCCCAGGTCCCATGGAGCAGTGAGACCATTGCTGAGTGCAGGAAGGTCGTGATAATATAGCCTGGCATTCTTGGTATTGAACTGTGAGACCAAATCTGAATTCTTCAAATACCAGTCAAAACCAGTTTCCCAGAAGTCTGAAGTCCATCAGCCTGGTTTTTTTACATAGAGAAAATTGTTATTTTAGTTTCTGAATTTTTGACCCTGGGCACCAGTGAAACATCCACCCAGTGTCACACTCGCTGAACTTTCTGTTCAGCACTTTTCTGGCAAAGTTCTTGCTAGGAAAATAAAACACTGAAAGAGTTAGGGAATCAAGCATGCTAAACAATCCCTCCACTGTCCACTAATCTCTGCATAGAAACAGCTGATTGTTTCTGTTTGAAAAGCTCAAATATAGCCTAAGACAGTGGAATAATTTTGAGAAATTGTTTGCCAGCTAGCCTGAGCATGACAAATTGTTTGCTAGAGACCTAAGATTAGTTGCTTTGAAACCACCCTTTGCTAAATTGAGGGATGGATTTCAGTATATTCTACTGATGATAAAACTGGGAAACTGTATTGAAGGTACTAAAAACTAATCAAAGGCTGAGACCAGGGATGGACTGTCCAAATGGCTGGATTCATCTCCTGGATAATGGCTAGAGCTGACAGACTGATAGGACACAAGTAGCAGTGAAATCTAGATGGAAAAACTAGGTTAACCTGCTATCATTAGCTTTCCATTAATGTGGCATGCTTTGATTTATTACATCACCTAAAGAGCAGAGCTATTCAGAAGAGGATAACTCCGAAGTTTAATGGCCAGATTAACTAATGCAGATGCACAAAGGTTTAAATTAAACCTCTCTAAGCCATCTTGGGCCACTGCAGGACACCAAGGGAAGGATGCTTTTCAGACCCATTGTCTGCTTAGATTATGTCCAGCCACCTTTGAATTTCACTTTCTAAATGATGTAAAGGAAGTGTGCTAAATTGCATCAGACAAGGTCACACCTCATTCTTTTAAAGTGTTTACTTTTCTTTTGAACTATACAACCATCCAAGGCAGGTTATCTAGTTCTGTGAAGACAGTGAATATTTTCCCTTTGTTACTTGTTGCCACAGGATTTCACACACGCTTCCAGTAAATGGGATTTATGGCTGATTTTCTCCGTCTTTCCATGTACAGACTTCCGATTCCAAGCTATCCTTAATTTTAGATGTACAAAGTCACTTGAAGTCTGGAGCTTGCAATTAATCTTTATGTGTTTCTTTCCTAACATGGGAAAATATTTTATTTGTGTTTTCAGACTAAAGGAAATGCTTTTGCACATTTTCTTGTTGTTTCTGTATATATTTGAGAACAAATCTCTTGCTTTTCTTCACTTACTCATTTCCAGTATGAAATGAAGAAGTCCCCAGAAGCTACAGCACTCCCCTGGGTGCACAGTTATCTGAGCTAATACACAGATGATTTAGATAGTAATTAAATAATTATGTATAATGAGCGCATTTAGCACTTCATGCATGTGAAGGATGCAGTAGCTTAGAGGCAGAATTGATCTTGATTTTCTACCTTTTACGGTCTAGGAATAACGAAGCTATTGCAAAGTTATCTGTCGACCTATGTAATTGTAAAAATTTGTTTGCATAGTGTTCCTCCCCAGACACATTTTCTTTTTTTCTATCAAATGCATTGTTCCTTTATTAAAAGGAACCATCATCTTAAAAAAATATCCAAAAAAAGGCAGATTCCTGTCATCTTTTTGTTTTATTAAGAAGTTTGGGTTTTTTGTGTGTGCTTAATGTATTTACTTTTGTGCTAAAAACCCCTGGTATTCTCTATGGGGTGTATTGCTGTCAACTTTCTCTAGACTAAACTTCAGAATTTCTATCCCTAGTGATTTTCAGGCTATCATTCAAATTGGATAGTATAATATTTGAAGTATACTGAGTGTAATTTAGACAGTTGTTATGCTTTTGACTATTGAAGTACATGGAGTTGGTAGCTTAATATCCCTTGCTATATGAAAATTCTGTGCTATAAAGTGACAAATATTGAGTTGTGGAGCAGCATTTGAAAGGCCAGCTACAACTGGTTGTATGGATCAGTAAATGTACAAAAGAGAGGACTTTGTTCATCATCCATCCAAATACCTTTTTAAGTCACAGAGTATTGTAAGCTTTTCTTGCACCCTTTCTTTTATTTTCCTCTAACAGTCATTTTCACCTGGAGTATTGTGGGTAGAAGTAGTGTGCAGGATTTGACCAGAACTCTGTAGTCCTTTTTTTTTTTTTTTTAATGTGTAGGGAAGCAATCATTTCTAAACTAACCATTTAAGAGTCTGCTATTCAACTGTGTCTTGTATGTGCCTTTCACAAACATAAAATCTGACAAAAGTTAATGCCCTGCTTCTGTTTTCTATTATGTTGAAGAATGGCCTTTATGCTCATGACAACAACTGAAAGACCTATGAATGAATAGATTTAAAAAGGATTGTGGAAAATAGGAAATTAAAACTGCTTCTGAATGTCGTTAGATTCAGCCCAGACACTTAGAATACTTTATACCAGTCATAGCTATTGCTACATTTAGTCAAAGTCCTTAGCGAGAGCATCTCCAGCAGCTGAGGTGTTTAAAATCTATAATACTTGGCAGATTCTGCCTCTTGAATGCATACTTCTGAATTTTATTTTTTTAATAATCTTTGGGAAAGAATGGATATGGTCCTTGGAACTGCAGGCATTTCTGGATAACTGGTTTGGTTATTCAGGAAGCCTGAGTCTTAAGTAATATTTGTAGTTCTGGAGCTGGGGTCCAGAGCTGCTGGCTTGTATTGGATATCCCAGAGACATTGTCTGTGGCGATACTTTCAGTAAATAAGCTGAAAAGACTTTAAAAGGGAGCCTCTTATCCTCCTGCCCCAAGTTAGACTTCATTTTTAGTAACTTCAGCTCTGAATTTTTAGAGTTCTGACAAGCCTTTTTTGCATCAAGACATGAATCAGTAAACTACTTCCTACTTGTCTGAAATCGCATAGAGTCAGTTAATTAGCTTCTGGATTGACATGGAGGCAGTACAGATCAGAGTCTAGCAAAACAGCTGGGGGTATCTTAACTAGCAGTAAATAGGAGTCTGCTCCTTACCTTGTTCTCTACTCTTAGTCACTCACACTCCCTCTTGATGTTTCTTCTGTGTGATGGTTCTGTACAAATCAAAAAATAAGTGTAAAGAAAGATAGTCTACATTTATAAATGCAGGAATACTAACGAAATGGTAGGGGCCACAGTGCTGCAGTAGATGAAGGTGAAGATCTAATGGAATATGCAATTAATATATGCAGCATCGTTCTTTCATGTGAGAACATTTGATTAGAAAGAAATTACATATCCAGCATGGGAGTTAGGAAGCAGTTCTGTTTATTGTGATACTGCCTGCCAGTCATGGGCAGACTTCAAAAGGTAAAAGGTATGATTTTGTTTGTTCTGGGAAAAAATAGGTCAGTGACAGAGGTATATTTTAGCACCTTCTGTCCATTGAGGTTACCATATGTGCCAGTTTAAGATACCTTGTCTCAGTTACTTTTGACATTATCATTAGCCATCTACAATGGCAATTTCTTCTCACCATTAGCTGAAAGGCAGTTGGAATTCTGAGGCGAGATGGCCCATTCTGTTAGAACTTATGCTCCAACAACAAAACCCAGCAAAGCTCCTCTTCATCTTTGCATTTAAAATACTTTTTAAACAGTTAACTACTAACATTTAATTTATGTAGTTCTTTTGGTATGCTAATCTCCCATAGGTACTAACTTCAGTGTTACTGTTGCAAAACGTAGGTCAACAAGAAATATCTTGAGGCATTTTTTCCCTTGTGCTAAAGTGACTTAATAGTGATTTTGATCCCACTGAAATATTTCAAATTGAAACAGTGCCTTACGAGTGGAAGAATCTGTATCTTGTGGGCCTTGGGTAAAAGCTAGAGCTATAAAATTCTCAAGTGTAACTAATTCTCATTGTGATATTATGCAGGTAGTCACTGTTCAATGTGTTAAAAAAGATAGATTTGTATTAGGAGTTGTGGTGGGTTATGCCCATCCTGAGAGCAGGGGCGGAGGGCTTGTGAGAGCCTTGCTCTTCCCTGGATGGGGTTTTCCCCCTGGGAAACTGAGTTAGTCTGTTCCACTCCCCCTCCCTGTCCAGCAAGCCTATAAAAAGGAAGACACTGCAGCCATTTGCTCTCTTTTACTTCTGCCTCATGGGGACTAAGAGAGTTGCTGTTGGCTTCTTGGTTCCACATGGTTAGGCCCGGTCCTCCTCTTCCCTGCTACATCCATGCCTCTTCAAAGGACTGGTTTTGTATACATATTTTCCCCATCTATCCGTGAACCCTTCCTGTTATTGTTTTATATATATTGTTTGAAGAAAATTTTTACCTCTCTACTTCCAAACGGACTTCAAATTATTTCTCAGTAGATTTACTCCTTCCCTTTTTTTCTCTATCAGGAAAGAGGAGGGGGGAGTGGGGGAGGGAATCTTGGCCTTGTCCCTCATCTGAGCTCTTAAATCCCAGTTAAGGCTCACACCACCACAGGAGTTTAGCTGAATTGGTTGCATAAGCTGTACATAATTTTTTTCAGATACAACTATCCCTCTTGCTTATGATTAGCAATGAAGAATTTAGTCAGACTTCACAGTCGTGACAGTTTGGGTTCCAGTCATAGTAAGGAGTTGGGCAGGTCTCATAAAAGGAATCTTATTTTTGATTAATAATTGTTCATGAATTATTACACAATGAATTATTAGAAGACCTTCTTCCAGGGACAGGTGAAAATATTTCCACTGTGAATTGCTTCTGATATTGATGATGGATTTTTGAGCACAGGGCTGGACACTTTACTTTTTAATTCCTATTACCATGCTATACAGAAATTCTAGAAGGAGTGTGATTTATTTATTTATTTTTAACACTGATACTAATACAAACACAAAAAGCTAGAACATTTATATAATGTTACAAAGGGACCAACTAAATTCTAGAGTGGTGGTTATGTTTTAATAATCTGTTGTTTGTTCTTCCAGACAGCTTTATCTGTAAACCTGGGGGTACAGACTAGGTGAATAAGGGATTAATGGTGTTTTATGACAGGTCATGTTTCTACACTGGATATGATTCTGCAGTTACTTATCAAGGCTCTAAGGTGCAGAGTACTCCATGAACTACCTAAGTTCTTAAACATAAACCTGAGTGCCAAGTGCTTAATACTTCCATTAGGAATAGGCATTTCCTCATAAAATCAAGTTTCCCATTGTCAGAACCAAATTTGGGAGCAGCATCCTTGAGAAAATGAGTACATCACTGTTGTGAGAAGTTCCTTGTCCCTGTTGTAAAACTGGCACAGGCTGCCAAGTGTTATTTTTCTTTGTTTCCTTGTTACTTGGGTTCACTAAAACAACATCAATGTGATTGACAGCTGGATCAGCTTCGGTGTAAATATCAGCCTAGGACAAATTACATTTTTCAATGTTTAGTGCTTGCTATCATGTTTGTTCTTGTTATCTTTTCAAACCATATGAAATTGGACAAGAGTGTTCAAATCTCACAATAATTTCTCTCTTAGTCAGACCTAGACCTCAAAGTGACCAGGCTTGGATGCAATGGGAAATTGAATTGCTTTCATTGGCAATGAAAAATGCACAGGCAGTATTTAGTGAAGAGCTGCTTATTATTTGGGCATAAAGGGGAGGGAAGGTTCTTTCCCATAGTTCAGACCATATTAAGGGGAAAAAAAATATTTTGTGGGGTTTTTCCATTTTTCTGCTGTCTGATATCAGGAGGCTGATAGTCTCATATTAGTCACTAAGGCATAGGTTTGCACATAACCATGGATATGTGTGTGTGTATATATATATGCATAACAAAACAAATACAGTATTGCAAATTGTTCTTCTTTTGATTAACTTTACTTGATGCCTTTGCCACCTACTACTAAGTATTCACAGACAAAAGCATGGAATGAATATTGCCTTCTTCCAATTGCTTCAAGTCCACTGTGTGTGAACTTGGAGGAGTGTGCTGTGTTCAGTAGCACTTTGGAAATTGGTCATTTCAGATGCTGTTTGCTGATTTGATAGTTTTACTTTCTGTTTGCAGCCAGCTTCATTCTGTTCCAGTGGTATTACTGTCAGTTTCCACTGGTTAATAATTGTACCTAGGAATTTTTTTACTTAAAGTGAAAATAAGGGGAGAGGGTGGGGGTAGAGTTGGAGAGGAAAGCTTTGTTATTCATGTACAGAACTCTTTAGCAAGTATCCTTTAGGCCTAACTTCAGTCTAAAACCTATCACTGAAGCATTGGTAAGGATTTTACAGGAGTTACTGAACTGTATGGAAAATTGACACTCTTTTCAGTTAGTTAACCATCAGTCAGAAGGAGAAACTAGAACTAAATTGCCCTTTATGGTGTAGAAAAAACCAAACCCTATAGACAGCCATTTCCAGAAGGCAAAACAGAGCTCTTGCCAGATGCAGAGATGGGGTGCCCTTTGCAGAGGACATGCGATCCCCAACACAAGTTACTGGTGCAGGTCTTCAGTAAGGAAAGCATGCTAAGGCTGGCTGGCTGCATTTAAGCTTGTCTGCATGCTGAAGAACAGCACAGCACAGCACATCCTTGCAGCTCTTATCTACAGAGTGATGTGGTGCACTGGTAGAGGGCTTTGTCTTTATTCACAACACATTCAGTGTGGCTCGGCAGGGGAGGAAACAACACTTTTGCCTGTCAGCCTGTCCTCTGCCACCATCTGCAGAATAAACTGAACTCTAACTCACCATTTAAGAGAAAGAGGGAAAGGTAAAGAAAGAGAGAGAAAGGGATTTGCTCTCTGGCTTATTCATACATTAGCTCTCTGTAAAGGCAGAAAGCAGAAGGAGCAGCATCAGCAACCTTGCAAGCAGTGACTCTGTTTCCAATTAATGTGGTCTGAGCTACTTTGGGAAGCAAATTTATAACTTACACCTATAACACTTCAGCTTTTCTGAAAACTGGATGTGCCAAGTGCACCTTTTCGTGTGATTTTTACTTGCATCTTTCACAGAACAAACCTTATCAGGAGTGATTCAACCAAGGCAGGTAAGAGATTTCTGCAGAAGCGTCACCTTCTATATGGTTAACATATGTTAACAAATATTACTTGTGACTACAATGCCTGGCTGTTGTTGAGCACTTAGAAGTACTGCATTTGTCCTTATGCTGTGATATCTCTGAGCAAGTTTAATCCCTGGAGCATCTGCAATATACTTTAAAGATGCATTTTAAATTTTTCTTAAACATGAAATGTTGTAGTGAATTGTACACCTTGGCAGTGAAGTTTTGAGTAAAGTACTATGTTAATGGAATGTGGTTTGGGATTCACTTTGCTCTTTCTATATGATGCTTAATAATTAATTGTAAAATTTTAATTTCTTTGCTGTTATGTTCTGATGCACAGGCTTAATGCATGAGTTTAACTTTTGTAACACACATTCCCAGGGGGCCCTAGATGATCTCACAGAATAGTTTTAAGAGTGTAGTCATTCCAAGCCCATTTGCAGAAATACAGTGATGAGATTTTGCACGTGGTGTAAGTGTGGGGGTTTGAGTTTCGTTGTTTTCCTTGTGGGTTGTTTGTTTTGTTTGTTTGGGTTGGGGTTTTTTGTTTGGGTTTTTGTGTTTGGGTGTGTGTTTGGGTTTTTTTGTGGTCAAGTGGGTTGTTTCAGTGACATGCAATTCAGTCAAAGGAAAGTAATATGATGATAACATTACGAATTTAGTCATAGTAGTATCATAGTATCAGTCAGGTCCCTGCTCAACTATGTGAAACGAAACGTGGCTTGGTTTTAATTCAGTATTGTGTAAATAGCACACTTCTGGTAGTTAGCAGATTACACACTAATAGAGCACTGTTTTGGGCAGAGAGTTAGAACCAGTCTTTTGCACTGTCTAATAGTTGGAGACAGAGAGTAACTGAGAAAATATATTGGCAGAGGTTTCATCTTTATGAAGTTCATAAGATGATCATGTTTAGTCACTGACTGGGTCTAATCTTGTGTATGGTTTCTGAATTCCATGCTTAACAAAAATAGAGTCGAAATTCATCACTGTTACAGGATGAGGAGAAAACTAAGAAAACCAGAAGAGGATGGATAATACAAACTGCTCTAGTGACACAGAACATTAAACCTACTTTAATAAGTACATAAACAATCTTTTTCTTAAATGCTTGATACTGACCTGTAAGCCTTTTGTTTTCCATTTTGCCTCTTAGCAGTCCTTTACTATAGAGCTGTTCCTAACTTCTTATTTCATATACACATGATTTTCAGTGCTGACAGGACTGATAGAACTTTTGATGATGTTTTCTTTAGTTTGTAATGTACTTTTGTCAGGTTACTGATAATCAAAGTGGAATGTGGACTGGCTCTCACAGTGCACGTGGTCTGAGGTTTTATCCAGTGGTGATTTACTGAAAGACTGAGGACAAATCTCATTGCTGGTCAGAACTTTTGTAACACTTTTTCATTTGGATTATTTTAGTTCTGAGAAGATGTAGATTCTCTGTGTAGAAAATTAATCTTTGTATGAAATAGTGCAAGTGTACGAAGCCAAAAACTTTTGCTACAACTTTTCCACATGACTTTTAAAATCTGATGGTCTGCAGAGAGAAAGCAGCAACTCTGCTTTTCTGGGAGAAATGTTAAATCAGAGTAACTCAAATAAAAGATCTGCTACACAAAATCTTGAAGTAGATCCCTTACATGAAACAATTCAGTGTAGCTCCAGAAACACTTGTTGAAAATCTGGCTTTTGGAGAGCAAATATACATACATGCTGGGATGCTAGTGCTGTCTGCATGGTGTCTGTAGGTATGCTAGTGCTCTCTGAATTCCTCTGCAGATAGGACTAAGTGAGCTTGCTCTGTCAATGATATTTGAGATTGAAGAGAGTAGGAATTGAATGAGTAGGCCAGGATGACAACCAGTAGGTGTATTTACACAGAGCATCATAAGGCTTAGAGTCCCATTCTGACCAACTTTCTTTCCTTAAGAAATCAATAGAAGAGAATCTGAGAAAACTTGAAGGTACCTTGGCACAGGTTGAACAATCTCAGGACTTCCGTGTTCTCCCAGAAGGTGGTCTCAGAATGAATGTAGTGATAAAGGAAGGCTGTGCCATGTATCATTATAATAAAATTATGTCCTAGAAGACAAGCTATTCTGTTGGAAGTGTCAGTTCACTATGTAACTGCACTTGCAGGAGAAGTTTCTGGCCCTTGGTTATTCCTATAACACATCTCCTGAGCACCTTGATGGACAGAGTTAGGCTTGCTGTGGTCTCTCAGGAGCAAAAATGAGCACAGTGCAGTGCATAATATCTTCCAGGATCTCTCTGTGTCTGGAGTAGGGGAATGAGCTGTTCAGAGCACTTTTGAGAGTCCTGCACCAGCCAAGAATGCCCCTGTTGTATCAAAGGGTGAACATTTTTTCCTTTCTTCCTTGTCTTGTTCTGTCACAGTAGGAGCAATGCCCACTGTTGCAGCCTCTGAGGAAATGCACATTCCTCATGCTCACCACCTTCACCCACCACCAGCACTGCAGTATTTGTCACTGGCATTTTTCAAAGTTCTGTGGTGCACTGGTCCACTTATAGTGAACTGACACTTACTAAGTCTTACCACTTTAAGATCTGCACTGAGCAGCTTGAGAATGTATTTTTTTCCCACACAGCAAAAGTTTGGAGGTTTTTTCAGCTGAGTGCTTTTATACAGAAAATACATTTGTTTGCTTGCTTACCCAAATGAGCAGTTTATTTATACATAAAGATATAAGTTAAGAAGATCTTGATATTACTGTCACTCTGAAAAGCCTGTATTAGAAAATATATGAGGTTCCTGATCTCATCCTTCTACAATATGTGAACCACTCTAAAAGCTCACCTTTCTTTGTTACAGCCTTGCTGGTATTACAGGCACTTTGCCTGGCATTATGTGCTGTTTGGAGAGTTATTCATTCTCTGGGGGTACAATCCCATGTGTTTACCTCTTCTATTGTTTGTAAGTGACACAAAGGAAAATAATAAAAGCTCCATGCCTTCATATGCAGCTTTGCACTGCCTTAGTTCAAATTTGAAGCTATTCCAAAACCTATTTTACTTTCACCCAGTGGATTTCTGATTTAGAAAGCATTAATCTCCTATTTCATTGTGAATTATGTTCCTTCCTGAAGAAAAATACAACCTTTTAATTAACTGAGATATATTTCACAGAGTGGAATCATTCAGCACCTTCAAAGCATAATTGATACCAAAAAAAAAATCCAGGAAAGGGCAAAGTCTGCTTCACTCACTAACACTGATAATTTCTTTTATAAAGACAAAGGACTTTCTTGAAAAGATGTGCATATGGCTTGCCTGAAGCATCAAATTCAAGACAGTCTAAATTTGCAGCTTACATAAAATTTTTTTCACTCATACAATGTATTTTATTTAGAGCCATCTTAGCCTTGCTTTCCTGTTTCTGGTATTTTGATGGTTCAGAATGTAATGATTACATTTAGACATGGAGGACGGTACTTATCTTGCTTACATTTAGTCAGGTGATTAAACTGTCCCTATAGTTTCCCCTCTTCAGTTAGAAGAGAGAAGCATGCACCTCTAGAAGCAATTTAGCAGCAGGAGTCTAAGATGCATCATATGAATAGACTCAGGAAGTTCCCTTCCTTCTCCAGTGACTAGAGTGCCAAAAGAGAGCCAGATTGCAAGCTTAGATTAGACATCTAGCTTTGAGTGGTCCAATAAAGTACTAGTGCTAGGTGTATGTCTGTAGATTTGAGAGGAAGGTGCTTCATGTAAAGAGCTTGGGTCAGGATTAGGAATTCTGTGCTCGATGTAGATTCAAATTTTCAACACACCTTGATCCTCCTTCAGTATATATCTTTTCTCAAAACCACTTGCTATGAAAAACAGTCTGTTGAAGCTAGTTAAAACTCCTGTTTTGGCTGCAGACATGTCAGGATGGCGTTCTAGGGTGGTGAAACAGGTAAGATGTTCTTTTCCCTAGATGAGAAAAGCATGTCTGCAGCACTCATAGTAAAAAACATATAATGAAGTGGATGGAAACAAGTTGAGTGGTACAGAGGTTTATGCTAATGCAAAGCCATTTCTGAAACTGTCTTGAAAAACTATATTCAATTAGAAAAAACTCAAAATGGATATAAGGTGTACTTCCTGGTTAGCTGGTAAGATCTTTTTAATATTAGAAAGGACCTGGAGAAAGTTGCTGCTGTTTTGTTGTTGCTGTTTTCCCCAGTGATTAGCTTAAGCAGATTTCAGTGAGAGCTGTGTCTGAAGTGGGTGAACCTTGCCTCTCCTGTATTGTTCCACTCCAGTATGTTCCTTCCATATTTTGTGTCTTCACCAGCAGCACTGTAATGATATGGGAATTTGGATCAGCATAGAGCTCCTGCTGAAAATTAATCCAGAAGAAAGAAGCTTAGTCATCTCCTTACCTCTCTGCACATGCCTTGTGCTGATTTAAGGGGAGCAGGGACAGGGTCACGTGGTCAGGAGCTCAAAAAAGATAGGGTTGTCCATTCCAGCTCTAGTGTGACCTTAGAATCAGAAACTGCACAGCATATAGTCTCTGGAAATTGTATGTAGTGGCATTGTTTCCAATTGCTACCTGTGTTTAGATCATCAATCCAAATATGATTATGCCTTCATACTTAAAATTGGTGGCCCAGTTCTCTCTGTATAACCTTATGGTAGGAACCATCTTGTCATTCAAACAATTCACTAAGTAAGGAGCTGGAATATGTTGACTCCTAAGTGCATTCACTGATATTCTAACTGACTTTCATTATCCTGTCAATAATATGGATTTGTAACATGTGATGCGTGCTGTTGTTAAGTGTTCACTCCACACCCTCTGACAGTCCTAAAGATGCAGATGCTGGAGCAGTGGACTTCCATAGCACCTCTTTCCAGTCTTTCATATAGAAATGGCACTTCAGGGAGGCATGGGAGGACAAAATACTGGAGTCTTTTACAGGTTCAAGGATGCCTGAAGGCTCTCTTGAGATCACAGTCACTTGCTGAAGCAAGACCCATATTGTCTTTCATTTGAAGAATAAAATAACCAAAAGATTCTAGTCAGAGATTCATCACGTTCTGGTATTGTATGGTATTGTAAATGAAGGTGTTTGTGATAATGAAATATTGGTTATATGCTGATGGCACTGTAATATTAGTTAACTTTCTAATAAATGCTGACCCAGATGAGCTATGGAACTATAAACTAGCTTGCTACAGACCCAGGTAAGCATCTCATTTGCAGTGTATTCCAAACACAACTTTTATATAATGCGTTCTCATACTGCGCTAAATGTTCACAGCCCATTCTTTGTTGACTCTTTGTTATGAGTATTAACTCTTAAATCATGATGTATTTTCAGTGGAAAGGTCAGGATATTCAAAAAAGTGACTCCCACCAGGCTGGCAACACAGGTTAATTCAAGAAAGGTTAGGTCTAAATTTCTGTAGAACAAACTTTGCTGGGTTTTAAGGAACATATTATGTGCTTTCTCTACATTATAGAGATACAATAATAGGTATAATTTATTTAATGAAGGTGATGAAGTAATTAAAGAGAACATATTTGTAAAATCACCATTAAATGAAATTATATAATTTTTGTTTTGTTCAGAATGGAAAGTTAGGATTTCTGTAATTAATTATTTAATGCTATTCATGTTCAATGTGTTCTGTTTATTTCTTATCCTGGAAATCAACAGTGACTCTCACTAACACCAACATTTTAATCTGACATCTTCCTTTGATTATTTAAGAGTCTCTTGTGTAATGTCTGTCTTGCAGCCATAAATCAGGTCTGGTTTGCAAGTAGAATGTTTTCTTGCTGCAAGCTTCATCTGTATAGTGCTTAAAGCTTTCAGAAATGTCTAGGCAAGACTGCAGGAAAAGAGGATCTTTTTCAGTTATATAAGGTGGGGTTTGATACTGGCTAAAAGTAATTTATTCCTGGAGTTGTGGTGTTTTTGAGAGCTAGTGTTTGCTTCTGGCAGCTCGGGACTGCAGCAATCTCTTTCTCAGGTCTAGTAAGTTTTGTACTGAAGTAGCCAAGTAAAGAGTGAGTTCTCATTTTTGTTGAACCATATTTGGTATTCACAAACTGACACCACAAAATGTTAATAGGGATTGACAAAATCTCTTCTGTTCTCTGTCACCTGTCTTCTAATGTGGAAGATAGCACTCTGTGAACAGAGCTTCCTGTGCCAGTAAAGATTGTTATGCTCTGTATGTTTCAGAAATAAGCACACATGCAGCAAATACCTTGATTACTTACAAATAATAAGAGGATGCCATAAGAATGAGCTCAAATTATTGTTACATAATATTGTCTCCTTATCCTTATGAACAGTGTGGTAACTAGTAGCTGATGTAATATTTATTTTATTTTTATAAGAAGATAAAGCATTTGAACAAACCAAACATTTTTCAAGTCACTTTGTGAATGTTTTTGTTTTCTATACCTATGTGAGCTCTTTGAATGAGTTTAACTGATAGATAAGGCATTGCTAGAGTGCTAGAGTAGTCTTTTATTGTTTGCTTTCATGGGACCTGTTTGGCCATCAAGATGTGTTTCCTTTTTACTGGGAATTCATAAGAAGGTTATCAAAGTTCCACTTAGTTTCAGCAAGCAAACAAATTGGTGAAGACAAGGCAATGATTGTTTCCAGCCCTGAACTGAAACCAAATCTTCAGCTAGAGGCACAACCTAGCTGTGCCAGTTATGAGACCCAACTGCTTTTTGACTGTAGAGGGAACACAGTGCTCTCTGAAGGTGGGCTATAAAACTGAAAAATGTTAGCTGCAAACAGCCATTGCATGTAACCACTTTATCCTCCTTTATCTTTAATTCATACCCTTCCTTCTTCCGGTTGTCCTTCATACCAACTATATGACCAGGTACCACCAACCTTTACCTTATGCTATAGCTGAGAGACATTTTGTTAAAAACCAAGTCACATTAAATGTCATATTCACATATAGGCTACATGCAATAGATTTTCTCCTGGTTTTAACATTTAGTTATATTTGAAGAAGAGATATTTTAGTATTCACTAGATGCCTTGAATGAGCATTATGGTCAGGTGAGCACTTACTGGCACTGATACATGCATGCACAGATGTGTACATTTCTCTAAGGTAATTTTTAGTGTTAGTCTCGTTTTCATTATGATCTGTTTTAAGCAGATGTAAAAGTGCAGGGTTCCTCTAGCAAACTACAAATGTTAAAGGTCAGTGTAGAAAGTCAAGTCATTTTCAACAGCTGGTGATCTTATAAGAATTGCTGATGACATTTTGCAGTTGTGGAGTAGTAAGAGACTCAATAATTCATTTTCATTGTTCTTCTATGTGGGAAGACTTCTATATTGCATGGTAGTCCCAGATATTTTCATAGTATAGCTTTAAAGGAGAAAAAAAGGGAGGGGAGCATGATTTAATGTGGAATGTGTGAAGTGAATGAGAAGGATATGACTTTCTTAATTTTTCTGGGAGAGTCTGGGGTGTGCAAGTTCGAATTAACCAAGACAGGAAGCTAAGGAAACCAAATCTAACTGAAATATTTCACTGATACACTATTCTGAATGTAAATCACTTGCAGCTTCAAGTAAGACTGGACACATTTCTAATTGTTAAGAGGTGAATAGAAAAGGTGATGTTTTTATTTTGATAGAGAAAATGTTCCTGGTATTTGCAATTAGGGTTCTCATCTTTGGATGGTTAGAGAATCTTGATGTGCTCTTAAAAGTGAAAATAGTTGTATAATTATGTGTAATGATTTTGTTTCATTTAGCCCATGGAAGTATGATGATATAAATTTTGGATGCGGTAACATTTACAGGCAAGATTCATGATGACATCTCTGCAAATGTCTTTATTATGCCATTCACCTAAACACTCTAAAGAACTGACGTATTGTTCTGCTTCACATCTGAGAGAATAGATATGATAGACAAAGTAATGCTGTAGTATGTTAGGGAATGATTTGCAGATAGCTTCGGGAGGATGTGATAGAACACAGGAGGATGTACAAGTAATACTGTTGTGTATAAGGTTTGCACACTACAGAAATGAATTCAAAATTAAGTGTACAAATGTTTGAGAAGTAGGGTTTTTTAAAAAATCATAAATCCTCTAAATACAGACTGTTGTGTACCATTTTAATTGCAGTCTATACTTCAAACTAATTAGTGCACACATTTCGTGGTTCAGCTAAATGTTTGGGATGATGAATTTCTCAGGTAGAGTAACCTGTCAGGAAAACTCTGTAAATGTGTGGTATTTACAAGAGTTGCTCACCTTGTGTTTAGTAGCCTCAGATGTACTCAGAATCAACTGCATCAAACCTTGGTTCAATTTTCCCTTGCTTTCTCTCTCAGTGGTTAGGTGGCCTACTAGGGGAATACACTGGCAACCTCAGGACCCTTATTTGCTGTGTCTAATTGCAGACATGGTAACTTACCTGCACAGCAACATTTGAAGAGGCAGCCTACTTCCGTGATTGCTGCTGTTCTTTGTATGTTTGTAGTAATTACTGGAAAAACAGAAGCGGTCAAAATTTCACTTAAGAGTATGGATGGGTAATATGATCAAAAGCATCAAGTGCTTTGATGCAAAAAGGAATATTTTCGAATTACTGGGAAAAAGAATCTGTTAGTTAGATTAGGTGCTGGGAGGAGTGTGTTTGTATGGGATTCTGTGCAGAAGCATGAAAGGCATTAGCTTTTGAGCTGTAGCTGGACCCATCTCATTCTAGATGTCTGCTGAACCTGTGGAGGACATTTCATTAGAAGTGCTGCCCAAGGAGTCCTCTATCTTTGCTTTGTCTTTTCACTAGGAAAAAACTACATGTATTCCTATTCAGGTGAACAGTACTTCAATGCAAAATTCTGTGGCCTGTTGTTGAAGGAATTAAGGATATACAGGATCCCAACAGAGTTGCATCATATATACCTTTGAGTCTGTGACAGTTTTAGGCTGTGCCTTTAAGAAAGGGACAGTTGCTGGACACTCTGGCTGAATGTTTTGGTGAAAGAATGAAAACAAGATATTCTAAACAAATTTCATTGGTAGATTGGTAGAATGCAACTTTTAGTTCAGTTTGAATCTCATTCAGTTCAGTCTGTCTGTCTTTTTCAGCCTGTTTCAGTCTCTCTCTGAGCAACAGCTGTGCAGGATGGAGTTGACCTTGAACTAACAGATAAGAAACTAATTCTTGCATACGCTTTGAGCTAACAGAATTTCCTCCTTAATAGTTACCTTTTCTCTCTCTAACCCTTTTTGGGAAAAAAGGGAGATAGGGTGAGAGAGGGGGTACAGGGGGGGACCCTCCTGGCTGAAGGAGGGAAAGCTTTGTTCTGTATTACGTTCTTTGCTGTATATTTCTGCACATATTGTAAATATTGTATATTGTGTATATATTCACTGCATTTCATCCTGCTTATAAATATAGCTTATTCATATCTTTGCTTCTCCGACTGAGTTAGCCGTGGTTTCTTTGTGTTTGGGGGGAGAACTGAACTTTCTCTCACCACCACAGTCATACAGAGTCCAAGTGACTTGGGTTTTAAAAACAATTCAAGCTTTTTTTGAGTGATGGTGAGAATAATGGCACCTAGAATACCACATGCAAGCTAAAAGATAGTTACTTGATTTACCAGCCTATTCATCACAACTGTCATTTTCTTCATAATTAAAATCTGATCTTTGAAGAGCAAGATGCTTCTGAAGATCAGCAGTTCTGCACCTTGCTGGATGGTGCCATTCAGAAAAAAAGTTGATTTAAAAATCTAATGTGAATTATGATTTGTTTAAGAGAGTGTCATTTCTTGCTCCTGTGACTTAATGTGGTTAGCCTTTCAGAAAAATCAAAGCTATATTTTAATAGCTCAAAAACATGATATGGCATGTGTGGGACATATACAGTGTAATTATGAAATTAATGAGGGATGGCTTAGCAATGTGATTGGTGAAGATCTGCTTCAGTAGTTCCTGTTAATGAACTGTCTGTCTATGCCAGTGTGAGGCTTGGAAGGGTTTATATACTGGATGGTTGGTTAGAGTGGAGTGAGAATCCCATGATCCCATAAATGAACTGCATTTTGTGGCAGCTATACTTGCCTTCTAAACTAACATGATTGAAAATCTATCTACTAATTCCTCCTTGAACATTAAAACACATCTAGCATTAACTTGTGGTAACTCTCAGTCTTACACAAATAAAACAAGCCTCAACTGTTGCAAACAACAGAACCATATTCCTGAACCAACCCGTGGTCACAGCAAGACAGTATGTAGTGACGTGGTGGAACTGCAG
Organism: Dryobates pubescens; assembly: GCF_014839835.1. Classification (NCBI taxonomy): domain Eukaryota; kingdom Metazoa; phylum Chordata; class Aves; order Piciformes; family Picidae; genus Dryobates; species Dryobates pubescens. The sequence continues at coordinate 8,848,212 of NC_071627.1, forward strand.
GCGTGCTTATGGGTGAAAGGAAAAAGAGCCAAGTATAGCAGTGCTTCAGCTATACCATATCCATGTGGATGCCACATGCAGCTACCATGTCTGACAAGGGATCAGGAATTCAAGGGAACACATAACAAAGACTGGGGAACCATTTTGAAATTACTTGACTACAGGAGAAGTTGTCTCTAATTGCTTCCTAGTTCTGGCAGCTGGTCATTCTGCTTTCTCCTCTCACTTGCACTAATGCAACCCTGTTGATCTCACTATCACCTCCAGGTTAGCTGTTAGCAGCCGTTAGAGATGGAGCTTAAGTGTTTGAAGCACTATGGTTATAGGCCACTGGTTATCATACACAGCTTCAAATATCATTAATGAAAGCCCAATGTATGCCACAGGAAACTGAACTCAAATTTTGCACTAGAAATAATGTGCTAGATGGAAAAATGTATGGCAGGAAAAGAAAACCAAACAGATTTCATATGGAAATTAGTATGAAATGAGACATTATTTTCCAAGCAGCCTTAAGTCACTGTGTTGGCCTTGAATCCATATGCATCATTGTACCCTTAGTTTTTTGCAATGAAGGTGCTAGAAATGTCCGTGCTCACAATACATTCCAGAAATTGTTGAGTGGAAAATATTCATCAGAGGTTTCTTTCACCTTTAGGACACAGCTGGTTCTTTCCCCACATTGAATAATGTAGCAAATCGAAGTAGATGGGGTAAACCCATGACTTGAGACACTCTAAAGCATTGGCACTAAGTGACAAACAAACATAAATCAGCTGCTTTAGGTTATGTACCTTTCTTTATAACTGCATTTAAATCCAATTATTAGTGTTTCATAAAATGAAAGCCTGAGTAACAGAACTTATTTCTGTTGCCAAGTTTCAGTTTAATGGCAAATACTTACATGTTTGACTTAAATGCTAAATTAGTGACAGAATTTGGCATTCTCATCTGAGGATATGCTATTTGGAAGCAAAATTATATGGAAAATGGATTCCAGAAAGCATTTAAATTACTGGCTAATACAACTGCATGGAATGTTATTCTTTGCCTACTGAAAGAGATGCATGCTACTCGTTAAGTAACAAGCAGCAAGGACCTTCCTTATCACTGAGGAGAACAGTATCCACTGGAAGTTAAAGACTGTAGAATTGGCTTACCTTAGTTTGGCTTTAACTGGGGTAGTTTTTATTTCTGGATTTATTATCCATCAAAAATTACTGTTTTCTTCAGTCATTCTGAGAACCAGTCCAAAAAACATGGCTATAGTCAAGTCATTGGAAGTAATCAAATATTGACAGAAAAAGGCACTATAAATGAAAATCAATGCACACTTTTATTGGATTTTTCTACAGGGAAAAGGGATAAGGTAGTTGAAAGATTATCTCACATTATGGATGCTCTGTTCCAAGCAGAACTGAGAAGTGTTGGCAAAGGAGAGCATGGGTGCTCCTGGTGCCAGTATGGCTTCCAACACTGCAGCTTCTGTTATCTTAGAAAGGCAAAGCTTCCCCCACCATTGCTGTATCTTGTCAGCCAGGGATATTAGGTTCTTTCAGGGATATTTAATTCCTATACAAACTGTCAGAACAAAGCCTATGCATTTCATTATAGGCAGGTAATCCTTTGCATTTCACTCTGTGTGTGTTAGTAAGAAAGGCCATTTATGATTTTATTTTGAAAAATGTTTAAATATGAATGGATTTGAAGTGTATAGAAGTTTTTGAAGAAGAAAAGGTTATTGAAAACTACCTTTGAATGCAATTTTCTCATCTGGCCTTACTTCACCCAACAGCGAAAATTTTTCTTCAGAACAAAACGCACATTCTTCATATATATGCTGCTTTACTCCAATTCTCTTCCTAGGCTGGTTGTCCCCTGTCTGAGTATGTCTTTCCCTTGGCCCTTTCCTTCACCCTTCCAAACCTGAGGCTGTGGTATTCTGTTTTCTTTGACTTTCTTCTGTGGAGAACAAGGAAGCTTGATTGCTCCATAGCAGAAAGTACTCACATGTATGAATTGAGACACAGTTTGCTGTAAGTAATTTACTTATGTAATTTGACAGCTAACTGTTTTGGGTTTTGTTTTGTTTTGTTTTTTTAATATTTCCTTATCTTGTATCTGTGCTTCATCCTGTGGATGAGATAATACTGTTCTGCTTCTGAGTACACGAGCTAACCTCTTGCCTTTGTACCAATGGATGAAAAGATTTATCATTAAAACAGTTGAGTATAAGCGGCTGTAGCTCATGATTTTAATCATAGGTCAGGTCATCAGATCTGCCATATTTTGGCAAGCCATATGCCACTTAGATTTAAGTGCTTCCTTTATGAATTAATAAGTGTACTAGCTAATTCTTATGTATGAAGGCAAAAGTCTGTTAATGTTTTAATCCAATCACATTAATTGGTATCTTGAAATATTGCTAGACGTTTGACAAAGACTGATTTGATTACCTTGGTTTAATTAGTCTCAGGGAAAGTTAGACATTTGGAGAAGGTTGCTTTCATAAAAGTGCATCTTTAGCTTGTAGCTTGTAGTCTTTCATGTATCAATAATTTTTCTCCCAATTTGCTTTGCTATTGTATCAGTGAAAATTAAAGCAGTGATGTAACAGAGCAAAAAGATGTAAAGGATAGAAAATACAATTTTTCTCACAGAGATCACTTCCTGGCAGAAGTAGGGTGGTAACATGTTACAGGTCCTGAGGTTGGCTCTGGTCCTGACTAGATGATCTTGGAGCTTGAGATATGATTAAGAAGAAATGCAACAGTGTTAGGCATAGAGTTTAAGTTATGCTGGTGCTGAAGCTAGGACAGCTGTCAGAATAACCATGTTGAGTGCTTCTGAGTTTTACTCTGCTTGATCCAGAGCATTTTAGAGAAAGCCTCCAGACACCTGTAATTTTCACAGGATCTCATGGGAAGCTTCTAAGCAAGTTATAAAGGATCTTTTAAACTCATTGTCACATTATTCAAAAGTGTAATATAAGAAAACATTTAAAACATTGATTCAAAACTGAACATTGAAAGGTCATACCAGTACTAGGCAGCAGCTTTTAAAGGAGTTAAAAGTCTCCACCTTAAACAACCTCTTCTCAAGTGGGAAGACACATTTTTCAGGCTACTCTTAGACTTAAATTAGCTGTGCAAAATGTGGACCTCTCTCAAAGATGACAACATAACAGGATTTTAGAGTTTTGTCTGGTCTAATAAGTAAATGCTTGACCATCTGCTGTAAAGCTAAACTGGTTTGAACAACTGAGGTAAGAGATGCAACTCAATTCTTGAGATGATGGAGAAGTTCTACTCTGCTGTTACAGAATTTCTCTAAATTGGCATAAATAACTACTGGGAAATTTCCCTGTTGTATAGGCTTCTCCCAGGAACTTCATCTCACTGCTTCTACAAGAGGTTTTGGCATGGACTAGAGATCTGTCGATATTCATACATGACTTAGCATCTGTCACAACACCAAGCTACTAACATAGCCATTCCCTGAGAGCTGGGATGGCACAGCTTTGGTTCTAGAATAAGAGGTGAGCAAAAGGCTTACACAGCATTGTCTTCTCTTCTGGCTTATTGCATTGATGAAGTAGCACCAAAATCTTTTCAAGATCTATACAGAATTTAGCTATGCTGTGGCCTTCAGGAATTCCCTGAGGAATTCTTGCTCTTATAGAATTACAGTATCACAGCATAACTAAGGTTGGAAGAGACCCCAAGGATCATCAAGTCCAACCTGTCTCGGTAGACCTCACAACTAGACCATGGCACCAAGTGCCATGTCCAATCTCCTCTTGAACACCTCCAGGGATGGTGACTCCACCACCTCCCTGGGCAGCACATTCCAATGACGAATGACTCGCTCAGTGAAGAACTTTCTCCTCACTTCGAGTCTAAACCTCCCTGGCGCAGCTTGAGACTGTGTCCCCTTAATTGCAGACAGTAGTACGACAGTTACCCTATCAGTTTCACGAGTGTGCTCTTTATTATCGTGATTACTTGCCTTGACTGTTTAGTTGTAGCTGTAGTGATGTCCCTGGCTTAGAAATTGATGACTGAATGAAGAAAAAAAAGTTCTGTAACAGAACTACTACTTTGTTGCAATTCAGTTCGAACTGTTAATGATACAGGGAGTCCAATTCAACATAATGTGTAAGACTAATTTCACATGTTCTTAAGCCTTGGCATAAAATGAGGCATATGCTTAAACGCTTTCCTTAATTAAAGTTTTTTATTAAGACTTAAAAAATACTTTTACTACTTCTAAGGTTTTTAAGCTCCTCTTTTTTTTTTTTTTTTTTTTTTTTTTGGCAGAGAGTTAAGTTAAAATACTGCAAATGGTGTAAAATTGACAGAGATGGGGACATCAGGCTGGCAAGCTCACGTTCATTAAAAACAGATTAGCTGAAAGCAGGCTCTGATAATCCTGTAATCAAGACTTGATACACAAACTCATGGAAATGCTAAGCATGTGCTGCAAATAAACATGATTAATCTCCTTTATTCCAATATGTGTACCTTAGTGAGAAATTATATTTCTCCTAAAAGATCATTTTCTTATTATCTTATGATTGCACCTCCTTTGCAGCTGCATGATGTGTTGGAAATAAAGAGATAATTAATAGTCTGAAGGTAGAGTTGGTCCCTTCAGAGTGAGAGAACTTCACAGCACTGTCTCAGTTCTGTTAGCAAATGCCACAGCAATTGGCAGATATTGAACCTGAGGGACGAGGCATTCCTTTAGCCTCCTTTATTCCTAAAATCTTGCTGGAAGAGTAATGGCAACTCATGGGATGAGTGGAAATCTACATACAACAAAGATTGATACCTCATACCACAATGGGATTTTTTAGCTTCCTTTCTAATAAATTTGATTAAGTTTCTCAGGAAGCATCTGAGGGGGAATTAAAAGGGGGAGTATTTTGTGTGAGAGATTTGAAAAGATTCATTACTTGGGATTATGCTTAATGAAATGCATCCTGAGCATGAGACCTTGTGATTGGTGTGCTTAATATGAACAAATTAAATCTTCTTCTGGAAATATGTAAAAAAAGAAAGGAAAAGAGAAAAAAAAATAATTAAACATCAGAACCAAGAGATGTTGGCTTATTAATACACTGTAACCCTATTTAGAGAATTCCAATTTATTGAAAACAGATGTTGCCAGTAAAATAATTAGAGGGGGGTAAAAAATCAGCATCCATCAGAATATCAAATGTATTAAATATCAAAGCTTAATAAAGATTTAAAACCTTATTAGAAGTCAGGTAAAAGGATTAGTGAAGGGAAATGTTAGACATTTTAATGGTATTTCATGAAGCTGAACTGTGGAAAATGAAATTTCATGATCAGTGTTCTGAAAATACATGTCAAGGAACACAAAACACTGTTCTTTAGCTGTAATATATTCATATGTTTGACTTCTGTTTGTTGTTTTTTTAAAGAGTGTCTCATTAATAATATTCTCAGTGCAAGCTCTAGAAAAATCATGCTGTGCACGAAAAATGTTGAAGACCAGTAGGAAATGTTACCAATAGAATGCATGGTAAGAGGGAGATTGTTAGGCAAACCCCAATAAGTGCACACTTAGTGCCTGCTTTCGCACTCACAGTTTAGCAGACCCATCATGATAAGTCTAGCAGTTGCTATTACTGAAGGTATTCTTGATAAAACAGTATGTCAGGAAATCGTTGTCATGTACTGGGAAGCAAACTTTTTGCCTTGAGCTAATCTGAATTTCTGGTGTACTGTACTGGCTTTTGACCACTGATCAACTGATATGTCTCACTGATTACATGTCTTGTCTCATGGATCAGACTCTTTCAATCAGTCTGGAAGTATCAGAATATTAAGTATAGCAAGAGAAGATGAGCAGGAAGTTAGAATATGGAGAACAGAGATCTGAAGAATATAATGATATGCTATGAAAGGACAAAGAACAGTGTATGTTTTAAAAAAATATTTCTACAAAGCATCCTCTGAGCAGTTTGATCTACTTCTGTAAAATCTTAAATTTTCTTTTGTTTTCTTTTGTCTTGAAGAGCACTGTGATTTTTAGAGTGAATCTAGCACCTAAATATGAAAGTTTGCAATTTAAATCCCTAGCCTTTCTAACTTGTCAGCCTTCAGGAGCCTTAATCAGCATTTACGAGTAAGTAAAGCTGATTTTCCCCCTTTAATAGGATGAATGACATAACAAAGGTCTTCAGGGAGGTAGTTACTAAAATTTGAGGCTGTAGCAGCAGAACTCAAATAGAAAGAATTAATTTAGATTCAGTCAGGACAACACCATAGTCTGAACTGTGCAACTTGGCAAAACAGTATAGATGGGAATAGGTAGCAATGACTGCGAGAAATTGGCCTTGAAACAGCACCGTCAGCTCTGAGAAGTCCCCAGACAGAGGTTTAGTAAAATGAAAATATGTTGCTGGCAGGAATGCTCATCAAATTGGAATTAAAGTGCATTGTTATAAGAATAGAAAATGAGCTTGCACTGCTGGAGTTTCATCCCAGTGCTGTGCTGTTTACCTCAAATGAAGTTCCAGAACCTGCCCAGATGCCAACTCTATTATTTTCTTAGTGTTTGACATGGAGGCACTTTTGATAAAATGTTTCATACCCATTTCCAAACGCTTGCCTTTGAACTGTTGTTTCTGTCCCTTTTTCCCAGACCCATCTCCTCATTCTTTGCTTTGGGAACACCGATATTGTAAGCAAATAATTATGAGGTCCAGAAAGGTATTTGGAGTTCTCCATTTTCTAATAAGAGTCAGAAAACTCCCGCCTCACTCTGTACAACAAGAGTTTGAATTGCAGACTTACATTAATATTGTTTTCTTGTGCATGCCATTAGCAAATTTGTACCACAAGATAAACATCACTCATCACCACTTGATATATTGAAAGAGTGTTTATGTGTTTAAAGGTGGGAAAATTTGCTTTCTCTTTATTGTTATAATTAATAACATTTACACTATAAGCAGCAAATTTAACACTAGGAGAAAATGGAACTCTGAAAATATATTAGGAAGATTGAGTGACTCAGGATATTTCCTGTACTCATTAGAGTTCTTGATTTAACTGTTAGGAAAGCTGAATGGAGTGCATAAATAACTAAATAAATGCATAAGTTATGGAGATGTTGAATTATCATTTGGTACTTGTATCTCTAGCTGGGCTTGAAGCAGCCTCCCTGAAGTTGTAAGAAGGAATTGATAATTTGCATACTCATGATAGGTAGTCTGATTTTCTTGAAATATTCCTAAAAGGCTTCACTTTCCATTCACTTTCCCTTTTCTAAACTGGATTATTTGCATTGCAATAAGAGGAAATGACTAGCCTGAAAATCAGGCTTCTGATCTGCAGTTAGTACACTGAATCCAGTAATTTTAATGCCCTAAATACCCACTAACATTTTCACTGATGAGGTTAGTATAAAATTATGGCACGCACTTTGTGATTTCTTTAGTGTGCAGGAGACAGCAGTGCAAAATAGATTTTGGGTTGCTCCTTGTATGATTGCACTGCAGAGGATGAAGCAGTGACTGTTTTACTCTCACCCTTTCTTTAGAGTGTCTCCAGCCTCTGGCATCTGATAATGCTGACAGGATACAAAGCTAGTTTTCTCACCATTGTAATGCAGTTATTTTGCTACATTCCTTGTACCAAAGTGCGAAGGGAATTGCACATATCCACTTGGGGTTGTCCTCTGTCTGCTAGGGACAATGAGTTCTGCATGTGTATATATATGTACTTTTTTTTTTTATTTCTCCTGTCTCACATAAAAGATCTGCATCAAAAAAGCAAATACCTGCCAGTTATTAAAGGCTGGCAAATACTGTCCAGGGTGATACTCCAAGCTAGCGAAATTCACGTTTCTTCTTACTCCGATTCCCCCACTGATCCTTGAGATTGTACTTCCACTTCCTGCCTTTTCAGAGGCTGGCCCTGTAATTTTGCCTGAGACAGACAAATGAGATAAATCCAGTCTAAAACTGCAAGTTACTTGATTTTTCTTTGCATGTTTTCCAGCTGATGAACACAGATCCTGGAATAGAGTAGACTCAAGTCTTCCTTGCCAGAGTAACTTTCAGGATTAGGGCTTGGAGGGAGTAATTATTTAATGATGTAATAGCAGTGTGAATGACAGGCTACGCTGTGCCAGTGCATGGTATACACTTTGTGCACATGGAGAAGTTGGTCAATTTTTTTCGGTATCTTGACAGCTGTGGAACTAAAGGCCATTATTTCACTGTAATAAGATAAATGCTATTTTGATAATTTCTTTTTTTTTTCTTTCAAGACAGATGTTTCTTAAAGGACAAATTGAACCAGTTGTCACTGGGGATTTACAAAGTACTTAAAAATGAAATTGTACTCTCGTTAGGCACTCTCCATATACAGAGCTCTAAAGAAGTCGCAAAAAAAACCAAACAAACAAACAAACAAAACCCCCCATTCTTTTAAAAACTGCTGCCTCAGCTCTAGTGAGACATTATATTTTAGCTGATAAGTGCTAGGAATAATGTTTTGCATAAATATTCCACAATATTGAGCAGATTTTGTGTCTATAATTAGAGCTTTGATTTACTCACAGACAGAATTAATTAGGGTGCAATAGTTGTACTGTAATTCCTCTTTTATAACTCAAGTTCATTTCTTCCTCCCCTTGTTAAAAACAAGGGTATACAAATATTTCTTTAACCTTCCTTCAAACACTGTAAAAATAATCTGTATAGAACACATGTTCTGCTGCCCAAACTCAATTTTATACTTAATTTACACTTGATAAGGTCTATTCTGAGACTTAAAACTCTCAAATGAGGGAAGATATGGAAAGAAATTGCCTGTCTAGATAGAAGGGCATTTGAATGAAACACAGTAAATCCTGTGGTTCTGCTCTGCCACATTCCCGCATCAGAATCCTGGGATAGGGGAGAGAGGGAACAGGCCTGCTGGAACATTTTTCTTCCAAGTGCATTCATGTGGTATGCAGAAGATTGCAAGTGTTGTTCCATTTAAAAACAGGAGTTGATGAGCGTAGGGGCTAAGGTAAAAGGGTGAAGTATGGGAATAAGAGCTACTGAGAATCATCCAGTCTGTTCCATAGTCCATACTCTTGTGCCATCCTACTGTCTGCTTAAGAGCATTATGAAATCTTGGCTGCTGAAATTCCTCAGCATGTTGTATACCCTGTACAGATTCAAGGCAGGGGTCAGATTTCATAACTATGAAGGAGAAGTCGTCTGTTACTTGTCCTGAAATGGCAGTAATCAAAGGTAGCAATTCTCAGGGACTTTGGAGGATCTTCTCAAGGTCTTTAGTTCAGATGACAGATCTTGTCTCCAAACACAGTTACAGAGGCAGAAATGCTGGCTGGCCTCGGGAGCAAGAAGAAAGGAAGTGAGGTACCCTGCTGCAGCAAAAAATTGGGAAGTGGATTTGAACCACCTGTTAGCTCCAGAGATTCATTTTATTAGGCTATTGTATGCTATGATAAAACTGAGCAGCGGAAGGAATGAAAGGCTGGAGTGCAGCTGGTGTTGTAACCTGTCCAATATATTACCACCATGATCTAACAGCAGCCTGGTAAGGGATGTGAGTGGCCCATTCCCTTCTCATTTGTATGAGAAGCCACGCACTTCTGTTTTGCTTTGCCACCAGCTGTTATAATCGTGTGATGATGACAAAAGCAGTTAGCCCCACTGTTGGGTCCTTTTGCCCCGAGAAACGTTCTTTCCAAGCCATGACTTGGGCAGGCCAGAGAGCAATCCAGGTGTTAATAATTCTCCTGGAGGAATACACCTTTCACTGATTTTGCCAACCCCAGGGGATGCACTTCTACAAGTGATTGACACTGAAGGAAGATACAGTTACTGTCTCATTTAATCCATAGTTATCTTAGACCCATAGGTAAAAGGGTCAGTTTTAGTGCAACTTTTTGCTCTGAGTACTAATAAATTTAGCCTGGGATTTTTTCACTAAGCCCTTGAATGAACCTTGAAAGTCCTGTAAGGTGGTTTGTTGGTGGTTTTTTTGCCTTCTCTGTAGAATGAAGTGGGCACCTAGGTCCCAGAAAGGAAAAGCAAAGACTGTAATTGTATTTAGGAAATCAGATTCCTGTTTGGATGACCATCAGGTCATCTTTAGAGATGAACAATGTGATGCATTTTAATAGGGTGATAAATTGATATATTAGTAGCTAGATGATCCTTATTCGTCTCAAGAACAGCTTGTTCAGCAGATGACCTATTTTCAAAAGCTGATCTTGTAGAAATACACATCAAATGCACATATGTATCTCTCCTTATCTGACATAACGAATTAGCTTGTGAGCAATGGTTTTTCTGTATCATCTTTGCATGCGTAACATGTGCGTGGTTTTTGCAAGGCATGCATTGGTACAAACTTCTGAAAATCTACCCTGAATATTCAGCCTATCTTCTAGTTTCTTTTCAGACATTCTCAAGGTTGCTGCTTGAAGCAGAGACACAGAAATAATAGTAGGTCAGCTATTGCTTGAAAGGCTAATCACCTTTCTACTCTTCAGCACTGTGGTTTTCCTTGGGGCATCTGCGTGCTGAGGCAGTGCTTAATGCTAACAAGTTAGAGGCAAATGACCATTGACCATTTGTTTCTTTCAGCCCACTCCCCTTCTTTAGCTGGAGAAAGGCATTAGTTGAACTGGCCAAGTTGTGCCGAGTTGTGCTCGTTGCTTAGGCTCAGGCCCCACATGGCAGTGAGCAGCACAAGGCACATAGCTCCTGGGTATCATCTTGTCAACAGTTTGCCTTTTCCAAGCTGCTGCAGCAGCCACATGGTTTTTTCTGCTCCAGAAAGCCTCACAAAGGAAAGCCATGCTAGCAAAGGGCTGAAGAGGATACAAATCAACCTTTCAGATTTAGAAAGAAAACCATATATGCCAACGAGAAGTTCTTCCATGTCATTAAATATCCATTGTCTGATACATTTGCAGGCTGCATCCTCATCTGCTGGTGGTGGTCCCATAACAGTCTCCCAGTGGAAACAATTGAGAGTACTGTACTAGAAAATTGCTTTGATGAGTCACAAGTTTGCCAGTTTGGTTTTAATAGAAAAAGCCCAAGAAAGCCTTTGAGTTATGATTGTGCTGGGCTTTTCAGAATGTATGAGTGCAGTTTTCATTCTTCACATTTAAGTCAGGTTTTGAGAACAGAGACTAGTATGAGATATATGTGCACCATTTACTAGTTGCTTCAGAACAGTGATGAAAATGCAAGTGGTGTGCTGGTGATGTATTAGCAGAATACATTCAGTCATAAATAATAACAGCTCTGAAGGTGACGCAGACTCCAGTTGTAGCTCAAATATTTGATGATCTTATGAAAACTGTTTATGTTTATATTTAAGAACAGATACAAAATTATACTCTTAAAATATAATTAGCAATATCTCCTCATGGGATTACAATTTCTCTTTTAAATGAGAATATATTGCTGAAGGAATGCATCAGATCGACAGCAGAGCTATCAGCACAGCTTCCTGGTACTGTCCTAACATCTTATATTGGGACTAGCAGAGAAGTCTGGAAGTCAGTTATTGACCACTCTAGTTATTGCTATTCTGTAATAGGGAACAACCAAAAATATAGAGCCAAAATTGGTGGCAATTTAAGCTTCTGTGGGTCTTCCAAGATGGTTAATTTTGTCAGCGTTTGCATCCACAGGGAAATGTAGTTGAGTTGTGTCTGTACACTGTATTTGTGAACCCTGAATTTCAGATCGGAGAGTTGAAAACACTTTTGCTAGGCTTGCTCATCCTAGTTCTACCATACTGAGCTTGTGATACTTGAGAGGTCCTGTGAAAGTATGCAGCTAGGTCCAGTGTCCCCTCTCAGCACTACATTTTCTGTGCAGGCTTCTCAGAAGGCTAGGCTTTGTATTTGCACAATGAAATCTTGCACAGATAAATCAGAATCAAATGGCTTCCATTATATGTTTTTCCCTAGCCTAGGGACCAGCATCTGTTATTTTGTATGACCAACTGTTTAGAACTTACTTTTTATTTTTGCAAGTAGTAAATCTTCAAAAGCAGTTTTCCTGAGCATCACTGATCTTAAACGCTAGCAAGTTCTCATCCCTGCAGAATCCAGGGACTTGGAAGGAGTCAAGCAAGCCAAAGTTCCTGGTGGAATACCCATTCTTATCACCATTTTTTCTATTTTTACATTATTTGCATGTCTCAAACCTGAAAGACCAGTACATAATTTTTTTTTCTCTCCCAGATTTCTGGTCATTTGAGAGGCAGAGTCCTCCTTTTGTTCCCTACTCCTTTTCTGTTCCAGAGTAGCTTAATTAAGCCATAAGAACGAAACTTTAGTTATAAGATACAGTGATTGTAAGATATTGTACAGCAGGTAGGAAAGAAATACAGTATAATTCATGCTTGTAAGAAAGATATGGTAGAAAAAGTTTATCAGGAATCAAACCATTAATATGTAAGCTAAAATGGATCAGAAATTTAAGCTTGTTTGTGGGGTTTACCAAAACCCTGTGCTTCAACCTCTGGAAAACTCTTCTCTGAAGCAGTAAGCTAAGGCTCTCAATTTAAAAACTTGTGCTGTCTATCATCATGTCATAAAAGGAAGAAAACAACAGTTTATTTACTTGAAAGATCATATCCTTGGTTCATATATTCTGATGTGTGTGTAGATGTGTGCACGTGTGCAATTATATGGCAGATTCTGGAGTTTCCTTGCCCTTAAAACAACCAGATGAGAGATGTTTAGAAGTGTGCAGTTTTCAGTGCTAGTCAATGAACTATCTACAAGATTAGTACCAAACAGTAACATGAGAAAGAAAAGGCTCTATAACTAGTTCTTAAGCATAGTGTTCTCATGCTGTGCAGCTTTGTGAAGTCTTTAGTCATTCAGACAAAATTCACACATTAATATTAATGAGAACATGATATCTTCACTGTTACAAGTGTTGAGGATACAAAAATATTTTATGCCAAATATTGAATGGCTAATCATTCATCATCTCTTTGTGATGATTCAAAATGTGTCTATGTGGTAAATTAATTCTGCAGTGGTTGGTGTGATGTCAAATAAACCACTTTCTTTATATATCCCCCAAGGCAAGTGGAGCATGGGCCAACGTTTCTACTGTAGTATATATTTATTGTTGGTGGAGCCACTCAATTTTTGAAATCTGTAGTTCTTGAACAGTCAGAATTATCTTATAGGCTCACCAAAGAAAGACTTATAATTGAAGTGCATCTAGCAGAAACATGACAGTGGCCAAGGTTCCCATAATAGATTGAGTTTTAGCTGGAGTAAGGTTTCCTGAACTACTTTTTTTGTGTTTTTGTTTGTTTGTTTTTGTGTTTTTTTTTTTAATATATGTGGAAGCTTTTAGAAGAAGAAAAAAGGAGAAAGAAAAAAAAAAAAGGAAAGGGAGGGGAAAGAAAAGCCGGGGTGGGGGGGGAAAGACAGATTGCTAATGCTCAGAAACCCAGAAGCTTTTCTCAGCTTAATTCCTGGTTAGCTGGTTGGCATAAACCCAACTTTTCATGACTTACTGTAATAATGAAGATACTCACTGTGTAGGTTTCTTCTAAACACAATTCTCTGCAGGATTCAGTAAAGCTTGATAGGTTTGTGAGCTTTTCCTGGAGCAGAGCTTGCATAGCTTTAGACTGAAGTACTGCAGGAGGAACAATTTGGATTAGAACCTTGCAAACAGGTTTATTTGGCACCCATTTTTGGTGTAGTTTGGTAATTCTGCTTTTGCAGGATAAAAGCCATACGCATGCTCTGCTTCAGGGTTTGAGGCCACAACTGTATTTTGCAGTTACATCATTAGTAATATGCATTTTTTCCTCCAGACCTAAGACCTTGGTATGTGAGGTTAAAATTGCCCCAATTTTCAAACCAGCTGCTCTTAGACCTTTTAGGGTACTCAGTTTCAAAGATGAGTGCCCCTTGTATGTTTAGTTGCACAGTACATTTGGAGCACCTATGATCACATTTGTATTGGAAAGATTCTAATAGATCTGATGAAAATGCCAAGATGAACTATTTAGGGAGAAAGAGTGAGAACAACTGTGCTGGGCCTCAAGTATGTTGCATTTCTCAAGTTTGTGAACTTCACCAGTGAAGTGTACATACATGAAAGAGAAAGCATCACCATAAATACACTGCAGAAATTCACACTATAAATCTTATCCTGATGGAAAAAGGGTGGAATTTTCTTCAAATACATTCCAGCCAGACTTTAATGTTGCTTCTATGGTTATGAAATCTGCAGTCTCTACTTTTCCTCAAATTAATCACCTTGCAGTTAAAATCCCTCATCAAGATTGCATGCCAAAAAGAGCAATAAAAATAATAATAAAAAACCTCCAGCAACAAACCAACCAACCCAAGGAGACTGCAGCAAACCATTAAAACTGAGACAATTCAAAATAAATCTTGAAGCTTTCCTTATACCCAGTCAGAATGGAGAAACTTATTTTCTTGCCAGCTATTTCTGTGGCTTATTCACTGTTGTATCCAACTTGCTCAATGATATCAGCTACTTGCCTTCCCAGTTTTCCTACCTAATTCAGTGTGAGGTGTATAGCAACTTGTCAGAGTCTCTAACTATGTGTACTGAACCTCTGTTAGCCACCATCTCACCATACCATAGTGACATCTGCAGAATAAACAAGGTACTAGCTGCGTGCATGTATTTCATAGAGTCATAGATTCAACAAGGTTGGAAAAGACCTCAAAGATCATCAAGTCCAACCTGTCACCCAAGACCTCATGACTACTAGACCATGGCACCAAGTGCCATGTATCTCATGCTCTACCAACTGAGCTAACTGGCTATTTGGGGAATGTGATCTTCAGATTGGATTTTGGTGATACAAGTTGGATTAATTTAATAATGGCCCCAGCCCAATTACTCTAATTTGAATTGCCATAGCATTGTTTTATTTCTGAAGAAGTGACTTGAGTGCTGAAATGCAGTTTTGGTGCCATATCAGGCACCTGATCCACAGATCTAACCTGTCAGGCCAGCAGATACAGGATGGGTCTGGAAGCAGACTCATGCCTTCAGGAGAGGTAGGGGGATCCATAAGGGATCTCAGCTGATACTGGTTATATATATTCAGACAAGGGAATTCTCCCATAAATATCTTAAAATTAAGAGCATTAATTAAATGAGTAGAGTTTGGTATCAGAATTGTCAAAAGTATTAGGGAAAAAACCCTTTGGTCTGAGCTTATGTAGTTATTTCTTAGCCATGCTGCATTTCTGAAAATCCTTCTGCAGGGCCATGTATGGAATCATAGAATGGTGGATGTGCAGTGCAAGGACTTTATGAACCCAAAACAATCTTCAGAACAATTTTTTTTTTTTTTTCATTTGGTTCAGCAATGAGGAGTATGTAACACCATATAACAGTGAGTGAAACCCTCTGTGTTGTGATATAGTTTCTTTATGCTTGTATCCACCCTTCCTTTATTTCACTCTGAAATGAATATGACAGGACACAGCCTTGAGACTGCCAAAATGACCAGACAGGGCAATCTGTTTTAAGAGAGTTGACATTACTGAGAGAGTCAAATCCGATAAAGGATCAGCCATTTATTTTCTCTGTTGGCTAAAGTAGGAAGGCATTGTGGTTTATACTAGTGATCTCTCTCTGCAAGTAGCATGTAATTGAAGATTGGACATCAGTGTTTCACAGATACAGGAGATTACAGCCCCCAAAATTACTTATATTGCCCCATTTAGTGAGGAGGCATGCTGGATTTACCTTGTCCTTTGGCACAGAACAATCATGAGCATGTCACTGGACTTGACATTTGCTTCTTGCTTGAAAGCTGGATTCTTCCTTTCTGTACTGGCATGTGCTGTAAATGGTGTTGATATTAAAGCACAACAATATACCGTAATAGTATAATAATAGCATTGTTATGTAGTGGGAGTAAAACTTCACCATCAGTAAAGGATGGCAATTTAGCAGTTCATTTGACCCTGTTGTTATAATTCATGCATTTAAATCTGAATGCAAGTTTTTTTGTTTGTTTCCCAAGCCTGGAAATATTTTTCCTCCATGTATTTATCTTGTCTAGTTTACTGCAGCATTTCTGTCCAGAATTAACTGCCAGTAAATGCCAGCATTAATTTGTTGACAGGTGTAAGGGTGTAAGCTTACTATGAAATCCCTACAGTCCAGCATTGATCAAAAGACCACAGCTTTCATCTATAAATTCAAGGGATGAATAAACTGCATCTTCCTTATCATTTCTTGATTTGGGGTGCTTGTGTTTGCTTCATGTCTTTGAAGGAGATAAGGTAGCAAGTGCACCAGTGCATACAGAGTGCTGAACCTCTGTATTCACAACAGCAACATCTTTCACTATTCTCTTTGAATTGTCATTTCGCACAGCATTCCTAAAATGTCAACATGTGAGGGCTTCGAGGATTACCTTGCAGGAAACATCTTTGCAAACCTTCACTGGTAAAAAGCATTGTGGTCCCTCATAGTCTGTGCAGGCCATCTCTTTTGACTCTTCAGGGTTTGCTTGAATCTGAAATCAAATATAGTTACCAAAGACTGAGTTAGGTGTCTTTGCATTTTAAGAATGAATGCCCAAGTCTTGCAGCGCATCCAGTTTACTTCAATGATTTGATGCGTTTACTTGGAAATAGAAACCTTATATCTATGATCAGGTGACCCACCTGGTGGATGTGGGGAGGGCTGTGGATGTGGTGTACCTGGACTTCAGCAAGGCCTTTGACACCGTCCCCCACAGCAAACTGCTGGCTAAGCTGTCAGCTCATGGCTTGGACAGCAACCCTCTGTGCTGGGTTAGGAACTGGCTTGAGGGCAGAGCCCAGAGAGTGGTGGTGAATGGTGCCACATCCAGCTGGCAGCCAGTCACCAGTGGCATCCCCCAGGGATCAGTACTGGGCCCCATCCTCTTTAATATCTTCATTGATGATCTGGATGAGGGGATTGAGACAGTCATCAGCAAGTTTGCAGAGGACACCAAGCTGGGAGAAGATGTTGGTCAGTTAGAGGGTAGAAAGGCTCTGCAGAGGGACCTCGACTGACTGGACAGATGGGCAGAGTCCAATGCGATGGCATTCAACAAGTCCAAGTGCCAGGTGCTGCACTTTGGCCACGGCAACCCCATGCAGAGCTACAGGCTGGGGTCAGAGTGGCTGGAGCGCTCCCAAACAGAGAGGGACCTGGGGGTGCTGGTTGACAGCCACCTAAACATGAGCCAGCAGTGTGCCCAGGTGGCCAAGAAGGCCAATGGCATCCTGGCCTGCATTAGGAATAGTGTGGCCAGCAGGATCAGGGAAGCCATTCTGCCCCTGTCCTGTGCATTGGTTAGGCCACACCTTGAGTCCTGTGTCCAGTTCGGGGCCCCTCAGTTTAGGAAAGACATCGAGACACTTGAATGTGTCCAGAGAAGGGCAATAGAATACATAGAATAAACCAGGTTGGAAGAGACCTTCAAGATCATCGCGTCCAACCCATCAACCAATCCAACACTGCCCAAGCAACTAACCCACGGCACCAAGCACCCCGTCAAGTCTTCTCCTGAAAACCTCCAGTGATGGCGACTCCACCACCTCCCCAGGCAGCCCATTCCAATGGGCAATCACTCTTTCTGTATAGAACTTTTTTCTAACATCCAGCCTGAACCTCCCCTGGCGCAGCCTGAGACTGTGTCCTCTTGTTCTGGTACTTCTTGCCTGGGAGAAGAGACCAACATCCGTCTGTCTACAACCTCCCTTCAGGTAGTTGTAGAGAGTAATAAGGTCACCCCTGAGTCTCCTCTTCTCCAGGCTAAGCAACCCCAGCTCCCTCAGCCTCTCCTCGTAGGGCTTATGTTCCAAACCCCTCACCAACTTTGTTGCTCTTCTCTGGACTCGTTCCAGCAAGTCAACCTCCTTCCTAAACTGAGGGGCCCAGAACTGGACACAGTACTCGAGGTGCAGCCTAACCAGTGCAGTGTACAGGGGCACAATGACTTTCCTGCTCCTGCTGGCCACACTGTTCCTGATGCAGGCCAGGATGCCATTGGCCCTCTTAGCTGCCTGGGCACACTGCAGGCTCATGTTCAGTCTACCGTCGACCAGCACCCCCAGGTCCCTCTCAGCCTGACTGCTCTCCAGCCACTCTGACCCCAGCCTGTAGCTCTGCATGGGGTTGCTGTGGCCAATGTGCAGAACCCGGATGAGGCTGGTGAGCACAAGCCCTATGAGGAGAGGCTGAGGGAGCTGGGATTGTTTAGCCTGGAGAAGAGGAGACTCAGGGCAGACCTTATTGTTTTCTATAACTACCTGAAAGGTGGTTGTAGCCAGGAAGGGGTTGATCTCTTCTCTCTAGCAACCAGCACCAGAACAAGGGGACACAGTCTCAAGCTGTGCCAGGGGAAGTTTAGGCTTGGGGTGAGGAGAAAGTTCTTCACGGGGAGAGTCATTCATCATTGGAATGTGCTGCCCAGGGAGGTGGTGGAGTCACGATCCCTAGAGGTGTTCAAGATGAGATTGGATGTGGCACTTGGTGCCATGGTCTAGTCATGAGGTCTGTGATGACAGGTTGGACTTGATGATCCTTGAGGTCTCTTCCAACCTTTGTGATACTGTGATATGCAGTAGTGAATGATCTTAGGATCTTTTGACTTGTCAGACCCCATGTGCTTTTCCTAACATGAAGTCACAGTGCAATTTGTGCTGATGTCAAGGGAAAGTGTCTAGTTATGCTATATTCCACAAGCAGTAGTTCAGGTCAGAAATGTAAGTCATTATTTTCTTCTGAAAATTATTTCCCTTGAAGCTGGTAGCTTTTTGGTCTCGGTTCTTATTGCCCATTTCTCATATTGTGTTTATGGCTGGTTATTTCACGATTCATTTGTAAGGATTAAATAAGGTAGGTGGCTAGCCATCTCCTAAGGGGTTGGGAGTAAAATCTGCTGCTTTGCATGCCTGTGAACATGGAAGACCGAGTGTTACCTACATAACTGTAACACATCAAATTCCTCAGGGAGCTGAATTCATGATGCTACTTAGGTATTACACTGAGTGAGGGGAGATATATTAAGAGACAAGCCACACTAGAAATTGCAATCAGTTAGCAGAGAGCTTGAGAACCTTGGGATAGAAAGAATTGGGAATACTTAAAACCAGTAAGTGAAAGCAAATAGGAAGACATGAGACTACACTGAAGTGAAAAGGAGGATGTGACTACTCCCCACACTTGGACAGATACTGACTTGGAAAGCTATAAGGCAACTAGAAGAGAAATTATTTTCTAACCCCTCCTGGATCAATGGATGAAATTTCACTGTCTTACTAAAAGTTCAGAGTCTGCATCTGTGCTTCAAAAGCTAAAGGCAGTTTGCCTGCCAATGATAGTTTCTAAACTTATGACAAGCTGCATACTTGAATAACATAAAACTTATTTCAAACAAATTTAGAATTTTGCAACATGAAAATGATAATGCAAAAAGTTACTTGGAATGTTTTGTTCTATGCTCGTATAGAATTATAGCATTCCAGTTACTGGAGTGTTTTATCTTTACCCTATTAAAGTGTGGTTGCCTCTTGAGGCATCACATGAATTAATGCTTCAGTAAGATAGGGGTTTTACAGCATGATAAAATACTTCATGGATAGTTTAGAAAATAAGAGAATTGTGGGAAGCTGCTTTTTTTGTAAGTACTGATGTGTTTGTGACAGAAGATTACCGCATTTTACTTATAGCCAGAACTCCCATAGGTAGGGGAATGCTAACGTGGAAAAAAGAGAACATACATGTATATAAATACTTGTGTTCAAAACAATTGTCGTCTTTGTTAATTGGAAGAATATCTGAAAAGCATGAGGTGATTTTTTTTCCCCCCTTTTTTTTCTGTGTCTTGATACCCAAGCTTGCCTGACTCCACTAAGAATGAAAGTCCTACAGTCACTGAAATATGACTCATTTCTGATAAAGAAGAAAATCAGAATAATACATCTGCGTGTTTGTTTGTTTTTAATGTTGGTTTGTTGTTGTTTTGGGGGTCTATTTTACTGTTTTTTGAAGTTCTACAAATTTCCATTTAGTGGACTTTTTTTTTTTTCCCCACAAATATCAATCTGGCTGCAGTTTTAAGTATTTGCCTCTATCATCCTGCCTATAAAATAGCAAGATTGTTGCAAATATATTTAGCTGATGTACATACCAAAAAAAGGATGTTCTTGGATATTTTAATGGTATCAGTTTAT
Organism: Dryobates pubescens; assembly: GCF_014839835.1. NCBI lineage: Eukaryota > Metazoa > Chordata > Aves > Piciformes > Picidae > Dryobates > Dryobates pubescens. The sequence goes on from NC_071627.1 coordinate 8,868,477, forward strand.
ACAGCAGGCACTGTTTAGGGTTATATGAATGTCAAACAGCATTGTTTCTATACCTGTTTGTCTACAGCTAGCTTTACACAGCTGCTGAAGGTGCAGTCATTGAAATGGGCTCAATTTTCGAGAGTCAGCAACCCACTGCTGCACCTCCCCCATGCCCTCTCACACTGCTGAGTGAAGGAGGCTAAATGATTTTCTTCCATCTTTTAAAGCATGTTAAAAATGATGTGGTCTTCTGAAAGAAGGTCCTATTTAAATCTGGCTATTTCATAGTGGAAGTAAGAAATTTGCTTTTTATGTGAAGCTTTTATAAAAGCGTTGAATTGATTGGTTGCAGGTGTGATTGATTTTAGATTTAGCATAAGGAAGGCTATGGAATTTGGACTGCCCTCATCTTTTCTTTTTCTGGACAAGGACACAGGAGGTAATGTGTTCTGGGCGACACTGAATAACTTAGATGTGACTTTATCTCAGCAGTAGGCCCGGCGAAGAACTTAAATGAATGTTTTCAAGAAAATTGCAGCATTAAAAATTATTCTGCATTAGAATGTAATATAAATATGAAAAAAAAATAAATTATAAAGGTCAACTTGATCAATTGATTTAATGAACTACTCAGTGTTTTTTCTAACTTAATTTAGACTTTAAATTTTATTTGGGTATTAAATTTATACTTTGTGCACATATGAGAGTCATTTACACATGAGAGGCATTGAAGATTGCCCCATTTAAAGACTTGAGTGTTCTCTCCTTGTGCTACTTTTTCAATTGCCTGTAATTTTGCCAGTGTCTGCTGCTTGGGGATGGAATTTTCTGTACTTGTGGTCTGCTCCATTATGGTATCAGATCTACTTAGCCCTGCAAAAAAAGGTTCAGAATGAGACAAGGGAAAGTCACTGATTTTCAGCATTAAAGATTTCCTTGGAATAATTTATAGTACTGCTGTATTTTAGAGCAAGGATTTGACATTTTGTGAGAAAGGAGAAACACCTCTATTGTGCTGAGAAATCCACACAACCTTGGATAAAGTTGTAGCTATGTGAAAGTTATGGTTTGCACACACTCAGGAGATACTGCTTAATTTTCAGCGGGGGATTTCATTTTCTCTAAGTAAATCTGAATTTCTTGCTTCTGAGTTTCACTTAATTTTCTGTATGTTCAGAATTGTAACACTGAACCTAGACTTCCTTTGGCATAGCCTCCCTGGGCATTTAGACAGTATGGAAGGTGAAGCCAGGCCTTCAAAATACTGGTGAAAATTCATAATGGGCTAAAGGTGGAAAATAAAAAGATTATATTGGGATAGAACTGAGTTTAAAGGGCAACAAAAATAGTCATTAATACAGAATCGATTTTTAGTGCAACATGGGACTTAGTGTCATGGTTTAGTCATGAGGTCTGTGGTGATGGGTTGGACTTAATGATCTTTGAGGTCTCTTCCAACCTTGGTGATTCTGTGTGATTTTCTTACCATTCTGTAGCTTCCAGAATACTGTTAGGGAACTTGGTTTGTTTCCAGTCCCACTGTCACTAACGTGCAAAGACTGAGATCCTTTGAGTAGTGGTTTCTCCCAGATGCTCGAACATCACAGAAATGTTGTTTGCCATTTCTCCTCAATTAAGAGCCTCATTTTGTCCTTTAAATAATGACCAGATTGCTTATTTGTGTTAAGTTTACTGGAAGAGATGGGAATGGCCCTTTGTCATTAGTAAAGTGTTCACATAGAATAAAAACAATTAGGAAAAGGGAAGAGTTCTGTGTATTCTGCACAGTGGAAGCTGGTGGTAGGAGTAAATCTTGCTGCAGGCTCCAGTCATGCACATTCTGTATCAAGGCCGATAGATAAGGAGGGTATTTAGGGAATGTAAGTGTGGCTGCTAGCTCAATTTGAATGTTTATTGCAGATATTAATTTGTTGCTAATGTTAGCATGATTGAGGCCAACTAAAACTGTAGTCATGTTTGCACGTTTGCTGGTTAGGGAAAAACTTGTCTTGTTCTCTGCTCTGGCTTTTTTTCTTTCAAGAAAATCAGTATTTTGAACAGTTTATTTTAGTACTTGGTTTTTGCAGTTCAGCATTGCTGTTTGCAGAATTTTTGCAGTTTAGTGTTGCTGTTTGGAGAATCACATCAAAATCTGATGCTCTTCCTCATTTTTGTAGCATTGAGTTGTGTGGCCTGATGCAGAATTCTCTGGCACGCTAACAATACTTCCATAGGATCTATGGGCCTTACCTAAAGCCTAGTGTTAAGGTTAAAGGCATTCAGTACTTCTTGGTTGAGATACATTCAGATTAGTGTAAATCCCCTCCACCATGCAGAATTATTGTCTTGGTACTAATTTTGAGGTATTTCAACAATAACAGTGAAGTCAGAATCTAAACAAGAGGTTAACTACCAATTCTCAGAGATTTATGTATTAAAAAAACAAATAACAGCAAAACCAAACAAAACCCAAACAAGCCCCACCAACCCCACTCCCCACCCCCACCTCCCTAAAAAAATAAAAAAAAATAAAATTGAGACTCTTTTGAAGTCTTCAGCCTTTGGAAGTTTGCAAGAGAGTTTTAGGACAGAAAAAACCCAAGGAATTAGATGTGTTTGGTGCATTTTATTTACTTCCTATTGTTATATGTATGTTAGCATTTTATCTGAAAGCCACAAAAATTTTCAGAGACGTGAAACACTTTTGTAAGAGAGTATTAGTAGAAAAATGCAGATAAGTAAACAAGTCAGAATGACAAGACAGTTATTAAACAGAAAACCTCTGGATAACTGAGAGAATAGCATTTAAATCAATTGAGCTTTTTCATTTTCTTGTACATTTCTTGTCCAAGTTTTATTTATCTGGATGAACACGAATTCTTTAGAGGATCACCTTCTGTTGTGCTTCTGATACTACTGCTAGTCAAAGAAAATGGAATGTCACAAAGATAAAAATGGATAATAATTCCACTTCCAATGGAACAGTAATAGCATAAGTAAGAACAGTTTCTTTTAAAGTTACTTTGCCCATCACATTTCATCTCTCCCTTTTCTTTGATTTCTTTCCCCTCTGATAATCATCTGTAGGCTTATGAAACCATTTATTTCTAGAAAGCAATCATCACTTACATGCACTTGTGAGCTATACCTTTATAACTGTAAACTTTGGTGTGTGGCAGAGTGCGTGGCCCAGCTGGAGTAGGAAGGCACTACTAAAGAACAAGATGAAATAAGACTGCTTTTGCCAAGTGTGTTTTGTTGTTGCAGTGTGGAATAGTTCTTTTAGAAGTACGCCAATTCTGTCTGAGGGAGCAGAGAGGTTCAGTAGGTGGTGATCAGCACACTGCAGCTGCAGTAGTAAACTAAAATCATCATCTATTCAGTTCAAAGATTGCTGTAGTTGCAGGCATGGTTTTGAATACGGCCAAGTGGCATACCTCCACTCATTTCCAGAGAGCTGTTCAAAAAGTACATGGGACAAGGACAGTTTCCAATGAACAGTTCAGGTGGGGCTATACTGCTTTTGTGAGAAAGTGAGTTAAGCTGTATGGATACGAGCTGAGTGACAAGACTGGCCTTCTGGAGTAAAGGAAACATCTTGTCACTCTGTTGGCATGGCTGTAAGCTGTGTCGAATGAGAAAATGGCTCCCTAAGTCACAGCCAGTACCCATAACTTAGTAGAGGACAAGATTTTTCAATAAACTTTGAGGAATGTTACTTTTCCAAAAGTCCTTCCCACTATCATTGCTGATGCTGCCAGTGAATTTGAGATACATTTTGTTCTTTTCATCAGATGTAGTAAATCCCATGTATCATTATCTTTCACTTTATCCTTAAAGATTTAGGAGCAAAGTGAAGCTGGCTGCCATACCATCACTGTGTTTCTGCAGTGACTTTTTACAGGTCCTTTAACAGGACATAACTGTAATTTAGGTCAACAAAGAACACACAGCTAGGTCATGCAACCATAGCATCATAGAACACTTTGGGTTAGAAGGGACTTTAAAGATCATCTAGTTCCACCCCCTTGCCATGGGCAGGAACACCTTCCGCTAGACCAGGTAGCTCAAGGTCCTGTCCAACCTGGCCTTGAACATTTTAAGGAAAGGGACATCCACAAATTCCATAGGAAACCTGTTCCAGTGTCTCACCACCCTCACTGTAAAGAATTTCTTCCTAGTATCTGTTCTAAATCTCCATTCTTCCAGATTAAAAACTTTATCCCTTGTTCTATCACTACAAGCCCTAGTAAAAAGTCCCTCCCTAGCTTTCTTGTAGGACCCTTTCAGGTACTAGAGGTCCTTCAGTGTGTAGATAGGGGACCACTGCTGTTTAGGTCTAAGACGACTTGAAATTAATTGCTTTCCCCTTTTCTCCAGCTACACTTGTCTTCAGCTTTTTGAAGTAATGCTGCTCTGATTGAATAAAGAAAGTGTGGAAGAGTTAAGGAGGGTGAATCTGTGATTCTGTGGGTTGGAGATTTTTGTGAAATGAGGTTGTTCTTTTCAGTGCTTGGCCTCCTTCTATGTGAATGGACACTGTTCTTCGTGTTTTGTTATGGGAAACAAGAACAACAACGGTTTAGTGAATAAGATGTGTCCAGGACTTCAGTAATAAGAGTTTGCCTTCTTGGCATGAACTTCTGTGGATGCTTAGAATATCTCAGGTCCCAGCCTTAGATGAAGATAGTAGGACCTGACCTCTTCATATCTGTTGTGAGGAAAAAATAATAGAAATCCTGAGGTGACTTGGTAGTCACACGGTAGTTCAGAAGTGCAATATTCTTCTTTATGCTAAAACAAAACTGTGTCTAGTTTGGAATTTTAAACCTGTGAAAAACATAAGTATGAGAAAGCTGAATGTTATATCATATAGACTTAATATTGCTGCCCTTGATAATGTTTGCTAGATTTATTATGTAGCCAAGGTCCTTTACCGTATTTTGTGCTTCTATTTATTCATGACTGTAGCATTCTGTTAGGGGACACTCTGAAGGTAAATTATTTACCTCCTGCAAGCACTAATACACCAAAGGATTCTTTGAAGGGGTTAACAACAGTCACTGTATCTTTTAAATAATAGACAAATGCAACCAAATAATTGCCCTCCATTTAAAAGAGAAACAATGGGTCAGTTAGTTCTGTGCATAGAGATTCAATTACCTAATGCATAGTTTCAGTGTCAGGCTTGCAATACAGTATTTCATTCCTCACTCATCTTTATTTTACAGTAGCTACCCTAGCAAGCACCAATAGAAATAATGGATTTCAACTCTTGTGTCTATGGAAGAAAGAATCTGCTTTCCAGACACCAGCTGATGTTTTGTCAAGTGTAAACTTCAGCTGCATTGCAAGACAGATTTGCCAGGATAGTGTCTTGTAATTTGAGTGGTCCAGAGTACAAATATATTCCCAAGGGAATGAATTTCTATATCATCATATCTGTTCCTTGGTTTTTTTAGAGGTATGCTACACATTTTGAAGAAGCTCTTCTGGTAGATGGTGATGCCATTTTGAGAACTGAAATAATTTTTATTTCCTGCAACATTTCTTCTTTCTCTTCCTTTAATCTAAAAAGTGACATCTGGCCAAATGCATGTCTGCAAAATAGGACAGATTTCAAAAGGCTGCAAATTCACAATGTGTCTAGGATAATGGAGAAACAATTGACATTTAAATGAGAAAGAATGCAGAAATCAGCATTTGTATTCTCAAATCAGAAATGAAACAAAAAGGAATAGGAACACTTATGAAATAAACAACCTTTGGAGTGTTTCAGGTAACATGTTTTTAATAAAATCTTTTTGAAATGTTATCATTCCCTGGACAATATTCTTGCCTGTTTAATTCCCTTTGATTTTGAGCATAGAAATAACACAAAAGGCTTTTGCCATATCTTCAGTAGTAAACTTCAAGTACTTGCAGAGTTTGTGTAGTGGTTCTGGTCAGCAAATAACTGATGCATGGATATCACTGAATGCAGCAGGGTAGTCTGTCAGAAGTGCATGCTCTGTTGCAATGATTTTACCTTTTTAGAAAACAGTATTAGAGTGAAATTAAGGCAGGTGGAAAACTTAATAGGATATAATCCCAAGTCTTCTGATAATTAAGACACATCCTCAGTTGCCTTCAGCAGGCCTTCATTTTGGCTATATACTGCAGGAAAAGTTTATTAGTGAGCAGGTAATCTTTAGCTGCAATTAGAGGGGAAAAAAAGGTAATTAAGTATGTTATGCCAAGGAAGAAAAGTAGTTCTTAGTAAGTCTCAATTGTACCAGCAACCCTAGCCTTCGATATGTGGTGCAGTAACAAACAGCAGTAAATATAATTATGCTATTCCTTATGGTAGTGATTTTCTAAATCATGCACATCTGCTACTCTGGAGTGATCTGCCAGCTCTGGGGAAATATCACTTAGCAAAACATGCAATGCACACAAAGCAATTTCCAGAAAAGTTGTTTGCTAAGCTAAATCCAACATGTTGGATGTAAGAAAGCTGTAGATGAGAAAATCTTAGCAGCTGATGTACCTTGAGACATGACTGATACTGTCATGTGTTATAATTTGGACCCTTCCAGCGATGGTAAGGCGTAAAAGTGACCAAAAGATTTTTCACAGGGTAGAACCAGATGAACAACTAAAGGAGTGTCTCAAGCACAGACATAACTATGTCTTGCTAGTTTGTATGGTTTGTCTCTTTATGCTCTCTTTCTAGCTTCTTAATTATCTTTCTTGCTGTCTGTGTTATCACTTAACATCCTTACATTCAGCACATGCTTGAAGTTAGAGGCTTTGGACTTCAGTTTTGCAAGACCAGGGCACTTGTATGCAGAGCAGGGCATACACATGCATGAGAGACATTGTCAGCAGGGTTCTCTAACACTCTGGGGAATCTGCTGGCTTTTTTTAAATGGATGCCTTCCAGAAAGTACCACTCAACATTGTTGTTTTATTACATCTGCAGCGTTGTGGCAAATGTTTTAATAAGCATTGCGGAAGAGCATAGTTCTGTCTGGGCTTACAGCTGGACCCAGGTTTTGTGATAAAGCTTGGAGGGTTGACTAGGATAAGAGGTTAACCTGACACTGTCCTCATATATTCTGAAGTTATGGATAGTGGGTTATGGAATCCTAACATGAGTTGTTGTCTTTTGATTAACTTCTTATATCTTTCTTGTGAAAACCAGTATTATGTTAAGCATTGCTAAGCGTCTGTACACTGTTTCTATTAGCTGGTATGTCTGTGTTGCAGATAGAAGAGGCCTAGGGAAAGGCATGCTTATGTTAGGATTTACATGTCTGTTATCTCTTGGTCTCAGCTGGTGGCTGTGCCCTGCCCAGCATTATTTTCTATGATGTGTTTGCGTGAAGTTCCTGTACCTCTTTGAGTCAACAGCAAGCTGAAATTTAAGTATGTCTTTGTGAACACAACTAAGGCACATTCCTAAAACCAGTCTGCTGAAATGATGGGGTTTTGGGATGAGGATATAGGATGGTCATAGCTGTAACTTCTAGGACAACTCTTTAAGCACCTCTGGGAATTAATTGGTTTGGATGCAGGGCTCTAAGAGGCTCTAATATCTGTGCTCTAGAGCTGGGCTGAGGTGCCAAATTCTATTGTGCAATAGACAGAAGAATCCTCTGTCTCCATCTTTCTCATCACTTTCATACTGCCCTGTGCTTTCTGTCGTGGAAACCTGCCTCAAACAGAACTGAAGAGTTGTTCATGGTACTTTCATGTAGATTTTATGAGAGAAGACTCCTGACGGATGTCATTATGTGTGACATAGTCCAGATCCTACAGACATCCTGAGCTTTTTGCCTTTTAGCAAATTAATATAAGGCTTCAAGCATATCTGGGAAAAAAGTGGCAGCTGAAGTATTATTTTTCACAGTCTATAGGCTACCCTGAGGAGCATTCCCAAAAGAACTAAGAATCCCCAAATGGGATTTAGACAGAGTCACTGTCCTTATAGTCCTGAAAATTTTGGTTTAGCTATTGCCAGATGTTGAAAGGCAACTTCATTCTACAAACCATTCCTTGAAATTCCCCAGGCATGCTCAAGATTTGGCTCCATATGGCCCTTGAGCGATCCTGTGTCAACAAGGCTGATTAGCAACAGAGCACCTGCATGTTGTGTGGGGAGACTAGGTGTCAATGCTGATGTTTCTGGAGGAAACATTCTGAAAAACAGATGCTCGTAGTGATAGGGTTAGATATAGTACATCTGATGAACTGAACGCTGGTAAGAATGATGACTTTATAAGTAGAATTTTCTAGTGCTTATAGCATTAGCATGGTTGTATTTCTGTATGACAGTGGTGGTCACATAAATTCTAAAGCAAATCTGTTCACTGCTAAACAGCATTGAGAATGCCCCATGCATGGGAAAAATACTGGCTAAAATACTGAAGCTACAGTGGAGCTAGAATATCTCTTGTTATTCAGTGGAGGAGAAAACTGTGGTGTTAAAGATGTCCTTGCCTCTGTTTGCTTTCTTGTAGGCTTATTTTCAGGGAGTAAGGGGAGAAAAAAAGAAAGTGAAAGAAAAGTAGATAAGAATTGTATTAGCAGATATCCTGGACTCACAGTGCTGGCAGAAATGGATGGAGAAGCAGGGTGAGATTTATCACAGTAAAACAATGGAAGATCTAGACTAAGACTCACAAGATTTCCTTGAATTTGGAGGCAGCGCTATTATCAGTTCTTTCCATAATACATTCTGTTTATCTAATCTGAAAGAAAATGGTGAAATGTAAGTGTATTAGTAAAATAACATGAAATTCTAAGTGAACTGCTAGGTGAATGATATGTTAAAGTATTATTTGAACCAGCTATGCCATAAGCTGGGTTTCCTCACTTCACATTCTGATTCACATGGTTGGCTTTTCCATGTGGATTGAAAACATTGGGAGGAGGTACTGTTTTCTGACGCTGAGATACAGCCATGATCAAGAGCTCTGACAATCTTATTTTCCATGTAAAATACCTGACTGCAGCAGGTACACTATATGACATGGAATATCGAAAAGCCACATGGACTTACTCATATGCATCAGATTTTATGACTGACATGAAAATACTTATTTTATCCACACCATATGGCAGTTCAAGACACATTAAATAGCCTTTTTCTTCTGCCAGGATTGGCAAAAGCCCTAATCCAACTGCAAATTTCTATACAAAATCAGCAGGCTCTAACAAAATGACACAGTCACAATTCGGCATGGTATCAAGTGATGGCATTACAGCCATCCATCTGCCATGCAATGGAGAAAAAATTGTCTTAAAGCAGCAGCCACCATTTTACATGATTCTCGTTTTGTTTCCTGTAGAACAGAGCTAAGTTGATAAATGAGGTGCTTTCCAACACAAATGACCTTAGTTTGCACATTGCTACAAAGTAAAATTGCTTTCTGACCCTGTGTAAATTCCAGAGCTAGTGCGGATTTGGAAATGTTATGCAGAACATAAGCTAAGAAGAGCCAAGTGCTAAGTCTCAACACTTGTAACATCATAGTAGAATCACAAGATGCTAATGAGCACCAGGATTTACTTGCATCAGATTTACTATTGACCTCTTCAGCACAACATCTATAAAATAGATAGCCCAAAGTAACACTAGATCAAGTGCTGTTTCACAGATTTAATCAACCAGACCACTTATGCTGTTAAACTGGCTCTGTTTAATTATATGTTTTTTTATTATTTTTATCATTTCATTAATAGGAGACTGAAATATGTTGCCTATACTACGTGGGATTATCAGGCTGCCTATAACCTGTGCTATTGGCATAACAAAAATGTTAATACAATTTCCTTTGGGAATGCTGAAGCAGATTAAAATGGCCTGTGACAAAGGCCTAAACTCCATTTCAGCTACTGCCTTGATTTTAGTGTTCTGGAGATTTGTATGAAAACAAGCACACAAGTTGAGGTTGCAGTTACCCTTGAAATAGTGTTAGTCATCAGCAGAGAAGTTTGGGGTGCCTCATTTTTTCTTTTTTAGGGTCTTGTAGATTTCTACCAAACTGGATTATGCAACACTGCTAAGAAATGTTCTATATGTTCTAAATATTTAGTGTTTGCAGTCATGTGTTTAGCATTTTTTTTAATACCACAGGGCCCTAAATAACTTAATATTTGCTCTTCTAAGAATATTTTTTTTTTTAGGCCCCAAATGTACAATTTAGAGTAAGATTTTGTGTTATGTTGTTCCATAAATATTTCTATCAAAAAAATACAAAGGCAGAGTGTTTTCATGCCATTTGTCTCCTGATACATACACACATATATATAGTTATGCTAAATTTAATATGAATTTATGAAAGGTAGGCATGTGCTAAGAAATGCTATGTTCTGAAGAAATATGGGAAAGCTCCTGATATTTATAATATGAAGTCTTGATTTATCAAAGTATAACAGAAAGGGCAGCTAAATATTGCTTGCTCTATGCATTGCTCCCTGGGAAGGAGATTTCTTCCTGTGTCATACTTCTTAATGTTGCACTCAATAGTATAAAATGATGCAAAATATGAAGGACAACAACTGAAAAATAGACTTAAAATGGGTCTAAAAAGTGAATTAGACTCTCTTAACAAAGTGTATCACTTCCCTAGTGTCATTATTTTGCATAATTATAAAGCCTGTTTCTGGTTCCAACACATAAAATGTTGTAAATGGAATACTAGGATACTTTAAAAGTATCTTTACTTTGTAAATCTATTAACTCAGTAATTTGTGTTTGTCCTAGGGTATGGTAGTTTAGTAAAGTGAAAACGTTGCTACTGGATCCCAGTAAGATTCAGCAATAGCTACACAGGAGTCTCCATGGTTCTGGTAACAGGATTGTGAAGTGTATTTTCAAATATGACCCTCCAAAAATCCAAAATAAAACCAAATGAACTACCAAAGCTAATTCAGCCTTCTGACTATTACCCATTGCTGGTAATCCAAGCTGGCAGTGACAAGATTGATAAGAAGGGCACTAGAACAATCAGAAAGGAATTCAAGGCCCTCAGACAATTGATTGGTGAGGCAGGAGTTCAAGTAGTGTTCTGCTCAGTTCCCTCAGTGTCAGGAGTGTACACTGAAAGGAACAGGACAACCCATGTCATCCACCAATGGTTCAAGGGATGGTTCCATCAGTGGAATTTTGGGTTCTTTGATCAAGGGGCAACTTTTACCACACCTGACCTGCTGGACCTAGATGGGGTGAATCTATCTAGAAAGGGCAAGAGGGCTCTAGCACAAGAGTTGGCAGGGCTCATTGGGAGGGCTTTAAACTAGGTTTGAAGGGGGTGGGTGATGAAACCAGTCTCTCCAAAGAGGACAGAGAGGGACATAAACTAGACTTAGCTGAGAAATCAGCAGCCCAGCTGAAGTGCATGTACAGCAATGCACGCAGTATGGGTAACAAACAAGAGGAACTGGAAGTCTTGGTGCACCAGGAAAACTATGATGTAGTTGCCATTACAGAAACATGGTGGGATAATTCACACAATTGGAGTACTGCACTGGATAGTTACAAGCTCTTTAGGAGGGACAGGCGAGGGAGAAGAGTAAGAGGGTTGGCCACACTGTGTATTAGGGAATCTTTTGATGCCACAGAACCTTAGGTAAAGGATTAAAGGATTCAGTGCCTGTGAGTTAAAATCAGAGGGAGGGCAAACAAAACTGATATCCTGTTTGGAGTCTGTTATAGACCACCCAGGATGAAGAGGTTAATGAATTATTCTTTAAGCAGCTGGAGGCTGTCTCAAGATCATCAGACCTTGTCCTTGTGGGTGACTTTAACCTGCCAGACATCTGCTGGGAACTTAACTCATCAGAGAGGAGGCAGTCCAGAAGGTTCTTAGAGTGTATGGAGGACAGCTTCTTGACACAGCTGTTAAGTGAGCCTACTAAGGGTCAGGCCCTGCTTGACCTACTGTTCTAAAATAGAGAAGGGCTGGTGGGAGATGTGATGGTAGGAGGCTGTCTAGGGTGCAGCAACCGTGAGATAGTGGAGTTTTCAATATGCAGGGAAATAAGGAGGAGCAATAACAGAACCCTTACTTTGGACTTGGGGAGGACAGACTTCAACTTGTTTAAGCAACTAATTTGGAGAGTACCTTGGGTAGCAGCCCTTAAGAACAGAGGGGTCCAGGAGGGTTGGACCTACTTCAAACAGGAACTCTTGAAGGCACAGGAACAGGCTGTGCCCACGTGCCGAAGGATGAGCTGGCAGAGAAGGATACCAGCCTGGATGGGCAAGCAGCTCTTGAAGGAATTAAGGGGAGGGGGAAAAGGGGGTATATTGCCTTTGGAAAGAGGGGAGAGGCAACTTGAGATACATTTAAGGATGTTGTTAGATCATGTAAGAGAAAAATTAGAGAGGAAAAAGCCCAGTTAGAACTTAAACTGGCCACTTCTGTGAAAAACAATAAAAAAGATTTTAATAAATATATTAATGCTAAAAAGAGGAGCAAGAAGAACCTCCTCTCCTTATTGGACCTGGAGGGGAACATTGTAACTAGAGATGAGGAAAAGGCTGAGGGACTAAATACCTTCTTTGCCTGCATTTTCAACAGTAAGGCAGGAGGACTTCAGGATAACTGGCCTCCTGAACTGGTCGGTGGGGTCAGGGAGCAGTATAATCCCCCTGAAATCCATGAGGAAGCAGTTAGGGATTTGCTGAGCCGCCTGGATACTAACAAGTCCATGGGACCAGATGGGATCCATCCTAGGGTGCTGAGAGAGCTGGCAGATGAGCTGGCCAAGCTTCTCTCCATCATTTTTCATCAGAGAGGTCCCAGATGACTGGAAACTAGCCAATGTGATGTCCATTCACAGGAAGGGCCAAATGGATGAACCTGGAAACTGACAGGCCTGACCTCAGTGCCAGGAAAAATTATGGAGCAGATCATCCTGGGGGCAATCACTGCGCACGTGCAGGACGGCCAAGGGATCATGCCCAGCCAACATGGATTTAGGAAGGGCAGGTCCTGCCTCACCAACCTGATCGCCTTCTATGATCAGGTGACCTGCCTGGTGGGTGTGGGGAAGGCTGTGGATGTAATCCTGCTGGACTTCACCAAGGCCTTTGACACCATCCCCCACAGCAAACTCCTGGCTAAGCTGTCAGTCCACAGCTTGGACTACTCTGTGCTGGGTTAGGAACTGGCTGGAGGGCCAAGCCCAGAGAGTGGTGGTGAGTGGTGCCACATCCAGCTGGCAGCCTGTCACTAGTGGTGTCCCCCAGGGATCAGTGCTGGGCCCCATCCTGTTCAATATTGTTATTGATGATCTGGATGAGGGTATTGAGTCAGTCATCATCAATTTGCAGATGACACCAAGCTGGGGGCAGGTGTTCAGTATCACTAAGGTTGGAAGAGACTTCAAAGATCATCAAGTCCAACCTGTCACCACAGACCTCATGACTAGAGTAGGGAGGACACTACTGCCCACTGCAGAACTCACGACCTTCCCATTAAGGGTCTTATGTGCTACCAACTGAGCCACACTACTGCCCTTATCTGTTAGAGGGTAGGAGAGCTCTGCAGAGGGATCTTCACAGGCTGGACAGATGGGCAGAGTCCAACAGGATGGCATTCAACAAGTCCAAGTGCCGGGTGCTACACTTTGGCCACAATAACCCCATGCAGTGCTACAGGCTGTGGTCAGAGTGGTTGGAGAGCAGCCAGGCAGAAAGGAACCTGGAGGTACTGGTTGACAGCCAGCTGAACATGAGCCAGCAGTGTGCCCAGGTGGCCAAGAGGGCCAATGGCATCCTGGCCTGCATCAGAAATAGTGTAGCCAGCAGGGACAGGGAAGTCATTGTGCCCCTGTACTCGGCACTGGTTAAGCCACACCTTGAGTACTGTGTCCAGTTCTGGGCTCCTCAATTTAAGGACATCAAAACACTTGAACATCTCCAGAGAAGGGCAACGAGGCTGATGAGAGCCCTTGAGCACAAGCCCTATGAGGAGAGGCTGAGGGAGCTGGGATTGTTTAGCCTGGAGAAGAGGAGACTCAGGGCAGACCTTATTGTTTTCTACAACTACCTGAAAGGAGGTTGTAGCCAGGTGGGGGTTGGTCTCTTCTCCCAGGCAACCAGCATCAGAACAAGAGGACACAGTCTCAAGCTGTGCCAGGGGAAGTTTAGGCTGGAGGTGAGGAGAAAGTTCTTCACAGAAAGAGTTGTTAGCCATTGGGATGTGCTGCCCAGGGAGGTGGTGGAGTCACCATCCCTGGAGATGTTCAAAAAAGGATTGGACATGGCACTTGGTGCCATGGTTTAATTAGTCATGAGGTGTTAGGTAATAGGTTGGACTTGATGATCTCTGAGGTCTTTTCCAACCTTACTGATTCTATGATTCTATGAATCAAAAAACCCACAAGGAAATTTTTACTCATAGAAATTGCTCAGTATACAGTAACTATCTGAAATTGTAGGCCTGGGTAACACTGCATCTTTGAATACACAGGAAGGCTCAGTTGTGTTTATAACAAGGATTTGGCAGATCTGTGCTGCTGTCAGTGCTGTGATTCTAGTGAGGGCCAGTAACTAATTCTGGTCTGAGACAGATTATAGAGGCTTTGCAAAGGTTTTTTGTAATTTTTGGCAAGAATTCTAAGTACTGTTTTGTACTTAGTAGTAAGTAATATTACTCTGATTCTGAACCACTTTCCATGTTTCTCTTAGTTGGTCATGTAGTAATATTCATGTGAAGCAGTACATAAAACCAGTTGCACATTTTCACTGTTTATTAGCAACCGCTTTCAACTATGAACTAATGAAGAAGAACTAGTGATACGTTTTATATCAGCTGTACTTTCATTTGCTGTGAACAGAGGACTTGCAGCCAGCCAGCCTCAAATGATTATATCAGATAGGACTGAACCTTCAGAAATGTTGTTTTCTGCTTGTCAAGATTTGTCCTTTAATGATAATCCAGAGCCGTGATGACCCAGAGCTCTGAAAACACGTGTCAGTTCATGAGGCAGTACACAACTGCAAAGTGAGTGCAGAATTTATGGTATATTGTGTTGTGAATCACATCACCAAAGAATTTAAAAACATATCATAGTTTCTGGTGTCACATCATCCCTTCCCTTCAGGCTACAGCCTCATTACCTCTGATCTTCAGTGTCTGCTTTCAATAATCACAATTATTGTCTAAATAACTTAACGCATGCAAATCCTTGTCTGGTGACTGGCTGCCCGTCGCTGTTAGTCATGCAAAGAGCAAAGACTGGCATAGTAACTCAGGGCTTGTTTCTCAAGAACTGTATTTTAAACATGCCAATTACCTACTCTGGATGCTACAATAATTTTTTTTCTGATTGGCTTCTGAATTCAGAATTCTCAAGCTATATTATAGCAATGTAAATAGAATGTTAATGATTTAGTTAATGCAAAGAATTCCAAAACTTACCTTAAAAAAAAAAAGGGGGGGGGGGGAAACAAAAAACAAAACCCAAACCCAACAACAACAACAAAGAAGAGCGTTGAAGGGAGGTTATCAGAGTATCACCAAGGTTGGAAGAGACCTCAAAGATCATCAAGTCCAACCTGTTACCACCAACCTGATTTATGACTCATTTCTTTCTTTTCTAACCTGTAGTAGAGTACAGGCCATCAATGCCTTTTTTGCAGGATTTACTCCCACATACATGTTTTCACTTACAGTGCTTGTTGCCTTGTCTCTGTGTTCAGTACTGAAATGCTACAGATGCAAAACCAGGGCTACCTTTTAGAGAGGAGCCTTGATCTGTTAAGGAAAGTGAAGGCCTTGAAAAAGGGGATGACAGGAGACTGGGAGGAAGGAACAAATTATTAGGTAAAGAGGGGAAAAATGCTTTCCCTTCTTTCATGGTCTTTACAGGCATGTTCAGTTAGTGTGAATAGTTCTGTTTCCCATGTCATGATCATAATTTCTTGTAGTCATGAAGTCCTGGGCTATCAAGAGTGTGACCGCTATCCAGCAAGTTGGTTGCTGTGGGCCCAGTTCTAGAAGGGAACTAAGTTTTCCCACTTTCATCTCTTAATGCAGAAGAAACTGCTTTCATGGTCGTTCTGCTCTGAATCTTGATGACAGCTATGAAGCATGATCTGCACAGGTAGAACTAACCTCAAATGTTACAGATGCTCAAGTCCCCTCTATGCAGAGTCCTACATGCCCTTAATGACTCCTTCACCTTCTATAGGTAAATTGTTTACATGATTTCCACATAATTACTTTCATAAAGAAAGTTGCATTTGCAGAAATAAGGACTTAGTGAACTGTTATTTTTTAAGACAAAAAGAGAAACAGTGCTTACTTAGAAATAGCTGGGGCTCTCATCGTCAGACTTCACTCAGTGACATCTGCCAGATTTTTTTATTGCTGTCTTTTTCATTAATATCAATGTGGTGGTAGAACCTGAGTCTTTCAGTGATATATCTGTGAAAGTGTAACTCATCAACTTATTTCATTCATCCTTCAGAATCCAATTTACAGAAAAAATAGAATCTTTTCCCGTATCCTGAATCAGCCTGAATTCAAATATTAATGCAGAATGAAATCTGTGCTGATTTTCTCCATGATGCAACCTTTCCCTCTGTGTGTTTTTGCTTTACATACTGTGGATGATCTCTCCAGATCAATACAAGGATTCCCATTCCCTATAAACAACCTTTTTCCTTATAGTTTTCCTATTTGTTTGTAGTAGATATATTTATATATCCCAGATTAAGGATAAAACATTTCAGTCTGATGAAATCTGGATAAGATGCATAGGGTGCACGTAGAATTTGCCCAATGGCATAGCAGTGAGGTCTTCATTTAAAAGTTTGTTTATGCCTATGTTGTAAGAGAGGACAACCAGGCTTTTAACCAGTAAGGCATGTCTCTTAAAAGAGTTTGGGATGTTTTTTGAGTTGCAAAGATTAATTCAGATTTGCATGAGCAAAATTCTGCTGAAATACTCCAAATGGTCAGACTCTTCGTTTCACTGTTAGGTTTCTTCCATGACAGGTGCAATCCACATGTTTTTCCCGCTCTCACTCAAAAGCAAGAAAAGCAGATCTTGTCTCCTCTGAGGAAGGAGTGTTTTACAGGGACATCTTTTGTTTGCTGCTTGTGGTCTTTATTCCTTTTTACTTCAGTATTTGCTCTATCATTTCCCTTTGCAGAATTTCTGAAGATTTAATCTGGATCACAAACAAATATGCAGCCAGGCTGAATTTACTTTGACAGAAAGCTGAACAGATGCAGCTGGGTCAGTGATGAAGGCCTGCCTTGGTTATAAAGGATGGCAACCAGTCTTCATACTAAATCTGTGGGATTTTGAGGCAGATTCACACACTGTAGGCATAGCCTGAAAGTGTAAGTCTGGCAGCTCACACTCAGTGCGTCCGTGTGAGCCTGCTGCCTGTAGTCCTGAACACTATTCAGGTGCCAAAGCAGCTCTAAGCCTGCCTGTTCCTCATAATGGGGAAAAATTTGGTTTAGTAAGCTAGCTTCTCAGATTTGCATCACCAAATAGGTCCGTGTCAAAATAAAAACCGAAACAAACCAAAACAAGGCAACAAACACTATGTTTTGTTTTGGTGCTGGGGGTTGGTTTTGGTTTTGTTTGTTTTGTTTTGGGTTTTATTTATGTGTTTGTATGTTGGGTTGTGGTGTTTGTTTGTTTTTTTTAAATGTTATTTTTCAGGAGAGCAACATGTTTTTTAAGCTTGTGTTTGAGGCTAGCCAAAGAGACAGCTGAATATGACTTACATAATGTATGGGGAAGTGCCTCCTGAGGGCATTGTTTCAAGCACATCATTTTTCAAGAACTCCAGAACACCACTTATTGATATTTTAGAGGTGCACAAAAGCTTGAAACTCTGACTGGTTTGTAGCTAATTTATTCCCTTGCTGCATGTGAAACTAACAACCTTACTGACTGAGGTGGTCATGTTTTTCACCATGGGTGAAGCTCAGCTTTAGGGAAGGGTTTATTCTGAATGGCCTGCTCTGAAATTCACAGCGAAAGAAATTAAACTGTTGTTCATGAGAGCAAGCACCTTTCTTACAGCTTTCAGTGGGCTTTATTCTTTAACAGAAAAATAACAAATGTACTTTTTTTGGAGACAAGGGAAACTACAGTAAGGTGAGAGGTATTTGGAGTTGCTGAACTGCTGCTTTTTTGAAAAATCCATCCCTCTCAGACCCCCTTGCCACACAGAACCCAAAGTTGCTTCTTTTTTTTCCCTTTTTAGCAAGGAGACAGAGAGACACAGTTATGCATTATTCAAACACTGAGTCTTTGGTAGAAAACTGAAAAACCTCATATTGGCTAGTGTTTTAGCAAGAATATAGATAATCCTATCTTTGCAAGACTTAAAGTTTGTCTCCTAGTTCTGAGAAATTTGGTACAATCAATACAATGCAGTCTTTGGCCTTAGAAATGCTATTAAGATCAACATTTTTCATGCTTGTTATTTTCTGAATTGTTTCCTTAATGCTCTCCATCTTTTCATAAGTCTTGTACACTACATTTTATAAAGTACATTCCAATTGCCATTTTGCCAGTAAATATACCAGAACAAATTTCTCCAGTGTTGCAGACTTACCCTGTTGTATTACAAGGAGGCAAACGTGCAGGAGCATTCCTGTGTTTTGAGGATTTGCTCATTCTCTGGGGATCTTTAACTTTGAGAACTTTTCCCTGCATCAGAACCACAGAAGAGGGTAAATTGGCCTGAAGTTTATACATGAATTTACAATGTCAGATATTAATCAACATTTTATTTTCAGGATACTGTTCATCTTGTGATTTCTTCCATGTGGAAGAATCTTTATTCACATGCACAGTACCATTCTTCTGATTCTTTTTGGACAGTGCTGCTTATTCACACAGTTCCATGCATGTTAAAGAGAAAAATATTTATTATTGCCTGCTTTTAAAAAAATGACAGGAAGATAAGGTAATAAAAAGCTAATGTAGAAAACCAAGACTATCATGCGCACTCAAATCATGTAGCCCACCCTTGTGCTGCTATCAGTCCAGTAGTGCATGCAAGCAGAAGTGGCAGAGCAGCCACGGCATTAGCCTTGTTCTTCCCTGGTTTAGGGGAAAAAAAAAAAAAAACAAACCAAAACCCAACAACAGATCTGAGACACGGGTTTAATTGAGCTTTGGATCTTAATGCTGCTTGGACTTATGCATTCTAGGACATGGAGAATATTTACCCCATGTTACCCTGTGATCCTGAATTCCAGAACTTAACTGTTGGTTTTGTGAGAAAGGAAAAAAAAAAAAAAATACCCTGTGTAAAAAAAGTTTTTGCCTGAGAAGTTCACAGGCCATCACATGGTTCTTTTGTATGGAGAAACTGTGAGTAATCACTCACAATTCAAACCGTGCTCATTATAACTCTCTATGAGATTTTTCCTTCCCTCTCATTGGATCTTTTCCAGAGTGGTGCCTATTAATCAATTTATTCTTTCCTGATATGTGATATAGTCTGCTTTCCACACAGAGTTTTACTGTACTGTTTTGAATGAGATGAGTAGAAGTTCTGTTTGGCTGAGAGATTTGACTGAGCATTTGTCTCGGTCCAGAAAGGGAAAGAGACTAATTTCTTTTGAATATTCCTGTGTTATGAAAATAGAGGCTATTTATTAACAGAATAAAGTGGATGGAATAGAGGAAGGGAGAGGGAAAAAATAGAGGAAGAAGAGAGAGAGAGAAGTGGAAAGGAATTATATTACCACATCCTTCATCCCCCAAGACAGTTTGGGTCTGTGGAGGAAGGGTGCTGCTGCTTTGGCGTGGAGGAGATGTCATCCTTGTTGGCTGTGCTGCCCTCTGCTGGAGGAGGGGAGGGACCCTGAGCAGCCTCTTGAGCTCCATGAGTTGCAGCAGGCAGAACTTAGGACACAGAGAGAGGCTTCTTTCTGGTCTTCTTCCAGGCTGCATGGTGATGTCTCTGTCCTTCTCTCTCTTGCTATTTATTTTGTTTTTCTTCAGAGCAGCATTGCCCAGATGTTTTCCTTCTTCTGTGCCAGTGGTTGCTCATATCTTTTATACAGTTTTTTTAGGTATGTGTCTATGTGGTGAATATTCATATTCCAGAGAGTATCGATAGCAGTGGCCTCTGCCCAGGGCAGCTGCAGTGTGGTGAGCAATCTTTATCCTTTTCACCATCCTCCCTTTCTGGGGTAGCTGATAGGTAGAGATGATCTTGTCTATGCACATTCCAGAGAGTCATTATCCAGTGGCATCTGCCCAATGCATATCAGCTGTTGTCTGGGCAAGCAGCAAAGGTGATTTTATCTTTGTTGAGTCACATCAAGAGGCAAGACTTAGTCTCTCACAGCACTGAAGTGTTTTTTTCCCCCATATTCTTACAAAGAAAAGGCCTTTTCATATAAAACACACAGACACTGTATTTGTGTATAAGTGGAGACTTCATCTGAGTTTATGGACATTCAACATACCTCCGTTTTGAAGTACTACCTTATCACATCTTGGAAACCGTATCATCAAAAGGCTAGTGAGAGGCCTTGAGCCCTATGAGGAGAGGCTGAGGGAGCTGGGATTGTTTAGCCTGGAGAAGAGGAGGCTCAGGGTGACCGCATTGCTCTCTACAACTACCTGGAAGGTGGTTGTAGCCAGGAAGGGGTTGGTCTCTTCTCTCTAGCAACCAGCACCAGAACAAGGGGACACAGTCTCAAGCTGTGCCAGGGGAAGTTTAGACTTGAGGTGAGGAGAAAGTTCTTCACGGAGAGAGTCGTTCATCATTGGAATGTGCTGCCCAGGGAGGTGGTGGAGTGACCATCCCTGGAGGTGTTCAAGGGGAGATTGGACGTGGCACTTGGTGCCATGGTCTAGTCATGAGGTCTGTGGTGACAGGTTGGACTCGATGATCTTTGAGGTCTCTTCCAACCTTGGTGATACTGTGATCATTGGGACCAACCATTTCTATGTGGTTTCCTTGACCAGAACATTTAGACCATTATGCAGCATAAATGTAGCTGAGGGAGAGGTTTTTCAAAAAAATAAAAGGAACCTAAGGGAGCAGCAACAATTTGTTAGTTACTTTAGGTTACATTTTTTGCCACCTGAATAATACTTTGTCTCTGGGATGAGCACTAGGACAACACCATTTGTTTTCATACTCCTGTACCAATCAGAATTTACTGCAGCTGTTACAAAAGGTGCTCACACTCTTCTTTGTCAATTTATTGCTCTTGTTGACACCTTATCAGTACATTTTCTCTTCACTATAAAGATAATTCTCAGGAAGAAAAAGAAATCTCCAAAGCAGTCCATTTCTGTTATAGATATATCAGGCTTAATGGTTTTCTAACAGATGAATTTATTTATTATGAATCTTCCACAGCTCTGTGCTTAAGCAAGTTGAAATCGAAGGATGCTGTATATGGGAACACTATTGCTATTTCTCATTAGCAGCATATATAACTTCTATTTTAGAGCTTTAGACCACTTCTCTGTGTACCTGTTGTTTTGGTTGTTTGTTTTTTTTATCATACTGAGAGCTTTGTTGATTACTTAGATGTGTAACAAGTGAAACAGACTCAGGAGCCAGAAGCAACTGAAGCACCCATCATGCTTTTCTCCATCACCATCCCAGCAGCTGGGCTGTATCAAGGGTAGTCCACTAACAATGCTGAAGTACTTTTCTCTAACCTTATTTCTGGGAAGAAAACATAGAAAGAGGGGTCTTAAGAATAGTAAGCTATCCTGCATGACTTTTTCATTTGCAGTTAGTTGGATTAAATCAGTTCAAAGAAGTAGGAAAAGTTTTCAAGACACAAAGGTAGATAAATGCCAGCGGAGGAAATAGTAGACTTTATTTCCTTTCTATTCCTTAAAAACTTGCCTCAGCAGTACAGGAGATTTTTGCTTTCTCTTTTGTTTTGTGTCTCTGCATAGTTAGGTCTGTATATTCTCACATACATTGCAGCACTATGGGGTTATACATTAAGTCTCAAGGACTGGAGATTATCTCTAGCTTCATGTTATTACATCCCATCCTGATTCATTTAAGGGCACACTTATTGTTTTCCATTGAAAGCTGGTTTCTTACTAATCATCATGCTCAGACTTTAGACACAGTGTCTTCCTCTGATAAAACAATGTCATTCAGAGGAAGATGAAATGGTAATTACAATCAGAGTTCAAGCTGGCAGGAGATGGAGCAAAAATTAAAAGTGCTAAATCTGTAGCACTTTGATTATCTGAAAAGTCCCCAAATTTTGCAGCAGAGCTGCATTTAAATATGTAGCAAAGTGGCTTCTTGTAAATCAAGTCATAATTGTTCAACTCTAGGTTGCAGGAGCCGATTTCAATTTTCTACTTCTCTACAGAATTCTCAGCTTTGATTAAAGATATGAATAATGGTCTTTCCCCCCCATTAAACACATAGTCAGGAATAAAAAGAAATGGCTACATATTCAAGATGCACTGTATAAAGTTGCAAAATACATGTAACATTGAAATTTGAGATTAAATTCCAGTCCTATAAGTATACATTCTCATTTGTTAAAGTGTGAAATGAGAAGGATAATGACACACTCTCCAATATCCATGTCCACCTCAGACACATCTGTGGTGTTTAGTACATTGTAGTAGTAGTCACTATAGAACATTTTAAAATGGTTTAGATTAAGTTACTTCAGAAGGCGCTGACACAAAGTTTGTCAGTGAAAGGGACAGGCAAAAAGCATTTTGCTAACAGAAGCACTCATTAAAAGGTGTGTGAGATGTGTGTTCTTTTTACAATATGGCTAGTGAACTTTCACAAGGTCTTTACGGTTCTGAAGATTGAAACAAGGCACTTCTGACCAAGGGCAAGTATGTTTCTGCACAGACATGTTGAACTCCAGCAATCATGTTTATCTGGTCATTGTTCTAATTTTGTATTATGTATGAAGTATGTTTTCATAGATACCAGATCCTGTCTGCTTCAGAGAAATTTCAGAACCATACTATCTTTTATTTCAAAAGGGACAGTGTTACAATTATGGACAGAGAACATGGAAAAACTCTGTTTTGCTTAAATGCTTTGTCTTAGACATGTTTAGAGACGTGAATATGTTTGCTTCCTGGGTGCTGCTTCTAAAAATATGGTTGGTGTAGAAGTTAGGAAGTGCATAATGTCAAGAGGAGTGCAGTCTTACGAGTTCACTGTATACATTAACTTCTCAGTGTACCGCAAGGTAATATTTGTGATCTTTAGGTAACTCCTATTTCCTTGCTGCACAAGTTTCTGTGCAATGTGCCAGAGTCACAACTGTGCAGCCCTGCACCCAGTTACTCTGGGACATCCCTGCCTAGAGATGGAGCAGAGCTGCATATGAGAGAGAACTCAGAAATGAGAGAGGAGGATGTGGGGTGGGCGGTGAGTTTTGCAAGTGTTTTGAATTTTAATGTATGTACTATATATTTTCATTTATATACTAAAGACTGGCAACACATCAGGAATCTTTGCTAGAAATGCAGCATAATTTTAATGACAATTTTAATGGTGCAGTGGCTGTGTGAATTAAACCAGCCATTGCTTCATCTAATCTCATGCATCAGCATAAAGACTCATCAGCTGGAGGACTCAGGTTGGGGGGCTATCCTGTATGTACAGCATAGCCCGGTTAGCCACGTGTAACATAAGAAGCTTTTCCCTGCAGACAGAATATCCTTGAATAGCTGGAACAATGGTGTGGCAAATCCTATGAAATGTTCAGAATAGATTTTATTGTTGTTGTTTCTCCCATTTTTTTTTAAATAAAGTGGAGAGTGGGGAATTTAGCTGCTTGATTCCCATTAAAGCTAACCAAGAATGTTTTGCTAATCATGATGTTACAGGGATTTGTAATTGATTTGATTGAGTTTAATTGATTTACTTCTTCTGTGGGTAGGCTTTAAAAGAAATACCTGAATATGCCTTGGAAGCAAAGAAAATAACAATGGGGTTTGTGTAAATTGCTGGGTACTTTGCTGTATATGATATGTTTTTTCTTTAAGAAGAAAAGGATTAGCCTCTATCTCTGTTAATTAAATTTTACTTAATACCATCTAATAATTTTTAAAAAGGGGGATTTTTGTATTTTTTTAATTGTCTTAAGTAACATAGAGATTCTTAAAGATACCATGTAAAAATAGAAGTTTCTGTAAAATTTAAGCTGCAGAAACAAAACCTTAGATGTTGCAGACAAGATTATTTAACATCATGTTCAAAGCACAGTTTATTATCTTTTGAATATTTGCCCTTGTCTTCAATTATAGCAAATGCTGTTGCCAAAATCAATGTTTAATGGCTTTAAACTCCTTTAAATGATAAGTTCTAGAAAGAGACTGCAGTATACTGCAAGAGGACACTTTCTTTGAGAGATAGTGACACAGAGAAAGGAAGGTAACAAATCTTTGTGCATAGTCCTGTGCACCATTTTGGTTATGGAGTTCTCAGTGTACCATATAGAAACTACAGGTATTCCAAAAGAAAGTATTTAGTTTATGCAGTTGTGCTTACCCCTGAAATTTAAATTCTACATCTGGTTTCTAGTGTTTGCCAGCTCATATCATGAAGCAATTCATGAAAGAAGTTTAAACATATAAACTTCATCATTTCAGTTCTTCTACCTTCTCAAGTAGATGGCAGTGTACCAGTAAATAAAGAATCCTCACTGGAAAGTCTTTCCACCAAAGAGCTCTCCTGCTGTGGAGGTGGCCAAAGCATCTATTGCCTGCTGTTATTTGCTATTACAGCCAGCCTTGCTCTGTTCTTTGCAAAGGTAGAACTTGCAATTCAACTCTGGCAATATCCAGCAGAGGAGGTGGAACAACGTTGCACCTCTCTTGCTGCTTGAAGTTTATACAAGCCCAGCGGTGTCCATCCTTATTTAAGATAAACATCGGCTTCAGTGTGATGATGTTCTCAATGTTCAGATAATTAATGAAATGCGCAAAGATCGCTTAGGTTAATGCTATCAGACTTAGGTGGCAAGATGTTTTTGGTAGAGACATTGTGTTTATAAATTGCTCCTTCCCTTCACTAGAATTGTCCAGAATTTGCTCTTTTTATGGTATATCTTCCTATTAAGAGTACCAAAATGCAGAATAGAATTGTATTTCTTGAGGTAGGATTGCTAGCAAGTGGAAGTGAACCATAGGTTTCTTCTACTTGTTAGTAGTATATTGAGCAAGTCAGCTTGGTGTCTCATGTGAGTAGCCACTTTTTTTTTTTAGTTAATTGTCCAATTCTTGTTGCTTTACATTTTAATCAGTCTAAATTGGGTAAAACTGCAATTATAATTAATGCTTATATTGACAGATCAGTGTGGTAATAGGGAGCAGCAGATAAGTGACAAGCATGGTTTAGTGTTCGTTGTGGAAGCTTGCAATAAAAGATGACCAGTCCTATAGACTAACCTATAAGCTAAACCCAAAATTTGAGAGTGTGCCAAAGGAAAAAAGGAAAAATTTTTCTCCTGTGAAATACTATTCAATCTGGCTGGGTTAATCAAGACTGTCTTTTAAACCTTCTGCCACTGCAGATGACTGGGTCCTTGTAATATCAGGTATGGTCAGTTTTAACATGAGTTCATGCTCATTTCTCAGCACTGATGAAAATCAAGAGATGAGTTTCCTTCCAGGGAACAGGGAGTGGAAATCAAATGTGCTCTGTTGCTTTTATGATCCCAGCAATTGGAGTGTTATCAGGCTCTGTCCTGTCAGCTTACCTTCTTACTTCAGAATTCATCCCTTATTGGTTTCTTATTAAACTGCCTGTAAAAGGAGAGGCAGAAGGTCACCCATACTCAGAAGTCTCAAATTGGACATTCAGAGAGCTCCCATCAAAATAAAGAAAATTTGACTCTCCTCATGTCAAGTTGATGGAGTGCAAGGCAGTGATGTCCCTTCTTTATGCAGTGTTGTGGCCACTGGGCACTTCCGGAACAGGAGAGCTCTATTCCCTCTCTTGCACACAATGTTTTACAAAACGTGAGGCGTAGTCAGTTAGGCACTGAGTCTTCAGAAAAGATTGAGGTTACTAGCACACAGCTTTGATTCAAACACCCAAACCCAAGGAAAGTGTGAGATCAGATATGATGAACATGGAAATGGTAGTCTCAGGTTCAGAAGTGTAGCATAGCATTGTCTTTGACAGTTGTCTCTCATAATTAGCAAGGGAAAAGTTACAAGCCAGTGCAAGAATGTATGGATAGTTCACAAGGTTACCCTCCCAGCTTGGAGGAAACAAAGTGGAATGGAAGCCATCCTTTTCTGCCAAGGTGGAGAAAACACCTTGTCCTAGAATGGTGCTTTAAACTAAGGATGCTCTAGGGAAACATCAATATAACATCAGTCCCTATTCCAAGAGACAGCCCACACCTACTGATATCTTTGTCTAAATAAATTTCAGTTTAAATATTATCTTTGTTAAATCTAGAGGCATTCTGCTCAGTAATTGTTTAAAATGCCATGTATCTGGTGCCATATAACTGATGTATTGTGTGATATTTTTGATTCAGTAGGAGACACATTTGAATCAGATGGTGGGCTTGATTTATTGTTGGAGATACCTGTTTTGATAGATGATGCATCTCATTCTGTATTGAATAAGCAGTGATTCAACAGGGATGTGTCTGATTTGGTGACTGAAATTTTTTATCTGATTTTGATCAATTTTCCTGTAATGCACACATTTATTTTAATACTTGATGCATTTATTTTAGTGTGAAGTGTATCAAATTCTTCATGTAATGTTCGTTCTTCTGTTGGTGTGATTTATGGATTTTACAACCAATAGATATATATTTCAATTAAAAATAAAACATTCATTGCTATCTGCCATGCACTCAGTATTCTAGAGTGTCTCAAATACTGCTCATACTGGCATTGATAGTGGTCAGATGTTTAAGTAAGGCTTCTGTAAGGTGTGAGCAAAAACATTTCTTTAGCAAAGCTATCAGTGCATTATTATCAGAAGGAAAAATGTCTTTTTTAAGAGAAACAGATTCAGCTTATGCCTTGCCTAACACCAAGATCCTACTGTATGTGCCATGGAGTTTTAAAAGTATTAATAATGGGTGGGTACTTCACAATCTTCATCAAGTGGGGTCTTGTCTTGCATATATTCAATGAGAGTTTGCTGTTGGAATAAACAGGTGCAAGACTTGGGACCAAAGATTTTCACCATTACAGTATTATTACTCTGATTCCACACCCCATACCCCCTCCCCCCGATGTCTTTGGTCCTTTCCTATCCAGGAACACAGTGATTAATAGAGCTTGTGATGACCTCTACTGTGTACCTGATCAAGCAGCCACACAATGCAATTTGGTGCATTCTTTCAGTAAAGGGCAAACTAAAATAGGTTTTGGCTGGCACCAAATTACCTTTATTTTAAGTGTTTAAATTTTACAGGAGTAAAGGTCATTTCCCTGGATGCTTCCTATTGCATTTAGTACCATGCTATGAAAACAATCATATTAGGTTCAGCCCTGTCTGACCTTTTATACATTACTACTTTTATTTAATATAAAACAATTGCTACAAGAAGAAAACTGAGATAAGAAAATGAAATGTATTAACTACCCTTAGACTGCTACAAGATTATATACAAGCACAGCAAATAGAAATGGGAAGCTGAAACAGACTTGAAAGAGATAATCTGAAAGTGTAACTAGTATTAAAACCTTGTGCTACCCAGCAGAGGCACAGTGTGAGGCTTGGCCTTCCTGTTTTATTACCCTTCACTCTTAGAGTGGATGGGGGATTGTGCCAGGACTTTGGAGTTCCAAGTTCTTCTACGTGGCACTGCTTGAGAGTTCTTGGCCACAGTGCTGTGTGCTGTAAGTCCCAAGTTTGTATAGTGTGGTAGATAATGCTGAGCTCCTTTTGGATCTTCTGGTGACAAGAGTTGTGCTTTACCGTTCTAACATAAAATAACTGTCCTGTGTAAGGGAAAATGGGATGAAGACATCGGGTATCTTAATGTTACCTAATTCTGCTATATTAAGTTTTTAAGGTGAGAAATATTTTATACAGGGAAATATTTTATACATTAAACTTACAGTATAATATGTTCTTTACCTCTTCAGAAGGAGATCAGTTGCTCTCACCTCAGCTATGCCTGACAGAGTATGTAAAATAGTGATAAAATAGTTAATCTTCTCCGATACAGGTGTAGTTTCAGATAGTGAACTTTTCCTTCAAGGGACTATTTAATGATTTCTGCAGGAATATTCTGCATCTAAGCCCTGCTCTCTCCTGATAAAGCTGCTTACTTCGGAAGTGGCAAGAATTAGTGATGTAAAATAGGCTGTGTGACTTCACTTTAAGAAAAGTATTGCTAATTTATTAGGTGTTTTTCCTTTTGGTATATGCTTACTTAGCAAATGAACAGAATAGATGCAGGAACTCAAAGTCATTCCCGATGCCTGTAAGGCCCTCTGTAAGGCATGCTGGGTGAAGGCAGGCTGAACCCCACCTCTGTGATGGGTTTCTCCCTTGCTGGAATTTGCTCCTTACAGTGAGTGGCTTGGGAATATGTCTAGGGCCATTGTATCTTCTAGTGTCTGGGCCCATTTTGCATGTGTACAGTCCAGACAATGTCATATGATGTTAAATAATAACAACTATCTATGCAGCAGTTCAACAGAAAGATTATTGACTTTTTAATTCTCAAAAGCTAAATATCAATTTTGTAGTCTTTAAGTGTTTTTGCTTCCACGGCCAAGTTACATTTCCATCCCTTATGCAGCTACCACAATGCTCAAGTGCTTTAACAGTTGTGAGTTTGTATATTTAAATGCTGCCAAACTATTTAAGATTTTATATGAAATTTTATTAGAAGCATATAAAAGCTATTCAGCATTGCTTTCTACCAAAGACAAACAAAACCCCAAACAGCAATCTGCAGATATACAGCAACAACACAAGTTTCTGAACTTGTAAAAAGTTGTCATTTTTCTTTCTTCTTGAGCAGCTGGGCTGTTAAATTACCTGGGCTGTGTAATGGACAATACACAGTGAGGCTGTTTGGAATTAAGTATAAAACCAAACATGTGGCCTTTTAAATTTTTTCTGACTTGTTACAGCGTGTAGCGCTGCATTATGCCATATCGCATTGGTGTGATAGGCAAGTGAAACAAGACAGTTCATGCTAATGAACAGGAAAACACAGCAGCTTGCTAGTTACCAAATTCACTTAGAGTGTTTTAGGGCATTTGGAAGTATTATGGGAGAGACAGTTATTGCTGAGAAGAGCTGAACTATAATGAAATTAGGGAAGTGAAAACCATATGTTTGCTTCTGTTTTTACCAATGCATGAAATGTTCTCTTATGTAGCTCTGTATCTTCTGCTTGCTTTAAAATAAAGGATGTGCTGCAAGATCATTTGACTAGGGCACTAGAAGCAAATCTAAATATTAATTGACAGTACATTTAATCTCAACATAGCTTGTTTTAGACAGATATCTGTCTTTATGGCCTTTATTCTCAAGAAGCATTTGTGTTGTTTATGAATGTAATGAGGAAAAGTAACTGTAAGTTTGTCCTGACCCTATCATAATAATTACACTTTGGAAACCACAAAGTCCTACATTTCTCTGCTTACATCATCTGTCTGGCTGAGCACACAATGTGCAGTATGAACATGTGCTGGATGCACTTTAACCTGTTGTCATTTCTAGATTGTTTCCTCTAACTTTTCATGTGCACTCAAATTATGTAGGCCAAGGAATGCTCACTAGTTTTCATAAAATTGATCTTTGTTGTCTCAAAGTAGAAGCTGTTTCCAAACCATTCAATATCACAAGGACAGCTGGAAGTGCCCTAAGGTCATATCTGTCTCTGCTGTGATCTGCCCTTCGCCCATCAGTTCCTTGAAGTGGAACAGTTTTCACTGTACGGTAGTTGAGCTGGTCAATTCAAGAGAGGGAAGGCGGTCAGCACCAGGCAGAAACCAATTTTCGTCTCCTATTAAGCTGCAAAAACCAAAAGCAAGAAGTGCAGACAATCTTGTCATCTTCATGTCTCACTCACCTGGCTTCCCACCTGGCTACCTACAGAGGAGTTCAGGACTCCATTCAAACTTTTATTGCCCTGCTGTGCTTTTTTTATTGGGGAACATTGTGAGGGCTAGGAACGTGGTGCAAGGGGCAGCACAGGGTCTAACAGCCCTAAAGTGGTGATGCCAAACTATTTTGTTCTTAGATGAGGACCTAGAAATATTATTGGTGATTAGTAAATGTGTGCATATATATATATATATACGTATCTTTTGATCTGAATGAAAATTACTTTTCCTAATACCTTTCCAAAATCCCGTGAGATACTTCAGATGGGCACAGTATTTTCTGTGGAGTTCTGAATTGCTTTTAAAAGAAAAAGGTTCTGATTGATCTCTTTTATAGACAACTATAAAACATGAATGGTGTCCTTTTCACTTCTTGAAAACGCTTCTGTAGGAATGTGATCGTGTTTGAGCTTGTGCACTGCATTAAGACGACTATCCCAATTCCATTGTTAAAAACATCTTTCTTTCTGAAGTCATTCAGCATTTCTGAAATAGCTTCAAGTATGTATCTGAATAATACAGGGAAGAACTATCAGCCCACACTTGGGCAGTGTAATATATTAGAAATATAAGGTAAGATAATTGCCATGATAATATGACAGATTTGCAACAAACATTACAACTTCTCCTTTATTCTTCTTTGTATTTTCATTTGAAACAGTGAAAACTGTCTACATAATTGGAAAGATCTTTGTTTCTGGTTTGATATAAAGGTATTACTATGCAGTCAAGGCTGCTATGTTTTTTTCTGATTGTTTTCAAATTGTAAAAATACATGTTCTGGATTTCAAAGGAACTAAGTTGTTCAGGGAACTCAGTCTTTCAATCACCGTTTTTTATTCTTGCTTATTAGTTAATACTTCAGTGTGGCAGCTTTTGAGCTTCTTCCTTAACCTCAGAAAGCTTCATTTAGTCCTAAAATATATTTCTGTTAAAACTAGAAACAATTGGCAGTTTTCAGTACTGCAGTTGGAATCACTTGGATGGAAAGTGGCAACTCAAATCACATAATACTACCCTTTGTCCTTTTCCATGCCAGAGTTCAGTTGTCCCCTTCTAAACCTTCAAGTTCCACTCTAGCTGGACTTCAGCTTCTTGAGGTTATTTTTAATGTATGCTAAACCCTGTATTACTTATTACTGCCTGGGTAGTTATTACCTTGAATAAAGGTCTCTTCTTCCAGTGTTACTCCTGTCATAAAGAACATGCCTGCTGTTAACTCCATTTCCTAACTAAAGAAGGTAAGGATGAGAGGAATTAAGGATATGGTTCTCAAATTCAGAAGTGCACCAATGGCATGTAGACACTTATTGTAGCTGTACACACATGCACTATATTCTAAATATCACTTGGGTATATTAAATTCTGTATTTGTATACTGGATAAGCAATTGTGCACCACTGGGCAGAAACAGTCCCCAGTGAGTTCTGCAAGGTCATTCAGCTAATTAATATCAACCTGAGTCTGCATGGAGGGTCACTCAGCTGCTGTATGTCTTTTATTAAGTAGAAAATTTACTGTTATAAGCAAGTTTGAGGTTATAATGCCTGTTGAGTTTAAACAGGTTTTCAAGTCTCTTAGTGCCACTTCTCCTATTGTTCTACTATGAAAAAGCTTGCTACGACCAGCAAAGCAGTGTCATTTCTAAAAGATGGATATATATAGCAGTAGCACACATACTTTAATAATAAAAAACTCATTACTACAACGAAAATGTTGTTTCAGCTCTTTTTCCATGCAGCAGAACAGTGGCACCCAGTGGCCATTCATGCAAAAATATAAGCCAATAAAATTTTGTGAACTTGAGTATCAGGGCAAATAAAAATGAAAAGAAAAATGAATTAGCACGTGTGTGTCATTTGTTCTTGTATGCTTCTAAATATTCCTTCAAAACTTGTAAGCCTCAGACAAATTTCAGGGACTTCTCATGTCCTCTGATATATAAACCTGTGTTAACCTTGGAATATGTGTGCGCTTGTAGTCGTGCATATAAAAATTCCAGTTTATTACAGTACTAAAAGTCAAGTACTTTTAAATTGGTTTTTTTCCCATTATTTTTTCCTTCTCAGGGCAACATTATCCCCATATTCATAATTTCACTGTAGTATGTTTCATTATTCATATGTAGTTCTCCTAGAGCTTGAGTATATAATTATGACAATGATTATGAGGAAGATACAAATGTTTCCAGAAAGAAAATAGGGTCTATCTTTTTTCCTGTATTTCAAATGTATGCTGGATTTTAACATGACTAAAGACATTTTTGCATGTATGTAATGTATCTCAAATAATCCCATCTGAAAAACGTTGCATGTTAAGTGTACATATTGAGAATGTATGTGACAGGATTATCCACGGCAAATTTAGAAACATTTTCTTCCTAGAGTGTGCAGCTATAGTAGCTAACCCAGAGAAATAAAAAACTTAGTGATTTTGTATCTCAGGGCAAATTCTTAACAGATTTTGGCTTCAGAAAATTATTGAAAACCTGTTAAAATTTCAGGCAGCCCTGTTTCTTAGAAGACATCTAATTCCCCTTCACCACTGTGGGTAGTTTTGTCTTTCCAACAGAACTATGTTTGCAGTCATAAGGCTATATTGCTTTTCGTAGGTTTTGTAATCCAGATGGGATTATAAAACTGCTTTGCACCTTATTGCATCAAACTGCAGGTCTGGACTAGAGCACTTGGTAGATTAGTCTGAGGGGATTCCTCTCTTCCTCTTTTCTCATTTCCAAAAGTTCTAGAAGATAATTACTAAGGGTATGTCCTGATCTAAGCTGTGTATACCCTGAGGGAGCTGGGATTGTTTAGCCTGGAGAAGAGGAGGCTCAGGGGTGACCTCATTGCCCTCTACAACTACCTGAAAGGTGGTTGTAGCCAGGAAGGGGTTGGTCTCTTCTCCTAGGCAACCAGCACCAGAACAAGGGGACACAGTCTCAAGCTGCACCAGGGGAGGTTTAGACTCGAAGTGAGGAGAAAGTTCTTCACTGAGAGAGTCGTTCATCATTGGAATGTGCTGCCCAGGGAGGTGGTGGAGTCACCATCCCTGGAGGTATCACAGTATCACAGTATAACCAAGGTTGGAAGAGACCCCAAGGATCATCAAGTCCAACCTGTCCCAACAGACCTCACAACTAGACCATGGCACCAAGTGCCATGTCCAATCTCCCCTTGAACACCTCCAGGGACAGTGACTCCATCACCTCCCTGGGCAGCCCATTCCAATGACAAAGAGGAGACTGGACGTGGCACTTGGTGCCATGGTCTAGTCATGAGGATTGTGGTGACAGGTTGGACTCTATGATCCTCGAGGTCTCTTCCAACTTTAGTTATACTGTGATGCTGTAACTACCATATTCACCATGAGTAAATGCAGGTCACTACTTTAGGTGCCAACACCTTTCAAAACTTTGAATGTGCAGATATGTCTAGGAAGTGCTTACTTGATGGCAAAAATAAGACAATGCAATATAAGGCTAAAGGTGATAATTAGCAAGTTGTACAACTTATTGGCGGAGTGATCTCAGATGAGTACTTCATTTACATTCCCTCTCTCTCCATTCTAGCCATGAGCATTATGGATATGGAAATGATACCAAGAGACAGAATTTTGTAATTTCCACCAACATTGATCCTTAGATGACATTCTGAATCCATGAAATGGTATAGGCCTGCCTGATCAGCCTTTCAGTGTTGTTTTGAAATGGGCCTGGTACTTGATGGACTAACCTGGGTGGGGGGACAGGCAGGGCTTGCAATGAATGACTTGGTTATTATAAGATTGGGCTTGTTCTTTGTGGAGTGAGTTTCCACTCCTGTTGTGTCTACGACTGCAATTCCGTTTTAGATCCAGGAAATGTTTTCTATAAAAACTGGCTTAAGTGTTCCTGTGAAAGCTCTGTTTCAACTTTTAACAAGCTCTACCAACCCCCTTGAAAACAGTCAATGATCTCAATATACTATCTCTTCCAGTTCATATAAATGTTATATGCAGTCAGTGTGGCTAAAAAGTTTAAGCAACTTTCACATCTCTGAAAAGATTTTGTGCTGTTGATGTATTTCAGAGAACACATAGGCATACATTTGACCCATTTTTATAGTCAGAAAATCTAGTACCTATCTATTCTGTGGCCTAAACCTGAAACACATGGTAAATAGAACATCTAAGTTTTACAGCAGTAAAAGATTTTCATGCATTAAAGACAGAGCTATTCTTTCTAGGTTATGAGAAGTTTAAAGGAAGTTGAACAAGCTAAGTTCACTTTCTGCCATATCAGAAGCAAAGTCAGTTTGGTGTTTGACTTGGTAATGGCTTCTTTACCTGGGAAACTTGTATCTTATCTTGATTTTTTTCTAAACCAGACAATAAAGATAAAAGAGCTTTCAGAAATAAATATAAAGGTTTCAAATAAGGCAGGTTTAATATCCCATGAGTCAACAAAGTTCTTTTGTGGTTTAGAGGGACTTTTTGATTATTAACAGGACTGTACAATAATCTCTTGCAAGTCCCACATTCCTTTTTCCTAGTGCAAACATTAAAAAAATCTGCATACAGCAGAGTATAATTGTGAAATAAAGTTCTAAGAACTCGAAGAACTGCAGATACTCAGGATTTGATTGGAATGTTCAGCTGCCATGTGACTAATTACAGTTGGACATGCCTTCTCTATGCAGCTCATTTTTGATTTGCAATTCTTCTTCCCTGAGAGGCAAAAATGTTTTAAAAGCTAAAGGGGTAAAAAAGTGCAATTCTGGTGAACAGCTTGTAAAGTACAATGTCACAAGATGGGTGGAAAGAAATGCCACTAATTTTGCAGGTGGGAGAAGGCAAATTTAGACTTCCACCTCTTTGCTGATAAAAACACTTGAGAGCAAAGGTCTGAAAGCTTTCTGGAGACTGGGCAATGTGAAAAAGGATGTTGTCTTTGAATCATCTTCTGAGCATTTCTTATAGTTGTCTCATGCTTTCAGTGCACTGAGTATTGAAGACTTTTGAAATATTGAGACGTTAGATGGCAAGGTGTAGCAAATAATGAAGTCAGGAGAGAGGTTGGCATGTTGCAGTATGTGCAGCAGTGTTTGTGTATGGGAAAACTGAAACAAGATTGTCCTTATCCATTCAAGAAAGTTGCAGGTAACAAGACTTGTTCCTTCAGTAGGTGAGACTCTAACCAGTGACAGATGTGCAGCACAGGAGGACGAAAGAGATGTGAGTCTCTTGCAGAGGGTAAAGAGGAGTGGAGCAAGCTCTTGAAGTGAGGACAGTTGATTGTTGGATCTGAACAGTGAAATAAGGCTGAGAAATCTCAGGCTGAGGACTTTGGCTAGAACCTCTGGTAGTTGGGAGGCCAAGAGAACCCAAGTGCAGGAAGGAAAACTGGAGATCATGTAAAGAATATATCAGGTAATTTAGTGTAGAGATATTAGAGTACAGGCAGGTGTATGAGGGGAACAGAGAGTTAAATGAAAGGGGAATAGTTGAAAGATAGATTAGATGTTTAGCACATTGACAGAAAAGGGTAGGTATGAAGTCCCTCAAGACTACAGAATTTGCCTCAGAAGGAAAAGATTGACAGACCTTTAAGGAAGAACCTGAAAGAAGGGCTTGAACTTGTCCTTTGTTTTCTTGGAGGCTGGCTACCTGGGAAGAGGATGGAGTTCTCAGTGTGTCTGGAGGACTGAACTAGTTAATGAGGTGAGGCAAAGGTTCAAACACAGTGAGTGTACTGAGGAAGAGAGAAAGGCCTGAGCTCCTGAGAAAACCTCGACATGCTGCCTATAAGGCAGAAGTTCTCTTTGGGCTGTTATATGACTCAGACACACTGAGAATTTTTTACAAGTACACCTTGATTTACAAGCCTGGGGCGGGGAAGAGAGAAAAATACATTAAGACAGAAAAAGGGTAGAAAACTTCCTTTTAGTGTATAAGTATAAGCAAACACTGCTTGCACTCTCAGAAACCACTGAGAAGGAGACATATATTTCTATATACTCTCATCTTAGAGGTCATAATCCATCTTTTCTTTAGCAGCTTGCAAATATACTGCATGCCCATGTGGGATCCTTTCTAGGCGATTTAGTAGACTGAGCATCTTCAGTCCTTTGTTCTCATTTGTGTAAGCTGTGAGCCTTTATCCTCCACTTTGAAAAAAAAAAAAAGAACTATCAAGTGAATCCGTGTATGAATCCTTGAGGCCTTTGCCTCCCATGAAGTGTAACAACCAAGCAGTTGACATTTGTAAAGCATATAGTGCACATTGTAAAGAATCTTCAGAATACATATGCAGCTTTACTGAAGCTGTGTGCATAGTGTTGGGCTTTATTTGAAATTTGTGTTTGTTTGTTTGGTGCTTATTAAAGTTGGCAGCACTACAGTGATCTTGTTCAGGTTGCTGGCTCCTTTCCTGTGGCAGCAAGAGCAGGAAAAACTGGAGAGGGCAGCAGCAGGAAATTACTTCTACAAAGTTTATGGTTAGGCTTAAAATTTGTGTTTAAAAGTATTGGCTTGTGTAAACAAGGTCACTGAAATGAATTGCCTTTTTTTGTGTGTTTGTGGTTTTTTTGTTTTTCTTTTTGAGTGAAGCTTTTCCTTTGTTAAGAAAAGACCAGAGAAAAGAACCTTAAGAACAAAGGTTCCAAGGTGCATTTATTGATTGTCACTAGGGGTGATGTATCTGTATGGCTGGCCTCAAGAGCTGTCTTAGACTCACCCTGCAACTCCCTGCTATGCACCTTGCAGTGGGATGCCCATATTTACTGTCAATCATCTTCAGGGTAATTCATTGCCCAAGTCAGTTGCTTAGCAAGGCCAGGGCTGCAAAGCTGCTCTGCCCTTTGTAAGGGCTGGGAGACCTCCCTGTTACACACAGGGCAACTGGAACAGCTGCACTAGAACTAACTCCTTCAGACAGGCCATGAGCTTATCTGGGTTTGCAGGGAGAATCACTAGATGTCAATACAAGTTCTTTTCCAAATCCTAAAGGTCAGCCCTGGGCAGCCAGGCTGTTGTCCTAAGGAAATAGCCAGTGAAAAATTTTCAACTGGTGAGACAATTTATTGACTATCCAGAAGGTTTGGGGTTGTATTTTCTTTTCTATTTGAAAACTGAGGAAGATGCTTATTTTACATTTCTGCAAATTAAGAGAACAAAGCCTAAACCAGATTTTTTTCCCCCCCAAATGATTCAGAAGCCACAATGTCTGCAGTGACTCCATCTCAGTGCTAAGCCTTTCTGTTTTCATTCATAGCATGTCCAATAAAACTGATTTATTGCCTAGCTGCAAGTCAAGACACATGATTATTATCATAACTTTTTCCCCTACATCAACCATTTCAGATCTTAAGCAAGACCAAGCTAACTTAGATAAGGTCAAGTTCTAGACTACTCCTTAAAAGTTTTCTACATGGGTTTCCCTTCAGGTCCTTTCATCTTATTCTTGAAACATCTTTTGTAGTATCCCCAAGGCAGAGCTGGAAGAGGAGGTTAGTGGATAATTCAGTAGTAAAGCTGTTCTCCAATATTTGATATGCCTCCAAGGCATTAAATTTTCGCTTGTATCTGTTAAATTGCTGGGAGCTTTCTTCAGTGGTTAATTATCTTTATGAAATGTGTGGAACTTGCAGTGATGCAGAACTTGGAAAAATTCTCCTCAGGTTATCATTCCAAAAGTGGATGTAGAGATATTATAAGTTTATCTCCATTGTCTTTGGAATGTCCATGTATATATATATGTGTATACATGTATATGTGGAATAACAATACCCACTAAAATGAGGAACAAGATTTTAGAAGCTTTGTTGATTACTTTTTTCCCCCCAAACCTTCCTTGCAGACATTTTGTTAAAAGGATAATCCATCTTAAAACATGGTGACTTGCAAATTTGTCTTGCCTCTGGCAGATCTGAAGAATGCTGCAGCAGCTAAAGAGCCACCAGATATACTTCTTTTCTCCAGCACTATTCTAGGGAATCTTTTAGTGGTGGCGGTGGGTTTTGTCGACTATTTTGACTGGCTGGCTAAGCGCAGAGGACAGTGCAGGCATAGTATGAAGAACAGAAACAACTGGCTGCACTTTATGGAATGATGAGGGAGGGAAGAATTACTATTAATACTTTTCCCCCTTAAATCCCAGCTTGCAAGCAGGGTGAGTGTTCTTTGCAAATATCTCTGCCTCGAGTGCACTTTTTCAGTGGCTAGGCAAAGGATTATTTCTGTGTATTTATTGGGTTAAATTCTTTAAAAATATAGCTGTTGAAATTTCTAAAGAAACCCATCTATTTCCCTAAACTGATTTGAAATGTTTTTGTTGCAATTTCTGATAGTATCTTACAGAAAATTAAGGTATCTTATTCACACAGCCACTTAGCATTTTCCATTCTAAGAATGCTAACATTGCTCATATCACCACTGTGATACAAAGAAAAATCAATATGATTTTAATTACCAGTGGCTTGTATGTCTTTTATCTAAGGCTGCCATGGCACATATGGTGGACCTGAGGCAAATTTAGGTGTCACTGAATTAAGTGTGGTTTATGTTTGTAATGCAGGTTTTTGCATTCTAGGAAAGCCAGCTCTTCAGGGGCTGCTGTATAGATATATGATGTGATTGTTTCATATTTTTTTTCTAACTAGATCTGCACTGAAAGACTATGTTGTAATGTGTATGAAGGGGGCCAAAAAGGGAGCATTTTCACTCCTAATTCTGGAACACACTTAGTCATGCCTGGTAGATGTAACAAAGAGCAGGTAGAGCCAGTATCTGAGACACCTGAAACCAGCATTCTATTTCCTGGGAAGCAGTTTGTGTTTTGTTTGTCTGCCACCAGTCTAAAAGATGTGCTCATGGTTTGGTTGGGTGTTGGTTTTTTTTGTCTTGGACTTCCATTTCTGCAGCAGGGCTGTGCTACTAAGGCCATTTAACTGAGAAGTGGGGAGCTGTGAAGGTCAGCATTCTTGACTGAAGAATTCTCAGCCTAATGCATGTAAGGAGAAGAAGGACTGATGAGAAAGGGGCATAATGTTAGTCTGGTTTACTTCCACCATTATAAGTTGCAAATCTCAACAGTGGCAGAGCAGACAAGACTATCTTTACTCCAGCTTGTTGGATGACGAGCATGAAGATATTCTACTCAGCACATCTGAGCATAGCTGAATTTCTGGGTTTTCCATACTGTAAATCTGCAGTGTCATACTCCAAATCCAGACTTTGCCAAATGATTCTCTTTCTAGTTCAAAGAATTACATTGAGTTAATTTGCCTTTCTTATGCTCTTCCTTTTCATGATCATTCACATGGTTCTGCTCTGCTAGTCAGTTCCTCAGGGGACAGCAGGAAAAGGAGTACACTTCAAAGTTTTATGAAGATACACTCACAGAAGCTTAATATTAAATTTAGACTTGAAGATGTGGGCACCAGAACTGCTCTCCTTCATTTCTATTCTGGTATGCTACTTTCTAACTCTGGAGCATTGAACATTCCAATAAAGTTCAGGATGTGGCATATTTTTTAGGGAAACTGCTTAAAAATGGAAAATACCTGAGGGTGTAACAAACTCCTTAAGAATATTAGAATCACAGAGTCATAGAATTGCTTAGGTTGGAAAAGACCCTTCAGTCTATCAAGTCCAACCATTAAGCTAATACTGCCAAGTCCACCACAAAACCATGTCCCCTCAGTGACATATCTGTGCATCTTTTTCATACCTCCAGGGATGGTGACTCTACCGCTTTTTTTGGCAGCTTGAGCAAAAAGAAAATATCAAATAAATTATTTGTTGTTAAATGTTTGCCTTTATCTTGAACAACAACAACAAATGTGGAGGGGGACAAAAAAAATAACACACACACACACACAAAGATAAACCAATCATATTTCATAGTTAGTTCTGAACTTTTTTCTGTGCTGTGTGGGTTTTTTAAAATTATTTCAGTATGTCTTATAAAGGGATAAGTGTTTTTGTGAGCAAGCTTGTGAATTTGTCTTCCAAACATAACCTCTACCGTGAAACTTACTTAAGAATTAAGTTGCAATGCAATCTATTGAAAGGAAAGACCAGTGTTATTTTCATCCCGAGGCTGAAAGTGTTTCTCTAGCAACTGGAAATAGAGTTAAGCTTGCCAAGAGTTCCTTGTGAAGCAGATGGAGAGGCAGCTAACAGCCCTGCTGAAATCTTGTTGGCTAAGCCTTCAGAGTACCCACAGAGCTCCCAGAGTTACCTATCAAATTAGCTTGATCGCTGAACTATATGAAAGTATTCTTCAATCTTGGCAATGACTGTTGTAATTTTGCACCTTTCCCCCTCCTCAAGTTTTGGACAAATGATTAAATTCTCCATTATTTCTCCATGTGCTTAAGAGTGATTACAGGTCTGTGGCTGGATCCTGGAGAACTTTAATAGCCACGTGCATCTTCTGTTCTTACAGGCTTTACATTTTTCTCAGTACTATTCGAAAGACAGCCGAGATTGTGATAATCGCGTGCCTGCAAACTTTTAATGACTGCATGAAACAGTATTATATGGCTACATGTACTGGTGGATAGAGAAGGAAAATGTTTGATTATTGAATAAGACTTGTTTGCAGAATGCAAAGAAAACCAGCCATAGACTCTGACAGCATTCTCAGATGCACAACATGATCTAAAAGCTGATTGTAAGATGATGCTATCAGTCTGTCTTCTTGTGCTGCCTGTGGGTTCTGAATATAAATCAGAAGCTGTGTGTGCTTCAGCTGATCTTCTTTGTTCCTACTGTGACCTTACAGTAAATATATTGGTTTTTTTCATTTATATTTAAGAACAGAGGAAAGTATGTTGGGACTTGCTTCCCTATGTGGATAGGGAATCAATATTTCAGATGCATTCTGTGGTATCAACTAACTCTTCCCCATCAGGAGTGACTTTGTCTTAGAAGTTATCACACTATCTATTCGGTTTGGGTTTTTTTATTCTTGCAAGGGTGCAAGCAACAAAAGTAAAATCAAAAGTTTGCTTAATTGACATTTCTTCCCTTTCAGTTGCAAGAAAATTGTCTATGCAGAAAGCACACTGTGAAGTGAGTAGATATGTAGGTATAGTGCCACTGATGTTCTCCCTCTTCTTCCACTTCATGGTAGAGTATTCAGACCTGGGACTGTATGTCAGTTTAATTATTAAGAGATTCTCAGTCCACAAAGCCAAATTATGCTCTTTGAAATGCTTAGAACCTCTTCTCCGCAGCGAGGGAGAAACCATAGCTATTCAATTGTACATAATGTGGCCCTCAAGGACTGCAATGTTCACAAGTAGTCAAGAGTTATGCCTGGATTTTCAGTGGGCAGACCTTGGGAGCTGCAAACCAATGTGTTACCACAGGAGGTAAGAGCAACACATCTAACCTGTCAGGAGAGCATAGGTGGCCAAGCCTTGCAGGCAGCTTTGACCCTTCTGCTGGGGTTTCCAAAGGAGAATGTCTCACTGAGGGGCTCTCAAGTAACGCACAGGGAATAGGG
This sequence comes from Dryobates pubescens, assembly GCF_014839835.1. Lineage (NCBI taxonomy): Eukaryota > Metazoa > Chordata > Aves > Piciformes > Picidae > Dryobates > Dryobates pubescens. The sequence goes on from NC_071627.1 coordinate 8,910,013, forward strand.
CAAACTAACCTGATGGTGTCAGCATTAGTTTATTACAAAAGAGCTATGGACAAGTACAGGGATAAGATGAGGCTATGTGGAAGAGCCCCATCACAATCATGAAGTCTCTGTCACTCTTTAGAGACAGTCTGTAATGACATTGCTGTGGCTAGGACTTGTCATATACCTTATGTCCCACTCACTGCAGCAGCAGTTACGTTTTGATCCTAGTTAGCTCACACCAAGTGCCTAAGGTATATTCACATCATGACTCTTTGTTCGAAGGCCACGTGTTCTGTGCAAATCTGTTGGCAAAAGACAATTCTTTCTCATCTCATGCTTATTCCTACAACTGCGACCACAGAGAAGCATCACGCTATATGCAAGCACATCGATCTCTCAGAATGGAGGCAATTTCCTGTTTTCAGGAACCTATAATGAGGTTAGGGAAAAATCCACCCCATTGAGATTATTGAACTGAAGTCAGACAAGCTCAAAATTGTATTTCCTGTTTGTCCCACATTATACATTTCCATTATTAGTTTCCTAGGGCTGACCTGGTGGAAGTTTTTCTGCAGAAAGTATTTGGCACTTCCTTTATTTATACAAGAGATACTGACAAATGGAAGGTTGTATACAAATATACATACAGGCTAATTATTTTTTTTCCCCCTTGGGAAAACAAAACAATCTGCTCAAGATATACCAGATGCCTTAGATGATGTGAATTGTACTGAATTTGACCCAAGTGTGTGTGACTGCTAAACCACGCCTGTGGCTTTGGCTCTGGCATATAGGCAATGATTTTCTTATTAGAAGCTTGAAACCTCCTGAGAAGATGGGCTTGAGAGACATCTGTGGGGATTGAATTTGAGTTCTAAAAGGTTTTAAGGTTGTGATGGAGCAGCTCTCATTCCCACTTCAGAGAAACACAGAATTTCTTCCTTAAATCTAGTTCTTGTGTAGTCAACCTTTTCAGTCAACTATATCTTAAAGGTATTACATATTTGCAGTTACCTAAGATGAGAACTTGTAAAGAATCAGTGATAGTTTAAAATAAATAAAGGCAGATTGAAATTAAAGCATTTTTGTATGCTTAATGCCATGTCAAGTGAAATAAGTCTTTCAAACTTTTTTCCTCCCCATAAAGCAAAAATACCTCACAAAACTCTATATTGGATGTAATTTTTCTCCTGAATAGTGTGTCCGTTGTAGCATGAGGAATGCTTAAAATTGTGCATCTGCTTTTCTTTTCTCCATGGTTTGGTCAAACCCAAATTTACCTTCACCAGCTGCTGTACAGTGAATTCATTCAGGTAATGGAAGCTTGTGGATAATATACAAGGTAATTTCCTACCTGACATGTCTTGTGGAGTTTGTGTGACACTTGGCCTTACAATTCTGCACTCACTGTGTTTTGGTTTCTTAGGAAAGTTGGAAGTGTTGCTTCTGATGGGGAGAGTTGAGAGGGCTTGGACTTTTCTACTTGAGATGACCCTACAATAGCTGTGGTCTACAGAAATGCTAAATTCCCTTGAGATAAAAGTAGGCAGCTTAAAAAAGTCTGCTACAGATTTGTAGTCAGCTTCTACTTTCCTTCCTGAAGTACTTATAAGGCTTTTTGCACTTCTGCAACTGCAATTGCAGAAGCTTTACAGTGTCTTGCTGGCAGGAATCTTAAACCAGCAGGTGCTTCCAGTGTGAGCTTTTCAGTGTGTGCTGACCTCTGTGCTACTCTGGCCATCTTAAGTCCAGTTTACTGCTAAATGTAAACCACAGAAGTAGCTTTGAAATGCATCACACACCTTCCAGCAGAGCAATTTCATTTGATTACAGCATGCTGCAAGTGAGATGAGCCCAGTGCCAAAGTGGACTGGGTGGTTTGCTGTCTGGCTCACTGTTTCCCTCCTGCAGTATGTGAGGGCTCTCCTAAAATGCTGGGCTGCTGAGAACTCAAAAGTGGATTCTGACTCTAAAAAAAATTGTTTGTGAGTGGGGCATCTGTGGTTTGGTTTTAGGTTGTTGTTTTGTGGTGGGTTTGTTTGATTGGTTGGTTTGTTTTGTTTTTTCCACCCAAGTTTATATCCTGTGGGTTAAAGGAAACATTATTTCTGCTCAGCAGACATGAGCTTTCCTGTTACCAAATAGCTCATATTTTCAACCTTCAATTTGCTAGGCTGAAGCTATGGACAGTTAACCTTAGTCTTGAGAAAGTTTGAAGTTATTCATCAAGCAATTATACATTTCTTCCAATACCAAGTATTCCAAGATGCTAGAAGCTGTTTCATGCTAGGGACGAGTCCCCATGTAAATGGTATTTCTTTAAAGATGCCTGGGATGTCTGCAGATACGTCACTGCCTCACTCACAGATATGTCTCTCGCACAATACCCATGAACCTGTGATGTATCAGAATAAATGTGTAATGTTTTCTTGAGGTTCCACTGACTGGTAGGTAGCTGAATCTAAGAGAGACATTTTTACTGAACAACGTGAGAACAGAGGACTGCTATTTTGTTTACTGTACTACAGAAAGCCAAAGTTCTGTCAAGCTCCCACAAAGATACAGCTTGTGAACTTGCCTGGTAGATCTTCTGTCTGACACACACCTGTCAGTTTATTTGTTGGGCTTGCTTCAAAGGAAGGGCTCTAAATGTAAAAAGAAAACCATCCCACTGGACTCATGCAGTGCAAAGGGCTGGCTGTGCTCTCACTTGCTACAAGTTTCACTAGGTTACTGGTTTTTCTGGTTTCAACTGGAAGAGTTAATTTCCTTCCTTGTAGCTGGTACAGCACTGGGGTTAGGCTTTAGTGTGAGGATAATGTGGATAGCACACTGATGTTTTAGTTATTACTAATTAGTGTTTAGCTTAAGAGAAGGATTTTCAGTTTCCCATTCTCTGCCATCAAGGAGGTACACAAGAAGTTGTGCAGGCAGCAGAGCCTGGAGAGCTGATCCAAACTAGCCAAACAGATATTCCATTCTATAGGATGTCATGCTCAGTGTAGAAACTGGGGGTAACTGGCTGGGGGTGGTGGATTGCTGCTGGTGTGTTGGTCAGTGTAGGATGAACAACTGCATAGTGCATAATTTGTCTTTGTTTGGCTTCCCCCCCCCCCCCCCCCCCCCCTTTTTTTTTTTTTTGTTATATTCCTTTTATTGCTATTACTATTATATTTTATTATTGTTAATATTTTATTCTAGTTTGTTTTAGTCATCAAACTGTTCTTATCTCAACCTATGAGTTTTACTTTCGTTCAGTTAGAATAGAATAGAATTAACCAGGTTGGAAGAGACCTTTAAGATCCTTGAGTCCAGTGCTGACTACAGGGGCAGAATAACCTCCCTGCTCCTGCTGGCCACACTGTTCCTGGTACAGACCAGGATGCCATTGGCCTTCTTGGCCACTTGGGCACACTGCTGGCTCATGTTCAGCTTCCCCATCCCACTGGGAGAGGGGGGAGTGAGCAATTGACTGTGTGGTGCTTAGTTACTGGCTGGGGTTAAACCATGACACTCATCTACTTAGGCTTCCAGATTTTCTTTTTTCTTTTTTTTTTTTTTTTTGTAGCAACTTCAGTGATCAATAGATACTGCAGCTCTTGTCCACAGGCATATTTAACAATGGAAAATTCACATTGAAAGTTGTTGGAGTTTAAATGAAAGATACAGCATGCAGAAAAGTAATTCTACCAGGAAAAAGGTTCACATCCTTTCATGGGCAAAGAACACTGAATGCCAATTGGTGTTTTAAAGGTCAGGTTAAATTCAGATCACGAAGGCTGAAGTATACTTGTATTCCAGTATAAGGGAAGATGAGTTGCAGCTCAGATGGTGATTGTGTCAGATAAACAGGCAGTATCTTGAAGGTCGCTTAGAAGTTTTTTTAAGTATTTATAGCTATGCTTTAAAGGGAAAGTCTGAACAGGTATAGGTCCATCTTTATGTACTGTGCTCCGGTACATTCCTATACTCTGTAAAGGATGTAGCGAGACTGATTGGCAGTAATGACTTCTCTGTTCATGGGAAGCATGGGAAACTTTGAAAGATGAATGACTGGAAAAAAAAAAAAGTAAAAGTGGTATACTGTTATCCGTCCAGTTATTAGCAAATGCATGCAGAGTTGCTCCATTTAATTAATTTTTCTCTAAGGGGCAGTTATTCCCAAGAAACAGCCCAAAGCCTTGATATAAACCGTTTTGGAACAGCTACTCAGTCCCAGCAGAGCAAGACAAGGCAGCCTCCCCTGTTTACAAAGAACAGAATCCTGCTAGGCTCCAATTTGCTCTGCAGTAAGCGTTGACCTCAACACCCACTGGGAGAAGGGAATTTGAAACTCAGAGTTACTCAGCACTGCATAGGATTAAAGGCTCTAGTTTCAGTCTATTAAAATGCATGCTCAAATTTTTTAGTACCTTGAATTAGATTATCAAAATGGAATTAAATTTGAAAGTGCCAAAATTTATTATGAAATGGAACTCTTATTTTCTTGCCTGCCTCAATTATGACAAAAAGACCCCTGTGCTCTTTGCGCTTTTATGGTAGGTGCCCAATGTGAAGAAGAAAAGACTGCAGCAAAAATTAAGAGCTTCCCTTTGCTGGACTCCCTAGTAGCACTGTAACTTTGAACAGATCAGTAGCCGCAGCTGTAGCTTCAAACGCTAAAAGAAAGTGGCTTTGTCCAATAGTTTTATTATATGTTTTTAAACTGCATGAAATGAGAGAAGTGGTGATTTAGTGGTTCTGCAGTGCTTTACTGACTCAAGTTCAGATTATAACAGGCTGCTAACCCCTATTTCTCACCTGTAACTCCAACCTATAAATTATAAACATGCTGGCACAATCGTTACATTATTTTTTTTTTTTATATATAGCTCTCAATTTACAACTCTGGCTGTCCTTGAGCTGGTCCCTTGTAGTTGTTACAGTCTCATGAGGGAAGATTCATTGACTAGTGACTCCACATATTACCTCAGAGAAAATCTGGTCTCATTTTGATGTCTTCAATTTTTCACAAGACCTTACTGTTCCACATTGATTATGTACTAAGAATTAGTTATGCTGTCACTTAATGCATTTAGAATAGAATAAAATAGAATAGAATAGAATAGAATAAACCAAGTTGGAAGAGACCTTCAAGATCATCGTGTCCAACCTATCGACCAACACCACCTAATCAAGTAAACCGTGGTGTGCTTGGACAATGTATTGGCTCACTTCTTCTAGTGTAGTCAGCGTTTTTCTCTGTTATGGGACATGTTTGTTTTATTAATTGGTGGAGGAGCAACATGTTGCTGCTGGAATGAATGGAAGCGACAGGATAGCAGTTGCAGTTATTCCCTCTATTAAATCTGTGATGGTAGTTTTCTCTTCCTACTTGGAGAACCGGGATGCCTGTATCTTTTGCCGTGAAGACATCTGACAAGTTGGTGGTTTTAGACAGGTCAATGCACTGCAGAGAAATGTGATATTATATAGATGTGCTTTTGCAAATACATGACAAAGGAAGCATGATCAAACACAGGAAGTCTCTGATACTGATTCTTACTTCTGGTAGTTGGAAATTCTACCCATTCATCTTGCAGAACTTTAAAGATAGGTGAGTGTTAAAGATATAATTTTAAATGTCTCTCAAAGTTCAGAAAGTGAAGATTTAAAATAGTGAAGAACTAGGCATTTTGGTATACTGAAACTACTGCTAGTTCAGAGCCTAACCATCTGCTCGTTCAAGAAATCCATGCAAGAGCTAGAAGAGAGAGGTATTCCAGAAGGTTTTCTCCATAAAATGTTGTGTCTTTGGAGGGGACACCTTCCATGAGAAATAGTTCCTGTCCATGATGTGAACTGTGGGGGAAGCACTGAGATGAAATGTCATTGAGATACTGCCTGACAATGTGATATATAGCCACCTAAAATTACACAGAGGCAACTGAGAGCCATATGGCCTCTGGGTTGAGTAGCAATGTTGAGTCTGAACATTTGTCCCTCAGTTTTTCCAGCAGGTGCCTCTTTTGGATCTCCAGACTTTTGAGATCCCAGGAAAAGGGAATTCTGCTACATGAAAAGTATGAATGTGTAAGCAGGTACTGCAGAAATGTGTTGTGAAGGTCAGTTTATTAACTCGGTAGTAAATAAGCACTCTATTGAGGTCGAAGTCAGAGGTCACCAGGAAACACAACTTTGTTTCTACCGTAAAAAGCAGAAAATCCACAACTATTTTTTTATTTTCCTGATATGAGTATATAATAGTTGCTTCTTAGGTGCTGTTGCAGATGTGTCTCATGTTTAAATCCATTGTAACTATAAATTACAGACTAACAGAATCGTTAATCCTTCTGCTTGGTTTATGTAGTAGAAGATGAAGATATTACTATGAGAAGAGAGAGCACTCTAAATTGTCAAAAGAATCCTAAAACAGTCTAGATCTGTGACATGCAGAAACAGAAAGGAGTTGAACATTATTCTTGTGTTTTTTTGTTTGGTTGGTTTTGTTGTTTTTTAATGGAAGATTAAGGCAGCATTTTTAACTGACTGCATTGTTTTTCTCAGTATGATGCTGCTAGTCTCAAATAGTGGTTGTGTTAGATATTTGAATGGTGCAGGTGTAGCATTTCACATAGCATCCCAGTCAGTTAATCAGAGAAAATACACAGGGCTCCTCTAAACACATGAAAATAGTGCAGCTTACACTGAGTGTGCTCAGAATTGGCTGTGTAGCCATCAGCATGCTCATCTCACTTTCATAGGAATTCATTTGGAATGAGATATTTCTTCTCATCCAGAATGTCTTAAATGTTTAAATCAAAGTCTGAATTTCACTGCTAGGAATTAGTTTCTAGCAATGGTTTATATCAACTGATTATCTCCCACTTGTGGATAAATACCCACCTGGAGGTGTGAAACAATGTGTCTATGCAGGGAAATAAACCCTAAATCTTGCTATGCCCCACACCCCGTTACCTCACCTGTGGAGATCTAATGTACAAATATAGATCTCCACGGACTTCTTACTCAACACCTTTGTGTCAGCACCCTGAACAGATCTCTCCCACATACTTTCTGTGAACTGAGTTTTTCTAGGCTCTAAGATTGATGTCAAGGCATATATATAGTGTCAGGCCAGATCTCTAATTAGTATTAGCATAAATCTGGTGTTTTTATTTTAATGCATGCATCTCTGTTAACTTGGTAGCTTTTGTATGAAAATGTCTTAGCTGACATCCTCAGATTGTGTTTGATACTGAACTGATACTGAACTTTTTGTGTGTTCAGTAGCTCCTCAGCTTTAGCACAGTGGACGGAGTTGAAGCAGTGTGTTTTGGAGCTCCATGGTACAGCATTCTACCCTTACCACCCTTTCTGCATGTTCTGACCATCTTCTGTAGTCACTGACTTGATGTCTTGGCCATAACGTACTGACAGAATGTCTCTTCCTTGCTGGTCATATGCCAATAGACATATCTGGGGTCAGGATTCAGAACCATTAAATTGCTGTCCTGATATCAGCACAGAAGTTTCCTGTGTTGGTATTAGGATACAACATTTTTTTGACATCAGAAAACTAAAAATTCTGGTAGTTAGAGTTTGTGAAGCCACAGACTTGTCACTGACTGTCTCATTATATGATTGCTGAAAGCCATTAGACCTCCCAGGTCTCTGGCCTAGTGATTATTCATAGTAAATTGGTATCAAGGTGCAAGCCTCTTTTGCTGAAATTTCCATAGTAACATTAGGATGTTGAGATATTGTTAAGCCACCAGTTTCAGTAAGAGTTGCTACTCTGTCCCATTGCTGTGTGCATGTGAAAACCATGGTTCATCATGGGTTGGTGACACAGTGTGAGTGCTATGCCTCTTTGTCTTCAGCATGCCCTGTCTGGTTTATATGAAAGCAGAAGTTGTGTTAGTGTATGATCTCACTGGAAAATTAACTGTGTGATGGTAGTAGTCTTACATAATTTCTGGGCTAGGCCTAATCTGTGACTATGATGGCCATTTAAAGGAGAAATTAGTAAAAAACAGGCTTGTATATGAACCTGCAAGGAAATCCTGCTCCTTGCTTCCAGTGACAGCATTGCCCCTGGTTATGGAACACTTCTGGTGCGTGCACAAAGCTCTAAGTTAATGTTGTCACCTTACCAAGAGCAGTATAGTCTAGTTAGAATGGTTCAAAACAATGGTACCTTTCAGTATCACATGTGACAGGGTGTTCAAGAAATAATGACTGATCTGAAGGAAGAAATGTTTATTCACTGCAGAGAACTGAAAAAGGAGGAGGAGCAATCACTGTGGGTAAAAAAAGGGAAACCCAGGTAGGCTTCGTGCCTTAGAAGTCTGGGACAAAGGTGGGACTAGGAAGAGGATACAGATCTTTGTGTAGGAAAAGCAAAGGAGAACTGCAGGTAGACAGCTGTAGCATTCTGAAGGCTTATTGCACACAGTAGGATTAGCTCCATGCAGTTCACTGAACAAGAGCTGTGCATTGACTGCATGACAAAAGCAGTCTGTGGTTATTCACTGTCTCTTTTTTTTTATTATTATTCATTCTCTCTCTTTCTTTTTCATTTATTTATTTAATTTTAAAAAATACTTCTTCCCTTTAGTGGCTCACCTTATTTTACTTATCATGTGTGTCCTAAGGGATTTTTCAGGAGAGCTGAGAGCTGTGTTTGTGTCAGATGGAGCCTGAATGCTAATTACCAGCCTGACAGGGTATAATAACAATACAAGAGCATCAGTGAAGTAAAAAAATGAACAGAATATACAATTATTTTATAAAAGAATTTCTTTCCTTGAGGGAAAAATCTGCACATTTACCATCTGTGACAAAGGAGATGTTGTACTGTGTAAGTGAATTACCCATAGCTCTGCGTACATGTGTGTATAGAACAGGATGAACTTGAAATGACATTAAGCAATTTTGTTATTGCAAGAAAGGACTAGAAAAGGTACTGAACTGAAAAGCTACATTTCCTTCTCTTTCAAAAGCCTAATTCACACTGATAAATGAAACATGATGTAAAGCAGAAATGCTATATGGACTTGTATGGAAATGTTTATTACACTGCACAAAGCTTTCATTTTTCTTTGGGCCGTGTTCTAGATGGAAACTGAGAGTCTTTTGAAAGAAAAATGTAGAAGATCTAAGCTGTGTCAGTATTAATGACACACTTAGATGGTGTTTCTTTGTATAGAACCAAGGACATTTTAGTAATAATATGGGACAGCTCGCAGCAGCAAAACCCTCTTGCTCTAGAATAAATGTATCATTTAAAGTTCTTAACTAACTTGATAATATGTATTGCTATTTGGTTTTCAGTCTGGTGTTCAGTTTTCACTAGCATCAGGCCATATGATGCTGCACATATTCTGGATTTCCTCAGTTAACATTTTCACATGCAAGAGAAGCCTTCTTATCTTTGTACTCCTCGTGTATTTCATCAGAAATAGTTCTTCACAAAACTGTTAGTTTGTCCTGTGTAATCATGTTATCAAATGACAGCTGAATCCAGACCATTCACATGTTCTTCAGCTTGCAAAAGGAGGTAATCCACTAAGTTCAATGTCCAAACTGAGTATCACAGGCAAGAGCACAGAAATACCCATACAAGATATGGGAACAGCAAAGGGTTAAGCTTTATGATGCATGGGAAAAGGGTTAACTTTCCTCAAGAGGCTTCCAATGAGGAACCTGACCTCTACAGTGCATTTTTATCACCTTTCCTCTTATTGATGTTCTCAGGCCATAGTTAACAGCAGAATCATGACTGTATGACTAAATACTGATACATCATCAAAGCAGGTGAAGCAGCTGAGAAGCAGTCTAATTTTAGGAGAAACCTGGAACATAGAGAAAAGAATTGGAAGAAGCAACTGTAGCCAGATGGTTTAACCATCAGTCCTGTGAACAAACCATTTTAAGATACAATGGAGGAGTTGTAGACAACCATATATGAGAAGCGACAGACAGTCAAAGAATGTAGTGACTCAGGTTCTCATGTGGCAGAGCTCATACTGTACAGTGTGGTGTAATGTATAGTGGTGGAATTGCTGGGTTTGAGTGGATAGCAGTGGTTGTGCATGTGTGTATTTTGACTCCTCAAAGAATCTGGCTATTCTGGATAAAAGATTCTGTGGCACATTTTGTAAGAGTAGTGGTTTGCTGTGCTTCATATTGGCTAGCATGTTCACAAACGCCTCAGGGGCTGCTACAGTCCAATATTATTAAAAGATTCAAAACCTTTCAAGCAGAACTCCCACTTTGAGCTGCAGGGAGTTCTTCATGCCAGCACTTGCATGCACATGCCCATCAATGCGGTGCACTGTAGGATTTCCCTGGGAAGAAATGATAACCTTCACAAGAGAAATGCAATTCCTGGTACTGCAATAGTCCCCAAACTTGTCTATGGTTACAGTTTCAAAATATTGCCAGGGAAATGTAAATAGCAAAGTATTTCTCCATCATTTTGGTTAGATTAGCTATACAATGAATAAGCAAAATTTTTTCTGATAGCAGAAAAGATCCTGTTAGCCTGTGCAGAATGCCTAAGCTAGTGATGTAACACTGAATTGGATGGCTGACATTCAGCCTGGTTGCCCTTTCTTATCAAGAACTAAGCATTCTTCTCCCTTCCTGGAAGAACAGCAGATGCTTCTGTCATTAAACTTTTCAGTCCAGATGCTAGTTAGTGTCCGAAGAATAACAACGCAGCTAAGACTCCTTCTCCCAGGCAGCCAGCACCAGAATAAGGGGGCACAGTCTCAAGCTGTGCCAGGTGAGGTTTAGACTTGAGGTGAGGAGAAAGTTCTTCACTGAGAGAGTCATTCGTCATTGGAATGTGCTGCCCAGAGAGGTGGTGGAGTCACCATCCCTGGAGGTGTTCAAGATGAGATTGGATGTGGGACTTGGTGCCATGGTCTAGTCATGAGGTCTGTGGTGACAGGTTGGAGTCGATGATCCTCGAGGTCTCTTCCAACCTTAGTGATACTGTGATACTGTAAAACAGGCAAACATAATCTTGTAAAACTCCTTAACTCCTACTTGATGCTCTGTTTACTGAGTGCTGACTGTACACCTTAGCAGAGCATCCTATGCAAAGGTCTGTGGGCAGGGCCATGCTGAGTGAGCATGCTCACCCACTTGCTCTCCTCTTGTGTTACCAAGCAGTCTCTGGCACTGGTTGAGAGAAGCCAGTTTGCTCTCTGGTGCAGCTGCAGCCTCACCTGTAAAATGTCTTGATAATACTTAAGGGTGTTGTGAGAGTTCGTGCTCTTGAGAAGCAACACTTCAGGAGTTTGAGGTTACTGCTATCAGTATCTATAATCTACAAAATAATATAGAAGCACAAGTTCCTTTGGTGGTATTTTCCACAATTTTATTTGATTGCCATTTCTGTTTTTCAATGGATAAATGACTTCCAAACTCACTAAAGTCCTGGCAAATGAGTGCCATTTATGGTCTTCAATACATGCAGAGCCTTGTCATCCCAATGATAAAATACTGCACTTGAAAAGGGAGCACCCCAATCACATTCAACCTGTTACATAGATAAGTCACCAGTGTCTGCAATTACCCTGTGATCCAACAATTCAAACCAATCTGTCTTTAAAGACAAATCATGCATAAACTCAAGCTAAGTAGTGGTCTCCTATGATTCTGATTCATGCTGTGCTGACAAACCCTCATAAAAGCCGATAAGCTATATCAAGAACTAATTAAGAACAGAGTGTTTTATGTCTCCTCTGCAGGAATTTAAATAAAGGCATTCTGGGGAAAAAAATAGCAACAAAATCCAGCCTATTTTTTTCTTATTCATACATACATATTCATTCAAAATGTCTCACGTTTTTCTGAATCTTCAATTACTGTAGGTATCTCTGGAGTGTGAATGCCAAAAACAAGCCAGAGGCAGCAAGAAAAGTTTCTTGTTTCACCAAGTATTTTGGTCTTGTTAATTTAGGGTTTATTATTTAGAAAAATAAGACTAAGTAATTCCTTATGGAATTAAAACTAAAGTTTTTGGCTTGCCCTAGTAGTGTGCTTATTTCACTTTATCATTTTTTCAGTAGAGACCTCTTGTTCTTTCTTTGGGGGAGAGTATAGCACTTGATTGATTGATCAAGTACCCTTCAGCTTTGCAAACCAAGAAAAAGAGATTGGAAAGTAACTTTGTATTAACTTGCTGCTCGATACCTCTGCTGATATCGACTTTGTCCCAAGTATATATGGACTTAGCACTTCTCCATGTCATTTGTTGGTGAAGTACTTTAGAAACAGTGTGTGATACCTGGAATGAAAATTTGCATAGTGCCAGTATTTTACACTGGTTTGAGCAAGTGGAATTTGTCCCAGTATTTGAGCACTTTTTCCTATACACTTGATTAACAGCAGAAGTATTTTCCATATATATATTCCTAGTAATATTACTATAGTCTCTGAAAGTGTGTTGTCAGAAGATAATAATAATGAAAACCATGTTGGAAGAGACCTTCAAGATCATCGTGTCCAACCCATCAACCAATCCAACCCACCTAAACAACTAAACCATGGCACCAAGCACCCCATCAAGCCTCCTCCTGAACACCCCCAATGATGGTGACTCCACCACCTCCCTGGGCAGCCCATTCCAATGAGCAATCACTCTCTCTGTATAGAATTTCTTCCTAACATCCAACCTAAACCTCCCCTGGCGCAGCCTGAGACTGTGTCCTCTTGTTCTGGTACTGGCTGCCTAGGAGAAGAGACCAACATCCGCCTGTCTACAACTTCCCTTTAGGTGGTTGTAGAGAGCAAAAAGGTCACCCCTGAGTCTCCTCTCCAGGCTAAGCAACCCCAGCTCCCTCAGCCTCTCCTCGTAGGGCTTGTGTTCCAAACCCCTCACCAACTTTGTTGCCCTTCTCTGGACACATTCCAGCAAGTCAACATCCTTCCTAAACTGAGGGGCCCAGAACTGGACAGTACTCGAGTATGAAAGTCTGTGTTTAAAATTAGCTTTGATCAGTCAAGCCTCAATCTAATTAATGTAATAATCTATACTGCATGATAGTGCATTTTAATCTTCTGTGAAGCCAAGGTAAAATGACGGTGGGTTGCCATTTCTGGAACTCACAATTCAAAGATCAGAAAACCCTTTCCAAACTTTAGGCTTAACAATACCCTCATGTGCCTGTTACAGAAATGAAAGAAAAGGCAAATTAACTGAGTATTGCTCGGGTCACTTTGTATTCAGAGGAAACATCTAAATTACCTTCCCAGTAGACAGGAATGAGTTTGTTTATTTTTCCATGGTTTTTATTGTAATACGGTTTTGGTTTTTATTTCCAAAATCCACTTCACTCTTGATGCTGATCTTTTAAAAATGTTTTCTAACTTACTTAGAGTCGAAAAAAACATTCCTCATCTCTACTTGAAAAGTATTTTCTGCAAAGGAATACTGCTGTCCCCTTTCTACTTTTACACCTCCTATCTCTTTTTGACATTTAGCTAAAATTTCTCCAGTGTATACAACAGACTCAAGTCTGACAGTGTGGGGAAGACTGGTCTCAGTAGTTTGGCTGCACTTCCACTGGAGAAATAGGAAGTGGTAGCAGTTCTGAAACGGCACATTTTAACCGCAGACACTCATAGCTTCAGCCTGCTGAGAACAAGAGAACAGGGGAGCTGCCTTGAAAAGGATAATTCTGTAGGAAATCCTTTTTTGAAAAGGGATGGTTGTCAACTACCAGATTTCAGCGAGATTCATTAGCCTAGAAAGTCAAAGCACCTGAATTACTCCAGCCTGACATACATTTGTGGAAAGTTTACTTCCTGTGGATCCAGTTCATCGTCTTCATTCCAATTAAGTAAATTCTTTGTGAATTTTCATTCATGAATGTTTGAACCTGCTTTTTCTAAAATGTTGTCAAACATCAGAGTGTTGCATTCTCACAAGAGTTTCCACAAAAATGTCCATTAAGGACATTTTTAAACAATATTTTTTCCAATTGTTTTAATAATCTGTTTTGAGCCACTCAGGTGGGAATAGGATTTTTTTTTTTCCCCATTAGTAATGTTTCCATGAACATGTAGCCCTTTTCTTGAATGTTCCTTAAATCACTTCCCCCCGCTACCCCCCACCCGACTGGCATCTGAAATTCAAATATGTTTCTGTGCACAACTTAAAAATGATTAGTCATATAATTTGATTGGTGTTTTTCTTGTTCCCTGACTGGTATGAGTGTTCACAGAAGGCTATATTTAAATGATCTCATCCTGAGATTAAAATGTATTTTCCCTGAACATCTGTGTCTGTAAACTGAATGCTCACAAGAAGTGACTATAAATGGGCTGTTCAGATGTGAAATTCAAATGTGGCTAAGTCTAATTCAATTGAAGATTTAAACCAGCATTCTTTGTTTTTCTTGCTTTTGACTGTATTTATTCAGTTTCAGCAGATCCTGGTAATAACTAGCATACCTACCTTGTGTTTCTAGTGCATATACATAAAGCCAGCAGGAACACTTCATGGCAGCTGGAGAAAGGCAGCAGTAAGACAGCCCTATAGGCAGAGCTAGACACTGCTGGCAAAAAAACAGCTGAAAGAACAGCTGATGGTTTTATCTTCACAAGAAGATTGTGGATTACCTGTGACTGGGTCAATATATCATTTGTTAAATATATGGCTTCTGCAGAATGTGAATTTGTGGTATAGTAATGTTTTATACATCTGAGTATGTATGTGGTTTAATCCAGGGATCATCTTCTGTTGTTGAGGGGAAAATACTGATTGCCTTTGTTGGCAAATGCAGAGGATTTGCCGGTGTTTTGAAATGCCTTGCTGAGAAACTGTTTTCTATGAGGTATACAAGTGGAAATGTGTACATTTTTTTCCCTGTAAATCTCAACAACACACAGCTATTCAAGGGGAAACTGCCTTTCCTAAAGTATTTTCACTGCATAAGGACATCTCTGGTTTTGCAACATTTACTTTACAATATTTACAGAGGCAATCACCAAACAAAATTGTCACATGTTGATATGAAAGTGGAAACAATTGATTCCAAGTGTATGTCCCATTCTTACAACTAATTCAGTAGAAATAAAAAATGTATTACAGAATTTTCCACAATATTTTTGTATATTTCCCCTCCCCCCCACCCCAGAAAAAAAATATTATTTAATTTCTGCTGTCTGATTTCATGGCTAGGTCATTTGGGGAGTATAGTCCCACAAACATGGTGCTAGGAGTGCTGTTACTGCTCCCACACAAATGAAATAACTTGGAAATTAGTGATTCCATTTTACATAGTATGTATTAATTCCTCTCATATGTATTCCACGCAAAGGGTGTGCATTGACCAACTGTCCCTTTAATAGGGCTGAGCATACTGACACGAGTTTAACCATTTGCAGAGTACTCCTATTGCCAAGGACATTGATAGGAAGGTTTCACATTTGTCTCCATTTAGATGCAAAGCTTAATGGAACCACACTTGCAGTGGTAAGATAGTAGTCATCATTTGCTTTTTAAAGTCCACAAATATCACTGAAGATGTTCCCTCTGTCTGCTGGATATAGTTGGCACATTCTAGCTTTTTTAGACAGGTGTACATTTGAAATACAATCAAAAGCTAAGAGTCACAGATGTTTCACAACATAGAAAAGAACTAGAATGCTTCGGTTCCATCTCACAGGTGATTTTTTTTTTTTCCTTCTCTTAACTTTCATATGAATTTTTCTTTCATTTTGGATGGGCTTTGTATTTAAAATCTCCCCAAATCTGGAA
The DNA here is from genome assembly GCF_014839835.1 of Dryobates pubescens. NCBI lineage: Eukaryota > Metazoa > Chordata > Aves > Piciformes > Picidae > Dryobates > Dryobates pubescens. Next base: position 8,925,755 of record NC_071627.1, read on the forward strand.
ATATCCACCAATATCACATACATCTTTAAAGAACTAGCTTAAAGAAAAGCTGTAATGGTAAAACCATTCCAAGGATTTGAAGGTAATATTTTTCATCTCAGTAGGTATTGCATGTAGCATGTGTTTCAGATTTGTATGCATATTTATTTTATGCTGGTTTACTAAATAATGTCTGCCACTACCTGTAGCAGTGATATATTTGATAATGAAGAGTTATGAGCTGCAAAGTGTATGTACATATTGAGAGCTGTTACAGGTAAGAAGATGAACACTGATCCTAAAAAAAAAATAGATACAATACAAGAGATGTAAAACCTAAGTTTCTTTCCAGCTCTGCATTGTCTTTCATAGTTGTCTGAATCCCTTTTGATACCATCTCTAACTTACTAACCATTAGTATTGTCATAGTTAAAATGTGTCTAAATGTTTTCATACATGTGGGCTGGTGGCTGTGTGAGTGAATGTCACTTTGGAGAAATGTGGATATAGTTGTGTGGTTTTACACGTGTAAAAATACAGTCCTACTGCTCGCATTGCTCTCAAAATCCATCTGATCTTTGAGCACAGATGCTGTTTTCACTAAGATAGTACTTGTCTATTCTTTGAATGTCATGGCAGATGTTTTACCTCGAGGTTAATATCTGACTTGCTTTAGATTCATGTGGGAAATCTGAAAGTTCCATTTCCTATCTTGAAAATCAATAGAAACTTAATCAGAGCTGCTAAAAACAAGTCCCAGTTCTTTTGTAACAGAGAAGGTAAACAAGATACAAAATTAAAACTGACAGAATATTTTACATGAAGGACATGAAGTGCACCACCAACTAAGCTTCAGCTCCACAAGGCGTGTGTCTTTCAAGTTAGGGTTTGACTAGAGAAAGCTCCATCTGTTTTTTTCCTATATCAAGGCACTGCAGCATATTCAAGGTACGTTTCAATTTTTAGTACCTTGTAAACACATTTTTTTTCACAGACATTAATTTTACATTGAGCAGCTTGTATGGTGACCTGAATGATTTTCTTTTCCAGACACTGCAGAGACTCCTCACGTATGGTTGCTGTTCACATGAATATGAATTGAGATGCTGAGTACTTTATTGGTCCTCCTGCCCCAGTGGATTTTGTGCTTGGGTTTCATATAGCTAGGATCCTGGCTTCCCTTCTAGCCTAAGCTGATTTATTCTCTGTTATTGCTTCTGTTTTCTTTTATCTGGACACTGTTGTGCTGAAAGAAAGTCTTGTTTGATGTTATTTGTCCTAAGTCTGAGAGGATGTTGGGGGATGTATAATTTAATCTCAAAGGCAAAGGGAAATTGATAATACTGTGTTCAATTTTTATTATCTGCCCAAGTTAGCTGATAGTAGGACATGAGCAGCAAACAAGTCTCTTTTCAGCTTGTGAACTATGCCAACAAAACAAAAAGGAAGAAGGGAGAAACGTGAGACATACATCAGCCTTTGATTCACTGATTCAGCAGTCATTACTGATCAATCATTTCAAGATGTGCACTTGGTTCTTGATTTTTAGAAAATGCTTCATATTCTTGGGATGAAGTTCTTGAAGTCATTGTGACTTCGTTCAGTTCAAAGAAAGAAAGATAGACAACCAATATGCTTTTCCTGACTGGTAGAAGCACTATTCTTATCACAGTGCTTTATTCTGCTTCCTGTGTCGCAAGAGGAAGATTTTTTTTTATTATTATTTTTTATTTCTCCACTTTGACCTTTTGAAACTCCTCTTTTCTGTCTCTCTTGATTTTATTTTTTAATTTTTTTTTAAAGGAAAATGTCAAAACCAAGGTGAACCTCTACTAAATCTCATTTTGCTGCCTTATCCAGGGAAGACATCTTAGTTTTCCTTGGCAAGTGGAAGCAAGGAAAAGGGCAAGCCTATCACTGGCATCCCACAGGAAAGAGGAAAAAAAGGCCTGTGTAGGCACTGGAAAGATGATGCACAGGATGGGGCTAGCCAGCAGGAACAGAAATGCTGGTAGAGGAGGTGGGCTGTGTCTTTCTGCTGAAAACCAATGTTGCAATCAGAGCATAGATTTGCCTTCACTATCTGCATCTAAAAGAAACTATATGCTCAATGGATAATTCAGTGCAGAACTAAAACAAAGCCCAGCTAGAGGAAGAAACACAAGAAGTTCATGATAATGGAAAGCAAAATTACTTTTCTAGGAATGCAGGGTTTGCCCTGATCCACAGAGATATTGATTTTTAGAAAGAAGCTCAGTCCAGTGCAGGCAAGATAAACAAGTCACAGAAGAGAGTGGTGTTCAGATAGGTTTATCAGTGAACACTTTTTTCTTTGTTTGCTTCATAATACCTTCAACTGGTTTTCAGGTAACACCTGTAGGTGTATGCAGGTCTGTATATATATATTTTTGAGTTTGTCTGTTTGTTATCATGTGGGACTGGCTTAACTCTGGTCACATACATTGAAACATCAGTTTTAGCTGGAGTGCATATAATCATTGGATTGGAAGGGACTTTAAAGTTCATTTAGTTCCAACCCTTCTGCCATGGGCAGGAACACCTTCCACTAGACCAGGCTGTTCAGTGCCCCATTCAACCTCACCTTGAGTTCCAGTTCATGCTCTGTGATAGCACTGTGACATAAATGGATCTCAGTCAATGGGGAGAATTGGAAGACTGATTTAAGTGTCCAGTTCCAAATTAAAGTGTTAGTGTTGGTGCTCCCACAGCAGATGAAGACAGACAACTGTCCATGGGCTATTTTGATGTCCTGAAGTAGATTTGTATCTGAAGGGTGGGAGAGGAGAGTGAGGCATGGAGAGAAGAAATAGAGCACTTTCATACAGCTGAATTCCAGTAGCTGTCTTCAGGATCACTGCCTGTGTTCCAGTGAAGGACACATAGCTGGATACAAGACCATAAAGATGTCCTTGTTTGAGTATATGCTTTAAGTTATTTGTATGGTTAAAACCAAACTTTGACTTAATTTGTCAGATAAAAAAAAATTCCAAAGGAACCAGCAAAGAAAGAGCTTAGTTTGTCAAGTGGATTTAGGTTTAAAAATAGAAACATTGTCATTGCTATCTTTCTTTGTAAAAACCTCAGAAATTTTAATGAGTATATGAATTAGTAGAGTGAAAAAACAACTGTTAACGTTCTTGTCTTATGACTTAATTTGAAAAGTTCTTTTGCTTTCTTTAAATTTATGAAAACAGCATTAATATGTTAATTAATAAAAAATTCAATAGAGAACTAGAAAGGAACTAGTTAGACTACTTTTTCTTTCCTTGGGTAACTCTGTGAAGCTCATTAAATGTTCCTTGGAACACATGTATAGGAAAGTAGTACAGAGAAGTCTTCTTAAGATGAGCTTGTGAAGAAACCCCTGTCTTAAGAGACGTTGCTATTCTCGACAGTATTGAGTCTGCTCTTCTTAGAAGATCACATTAATTAAACAAGTGGTTTTGTTTAGTCCTTTGAGCAAATACTTGAGGCATTTTTCTTTGGGTACTAGAGCTGAGTGAAATAGATCAGTGTCTGAATGAAAAAATACTTTTAAATAAATACATATTAGTACAAGTCTTTTTAGTTGCTTTTTAATTTTATTTGAATTTTTTTCTGTATGAAAAGAAGATTGCTGAAAAGTGGGCTTGAAATTGCTTAAATTTATTGATTGAATAAAGCTTTCATTTTATTTTCTTCAGGTTTTTTAAGCTAGATAAATTTATTTTTGTAAGAAGTTTCATAGCCAAGCTTTGAAGCATTAATTTGTAAATATATTTCAAAATGAACCCCTTCTATTTCCTCTTTATTCTCTGGAAAGGAAGTATCTCTGGATTTGAGCACAGACTTAGAAGTCTGCATCAAGATGAGACTTGATGTCTTTGTGTGGTAAACTGTTGACCCAAGAACAAGCCTTGTTGATTCTGTGCCAAAAAAAAAGAGCTATGTTCCTATTCAGTGTGTCAGGATTTGGTGTCTTACTGCTCTCTTTGTGACTTCTATAAAGACATGAATCAGCTGCAGGGCATAATATATCTTTAATACTCTATTGATGATGTCGTATTTGTGTGCCAGCTCCCTGCCTTTATAGTTTTCTGTGATCAAATCTGGCTGTACACTTTCTGTCAAAGGAACTGACCTTCCTACATCCCAGCCTCAGTGTGTAGCAACACTTGGATTCAGGTAGGGTCCCAGAGTGACCTCAGCCTTCCTCATCCTCTCTGACAACCATTCAGGCTAGCACTTCAGGCTGTACTAGAGGCTCCTTGTTGCATAAGCAGGTGGGGCCATTCTATTACTGACTGTGTTGCCCATGGGATTAGCTGGAAAATCCTGTTTTCTGACAACATACTTTTGTTGCAAAAGTAAGTGCAAGGCCAGCCCTTGACATCAGCCATGACAGTGAAGGCTTTTAGAGAGGGCTTGTGCATTGTTCATACCTCTTTTACTAGCAATTACTGGTAAGGTGAATTATTTCACTGTTGTTATGAATGTATAGCTTTGGGAAGAATCTGATGCTAAAAGCTCCTTTAGGTCACTGCAGTCACTGCGGGCACATTGAACTCACTGTTACAAAAGTACACAAAGAAGAGTAGGCTTCCTGCAGCGCTCTGTCGGCCTTGTCTGCTGTCTCTGAAGTATGTGAAAGGTTTGCAGGTTTGCTTGTTTCATGAAGAGAGGCTGAGCAAGCTGTCCTATTCTGAGAGCCTGAAATTGCCGCATGCTAAACGAAAAAAACATTTTAGCAGCATTAACACTGTATTAGCTCCCACTCCTCTATCCACGCAGAAGCTAGATGTGTCTTGCTGGATTTATGTAATCCCTCACAGGTATTTATCAACACAAGAAAATGTTTAAATGAAATGTTTCAGTGCAGGCTGACAAGGTTCCAATTTATGAAGAGCACAAGAAGATAGGCCACACTTCAGTGTTTACCCAAACCTACTATTGTGCTATAAAACCTTCTCTCTTAGTGGGATGGATAGGGTTGAGGACAAGTCTGAATCTTGTTTAGTGCACTAGCGGTAGCTGAGAAAAATTGAATGATTTGTCTGCTATTGCTTGGGAGTCCCAAATTAGACTTTGCAGAGAACACAAGAAAAACAGGTAAAAAGTGAGGATTCAGGGTGAAAATAATCCTGTCCTTCATCCCCAGTGGATGACATACTGGTTAAATACTGGAATCAGAGTCGGTGTTTAGAAATTATTCTTGCAGCAGACAGGAGAAAATAGTAGAAAATCGAGTGCCTGTTTCTGAACTCTCTTCTATTATTCCCTGCCACATAGTCTAAATAAATAAGATAATACTCAAATGTATTAAATAATATTCTGGTCCAAAAAAAAACCCAAGTTGGTTGATTTGGAGCCTTACTCTTCAGTGTTTTGAATTCACTTCCTCATTACAAAGCTGAACTTTTGGGTAATTTGCCCAATTTTTGTTCTTGCATGTATTGATTCCTGTTGCTTGTGTGCACTGTTCTTCTCTGTTGTACTTCCAGTCATCTTTTCATAGAGTTTTCACCTTTCTCTCCTACGTCTTTATGGTACGGTACAGTTTCTGTTCCCTTGTTATTGCAATAATACTCAAGTTTATCTAAGATTGAATTTTTCCTGCTGGAGAATAGGTAATCAGACCTGTGCAAAGTAATTTGGATGATGTCCCATGAGTGTCTTGCTCTAACCCTACTGAAAATAAATTTTAAAATCAAATTTCTTGTCACAGCCACCTTGTTCACAGTTACCTTGTGATTACCTAAGACATCTGAATCTTCTATTGCTAACTTCCTTAACAAAAAAAAAAATGCATGGATAGAATATTCTTTAAATGCATATTTAGAAAAATCTCTGTTACTGTTGTCAGTTCTGTCAGACTGGAGCAGATATCTTACTGTCTAGAGAAGATTGTCTGGTAGAGCACTTTGCTTCAAATATTTGGTATTCATCTTTGTTCATTTTGAACGTTTGCAGTTCTGTCAAGTGCCGTGTCACAGTCAGTCAAACTTCCTTCACTTTCAGCATTAACAATTTCTGTAGTCACGTACAACTCTCACAAACTGCTCATTATGGAGTGCATAATTAGCCATATCCATGGCTTGGGACACCGTGACACACACAGAAACTCAACACATAGTGAATGATGAATAGATGGAGCAAAACTTGAAAGTAGTATGGCAAGAGACATGGCCATAGGAGCAATGACCTGTCCTGAGTACCTGTCTTTCCAGGATAGTCAGAGAGTAATAACATTGTGTTTTGTGAGTTTGGATGGATTATTTCAGGGGGTGAGACTATTTCAGTTTTACAGCAAAAGCTTAGAATTTGATTTATGTCACATATCCATCACTCATATTTTGCTCTAACCTTATGGAATACAGCAAAGTTATTTTGGGTTTATTCTAGTGTAAATGGTACCAGTGTCATGTTCTTACATGAAATACAGAATTTGGATGAACTTCACAAGTTAGTGTTTCTGGTCTGGCATAGAGCTGTGATGTAGCTTGCAAATACAAACGTCTGACAAATCAAGATCTCAAAAAGAAAGGAGTTTTGCTGGCAGAGTTTTTGTCTTTCGTTCTCCCAAAGGGGTGATTAGTATAACATGCAAAATGTTTCCAATTAAACTCAGAAAAAAGAAAAATGCCAGCTTTTCACAGAGCTTTCTCCTGAGGACTCAGACCAATTCAAAGATTTACTATGGTTTAGAAATATTTCATTTGTGTCTAGTTGCTCAATAAATTCATAGGGAAACCACCTGTGAGCAAGTACAAACCTTGAATATAAAGAACTCTAAAAGCTATGTATGAACACAGGCATATTTCAGCTTGGATACATCTTGAGGTGTATCTGCCTTGGTCTCAAGTGCTGTTCACTCCATCTGGATGTAAACCTATGGCACAAGGCAAAACACCATTCTGAATCCCAGTATTCAAGAATGCTGTGAAGGTAATGTTCATTACCCATCTGTGGTAAAGAATTACTGAGCTTTATTTTGAAGACCGTGAGAGAATGAGAACAAAATTTTCCTCATGCTTTATGTGTAATCTTCCAGTGAGGTGGTCCAGACTTGCAGCTTTACCCACATCTAAAGCAAAACAGCTGACACTTCTTCTTGTCTTCTATTTTGAATCCGTGACACCTTCTGAAAGGGGCAGGCAACTGATGTAAGCTTTGTAAAGCTAGGGAAGCTCTTCATACTAAACCCCTGTGAACTAAATTTGGTATTTTATCTGTAAGCACTAGAAATATGTTCTGTGCTGTCATCAGTGAACTACTAGCTGGCAAAAGTGTTTCCTTCCCCACCCAGATATTTGAACTGGTAATGCATATAGAAAATAGTGAGTGGACCATTGGCAACCTTAAAACCCATTTATTCACAACATGTCTAAGTGGTTTGCCTAGAAATTCACTTCCTTTCGTAATACATAGGGAAAAGTCAAAATCCTTTTGACCTTATCTAGCTTACAGCAGAAAGCAGTACAGATGAAACACTAGATAAAAATGTTAAATAGCACCACTAGGTAAGACTAATATATTGTAATAGCTGCATTTAAATATTATTATTTTTAAAAAAAAAAAAAAAAAAGAAATTAAAAAAGACGTAAAGCAACACACAATAAATTTCAGGTTTTAAAAACAGAGCACCCAGACAGGTCTTCAAAAGTATGGAATACTAAAAAAAGCTCTGTTTCTTTAGACTCAGTTTTACAAGGTGCTGCATTGTGTTTTGTGTAGAAAAAATACGTTACTACATGATCCAAAGCCACAGAATAAATATTGCATATCCTGTGCTTAGGGGGAGAAAGTTTTCATATTTAGTAGCTCTTTTTCCATATGTAAATACATCACAGTAAATTTTTATGACATTTCAAACTGTGTATACATACAAAAACACACACGCATATGAGCTCGTGAACCAAGGTTTTAAGCTCTAAGCTTTGCACCATGTTTGTTATAGTCAAAACAGGAAAAAGCCTAAGAAAAAAAAACCCTGTGGTCTGTTTGTAATGTCATACTTTAAATATTTCCCTCTGGCATTGAAGACTTCCAGAAATAACAGCACTAGTTTTCAGAAGGCTGACTTTTGTCGTGTTCACAAACAAGTGACTGTAAGCAAATTGGATGGAGGGTGAGGGGAAAATAGAAGAAACCGCAGCAGCTTCAGGCCCTTTGTATTTGAAAATTCAGTTTCTGGGAAAGATAGAGGCTATGTTCTGAGCAGAGTTGCAGGCAATGCCTTCTTTCAGCAGAGAAGTGATTGAGAATGTGCAGTATTACCAAACCGCTCAAAACAGATATGCAGTAGGTGGCCGTGAGGGTCCTATAGACACATATAAGGAATAATATTATGTGAGTCCCAATTTCCCAAGAGTTTTTCGCAAAAGGCAAAAGCAATTTCTTGAAGGAGAAAATCCCTACAACTCTGGGCTGCATTATAATTGCAATTTTTTGAAAGTAACAATTTTATTTATCTCACTTCTGTCACCTTTCTTTTCTTCCCTACTTTCTTTCATATGTGCTTATTGCTGCAGGGAGTCATGTGAGTTGTTGACTTCAGCTCTGAGACTTGAGGTATACCCATGGTCATGCACCTGGCTTGTCTGTGGCCAGAAAGGTCAAACCTCTTAGAATTTAGCTCCTTGTTAAGAACACTTACATGCTAAATTATTTCTTTTAGTATGTAGTCTAAACTCCTTCAGGTAAAAACAGTTTCCCCCACCCCTTGTTATGCAGTACTTAAAATGAGCTTTTGATTCTGATGATTATTACTTGGTGCTACTCTAATATTATAACTTGATTATAACAATAATAGAGCTGAATTCAAATGGCGTTTGGAAATGAAAAGTTTCTCTTTTCTATTAACAAGGCACACAGGACATAGGTCTTAATGAAAATCTTTCATTGTCTTGACTTCCTATTTGAATACTGGACATTTGGTCAGCTATTCCAAATAAAGTGTGACATCTATTGATTATGGAAAAGGACCCTTTTCCCCCCCACTCTATTTATAAATTAGTGCTACTGTTGTATAGAAATGCTGTCCTATATTCCAAGAAATCTAGTTAAATAATACTCTTTTATAAAAACAAACAAACAAACAAATCCACCAAAAAACAAACCAGCAATGTTGTTTTCTACAATGAAAATTGTGTGGTTGATAGAGTTGTTTTGTTTGTAGGTGGCAGGGCTGAGGTACTTGCCCTTGGGTTCTCAGGGAACTGGTGATACAAACAATAACAAATCAAAATACAGCTTATATTTAAAAACATAGCAGAAATAAGCAGGCTTACAGTAGGTACATGTCAGATAGGGGTGCCTTAGCTATAGAGCTAACTCTGACAGGATATGGAGGAAGATAAAATTAAAAGAAGATGGGCTCTTTCATGAGGAAGAGGGCCTGTTACAGTGAACACTCCTGAAATCAAAATAAAGGTTGTATCTCACACACGGACCTCATCTGTAAAATGTTTTCTGTGAGAAGTAAGACCGAAAATGAAACAGAGGAGCAGTATAACACTTAGCAATGATTACTTGATGGTAGTAAGACAAGGTTGTAGTCTTAAAGGTGCTTCATTGTCAAAGGTTTCAGCTGAAAGATGAACCTTTGCCAGAGTTTTCATTGCATCAAGCAAGAGCTCCACACCCTTTTTTAATTCCTGGGTGAGCCCTTGTTGGCAGTTGAATGAAGTCAGACACTGTGTTTATCAACTCCAGACCTGAATGCAGAATTTTTCTGATAAGTGAAATTTGCCAAAGATTTATAATTTACAATGGATGGTAGGGGGCTTAACTCATTAAGATCTAACAGAAAACAAAATAGGAACAAAAATCTCAATTCTGTTGCAATATACGAGTGTAAGTATACTTGTCTGTTCAGAGTCCGTCCATGTCCTATCTGAGTACATATGGTGGTGGACAAACTCTCTGATGTTGGCCCCATCTGTCATAATGGCTGTTGACAGTTAAAAGTGGCCTTTCTTGGAGAAGGCTTGCCTTGTCAGCAGGAGGCTATCTTAGTAATGTTACATGTGTATATGAAAGATGGACAATTTAATGTGGCAAGTATTCTTGTACAGGATATTGCTTCATTCTTTTGGAATCTGGTTGGAGCAAGGCTGTGACTAGTAAATGGCCCAGTTAAAGCATTAGGAGGTGTGTGCAATGAGATTAAACACAGAGCAGGTTTGGTACTTCAGTTATTGGGGATATATTCCTATTCTGTGGAGCACAAAGCTCAACTCTGCCCTTCTTAGGAAATGGAAAAATTCACTTGGAAATCTTAAGTGCAATATTAATGTTAGGTGATAGGTTTGTACATGAGATTGTGTAGGCTTTCTGTAGAAGCGGCACTTCTCCCTGATTGGTTATTGGATGTACTTTGCTTCCAATAACATCAGTCTTTATTTTATGAGAAGTTGTAATAAATCTGTTACACCTTAGACCCCAATTACAGCGGGTATCTAAAATGTGCTGCATTATGTGTAAGTACAAAGTCTAAATTAGGAGAGATTCATTCCATCCCCTACTTCCACTAACAGGTTTAAGGTCTTGACTTTGCATAGTAACAAGATTATAGAAATGCCTGAAGGACAATACTTGTATAAACCCTAATGTCCCCAAGTGATTTCAAGTTGCCAAAAAAAACCCACCCCAAAACCCCTTTCATCTTATTATTAATTGTATAATTAATGCATCCTGTGTACTGATAACAATAATGCCATGTAATTAATTTTTGAGAATTAGAACCTTGCCTTTATCCAGTCTTATGGTCCACTTTCATATTTATAGCTGTGAATATAAATTCTCTTATCTAATTATAACATGACTGGTTTCATTGTTCAAAAGGAACTGTTCTTTATTATTTTATTGTGTTATATTTTACTTTATTATATTAATTACATTCTTTTCAGTGTTCTTTAAAGAGACCAAAGAACACAAAATTTTAAGACTTCCAAAGCTCATCAGTGAAATTTCCTGCCGGTTTGGATAAGGTGTGATATTTCATTTGTTTTCCGTGTCTGTTTTTGTCTTCCATGATTACCCATTCTGTTTACAAAAAGGCTCAATTAGCATTTGAATGGTAAGCCAGAGAGCAGACAGGTTGAGAATTCTTATAGTACTGATTTGGCAGGCCTTCTCTTCCTCCTCCCCACCCCCCCAGCTTTTTCTTTCTCTCTAATCAAGCTGCAGTTATTAAAGCTAGAATGAAAGAACTGATTTTCTATTACCTTCATGTGTGCTGAACAGTGCCTTGCCTTGCTTTTTCTTTCAGCTATGCTAATTGGACTCAAAGGAAATACTTAGTTTATAATAGCAAATGAAGAATTCATTAAATTCTAGCAAGGAAAAAAGTCAAGCAATGGAACTGGACATGAATTTTTGAATACGTCCTCCCTTTCAGGCTACTTATCTTGATACTTACTTACAAATAGCAACGATGTTATTTAATTTTCAAATGTAATTACTTCAGAAAAGAAAATTCAAAATCTGGGTGATATTTCTTCACAGTAGCAGATATCCAACAAAGTCAAAAATCAGAGTGGACAACTGACTTCAATGCAGTTACACGGGAGCTCCTAAAGAAAAAAAGCTGTACTGCTCTGTCTCTAGCTTGTGTCTTTCTGCCCATGGGGTAAATCAGGAATGACTGCATTGAAATCAAAAGACATACATTGACAAGAACAGTCTGCAAAGCCTGGACTCACACAAGAAAAACGTTTTATACTAGGTTCCCAGAATTTTTGCCTCTGGTTATAGCTGTGTGTCTCATAAGAATTGTCTTGCTCAGATTCCTCACTCAGATACAGTAAATGGGGAAAAGTGATTCACTATCTCATGATTTGAAAATGGAAACAGAGATTCTTGATGTGAACTGTTCATTAAAATCAGGATTCTCATGCTAAACAAAATGAAAGCCCTCTTGTCTATGAAAAAAGCACTGTCTAAAGCAAAGGTTCTAAAGCCTGGCTTTTAAGCAGTGCCAAGGTTTTATGCTAATTTAGTAGAATCTAGAAGAACTGGTATTGGTTATCTGGATATAACAATCTTCAGAATCTGATCCACAAAATGCCTAGGTATCTGAGTAAACTACTTGTAAGGTAATAAGAATCCCACATTTAGGCTATTTGTTGAACCAAGGTTTTAAAATGGTTCATGACTTCTAAGAACTGGCGGAGGGAATTGTCTGGATTTGTTCTTCCAAATGCCACTTAGACAAGATAAATTCTAGGAACCTGGAAAGCTAAGCCTGCCTTGTCTTATAGTAGCTTTATGCTCCTGTGCTGTAACTGTCTTCATTAGAGGCAGACCTAAATTATATGGGTGTCAGAGCACTCAGAGTATATCATCAAGATCTGAAATCTTTGATTGTTTCTGAGATACCAGAACTAAGCAGATGATCCTCAGTGATGTGTCGATCCATTGGTATGTTAAAAGCTACACAAATGGACATACTTTTACAGACAATGTGTTACCTGAATCATTTCTGGATAATCCACAGCTATCCTGTATTTCTCCCAAGAACTCCAGCCGAGGGTACTCTGATTCTGTAAAAAGCTTAGGTTTGCTGACAAAATTTTGCAGTCCATTAGCTGACATGGCTAGGTTGCTGGCATATAAGCAGGCAGATTGTTTTGCTTGTGGAGGTGGGTGGATTTATTTAAGCAGTGGGAAGCCTGGGGTGTTCCAATCTTCAACAAATTTATGTCTTTTGCTTGCATAACATAGGAGCATAGACTAGACTTCAAATCTGCCTGTTCACTCAGAAGATGAAAGGTCACGTTTGACATTAGACTGTGGTTTGTGTGCAGAAGTGTCTCCCACACAGGGTTTGCTGTCTTTGTTCTGGGGAATAGCAAGAGCAACATTTTGAGTAATGAATTGCAAAACTAAATGAAATGTGTGCTGTATTCCTTTGAAACATTCAGTATGTGGCAGAATCATCTACTGTTTTTCTTTTTGCTTTGTTCCTTCCTTTTGAGTGCTTCCTTAATTTGCTCATGCTGGGTTTCATTTCCAGCCTGATTCTGGTCACATGCCAGAAAAGGTGCTGCAGGAACTTAGCACTCATCAAATTACTTTGCTTCATTTAGGCAGCTAAATTGTAGATACCCAAATCGTGATCACTGTCTCAGGAAAAAGATTTATTTTTCTCTCATGGAGGCACAGCTCTGATGAATACAATTTGTCTTTTAATGTAGGGATGCCTCACAGAGGCTGAAGATATGCCAGCATCCCTTTGCTTAGACAGGAAGGTTTTTCAGCATGTATTGAAATCTGAGGCAGGTTCTCAAGCGGCTTGCTGAAGGTCTCTTTGCTAGTTTGTGGTATGGTTCAGAATCAAAGATCTCTGCAGTCCTGAGGAAAAGCCTGGTTGTTAGCATGGCAGTATCAGCACTTGACAGCCAAAATCAATAAAGTCTGAGTATTTTCACATCACTGCGATGTGCAGGGTAAGCCAAGGACTGAAAGGTCTCTAGACTTGTGATACACCAGTTCTAAGCATAAGAAGGCTGTTGCTCCCTCTGGCAGTCAAGTGCATGTGTTGTCAGTACAGTCATCAGTAAGGTTATTGCAGCAGAATTGTTACAGTACACTGATTAAATCATTACAGTTGTCTTTGTAAGTTCTCTAGCAAGCAACCTTGCTGATCTCAACATATGCACCATAATACTGTGATAACAATAAGGGCAAGAGGTTTGTGGGCTTAAATACTGATATTCAAAATGTAGAATGTTAAAAATACCACTGGAAGCTTGAAGATGAGAAACATTTGAGCCTACTTAGTCTTTAGGGTTTTTTTTTCTACCCTTTGGATTTAACTGTGAAATTTAGTTCTGCAAACTCAGTTATTTCAGGTTGTCAGAGCTCTTCCAGAGCCCCTCATAGCCCCTACATCAGGCTGCTGATGTGCATGCCTCTCATTCTGCACACAGGCAGGTGTTGCACAGCAGCTGAGGCCAAGAAGAACCAGTGTTTTGTCAGAAAGAGATGCTGGACAATAAATGAACTGAATAGAAAACTCTCCAGTGTTTCTACTTGCAAATATTACAACTCTTTCCTTTTATTTTGCCTTCTAAAATCTTTCCAAGTCCCAAAGAGCCAATCACCACAATGAAAATGCTGTTAAGATTTAGATATACAGAATTTATATTTATTTAAAGTGCATACTGGTAAATCTTACATCATTTATATTTTTGTGTATATTGTGTATAATTAAAGTGTATATGCGTAATATATAATACAGATTATATATTTCAATGTTATGTTTACAGATAAAATGAGCACTGGTCCCAGTACAGCATCACATTTGTTTAGATCAGCTTGTTGGGTTTCTTTGTTTTTTCACGTTTCAGCATATTTCTCTAACATGGCACCATTTTTTTTTTGCCCACCCAGATCAGCAGCAGGCAACAGAAAACCTGGGCATTTAATACAAATGGATAAATTCCTGATACAAACTGATCTGTTACTGCTGAAGTTAACAAGCTACCTGCAAGTAGCTTGGTCGCTGCTGTGAGCTCAGCACAAGATATAAGGCAACTTCTTTCTAGCTCTGAAGTATAGCAGTGTAATAAGGTCACTTCTCTACCCTTTGGGATTGAGGTTGTGAACCCTTTTAAATCAGAGCAGGAAAGAATAAATCCTGCAAAACTGTTTTCAGCCGTTGCACCCCAGGGAGTTCAGACTCATAGGACTGGGTTTTGAGAAGTGTTTAGGAACCTAAAAACTGTTTATAGGATTGTGAATGTCTCTTCTGCCAGCTGTAGGCATCTGAATGACCTTCAGAGATTGGTCATGAAAAGGAGACCTGTGCCCTTCTGGAACGGCAGCTGGAGGCCAGCTGCCTGTAATGGCACTTGAGCATCAAATTTTGTCATAGACACTCACATCTCTTGAGGCTATTTTTGAACGTTGTTTTCTGCATTACACTGCAAGGAAAGTTGTTTTAAATAGCTAGATAATTTTTCTGATTGCAATTTGCAATCCACTGCATTAAACAGCTGAATGAGCTGACTCTTACTACAGTTAACAGAAATGTTGCTGGCCGGTTTTCCTATGCAGTACATACACTGCTTACTTTTTAAACTTACAAATTAATTTGCATTGCTCAGAATCCCTTGCAAGGTAACCAGGGTGATAATCAGCCCAGTCTGTGTTTCTCCAAAAATACACACAAAATTTGACTATTTTTATTTATAATGGGAAAATAATCTGTGGTTTTATTTAGCCGTTTCCCAAACAAAGAGTGCATTTGCACACTGAAAATGAATACAAAACCAAATAAACAAAGTGAGGTCTTGCCAGATGTGTTTTTATGAAATTGTCCAGGATGAGAATAAGAGATGAGATAATGATAGAGCTGAAGAATAAATCCTCTGGAGCCTTTATCAAGAAGTCAGACTGAACTCCAGTTGGCAGCTGAAAAGACTCTGTCAACAATGGAGGTCCTTTTTCACAGGCATTTCTTACTGCTGTGCTGTCACCTAACACACCTAAAAAGTGGAAACTTTCTTGAATATCTCTCCCCCTCAAAATGTTGGAATTGTTTGCTTTGTTTCTGCTCTCTAGACTGCTAAAAGCAGCTGAAAAACTCATGACAGTGTGTGCTCATATGGGCATTTTTTGCTGGTTTCAGTTTAGTGAAAGATGTTGATAAATTGCAATTTCATTAAAAATCATGGCAGCCAGATAAAAATGCCTATAAACAGCCTCTGAGGAGTGATGGAAAGCTACTTTCTACCATCAGGTGAAGCCCCTGTTTTTCATATCCAGTTCCATCTGATTATCATCTTGATTACAGTAGTTCCTTAGATCTATCATTAATTAACTTAAGCTTTCTAAGGCTGAGTTGAACTGAGAGAGTGAGATGTAGGTGGTAAATACCCAGCCCAACTTTTAAAATTATTTTCTTACTCTTTTCTTACAGCTTATGGAAACAAAACTTGTTTCATCTGAATTTATGGATGGGCAGTAGGGAGGCAAATTGATAAACTGAGAAAAAACATGGCTGCCTTGTCCTTGGTAAGATACAAGGAGCAGGAGAAATCCTCATGTAGCACAGTTTTCAAGATAAAGACATATCTGTTTGAAATGTAAAGGGAACATAGAGTCAAGTGCATCATCTTCAGATGAAGTGTGCTGAACAACTGAAAATTGCTTTCAGTAGAAACCACCTTTTCAAAATGTAGGGTCTCCTTTCTGCGATGAAGTACATATTAGCAGTTCTAAGTAGATGAAGAAATGTGTTCAAGTTAGTTGTAAAACTTGCATTTCTAAAGGTGTTCATGCACCTGTATGAGTGACAGCATTCATCATGACACTGATATCTCATGCATGTGGTTAATTTGACTGCCACTGATTTCAGTGGAGCTAATTGCAATAGTAAAGCGTGTGAAAACCTTGGCAGTGCTGTCTGGTCCATAATTCAGTCCAGTAGTTTTCATAGAGCTTTTGCTTCTAATGTACGAGGGACGGAAAGTACAGTCCTTTCCATGGAGAGCTCCTCTACCCACAGCCAGGATGAGAAGGAAACACAAATTTCAACTATTTAAGGAGGAAGTGTGCTTAGGTTAAATCTGGCTGCAAATAGAAGTTTCATTTCCAGCAAGTTTGCTTAAGCCTGGGAGGTGTTGTGATTGCTTTCACAAAAATGCTGATTAATGATCATCATTTACAAATAAATGTTTTGCCTGCAGTGCCAGTGGGAAAAATGCTAATATTTATTACTTTCCAGCAAAAGGTTTTCAGCAGGCCTGTCAGCATAACTAAAAATGCTTTACAGTGTTAAGAAAGATTAAGCTGACAGCAAGCCATTTTCAGTTGTCACATGAACAACCTTACATGAGGTTTGTTTATTGAGCCGAGTGAAAATTAATTACATATATCAAAGGAAAAAAGTGTTGATTTAATTTGAAGATTTGTTTACCTTTATTTGAACAGCCTGAAAGCTCTTTTCAAGATTAAGTATTTTAATTAAGTGAATTAATAAATTAATGTGATTCAGGGTCATATTTCTAAGCCAGAGTTGTTATAACTCTAGAATAAATATTATTAAAGTGCGTAATTAAGTGACAATTAATTATCAATCCCAGAGCTGACTGTATCACATAAATCTTAATATTGTTTTGCTAAAGGGAAACACCACTGAAATAGTACAAGCAGTAGCTATTATTTTCAAATATGTGTTCTTTCAAAGATTGTGAAAAGGGAGTGAGTTATTTTCAAGTGTAATGCAAGCAGAGTTTCAGCTACTCCTGCAAAAACTGGCAGATGGTAATTTATTAATATTCAGTAGACTATAATAGAATAGATAAAAGCCAGCAAAAGTTTGTAACAGCATTTCTCCTCCAGCAATAGGTAAAAAAAAAAAAAAATATGCTGGCATTTAATCACAAAGAAAGAGGAGGGTTGTGTGGTATTGTTCTAAATAAATTAGCTTTTCTGTTCTAGAGTGAGGAAACAGAATTATTTCTGGCTCTAATTCCTTCTTCTTCAGATAGGAATTCCTAGCTGTACAAGCCTGTATTTAATTTGTTTCAGAGATCTCCTATCTCAGGACTCTGCAATCCAACATCCTTGCATGTTTTGAGACAGTCCTGCTACTGAACAAACCCATGCAAGCCAGACAGGCTAGCATATATGTGACAAGCAGTAAAATCTGGCTGAAACCAGGCAGTGTTTGCACTGTCTGAGACATAGATGGTATTCATTCACTATGCTCAGACCACTGAACCTGAAAATATTTCTTCATCTCTTTCAAAGCTGAGGAAATACATGATGCCTTCCCAGCCCTTGCTGTGTTTTGATGATTGTGGCACTCTTCTGTGAGGAGAGAAATGTGACTTTTGAATCCCTTCAGGCAGAGCAAGGAACTGCACCAGCATTTTCCTTACCATGGGTGACTTCTTTATAAAGATGAGAGGAGGTATACCTCTAGGCTGTTCTTTAGCTGTCTTAAAGAAAGACAGATCTCAGTTGTAGAATATAAGTCTTTCTCTTCTAAACAGGGCCTGTAGTGATGCTTTCTGAATACATAATGGTATGGTTTAGACAGCCCCAGAACAAAAGTCTATCTGGGGGAGAGTCCTTGTTTGGTATTCAGATTGTCCTGAATCTCGTTTTGAGGAGCTGAAGGATGATCCCAAGCACTATAATAAGATCAGAGTGAGAGATTTGAATTGCACTCTGGACATCAGATACCTAAAAAAATCTCAATGCACTTCAATTCTCAATAAATTGATATCAGTAAAATTCCCTGCATCTAGGGTGTTGTGAGAGCAAAGACAATGAGAGATAGTGAGGTGCTCAGCTCTTGAAGTCATGGGGCCATGGTGGGACTGCAGAGTGATGTATATTCTGAAAGCAGTACTTAAAGGAGCCTGAGGATACCCCAGCTCCCAGAAGGAAAATAGAAATAAAAGCTGTAATACAAAGCTCTAAATAACTGAATTGCAATAGTTGGATTTTTTTTGTCCTTTAGGTTCTCCATATACTAGTACCATTGTTTGCTTATACAAGACAGAGTTTTTCTCTTGCTGTCAAATTTGATGGTACCTACTTCAGTAAACCTCACAGGCTACTCAGTGAGTTAAGTATATAGTGAAGAGGCAAAGAGGTCAACATGGAGTCAGAAACTATTTTACAGACCTTTCAGAAAAGTGAGGGAGAAAAAAAAACAAAACCAAAACAAAAAAAGCCATTTAGAGCAAATCTAGCATAAAATGTCACACGATGGTGCACACCATCTACAAAATGCATAAATACCCTGTAATAATGCTTCAGGTTATGTGATTTATTAATGGTCATGTGCTAATTTTTCAAAATGAAAAGGTAAACTTAGATTTTTTTTTTTTTTTAGGTGGATAGCCAGAAATTCATTATGCATTATTGCAGTTAGCAGGAGAAAATATTGATTGAATTTGATTTCTCATAGTCCTTTAAATCAGAATTGGCTTGCATGTGAACTATATATGCAAAAAAATGCAAATCTTTCAGCTGCAGACACCCACAGATTTCTGTGACCCCAACCTTTATCTTTGCAAACCATGTTTTTCTGTGACCTCTTCCACCCTTTCCCTCTTAGTAGGTACCTTGCCTTCCCTCTACCTCCCCAGCATCTTGCAACTGTCTGGAACAGGAAAGTGGGTGGGGTTTTTTTGCTTTGCTCAGCTGGGAGAAGAAAGGGAAGGAGCTCTTTCAATGATTTCCTATCAAGAGTGTGAGTCTGCTGGTTTTACATGAGTGTAAAGCTTCCTGGAACAAGTTTGTTGTGGTAACGCTTGTCTCTTCTATTACAGAAGTTAGCTCTTCTGCAGTTTGTCATGTTGTTAGTCGCTTGGCTTTTGACTATCTTCATTGAAATTCCTTCATATTAGAGGAGTTTTGGTGAATAAAAGTTCCAGTGTCTGTCATGCACAAGAGATGAGACACCTTTGCACATTACCATTTAAAATACAACTACTCTGTTCTTCTAAAGGCCAGTAAAGTTTGTATTCTATCTCCATTATGGTTAAAACCCACTACTTATTATACCCAGATACTCAGGATGAGTGATTTGGTGTCCTGTTGTAGCTATTCTTCCTTCTGCCTGCAGTGTACTTTTCTCATCTTGCTTAATCGTAAGTAAAAAAAAACCCCACAAACTGAACAAAACATTCCAGGAATACCTTCACCTGTTTTTGTTTTCATAAACATGTAAATTCCTAAGTAATAGAGAGTAATTATGTTCTTTATGGTAATATTTTAAGACTCCAACTACAAAATTTTGTTTTGTGACTGGTGGGAAGGGAGTAGGGGAAGGACATGTTAAAGGTCAGAAGTTTCCAGGGTCAATACATCTATTAATTGTTTTCAAAACACCATATGTATCTGGAGCAAAGGAGAAGCATGGAGGAAGGAGTTTTGTACTCATTTTATTGTGTAGATAATCAAACATCTAGAGATTGCAGTGAGATCAACCTAAGGGATGACCACTTTTAGTGTAAGGCACATTCTCAATTACAGATCAAATGAAAGAGAGACGTATGGTGAAAGTAATCAGTTGGCAAATTTCAGAGAAAGGACAGTGATAATTTAGCATTAAATAGATTTGTTCTTGGGTTTCAGAAAGGAGATATGATATAGAATTGTACAGAGGGAAGGGTGAGCAATCATTTTTAGATTTGCCCCTTGTCAGTATACCAAGATCCCCTTTCAAAATAGACTTATATTGGGAACTTCTCTTAGCTTCTACTATATGAAGATTTATAAAGACAAATGAAACAGGAAATTAAAGGATTGAAAAGAAAGCCAAGGTAAGTTACTTACTGAATTCATAGTGAAGGGAAGAATAAGAGGCGAGTAGGTGAAGAAGGGTGCTTCTCCAACTTCTCTTGTGCTATCACAGACTTATTAATCTGTTACGATAATAGAGGAATCTCATTTTCCTCGGATATATTTTGGTATTCAGTTTAGAATAGTTCCCTGATAACACATTCCACTTCTGCTTGCGGTTTTGTTCATGAGAAAAGGACAGAGTCACAATCTAATTAGACAAAGGTTGCTGCAAATACACATCTGCGTAGGTGAAGCTGTTTTCCAAACCAGAATGTTTTCTGAATAGGGGAGAAGATTTTCTTTTGGAGAAATTGGGGGTGTTCTTTTCTTCATTCAAATATGGAATCAATTCAGATAATACAGGAAAAACTCAGTATTAAATCTTCAGTAGTTTGGCTGCTTCATGTCTTTGTTGCTTATGAAACGTGTCTCCAGTTCCATAGGTTTTAACTGAAGCAGACAGAATATTTCTGAGAATATTTCTGAGACTGAGACTCTGTGTACATTGCTAACCCTGTGTTGCACTCTCGGCATGCTATACAGATCCTCCTGACGTATTTGTAGTGTATTATGATAGTAGAGGTCCATCTACTTCTGCCTGTTGTGCTGATGTGGACATTCATTCTTCTAAGTGAGCAATTTCTGCTCTCTGATCCTTGCCAGGATCACAGTCCTGCAATGTTGGGTATGAGACAAAAAAGAAAACCCATGATAAAGTTTATAGAGAAGGCCTGAATGTTGATTGAAGTACAGCTGATGTACAGTACTGTGGTTATCATAGCATAGCTTCTAGAATTACATGATTGTATCAAGATCTCACGTTTAATTTAAAGCAATACTTTCAGCTCTTGTATTTGAAAAAGCAATTTTGATTACGTGCATCAAATACAATTGAATATAATTGATAATGTCTTATCAGCTTGCACAGTATCTGCTTAAGCAGAGTTCTTTCATCTCAGACTTACCCCCAGGACAGTTTCAGTCTCCTGCTGTACTTCAAAGGACTCACCATACCTCTGCTCTCATCCTCTGCTGCTTGCAGGGCTTCAGTTCTCTTAGCTTCTGCAGTGAAACCACATCTCATAGATGTGGTTTGCTTTTTTTTGGCACAACTGAGGACAACAGGTTCATTCTCTCACCATTTATTTCTAGCTATCCTAGCACCGTCTCTCTCTCTTAAGAAAAAAATTAAAAAGCTATATAATATTCATACATCTGTTGATTTCCAGATATGCTGACAGCAATGCATTAAAGCATATGTCTAGGCCTAACTTTTTAAATCCAGGTCTTGGTTTGTGAGATTCCACATTTCCTTTTATCACATTTGCAAGAAAAGCTTTGAACAAAGCAGTCCATGGAGCTATTTGCAGCTAGATGTCCTCAGTTCAGCCTTTCTGCAGATTTTCTTAATTATCTTTGATACTATCCAGTGTATAGCTTAAGTAAGACAAATGCACTCTGGAAATACATGTTTCCATAATGAGGTGAGCTATGAAAGTGATTTAGCCAAATGATAACTTTTATCTATTTGAAGATTTAAAGCCACACTAAGCTACTTGATATTAGCTTGGTGCTGAATGTAACTGGTACTTTTGCATGTACTTTAGGAAGTAAGCAAAACAAAATGTCATAGTTGTTTTCTGAGATCATAGATTTCCTCATTCATTTTGTGCTTGTAGAATGAACTTCCATGAAAGCTTTTAAGAAATTAGTACATGTGGATACTTAAGTGGAGAATTCCGTGTCTAGTAGTTACTAATATTAATAGTTGGAGAGTAAAGTTCTTCGTTGTGACAGTTTTAGGCTGTGCCTTTAAGAAAGGGACAGTTACTGGAACACTCTGGCTGAATGTTTTGGTGTAAAATGAAAACAAGATATTCTAAACAAATTTCATTGGTAGATTGGTAGAATGCAACTTTAAATTTTTAGCTTTAGTTCAGTTTGAATGTCAGTCTGTCTGTTTCAGTCTGTCTGTTTTAGTCTCTCTGAGCAACAGTTGTGCTGGACAGAGTTGACCCTGAATTAAGTGAGCTAACCAGATAAGAAACTAATTCTTGCATAGACTTTGAGCTAACAGAATTTCCTCCCTAATAATTACCTTTTTCTCTCTCTCTAACCATTTTTGGGAAAAAAGGGGAGGAAGGGGGAGAAGGGGGGGTAAAGTTGGGGAAAAACCCCTCTTCTTGGAGGAGGGAAAGGTATTCTGTATTACGTTCTTTGCTGTGTATTTCTGTATATATTGTAAATATTGTATATTGTGTATATATTAATCTGCATTTCATTCCTGCTTGTAAATATAGCTCTTATCCATTTCTGCTTCTCCGACTGAGTTAGCCATGGTTTCTTTGTGTGTGTGGGAGAACTGAACTTTCTCTCACCACCACATTCATATATCCTTTCAGAGTGCTGGATGAAAGGTGCCAGTAGGCATTTTTCCACAATCAGGCAAGCCTTAATCACTTCGACTGATACTGCTGTCCATACTGTCAGTTGAGGTCATGTGTGTTGTTATATGAAATATTGATTCATTAGCAGCTAAACAAAAAACTCATTTCATACATGTCTTTGAGAAGCTACTCAGCAGCAAATGTCAGTACCATCTTAATTGCACATTATAAAATAACTTCTGTAAGTTACTATAGCACGTGTAAGTTCAGAAAGAAAAGATCAAGATGAAACACTACTATTCAAGTGTTTAACATTTCCTTTTTTGTGTGTGTAAGCATGGAAATAAAAAATATTTTTAATTTGTCATTATTCTTTCAAAGAAATATTTAATCACAAAATTGTCTGTGATTTTTTTTTTTTTAATTGCACTCAAGTCTGTTGATCTTCTGTTAACATTTGAACCAGCTAAGATAAGTGAGAATCTTCAAGAAAAGCCAAACTGCAACAAAGCGCAGGAGGACTTTATTTTACTTCCATAAAATAGGGTCTAGCGTTTTTTCTTCTCTGGTCTTTTTAAATGTCAGCTCATACTCATCAAAACAGGATAAATAAAATGTTATTCTGCCTATAGTGAGAGATGTTTTCATGTCAAAACCCACAGCTGTCACACCTTCTTCTTAAGTGTGCTTTAGTACGTACACTTAGGGACTCTCCAAGGTGACACCAAAAGCTGTTTAAATAGGGAATTAAAAGTGTGTCATCAGGTAGAATATTTCTCTGTCTGAGCACAAATGAAAAGTCTTTGTACAATCCCTTAGAAAATAATCCATTTTCCTTCAGAGAATGTGCACAAGTTCAAGAAACTTTTTACCTTTGTCCCTCTTATGGTAAAACTGCAAGTTTTGGTATTTTTACTTTAAAAACATGGGTAACTCATAGCCAGTTTAAATGCTTGCCTGCATTTCTGTGGCTGGATGTCATTTGTATGCAATATAGATGTATTTGCATGTGTTAAAAGTCAAATGTGCCTTGTGCAAATAGTGTTGTGTATGGACGTGGAGGAAATTTATCTCCAGCATCACACTCTGTACAGCACAGAGAATAAGCAATTTAAAGGACTTCTAATGTTTGTGCTAGGAAGCACATACACAGTCAGTGACTAAACCTGATGGATTTTAGGAATTCCTAGTTTATTGTATGGCTCATTCTTCTGACATAGTGTGAGAAAGAAATAAAACAGCAGTCAGCTCAATGTAAGTGGTTTCCTTCAATTTTTCTCTTTAAAGTGCTCACTAGCTTGAAGGTGTCACACTGTAATACCTCACTGCAATGAATTATAAAACGTAGTAACTCAATGTAAGCTGTAATCACTGCATTCTGCAGTAAAATTAGCACTCATAGAATGATATAAAATAGATTTATCTATACATGTAGCATGTCATGGGGTGCTTACCAAGGTAAGTTTTTAATAAGTACTGTCCTTGTTCAGAAGTATGGAAATTTATGACTGGTTGATTCTATTGTAAAACAGAGAGGTTTCCTCAGTTGGTTCAGTCCAACTGCTTCAAGATATCTAGACAGGAATAGTACAGTTAAGAAGTTTAAGATTGATAACTTGTAAAAATAGTCCATAACTTTTACGGATCCTCTAGTTCATCTGATAGGCAAGGATTCAGTCATGTTTTCTCCCTTTTTGATGACATAGGGAAGGAACTTTGTATTCTTGATTCCACTGCGCGTTTAGCTTCTGTTCCTCAAAGAATGTCTCCATGGTTAGTACAAGTCCTAATCAACTTGGAAGCATACTTTAGGATCTCTGAATTATAGTTTTCACAGCTGTTTCTTTCCTGACAGGCTTCATGGAATGCCTACCTACACAACATTTCTTCCTTCTGTGATTTCTTTCTATGTCTTTCTAAAGACCTAAATCTGTGCTAGTACTTTTTGGTTTGTTGAAAGACCCATATGAGTTTGTTCTTGCTTCTTTCATTATCCATTACCTGCAAACAAGGAGAAAAGGCCCTCATTGCTTTTCCTTCACCCACTGCTATTCAGTTGTAATGAATATACCACCCACCCAAATGACACATCTTCCAAGAACTGGGATCATAGAAAAAGCAGAAAACCAGCATTTTCTCTCTTCTCCTTATCACTGAATCAAGAAAAGGTAGCAAGGTGCATCTAGCAATGTGGATTTGAAGGGGTGGGGTGGGAAGTATCCACAAAAATCTCTCTTAAATGAAGAAAAAAAGATTCGACTTCCTATTTATTGGGAAAGATACTTTAGGAGTTTCATAGCTCTTTTACAATTTATATTGTAAAAAGTCATTGATCAAAAATTTACGAACAATTTGTACTGCAGGTGTTCTCATTCATGCAGTTTTTTAACTTTACACTTCAACAAATTCTTCCTGATTTTGTGGCAATGAACTTAAATCAAAGATAAAAGATCAGTCACGTTTACTGTAGAACGGAAAGTTTCTGTATTAGGAGCACTGGCTGGACTTGACTAGACCACCTCCAGAAGGGGATCTCTTCTGAAATAAGATGAAAAGTCAGACTACTTGCTCTTTCATGTGTCAAGGAGGGTAAAATTCTAGTGAACTGTGCAGTAACTGTCTATTCCCTACTGTGTACTAAGATTAAAATATCATTTTGACTGTGATCGTTACCAATCTGAAACTTCAATAGCTGCTCCTTAGAACTGAAGATGCATTCATCTCTTGTGCCACACAACATCCAGCTCTTTTTCTGCACTGCTTTTAAAAAGATCACTTACAAAACCTGATGGGAGAAAAGTGTGTATTGGTTTGGATAACATTGTATTTTACATATCTCTAAATAACATTTGCCATAAATTCAGGTTTCTGAAGGAAGAAGTATTACAGGCCCTAACTGAGAAACATTTTTGCAGCTTCTCTAAATACTTAATGTAGCAGAAACAGAAAGAGGAATAACTAGAGAGAGGGAGCTAATCCACAAATTATGGTGCTTGGGATTGGGAGATTTAATTTAAAATTCTAAACAGAAGACAATGTTTTTTCTCCATAAACACAACAGTACCAGCCTGTGCCTTGAAATACACACAGGTATTTGCACAACTGAGGTAAAACTGGGGTCACTGCTGCTTGGTAGCATTAGGTCAAGTGCCATGGTTTAGTTAGTCATGAGGTGTTGGGTGACAGGCTGGACTTTATGATCTCTGAGGTCTTTTCCAACCTTATTGATTCTAAGATTCTATGATAGAACGCTAATTTGTCGGGTCAAATTAAATGTACAGTGGAGGTGGAAGGCAACAGAGAATCAACCTTGTCTTTGTGTACTATGAAATGTCCTAGTAATGCCATGTAACATGAAGCATAAACATTGCTTGGTGTATTAGTCTAGGTAAGTGAAATTTCCGAGATGCCTTTTCCTCTGCTGTAGAGGCATTTGCATGGTCAAAAACAGGGATGGAAGTAGTAGGTGCCAGCAAAGATATCCCACTAGTACCTGAGCTGAGCTCATCTATCAGGGCTGCTGCTGTTAATCAGTAGTCATCCTAAACTAATTCCATCTTGAGTGTTTGCAACTTCTACTTACAGGATAACACCAATAACACCATTCCCTACAAGTTGAATGTAGCTTTTTTATAGTCATACTATTTTGTGTGGGTTTTTTTTAAATGTCACTGAAATTATCTCAGAGGAGCAGATCTGACGGGTCAATCACTGCAGATGGTAACTGTTTTTGTTAATTATACAGAAATTTAGAAACAATTGTAGAAAGTCTTGCCTCAGGAGGAATTTCTCTCTTTCTCCGAGAGTAGTTTCCTCTCCTGAATTTTTGTTGTGGGTTTGTGCGGATAACTATCTCTCTGGCTGCTTTGTAAGAATAACTCCTTGCTCCTTGTTCAAATATGCAGCTGTAAATAAGCAGAGGATATTGCAAATAAACAATGCTATTCCTTTTAAATAATGCAATGTGTGTAATTAGGACAGTGCAATTACAACAGTATACAGCTCTCAGTATAACAATTAGGTTTTTGGCAAGATGTAATTTGTTCCAATGTAAATGTTTTCCCTTGATTCAGAAGATTCCCTTGAGTTGTTACAATAATAAGGCTATTTCCGTGAATATAAGCAGTTGTACTGTAGGTTGCAATGCACAAATCAAAGAGGACAGCTATGTTATAATACGCTATGGGAATTATAAAGTCAAAGTAAAATGATATCAATACTATTTTCTGAGGGGAAAATATGTCCAAATATCCTCTTTCCATTTCCATTATAATCCCAGAGATGTCAAATTCTTTTTCCAGTTTGTTTTGAATTTACTTCAAAAAATAGAAACGTTCCCTTGTGTTATGCTGCTGCTGTGTTACCCTGTCCTCCTGATGATGATAACTGACTACTTTCCTGTCTTTCCACTGTTTATTCTTGGAGATAAAGAAGTGCTATTATTGTCATTTTACAGACGAGTAATTCAGCTGCGCAGAGCAAAAGAGATCTGCTTTAGATTCCACCAGAAGCTTGTTAGGAAACAGGATTTAAAATTTAGCCCTTCCCTCTTCCCATCAGCACCCCCAGTATCAGCTGCCTGTGACGCTCTTGGAACACAAAGGCACCATAGTGCTGTTGCGCTTCTTCCTTATAGCACAGCCAGTGCTTCGTCCAGCTCTCTTCATCCAGTGGAGCACAATCAGTCCCTCGTTATCTCATTCACTAGTTCACAATAATTTCTTTAGCAGTACAGCATTAAAAGCCCATACATTCCTCACAGGAGCAAACAAAAAATTCTTTGCAAGATCTGGACTTGTATTGCTGACCATACTGGTGGAAAAGCATTGGGAAGACAGATCTTTCATATTATCTCAGTTTTACTAATAATTTTCCAGGGCTCAGTTTCAAAAAGGGTGATTTTTTTGTGGAAATAAACTGGACAGTGCTGTCAATGTGCAGTCAGGTTTAGATCCACTGATTTAGTGCTGAAAATATCTGGGAGGTGTAAGTGAAAGAATGAGTGTGATTACTCAGTGTGGATGGATGGGAGTGCTCAGCATGTTCCATGGGAAATGGTTTGTTTGAACTTTGTTTTTGAGTTTGGACTTCATCTTCTTTGTACCCAAGTTTACAAAATTTAGATGTTGTTCTTTGCTGCAATGTCCTATTATTTTGGAGGCTACAAGGTAGCTGAGCCTGAGTCTGCAGTTACCAGTTACTTGTCAATATTGCAGTGTACTCAATGAACACAACCCCCCCAACAGTAGTAATGTGCAATGATTATAGGGCTAGGTGCTGTGATAAGCATTGTCTGGTTTGGTTAAGTCATGGCTAATGAAACATCACAGCTGATTAAGCTGGCAAAGAGAGCAATTCCCTATCAACAGGCTTCATTTTCTCATTGGATATTCAGATATTTTCATCTCTGTTTCTTAAAATGCAAGATATAAGCTATGCAAACAAAAATATTCTTTTAAATTATAATTGACACTGGAAATCACACTCTGTGATTAGTGGCATGTTCTAGAAAGAGTTTCTGTCTTAATTATATGTACATCACTACATTTCTTCCCCTGAATTCTAATGAGGTAAAGAGTAGGAAGAAAGTACAGGGAAAAAAACACAGTACAACAGACCCTCCATAAGTGCAGTGAAACTGAATTGATATTTACATTCATTCTGTAACCATACTTGTGCCTCTTCCTGAATAACAGCAATGGTGATCAAAGCAGAAAGGATCTCTGAGCTGGTGCTTTCAAACTGCTCACTAATCACTATAATTCAGCAGAAAATAGGAACAAAACTGCCCCAACAAACACCACAATCATTGCACTCTGAGTAAAAGGGACTTTCACCAAATAAAGCTGAAGCAAGGTAAAGATTGCTCTATTACACAGCATGTCAAAGTTAAATACAGGTCTAAATCCATTCAAAAATTTAGAACAGTCGGTTCCCAAGCTAGCAATGAGCAGAGACAGGCTGCTTTGTTAAGTGAATAACCCTTCCCAGAGCCTGCTGTGGCATCACCACTACTGACAGCAGAGCTGTGTTTCTACATAGGCCTATTTTAACCTTGCCTCTGCTAGCTTTGGTACTAAGGTGATGTTTGATTTAATTAAATGCTGTTGGAAAGAAGACCTGTGCGCCTACAGCACATTTACCTGGAGGAACTCTGGTTCTTCCTTCTCTCCAGTTTGGTATTTTTCTGTTTATGCATGAAAATGAAACTGCTTTCAGACACAAAGCTGAATGGTAGCCAGGTGCTTTATAACTGTGTTAGCCTGAAGCTCTCATGAGAAATATTTTTTTTCTGGAAAATAAATTATAACATGGCTAAGTGGTGCCTGACAAAGCTAAACAGGAGCCACTCTGCTCTATTGCAAATTCATCCACAGTCTCTCGGTGGAAAGACAAATAAAAGCACTTCATCAAAATCAGTCAGAGAAGCACAGGAATGCTCATAGGAGACCACTAAACTCTAAATACCAATCAATTTCACCAACTTTTTTTGTCAGACTTGCAAGTTCCCTTAAGCACTGTCATCTAGAACTACGGGAAGATGCTGTGTGATATGTTGCAGGAATAGAGGGGCAGAGCAGCAGGTGGAAGCCCCTCTCTGACAGCACTGCTCAGCATCTGTGCAGATGTGCCAGCACGCATCAGGAGCTACTGGAGGCAGGTCTTGACTGACATTAAGGGTTTTGGAACCAGGCCTAAGGGCTTGTAAACCTTCTGCTCCATTTGAGAATTGGGCTCACATTTTCTACTGTATTGGCTATTTTTCAGTGACCGAAGCATGTCCCAGTGGCCAGCAGGCATTTTTGTTGCATACATTGTGAATGCAGACAGTAACCTTTAGACTTTGTCCTTGAATTCAAAGTCGCTGAAATATATGATGTAGAGGGATTTGCATCAAGACATTTGCACTGAATCTTTTTCCTACACAAAGACATCCCAGTGTTGTTTTACAGGCAATGGGATGTCAGATGTTATGAGAGTGCTGACTTCCCCCTCACTGCTACCTTCATCCCACCATTCTTCTCAATCAAATGAAGAAGCAGTTTTGAGAGAAGCAAAACTGTAAATTTAACCTTCTTGCCTATTTCTTTAAGCTGTGGTTATGTCTTCACTGCTATAAAATTACATTTTCCAGGTCAGAAACGTATTTTTGAAAGTTTTATTTAAACAATCTCAAGTCCTATAAGCACAGCATAATAGGCAGAGATCAAAATTGCTTTCCTAATGCACCCGCATCCCCCACACATGCTCTGTATGTGTGTCAGCTTGAATCATTGTTTTGCCTAGAATAAAAAGTAAAGGGAACTCATCGAATGGGCTGTGAAGCAGAGAATGCTACATGATGATTAGGTCCAACTTAACTGAATTATTTTAAAATAATCCTGCTCTTCCTGAGTTGCCTTTTCTCTTCTCACTTTTCTGCGTCCCCTCTCCTATTATGTTACTCATAGCTTCCTTTACTTCCTTTACTGTTTTGCATTCTTAACTCTTTTCTGCCACCTTGTTTCCCATTTTACTATCTAGATATTTCTCCGCTGTTCCATTTCATGGTTTCTTTTTTTAGTTCCCATTCAAAAGAAGCCCTCCACCCTCCCTTGTTTTCTGGAATTGGAGATCAACCTGAGCTCCGCATTTGTCTTCTGGGACAAATCTTGTCTCTAGACTTCTTGGAGCAAATCTGATTTTGCTTTTGGAAATTTGATCTGGAAATCAAATCTGATCTTGCTTTTGCTCAGGAAATAAAATCAAGTCAACAGTAGTTTCCAGCTGTTCTCTGCTGAATTCTGGGTTTTCAGTCTCAGGGCCATGTGCGTTGTTCTTTGAATATCCTGTAGAGCACATTTTGTAAGAAAAGGCCTGTGACTCTGTATGTCATATGAATCATGAAAAGGTGAGGGAAGCAGGAGAGGAGAAAGTTACCTTGAGTGCTGAAATATTCACCTGCCATGCTTTGTAGTTCCCAGTCTCTGCATCCACATTCATATACTGAGCATAAAGAGAGATCTATCTTACTTATGTACGTGTTGTTGTACATAGTGTTGTACAAAGCAGTACAAAAGCTGTCACTACAAAAAAACAGTGCTTCTGTTTTGCTGGGCTTACAGAAGGGAAAGTATTTGGATGGATGTTCTGCTGTGGTACAATCAACGATGCATCACAGTTCTGTATTGTTTTGAATAAAAAATCTGTTGATCTGTATTACAGTTGTCTAAAAATTAGAGAAAAGGTGCCCACATCTTCTGTCACTCTACAGGATAAACAGTACATAATCTCAGCTTGAAAAAGACCCTTAGTAGATGGACTGGAGCATTTGGTGATAAGCCCTAGTGTCTTTATTCCTCTGAATCCTTCTTCATGTGAGGGTAATAAGTCACCAGGTGTTGGATTCTGAGAATTAGAGAAGCAGAGAAAAACAAATTGGTAGTCTTCTTGCAGAGTAGAAATCTAATCACATCTGACACCAATTAGCATCTGTGCTTATAGCCCTTGTTAGGACATAGTTGAAGACTGAATTATGTGTCTCAACAATGCAGTGGTCATTTTGCTGAGCAAAATTTAGCTGGGTGTACAGCCAAAGACAGGAAAGCATCTGCAGAAACTTCAGCTTAAAACCTGTCCTTGAAATGAACCTGTTTCTTCTGTCCTGTACTCCAGCACC
Source organism: Dryobates pubescens (assembly GCF_014839835.1). Taxonomy (NCBI): domain Eukaryota; kingdom Metazoa; phylum Chordata; class Aves; order Piciformes; family Picidae; genus Dryobates; species Dryobates pubescens. Next base: position 8,957,096 of record NC_071627.1, read on the forward strand.
AGTGTGTGTTCAGTACCAATTCAGCTTCATCCATTGTCAGTAGTGGGTAATTTTCAGAGAAAACATGAAGTGTGAATCCACATCACTTAGAGCTGAACATTAATTGTAACATCAAATGTATCTACTAGGGTTAATCATTGCAGAATACTAAGGAAGATCTTCTTGTAACTCACTGAACATTTTTGCCTTGCTTTAGATAGTTGTATAAACTCAGAAGAATCCTAGCAGAGAACATACATGCCTTTCAAAATATGTTTAATGGGTAAAAGTGTGTATTAAATTCCTATAAACTTCACATACATCAGGACTTATGAGGAAGTGGGGTAAAGGAGAATAAGTTACTCTATCTTCACCATCTAAAAATGTTGATGTGTATTTTCAGTTTCCTGGAATTCACAAGGCAAAAACTGCTATGCTGACAAATATCTCCTGGACTTTTTTCAAGCGTAGCTTACTTAAAACCCAAGAACTTCTTGGCCTGTCTTACCTTCTCAGGTCTTAAAACATATCTATGCACTGAAATGGTGTCAAGAGACACATATTGCTTAATTACAGAGAAGTGTTTTAACAAAAAATATGTTTCCCGTGCTTTCTTCAGATCTTAATTGTTCCTGCCAATTCTCTACTACCATCTGTCATAAGCTTCCATTTTTCTGTTCAGCTGAAATATGAGTGTAATACTGATTCCAAAACATCATAATAGATTCTATGTCCCTTTTGTACAGCATTTTCCTGCAGATAACTGTAGAGGCATGCAAATGTCACTCAGTGTTGCCAGTAGCTTTGCCAGTCTTCAGAGTCAAAAAGAAAAGCTCATCTGCTAGAATGGCTTCTGACAACCTCATCTTTGATCACTGGGACAGTTTTCAAATTATGTGTGTTCCCTCCAGCTCCAGGGCAATTTTATCTCTCTTAAGTTATACAGGGGAATTTTGAGGCTCAGATAGTTCTGGTCTTGACTCAAACATTATTCTTTTCTTTGTCTCAATTTCATCTTAATGATGATATTTCCTCTGTGGTTTTGGTGGCTTAATTTTTTCAAACAATCAACCAGAAACAACTGCTGGTGAGTAGCAAGCCTGAAACTCAGAGTAGTTTCTGTAGAAATAGAAATTATATAGTTCACATTAGTTCACCTTTTGTTCCTAGGAGTATTTTTCCACATTTCTTATTACATGGCATCAGTACCATAATTTATTTGCTATGTAGCTTGACTTGGGAGTAAGTAGGGGCTTCACCTGTAGATTCAGTCTCCAGGGGAGGAACTACATCAGGCACAAGTGCAGCTGGCTTGAAACCAAAGAGATCTCTTGGCCTGTCTTAGCTGATCAGAGATAACTAAATGAAAACGTCAGCTTAAAAGAAATGAGTGGCAGATAGAAAACACAAACCAGGTACATCTGGGACATGATTTTGAAATGTAGCCGATCAGAAATGACTGTCATTTGTTCCTGCTTGCTGGCTACAGACAGCCTTTGGGGAAATACATCACCTCTAGTCTTTCAATTAGTGGGACAAAGTGTGCGGATGTCACACTGAACAAATCCAGCCACATTTCAGAAGAGGTCAGTAGAGTAAAAGAAATCATGATGTCAGTGGTCTAGCAAAAAACTTAGGGAATTTTCCTCAAGGTGAAGTTATAACAAATCTGCAAGTTCTGCCTGGAATCACTATGATGGCTTTGAGAAGAAAGTTATGTTGTCCAAATTGGGATCTGAGTTCTCCATCTGTTTATGAAGTGCACCATGACTGCATTAGAACATAGATTGTGGTTTAAACTTTTTCATCCCTGAGGTGTCCAAACTCAAACATGTATCACTGTGCAATTCAGATAGTGACCTTTTGCAGTCATGGACTTCAGTGGTGAAGTGATCAGGTGGCCAGAGTGATATTAATTTGCCTGCAAACAAGCGTGCTCATACTTTGCTGGTTGTGATGGCAAATTCTGGTTGTTACTAAGATGGATTTGAAGTCAGGCTGATGTATAGAAATTAAATGATTGATACCGTATTTTTCTGAGCATAGCAGTGTGAACATTTGCTGTCAATTGTATTTGTTACAGACCCTGAGTCTTTTGGCAGTGACTCTGGGTTTGGATGGACCGGCTAAACAACTTGTTAAACAAATGGTTTACAGTCTGCATTTTGCAAATTATTTTGATTGTTCAGTATTGTTTACATGATTAGTGAGTTGCATAGTTTTATTATTTCTGCTCTCTGATTGGACTTATTTATTCAGGGGAACAAGTAGCTTGTTCCAACAATATTGTTGGATTTTGATGTAGTATATAACACTGCTATTATCTTGGATTTTAGACAGAACTCTAGATTTCTACTTGCAAAGCTGCCATGTTGTGTTTTATGATTCAGACAAATTATTCTCTACAATTACTGTTGATAATGTAGTCACTAATGAATGCTAGCTTAGATATAATGCAAATTTTGGACCAAATACACACATGCATATTTGCACACGTATTCCCTCCCCACTTCGTATCTTTAGATAGTGGATCTGATTAGTAAATCAAGCTGCTAACATATCATTATTATCAAAAAACTTGTGTTTCCATATAATTAGTTAGCAGCAGGTAAGTCGCAAAACCTGGCTTTCATTTTGTTCTTTTGTGATGTTTGCAATGAAATAGCAAAGATCAGATAAATCTGTAGAAGCTGGTGGTACATATCTCAATAATTTACGTACAAAACATTTCAGGTAAGCTGAAGACATCAAAGGGGAAAAAATATTCAGAGTATGCAGCAGCAAACCTGTGCATTGTGAAGGTGAATTCCTGCAATTTAGTTTTGTAAAAAACATGAGTGAAGTCATTTTCTTTTCTTCTATGCAGGATTTTTCTGCCTGTCACTCATGATCTGTGTCATTCTATTTGAGTGATTCTTTGGACTGCAGCAAATGCATCTGCCTGCCAAATCTTACTTGAAACAGCAGCAGTTATGCTTTCCCTGCCACTGCCCCATCTGATCTTTGCAGAGGTCACTGCCTGCATATCATGAAGGCAAAATGGGGCATGTATTTATCCTTCAGATGCTGAGGTTCATAGTCCACTGAAGCTTAGGGTCTGTACTCTAAATTACACACTTGAGGTGATAGCATAGGCACCTGCATAAAATGTAACCTCCATCAGTGGGGTGGGACCAGTAACTGAGAGCAGAGTCTCTGCAGTTATTCCCAGGAGGATTCAGGAGAGCTGATTTATATGAGCCCGTATTTTTCAAATCAGGTGTTAGGCCTGCTGGATTCCATGTGTATGACCTTCTACTCGTTGATCATTTTGTTTGTTTTTTTAATGTAGAGATGAGATGAAGTAGGAGAGGGTTTTATTGTCATATATAGTCAACCTCTGCTTTGTTTGAAATAAATCTCATTTTGCTGGGCATCAAGTGCTGGGATTGTGAGCATCACTTTGTGTTATTACAAGTTGGAAAGAAAATTTGGAAATTATTTTTATGCTCCTAGGAGAGAGACCTTATTTAGCTCTTAGCTAACTGTTACAATCAGCAAAGGAAAACATACCAAACATCCCATATTATACAGTCATGATGACCAGGATCACAACCTAATTAGTGGGTTAATGGAACATTCAAAATAAAGAGGAGGTGGTATGCAAAAAGGAGTCTTTATCTGAATACAAATGCAATGGTACTTTTATCTGGCATGCTTACAAACATAGATTGTGCTGCCAGATGTTAAGATCCTGCACAAGTCTTAGAGATGAAACAGTCACTAGATGGATCTCTCTCTCTGTGCACTACAGGGATGCCAGAACCTCACCTAAGGTTCACTAGCAGCCACAGAGAGCTGTAAATGTTTCAAAACCCATGGATATGATTTCTTCCATTACTGTTCGAATCATATATCCTCCAAGTAGCATTGCAGAGCAGTGTTATTAGTAGCAAATCAGCAGCAGCTTTTTTTTGGTGGGCCAGCTCATGACTGAGTGGTTTGAGTTTAGAGCGAGCATTAGAGTCCCTGTGCAGCACCTGTTATTGTTTGGTACCAAAATGTGTGTGAAATGCATAATACTGACATGGTATAGAATGAGATGAGAAGGGATGTCGTGACTTTATTGTCAATAATGGAAAATGACATCTAGATTTGGCTTGTTTGTCCTTACTCTGATGCCCCTGTGAGAGCACACAGGAAAGAGTCCGTGGGAGGCAAAGTATAAATGGATGAGAAAAGGGAAGAGTGGAACAATGTGGATGACAGGAAACTTGAGGAAAATTAAGATAAGGGAGTAAAACAAGAGATAAAAAGTGAGTAGCAACATAGTAGTTGCTTATCTGTTTCCCTGTGTGCTGTTGCAACCATTACTGAGTTGCCTTCACAATGTTTTATGATTCAGAGGAAATACTTTTTCATTTTACAGACCAGAATCTGGTGTAACCAGACTGAATGACTTGGTGAATGCCAGTGATAGAACTGGTGTTCATGACATGGTTGGACTCAGCCTTAAATGTCTTTCCCAGTCTAGGCAATTCCGTGATTTTGTGTGTCTGATATTAATACCTCGAATGTCCAAATCCTCTAAATTTGAATGTGTGATCTGGTAAATGTGTAAAAGGGAGATCATGGGGGAAAGAAAAAAAAAAAAGTTGCTCTTTACTTCACTCTCTGATCTGAGTGTTGGGTGTTTCAAAATATTAAAAAAAAGATTCTGTAGGTCAGTGTATCTTGTATCACTGAACACTTGACAGTTGAGACCACATTTTCAAAACAGCTCAGAACCCAAGCTCTCTTAAACGTCTCCTTAGGCATTTAAGTGGCTATATGAGAAGTAAGTTCTTTAGCATTCAAATCAGTCATACATTAAACATGTTTGGCAATTCTCTCAATGTTTGTGATAAACCTAGCACGACATTCTCAAAACCAGTTATATAGACTCAAATATAAGAAACCTCACGTGTGAATCATCCTCTGGAACAGTCAGCTGAACTGATTCTGCAAGGTAATGTTGGAACCAAAAATACTAGTCAACATAGCCCACACTTCATTCTATTGAATTTACCAGTCCATATCTGCTATGTTACAACTCCTTAACCTGAAGTTCTACTGAGTACTGCAAACATGTTTTTAGGCTCCTATGAGCCCCTTGGAAATGGCATGAAGAGCCATATTATTTTCTAAAACCAAAGAGAAATGACTAATAGGATGTTCAGCAGGATGCATCATACCTCACAAATTAACTCTGTACAGGCCTGGAAATTTAATTTACATGTTAAATATCTGATAATTTTGCTTTCATTTACATCAGCACTGACTTCTGTGCCTAAGATAAGAACACTTAAAAATAAAATACACCCATGAGCTGATTTATTAGGAAACTAACAGAAACCTTTCTTTTTAAAGTCTTCAAACCTAAGAAAAGTCACTGATAAGGCTATCCTTTATCATAGTTGCAAATAGACATCCTCAGCAACAGGGCAAGTCACAATTCACCCTCAACATTAAAGCAGATTTCCTACCGTGCTGACAAAAGAAAGGTAACATCCCAGACTTCTTTCTGGAGAGTTTAAGCAAAGTAGAATCTATGAAAAATACAGAATAGTCTGTAATGGATTTTTAAATCAGGAAAAAACTAAGTCCTCCTCAAAGAAGAATTTCTGCCAAGCATAAACTTCAAAGAATATTTCATAAATAGAAGACATGACAATCTCTCTTGTGAAAGGAGCAGCCAGCTTGAAAATGCCTATTTCCACTATCTGATAAGCAGTCTCAATGACTTTTCAGTTAATAGGGATGTTTCATATAGGAATGACATTTAAAAGAAATCAAGCTAAATTATGAGAGGCCCCTAATTTCTGAAGAGTTGGATTTTACTGATTAAGTGCTTAATGTTATAAAGCTGAAGAATGCTATAGAATAATTAGTCAGTATGAATACATAAAAAAGAGCAACATCTTGCACCTTAAATGTGCTTATAGGATTTTTTACTTCTGAGGCTGAACTAGACCGTAGGAAAGGTAGTGATGTAAACCATATTCCTGTTTACAAACATTCTGAGTTTCTTTTCCATCGTTTAATGCTAACTACATATTTAAGCATGCAAGTGTTGTTTCAGAATATATTTATTCTTTTTATATGATAAATTAAATGAAAATTAATATACAGTTCTGGTTCATCTAGAATTCTGCTTCCATTTATCATATGAATTACTTGAATAAAAAGGAAGCAAAACAAACCTTTGCTGTAGCCTTAATTTTAACCTCATGGCAAGGGGGATTGCTCAGCAGCGCTCACCTATCATCATTCACTGCAATAGGTACATTATGCGTTTCTCAGGTCAAGCCTAGGGCCGTGCTAAAATTATTAAGATTAGTAGGTCCTGGAATCTCTGGAGTGTACTTAATGGACTAGATTATACAAAACAGTAGTTTTCGTTTAAATGTTCCTGTACCCCAAGCATTATCAACCACTTAGCCAGGAAGTTAGAAACATTTTTATCTGGTGAGCCTCTGTGAGCAGCACTTGAAAAGTCATTGGTCTCAAACTTTCTCCTTGAAGAAACATTGTTAAGAAAATCTATGGAGGAAACTTTTAAAATTCCTTTATCTTTTATTATGATGAAACAGTGGTAACCCCCATCCCCTATTCCCGCAAATGATAACTTCTGCACACAAACAGAATTACTTTCTCTCTTTATGCAAAGCTTGACATGAGAACAAAAGAGACCTTTGGTAACTTTTTTCAGTTGTCACAGATTTTTATGAGGAATGGCTATGTTAATTCCATTTCTAGGAAGAAACTAACAGTATTTAAGATTTAAAGAGAAGGAAATAGTAAGGTGACAGCTGAATGAATAATTTCCATAAATAAGTGAATTCCCATTTACTTGGTTCCTGTTTGTACTTCCAGCTGTGAATGGATGCAAAATCTTCAAATATATTTACTTCAGTTTTAAAATATTTCTTTAGCAAATAATTTATTGTTAACTACTGAAAATATTGCAATTGATAATTTCTTCTGGTTAAATACATTTCATATTCCTTCATTTTCAAATTCGGTGGTGTACACAAGTAACCGAAACAGTGTAAGTTGCATCCCTAGCAAACACACAAAGAATCATCCATATGTTAGTTTACTGCAGGTAATTAAGCTTAAGCTTCACTTTCTTTGTTCCAACTGCAAAACAAACCAAAAAGAGCAGAGACCCTATGATTGTATATGTGTCTGTGCTCCTTAGTTCATGCAGATTTCTTTCTGCCAAGATCACCTGGATGAGATTCAGGAGTGTTTTGGCGTTCACATCTCTCATTCATACTGTAAGCTTAACATCAAATGTATTTATTTTGTACATTTAAAACTAACATTTTCTTTGGTACATTACAGGGCTGAAATGTATCAGTCACACTGAACAGAATGAGTATTATTGACACGTTTTGCATATTTCCATACACAACCGAAAGCTTGTGGCAGCATAAAGAATAGCTAAATAAAATGTAACTCAACAAAGAAACGTCCCTGAAATGTAGAAACAGAACAAACAAGCAAGGGAAGAATGCTATGTGTGAAACAGGTTCATGCCAGATTCTCTTTCTGGTGCAGATATAGCAACCTAACACATAACTGGAAAAACTGAGTATGTCCTTTACAATACACAGCATTTGTATTGTTTAAGTAGCTGTTTCTATTCTGGTGCAGAAACAACATTGCAGTAATACTGCAAGGTATAAAGTTGACCAGATTTGACACTGCCATCCTCACTCTTCCTGAGGTGATGCCAACTTTGAAAATAGGTGTTCTCAGGTTTTGAGTTTTGTTGTCTTTAATCCATATCACTGCAATTAGAGCTCCAGCATACTTCACACGTAAAATTGCTAAGGCACTTCCTTTCTGTTGCCAGTTTTCATTTCTTTGTGATGACTTTTCTCTTTTTTTTCATCAGGAAGACTGGAAATCCCCCCCTTCCTCTCCCCCATATTAAAATTTTTTGGAGTGGAAGTAAAACAGGGCAGATATACTTTTCACTGCAATTTAAACTGAAACATGCTATTTGTCTAATCTTGTACTACAACTGGGTTGAGGAATGAGAGTGGCACCAAGATGACAGAGCTGAGTAAAGATCTGGAGAGTTCCGTTAAATATCAGTCAGATTTCCCAGTGTTCTAGGCCTTGCAAATATTATGTGTATGTACTGTAAGAGTCAGTATGACATTACAAAAGAAAAGAAGATATGTGCAGCAAAAGGGCCATGGGTCTGTTGGAGGAAAAGTTCTACCAAATGTATTTAAAATTGTGGGAAGACTGTAGTGTATGATGAGGGTAACAGTATAAGGAAACTGCCTACATAGCAAAATTGCTCCCCTATTAGCAGGAACAGTTAACTATGCCTATATCTTTGTCTTGGGCTGTGTATCAAAACTTACCAGCTGATTTATACTTGTGGTGATCCTATAATACAACAAAAAAATTTCTGCTCTGCTCTTCATAGTTTCATGCATACAAATGTGACAGCAAAACATTCTACTAAGATGAACAATATCAGTACTTACTAGAGGTGGGAAAAGTGTTTTACAGTTATTCATTTTCCTCTTCCTCTTTTGACTGCATATCAAAGTTATGCTTAAGTATAGTGTGGTGGTTTTAGGCTATGTCTTTAAAATTTAGTTACAGATTTTGAGTGGAAATGTAGAAAAATATAAATAAATCTCTCTTGGGTGTAAACAGGAAAACTAAAGATTATTCCAAACAAATTCATTGGAGAAATATCTGCTATAAGATTGGTTGTACCAAAACAATTTCTTCTCTTTTCTGATCTCTTTTCTACTTGCTTTGTGCAGGAGAGATTAATCTGCTTCTGGGTGACCTTGGCTTTGTTGTTTAGCTAAGTCTAACCCCTGCTTTCTCTCTGCTCCTTTCTCTCCTGGGATGGGTGGGGGTGTGTGTGTGTGTGCAGTGGAACAGCTTCCCCGGTCTCTGACCAAGGGAGTTTTCATGTTGTTTGCTAACTGTAAATATCTGTATAATATTGTAAATACTCTATATTTTGTACACATTTGTTGCATTCCATTGTAGAGTAGAGTTTTGCTTGTAAATACAGCTTTTCATTTGCTTCCAACTGAGTTGGTCTGGCAAAGTTAATGCTAGGGGGGTGGAAATTTCAACCCACTATATACAGTAAGAGCAGTTGTTGACCTATATTTTTGTCTGATATGAGAATTTCCTGAGGCTACAAAATAATAGGTAAAATGCTCTTAAAACTAATTAATGAACCTAATAATTCCTACACCATGTTGGTGCTATTAAATAAAGCAACACAGTACAAAGGCAGGGAGAGACACTCTTCTGAAAAAAAACTTGATTGGTTGCTTTATCTTCTGCCAGTATGATTATGACTTCAGCATATTTAACAACATGAACAAATCTTTTCTAAAAGCAAATGCTAACCTTGAATTTACAGTTTCACCCTTTAGCCTCCAACTGCATCAAGGATAACAGCATATTTTACAATTTCTTCACTGGTCCCTGATAAGTAATAACTGCCACCAGAATCATTAAACAAGTTAAAGCATTTAACTTCATTATAGTGGTTCTTGTTAGGCACGGTGTGCCATTATCAGACCTTTTACATCAGTAGAAACAATTGATAAATCTGTAATAATTCTGTGTCTCAAAGATTGGATAATGATCCCTTGTAATTCTGTGACATGACACACACAAAGTACTGCTTTTCAGTGTGTAATTTCTCATTTCAGAGTACGTTAACCAGACAGAAAAAACCCTGCTTTCATACAATCTGTTCAGTGGAATGCAAATGAATGTGGGGAACAGTTTCTTAATAAATGAGCCACCATTGTGATTATTTTCAGTAACATTTGCTGTCTTAATGGTACCATCCATCTAAGGATTTCTACATTTATCCTGTTTATGGGATGGTTAAAACCTTTATGGAGGAATCATTAATTTCCTTGCAAATGTCACTGACTTTGAATTCTTTGATCATTCAAAGATTAGCCCAGCCCCTGTCATCAGTAGTCTCTGATGAATTCAGAGTGATTTGCTTTGTACATCAAAGGCATAAAAGGACCACTCTGAGTCTCAGTCTCTTTGGCTACACTTTTGAAGTCTCCTGAATACACATGAGCCATTTTGTTACAGGAGAATGAAAAGCAGAGGACCATTGTGTACATGGTGGTCAATGTGCTGCTGAATTTATGTTGCCTTTCATCAGAGACATAGTCTGCCTCTGGAGTATCCCTGTGGGTGAAGTTCATGGGGCATGACTATAATGACACTCATTAATATTAAAAAAGGAACAAATTCCTCAGACATCCCAATATGGGATATTCAGAATTTTACCTCATGTTGCAAGGCAGCAAAATACATCTAACTGCAAAGTTGATATTACTTGTTGAAGTCTGTGAAGAAAATAGATGTATCGTACAGAGCTGAGAAGAGTCAACCTCTTCATTGTATACAAGCTTTTAATCTTTTTTTTCTCTTCCAAATTTAACTATATTTCCATTTTGATGTAGAGAGCAAAAAATAACAACCCCCTGAGTATTTTATGGCATTTTAATAACAACTATCTTTATGTGAAATGTGCATTGTAAATGTCTTTGAATAATCTTTATCCTGCAAACCAGCCTATAAATTAAGTAGTTTTTTTCTAGCTTTTTCCACATATTTTCACAGCATTTATTTAAAAAAATAAATTAAAAGCTTCAACTTTCAAGCATTACTACATATATTTTTCCATAGTTATAATCTCCTACATTTATAACATTAATGTCTTTAATGCCTGTTACAACTGCTGATAGGCAGTTTGATTTTCTAGAATTGCTGAGCCTTTTCCTTCAAAGAGTCTTCTTTCAATACTGAAGTTATGGAAGAAGAGCTTTGAGGGTTCTAAGGCACAAGAAAAAATTTATGACATATTTTTTATGGTTGATATGTTGTAAGGTAATAATAGTAAGACCATGTTAGACTTCACAGAACAGAAATGGTAATGAGTGTGGTAAAAGTGTAAAGTGCTGTGAAGAAAAACAAGAACTACAGAACACCAGAAGCTGTAGAAGGCTGAAAGCTTCTGATGACTGTGGATAAGGATTTGATAAAGATCTGTGGCTGAGAAATGGCTCTATTGTTTGGATATTTTGAGACTTGAAGTCACAAATAGGTGAAGCTCTTTTTTACATGCTGCAGATTACATTTGGATACTCAACAAATAGCTGCTTAAAAATTAAAATCAGTGTAAGTCCAGTAAGACTGTTTAACAGTCTTTAGAGAATGAAAAAAAAAAACCACAAAACAACCAAAACCAAACAAGGTAGAGGGTTACTGAAAAAGGTTAAAAGAGTGTTAATTCAAGTTAATGAGGTGAGAGCAAGAAAATAATGCACACAGTGGAAGTAAAAATGAGATGAGTATTACAGTAGGGAATAAGCTGCCAACAGACACTGCGAGTATATTACCATAAAGATTTTATACTTTGTGTAAAATGAGCAAAACTCTGGAAAGAAGGAAGGGAGGACAGAAAGAGAGGGTGTGATGTAACTGGTATTGCAGAAGGTGTGAAAGAGCAAGGTCTAGCAGGAGCATGTGGTCTCTGTAGCTCTTGTCATTCACTGTTGTCCCATGTGTATGGCTGAGAACCTTCTTGTACTGGTAGATGGTAGATGGTGGATGAAGCTGCCTATTTGGCTGTGGCCAGCTCTTATTTTTACATTATTTTCATATCTAATTCTTCAAATAAAAACAGAAGCTGTGAAGAGAGCAATTATATGTTGGGATTTTTTTTTTTGCCACGTTAACAAAGTCTTTTCAACCCGAGTGCAGATGGCCTTCTACCAGTCTCCCAACAGTCTGCATTCTGCACTCCCATGGGCCAAAACATGTTCTACTTGAAAAGGCAGTTTTCAAAAGGGAGCACATGCATTAGATTATAGTATCTCTCTGTAGTGCCAATATGTGTTTTGAATGATTCATTATAAAGAATTTTTTAGGACAATTGTCTGTGTCAAGAATTAAAGTGAGCTTTCTGCTGTGTTTACTGCTCAGTGGGATACTATTGTAAATACTACTGATGTTTGAAGTGCAATACCTGCCTTTCCCTTCCAGAACCTCTGAATATCTGGTAGTCTCTCACAATGTTACAACACTGACAGTTAAGTGGAGAGATTTTTATCTTTTTAAATGTTTTTTGTTAGTTGCTGGTTTGGGGGGGTTTTTTGGTTGGCGAAACATTAAAACAAAGTGTCTGCCTCCCTTTTGCCTAGATCCTTCAGTGGCTGGGTCAAAGGAGATTCACATATGTGCACACAAACACCTGCAAAAGAAAAAAATCAATCATAGACTCATAGAATTGTTAGGGTTCGAAGGGACCTCAAGGATCATCTAGTTCCAACCCCCCTGCTGTGGGTAGGGACACCTCCCACTAGATCAGGTTGCCCAGAGCCACATCCAGCCTGGCCTTAAAAAACCTCTAAGGCTGGGGCTTCCACCACCTCCCTGGGCAACCTGTTCCAGTGTCTCACCACCCTTACGGTGAAAAACTTCTTCCTAACATCCAGTCTATGCCATTTCTAGTTTGTTGGGTTTTTTTTCCCATTCCCCCTAGTCCTGTCATAAACTGACACCCTCAAAAGTCCCTCACCAGCTTTCTTGTAGGACTCCTTAGGATACTGGAAGGCAATAAGGTCTTCTTGGAGCCTTCTCTTCTCCACTCTGAATAGTCCCAACTCTTTCAGTCTGGGTGTAGTACACCAGAGAGTAGAGGGGGAGAATCTCCTCCCTCAACTTGTTGGCTATTCAAAGGAAAATTATTGCCCTCTTGCACCCCAGTATGGCATGTTCTTATGTGTCATAGAGATTTTAGAAAATCCCTCAGGAATAAAGATTTGGGAATCTAATTTTCAGTTCTTCCAATTTTCATTTTTAAATAGCTAAAGAACATGAGTGCAGGAAGATGTTAATCTTCACCAAAAAAATGTCTCCAAGTGCTACATTTGGTTCGACATCTTTTACTGTGCCATGTTGTTGCAGTTGAGGTTATACTGCGATGCTGAGAGAGCTCTGTCTAGTCAGAGGAAGTGCCTGCTTTTCACAGATACTTTAATATTAATCTGTGCCTTGTTACAAAGGTGATTTCCATCATTATTTGTGTGTGTGTGTGATCACTACAGGATGAAAAATGCTGTAAAGCTGTGGGGATTTTCTAGCACAGATGCATTTAGAAAGTGAGAGTTGTTCTGCATTGTTTAGAGCAAGACATTTTTTGATTGTTTCCATGATGACTGAATGCATCATTAACCCCTTTATTGTTGACATCCTACAGAGACCTGATATGTAGTCTTAATTATTTTTAAAAGCTACTTCATTGTTGCTTAGCTGGTGATTAAAAGTAAATTAAAAGATGTCAATGGCAGACTACTGTTGTTCATTAGCAGATCTAAAACCCTAATCATTTAGTAAGGGACTAATTTTCACATAATTTTAAAAACAATAAGTACAGTGGTGTAGAAATTATTTGTGCTGCTTCTACCATTTAATTAACCAAATCACCAGAGAGGGAGAGTGTGAGAGTGATTATTTTCTATTAATCGAACTGAGAAATCTAAAGTAGGGATCACAGTCGAAGCTCTTAATAATATTCCTTAGAGCAATAAGATGAGTTTGAACTTCAAGTGCTGAACAGCGTGGAGGATTCTAGCAGGGGACAGTGGGAAGGGCACATGCATGAACAAGGAGAGCAAAACACTCATTCATAATTTTTCAGAGACAAAAGATGAATTATGCTGTAGGAGGCAGTGATGAAGTATATAGCAGAGCCCAGACATAAAGTGTAGAGCTACTGAAAAGAAATCATTTCTAAAGAAATATTCAAATTGGTTGAAATTTGTCCTTCAAAAATTGCCTTTCACAAAAAATTCTTGAGTTTAGAAAAAGCAAAACCTCAAATTTGTTAAAAAACCTGCAGTTCTCAGCACTAGTTGCAGTTAGTGCTTATGCTCCCCTTTTTGCTCCATTTACAGGCTTTGATCTGGCAAATGGAAGTTCATGTCATACAACACAGCAGTGATTGTTGAGTTTGAAGCCCTGCACCCCTCTCATACACTTCAGGTAGGACTGATCATCATAGGTGGTATCAGAGAACTCTCACTCCTGTGGAAGAAACAATCTCTCCTTGAAGGAACTGGTACAAAAGCATAGCTAAAAGACGGTTTTAATATACTTTCAAAACAGTAGTTCAAATATTTCAGCTTTAATGTATTATATGGACATTTTAATAAAAGCAAAGGTAAATTAACACAGAGATTTGGAAACATTTTAGTTGGGATTGAGTCTTATCGTTCAACTGATAAAAAAAGTCCTGAGTAATCACAGAGAAAAGAAAAACCTCTTCATTCCATTGAATTTTTTAATAGGAAATCATAACTATATAAAAGGACTTTATTCATTATGTCCTTTCTCAAACCTCATAAAAATATTTGTATGATTTAGCAATTCACCCAACTTTCTGTTTCTGTTCACACAAGATGCAGAGATGTTACAAACTGGAAGTCAGATGCAGAAATACACCTCTGTGCACCTAGGGTGAACATGGTGCCATTTGGCGGGATTTCTCTTATGAGTGGGAGTTCTTGTTTTAAGGAAAAGCCATTTTTGAGCTCTGTGTCTTCTATCTTCCTGCTTACACCTGTCTCTCATAATAACCTGCTTCTCTTTCTTCCATGGCCCTTGTTTGTCAGTCCTGGCTGCACACGGATTTCGAGGAAGTTGCTTAAAAATGAATCAAAAGGGGCAGAAATGCAATGAGAGCAAATGGATTCCTCCAGTCAGGTGAAAAATAACTGGTAGTGCTGTCCCAGCTCTGCTGCTGCGGATGCACTTATTTAGGAAAAAAACTAGACACACACACACCAAAACAAACAAACAAACAAAAATCTGAAATAGTAAAATGAAATCTCTAGTGTGGTCATCCCATCTATGTAATCCCCTAGATGATGCTGTAGACAGTGGCACTGAGTTACAAATGCTGGATTGTCTGTTCTGTATTGCCTCAAGCAGATAGATGTGTTTAGTTTCAGGGAATTTGTTCTTCGTAATATTCCTGGCTAATAATTTGTACGCTTCTGTGTGTTATGGAGGTTAAAGTTTGTAGGTGTAGATTTATCTATATTTTTATGTCTTATTAGTGAATCTCATTTTTGCTCTGTTTGTTATGAATGTCAAAAATTAATGGGAAAATTGGTTAGGAAATAAATACTGGTTGTATGAACCATGGGTTCATTCTAACACTACTGTAGGATCTTTCCATGCCTACTGATGTCCTTCCCTTTGTAATCACATACAGTGTATTTGTTTTTATTTATGGAAGCTATTTGATAGAATAGGTTAGTGCTCAGCTTTAAATGATTTTTTTATAAAAGTAGCAGGCTGAGTCAATAAAGAAAAAAATGACCAGATGGTAACCTCAGTATGGGATAGAGATGAATGTGAATCTAAAATGAAGAATGTCCCAAATAATGAGGTTCATTGGGGAGAGTAAGGTGGTGCGTGCGCTTTGTGGCTATAATGCATTAATGTATGCACTTCAGTAAGCATGATGCATGAGCTCTCAGTAGAAATTATCACAAGATCAGTTTTACATGGGAATCAAGTGCTTTAGGAGCTTTAATTATTTAGTTTGTGCATCTGAGAGCAAAAAAATGTTTGAATTTTGTATTCTTGCTTTTGGTCTTGGTGTCAAAGCAGGAGAGAGGTCAACTGGGGAAAAGGTCCTGTGTGACCTTCCCAGGCGTAGTGCTGTTGTGGCAAAGGTTATTCTCTCAATATCTCTTTCTCTTTCTACCCATCTAGATGGTCAACTGTTCAGTTTTGCAAATGAACTGACTCAAATTGAAGTTGTAAGAACATTCTATCCCACCTCAAAGAAACTGTGAAAATCAGTCTGTCCTGCCTGTTACTCATTGTGTGAAAAATTACACATGGAATTGACACTGGGGAGTCTCTCTCTAAAAGGACAAATTACAGCAGTTTCCCTTGTGTAGTTACCCAATTCTTTTGCCCAGAAGGAAAGCCAAGTCAAAAATGTTACTCTCCTTAGTTTTAATTTCTAGCCCTGGTAACAAAGAGAGGTGTTGAAACACAAGGCAGCTAAATCAATGAGAAAGGAAATGCCGGTGCTATCGAAGTGATTTGCCGTGGGAGATTCGCTGCAGCTTGTATACTGCTTAGAGCTTGGTTTGCTAGGTTGTTGATTCTGCAGAAATTTTAGGTACAAGCCTTTACTGATTGTTGCTCTTACACTACTTTAAGTCAAACAGCCACACTCAGGCCCTCCTGGTAACAGAAATCAAGCACTTTCCAACTTTGCTGGTTGAAACAGTAACTGTCTCAGAGGCACCTTTGCCCTGATGGTCCCCAGTGATGCTCTGCACTGTTTTATGTGTTTTGTTATTTTGCAGGCAGATGCAGTTGTGTTAGGACATGCTTAGTGAAAGCGTAGGTGCAGGCTGAAGTGGTGCATACAATTCTTTGCAAATGGAGAAGATCACTTGTGTCTTGTTGGGAAGGCTAATTTTCAAAGATCCTGATTAAACAAGTAAATTTCTCCAAGGATAATCTTCTGTGTAGCACCTTAGCAATGTGCTCAGATTAGTATTGACAATAACCTTGGTTTTTTTTCCAAATTATCCAATACATTTTAGTAGCATCTTCTGACCCATTTAAACTCTTCCTCTAAACTCTCTAAAATTCCATGAAATCCAATATTTTAATCTTCTGGATTATGGAGTTCAACTGTTAGGGTTACTTCCATTCCCCTGAAATTGCAAGGCTTTATATTTGGTAGTGGCCTTAACAGGTAATTATGGACATGCTTTATCTGGCACTTTGTTCTGGGGTTGGAGACCACACAGTGTGGGATTAGCTCCGGTGTCTTCAAAACCCCAGCTGATTAAGTGCCCGTTGTCTCTAAATGTTTTATTTTGCAGGGCTGCTTGTTCACTGTTTACTTCTGCCAGAATGCAGTTGGAGCAGGCAGTGTACCATTATCCCCACTAGCAAAGTGAGGTATGAGACTTTTAAAAGAGTGAGCAGATTACAGCCCATCTGTTAAGGCAGAGAATTTGTTTAGAAGAATAAATGTGTGATCCAGACGACCAAAATCAGAGCCATCCAGATAACACCCCAAAGATTCGCCGTCTGCCTGGTGAGCCAGCCCCTTTTGGGTGGTCAGGGATCACACGATCTCCAGCTGCATGTTCGTTCTTTCTGCATTCTAAGTAAGCAAAGCTTTTAGCTAGCATCTTCACATCAAAAATCCTTACTGTTTAGCTGAGTGCGTGTGGGCAGCTCTTTAGCTGCGTAAAGGTTGCTAAATATACAGGTGGAAATCAGGAAAAACTATCGAATCAAGGAACTTAAAACACAGAGGAAAAGTGTTCATATTCTCTCAGTTATCTGAAAAACAAAGCTAACATAGTAATAACTTGTATTTATTTTTCTGTCTGAGTTTCCATACCATTCATGGCACTTGCTTGATCTGTAGGTATGGGATTCCAAGGAATTTGAGGTGTTTCCATTTCTCCACAGGATCTGGCACATGGAGTCTCCTTCAGAACACAGATCTGTCAAACATGCAGTTTGCCTTTCTCCCACATGCACAGTCCCACTTCCTCTTTAAGGCCATTCCTGCAGATGTCCAAGTCCTGGGGGTAAAATTTATTTTGCATGGCATGCCACTGGTATTTTGGTACATTTTTGTTGTTATTAGTGCATGGCTGGTTTGGAACTTCAGTATACAGAAGAAAACAGAAGACAGACTAATCCCAGCTTCAGAATGAAATTAACTTTCAGTATGGGATCACTGGTTCTTAGCAGCTCCTATCCTTCCTCAAAAATACTGTCAATTTCAAATATAGCACTAAGAAAGCTTAAATATCTGTTGCTAATTCTCTCCTTTATCTATCTACAGATATATATATATATATTGGAGAAGCTTTTCTTAGTGTGCATTTGATGTGTTCACTCATGTCCAGGTGAAATATCACCTTTCAGCATACTAAGGAGTTTTACACGTGGTGCTGGACAATGAATGAATTTGCCTCTTTTGAGAATCTTTATATTCCTCTTGGTGTTGCAATGTTTTCAGGCTTATCAGTGGACAAGCTCTGACAATAAAAAATGCAGTTACTTACAACACAAATTTACATAATGGAATACAGTTCCCCAAAGTTAAAGAACAAATTGCAGCATTAAGATTATAGTAAGTCATAGTAAGTGTTTGTTGCTATAAACCCCCAGCTAAATTGCAGGATTGGCTAATTACCTTCTGCAGTTTCCCCTTTGGCTGAGAGTTACAGCTTTCCTGATCTGACCATTAGCCACGGTTGTTAAACCGTCTGAGGGTTAAATATGAGACCAGCTCCGAGAAGCTGCTGTAGGCAGCTTCTTGGTTTTCTAGCACAGTAGGGCATGATGTTTTCCCCCCTTCTCCCATGCCCTTCAGTTCCTGAGATGGAGAGCTGTGACGTAGCATGTTAAAATGGGAACTACAGAATTTCTTCTTATGTTCTTCTATAATGTCATTTTATTACCCTTTTTTTAATGTATGTTAATTAATGCTTTCTTTGCTTTAGGCTTCAAACTACATTCTCCTGTTGTAGCTTTTTGAAGACACATTTTGGTAAAGCTTTATATCTCGTGTCATAAGAAATATTAAATATATGCTCTGCTTAATAGATACTTTTTCTTCAAGCATCACTTAGAAACAAAACAGATGGCAAAACTAGGAACATGTTTCTCTTGGGTAATACTTCAGTTCAAATTCATGGTTAATTTTAGGGTCCCTTGTGATGATCCCATCTTTTTTAGAGTACAAGGACAAGTTATCCTTAGAAGTAATAGCAAGGAAATTACAAAGAGTCTAAGAGGAAAAAATTCTCTGTACCTTTTGTTTAAATGTGTTGGATTCATGCCATGGGGAGTAAGTTGCAACTGGAATTTTAAGAAGCCTGGATCATTTCAGGATACTTGCAGTTCTTACTACAATAACACTAACAAAATTTCATGGTTCAGAGCCTTCACCAACCACAAAAGGACTCAGGAAAGCATTTAACTCTTATCTACACAATAGCATAATTGGCTTAGGGCATTGGTGGAGATGTATCATCCCCATCCAAGACAACAGGTAGCAGACTGTTTACTAAGATGGCACTGAAGGGACCAGTGTGGGGTACTCTGACATAGCAGTGTTTGCAGTCTTTGTGCTGATGTAGAAGCATATTCCTTGGACTCAGATTTCCTTAGCTGACACTTCATTATTATCTCTTTTTCCAGTATCAAGAAAACAACTGATCTGTCATTTCATAAATTTTACTGTGTCTGAGTGGCTTTTGGTAAAACTCATCCTCACATCTGACTTCCTCCTGAGCACCATAATCTAAACTCATTTGAGGTACTAGGAGTTCTAAGATTTGTCCTGCTGTACTGCTCTGGAAAGTTCAGGACTTCATTCATCTGCAGTCAGCAGTGGGCATGTACAGTGCAGTAACCAACCACAAGAAAGCGTGAGCAATGCACTCACCTGCACAGGCCTGAGAACACTCCCTAAAGCATATGCTGGAGGTAGAACCATTGCAGATAATCAGTGTTTTGCAAGAAAATAGCACCACAGAAGGCTCCCACATTGAACTTACCTGGCATCTGCATTGAAGTAATTCTGAGCACTCACTGCTTTATCCATGGATTCTGTGTGGTTGAGGAGGACATTAGGCATTTGGGCTTTTGGAAAAGCCCAAGTTTCTAAAAGTCCCAGCTGACTGCTTAGGCAATACTCTTAGGTATTCTAAAAGAAAACACATTTTTATATGTGGCTGGGCATGTAAATAACAAGTAAATCTTGTACATTACCTAATTAAATTCTCTAGCTAACATGCAGTTAAATCAAGGAAGCTGTACAATGTATGCAACAACCTTTTTACCAAAACCAACCAACCAACCCAGCAAAAAATCCACCCACCCCTCAAAAACAAAACCCAAACATTTTTCTTGCATCTGAGGTTTATTTCTAACCTATATTAAATGTTTTTATCATTACACTTCTCCCTGTTGTTTTCATGTTAAAAATGTAGTTCCCCCAGACAAAGTATACCAAACTCATGTATGTACACATAGCTATGCTGCTTAGTTCTGAATATACCACTTGGCATCTAACACCTCCAAGTGCCATAGCCTCTTGCATTTCCTTTGACTGCCATCATCCTTCAGGTTGGTTCCAAGATTCATCCTGCCAGCTGTCCCAGTGCTGTGTACTGTTGCGCATGTTATGAATGAGCATAAACTTAGACTTGATAGCACTTGCAGAGAAATTTAAAGGACAAGGAGACTCTGTTCAAACAGTGACATGTCTTTGAAAGAGCAGCAATGCAATTTTCCTTTCCTGTAATCTTATCAACCAAAACTACTCAAACTAGAATTATAAGTAATTTAAAAACAAACCACCAAACGAGCCCCACCAAACAACCAAACACTGAAATAAATGTTCCATGGCTTACACACCAATATTTATTTGGTTGTAATTAAAAAGCATGCTTTCACTTCAGTTGACTTTTAGTATTTTAAATTTGGGTGGGTTTTTTTGCATTTCAAAGACATATTCTTGAACAGTCCAGTATTATCATACAGTAATTTAGAAATATCCTAAAGGGAGAATGTATTAATGGTTTTAAGGTTAATGACATCTTTAGCTTATTGGGCTGTGTCAGACTGTCTCTAGGATTTTCTCCCGCAGCAATTGAACACATCCTTCATGCTAAGGACCAAACTCCCAGATCACTGCTGCTTTTGTTAATGCTGCCAGATAAAAGAGTTTCTTCAAGATTATGCTGGGAGACATAAGGAGATGAGTTTTCAAACTTAGGTATATATCACCCCAAATAGAATATAAAGCAATAAAAACTTTCAAAATTCCTGTATTGACCTTGCTTTATACTGTGCATTGTAGAGGCAGGGTTTCTGTTGCACGAGGATAATGAGGAATATAGAGTGAATAATTTTTCATCAGCATGCATTTTTTGAAAGGGTGAACTGGATGCTTTATATATATATATTTATAAAAAAACTGTCATGTCTTCCTTTTCCTTTCATCTTCCTTCTTAACACAATAAGAAGTCTAAGGAGTTTTTAATTGAAAAAATAAAGAGGAGTGTCATACTTCAGGGCTTAAGAACATACTGGTATGTGGCTATCCTAGGTGCTAATGACACCCATCACTAAAGACATTTAGGTATTTAAATCCCTTTGATAAAGCTACTTGTGTATCTTTAAAGTACTGAGAATGGATTCTCCTTAGAATAAGTAACATCATCCAACTAGTGGGTAATTGTCTGTCCTGAACAGACTCTTTATTTCCTAAAAATTAGGATTATTCAGACAGGGTTTAATATAAACTTTTCACTAGGTTCAGTAGCATCGTGGTTCAGTTCTTTCTCCTCTTGTTCTGACTATTTCTCAATTGAAAAGGAAGATCTCAGTAATATTGTCAGTCTTTCTAGCTGCATCTGAATATTCTTGAATATCCTTGAATTTCTGATACAAGTAACATTTCCCTTATTGTAAGCTCATTGTGGTTTTCATTTAAAGCATGCACCTGTAGCAATTCAAGGAATCGTAATTGGTTGTTCTCAAGATAGACCTGGAGAGACTATTAAATCTCCATTGTTTTGGCAATTCTTTGGGTTTGAGAATATCTTAATACTTGATAATGTACAGAGCCAATTTATTATCTTGTGGGTCTCCTGAGATCAGTTACACTTGTCACACAGTGAGCCAGTCCACCTATAGTGGAATTAAGCTTTGGACCGTGACACTTGCAGCTATATGATGTGATGTAATTTTGAATCATCAGCCTTGGGTATAGGTAACAAACTAATAAAGTAGCTTCTTATGGTTACTCTTTATAAAAAAAACCAAAAACTTCACTACCTTTTTATCAGCAGTGTCTTCTGATATTAATGATCAGAAGAATAGAATAGAGCAGGATCACAGAATGTTTGCACTGAACTTCTCCAAACCATGGGAGTTACAGAATAAGCTATTTGGTCCTTCTGGAGGGTTATATAGTTACAGTGCTGAGGAAAGGGAATAAACAAGCCAATAAAAGGAAAAAGGAAAGATGGTATTTCCCCTTGGAGGTTAAAGTTGGTTAGGTTTGAATTTACAAGCAAATCTGCAAGGTTCTCATCATTAAACCCCTCTGGAGTAGGACTTCACAGCTTTTGAACTATTTTGTCATGTCAGAATAGATCGTAAGGAGACTTGCCTGAATACAATATATGTGTCCTTTCAGGTATTCTATCTATCTGTCATTTCAGTTAGAGTTTGGATGGCTGACTTTTGATTTTTATACAGGTCTGATGTGCACTTGTAAAAACTACACAGAGAAACAGCCTTTATTCTCCCACATAGCTATTGTCAGCTACATGTCTAATATATGCTGGTGGGATTCTTGAAGTCAGTGGGCTTGTTTCCTTCATGAGACACCACAGAGCTCATTAGGAATTTTGTAAACCACAACTATAAGTTTTAACTCCCTCAGTCATGACTAATAATGCAACCTGATTATTTGTCTGGCATAGCTTTTGCTGCTGGAGGGAGTCTGGTTTCACAGGCTCCAGGCGAAGGGGGTGACATCTGATACAATATAGGAAGTCCAGGCTACATGGTGCTTCAGCTCAATTTACTGGGTGATCTATGGAGTGGGACATCTATGGCAGATACACTGGAAGCTATTCATCCATCTTCTCACATGGTTGTAGTAAGCTAATAGCTAAATCTGTGAAAAGAATAAGTGAGGATGCTGTGGAAGACAGAGTCAGGAGGCCCTGGGCCTTTGTCTAGATGTCTTGGGACTCATTCTGCTAAGGGGAAAAGAACACTTTTCAGATTTGTGGTACAAAACCACAGAATGCTACATATTAAAAAAAAATAAATCATCTTTCTTATAATAACTTCAACCACCACTAAAAGTTCAGACATGCAGATAGATCCCAAACCAAAATGGAGTTAAGTTTTCAGATGTCAGAGGAGTTACACACTTTTTTGCCTAAAATTTGTCTTTTGTTGGAGATAATGAGAATTCTTCCATTGCTATCTAGGGCCAGATAATAACACCCTCTAGCCTGTCAGGCAGACTGGAGGACAATATGTGTTCCAAATCTTCCTCCCTCCAGTCATTCATTTTTCCAGTAAAAAACATTTTGGCATCCTGTAGGAGGCATGCTCACTGGAAAAATTCAACATATTGTGAATTTACAGTCTTACTGTACACTTTCCCCAAAATGTGAGTTTTCACTTTGTTAATGCCTACAAACCATTAGACCTTTTTACCTATAAATAAATGTCTAAATAGTTCTCATGTATTTAGTACTATTTGGAGTGTGTAGGTGTAAGAACACCAGTACAATATTTTACTGTAGTATTTCTGAATGAGCAGGATCTCATTTGATATGTACAGAATTAATTTGCAGGATTAATTTTAGTAGCACTGGAAGAATAATAAATGCTGTAGTTGTACAGAATTCTGAGGAAAGTAATATGATAACTTTATTTGGAAAGCCTTGTCCGTGAAAAATCTAGGCAGGATTCTGCACTCTGGGTGTAAAGCCATTCAGAGCCCAGGTATCCAAACTGCCTGAGAACAGTGGCAATAAAAGGAGTCATTTATGGCAATATCACTGATTTTCATGCCTGCCTTAGTTTGCATTAATGCTTTGGGTTAAATCTGGATATAAATGTTTGCTGAGTTAAAATGCCATGACCTCAAATTTGTATTCTAAGGTGCATTCAGCCATGTATTTAATGAGTGGCTTTTGATGGGTGGTTCAGTGATTTTAAGTAGGTGGGTGAAGAGGAGTACAGGTGTGGACAAGACTGTTAGAGAAAACAGGCAAAGGGAAGAGTAAAAGCAATAGATAGGGAGATGGTAAGAAGTGCATCAATTCATAAGAGCATGTTTTCAAATGTATTTCCACTAGGATGGGTACTCACAGCTGGGCAGTTTTCATATTGCTTTTTCGCCCTGGCACAGCAGGCCTTGTAATTGCAGAACAGTCTTTCCTCGTCCAGACTTGCCTTTGCTTCTTGCATATTGCACTAAAATAAGCCACTGGGTAGGTTTCTGTGGGGAAGTGCCACAAGAAAGAGTAGCCTACTGCTGGGTGAGAAGGGGTGAGTGTAGTGATAAGGCATCTGAAACTTCAGCTCATCCATTTCCAGAGGTCATATGGACAAGATGCTGAACATCCTGAGTTTTGCTACTTGCTTTGTAATCATCTAAAGCTAAAAACTTTGACTCAATTAACAAATGTATTCATATAAGTTGCAAGTTTTCTAACATTCATTATTTTAATGAAAGAGAATTCCCCCACAATAAATGGATTTTCCAGTAAAATACAAGTTTCAGAGGAAAAATGTCTCTTATATTTACAGAATTTTATTTAAAAAGAATAATTTGAAGCAGTACACTTCAAAGCTTTTTTTCTGTGGTGAGAAATTTTGTCGGATCATTCTTTTTTCCTGTGGAAAGAAAGGTAAAACCAGTGCTGTTTCAAAACATCCCACTGTTTGTATCCCACTGAAAGACCAGGTACATTAAGATTTGTTTTCAACAGCAAGTCAAAACATCAGAACTTGTTGTTGTGATTATTATTATTGAAGGAAAATTTCCAAGATTACTTCATTGAAAGCATTATAAATATTGTAGTTAATACCACAGAAATAATAAACCCCACTAACCTTCGTAGTTAGTTTCAGACAGAGTAATTTAATGCTCTCATTCTTTTTGGTGGACTCAGCAAGGCTGCTTACAGTGGGATAAATTAAGCTATGGTTTCCTGTGATGCCAGCTGCAATAAAGATGAAGCAGCCATCATCATGTAGTCTGAAGTAATCAGCACTGGAGTTTTTGTTCCCAAGATGAAAATCCAAACAAACCTCTCAAATACAGTAATTTGAATAATTTTAATATCTTTTTAGAAAAATAAAATAAAGGCCTTTCAAATGAACAAGAAGATATATTTTGGCTTCTTTTATTAGCTATGCCTTATGAGCTATTTGTGATCTGTTCTGTAGAGCAGTTTTCACATAGGAAATGAAAGTCTATGCATTATAGTAGTGGGGGGAAAAAAAATGCTATTTCTGTTCTCTATTATTTTCCCTATGCATTCTCTAAACTTTTGAAGGCAGAGTTCTAATGTTAATATTTTTATTTGATACAAAATGTTTTCCCATGTCTGTGAACAACTGTTACTGAAAAGAGCAAGTCAGTAATTTGCTCAGCATATGTAATTACATTAAATTTAGTGCTATGAAATAGAGTAAAAGGAATTTTAGTATCATAATGTCTTAATAACTGTGTGTTAACTGTGTGTTATCTTAATAACTGTGCAATTTTGGAATCTCGTCCCAAGAAAAGAATCTATTCCCTGTTACCAAAATTAAAATCAGGCTGAACAAAGCAGTAAGATGATTAAATAGGCCCTTTTGCATATGGTTACTTCTGTGTTTCTAGGCACAAAATTAACATAAACATGCACTTTTGTAACTGGAATCCTAAAATACATACATCAACAATTAATCAACAGAGTCTCCTACACTACTTGTGGAAATACAAAGATCATGGCTGAGGGATGAGAAGTCATTCATTAGATTTGTTTTTAAAGTAAGGAAGACTGCTGCACCAGGGGAGGTTTAGACTTGAGGTGAGGAGAAAGTTCCTCACTGAGCAAGTCGTTCATCATTGGAATGGGCTGCCCAGGGAGGTGGTGGAGTCACCATCCCTGGAGGTTCAAGAGGAGATTGGACGTGGCACTTGGTGCCGTGGTCTAGTCGTGAGGTCTGTCGAGACAGGTTGGACTTGACGATCCTTGGGGTCTCTTCCAACCTTAGTTACACTGAGATACTGTGATACTGTGATCTATGTATAAGCAATAGCCTGAATGATGTCCATTTTCTTTAATGTATCTTTGTTTAATGCAAATAGATTTTTTTCTTATGCACATTCAAATGTTCATGCAAGCTTGCTTTCTTCTGGGTTTTAATCAGAAGTATGCTGAAGAACAGAGATGTACTTGTTTAATGATCTTCATTTCCCTCAGAGCAGCAGAAAGTAGTTCCGCATTGTACAGAGATGCTCAAACAATTTTCTCAGTACTGACACTTGGCAACTTTGAAGGCTCTTCACTTAGTTTGGAAGATTCATTGCTACAGTGTGAAGGGGCAGTTACATCACTAATCCAGTCATAGTTGGCCCTAGCCCAACAGGGCATCAGAGATTTAGCATTCAGCTCTTGTTTTGGTCACTGCTGTGTTTATTGTCAGGGAGAGGTCATGACCACTTCACTTGTTGTCTTGTTTAACTTCTTATTACACTAAATCCCTGACACAGATGCAAGCTGTAGGTCTCCCTGATGTGCTTCAACATTTATGATATTTTAAAAATGGCATCCTTTGCATATACATGCACTGTGGCTTAGAAATGTGTCTTAGCTTCATAATGGTTTTGAAAACACTGCTCTCTGTTTATTGCAAAGTTGCAGGATCTGCTAATAACAGTAATACTGGCAGACTCTTGGCTGAGGCAGACTGATTTTAAACATACAAGGAAAGGTGCAGAGTGGTCAGAAACAGTCCAGAGGATAGAAACAGATATGATCAGAGAAAATATGGTGCCTCAGAAAAGACTGACAGAATTGGGCTTGTTTAGACAGGAAAATACAAGTGACATGAGAAAGGATACCAGTCTTAAAAGGAATAAAGGTTATCGCGGATAGGAATGTAATAAATTGTTCTCCATGTCCATTGCAGATCAGGAAAGGGGATAGGACAGTAAGTAATGCAATTCTTTTTCAGTGTGGGAGCTTTAGATTGAACATCCTGAAAGAAAAGCAACCAAAACCACTTTTCCAACTGCAACAATATTTAAACACTTGGATATGTCACCCTGGGAGGCTGCAGACTTTCTGCACACAGGAGATTTTGAAGAACAGATTAAGGAAACAGCTGTCAGAAATCATTTTGGTGTAGCTTATCCTGTCTTGTTGATGGAGATAGACTTTTCTGACCACCTAGGATTTTGAGGTACCCTCCTGCCCTGTGTTAGATGACTTCATGAATTGCACTTTTTTCATAGAAAAAGAACCTCTTCTTAAAATGAACATTGCTATACATATGCTTATATGAACACTGCTATAAAACATTGCTTTCTCATGGAATGTGTGGGTATAGGGTTGCATCTATCTATCTATCTATCTATCTATCTATCTATCTCTCTTTTTTTTTTTTTTTTTCCTGAAGGAACAAGTGGAGTTAGTGATATTAATGTAGATCTGTTTCCTTTCCTCCTTTTGATCTGTACTTTTATTATTCACACATCTTCTTCAGAGGTCTGCATAATTTGTTCTTCAGTGCAGGGTAGAGACTTCATAGCTGCTCACTAAAATCATTTGAATTCCAGATATACCTTCCACTCATCTTTGAAAAATACTTTGAGTGCTAGTCTCTTAACTGCAGCTTGGTATATGGACTAGTTATGCCATTTATATAGAAATAATTTATAGATATATCATATGTACTTGTATATTAGTAATCATTCCACCCTAATAAAAAGGAGAATGTGTTGTTTAGTAGATACTGTTCTCCTGCATAACGTGATGATTTGGAGAATAGGATCTTACTTACCATGTTATATTCAGTATGAGACCTAGTAATCTGCTGTGCAAACTTTCTGATTTGAGGATTTAGAAACCTTTTCTTGAAAGAGCAACAGAGGACTTCTTCAAAGATTACTTTATGAAATACTGTATGCTCAGAAATTGACTATGAACATCTACACGTGTGCACAGACATGCACACAGCATAGATTACGTTTGGAATTTACAAAGTGTGTTGGCCTTCATTCTTTTTACATTTGCTTTCATCTCTTCCTTCTTTTCACAGCTTTAATAAAGTGGGAAACTAATGAAAAATGTTTGCAGTCCCGATTATAGAGCACTGAACATTACCAGTTCTGAGCACATGCATATATGGACCACAGTTGAAATGGATCTTTGATTTCTCATGTGGCTTTATACAGGTTATGATTTGTGATATCAGGGAGGACCAGAAATCATTTTCAGTACATTACAGTGCACTTCAAATCTGTTGTGGGAAGACAAGTCAAATGTTCTGGTAGCCAATTGCTATCTCTGATATTATGGAATACTTTTATTCATATCAGCTTGTATGGTTCAGTTTAAAAGTAACACCAAGCATCTTACTTGTTCCTTTCATTTTAAAAGGGTACTTCTTAAAAACAGAAACAATTCAGTCATTAGCTGGTGACACAAACATAGCATAAATAAGCCCCACTGTTGCATGTCTGATGATTTCTGATGTAAATAGTTTTTTATTAAATACAAAATGGCCAAATTACCTAATTGTTGTTGGTTGCATTATCCATTTTACAGTACTTACTCTCTGGCATGTTATCTCCTAGCTGCAGGATGTTTGTTGATAATGTTGCCTTTGTGTCAGACAAGTAGACAGTAATTTGATTGTTCTGTTTGCTATGTTGTGCAGAGCAGTACTTTTAGAACTAAAACTTTTTTCTTTTTGTTTTTCTTTTTCCTTTTAGCTTTTTTATTGCAATTAGTTTGATATGTAAACTTTGTGCAAGCCTTATAGATCAAGTGTGAAATCTTATGTTACTTGACCTTGCTCTTCAAGCATTCTCCAAAATGGCACCAGATGCAGAAAGAGGGATACAGATGGTTTCCAATATCAAAAAGTAGGCAGAAGGAAATCAAGAGTTAGTGCCACTGTCATCGCAGGTTCTGATGGATGTGGTGTTTCTAAGACAAAATAATCATACTCTTAATGTCTTTTTGGGGTGACAAAGTATGCTGACTTTTTTTAATAGATATTTTCAGTGCCAGAATAAAGGTACTTGATTAAGCTATTTTCTCATGATCTTAACTGCTTCTGTTCATAGCGGGTTACAGCTTTGTCAGATACCTCAGACCCTATTGGAGTTTTTGCTGGTATTGTGTTAAATCAAGTCCATCAAAACCAAAGAGTAATTTCCAGGTGGTTTTGGAAAGTACATTCCTCACCCTAGAAGGAAAACACAATACTGCTGGAAGATAGACAAGTGACACATATTTTAATTGCCTTTTACAGTTCCTCTTCTGCTGCTGGTGTAAATCACAATACTGAGGGTTATTGATACCCAAATGGTGGCAGTCTTATTCTACATCTGAATGTATGACTGTTTCTTGACTTCATCCCAGCCCTAGCCTCTGAACAGAATGCCTTTAAAACAAGAGGCAATGTGGCATCTACCTCCAGTTTTGGAAACCCTCCCAGAATATAACCTGGTGGGCAAAAGGACAAACTATCTGATTTTCTGAGTGTGGCAGGTTATGGTAATGGTGCTTGTCTACTACCTGTTTGTAGTGTGGCAGAGATTTCAGGCCCACCCCATCTCCTAATCTACATATGCTGTGTTGGGCATATACAAGTAGCTGCCCCATCTGTAGTCATGTTTATTTGTTTTAGAGAAAACTGGCATTAATTTGCAAAAATGAGGAAGGGTTGCCATCTACAATTATTAATTAGCATGCACATCTGCCGAGAAGGTGTTTCCATAAGCCTGTCTGAAGTACTTTATTGTTGTTATTTTTTTCATTTGAGGGGGATCAATGCTAATTTTCAGTGTTTACCAGCAATCATGGATGACTTGCAGTTAAAAAGCCATCAGCTCTGTCACATTTTTCAGTGAACAGAATCCCTTTCCAGATGGCCCTTCATTTGGATAATGGACAGCCTAAGGGGATAAAAGTGTCACCTGTTGTAGCTAGTCAACAATATTAATAAAAACAGAAGAATAGTCCATTCATAAAATGGGCAACAGCCCCAAAATCATTTGTGAATTGTATACAGAACGCTTTTGGTAGCAATCTTGCTTCAAGAATTCACAGACATCCTCAAATCCCATTGTCATTGCCTCTGCACTAGCTGTTACTTTGCTGTATATTATGAATTAATCTATTTTTTCTTAATGTGTTTCTCATATATATATGATTCTACTCTGCTAGTGGTTGCAAAAAAAAAAAATCATGATAGCAAGAAGGTAAATAATAAATTGCTTGGCTTGGCTCTTACAGAAAATAATTTTGGAAGGTGCTTCAGGTTTAACAAAACAGTGAGATTGAATGAATATACAGGAATTGGTTTATTTTAATTTAGGCTCTCTTGAAGGTATTTTAAAAGTTGCAGATAATTAGGTGATATGACAAATATGTGCTTTAAGATTAACATTAGCATTTGAAAATTCTTGAAAAGCTGTGGGGTGTTTTAGCTTTGTTGTTGTTTTATGTTTCATCATATCTTACATTTTAAAAAAATAATTGAAAGAAAATTCAGAAGATCCTTCTCCCAGTCTGGCAAAACCTAATGAATTTCTGAAACATTCTGCAATGGCTTAGTATGACTTTTTTAACCATGTGTCTTAGCTGAAAGATTTTGTCCAGCAGTTTTGGAAATCATGATTATCTTGTGTTGACAGTTATAGCTGGCAATGCTCAAAAGTTACAGTTCAGAGTATTCTGATAATTGGATCAGAATAAAATAGGTAAAAGCTTGAGATAGGAAACCAGATTTCCATGTAATCAACCTAAAAAGAGGTATCTCCCACAGACTGTTCTGAGAGTCTTTGAGTTCTTGCCCACTGGAGGATGAGATTGTCTGATGGACAGTCTCCTCACTGATGATGAAAGGAGCCTGGCAATACAGCCCTGCTAATCTGAGTATCACTGAGTGCCAGTTGGTGTGTACCAGAAGAGCATCAGCTGGAGGCTAGAGGAATAGAGTATTTCATGGTGAGGTATTGTAGCATGATTTAGAAAACCATGAGAATCTGATCATGTCTTTCAAGTGTGAGTGTGTGGCACACGGATTTAAGTAGAAGTGGCATTACTGGTGTGACTGAATTACTACTTCAGGTGTGAAATACAGTATTCATTCCTCTGTGAATCCGAACAGTCTTGAAGGCAATTTGAAATATACTTACATGCTGTGAAATATTAGTTACAAATATGGGGTCTGTCAAATTAGGGTCAAACTAGTTATGCCTATAATATCCACCCTGGCAAGGAGTGTGGATTTCTGAGTTCTCTGTCACTTGAAGCACATTTTCCACTAAATACTCATTCTTTTTCTCACACAATCTCTTATTTATGGTTCACATGAAAGCAAGAGTTAGTTTATTCATAATCCATCTCTCCCTCAGAACCTGAAGGCACTCTTTGACAAACAGGTGATATATACACCAGAAAATCATTAAGTGACTGTCTTGCAAATCTCACACCTTGAAGTAATACACTATAGCAAGTGGAAGGAACTGTGTTGTCTTTGTATTTTTCTGTATTTAGTCTCAGAAAAATTTAGATGATAATTTCTTGTCTTCCCATTCAGAAACCTTAGGTTGCTCTGATGCTTGAGGGTTGCATGGGGGTTGTTTTTTTTCCATCTGTTCAGAAACTTGTTTAGATCAATCATAAAATTTTGGATCAAGGTACTTGATTATGTAGTAGGAAGAAACCCCATGCTTTGCTTTAATAATAACATTGATTTCCATTGTGTATCCTTCTGGAGAGGAAAAAACAGATGTCAGTGACCTTCATTTGTAACTCCAAGTTAAGAAATAGCTCTTGAATTAGCTCATAGAATTTCCACTCACAAGGACAAGACTTTTTTTCTTTTTTTTTTAATTAAAAAAATACTACTCATGCTGTGCTAAGTATTTCTGTTAATTACTGATGGGTTTCAAGGGACTCATGCTGGATACTCAGCTCCATTTCTTTATAGCTAAATTTGATACCCTAAGTATATATTTACTTTTGAAAATTCATACCAGAGCCTCCTGAGAATGCTTAGAGGGTAAACATGTGAAATGTAAAGTGATGCAATTCATGGAGTTACACTGAATTGTCCTAGAGTAACTGAATGACTGCAGTGAATGTATCAGTAGTGCCTACAGCTTCAGGTCTAGTACGTTGTATATATTTTTAACGTTAAAGCATGTTGATTTGAAGTCTTCACAGGTGAACAAATGCTGAACATGTTCTGTGGAGATAGCTTTTCAGCCATCTGGAGAAGGAAGAGTTTTCTCTTGATATTTAATGACCCCTGGTTAATGTAAAAGCACTGTTTATGGGCTTAAGTGAGATCAGTAATTAGCTTTTTGGAGGTAGGAGGTAGATTGAGTTAACGTAAACTCTGAGAGGTAATGGATAAAACAGTGTGGAAATCCTCAGAGTGGAAATTGCTTGAAGCAGTGTTCTGAGGGAAAAAGAGAAGAAAACTTGTGTGTTCTTGGACTTAGAGCATTTTTTTGGATTCATGCACAAAAATAATTATGTTATAACTTTATTATTATTTTATGGCTACCTATTGATTGTAACCTATCAGGGGATCACTTTGTTGGGATTTTATTTGATTTTATTTTTATTTTAATCTGTTTATCCATTCATTGTTTAAACTTAGTGTAGGTTAGGCATTTTATTTCCATTGTAGAACTGTTTTTTCTTCCAATAGCATTGAGTCTGAATATATAAATGTATATCAACTTTGCAATCTGATTAAAATTCCCTACTAAAACTAAGTACTGTTATCACAAAAAGCTGATAATTGCACACAGAGAAGTTGGCAGAAGTGCCATCACCAAGAGGAATTCCAGCTGCAAAGCTTAGTCATTTCATTAGGGTTCTTCCTGCCATTGCTATTATTTGTTCTTCATATGCAGTTCTAGCCATCATTATGTCTATATGATCACTACAGGGTCAAAAGAAAAACAAGTTTGTCCTCTCTTTTCTTAGTCTTGAGCTTCACAATGATTGGAACACTTTGTGTGACAATAAAAAAAGCAATTTTCTGACATAGTTATTCACTTACTGTGTGACTGAGACACAGACCTACCTTGTGGTACTGGAAAGGTGGTCAGAAATAGGTAACTTTTAGTTATTAAATAAGTATGTGAGAAATTTGTTGTCATTTAAAAATGAGAGAATAATTTATTTTGTATTTGTTGCCAATAGATAATTTAAAAACAAACACAATCTTCTGCTTAGAACTTACAAGGACTTAACAGCGATAACGGCAGAAAATTGCAATGAAAATAAAATGGAATGCCAGCTTCTGTGGAATCTTTTGATACCAGGTAATTAAATTATACCTAATTAAGCAAATTTTTTATTTATTTGCACAACAGAGAGTGTTACTCAAAAAAAAAAAAAAAAAGGGCAAATATTTGGATGTTTTCCATCAATATGATGCTACATGGAATGTCCTCTACCAGATACTGTGTTTAATGCTTTGCTTTTTCCTGTTATTCATGCATCTTCCTCATCTGTAAAAAAAACAAAGTCCTACAGAGTATTACAAAGGTATTTTTCCACACTGAAGTATATTTTCTCTCCCAGATCAGAATACTGTGCAAATAAATGAATTCAATACGCCATCCATATAAGAATGTGACAGATTATATTTTAGTATTGTTATGTGAGTGCTAGTTGTCTTCCCCAAGGTAGAAGGGCAGCAAAGCTGGTGAGGGGTTTGGAGCACAAGCCCTGAGAGGAGCGGCTGAGGGAGCTGGGGTTGTTCAGCCTGGAGAGGAGGCAGCTCAGGGGAGACCTTATTGCTTTCTACAACTACCTGAAGGGTGGTTGTAGCCAGGTGGAGGTTGGTCTCTTCTCCCAGGCAACCTGTGACAGAACAAGAGGATGCAGTCTCAAGCTGCACCAGGGTAGGTTT
Organism: Dryobates pubescens; assembly: GCF_014839835.1. NCBI lineage: Eukaryota > Metazoa > Chordata > Aves > Piciformes > Picidae > Dryobates > Dryobates pubescens. The sequence continues at coordinate 8,990,909 of NC_071627.1, forward strand.
AAGCTGGATATTGGGAAGAAATTCTTCACAGAAAGAGTGATTGTCTATTGGAATATGCTGCCCAGGGAGGTGGTGGAGTCACCACCACTGGAAGTATTTAAAAAGAGACTGGATGAGGCACTTAGTGCCATGGTTTACTTGATTAGATGGTATTGGGTGATAGGTTGGACTCGATGATCTAGAAGGTCTTTTCCAACCTGGTTAATTCTGTATTCTACATCATATGTATTCACAAGGCAAATCTTCTTTACAAAGAGGCTATTCTAATATTTACTGTTCTTGTTCAGTATTTAGCAATATTTTAATCTTGGGTTAGCAGTGAGATTCTGTAAAATATTTAAGGAGAAATAGGGAGTTAAAAATTCAGTCCATTCCTGCAGCATTTCCCTGGAGTTTATATGTGCATTTGCTGCACAGATGGTGCAGCAGCAATATCACACAGTGCTGTCAGATCCCTGATATACATGGTGAACACCATGAGTGCAAGATAAATGAAAGCCTGAGCTTCACATTTCCCAGTGTTTTAGGGATTATTTCTACTCGTTATTGATCCACTGATGCCTCCTGGAAAACTTCAAATGAAATCTCTTTATGAGAATATAGTTCTACATCTGTGTTAGACTAGATAGTGTCTTAGTTTACTTTAATCATTTTTCATTACTACTGACATTACTTTGAATTTACGTGTTGCTTTTTTTTTATCCTGAGGAGTTCATCAGCTGTTGAGTCTGTTTCTATCAGATGTCATAGTCATAAACTGTGAGGTCAAAGGCTTCAACAATTTATCTCTGCTATTACAAAGCCGTGGCTCAAGTGCTTGTTTTTTTAAGGTCTTGTACAATCTGTGTCTGCATATATGTTATAGGTAAATGTGAATTATTTTGCATACAGTGTATTGCACCAAGGCTAATACAGACACAATGAATGGCCACGATTAATAGGGAAAGCTTTCTAATGTATAACAGGTAGCTGCACTTTTCTTCCAGGATAATATATGTTTGGGGCCTCCTTATGCATCTGCCCAGGCTTTATTAGAACTATTTTAGTACTCAGTGCTATTATTTTATTTGTATTGCAGTAGTTTCTAAAAGCATCTTTGTGTATTCATAGTGAGGGAGACACACCTTACAAAAAAATGCCAAGATAAATATACAAAGGAAACAAAAAGAACCTAATGTTGCACAGGTAAGGAATTTAGTTGCAAAAATATAGCTAATTTGATGAAGCTATGCAGTGAATGTCCGGCTAGCGTAACAAAGTGGCTCCTTATCTGCAGTGCTTTAAGTCAGTTCTTCTCTGCTGTTGTTGGTGACTACTTACTTATATACAAGCATTCCTTTTTGTGCTGTCACCTTGCTGATGTGAAAGACTGGCACCTAATGATTATGAAAGTGAGGGATCCAAATATGAGGTTAGCAATAGGCCATCTCCAAGTCAGGACCTCACAGCACCTTTTTACCTTTATAAACTACTATATCACATTCCTTTTCTATTACAAAATGAAGCTTCTGATTCCAGAGGTTACCTGAGGTGATGTCGACTCACATGACCCAGATTCAAAATAAAAGCTTTGCTGGCACCAGATTCTGGAAATAGTAAAATATTTTTGGTTCTGGTGGGCTGGTGCTTAGCCCACAGTTACAAAATCTGAATTAGACTTAGTACACATTACAGGTTCAGTAGTTTTCTGCTAGGATGGAAAGTGAGTTTTTGCAAGGTTTCAGGGAACTGCAGTATTTTGTACCTAATGCAGTAAAGTACCATCTATGTTTGGAATGTGCCACATTCCCCACTTGATTACTGGGGGGTAGCGTTTGACGTGCCAGAATAGCATGCCTACAGAGACAGTAACAAAGTTAAAAGTGAAGCAGAAGGCGGTGGATGATGTATGTTGACTTTGTAATGGTGAGGAAGCAGTTCCACTGGATTAATGCTGTACTTGGTCAGTGTGGTGACGTTGGGCTTTTCTCAAGCAGTCACCCAGTTAATTTAAGAAAATTTGTCTGGAGATGGTACAAGAATGGCATGAAATATTTTATTGCAACCAGTTTTGCAGCACTTTTAATATGGGACACATCTGATCAAATGTCACTTTTATGTCATACAATAGAATGGGGTTTATTTCAGAAGAAAGCAGCCGCCCAAATTTGTGCCTGTCACATTGGCCAGCAGTTTCAAGACACTGACAGATGTTGGGAAGGGCTTATTTCTGAAGTGGTGGTCTCACCGTTCCTCACTCAGACATTCCTTCTCCAATGCAGGGAAATTTCAGCTGTTCCTGTAGCAGCTACAAGGCATCTTTAGGTGCTAATCTCAGGCTTGACAGGATGCTTGGTTGCATGGTTTAGTTGATTGGGTGGTGTTGGATGATAGGTTGGACATGATGATCTCGAAGGTCTCTTCCAACCTGGTTTATTCTATTCTATTCTATTCTATCCAAAAACCAAAATTCATGAGGTGTGCTCATCTTAAATAGCTACAAAGGAACCAGATATAGTACCACAAAGGGTTATCAGGTAGGGCAATTTGGAATCAGAATTTCTGCATCTTTATCAAGCTAAACCATTCTACTCTTCAGTTAAAGTAAGGAGATAAATTAGCTATTGAAATATCAGCAGGTGTGTGGAATTCTTCAAATCACACATCCAGAGAACCAGTCAGGTAGTCTGCATTTCATGTTCTGGTAGACTTTTTCCTGCCACAGCTAGTAGTTTGTGAGAGCATCATGAAATCCAGCATGCATATGGTAGTGATGCTTCACAGAGGCAAAATAAAATGATGAGAGAAAATAAAATGATTTTTACACGAGCTTACAATTATGTACAATGCTTATATTTATCCAAAGATATCAAAGATGTTTTCATATTTGAACTATTTTCCTTTTTATTCAGATTGTCTTTAGCAGAGCAAAATAATTATGAAGCACATTAATTTTAATTTTTCACACTGAGATTAATTTTACAAAACTAGAAGCTGCAGAAATGGAACCATGCATGTCTTGCTCTGTCACTAAGTTATATAAATGTAATGCAGACTGAAAATCAAATGCAAGAGGAAAGAAAGCAGTTCTAATAACCTAGTGATTTTTAAATAAGTAGACTTAGTTTGATGGATGAGAACAAAATCTCTTTCCAGTAGCACAAATACTTGTCTTAAAAAGTCTCATGCTGATGAAGAATTTCTAAAGCTTTAAATATATTCATCCAATCTATTTAGATATGTGAAGTAGAAGTGATATTCTGCTGTCTTGTATCTTCTGTATCCAGTAGCAGGAAGTGGTAAAGTGTGGCAGGTTTGGATGGCTGAATTTCTAAGATCCTGTGCACCTTTTTTCATTTGTTCCCCCCACCCCTCCCACCAAAGGTGTAAGATAGTTGAGAACTTGGTGCAATATATTGAATAAATACTAAATTTTCTTAATGCAGTATGTAACCTTCATGAAGTCCATACTTCTACCCTGTAATATAACATTACATGCTGCAGTATTTTAAAAAGATGTTTTGGACTTTTAATGTTTTTTTGCTTATGGGGTATCAATTATTATCTAAGAAAATAGCAAAATAGCAAAAGAATGTTATTTCCATTAACATTTTTCTAGGGGAAGAGAAGGAACAATTTTCCACTACTGAAAGGTTTGTGTTTTGTAGTGGGTGTACAATAGCAGGATAGGATTCAGAAAATTATTGGTTCAGAGGTAATCCACATACCTTCCTTTAACTGAATGAGTAGTATTTTGCATGCTTTTGTAATGTAATGTTTCAGTATCACCAGAAAAGGAAAATGCAAAGAAAAACCTCACTTTGCTTCCTTTCACTTAAATTCACATGAAGTGATCTAAACCCTTCTATTTCATATGACTTTGGTGGAAAACTAGTCCAAGGTACATTGAGATTTGGCATTTTTTTGCAGCTGAGTTCAGTAACCTTGTTACAAAAACTTCAGCATATTCAGGTAATTTTTAGAGGCATTAATTTTTTATAAACTTTAGGGGAAGGACTATGATCTTCTCACACAAAATTACAATCTGTTAGCAATTACTGGGTATGTTCACTAGGAACTTTGTGTCTTTCATTTTGATTAGGAAAGCATTAACATACTTAACTCATGTGAGTGCCTGTGAGACCTTAGGATATGTCAGCAGCTTTTCAAATTGACTGTGCTACTGGATGATAGCAAAGGTGGATTGGAATCATGTTTGAGTGCCTCTGTTCCTTACTTTCAGAGAGATCCCAGAGGAAGGTGCTGGATAATTGCTCGTTCACTCTGAGAGCTCTCTCTTCATTATAAAATAAATAAATGAATAAAAGTGAGAGGGGAAATTGCACCATTTGCTAAGGAGACCAGACATTACTTCATAATTGTTCAGTAGAGAAGGGAGGGAATCAAATCCTGTGCTCTAACCGTACAAGCACGGAAACAGAAATTAAGGAATCTTCTTTATTTGTGCTGTAGACAACTGTGTTTCATCTACCTATCTACCTACTAGGTAAGGATCTTCCCCTCTGTAGTAATTTCATTGATCAACATTAGACTAAAATAAAGAAAAAAAGCTGGAACAAAATGGGTCATTTTCTATAATTACGAACTGCTACAGTTCTCTTTTTGAAAATCAGGATGTATGTGAGTGGTTTTTGCGTGTCAGTGTTATCATGACAGATTAAAGGAATGTAAAAAAGCTAGGTAAATTGGACATGCTACCAAAATCTAGTGGTAACTATTCTACAATTTGTGTTTCGTGATTTATTTAGCATACCCTCGTAAAGTATGATAGAATAGCAAGGGCTAATATTTCTCTGACGTGTTCTGTGAGAGGGTGCTGTGGCCATTTAATCTGAAATGGCAGCTGTCAGAAGCAAGGCTGCCTGTGCAGTGAAGACCCCAGGTAGCAGCAGAAGAGAACACTGAGGTAGTACCCCTTGATGTGTAGGAAAGAAAAAGCATAGGATGCTGCTGTTCTTTGTAAGACTGTCAGATGCCTTGTTGTGCAGTAGATGTGACAGAGTGGCTCAGGGGTCTCCTTTCAAGCCAATCAGGACAAGTTTTGGAACAGAGGGAATAGTTTATAATTTGCTGCCTTCCTAATAAAAAGGAGATGTGAAAGAGAGAAGCATTCATCTGCTGGGCTGCCTGACTGAGGAGCAGACATCAGAACTCTGCAGGTGCAGGGGAGTGCAGAAAAAACCGTCATGTTCACCGTGTTGCCTGACAGCAGAAACAAGAGTATTGAACCGAGGATTTTGTAGTGGACAAGGTTGGATGGAAACAGCTTAAAAGCCAGCTAGATAAGCCCACTCAGGGCTACAGCCTGCTTTGTGATCCAGGAGACAAACAGACACTTTACTGTTCATTTGGATTAGAACAGCAGAGTTAAGTTAGACTGGAGGTCTGTTTTGTTTCATGTGCCTTACTGCTTTAGTGGTTTAAAATACTTATTTTTTTTTGCTTTGTTATCCTAAGATTCACTACTACCAGCTTCTAATCATTGTCAAATCAAGTGGCAATTAAGAAATCATTACATTTTCTGAAACTGTACCCAGAATTACATTTTGTGAGTATTACAAGACAAGATAATGAATATTTCTGCATTGGTTTTGCTTGTAATATTTGCTAATGCATACTTGAAACTAGTGTCTTGCATAAAACTGTACTGATATACGGGGAATGTGCTCTCCACAGAAATACTACATTTTGATGCACCTCAAAGCACCTAAAAATACAAATATAACAGAATAATGCACAAATATAAATAAGAGTGGTAGGGTTTTTCTATGTCCCTGTAGTGAGTTTCTTAGAATATATTATTGCAGTCCTCATTTATTTCACCTTGGAATACCCAAACTATTGTTATCATAGTATCAGTCAGGGTTGGATGGGACCACAAGGATCATCTAGTTCCAACCCCCATGTATTAATTCCTGTATGTGTATTAACTCCTGTCATATAACAATCCTAAAATGTTATTAGTGCCCAGTGACGAGAAGTGAAGAGCTTATAGAAACAGCCTCTTAAGCATAGTACAAAGAAGACAACATCCTAAGAGTTATTTCAGGACATTAAAATGCTGTTAGTTGATATCCCAGCTTGGGTTTAAAGAATTAATGAAGAACAAATGTTCTAACTGACATGTAAGCGTGAAATTCTCACTGTGGGTTGACCTTCATTCTTCTGCAGTTAGTTAATGAGGATTCTCTTTGCTATCTTTCTTGCCAAAGAACCTCGGGGCCTTGTATCATTATTGAATGAACACAATGTCACCTCTGTTGGCAGAAATGTTTTGCCTTTTGTCAGGAAAAGAAGTTTCCTCGTATCAGCTGGTGAAAGCACAACATGGCAACAAGCAATTGAGACCAGACATTTCAATTCAGCTAATTTAGCCCAGTGGAGATATTTAACCTGCCGTAGCCGTTTGCATCACAATGTTTAGGCTTCATTATTGTATGACTCTTGCATCTACTTCTGAAGTCTGTGACTTATTGTTATAAATTAATGAGAAGAAAAAGCATTTTCTCTGGAGAACTGTTCTCATTTTAGCATTTAACAGTATGCATTTTTCTAAATCAAAACCAGATGCTCTTAATCTGATTCAAAATGATGACAGGTATGTTGTTATCTGTCAGTGGATCTTGTAAGGTGGGAATCACATCTGCTCAAAAAAAAATGAAGGTGTAACTTTGAGCTTTTCTGTGAGCTGTAACATATTATGCAAAGCTGTATAACAGGTAGAATAATTGCAAGTTTCATCCAACACGAGGCTATTATTTGGAGTGTCCCTACTACTCATGTTTTCTCTGTGCTCAGGCACTGATGGTCATTACATACATCAGGAAAGCAAAAAATAATATATTATTGCCTGCACTTAAAAGTGGTACAGGATGAGTGTGCACCTGGGAAGGGAGAGATGACATTGACTGAAAACAGTATCAGAAAAAGTTATTCATGAATTTCCACACAGGTGTATTATGTACAAGTAGGTACAAGATCTTTTCATGGAAGATCTGTGTTGAAGGAAGTACTAGGTGTGCAGATAGCACATGGTGACAGAATTTTACAATTGAAAAGGCAAATACCTTTATTTCTGTCCTTTTTGACAGGTAGAAAAAAGTCCTAACACTGAGGAACTCTTTCCTCAGTTTCCAGTCATGTGGAGTCATGTGGGGATGGAACAGCTTTTGAGGGTTTTTTCCCCCCCTTTTTTCTTCCCCTCAAAAATAACTCTGGTCACATGTGAAGATGACTTAAAATCTCAAGCATGTGGAACTACTGCTACACTAGAAATGAGACTGGAAGAAAGAGAAAAGATATTTCTTTGTACTGGGGATATAGGTCAAGCTGTTTGGGTGGGAGTAAATCTGACCCACTCAGTGGCCATGCTTCCACTGTCTTTAGGTGAGTTGACAGTTTTCCTGTCTTCCCCTATTTTTTATATTGTAGCTGAAAATGCATACCAACTGGAGAAAACTTTGAAACTTTCCATGGGAACAGGCAAAATTGCACCACCTAAATTGGAACTTTTAGTTCTGAGCTAAATGCCTACCTGATTCTGAAGCGCTGACAAGTTATAGGGCAAATGTCTGACTATAGGGTAAATGTCTGACTTTAGCCTCTTTCTCATCCCACAAAAATATATGCAGATATCAAAACATCACGCTGGGTCCAGGTTAGTATCTTTGAAATCTTTCTGTGAAAAAAAATGAGATCCATCCTAGAGAGGTGAAAAAATTAAGCCTTGTTTGAGAAAGTGAGAGGCACAGGCAGTAATTTTTCTTCCATTTAGTATTTGTTAGTTCACACAGAAATATCTCCTCTCACTCTAGGATTTTTACCAGAACTCACTTCTGCCACTTTTTTGTTGAAAAGCTTGTGTGAGCTAGGATGTTTTAAAATGAATTGCTTATGATAAACCAATATTTTTCAACTAAAAACAACAACAACAAAAAAGTGGTTGAAAATTTCAGATCACTCCAATCAGCTGAACCTTTGTGTGAGGTGATGGTGATTATTTTATTTAAATGGAGTTGCCTACTTTAATACTGTGAAGAGCAAATCACAGTTATAGACTATGTCATAAGGTAATGAGTAACAGCAAATGAGACCTGAAATGATGTGATGTATTCAAAGGTTTTGTTATGTTACACTTTGCCTCATTTTCTTTTTTTTTTTTTTCTTTTTTTAATGTAAGATATGCATTATTATGAATCCCATTTATTATTAATATATAATGGAATGGGGTGATATTTCTGAGTTTTTTAATTCCAATATTGTTTATCTTCAATCACATAAACGGCATTTTTGGACTGACAGGCACATACATTTTGTTAAAGTCATTAAAATAATGCTGTATTAAATACTTCTCTAAAGTAAGTCAAGTACAACTGTGTTACCTTCTGGTTATTAGGATACATATGTCTAATATACATTCATTTTGGAGTCCCTTAGGGGACAGCCTTGTTATTAGTACAGCAGAGAACAGCTGAGCGAGCATATGGTTTATTAAGACATGCTTATATTAATTAAATGTGGATACTGTTCAAAAGGGTCACTGGTCTATAACTGAGAGACCCTTCGTGATCACTACTTTGAATCTCAGAGCTCAGCAGGATTACTCTTGATCCCATCTATTTGTCTTTGGCTGGAAAGATAATTGTATTTGTGTCTAAGTTGGAAATTAATGAAACACTTCAGAATCTAATACCATGAAAACTCAAGCAATTAATGAATATGCAAAATGAAGGGAATTTTGCAGGCACAAAGAAATTGCACATGGGAAGGCTGCGAGCTCAGATATTTCTGTAATACCTTATGCAGCAATCTGATACATTATGGAACCTTGTACAATGTACATTATAAAGCAAAATAGTCAGTTCAGAATTAAAAACAGTTACAATCCTGTTTGCGTGGCTTCCATCCCCATACTTCTCAACTAGTTTGCTTCTGAATATTACAATTCCTACTCTGGAATTGCTGGACACTAACAATTTGTGGTGATCTTTTATTTTTAAGGTTGCATCTCATTCCAGGAGATGACACCATAGGCCCTTCATCCTGCAGTGCAGCACTGCATCTTTTAGTGGAGTTTCAGGCAGAAGATTGTATGAATTTGAAAGTAAAATTACATGGATTTAGGCTTGAAGAAGGAGACCCGGTGTGGAACAAGCTGAGGATCATTCAGTTTTAGATTTCTTCCTCTCATTTTAAAGCTTCTGTGATACTAGAAAAGGCACTAGAATCAGTGCCTAACACCTAGAATCACACATGCTGTGTCTGCTTTCCTTGACTTATGACAAGCTTTAGACTTCCTGTGATACTGCTGAAACAGAAAAGGCTGCACTTGGCCTTTTCTAGCACTTGGCTTCTTATCTAGTGACTACCTTGTTGCACAGTGCATAACTGCAGGGAAAAAACCTAACAACCTGCCTTAAGAAAAAAGATTGTTTCATTGAGATTTCTGATTTTTTCTGTGTTTACAAAAAGTGTGATATGTTGGAAACTGACCCGCCTAGCAGTCTAAAAATTTTAACATAATGGCTTGAGCCTCAGAACTGTGAAAGCAACGCAATACAGTAACAACAGTCTTTTAGTAATATTTTCTATGCAATGCATTATTTTTTCTTTCCCAAAAACCCACCTTTACTTTTCACTATTACTTCAAAAGTGTCTGATACTCTTTTGTTGGCTACTTATAGGCAACAAACAGAAGCAAGAATAATCACAAGAAGCCAGTTCTGGTGTTCAGAGAAAGCAGTTCACTCCTGTTATTAGTGGAATCTCCCCCCCAATATGACTGATGAAATAGTTGCTTTCATGGAGGTGGCCACACCTTGAATCCCACTTGAAATGGAGCTGGGTGCCATGCTTTCCTTGCCTACCTCTGTGCCTACTGAAGGCTGAGTTAATGTTTGCTTCAGATGGTGTAGGGCAGAAAAATTCATGGTGATCATCTGCTAAAATTTCTCTAAAGAGGCGTGATTGCTTTGAATCCATTGGCAGTATGGAAGGGCAAAATGCATGCAGCAAAAGCTTCATACCCGTTTCTTTCCTAGAGTAGGATTCCTTGGTACAGAACACAAAACAAAAACACAACAAAGCAACAAGCCAACAAATAATCTCTTTCAAGCTGACTTTGATCAATGTCAGTTGTAATACCTGTGAGCTTAAAATGTGGGAAGTTCCTCAGAAAAGCAGTAGTCGTATATTGCTGCTTATAAGTCAGAGTTGATTTATGCCATGTGGTAGAGTGTAGTCTTCTCAGTGCAGGAAGGCATCTGTTAGTTTCACTGGAAGATGCAAACATATGTTTGAAGAGTGTTTGGCTATTAACATGAAATAGGTGTGTCTTCTTAAATTTCAGGTTCAAAACTCTCTCATTTCTATTGTGGTTGGTTAGGGGTTTTCCCCAGCATAATTATTGAACACTGCTGTTCTTTGACACATATCAAGTGTCCTGGAAGGTAGAAAACAAGTCTCCTAAATGACATTGTGCTTGGGAGTGTACTGAAATAGTCGGACACTTTTAATATACTTAGACTGTAACAAGCTGAGTATTTGAAAATTGACACAGGTCCATAAACTTTTAATACCACAAGAGCCAGGTGTTGTACTTTAATCACATTAGAAGCAGCAGCTGATGCATAGTGCAACAGCAGTAACTTCAAGCTAGAAGTCTACAAAAAAACCCTAGCTACAAATTATATTGTCAAGAGAATTCAAATACTTTGTAATATATACAAATACATATTAATTTGAGAGCCCTATAGGGGACAGTCTTGTTATTAATACACAGAGGAACAGATGCGATAGCATATGGTTTACCAACTTGTATTTATGTTAATTCTATGTAAATAGGATTTTAATAAGGTAACATTAGTCTATAGCTTCATTTTTCTAATATATTTATTTTCTTTGAAGATGATAATGGGATCATCTATATTTTGGGTCTAGGATCATGGAAAAGGTTATTGGAAAGAGTCTATTTTAGGTAAGACATAAATTGGTAAAAAAGCATGCCTTTTTGAGCATTTTGTACTCACTTCAAACTTCAGTGATTACACTGAATTCAAGTGATTTGATTCACCAGCATTCCCATTGCGGAAAACACTGCCCTGGTGTCTGCTTTAGCCAGTTTTAAATTCTTACCTAGCCTGTGTTGTTTTGTTTATTTATTTTGGGGTTTGCTGGGTTGGGTCTTTTTTGGTTTGTTGATTGGGTTTTGTGGGAGAAGGATTGTTTTCAGAGAGCTTTGGAAGGCTATGAAGATTTGCCTTTGCTCGTAGCAGTTGTTTGGGTTTGTTTGTTTTCCTTTTAGTTTGGACTTGGTTTGGAGACGCTTACAAAACTTAATAAAATCCCAGAAAATTTCCAGCATCCCCTTAAATCCGATCTCTGTTGAACTTGCTGCACAGCCCACCTATTGCTGTCAGTCGGAAAAGCTGTGGGTGCAGTTCTGAGTAAGCTCAGGCTTAGCAGCAGCTTTCTCTGGAGCACTTTTTTTCTTTTTAAAATTATGCTCCCAGGCACTGCTAGGAGCCATTTCAGTTTGTGATGAGAACAGAGTAAGCAATCTGTGTTCCTGCACACAGGTGAGGAAATAAAAAGTCCTAATCGGCACTAGTGCTTCAGAGGGCTTTGGAAAACTTTCTACACAGTATTAGGAATTTTTGTTTTAAACAATTGAATCAACTCTCTGAAGTATACTAGTGCAGATCAACGGAATTTGATCTTTGCAGTAGCACAAAAGTTTAGGTTCTATTCCTGTGGTCTAGAAAGCTTTAAGCTGCATTACCTGTAACTTCTGGTTCAAGACTGAAATAGAGTAAATAGACATGCAATTTAGTTCTCTCCTGTATAGACAGAGATGCAGTTGTTTTGTTCTTTCAAGGAAGGAGTGGGGGCAAAAAGGGAGAGAAAAACTCTCTGAAGTTGTTTTGAGTTTCTAATGTACAGAGAATTCTGGGTGTGTGGTTTGTTTGGGGAGGGGGAGATAGGGTGTGTAAATATGAAACTTGTTTAAGATTAAATATATAAATTCAACCCAAAAAGGAACTTAGGAAAACTTTTCTTGTATAGGTATGTTAGCATTATGATGTTCATCTCTGGTTTTTGGGGGGGGGTTGTGAGTTATGAAGGCTGCTCATAGCTTCCTGCATGTCAGAGTTGCAAGATTGTTTTGAATAAGAACTCCCATGACATGATTTTGAATCATAGTTACCTGAAAAATACTGGTGGAACTAATACTTCAGTGTAAATGCTAGACAAATCTTACAGTGCTTTCAGTGTTTCTGTTCTGTTCCTGAAGTTTTGGGTCTGATCTAAGACATGGAAACTGACTCCCCACAAGGTTTAAGTTATATGTTCAGCCACGAGAGACACTTCTGCACTGTAAGTGTATTATGCCTCTGGCCATCTCTGTAAGTACTAAGAGATCATACGAAACTTTCAACCAATGGAAGTGAATGTTGCTTGGATCTCACTAGTTGTGTAGCTGTATCAGATGATGTTTGCATTCCCAACTTCATGTTGCTTCCTTCATAGATCAGTAAATTCTTGCCTAGAAAGTTCAGACCATCATCCTGGAGGACTTCTATCATGCACTGAAATTTCCACTGACTGCTCTTGGGCTTTGAAATCGTCCTAACAGCATTTGTAGTACTTTCCTATGTATGTCTTGCCATCAGTCACAAAGGTGGACAACTTACTAATATCTAACTGGTTTGTCTGGTTTTATTGCTTGCGTTTTATAAAGTCATTTACCATTCTGTGATTGTAAAAGGTGTTACACAAAGCCAAATGCTTTTTGTGCAATAATCCAGCCCATCATCTATGTGCTATGTAACAATGCATGTGTTCTCACAGTTAATTTTTTTCTTGCAAAACTCTGCTACTAGGGTCTTGTTGTAAAGAGTAGCAGTAACACATAGTAATCGCTGAGAATGTCTGGAAACTGTAAATATCTGTTTGGGCAATATTATGGAAATGGCACTTCAGGGAGGTGAGACGATGGAAATACATTTATGCTTTGATTCTCTAGGCGGATAAGCAGATACCCTGAAACAATGTGGAAACAAAACAAAACAGAATTTACAATAATTTAGGAGTCTTATATTCCTTTGTCTCTATCTGTAGTAAACCATGTTGAGTGACCAGCAAGCAGTATTTTCTTTCTCACCATGAGCTTTGCTCATAGGAAGAAACACTGGAGATTCATAATAGATCTGAAGTGGAAGGACAGTATGTCAGCAGCAGAAGAGTGATATCAGATCATATATCTTTATCTGACAAGAGGTGGCAATTTAATCTGACATGTTTCCTGCCAATGAGGGCTGCTTTAGGAGTTCAATTGCCTTGGCAAAGATTTGACATGTCATTGAGGGATGTTGTGCAGAAGCTCAACAATAAACTGAAACTTGCTAATGCAACTTAAGATTGCTGTAAAAATTTATTAGAAACCAGGGACTGTAAAATTACTATACTCCTCCAGAAATGTTTTTCTTTCCCTGCTGAATGTATGTGATATTTAATGCATAGCACATGTTTAAAAACTTGTTTCCTAATGGTGTAAAACAAATCTATTACAATGCACATGAAATGGCAAGGAATTCAATTAAATGCATGTGAGAATAAACAGAATGGGAGAGCTGCCTTCTGGAGGCAGAGGAGTCTGTCTGAACTTAAGATTTCATTGCAGAATTGCTATGTACTGCATTGAAACTTCATTTTTGTGCCTGGAGAGGGACCTAAGTGGTTTGTGGATTTTCAGAAGCATGCAAAAACCCATGTGAGGTATGGGAAACCCATGCCATTGGGCACTAGGCTCTTGTGAGTGCTGGAGCAGTGCTTGCAGGCAGAATTTCAGCAAGACTGGTTTTCTGAATGCCCTTTTAAGTCTGGTTACTGCCTGAACATGAAATGAAAACAATTTTGCATTTGTTTAACTAAATAAATAATTCATTGTAATGTAAAGAGAAATTAAATTATTTAATATGCAGCTGGTGTTTTAAGTCTGATCCTGGGGATTTTTGAGGTGTTTGGGACAGGGTGAAGCAGCACTTACAGCAGTTGAGCGCTCCACCAGTCTGGGGTGTGTTGGCAAATGCCACCTGGAAGGATGTTAGTTAGGATAGCCCAAAATTTGTGAATAAACTTGAGAATGAGTGAATTATGTGTATAATAATTTAAAACAAAAAAAAAAAAATGAAAAACAACCAAACACACTCTGGCAGATCCTTCAGTTCTTTCAGTCTATTTTCAAGAAGTGTTCTATGGGTCTTAGCCTTTTTTTAATCATTTCCTTGTTAGCTCTTGACAGTCCTTGGAGAAAGACATATTTAATACACCTTCCTACTGTGGAGGTCTTTCTAATTGCTAACTAGGCAGTCATCTTGAGACTTCATGTTAAAAGAAAACATGATCATGGCTTGCAAATTTCCCTGGTTGCAGGTGAAAGATAAATGCTGCACAGTTTGTGGATTTAACTGAGGTAGATGTCTGGGCCAAACTGTCTATAATCACAGAATTACCGAAACATTCAGCTTGGAAAAGACCCTCAGGATCAGCAGGTCCAACCTATAACCCTATGCTACAAAGTTCACCCCTAAACCATATCCCCAAGCACCATATCCAAACAACCTTTAAACACATCTAAGGTTGGTGACTCAACCACTTCTCTGGGCAGCCTATCAAACCTGTTATTTCTAATAGCTACCCTTATTCCAAAGGGAATTAAATGAAATGCCAGAATTTCTTGCAGTACAGAGTAAAAGTCTGGGAAAATATGAGAAAGGTGCAAAAATGGTTTAATTTGTCCTAACTTGACCCTTTTGTTCCATTAGTATGGAGAGAATGTATTGACCTCACAAGCTAATGAAAAGCTTAGGAAAAAAGAAATCTGGACAGCCTTTACAAAGACTTTCAAACACATTACAACTTATTAGGAAACTGAGGTTAATATGGTCGTTAGTGGGGGCAGGTCTGGTAGAGTGTAAGACTGAGCTGTACTTGGGCTGGACTCCCATTTTCAGCTAGCTTTGCTTTTTTTCCTGAAGATTCAATGTAGCTGCATTGCTCAATAATTACATATTTTGGCTTTCCTTTTAGCATATTTGTGGCATGTGGTGACATCACTATTCTAGTCCTATTTTAATTAAGTGTACATCATGGCCATTGACAGCATGTCTTCTCAGCCAGGATCTTGCTGGGGAAAGGCCTGAGAGGGAATATAGTTGTACAGGTCAGTGTTTGCCAGTGTTTCCTTCTAATACAAAATACTAGTCAGCATCCAAGGAATTTTAAGTCATGATGAAAGATTGAAGGTCACCTTGGGAATCTATGATGTACTTTTTTCTTCTCCTATATCTTAAGCTCACTACTGTAGTGCTGTAACAACTTAGCACTTGCAAGCATAGAGAACAAGCCCTGTTTAAAGCCAAGCCATGCTGAATGGGATTAATAGTTTGGTAGCAAACAAGAACAGCCTCCTCTGAGTATAGTGTGACTGTTAGAACATGTCCATAATCCAAATTAAACTGGTAAAACACAAATAGCTTTTTTGACTAAACAATTACTATGTGCATTTCCAAAAGTACTGTCAGAGGCTTCGAGATTGCTCTGGTAAGCCAGAGATGTGTTTCTTCAGTAAGTTGCTTTGTGGATGCAGGTAGAGGACTGTTTGTTGTAACAGAGAGAGTTGACTTTCTTTGCCAAGTCTTGCTGTCGCCTGTGGTGTTTGCATAGTTCTGCCCTGTTTGTCAGGATTCCACTGGTGCAAAGCCTGCGCTGCCCCCGCAAGCCTCCAGCCCCTCTCTTTCTCTGCTAGTGGGGGCTAGTGAGCCGCAGCATGCAAGTGTGGGCTACTCAGCTACTCTGGGAAGCGCTTTGCTCAAGCTGCCTTATCCACCTTTTTGCTCTTTATTTGTTTCTCTCCCCTGCTGCTTCAGGGGGATCAGCTGCATGTTGCCAATTAGGCTCATCAGCATTGTCAATAACAGATGTGGAGCTGCCGGTAATCTCCCACCCTTGTTAGTGGACTGCAAGGGCTTCTGGCTGTTTGTGATGCGATTTAACCCTTATCCCCCTACAGGGAGCCAAGTCACTCTGTCAAAGACCAGGAGTCATTTTTATTTTTCTGTTCTGTGTTTTAAGGGCTCTTCTAGCACCATTTTAGCCCCAGCTGGTTTGATTAGACTCTGGATTTAGCTATGGGTTCCAGCTTGCAGGAAGACATAATTAATTTCATCACAAATCAATATGAAAATATTTTAAGAACTCTGCTTCAAGCTAAAGGTAATAGCACAAAGTTTCATTAGCTGTCAAGCAGATTACTTGGGCATGCCTTGAAATGCAAGCTGCAAGAAAAACTTTTTAGTGTTACCAGCCAGCATGCCATTACAGGATAAACCTGTAGACATGTTCATTAGATGGGATGGTTGAAGGCTTTCAGCTTTTGCACTCTTGCTGTCCTCTTTGCTAAGGGCAACCCCTCAGTGCATGTTCTTTATTCCAAGATGAGGCAACTTCAGTGCTTGTCCTACAACTACTTTCCTTCCTTCCAAGGGAGTGGTTCAGTTTAGGGAGGAATGTAGCACTTAGTGACTTTTGCAAACAAGTTCAAATTAAAGCAGTCTAGGCTAAATATATTTTTATTTACTCTTTTTTTTCCTTTTTTCTTTCCCCTGTGAAAATTTGTCTTTGCAGGTATAGTTCTTTTTGAGAGAGAACCTGATAAATAATCTTAACACTTTTTTTGCCATCCAGCTAATTTGAAGGGTTGTGCTGTAAATGTTGTATGGGACCTATAGTGGAATAAGGAATATGCAGATACATTTTCTGGCCATTGTATTTGAGTGGGGGGAAATCTCAGCACAGTGGTTGCATTTCTCTTTGAGCTCAAGAATAAAAAAAGGAGGCTTGCCAAATATTGTGTCTGAAGTATTGTACAGTTACTAATAGTGCTAAAATGAATATTTAGCACCTGAAGTTGCTCTTTCATAAGCATTCTTTAACAGTAGGAGACATCAAATTATTTATGTACATAATGCTATGGACCCTTGAAACTATAAAACCAACATGTAAATGAAATCTCAATTGTGTTTTGTGAGCCATTTGCTGGTCTGAACAGCAGACAGTGACAGGATGGTGCTAGTGAGCCTTTGCATTTAGGTGCCAGTGGCAATAAGCCAAGAAGAGAGAAAAACAGCACAAAATTGAAATTTAAATAAATTCACCATGTGTCTTCATGTTTTTCATTTTAATTTGGGAAGGCGTTTAAGAGAGCCTTAGAATTTCTAACAGGAGCATGATCTGTGTAAGGGTAGAAAAATACATATTGATCTGAAATGGTGTAAGAATATTTTATTAATTTGAATTGCAGCATTGAGTAATGGCCCTTGTGCTCACCAGTAACATTCTCAATACATTTAATTATTCAGATTGTGTTTTTTAGTACCTCAGAATCTGAAGTCAGACTAAACTGAAGCATTTCTTTAATTGATCACTGCAGTAATTTCTTCAAAGCTGAGCAGAACATGCCAAGTTTCTGTTCCACTAAAAAATAAGTAGAAATTTAAATATCAATAACAAATATGGTTCACAATACCACGGCTGATGGATTATTGATTCATCACAAGATTGTAATCCTCTGGCTATTGAGTGAATTACGAAGCTATTACACTGATATCACCACATTTCATCTCATTTGTCATTAGCAAGTTACAAATTATTTAACTTCAGTGCTTTGTCAGCAAAACTTCGTGGAAATTACATCTGCAGAAATTAACATGTACAACAATACTTTGGAGTGAGTTATGAATCACTTACAATGAGTTATCAACTGCAGTGCTTAGAAATTCATATTTGAATTCTGTCTGAGAGCTGACTCTAGGTAATGTGTTACACCGTAAAAAGGATTTTAACATAATATTCTGTTCAAGGCTGAATTCATTATGAATGATACATTATTTTTATGTCTGTTTTGCTGAGCCCATTGGGGACTGCATTGGGGAAAGCATTTCACAGAACAGTGTACACTGGGGTGAACGTACAAGTCTATTGCACTCTGTAGATGGGAAGAACAGAGGCATTTCTGAAGGATATTAAGGTAAAACAAAAGAGGAATTGTTCAGATATACCTACCATAGGTAAAAATTGCATACCTTGGCATAAATTTGGATTAAATCAAAATTGCTGCATAGCCCTATATGTTGATTCATATTTTCTTAGTATGATTCACAAGTGTATTCTTATTTACTCCTGCTATCAATTCCTGAGTTTATATTTTCAAGTTTCCCATGGCAACAGATGTCTCTGTGACTGAGTATCATTTTCTTGCTTTGGATGTTAGCAGTGTTACCTAAGGTATGAATACAGAGCCTCACACAAAGGGCCATTAAAATACAATTTTTAAGCAATTTTTTTTTCTGAAGCTTTATTTTAAAAAATAGAAATAGTTTTGAAAAATTGGTGTCCAGCTTCTTATCCATATAGTGCATGTTAATACTGCAAGCTTTTAATTTTTTTGTCAGCAAAATGCCTTTAATGCTTGATCAGAACTCTTGTGAAAAGTTGAGGGAATAGCTCAGCTTGGCTGCTTGTTTTATTGCTTTTAGTCTCGGCTTGTGTGCACTTCTTTTAACAATTGAGAGAGACTGTGTCACGCTAAGTACACAAAATATACCACCATTCTTCCCTCCTCTTAGAAATATCTGGTTTTATTTTGACCTTTGTAGGTTGTTTGTGTGGAAAGGTCACTTGTTCCTCAATGAATTACATTAATATGTTTAGCTGTGTCCACTAGTGCTGTCCTGATCTAAGCAGGTTTTCCACCTGGATTTGCCTTCACAAAATGTTAGCATATAGGAGCACAAAGAAGCAGAAAGCTTTCCTCCAACAGAGGTGATGTTGTCAGAAAGACATTGTACTGAGGAATTAATCTTTACTTTTCCTAGTTTGTTTTGTTATGTAGAGTAACCCCTCCAGGCCACAGGAGCTAGAAGTTATGCTGCTGCAAGCATCCAAAGCATCCAAACCAACGGAATGTAAGGCTGAAACAAATGTCTGTCTCATAATTAGCAAGCAGGAACGACAAAACACAAATGCAACACTTCCCTTCCACAAGTTTCTGCTGTGATGAGCACCTGCACAATCATGCCTTATTACTGTGACTTTTTGAGTTCTGAAACTTTAGATTGTTGTGGATAGTAAATTGTTTGTACCATAGACAGCTGCTTGAGTCACATTCAAGTTCAATTGCTAACCTGAGCTGTCTTCAAAAAGCCATAGATGGAAATTCTCTGTTAACATGCAACTGATGAAAAGGAAGGTAGATAAGATTGTATAAAAACCCCCAACCAAACAAAACACTCCTGACTTGAAGTTTACTTTTCAGTCTTAACAGAAAAGTAATAGTAGCTCTAATGAAGAGGCAGAACCTGATAATGCTGAAATGACTAGAAAATACTTGGTTTGACACTGACTATGGATTGCAGTTTAAGAACAGTTGACTTAGTGCCATTTTTCAGCCCTAAACATTGCAAGAGCTTTACATCTTGGGCCGTCCTCTCATCGGATTTTTATCTCATAATATCTTCTCCTGCAATCATTAACCCAGTGCATGTATGTTGATAAGAAGATAGTTTGTAGCAGAGCTTTCCAAAAATGCAAGCTTGTTCGTATTTCCATGTCATATTCTGCCTTTATTCTGTCACTTGCAATGCAGAGATTGGAAATCAATGAATTTGACTATACTTGTTGAAGTGCCAGAATATTTTCCCACTTTTCAAGTGAATGAGTTGTAGCTCTGTGATAAGTCACATCAAAGCACATTTTGTTAATTTATTACTTTCCACAGGGTTTAATGTTTGCTGCTCTGCAGTTGTATTTCGTAAGCCTGTGTTACCTTCAGCTTTTGATATGTGATAAATAGGCACATATAATTTCAGTAAATTGGTTAGTTGTTAAGCAAGATGAATGTTGTTTGAATGGCTTTGCCAATACTGTTTTACCATTAAAATTAAAGGAACTGTAGAAAAGCTGGTAGAAGAGTAGTGATAAACTAAGTACAAAATATGAAATCTGTTTGAAAACTATTTATAGCAAGCCATATCTGCTGATTCAGATGGACAGTGCTTCCTGTGTGCTGGTTTTTGTCAAGTGGATGGTCATGCAACATGAATGGGATCAGTCTTTGAAGGGGTCTGAAATTTTGTCTGAGAGTTGGTTGACTTACTGTTTGGTGATTCAGGAAAACATATACAAAGTTCCCCACAACAGAAGCATAACAATTGCTGGCAGAAATCACTGCCAGCATTTGAAAGGTGACATTTTTGCAAATGGGAACTAGAAATGTTTTCGTTAGCACTAAGCAGCTCTTACAATTGCAAGGCGTTTATTCTTAATCAGGGTGCAAAAATAAAAGGGCATCTCTTTGTGTTGTAAATTTTTATAGTAGGTATTAATAGCCCTTATCAACTTTATTTTTAAATAATATTGTATGTGCTTAAGGCATGATGTTGATAATTCACACAATAGGAAAAATTAAGATCTTTGTCTAGTAGGATTTTTATTATATATTGAAATGTCAGAATTCAATATCATAAATCTTTGTTAGAAAAGGGAAAGGTTTTCCTGGTGGTCCTGCTGATCAGATTTCTGCATAATTGCAGACATTATGAAAATACCAAAAAGAAAGCAGTATGAAATACTTGCCTTCATAACTCTCCTGCTCTTTGTATCTCAATGTAACCTTACGTTTTTGTTGTTATGAAAATCTGACCCTGACAGAGAAAATAAGAGCAAAGATTTAAACCAGCATCTGCAATGACAAATATTTTGGATTACTTTGTCATTAAAGATTAATAGAATGGTTCTTAAGTTTACCTGGTTACAGTTAAAGATGTAAAAAATACTCATATTTCATTAATCTTTGGATTCCTCTCTCTGTTCCATTTGTAGCTAATAAGGTGACAATGTCTGCTGGGTTTTGTGATTCAGGTTTCTTCCAAAGAGTGGGAAGAAAGTTCTTCCCCTGTCAATGGCAGTTGTGTAACTGGACACAGCTTGCTTAGGCTTCCAGTGAACTCCTGCAGAACTAGAGCTCTGTGTGTAGAGTGTGATTTTAAAGGCGTGCAGTTGCAAGAAAAGGATTTTTTCTTTCAAAAGCACTGCTGTAAAATTGTCCATTGCTAAGGACTGTAATCAGCTGTCCTCTAGGTAGTGGACAAGAATATTTAAAGAATACTCACAACCTGAGAATTAAAGGGTGTTGGGTTTTGATTTTATAAAAGGATTTTGGCCTTCACAGTGTACAACAGGTAATGCATGTATCTTGTACTTGCTCTCTTGTTGGAAGCATACGAACAAAGGTAGCAAAGACTTTGAAGGTTATTTTAGTCATGGTTTGTAGTCTGTAGCGGATTCAAGAAATGCACAGCTAAATGTCCATCCATTTACAGGAAGTGGGAGTTACCATTTCTGTTGCTTTACCATTTGCACACCTTTCTTAATTTCCAAATATGGAGCACTCCTTTATCAAGCAGCATCACGCTAAATAGTGTTTCCCACCATTCATTTTAGTGTTACCATAAAAGTTGCTTTCCCCTTGCACCTATATAAGTTAATCATTTTCCTACAAGCTCAGTGGAGCTATTTGTGGTATTATTTTAGATTTAGTCTTTATCATGAGCCCAATGGGTAGATTTACTCTGAAAAACAAGACTACAGGTTGAATGGGAATAGTCTTTTCATTTTGACTTATTTTTTGAGAGTTTGCTGCAGAAACTAAAGGTTTCACTGTTGTGTGTACTTCTACTTGAAACTGTTTCCAAAGCAATCAGGTTGTTTGTTGTGTTTTGTTTTGTTTGTTGTTTTTAAGTAAAAATTGTTATTAAAAAATGAAAAGTACCATTTTTAAGAAGAAAAAAAAATACAGTAATTAACAATCAACTTAATCCTTTGTTTATTTAAAGCACTGTGATTTGTAAAAGAAATATTAATGAGCGCTCCTTGAGGTGACTGAGAAATAAATATCTACAAAATGCCCAGGCCAGGATGACACCTTGACACTCATTTCAGTGTAAACAATTTTAATAGAGCAATTAAAAATAAACTGCGTGGTTCCATTAAACCTGACAAGCTAAAGTTAATTTAGTGCATTAGTTCCTTATAGCTTAGGCTTCACATTTAAATATAAAAAATGTGGTCATCGTGTTTACAGGTCTGCGTTGTGTTTATCTGCTTTCTGTGCTATCTGGGCATCTGTCTTTGCTAATCTTAGGAGAATGTACTCAGAGGTGGGGTTATTTCTTTTATTTGCAGCATTTGCAGTTTTTTCCCCTATAGTAACCAAAGCCTTATGAAGAATTTTTGTTTCTGGCTCCCAAAACTGTATAGATGAAGACCTACTTTTAAACCCAAGCTATATGATGTTTTTCTGTAGCAAAAGGTTCTCCACTGTAATTGAGTAAACCAACTGAGATTTTGTACTGGCATTTATGAAACAGGGTGGAGGGAGAAGCACAACTTTGTTTCATTCAAAAATCACAGTTCTGCTACAAGTATGGAGTTTTATTCGATTCAGGAATTCAAAACTCAACTCTGAGCCCTGAAAGCTGTGTCCTTTACCCACATTGCATGACCCAGGACCAACGTACCTTGCACTGAGGTGCCACCAGTCTGAGCTGGGCTTTTGCCTCTACTAGCTGGGACATCAGGTGTCTCTGTACCAGAATGCCAGTGCAGCTGAGCTACTCCAGTCATGTGGCTGTTCTGCCTTCAGGCTGAGAACAGTAGCTGTTTGCAAGGGCAGGTGTCCAGCTCTGTGAGCAGACGTTCCTGCATCTGGGTGCTGTTTGTCATTATAATGAGTTGTCTCCTTCCTATCTCATCTCTGAATGCCCTTAATGTGCTTGTAACCACCAGTTCCCATACTGCGGCCGTGGACTGATTTATGGGGTCCTGTCTTGCTGACCACTCTGCTGGAGCTTCTTCTGTGCTGCTGAAGAATTGGAGTATTTGATGTTGTTTTCAAGTGCCTGAACCGTCTCAGCTTTATGGTGGTCAAATGCAGCCTTTTGCCTGAATGATTAAGATCCTTTACCCCCAACATATCCTCATCCATTCCAGCTTTGGGTCACTTAGCCAGAAATAATGTTCTGACTGTGAGTTTTAAATAGCTCCTGAGACTTCTTGGAAAGAGACTGATAGCTGCATAAGAAGTTTGCTTCATTTGCTGGCAAATTATTGTAAATGAGCAAGATGAGTTTGGGTAACAATATATTTGCTTTGCTCTGCATCTTAAGTAGCTGATGTGTAATATATGAGTGCAATTCTCTTGACCTTCATTCTTGGGACCCTCCTCTTAGGGGGGATTTCTGTCTGATTGCCTGAGGACTCAGATGAGAGGTTTTAATTAGAGGAACTGAGGAAGTCATTCTCGTGACCCAGAGAGAAGCTGAGAAATGAAGGTGTGATGAGCAGGTGCCTTTGGTCTTTGCTCAAAAGCTTGCACAGATTTTGAGACTACTTAGGTTTGTTCCAGTTCAAGCTTTCAGGCCTCAATGGTGACTGTTATTTTTGTGAGTTACATATACATAGCATAACTTGGTCTCAGACAAATTTTATTCTGTGAATTACTCCTTGAATAATACTTGTCACTCCAGCTGGTGTAGCTATAAACTGTTTCAAAATGCAGCTTATATTTTTTGAAGCCAAAGGGAAGAGGCATACAAATATGAACATTTGTTAAGGAATTTAAATTTTTTAAAAGTGTTTTGCTAGTCAGTTTCCAAGCTACATCCTTACCTGGGTTTTCCCTAGCGACATTCCCAGGGGACAGGCTGCTACATGAAGGGCACCATTTTCCTTGAAAACACTGAATACTAAGGCTGACTCTTCTATACCGAGTGCCTCCAGACAGCGTTAGCAAAACTGCTTCAAGCAGTTTTGAGGGGGGCGGTTTGCTGAAGGCAGGTGAGGGCAACTCTCCCCAGACAGGGCTGCAGTTCAGGCAGATAGCAATCTGTGAATTTTGTAGCTTCCAGAAAATAGATAGAAATCCCTACAATTTACCAGGCCTATGAGGTGTTCTGGCTGAAGCTTTTTTAACTTTCAGCAAAGAATTAGGGAAGGAAAGCAGGAAAAGTGTTGAAAGTACCATGCCAATGCTTTATTGTCATGGTCGATGCTTGCTTGGTCATCTAAGCATGAAAACTGTGGCTAATTATTGAAAATGCTACCTACTGACTCTCCATTGTGTTTGGATTGCCTCTCCCAAGACTTCGTTGGATGGATGGATGGATGGAAGGAGGGAGGGAAGGATGGATGGATGAATGGATGGAGAGGAGTTGAATATTTCTTTCAGGTACTTTATGGATCCAGGGACTTGAAACATACTTAGAACTATCAAAATATTCTTAGTTCTACCTGATTTCCTAAGGACAGGCTTTCCTGCCCTCAGTGGGGTGGGTGGGTAACAAACCAACAAACTCACAGAAACAAAACCTTCTTAGGAATTAATCCTGGAGACAGATCCTGAATAGATAAACTAGTTACTGGTAAATCCTTCTGATGCCTCTAAGGCAGTAAAACAATACGCTGATATCAGTCCTCGTAAGAGTTGCTTGTTAAATGTGAACACTGCAAACTTGATTACATTTTGGACTGGTTTGGTTTTTTGGTGTGTGTGGTTTTGTTTGTTTGTTTGCTTTCTAAAAAGACACTTTCAAGTATTTTTCCTCTTCATATATATAGTTTGCTTGAATAAATGGGACAGTTGGGAGGCAATAAGATTCTTATCTTTCTTTCATAGGTTCCCACCCAGTGGCAAAGAATTATCAACACGAGGCAGGGACATTACTTAAGAGCACGCTTGAGAAAGGGCAGATAAATACTGTTAGCTGCAAGCTTTGTTTCAGTAATGAACCATGCACAAAGAGTTCACAAGAGCTAAATAAATGAGCAAGATAGTGCTTGTCAGAACAGGGGACTTTATATGTTCCTGAATTTTCAGTGCTTTTCCCTACTAGACTACACTATTTTTCTTTATGCTAAAATTAAAATAGATTAGTGCTAATTTGGTAAGCCAGATGTTGTCAGTGAGACTGTCTCACCATAACTTGAATTGTTGCTGTTCTTTCCTATGCCTGCAAGCACTTCAGGTTGCCCTAGGTACACTGATGTATCACCGAAGTTACAGTACTGTCCAGCAGATACTGTTTGGGTATGTGGCTATGTTTCTTGCCTTGCAGCAAAACTTTGTCCTTAGATTATCTTTTTTTGAAAAACTCTTTTTTCCCTTTAATTGCTGGTTAAATGAGATCTCCATGACAATAATTATAAAGATATCATTTTAAAGCTAAGAAGAAGGAAAAAAATTCATTGTGACATTGCTTGTGTCATTTAAGTAATTTCTCATTGTTTTCTTCTTGCTTTGGGATTGTGATAATTCTAAATGATCTGGATTAGTGAAAGCCAGAGGTGAAATTGAGTACTTAGGGGTGGGGAAAACACGACGCTGTCAACAAATCTGATTCCTAATTTGTCCTTCCTTCTCTAGTCATTGCTGCACCGATATGCAGACTGCCTAGGATTAAGTAGTGTGCAAGCAGAAACAGTCTCCTAGGAAACTTAATTTCTGACATGTAGGAAGTATGTTGTGGTGATTGTGCTCAGTGTGTGTCACCCTGAAAGCTCTAGCATGTGGGGGTGTGTGATTCACTAGGTGGGCAGGTGCTTATTCTCCAGTACTGTGTACCAGTGTGATATGGCTTTGTTTGTTTCATGATCATCTTTATGAGGAAATCTTTTTGAAGGACAAATCTTGTCAATGACCAAAAATGACAGTTAACCTTTGTATAATACTAATAGATATGAGTAATAGGATTCATTATTGACAAAAAGCATGGTAGCTTGGACTTGCTACAGTAAACTAGTTGCATCATTTGTGCAGACTCAGTCTGGTGACACCTGAAAAATTCAGGCACCTTGATAAAAAGCTATCCTTGGTGAAGTTGTAGATAGCCAACAGAAGAAGTAAATTTTACTGTGAAAAGTGTAAAACTGCCACAGGGCAGAAACAATGTTTGAAACTCATTCAAACACATTAGTTCATGAATTATAAATGGCTTTGTGACCCTTCCTCAGAAAGTTGGCCACTGAGGTTAACCGTCATCTAGTCAGAGTTTATGACCCAGTGGAAAGGTTCGTGTTGGTTTGTTTTGTGGTCTTTCAGCCCCAGGGGAGCTACCAAAAGCAGAAGAAAATAATTACAGTTAGAGATTTGAAAAGAAGTAAGAAGAGATCAGCTTTCTAACCTTGGTTTCTATTGTATATGTCCATTAAGGGGGGGAAAAATAAAAATCATTCCTTTTAAATATTTTTTTTTTTAAAAGCCCTTTAACCTGTGATCAAATAAATTGTCATCTTTGGGTTTTTATTCCTGTTATAGCTTTTACATCATACAGTGTGTTAATTACTTTGATGCTTTGTAAATTAATGGTGAAAAACCCAAAACTGTGAAGTTTGTGCCCTTTTCCCCAAAAAAACTTCTAATGCAGATAACCTTATTCCTGTAAGGCAGCATTTCTGAGTTATTTGCACAGCTGGGGGGCCTCTTCAGTAGGCAGAAGATGATATGGAAACCACGCTGTACATGCTGAAATGTAGGCTCATAGGAAAGATGAAAGGCATTTAATTGTCTGTGAATATAGGTGATAAATTGTGCTTCCCCTAAGAATTGGGGAGGGAGCTAACAGAACAAACCCCACAGGAGCTGCTTTCTCTGTGTACTTTGTAGAGTAATGATGTTCTCCGTACCTTTACTAGATGGTCAGAGATGTATCTAAAATGTGGTTTGTTAAAACAATCAATATTTTCTAAAACTTAGCACTTCTCCTAATATTTGTGACATGCAAACCCCAAATTCAGTAGACACTGTACAAATAAATTGAAAGCAGAAATATTTCTAATAGTGAATGGGAAATGAAAACTGTCTAGTAAAGCCAATAATGACTCGTGTTGCTATGAATATAACAAACCTCTTGTGGTACTTGCTCTAAAACTCTGAAAATTAGGTGAGGAAACATTTCTGTATCCTAGCAGGAAGCTGGAGTGTTCTACAGATAATCCCTGGTAACTAAAAGGCATTTTTCTTTTGATCCTGAAATGTTCATTCTCAAAACACCCTAAGTCTTTGACAAATGATTTCACTGTTTTGGAGAATGTACTGGGAAGGTAAAAGAATCACAGTATTCTGATTTATAGACTTGTTCTGCCTTTGGGAGAGATGCCCTTTTCAGAGACTTATCTTGAAGTTTCTGTTTACTCAAGCCAGATTAAGGTAAAATGCAAATAAAGGATTTGCTTTCATAATACCCAGAATACACAGCCCAGATGGAAGTGTTTATATAGAAGATATAGATGATGGAATAGAGGGGAAAGAGGAGAGGGAACTATCTTTTCTGTATCTGATTTGCTGCAGCTGTTTTCCCAAGCAAACTGTATCAGGGATCTTTTTTCTGTGCATCCCCCATCTCAGGGAGCATTTATCTGAAAGTGACTTCTTGAATGCTTGGATTACTTGTCATGGTTTTCCTTTCTGTATGATAATCTGTCTGTAGAGGAGTGGGCAGGTTGCATACGTGACAAAAGTTAAAGGTGTCTTTGAAGTAGTCAGTCAGTAGTAAATTACTACTTCTCAGTGGTGTCCAGTTACAGGACAAGAGGCTGTGGGCACAAATTGAAATACAAGATATTTCACTTAAGAGTAGGAAAGACCTTTTTTATTTAAGGGTGGTTGACTACTGACAAAGGCAGCCTGGAGAGGTTGTGACGTCTCCGTTCTTGGGGATGGCAGAATCAACAGGACTTCACCCTAAGCAGCCTCTTGCAGCTGCTCCTGTTCTTATACTGGGATGGTACTCTAGGTACTCCACCAGCTTCAATTGGTTTATGGTTCTATATGTTCCAGTATGTAGGCAATTATTCTGAGGGCTGTTGTTTGTTTCTTTGTTTCAGGGAGGTTTTTGTTTATCTGTCTGTTTGGGCTTGTTTGTTTGTTGGATTTGGTTTTGTGTGTTGTTTTGTTTGTTTTATTTTTGTTTGTCTGGGGGGGAGGGTTGTGTGGTTTTTCTTCCTAATCCTGCTAAATATGGCTTATCCTGTTGTCCATCTGAACTGGAAGCCAATTGTTACAAAATTATCTTAATGCCTACAGTGAAGGATCTCAGTGAATAAAAAGATTATTACTGACCACAATGCAGTAGTGAGGTCTGAAGAGATGGAAGATGAGCATACCTCATGAGGCAAAATTTTCCTGGAAGATGTTGAAATATTTCTGTTAAAAATGTAGTAGTACAAGCTAGCATGCAATTTAAATCAGTTGAAATGCAGACAATGGTTTTAAATTGCTCAAATTTGCAAGTATGTGTCAATGTATTTTATGATTAAAGAAACCATAATATGCCTTGTGAATCTCAAACTACCAAGCAGCCAAACAAGCTAATACCGTGCAGCAATTTTTATTTTCCTTTCTTATTCTGCTGGTTCCATCAGTCAGCACATTTGTTAGGTAACTTCTGGCATGTGAAGAAAAAGTGAACGTGTTATTAGTGACTGAAACTTGTCTTTGAATTCCAGCATTAATATAATTGTAGTCAGGTTGACCTGGATATTTTACAATGCATCCTCCACTGATTAATTTGTCTTTTCTAATTCTGTCTAATCTGATATCTGACTTATTTAACACTACAGGCCTGAGTTATAATGTGTTCAGGGAATTGTGTTGATGTTAAACCACCTTATTTGTAGAAGTAAAGTGGGACAAGGTATCTCTTTATACTTTGGCACCTTGGTAATAAGTTGCGGTAGTCAATGCTCCCATAAGCAGAGCTTGGGCTTTTATACTGAAAACATCAGCAGAAAAATGGCTACAGAGCAGAGTTGTGACCTGCTATTTATATATGTACAGGTGTCTTAAGTCATGGTAAAAACATTAGAATTGCTGTGAATAATGGTTACTCTACAACTCAGTGGGAGTAAACGTGGACTGAATGTAGGGACAGCCTACTCCTCCCTGGGTCAGGGTAATTTCTTCTCAAAGATAGCAAGATTTAGCAGAAATAGTACACAGAAAACAGTTGTAAGCTTGGAAAAACAAGGGAAAAAATTGGTGAAAGATGTGAAAACTTGCAGGAAGCATTGTATTGTATCTGAATATGTGCTTTGTACAAGACTGAGATGCCAAAAAATCTGTGGAATAAGAATGATAATAGTGGAAAAAAAAAGAGGTATAGAAATCATTTGGTGCAGTGTGATTCTCTTTCATTTCTCATAGTCAGAGTGTCTTACTGTGGCAAGTATCTTGTGGCAGGTTTTCAGAGCAGTAACACCTGGTTTAGGGTCCTTCTGGAGGCCATCAGGAATATGACACCATATATACACACTCTAGCTATGAGTCAGACCAGATATTAGCAGTACTCTTGGCGGAACAAAGCTCAGCAGGAGCTGCAAAACATTTCAAAGATGCTAAATTAAATAGCACTGTGTTACCAGCCACCACAGATCAACTGCCACTGGTTCCTGAGCCAGTTTGGTTGTGGCTAGTGGAGGTAGGAATACATTTGGAATTAGTATTGCTTTCCTGCTCACACTGAGACTTTGCCATCCTCTTTGATAGTGTCAGTGACATACGAACTTTCTACAGTTATGGCAGAAACATTTGTGCCTCTTTGGTGTTAATACTTCTGCTCTTGGGAATGTACCGTAGAACTACTTAAATCCTAAACCAAACAACAAACCCATTGAAAGTCAACTCGAATCTCAAGTAGTGGTAAACCAAGATTTGAAACCTTCTGTCATCTTTTCCCATTGAGTAGAGCTATGACAAGACAATGATTCCTTGTTTTGATTTTGTATGAAGATTAGAAGGTCTAATTAATATTTCTAGTGATCTTTTAGATCAAATACTTTGTAAAAATGCTTTCAAATTAATTGTAAAGATGCTTCAAGAGAGACAATTAGGTATTTAGAATAGTCAGGATTAAGAAGTACCTAGACATAGAATAAATTCAATTTTATTTGGAAGGTCATCTTTGCTGGTTAAACCTGCAGATTTGTAAGGCAGTTCTCCAATCTAATTGACCCAAAGAATTCAAGCAGAATAGATTAATGGCAGCCCTTTTCCCACACTGTGCTTCTGTACATGAGCAAAAGGGAGATCAGCAGAGTGGTTTGAACTTAAGATGTTAAGGTCGGGTAAAGGAAAATGACATACCCTTTTTAACTAATATGTGTGAGCCTACAGACATTGATGGTGGCTGGTGTCACTGTATTTCACAGTTGGATTTTCCCCAGGGCAAGATGTCAATCCTGTTGCTCCAGTATTATCTGACAGACATGTCTGCATTCCTTTTTCTCTTTAGTCAAAATTAGATATCCCTTCTAGGAGATGTTTCAAAATATTAAACAACTGAAACTATAAATAGAAAGTCATTGTCTGTCATCACAAGCCATCACACAAGCTGCTGGTTTGCCAAAAAGTCTAGTAAAATTAGCTCTGAGAATATTCTTGCTTGATCTTGTGCCATTCACACACAAACACTTTATATGTTTGTGTCCCAGATGCTTTCCAGTCATGCTTCACAAATGCATACCTGTGGGAACGGTGGGTGTATGCTTTCCTCAGAGTAGAAAACAATAAGGGTTTGGTTCTGATCCCTCTCTCTTCCCTGTAGGTTTTTCTTCTCAAGAAAAGAGGCCAAGGATTGGTGATGAGCTCTAATACAGGACATGAGGGAGAGATATAAAATGTTAAGTAACATGAACTGGAGTTTTCTTGTGTGTCCATCCTTAATTTACTCAGATTCTAACAATAAAACATGAATACATGTAACATGATAATGGGTAAGGGGAAGATCCAGCTGTACTGAGCAGTTGGATACAAACCGGTATTTCTATGTACAAATTCTCCACATTGGTGGGATTTTTGTCAACTAAGAGATAATTGCTTTTAGACAATTGAGATCCCGTTAGAGCATGTATTGCTTATCATCATTGTGTAGAAAGAAGTGTGTTGGAAAGATGAGAGCAATATTTGAAACTGTTGATGCTTGCCTTTCACTTCTGTCACTCTGTGTCAAGTTTCATATTTCACTAAGGATCTCTTGCATGCTGTTCCATATTGGGTTTGTACTTTGATGCATGAGCAGTGGTTGAGGTCATCACTTGTAATGAGCTATTGTGTGTGCAGGATGTGTCACCTTCTACATATCCTCAGGAGTTCTGCAGTGAACTGAATTCTTCTGGTTGGAGGTGAAATACTGAACTCCTGTTTGAAGTGGTCAAAACAAATAAGATGATGAGTGAGTGTGTGAGGAAAAAATGTTGTGGGTCATAATGAAGAGAAAAGATTTTTATTTTGTTTTTCAAATAAATAGAAGACCCCGCTCCATAAGTCCACTTCCTCTGTTTTATTTCTGGTAGTAATGCAATGTGAAGTCACTCCTTGGTATGTGTTCTACAATGTGACAGACAAAAATGATGTAACACTGCCCATGGCATGAGGCCTGGATGCAGCTACAGCAGTGGGTTTCTGAACCTGTGGATTTTACCATTTTGGAATAACCTGACCTAGAATTTGCACCTCAAAGCCTCTCTCTCATACCCCTCCTGGAAGAGGAGCCTTTGAATACTATGATGCTTGTGTGCTCTGTGAACTCTGCTTTGCTCTTCTATCTCAGCTCAAGCAAACCATTGAGATGATACGCTGGATGCTCTTCTCTTCTAGAAACTGGAAACTGCACCTAAGTAGTTTGTAGAAGTGTCACTGCATACACCAGCAGTGTAGCAAAACCAGTTTGGATAGGGAAATAAAACTGTTGACTTTTTATTGTAATGAGTAGTGTGTTTGACATGTCAGGTTGGCTCCCAAGGATACATTCTCTTTTCAAAGCATGCTTTACCCTTACCATGGGTTATAGCTCCGCTATGCTGAAAGAATTAAAGCACCAATCATAGCTCTGGGGCAACATGCTTAGGTACCTCCTAGGTACCCAAGCAAAGAGATGCATAAACTATGTGGAGATAATTCAATTGGTGCCTTACAGTGGATGTAAAATTACACACTTTGTCAGGAAGAGTGAAGTAGGGTAGATTTTTGTGGTGTCTGTGAAAAGAGACAGCAAATCAGGTGCACTAAGTGCTTAGCAATGTCTTGAAACATTTTTACATTCCAGTTGGCTTTGAATAAAAGTAATGTTTAGGTCTATTTAAGGTTCTTTAAATTGGGCAAAAGGCATAATTCCATAGGAACAATTGAAAAAGCTTCCTGTCTCTTACAACCTGG
This sequence comes from Dryobates pubescens, assembly GCF_014839835.1. Lineage (NCBI taxonomy): Eukaryota > Metazoa > Chordata > Aves > Piciformes > Picidae > Dryobates > Dryobates pubescens. The sequence continues at coordinate 9,023,235 of NC_071627.1, forward strand.
AAAATTCTGTGATTCCCTGTGATTCTGCAATTATTTTCTTAATCTGTAATGAATGAAATTGTAAACAATTACTTGCATCACAGTAAAGTTGAACATCTTGAAGGTTCCTGAACTATGAATTTAATGAGTTATATTGTAACTAGCTTCTAGCTGCTAAGCATTTAGTTTCTTCTGGAGTTTTTGTACCTCCTGTTCATTATCGGTAAATATTCACAGGATAAAAAACCAACCATAATTTAGATACATGTTGTTTGTTACTTTAGAGTTACAGATTGAGAGGCTACTGTTTTTCACTTCTGGGATTTGTAAGGTGTCATGTCATTAAGATGAATTTATCTAGTAGGTGATAATGAGACTTTTTGGAACTATCATGTACCTGCACTGTTTCTTCAGTAGTGGGTGGGAGGCAAAGCCTATTCCTATGAGTACAGTTGTGAAACATAACAAATTATAATAGCAATAAAAGTTTCTTCCTTGCTTGCTTTTTCTAACCCTGTTATGTTCATGTTATTGATGCTTTATACCAAGATATATGTTCATCCAAGTAAACAGTTATTCAGCTTTAGCCTAGTCCTTCTGCAGTGGTGGACTAGTATTTTATCTTAAACAGGCTGTATGTGTACTCTTCCCACCTAATCTGGAATGAGAATAAAAGATTCTGCTTTATGATAGCAAACACAAGAGTTACACTTTTATCCCGTGCTCTGAAAGGGCACCTTCAAAACCAGGCTTTCTTCTCCAGTCAGTTGGGATAGATGTAGACAACCCCCTTGGGCTTGCAGAGGGCTGCTATGTGCAAGCCAAGGCTAAATCAGAAGCTATGTAGTGGTGCTGCCAAGGTCCTGTACCTTTACAAACCTGCCCTGTCTTTTCATGATAGTCTCCAGGATTGCAGGGAGCACCTGCTTTTTCTTTTCAAATTTGGAGCTATTTTTTGTTACCTTTCCAGAAAAAGACTACTTAAAATTTTGTTTAAAGAACAGTAAGTTCTGTTTATAATAACTTTTCAAAATGTTTTGAAGAGAAATGGCACCAATATTTCCTTCAAAAAAAACCCAAACACATTCTTTTGGGTTTTTGGTGGGGGAGAATTGGTTGAGACAGAAAACCATCTGAAAGCAAGGAGGAAACACCTAAGATGGAATAATATATCCTCTTCCAGACTGGCAGAAATACAGTGTGCTGATTATCCAGTTAAACCACAGAAGCTTTAGCCTCTGTGCCCTTGACAAATATAATCCTATAGATTCCAGTATAATCACCATGGTGGAATATCAGTGTGGAGGTGTGGAAAGTAAGTTCCTTAGGGCTTGCATCACCTTTTGTGGTGCAGCCTCTTGTGCACTGAGCTGTGACAAGAACTTCTATGGACTTTGGAATACCAATACTATAGAGCCTCAAGAGCGTGTGGGTTTGGTTTTGGTGTGGTTTTTTGGTGTGTTATTTTAACTGATGTGGGTTGTTTTATTGTTTGGTTGGGGGTTTGTTACTGTTTGTTTTAATAGAACAAACCCATGTATTCCACTCTCTCCCACCCACACCCCAAAATAAATGCCAACCGAAATAAAAAACCACCCACCAAAACCAAACAGGAAAAATACCACCATAAAACAACCCATAACACAAAAAAATAAACCCCAATCCAACCCCCCAAACTGTTTTCACTGCAGAATTGACACCCACTACTCCTTTTTTTGTTTTTCATTTTAGAAACTACTCTATTTAGCTTCTCCTTACAGTGTAGGGTTTTGATCTACTTGAAATATCTTCTCTGTTTTCTATCCTGCATACTCTTGAAAAAAATCTGAATAGGCTTTTGAGGTAGACATTTAGGTTTACTTCAGAAAAAAAAAATAAGACTAAGTGAAATCAAGGATTTAATAGAACTGTTTCAAGATTTGAGATGTTTTTTAAAAAGCTGCTAGAGATAAAAATAAATTGCAAGTAATAAAACATTGGCACAATGGGGTTTCTTAATATATTCATTTGCTGCTTATGTAATATTTCTTTGAAGATCCAGTACTTGACAGAATTCTGTGGAGGAAAAAGAAAACAGAGGAGGAAGCCTCCAAACACCTTCCCAGAGGAGCTCACAGTGAAAACTAAAATATTACTCCCTTTGACCACTAGGTGCTAGTCTTGCTCAATTTATTCATTTTATCAAGGTCATTTATATAAAGATTAAAAATGTTTCGTACTGAAGCTCTTAAAGAATTAGATTAATGAAAAATAAATCTGTATTTCACCACCACCACCACCAAACTTCAAATCAAACTTTACTGTTTTTCTGGTTTATAAATATTTCTGAGTTATAACACAACCTTTTGCAGTGCTATATTGGATTTATTTTAGTATGTTTGGTCCTCACCAAGCATACAGCAGCACACAGTAAATGCATGTATACTTGTATTATTAGTCTGGCTCAATGACAACAAATTGGAAAAGCTGAGTTTTGGTGCAGACTGAAGTGTTGACATTTTAAGTTTGATTTTAATTTTTTTTTTTTAAACTTTATTTTTATCCCATTGTTAGTCTTCATAGTCAAAGAGAGGCTAGAATATTTCCCTCCACTGTTACTGGCTTTGTATCTTCTTCTTTTATATTAAAAATCAGTCGTCTTATGCTGCCACGCAAAAGTGTTTGTGTTTTGTGAAAGGGCTGTCTCAAATCAGGATGAGAAACTTGTAACATACTTAACACTTTTAGCATTGACTCTTCACAATATTGAAATCCATTCTGGGCAATCTACTTAGACTTGTCAAGACTTGACCAGAAATAGCTTATGTGGCTTCATGAAGCTAATACCAAATACTTACAGTACTAAAGGCAAAATTAGTAACACTGAAGACTATTCCTTTGATCCAACGATATATTGACTTCAATTTATATACTACTATTTTCTTAATTATAAAGATTACTTTATTTCTTTAAACGTTTCTTTCTTTTTTTCTTTTTTTCCCTTTCCCAGAAAATGTTCTTCATTTGTGTTTTGTTTTCAGAGCAGGAAAGGGGGAAAATACTTGTGAGTCCTTCGAATTTTATTCAGTCCAGCCTTACTTTTTCTGAATGTCTTTGATCTTCTTGCAGTCTGGCATTGAAAAGTATTCCTCTACATGTCTACCTTTAGTTTTATGCCAGAAATCTCATATGAAGGGGAGTATGGGAAGAAACTAATTCTACAGAATTATTATGTATACCATTGTAGCATTAGGAGTGGAAGCAGGACTCCTGAGAACTTGCTGTAATCTGTATTCTATAAAAATGTGTTCCTTGAAAAGAGACATTGCTCAGGTTTCATTTATCTGCTGAACGCTTGCACTAGTAGTATCTTCTTGGCTTTGTTGGAACTCAGCTGCCAGTTTATAAAATCCTTTTCAAGTTCTTTACTGTGAGCCTAAGGGCCTGTTGGGCCCAGAAATAGGGTGGAATTTTCCAAATGAGTTGTTATGATCAGGAGTTATGATCCTAATGACACCCTCATTCTTCTTCCAGTGCTATCAGCAGATGATCTTCATTCTTCTATCAGTCTACAGAGTGTGCAGGTGCTTTCTAATCAAATCAGCTATTAAGGTTTTATTAATGTTTCTGCTTTGAGTGCCCACTCCTGGTCCATTGGCAGTTGAGGTTAAAATCTGAGAAATTTGTTTTCCCTGGTGTTGATTAAATTACAAAATTACCTTGCTTGCTCTGGGGACTTGACTTCACTGACACCATGATTCAAAAGATCTCCAATCCTATCTGCCCGTGGTCAGAAGTAAGATGTCTTTAGTCCTAGTCTTACTTGGAGCTAGGAGGAGAAAAAGTTCTCATAGTTATTAAAAAACAAACAAACAAAACAACAACCATCCCTTCCCCCCAAAAACCTCAGCTTCTTAATTTCACCCTAGAGAGAAATATGCTATGGGTGTTAATGTGTGGTTTACAGCTTTGTAGGGTCACCTTCATTACATGTAATCAAGTGCCAGTCTTCTGTCAAAAGATCAGTTTGAGAGACTTTTTCCAGGCATGACCATCAAAAGTGTTAGTGTATGACAACCATCCCACCCGATCCTACTCTGCCATTGCATCTACTGCCTCATTGTCCATAATATGTGATCCTACTTCTGAAAAAGATTATTGCAGATCCATAGAATCCAGAGCTTCTGGGAGGAAGGAGCTAGAATTGGCTGTACTTAGACAGGAAACCATATGAGGAGCAAAAGCTGGTGACAATTTTGAATTAACTGAAGGAGAGGGCCAGAGAAAACAGCTTCAGAGAAAACAATGAACATTGATTTTTTTTTTACCTTAAGGAATCTTGGTCTAATACCAGAACTTGTATGTAAGTTTCAGCTGAGAGAAGACAGGAAGGCAAAAGCAGCTAAAAGTAAGGAAGCAGGCAAAATATTGCTGTGACACTTTGTGAAGAGTCAGGAAAAATGAACATGTGCAGCCCTGAATGGTTAGGCACTCTGTGATGAGCAGCTGGCATCTGCAGTTAGTGATACGTTCACATATACCACCTTTCATTCAGAACAGGACTTAGAGCTCATTCAGATACAGGCTGATGACTGTTCCCAAACTTTCCCTCAGTTTGCCCTCAGTTCCTACTCCTGCTTTGTGCAGTGTTTGCCTGGTTCCTGCAGTGTAAGTTCAGAACATCTTCTTGTGTACCCTCTCAAATCCAAACAGGCACTGGAGAACAACAGCTATTGCTGTGTCAGTGTCAATAAAACTGCTGGACCTTGGGCCACTGCCAGTATTTCTCTTACACTTAGCTGTTTGCAATACCTGATGGGTGGGTAGTTTTTTCTCTAGACTTTATTTTTTTGGTTTTAAATGGGCATTTCATCTTTAATGAAAGAAAAAGTGCCTGTACTTGCAGAGCAAAGTTGGATTCATATAGGGAGGTACAAGGTGTTTTGCTGTCTTCCTCCATAGCATCATTTCACATATAGTCCTTGGATTGTTAGAGAGTGAATGACCTTTTGGTGCTGCCTGTAGAGATCATTTCTGCATGATTTTCATGGTTTCATGATTCTGTCACCTGTTTTTAATTTGTTTGTGTTGTTGTGGTTTTGTTTGGGGTTTTTTGTTTGTGTTGGTTTTGGTTTTTTTGTTTTTACTTATTCTGCTAAATATGGGAAAAGTAAGTAGACAAAATTCTGCTAAAGAAGTAGGGCTCAAATCCAAGCCTGATTTTGAATCTTTACTTTAGCTGGTGTTCTGCAGCCATGCAAATAGCTGTTTGTGTGACTGTAAAAATATCCTGGAAATGAATGACCTCACGAAGCTGGCAGGAGAAGGTAGAGAATGTTGCAGGTAGCCAGGATGTTAATGGGGACACTGCTGAATTTGGTACTGCTGGTTATATAAAAATATGATCAACAGAGGGTTGAAGAACAATAGATGAGGAGAAGCTGGAAGAGGTGGGTCTCATCTAAGAGGAGGATCCCACTGCTATGTTCAATTGCTTCACTGGAGTTACTAGAGCAGGTGAAGATTACTGGAGGTGTACAGCAAAAGGGCAAAGGAGACCAGGCATGAGCTGTAACAAGAGACATTCTAGTTGAATCTAAGTGGTGAAGCAGTGGGATTTCAGTGTTAGTAGTCAGCCAATGGAGCAGGTTTCTGAGAAGTGGTTGGGTGATACCCTTTTATGGAGACGTTCAGAACTTTGCTGGGTATATGGCAACCAGCTGTGGCTTTGGGTTGATGCTTGAGGTTGGCCTTGACCAGATGGTCTCTAGAGATCCCTTCAAATCTAAATCGGTCTGATTCTACTTGTCTAAATCAGTCTGATTCTATTTGTCCTACTTGCATGGCCTTGTAGCGCATGTGGTTATCTTTGCCCTTGTCATATCACCTGGAACTGACAGTGTGAGATAAGAATCTGTAGCAATCTTCAATGACTTGCAATATGACAGTAAAATTTCTTCCCATTGTTAGGCTGGGGTACAAGTGCACAGCCTGAAGGGCTTAGCAGTATCATCTCTTTAGGAAAAGCTTCCTCAGGTATTGTGATAGTGCATGAAAAAGACCTCTTCCAAGATATCCAGGGGGACTGCATTGGTTTTGTGAAATGATGACCCCCAAGAATGCACACAGGGAACCATGTTTTTTGCTCTATGCAAGGAAAGTAAACAGCAGGATGGACTCTGTTCAGCCCGAGATCCAGATAGCGAGGTACACACTGGCACAAAACCACTTTGGAGGTGCTTGGCAATTTGTAGCACCTCTTTGAAGTGAATGGTGACTTTTTGGATTCAGCTTGAGCTAGCTGAAATCTGGTATGGCATCTGACACAGTGCTGCAGTGTGGTACAGCTACAGATCAGTGCTTCATGCTCTGCTGGAGTACAGTGGCTGGGCTCCTGAATCCAGCCAAGCATACATGCTTGTTCTTTCATCTACCTAGTGAAAATGATCTTAGAGTGCCATCTTCATTTCTCTGGCTTGTTTTGAAGGGAAAAAAATGGAAAGTTTTCATCTTTCTAATGTGTTTGTCTGTGAAGTACTCAGTTTTGATGGTTTCACTGAACAATGTTTTTGTATTTTGAAATGACTTACATGAACCAGCTAGCTAGCCAGTCAGAAGAGATGGTGTGGCTTTTGGCACTACTTGGTTGGGAAACTTATGACTGTAAAGCACACCTTATTACAATTTTCATTTTAGGTGCATGTTGTGGTGTATTTTCATCTGTGTATCACTTTTAATTTAGATTCTAATTACAGTATACTTGCAGCTAGTAGAAATCTGAAGCCTAGAGAGTATTTCAGTTTCTTAATTCTTGTAGTGCATTCTGCTCTACTGAAGCTGCACAAAAGGATGCTTTCCTGTCATTTTTACTGTAACACAAACAATAGTAATTTCTCTGCTTCAGCAGAATAAAATTAAAATCATACTGTGCTTGAAGAAAATAATATATTAACAGAAAGGGTCTCAGCAGTGTGTCAAAAGAAATAACTGATCTTCTTGTATTTCCCACACCTATCCCACAAGAGCAGCAATGCAACAGTTATAATAAATCTCACGTTCTTAGATTTCATTTTTATGCATACAGGAGAAAGACTTCCTGAGAGCGTAGTTGCAGTATTTATCTCTTGTTTAATCCATAATGGTGACTGAAGTGAGGAAAAAATAATTAGTAGAAATAAAAAGCAAAAGCTTCACAAGTGGTTGGGGTGAGGATCTGTGAGTCCTATTATGTGTCCAAGTGGCTTGCACAAAGGTGTGTAAAATTTATTAGTGAATGGGGGGAAGTTTATTTGTAGAAGATAGATTTTAGGAATCTCTAGCTACTGAGTGAAAAAAATCCAACTGCTATCTGTTATTTTTTTCTCTGAAATACTAAATAAAATAAAAATTCTTCTGCTTTCAGTGTGTGAAAGAAAGTTAGGACTTGCCATTAAGCAGAGGCTTTCACCTGTTTCTTGTCACAGAACTATCTGACAGGAGACACGTGTTCTGATCTAGTTAGTGCAGTCATTCAAATGAGAAAAGGCTTTGGCATGAGAGGAATCGGCTGTTTCTGCAGAAGGGAAATATGAACACAAAGGGCTCGTTTCTGACTTACCTTACAGAGCAACAGAACAGCCTCAGTGAGGGCAGCATTTGAACCCTAATATAATGCTCCATTAATACATGTGACTGCTTCATTAAACCTGTTGGCATGGCAGAATAAATGTGCTGTCCCGTAATGAAAGCTGCTACCCAGTGATGGACACAAGGACAGAAGGTCAATTTCTGATGACTATGAAACAGCTCTGTGTCTGAACCTCCTTTTTAAGCACCAATTAGGCAAAATATGTGAAAATTCTGGTAGATTAATGTGTGAGAGCATACTCAAACCCACCAATGTGTCTTGCCAATCACTTGACCATTCTATAAGATTTTTCTAAATGCAGATTGACAAAAAAAGCACTGAGGGATCATTTTATATTGCATATCTATACAGCAAACTATAACCAGGAACACAAAACCTTACCTCCATTAATATTGAATTAGGTGTTTTAAACTAGCCATTTGGGTTTGGAACTACCCATTTAACCTGACATTTGGGGTTAGAATAGGAATATGCATTCTTGTTGAATTAATTCAGGCCTAGTGATTTCCACTTCTCACCCCACTTAGTTCTCTGCACCTAAACTCCTTAATGTAGAGAGCATATCTTTTAACAAATGTTTTATAGGTTCTTATGTCTATGGTATTAGCACAAAGTACTTTATGCCCACAGCTGGAATCCTTGACTCTGAGTAGTAGTAGTAAATAGGCTTAATAGCTGCTCTGCACTTGTGAAAATGTCTGCCTTAACATGAACTTGGTGTAAAAAATGTTTCAGAATAATACTGTTATTAAAAAGAATATTATATTGTATTGTTATAACTAAGAATACTTATTCCTGAATGAATCCATACTCATGCTACATAAACAATCTAAATCAATTCTGTTTTGACAGGAAATTTTTGAGCTGCCTTTTCCTGACATACTTTTCATTTTATATTCTTTCAGGAGAAAGCTTAACTGCTTCTCATCAGATACAACACTCTTTCTGGTAAGAATATCTGATTATTTAACTTGTATTGTAAAACATAGTTCTCTTGAACCTGACACATTCAGCTGTTTTGTATTGTCAGTAACTGCATTTAACAGTTCCATCTCCTTTTCAGCAGCACTTTTAATTATTTTAATTCCTTTGTTCCTGTCTCCTCTGCTCTATGAATTCATTCTACAACATTGTGAACTATGCTGTAAATCTTTCTGCAGTCAGTATTTCAGGCAGTCACAAGCAGTATGTGGTATGTTAGGAGTTCCAAGATCTACCTCTTTTTTGTTTGTTTGTTGGTTTGGTTTTATCCTTTTGTGCCTGTATTCATTCTGTGCCCCTTTTGGCATCATTAGTGCTGTTAAAATTGAGCATGTTGCCTTATCATGCCAAATGTAATCATGAATTTGCAGTGGAAAAGGAAAATGTTCAGGAAGTGGACCCTTTACTGTCTCCATTTTTTTTTTTTGCCATTTAAAGAACATATTGCAGGGATTTTTAATCAATGTCCTGTTCTTCCTCTTTCAAGGAGTGTGCTTTGTTTCTGTTTCACTGATCATAGCATCCAACTCTATTTTTAATTAAAAATATGTTATTTAGGATGGGTTTCAAAGCACTGTCTGTCTAAATATGTCTTATTTTGCCTTTTGTGTTTTGGACAATATTTAATGTCCTGGTGCAGAATACTTCTATTGCACTTAGTTGTGATTCAGCAACAAATACTACTTCTGGGTTATGAGTGTGGAAGTAGTGCTGGTACATCAGGATCTACCATTTTACTGCATTTCTTGCTATGTAGGTCTAGAAGCTGACTGACATAGTTTGGTGTCTAACTTTGAGGAAAAATTAGTAATGGATTACTGTGTAACTTACTGAGCTCTATTTTTACAGATCTAAGGGTTCTGCTTGTCGTTCTGATATAGACATGTCCTTTTATTTTTTATTGGTTTTCAACTATAAAAAAGGAGTTATGAAAAAAATAAAGGTGAATATATTCTTTAATACAAATACTAGAGATCCAGCTATTTGAGGCATTTGATGTAAGAGAATAGTGTGTTTGAGTAAGAGAAACAACATCCGCTTTGAGTGTGTAGCCTTCAGTCTCATTTGGGTTCCTCTTCTGTAAGGCAAATCAATGATATCTTCTACACAGCACAGAGCTACTCAGCAGTTGTGCTTTGGTTGGTTTGACATGTTCTGGTAATTTCTATTGCTCTACTCTCTATTTAATTGAGTTTGAACAAAAATTCTTCTATCTTCTGACTTAGAATTATTTGGATATACTGAAACTGCAGTTATAACCACAGTGAGGAAGCTACTGCTTCAAATTCTTAAAAACATCATAAAGGATCAGATTCTAAAATAACATGCATCTTTTAACTATTCTGTTTCATAAATATGTTTATACATGGAGTGCTGAACTTCAGTATCAACTGTCAGAGATCACAGAAGCCCAGATGTAACAGCTCGGAAGCATATGTGGAGTTTCCCAGCAAGAGAGTGATTCTTAAGTGCACAACTTAAAAGGGAGATAAGGTTACAGAGGTGAATTATCCCCTCCTAAATACATGCTTTTAATGTAAAGCTTTTTAACACATAGTGTGTGGAGTGATTTCAGGTTTAAGGGGAAAAAAACAACTACAAAACACACACCACCCCCCACAACAACCTCCTGAAAACTATGTGCCAGCACTTCAGTACGTTAACAACTTGACTCTCAATCTTAGAGAAGTCCAGAAGATGAGAGTGGCTCTTTCATAATGCAAGTATTTGTAAGAAATAGCGTGTTACTACTAATTTGAAAGGGCTGCAGTTGAAATGTGTGGAGAGGATTAATAGACACAATGCTTGATGTCAAAACTCATTTTTTAATTTTCTGGATCTATAAAAGCTTTTTTTCATGTGCTCAGAAATAGAAAGAATGAATGCTGACCCTAAGTGAGACCCAGTCATTTCAGCTGTGTAAGTTGGAGGGTCCAGCTTTTTCATTTGTGTTTTTTTTTGTGTTGTTTTTGGTGGGCTGTTGGGTTTTTTTTCCTGTTCTATTTCTTTTTAATTTGTCAGTGTAGGGGAAAGAATAAAGGATTCTCTCTTTTTTTTTTTTTTTTTTTAATGAAAGTGTATGATGACTTGAGTTGCTGAACCCTATGCCCACTTCCTATTAGAATCAGACAATTTATTCAAAATACACAAATCAATCCCGGTGTCATAACTGCTGCTGCAGTTTGTGGTAAGAGCTGCATTCTGTTGTGTATAGGGTGACCTCCTGAAGTCCTTCCAATCTTATTACTCCATAATTCTGTAATTCATATCAAAGTACAAGTATGTAGGACTAATTTTTCAGGAACAGTTTGCCATCTCCACACTAGTCTGAACTAGGTTGTCGGTAGTTCATAAAGGATTCAGCCCAATCCAGTGAGTGGATGCACTGCAAATGAAAAAATTGGCATCTCACTCCTCCACCCAACTCACAACCCCCTCCCCATCTCTCAAAGTTTTAAAGTTATCTCTGTTCATGACTTCGAAGTTTTGGGGAATTATATTTGTGCACTTAAAAATGACATTAAAATTTAAGATCTTAGCTCTGTTTTCTGAAGAAGAGTACAGAACTGAGTTGCTTTTATAGTTAGATGCCCTATGAGGAGAGGCTGAGGGAGCTGGAGTTGCTTCGCCTGGAGAAGAGTTGGCTCAGGGGAGACATTATTGCTCTCTACAACTACCTGAAGGGAGGCTGTAGACAGGCAGGGGCTGATCTCTTCTCCCAGGCAACCAGCACCAGAACAAGAGGACACAGTCTCAAGCTGCACCAGGGGAGATTTAGACTGGATGTTAGGAAGAAATTCTTCATAGAGTGATTGCCCATTGGAATGGGCTGCCCGGGGAGGTGGTGGAGTTGCCACCATTGGGGGTGTTTAGGAGGAAACTGGATGGGGTGCTTGGTGCTATGGTTTAATGATTAGATGGTGTCGGATGATGAGTTGGACATGATGATCTTGAAGGTCTCTTCCAACCTGGTCTGGTCTGGTCTATTCTACTCTATATATTAATCATAACTGCCTGTGGTCAGTCTGTTTACAGGTCTGTCTGTAAGGACTGGTGTCCGTAAAATCTGGGGATGAGCAGGAAGAAGATTCAGTATGTGGGTACTCACTAACTCATGTCACCTGCTGTCAATTCTTTTTTGTTTTGCCTTTTTAAAGAATATCTAATTTATCCAAAATATCACTACTTTTCCCTAGAGCAGAGGAAGTGGGGAAGGCTTTTTATGTTCTGTATTTGAAATAGCCTGGAGAGGAACAATTCGTTCATCTAGAATTACTGAATTTGGGTGAAGGTTCCAATTGATTGCACTTAACTAATCTTTTTACTCTTCCAAATGAGCTTTCCTTGCAGTTTAATTCAACAAAGCAAAGTCTTTGTTACTTTTTTTGTCATACAAAATAAGTAGTCAAGGAAAGCGTGAGCCTTGAGAGTATATTTGAGTATGTTTGTGACAGAGTTTATGTTCACTCTCATTACAGTGAGTAAATTTAATCCAGTGATAGGTATTCATCCTTATTGTCAGTAGTCTTATACCATCATTCATTCAATGATTGCCTATTTACAAACAATTAACTAAGCTTCAAGACATAGTTCTGTGAAATATGTAAGAAATATGTACATAGCACCGATATGCAATTGCCTTTGGAATAAGAAATGGCAACTGTTCAGCTCTGTACCCTCAGATGGTCAGTACATCCAGATGAAGCTTCATTCAGAATTTAGGAATCTGAGAATGTAATTATTGTGGCTGCCATTTATCCAGGATGCTTAGGTCAAAAAATGCTCTCTTGACAAAACTGGAAACTGGGGAAACTTTTGTCAGAGCCAAGAGCTGGCATCCTATTTTCTGCAATTCAAAATAAACACTCTAAAACCCCCAAACCAACCTGTATGCAATTAGGATACTAGATACACCTCTCAATTACTCAGGTATTGATCTGAAGTCTTTCCAACATTTGTCAGGATATTTGCCTGAACATTTTAGGATAAACTCAAATACCTAGGATTTGAGATATATAAGTTGATATCAGCAGGTGATACTTTATACTACTGTGATTTAAATCCCTCACAAATTGTTTGGCTTCAGCAGGAAAGAGAAGTAAGTGGAATTGTTAATAGGGTATTGAAGGCAGAAGCACCTGTTTGTCCAGATGTTTACATAGATATGTTTACCCTTCCACTGCATAACCACAAAATCATTAATTGCTTTACAGTCTTAAACTGGATATTTTTAAACTTGAAACAAATCAGCTTTAAATTGTGAACACTCAAATGGCAGAATTAATTGCATTTAAAATTAGCTAATATTTGTATTAAAACAAAAAAGAAAAGTGTATATAAAAACATCAGGATCAATGCAGCTTCATTCAGCTGAAATCAGCTGATGAAATGCCAGCTCAAAGTCCATTTTCTGAAAAGTCATTGGTTTGATAGTAACAAGCTATTAATTTTACTGTTAACTTCCAGGAAAGCTAAGTTGGACCAGAATTCAAGATCTTGGAAAAAAAATAAATAAATTTCCTGAAGCGTATACTCCCTGTGGTTTTCTTATTATTGGTCTAGCACAGAAGTACAGTGACAAGTGACAAATATATCCTAAGTGGGATATGTGGCTCGTTTCCATCCAGACCTCAAACAGGATGTCAAAAAGGAGAGTTCCCTGGCTTCAGTTATGTTACATAATTCTCTACTGCAAACACACATAGGAACAGCAGCAGAGCTTGGGAAGGTTTTCTAGCTAAAAAACGCACTCCTATTCTTTGTCTGGTGAACTTCAACTATACAGCTTTCAGCAGGAGATACTGAGGCAGACTCACTTCATGTAGCCAGTGTCTAACATACTCATGTAGATTGAAGGGAAAGTTTGCCTCAGTTGTGTGTCAGTTGTCTCATCAGTGTTGCCCAGTGGTCTAATTCTAAAGTGCTTCCCTCTCATTATTTGTGTGCAATTTGTTCTAGTAACAGGAAGATGGGAATCATAGAATCACAGAATCAATAAGGTTGGAAAAGACCTCAAAGATCATCAAGTCCAACCTGTCACCCAAGAGCTCATGACTACTGAACCATGGGACCAAGTGCCACATCCAATCCCCTCTTGAACACCTCCAGGGATGGTGACTCCACCACCTCCCTGGGCAGCACATTCCAATGGCTAACAACTCTCTCTGTGAAGAACTTTCTCCTCACCTCAAGCCTAAACTTCGCCTGGCACAGCCTGAGAGTGTGTCCTCTTGTTCTGGTGCTGGTTGCCTGGGAGGAGACCAACCCCCTCCTGGCTGCAACCTCCCTTCAGGTAGTTGTAGACAGCGATAAGGTCTCCCCTGAGCCAACTCTTCTGCAGGCTAAACAATCCCAGCTCCCTCAGCCTCTCCTTTTAGGGCTTGTGTTCGAGACCTCTCACCAGCCTTGTTGCCCTTCCCTGGACACTTTCGGGAGTGTCAATGTCCTTCTTAAATTGAGGGACCCAGAACTGGACACAGTACTCAAGGTGAAGAACCCCATTGTGAGAGTGTTCTTGTATGTTTACAAGCATGTGAATTATGATTGATTTAAAGGTGTAGGTGAGTCTTTCTCAGACTACAGCATGTGAAGTTTAAGTGTTATTTAGTATTTTCTCAGTTCCTTTAATAACTCAAAATGATTTCTTCCTCTCAGAGAAGCTGGTGGCAGCCTAGTTTCTCTAGGGTAGGGCCAAAAGTAAAACACAGCTGCTGCTCTTTGTATAAGCAACAAATTTCTCTGCTCCCTTCTATTTTGAGTCTCATGCTTTTGCTAGGGAGAACAAACAGTTGCAGGACATAATTATGAAAATAACTTTGGGTTTAGATTATTCTATTAGGATGAGATTTGCACTTTCAACCTTTTAAAGAATACTCTTCATGTGCTAGGTTGTTGGGCAGTAGGGCTTGTATTTCTAGATTTAAATCTGTTGAAAATACCATCTTAAAAAGACTGATATATTTTCACAATTCTTTATGTAAAATGAAAGATTTCTGTTATTTCTAGTGCCTACCCTCCATAGGCATACTTCCTAATAAAAGAAAATACTACTTTTTTTTAAGGAATAATGAAAATGTGGGAAGAAGGGATACTGAGTGACGAGCATTTGCTTTAGTCCTTGAGAAATAATAAGGAAATTAAGAGCTGACACTGTTTATGATCACAGTCCTGTCAGAGCTAAACAAAAGGGGCCTGTGAAAAATGTGGTAATGGCTCAGAAGAGATCACATCCTCCTTGGTGAACATGAGTGGTTTTCAGTTAGGTGATGTTTGCTATCATTTTGATTAGCTGCAGGTGTTATTGAGCTATGAGAACTACGGCAAGGATGTTTCCTATACCTGCTGCATGAGGTATTGGCAGGGGTGCAAAGTCTTGGGAGACACAAATGATACTGGTACTAGCTATGAGAAATAGCCTGCTTCTGTAACTTGTTCCCATATTGGGATACTTTTATGATAATTCCCTTTTTATTTCTCCACTTGGATTTTTCTTTGGCTTAGTAAAACTTAACAGTATTTTGCTATAAGAGAACTTGTACTTCCAGCCCCAGCTCTTCTTATATTCCATTTACCCATTTTGGTCTCCTCTGTCTTGCTGCACTTCTAAGTTCTCCAAAACCATTAATAATGTGTGTGGCATTTCTTAGGCCAGGGCACTATGACCCACAGTGAAGCAGCAGTGCAGTTTGTGTGTGGTATGGACATTTACAAATCATTTTGAAAAAGAATTAACCAGTTTGCATTAAAGCAGTCATGCTTCAGCCATTATCCAAAGCCACAGGAGGCAAGGCTGTTATTCTCAGACTCAAAAGGTATGACATTTAAAAATTCCATTGTTTGGCTTTATGCTGTTGAGTGTCCAGCACCCTAAGTAGAGACTTTAGACCCTTCTCAGGGTAGCAAATGCTCAATGCATACTTAAAGGGAAAGGAATTCAAACTGTCTAAGAATTTGTATTTTAATCTTAGCTTGATAGTGGAGTACCCTGAATGTCTCCCATCATTAGGGATTGCTCCATTTCAAGGATGCTTTTTGAAATTCTAAAACTTTCTTTAACTTCTGCATCAATTATAGTACGGATCCACAGTGTGCAGCACTGGGTTACCTTTCCTGCATAAGCAATTACTTGAGAAAAGAACAAACTATTCCCTGTAAAACGAAATGCAAAGAACAGGAAAGATGAGAAGTTAAAAAGAATGCCATTACAGATGTGGCTTCACTATTAAACTGTTTTATTTGCTATTTTTCTACTGAACAGAAGAAAAAAGACTTTAAAAAAGGTGGTATTTTGTGTGAAAGATAAACCTATTTAGCAGTCTGATGCCAAAATAAATGAAAATATAACTTCTCAAAATGCAAAAGACATTTTTTAGACTTTCTCTTCAAATTAAAGGTGAGAAAGGTGAGAAGGGACACTTTTGGGGGTATTTTTTATATATATATAGTGTGTGTGTGAATTGTAATGCAGGTGAAAGAAAAATCAAACTGACAGTTTGGGTGGTAATAGTGGTAATGTTCTTGTCCTTCTTATACATAAATTTAAACCACAATAAAATCAACCAATGCTTGGAAAAAGCAGTATATTCTACTCTAAATTTTGAAATGGAAGTCCTTCATTTTCCAATTTTGGCAAGAAGCACGCTTCTGAATTTCTGGAAAGAAATAATTAAATGGAAA
This sequence comes from Dryobates pubescens, assembly GCF_014839835.1. Lineage (NCBI taxonomy): Eukaryota > Metazoa > Chordata > Aves > Piciformes > Picidae > Dryobates > Dryobates pubescens. Next base: position 9,039,478 of record NC_071627.1, read on the forward strand.
GTGGTTTTAATTTATTTTAATTCCAGTTTGGCATCTAAATGTAAACATTTCTTTTTAATGTATTCCAAGTTGATGTTTTAGGCTGGATGTTAGGAAGCAGTTCTTCACAGAAAGAGTGATTGTCTATTGGAATGCACTGCCCAGGGAGGTGGTGGAGTCACCATCGCTGGAGGGGTTTAAGACAAGACTGAATGGGCACTTGGTGTCATCCTTGAGTTGATTAGATAGTATTGGGTGATAGATTGGACTCGATGATCTCAAAGGTCTTTTCCAACCTGGTCTATTCTATTCTATTCTATTCTATTCTATTCTATTCTATTCTATTCTATTCTATTCTATTCTATTCTATTCTATTCTATTCTCGGGGGAATGGAATGAAGCTGGAGGTGGGGAGATTCAGGCTGGACGTGAGGAGGAAGTTCTTCACCATGAGAGTGGTGAAGCCCTGAAATGGGTTGTCCAGGGAGGTGGTTGAGGCCCCATCTCTGAAGTGTTTAAGACCAGGCTGGATGAGGCTCTGGCCAGCCTGATCTAGTGTGGGGTGTCCCTGCCCATGGCAGGGGGGTTGGGATTAGATGATCCTTGTGGTCCCTTCCAACCCTGACTGATACTATGATACTATTCTCTTCATTTTGGTTTGCTGCTTAAAAAAAGAAAGAAATAAAATGATATTTCAAAATAAAATAAAAAATATAAATTTGTATTAATTTTTACTGTGAAAGATCACTTTGCTTTTAGCCAAAAAAAAAACCCCTCTGGAACAGAATATTGCTTAGTTAAGCAGGAATTAGTATGTTTTCAAAAATTATTTATAAATCAATGTTAATTTATGGGTGTTAGCATCAGCTTGGATTGGGATTATTTGTACTTGAAATAAATTGTTTGTCCATATTATGACCATATTTGGTTTGAATTCTGTATCCCTGCTGCCTTGGAAATACTCCTCAACTCTTTGTAGTTTGAGCTTTATTAGAAATCTGTACATAGTGCTTCTACAGCTGACACTGAGCAGCCTGCTTCACCTTTCCATGCTTAATAAGTGATAGCACTCCTGTGAATGCCCTTCCATCTTTCCTGTCTTCAAGTTCCTCTTGTAGATGCCAGATCTCGATGGAGTTGCACAATGGCTGGTGTTACCTGCATGACAGAAAAGGTCTTTCCCTGTCATATTAACAACTGAACATGGTGTGGAGAGCGATTGGGATCCCTTTCCTCCTAAAGCTCAGTCCTGCAGTAAACTGACAGTTGTTGGAATTAAATTTTGTGTGCATTGCTTCCTCCCTTAGCTGTGGAATCTCCAAATAAAGACAAGATTACATTCAACTGTGCAGGACTTTAGAAATACTGGCTTGCTCACTCTTATTTTTTTTCTCTTGTTTCCTTTCCAAAATGAGAGCCTCATACCTTGCTTTGCAGTGTGCTCTTGCTTGTATTACAGAAATGTTTACCATTTTTTACCTGCTTTTACAAGCAATTACCAAAGATGCAATTTTGTGCTTAATGAGAAACTAAGCACCAAACATTTTTTTTTTTTTTTTACAAAAACCCCCAAACAAAACCACCACTACAAATATTAATTAATCTTTCAAGTTAAAATATTTTAACCAAAGCATCCAATGTTAAGCACCCTGACTGAAAATACTTTTCATTTTTAAATAGTCATATTATCCATTTTCGTGGAGGAGTTGTGTGCAGCATAGCATGAAGAAGCAAATAAACCCAAGCAGACTTGCAGGCTTTTCTTAGTAAGGTGTTAGTCTAGCATTATCTGCAGAATGAGAAGCTTTTCCCTTTCCACTGTCTGCCACAGGAATCTGTGTGTTTCCCTAACATTGTTTTCCTGTTGTCTTAACCCCAGACCATGGCTGGCCATTTGCCTGTGCACCCTCACAACAGGAACCTCCATCATTTTGAGCCCCCCCTTCTGCTATTCCTGACATTAGAGTAGGTTGCCCAAAGCCTTGGACCCTTGAGCTTTGAATGTTTCCAAGGACCTCTCTGTCTGTGTGATGCAAATACTAAGCGGCAATAGATCAGGAAGCAAGTTAGAAGCTCTAGTGGAAATGTTTCTCGGTCAGATTTTTGCCAAACTAGTCAATAAAAGAAGCTAAATTACTCTATTTCTCTGCAGTTTACACTTGAAAAGAGAGGGGAAAAAAAAACCACCAAAACAACAACATCTAGATAAATTCATAAGTTTTACATTCAAGGTCTTTTGGTATCTCTAGGAGATTTCAAGTACTCTTTAGCACTCCATGGTGAATTTAGCAGAGAAAACAGACACAGAGCACAGGGTGCTTGTGGATTGGCAGCTTTACCAGTAAACAATTATGTAAATGCAATTATGTAAATGTGAGATATAGGAGAAATGAACTTGACACAATAGGTCTGTCTTTAGCTAGCTTCGTAACATTAGATTTCATATCGAGCAGGGAAACTAAAACAGAAGAACCAAGAGAGAAAGTAAATCTTCCAGTTTGCTCAGATGAATAGCAGCTTTGCTTGTGCCTGCTGCTAACTGCAGTGGATATATCCACCAGGGGTGAGGGGAAATCACTTTTCTGAAATGCATGCTTAGTGTGGAGAGGCAGGAGCTTACCGGGTGGCTTTGCCACAGCAGTGAAAGACTACAGTTCAGTAAAAGGGCTGCAAGTACAGGATACAGAGCACAAGAAATATAGCCAGTTTGGATACCATTGTTATTGACAAGCAGACACTTTAAAAATACTAAATGTTCCCTCATTGTTACTTCTGCATTTGTTTTTCTAAGAATGAAAAATGTTGGGGGTTTTGGCTTTGTCTAATTTTGGAAAGTTGGAGGCAATTCTATTAGCAACTGGAGAAGCAGGCAGAAGCTACAGAATGTACTAATTCTCCGGCGACGCTGATGTACTTGTTTTGCAAATCTACATACAGTGGGCCAACATAGCTGCACAGTCTGTCATTTTCTGCTTCAGTATTTTCAGTCCAGATACATCGGTACAAGTCAGTGGGTTGGGTTTTTTCCTACTTCACTGGGACCGCTGACAGCAAATAATGCGGGGTCCCATGCCCTTCTGTAGGGACATTTCAGTTTACTTTCAAAAAAGCTTAGTCTAGCAGCCAGCCACTTCCAATCAAGATAATTTTAAAACATGCTAATAGTATTTCACAGCTGGATAATGACAACAATATGCTGAGCATGGTATCCCTACGTTTCCAAATATGTAGAATAAAATAAACGGGATATTCTCTCCCTATAATTTTCCTATTAAGAATGAAAATACAGCACAAGATTCAACTAGACAGGGAGAACTATTAGTTCTTCGAGCTATTCTGTTAACCACTGAGCAGATTAAACCATAAATATAGACATAAAAAATAATTTTTTAAAAAAATCAGCTTGTCGGTCTCTGGGCAAAACTGCCTTCTGTTGTTACAGCCCTGTAGGTAGTAACATTACAAAGTGTTAGTAGAAATACAAAAGTGAAAGTAGTTTGGAGTGTTTTGCTTTCCCTTTTTATTCCCACCTAAGTTTTGCATTTGTTTCATAGCTCTGGCTGAAGAAGCCAGAGGACTAAGAAATTGGCTGGGAAGTTGCTGCGTGTGCGTAGATATGTAAGGACATGCAACATACAGTGTTGCTGTAGGGGTGGGGGGCCGACAAAAGCAACCAAGAAAAAATGCAAGTAGAGCATAGCAAGAGACCAAAAACTCCCCTCAAGCAAGTCGTATTTGAATCTCTGTTCTTAGTTTGTATCTCTGTTCTTAGTGTGGCTGCATGTGATTGGTATGTGGCTGCTTGAGATTGGTTAACAAGCTTTTCTTAAGACTCTTACTGGTTAGTGATACTCATTAAGCTAGCCCAGCTGGCTCCTACCTCATCTACTATAGTTACTCGTTAAGGTAGTGCAGGTGGTTCCTATCTCACCTTGCTATAGTTAGTTGCTAGGATAGCACAGGTGGTTCCTATCTCATCTCGCAGTTTCTCGCCCTTAAACATTCAGTCCAGGGACTTTCCAGAGCTCTTTGAAAGGTCCACAAATCCATCGCAGTCCCCCACAATATAGGTATAAGTATGCTTTTGCTAGGGAACAATATTCTTTTATCTCCCTACTTCCTTTTTTTGTTTATTGATACTTCCTTGAAAAAGGCTGTATGTGTAAAAATGCATCTTGAAGATCATAAATTTATAAGCAAGATACAGTAATTTTTTAGATTTTATTGGCTATTACATTATACTGTAATGGATTCTCTCGCTGCTGTCTAATCTTAGAACTGCACCATGCAGAGATACCTGTATGAATTATTAATTCCTAAAAGGGTCATATCAGAGAACATTTTCAATGGGATGGTTAGAAAATGAAAGTGCAGCACTGGGCGAAAAGTGACTGCTTAAATGGGTGAAAAACTCTTAGCTGGCATAAGAACTACATAGTGCTGCCTTTTTCAGGAGTTGTGTGTGTGTACACTCTGCCCTCAAAGGTGGTGGTGGGGGTTCTGCTTTTTTTCCTTTATTTCCTTGTCTTTTAACTTCTCTGTGTTGCAGGATCTGAGTATGCTTTCTATTTCAGTCTGTACTGTCAGCTGAATTCTAATCAAAAAGTAGTAGCAAAGTCAAAACTAGGAAGATGGTGACTTTTTCATAGCACTTGGGTCTAATATCAACATGTTTGTTATGAGAAAATCAATGACTATTGTTACAAAAGCATCTATAATTGCATGTGGTCTGTTCTGTCTAGTGGACTTCAGCCTCAAGTTACAAGAGGCAGGCAGACTGCTGCCTTCTAGAAAAGCACCAGGGCTTTTGTTTAACCAACTAGCAAGAAAGGGATGTACCACTGAACTTGCTTTACTGCTACTGTGTGCCACAACATGGTGTTTGCATTAGCAGTCTGGGGATGGCTGTGTTCTCAAGCCAGGGAATGATTTAAATAGCTTTCTGCAGTAGGGTAGGATAACTCAGAAATTGTATTGAAATGAATGGGAAGTCCTTGAATGAAGCAGTGTCCTGGCTCTCAGAAAGAAGCTGTAGTGACAGTCAGCTGGAGAGATTAATTTGCATCTTTAACTGGCAAGGCTGTTTCCAAAATGAACATCCAATCACAGCTTCAGATTGATGAGGTCATAATCTGTGTTGTGTTTAAAATGCTGCAGTCAAGTGAAAATTCATCTGTGCTTTTCTCTTGGTTATTTCCATCCTGTGTATACAGTCTAATAAGGTTCTTCGGGTATATGTGCTTTGGATGTGTTAAGTCTTTGTTAGCTACAGTGTAGCTTTTCGTTTTAGTTTATTATTAAGGGAAGATCATATTATAACAGTAGATTTCATTTAATTTCTTATCATAATCCACAAATTTAGGTGCAAAGACTATAGAGCAAGCTTAAAAATATCCTGGGCTGAATCAGAAGCAGCATGGCCAACAGATACAGAGAGGTGATTCTGCCACTTTGCTGTGGTGAGACCTCACCTGCAGTACTGCATCCAGCTCTGGAGCCCTCAACACATTGGGACATTAACCTGATAAAGTATGTCCAGAGGAGGGCCACAAAAATGACTGGGTGGCTGGAGCACCTCTGCAATGAGGGCAGGCTGAGGAAGCTGGGGTTGTTCAGCCTGGAGAAGAGGAAGCTCTGGGGAGACCTAGTAACGACCTTCCAGTACCTGAAAGGGGCTACAAGAAGGCTGTAGAGGGACTGTTTCCAAAGGCCTGCAGTGATAGGATGAGGGGCAATGGTTTGAAATTAGAAAAGAGGAGATTTAGATTGGATGTTAGAAACAAGTTCTTTAGCATGAGGATGCTGCAACACTGGAACAGATTGCCCAGGGATGTAGTTGAGGCCCTACACCTGGAAATATTTAAGGTCAGGCTCAATGAGGCTCTGAGCAACCTGATCTAGTGGAGGATATCCCTGCTGATTTCACAGGGATTGGACTAGATGACCTTTGGATGTCCCTTCCAACCCAAACCATTCTATAATCCTATGATATTCATGTATGGCAGTGGCTTTGCCCGATTATGGTAGACAGAAAAAAGGTCTTGCGCAATGCATGGCTGCATTTGTCATATATGGTCATACATGTTTAATGGCTGTCATGCATGTCATCCAGCAGAGACAAAATAGTGCTGTGGATTACAATTATATTTGTTAAGCATGCTTTTCTTCTTACTCTCAGAGCACTTAATAAGTGTTGCATGTTTGTCATACTGATAGTGCTTCATGGCAAAGCAGAAGCTCTAAACCCAACTTCTTTTATAGGGGAAGAGCATTTACCTGATTTCACCTGGTCTAGTCCTAGAGGATCTGGTGAAAGGCTTTTCTGGAGGCAAATATGCCAAATAACACACTCATCTTTTTTTGTAGCTGCTTTATCAGTATTTTCTGACACACTGTTTCTAAAGCTATTGAGAGTTCTTGCCTTAAAAATTGTCTTGTAGTCAATGAGTAAGGAACAGACTCCACAGAACAGTACATGTTGGCTGTGAAGTTTTGTAGACTCCTTCAAACTTTCCTGGGCTTGTGCCTCGTGAAAGCAGATAGAAAAATGCAGACAAAATCCTGGGAGTCCTCAGCTTCTCCTGGAGAACCCCACAGCAGCTCTAGGTTTTGCATTTCAGAAGTGTCAGACATGAGACTACTCTCCAGTTGTTGGTTTCAGCCAAAGTTAGGCACTTAAACATCATTTGTGCATTAAAGGTTTGTGCATTAAAGGACTTGAATTTATTTCTGTATTTTGCTGAATTTTTCCTTTCTCAGTGTGTGAAAACTTGACCAGTTTCCCAAGAAGGTATAAATCAAACAGATAAGAGGGATTGTTGAGCGTTTCTTATATGTGGTAAAGAGACTACATGAAATTCTGAGTTATGTGACAACACACCCAAATGATTAGGTTCCTGTAAATAGCTGTTATTGGTGGGTAAAAATCGTTTGTGTGACCTCTGCTTATCCACCTTATTTTAAAGAATTTTTAGTGCTCTTATGACCATTCTGAAAGTTATATCTTCCAAAGGAAAGCTTCAAATAACAGGCAGTGGCTGCAAAGCCACTTGAGTGTTGTCCTACATGCAGTCCAGCTACACTCGATGTAGATTAGTAGGGTATTTCAGTCACATAAACAGATGGGACACAAGTGACACTCTTGGTCAGCTCTACAGGCTAATGTTTGACACTGACAAACAGAAGTAGGTTAGAGCTTTGTTTATGTAAATGCACAGATAGTTCTGCAGCTTCTCACTTTGACCTGCAATGATAACAAGCAGATGTTTTATGCTTAGTATTTGCTTATGAAGATTATCACCCCAGGTTTAGGTAATATATTTATGCTGGCAAAAATAATAAACATTATTAAAAGACCTCTTTCAGAAAGTCTTCTCCCTGACCAGGTGTCTAAGCTTTCTTTCTTGACATCTTGACCTTGAAGGTGAAAGCAAAAGGTCCTTTCTGACACTTCATTTACTTATCACTTTATTAGCTGAGGGCATCTGGCACAGAAACATTAACTAGACAAAATCAATTTGCATTGATAACATCAATCAACCAGAATTTAACTAACATAATGAAGTGTAATTTGTTTCCAGAAATTACAAACATGGAATATTCCATATCCAATGACAAATGGATGAAATACATAGCAGATATTATAAAAGTAGCTTTGTACCTGTCTTTGCTGCCTTGTGCCTGAATGGCAATCTCTTTCCATGTTTGTGTATGGTGCTCATGAAGAACTCGTGTTACATATCTTCATTGGCAGGGAGGGGGCTGAGAGACATGTGGTGGCTGGAACTTGTCTGATTTGAAATAAGCTCTTTCAGGAGAGAGAGAAGCATATTCCAACAATTTAATGATTGCAAAAATACTTTTCTTGTGACATTTCCATTCTATCCACTACTGCAAATTCCCCGCTGTAACTATGTGAAGAATATGGAATATACACTATGTAACTGTTCTACCAATAAAAGGAGTAGTTGTGGCACCAAATCCATGTTAGTGGATAAAAAGGATCCAGGGAGAGGGGGGATGGTAAGCAAAAGTGACTTTAGTCAATAAGTAGAGGTATGCATTAACATTGTGAATAACATGAATGAAGCTAAGAACGCTGGGAGGAACCTTTATTCTTAGTGTAGGATCAGAAGTGGGAGTCAGTCTAATCTTCAGTGATAATGTCAGTCTTTATGTTGTTCCAGTAGTTGTGTTAGTTGCTCCTTAGAGGGTCGAAATACTGTAAATCAGGTACTCTGAAATGCACCTACAGTTGTCTGAATGTCTTACATAGTGATGAAAGACAACAGGTATCTTTTGAAACCATCTTTCAGTAGAGAGTATCACATTTAGTGGTTGTTCCCAAAATGGCTTTTTCTTTATAGGTTGTTTTCGGGTTTTTTGTCTGAAAAGATCTACAGTAGACCACTTAAGGCTGAAGATGGAGTCCTTTAAACAACTAGGTGGAGAGTTCTATATAGAAATTATGAAAACTATGGAAATCAAAAAGTATTTCCTTAAAAGCTACTCCATGCTTATGGAGTAGCTTTATGCTTTATGGTTGAAGTAAGTTTGGTTGGATTTTTTGTTCCCCATGACAATTATTTTACTGTAACTGCAAGTAAATACAGAAAATGTTTAGTTGTCTGTAGTTCAGAGATACAAATGAGACAAGCATGAAATAGGAACCAGTCAGGAAAAGCCTGGACACCAGTTCTTTGTTAACAAAGCAATGTAGAAACAGCACAAACTTTTACATTTAGCTTATGATATTTATATTGGAAACACACATATGTGTGGAAGAAGTAACACAGATAATCAACATACATTTTGATAGAAGCAAACCAAAGGATTTCACAGGTAAAATAATTTATATTCAATTTTTTTATGATGTTTTGTCTGGTGCTAAGCCTCATTTTACAATGTCTTCTGGGAACACATTTTCAAATTCTTGAAGCTTTTATCTTTTTTATCTTTTTTTTTTTTGGCTAGAAGGAAACAGTATAGTAGTGATAGTAGATCATAGTGGCTCTGATCCTTCTGTCAGTATTATGTATTTCATAACTCCCCATGGATTGAGCAACAGACTTTCACCTACATGCTTGATATCTGGGTAGTATATGCTTAGACCATGTGGTGATTCTGTCAACATTTGGTGAAAAAGAGAAAATACAGAGTTAATGTATCACTGTGACTAAGCCATGGAGGAGTTCTGCAGAGCAGGTTGAAGTCTTTGTGTTCTAATAGTCAGACCCATCTGTTTGGTAAGCATTCTGAAGTTACACCATCACTTATTCATTACAGCAGCAAGGAAACTGTTTACTAATTTGCTGCAGAAAAACAGAAGGAGGAAGCATAACCTCTAGCTGACATAATGAAAGCCTGGAGAAGAGGAGGCTCAGAGGAGACCTTATTGCTGTCTACAGCTGTCTGAAGGGAGGTTGTAGCCTGGTGGGGGCTGGTTTCTTCTCCCTGGCAACCACCAACAGAACAAGAGGACACAGTCTCAAGCTGTACCAGGGGAGGTTTGAGCTGGATGTTAGGAAGAAGTTCTTCACAGAAAGAGTGATTTGCCATTGTAATGGGCTGCCCAGGGAGGTGGTGGAGTCACCACCACTGGAAGTGTTTAAGAAGAGACTGGATGAGGCACTTGGTGCCATGGTTTAGTTGATTAGATGGTGTTGCGTGATAGGTTGGACTCGATGATCTTGAAGGTCTTTTCCAACCTGCTTAATTCTATTCTATTTTAGTCTATTCTAAATGAATCATTTATACAAGGCAGTATAAACACTTAGCTGCTATTTCCATTCCTTTTTCTTTTACTGAATTATTCTCCCTCATTTTCCATCTATTGCTGAATGCTGCTCATATTAAAGGGAAAAAGGTCCCTATCTCCCAACTTTATTTTCTCATTGTTATTCATTGGTCCAAAGAAGCTGAGATGGGCATCTCAGTTTATTTAATCAGTAGCTCTCTGCAAGGGAGGTTAGGAATCATCTGTGTATCAGAACTGATATGTAGCAGTGCCCATCAGAGGAGATTAGTAGGTCCTTGTTGAGGTGGAAGCAGCAGGGTAGAATGAAACCTGAAGCTGGGTTAAGTAATTGGGTTCTTGTTCAATAAAAGTGTTCTTTTCTTGTGTGTTGTAATGAAAGATCTTTGATGCAATGGATGTCTGAATCCAAATATCCTCTGGATTTTCTGATGGATAAAGCGATAAGAGTGAAAGGGATTTAATTTAGGACTATTGAAAAACTTTAAAGAGATTAGAGAAATTTGTAAATGTACTCTCTTATCATCTTGGCTTTTGTGACATACCAGAACCAAGCGGGGTGAGGAGAGGGACCCAAGTTAGAGTTTTGATTTGGAGTGGGGGTGCTCTGGGGATGCTGTTACTATTAACTTCCCATTTAAGATGCAAGTGTGGAGAAGAAAATTTGACTTACTTTTGTGTTCTCTTACCTGGACTGGGAGGCTGACTGGATTTATTATTTGTTTATTTTCTTTTTATTATTGTCAAATTGAAGATCTATAGTGCTAGCAATTTTTATTCAAGGAATTCTTTATTTTGTTGTTTGGTGGTTTTTTTTTTGCTTTGTTTGTTTCAAGTCTAGTTTAGACCATTATGTCTACAATATCTCCATGAACCATGACTCTTAAAGCTAATATCCAGTTTCTATTGTGAATTCTGTTTAGGCGTGGCAGCTTCCTCTGACTGCGAATTGTGTTCCTGTGATACTTTAAATTCTCTAGCTTCATTCAATGTGGTTATAGAGAATAAAATAATAAATGTGTAAGAAAGGAATGCTGAACAAATGGGTAGTAAAATCTTGCCTGCCTTTGAGACAATGCTTGTAATCTTATCTCTAAATCTTCCCTCTGCATTGGAACAGGACTACAATATCCGGCTTTGAGGTGAGTTTTGTACCAAGCACAATTGTCTTTAAGGGTTAATTGTCTTTTCCCATTACTAAGTCAGCTTCAGTAAAGACATGGAACTCTTTGGAAATTAACTGACCTTTTTTTTTTAATAGATGGTTTAATGTGCTTATCTAGCCATAGATTCAGAAATGTTAAAGGTAGACTAAGACCAAAAGTTTCTTGATCATATATGTTTTTCCAGAAGCATCAGTCCTTGGAAAAGTTTCTGTTTTTATGCACAGGCATGAATGCATATGAGGGGGAAAAGCTACATAGTTCAAGGAATCTCAAAAGTGTGAAGTGTTTGCCTTCGCTTGTTTATACCCAAGCTTGTTTTATAACATTGCTAACCTTTGCCACTTTGAAATTGCTTGCATCTCTTATCTGAGGCATTCTCTTTTTCTTCCCTTTGTTCCTTGTGATTACAGAATGAATTAAGGACATTTTCATGGCTTCTGCTGCAACTACAAAGAGTAGAAATCCAGAAATAAAGATAAATCTTGCATACTTATTTGTTCTAAGGATTCCTATAGCAAATGCTTTCAGAATTGTATTATTTAAGAAGAAAAAAAAAGAAAAAAAAGAGTTGCAGTGCCTGTGGCACCTTCAGTGATTAATCTGAAGTGCACAGAGAAACCTTTCCTCCTAACATGGAGTTTTCCCAAAAAGCTGTACTCCAGGTATCTTCAGTGAGAATAAGATTTTAATTCTTGTTAAAAAACACCTCCACAAAACAGCAAAATGTTCTTTTTTATCTGGAAAATAGTCTGTTTTCTTTTGGTTTTATTTTTCCATGATGCTGTAGGAGAGTAGGCAAAAGAAGTAGTCTCAAAGTCAGAAATTTGTCTTTGGCTTGTGAGGTCAGGGGATGATTGCATAGCTCATTAATTTCCTCTGATACAGAAAATAAGCTCTTCCCTCCAAGAGTTGTGTAACTGTTGCCTTTGCCTGCATGTATACAAGGAGATTTTCAATAACATGAAACTCTGCTTCTCAGCTGACAGGTTTAAGTCAGATGATCAGATTGTCTGTGCTTATCTCAATCTTACAGCTGCAGGAGGCAATGTAATTAATGTCCCTTTTATAGAAGAGAAAAAAAGAAACCAACCCTGTCTCATGACAAGGCCATTTTCTCCCAGCCTTGAGTTTGGGTGGGCTTTTCCTGATTGTAACTGATATCACAGGATGACTTAGACAGGGGTGCTTCCTGATTGAATGGTGTTTGTTGTGTTACTTGTGGACAGGGGGAAATTAAGATTGTTACTCCTAATCACAAAGAGGTGCCATCAGCAACTGTCTCGTTAATGGAGCAGCTACACAAGTGATTCTTGACCCCGAAGGAGGGGAATAGAAAAATGTTTTGTTTGTCTCCCTTGACGTGCTTTTAAACTGGCTTCTTGTACCTCCTTGCTTAAACCTTAATCAAGTTTTTAGCTTATACCCTCCAAAGTCCATTCACTGTTTCTAGTGGCAGAGAATATCAGATGATCACCTGAGTTTCACAAGTGCAGTGTTTATCTTGTAGTAAGAACCCCCATGGAGTATCCTCTGGCAGTGACTACTGGCAGCCTTTAGGAATAGCTATGTACATGATATTTTTTTTTTCTTTTACAAGAATATTTTCATTAATATGACTTGATGGGGTGCTTGGTGCCATGGGTTAGTTGTTTAGGTGGGTTGGATTGGTTGGATGCGATGATCTCGAAGGTCTCTTCCAACCTGGTTTATTCTATGTATGTATGTATGTATATTGACGTTTTTGCTAGAGGGCTTTGATACTGGTCGTAACAATTTTTGAAGCCATGATGCTTATGAAGAATAATCCTGACTTCTGCTTTCCTAAATTAATTCAAATGATTAAAATAAAATGGTTTCACGAGAAGTAGAGCCGAGTTTAGAGTCTAAACTTGTTTCTTTCAAAGGGAGCTGTGAATAGCTGGTGAAAATATATTCAGGTGTAGAAGTGTGAGCATTCTCTCTTTTGTGCCTTTTGATACATTGGGAATGAAAGTGTTTCAGGGAGAGAATTTATTTCTCTTTCATTAGCAGCATATCTTCTAAGCTTTTGTTCATTTGAACATTACAAAATTATGTGATAAATAGCTATAATATTTTGTTGAGTCAGCTAGTGAGGAAAAAGAATACACTTCCCAATCTATTTCTGGAGATAAAAAAGTTAATTATTGCAAAAATTGCTTATGCATATTTTGCTTGTTTAAAACTAACAAACAAACCCCTTGGAAAAAAAAAAACACCAAAAACAAACAAAAAAACCCCCAACAAACTGAAATTACAAGGACAACAAAGAACAAAAAAACCCACAAGCAAACAAAAAACCCTGTAAAAGAATAGAAAAGAACCTGCTTAAATTTGGTGAAAAGTGAGCTGTGTGAGAACACAATTTACTGTGAAAACAGGATGATTTGCCCTGCCTCAGTTTCTATGTTTGTCTGGGACTCTTAGAGCTATCAATGTGCCACTTTAATAATATTTTTGAAGAATTTAACATACATTTGAGTCTGATGTTAAAATATGACCCCGAGGTAACTTCAATGTAGTTTTGGATATTGAGCTTGGGTTCACAGGTAGCCAGTCCTGGACTGAAATCCCCATGCAGTCTAGTGACTGCAAACCTGCTCATGTGATGAGGAGTGTGGTACTTCTGTTTGTGCCACCATGTCCTCCTCCCCATCCCACAAGAATGTTTCCCAGCAGTTCAAGTGTTGTCACTCACATTGTTAGAGAAAAGGAGAGTCATTACTTGTTATGGGAGCCGTAAGCCTGTTTTGTTCCACAGTGGGAAATCTTATTCTAAGAGCTAGACTGACTATTTGTATTTTGCAATTTTTTTTACTCTATCAAACTCTGTTATAAAGGTTTGTGGTTTTGGTTTTGGCTTTTGATGTTTGGTTTTTCCTTACCAGAATATCTGACCAGAATATAGGTCTCTAAAATGTGACATTATTGAACAGCTTAACAACAATGCTGCTGATTTACACTTGCACATATTCTGACCCACAATATGCAGCCTGTTGTGGTTAATCACAAACTATGTTTGAATGAGTTGTCTTTGTAATGCAAATGGTGCTAAGGAAGTATTCTGAATACCAGAAAAAGAAAGTAACCTCGAAGTAATTGATGTTATGCTTGATATTTTCCTTGCGCCGTATTTAGTGCCAACTAAAAACCTGTGAAAAGGAAAATACCACTGAAAATATCCTCTTTGAATACCTGCTCTGCACAACTGTGCAAAGCTTCCTTTGCTCTTATTCAGCACAAATTCCTACAGTATTAGTCCTTTATTTAGTCCTTTAAGGTACTGTTTCATCAGAAGGATAAGCTATTTTCAGCTTTCTCAGCTTCAATCTCAAATGCTATTAATATTACCAGCTAAGCAGTGACTCTAAAATCAGCCCTATACTGGTGGAAATATGGATGCTTCAGATAGCTGTAAATAATGGCCCTTCCTGGGAAAGACATATTCCACACAAAATGAACAAGTAAATGAGCAATTACTCTTGTTACCATCCTCCTCAGTTGGAAAAAAAAACAAACCCAAAATCATGTTTTAATTCCTAAGGATCATATAGAGGATGAGAGTCACATGCAATAGCTTTCCAGGTGCCATTTGTCATTTGACCGTTCCTGATTGTAGAAGGTTCAACAACAAAATACTGTGGGGGGAAAAAAGTCAGAATGGGTAGTAGTAATGTACAACTGAAATAAAGCCACTAGTTTGTGTTGTTTGTTCTTTCTAAATAAGCACTGCAAAAAAACCCCACCACAATTCAGTGTATATTTATCAACACTTTATCTAGGGAGAAATAAGGGATGAAATTAACTTTTGCTTAGTTAGGCAATTCCTCTTTGGTTTCATCATGCAGTCTTTATTTAAATAATTATATCATGGTTTAGTGTTATTAAAGGCTCTTGTTGGGGTGAAGAAACAGAGGAGCTAATGACATAATATCTTTCCTGCCATCCTGTAGTGCTTAGCAAGCTATACAAGTGCAATGTTTTAAGTTTGTGCACCCACTGGATAGCAGCTTGGTACATTGAATGGGAGGAGACTATACTGTAGGCAGGAGTACTGAAGTAAACTCCTGTTCTTAAGGGAAAACTCTTGAATTTTTTTCTCTTATATTTACTACTAGCTGTAATAATTTAACTTAGTGTTTGTACTGAAGAAATAGCTATGCCAATAGAGCTGAATTAGCCCTTTCTGCCATTGAACCCCTTTCCAGTGGTGCTGCTCTTTCAGGAATGCTATGAATGACTGGCAATAACCTTTTCTGAGAAATCTCTGGAACCTGAGATCTATGCAAATGAAGCATACAGGCAAATGAAAACACACAGGGATGTGTTTTTGTCTGTCATTATGTGCTTGAGTCTTCTTTCCAGAAGCAGCTTTTACAAGGCAGTTGAAAGTCTAGAGTAATTTGTGATAAAGAAAATGCAGAAATTGTCAAGCACTAACCACAGGAACTGGTAGTGAGGGTGATGTGAGGAGAGGCTGGGATTTCCTGGTGATTCCAGTAGTACCAGCACTACTAGGTTCTGGCACTGGGTGTCTGTCTGTACATCTGTAATCACCAGTACTGCACTGCTCACCATATTTCAGTCCACAGCACTTCTGTGGGTACATTGACTTTACTGAGACTTCTGGGTGCTGTCCATGCTTTTACAGTCAGTATGTGGACTAGAGGGGATGGTCTGGCAGGTATCACTGCACAGCTAACATCTGTTTCAGGGCTTTTTGTGTATTGCACTTCACCTTGATACATCAGACCAGGGCTAGTGTGGAGGAAAGGACATGAGCACTGCTTCTATGCTAATTGATTATAGGTGTTTGAGATTTGAAATGCTACAACTTTGGATCATTAAAATCAATGTCTTTGCAAATGTTTCAAGATTCTGCTTACATACCATTGCCACAACAGCTGAATGCTCATGAGTTTAAGCCTTTAAAATTCATCTAATGCTAATCCTGTCTACTCTTTTCTCTTTTTCTTCATTATGTTACTCAATCATCAAGCCCCTACTCTTTCTTGTTCTGGAAATTTTGCAATGGAAAGAGAAATAAAACTATAATCAGAACAAGGTTTAGGCAGGAAGAAAAAACAAACCAAACCAAAACAAAAACAAAACAAACAAACAAACAAACAAAAAAAAAAGCGCCAGTTAAGGAAAAGAGAACAGTTTTGTATAATCACTCAAATCAAAGAAATAGCAAATTCAGAGATGTATATCTGATGTCAGAATGCATGACACCAGAATTTTTGGGCTGTGTAATTTAGAGGAAGGCACAATTTATGTAATGTAATAGCTGAGAGCATGTAGCTGTGCCCATCAGATGAATAATTTGGATTCCACAAATCATGTGTCAGGAGCCATGGATGGCAGCTGGGAAGAAAACTGAAGATAGATGAATAGTCTAGTAAAGATAATTTTTATTTATAAGCAGCATATGAAACAGTTTTAACTGTTTTTTTCTGCACTAAAAATTGATGTCTGCAAACTTTCCTTTAAGCTTCTTTATTATAGGAGTAAGCCTCTACAGAAGAAAACTGAAGTTGAGGGAAGTTGAAAATACTTCCCATTTAATCTGGGTAGAACAACACAGGGAAGAAATCTTTTTTTCTGTATCTTAAATTTTCTTGAACAGATGACATCTGCAACCTTTGTTAAGGTAATGATTAATGGATGCCAAATGTGATTATTAGTGTACTGAAAGAAGTTGCTTTATCTTGTGTTGGTTCAGAAGGTATGGTAGTTTAGGCTGGGTGGCTCCTGCTACTGCCACACAAGATACATCTCTGGTGCCCCGAGTGTCCAGCCCAGTGGGTGGACACAGGAAATAGTGTATTTCATACCCATAATGTCCTGCTCCCTATAAATCCATCTGCAAGGTCTCACACTTCCTCTTTCTTCCCTCGCCATTCCTGTGGGAGATGCTCCCTATCTGGTAATGGAAAGGGAGTTATTTCAGGCTAGGCCTAATACCAGTAGGAGAAGGGGGAAGGGCAATCTCAGATCTGGCCAGGTCAGATTAGCCTAACAGTGGAGGGGGAGGAAGAAAGAGCCCTGGGGATTTTGGGTATACCCTCAGGTAGGGAGAAAGGGAATGCTAGGATGGTTCTGGGTGTGCTTTGGCATCTCCTTTGTCACTGTGCTTGTAGTTTCTCTGTAAAAGACTCACTGATTTTCCATTTAAACTTTCCATCACTTCTTCAATCCGTTTGTTTGAGTCTCATTTTTCTGCCCTGGTGGGAGGCAAGGGAGGATCTGCCTCAAACTGGGACAGAAGGTAATTGTCTGGGCTTATATAACCACTTAGGGAAAAAAAAAAAAAATCTGTGATAAGCTGAAAAACACACTTTTCATTCAGGTAGATATTGCTTGAGAGAACCATCACAGTACACAATACATTAAAAAGTCTGTAGTATCCCTAATACTGAACAAACTTTGTAGTACAACAACTGCCGCTGTAAGGGCCCTTTCTGGATCTGTGTATTCTTCAAGCAGAGAATGCATAAACTCCCTTCCACTCCTTGGGCACTAATGCAAATACTAGCTGAATTTCTGGGTAGTGTATGAGGAGGACATTTAAGTCTGAACTTTGGCTTTCAGTGTTAGATTTAATGCTGGTCTGAATTTTTCAGAGTCCATCAGTTTGCTTCCTCTTTTTCTAGACCTGTGAAGGTAGGGTGAAGAGAACACTACAGCAATGAAAGTTTTTTTCAGCTTGCCTAACTCACTTTTATACAGTCTCCTTTAATAATCGCTATAAATAGTCTTGTTTAACTTCACTACATTGTGTGAAAGAAGCACCAAAGGGGAAACTGTAGAGCGTAAGATGTTTTTTAAAGCAGATTCCACATTGTTTGTTGTCATTCGAACACTAATTTCACCTAACCGCCTTCTGCTCGAGGGCATGCTGCAAACATTTTCAGTTTGTACTCTATTTAAATTTATAATATGAAAGTGGCCAGTTTGCACTAAGAGTGACTACAGTGAAAAAGCAAAAAACAGATGATAATGTAAAATATATTTGCCCTCCAGTCCTGCATATATGAAGATAGACTTATATATCAAAACAGTAATTTCCATGGTCAGAGTTCTGTGTGAAGGCTGGTGGAAGTCTGCAGTAGAGAAGAAAACTGAGTTACACTTGGTTATGGTTTGTTAGCTTTTCTTATATTTAGAGAGAAAAGGGGATGAGATGAAATGATAGAAGCAATAGGTATGATATAAGGTCCAAGAAAGCATAGTGATTTGAAAAGTCTGAGTGACATTGACCCACATATAATCTTTCTCGTAGTTTGCTGGATAGGAAAATAAAAAGGATTGATTTTTTTTTACTTTTTTTTCTTTGTCCTTTTTTTTTAAAAAAGCTGCTGCTGTATGATTTCTTAACTCTTGCAGTTTTGCTTTTGCTGTATTGATTGATGCTGATGCTTATCTCTCGAGCCAGCACAAAGTCTATCCCAAACAGTTATCTGTCCAACCCTCAAGTCCACCGTATTCTTCCTCCAACTGACCTCAGTTAACCCTCCATACTTTGTTAAACATCAAATGCTAGCAAGATATGTTACTTCTGCCTCTCAGGGATTATGATTATGACTTTCGTGTACAAGACTGCTGCTGTCTATGGAAACCATTGCTGAGAAAGGTACTCTTGTAGTCAAGGCAGTTTAAGCACTTTGGATACAGGTTGATCTTCATGTTTGCAAATGAGTACTTAATCCCAGACTTAGTCAAGGCAGGTTCTTCTTTAGCTTTCCTTTGCATCTGCAGATTCTGGTCTCATGGTACTGTAAATCTGGAAGAGCTCTGCTGAGTATAATGCACTAATATCAGTATAAAGGCAATATAAATGTGATCAGGATCTCTTCCTCAAAGTACTAATTTTATAAGGGGAAATCTGTATCTTATGACAGTTTTACGATGAAAATAAATTAACTGCTTTATTTAGCTGCTCTTAAAGGTCAGAATTTAAAAAAAAAATACATTCTTACTTGGAATGAGGGTTATAGATCCCAATTAATACTAAAAGCAGAAGGTAATTGGAGCAGACTTTAAAAAAAAAAAAATTAAAAAAAGGATGATTAGTATTTATAGTATTCCAGGCACTATGATCAAGGTTAGTAGATAGAATAGACTAGACCAGGTTGGAAGAGACCTTCAAGATCATTGCATCCAACCCATCAACCAATCCAACACCACCTAAACAACTAAACCATGGCACCAAGCACCCCATCAAGTCTCCTCCTGAACACCTCCAATGATGGTGACTCCACCACCTCCCCGGGCAGCCCGTTCCAATGGGCAATCACTCTCTCTGTATAGAATTTCTTCCTAACATCCAGCCTAAACCTCCCCTGGTGCAGCCTGAGACTGTGTCCTCTTGTTCTGGTGCTGGCTGCCTGGGAAAGGAGACCAACATCTGCCTGTCTACAACCTCCCTTCAGGTAGTTGTAGAGAGCAATAAGGTCACCCCCGAGTCTCCTCTTCTCCAGGCTAAGCAACCCCAGCTCCCTCAGCCTCTCCTCATAGGGCTTGTGTTCCAAACCCCTCAC
The DNA here is from genome assembly GCF_014839835.1 of Dryobates pubescens. NCBI lineage: Eukaryota > Metazoa > Chordata > Aves > Piciformes > Picidae > Dryobates > Dryobates pubescens. Next base: position 9,058,938 of record NC_071627.1, read on the forward strand.
CAACTTTGTTGCCCTTCTCTGGACTCGTTCCAGCAAGTCAACCTCCTTCCTAAACTGAGGGGCCCAGAACTGGACACAGGACTTGAGGTGTGGCCTAACCAGTGCAGTGTACAGGGGCAGAATGACCTCCCTGCTCCTGCTGGCTACACTGTTCCTGATGCAGTCCAGGATGCCATTGGCCCTCTTGGCTGCCTGGGCACACTGCAGGCTCATGTTCAGCCTACCATCAACCAGTACCCCCAGGTCCCTCTCTGCCTGGCTGCTCTCCAGCCACTCTGACCCCAGCCTGTAGCACTGCATGATTGAACTCTGGTTTTCTGAATATAAAATTTGGAGGCAGGGGGCAAGACACAGCTGAAGTACTGTTCCTTTTATTATGGTATATCTGAAATTAGTAATATCTGAAATTAGTAGTATCTGACTGCACAGCTTGTTAATGTCATCTGGCATTCTGTAGTAGAGATGGAATATCAATGACAGAAACAGTAGTGCCTAAATGCATTCATGTTATAAACAACCAGTAGAAAGATATTTCACATAGAGTTCATGTTATAGGATTTAGAAGAAGGGATAGCTGAACACTGAGATTCTACAAGGTGTAACTGCATAATGATATAGTCCATGGTACTTGCCCACTTAATTACTGCCCAAGGTTAGAAGTATTGTCTGTTTCCTACAATCCCTGTTCCTCTGCCAGCATTTCCTTCCCCCACTGTAGGGGAGGAAGAAATAAGCAACTTTGCCTTAAGTGAAGTGTATCACATTAAACTACTTGTTTATACCCTTTGAGATAAATCAGAACTCAAAGAAAGAAAAAGAAAATATTGCTCTATTTTCAACATCTAGAAATGAATTTGAAAACATTTTCAAAAATCCAAACTTCATCAGAATTGTTGACTTTACTACAATTTAATGTTTCCATATTATTCATATAACCAAGGATTGCTCTGAAACATTTCTGTGCTCTTTTTAGAAACCACAGTTCTTTCGTTAGCATTCACAGGAATTAATCTAGGTCCTCTATCCAGGTCTTTCTCACGAGGGTACATTTGTACCTTTATGCTCACAATGTGTGAAACAAGTGCAGGATTTTGACTGATGTTTAGGAACTCTCAAAGACACTTGTTTTTTTTTTAAGATGAGAACTCTCTGGATGTTGTTTATCTGTGGAGTGACTGCCAAGATCTCTGTGAATGAGAACTGAAACAGATTTACTGAACTGTGTGGAGAAAGAGGCCTTCAGAATGTATTTTTAGTTCCTGCCCTTCTATGGCATAAGAAGAGAAACACATTAATCAGTGCATCAATCACTGCTATATGCTCATGGGACAATATAATATTCATAACTGTGACTTGGAGATAACGAAACTGATCTCAGTTTTCACAGAGGCAAACCTTCACAATGTCCTCTGATCATACACAAATGACATTTGATTAGCACTAGAAGATGGAATCATTTTTATGTAAAGTTTATGCTGCAGTAGGAAACTGCTCAATTGCCCTTTATTGAGATAAGGCTAAAAATAAATTTCCTTTAAGAAGCTGGACTTTTAATGTGAAAAAGAGTAGTTTAATATTTTTTATGCTAAGTGCAAATACTCTTTGATGCTTTCAAGCAGACTTCACGGTACCCTCTCAACTAAAGATAACTTTACTGAGTGTGCCTCTATAGCATTAAAATGATATGGCAGAAATTATCATCTGTTGTGACAGCCAGCTGACTACCATGGAGCTGGACCACTGGCACGGGAATAACTTTGTTGAATCTAAGGGTTACTCTGCTTCCAAACATTAAGCATGCTCAAAAAGCAACAATTTGCCAGCAAAACTGCAGGTCTGAGTCTTTAATAAGATACAAACCAGTTTATTTACATGCAAAAGATGTGGAGAGATGGGATGCTAAATAAAAAATTGATTGTATATAAAAACTTTAGAGAGCTGATCTCATTAAGAATTTGGGATACTTAAGGTATTGAGTTGCATGCGTGCCATAGTCACAAAATGGCTATATTACCCCAGTGTTAATATCATAAAATGATTTGGGTTGGAATGGGCCCTAGAGATCACTCGGTTTCAATTACCCTGTCATTAGAAGGGACAATTCCACTAGACCAGGCTGCTTAAAGTCCCATCCAACATGGTCAGTCTTGAGCACTTCCAGGGAGGTGGCATACTCACATTCTCTAAGCAGCCTTGTAGTGAGGGATTTCTTCCTTGCATCTGATTGACATCTACTTTCTTTCAGTTTAAAGCTATTACCTCTTGTGGTGTCCCTAGTAAAAAGTCCCTGTCCAGCCTTCTCATAGCGCCCCACCACCACCCCACCAGGTACTGGAAGGCTGTTTTAAGATTTCATATGAGCCCTCTCCAGACTGAACAAACCCAACTTTCTCAGCCTGTCTTCACAGGAGAGGTGCTTGAGTCCTTTGACCATTTTTGTGGCTCTCCTCTGGACTCATCTGAGCAGCTTCATGGGTGAGACTCCCTTGCCTGTCCTTCCTAAAGAGCCTGTATCCTATTCCACTCTAATCATAGGAGCCATCCTACCACTTCTCTGTGATGTCAATAAGGGCATAGGCCTCCAGGCTTGTGCACATCTCCAGCTACTCTTGTTTGTTCCTCATACATGATAAATCTTTATCACTTCTCTTAGCACAGAGAATTAGCTTGATTGATTCTGGATTATTCCAGTTTTCAAAACTCTGTCACCTTGAGTTTTAAAATTCCATTCTAACATAGTGTGAAGGAATGGTGCCTGCCTGAAAGTGTTAAGAGCGGCTGCTTTTTTGAAATGGCCATAGGAAAGGAACTTAAGAATGCATTATTTCAAATATATATTAAAATACATTTTTATGATAGTGTCAAAATCCATCGAGATATGTTTTCTACATTTGCTTTCCAGTTTTTAATTTAGAAATGACCTTTCAACAAATAAGCATTTGGCAGTGAAAAATGATGTCACAGAAGTGCATTCCTTTTTCCAGTGCTAGCTGAGCTACATATATAGAGTGACTGAGTGCAAGCAAAGTGTAAAATCAATAAAGGAAGTTGATTGTTTTGTAATATCCCTCCATTTCCTCAGCAGGTCCTAATAAGTTGCTCCGACTTTGGCAGTGCAGAGTGCATTCCTGCTGTTATATGTAAGAAAAGGTGTTTGCAGAATACTTTTTGAGTGTGCAGCTGGAAAAAAATCGACTACTTAGAGGTCATTAGATTTTCTCTTTGTTTTGTTATACACGTTTACAATTCAAAAGAGTGAAAACAAACTGATTAAGCTGCTTACAGAGCAAGGATATTAGAAAAAAATATACTCCAAATATTTGACAAACCTCAGTTTCTCACATAAATAAAACAAAAGAATTGACTTTCAGAAAGTTGAGCAGGATGTGCTCTCTTTCATGATTTACCATGTTGAGTTTAAGGATTCAGTGCTATAATGTGGTAAAAAGCTTTTTGTAAACTTGCACTAGCAGCACAGAACTTAAAGCATATATAGATGCACTGCGTGTATACCTGGGGTATGAAAGTGTGCACTGATTTATAACCTATTTAAAACCTGAAGTCTCAATTTTGACGTCTCAGTGCAAGACCCTCTGTACTTCGGTCTTTAGGGCCAACTTGCAGGAGAAATTGGAAGAAGGGTCATGATAGTTTGTAAATGATGAACTTAGTTGTTTCTAAATGTGTGTATTAATGCTGAGTGTAAGCATGTGAGTAAAGAAGCTGCTGAACAGAAGCAACGTGAGTTTATCAAGAACAAATCAGCTTATACCTTCCTATCTTTTTTTTTCCTGTGGTCGAGGGAAGTTATTAACAAGTCACAGTCCATATTAAGGGATATTCTAAGTGAGTTCCCTAGGATGCCCATAAATGTCTTTTTATGAATGTTCTGCATAATGAAATACAAAATGTGGATGTTACATGGCTAGATGATAGCCAACTGGGGAGAATCATCACTGTGTTTAAGGATAGCGTTAGATTTCAGAGATACCTCACTGAATTCAAAGCAAGGTTTATGTTGTGGTTTTGGAAAAAAGAGTTCAGTGCAATGAGGATGTAGGTCATACTAGCCACAATAAAATCAGAACTTGCATAATTGGTAGAAATCAATTCTGAAAATCGAGTGTATAAGAATGATCCACTCCTCAGTGCTTCTCCAAAATGACAAAAGCACTAAACAAGGTCATATTGGCGCTCCTGAACAGAAGCATAAGGGTGACACAAACTGCTGGCAAAGAGCACACAGAAAATTTTGGGCAAAACAATTGAAATAAATGTGATCAATTGGAGAAAGTCTAGGAGGAGAGAATTAAGAATAGTTAGAAACAACAAATCTGGTATTTCCTATGAGGAGAGGAACTGGCTTTTTGGGGGTTAGAAGATTGGAAACGGAGTGGAATCATGAAAATTCTTCAAATCTATTAGCAGCCACTGCAAAAAGAAATGAAGACTTTTCCATTCTGATGCTTATCTGGAAAAAGGAAAGAATTATAAAAATGTATTGAAGGATAATTTGGTTTAGACATTTAAAATCCTTTTCTAACCGTAATTGGGCTGAAGCATTGGAATATTGCTTTGGGAAACTGAGGAAGCATCGCTATAGAAGGTCTATTAGAGCAAAGTCTTCCTTAATCATAAGCTATAATGGATGGATTAAATGGTCTAACACCCTTCCCACCTTATTTTTTTCATTATTATTCTGTGATTATTGTATCTTTATGCATAAGGATATGCTGTGGGTAATAAGTCTTTTTGGAAGCAATCTCTGCCTCTCTGAAATCACCAGAATGAAGCTCTAATCCACAAATGACTGGAATACATTTCTGTCACTCATGATTTTGAGCTTCTTGTGCTATCCTTCAGCAAAGCTAAGTGAATAATTTGTACTGGTAAAAATGTTAATGGAAAATGATTGCTCCCTCTGCTACTCAAAAAGTATGCACTACTCTCTGGAACGTACCTGGCCCAAAATAACTGGGGAATGCTTGTGCAGAAAAAATGAAAAAGAAAATAAATGAAAGTACATTAGACTTTGAAATTACTCTGTCATTAGTGTACATAGGATGTATTTATTTATGCTCTTGCTATATTTTTACTGCATTTGTTCACACTTTTTATATTATTGGGCTGAATTGATGCCAAGTTTTAACTCTGTTTGAATGACAGATTTTAGGAATAAATTCCACTTTTTTTTCTCTTACTCCTCAATATGCTTTCTCTCCTCCAAACCGCAAGATGAAGCAGTGCAGTTCAAAAGTTTCCCTTAATGAGAGTTGAGTATTTTCACCACTGAATGCAAGGAGAAGGGAATTACTTTTTGCATATTTATAGAGATATTCTACAGCAGACATTCCAAATGCATTTTGATTCAGTTCAGGTTGGAATGAAACTTGAAAATTAAAGGTCTAGTATTTGGTATAATGTTTTAAGGCTTAACTATGTCTTAAGTCAAACTTCTGTAACTTCTGTTCTTCTGTTTTAAAACCCTGTAAAACCAAAACAATATTTAAGCTTCATGCTGCAAGTGGATTTCACAATAAATAAAAAGGTTAGTAGCAGTCAAAGCCTAAAGTTGTCCAAAAAGCAACTTTATACAGGTTTTTAAGATCACATGAGCATCTTAATGCAGTACTTCAAATTATTTTGTTCTCCCTCTGGAACTGTAGGATCCTCTAAATAATGAGCAAAGTGTGGTGTGAAACATTAAGTGAAAGGCAGAGGCAGAGATTTGCAGAGTGAATGAAGTATCTTGCCAGCATGCAAAATTATTTCAGGCCAAGAAAACTGAGTCCAAGATGTTAGACATACTGTGGGCATACTGTTTGGGCAAAGAAATGAAATGTTAGATTGGAGCATTCTCTAAAGCATTCAAACCCAGCTGGTATTATATTTCACTTTGTGGTTGCTAGCACAGTCACACTGACAGAAATTTTCAGCTACAGTTGACAACTTCCAGAATGTTATTCACCTGAGAGCAGTGAAATTTGCTCCCAAAATCTCAAGCCATGAAAGGTCATGGAGTCAAACATGTCAATAGTCTGTCTGAAAGTATTAGGTCTGGGGAAAATCTGATCTCTGCTCTTAACATGGCTATCAGAGTGTCTTAGTGAGCTGCTAATTACATGTTAGAGAAGCAATGTGAAGGTGTTTCCCTTTTATTGGCAAGGTTCTGTCTGGTGTTGGCTCTGAAACAGGGTAAATAATGGAGTGTGCAGAAGCAAGAGACCATAATGTGAATGACCTGGTCAAATCTAGCAATGCAAGATACATTGCATGAAAAAGCAAAACCAGCTATATACAATCTGTGTAGATCTGTGAACCTTCTCTTCAAAGCAAATAATAACATGTATGCAAGAAATACTGTGTGTGTAAGATTTTAAATAATAGGGATCAAGTTTTAATTATGCCATTAGATTGAAGTAATAATCTCCAGTTCTGTACAGCTTTGTGGCCATAAATTCTGATAAAGCCCTCATACTGAGTGGTCTGACTTGTACTATGCTGCAAAGTGCTGCAGGCAGGAGAAAAAGTGGAAGCTAAAACTTACAGATTCAGAAATCTTGATCTGTGAGAAAACAGTAAATGTTAAGCTAGTTTTTCAATGTTTAAAGCCTTGGAGAAAGTTTGCTACAGATGCAGAAATGTCATTTCAAAACATGTTAAAAATGTTTGAAATTAATTTGAACTACTGGGCAAAATTAATACAAATTGCTTTTAAACACAGAGCGAGTTGTCAGGAATCGTTATCATAATGTTCACTCATAAACCCATGATATATTTGGTAGATCACAGTAAACTTAAGTATAAGCAGGATTTTAGACTTTCCATTTATGCTTTATGGTTGCATTTCATCAAAGACTAATTTTTAAAGCAGAGCAATATCAAATCATTGCTCCTTATCAATTCTGCAGACACTCTTAATAACTGCAAAATCATCAGCTAAAGGCATTTAGCACGTACTGAACCTGAAAATACAGGCACTTTTCAGATGATATACAGTAACTGCAAAATGATTAGTATGTTGTGTCCAATGCCAGAACCTTAGAGAGGAAACTACTATATGCAGCACACATTTCTGCAACTTATCTTTGTTCTTAGCCATGGATGTATTGATTCAGACTTTGAATGGACAAAGAATGCCATGGAGAACATCTGACTTCTGAAGTCAAAGGCTAACACCTTAGCTCAATCTGCAGCTAAAGCTGCCAAGATGGTCTCTCTCAGGCATGCAGAGGGCAAAGGGAATGGAGTTTACAAATGTGAATCAAACACTGTTTAAAATTTTAAGATGATTCCCCTTTCCCTACCTGCCCTCCCTTATCCTCTGCCTGCTCTTGTGGTTATTGGTTGAAACCTGAGAGACCTAACAAAATTTGACAAAGTGTGTGGGAAGAGTTAGTTGAAATGCAGAGGAATGCTAGGGCAGCAAGGTCTGTACACTGGAAACAGCTAACAGGTAGAGCAGGTCCCTTAGTTACAGCTACATCCTTTGGGATTCTGCAATTTACTAGACAATTCTGTTACCTAGTGGCGCAAAATAGCCTTTTCTGTTAAGGAAGCTTTCACCTCTCTGAACACAGTAAGGATTCCTTAACTGAATCCTTAACTTCATTATGGATGCAAAATTAATTGCCCACAAGTTTTTTCTCAAAACATCTTTGATGTTGAATTTGTGTGAACATTCATGTCACTTAAAATCTGTCTCAAGAAAGCAAAAGCAGAAGAGGCCAAATATTACCAAAGCAAGTTTCTTGACAAACTCAACTGTGCAAACCCAGAACAATTCTTGGAACATTAATTTTAGTCTACTTTACAGCTGATGCTGCAAATGTTGGTAATTCAAAGCTGTAATTGTCAGCCACAGCATAATTTGCAGATATTTGTAAATAAATTAATAATTAGGAACACTGATGCTAAAAAATAAATCAAAGCCTCCCTCTTGTTTTAATAAAATTCTGGTTTACTCTCATCTGTGAGACTTCTGTACTCTCAAATATTTTTATTCACAATGTAAATGGGCAGTGGTGTGTAGGGTTATTCCAATGGGCCACGAAGGTGCACTTTGTCTGAAACCAACACCAGAAGTTTCCTGAAAACTGATGCGTTAAAGCTGCTCGCTCAAATCTTTGTGATTTTCCTGACACAACTGAGATTTGGTGATGACTGCCTGGCAGTCACTGTGGGGGCTGCAGGGTGATTTCTTCAACTGTAGGGTGAGGTGGCAGGTCCACGCTGTGGGGCCAGGCCACCCATTGCCACATGGATCCCAGCTACAGTGAGCAGGACGTGTGTTCAGCATGCGCTGGTGTGCAGCTTGCATTGTGTTGGAACTGCTTTGTTGTAAATACAACAGGTAAAACAGGCAGAGTGTGAAAATGTGTTTGCCGTTTGGACCAATGTGGAATTGTGACAAACAAAATAGTCCTTTGGCAAAGGACTTACCTATTTTTTAAGGTGGTCTGCACTTTTATTGTTTCTTAGACCCCCCAAAGTGTTCACAGCACAGACCAATGGAAGGATTAAGGCATTGAAAGTAAAAGTTCTGCAATAATTTGTTTTCTTCCTGGCTTGACCTTGCTTGCAAAGCTGATAGCAGAGGTGAAATGCTGCCTCTTCTAACTGAGGCTCTCAGCTGAGGTGGCTTAAAGAGTTGACAGGGCAAATGATTGAGGCCATGGTGTCAGAAAAATGATTGAGGGTAGGACTTGCACACTGTGAGAAGCAACACAGTGTTTCCTTTACAGAGCCAGTGAATGGGACCTAAGACTGTCAACAGTGTCACTCAGCTGACCTTGCTAGACCTGCAGTTTCCTTAAGATGGAGTTGTGCTGAATATGATTATATTTTGCTCTACTTCTTGTCCAGCACTGTTCCTTTTCCATACAGCTGCTGTACAGCATACACAATCTTTACTCAATGTTGTGTAACACACATTGTCACTATAACCATCTGAACCTCAATTATCCTAAATTACTTTTTATCCAACGGAAGGTCCTGTCCCCTGACATGTGTTACTTAGACTGAATATTGTCTTGAACATCAAGATGTATTAAATGTCTGTTCCTCTTCACATTTCCTCTGGGAACCTGCTGTAGTCCAGGTCACCTTTTACTCTTCTTGGGTATGAAGTGCAAACTAAATATTTTTTTAACGGCACAGGTTTCTTAACAGGCTTGCTGAATAAATAATCAGGCTTGTCCTCTAGAGACCCAGTACAACAGTGATTGTGTCAGTTTTTAAGTTTTGCATAAACTTTGCTGTGATTGCTGTTTTCTGTGATTTATGTATCTATATATATATATTTATTTATTTTTAATTCCTTTGTTCCCCCTTATATTCTGAAGTCCGTTCCTTAGGAAAGATGGTGTGCAGATGTTTCAGAGTGGGTTTTTAACAAATATTTTGTAGAACACATTAAGTACATTTCAGTCTTACATAATTGTGTTCTGGCCCTTTTTAGCTATTTGACAGTTTCCATTCAAGCAAATGCTCCCTAAAACATGTTTCAAGCTCTCCTAGACACAGACTTACTATGTGATGGGTTTAGTTTCTTTGGGGTTTTTGGTGTTTGGTTTGGTTTGGTTAGAGGTTGGTTTGTTTTTTGGTGGTGGGTTCGTTCTCCAAGCATCATAGTCCTTCCAGATGTGATTGAACAGAAGGCTCTGCTCCCTGTACCTTTTTCTACAATTTGAGGTCCCCTATTCTGTAAGTGTCATTTGACTCTTAAGACATGAGAAAATTCTACATGAATTTTTTTACCTGATTATGTACCCTAAAAACCTATGTGAATTTCGTTTCTCTGATAAGAGTGGTGAGAGATTAGAATAGACTGCCCAGTTGTTGTTTCCCAGAAGCTGTGCACATGTCAAGATCAGGTTGGATGAGGCTTGGAGCAAGCTGGTCTAGTGGGAAGTGTGGTGTTGGAACTAGAGGATCACAGGATCACTAAGGTTGGAAGAGACCTCAAAGATCATTGAGTCCAACCTGTCACCACAGACCTCATGACTAGACCATGGCACCAAGTGCCATGTCCAATCCCCTCTTGAACACCTCCAGGGACGGTGACTCCACCACCTCCCTGGGCAGCCTATTCCAATGCCGAATGACTCTCTCCGTGAAGAACTTTCTCCTCACTTCGAACCTAAGGTTCTTTAAGGTTCCTTCAAATTCAAGCCATTCTATGAATATAGCAAAATCTTTCAGTCAATTGATATAGGCCAAGTCTCACAGAAAAAAAATAGAAATTGGGAATTCAAAGCAAGAAATTGGGAGAAAATATAACTAGTTTAGAGAACCATTGTGAGCAAAGCATAAGGCAGATTATTCACTCTGATTTATTTGCTCAGCTTGCAGTCTTTCCATGATGTTACTTTTTCCACTCTACAAATCTAATAATTTGACTTTTAGGAGCATCAACTTATATTCCTCTCATTACATCATAGTGCTTTTATGATATGCCCTGCTTCTTATACCAAGTAATTGTTTCTATCAGCATTATATTCTCCCTCTTATCCATCATCTCTCTGATAACATCCTATTTCTTTGCCAGCTCCATTTCACAGTGTCTGCGTCATATTAATAATAGCACAGATGGGAAAGTTCTGTGAGGTCACTCAGTACAATCCATATCCTGATCCAATGCTGAGCTTTTATACAGTTTCCAATATATGTAGTTTGATGTCAAGTGACTGGATTTTCACAGTCTCATTCAAGTCTTAATGCAGTGGTGTGGTTTTTTTTGGTTTTTTTTTAATCTTTCTCCCCTTCTACTTTTTACATTTTTTCAGCAGGTAAAAAGTGCTTCTTGACAGATAAGAAATTGCATAGGCTTATGAAATCTCTGGCATAGAGTCAAGCATATCATATTCTTAACAGCATTATTAATATGTTAACAGGTGGAAGCTTATTATTCTTCTGTGCTTTAAGTGTGAAATGTCTCATACTCTTTTTTTATTCACTTATGTAGTTCTCAGTTGACTTGATTAACAGCTTGGGCTGTTAACTTCTTAAATTGTTTTATTTCACGAAGACAAAAAGTAGTAGTTGACATTCTTTGGTTCTGATTCAGCTACATCACCCCCTTTGGCTGCACAAAATCTAAATCTAATGATTTTTTTAATCAGTATTGAAAAGCTTTTAATCTTGATTGCCTAATAAAAGTGGTAAAAACCCGGAATGAGGAAGGTAATGTCACAGAAACTGAAGCAGTTGTTTACTCCAACTGTACAAAGTAGCTTCCCATCTCTTTTTCAGCAGACATTGTATCAAAGTACAAGATTTTAAACAATTTACTGATGGAACCACTCCTAGGATTTTTATGAACCAGCTCTTTAGAGTGGTGAAAATTGCCACGACAGAGATGTAGAATAAAGCAGGAGATAAACTGCTCTGTTGACAGAAGCTTGAGCATATGCGCTGTAGTAAAGGAGCAGCTGAGGGAGCTGGAGTTGTTTAGTCTGGAGGAGAGAAGGCTCAGAGGAGACCTTATTGCCATCCTCAAGTACCTGAAGGGTAGTTGTAGCCAGGCGGGAATTGGTCTCTTCTTCCAGGCAACCTGTGACAGAACAAGAGGACACAATCTTAAGCTCTGCAGGGGGAAGTTTAGGCTTAATCTTAGAAAGAAGTTCTACACAGAGAGATTGCCCATTGGAATGGGCTACCCAAGGAGGTGGTGGGGTCAATGTTCCTAGGCATGTTTAAGAAGAGACTGGATGAGGCACTTAGTGCCATGGTCTAGTTGATTAGTTAAGGTTGGGTGATTGATTGGACTTGAAGATCTTGGAAGTCTCTTCCAACCTGATTTATTCTGTGATTCTATTCTTTGAATCTTCTCCTTTCTGTTAGTATTGTACTGATTTTTCTGTGCCACACAACCCAATTTACATATAAACATAGAGTGATTTAAAAATTTATCATTTTAAACTTCTCAAACTATAAAAGGAAGAGGTCATAGGAAACTCAGAGATAACCTTCTCAAACATAGAATTATTCAGTGCTCTCCTCGTTGAAAGGGAGCAGATTTGTCAGCTTGATGCAATGACCTGGTAGCCTTGGCTTCGTGCCTAATATGCTGAGCTGCTCTTAGTCTCTGAATGTTTACCAGGGGAGTTGTCTGTACCAGCTCCACACTGCTCTGTTCACAAATGTGATGCTTGTACCACAAGTCTGACTATTCTCTGCAATAGTCCTTCTCCCACTACAGCAACCATCTCATATATGCACATGTGGTATTTATGTCAGGGTAATGCTATGTAGTCCAGTTGTCTCTTTTTGCTGATACAACTATTTGGTTTTTCATCTTGAGTAGCTGTGAAAGCTCTAATTGTTTTATGAAAACTTAAGAGCTGACATAATGTTAGTGTTAATTTACTGAATAAATAAAGTATTCAAATTTAAAATACCAAGTCCATAGACATGTTCTTAGGTTTAGAGGCAGTCTAATAATGTAAAAAAATATAAGCTGTGGTCTGGAAGTTGTCCTTTCAAGTAATCTTGGCCAAGTGATTTTACTTTAGAGTATTTTGACTGTTTCTTTTTTCATGCTTCATTTAAATAAGATTTAAAGGAGAAAAATAATCTCCTATACTGTTTGTAGAATATGTAGCAGAATAGGACATAATTCTATTATCTTGTGGATTCCTGGTTAGAATGATAATCCTAAACTAGAGATATCAAATGCTTTGCAGAGAGCCAGTATTGATCCCTTACCCCCTACTTCACACACAGTGACCTTGAAGATGCAAGCCAAGACTACCCCTGGGAGGGTAATTTTGTTTTACAGGTGAAATTATAATATTAGAAATTTTGACCATTCAGAAATGTTAGTCAAAGCTTATTTTAATGAGGCTTCTCTAAGAGCAAATTAATTCAATGCAGTAATGTATTTGCAGTGTACAAGCATTAACATGATATTACTGATACCACTGTATTTGGGAAGTCTCAAAACCTCTATCTCTAGAATCTACTGTTTTACCAACATTGTGTTGTACCTACAGCAGACATGATGATAGTTATACTAAGTGACATTTTTAGGGCTTATAATTTGCAAAAGATGCCTATTCAAACTATTTGAAATGTTAAGTGTATGTTATAGTTCTACAAGCACTTAAAGGTAATATAATCCTGCCACTGGAGGAAGCTTTTCCTTCCCTTCCATCCACTTGAGCTGACTATGAAATGAACCAGATGAGAGACTGCTGTGGCTTAAACTGTTATTGTTCCTCCCTCCCCAGTTTGGTTTGAAATACATTGCTTGCCTATGTGGATCACTTAAGAAAGGTTTAAAGACTTAGACTTGTGCAAGGGAGAGTACAAAGAGGGGAAGTGAGAAATGAATAGTGCTCATGACAAGGACCTCTTTTGCAAAAGCATGGTTTCTGACAGATTAACTCCCCTGCAAAACATGTTACCTGTGTTAGGCTCAGAGTTCAGGGGATGAAGAAACAGGGCATGGGATTAGTTTTAGGGATTCTCTGGGTGCCTTGTTAAAAATTCTAGTACAATTCAAGTTTTACATTGGTCATATGTTTTCAATGTTCTTTTGGTTGTTTGCATCTCTTCTTACATATTTGTGGGACATTATCCTGTCCCATTCCAATTTGTGTCACAACAAGCTGCTCTAGGTGATGCTTCTGAAATTTCTGAGATGAGCACTGCATATTTTAATGATTCCTTGGGCACTATCATCAATTACTAAAATGTTTCAATTTTTTAAGAAACACAGTTTCTATCAAGCTGCATCTGCTTTCCTAACTTAATTTCTCTCTGAAGTTGTAGCACGGTTTATGTTATCCTAATCACTGTCAAGAGCTGGTTTTCTGCATCTGTGGATTTGCCTTTCATTTAGTTTTTGTAACTAGCACTGATGCTTTTTATTCTTGTGATTTATTTTTTATATTTTCTTTAAAGAACAAGAAGAGTTCCTGCTAGATATGTTATGTGGAAGCACTAGTAGGACAATAAAATCACTTTTTGATACTGAGATGCTATTTTGTACAGCATGGGAATTCTGTATCAATGGATCAGATCTTACATTAAGATTCATTCAAATATTGTACCTTCTGGTATAAAAGAGAAATTCAAAGGTGGTTAACAGAAGAAACAGGAATGTTGCTATGCACTGTCTTGGTGGAAAAGCTATTACAATCTCCATCCTTTACACATCAGGACACAACGTGCTCATGTGGGGTATAGTACATGGCCTTGTTCAGGTTGCAAGGAGGGTAATAATTAACAAATGGATTTTTCTGACCCCTTGTGAGCTGTGTTTAAAAAAGACCCAAACTATTAAAATTGAGACCTGTTATATGTCAGTGAATTCATCTGTTTTATTTTCAGCATGGTCTGTGGAAATGCCTTTTTGGTGGAGCACCTTATTTCTGGTGCTAGGAATGAGTACTGATTTCTGTTGAAACTGCTGTGTAAAACACTTGCTTATATTTCAGACTGCTTCAGGCTTAAGTGGCCATGCTGATCTAGATATTTCATTACAGTGAACAAGGAAATCTATCTAATATATATAGTGAAGCTTTATGAGTAGAAAATACTTCAATCTGATATTTGTAGTAGCAATCTACTGTCTTTCAGTGTGATAGCTGCCCCTTTTAGTAACACACTGTCTGTGTTGTTCTTTTGCAGTATTTCTGAAGGGTAATGTAACTATTTGAAATATGTGGATCTGAGTGTACTTTACTTCAGATTCATGACTGCATTGAAAGGTATCTAACTGCATAGTTGCTTTAGATTGCTTTACAATCAACAATGGGAAGGGTTTCGATCTCCAATTAGTAGGGAGAGAGGAGAGGAGTCTATAAACAAAACAAAGCCTCCCTAGCATGTTCTAGGAGACAGAGTGAGAATTTGGAGGAAAATCATGCTTGATGAGTACAGATAGATTTGGTAGCTTGCACAGTAACTGATGCAAAGCAGCACTCTGCTGAAGAAGAACCTCGGAGTGGTGTCAGAGCCTTGGCACGCTGAGCGAGTTGCTATGGCTACTGGCACTCAACAAGCCAGGTGTTGAAATCAGGGAAGAAAAATGTAGCTATTGCATTCAAAGTTATGACACTTGCTATTTTTCTGCTCTTTCTTTTAGAGGTTGTTAACTGTCATTTTTCACCCAAGCTATAAATTGGCTCTTTTGGTGAAGTTCTATGTGGAATTTAGACACTTGTAAGTCTTCTGTGTGAATTCCTAATTTGATGTCATTGGCTTTTTGCTTTGGGTTTCTCTTGGGAGCAGAAGAGAAGATAGGAAAGGAGGGTGAAAGAAGAGGGATTTTATTGCAGGGCCGATCCTTTTGTTATATGTGTTTTGTTTCTGAAATAGTGTATGTAGTGTTTGTCCTGATTCAAAGGCTAAATATCCCACTGCTTAATCCAAATTAATATCGTACAGACTTGTATTTTGATAACCAATATACTGAATTAAATATTAATTTTAAAATGAAGTAAAAACTGTTAAAGAAAAGCTTTTTGAAGAATGCCTGACAGCCTACTCTGTACCACCACTTACCTTAATATTGAGTCAAATACTGATGGATCTGTCAGACAGCTACAAGATTCCTGTAGTGTAGTATATTGAATATGATGCCGACTGAAAACATTCCAAGTGTCTTAGATTATGAAAGAAGTAATTTCTTACAATTACCTGGGAAGTCACAGTTTTATTCACAAACAGAATTTTTCTAAACTTCACTAAAAGCTGTCTATAAAAACAATTGCCGTGATTATTGCAGTTGATGTTTTATCTACAGTGGCCTTACACTTGAATGCTTAGTGGTAATTTGACTGACATTTCTTTATTTAAAGCATATAATGCCCTTTCACTACAATGTATTGAAATTCCCATTCAAAGGGAGAGAAAACAAAAGGAAATTGTCTTTCAGTTAAGAAGTGAAAATGTGAGTCTCTGCTAAATGCCACTAACTCAACCAGTGATTTGTTCTGTTTGTGTTCCATTTTGTTCAAATAAAAAAAAATAATAAAAATTGTCCAGAACTATTTTCTTGGTAATTATTGTCAAGGAAAGATATGTTTTTTAATTAAAAAGTAAATAAAAATGAAGTGTTCAAACACGGCTTCCTGTATATATTACATACCTGTGTATATTCAAACAAGTATAGAAAATATAAGGTTTTAGGTCTTTGTAAACTATTTTAAATTCCTAGGAAATTAAACCAATCTCTATATTCTACCATTCTGCTTACTGGCCATCCCTTAAGAGAAATCAAGTGTAGCACCTTTCTGGAGATTAGGAAATAATCCTTCAGAGATCTGTTCTGTTGTCCTGAAGTCATTAGTTTCCAGGAAAATTTGATGGCGTTCACCTGAATGCTCAGGAATTTTTGCCCAGTACAGGAATGCAGCAGCTCTGCAGTCTGGAGTCTGAAGTAGTAAATGCATAACAGACTTTGATCTTTTGTGGGTTATAGTAATGATTTCTGAATTGGAATCCCTGAACAATGGATCAGAATGATCAGATTATTTCTGGGTATTTATGATGCTTGGTAATAAAAAACCCCAAAACACTATAGAAAGGATTATAATCTCAAATAAATCTTTTACTTGTCAGTTTAACAGTATTTCTATTGACTTAATGCATAGCTTTTATTTTTTAATAAAGCCCCATCCCTTTTCCTTTCTAGTGGGGCCAGTCAGCTTAAACCAATACAACACCACAGCTGGTTTTATCCACACTCTGTGGGGATAGGATGATTGTCTTCACTGTCTGCAGTGTGGGTGTTTTCATAGTTTGTTTATAGCTAAAAATAGGTCTTGTGCTGTAGTGTGTATTTCCCCACTTCTCTGGACAATGCCATTTCCTCTGCTTTATTTTTCAAAGCTTCAGAAGGAACCTGAAGGGAAAAAAGGAACTTCATTTTTCAATAGGAACTTTGTGTTTTCACGCTTTTGGATAACCATAGCTACATCAGAGTGTAAAGATTTCCACAACAGAGGAAAATACTATTGAATCTCATCCCAGTTAGAGGAATGGTAGAGATACAGCAAAGCATTGTATGACAGACTGAAACTTAGACTATTAGAACCATCTACATATACTCAACATCTCATCCAAGGGTACTTTACTCACCCGGCAATTTTAGAAAGGTGGCAAGTTTGACTGGATCTTCAATCTCTACTGCCTTCCTTTCCTTGGTCTCAAAACAAAAATATTTCTCTGAACACTGTTTGTCATGTCAAAGCAAATGCCATAGATGCATCAAATACTTGGTGAGAGGAAATCCATACTTTACATCAACACTATTGTGAGAACAACGTAATTATAGAATAATTCAAGCTGGAAGGGATGCTGGAAGATCCCAATTGAAGTTAGGATCAATTACAGCAAGTTACTTAGACTTTAAGTCAAACTTTGAATGAGTCCAAGGATATAGAGAGTTTCCATGACCTCTCTGGACAATCTGCTCCAGTGATGATTGTGAAAATGATTCTCCCCTCTTCCTCAATATCAAATACTCAATTTTCCAGGTTGAGACTTGTGTCTGTCACCCACATTTTTATAAAATTTACATCTCCTAAAAAAATATTAAAGTAAAATCTTGTATAGTCCTTGTAAAATGGATACTGAGTAAGCCAAATTTATGGACAGACTACTGGCTTGCAAGATCTTGAGTTGCAGTTCAATCAGCTAGGCTGATAGAGCATTATCCTGTCTGGATGACTCTAGGTATATGGCTGATCTCAGAAGATGTTTTCAAAACAGTTATGAGTGGCTACCCTGTCCATCTCCAATCCCTTCAGTTCTGCTAATTTCCTTAATGTTTCTGCCCTTGATGGTGAAGTACAGATACTGACATAGAAGTATTTCTGTATTCTTCAGAAATAACTTTAGTGTTATTTGCCTAAACTCACTATTTGTTTTCTTTTATATAAAAAGCCTTCCAATAGAAATTTCATAATAAAAATCCAATGTGTTTCATATCTACTTAGTAGATGTGTCTTGAAATGTAGTGGCAAAATGTAGTATTGAATTAGAAGTTACAAACTAATCTCTGCAAATTGAGTTCCTTTTCCCCCTTTCATGTTGTAATACTTTATCTTGCTCAACTGACTGCTGAGTCTGTTCCAGAGATTTCATTGCACTGTTCCCTGCTGAATTCTTTGTTGGTGCATTGAGTAAAGTACAAGTAATGCATGACCACATAAGTAAAGAATGGATGCTAATATAACTGGGAATCCTGGATAACAGAAACATCCATGGTCACCTGTGTTGTGTGAAAACAGTCCTAAATAAGCAAGTAGATAGCAAGGTCAAAAGTTTAGCTTAAACAATGATGCCCAAAGAATGTACAAAGTAGTGTTAGAGCTTTATAGCCTACAAGTGTTACTTCAATTACAATAGCAGGAAAGTTTTTTTGCTATGGAATAGAGTGAAAATATGTAGAACTAAAAACTACATGTGGATGTAGGTAGCTCACCAATACACAGAGTTTGAGTTACGAATTGCACTTTCAGTGTATCTGTAGAAAACTCCTTTCTCTGAATTTGGCAAAACTGTCTGAATGTTTGTGAGTTTACCCTCTTCATTTCTCTGCATCTTTTTAGTCAGCTTGTCACTTCTAGCTCATGCATCTTCTGTAGCCACAGCTCTGACAGTTTTTGTCCTTGTGGTATATTCAGTTTTTTCAAAGGTTTCTTTCTTGTTTATAGCTGCAGTTCATCAGACCTCTGTGGCAAGCACGTAGAGAATATTTCTTCTTATGCATTTTCAATTCTTTTATTACTTCAGACAGCTACTCCTCTAATTTGCCCTTTCATCAAATTATAGCATTCTGAAACATTTCTTCAAATTGCAGATTTTCAACAAACTAACAATTAAGACACAAGTCCCATTAAGACTGGGATCTCTGAAACCTTCCTTTGCCTCCACTGATACATCCAGTCATGCACTATATATTCTACACAATGTTAAAAAGTTGTATACAATTATTAACTCTCTTATGGGTTGGACATCCAAGGGTTTACATCATCTCAGTTAACTACAGTTTACTAAAACTAGATGTGTGAGTAGTTTTAAGGAATTAATTTATGCTCATGACAGACTTTGTGAAATTTGGCTTATTTCAGAAACTTTGTTTACTGAAAATGTGCATCTGTAATAATTTCTGATATTTTGTAGTCTTGAGTAATGCTAAGAATAAGTCTAATTGAGGAGGTGTGTCCACTCCCCAAATGCTTTGGTTTCCTTTTTTTGGATCATGAGCATGACTACTTAGGCAACAGTATCATATGACATCTAGTCAAGACCTTCCAGCTTAATAGGACTAAAATCTCAGTCTTGTCTCAGTTAATCAATGTCACATATTCTTCTAGAATCAAAATAAAGCTAAGATCCAGTTTTGAGTAGTTGCACTGTTTGGCAAAACTTGCTATTCAATATTCTGTACTCCTTTTAAATGACTGCTACAGTGATTTACTGTGGGTGCTGGTGTGTTTTTTCCTCAGCAAAGGTAGAGATGATATTGGTGAAAAATGGAACCTATTATTCAAATTGTTGATTGCAGCACACTAATCTGTCCCAAGTTACAGAAGTACAATTCCACTTTGCACAGTGGAACAGTGTGAAATTACTAATGTCTAGTAAGAAGCTCTTTGGGAGTTATCTCTGTTTTCCTCAGATTTTTATAGGGCCTCTCCAATTCCTCTTCACTTGCCTTCTGTTTTACTGCTGTGTCCTGCTTCCAGATCAGGGAAATATTGTAGTGCATTTTAAATTTATTATATCCAAATGACTTTACTGTGTTTGAAAATGTGATTTCTCTGTTGCTTTCTGAATGCACTAGAGAGGCTGTGCTACCTGATGCAGCTTTAGTATGAACTTCTGCTCATGCTTTGTTCTCTGATGCTCCTGTTCTTGAAATGCTTGCATAGAGTGTAATAGAATTTCTTATATTTGTCACAGAGGTTGAAAGGTCTCTAACAGAATGGGTCTCTTGTTCATTGTACAGGCCTTTGGTATAAATTAGTTGGAGCAATTTAGCATATGATGATATTGCAACACATACTGTATATGAAATGCATAATACCTATAGGTTCCATAACATTTTAACTGTTCTTATGTGTCAGTAGCATGCTGAAAGCAAAATCTCAACTTCCCCCAGCATAAATGTTATGAACAGTCAGGTTTCCACATGGGTGTGTGCATTGGAGCTTTCTGGCTCCTGCAGTTCTCCCCATGCCTGTCCCTGAGCTGTGCAACCTGATACCACTGCATTTTGCTATCTGGTCCCCAGCAGTTACTATTTGAATTATGAATGCTGAGCAATTGTAGGTCCCTTGAAAAGCTCATGGTCAGTCTGGCTGAACTTTGAAGTAGTTCAAAGCCCACTGAGTTCACCTGATTTCCTCTTTTTTTCAGGATGTACATTTTGCATGTATGAAAGATGTGCTTGTTCTGTCTAAACTATGTGCATTTATTTCATTATTTTTTTCCCCCTTCTGGGAGTGTCTTAATTATAAATGAGTACTTTGGAAGAAAATAAAATCAGTAGACTGCATTTAATTTTGCAACCCTTTTTTTATGCTACGAGTTTTGCTTTGGTGATTAACAATATGAAAAACAAGAATGAAATTGGGCATGTTGGCTATCAGCCGCTGTAGTCAAAAGAGTGATCTGTGAATAACATAGTCAAGAGACTTTTGGTGAAATATGCTGGTGTTATCCTTTTTTGATAGATACAGTAAGATGTAATTAGCAAAGCTTCCCATTTGCAAGCAAGGTATTAATTCTTGAGTTGTTCACACTTGAAATTTACGTGGACTCCAAGCATTGAAAGTTACTTCTTTCAGCATTCAATTTTTTTCTCTTTTTTTTTTCTTTTCTTTTCTTTTCTTTTTTTTTTTTTTTTTTTAATCTGAAAGGGCAGCTGTATGTTTGGCTCCAGTACTTTCTCAAATATGAAAGGTGATGCTAGGGAACACAAACAGTCATCCTCCAGACTAGGAAATACTTCTTTCAGGTGTTCTGATTTCTTGATTTTCAGAGAAAATTCTATGTTATAATCACTGCAAATAGCAAAGCACTGCCTTTCTCATCTCCTGTTTTCAGCCCATGTAGTTTATCAAGTCCTGAACAACAATGACATCTTCTTTGGATGTCAGGATTGTATACAAGGACAGTACAGGTTTGCGGCTATGATGCATATAGCTTTTCAAAACACTTATGTGTGCCTCTATAGAATCTGGATGAGCTGCTTTGTAAGAAGTAAAACCTGCAACCAACCCAAGATTTTGAAGGAGTTCAATTTTTTAATAAATTATTTTATTTATGAATGTTTAGATTTTTCCCTGTATGAGAGAGCCCACAATGTCATATTTCCAGACAAATTGTTAGCTGATGATTTTTTCCCAAGAAATACTGGCTTAAGAAGAGTGATTATTATGCACAGTAGGTATAAATGAATTATTTATCAAACATGTTTTCGTTCTTACTGAAAACACCACTGCTCTGGTTTTCTAAGTGCTTTATTGTACTAGTCATTTGCAGACAAAGCAAGTCTTTACCGAGGTAAATGTTTATGTATTGCCATTTGTATGAGAAATGAATGGTACCCTGCAAACAGAATTGGTCGTGCTTTCTTTGATTACCTGCTTTTCAAGGAAAAGTATACTTGTCAAAAAAACCAACCCAAACTCCAAATAAAAACCAAACCAACAAACAGAAAAAAGCCAGGTGTGAAAACAGATCTGTTTCAACAAAACCCACGTCAAAAACATTGTCTGTATGGGTGGGTAGCAGCACTTTCTGGCTCTGCTTCTGATAAGGATTTTCTTTAGGGCCATCCAAATTCCACCTAAGTGTCCTGTCTATTTTTTGGCTTCTCCTGAGTGGGAACCTTCCTCTCTCCCATATTGAAATCTCATTCTTTGTTAACAAACAAAAGCCAACACCCCCCCTCCCCCCAAACAAAAACCAAAACCAAACCAGACATAACAAAACTGAAAACAAACCTATTAATGGTTAACCATTCATTATGGAACTTCTGTGCACAACATATTTAACTACTCAGTCTTTCTGACCTAGTTAATAATTTAGATTTTAAGTGAAAAAGCTGAAGTGCAACAGAATAAAGTAAATTCTCTTGAACTTTCTTTTGTTAAAGACTAAGAACTACTTGATTCTGGGACTTGGTTGTCCTGACTAATTTCCTTGCTCAATGGGCTGTTAGCTGTTCAGGGGTATAATGTGCTTCTGTGAGAAATTTTGAAAGGCTTTGGTTTGTCTTTGCTTGTAGTGGGAAAAAAAACAACAAACCTCTTGTTACCCAATAGTTTGAATGCATAAAAAAAGTAGTTAGTGAGTAATCATTCTATTTCATAAAACTCACACAGATAACTAATTTTTAGCTTTCAGCACTAAAGCAGTATTTTAACACTGAAACAACATGTTAGGATTTGAGGGGTTTGTCATTTGGGGTGTGTCAATCTTGGTCTTTTTATGTGGAAATAATTCAAATAATGTTGTAGGCATTTAAAGTGAAGACTGAAGGCATTGAAAGGAATTGGGAAAATAGACTGTCATATGTAAGAAATTCACCTAGAATTAATACTTGAAGTTGAGTTGTCTGTCCTGAAGTTAGCTCAAGCAAGGAGTATGCTGTATGTATTCCAATTGTGCATGCCTCTTGAGTTGAGTTTGTGACAGGACTGGTATATTTATTTGCAGAGCAGATGAGAATGAGGGTGTTTGAGTAGGAAAGTCAGTCTAGATGTGACACATCAAAAGCATTCAAACACAATATTCAAACTGATAATGATGAAGTCATTCTTCAATCTACTTTGTTATTTCACTGAATCTTGGACTCTGAGGAACAAACTACAGTCCAACAGGGGTAATAGTGTTCTTTGGATCCTTTAAGACTGATGCATTCTGAATGACTACTACTGTATGTTATCAAGGTGAAACTTAATCCTCTAGAGATCAGGGGATATCAAGACTATGAGCCTGTGAATATTAAGTAAAAGGGAAAAAAGAACTTAGCAAAGAGAGTCAGTTTTGGTTTTATGGTTTCAGTGTAACTGGAAAGATTCATCATGACTGTAGGGGCTATGTAAACTTTTTAGAAATGAAATAATGTAAACCTTTAAGTCTCCAAAGGGAAAAAAAAAAAGAAAGAAAAAAAGAAACCCATTATTTTCCACTGAATAGTTCTAAATCAGAGAGAACAATATGAACTTAGCTCTCTCAGCTCATCCATTTCCAAGCAAATGAGTGCCATTTGTGCTATGTGAAGGCACTGCTTGTGGTAAGGCAAGGAGAAAATTTGGCCTTTGAGGGGGTAAGGGGAAGGTGTTCAATCAGTCCTGTCTCAGCTGTCCCTGGGGACCCTCAGAGGCCAGGAGGGTTGGGGAGGATGGAGGGGGTGTGCCTCTCAAGAGCCTGGGTTGGCATTTGGGGGGTCAGAGCCCAGGGCCCAGATTTAGAAGACTGTCACACATGGGAGTGTGCATTCACAGAGCAAGTTACATCTAACCTTTTCCTTACAAAAAAATTAGCAGCCCAAAGGTCAAAATGTAGTAATAGTGAACTGCTACTATTTCAATTCAAGGTGTTACATGGTGCTGTAAAGGATAAAACTCGGTGACAACCAACATTTACAGTTATATTAATTGACCCCTGCTGTGATTTGTAGTTCTACTAAACCACAATGTAAAAAAGGAACCAAAAGCCCCCACTCTCGAGGAAATTGTCAGCTGCTCAACATAGATGAAGGGATTGTCTACCAGAGATTTTTTTTCACAAGCTGTCATGCTGTAATAAGGAATTTGGAAAAGACAGATAACCCTTTCCCTGGAAAGTTGATTTTGACTATGAACTTTAATGAAACAATTTGCCTCCTGGGCATTCTCAGATTGTGCAAAATATTTTTTCTGGTAAAGTACTTAATTGATATGCATAGACACATGCAAAGTGATCTCTCAGACTGAATGAGTTAACTGCAAACATGGACAGTTTTTAAATCACAGCATGCTGTCTTTGTTTTCTTGCAAGAGGCTTATTCAATCACAGCAATAAAACCAGACATTATATAAAGAACATTTTTTGTTCCTCTGAGTTGTAAAGAAAAATGTAAGAATTTACTTCAGTATGAGGAGAAAGGAAGCACTGCCTTCTGTTGGTTAAGAACCAGTAATGGTTTTCTGAACTTGTGTGTTTCACAAGGAAAAATGAGGTGCAATAAAATGTTCTTATCTTTGAACTAGTCAGGACAAGGAATGAGCATAGAACTGTTTTTCCTTGGAGTATGATATTCCAGTTTTGACATAACTGGTGATTTGTACAGCTGCTGAAAGTAAATGACAAATGGTGGCTGTGCAGTTGTCAAGATATTCGTTAATACTTACGTGTGTCAGCTGTAGTAAAAGATCAGAGTTCATTGTTCTAATAGGGAATACTTCCAAGAACAACTGTCAGCTGGTTTCTGACACCTCTAAGGAGGCAATTAAACTAAATTGAGGACATTGTTGAGAGTTTTATAAAGCTGACATTATGCACTGTAAAAAAAAAACAAAAACCCACACACCTGAAAGAAACTTGACACTAGTTGAAACCTGACACTAGCAACTTAACTTGGAGACAGCAAAAATGACAGACTTAAAGCAGGCATTCAAAGGATACTGAAGTTTGTAGTATCCCTTGGGAGCAAAAATAGCCTAATACAGGTCTGCATATCAGCAACTAACCTGCGATGTTTTCCCTAAAATAATGTCGGCTTTTTCATCTTCTTCACCTCAAGAACCACTTTTTTCCTTGTTATAAAGAGAATTGGTGTGAATCAGATGCACACAGAAATATGCTGCTAGAGAACATATTGCAAGAGAAAATCAGTAATGATTTGCCCATAGCAAAAAAGAAAACCAAAACAAATGAAATAAATACTTACTGCCAAGAAAGTATACATGTCTAGAAAAATACAGCCATCACAGACAGTGCAGAATGTCACATAGCTGGTCACTGTATGACTTTTGAGTATATGCATGTGAGAGTGTTGTTAGCCATTGGAATAGACTGCCCAGGGAGGTGGTGGAGTCACCATCCCTGGAGGTGTTCAAGAGGGGATTGGACGTCGCACTTGCTGCCATGGTTCAGTAGTCATGAGGTCTTGGGTGACAGGTTGGACTTGATGATCTTTGAGGTCTTTTCCAACCTTATTGATTCTATGATTCTATGAAATGGCCTCTGGACTGACTTGGTTTCCTTTTAAAAGCAGGGCACTAATATAAGGGCCCTGTCAAACCAAGTGTCAAATTTCTGTTGAAGGAACTCTCACTGTTTTTTTGGGCAATATATTTCACTGTATGATTGGTTTTGTAGTGAAGATTGTCTTCACTTGCACCTGGGCAAAATATCCCCTGAAGAATTGTGTTCTGGCTGCCCCTTGTCCTGTGCCCCCTTGTAAAGAG
The DNA here is from genome assembly GCF_014839835.1 of Dryobates pubescens. Lineage (NCBI taxonomy): Eukaryota > Metazoa > Chordata > Aves > Piciformes > Picidae > Dryobates > Dryobates pubescens. Next base: position 9,084,362 of record NC_071627.1, read on the forward strand.
GGATGCAACATGTAGGAGTTGGAAAACTGGCTGGATCTCACCTGAGCCTTCTTTTTTCTAGGCTGAATAAACCTAGGTCCTTCAAATAAATGCCAAGTTCTCCAGTCCTGCAAACACTGTTTTGGAACTCCCATAGACCCTCTACAATTTTTCACTCTCAAACTGTCAAGGACCAAAGCTGAACACAGTAATCCTGATGCTCTCTATTTAATCTATCACTTTGTTACAAAACATGATATTCTGTCAGAGATCTTTAGCCTTAACTCAGAATCACACTGAGGCTTCCTAAAGCCCTACAATGGAAACCAAGCCTGCTTCTTTAGGCTAAGTATTAGACAGAATTTCTTTACAGTAGAGTAGCGAGACACTGGAACAGGTTGCCCAGGGAGAGCATGATTGCCCCCTTCCCGGAGGTGTTCAAGGCCTTGAGCAACCTGAGCTAGTTAAAGGTGTCCCTACCTGTGGCAGGGGGATTGTAACTAAATGATCTTTAAGGTTGCTTCCAACACAAACCATTGTATGATCTATTAATATGTAGATTGAGGTGTTCTGGCACCAGACTGCACTACTGCACTTTCTGAGTATAAATGTTTGAGGTACACATGCAGTGTGTCATTTCAGCAGACATCCTTTATGGAGAGAGAAAAATTAGGACACTGTCCATTTCACATAGGAAATGGTGAATATAACTTAGGTATACTAGTGGTTATAGAAGAAAGCTTGGTGGTCTTTCTTTAGTCCCTGCACAGCATTTTCTGCAGTCTTTGTTAAAATGAAATTGCTTTCCCTTGTGTATCTCTCTAAATGTGAAAATACCAAGAGAGCTGAAGTAATTTACAAAACGGGTACAAGCTGAAATATGAAGCTTTACTTTTCCCAGACAGGAACACCTAACAACCCTGAGGACAGGGTTTTCACTAAGGGTCAAAAATGATGATGAACTTTATCTCCCACTGTCTCTAGAAACCTCTGATGCAATGCTGGACATTTTCCCAGAAAGGTCCAAGTAGAATTATTTATTACAAATAAAAAGAAGAAAGGGTTATTTACCGCCTGCAGATAGATTTAGAATTGGTGGGTTAAATAAACTTAAGGCAACAGAAACTTCCTATGCCAAGATGCAAAACTGAAGGAAGTGTTAATTCCAACTTGAACATTTACATTCAGGAAATTGCTTTTGAAGGGACTATCTAGCTACCTACAAATATAGAGTATATAGAATTTCAGACAACAGAATACCTCTTAAGAAGTTAGCTGGTTGTTTGCTGGACACAATTCCCTAGGCTTAATATATGGCAGCAATAACAAAAGGAGAGGTTGGAACCATCAAAAAATACCACTTCATTCAATGTGTACTGTTGAGTTAAGGATAATTCTCTTCTGTTCTTAGATCTTCACCTATTTCTTGGTGTACTACTTCTAGACTATTTTCTTTCCACCTTTTACTTAAAAGTATCATTTTTATTGTCAGAAGAAATCCCCTTGGTAGTAGGGAACTATGGAGCTGGTTTATTCAGCTCCATAGGTGTGAGGCCTGGAGAAGAGGAGACTCAGGGGTGACCTTATTACTCTCTACAACTACCTGAAGGGAGGTTGTAGACAGATGGATATTGGTCTCTTCTCCCAGGCAAGCAGTACCAGAACAAGAGGACAGTCTCAGGCTGCGCCAGGGGAGGTTCAGGCTGGATGTTAGGAAAAAGTTCTATACAGAAAGAGTGATTGCCCATTGGAATGGGCTGCCTGGGGAGGTGGTGGAGTCACCACCACTGGAAGTTTTCAGGAAAAGACTTGATGGGGTGCTTGGTGCCATGGGTTAGTTGTTTAGGTGGTGTTGGATTTGTTGATGGGTTGGACACAATGATCTTGAAGGTCTCTTCCAACCTGGTTTGTTCTATTTATGTATTCTATGTAAGAAGGTATGACACATAGTGTAATTTTATCTTGCTGTGTTTACAGGCTGAATAATATAAAATATGAAAATACATTCTGAATAGTTTCTTACTTTGTGCTCAGTCTATACAGTTGTGCAAATGCCTACAAATATCTAGGCACTGGTATTCTTCCCTGCACTGACATACATTAGAATTTCCTGTCGGTATTTTCTTGTTACGAGGAAACAAGGATTCCTTTTCACTGCCTTTTGCAGGATACACACCAAGGTGTGTTTATGCAGAATCACAGAATGTTAAGGGTTGGAAGGGACCTCAAAAGATCATGAAGTCCAACTCCCTTTCCAGAGCAGGGTCATCTAGAGCAGTCACACAGGAACACATCTGAGGGAGTTACCTATTGTAAAGTTTATTCTGAAGGTATTTGATGAATTCTTGAAATTGACTGTAAACATTTGTGGAAAACTGAAACAGTCTCAAGGAATTAGGACAGAATGAAGATTACTCATATTTTCAATTTCTACTCTTTTCCCTACTATTTTACATTTCTTTTAAGTGTGTCAGTGGTTTCTGATGTCCAGACACAAGAGCCTCTATAAAATTTCCATGTGGTTGAACAGGTTTCTAGCTCAGAACTACAAAGGGTAACTCTCAGTACTACATGAGTAGAAGACAACATGACACTGAATATGCCCATTCATAAATTTGAAGTGGTATACATTGCAAAAATACTCTTTAAGTAATTAGTTCTGAGTGTCCTATGCTGTACAGGATTGAAGTAACAAAAGTTTCTGTGATTATGCTGGTGCAGAACTCAACGGTTCTCATATGAATTACTTGAAGTTAAGAATTGTCAGGGAAGGAGTAGGGAAGATATCATCATTGCTGCACTACAAAGTCCCATGTTACAGGCATAGATAAAGTAACACTTGTGTATAATAGGAATATGATGATTGCTGTAAAGAAATAGTGAAGAGCAGCAAGGAAATGTAGTCAGCTAAGGTGAGAATTCAGCCATTGGAAGAGATGGGCATTATAATAGAGGTCTGTGCAGTGAAGAGTGAAACCAAAGGGACCAAACCATTTGTTTCTCATGTGGATGTGATTGATTTTCCCTTTTTTATTTTCAGGTGGACTCTTAGGCTATACACATTACATACTGATTTTTTCTAATTGTCCACTCCAAAATGTGAAATTTCAAATGAAAAGTGTTTAAAAGGAAAGAGAAATGACCAGATAACCAGTTATTTTAACAATTATCAGAAATGTTCTTGCTGAATTATTTTCACTCAGCCTGAACTGTGTTCTTTAAAAAAAAAAAAAAAGCTGAAAGAGTGCAGTCTGGAGTCTTTGTTTCACTTGTTTGTGATCTTTGCTGGTTTTAGTTAAGCCCTTCCTCAAATCTGGGTTCACTGCTATCCCTTTTGTCACCTAATTTGTTTTTCCAAATCATATAGGAAGTTTGTAATTCGTCTTTTAACTTAAAATTCTATTGTAGCAACAGCAACAATGAACAGAGGAAGTACATTCCTTACTGTTACACTGGTTTAACAGCTTGTCTTGCCTGAATTGGTATTGATTTTAAAGCTGGATATGGGTTGCTATAACAATCCTGTACTTGAATGTTCGAAGGAGAACAATGCTAAACTATTGCTTTATAAATTCTAGAAACTCCCAGCTTTATGCTGGAACTTTCAAATGTCTCACAGGATTTACATTCTATTTCTAGTTATGATTCATTTCTATTGTTGATAAATTGTGTGGTAAATTCATAAAATTAGAGTTTAGTGTACTTCATGTATGTCTGACCCAAGGTGCTTTATCTGTGGCTGGATTGCTCATAACAAAAGGGGAAAAAAAAAGGAGCAGTTTCATATATGCATCTCAGGGCAAACTTGCCATTCATGGAACAGCAATCTGAAATGGGTGACAGTACTCACAACCAGCTGCTTGACACACAGGCAGGTGCAGGAGCACTAGGAAATGTCACACTGTCAGATGCAGCTTCAGAGAGTGCGACCGGCAAAAAAGCTTCTGGCTGCAGCTAACACCCCAGGCCACAGCTAACACCCCAGGCCATGCCATCCCTTAGCTTGAAACCATTGCTGAGCTGTCACTTTAATAAATGAGTAGCCACTTTGTTTTGATCAGCATTGTCAGGGCTTATTTCAGAAGTGATTCTGATTCCATTGTGCAGCCTAGCCCAGCCAAAGTCAATTGGTGCAATTTCAAGGTGAATTTATTCATTCTTTATAAAGGTTCTATGCACGAATATATCAAGACAGTTGAATAAATTGAAATAAATAGACTTGGAGTTGCGTAGTCTCATAGTAATTGAAATAGTTTCCCTCCAGTATATTTGTAGTAATAATACTACCTTTATGAACACTGGACTGTCTACAGATGGGAAAGGGTGGAATTACCATATTGATAACATATTTGGAAAATGGAATTGGGACTAATGTGTTGAAAAGGGCAACTGAAAGTTGTCCTTGCCGTCAGCTTCACACTGAAGATAAAGTTAGAATAAAGTCTACTGCCAAATAATGATGACTAATTAATTCCTTCTTCCAGTGAGAATTGCTTTCAACTAACTTTCCCTCTCTTTTTAATGCAGGTGTTAACTTTTAGAATAGAAATTTTATGGGTAATACATGAAAACAGATTAATTCTTTAACAGGGCACTGTATAAATGGCCTGTGTTCCACAGTTTTAGGATAGGGAAACAAGTAGATGATGTCAAACTTCTACTGCTTTTTTAATTACTCAGAATATCAGGGTTTGGGTTTGCTTTGTTGTGGGTTGGTTTTTTTTTCTGCATAGTAGTACCAAATGTCTGCCTCCTTTCTTCATTTAAAAAACATTTCCATACTGAAAAAAAAAAAAGTCTATTAATCAGAAAATAATTTAAGCTGTAAAAAAGGCATAAAATGTTCTTTCTTTTCTACAGGGAGGAGAATGCATGTGAGGCAAACAGAAGGTTTCAGTTAGAAGGCAACAGTTCTTTACTCAGGTGGGTTTTCAAAGTTGGCAAGTACAATAGCTATCAGAAGGGCAATTCTGATTTGAGTTTTTCTTTCAACTGCTCTCAACAGATGTTGTCAGGACAATGAAGGTTTTGAAAGCTTTTCAAAGGAAAAGTTTTGCTGTTTCTTTATTATGCTTCTAAAACAATGCACCAAAATAATCAGAATTATTATTATATCCATAAGAGCTGAAGATGTTTTTTCCTTCCTCCTTAAACTGCTTTAATGTCATCAAGTGCCTAACACTGACTTAATCATGAGCATGATGATTCTTTCCCCTGTGTCCTGGCAGACAAGGACTTGGGAGTACCACCTTGCTTCCAGCATTGAAGTGTGGGTCAGGATTTATTCTTTGCATTCATTCCGTGTGGAGGAAGGAGTTTGGGCTGGGTCCAGGCTGTAGCTGTAAGTCTGCAAGCTGTCTTGCCTGGTGGCAGGAGACTTGGATACAATTTCAGTAACTTCAATACAGAGTGGAAAATCTGCTTTAGGAAGGGCAGGGAAGAGCAGGGATCTGCAACAGGAGGCTAGGGAGAGATGGGAGAAAGGTTGATCAGACCCTGTCAGCATGGTGAAGGAGGCAGTGAAGCCAGTGAGCACATGCTTACTATTGTGTGCATACCTAATCAGAAAAGACAACAGAGTGCTCGATATGTGACCTTTTTTTTTCCTTTTCATTCTCACCAATCATAATACAATCTTTCATAATTCATGTACTAATCATAAGCAAAAGTCAGGATAAAGAGCCAATGTAGTACTGTTGAGACTGGGAATTTTAAGTTTTCCACAGAAGTCAGAGAAGATGCTTGGCTGCTGGAGCCCCTGTTTGAAAGATATTTTAGTAATCTGAAATGTTCACAACAAATAGTTGTGAAGCTGATTATTATTTACAACATAGAGTGTATTTTGTTCATCAGTTGGCATCTAGAGCTATAATTAACTAATGACTGCAACGAGCCCTTTTGATTTAAAAGAAGAAAGAACTGTCTGAAGTGTCATCTCAGAAAGTTCATTTATGGTTTGTTTTTGGAAAGAAAAAAGAGATTCTGGACCTAATAACCTTGCACAGTAAGTTTTGTTCTGGAGGAAGATTTTATAGATAACTTACATATCCCCTTAAAAAAATCAAAGTTTTTATAGTGGCAACATCACCCTCCTAACTGGGACAAAACTGTAGTACTGTGATAAGAGAAAGATATATATTCGACTTTAAGACATCAATTTTTTTTCTCAAATCTTGATTAGTAGGTGGCAGGGGAATATAGCACTGAACTGTATGCAAAGATAACCAAGATCTGAAATACGAGTATTTTACTAGTGTAGAAGACGACAGTTGTAATCTCTTAGAACTTGAGTTTTGGGCCATTCTGAAGTGACTGATAGTCTCTGGGCAAGGTTTGGTGATTTGAGAAGCATTATGTTGCATTAGGCAAATGTGAAATCTCAAAGTTTTGGTCAGTCCTTATCTGTAACTTGTACAGCTCAAGGGAACTGATCTACTTTGGAACGCAAAGGAAAAATGTGGAGTAGCTGCAGTTAAGTCTACTGTAACTGATCTCTTTTTACATCACCTTCTGGACATGAGCTATGCATAGTAAATTACACAGCCATCAGGAGAACAGGAATTATTATTTGCATCATGAACAGCATCCATGGCAAGCCTGGGTTAAACACATGCATTAACACATGTTATCACACGATAACACTGCAATTAACTTATGGACCCAAAATATTTATGTTTGAATCCATTGGTTTTAGAGTACCTTGAGAGCTATAAATGAAATAGTCCAACGTTAATCCTTTCCAAACACTTGAATCAAATCAAGGACATTCACTAAACTTCAATGCAAAGGAAGTGCATAGCACCAAAGTGTGAAAGGTGAAGAGTGCATGGTTTTTCCCATATTACACAAGGCCTTGCCTGTGATGTATGTCTGATCCATCTAGTGACTAATTCTCCTGACTGCAGCAGCCCCTATCAATTAGGGAACTACTGCTGAGCAGCCAGGAATGTCTCTGTCAGTATTTATATAGTTGTGAAAATCAAGATCGATTCTGTCTGCTGTTTGTTTAATACTGAATTTTCATTCTCTTCAGCATAGCTAATCTGGATTTACTTGGGATCAAAATCAACCTCTATAAATGACTGTGAGGTATTTTATTAAAGGTTAAATAGATCTTTCAAAAGCCTAATTTCTCTATCAAAAATGTAACCATTTTGTTCCCCTGACAAGTCTCTGTTGAGGCAGAATGCGTACAGGATTTAAGAGATTAAACAGTTCAAAAATTAAATTAATATAAAATCTAATTCAAAAAATTGGAGAGAGTGATTAGATTTTTTTTTTTTTTAAAGTTCTTTCAACAAACCTCCCCAAACTCTGAAAAAGCCTTAAGACTTTTTCATGAAGATATTTTAGAACTGACCTATATTAGAAAGTGGTTCCTATGGTATATTATGACTTAGCAGTAAACTCATGTCTTTCTTTCTGAGCACACTTGAAAAAACCAGTGTGATAAGTAGTACTCCTTTAATTGATAGATATTTTCAGGCATTTATCTTGGGTCAGCAGCACTGTTAAATTTGTGGTTTTGTGGCATGGGGAAGAACTGCATCAGGAAAATCATTCTCTACCCCAAAACTGCATTTGAAAAGCATTCTGAGACTTTCCTTCCATACTTAACTCCAGATCTGTTTGAAGCCATGTGGGAGCTATGCAGAATTGTCTTTTGTCGCTGGTTCATTATTTCTTTACTCAGCCATCATCAAATGTTAGAAAAACTTCTTCTTGCCAATAGTGAGCAGAAATACAAGGAAGGTGCTTAATAGTAATACACAAAATTCAACACATTTTAAATAATAGCCTTAGCAATCAGATAAATTAATTTTTAAAACTGGTTGAAGACAAAGATTAAGTAGATGCATTTATTCAACCGTGACCATTCTGAGTTTCATGTCCACTGGAGTGTCAGTCCTGACACGTTATTAAAAAGATCAAATATGAAGAAATTTAGCTAATGAAAGTGAAAGGGAAAAAAAATCTGTAATGTAATTGATTGTTACAATCTTCAGCCGCCTGTCTGCCACCTGCCACGCTCCAGTAAACTGTGCTTTAGGAAAGGCCATTGTGTAATAACTTTTTATATTGCAACAAGATTATGTTTTCTTGCATTGACACTCAAGCACAAACATTTACCATTAAATGTGGCACTGCGCCTAAGCTGCACCTTTTTATGAGTGATGCAGCTGTTTTCAGAATGTGTATTGTACCCTTCCCTTTTTAGCTCTCCTTAACATGAATTAATGTATAATGTTTAATGGTGTACGGACAACAACGAAAGCAAAAGAATGAGAAGGTCTGAGTATGGATTTGCCAGAACGTTGGTTTCATAATTGAGAACTTATTATCAATTAATATTCTCTGTTATATTGTCCTTGTGAAAGGAAATTGTAAAAGCAGTGCCATTTAGTGGCCACATGCACTGCATTCTGAAAGAACGACTAGATTTCTCTTGTTATCATTCACTGTGCTTATACTGCTTTACCAAGAGGATGAGTAGTTCTGGAAATACTACATGTAGCCACCTGTGTTTTGAAAATTACTGAGTCTGATGCCTTGAGTAGTTTTCTCACTGATATAGTGCAGGCCAAAACATGGTAGTTGGGAAAAAAAGTTTTTTTCAAAAGGTAAAACCAGAGTGAAAATGACTCAGATATTGTCCTGAGTTCTGAGATGTGCATCTACTCCCCTGTGCCCTTTCACCTCTCACTTGCTTCATTGCAGCTTCTCAGGTTTTTTAATTTCCAGTGTATGAGATAGCATGTAGGCTCCCATATGGGATAAGAATGATAGAGATCATAGCACTGCTAAAATTAGAGGTGATTGGAACATAATGTCATAAAAAAAGAAATCTTCAAGCAATATGCAGGAGTTTGTCCAATACCTTGTAACCAAGTCACCTGAAAGAACCCCATTCTTCAGTATTGCCTTACACAGGATACCACAGCTTGTTCTAACTACAAGAGCAGAGATGTCTTAGAAAAGCTGAAAGATGTTCTGGAGGACTTCAGCCACCTGTCAAATAATATGCAGGCCAAGAAAAAGCTAGATATATTTTCTAATTTTCTTTGAGAATTAATTGGAAGATGTGTTTTTTTTCAGTGATGATGCTATGCAATAACTATACATGGAAAGGTAAAAACTTGCTGAACTATCTAATATCCAAAGTTTTTGTTTGTTTGATTTGAAACTGATGTGGTGCAAAATTAGAAGCTAGTTTCCTATTTAAGCATGACATGTTGCTTGCGGGACCATTTGGTTGAAATTCTGTAGTCAGTTGACCAACCACAAGGCCAGTCATGAGCAAACTTAAACTGCCTGGCAGTTTCTCAGAAGTTCCTGACTCTTGTTTACTGTGTAAATAGTGTGGTTTCAGTGAGCTGCAATCTGGTTATTGACAATGGAGTTGGGTGTGGTACCAAAGCTGGCCTGCAGAAATTATGTGAAGTGGCAGATGGTTTCAAGGGTAAATGTCTGCTTTTCATTCCTGAGCTGTGCAGGTATGGTCTATGAGTTCTGGTGCAAAAGATCTCTAACGCTGTGGATTTTAACATGATCATTATCCAACTTTTGAATCTCAAAAATATACCAAGCTAAACATTTTGATGCCATTGCTGATGCTTTACAGAAGTAACTATTTAACTGATTTGTTTATAACTATGCCTTTACATAATGGAGTGGGTTTTTTTGTTTGGTTTATATTTATCAATAAAACCATAGCCAACTTGTTATATGCAACCTGGTATTAATAGGAAGGAAACCCCTATCAGGCTTCAGGGATCTAAAACATTTCTGAAAGTAGTCAATGCTGTAGCATCACTTATCTCAGGAGACTGTTGCTTGCTTCTTTGAATCCTACTGTGGCAACATCACAGCTTTTAAGGCAGTGGCCAAAAGGAAGATGGTTCTGCTCTCGGAAAGATTGTCTTTTTAGGGATAGTGAAGTGAGAAGGAGGACAAGGAGATGGAAAACCTGAAAGAAGGTAATAAACAAGAGATAGTTTTAAGTTGGGCATGGATCACTGTGCTTCCCATTATCTCTGGTGCAAAGCAATGGGATGAATTTAGAACAGCTGTACTCCTTAGTGTCCTCAAAATTAAAAATTCTGACACTGTTGAAATCTTGAAGTGTTTCACAGGGCAAAAATAATCACCACTTCATTTTCTAGCACATTTATGTGTGAAGCAGGTGCTTCTATAAGTGCAGCATTTCAAGGGTCATATAGCTGTGCGTGTGATCAGCCTATTTTTTTAATATCTGCACCATTTCAGTATCACATTGTTACAAAAATTCTACAATATTTGGTCAAATTATATCTACATTAATTGAATATTTAGTGGAGATTCATTGCAGGCGTAGTTTCAACAGATACATTAACACTGAAATGCATTGATCTTGGACAAGTAGATTTCTCTGATGCAAACTCACATTGCTATATGAACAAAACTAAACTTTAGGCATCTTTGGATCTTAAGTCATTCACAAGAGGAAAAAACTCCAACTAAAGACTTTGTATGATTAATTCTTTATGCCAAGAGTAAGATGGTGCATTTCTCTTTTCATAGGGAAAACAAATGGGCATCAATTCCAGCACTGAGTTCTGATTGTAATTTGTCCTCATTGTTTATTTCACAATTAGTGTACATAGATTAATAATTACAATTCATGAACCTAATAATTTATGCATTAGTATTTAGCCCTTGTCATGTCTTTTATTTTTGCAATTAATTGTTTTAATAATGGAAAGGTTAATTGCGCTATTCATCAGAACTGCTTGCTTTGAAATGGTAGACAAATAAGAATCTTCAAAGATAAAGGGCATACTGACTACTCTGAGCTGTCATTCCAGCCAAGGGGAACTCACTAAAATAGACTGGCAGGTTCACTCAGTTCCTGAAATCTTGGGAGATCACAACTGATTCCGTTCAAAGAGAATGCTATCAAAGTCTCGATCACTGAAAGTAAATACATACAATAAATCGTTGGCCGTTATCTTATGTTCTCTGTGCATTGTGGCATGCTACATAGGCAAGCATTCCTCTCCAGCTTCCCTTCAATGCTGGTGTTTAAGATGTGTCTTCAGACTTTTTAGGACTGCTGTGGAGAACCTGAGTGCTGCCTATATCCTGAGTAATCCTTTTTACTGCAAGGCCAAATTGTTGCTGACTGAACCTGTCAGTTAGCTGCTGCTCAGTCATTAAACGTGATAAAAGCAAAGCCACAATTAGTTTGTGCATGTCGTTATACATATATGAAGTGATTAATGGCCTTTTGTTGTGAATCATGAGTTAAATATGAATTAAATAGGAATCAGATGTAAGTAACAGGCAAAATTTACCAGATTTAGATTTTAAGGTCCATCTTAATTTTGATTTATTGAAATATTTGTCTAGGAATTAATTTATTAAGGTGAAAAGTGATTGTCCTGATACAATGGTGCTGAGTTTTTTTATATATATGTATGTAAAGTCAAGAGTAGTGTATGCTTAGAGGAGGAAACAAATTGCTCTTCTGGAGCCAATCAGAAGTATTTTAACACAGCCCTTAGGTAATCTTCATTTATGCTGTTGAATGAACCCATAGCTGTTCCAGGCACAGGTAAAGAAAATTGTGCTTGGTGTTCAGAGCTGTCAGCCAGATCCATCAATTAGGCTAATTTGAAATCTGCACAAAATATAAAATATTACATTTCTAGTTTTGCATCTGTTTACCACCAAGACTATACTATTTATTGAATAAAATCTTACTTGAAGATACCAGAATCACTGGCTGAATGAAAATTGTATTCTATAAACAAAACTATTAAAACTATCTCAAAGTTTTGTTAGGCTTATAAGAAATGACCCAGAGTGTCTTCAGGCAGAAATTTTTGCTTCAGCTATCACATACTGAAATGAAGAGCAGATGGAAGATCAAAGGAAAAGTCATGCAGGTTAACCATGTCAATGTAACAATATTAACAAGGCAAGTGTCAATTTTTCTGCAAAGAGGATTATAAAATGGCAGACTTTATTGAAATCTACACCTTTCCCTTTATCTGTACGAGTGTCTCAATTTCAACTAGCCCTAGGATGCTACCGGTGGTAAACTAAGTGGGAGATGTCTGACAATTCCCACCTTCAGTTAGACTGAAGTCTGTATTAGTAGAGACTTTTCTCAGAAAATATGCAAAAAATCATTTAAATTCCCTTTGTGCTGAACCTCACAATTGAGTTGTGCAGGAGACTTCTTATTTTTCTTCTTTTCTTTTTTTCTTTCCTACATAAGAAAGTAGCTAAAGGGCTGCTGAAAGGATGCCAGACTGATTTCAGATCTGGCCATGAACACTAGAAACCATAAATCTCTAATGAAGGTATACTTTCATGATCAGATAGTCAACAGGATCCTCTCAGGAAATACATATTTTCTGTAACCTTCAGTGCACTTTTCCTGTCATTATTGGCCTAGAGCAGGAGTATTGCACATGAAATGAAAGTGAGGGACTAAAAATACACACTGAGAAGAATAAAAATCCTGTGTTAGAAAAGAAAGCTGATTGTAAATAGATGCTAATTAGGTTTTGTTAGGCTATGACCTTTTAACTTGCCTTCTTAAAGCTGTATTTTGTAATTCTTCATGTAATTGCATCTGGACTGCAGAGGTACTTTCCTTGGCATACTGTAATGAGGGTTCTGTTCCGTGGAAACACTTTTGATGGACTCTTTCTTCCATTGACGTCAACATACATTTTAAAGTTCTTTTTCTGGGCTCCAAAATTATATCTGTCTTTTCTACTTAAACACTTGAGTTTCATTTCTCTTTTCTGCAGGCCTGACTGCCATTTGCAGGGGACCAGTGCTTTTCATTCCAAACACAAAACATACTCCAAGGGGGGAAAAAAAAAGAAAAAAAGAAATCAAATGTTTTTATTAGATCACTTTCTGAATTCCAGTACAAATACTTTTTACAAATTGTGCATGTGCATGCATGCATATTTAATACACTGTACTGTAGGTTGTTTTGCCAATCTTTTGCACAATCTTTATTCTTCCTGAGGTCTCACAGTAGTTGATGTTCAATATCAAAGACTTTGATAAATTCAGGAGACTAAATCTTCAGTCACTTTTTCCTCTATATGTGATGAAAAAGCTTCCTTGGGTCTTGATGGAAATTGGCTGAGATAAATTCTCAAGTCCATGCTGAGAAGTTACAAAGCAGAAGGGGCAGGAGGCAGCTCTGGGCAGCAGTCACTGTCCCACACTTGGCTGATGCTGCAGTCATCCTGAACTGTTGGGCAAATGTCTGCTTTAATCACAGACTGTTGAGGGGTGCATGCAAAACAACATAGGGACATGGTATACCTGAGGTAGCTGTAATTTTGCAAAAACAGCCGGGGAGAGCAATGAGAGTATAATGGCAGAGGCGTCCACAGCTAGGGATGGAGCAGGCTGTGGCTGAAGAATAGCAATTGCCATGGGCTGAGAATTAAATGACCTAAAGCTACACACTTCTGCAGTGAGAGTTTTGTGTGCATTTGGTGAATGGATGTTTTGATTTTGTTGGTGAGACCTCACCCGGAGTGCTGCTTTCAGCTCTGGGGCCCTCCATACAAGAAGGACATGGACCTGATGGGGCAGGTCCAGAGGAGAGCCACGCAAGTGATCAGAGGACTGTGTGCTCAAACCCTCTCATTTAGCTTAGTCCAGCTTTGATCTAGCATGCAGCCCTTAGCCATGCTGCTTCTGAGATGTCACCTTGACTTCTCCCAAAGGGGTGACTCAGTCTTGCAGAGAATTTAGGAGCAGCTGTTGATGCTATTGATAATTAAAAGAACAGAAGTGCTAAAAATACTTTTTTAACGTGTAATTTCCATACATCAATAGTATTATTTTTATTTTATCTAGTGATCAGCTAATTTCTGTGACTGAGTTGTTTGCTAGTATTGTAAGCTTCCTCTAAGAAAAGCATAACATCACTTGAAAATATAGTTTGTGTATTCCTAGCTGGCACACTGTTTGCAACAGCATACTGCTAATTATGCTGCCTGCCTTCTTCTGCTGCAGCATGCTTACAGCTCATATGTCAGAAATTGAACTTTCTGATATTTATTAGTACTTTTAAGTGGTAATCAAAAATTACCTATTGGAAAATGTAATAATTACTTGTACCAAGCAACTACTCATCTCCACCACAAAAATGGATTTTAAGCACCAAATAGAGGGTTTTCTCCTTTGACTGTGCTGATGCTGAAGGCATCAGTTAAATTAGAACCCTTTGATATGTTAATTATTTATTGTTGTAAATTATGCATCCTCTAAAATCAAAGAGACACATAACCTATAATTTATTATTCATTTGGAATGAAAACTTGTCTTCACATAACAATTTCTCTGTTAGGTATGGAGTTGTGGACTGTTTTAATATGGGCTACAGTTAAAATGTAAGATTGAGGTTTTTCTGAACATGATCTCTAAGACACAGTTTAACCCCCTACAACTTCTTTAAAAAGCTTCTAAATTCATTGAGTAATGTACAGTTATGGATTAACTAAACATAAGCTTAAAGGGAGTCCAGTTTCATTTTTATATCTGTTATTAGAAGATGGGTAGGTGAAAGTGCATTTTGTATTACAAGAGCTCTGAGGAGCAGCTGCATAGGATTTCCTGTACAGCAAATTCTGCAAATCCTGTTTCATTTCGATTTTGAAGAGGAGGCTATAAAATCTTGCAACTGTGTTTCATTCTTTGAATTTGTTTTATTCTGTTTCAAAATTTAGAACAAAATTCTGGGGATTGAATCCAGACAAATAATATAAAAACCAGGACTGTGCTGCGTGATAAGAAACCATGGATATTTGTATAGGTAACAATATTGTAAGCATTTGCAGCCCAAAATTTCCTATTCTCATTCTCCTGTTTGGTCACTGTGCTTTCTGTTGCTGTAGATGCAAATTCTTGATTGATAAGATCTTGGAGTTTCTTAGGGACTACATTTTTGTTCCAGAGAAGAGATTGATTTTGTTTCTTATTAAAAGAAAATGAATAGGAAATGGTGATGCCTATGTAATATCCATGGACACAACATGTATTTAGCACTCCTAAAATATTTGGGCCGGCACTACTGACTAATTTTTATGTTCTTACGTCTAGTGTTTTGTCATACAAAAATATGTTACATTGCAAGATAGTTTAGAAGTCTGAAATTTAGAGTGAATAAAGAAGCATGAACAGAAATGCAGGTAAACACACGTAATGACTAAATTATTTGATTTGTTCAGAAGAATCGTTTTGATTTTCTTAAGCTAATAAATGTCTAGAAATATTTCAGACTTGATACACAGCATTTAGTACTAGTATCGAGCAAAATATTTTAAATCACTCTGTATGGAAGTGTATATAGTGAAGGCAAAATCTTTGTAGACAAGAGTAAGAATTCTGTGCAAGAGCTGGTTTTGGAGAAGTGCCCAATTCAGAAAGTGTGTGGCACCCTTTGAACAGCCCAGTAGACCTGGGCTGCTTTTGTGTCATAATAAAATAGTAGCCCAATAAGAATGGGAGTGAAAGACAAATGCCAAATTTACTACTAGCAACCTGATTAGTGGACAGAAGATTGTCAAAATGGATGTGCATCATTAAGATTATCTGCTGAAGAGTTCTTGCATGGGTGAGGAAGGTGCCCACTCATGTGATGTATGCAAGACTCATGTGCATATATGTAAATAAAAATAAAAGACATGTTTGCTAATGATTTCCACTGGAAATGTAAAACTGAGCCTTTTCACTAGAAACAGCATATGGTGATAACAGTGCAGTTACTATAACAAATCCTGCATTCCTTGTAGTACAGCCTCTAAGATGAAGCAATGCTTTTTTTCCTTTATACCATAAAACTCTTTAAAGCTGCTTGTGTGCATATTGGTATTACAAACTGATTTATTTTTTTGTTTAAGAGAGAAAGGATCCAAAATAAGAAAAGATTTTTTAACAGTTCTTGCAAACTCAGCAGGGAAGCCAATGTCTGTCAACTCTGTCTGAATGTGAAATATTTTGAACAGCTCCAGAGCGCAACTAATGTTTCTAAGGCTTCCATATGGGAAGGTCAATACAAAGAAGCTGTAGGCAGTAAGTCAAAATAATAGAAAAAAGTATATTCTTCCACCAGTTTGGTTATCTTAACAAGCTCAGCTATTCACTACTTAGAGTGGTCAGTGCCAGAATAAGAATATAGTTAACCATGGTAAAGACAATGGAAGTTTTTTTGTACGTCAATGTAAGTTCTCGGTACATCTGTATTTTGGTGTAGCTTGCTGTCTCTGTTCTTTCATTTCAGTTAGCCATTGCTTTTTTCTCTCCCTCAGATAGCTTTTCCTGTTTGCTAGCTGACCTTAGAGAATAACTTATTTTTTTATGAACTAAAAACCTCTTTGTTAATGCACTTTTCTATAAGTAGTAGACTGATGCTGCAAAAATAAATCCTTGTTATCAAACAATTTGTCCTATCATTTCATATAACAAAAGGTAATAATCTTACCTCATAATCTAGGACTATATTCTCTGCAGTATAAATCTTTAAAATGTTAAACCCTAATATTTATTACAAGTTCTATCTTGCTGCTGACATTGCTATTAATGCTCTGCTTAGCAAGGCAGAAATGGTACTTCTGTTCTTTGTAGGGCTAGAAAAGAGTGAAAAAACTCTTTGTGCACAAATCACAAGAAAGTATAACTTATCTGTTACAGAGGAAGAAGATTAAATACATGGCCATAAACTCCTTGCAATCATAGTGACTGAGTAGAGGCTTTTTCTGATTGCTTTAATAAATCCTTTAAGTGTGCTTTCAATCTCTCAACGACTCCTGACAAAGCTTGTATGCTGCTGTTGTGTATCTGCCTACATCTAAAGTTCCTGTTATGAATATTTTATATGGCTTATCGCTCCACTTGTGTCACTGGTGCAGAAGATGCTGGTGTGCCATTTGTTAGTGCTTGTTAATGCTCTATTAGGCAGAAAAAAAGGGGGGATGTGTAGTTTTAAAATCTAACATCTCATTTCCTTTTACAGAAGATATAAAAAATAATAATGTTTGTAAATGATTGATGAGGTGATTGCATTTCACAGATTTTGAAACCTTGGTCCATTAGCAAAATCATTTGGAGAACTTGTTTTACCTTCCTGTATGCAGTGTATAAGGGACTCAGTCACTGATACTGCACTAGCATGATAATTATAGGGTATACTGGGAAAACTGCTTTATCTCCAGCTGCTCAGTTTCTCTTTTCTAGGGTAAAAAACTGAAGCTGAACACAGCAGTGCCCTTGTGAGAATAGGTTCTGCAGTCATCTTCACATATATGCAGTTTCTTTTTAGTTTTTTACAGTTATTTAGACATTTACTGCTAGATTGATTTAAATAATCACTGCCAATTATTTAAATACTTCAAACTGTCTGTAAGAATACATAAAATGATTCTTATAGACTCACATTTGGTTCTAGCAAGCTCACTTCCATGCTTCCCAAGCAGTATTCACAAGTCTCCATACAAGCACTCTTACACTCCCAGCTGGGTGTGGTTTGGTGGAAGAGAAGCTGGTATACTGCCATGTGCAGCATTGTATGCCTTGTATTAGATGAAAGGAGAGGCATGTGATAAAGACATAGCCATGACAGTTTTTGAGTCCTCATGCCTTTTTCCGTTAGGAAGGAAATGTGAAGGAAATGTTACTTCTATCACATTGTGTTTCAAAGCTGACAACAATTAGAAAAAATAAATCTGTGAATGTTGGGTACAAATGAATAATGAAATGGAATATGGTTTGGAATCTATTATGCATTCATTTTCACAAATACTTTATCTGGATGAGTTTATAGCCAGGACTGTTTGGAGAACAACATATTTTAAGTCAGTAAGAGTAAATACAGAATGCTAATTTTGTACTCCTAAGTGAGACTGTTTGCAAAATGTGTTTGGTGAATTAAGATCTCTGGGGATGACATGATTAAATTTTTTTTCCATTATAGATCCTGCATGCATTAAAACAAGTGGCTTGGGTTAAAGAGGTTTTGAAAATAAAGTAATAAATATTAAAGCAGCAAACGCAACTAAATAGTGTAATACCACACAAATAGAAAAGAAACCAGTGTTTGAAAACTCCACATGTATCTGCGTACGACTGAATTGAGTTCAGTAGTTCAAGAAGAGCATTACCTAGCTATCTACATTTGATGATGCAATCATATTAGCTGATTCTACTTTCAGCACATCTAGATAACAGATCTAAGTCATTATTTGTAAAATCCAAACCAATTTACTGCCACTCACCTTTTAGACAAGATATTTTAATTTAACTGTCACTCTTTGCCTTGTTAGGAAACAGTTTCCAGAAGAAATCTGATTTCATAAGCTTGCAAAAAAGATGATGATGCGCTTGGTAATTAGAGCTAGAACAGACCTGCTCGTTTAGAGATTTGTCAGATTTGTTAGTTTCTTAGGTCTGTGTTTGATGTCCATTCTTACTAAAATGTGAGCCAGTTTCCTCACTGCAGTTTTATTTGTTAAGGCATTTGTTCAGAATATATTTATTCCCCTTTCAGAGAATTAGTGTACATTCGAAATATTCAAAAGTAAGTCAAATAAATAAGCTATTACCTTCCTTTACTTCCTGTGTCCTCATAAGTGAGCTATTAACGTATCAAAACCAGATGGAGAATTGTCTGTTTTAATTTGGCTGTCATTTAGCACTTAAATGAACAAGAGTACTTAACAAATGTAGTGTTCTTAAGATTATACTTATATATTTCCTTCCTAAAAGGAAAAAAAAAAGAAAAAAAAGAGAGAAAGAAGTTCTCTGCAGTGTAATATATAAGTAAAAATATTTTGGTGAATATCATCAAATCACTGAAGATTTTGGTAAATATAAAAGCGTGAAGATGAAGCTTCCTAATTTTCATAATGGAATGCAGTATTTGGGATAATTCAGAAGATAAAGAGTGTGTAAGTTCCTGTTAGTAAAAGCTAAAAGCAATAATAGCTAAGACCTCACAGTGATTCATGACAGTAACTATATAGATTAAAATATTTTTCTTGACAGATGCATTTCAGTTTTTCTAGATTTTTTTTCCCCTCTAGTAGCAGTTTGAAAGTCAGAATGCAACCACAAAAGATGTTTCACTTGATTAGATTCTTGAAAATGGTTACTCCTGAAACTGAAAAATGCAGAAATTACTTAAGTCAATTACTTATCAAGGCAATTAGCAGAATAAAGCTATCACTATTAAAATACATTGCTGTATCCCCTAAAGTCTGTTGTTATCTCCCAAGTTTTAATCTAATTTCATGACCAGTTCTAAATCCATAGTTCAGTGTTTGACATCTCTTCTCAACCAAATACTGAATGAGGACCAAACCATCTCACCTTAAGGATCTTAATAGAGAGAGGCAGTTGTTTTCAAATTAGCTCTGAGATCTCTCATACAAATAGGAGAAGACCAACAGATAGAAATGACAATTTCCATAGAGCCTTGCTATTTCTGAAGGGTCTGTTCTTTAAAAACTCTGTAAGTCTGCCCTTGCCACACACAGAAAGAGCTGCTCACATCCTGTCACACTCCAGACAGCCAAGGCTTCGTTGCTCTGGATGACATCTGTTTTTTTCTCACTGAAGAAAAATTTCCCTCTGTATCTTCCTATTTCTCCTTCTTCAGTATTTCTGCTAAACTCATGAGTCCCATATGTACATTTGACTGAATTACTACCCACATTTCTTCCTGAGGCCATTCCATGCATTGGAAGAATGTCTTTTTCATCCCTGGACTCTCTTTGTTTCCAGTAAGGCTTACATAGAGCTATTGGTTCCCATTCACTGATCCCTCCAGCTGGCAACTTTCAGAAAGATTTCTGTATATCAAATGTTAGTATCATTCACTGATACTGTCAGCTCTAATACAGAACTGGTTTTATTTATTTCCTGTTGCTAATGAATTGGACCTTGACTTTAAAAGTTCCAAACCCAGAAATAAACAGAAAATAAGTCAGCCTGATTATGTTTGTGTCCTCAAACATTTTTTGACATTCTAGAAATTGTGCTTCTACTCTGCTTGATAGGAAACCATAGGTGGGTCACTAGGACAGCTTTTCTGGTAGCTATTTTCCCCTGTTTCTATTTGAAAGAAAACAGTTGGGGCAAGAGGGGGAATCAATAGCTTCATTCTCTAAAGGGTAATAGGGAAGAAAAAAAGAAGGGGGGGGGGGGGGGGGAAGAGAGAGAGGTAGGCATGTCAATTAATTTTAGGACATGATTCCTTGTGTTGGAATCATCATTTTTATGATTCTGCCCAGTTTGACATATAGAAGCCGAACAAATTCTACCTGTGGTGGTTGACTCCATAAAACCAAGGGAGCACTAAAAATAATAAAGGAAATACTTCTGAATATTAGTAAAATCCTTACTATTTTGAGGAAGGAATATTTACCTTTTGCATAGGATAATTAAAGGGGGAGCAATCACAGCTGTCTTGTTCCTAAAGGTGCAGTGACAACAAAAATAGTTCGTAACACCAAACTTTTCTCACAGGAGTTCATGAAATGATTGGCATATGGCTATGATTGGTACTGGTAGATTTTTATATGCAGGGTGTGAATGTCTGGTATGCAGGTGAACAGGGGAAAAGGCACAACACTAGGTCAGAAAACTCATAAACCTAATCGACTCTGAGTCTATGTGGGAAGATGCAGGGTAAAAAAGTGTTGTGTTGAGCTGAGAAACAAACAAACATCTTTGGCACAAATAAGGTGGAAGTTTAGTCTCAGACAAGCAACAACACAATATTCTCGTAATAACAGGAAAATACAGGCTATCAGTTAGCCCTTTAAAGCAGGGAGATCAGGAAAAGCAATCACTCCCTAGTAGAATGTTTGAATTAAGAAAAATCACTGAAACAACAAAAAAAAATTACTGACTTTGCTTCATCACTCTCTACTGAGCTACCTTTGGGTATTCTATCTTCTCATACCTGATGAACTGACAGTATTTCAGCGTTGTCTAGTCACAGCTCAACCACATTCACAGCTCTATAGTGTGTGTTGTGATGCCTTTTTTTTAAACCTGGAGGTAATGTACAGTATCTCAGACTCATACAAAAATATCTATTTTTTTTACTGTGTGTTGCTTCAGAAGTGTCAGCTTCAGAAGTGTCACCTTAATTTGTTTGTGTTATTAACTCAGATTTAGTGTATCAATCCAATCAGGAAAGCAATGCAGTAAAATGCTTCCTTCAGTCTTCTAAAAAAAAAATAAAAAATAAGAAAATTACTGCACTGGTGGCTAATTATTATTTTCCCAAATAAATTTAACAGTTATTCCATTTCCTAGGATTCCACTTATGAAAGTTGACTCCCATTAGCCACTCCTCCATAATGGCTTGTGGGGAGATTGAACAGAAAACCGAACTAATGCAGCTATTTTTCAGTCTCATAAAATGATTAAAGCTGATGTGAAAAGACTCATTAAAATGGGAAACATTAGGATCATTAAAAAGCCATTAAACCACCTCACTCCTCTGATTTATTTTACAGTAACCTTATTTGGTCACTGTTTTTAAGTCTCCAAATTCCATCTTTGGTGTGTAATTATTGGCAGTACACCCACTATGCAGCAAGAGTATCTTCATTGGATGAATCCATTCTTTGTAAGTCATCTTTCCAGCTAACTCTTCAACCTTTGCAGAGCCTGCTAGTGCTGTCACTTTGGCCATGTGCCTAAGTTCAAATATGAACAGATCAACTGAAATCTACACAACTGGTTGCCTACTTAAAGACTAATGTTCATAGTATCAGGACCTATTCAAATAACCTACACTGAATTCTACTATTTCCTTAATGGATCATAATTAATTCCAAGTGCTTTCACTACAAATGACATCAGAATTTTAAGGAGTGCTTTATGAGAAAGCTAAAGTTGAGATTCTTTGACGCATACTTCAGCTCCTACAAAACTCAGATTTTCTTTAACTCAATATAGCACTGGAAATCTCAGGCCATGGCGGGGGTGGGGAGGAAAGAGACCTTTTTCACAGTTCTCATTTGATCTTGGCTCTTGTTACTTAAAAACTAGTATATATGATTAACTTTAAATATAACTGCTGTCCTGTGGAATTCATTGAAGCTATTCATGTACTTCATAAACAAGCTTATTTATACTTTCTATGTAAAGAACTGGATTTTTCCAAAAGGCTTTTTATCTTTAGGAAAGGGCTCTTAATTTCAGCAAACAAGGGTTAAAGAAAATAATTCTTGTTCCTTTTCTCAAAGGAGACTTACCAGTACTTCTGAAAAAATGCTGAAAATTAGTGAAAATTAATTATTTTGGAAAACTCATTCCCAAATTCTTGATGGAGCCATCAGACATACCAAGAGGAATAAACCCACCCTGTCTGCATTTATAAATGTTTTCTGATTAGCTTGTATATCAGTTGACACTTCTCCAAAGAAATAACAAGTATTTCTTTAGGGAAAATAAAAAAAAAAGAGTCAACAAAAACTGAGAAGATTTTTACAAAATATTTGCTTGACAAAGCCTCTTGGAAACTTAAGTGTAACATAAATATGTTATTTAAAGTCATAGATCTAACGTCACATTTCCAAGAGTATCTCCAGTTTGCCTCCCAGGATACACTACACTGAATGCACTGCACTGACTTTCTTGCAAGTCTAACCAGGAGTAGGTTTTATTCCAGAATAGCCACATTTAAGGCTTTTTGGCTGGCCATGGCAGGGGACCACTCTGTGGTTTGCATATCAGCGACAGTTCTGTAGTTTATAAGTGGCTGTAAAAATCAACTCATCCCAAAGTTCAAGGCTCATAAGAACAAAATTTCCCCTGACAATTAATTTGTAGTATACATCTGGGCTTTGAGATATTTGAAAGTTTTGTTCATTTTTCTTACAAAGGAGACAGCCCATTCTGTAGCTGTCCAATCCTTTCACTCTCAAGATGACAAACTTTTAATCATGCTTTGTATCAGTGTTTTCTTTTATACTAGTTTTTATCTTACCAACACTAAGCACTGCTGTTTTGACACTGCTTCTCAATTTTTTTGCTTTGTGACTATATTAAAGCATCCAAATTGATCAGTCACCTTAAAATGAACTCATTGTTTGGAATTGCACATTATATTATGAAGTGAGCTTTGTGTTCTAAATCTTTTCCTGTAAATTCTTCTGATAAATTCTGTCAAGAGAAAGAGAAGTGGATGTGGTCGTGTTATAAATTGAGTTCAGTGCAAGCTGGGCGCTTAGCTAATATGGTTGAAGGGAGAGAGAAAACTTCTCAGATAAGAGTGTAGAGGGTGGATTATCTAGCAAATGGCTGTTAATTGTAATTTTCCACCTAAATGTCTCTTGATGTATGTTCCTAAGGGTATGTTTTGAAATCAAATGGTTACTTGCAAGCTGTAACTCTAACATTCAACAGCAGAAGGAAGTCCTTTCAGTGCTACAGGAACTGCATTTAGGGAATACTTGATAGAAGTTCTGCAGGTCTGCTTGGCAGCTTCTGTAGTGGAAGTAGCAGGGGTTTGTTAGAAAGCTATTCTTTTAAGTGTTTCATGCACCATGATCCTAATAAGACATAAGGCATCATTCCTGAGAGCTTCTCTAACATTCCTCAAATCATCTGGCAAAGCTAGATGAAAAAGTAAGGTTGGAGGCTCATTGTTAATGCTAAATTCTAGCTGAACTGGCCCATGTAAAGCAGTGCAGATCTAGCATTTAGGGACTGTACCATATGACTTATCAAACCTGAAGAGGATCCCAGGCAGTTTTCTGTACTACATGCTTTACTTTCAGTAAAACAGTCAGGCATGCTATTGCTTTGCCTTCCTCATTTTTGTGTATTTTTTTTCTTCTCTTCCTGTAGGTCATTTACCTTGACCTGTAAATCTACTGCAAGCAATGAGATAGGAACAAAACTGTTGTGGTTAAGTTCTTCTTAAAACAAAAGGTGCATGTCAATCATATACTACCAGGGAATCAAATAGAATTGTTTTGTCTAGTGTCACTATAGTGAGAATTCATGCCATACTGCTGATGAAGCTGTTGTTTCATTATGGTATGCTTCTGGCTTGAGCCAGTTGAAACATTCATTACAATATTGAATATATGTATTTTAATGCCATTTCTTTCATATGTTCACATTTTCTAACTATTGAATAACCGTGTATGGTAGTTTGTATTCCCACTAACTGAATGCCAACTGCTAGGTTGGCTTGTTGTTTTAATATCACAACACAAATTCTCTTCTAGATATCATTGTCTTCATGACTCTGCCGCTCAGAATTGGGATGGCCTGAGGCTAAAACCATGTTCAGTAAAATAAATTCTCAGACCTTCACTTCTGAGATTTGCAGGAGCAGAAATTAAACCAAAGTACAAGAGAGGACTGTAAATCTGAACCTGCCCAAGCAATGCTCAAATTTGTCCTTTTGTAAAGCTACTGGTGTTTTAAAATGTGAGAATGAACAGTGGTGAAAGCACTAGTGTGGTGACGTGCTGGTAACATCCACTTTGTGTGTCAAACATGCCTGTGGAGAAGATGGATAATGTTGTAAAGATTATGCTTTATCAGGATTGAACCTAGTGAAAAGAAGGGTGATGACACAGAAAACCTGGCTGAATCTCCTTTCAACTTGTGAGCCAGGGATATAAAGCCATGCAGCCTCCTAGACTTTGGAGAGAGGTTCTTCACAGAGCAGTCCACAAATTCTGTGCTTCATTTTAGGACCGTTTCCATCTGTCCATAGATACTGACTTTTGATTTGGCAAATTGTTTGTTTTCCTTATAGATTTTTTTTATAGCACATCAGAATAATTCATAAGCTTTTGTCAGTATTACAGTATAGTATTAGATAATAGTATTTAATTTTAAGAAGCAAGCTGCAATAGCAGCTGTTGAAGCAGAATTTAGCTCTCTTTCTCCATTCTGCAGAATAGTCCCTGGCTCCCATCATTGACAGTGTTTATTATAATAAGTTAGAAAGAAAGAGAGATCAAAGAGTATCATTGCACTTGGCATGTTACTTGTACATTTGACTGATAAGGCTAATGGATCATTTTTTTGCAGGACTGCCACATGAAAAATTGATGTGCTTTGTAACAATTGATATTAAGCACCTCTTCTGCCCTTTGTGAAAATTAAAGGAGCTGCTGTTCCTGAGCCCAGCACCGTGCAAGATGGGCAAATTAAAAGATTTATTTTTATGCTAGCTTGTGTCAGTGTACTGGAGGAATAGGTGCAGGACCATAAATAGCATAGTCATAAAGGTGAGGTCCTCATTTACTTCCCAGTTTTCTTTCAGCTTATTTTTTGCCTTGCCAAAAGGCATAAAAGTTACTGAATTATACTACATTCACCTCACGCTGGTCCCCTATCAAACAGAATATCAGTGAAACACCTCCATGTAGCTCTCTACATGAAATTGTCCTTTTGTACGTCTCATAATCGACTGCAATGTGACCAAGCATCTGGTGGTGACAAGCAGACGTCTTTGATTTATTGGCTAATATCACTGCTTGTTAGTGGATGGTTGAGCAGGAGACTAAAAGAGCATAAAATCAGAGAGAATAAATTATGAAAGCACCGAACTGTAGAATTATAAACCCCTCCTTGTCACAGCTGTGACATCTCCCAGGAAATGTGGGATGAGAGAGACATTTCCTCTTCAAAGATAGTGGCCACTGACTTCTGATTTTGAACAAAATTTTTAAAAGCCCAAATCCACCAATATCTTACCAAAAGGGAGAAGTGTTTTTTCCTACATCAAAACATTGCATCTTCTTGGAAATTGAGTTGATTTATTGTCTAATTCAAAAGTTTGGGAAATCTTCAAGATGATGAGGATAAAAGGGATTGTACTGGAAATGGGGATCTGCGGTTTCCTTTAAGTGCTATCTAAGAACAGGATCAAAACCCCCACTAGAAAAGCCAAGCTTAAGGTTCAGCTTCTCACTTTTAACATTAATTGTCTACCTTAAGCAGAAAGGTACATGTGGTGCTTTGGCCCTGCCTGGGTGCCAGATGCCCACCATAGCCACTCTGTCACTCCCCTTTGTATGTACACAGGGGAAAGGTTAAACACAACAAGAGGCCCATAAGCATGAAGCAGTTTAATAGTGCAAAGAAAGCACTAATGCTGCATGTGGAAGCAGAGCAAAGATGTTCTCTACTTCTCATCAGCAGACAATGTCCCACTGCTCCCCAACAAGCAGGGTTTCAATACACACAGTGGCTGCTCCAGAGGACAGACATCATCAACCTGTGCCCCCACACATCCTTCCTTCCCTTAGCTTTTATATCTGAGATGATGTCATATGGCATGGAATACCCTTTGGGTCAGTTTGGGTCAGCTGGCCTAGATGTGTACCCTCTCAACATCTTACCCATCCCTCAACCTACTGCTATGGGGGAAAATGCTGGAAAAGCAAAGCCTTGGTGCTTGGCCCAGCAGTAGCCAAAGCACTGGCGTGGTCTCAACACCCAGTTACATCACTGCAAAACACAGCACTAGAAAGATGCTATGGTGAGAACTAACTCCAGCTCAGCCAAACCCAATACAGGTCCATGTTCTGCTGAATGGTTCCCCATGACTTGTCCCACCTAACACACGGATAAGAGGGGAATTAGCTTACCAGACTGTGGTGTGTTCTGTTTCACAAACAGCATAACTTCAGGACTATTCTGCATTGCAAAGACTCTCCATGAAATTATAGGAGGATTGTAATGGGGTAGATGTGCAAACACATGACAAAAAGTTTCAATTTCTAAGGGTCTGCATCGATCTTAAATGCATTTGTCATTTTTTATTCCCTTTTAAAGAGTACCTTCCAAATTAAACAATGTATGTGACTGACAGTCCCTCAGGACAGAAATGCAATAGATCTTGACTATTATTCATTGCTGACAATTATTTTGAGCTGCAGAACAGTGATAATTTTGACTACTCATGATGTCAAATAAACATTATGTGTATGTTTATTCAAAACATCAGCCTGAAGTTTGAAGGGAGAAGATACTATTTCATTCCTGTACAGTGACAAGGTGTTAAACTGACAAATAGCAGCAAGCCATGCAGTGAATCAGTAGGAAGCCAGTTGAAAGTCATAACAGCTTCAAGGAATAAATACGATCATTATCATATGTAACTGAAAATTTTGTGCTAAAATAGTTATGTAAATATTTTTGTCCTTGAGTGACTAAGAATCAGTGCAAATGAGAAAGTAAGAAAGTTTGTGTATGGTTCTAGTGACAAGTGTAATTTTACTATTTCCAATAAAATCCAGTGGGAGTTCATGCAAAGTTTCCTTTTACCTATTCAATGGTAGATCAGCTGTGGCCATAATGAGGAGATATTCCTTGTACTTTTAATGAGCAACACTAATAACTAGTTATGACTTACTGAGAAGTAAAAGGAAACTTTTAAGGGTGTCCATTGGAACTGTTTTCTGCTGTGGTTATCTGAGGGTATTAGCCTTGAGCAGATTCTTGCAACTGCAGAAAGAAGCTGCACAATTAAAAAGGCTGAAACAAGCAAAGTAGTAGCTTGCAGTAATGGGAAAAAAGAGCACAGGCTAATGACGTGAGCCCTCAGGCAGAAGTAAGCCAGTATGGTGCTACATAACAGTTACATCAGCATGCCCTAAAAGTGTTTGTTCAGGGGTTTCAGGTTTACAGGGGGGAAACCCAGGAATTCTCCAAAGAAAGGGTTTATATTTTTTTTAACAGTTTGCTAATATTCAGGAAGAAAGTCTTCATAGTAGTCATCATCAAAAATATACTCTAAAAATGTTTGATATATAACATCACAGAAAAGAAAATCTCGTACTGAGAGAAATGTAGACTGAGGGCTTGATAAGAGACAGTTGCAAAGGGTGTGATGCTCAGTGTTTCAATATATTTCTCTAAGTAGTCTGTTTTAATTTTAAATTCTCTTTTCAAGTGAGAGCTGTTCTGTGTAATGGATTTGAATGTACTGAATAGATTTGAAAGGATTTCCTTCATGTTCACTTTATTTCTGAAGCAGTTCAGCCTGTTTCTGCTTGGAGTTACAAAATGAAACAGAGGAAAATCTCCATAAAATATGCATACAATTTTTAGTAATGAGTTCCAAAATCTCTCCTATAAATAAGGACTACTGATCAAATCCTTGGGTGGATTTTCAGTAAGAAGAAAAGCGTGTCACCTTGAGATGGAATTCTGCTGTTTGTTAGACAGTGGCTGTGTGTCAGTCAAAATGTTTCTGACAGTGAAAGACGTTCAAAAGCCACAAATATGCAGAATTTCAAAAGGCAAATTAGATGGAAGAGAGTCTATTAATAGAAAACATAAAAATAAATACCAGCCAAAACAAATGCTTCATTCAGAGTGTTCAAAAAATCAGCTTGTCAAATTGTCACAGGCATCAGGATCTTAGTGAATAGACTCTACTTTCTCTGAAGTGTTTCTTTGCATAACAGCAAAAATAAGAGGACAAACCCTAACAATTCCTCAGATATAGGAACAGGAAAATATCTAAAAGATGAGACTTTTATTTTCAAGTTATGCCACTTCAAAAAAAAAAAGAAAGGTCTTTCATTTAAGAATATGAAACTTGGGAAAACTGAACTTAATGTGCAGTCTAACCAAAAAATGTATACAACTTGCTGGGGCACTTACCTGTTCCTTGGTCCCCTAGCCATACAATGGGAATTTGAACAGAGTTATACCTTGATAATCCCTGGCAATTTTATTTTTGGTTTTACCATCTCCACAACTGTTTGGTGGAAATGTGTCTCACGAAGAAAACACTTGTATTCTTCAGCTGGTTTGGGTCTTATAAATGTGTTGTGATTTAGCACTTTTGAGCACAAATGGTTTGAAAAGGACATTCATTGAAATGTCCTCAGACAATTGTGAGGTATTGTAAAGAAGTTCTGCTTACTTAACGGAAATAGAATGTATGCTTCTGAAGTTTAAAGCTGATATTTATTTATCTGGAGAATTCTAACCTGATTTTCTATCTGGGGATAATAATTTTGGTTTATCTAGACAATTAGTTTTGGTTGTCTGTTCCTGATCAAGTTATATCTTCCAAAGGCATCTATAAAGGGGTGGAGATGATACAATTAATCCAGCAGTTAATATTATAGCTTTGATTTAATGACCTGGTTGTCATTCAAGAGCCTGTGTTTATGTCTGAGTGCTGAAACTGATCATGTGTCAGTGCCTGAGGTGAAAATAGGAAGTGAACCTAGGTTCACAGTATCCCAACTCAGTGCCCCTTGTCATATGCTGTAGATACTAAGTTTATATATAACTTAAAGTTTCATGATTGTTTATTTTTTTTCATTCTAATATGTAATGAGGAGGTAGAAAACTCCGAAAATCCTTGTCTGAGTGTGTTTCTAGCCCAAGCCAGAAAGAAATTCCTGCTGCGTTAGCCAGTACTTTGGTTATTGAATTATTTGTAGGAAGCCTTAGAAAATGTTTCATTCCTGATTCCAGCAGATTAATTCTCAATTTTCTCTTTCCCTACCCATCCACTCCCCACCCACCCTTTTTTTGTATCTCAAAAGAAAATGTCTGTGCTTTCCTAGTCCTTTTCTCCATAGTGCTGCCTAATTGTTTTAAGGAAAGACATCCCAGGAGATATGGGAAGAGAGACCTCTTAATAGCTGTGTGGACAGCTCTCAAGGTTTGTACTTAAAAGAATCTGTAGGATTCCCTGTCAGTACTGATCACACCTTAAGATTTTTCTACTTTTAGTTATTGTTTTCATAAATCACAAATTAAAAACTCACTGTGGATCTAGTGGAGAGATGCTTTTCCAACATGTGGTTCAAAGCAGAAAACTGCTCAAGATGCCCAGCATGGTTCTCTGAAGTAGGGTATCTCCAGTGACTACAGAGGATAGCCAGTGCCTTTACTAGTCTCCTCTGACATGTCCCTGGAGTGCACAATGCTGTCAATACTCACTAGCTACATTTCAGTGTTACATGTGGATTTGTTTTTCACAGCTGCTCAATAAGAATGACAGCATTTTATGCATTGAAGTGAGGTCTCATTTGCTTAATAATTATTGTCTTGGCAAAAGTGCTTTGACTCAGATTGTCCACATTCACCTGTATAACTGTAGTGCATCTGCTTCAAGCAATGGCAAGCTGTCCTGTGAAGTGGTGGTTGATATGATTCATTAGTAGTTCACCATCCATCTGATTGTACATATAAGTGGAATCAAATCCCAGAAGTGCAAAGACCTACATCAAAGGGGAAAATTATTTCTATGCTGCCAATCCCCTTACACTTTACAGTGTTGTTGTAGAGACTGCTTAAATATACAGTAGGATTTCAGGTTGCTTTTTAAATCAGAGATAAGGTCCCATACTATGGGAAAATTTTCACCACCAGATATTAGTCACTGTTCAGTATCTTTGCAATTAAAACATTACTATTATACAGTCCTAGAGGCTTAGGAATAGACATTTCTTGTATACTCGAGTGAATGCAAGTGTAGCCATGTGCAGCCATGTGTGGTGAATCTGTCAGAACTAACAGCAGGAACTTTGATAAGAGTTTTCCATCAGTAAACCTGTTTGATAGCTCAAGGTCTTTGAACTGTTATTAGAAGTGGCATCCAGTAGGGCTGCTGCAGTTAAGGGTCTGTCAATTCCACGCCTGCACTGCCCCATCCTCAAGAGACTTACTGTATCTCAGCTTTTCCAGGTTATATTAGGGCTAAGAGTACAGCCAACAACTTGTCAGCATAAACACAATTTTATTCCTCTCTCCTGAATGATCCAATGACTTAGTTTAAAAATTGGAGAGGGTCAAGACAATATGTGTCCTTTGTGCACTTGTGTGAGCTGGGGTGAGAATCATTAACAGCAATTAGTAAGAATGAACATTTGCTTTTCCACAAGAAGGGAGGCCCTTCACTGTGAAAAGCAGATCAACGCAAGGAGATGGTGGAGAGCAGAAAAAGCAGAACAGACTACATAAAGGAAATTATGTTTTTGGAAAATCTACTGTTTATCAATTTGTACCTCACTAAAAAAAATGGACAAATATCTTATTATCATTCTTGTCCCTGATAATAAGGAAAGACTTTAAGTAGGCACAAGACCAGACAGTTCTCATTTACATATGGGATTTAATCATCCCACATTGGCAAAGTTTAAGTCTTTCTCTTTTCAAGAATGATTACAGAGGGTGACAGTAAAAGGGCCTGAAGATCAAGCAGCCAAAAAGCAATGGTGGTTAAGTGGCTGAGCTGACAGCTGATTGGGCAGGGGAGATATGAATTCCCTTTACTGATAGCAGGAATAGTAACAAAGTCATATTTACAGACTGTGGATACAGCCTGTAGCTATACTGTTCTTGGTGCAGCGGATGTAGGAATGGTAGTACTCTTAACTTCAGAACCCTTTGTTTTTTCACTTATGCACTTCTACAGAAATTAAGAGAAATGATTCATAGTTTTCTTGTAATCACTCTGTTTCATAGATTCATACCAAAATGTGCTGAATACTATAGAGTGCTGAAATAAGCAAATGGCTATAGAGAGATTTTGAGTCTTGTGAACCTCATGAGGTATGGGGAATGTAACATTAGGTGGAATTTCTACTTCTCTATGAGTAAGAAACTGCTTTACTGCCTCACTAGGATATTAAATCATATTGCTACTTTGGGAACAAAGACAAGCATGAGGGGTTTTAGTCATTTAAGATCACTCTCACCTACAAATCAATGCTGCATACCAATTTCTAGATGCTGAAATGTGCACTCAGAAAATAAATAAAAAATACACCTCAGAAAGCCTAAACAGAGATTGGTATATGTGAGAGCTGTATCCCAAGCCCTGTAGTGCATTGCGCATTCTTTTCAGCATAAAGGCTTCCAGTCATATTTCATTTTTCATATTTCATTTTGTTTGAGAAATAGCATCCTACTTGATGGAAAAATAGGATCAGATGTTCCTCATCAAATCTTTACTGGACAAGAACACCATTTGTAACTGGTGATCTCTTTATTTATGATAGTTTCTAATACTTCTCCAACAATTGTTTGCTTCTTTTTAAAATTTGTTGCTTATGTTTTTAATTCCTCTGTCTGCTGTCCTACTGCAAAAGCTTCAGCTGTGGATGCATAACCTGCTTGCATTCTTAAGAGAGGCAGATGTGGGAGACTCTCTGTGTGGGGACTGTCTGTATAGGAATTTGGTTTATTCCTAATAGCATAGAGTGGTAAAGGGGCTCTAAGCCTGAGATGGTCCCTACATCAAATTAAGCCTGTGACAGGATAGAGATACAGTCCAGAACTTCCCTGCCCAAGGCAAGCTCTTACGACACAAATCCTAGATGAAAGGATTTACTCAGCTGCTTAAATCCAGCTTCTTTAAATCCATAGTTCCCAACCCCAAATAGTGCAACCTTTCTGTCTTATTGCAAGAAGTAAAACTTTTATTTCAGCTCTGCTATAGGCAATATAAATGGTTCAGTTTTCATATGATAGTGGCAGCCTGTCATGGAGAGGTTGTGATTCAGCAAATGGACATTCTAATGGGATTTGGTTTGGTTTGATTTAATTTAGTTTGTTCTGGCATAGATTAGAGGGAGCTCGTTTGATAGTTTTAATAAATAAAGGGTGATCCATGAGTAAAGGTCAAGAACTATTGTTATTGTCTGTGATTTCTGGAAAGCCTTTTAAAATCGTCATCACTACCTCTGCGCTTTATTCCCAACAGTTTCTGGACATACAATACTAAGTGGTAAAATAGCCTAGACTCAGCAGCTTGCTAGCATGGCTGAGCTTTTCCCAAGACTATATTTGCATTTTATTGATGTGTGTCTATATCACACTGCATTCAACACAGCAGATGCATTCTCCTCTGGAGCCGGTGAGGTTATCCCAAGAGTAACTAAATTCAACACATCAGGGCCTCTCACATGAAGCAATCCATCCTTTTACGTGGAAACTTCCAAGTTCAGACTTTATTTCAGATGTTCATTCTGGTGGCAGACTGTTGGGCCCCAATGCATGGTCAAAGCACATGCTGTCCAGTTTCTGAAATAATGCTCTCTACATTTACTCTGTATTCCTTTAATTCTGTTATTCTTTTTATTCTGGTGGGTCTTAGGTGGAGATCCTTCCAGATATTTCTGTCTCCAGATTTTTCTCAATGTTTTTAAGCCCTGCCTAGGACTGGAACTAAAGAAACTAAAATGTCATGAGAGAAAACTGAGCCAAACAGAAAGAAATGCATTGTGATATTTTTATATTTGTAATGATCACTTTTGTTCCCTCAACATTGTAGTGTTTTCTGAAGTGATTTGGTTTCTGTAAAGACATTGTGAAAAGGTTTCAGTCAGAGTCCTGTGTGGTTATTAGCCAGCTCTTCAGCCTAAGTCTTCAGTATCCTGTCAAGGTGGAAGCTGTGGAGTTGAAAAGCCAATACTCCAGACTCTTAGCTCTTTAACCAGATAAGACACAGACATCAAAGGCTTGGCAGGGACTCCCGCAATGGTGCTGGTGATGTTGGGTGCTTGAGCACTTCAGGGTGAAGTTAACTGCCGTCTGTCAGGATCGTGCCATTGTCAACTGCAGAGTAGATACCCTGACGATTTTTGTGAGCAGCTGTCTGGGCTTCAAGGTCCCTGTGTGTGGGGCAATTCCTGCAGACTGGCAGCTGGGGTTCTTGGAAGGAGCCTACATTTTCGTAAGACTGTTGTGCAGCATCTAGAGCAAAATATTGCAGATCTCATTGTTGAAATATTTGCATTTTATCCTATATCAATCCGAAAATAAATAGTTCTGAAAAGAATGCATCTAGAAGAATGAAAATGTAGTTTTTCAAACATCTGAGAAATTTTTATGGCAGTTGTACCAGCAGATGTGTTATTTTATTGTTACACAAATCTGTGAGTTTAGAAATGGAGATGGAGCATTTGAAAAAATCAAGTGAGCCCTCTGGGATCTAAATTTGAGCATTTATGTGTTACAAATCAATAAGATTTTTAGGACACACCAAAACCACTATCAAGAGTTTATATTTTTTTTGGTAGGGGGGTGGGGAGAGAAATACATTATTTCTTCCCCCCCATTTGGATGGTTAGTATAGTCTTTTGTAATGGGTTTACAAAACAGTTATCAGCTGCAGCTGAGAAATACATTTCATATCTGTTTAAAACTGTAGGATGGGCAATGTGCAATGGCTAGAGAATCTTCAGCTTTATTTAATCACTTCACTTTGCATTTGAAAAGTAATTCATCATGGAAAGTCACTGGGGTATAGAGAGCACTAATTGCGGCAAAATATCAAGGACAGTTTTCCTCTGTCTTAATTAAACATTAATGAGTAAAGTTATTTGCAAATGCATGCTGCAGGGATGGACTTGTCTATCCAAGTTTTGTAAATACTGACACTGAGTGTCAAAATAAAACACCGTAATTGATTTATACAGAAATAGTTTAAAAAGAGTGCACCTGGAGTGACATTTCTGTATCATTTTATAGAGTAGCTTCCTGATGAATTATTTATAAAGAAACTTGGCCTGACCTATCTTAATTACACAAGTGATTGTTTCCAAACTAATCAATTTTGTAAGTGAAGTGAATTCTCTCCACTGTCAGTCCTTGCTTCTTCAACAAGGAAAGAGAAATGCATCTTTTGACAAAAGGTCCTACTGTATCTATCAGTGAGCCAACAGCAACCTTAAAGTTAGCAGTGAGCTCAATAGAGCGCTGCTTCTAACACGACAATATCCATGTATTAGTGAGGAGTGTAAGACCTGTAATAAGCAAAGATGTGGGCAATCCGGTACCAGCACTAATTTTTAGTGCCCAGACATAGGGTGTATCAAGTAAATAAAGGTAACAGAGAATAAAGAGGCCAGATTGTTTAGTATTAAGTGGTTGCTGGAACTGAAAGGCTCTATAGCAGGCATTCAGTATTTCAGAAACACGCTAATAAGAGAAGCAAGGGTTTCTCTTCCTCTCTAAGAGTATATCCTCATCTATTTCCTGAATATGTTATATTTATTTATATATATTTAGCAAGATAAATTCTTAAAAGCAAAGCAGACCAAAAAGCCAATAACACCTGAAGCTTGTGAGTTAGAAGAATAGGGCTGTAATGAATGGAGGAAAACACTTATCAAACAGAGAGAATGTGAATACACTTGCTGTTAGCTGTAGTAGAGAAGAATCTTGGACAGAATTCCAGGAATACTCATTCTGAACTTCTCCTAAATCATGTATTCAGTGAGAAAACATGAACCGAGACATAAGGAAGAACTGACAGAGCTATGAAGGGAGAAAAAATTCAAATTGCGAAGTTCTGCTTGAGAAAAGCTCTGCAATGTATGCAGCTTTTCATGAAGGTTTTTATGACTTAATCTCTTTCCTGTGTCAGACATATATTGCTATTACATATTCCTAAAGTTAATACTGCTACAATGTTTTTAATGTGTGTTTTACATTTTCCACTTTGTAGTTAAATTCCTAAACATTCCAATTATACTTTGAAATCTTTTCCAACTTTGGAGGGGGAAAAAAAAGCATCCTGATTGAC
This sequence comes from Dryobates pubescens, assembly GCF_014839835.1. Classification (NCBI taxonomy): domain Eukaryota; kingdom Metazoa; phylum Chordata; class Aves; order Piciformes; family Picidae; genus Dryobates; species Dryobates pubescens. The sequence goes on from NC_071627.1 coordinate 9,119,910, forward strand.
AAAGTGTTTGACAAAACAATTGTCAGAACAATTTTCAGTGGCTCACTGTCAGACTAGAAAAATGTACCAGGTACAGTTCCAAGGAGATATGTGGCACAACTGAACGCTTCCATTAGACACAGACAATAGAATCAAGAGTGACTATATATTGCATTTACATATGACAGCAGATATATACCTGGGAACATGATTAGAATTCAGAATGATCTTAAGGTGCTTGGAAACAACAACTCCAAATTATTCAAAAATTCCTAATTTGAAATACCATGTACCCAAGCATGTGGAACCCACCCCACAGATCAGTGTTGCTGAGTAACAGGCTAAGGAAGGGGTTTGTAGTAAAGGGTGTGGGAGCAGTAACATGCTTAGCATCTGACCATGGCATAGAAAGAACTTCTAAAAGAAGTTCATGTTATAGAAGAATGCATTAATAAGAAACTATTTGTAAGAAATATACCAAAACAAAGAATAAAATGAAACAAAACCCCAATAACACCAAACAAAAAACAGCACCCCCCAAAAAAAACCCCAAACCAAAACCAACAACACAAAAACCAACCAAAGAGAAGAAACAAACAAATGAAAAACCCAGTAAAACTGTAGCAGACAAGAAGGCAGTCTTTGCAATCTTGTTGTTAATAAAGCCTGAGGAAGAATACTATGCCTGTTTTCAACAACCATATTTTAAAGCAAGGATGTGGACTAGGCCAAGAATAAGGAGAGCAGTAATGTTTGGAAGGTTGACTGAGAGGAAGATGTTGAAAACACTGGAGTCTTGAAATTTTGGCCTATAGTGAGTGGAAACTTAAGAGGCACAGAGGGCTGTTGTTAAAGACAACAGACTGTTGTCTGTGATAATGGTAAAATGTGGAAAGAAATCCTGAACTGAAAATGCAGGAAGGGACATCTGGACCCTTAAAGATCCTAGACTAGATTTCCTGTCCAGATCATATGGAAAGCTTTGGATTAACTATTTAAATAGTACAAGATGCCTGTAGCTGTGGCTGCTCATGTGGCCTTCAATGATGTTCCTTCCTGCCTTGCTTGCCTTTGACTCGTTTAAGAAGTAAGTCTGCAGGTTGTGTTGTCCTTCTGAGAACTTAGGTTCTTTTAGATGTCTGCAGAAGAGCCTTTAAGTTGAGTATTGTAGGTTTGGGTATATTGAAGAAATAATAAATTAACAAAAAGCTAGAAGCTGGAGTTTGTTCTTTGAAAATAATTTCTATTCAGTAAAAAGTGAAGGTTGACAGTATGGGGACATCTAGCATTTCCTAGGAACAAGTCCAACTGGAATTTCACCAGCTTGATCTGTCCATTATGAAATTTAATCATTGATTTTTAATCATGATTTTTACTAAAGGTTATCAATTGCTTTTTCTAAGTGTCATTGGACTGTACGAAAACCTGTATTCAATGACAAATACTAGAATTTTATTTGATAAGAGATAACAAGAGTACAGTAAGCCCTGAAAGATTCAAAATGTTTGCCTTAATAGGCTCAGACTTAGAAAACACTGAATGTGAAAAGTCAAATAAGCAAGAAACTGCAAATATGACAAATGATTTACATTTGCTTCAAAAGGTAAATAACACAATTTTGAGAAAAAATTCATCATGAGATTTGTCTTCTTGTCAGTGTCTTGATTTCTTCGAAGGACTGAACACAAATCTACATTAATCACTTAGTTTTGAATTATTTGGAATTCCTTTTACTGGAAATACCTATACTATTTCAAAATTTAAATAAACAACTCACAGTTTGTTCTATAGCAAATTGCTGAGCAGGACAATATCTGGAGATTTAGCATTAGTAAAAACAATCTGTGTGTCTGAGATCATCCATATCACATTTCAGATTGAACCAAACTTCAGGCTGTCCTACCATTATGAAAGCCTCAGCATGCATTGTGCTGATAGGGGCTTTGTTATGGTTCCCCCTTCCTTCTGTATGTACCTGGAACACAGTGAGCAACTCTATGTAACATTTGTCACAGACCTGGCAGATTGCTGCACCCTCTAATTTATTTATTGGTAGACTTTATTTGTTTTGTTTTCTGTGATAAGAGTAAAGGACTCCTGCCCCTTCCTCATTGCTATAGCTCTTACAACATTCCCTCAAGCAATTCAGAATGGTAGTGTCGTCTGTGTCAGGCACAAGATTTTGTCTTCAATTAAAAAAGAAAAATGAATGAAGCCTCTTAATTGGCTATTTCTGTAGGCAAGATCTTAACAATCCTGTGGGGTCTGGACTCTCTCACAGTTTGTCTGAGTAAGGCCTAGGGAATGGTTTTATATGTTATACAGAAAAATTTAAAATAATCAAATGGTGAAGGTCCATTCAAATATGTTTGTGCAGTGTGCATTCAAGCGAGCCAAGCCATTGCTTATGGGCAAAATGGCAGTAGTTATTTTGGTTTTTCTCTTGTGGCACTACTTGCTTTGTGTCTCACTTGATTATTACAAAATAGGGGAGCTTTGTGTAATTATCTGGGAACCATCATTGCCTGTGGCTGTTGTTGGTGTGGACAGACATTCACCACTCAGATCACAAACTTACTTCATCAGCCTCTGTTTTCCCATGGGCTTGGAGCCACTTGCCGTATTTATTTCACGTGAGTGTGCAGAAGAGTCTTCTCCTTTTTGCAACAGCTGCAGTTCTGTTCTACCTTTTTACAAAACATTTATATGCCTCTTCTCTTACAAATATATTCATACAGTTACATCAGAGAGGAGGGTAGAAGGTTCTGCTTATGCTTGGATAGGAAGGGGAAAATGTTGTTTCTGTAGTGATTCTGTACATGCAGAGCATTCAGGACTAGACTCTGGAAAGGTAGTCTTAAAGTAACTTTCTACAGTAAAACATTCTAAAAGTAATCCATTCTGAGATGGAGAGACACAAATGGTATCTTCTGCTCTTACTGTATGGCAGTAGTGAGCAGCCACTCAGAACATACCAAATTTGAGCTACTTGAGAATGGCATCTAACTGGGACAGACTCACAGGATGGACTACTTCCCTCAGTGGTAGCTGCTTGAGACAGAATTTTCAAACCAAGTTTTACTTTTGTCTCACTGCTATTCTCCTTGACCACTGGGGTCCACCAGAACACTAGTTCAAAAACTTTGGTTGCAAATAACTGTTAGCAATTAACTTATTTAAAAAGAATGGTTCTTACTCCATCCCAATGAGGTGATGCTGCTGCTATCACTCACTTCAGCCTCATCTTTTAGCCTTGGTCTGTACTAGTCACATTGGTTGCCTTCCACCTTTGCACCTCTTTTCTTTTAAAAAAAGAAAAAATACATTGCTGCCTGTGTGCAGCTATTGATGTCCTGCCCATGCCTGTTGTGTGAGAAAGAGTAACTCCTAGTCCTCCCACTGTTGCTGCTGTTTTGTGTACACCTCTTTCTCTGTCAGTCTCTGGTAGATTGCCATGACCTTAACTGCCTCATGGATATTGGAGCAGATGGATAACAGTGATCACAGGATCTCATGGTTCGGTAAGTCTTGGCATTTGCAATAACTCCAAGGAGTGTGGTGCAATAGTTGTAGGTAGGCAGTCATGTGTGCTTGATCAGCATGCATCAGAATGGTACATTTTCTGACAAACTATTGTCAAGCATGCAGTAATTGTAGGAAATAAAGTAATGTGGCAAAGAGGAGGTTATCTCAGGAAATAAGGTTGCTGTCTTGTGTAATCAAGGAGCTAAAATCTGATACTCATCATCAGAATTGTCCAGGAAGAAGTACAAAAAGAGGGCCCAAGTCTTAGCATGCTAGAGTTCATTTTTCTTGTTCTCTGCACCAGTTACACTGATTAGAACACATCTTAGACCAATTTCTAATCCATAGCTATGATTTGCCATGGTTTAGAGTCTATTCAATTGTTTTGCATATGCAGAACCTTCATTTACCAATTTTTACACACATTTACATGGTGTCTCCTATTTTAGTGAGGTTTGCAGTGACAACCTTGGCTGTTTAGTTCTGGTCTTCAAGCTGTAGCTCCTGAGCTAAGATCAGATGGCCATGGTATTTGTGCTTGCTCAAGCCCCTGGAGCTGTGGTTTTCCCTCCCCTGGCAGTGCAGGAAAAGGAAGGACTCTGCACTTTAACTGGAAAGTTATCAGTCCAGAGATGCAGTGCTGTGCTTAAAACCCTGTGACACATCTAAAAGGCAATTGTAATATATGTGTTAAAATGTGATGGAACAAAGTCATGTACGTTATATGTGTATTGCTTTTATGTATGCAATCTACATGTTGTGCTGCACACACAAAAATGTTGGGAAGGTGTAAAAGATAGTGGCAACAATTACAGGCAATTATTTAGATCAATTCACCTGCATGGGTTTTGTTTGGGGATTTCGGTGTGGGTTTTTTTTTCTCATGGGAATGTCAAAGTGCTGTTTCTGTGGCAGTGAAGCAAAAGAATAGTAGAAGAAATAATAAATGTAAACATAATCACCTACATTAAGGTGGTTAAATTAGCTGGCAGAAAAGAAAACAGATTAGTGGTACTTTGATTGTAGAGCAAAGTTGAGTAGGAGATGGTTGTAAATTGGCAATTGCTGTACAATAAAAAAGGAGAAGACTGCTGACAGTGCAAAGCTTTGGAACATATCCAGAGTTTAAAGAACTCAGGCATTGAAAATCCCCCAAACCCCTCACAAACACTAACGCCCCCATCAGTACAGCCATGTTCTCAGGAAGAGGTTATTTAGCTAGATGTACATTATAGGTGTTAGTCTGCAGCAGCATTTCTGACCTAATCATCAATCCAATTCATAAAATGTGATGCAGACACTGCACTTCATTCAGTACTTCATGTAGGCCTAGGAGCTTAGGGGACTGAGTATCATACAGAAGCTATTGCTGTAGGCCAAGAACTTGAAACTATCCTGGGCGCACATTTCTTGTCATGTTAAACAAAGTCCTCAAAGCAGACAGCTACAATTTAATGAAATTCAAGAAAACTATTGTTGTGCATTGTCAGTACTCCAGTCTTTATTTATTAATAGCATTTATGTTTCATTTCCTGTTTAATTTCAGTTTTAGTTTCTTTTGTTTGTCTATGTGTTGTGTGCTGGTACCAAACTTCCTGTTAAAAATAGATGAGAATCAGCTTCATCTCATAGACAACTACACTTCAAAGACAGGATGTCTTTATGCTAAGCTGTCTAATTTATTGTCCTTTCCAAATGCCCCCTTGGGAGACTTCTTGTCAGCACTGATCTCTTACATGACTGATGATATAATGAGAGAGGTTAAGGTGCAGGAACAGGACAGAGGTAGGAGAATGATCCCTTCCTTTACTATCAATATTTAAAGATGAAGGTGATTTTATGCTGTTCATATAGTATGTCGGCCAGATGAAGCACTTTCTGCCAAGACTGCAGTACTGCTCTGAGCTACCCACAGTAGCTCACACACCTTTACACTGAACTTAGTTGTCTTCTACAGATGTACTCAATGATTGTTGTCACTTGTGTTTTATATACATGACCGTATAGTGACAGAAAGCTATGCTGCTGCTCTTGTTCCTGTTCTGATTCCCTAATTGCATTATCTTGACTTTGAGCTATTGCTGACTTAAATCAGCAATGGCTTACTAAAGACTGTGCAAAGACAGCATATTAAATGAGATCCTTTTACTACTTGGAAAGCACACACTGGACACCAAAGAAATTGAACTTCTTGAATGAAGAAATAAATTAATGTCTTGGACATGTCTGTTTATCTCCCAGTTTTATAGGCTTCCTATAGCCTCTAATCTCCACAAAATTTAGGGAATGTAATCCAACAGATAAATTGTAATGGACTGTTGTAGGCTGATGTGAAAATTTCTAATTAAAATCCTTATGTTTCTCATGTTAAACTATTTTTTTTTTAATTAAGATTACAAAACTGGTTTGCAATTTGCCTAATACCCCAACTCAGATTTATTTCTTTTCTGTTTTTACCCTTCAGTCAATTTGAGTAGTTTCTATTATCTTCCAGTCTCAAATGAATCAATCAGCATCTGACACAGCCTTGTGGGTCCTCAGTCATGTTTGCCCAAGGCAATGAAAATGAAATCAAAAGCTACCTCTATGAGTAGGGGGTTATAACTCAATTCAGGGAAATAATGTTGTATTCTGTTGAATACAATAAAATATACCATGAATAAATTAAACCAGCTCTATTTTCTACTGATTGTGAATTGGAATTTTTAAGTTTATACAGGGATTCAATCTTTCTACTCCTTTAGGATCTTATTTTTAAGGATGCCTTTCATTTTGATCTGAAGGGATGTTTGTCCCTTTCAGTTTTATAGCCTGGAGTTTATACTCTTAATTGAAATTTAATAGATCCCCTCAGGTTATGATAACTCCTTATTACAGTTTCGTACACTAGCTTTGTTCATTTCTGAGACCAAAATAAAAACAAACATCACTCTTCATTCTATTTCCTCCATTTGGAAGTAAACGCTGTATGCCACCTAAGAAATTTTAGAAACAGTAATGGTTATTCAAGTGCATTGTGTTGATAATACATTTTGTATTCATTTACATTCCAAATAATCAGTGACGGCTGTCTCGGACCAATGTATCTTGCTAGATACCTGATTTGCTCTTGATTATAACAAGTAGTGAAAGAATTATGTTGTGACCTAATTAAATAGATGAAGGCAAAGGGACTCTTCAATGATAGGACTCTAGGAAATTAATCTGCCCAAGTTTTTGAATCTGTCAAGAAAAGGAAAAAAATGTTGAGAACTTGCTGTATGTTTGACTGGAGGTAAACTTGAAGAGAAACCACAGGGCCCTACTGAACAGGGGCATTAGCAGTTTAAAAGGCCACAAGTCTTGCATCATGCATCAAATCAGTCACTTTGCTTTAATCCTGTAATGTGGTAGGGCACAGGTGGGACCTGGTACCCTGCATGAAAGTGCAGCAGAGTGCACTGGCTCTCCAGTACAGGATTGTCTGAATCCTATTACAGACAACCCTGAACTATCAAAGGTTTGGATGTCCATATTTGTGTCAGGTGTCGTAGACAGAAAGAGACAGGTTCTGCAGAAACTTGCTTGGCAAATCTCCAAGCAAAGAGGGAAATGCTGACAGTGAGGTTGTGTTTACATTTCTATCCTTTCCAGGGACTTAGATTCATAAATTGCTACAAGCATTGTATCCACTGTCTTATTTATCTTATTACTCCAAATGGGAGTTTGTATGGAATTCTTAATGGCAATTGTTATGTTTATGTGGCTGTTACCAATATTGTATTAGTAGTTGGTGTAGTGAGAAACCTGAAGTAATTTAGGCATAAACAAGGTGAACAAAGAATGGGCTATTAATGCATAGGGAAACTCTCTTAACTTTAGCTCAAGTAACTTAAAAGTCAGACAAGTACACAGTCATTCCTTTGTGACTAGCTGGGATACATCTTGTGTTTAATAGTGTGGGGCTTTTTCAGAAGCTATGGATTCCATGTGTTAAGAAATCTTTAGAGAACACATACTATGATTATAACATAATAATGTAACAAGGCTTACCCTTTTTCTGTGGCTACTTGATATAAAATAAAAGGTTGTGGTTTATACCTGAGGGAACCAATGTTTTCTTATTTCAAACAGTTAATTTGAGAGATACAGAATTATGCTCAAAGACAGGCATGCTTATATGACTTCCTTGTAGACCAGCTCTATTTTTTGTGTGAATAAACTGGAAAGAAATCTCCATATTTAATTTGCATTTTGAATTCAGAAATACTTCAAAGCTGCCCAGAGTAATGTGAGTTTGTAGCCAGTTACTTTGAAGCAGAGTCAAACAGCATAATTTAAAGAAACAGAAATTTGTTTATTACTTCTTCTGAATATTTGCAAATGTGAGGACTGTATTGGATCAATTGCAAAAATCCTGCAGTACAGCAATGGCAGCAACGTGGTTTGTAATTGCTGTGTTTTGTTGCTCTCAAGTCTGTGCTGGCAACAGTAAGGCATCGTTTGGGCCGTAAGTGAAAGCTGTAGGACATCCTAGTTAAAGGCACCTTAAAATGAATTTTGGTGTTTCTGTGACCAGATTTACATGCACACATTTCTCTTACTCATGGTGTGATGGCTAGCCAAGAGCCTTGTCCTTTGTATGGTTGCAAACAGCACACTGCTGGGCTGAAGGTCTCATCAGGAAAACTCTAAGCTGGCCTGACTGTATTCAGAAAGTTCCATGTCATAATATTTTGCTTCCTATTAGTATAGTATCTTTGGGCAGTCTGGATTTTTGTCAGCTCTGAAATCACTCGCAATGGGTGCGAGCAGGCAAGTCTGGAGAATGGTTGTTTTTGAAAGGGAAGGCAGAGCACAAGCGGCAATGCAAGCTGCCTTCATCTGCTCCTGAGTTTGTCTCAGCACATAGAATCACAGAATTGTTAGGGTTGGAAAGGACCTCAAGTATCATCTAGTTGCTACCCCCCTGCCATGGGCAGGGACCCCTCACACTAGATCAGGTTGCCCAGAGCCACATCCAGCCTGGTCTTAAAAACCTCCAGGGATGGGGCTTCCACCTCCCTGGGCAACTCGTTCCAGTGTCTCACCACCCTCATGGGGAAGAACTTCCTAACATCCAATCTGAATCTACTCACTTCTAGTTTTGCTCAATTTCCTCTAGTCCTATCACTACCTGACACCCTGAGAAGTCCCTCACCAGCTATCTTCTAGCCCCCCTTAAGATACCAGAAGGCCACAATTAGGTGTCCTCGGAGCCTTCTCTTCTCCAGACTGAACAGCCCCAACTCTCTCAGTCTGTCCTCATAGGAGAGGTGCTCCAGCCCTCTAATCATCCTTGTGGCTCTTCTCTGGACACATTCCAGCATGTCCAGACTCTTCTTGTAATAGGGGCTTCAGAACAGGACACAGTACTCCAGGTGGGGTCTCACCAGAGCAGAGTAGAGGGGGAGAATCACCTCCCTCAACCTCCTGGCTATGCTTCTCTTGATGCAGCCCAGGATATGATTGCCCTTCTGGGCTGCAAGTGCACACTGGTGGCTCATGTTGAGCTTCTCATCCACCAGCACCCCCAGGTCCTTTTCTTCAGGCCTGCTGTCCAGCCTATATTGGTGCCTGGGATTGCCCTGATCCAAATGCAGGACCTTGCACTTGGTCTTGTTGAACCTCATAAAGTTGTCATGGGCCCAACTCTCCAGCCTGTCAAGATCCCTCTAGATGGCCTCCCTTCCCTCCAGCATGTCTCCTGCACCACACAACTTGGTGTCGTCAGGAAACTTACTGAGGGTGCACTCAATGCCACTGTCCATGTCACCAGCAAAGATGTTAAACAAGACTGGTCCCAGTACTGATCCCTGAGAGACTCCGTTCATCACTGGCCTTCACTTGGATATGGACCCATTGCAGCCACCCTTTGGGTGGAGCCATCAAGCTGGTTCTTTATCCACTGAACAGTCCATCTATCAAACCCATTCTGTACCAGTTTGGAGACCAGGATGTGGTGTGGGACAGCATTGAGGGCTTTGCTCAGGTCCAGGTAAATGACGTCTGTTGCTCAGCCTTCATCTATTAATGTTGTGACCTTGTCATAGAATATTCCACTAAGGTCTTGAGGAGGACATATTTTAGAGTCTCTTAGCCAGTTTAACTTTCCTTTTGTCTGGACAGGATCTGAAAAAAAATATAATAAATTCCACATGTGACATGGTCTAATATGACCATTTGAGAGTGTCTTTCTGAAATTCATTTCTCAGGCAAATGGAAAGGCTCTATACTCAATTACTGGTGAAGTCTTTCAGAGATTAAACCTGTTGATTAGTGTCTTTTACTGAGTATTTAGGGGCTGTATGGTACCCAGGCCCAATTAAAAGTTTGTACATAGTGACATGGGTTAAATATGTGCTGTAAAAAACAAGATGCCTGTGAAGCAAGGGAGAGATGTCATCAGCAAGAAGCATGGCAGAGATGCTGTCAAATCTTGGACAGAGAGTACAGTTAGGATACCAATTCATGTAAGAAATCAGCAATTGTCAAATGGCTCTTGGTCAGATGAAGGTCACTTGTGGGCAAATATTTCAGAGACTGCTTTAGCTGTTTTGTGCACTCACTAAGAAAATCATGAATGAGAGGGAGCTCCAGCTGATATTCCTCAATGTACGTTTATGAAGAGGAGGAATTTTAATTGTATCGGTCCTTTCTTCAGCCCTCCTGAATTTTTAGTTTTAATTTTAATTAGGTATTTTATAACCTGGAAACCAAAGATTTATTTAAAATATGCAATAGAATATTGGTGGAAAAGGCTTATATTGTTGCAATAAATGGAACTATGATAAACCTTGATTCATATGTGCCAGGGGGCATCACATCAGTGGAATTGTCAAACCCTGCTAAATGGCAACATTCACAAGAGTTCAGCAGGCACTGCATTTCCTGTCAACTGGCAACAGTATCTGTTATGTATTCTGTTCTATTGCAAAGAGTTTGGTGAGACAGGAATGTTGTAAGGAAATAAATAGTGTATTTCTTGAGGAAAACAATTTAGAATTTAAGCTGTTACAAAAATGAAAAGGTTAATTAAAAAAAAAAATAAAAAATATGTCTTTATCAAGTTTGGAAGTATTTGCAGTTTTTACCTTTTAAAATGTTTACATGAGTTACATATGTAAAAGGAGATTAAAGGAGGTTTTAATGCTAAATGAATCTTTTTCTGAACCAGAGTGAAATCCTTTTCACTTTAGATTACTGAGAAATTTTATTTTGCTGTGTTTGCTTTGCGTAAGCCTCAAAAATACTTCTTTTAGATTCCATTGTCACTAAGTGCATTGGAAGCTATTTATTTCAGACAAGAGGTAATTCCATGTCCTGTGAAACTACTTCAGTGTATATAAATAGAACTGAATCTTAGAATGCTTAATTTGTCAAATGATTACATCCCTTTATGATTGCTGTTTGCCTTCTGAAATTCTGTAATGTCCTAATCTCACACAACTTCTTGTTTTCTACGGGCTTTTATGATTATTTTTAGAAAATATTTTAGAAAGAAATCAAAAGTTGTTATGGGTTCTGTATAACAACATCAAAGTGATAATAAGCCACTCTGAGGATACACTGGATATTTAGGGTTTCTGTAGCCTATGCATATGTAGTGAGTGTGAGTTTAACAAGCCAAATCTATTAAAAATGTACTCAGAGATAGCAAAGGATATATAGTGAGACTATCCTTTCCTAAAATGCCTGCTCCTCCTGAATAGCAAGGATATTAACTTAACTAATGATCCTTTAAATGGGGATGTAAAATATAATTTAAGCTACTTGCAACATGCAAAAGAGAGGCATCATTTGTTACTGCCAAGCTCACTGGCATGTGGAAATCAGAAAATCATTAAGCTTGATAGAAATAGTTTAATACAGCAGGGAAGAGAACACATTATTTAGAGCAGTTAAATGACAATTGATGCAACTGCTGGCAAAATGCAAAAAAAAAATGACTGTGATTTAGCCAATGATAAATACTGCACTTAGAACTTACACATGCAAAAAATGAAAATCTTTCCTTATTATACTGCATACTTAAACCAGGAGACAAACTTTTCTAAAATGGAACATTTACCAACCCTGAGTTTTATAACTTTATTTCTAGACAAGCCTCATTCTTTCTCTGTCCATGGAATGCCCTGTATTGCATAAGGAGCAACATACAGCTTGCATCTCTCATCCTATAGTTGCAGAAATAGAGAAAAGAGGTTTTTACGCTGTTTTAACACTTACTAGTAGCAGCCTACAGTCTTCCAGGTGACACCAACTGGATCTGATGCGAGTTTCACCAATGAACAAACTACCTCTCATGTATACAAAAATTATTTTATAAACCTCTGCAAAATATTTCATAGTAAGGCAAATGTAATCTCAACTTCCTTAAAGGCCTCTTTTTCACAGGGGAGGAGAGTATAAAGTGACATTAGGATAATGGAGAAGCAACTGGAGTCTGCTTACCTAGAGCAAAGCTGTATGTACTGCTCAGGGCAAACTGAAGCAACAAATGCTTTGTTCAACACTGGGGGGAATGTAGCTGCATGGAAATTTATATTAGAAAGGGCGAAATTGCATCAGTATGTGCTCATCCTCTCTCTGTTTGTCTTCCTAGAAATACAAAGGATATAAGAAAGAAAAAAAAAAACACAAAACAGAACAAACAAACAAACAAAAAAAAAACACAAAAAAAACCCCAAAAACACCAACCAACAGCCAAACAAACACAAAAAGAAGAAACAAGCTCAGACACTATGCACACAGAATGCCATGCACACATAGAGAGCTATGCACTTCTCAACAGAACTCACTATGTACTTGTCAAAGGTGCTTTTCTGTGTCACTGAATTTCCTCTCAAAGGCAGGTTGCAATGTCAGGTTTGTTACTGTGCATGTCTGCTTTGGATCTTGTAATGGACATAGCTACGTGATTTTAGGGATATCTGCCTGAACTTGCAAACATTTTACCCATGCTGGTGGTTAGGAGTGGCATTCCTGCATTGCACTGGCACAAGAGATCAACATCTGCCCTGTTTCTCTCAACCTCTGTTTTTATATTTAAGGCTTCTTACAGAGAGAAAGGACAACTCAAACATTCTAAACATATGAGTACTTGCCTAGGTGTCTATAGTGAGCTGTGTGTTGTATGGTCTTTTGTCAGCTCTTACAGTGGGTGAGATATGAGAATGGCAGGTTTGCACATATAAAGTCACTATCCTCTGTAATACTTACACTATTGCAGCAATACATACAGTAATTATCACGTTGACACTAGATTTGTTCTCAGGCATAATGTGCATCAGAGAAATAAAGCAGATAGACAAAGGTTTCAGGACTTTTTAAAGAATAATTTCTACTGATACAGATTATTTTTTTTAAACATTGTTTTAATTGTGTCATTATTGAGATTTACTTTGCAAATCCAACTTAAGAAATGCAGGAGTATAAGGCATTATGTGCATGTGTATTCATCTAAAGAGACAAGTCTGTGCTGCTGAATTTGTCAGGATGTTACCTGCAGCTTTTGTGTAAATTGGATCAGACCAAAAGGAAGTGAGAGTAGTTTCTGATTGCACTATAGCATACATTTGCAAGAAGCAGTATTGAGGAATTGTAATACTGTTGTCATGTTTTCATCTCCCCCTCTACTCTAAGTGCTCAGGTTGTTTACAGTGTGTCTGCCTGACTTCTGCTTCTTCCTCTCAAAAGCCCTCCCAAGTAATTTTGAATTTGTTCTTACAAGTCTCCTCAAAATAATTGCTAGCCACGAGAAGGCTGTGTGCCAGTGTGGAGGGAGAGGGGCTACATTTAAAGCAGGTGCATCAGCTGTCACTGAAGCTTGCACCAGTTAGGCGGTTCTTTCCTGGATAACAATGACCAGGCAATGCAGTGAAGCAGTGATGGATAAGGTGATAAAAAGCCGTGGGTACAAAACTGCAAAATGTTTTAGTGATCCTGCAGTTTATGCTTATTCTTCCTCTTTCAAAGTCTCCTGTTCTTTGAAGGCATTTTGTATCTCAGTTGTATTTTGACCTAAAGTTTGGGGGGGGGGGGAGGGGGGGGAAGGGGAGTCAAATGATTCTATAATTGTTACTCCTCTCTTTTCATAACAGTGCTTTTATCAAAATATCACTGCTTGAAGCCTGGGATCTATTAATTCCTATTGTCATAGAGAAATGACATTGACATTTCAGATTGTGTCTTTAAAATGGAAAAATGTGAAAACTATTTAGAAGTCAGAACTACTACAAATATTGCAATTAAAACAGTATTTATTAGGGATTGATTTTGCTTGTCAGATTCTATTCCTTTCTCCCTTATTTGATCAAATTTACTTTTCAAGCTGTCTGGGTGGTTAAGAGGTAGAAAATGGCTTCAGTGGTAGAGAAATCTGCCAAGCTTATTTAAAACTGTTCCTTAATGGAGAATTATATATAATCTTGATTTTTTTTCATGTTCTATTGTACTTTAGAACTAAATATATCTTGTAATATATTGCTCACATAACTTCCTGGCTAAATCATATGCACTTTCAAGTAAAATTTCTGAGCATGTCCATAGCTGAGAGAAAAACAGGTGCAAGCTAAAGCAGAATTGCAGTAAGATGTAGTCCATCATGTCCCGGCCATCATCCAGATTTCTCTCACATTTGGGTGAAAACCTTTTACCTTTCTTTATATTTTCTGTATTAACTTTCAAAAAATTTGTTTGGTGGTTTATTGTTGTTTTGTTTTGTTTTGTTTTTCCTTAAGAGGACTCTTGCAAAGGAGCCATAGAAGCCTCTTTCCTACAACACAGTGCCTTTATTTTTACAGCAACTGTGAACACAGTTCAAGACAAGACATTTTATCTGTGTGTCAGATGGCCTGCTCACTTGTCCAGTTACAATGACAGTAAGCAATACCTGTTGGTTGTGAAAATTTAAAAGATCTCCTTTGGATGCATCTCTTATTAGTTCCCAAACTACCTATCTCATCCTCACCATAATTACTGATGAGTAATTATTTACTCGCTAAGTGTTTACATTGCTTACTCTAGAAAGACTTCCTTCCAAAGTACCATCTTTGTAGCACAAGATACTGAAGAGGTTTAAATGCTTCATTTGCTAGCTGTGTGATGTTTCCCATTTTCATCTACTTTTACATGAAAGAGTTCATTTACTGCAACACCAACTGCAGGAAACTGCTGCAGTGGCAACAAACAAGAGCAGTTTCTGTGTGAGTAGTTACAGTAATCTAACAATGCTTTGTGTAGGTACTTGCCAGTCAATTAGAGAACCTTTTTTTTTAAGTTCTTCTTCTTCTTTCTCACAGTTAGTCTTGTATTTAATATTTCCTTTTCATTCGGTATGTTGCGGAGGGAACCAGCATAGTGAATTCTCTTGCCTCTGAAGATAAATAGAATGTACTTTCACGTTCCTTGCAATTAAAAAGATAAGTGAGTTTTTTCTATGTGGAAAACTTTCTTTAGATCATACACTATAGCATACATTATCTACAAAATTGGTCTTTATTAGTTCTGGTGCCCATGGAAGTACTCTTAAAAGTAGGCAACGTGGGTTTCTAAATCAAAGTGTATTAGCTCATTGTGAATAAAGTGAAGATAAAGGGAACAGTGAGAAAATTGTGTATGCTCAAAGCAGAAAATCTTTCAGTGACATATGCTCTTAAAATAGCATGCATGTGGTGGAGATGCCTAAAACTTTATTAAGTTAGAAATTTGTATTTTTCATATTTTGTTTAAAAATGTTTGGGATATTTATTTACTCATGTGACTGTTGAAAGCATGTATTCACAGGAGCAAATTCATTAGAGTTCCAGGTGTGGCATAGTACACATACAGATGAGCAGTACTTGTTTTAACATAGCATCAAAATAAGTCTGAGGCAGCTTTCCACAGAATGTCAAGTAGCCATCCTAATAATTTTGTCATATGGTCTTGGTTGTGAAAGCTGAGAACAGAACAATGATAAACAGTGTTTTTAAATTTTATTTAGAAGTACCCCACAGTGGGAGATAAAAGCATTTTCCTTTTTATGTAAGAGATGGGTAAAATAAGCCATGATTTTACCTCTTTTCCTTCTGCTGTCTTGGGGCACTCGTTTTGTGTGGTCCTCTACTGATGTGAATGGGATTTACCATTGAACCTGGAAAGTAAGTGCAAAAATCCAACATTTCCAGTAGTTAATCAACAGTGCTGCTGTTTAATAATCTCATTGGAAAACCGTTTACTGTCGTGATGGGCTCAGAAAAATCTTTGGATTGACCCTGAAGTGAGATAACAGCAGAAGCGTAGTAAATTCACTGTAAGTGCCAGGTCTGAAAGTCTAAATTCAATGAATAATCCTGGAAAAGGTAGCAAAGAAAACCTAGCTCAGAGTTTGAGAAAGCTTGAAAATAAGAAAACTGCTGTTGGAAGTGGAGCTGCTACAGCCTGCTGCAGTAAAGCCACTCAGCTTTTCTGGCTACTGAGATTCCCAGGAGTATCCCATAGACATCTGACTGGAGGTTGGAAGGTGATCCAGACTGACAGTACAGGTACATAAAAAATTCCTAGCAAGTTTCTGAGAACATGTTTAAATCATATAAGCCATTTTAGGGTCTTAGAGGTTTGTTGTTGTTGTTGTTTTAATGATTATTTTCATGGGTAGGTGACAGAATTAGTCTTTTCCGAAATGGTTCAGAATATATCTGTCAGGTCAATATCTACACATCTTTACACATGGGTAGCGTGAAATCTTAGCTTTTGTAGCTGAAGAGCTCATTATATAGCTTTTGTGTCGGTGAGGAAATTAACACAAAACATATTCATATCACTCCCAGCAAATATTTATTGTTTAGTTAAGGATTAAACAATGGACACTGAATAGATCCCTGGAGTCTGACTTTGGAAATCTGCATTTGCTTTATTGCCATTTTTATTCTAATCAAAATTGTCTGCTTTCAGAAAGATCAATTAAGTGTCACCTTCCTCTAAGAGTCTGGAGGCAGTTTTTGTAAATTAATCAAGTTTCCAAACACTGCTGTGAAATAGTTAGAATAATACCTCTTTTAAAAATGATGAAAATGACACACTTCAGCCACATCCCTTGCTCAAGGTCATCCAGTTAGATTGTTGGCGTAGCTCATTTAAAAATGTTCAGTTCCTTATTACTGCATTCGTTGGATCACAAGATCTCCAGCAATTTCCTCAGCATCCAGAGGAAATCAAATCTTCTTTCTCTCTTGTTTCCATAAGTGGCTAATGCTTCCACTAGTATCACTAGCTCTGGATTTTGACTATTTTTTCCCCCCATTTAACTCATTATGCCTGTTTTGTGTTTTAAAGCTCTGCTGTGAGAATTCACCTGACCACCCTCTTCAAGTCCTGTGAAACATTTTGCTGGTTTGAATGACACGGAGTTAGTAACTCACCTGTCAAACCTTTCACAGCAAATCAATTTAAAAAATAATCATCAAATAAACAAAAGGCTTTATGCTCCTGTAATTGTTCTTTTTAGTTTTTATTCCTGGCAAATTATGCCCGACAAAAATCTGGCCATTGACTTGGCTAATAGAGAACAGAGAAATTCAAGGCCACGCTTATTTTCTGCTGTTGCCAGTTAATGCTGCCCTTGTTTTGGCACTATTTATTAGGAGCATGTTTTTGGTTTTCCTTACTTTTGTCATCCTTTCATTTCTTTGCTTGACACTTTTCAAAAGTGTGACACCCTGTCTCTGGCTGACAGGACAGGTGAGTTTCAGTCCTTGAGGAATTCTCCTTCCTGCCTCAACAGAGGAGCATGGATAGAAATCATCCTCTAGAGACCCTGAACATATCATTTCTTTGACATGCTTAGCCTTTGCTGACCAGACACCCACCCATGAGCCATGGTGTGCAGATGGGTGACAATGTATTACCCTATCATTGCTCTCTTCCTTTTTTGGAAGAAGTGGAGTTTAATTCTGGGTACAAAGAATCAGAGATTGTGTATTGGGTGCTTTCACTGAAATGTTCAATTATTTAAAATATCTTTGGAGTTCTGTTTGAACCATTGCTTTTTAAAACTTCATGCCATTACCTATTGTAACTGAAATTGTTGCATCAGAATTTATGAAGCTTAAGCTCAGTCCTTGCCTGAGCCTACTTTCTGTAGATTGATTGGCCATATTGTTATTTAGCATCTGACAGAGCACGGACGAATATTAGGCATGAAACATTAATCAGGAAATTACGCATTGCTTTCACAATTAATGTGCAACTGGACTTTACTTTGTAATATTGTATTAGCTTTTAACATGCAAATTATTGTAGGTAATTACCTCATTTTTCAGTGGCCATTTGATGGATTGAAGCTTCATGCAGAATGTTCAGTGTAATTTAAAATCTTGCAATGATTTGCTGCTTTACCTTTTCATAATAATCTTATTTTTCTTTATCATGGATCAGGCATGAAGAGCCTTCAGCAGTGTAAAATCTAACATGCAAAGTTCAGTTTTTCAAGTCTTTTGACTTCAACCAGAGCAATGTGGTCATGAGTTGCAGTAAAACTGTCTCTTGCTGCAGTATGTTTAACAAGAACAAAAAACCCAACCCCTGATGCTCTTTGTAGCACACAAATCAAGCCGCCTTTGTACCATTTGCATAAAACAGAAGTGACAGTCTAAGACATCAGTGTTTTTATTGTGGAACATGTGATTGTATTTTATTCAGTAATCTGTGATCAGAGTATGGTGACCAGCCCTAGAGCCCTGTACACAGAAAGGACAGGGATCTGCTGGAGCAGTACGCAGGAGGGCCAGGAAAATGATAATAGGGCTTGAGTGCCTCTGCTACAAGAACAGGCTGAGGGAGCTGGGTTTATTCAGCCTGGAGAAGGCTAGGGGGAAACCTAATAATGACCTTCCAGTCCCTGCAGAGGGACTGTTTCCAAAGGCCTGAAGTGATAGGACGAGCGGCATTAGTTTGAAATTAGAGAAGATGAGATTTAGATTGGATGTTAGGAGCAAGTGTTGGAACACTGCAGCAGGTTGCCTGGGGAGGTAGTTGAGGCCCCATCCCTGGACATATTCAAGGTCAGGTTCAGTGAGGCTCTGATCCACCTGATCTCATGGAGGATGTCCCTGCTGACTGCAGGGGGGGTTGGATTAGGTGACCTTTGGAGGTCCCTTCCAATCCAAATCATGCTATGATTCTGTAAATTAAGTAATATGCTTCAAAAGTAATAATAGAATTATATGGTTAAATGCTAAAATGCTTCAACAGTTTTAAATGCAATAGTCCTGGGTGCTTTTTCGGTGTGTATGTCTAAGATGTGTACAGTTTCACATTACTGCATGTCAGGGAGGTATTATCATAACAAATACACTATATTAGAAGGTTTCTGGCCTATGGAAATATTTTGATATATGAATAACTCTGAAAATTTAGATAATTCTTTCCTCATGTTTTCTGATCTTACATGTCAAAGTTACAAGTATTTGTTGTGATCTTGTCTATTCAAAATCCTGCTCCTGTAAAATAGCTCCTCCATAAAAGTCAAGCAATGTAAAATTGAATGCTTATATTTAAATAGATTTTAACAGATAATAAAACTCTTGAGATTAAAATGGTTTCATTCACCGAGACAGACAGTTTCCTCTGCAGTCTGCAATTTGTGTCACATTATGTAAAATACAATTTTTAAAAAAGATTTAAAATAAAAGCACAAATAAAAAGTGTCTTATAAAATAAACCAGAAATGTTGTGCTTTTAGTCCTAAGTCAAGTAGAGAATGACAGCAGGATGATACTGTCTTCAAACACTGAATTTCTGTGGCTTGATTTGTGTTCTTTCCTGCCTATGTGTCTTTGACACTCAGATTTCAAGCCCTGCTACCAGAATTTCCCTTAGCCAACATCTAATATTTGTTGTTGTTGTTGTTGTAAGAGAAAACTAAAGAATTAGAGCATGTCAAGTGCAAGGGAGAATTGCTTTTGTGTTTGTAGGTAACAGTTTGGCATTTCAGAATGTAGAGTTTACATCACATAGTTGGTTGACTAGCACTAAGGTTTGTATCATGTCTGTTGCGATAAGAGCTATTGGCTGTCAGAAAGTATTTAAATGACTGTGTGAAAGTGTGTGCCTGAAAAATGTTCTTCTCCCATCTAATGGCAATGTCAAACCTCTGCTACATGGAATTTAGTACCATGCAAACAATTGTGTATGCAAGCTATGAGCCAGGGATGCTATTTCTTACTGGTGTGGTTTAACCCCAGCAGGCAATTAACCACCACACAGCTGCTCACTCACTCTCCCCTGCAGTGGGATGGGGAAGAGAATTTGAAAGAAAGAAATTGGGGGGGGGGGGGGGGGGGGGAGGGGAAGTGAAAAAAAAAAAACCTAAAACTTGTGAATTGAGATTAAGGCAGCATAATAGGAAGAAACAGAAGGGAAAATAATAACAATGTAATGTACAAAATCACAGAATCACAGTGTGATGCACGATGCAATTGCTCACCACCCACTTACTGATGCCCAGCCAAATCCCAGAGCTGCAGCTGGGCACCTCCTGGCCAGCTCTCTCCAGTTTCTATACTGAATACAATGTCCTAAGGAATGGAATATCCCTCCAGCTAGTTCAGGTCATCTCATCTGGCCATGGTTCTTGAGTGTGCACCTCCTTACTGGCAGAGCATGGGAAACTGAAAAGTCCTTATCTTAGTGCAAGTATTACTTAGCAACAATTAAAACACCAGTGTGTTATCAACATTACCCTCACACTACATCCTAACCACAGCACTGTACCAGCTACAAGGCAGGAAATTAACTCTAACTCAGCCAAAACCAGGACACTTACCCAGTGCTGAGTAAGTGATGACAAGAAAATAGAGGAGAGTGGTGATCCCTAAATGATATGGTAATTAGCAATGTATGGATAATTCAGGTTCATGCCTTTGTCAAGCACAGTCAATTGACTTTTAGTGATGGATGCACCTTAGCTGGATAGTTTGGAAGACTTCTCTTTAGGATGATGTTTCTGAGGCAGTTGGGCATATATTTACCAAATGGAACTCTTTGTATTCTGAGAGTACACTCATTATGTCAGTATGTACAATGCTTGAGTGTATCTACCAATAAAAACTATGAAAAAGCTCATTTATTTATAAGTTTGTGCAAATTTTTGCTAATTTGATTTAATTCTATTCTTGAAGCATACTAATCATCTATGACCATTACTATTTATTTCAAAGTAATCTACCACAGTAAATCTTCAGCTGCAGACATTCTGATCTACTTCTGCAGCATTTCCATAGCTATGGCATTTTCTCTCTTCACCTCCTATTTATTTGTCATGGGGTTAGTTAGTTTTTTGTCCTGGTGTGAGAGTAGCAGCATCTCTGACATGACTAAAACTCACAGGTTCATGTGCTGCCTAGTGCAAAATGTGATGGCAAAAAAATTGGACATGGTAGATATGGTAGATATGTGAGGCAAATAAAAGAAATGTCAATACAGCTTTGGTATTAAAAAAAGTTCAGGCTTATTGCTAGAAGGAAGTTGTAATAGATGAGGCTGCAGTTGTTCTACCACTAAAGCATATGTCTTTGGGCATTGTTTGAGAGTGGTTCCAGAGATCAGAATAAAACTCATTGGGACGTGATATTATTCCTTTTTTTGCCAGGCTCTGTCAGCAAAATTCTCTCTACTTTGTGCAGTGTTTTATAAGATAAGCAAGCTTGAATTCTTGTGCAAAAGTACCCCAAAAGGAGAAGAATCTTCTGGATCTATACATTGAGGTAGAACTTAGTGGATAACATCTTCAGCACCCAGGAAACTTCCCTTGAAGCCAAATACTGTGTACTTGAAAGCTAAAACACTGGGAGAAATTCTTAACATTCTTAACTGGAGACATTAAGAATTTCCTATTTTGTATTTATGTTATCAGTGCAGTCCTTATGTGGAGAACAATGTCCCATATTGCTTGATTCATAGTTTGGGACATTACTCCTCTATTCATGGACTGTTTCCCAAAATTAAATGCCCAGGGATGAGAATATTTATTCACTTGGGTTTGTGCATAAAGTTTTCTGAATACTATTTAGAGAGGATATTATTGTTGCTGGATTAGGTCAGGAAAGGAAGACTTCAACCCAAATTACAATTATTTTTCTGCATCTGCTTCAATCATTTACATGGTTTATGCTTGTAAATTAGGTTTTAATGAAATCCAAGTAAGGTAACAGTGTGGAACATCAGAACTGCGATTGACTGGAGAAGTAGAGAACATTCAAATATCTCTGAAGAGCTCACTTCACCTGAGCAGTAACTCTGGGCTGTTATAAACAGCAAGGCCTTTGACACTGTTCCCCACAGCAAACTCCTGGCCACGCTGTCAGCCCATGGCTTGGACAACAGCAATCTGTGCTGGATTAGGAACTGGCTGGAGGGCCATGCCCAGAGAGTGGTAGTGAACGGTGCCACAACCAGCTGGCAGCCAGTCACTAGTGGTGTCCCCCAGGGATCAGTTCTGGGCCCCATCCTGTTCAATATCTTTATTGATGATCTGGATGAAGGGATTGAGTCAGTCATCAGTAAATTTTCAGATGACACCAAGTTGGGAGCAGATGTTGATCAGTTAGAGGTAGAAGGGCTCTCCAGAGGGACATTGACCTGCTGGACAGATGAGCAGAGTCCAGCAAGATGGCGTCCAACAAGATGGCTTTCAACAAGTCCAAGTGCCGGGTGCTGCACTTTGGCCACAAGAACCCCATGAAGAGCTACAGGCTGGGGTTAGAGTGGCTGGAGAGCTGCCAAACAGAAAGGGACCTGGGAGTACTGATTGACAGCTACCTAAACATGAGCCAGCAGTGTGCCAGGTGGCCAAGAAGGCCAATGGCATCCTGGCCTGCATTAGGAATAGTGTGGCCAGCAGGAGTAGGGAAGTCATTGTGCCCCTGTCCTCTGCACTGGTTAGGCCACACCTTGAGTACTGTGTCCAATTCTGGTCCCCTCAGTTTAAGAAGGACATCGAGACACTAGAACATGTCCAGAGAAGGGCAACAAGGCTGGGGAGAGGCCTTGAGCACAAGCCCTATGAGGAGAGGCTGAGGGAGCTGGGATTGTTTAGCCTGGAGAAGAGGAGGCTCAGGGGTGATCTCATTGCCCTCTACAACTACCTGAAAGGTGGTTGTAGCCAGGAGGGGGTTGGTCTCTTCTCCCAGGCAACCAGCACCAGAACAAGAGGACACAGTCTCAAGCTGCACCAGGGGAAGTTTAGGCTTGAGGTGAGGAGAAAGTTCTTCACAGAGGGAGTTGTTAGCCATGGGAATAGGCTGCCCAGGGAGGTGGTGGAGTCACCATCCCTGCAGGTGTTCAAGAGGGGATTGGTCGTGGCATTTGTAGCCATGGTTCAGTAGTCATGAGGTGTTGGGTGACAGGTTGGACTTGATGATCTTTGAGCTCTCTTCCAACCTTATTGATTCTATGATTCTGTGACATGCACAAGAACATCATTCCATTACACAAGTTATCTAAAATAAAAAGAGAACAGAATATCCACCTTGCGCAAGACATTTTACTTGTTGTATTTTTCTTGAGAATGGATTTTTTCTTTTTGAAGTTTTTTTCTTATTTGGTTGGGGTTTTTTTCACTTGTGGCATTACTGCTCAGCATTTACATTGCAGATAAGCAGCTGTTTTAAATGCTTCTTTCACAGGTGTTTTGTACTTTACCTGTCAGAAAACACCTAGAAGGGATTCCCCCCAGTAATTGTAATTTTAGATGTATTTGATAGAAAAGGATTTTGTGTTGTGAATACCTCTTCTGGATGTTGTAAAGTGCTAGTGTTAAGGTTAGTAACTTCAGAAAATGGAGTGATAAAAGTTACCTGAAGAATTATAGGGAACCTTGATGTTGGTTTAAATTTTGTATGCAGTTAAACTTCTGGGTGGTGTTTGCCTGAGATATGCAGGACAATGCTACTGATTATGTGATATTGGGTAGAATGCAAATAAAATGTAATGCCTTAGCTCTGGAGTATATATTTATGATTAGTATAAATATTCCTGCCCTTTTATCGTTATTTACTTGACAATGACATTCAAATTCTGAAGAGAATATTCATCATCTTAGAGTGATGAAAGGATGAACTAGGGCTGATTTAGTATGTGAAATATATCTTCAGTGTAGGTATCTGACTCCTTGAGTCAGACTGTCACTGTGATATTCTCTCTAGATTTCAATGATGGCCTTTTTCTGATTAGGATTTACCAGAGGAGAATGAGGTGGGGGGGACAGGTCATTTTCAGCCCTCTTGAGTGTACAAACCTGGAGAGCGTTTAAAAGTTGATGTAGACTGACAAATGATGTTTTTCATAGTTCTAATGTTCTGGGTTTAACAGCTTTAAGAAGCTTTGCAGAGGTATCATGCTAAATTGTCTGAGATTGAGAGCTAAGAATAAACGCAGACTCAAGTGATTTAAAAATATGGAAATGAATATTCAATTAGGGCACAACAAATATCTTATTCTTAGAGTGACAGGCTGTGAAAGTAAAACTAGATGTGGTTCATCTGCTGGGAGCTAGCTGATCCAAAAGAACAGCAGCTCAGTTCTTGACCATGTAATGCTTGTGAAGATTCTTTCTAAAATCTAGCAGAACTGATCACCTCACACCCTAGAAGGAGAGAACAGGCAAATAGTGTATTGAAGGAACTCATTCTTTCTTCTTGAGATTCTCTGTGCCTCAAGTTATGCAAGTGTCATTAAACAGCCAAAGAGCGTATCTGTTGTTATGACTCTCATAGGACCAGATAAGTGCAGAATCCTGGGGTGGTATAGGATAACCACATTTTGTACCAGAGACTTGCATTTATTTGACTGTAATGACAAAAGTAGCATTTCTTCATATTTGAATATTGCACCTATAGTCTGCATAATTGCAGAGTTGTTAATAAGCTAGGTAAGGACTCAGCCATAGCCTGTATGCAAACTAGTATACTAAGATGTTTGCTAAAACGTGATTAGGACTGAGTTCTCTCCAGATTTCTCATAATGTCCTTTATCTTAGACATTAATTCAGGTGACAAAACATTTTATTTTAAAGGAAAATTAAAAAGTTAAAAAAAAAAAAAAAGACAGAAATGAAGACAGAAATGTAGAAAAGTATCACAGTATCACAGTATAACTAAGGTTGGAAGAGACCTCGAGGATCATCGAGTCCAACCTGTCTCCACAGACCTCATGACTAGACCATGGCACCAAGTGCCACGTCGAATCTCCTCTTGAACACCTCCAGGGATGGTGACTCCACCACCTCCCTGGCAGCACATTCCAATGACGAAGGACTCGCTCAGTGAAGAACTTTCTCCTCACCTCGAGCCTAAACATCCCCTGGCACAGCTTGAGACTGTGTCCTCTTGTTCTGGTGCTGGTTGCTACAGAGAAGAGACCAACCGCTTCCTGGCTACAATGACCTTTCAGGTAGTTGTAGAGGGCAATGAGGGCACTCCTGAGCCTCCTCTTCTCCACGCTAAGCAACCCCAGCTCCCTCAGCTTCTCCTCATAGGGCTTGTGCTCAAGGCCTCTCCCCAGCCTTGTTGCCCTTCTCTGGACATGTTCTAGTGTCCCGATGCCCTTCTTAAACTGAGGGGCCCAGAACTGGACACAAGACTCAAGGTGTGGCCTAACCAATGCAGAGTACAGGGCACAATGACCTCCCTGCTCCTGCTGGCCACACTATTCCTAATGCAGGTCAGGATGCCATTGGCCTTCTTGGCCACCTGGCACACTGCTGGCTCATGTTTAGGCAGCTGTCAATCAGTACCCCCAGGTCCCTTTCTGTTTGGCAGCTCTCCAGCCACTCTGACCCCAGCCTGTAGCTCTGCATGGGGTTCTTGTGGCCAAAGTGCAGCACCCGGCACTTGGACTTGTTAAATACCATCCCACTGGACTCTGCCCATCTGTCCAGTCGGTCAAGATCCCTCTGGAGAGCCTTTCAACCCTCTAACTGACCAACATCCGTTCCCAACTTGGTGTCATCTGCAAACTTGCTGATGACTGACTCAACCCCCTCATCCATATCATCAATGAAGATGTTAAAGAGGATGGGGCCCAGCACTGATCCCTGGGAGACGCCACTAGTGACTGGCTGCCAGCACCATTCACCACCACTCTCTGGGCTCAGCCCTCCAGCCAGTTCCTAACCCAGCACAGAGTGTTGCGGTCCAAGCCACGAACTGACAGCTTAGTCAGCAGTTTACTGTGGGGAATGGTGTCAAAGGCCTTGCTGATGTCCAGGTAGACCACACCCACAGGCCTCCCCACATCCACCAGACGGGTCACCTGATCATAGAGGGATATCAGGTTGGAGAGGTAGGACCTGCCCTTCCTAAATCCGTGTTGGCTGGAACTGAGCCCTTGGCCATCCTTCAGGTGCGCAGTTATTGCCGCCAGGATAATCTGCTCCATCACTTTCCCTGGCACTGAGGTCAGGCTGACTGGCCTGTAGTTTCCAGGTTCCTCCATCCGACCCTTCTTGTGGATGGGGACCACATTGGCCAGTTTCCAGTCATCTGGGACCTCTCCAGTGAGCCAGAACTGGAGGAAAATGATGGAGAGCAGCTTGGCCAGCTCATCTGCCAGCTCTCTCAGCTCCCTAGGATGGATCCCATCCGGTCCCATGGACTTGTGGGTGTCCAAGTGGCTCAGCAGGTCCCGAACTAATTCCTCATGGATTTCCGGGGCATCACACTGCTCCCCGACCCTATTACCCAGCTCAGGAGGCCACTCGTCCTGGACTCCTGCCTTGCTGTTAAAAATTGAGGCAAAGAAGGTGTTCAGGACCTCAGCCTTTTCCTCGTCTTCAGTCACTGTGTTCCCCTCCAGGTCCAGTAAGGAGTGAAGGTTCTTCTTGCCCTTCTTTTTAGTGTTAATATATTTGTAAAAATGCTTTTTATTGTCTTTGACAGAGGTGGCCAGCTTCAGTTCCAACTGGGCCTTTGCCTCTCTAATTTTATTCCTACATAATCTAACAATTTCCTTGAACATACCTTGAGAAGCCTTCCCCTCCTTCCAAAGGTGATACAGCCTCTCTTTTTCCCTTCAATCCTCCAGGAGCTGCTTGCTCATCCAGGCCAGTCGCCTTCCTCGCCGGCTCCTCTTTCGGCACATGGGAACCGCCAGTTCCTGTGTCTTCAAGA
This sequence comes from Dryobates pubescens, assembly GCF_014839835.1. Lineage (NCBI taxonomy): Eukaryota > Metazoa > Chordata > Aves > Piciformes > Picidae > Dryobates > Dryobates pubescens. Next base: position 9,146,582 of record NC_071627.1, read on the forward strand.
GCTCCTTTTTGAAGTAGCTCCAACCCTCCTGGACCCCTCGGTTCATGAGGGTTGGTACCCAGGGAACTTTACAAATAAGTTTCTTAAACAGGCTGAAGTTTGCCCTCTGGAAGTCCAAGGTGAAGGTTCTGTTGGTGCTCCTCCCTATCTCCCTGCATATTGAAAACTTCACTATCTCATGGTCACTGCACCCTAGGCAGCCTCCCACGATCACATCTCCCACCAGCCCTTCCCTATTGTAGTTTTAGTGTCTGTACAGTTCTGGCTATTTTAGGCATGAGATCTCCAGTGGTGCTTTGGGTGGAAGGAGAGAAATAGTCCATAGCAGCATAGCCCAGAACAGATGTAGCTTCTATCAGCAGTTTGTGGGACTTGCTGAGCCAGGTCTGTCCCCTTTTAGTGAACGTTCCTAACTTTTACATCTCTGAATTGTGTCTTTGACTTCAGAGCTCATCTAAACTTTTTGCATCTTGGAACAAACCCATGCACATTATTCATCACACAGGCTCTGGTGTACTTCAAAAAGGACTTAATGATACACTGACCTTTCTGACATTTTGTTTTATAGTCCTCTCAGAAGAATCTCTCTCTTTTCTTTTTTTTTTTTTTTAATTTGTTCTGTTGTCAATTTTTCCTGTTTCAGTGGCCAGAATGCATTGCTCCTTTTGTTTCCCTTGCTTGGACAGGATCTGAATTCTGCCCTCTCGCTTCACACGACCTCCCTTCCCATGCTGTTTCAGCATGGTGAACACCTTTTGGCTTGTCAGGTATTTCTTGGAGGTTGAATGTGTTCAGTATTCATTTTAATAATTTTTTCTAAATGTTAACTGTCCTCCAAGTTGCCCTCAGCACTAAGGATTTTTATTTGAAAATATCCTTTGTTAATATTATCTCAGTCTCTCCGTGAGCAGTCCCAGAGGGCAAGTTTGCTGATTATTAGAGAACAGTGAAGTAAAGTTTAGTGTTAGATAAAACGGGCAGTTTTAATCTGATGGATTACGTGAAGCTAGAATTTCATAGAGTAGATGAAGTTAAAACAAAGCACCTGCTAGGTGAGCATTACTTCACATCATTACTGTTGTCTGTCAAGGGGCACAGCAGTTCTTGTATGCTTGGCATTCTAATATTGAAATAAATCTCCAAATGTCACAGGTATGAAAGTCAATACAAACTTCAGATAAAAGCATTTTTTGACAAGATTGATGTAATGAATTTAAGTAGTAGCACATTGCTTAATTGAAAAAAATCTGACCAACCAAAAAACCAAACCAAAACAACCACCACACACACACACACACAAACAAAACACCAAAGGAGCAAAGGGGAACTTAAATCCAAATATTTCATTTGACACGTTAAGAATAAAAGAATTTAAATTTCCATATCAGAATGATACTTTGTGTTGGAATATAATAAAGTGCAATCAAAAGTAAAATTAAAACTAACTAAATTAAATACATTCTCATATGAATAATTTAAAAAAAAAAAAAAGAGAGAGAATGAAAGAAAAGTGTTTCACTTTCTATCTACCTCCCAGTGTTTGGAGGGGGCAGCTAGGACAACAAACACAAATCAATCAATTATTCACACTGTGCTGCTGTACTACTAAAATATTCCATTTGGTGATTTACAGTGGGTGTATCTCTGTTGAATTCAAAGCAGTTACTTGGCCAGTACAGCTCTTTTGTACAAATTACATCACAGGAGACAGTGAAATATTCTTTGGTTATTATCTTGTATTATATGAAAAGTTATTTTCCTTGACAACGTGCTCAGAGAGAGTCAGTAATATTTTTGATTTATAGTCATTTATGGCTATTATAGCACAGTGACAGCTTCTTAAATGGAAAATTACAGCTCTGATTACATTAAAATTGTAGCATGTTCTCCCCAAGTTAGAAAACCAATAACAAACCACAAACCTCTCAATTTATTTATCTGTAATCTTGTAAGATTTTTGAAAGACTATTTCATGTAGGGTTGTAGAACAATAGATGATCAGAGATATGCATTCTGAATTATGATGGGAAATGTAGGTCCAATTGGCACGAAGTACATTTCTGTCCAAGAAAGAACCCTGCAGTTACTACCTGTAAACAGTTCTTCTTGTGGATTTAAACAGCAGATTTCTTTTTTCATTCAAATTTACAAAGATTAGGGACACATTTTCATTAAAGTAATCCTCCCCATTTCTTGCAGTTTTACTCATCAAAGGCAGTGACAATGATTTTTCACACATGCTGAAGGATTGTAGAGATAACCTGAAAAATGCTGGGCTTGGATTTTCAGAATTTATAAGGATATCTCCTCAAAAATCAAGCCTGTTAATCCCCAGACTAAAGTAACTAAAATTACTGGGTGGTGGTTTTTTGGTTTGTTTGCTGGGGTTTTGTTTGGTTGGTTGGATGGTTTTCCCCATTTTTGTTTGATTTGTGGTGTTGGTTTTTTTCAGTTTAGTTTATGCTTCATTTTTAAATCCAGGAAATTGGAATAATATCATCTCACCACAGTAAAATAAATAACTAACTAAAATTATCAGAAAAGGGTGCAATTATAATCTTGATTCCTAATTTCTGCGAGTATCCCATATTACCCTGGACCGTGTTGGGGGAACTACAGCTGCAAGAGTATCTTCTTGAAGATTATTCTCTGTGAGCTCCACAAAATGTTTAGAAAACTTGGGAATGGTTGATTACTTCACTCTATAGGTAGAAGGAAAAAATACTCGATAACATTTTTGTTTTCTTTTCGTCTTGTTAAGCGTGTCTGTTTGTACATAAAACTGGTTTTGAAACTCTAATGAAAACAATATATCACTTATGAAGAATTCTACCCAAGATCTTGGAAATTTTATCTCTCTGGGATTGTTTAATTTGTCAAACTGTTTGTGAAAAATCCAGCCTCAGAAATGTATCTCATACATCTTCTCCCTGAGCATATCAAAGCAATGGAAGGTAATAAGGGATACATTGTATTCATTTTTTTCCCCTCTATAAAAGCATATGCTGTGGCTGGTACATAGGTCAAACAATCTTACTTTAGTTTCTTTCTGATCATTTTCTCAGGCTGGGAATATAAATCAGGTTTTTGGTTAGTTGACATAGATTACTTTTCTCTTATTTCCCTTCCCTCAGCAGCCAGTTTTCCTCTCTTTATACATGCTCAAAACCAAAATGCTTGCTTTTACTTCCTTCTACTTTACTGTGAATATTAAACAGATTTAGAAAGCATTTTGCATATAACAAATAGAGCATATCTCACTATTAAATACTTCTTCACCAAACTCTTATTTTAAAGACTCATTAGTTTGTAATTGCAACTTGAATGTAATTGTTTGATTTGAAACCTAATAATTGAGGTAATAATCTGGTTCATTTAAATAGGACGAAGTGTTTGTTACTGAAAAATTAAAAACGAGAGAGAGAGAAAGGAAGAGGAATTCTTTGCCTAAACATTGCATAGCATTTTTCTCTGTCCATGTACACTTTGGATTCAAACAGTCTTTAGGCAGTGAATTAAGCAGCAATACATATTGCTAAAATTTATTGTTTCTTTCCTGAAGTGACAACTTTCATGATTATTTCTGGCATCAGTGTTTAAGGCCTGCCTAGGGAGCCTGAAAAAATGGGAAGTCGATAGCTGAAGAGTGCCACCCTCAGAAGGGAAGTTATCAAGCAAGTCCCTACTTAAAGGGACTGAGTTTAGAAAGACGCCTAAGCCCTCTTGGCAGTGTAGGTTTTAGCAGCAGATCTTGGGGAACAAATCAATGAATTGTGATAAGTGTATCTGTGATGATTCAAAACAATTGTTATCCCCACTTGCCTATTCCTATTTGCCTGCAAGAATTTCTTTTTACTGCAGTTTAATCAAAAAGCCGAGGTGGAAGCAGATGATGCACAGACATTTGCCTAAAACCTTTAAAGATTTATTTTGAATTCCAGGGGTGCAGCATGGCCTTAACATTTCTTCAATAACTGTGAAGTTTGGATATCTAGATGCCCCTTTGAACCAAGGCTGGTATGGGTTGAGGTGTCCCTTAGCCATATTTCAATTACCATAAGGTTCATTGAACTTGTTAATTACAAATATTGTTTTATGATTTCTGCAGCATGGACCTTGCAAGATTGGAAACAATCAGTAAGACTATTTTGGTTGCAGTCAACGTTCCCCTTCTCCTGTCATAATGAAATAGTAAGGAAGTCACATTAATGCAGCAAAATGTCATTCTTTTCTGATCTTTGTTTTTAATGTTGTTTATAGCATAATATATATAAACAACAAAACACAAGTTGTGTATATTTTCACCCAGGTCTGAATCATGCATGGACAGACTTGGCTCTGAAATCCTTACTACTGATAAATCTGCATTATGCGAATGATAGTGACAGGTAGGGGAGAATTTTAAATGAAGGTGCTTTAACCTGCTGATAGGCAGTGCTGATGCACACAGTGGAAGTCCTTATTCATAGTTTCATCTGAATTGTTAATCCTGGAAATTTTTGTTTCAGAAAGGAAAGACATTTTTGCTTGCTTCTTTACGTTGCATATAAATGAAAAGCAGGTAGCAGATAAATATCTGTTGTCATCACAAAGAAAGCAGTTGTAACATTTACAAGGAAGTCTGCTAACTCGTGTTTACTATTTTATTATTGCTTTCACATCTTGAGCAGAGCAAAATTATTCATTGTGGATTATATCGTTTGTTTCCATTAGCACATGAATCAAAGGAAGTTCAGCTCAGTCAAACAAAGGGAAAAATTGATGTCGGTGTCTGCCCATGATTAATTTAAACAATAAGTTCTTCAGTGTCCAAAAAGACATTTTAATGTCGAACATGAAAAGAGGCAATTTGTAATATCACTATTTTCAAACAGTGGCAGTAGCTTTGAGATTGCTCATAGCACCAAATGAAAATGTTGCATCTGCTTGAAAAGAGAGCAGCATTTAAGTTCCAGGGAGGAGGACAGGGAAGAAAATATAATGTAGTAGGGTCACAGTAATTATTGATTCTAGTCATGAAGTCAGATTTCACAGAGATCAGTTCATGTCTGCAGTAGAGGGGTTTCACACTTTGTTTTTGCAAATAAATCACAGCTAAACCAATAATTGGTTAGAGGCATGCATGTTATCCATGCTTAAAATGTTCTATGAACGTAGAAATAAAAACAGGGAACAGAGCCAGGTTACTTAGGAAGGGCTTTTTAGCAGTGTGGGAAGCACTGTGGCAGTCCATTTGTACATCTTCTTGAGCTAACACTCTTCCTACACAAAATGTCATTGCATTTGTCTGGTCCTGTGTGAAAGCTAATAACTGAAAACCTCTCTACAGACAAATTGAGGCATGTGCAGAGCAGTACCGGCTGACAGCTGCATCTGGCATCAATGTGAGCTCATGGATCTATGGCATGTGCTGTATTTTGGCCTGCAGCTGTGTTTTATTGGAGAGATTTTCCTGTTACACAAGGTGTACAGACTTCCTCTTAATTTGTTCATAGAGAAGTAACTTCATTAAACAGATATCACAGGTTTTGAGGAACCAAAACTTTCAATTTCTTTTTTTTTTTTTACCTCCACTTACCCACTAAATCTTCCAAAAAACAAACTTTCTTTTAGGAAAAAATTTCAAGTAAAAAATGCTCTACCTTGTATCTAGTTTTGATCCATTTTCCTTAACATTGTATATGTTTTGGATCTGCTTTTAAGTCACTGGAAAAACTGTCCTCTTGACTTCAGAAAATGAAAAAAAGTAGTTGTATGTCATTTCATCAGGGCCTGGAAGTGACTAAGTATAGCTTCCAGCTCTGACTAATCAGGGTATCAGTTGTAAAAGTGAGCTGTACTGCAGTATGCACAGTAATTGGGAAAACCTCAGACCTTAGCACCAGTTACTATGGTAGCATCATGAGGCTAAGAGGACAGTGGGATATATGTGAGGACTGACTTTTCTTGGAATGATAATTCAAGTCTCATGGAAAACTGAAGTGTGAACTCCAGTGTGAGTTCTCTGAGAGAGAAGGTCACCACCCCAGGAGTATCAGCTCAGTTTTTGGCAGAGTACTTTCTAATCTGGCCCCATGAAGCAGTCAGAGGTTTTAAAAATGAGTGAGGGTTCTTCAAAATTATCATTTGACATATTCTCTTAGTTCAGAGAGCAGCCAGAAGGGTATAGTTTCATGTGGGTGATGCTGTCTGGAGAATGTACCTCCAGGGAAGTGTAAGAGGTTAAACTGTACCTGCAACCAGGAAACTGAGATGGGACTCCAAATCCATCACTGACTGTGTATCTTTCATTTCTGTAGCATGTATTTTTCCATACCAATATTTATATGTAGATTGATATGTTTGTGTGTTGCAGATGGTCTATAGTGTTTATAAAATGAAGGAATGGTATAATTGTAGATGTCTATTCACCTGGAGTATTATAGCATTGAAATAATAACTAATTGCAGCACTGAAGTCAAAAGGGCAGTAGGTTTGATTGTAGTTTGAGCCAGTTGCAGTATTTTTGAATATTTAGTTAAGTCCAAGGATAAAACTGAGCTGGATAAAACTGAGCTGACACTGGAGTTTCAGCATTTTGTCTAGGTAAATAGGATGCAAGCTATTGGAAGGCTATGCAGAGAAAAGCTCATTATCTGTTATTGTTGGTCATGCTGCTCTGCTTATAAAAGAATCCTGGACCTTAGTCCTTGCTACTCTGCATCTCGTGTGATTGATTTTATACCAGTGCTAAGTGGATGTGACATGATAATAGACTATTATGGTAGAATATTACATCCGACTGTGGTTTAGGGTGTAATTTTGAAAGATGGAGCTTTAAGAAGGCTCATTACATCATTTCTCTTACTTCAAAATACTGTTTTGTATCAAAAAATATTTTTTATATAATAATAATAACACAATAATCATAATAACATAATAACAATGAACACAAATGTACTTTTGGAAATTCTGCCACACCCAGAATTATCTTCTGGCAGAATTAATGTGGAACAGAACTTTTTGTTTTGTTCATTTTGAATTTTACCCTATGAGAAGGACTCTTCTTTCACCAATACCTCTGGAGCCTCTCTTTTTATCCTCTAATGTTGTCCTTGGCACTGTGGTATGTGACCATAAAAGAAGAAACAATTCCTGCTATTCTGATTCATGCCCAAAGACTTGTTACCCATGAGTCCTTGTAGTCTATCCATGTGTAATTGTATACCATAGTGAAGAAGACTAAGGCTTGCAAGGTCAAGTGCCCAAATATTTGCAAGGAAAAAAGTAGGCTCAAGACCAATCCAGCCATCACTCTGCTTCCTTCTATGCAATATTTATGAGGGCTTTTAATTAGATGAAAATTTAGTCACCTTCTTATCTCTTTGCCCTCATCACATATGTTCAGTCTAAAAAGATGGTCATTATTCTTAAAACATCTGTTACAATAAATACATCCTGAAATATTCTCTGTGCTTGCCCCTTCTTTTATTAATAGTACTCTAAGTACTATTAATAGAAAGTAATAAGTACTTTAATAGCAGCTTGGTTTCTGACTGACTTTTCATTAAAGCAGGTACTGTTGTTCGCAGCAGAGAAACCTGCTGCCAGAAAAAAAAAAAAAAAAACTAAGCAAAACCATTATAAGAGTGAAGTATAAAAAAAATAACAAACACCAATGCCCTCAGTTCCTTTAAGATACTTTTTGCATCCTAGTGGAATACCCGGATGTGCACACACTGTGTTTTTAATTGTTAGTTATCATGGCTAATGAGACAGGTTATCTGCAAAAGCTGGCGGGAGGTAGGACAAAACAACGGATTTAGCAGTTAGTCACGTTATCTGTTGCAGATTCTGTTTTGGGACTTTAGAAGTATTTTAGTTAAATGTTCTTGTATTTTACTGCTGGCTATCTAGGGAGCGCTGCATGCCTGTAACATGTCTAGCTAGATAATTGATGTTTAGCAAAGTAAGTTTTCAGAAGAAACCAATTGTCTTCTATCAACTTTAAAAGATCAATTTCTTTTGACATTTGAGTAATGATCTGTTTTTCCTGAAAGATAGGATAATGTACTTTCATCCAGAGAGATTTCAAATCTATAATATCCCACTTGTAGTGAAATATTTTGCACCTGATCAGCAGTAGATGGTAAAATGCACTGGTTTATGCACTGTCTGTAGCCTGCAGATGAAACTGTCCCTGACAATTTTTAGAGCTCTGTTGTAGATGATGCACAGATGCATAACTTAGTTCTCAATAGGTACACCTTTCTATGCCTTTGCACTTCTCAAAACCAAACAAACAGGCGAACAAACAAAAAAACCCAAGCAAAACCCACTCTCAGTGAATGGAGACTGGCTTTAGATTTTCTAAAAGCATAAAATAATGGCTCAAAGGTGTGCGTGCTTTGATAAATTCAGGATTCCATCTGGACAGTGACAAAAGGTCTTAGTCTGCTCAGTAGGGATTTAACTAAACACTACGCAAATATTTATCTGACAGGAAATCTCAGATATTTATTCCCACAGTTGGAGTTAAAGTACTGTGGTTATTTTACAATGTGATCAAGAAAAAGTAGAGAAGTGCAAGGATGTAAGCTAAATTTCTTATGCAGAAAATGTAACACAGAATAATCCTTGAAAACAGTTGGACGGAAAAGTTAAGAGTCCTGCCTAAGCTTAGGAAACCATAAATATTTTGAAATTCATTAATTTCCAGCTATGTTATTCTGTAATTTGAAAACAAGCACTGGTTACCAGTATTAGTAATCTAGATCATTTATACTAAACAATTTACTAGGGACACAAAAGGCAGAACACATCTGCTGTGCTGTTTACAATGATGTCTTTGAGTAGTGCATCCAGCTCTGAGACCACCAACATTAAGACAGACATGGATCTGTTGGAGTGGGTCCAGAGAAGAGCCACGAAGATGATGACAAGGATGGAGCTCCTCTCCTATGGGGACAGGTTGAGAGAGTTAGAGTTGTTCAGCCTGGAGAAGGGTGCAGGGAGAACTTGGAGCAGCCTTCCAGTATTCAAAGGGAGTCTACAGGAAAGCTGGAAAGGAACTTTTTATCAGGAAGTATAGAGGCTACATGGACATTAATGTATAATGTAAGTTTTAATCATGTTTTTACTGTGAGAGAAGAAATGTGCCTACAGTATAGATAGTTTTGCTTTCTGTAATGAAATTGTGCTTCTCAGTACAAAGGACTTCAATGTTACAGGTCAAGATCAGAATGCAGGAACAAGGGAACCATTCAGTTCCTCATTTGACAAAGGAATGGAATTGTTGCCTTTTATCTTGACACAGTCCCTTTTTTTTCTTCAAATCTTCAAAAATAGAATTTTCAGTGTCAGTATAACCAGTCTGTAATATTATATTGGTGCTAATTTATAAAAGTACTTAGTGTGGGCTTATTTTAAATGCAATGTATAATTTTGCGGCAAACCTTTTAGTGGGTCTGTAAATTGACATCTCCTGTAATCAGCAGCTCAGAAACAATAGTTTTCAATCAATCAGTGAAAAAAAGCTCCTGTAATATGTGTGCAGCTCTCCAGAGAGTCACTGTGCTTCATAATTCAAACATGCACTTTTCTCTTGTGAGTCATAATAGAACAGCGACCATTTGGAACCCTTTAAAATGACAAAATAAAAGGAGTTCAACACTGAAAAGAAAAAAACCTGCCAGTTAAAAGCTGGAAACAGTTTCAAAATTATGCTTTTCCCATGCAATAAATACTCAAACTTCAGCTTAAACCTTTCTATTAAGCAGATGTTGTTACTGGTGTGGCTTACTGCTTCTCTCTAAAAGAATCAATGCACTCAGAACAAGATTTTTGCCTTTTCACTACAAGAAGTGGGAAAAGATGGCAAAATTCATCATGGCCAAAAAAATATTGCTCTACATTTATATAATCATTACAAGGGCATTTGCTCCAAAGGAGATGTTTGTAATTATTTTTTTTTTTTATTTCTCTGTTATTTTGTTTTCCTTGCAGTATTCTTCAGTAGGATTTCCACACCCTGTGCCAGTTTCATATTTTCAACATTATGCTTGGAAAAAGAAGGGAATATACTCTTGTATATAAGAGTGTGTGTGTGTATATATATATATGTAGACTATTAAGAGTCATGAGGTTATGGATAATCAGACAAAGAGAACCATTATTTTTCACTATCTGACTTTTATGTTCATACTTCTTAGCAAATACATTCCCTGGACACCATGCAGTAGCAGTTAGTGATGCAATAGTTCAAGGAGAAATTACTGCCTTTCCCATCCCTTCTTAGTATTCAAAAGCCTGTTAGTACAAGAGCTACCAAGATTAATTCCTCTTGCTTAAGGAAGGGACCTGCCCAACACACCAGGATAATGATGGAGTTCTATTACATGACATAGTTTTATTTTTTAATCTCTTTCACTGACAGATGAGCTAATTTTTCTCAAACAACAGAGTAGAACAGTTAATCTTTGTGGTCTGAGCAGAGGACAGTTTGCTGACAATTTCTCATTATAATATGTGCTAGCAACTACCTTGAATTTGCAGTGTGCAGTCTTTGATGTTGCATAAACCATTTAGAAGCAATTAGATTTCAGTTTATTTTGTCCAGGACCAAGGAATATTTTTCAAGTGCTAAATGAAACCATAGCCTTTAAAATCTGGCCCAAATCACTTATGGAAATTTTCTTCTGTAGACCTTTCTTCTTTTATTTCAGGAATGATCCACTGTTAGGGGCACTAGTTGGGAGAGAGAGGAATGTGCTTGTTATACATTAAGGGCTTAGACTATTTAATTCAATGAAAAGGCATTTATTATCCTTAGAAGCCTTCTTTGAGTTCCATTGCAATGCTCTTTCAACCTTGGTACAAGATGATGAGTAAAGCTGCTCAGGCAAAGACAGTGAAAAGGATTGTTAAACCTTTCTTCCTGGTAACTCCAGGAGAATAAACAGAAAGTCAATGAGGTGGGAAGTAAATATTTATAGTTTTGAACTGTTGGCTTGTCTTGGTACAAATAATTGCACAAATATTGCTGCACAATGATCCACATAAAGCATTAAGATTGTGTCCTTTATCAGGAGCAAAGAAAGTGAAATCTGATGCAGCAGATGGGTAATCATGAGCGTCATGGATGTGTCTGTCTGGTTTATCTTGGCCTTGGCAACAATGTTCTCTGCAATTCAACCCAAGGATGTGGGTGAACTGCTATTGTGTCTTGCACTTTATAAGATTGCTTTGCTTATAATCACAGTGTTTAAGAACAGAGACATACGAGAGTGGTGTCAGCTAGATCTACACTGAGTTTTGGCCCAGTACTCCCAAAGCAGCCCGCACATGTTCTGGTCTGCAGGCACTCTTGAGTGTGATTTAAACAGAGTGGCCCAAGCCATGTATCAGATTAGGGTTTGTGTTTTCCTATTTACTGCTTAGAATATAAACCAACGTATTTCCCTTTATGACACCATACCAGGTTTTCTTACAACATTTTAAAATTCTGTTTATGATGGTTTATGCCAAAGAAAACACAGCATGGGACTATATGTGTATTTTTGTTGCTGAAAATAAAAGAGGATGTTCCTTCAGGTTCAAAATATTTAATGAGACTGCTCATTATTTTTTTTCAGTGTCAGGATTTACTTTAAGAGCTTTTACTTAAGTATTTATGCTCTATTTCATGCAGTAGTTGCTCTAATCCATTTTGCATTAACAAAAATTGGTGAAATAGTTTGAGGGTTTGTACACAAGGTTTCATTGGAAATGTTGAAGTTCTTGGGGAAATAATTTAATGCTATTATGTTGTAAATAATAATGAGGAGGGGAGATTTAGACTGAAGATTAGGAAGAAATTCTTGACAGTGAAAGTGGTGAGACACTGAAACACGTTGCCCAGGGAGGTTGTGGATGCCCCCTCCCTGATACTTTTCCCTCACTTCTATGTTAGGAAAACAGACAAATTAACCCACTTCTTCAGTTTCACCCATTTTGTTCTGATTCAAACCATTACATTAGCAATTATACAAATGACTGCATTTTTGCTTAAAAAAATTAGTTGCGTGAACAGTGATGTCTAAGTTTGTGGTCTGCTAAGTAGTCCTCAGCCCTTATCGCTTGCTTTAAAGGAAATAGCTTCTTAATGTGCTATAAATTTGCAGATGGAAAACAGTAATAAAACTGCTGATCAAATTTTGGGTTTATAAGCTGAGAAGCTTATAACACAATGTCATTAGGCTTATTTGCTTTTAGTGAATTTAATTATTAATTGCATGAATACAATTTTCATGACTAGGAAGCTTTAAGTTTGTAGTGCTAATCGAATGATCTTGCTGTGTCCATCCTGAATGCTTTACTGTTTTCTTTTTTAAGCATAAATTGAGCTTTGAAAGATCCTCAAGAGGTCATACTCCAGCTACACAAAGATCAATTATAGATGCTTGTTTTGTCCTTTACTTGGGAAGGCTTTTTAGAGCTATATAGTCAGTTCCAATGGAAAAAAAAGAAATTCTAACATGTAACTTGGATTCTTAATTCCCCTTATCAATAACTCTCAAAGTATGATAGAGAGGTATTGCTTTACGTGCCTTATTTTATTGCATGCAAGCACCATCTAGTCCATCAATATTTCTAATAAATATTTCTGTGCTGGTTAGAACTGGAGCACAAGTCCTGTTCCCCTGGTAGGTTGTAGATAGATGAATTTTTCTGTACTGTTTATTATCTTCGTTGGTGTATGATTTTATGCATATTAAGTTCTTTTTATTTGTGAATACTCGAGTGTCTAAAGTTATGGTGAATGATGTTTCAAACCTTATTAAGTATATCTTGCAGTCTGTTGGGCTCTGTTGATGGCACTGATGGTTCATTTGCCCTTTCTTTGATCCATAAGAAATACACAGACAATCCAACAGTATAGTTAAGACAATCTTGTCATTTGACCTGGGTGTTCATGGATCAAAAGCCTTTTTTTTCCAAAGTAAAATCTTCAAATTCGTTTTGCAAAGATGGTATTTGAAAAACACTGAAATTATTTGGATGCATAAGTTTTACTCTCATCAAATTCTAAATTCTGGAATAATGCATAGGAATAAAGCACAGCTGATTTTTTTTTCATCCTAAGGGAACTTACATGCTCCTGTTTTGACACTGCATCACGGTAAGTGTCCAAGTCAATAAGTAGGATGCAGAGTGAGAACAAGTTGCAATGATATTTTATGACAGTGAAACTTTGAAAAAATGGGGTAAAAAGTAGTACGAAACCTGCAAGTATAGATGGTAACACCAAGATCTTCTCTACCATACTTGTTTCTGAATCAGCATGGCTACGCAGCACCAGGAAGGTCAATTTATTTCTGAAAAATCATGGGGTTGTTTGAGGTTGGAAGGGGCCTCCAGAGGTCATCTAGTCCAACCCCTCAGCAGTTAGTAGTGACATCCTTCATAAGATCAGGTTTCTCAGAGCCTTGTTGAGCCTGACCATGAATATCTTCAGGGATAGGGCCTCAACAACCTCCCTGGGCAACCTGTTGCAGTGTTCCACCACCCTCATGGTGCAGAACTTGTCCCTAACATCCAATCTAAATCTCTTCTCTAATTTCAAACCATTGCCTCTCATTCTGTCACTGCAGGCCTTTGGAGACAGTCCATCTGCAGCCTAGCCTTCCTGTACTCCCTTTCATGTACTGGAAGGTTGTTACTCAGTCTCCCTGGAGCCTTCTCTTCTCTAGGCTGAACAACCCCAGCTCCTGTCCTTGGAGCAGAGGTGCTGCAGTCCCCCAATCATCTTCATGACCATCCTCTGACCCACTCCATCAGGTCAATGTCCTTTCTGTCTTGAGGGCTCCAGAGCTGGACACGCCTTATGCCTTGGCACTGGGTCACACAATCACTTTTCTATTCTCTATCTAAGACTTCTGCTTCTGAATTATCTAATGTAGCTCTAAGTAAGTTTCAATAATGTGAAAACAGCAACACCACCATTGTTATTAATCATTAGAGATGGCATAGACAATGTTTGGAAGACTCCAGATTTATGTGCTGGATATCTGTGGCCTCTGGTACTGTCTTTACTCAGTGATGGAGGAGAATGCTGTCATCAGACACTGAGCAAGCTTTTCACTTGCTATCTGAAGTGAAGCTTGGTATAAATGTGAATAAGTCTTTTATTCTTTTTCCCTCCTCCCTCAGTAGATAGACATGGTCTCTGCCTGTCTCTGTATTTCTATCAAGAGGTAGAAAATGAGCTGTGTTAGAAAACAAGTGCAGGCTGACAGATAGCAGATGAATGCCAGACAAGCATTTTAATTATGCATTCTATCTAAGCTTCAAAACCAGTGAAGATTGTGCAAGGCTTCAGTGGGGATGAAACGTTAACTAGTTCAGAAAAGCTTAGACATGAGTATTCCTAGACACAAACAGGTGGAAGGATTTATTGCTGGAGTATAAAAACTTTAGCATTAGGAAATGTATGAGAAATAATATTTAAGCTGCCATATGTGTAACTACAATGTAATTAGAAACTGTCTGATGTTTATTATTTTTTTCTAACCCATTTCTGATATTAAACCAGTGTGTAATGACAGATATTCCTATCAGTAGAATACTGGCCTCAGGTATTGCACAAGGTGAATGGTAAAGGAAGTAAGTAACAGATGTATCACTAATGGCATTGTGATCTTTGAAACTTAATTAGAAAAAAAGAGTCTTACAATCTTTATATATGAAGGACTGTAAAAGGAGAGTTACAATTCACAGCTTACTTTTAATTTGCGCTGTAGTGGAAAATGTCATTAGCACACACATCCTCCTGATGTCTACATTCCATGTGGGCAAACATTTCTTCAAAAGTAAACCAGCAATTTGATTTGATCCTGTCAAAGGCCAAGTCAGCATCATTTCCAGCTGTCTGCAGCATTCAGGTTCAAACAAGCAGTATACTGAGTCACTGTGGGACAAGGCATAGTGGTGGGTTTTCTGGAGAGAGAAACAAATACAAGATGGAGGCATTTGCTATTCCTGAACATAGAAAATGTGGCAATATAGAAATAAAATAGGACGATTGTTATCACGTGTAATATAGGTAGTAATTGCAACAAAGAAAACAAATAAATGCTGTCTAGAAACCAACTATTGCTGCAGAAGTTCCTGTCTGCGCTGACAGTAGTAGTGATGCTTTATGTACAGAGTTGAGGAGAAGTAACTAAACTAAAAGAGAAATCTCGATAAATGGCTTTTGACACTGCCTTGGACATTATTATGGATAATCTGCTCTTCCAAATGGCTATTGGAATAACATCTTGTGGTGGTTTTAGACCTGAGCTTTCAGATGAATCTGCAGTTGTGGGACAACATGAGATAGAGGATATAAAGTTGCCAGTTGCTTCTCAAACTGTGTATCACAGACAATACAGAACCAACCATGACTATTTGTTGCCCATTCAAAATCTGATTCATCAGTTGGAAAGTCAGAATGTCGTCAGCAAAACTCATTCACCATTCAACGGTCCAGTGTGGCCTGTGTGAAAGAAGAATGGAGACTGGCGTCTGACAGTCGACTTCTGTGCCCTGAATGAAGTAACTCCACCTATGAGTGCAGCAGTACCAGACATGATGGAACTCCAGTATGAGCTGGAATCCAAAGAGGCCAAATGGTATGCTACCATAGACATTGCTAATGCTTTCTTCTCTATTCCTATAGCAGAGAATGCAGGCCTCAGTTTGCCTTCATCTGGAGAGGAGTCCAGTACACTTTTAACAGATTGCCTCAAACCTGGGTTCACAGCTCAAGTGTCTGTCATGCAGTTGTCCATGATGCTTTGGAGAAAGGTGGTGCTCCAGAACACATCCAGTTCACCAACAACATCATCCTCTGGGGTATAACTGCTGAAGAAGTCTTCAAGAAAGGTAACAAATTCATTGACATTCTCTTGAAAGCTCATTTTGCCATTAAGTGAGACAAGTGAGAAAGGACCTGCCAGAGAGATCCAGTTTCTGGGAGTGCAGTGGCAGGATGGACACAGTCACATTCCAGTGGATGTGGTAAACTGAGTCTCTACCATGGCAAATCCCATGAACAAGAAAGAAACTCTGCATTTCTTAAGTATAGTGGGATTTTGGAGACTGCACATTCCTGGATACAGATTGTGAAACCTCTGTATGATATGACTTATAAGAGAAATAGTTTCCAGTGGGGTCGTGAGCAACAAGCAGCCTTTGACCAGATAAAGCAAGAAGTAGTCCAAGCAATGGGTCTGGGACCTGCCCAAACTGGTCCAGACATTAAGAACATTTTGTACAGAGCTGCAAGTGACAATGGTCCAAACTGGTGCTTATGGCAAAGAGCTCCAGGTGAGACACATGGACATTCTCTTGGTTTCTGGAGTCGAGTTTACAGAGGCTCAGAGGCAAATTATGCTGCAATAGAGAAAGAAATTCTAGCTGCCTATGAAGGAGTAAAAGCTGCTTCCAAAGTAGTTGGAACTGAGTCACAGCTTATTCTAGCTCCTAGATTGCCAGTTTTGAATTGGATGTTCAAAGGTAAAGGTTCCACACCACATCATGGCACAGATGCCACATGGTCTAAGTGGATGGCTCTGATAATGCAGAAAGCTCAAATAGGAAATCTTGAAAGACCTGGTCTGATGGAGGTCATCACAAGCTGGCCTGAAGGTGCTAGCTGTACAAAACCTCCAGAGGAGAGAGTAATTTATGCTGAGGAAGCTCCTCCTTACAATGACCGTTCTGATGATGAAAAGAAATATGCTTTGTTCACAGACAGTTCCTGTTGTCTTGTCTCCATTTCTTTTCTCTTCTCTTCTGATCTCACCTGTTTTTGCTATGCTCTGGAGAGATAACATGCTTCTGGCTGGCCTTGGATAAGCATAACCCACTGCTTTCTCTCCCAACTCCTCTCTCTCTTTGGGACAGGGAGGTTTGGAGGGGCAGTGGAACAGCTCTCCCTGGTCTTTTTTGCCCAGGGGCATTTTCGTGTTGTTTGCTACTTGTAAATATCTGTATGATATTGTAAATCCTGTATATTTTGTGCGTATCCATTGCATTCCATTGTAGAGTATAGTTTTTGCTTGTAAGTACAGCTTCATTTACTTCTGAGTTGTTCTGGCTAAAAGTTAATGTGGGGGGGAAACTTCAACCCACCATACATCTCAATCAGTGAGAGTACCTATGCATAGTCTTCACTGCAAGAGCTTGGGTGTTTCTTAGATGCCAGTTCTCTTTCATTCCATAGGTCATTCCTAAGGACAGTAGAGCTAGCACCCTAACATTATTTTATTGGTATAATTTTATCATTAAAAAACAGTGGTTTCAACACCTAAAAATGTAGTTTTGCAGTCTCCTACAGTTCAAAAGCAGATGTTGGATTTTTTCCTTTGGAGTTAATTACGCTCCTTCCATTCCAAAACAGCATAAAAATGGCTCTGAAATTCTACTTAAAACTAAAACCCTGGAAATAATTCAATTCTATGACTTATTTGTTCCCTAAGTGTTGTTAAAAAAACAGAAGTGAAAAAAATCTAACACAGAATTCCACTGTTCTTAAAAGGTCTAAACAGGAAAATTCCACATTCCAAAAATACTTTGTTTTCTGAATTATTTTTCTTGTGCAGTTTTGTCAGACTCATGCTTTCCATGGGCATTTGTTTTGGACAAATAGGTTTTTTCCAAGAGACAAATTTCTGCACAGCATCTCCATCAGTTTAAGTGTTTTTTCTTGTTTAGAAAACGTTTGAGTTCAGTGCTTACTGGAAGCTTGGGAGAGTTTCTCTATGCTCTGCTTACCCTGTCGAGTATTTTCTTGTCCTCAGCATCCAGCACAGCTCAGAGTGAGTGAATATTGGCCTGCACAGACAGCTGGCTGATACAGTAACACAGAATTTCATGCAGCTCTTTGTAGAGGATGAGGTATTCTTGGGAATACTTAGCCAAGCTCAGTCCTGTGATGTTTGAGCCGTAATTGCCTAAGACAAACTCAATGTATTCTGTATGTTACTACAGTACAGTCGTCTTCCACAATTTAATCTATGTTAATTGCATGATTTGTAGTATGGAGTCCTATTATCTTTTCCTCTTTGAAATCAAATCTCCACATAAATCTCCACATATTGGGGGGAGAGGGGTGGGTGTTGGGTGTTGGATTGTTAATGATTGAGTAGTATTAAGAGTTTTTGCATTCTAAGAGCAGAAAGGGTTTTAAAAAGAGAAAGGTTTTGCATCACTTACAGAAAAACATTCAGCTGTTATTTTCTGGCAAATCATTCTCTAGCTGAATCCTCTGGAAGGAGAATCCCTTCCCACAGTTCTTAGCCATTTGGGATCTTTCTGATCACAGAATCTTTATGATAATAAAACACAACTTAAAATTTGTTTCTGATTAATCTGGGGTTTGATTTATGTGCAGATTTCAGTGTTTGGATCAAGACTTTGACTGTTATCAAGTCAGTCAGACCCTCGGGGAAGAATGTAAATATGCTCCTTCTTCAGTAATCCATGGAGAAGAAAAAGAGTACACTATTAATAGGTGCTGTGCCTTGTGTCTGTACTGAGCAAATAACTTAAGCCTAGAGATAGGACTATTCTTGTAGAGAGAAAGCAAATAACAGTGAGCATAAAACTAGAATAATTTTAATATTTTCTTTAAAGTGGATGGTTAGTACTTAATCAGACTTTTTCATTTATAATACCCATTTAAAATGTGCATTTATATTATATTTAATTTATCTCCTGCTTGCCTGCATTTAATGATCTAGCACTTAGTAACAGTGTGACCTAGTAGTTAGTAGCAGGAGGTAAAAGAAAAGAAGAGCAAAGAAACCATGTTGTTTAAAAAGAGATTAATAAGAACCACGACTCTGCAATTGATAGTAAATTAACAAGGGATAAAATGGGAAAAAAGTTTGGAGAAGTCTGTACTCATAGCTTACAAGAATATAACCATTTCTGAGTCATTCCTTAATCCTGTCAGAATTCTGAGACCGGCTGTGCAAAGAGGTAACCCAAGGACACTACACTTTCCCAAATCGTGCTGGCAGAGTTTCTGAAAGTGGAGTTGTACACGCATTAAAGACAGCAAATGCTACTGAGAGGCATCATCTCAGAAAGGGTGAGGAAAGAAGTCAGTGTATCTCTAGAAGGTCCAATACAGTATTGACAGTATGAGGATGTCTGTTGTTTGAATCACCATAAGAATGAAAACAGAATAGCTTTAGGACTTGGGAAAGCTTTGATAGAATTGATTGGAAGTGATATTCTAGATATTCCACAAATTAGGCTTTAATTTACTCTGGGCAGTGAGGTGTCAGTTGTTGCTAGTGTTGGACTGTAGAAGAACGGTTAGTTTTGGACAGTTTTGTAACAGCTGTGTTTGGTCTCTGACTTAGAAAAGAATGTAAACATCTTGTAATTGAAGGAAGAAACTTGGCAGAATTTGGTTGGATGTGTTAGAATATTATTTTGTTATTTTAACCTATTGTATGCCTTAATTACACACATACCAGTAGAAAATATCCAATTAAGACGTGACACATGTGCCTTCTGATAGAGGATATAACTTTGCTGTGCAACATAGTAAACATCTTTGCCTGCTAACATCTTGGCCTGGAAACTATGCTCTAGGGTGATCAAACACCTACACCCATATTACAACAAATGGTGACTCTGACATGCACCCTGAGTGACTACAAAGCATAAACAACAACATACTTGGCTTCATCCAGCTTGTGGAGATGGTGCTTGCTGCCGTCATTAAATGGTCGCCTTGAAGTCATTGGACTCACTAGAGGCTGTTGTCCACTGGAAGGAGAACCCAGTGCCCGGAGCTTAAGTATAGGCATGGAAAGTGTGGACATGCAGACATAGCAAATAAAAAATAAAGAAAGAAAAATTACAGTTACTTTCGGGGGGGGGGGGGGAAAGAAGAAGAAGAAGAAACTGAAGAGAAAGAAGAGCTGTGGGCTGCGGGGCAGAGGTGAGCAGTTGGCATAATTATAGGGGTTTGGAGCCTCTTTTTAGGTGAGTGGGGAATCAGACATCAAAAGAAGAGAGGGCAATATTTGGAGTCTTTACTTAGATCTTGAAAAAAGGAGCTGTAACTGTCTTCAAAATGTTTTAATTGTGGACAAAAGGGACATTTTAAGCAAAAAGCATGACTTGGAGCTACCTGTCCTTGAAGACTTTCAGAAACTCTTTAACCAACATGAGAAGTCTATCAGTACCTCTGCTTTTCAGCAGATGCTCTTTTCAGCTGCTGAGCACCGCTCCTTTTTCACTAAAAGAACGGTGTATGATCCAGGGATCTGGCATAAGAGCAGATCTGAGTTTTGGGACTATGCTAAGAAGGAGAGTAAGATCAGAGAAATTAAGGCAATGCCTGATGCTGAACCTACCTTGGAGAAGCAAGTGAAAAACACTGATTGCCAGAAACTTTTGTGTGCCTTAAGAAATGCTGCTGTAAGTGATGTGCTAACAGCTTGCATGCATCAACATCCAGAAACTTCAGCAGCGGAGGCTGTCACAGCTTCTCCCCCAGCCTTTGATGTTTCGAACAGCGTGGGCAGCGGTATGGAGCGAGGAGGAAGCAATGGCTTCTGCTCTAGCCATCTTGAGCTTCAGAGCGGTGGTGCCAGCCACAGCAGAAGGACAAGCAGGAGGCTCAAAAACATCAATTAAGCTCAGAATCGCTGCTATCACCTCACTCTGGGACTTGCTTGTTATCTTAGGGTGAGAATTTTACAACTTCTAGTGAACTTATGAGTCTTTCCACGCCTCTGATGGATGCTGCGGCCCGACCTCATGGTCCTATGGGACCCTCCGTACCATGGAGGGATCCTGCAGTTCAACCCCGAGAGCTACCTGGAATGGGAGCTGCTGTGGATTCGGCAATGTTCTCCCCTCTTCTCGCACACACCCCCTCCCACCCCCCCGCTCCCTCTGTAGCTACAGCGATTTTGCTGCACCTGTCAGTTCCCTGCTTTCCCTCCCCGCCTTCTCTCTCTGTTATCTCTCCCTTGTCGGCACAAGCTGTGTTCTGCTTTAAAGTAACAGTGCTAAGTTTTGTTAAGAAAAACATTCAACATTTTGTAAGTGCAAATCTGATACAAATTGTAATTTTAGCATCATTTCTGATTATAAGGGATTTTGGAGATTTGGGTTTTGATGTTTTTAGTAGTTGAGTTTTAATAGTAAGCATAATGAATAGTGAGTACTCATGATAAGGATTTAGTAATTATAATAAGGTATATCAAATAAGAAGCAATAATAAATATGTTAAGCATATGGTAATTATCATATACTGTTATAATAATTAATTACAGTAGATATGGTAGTTAATAATAAGAAGATATCTGTGATAATGGATAAATTTAAGTAGAATAAGTTATTCTACAAGTTCAGAAATTAAGTTTTTCTTCTGGTTTGAACCTTCTTTTTTTGTGTGTGTGTGCTATAGCATTTCAAAAGAACTCTATGTAATACAGGTGAAGGTTGTGGTAAATAGGTTTTCATTTAAAAAATCATGCTTCAGTTAATGTAACATCCTTTATGTTTCTCTTTATTGATTTGATAATTTAATATAGTTATTTTGATTTTTTTGTATTAGCATAAGTTAGGAGTTTCATATCAGCATATTATAGAATAGGTGGGGTTTTTTTGCTCTTTTATTTGTATACTCCATAGCTTTAGGATAAGGATTGCATATATAGAAAAAATAAAAATCAGCAGACCTACCTGACACTGTCATGAGAAACTGAGATCAAAAGCATCAACCAGAGGCTGATTGCACAAGAATGTCACCAGAAAACATCTGAATTAGGACTGAATATCACAGTTGCTTAACTGTTGTGTGATTAGGGAATATATTCACATGGATTTATATGGTCACTCACCAGTCTGTCATAGTTAAGTAATAATCTCAAATACTTAAAGGGAAGGTCAAATGGATTATAGAACAAAAAGACGTTTTAATTTTAGGTTACAGAAAACAAAAAAAGGGGGAATTTATGTATTATGTCACAAGAAAGAATATTTAAAGCATGTTATGTTCTCAAATCTTCATCTTATATGTGGTTTTAAGTGTGATTTAACAAAATTTATTTATATTGATAATAAATTATTATTTAGTTGGGAGAAATTTGAAAGTAAAAAACAACATTATGCCAAAGGTAGGATCAACAGGACTCAGTACCTTGCCTTAGCAAAAACAGAACATCAAAAGATCACCATATTAGGATGAATAAAAATGGGTTATTGTGTAATGTTCAATTTTACATTGGGCAGAACCATGAATATTCAGGATGTCATCTCTGACCCAGGGAAGGGGCCTTTTCACTCTTGCTGTCTGCCTGCAGGTATTTTCCTTATCTGTGGAGACAGAGCTTAGCCAGCCCTACCCTCACGGATCAAGAGAGGACCTTGCAGACATTAAACGCTTCCATGATTTTTGACCATCTTAGAAAAAGGCAAAGGGGTCACATTAATGCCTTTGAAGCAGATTGTAAAAGACAATGCTGAAGATTGGGTTTGCTGTATTTGTAGGTCTTTGTATCTTAATCCCTGTGTACAATGTGTTCAGGCTAGAACTGGTATGGTTATTCAAGTCTTCTTTACTAATAAGAAAAGGGAAATAAAAGTATTGGAACTAGCAAGATCTAAGTTCTCCTTTAAGAGATCAGACAGGTAACAGAGAAGTAAGTTCAAATCTGTGGGATGAATGGAAAGGAACATATGCTTGTTATTCTAGTGTAGCTGGAAGTATTGTTATCTTTACCCATATATTATGCCAGTTGTGTTAGAATGAGCTAATTGGTACAGCTCTTGGAGTCCAACAAAGTGAGTTGCTAAAACAAAGCAATCTCACATCAGAAGTATTAAATGATTTAGCTGCTGAACATCATTCTGTTAGACACGCTATGTTATAGAATAGGGCTGGTGTAAATTTCTTGTTACTCATCCATAGACAGGGATGTGAAGACTTTGATGGCATGTGTTGTTAGCAAGGTGGATACAATCTCTTATCAAAATTGGATTGCTGATTTTATTGATTGCTTTTGCTATATAGTTAATTTTACCTTATTTGCTTTTATGTATGCAAAGACTGGTAGAAAGATCAATCAAAAGTGTGGTTTTATTACAGAAAGAAAAAGGCGGAAATGTAGGAGAAGGGTTGGTTTTGGATAGCCTTGGAACAGCTATGTTTGGTTTCTGACTTAGAAAAGAATGTAAGCATCTTGTAACTGAAGGGAGAAACTTGGCAGAATTTGGTTGGATGTGTTAGAATATTGTTCTGTTATTTTAACCTGTTGTATGCCTTAATTACATGCACACCAGTAGAAAATAACCAATTAAATGTGACACACATGCCTTCTGATAGAGTATATAACTTTGCTGTGCAACGTAATAAACATCTTTGCCTGCTAACATCTTGGCCTGGAAGCTGTGCTCTAGGGTGACTGAACACCTACACCCATATTACAACATTAGATTTTCAGTGGTAGATGACTTGTACTGCTCATTATGAGTGGTAAGACACCAGCTGTTAGTATTATTGGTGCGCTCAAGGTCTTCCATGATTTTCACATTTACTTGAGAGGTTTGCTGTGTGTCACTGCTACTGTCAGCTCTTCTCCTGGAACTGTTATTCACAGCATATTAGTAAAATTATTATTTTAATGAGGACTAGTAAATAGGAATGCTTTTATAATTGCTTTCATACCTATTGACTTCTTTAGTATACTTGACTGAGTAGTTAACTGCAAAGAAAATAGAATTTTACAGATGCTCTAAAGCTCCCTTCATCAACTGAAATGTTTTGAAGGTGAGCAATAGCATGATGTGTGTGAGAGTCAAACAAGCTTAACAGTTCAGTCATTGGAGCTCAGGGTCATATTTGTCTTACCATTACAAAATAGATCTGGTATTGTTTTATTGAGCTGAGGTTGAAAGAGGAATGAAGAAAGGATGAATCTCAGTATCTTCTCTTTTACATCTCACTGATCTGTAAGAATCTCTGCTGAAGCAAGAAGGTATGCTTAGGGGCAATGTGGCATCATCGTGGTAATGATTCATCAGGTATGTGATGTGATACATTCAGTTGTCTATTCTTAGTTGTGTCACTGAATAACAGTGCATTACTACTTCATGTCAGTGTTTATCTCCATATTTTAAAATAGAATTACTTTCTCTAAAAAAAATATTCTGAAATACCTGAAAAAAAATGAGGTGTGTAAGGTGCAAAGTGCTAGTACAGCACTCAGTAAACTGAATCCACAGCGAGCAGTATGAAGTACTTAGAGAATCCTAATTATTTTAGAACCACAGTAAACAAATGAGTTGTCACTTTCAGTTTATATAAGTATTAAAAAAATGTGGAGGTTGGGGTTAGAAACACTCACAAGAACATATGCTTAACAAACTACAGTAAGCAGAACAAACCAGGGAAAGTCTAAGCAGAAGCAGAGATAACCCTGGCACCATCAGCAGATTGTATGGCTACGATCCAGGATGCAAAGAGAAGATTGTTCAAACAAGTCATTCATATATTTAATTAACTATGGCAAAGTGTTCCAGTTGTAAGGGGTTATTTTAATATTGTGCAAATGCCATACTATGTACATGCTCACCCCTGTTCTTCTGGAGATAACAGCAAAACTCCCACTGACATAAACACGAGCAAGACAGGACATTGAACATGGAAAATCCGAGGTTATATTGGGTGCCATAAAATCTTCAAATCTGTGAAAACAGTAGACTGAAGAGAGCATAAGATGCACTATTTTAATAGAAATCCTGACAATTTATTATCCTTCTATACCCTGATGTCTTCATAAAAACATTTGGGTAACTGTTTGTTTCTTTTCCATTATTAGATGTGTGTGTGTATTTATATGAAATAGAATTAAATGTGTATGTACCTGTGTGTGCATGAATGCACATAAATGAAGGTATGTGCTGAGGAGAAGGTCATGATGCATTTTGTCCTTGTTCTGGCTGTCAGGCTATGGCTGAACAGCAGTACTAGGAATGATAGTCCTAGCAACTGTGCACAGGCGGAGCTATGCTGCCTCTCATGCCCTTGGAGAGGGAACAGGAGGAGGCTTTGCTTTGTTTGGTGATTTTAATGGGGAAATGGAGGCAATTTGTGAATCTGTAAATCTGTGACTGAGCAGGGGGCCACCTCTGGGTGGTGCCTCAGTGGAAGGCATGGACCCCCCAGCAAACTCAGATGGATTTGAGGTGGATCCAGGGCTAGCAAGGAAGCACTGGAAGCATGGAGAAGCTAAAGGTGCCCAGAGAAAGCCAGATCTGCTTAGTTCAGAGTGAAATTCTGAAATGCATTAGAGCCACTCTTGCACACCCCACTGAAAGGGCACTTGCCTAGCCAGGCTTTTCTGCCATTTGTATTGTGCTGGTGGCTGCTGAGATGAGCATGCTAATAGGGCTGAAAGCCAAAATAATTAGTTTTGAATCCTAGAACTTTTCTAACCTAGCTAGTTTCAGAGCCATTTGGAGAGTTAGAATAGAAAGGGAAGGAACACAGGAGAGCAGGACCAATGCTTTTGGAGGCTGTGTGGCTCAAATCAGTTACATGCTGCCAGTCCCACAATGGTAATAGATGGAGCCTGGGAGCGTGCAGGAGAAGCTGAGAAGATAAAGAGGAAATAGCTGCAGCCACAGGGAAGTGAGAGGCCAGGTGTTGGGCGAGGGAAGTCAAGTGCTGAATCTACTAATCTAGTGAAATACTGTCAATATTCTAAAATATGGGTGTAATTGCCAAAATGTTGGAAAGAGTTAATCTCTACAGTTCCCTTGCATCATCAGGCTAAGTGTCAACTATATTACTTAATCCTGTAGACAAGAAAGTCTGAGATAGATCTGAAAGTCTTAGCTCTGCTTAGTTTTGTATGCCATGCCTTCCTCTGTAAGTAAGGATTCAATTGCCTAATTTAAGTTACTTAAAATTGTCAACTTTGATAAAAGCTTATTTAAAGAAGAAAGATTTTGTCATACATTCTTTACAGTTGAAAATAATCTACTGTCAGACTTTTTTCTTCCCCCAAAGTCAGAAATAAGGAGATTGTTTGAAGAGTGATTTAAATTTATTTTCCAAAGTGAAAGGAAAAATTTGCACTTCTCCCTTAATCTGAGTGCAAAACTATGTGAGATTTGTGAATCTGTCACTACTTTTGCATTGGCAAGGCTGCTGTGTGCTTGAGATCCACCCAAAGCAAGAATATATACATATGGGTCCATTTATATGTGTATTCATAAATTAGTTACTAATAGTAGTTTTGAAATATATATGATTGGACAAGATTTGTGTGGAAATTGAGCTAAACAAAACTATGGTATCTTTTAAAGGCAACATTCACAGTCCCTGACTCAGCCAAGGAATGTATCTGAACTTTAGCCTAAAGTTGAAATTTTCAGAATACAGGCTCCCTCTATGCTGTTGGTGCAGTGAAAATTAAGTGTTCTACATCAGGTCTGTCAGGAAGGAATGAGAGACAATCTGCCAAACCAAATTACAAAGGCTGGTTTAGAGGGTAGGGATGTGACCTGAGCAGTGAATGTCACTGTACATCACAAGAAGGAGTAGCTGTCCTGCCATGAAGTTTTCTCATGTACCTTTCTTAGATGAAGACAATGTTCACCTCTTCCAGAAACCTGGTTATCATTTGGGATGTAGGGCATAGATGTTAAAGCAAGAAAGGGACTAAATCTTTTCATGTCATGTTAGTAAAGATTAGTTTGCTGGGCAAGAAGTCAAGGACTGCTTCCTTCTGCTGTTTTAGAAGGAAACAACTTATTCCATGCTTTAGCAACAAGCTTGGGCAAGAAGAATTTCTGCTTGGATATTTTTACACATTTTGGCTTAGTCACCAAACCGAAAAAGCAATTATTTGTACAGCATCAGTCATCACCATTATAGGAATAGATATGTCACATTTGATAAGAAACAGATAATATTTTCAGTCTTGTTCCTCAAAAGAGAGGCAGAAAGAAAGCACTTACTTGAAGGTATCCAGAGGTCTGGAATACTCCAACAATTACAGACAGTGACTAAACTGCATGCAGAGTGCAAAGGGCCTGTCAAATACACAAGGGGGGTTATTGGAGTGACCTGAGGAGTGATAAGCTTATGGCACCACAGCATACTGGCTGAACTTGGCTTGCCTAATGTAACATAAGGGGGGCTGAGATGGAGAGTGATTTTCTATCTGTAAATGTATCAAGGGAGTAAACACAGCAAATGGGAAAGGACTATTTAAGCAGACGGATGATGATGGCATCATGACAAATAGTCATCATCAGGCTCAAAGAAGAGCAGGGCAGAAATGAGAACAATTATCACAACATGAATGGTCATTTCTGGGATAGTCTATTTGGTGTAGTAGTGAGGATAAACAGATTAGTTTTGTGAGGAACCCTAAACATTTGTGAATTATCTTAGGTAATGGGAATGTACATAATAGTCTGGGATTGGACTTAATGACCAAGATTCGTCTCTTATTCCTTTATTTGTACATCAGATCTTAAAATGTATGCAAAATAAATGTAAATACAATGAGCAATTTATCCGTTCACCTTGTAACTTATCCATGGCTCTTGTGTGAAACAGTCAATGAACCAGTATGAATCAACAGACTCAGTAGCCTACAAATAGAATATTTTATTCCAGTGGGTTTTTTTCAGCTACTTTTAATCTTAGTGCTGGTTTATTTGTATATTCATGTACATATCCAGAATCTTAGTTTACTATATTCTGAAAAACCAACATTTGGCCCTATTTTCTGTAAACCAATAACTTTACTCTGTTTTTCCAGAGTAAATGCTGTCAGTTAGTCATCTTTGCAGACCCTTATTATCTGCAACTATTTACAATTCTACATTTTATCTTTAATGGTTGGTAAGCCTAACCTTATGTAGCTCTTCCAAAAGATTATGCTAGAAATGAACACATGCTGGAATCTCCCCAGGCACAACAAATGATTGATGGTAGTCAGAAGGGCTCATCGTACAGAAGGCACTTCTGTGTTATCTGAAGACACAAACCCAGAGATTTTTCTCAAGATCGGTATGCAGTCTATATATATTTAATGATTAAAATAATAACCCAGTGATCCTAAATTAGTCTGAGATTTATTAAATAGGAAAAAACACAAAAGATTTTCCTGGTCATTAGTAGGGGATTGCCACATATGCATTCTATTACAACTCCATTATAAGTGACCCTGAATATTCCAGAGACAGATAATATAACTGACAAGTTTCTAACCCCAGGCAAAATTTCAGGGCCAAATCTAGAATATTTCCCTAGAAATTTTTCTCACTCATTAACCTTGCAAATTAATTAGAAATTATGGGATTTGTTCTCCTCTGTTGGGGAGGGGGGAGCTGTGCAGAGTGATTGGTTTGTGTGTACATATTGGAATTTCTCCCTGTAACTTAAGATTGTTGTTGATCTAGGTTGGAATTTTATTGAGCTGGTGCTCAGGCCATATAAACAATCATAATTCTGTCCTCCTCCCCTTGCCATTATAACTAACCAGATCTTTAGAAAGCTTTATTTCTATGTTTGACAAAAAGCATTAACTTTCAGTGGGCAGGCATGCTCCTTTCTGTACCATACGTTGAGCTGTTGGACAATATCTGTCTGAAGAGAACAGTGAAGCACAGTATGTGAGGACACATTGTTTATATGTATTTAAAGGTTATCACATCCTATTCACTATATGAATAGCCCCAACTGACATTTTCTGTCTCTTCTCAAGCAATGCATGTCTTGTTCATTGTGCTATGCCAAGTCAGCTGTCAGGCGCTGCATCAGGGGACCAAAAGCTATTTTCTTTCACTGGTTTGTTTGCACTTCAACTAAAAAGCTTTGAATCTTATGATTTCTTTGCAATACAGAAACTAATATACAACCAGGGACAGCAACTTTTAGCAGATGAAGAATTTCTGCAGCACGTTATTTCACATTT
Organism: Dryobates pubescens; assembly: GCF_014839835.1. Classification (NCBI taxonomy): domain Eukaryota; kingdom Metazoa; phylum Chordata; class Aves; order Piciformes; family Picidae; genus Dryobates; species Dryobates pubescens. The sequence goes on from NC_071627.1 coordinate 9,175,555, forward strand.
TAGCCACGCTGTACAGAAGAGTAAATACAAAAGGAAAGCTGCATTTGGGAAAAGGTGCTTATTTTAAAGTCTTTTGTTAGCAAACAGGGCCTGAGCTATCCAACTCTCGATAAGCTTAATTAAATTTACAAAGAAATTTAAAAGGGAAGGATGAAAGTATGTTTGGTTTTATTCTTACATTGCTGCAACAAAATACCTGCCCAACACACTTTTGCTAGACCAACTGGCAAGTCAGGCTGTGTGCACATCTCTTACTGAGGAGTGCCAGTGGTACCTGAGAGACTTGCTGTCAATTTTGAACTGTACTATGAGCAATGTTTCAAGACAATGCAATGGAAACAAAAATTGCACCTTAAATACACATTATAATATTTTCTTTAGATAGCAAAAACTTCTGTTTTTCATGTTGAAGGGCCAAGCAGGACAAAGTAAGGTGTTCTAACTATCCATTGAATATCTGTTCAGCAGCTGATAGATGCTAATTTAATAAAAATGCTTAATATTTCCAATGTACACAACCACAGTTTTACATTTTTTTCAAACTTGTATAGTCTTCTGTAAATAATATTGACTTTATACTAGTAAAACACATAGTACAGTTACATAGATTGCAATTCATAGAATGGTTTAGGTTGGAGGAGACCTTAATGTTCCATGGGCAGGGACACATTCCATTAGACAAGGCTGTGAAAGGCTTCATCCAACCTGGTCTTGAACACCCCCAGGAAGGTGGCATTCGTGACCTCCCTGGGCAACCTGTCACCACCCTCACTTTAAAGAATTTCATCCTAATCTCCATTCTAAATCTCCCTTCTTTCAGCTCAAAGTTTTTGTCCCCTGTCCTGTCACTAGAAGCCCTGTAAGTCCCTTCCCAGTTCTCCGTAGCCCCTTTCAGGTACTGGAAGGCTGTTCTAAGGACTCCCCTGCACCCTTCTCTTCTCTAGGCTGAACAGCCCCAACTCCCTCAGCCTATCCCCACAGGGGAGGTGATCCAGCCCGCTGGTGCACCCTCTCTAGCAGTTCCATCTTTGATGTTCAGTATTTCTTCACTGTTCTCCCCAAATGCATTTGTATTGCTTAGAAAAGTGATTTAAGTGTTCTTATTATTTGTGGTACTAACAAAATGTTTCCTGATTTAGGCTAAAAGGCTTTTTGCCTTTTCAAACCTGGAACTAAATTAATATCTTTTTCTGTCCACAGCCGGAATTGAGCTCTGCATGCATAGTTGTGAGCACGCAGAATATTCTGTTTGAGTTAGAGATTCTAATGTAGTGGCTGAATTCTTAATGTCTTTTTTTCATTTCAGTAACTTTAGTCCCAAATCCTTCAGAATTTGATCTATCCACCAGCTTGGCAGCTTTTAACTGTTTGTCTAATGAGAACATCAAGACTGGGCACTGTATATCAGATTGAGCAGCTACAAAATAACTGCCTTGTTCAAAAGGTGAATTTTATCTATCCATTTTTAAAGCATTTCTCCTGCTAACAAAAAGGGAGTGATAGGAATCTCCTATTTTAATGAATAGGAAGGAGATGTAAGGTAACCTTAAAAAAAAAAAAAGGCATTGCAAAGGAACTTTGGCAAAAATCCCCCAAACCTTTTATCATAATAAGGCATGCTGCATTCAGTGCCATTAAAAGGGTTAGATGCATTTTTCAGGTGATTTTTTGAAGTTCTGTTTAGAAAAATACGCAGTGCGCAAGCAGATTAGCTGCTGAGTAAAAATCAAAGCCCTTTGTTGCAGGTGGGATAAGCCCAAACTAGAGGGGGTCTTATTAATACCTAAATTATCTTCTTTATATTTAATCTACTAAGAAGAAAAAATAGCTCAGTAGATTTAAACTTTTTAGAAAGAGGTCTCTTTCAAACACTTCATTAATTGAATGTTGAGGAATTCTAAGCGTACCTAAACTAATCGTATGAGACAGCAAGTTCATCTCGGTCCTTGCTGGCTTTTCCAGGGGGTCCTCCTACAATCATTGTTTTCTTTGGGTGATGCAGAATCCTTCTAAAACATTTACAAGATCATTATTGCAAAAGGTTATAGAATTGCAGTGTGTTGCTATGATTAAATTTAATTTTTAGAACACAAAAGGCTCTCATTATGTGATTCAGCTTAAGTTCTGAAAAGGTGCCTGCTCATTTCTACTTTTGAAATGGTTTCAGACAAAGCAAGTTCCTTAGAAAGGGATAGGGATGCTACATAGACACGCACATACCCTGAGTTATCACCTCAGGAAAATATAAATCTTTAGACAGTCTCCTTCCTCGAGATACAAGCTGAAATGCAGTATGAAAGGAAGAAGTCACTGATGGGTCTGATTAACCAGCCTTTGAATTATCTTTTTTTAATGGTGGTGATGAAAACACATTTTGTGTAGAGTTTTGTTTCGACTCGGTCTGCCATGAAGCTTTTTGAATCTGGGATTATGCCCACATTATTCATATTGCCAAAAAGATCAAAACAGGAACAAAGGGAAAGCTAACCTTGAATTTTCAGCATGTATTTCTGTTCTTGTAAACAAGTTACCATGGAGATAGAACCCATGTGAACTACTGCCTTCCTCATAGCTGCTATAGACTTTGGACCAGCAAGAAAATGTGACATGGCATTGGTGCCATTTGTGACAAAAAAAAATAAATTCCAAATGCTACACTTAAGCATTTCCTTGCAACACTACCAAGTGAAAGCTTAGAAATTGCTTAAAAGCATTGAATTGCTTAAAAAGCAGGTGAGAGAAGTGAGAAGCAAAGCTTTACCTGTTTCACTTTTCCAGATTCAATAATATTCTATCAGAAAAGAAGATGCAAGGTCACTCTGCCTGTCTTGCTAGCAAGATGAAAGTCTGCAAAGACAGCCTGATTGCAGTTTTAAATAGTTTTCACTAGGAAATGGCTTCAAAGCTGAAGTTGTGACACAAAAAGAGTTCTTAAAAATACAGGAACAAAAATATCCTTGTCATTGATTTTATTGTTGTTGTTCTTATATTTTGAATAAAGCTACAATTGTCATGTCAGAAACAAAAATCAGCCATCCATGGACTGAAAAGGATAGAGACAAAAATATTAATAGTATTTCCTCATCCTTTAGATTTCCAAGGTACCTCTTCTCTTGTTCAAGAAACTCTTTTGTTTACTAGCTCAGTAAATTTATTGTTAAAACCATGAATTCTGATCATTGCTATCAATAATCTTCTATCTACACAGCTGCTAATTGCTTAAAATCACATCACTCCTTTATATGATGTAGATAAAAAAGGAAAAATATCTCCAGTGTCTCGAAGAGTAGTTATGACAGAAGGTTGTGAGTGAAACCATATTGCAGGTGTCAAAAATGGGATGGATTCTAATACAGTAGTTATTAGTGCAAATAAATAATGATAAAATAAAAGCTGTGACCTAGTCCCTAATTTTCCTTTTGTTACAGCAGTTTGAAGTAATTATTTCCTTTCTCAGCACTGATGGCTAGAAATGAAAATTTCTGTGATATGTCCCAGGATTTTGTTGTTTGGCTTAATAACATGTGTACTTGAAGAGGGGAATTGTCTTTTCATCTGGGCTTTTTTTTTGGGTTAGTTCTATTTTGCAAAAGCTGTTTTCTATCCTAATGCAATTATTATCTAGTTTTCTTCCTCCTCTGACTTCTATTCCTGTTCCTGATTTAAGTCTTTTAATTTGTTCTTTTCCCCTTTGGTTCCTTTTGCTGTCTTTGTTTTATTTTGTTTTATTTTCAGAGATGTTATCTATTTTAATTAGTTTGGTTCTTATCTCTTGCCATAAGTCCTGATACTAAAGCCATTGAAATCCATGGCAGCATTCCCTGATTACAGTAACAGTTGGGGCTTATTTCTTTTATTGATGGTACTTTCAGAAGTCATCAGTTCTGCTTGAACAGCTTAGGCGGTGTAACCAAATTGTCACTGTAAGATAAACCAGTAGTAAAATATTCTCTAACAGTCACCCAGATTTTATACTTGTATAGAATCAAGTAGATACAAATAATAGTCTGATTCAAAGTAGTTTCTTACAACATAAAAACATACTACATTAAAATAAAATGTGTTCATAAAGACAATTCAGTGAAAACAAAACTTCTGTTTTTATATAAAAGAAAATCGGGGATTACATGAAATCCGGTTAATAATTCAAGGTAACTTGCTTTAACACTCAGTCTTACTGCCAAAGAAACTGCCTGGCCTCTATACCGACAGCTCCCCTGTGTTACCTTGCAAGCAATATTTTCCCTACCCAAAACAAAGTGGTTAAAATTATGTTCTCCCAAGCTGTATGGAAATACACTAATTTGTAACTTTCTAAACCTAACACATTTATGCTTCAGAGATACATAATTTAGTAACCCACAGCAGACTGAATTTTGATCAGGTTTAAAACACAGGTACAATAGCCTTCAGACTTCAAATGAACTGAAAAGACTCCCTTGGTATGTTTTTCAATCTGAAGTTTAAGGGGTAACTTTTTTTTTTTCCTGAAGATTCCTTTAAAAGGTAATGAACAACTCAAAAAAGGCTGTTTATTAATGCCACTACCCAGATAGCTTGTTAATGAAGCTTTCTGTATCAGCCCAAGCACTAGCTTCCATAATGGCTTCTTGCAAAAGTGATACAAACTGTTCCACTTGTCTTACGCTGGTCGTGTTAACAGAATGGAGGAATTGAATACATTAGAAACAAACGTCAATCTTCTATAAGATCCTACCAACTTCATGGCTAGGAAATCAATGTAGCGTTTTTAAGTCTTGGAGGAATGAGGAGGTTACAATTCAAAATATTGGGAAGTTTTTCCATGAATGGATTAGGGGTTACTTGAAGCAGACAATTGAATAAACATCAGCCTGATGTCTAGATTTGACTAAATATGTTTTAAAGATCAAAATCATCCAAATGATGAGGTACTTTTGCATGTGAAAGCTCAGACATGGTGAATCCCATACGCCTACTAGCTGTAGCATAAGAAAAGGGAGTATGTGTAGTGTGCGGAACAAGGTCCATTGTGAGAACCTCTCCTCAGACAAGATATTTTTACCTGAGTAAGTCTGGCCAAACTGAGTGGCTGCTTGGGTCAAATCTTAATTTCAGAAGCTCTGTACCTAACTTCTTGCAAAGCAGTCACTTGCTTGTACATATATAAAATATTGTCAGAAGTGCTGCAGCTGTTATATATTTCTCCATATAAGAATATGGAATCCAAATATAGAACAGCTTGGACTATAGCAAACTGTAAGTTTGACTCCCCCCTTTCCAACTACCACAGAGTGTGCTGTGGAATGCTGATCTGTCTTCTCTCTTGCCTAGGTCAGTTTTATATACAAGTGAAAATAGGAACAATAAGTTTGCATGCATTTCTGTTGTTTGCATGCTTCATAATGTCAGGAGGATCAGGAATTTGTTGTGCGAGCACATAGGCATTTCCAGGACTTACGTGTGCTGAGGTGGGCAGCGCATCTTCGAATTACTGATTCACTGTGTCTTTGTGATTTGAGTAACTGTCCAGGGATTTCTTTTACTAAGAAATTCATTTTATTGATAAGTTAATTTCTAAGTGGTTCCTCTCAACTGTTTTCCCTTCCCTCCTTTCCTTTTGTTTTCCCTTTCTCTTTCCTTATTTTTAAGAATGCTGTTGACTCAATCCTTCATATTAAGCAGCTACATCAGTGCCAGAATTAGCTCCTGATTGTCCTTGAGGAGGTGTTTGAATCACAGGTGATAATTCCTTAGCACAGAAAGCTAGCAGAGCAATGTGCAAGCCAACTCAATGGTAGGAATTCAGGCACTACTTATTTTCTATGAAGTATGCAGTCTTAGCCCAACTTTAAACTGATGGCTGCAGTTGTTCTCTTCACAAGTAATATAGATAAGCTTCAGAGGAATCAGGGAATGTTCTTGTACCCGTAGATACGGTCAGGTTTTGGCCTTAAGATCACACTCAAGATGGCCCTTTGGCTGTCTGTACAGTATCCTGCAATAACTTTGGGACCTTTTGTAGTTCACATTTCTTTCTTCTTTCTAATGTCTCTTAATGATGGCAAGAACAAAAGAAAGGGCAAATATTCTGCAGACTGATTCCTACAGAAAGTGCCTGTTTTCAAGTGGGAAGCCTAAAGGTGAGCCTTAATTATCAGTCTAGACACAGCCATACTCCTGAAGGCAGATGACAACTTTCTAACTACTTGTGGTCACTGAGGAAAATATTTCATCTATCTTTCTGTTAGAAGCAGCACTTTCCATCACTGACATTTGTGACTTGCCACCTGACAGACCAACTATTGATAATGAAAGCAAAAAGCATAGCTTGCTTTGAAAAGCAGTTTTGCAGTAAGAAAATGCTATTTTGTGAACACTTCCTATCAGAGAAGTTTTCAATGATGCTTTGAAAAAGCATGCAGCAGAACTGAAATTTTTCAGATTAGTAGAGATGTTGAATTTGGTGTGCTTGAGAGATTACCTCCTTCTTTGAGGTACTGTAATCAGAGATATTTGCTTTATAATCTTATGATAAAAAGAGGCAGAACAATCAAAGGATTGTTCTTAGCATAGTCAGGTGCTAGTTCTGTTAGTCTGTGAAAATCACCTTTATTGCTCGTGAATTTTTATACAGCTGATACTACAGATATTATTGGAAACTTATTAATAACTAAAAATTGTATGGGGTTTTTTTTCCCTCATGTTTTTTCATACTTTTTCATAAGATTCAAGTTTTCATGTTGCATTATTGACTTATTATTTTCCTCACAGAAGTTACAGGGCTCAGTGCATACAGAGGTATTCAGGTATGCCTGGTTCTTAAGCTGTCCTCTGGGGAGTTTGTCATCCAGCCTGGCCTGGGGAGGCTACCAATGGAGCTGGGAGTGCAGAAGCCTAGCTAGTCCCTGCTATGCCTGTCATCCAGTTCTTTCACAACTACAGAAACCCATAACCTGAGCACTGATGCAGCCTGGCTGGTGAGCTGCTTGCACTTCTAATTGTGTTTGGTTTAAATTCTCAATTGTAGAAAGAATGAATTTTGGTTTTGCTTTATGGGTGGTTCCTTTTTCTACACATTTTTGACTCTTTAACACTATTATCCAATTTCTATACACTGTAACAATAAGCAAATTGTTTGTTTAAAATCTGATAATGGAAGTTTCACATTCTTCCAGTCTCCAGACTTAGAATTCCTTTATCAGTAAAATCAAAATTTGATGTCTCCCTTTGCCACTGATGAAGGCTGACATGATACATTTGCATAACCTTTAGAAATAATTTAATAAACCATAGTAGGGTTTGGGTTTTTATTAGTTTAAACAGAGTGTTGTGGTGCCTGCATACAGCAAGAGGTCTGATATAACTCAGATGCTGAATCTAAAATATTGTCTGCCTTCTAGCAGTAAATACTGAAGTACAGTGTGGTTTATGGTCAGTTATGTTCACACATACCTGACCATAAATCAGTGCCTCAAGCTTCCCTCAAGGAAAGTTGAAAGAGTGCATCTCACAAGAGGGGAAAATGCGTTTAAAATTACTGCAGCTATAAAACAAACTGACATAACCCAAAGCAACAAATATAGGAAAGGAAGTCTTCTGGGACCGCATCAGTACTCTGAGAAGATTTCCACTTTTCAGTTTTATTTTCCTGTCAGTGATCCAGTGTCACTTATAAACAGAATAAAATCTACTCATTATGTCCCCTAATATTCAAGCAGCTGCATCCCTTCTTTGGAGTAATTTTCTTGAAGAAGCAACCAAACACAGAGTTCAAAACAAGCAATACTTGATCTTGAAAATCCTTGAGGATACTTGATCCTTGAAGATTTTTTTTCTCTTTTGTAGTCATGTTTGCAGTTTAATTTAGCCATATGTGCACTCTCAGTTGTGTTTCAGTAATTTTGGGGGGCATGAAGGAGAAAGGTAGAGAAGCTACGAAAGTTTTACTGAGAATAAAATGGGCTTGTAAGATCTCATTTCAGGCAAAAGAACTGAGAGATTTATCTAGTTTCTGCTAGGACCATTTTCTTATTTGAGGCGTCATCCTCAAAGGTTTGTACTGCTCAGATTACATTAGGATACAGCTTATTTCATTATGACTGCATCTAATTGATGGTACTCACTTAAGATTTTATCACTTGTACTGAGTCTCAGTGGCATTTAGAGAGAAGACCAGGCAATTTGGATGGAATTCAATTTTTGAATACTTGTTTTAGATCCATTCATCATTTTTTGCTGTTATCAGCATGATGGTGTACATAGCTGAAGATGGCTAAATTGTGAAGAAAGAAAGAATGTTCTCATTTATACTAAAATGAAGCCCAAAAATTCTTAAATCACTTGATGCTAGCTCATGACCATACTTAATAGTCTAATGTGATTTTTTTAATCATCACTGAATGTCTGAACTCTGGTAATTAAGTTTCTGTCTTGAAAATATTATATCCTAATAGGGCTGTTCTGAGCTAACACATTCTAGTAGAAGCTAAGAGGAAGAAAGTTTTGTAAATAAGGTATCCTCAAAGCCAAGGACTCAGTAGTATACACAAGAATTCAATGTATGTGGATCATGAGAATTTACAAACCATACCTCGGATAATGAGGTGCTGGTGATTAAATAAATGATTGATATTTTTCTTAAACCCCATATCTGAAGCACAGGTGTTTTAGATTGTAATAAGCCACTGTCACCAAGGTATAAAATTCATACATACAAAGGAGAAATGGCACTGATTAAATCAGCAGAATTATAGCTGAAGTACAGGAGCTTTTTTTGGTTGTGTTGGTTGTTTTTCCACTTAAGACGTTCTACTTATTCTGATTACTTCTTAGTGGCTCACTCTTCCACCTGAAATCTGAACTTCAAATTTCTGCATTGGTTTTGAAATGGAAGAGCTCTCTCCTACTAGACATCGTCTCATTTGGATGGATTTAACTTAAGGAATTATCCCTTGCTTTTCTTGTAATAATTTGAGTATTTTTGAAGGTAAAGTTATGGAACATCAGCCTCCTGAAGGGAGGTTGTAGCCAGGTCGGGGTTTGTCTGTTCTCCCAGGCAACCAGAAACAGAACCAGGGGACACAGTCTCAAGCTGCGCCAGGGAAGGTTCAGGCTGGATATTAGGAAGAAGTTCTTCATAGAGAGAGTGATTTGCCATTGGAATAGGCTGCCCAGGGCGGTGGTGGAGTTGCTGTCCCTGGAGATAGGATAGGCTAGGCTAGGCTAGGCTAGGCTAGGTTAGGCTAGGCTAGGCTAGGCTAGACCAGGTTGGACTGGGTAAGGCACTTAGTGCCATATTCTAGTTGATTGAATAGGGCTGGGTGATCTTGGAGGTCTTTTCTAGCCTGGTTGATTTTGTGATTCTATGATTATAATATTTTTAAATTTTCCTTCCTGCTTTAAACATGCTTTTCTGAAGCAGAGTCCAGTAGTGAAGGAATAACTCATTCAGGTCTATGGTCTTGTGTAACAGCTACTAGCCAAATAGATCTATTAATTAGGTATTCATCTTCTGCCATATAATAAAACATATTAATGTCTTTAGTGTACATTGTTGCATTTTCTGAAAACACTGGTAGGAAACAAGCCTTGACTTTTGTAACTTTGTTCTTTCACACTTCATGAACCTTCAATGAGCCCAGAGATTCTGTGAGTACCAAGTCATGTTGTGTGCCCAGGTAAAAGCATAGAGATTTAAAAAACATCCACACCTGAAGTTTTACTCAATGTTATTCCTGACTTTGCACCTTACCACTCTGGGCCACTGCCATCTGGCCCCTATAAAAGTTCAGCACAGCAGCTGGCCACAAGGTTTCAGGCATCCAGACAACTTCAGAGCTGCTGAGAGAATCTTTTCGTTGTTTGGTATCTCCTGCAAATATCAATGGGTTGACTCAGACTAGGCTTGGTGAAGGCATTAGAGTTCAATAATATGTTTTCATTGCCATGACAGGCTAGTTTATATAAGATTAAGTCCATCTTTATTTGTTAAAATCCTGCCCCAAATGGAGAGACTCTCATTGATTTTTCTATTCAGCCTTTACTGTGGTTGCTAACTTCTTTCCATCTTAATTGTCATTTAAAAAAATTGGTCATGACTTCAGACAGTCCTGAGTGTAGTCTTGCTACGCTTAATAGCAAGTTGTTAAGAGTGTAATGGCTTTGGATTGTGCCTGAGCTATTCAGCAGTGAATGCAGGTAAAATATGCGGTGAAATAGCAAGCATCGCCTGCTGCTATAATAGCTGCCCCGAGAGTGTTGCTTTCTTTTTCCAAAATGCAATGAATCACCTCAGCGCTTAGAAAAGTGAGCGAATGACACTGACCTGCAGCAGGCAGAGCATAAGCACACGGTTCACAAACTTGCTCAGCTGAAATTCTGCTGAAACCTGTAGAGTCCTCTGAGAGTTGCGTCATGCTTTCAGGTCATCAACTACATTCTGGAACACCATATACATTTCTGTGAAGGGTTTTAAAGATCTTTAGAAACAGAAGGGAGTAGTGTACTGGTTAATTTTTTAACCTAGTCTGAAGTAGGTTTTCCAAAACAGGAGTTCATCTCAGTACATCTATTCCTGCGACTTGAGCTTGACCTCATGAGATTTGACAGTCCTTTTGAACACCCAATTTCAAGGGGGGAAAAAATATTATTTTAAAAGTTGAGTTTACTCTCATGAACATTGACTGCCTTTGAAACTAGAACTCCCTAAAGGCAAGGAAAATATTTTGTTACTTTCACTGTAGCTTTACTCAATCAGCATGGAGGGAACTGCCAGACTTAACAAAGTCCTTGGCAAAAGGAATGAAACTTGCCGAATGAGATAGTAGAGGATGAAAAGGACTTGCTCTGAGCAGGCGGCAAAGATGAGAAGGATCATAAAATTGATTGAGGCTTGAAGAGACAAGAAGTTGGGAGTTCAGAGGAAAAGAAGTGTCTGAGAAAGGGACCAGAAGGAAATGAAGTTTAAATGCACCTCAGGTGTGGCAAGGTTCTAAAGGTTTAACCTAACTGATCATGCTCCTTAGACCTAGAGGCATATCTTAGCAGCTTTGTGTTCAAGATTGCACAGCTTTAAATCACTGTACAAAGAAATCACTGACCATAGACTTTTGTGATCAGTCAGGGTTACAGCCATACCAATGATCCATCAGACAGAAAATAAGTCATTTCCAAACTTAGGTCAAAGCATAAGAAAAAGTTAACATCTTCAGGTCAAGATATACTCAGCCTGAGTGGGATCAGTGTAGAAGACTGAAAAATATTTCTGTTTCTTTAAAGGGTTCTAAGATTTTTTTGGTGGGAATTGTCAGTTCCTGAAACTTGTGGGTTCTCAAAAAAACTCCTTTTTTTTTTTTTTTTTAATTATCTTTCTTTTAGGTCCAAAGCAGAATCTGTGAGTGAATTTGATAATTTCTTGGCTCAGCTCCATTACTGGGATATTCCAGTATGAAAAGTGTATTTATGTGACTCTTTTTTTTGGCTGTTGTTGTTTCTAAAAGAAACCATTTTATTAATATTTCACAGTATGAAAAATAATTTTTTCTTTGATGTGATGCTAGATGAGAGGTTTGCATTGTCTTTCCCTTACAGAAGGAGTTAAATGCAAGGCAAACTGTATCCACAAGGCACTTTAAAATTCTGCTTGACTAGGAAATGTCCAAATAAATCTGCACTGCATAGAGGCTCAGATAGGAATGATGTTATTTGGGTGTAGTCCCACTGAAATGGGTCAGAAAGGGAAAAGGAAAGGATGTCAGGGGAGTTTGGAAGAGGGGTTATGGTCCTATGGCTGAGCAAGTTACAAGGCACTATTAAAAGCTTTTAAGGTGTTAGCCTATATTTAGGCTCAGCCCAGAGCCACTGAGGACTGTGAGCACCAAGGCTTTGTTACTTCAGGAGACTTCTCTTACATGAAGAAGGTGAAACATAAAAGGATAGGTAAGTCAGTAAGAACATGTCAGAGCAGGGACATTGTGGCCGTGAGGAAAAAAATGTCAGGAGACTTAAAACTCTGAAGAAAAGTAAATAACAAATCTGTCTCCTGACTGGATTATCTGCATCTGATGGCAGGACTTCGCATGTTCTTTGAAAAGAAGCTGCCTTGCATCGAGGTATTTGGGAGTTTGATCTGTCTTAACAACCTTAGTGTCCTGAATCTTGGCCATTTCAGATGAAACAGGGAAGCAGTATGAGTGAGCAATCTTTGACAGTGTGCTGGGGGTGTTTAGGGAAAACTGCTTTTAGAGTGTCTGGGAAGAATATAGGACAGAGCTGGAAAGTGGCAGATCTGACAAAGTCCCTAATGAATCATGTATCTGTTGGATCATTGTCTCCTTCTGAACCACTGTCTGTTGTCACAGCTTCCTTGTGGATTGCCCATAAGCACTTCTGTCTTTTTCTGGGGGTCAGTAATAAGGTGAACCAAAACCCCAATACCAAGAAATTCAGGACAAATGTATCTACAGTTTTCAATGGGTTAATTTTGTGTGAGAGTACTTTTTGAGATAAGGTATGGATGAGGGGATTGAGTCAGTCATCAGCAAATTTGCAGATGACACCAAGTTGGGAGCAGTTGTTGATCTGTTAGAGGACAGAAGGGCTCTGCAGAGGGATCTTGACTGACTGGACCAATGGGCAGAGTCCATCATGATGGCATTCAACAAATCCAAGTGCTGGGTGCTGCACTTTAGCCACAACAACCCCATGCAGAGCTACAGGCTGGGGTCAGAGTGGCTGGAGAGCTGCCAAACAGAAAGGGACCTGGGGGTGCTGATTGACAGCCTCCTAAACATGAGCCAGCAGTGTGCCCAGGTGGCCAAGAAGGCCAGTGGCATCCTGGCCTGCATTAGGAATAGTGTGGCCAGCAGGAGCAGGGAAGTCATTGTGCCCCTCTACTCTGCATAGGTTAGGCCACACCTTGAGTCCTGTGTCCAGTTGTGGGCCCCTCAGTTTAAGAAGGACATCAAGACACTTGAACGTGTCCAGAGAAGGGCAACAAGGCTGGTGAGAGGCCTTGAGCACAAGCCCTATGAGGAGAAGCTGAGGGAGCTGGGATTGTTTAGCCTGGAGAGGAGGAAGCTCAGGGGAGACCTCATTGCTCTCTACAACTACCTGAACGGTGGTTGTAGCCAGGAAGGGCTTGGTCTGTTCTCTCTAGCAACCAGCACCAGAACAAGGGGACACAGTCTCAAGCTGCACCAGGGGAAGTTTAGGCTCGAGGTGAAGAGAAAGTTCTTCACTGAGAGAGTTGTTCGTCATTGGAATGTGCTGCCCAGGGAGGTGGTGGAGTTACCATCCCTGGAGGTATTCAAGAGGGGATTGGATGTGGCACTTGGTGCCATGGTTTAGTCACGAGTTCTGTGGTGACAGGTTGGACTCGATGATCTTTGAGGTCTCTTCCAACCTTGGTGATACTGTCACTAACTTTATGATTGATGAAATATTATCTTCTGTAGGATTTAAATTAGTTCCACAATTCTTTCACTCTCCAAATGCTTTTCCTCAGTGTACTCATGACTTCAGAAACATGTTGAAAATCTCTCGCTGAACTGCTCTGTAATTATTATTTACTTATTATTTACTCATCCCCACCTATTGGCCTCTTACAAATAACAAGGTTTCTGGTGTTGTTTTCAAAGGAGTTCATTTTCTAAGAAGCACTAAAAATGTATTATTTGCCTAAATTTACACTTATTGTCTACTTTCAAATTTGAAGAACAATTTCTTTTATGATACTAACATCAGGTTGTCATTTCATGCTTCCTGGTTTTATCTAATTTATTAGTTCATTTTGTGCAGGCTTTTTCTTTCAGTCTAAGTCAGTACCTGCAATTAAAGCTGTCTTTAATTAATGAGTAATTTGTTGAATAAAAAAAAGCTTCTCTTTTTTAAAAATACTTGCATGGTGAAGATCTCTAAAACTAGCTTCTATGCTATTTGCAAATAAATCATACATGTTTCATGACTCATGTGGAGAGACATGTCCAAAAGAGGTTGGGTTTGATGGCAGATTGCTTGATTACAAGAGTAATGCTTTATCAAGTGTGGTGGTGGTGTTCTGAGGTGCAGAACCTTCAACGATACCAAGTTAGAAAGTCAAATTTGCTTTTGACAGCATACATTTGTTAAAAGAAACAATCTCTCTCTTTCTGGAATGGCATGTTACCGATTTCTCTTCAGGAGAAATTTAATTTAACTTCATTCACATAAATAATAATTTTGCTATTCAACAAATATGTATAAAGTAATACAAAAACTATGAACAGTTATCAGATGCATTCCCTTAGGTGAGGACTCATTCAAAGCATGTGTGGAAAATGCCACCATTTTTACATTATGCTGGTGGGTTCTTAACTATATTGAAGGATGAAGAAGCTCCTTCAATGATCAGGAAAATATAATGTGTGTTTCAGTGCAGCATTTGAGAAACTACACTGTCTTCCTTAGGAGCCTTGTGTTGGAAGGAAAGGGTTTTGAAGAAGAAAGGTGTGCTGGGAGAGGAAAGATGAAAGTTGACAAGATATTAATTTTAAAAAACAATGTTTTGTAGCAAATACAGTAAGGGAAGTAACTAACTGGGCAAAATTAGAGATTATACAGTGAGATAATTTACAAGGACCAAAAGATATCAGGGAAACTTTTAGTGGGTGAAGTGAAGATAGTAAATTTTTAGAAGCATAGCAACTAGCACAGTTGAAAGGAATAGTGTACGTTCTTCTACAGAATGGAAATCTACTATTATTTAAGGCTTTATTCCTATTAGTAGTTTTGCAGTTTGGTTTGGTTTGTTTTTTTTCTGTCCTTGAACAATTGCAAGGTATTAAAAACATTACTGCTTCCCTTTAAATTATATATACATTTTCTTCTCCAGGTATTCAAGACATTAACATATTAGGTGATACATTTTCTTACTGTTGACGTTCTAACTCAAAGCAAAATGAACAAACATAGAAAATGGCCAAAAAAAGAGCTAACAACAACAAAAAATCTATTAGTTCTTTGAATTATTGTTCTCAAATACCTGTATTCAATATTTGATTAGTTCAAGCTTTAGAATCCATTTGCTTTTATGGAAGGAGTTGGTGTGTGTGTTAGTGCAAGATTTATGAGAAAAATGAAGTTGAGTTTTGTAAAAAATGACTGAATAGAATAAGTATAGCAACTGCTTCCCCAGGACATCAAATGTGCTGTAGATTTATAATTGAGCAATAGATTTATGGAAAAGGGCCAATATTTTTCCTTCTTTGTACAAATATTAAGGCTTATTGTTGCCTAGAATATAGAACCCTCCAGCACTTGCATGCTGTGTTACAATTTTAACTGTAAATACAAGATAGTATCCTATTTATGAATTCCAGTCGCAAAAGCTAATTTAATTGGTGTATGCCAACTACTATTGCTTATTTCACACTTCAATAGGTAAAGATGCATTAATAATCGAAGTTTCAAACTGTAATTAACGTTAGCTTTAGGCTCCTGACAATGAAATGATTACATTTTTATGTATGTCTTGATACACAGAGTTAATCTAACCTGTGGATGAATAACGAAAGGAAGGCACATTTACTCTCTAATGCAAATCCCTGCATGTAATTATGTGTGCTCCGCAACTGCCAGGCACAAAAAAAGTGAGATACTAGCAGCAGTAAAATCTGGATGTTTGTCCCTCATTCATTTACTTCAGCCCTGTAGGTGATAACAGTGAGCTGTGCTTGATGTGTTTCACCTCATTTGTTTCCACACTGTTACTTCATGTGTTGTTCAGTTACAGAAAAGGGCTGGTTTTCTTCATTTATATGAGTTTGGGTAAGAGGTGACAGCGTAGTTGGCTAAAGAACAAAGATGTGATTTTTCCATCATGCCATCCAAGTTTGAGACACAAATCCTTACCACTATACCTCCAGTGAGTCTTTCAGAATCCATTTTATGACCTTTCCCTTGAAGCTACAAAGTAGCCTTCCAATTACTCTTATAAGTACTTTTAATGTGGACCAGGGAACATGCAGCTATAAATCACCAGAAAGCAGGATCTGAAAACACGACAGTGAGGCAAAGAATCTGTTTCTAAATCACTGGATCAGCAACTCTGTTTCTTTACTGTGGTCTAGTGTTGATTAAACCAAGCTAAACATTAGTAACATATTTTATTGCCCTTTATTGTCATTACAAGAAATAAGTAAGCTAAAAGCCAAATATTATCCTAATGCACTTTGCTACACTAAGTGTTTGTAATAAAATTACAGTGGTGATGTTTATAGCAAGGCAGAAGTTTTCAGCAATAAACCAGGAAGAGGGTGAAATTGAAAGAGCAAAGCTACTATGAGCCCTGTTGCTAAAACAGGCCTGAAGCTGGATTGCTGGGCTCTGGAAGCCATGCAGCAGTGCCGTGTGCCTGCCCCTCCTGCAGCTGCTGATGGCAACCTCATCATTTTGCCTTTAAAAGTGAGAAGTGTGCAAAGCAGCTGAATGCATTTGTCAGTGAAAAATGCATTTACTGCCGCATTGTAAGCAAATCCAACTGAAAAATGTTCTGATTAATTGGTACTTGTGAAAGAAATACTGCTCTTTTTAATATAAACTGGAAACCCCGTTTGGCTCTTTTAGTAGGAAGTGGGTAAAAAGTAGTTTGAGGAGCTCCATATTCTGTTAAAGGGCATTATGTTTAAGAGGGCAGTTCATATTTATTCTTTCATGCATAGTCTTTGTTCTTTTCAGTTCTTGAACGTTTTCATCTATATTCCCACTGACACCTTTTGTTCTCCCTTTAACTCCTCACCCAATCTTTGTACTCCCACAGACTTTCTCCCTTAACATTCTTTCTGTGGGGAGCAGTGGACACAAATGCTTTCATTTAGAAATTCCTTCTGGGACCTTCTCAGTTCATGACAGGAAAAAAAAGGGAAAACTAAAGGGGAAGTCAAGCAGGATAATAAGCTGGGAAATTAACATATGTCCTGTGCTTCTAAATTCTCCTCACAAATGAAATGATGCCCACCTGAAATACTGGAATGCAGCTCACAAAAGGCTGAGCAGACATTCAAAAATAAAAGTGATGCTAATGTTTTGTATTTGGCTCCTTTTTAGTGAAGCAGAACTGAATAGACTAGTTTGAATCACATTATGTACATACTGTTTTACCCATTCTCCCCAAACCAAATCATAGGTAGCTGCATCACTGCAATCTTTTATGAACAATTTCTGAACTGCATAGTCATGCAGAAAAGTTTGGTGAAGGCAGTATGATCCAAGTGTGACAGCTGAAGTGTCTGCATAAACTTGCAACAGACAGAAGTTATCTTGTCTGCTGGCCTGTGCTGATACCTGCAGCAGGCTGCTTGCAGAGCTACGTTCTACCAGGGCTTTCCTGATTGTCTGTTTCTCAGGAGCCCATTTTCAGTGTTTGGCCCATTTTAAAATCTGTTTTAGATATGGATTCAGTACATAAAAGTGGTTAGTGCCTGATGCAGAGCTGGCCGGATTTCCTTGCTGAACTGGACAAATGGCAAAAGCTTCCTAAAGAAAGGAAATTCTCTTATCAAATATTGCACCAGAGAGAATGATGGGGAGTGGTGAGGAGCTCTGGGAACAGATTGCTGAGGTGACAGTACCTTTTCGGGAGTGCTGTATGGCCTTTCTCAGCATGCAGAGGAGTCTGTGAAGTTTGTCCAAGAAATCCCTATCATCTTATGTCTTGTTTGTAGTAGCTAGACCTCCTGATAAACCCCATGGCCTCCAGATCAGCACAGTCCTCTTTCAGATAGACGAGACAGCACTGATTTGAGAGCCGCATCTGAATTGCTTGAGAGCCATAGGAAATTCAAGACTAGGCCTTCCTATTGTATGAACAGATCAATACCCTGACATTTGTTTAACTGGTGGAAATCTGAGTAGATGGTATTTGGTAACATGCATCGCTTTATCTTCCATTATTTACTTTTTCAGCTAAAACTCCATTTCACTCTGTTTTGCAGGTTTCCAATTACATCTGATTCAAAACTACGTTACTTTAAATAGGGTAAATTAACTGATGTTAGTACAAAAGACAACCCTCTTTCTTCCTTGTATTGGCAGGGCTGGTGTAGTACTGATCCTCTGATGAGTTATCATGATATGCAAGAATGTTCTTGCATTACAGCCCAAGCACAGTCAGAATTAGACTGGAGAAATGAACCCATGGCACTTGAATGGATGCCATTAATAATATATTATGCCAATTTGTAATCTTACTTTCTCCTCTTTTTCTGTGCTTCAAAGGATGAGAAAAAAAAAATAAGAATCAATACAAATATTATCGTGTCATGCCATACAGTACTCCATGGATGGCATTCACAGTGTGAATGCACAGAGTGTTCTGCGCACTGTGTAAATAGAAATCTGGTATCAATGCTTCAGTTGTAGTTTTTTTCTTCTTCTAAAAAGATTTTCTTTTTTCTCAAAACCTTATGGACTAAAGGTTTTTACTTGTTGTGAAAGTCAAAGAGCAGAAAATAACATATATATAAGACAAAATATAAAGCCAGGATTGTCGTTTCTGATATCCTAGGGTAGCATTTGGTCTTTCATCTAATAGTAGATATTGAGGAACACTGTATTTGATGTATTTTAAAATGTGTGTGTATATATATATTCCAAGGTATGATATTTAAGGTTATTGCAAATAATACTTTTGTTAACTTAGGATATTTACCAGTTCATAATTAAAGAGATCTCTTCATCAGTAGGCATTGGAGGAAGCATATGATACATTTTCCCAATGACAGTAGTCACATCTGCCTGTGTTTGGGAGAATTCTTCTGCCTTTTGGGGATCAATCATGTAGGAAACTCTCATTTTACAAAGACCACTGTGTTTTGCATGTTGCTTATTTTTGCTCATTTTGTTGAAGAACAACCTAGTTTGTGACCCAACCAGCTGTATTTCATTCAAAGCGAAAAAAAGGGATGAGGCAGGGATGGACTAAAATGTTTCTGTTTGTATATTTTCACACCCTATCTGTATAGAGATGTTCAGGAGAAATAATAGTAATTATTTTTGTCATTCTGATTTTGCTTCTTTACATTTAAATAAACAAGAAAGGGCTTTTAAAAATTGAATCCTGTTCTGTCAGCATGACTTGAGCCACTTTTGAACAAAATTAAATACAATTAATATGTCTATCCTTCCTGACCTGGTCATGGACTTTCATCATGTAAGGCCCATTTGTAGAACTGGATGAACTGGTTTTGATGGAGATTAAATTGATACTGAAAAAGGCATTTTAAAAAGTATTTTTTTAACTACAGTAATGTATAGAGGGAAAGAGGGCATATATTTCTCAGAATAATGCTGCTACTTTCAGATCTAGTCATATTCAAGAGGAAAATTCAAAGACTTGTGAAACTCAGCCTTTGTTGTTGTTGTTTTGGGGTTTGGTGGGGGTTTTTTGTTTGTGGGGTTTTTTGTTTTTTGGGGTTTTTTTTGTTTGTTTCCAAAAGAAATTGAGTAATAATTGCCTGGTTAGTTATTCATTGCTGATGTGAAATATTTTATTTCCTGACATTTTGATGTCTCCAGATTTCAGTCCAGAACTGACAAGTGACAGATATTCCATGCCTCATTTGTACATTGAGCTCCACCACCACCACCACCCCCCCAAGCATGCCATTGTCTTAAAATACAAATATGGAAATCAATATACAGATGCTTTTAACAAAGAGAGCATTGTGAAGTATCTGCTGAATTAGCTTCTGTGGAATCATCTGTCACTTCACTGACAGCCAAGCTTTTAACTATGATGGCATAATCTAAAGTGTTCAGTCTAAAAGTTGTGTTAGATTTATAATGTTTTAATTGTGATCTACTTTGTTACATTTTGAGCAAGTCAGACCAGATGGTATGAGGAATATATTAATTAAATTAAGGAGATATTGTAAAGAAACACGAGCCCTTTCCATCTTCAGAAAGGTTGACATTCTTTTTCATTCTTGCATTTATATTTAATCATTCCAAATGTCATGAATAATTGCACTTCTTTAACAACACTAAATACAAACACCCTGCTTTTTTGAACTGAAGCTTGCATGGGGAGATGCTTTAAAAAGAAAAAAAAAAAGAGTTTATTTTTAATTAGATACTTTCCACTTTCTTTGTTTAATGAAGATATTTGCAAAATGTACTTCAAATGAAAAATAAAGGTACTCTATGTAGTTCTATGAAATGGACTCATTTCATAGCATGGCTAATAATAGATTCCTAGTCAAATAATTAAAGTTGTTCAAGTGAATATTTTGTTAGTGGGAGTCGTCTTTTTTAAATTCAGCATGTGATTCCGGCTCTTTATACCAAACTGTTGCTTCTGTGGCTGTACAATAATCAGAGCTGTTGCAATTAATTAGCACTATCTACCTGTCCTTACCCTGAGGGAAGCCTGTAGCACAGACACATTCTAGGGGATTACGTAGCTCAACTGTTTCAGGATTTCCCTAAAGTCGGCATTGTTAGCTTTAAATCCTGGGCAGAGCTCTGTGTGTGTGTATGTGTAAGTATGCTTAACTTGATGTATAGCAGCGGTCACATCAGAGTCATCAGGATGGTTTACCTCTGTAGAATACTCCTGGTTTGCTATTTTTAGATCCTTCCAGCAGAATGGATCTCTGTGACCCTTTGCATCTGCAGTATCTCTAAAATGATTGCTGTTTTTCTAGTGCTACCATCCCAACACATTTTGCAGATGCCTCTTTCCCAGCTGTGCTGTTATCATGAGATGTTGTACTGCTCCTTTGAGCCGGTAGCAGGAGCAAGGAGATAAGCAAGAAGATAAGGGAGAAAAGTTCCATGGTGAGCATGAGAAAGGAGTTTAATGTCAATATTTCCCCTCTTTCTTACAGTAGCTTATCTCTGTCACTGGTAAGAAAGTGCTTTTCTTTTTGTGCCCTTTCTGCATTGTTAGCAGGGGCGTCTCTGGGCCTCTGTTGCTGCTTATACATACTGGCATAAAAATGTTTTTATAAATTGGATAATTCTGAACCAAGTAATAAACTGGAAGGTCAAGAAGGTAAAAATGGCATTGGGAAAGTGAGAATGGAATATTTAGTATGGTGTTTGCATTTGGTTTGTGTTTATTAGACTAAATTAGCCTGTGTTTGGGGGCAGCATGCATATATTTTTTAACAACAGTCTTATGGCTATTTTGAGACTGGTAGCCCCTACTGTAACTATATGTCAGCATTCCTCTTCCTAATGACTGGAAACTAATCCTCTGGATTTTACGCTTGTCTGTGTAAAATACCCAGCCCTCCAAATGCTATGTTTTAATACTTGCACCATGGAGTATGCATTTATTGTTTCAACTAATCAAAAGGAACACATGTATACAGCCCAGAAAAATACAATACTGAGATAATAAATACTATATGCACATCATAAATATGTCCTCTTAAAACAAACAAACAAACAAAAAACTAGGAAATAGCACAGAAGATTCTAATTTTCATTATGGCTTTTAGACTATAATCATTTCAGTCTATTCTAAAGCCACAGTAGGGATGATGAGCAGTTGAAATCCAATTTGAATTCATAATACTACATTTAATTTACACTACCACCTGTCAATAGGAAATAGACTGAGCCCTATCTCCTGAGATATCTGTAGGGAATGCTCATTTATAATTAACCTTTCTCTTTCTTTTTTTCCCCCCACACCAAATGTTTGTCATTGCAGTGTATTGTTTATGCTATTTCCCAATTTTGTAATAGTTCCTCACTAAAATGTAGGTTTTGTCTAGCATTTTCTGTGAAATGTAACAGAAAATGCTTACTGACATTTTTTCTGTAGTTCACTATCCATTTCTTTTTCCCTTTTATCTGTGCTCACATTAACAGGTAACCCACAGTAAAAGTGGAATAGCCTTGGCAAATTCTTGTAAGTCTAAGTAATATCATACACTTCTAGGTCAGAATATCTAGTAAAAAATGCTACTAGTGCAGCTTTGGGGTTTTGGGGGGGTTTTGGGGTTTTTTTTTGAAAATGATGTCACAAAGAGATGAAATAATGATGAAAGTGGTCGTTGGCTCAGATTTCACCTAGTCATTATTCTCATTAGACTATAATTTTGGCTTCCTCTTTAGATGACAACACATGATGATAGGTGACAACTGTATTGAATTCATATTATCATGCTTAACACTTTCAACTAGCATTTTCCAACAGCTGAAAGAGTAAATGCTTGTCATCTAAGATGCTCATATAAACGCTGTTCATATCTATCCATCTACATATACTGTGGATAATACACATGTCTGGTAGTTAAAATCCAGGAGATAAAATATAAGTTCCTCTGAATGCAAACATTTGAGATTCAGGGGGAAAGGAACATACAAAATCAAACAGGTTAATAATTTTCCCTCCATTTGGCTTTAATACTTAATTCCAGAAGCAATAATGTTTTTTTCAGTGTTGGCACATCTAAGAGGATTACACTAGGTTGACAAAGCTCCTGAGTCTTTCAGAATTTTTCTTGAAAAGCCATATCCACTGACGTTTTGTCATGCATTAACATATGGCAATGAAATAAGTAGCTTCATCAATAATTTCTTACGAGTTCTGTGATGTTTTACCCTTAACACGAGTCAAAAAAAAAAAAAAAAGGCTAAATAGAATAACTCTTTAGGGAAAATTACTTCATTTCTTTTCCAAGCTTTATAGCTTGGAAAATCAGAAGTTCAAATGGTATACAAACTGTCTTGGCTCCCTCTCAGCCTGTACTCTGAAGCAAACTGTGTTTTGCTCCTTAGAGCATTTTCATTTGAAATGCAACATGACTCTTGTAAAGGAATGCAATTTAAATCCAGCAGCTTCTCTTTATCTTGGTGTTTATTGGGTGTTTTTTTCCTTCCCCAAATCAAGAAATCCTTCCAGTTGAGACTCACTGTTAAGCTAACCACTATTACAGCTCCCTGGATCTTCTCAACCTGTCTTTCAGTACTGCAGCAAAAGCTCTACACAGTCCTTGGAATCGTTCAGATGGTTTGATTATGACCACTGAACATCAATTGTTGTTTTGAGATTTTTATTTTTGTTCAGCAGTGATTTTCTGTCTGTAAGTTGTAATTAGCAGCTAACGAAGTGGATTTGATGGTGTCCTGTGATCTTGAGTGAGCTTCCTCTTTACCTTGTGGTAAACCCATGTATAATGGTAATGATGTTTGCCCTTTGTAGTATGTAATTCTGAGAGTAAAGGGGGAATGTGTCTATATTTGGCACCTGTACTATTTATGGTGTTTAGGATGATCTGGTATCCATACAACTTTACAAATTCAAAGTGGATGCATACACACTACAGAAATATTTCCACCTCAGAATCCTGCTGGTAACCAAAACACTAGAGGAACTACTTTCTTTCCTCTGTTCTCACACACCTATTTTGCACTCAAGAAGGCAAAAAAAGGGAAATGAAGTTTTACTAGAACGCAGACATTAAGCCAGAAGTAAACAATTCCCCCACCTCCATGCCTCATCTAAGCTCTGGAATTTCAGTCTCTTGTGTTATTTCAATGGGCCTTGAAAACTGTAAATATTAGTACTGCAGTCTATATAATGCAAAGCAATCAGCCAAAGGCAATGTATCCTTCAATTTTCCAATATGGGAAATTGTTTTCCCATCAGCAATTATGATAATGACATCTTTTAGGAATTGAAAAGTATAGATTTCAAAATTGTAGACTGTCTTTCTGAATATAATAGCTCTTCTACCCACATAATTGATCTCCTTTCATTGAACAATGGTCATTTATCAGATACTTATCCAACTTCAGCTATTCTGAATTTTGAAAGTAATTTTGACTTGTTTATTTTTCTTCCCACTTCCTGGTACTGACTGTTGTTTGAAGGAGAACTAGCCCACACTAACTTTGTTACCTATTGTTGCATGTGGCTTTCATCTTTGAAACTGATGAATGAAGCTATTATCTTCAGATGAATCCAGATTCATCTGTGGGAGTAGCTGAGCACATATTCTGTGTCCTACACATCTGCCTTCCCAAAGTTCAAAAAATGCTTCTTCCATTGAATTTGAACCAAGGCAATATAACAGGGCTTGCTTATGTGTGTGTGTGCCTTAAATCTCAGCAGCTTGAAGCATTAATTGCAGTGTTAAGCTTTACAGGAAAAAGCAGAAACAAGGAAATTCAGACAAGGTAAATGATATTTTGTGTGAAAATAAAGGTTTGCTGGTTTACAGCTTGCCAAATACATAGCTTTAACTTCTTGACCCACATATTAAAAGCCTAGACATGAGATTGCCATGTTTGCCAACAACTGTTAGAGCTAACCTGTGAAATTAGAGTAGTTATGTATGCAGATGCATAGTTACACTCTTGTTACAAATATTTAGCTTATTTTCTACTACTGTTACTTCATTGTGATCTGTTAAACCTGAAAAAAAAGAAAGCTGCAGCTCATGTTCAGTACATGATGGGTTTAGCTAGTAAGCATCTTAAAGCAGAACTTCTCTCTTGGTGTCATGGATTGAGTTGAATCTGCTACTACTATTCATAACATGCTGCAGTCATGCTGGCTTCAAAAATGAAAGTGCTAACTGGAACAGAATATTACAGGGCTTGAAGTTCAGCTTGCAACATAGGAGGCTTCCTGTTCCAGTTGCAGTTTCTGGGTTCCAGGTTCTTGGGTGTTGGCTCTTTTCTGCAGGGATGGAAGAAAGATGTGGGTGTGGTGTAGCACTGGTTTTGGTTTTCTGTTTTATGTATTTCACTGTGCTGCTTCTGCAAATAGGCTGAGCTAAGGTAATCATGCATTGTGATTATGGTATCTTATCCTGTATTAAACTCTTATCTCTTCATCTTAACCCTGAGTTTTTTATGTTACTTTTTCCCTCACTTTCATGTTGGGGGAGCAGGTAGGCTAGTCCTTGCACTAAACCATTACACTTGGCTTGACCCAGAAGAAGCCTGTTACCTCTATGCACTGTTTTATAAGTAATGTATACAGATGTTTTTCTGCTGGTGGAAGAAAGAAAACCGGAATTTACTAGATTATCACTAGTGTATTTTCCTCTTGATATTCAGTATTACAGAAGAGAAGAAAGATGCCTCTTTTGTGTTGGGTAAGATCAGCACATCTGCTATGACCAATAAGTTGGTTTTCCTCAGAAATTTCTTTTACCCTGAAATACATTTATTATGATTAAATAAGGGGTGAATTTCTCTCCTTGATATCAGCACTATCAAAGATATAGCTTACAGTAGTGAGGACAGGGATCTCTGTGGGTATGTAATGGACCTAATGCATCAAAAGTAATGGTGTGAGTGATCTCACACAATTATTTCCAAGGGGTGTTGAGTCCACATGCTATCAGCAGTAGTGTGCAGATGCAACAAGAAACCTGAGACTATAATTTCCACATCCAATTCACATAATGGATATGGAAATAGAAGTAATTTCAGATAGTAGATAGATATTCCAAGCCAATAAAAAACATATATAGCTCAATTTCCTCTTCAGCACTGTAATAGAAGGTAAACAGCCATTCAGATACAGTGTGTTACTCACATTGCTCAGGACACATGCAGCGTTTTATCTTTGAAAGAGTTAGAGACTGTGCAATGTCGAAGGAATCTTCCTAAACTCAAAAAGAATTCTGTCTTTTATGCCCTGTTCTGATTTAAAATTTCACTGAGTATGTGGGGAGGAGGGCAATCTTCATTTTGATGAAATATTTTGTTTTGGGGTTTCATACTCAGTGATAGCTTAACAGTTCAACAGAAACAGAACAGAAGAAATGGAAAGAAGGCATCTGACTTGTACAACCAAAAAAGATCTTGTTTATTGAAGTAAGCTTGATCAGAGAATGTGAAGCGTTTTTTCTTAAGGATAGAAAGTATTGTCTCTGGTTTACTTATTACTGTTGAGTGCATTTCTATCTTTAGCTTACTACTTAGGCTGAAAATACAGTATTTTTGCCATTGTGTAATAAAGTCTTCCTCATTGCAGAAGTGCACTACCTGATCTTATGGGCATTTAGTATTTTATGACTTGATCTCAGCTTTTTCATTACTTATAAATCACTGACACTTCATACTTAAACAATTAAAACAAGTAACAATTAGCTTATTGCCCCCATGATCCACTGCACAATGATTGCACTGGAGAATTCATTTAACGTAATAAAATGAAGAACATTAGAAATCATTTTGTGCAGAGCCAGCATTAGTTTGACAATAAGCTTTATGGTGGGTTGAGTACCTTATTCTCTAATAAAACCAAATACATTTTCCATTATTGCAAGCCACTCACATAAATCCAGCAGGGCAAATGGTGATTCTAAGAGTAAATAGTCATTGTGGTAGAATGTTTCCTTTCGATTTAAAAAAGCAAAACCAGTTATGTTTGTTTTTTTCTTTCTTTCCCATCTTATGCAGGCAGAGAATTGTTTGTTAGGTATAACTTCAAGTTACATTAAATAACAAACAAACTTTTAAATGTAGATCAGCATTAGTGTATCATCAACATTAGCAGTATCAAAATTAGTGAAACTCATTATGTGTCAGTGATGTACATAGAAATAAGTTGAGGGTCATGAAAATGAGAACCTGGTATTGCATCAATGTCTAATTTCAAAGAGCAATTAAAGACTTTTTCTTATGTCTTCAATGGACTGAGAAACATTTAGATGAAATCTTTTCATATTTCAGCTAAATTAAGAGCAGAATCAAAGCCTGGTGAAGTGATTAATTTCAGCAGCTTTGGTGGGCAATATCTTCTCCCCCCTTGAATATAATACTCTCTCAATATTGTGTCATGGGAAACCATTTATCAAGTGCCTTAACAAATAATGTTAACAGCCTGTAGTCACTGTCAGCTCTACTGACCTCTACCATCTACATCCTCCTAAGTGCTTTTTACTGTGTGAGATCTAATGCCTCTTATTTCTTCAGATATTATTATAGTAGCATTTTCTATATTGTTTCAGATGCTTCACTGAAATAAGTTTATCATCCCCATGTCTTTATCTCCTGTAATATTGTTTACTACTTTTCCATACCAATGCCAATGTATTTTATTCCAGACCTGACACTTACAAATTACCTTTTAGAGATGGTATATTTAGAGACCTTGGGAACTGGCAATTCCTTTTTAAATCTACCATTTTACTTATCCACTTCCACTTTAAGCAGAATCCAAAGTCAATAGATCTTGCAGATCCTTCATAAAAATGTGTGCATCTTGGAATTGATTGCCTTAAATTATTTATTTAACTCTGCTAGTTGTGGAATTTATCCTCATACTACAAGGCACATGGGAAGTGTTTCTGCCAACTCCTTCAGGGTAATAAGACCTTTGCTTTTGTTCATGTGTGCTGACCTGTTTGGGACAGAGGCTGCTGGTGGTTTACTTTCAACAAAAGTGTACAGAATAATGCACTAAGGAAAGGTGAGTGTGTGGCTGAGCTAATATGGAGATGAAAAGAAGCTGCTACAAGAAAAATGCCAGTAGGGTTCACTGCCTTCTCTGTTGACTAGCAAGGAGTCAGAGGCTGAATTCTGATTCCATTTCAGAAAGAGTAAAACAACAGTTTAGGAGACAATCAGGGAGGCCTTTGATGTGACATGGCAGCAGGGCTGGTTAGAATTCTTTTCCAGTGTATCCCTCCCTTCCTGAAAATCGTTCCCAGAATGTTGGAGTGTTTGTTGTCCAGAAATTTTGTTTCAAATATCTTACAGTCCTTCAGTAACTATTGCATTATTCTCCCTACCAGTCAACTGAGTTTGAAAGCTCTACCCTACACCATCCTAATATATAAAGTGACATTATAGGCACAGAAGTGACAATAAAAAAGAATTATAAATGTGTGATTGTAATTAGTTGAGAATTTACTGTAAAGCCTGCATTAAAGTATGTTGTGGAAGGTGTCTTGAGTGATTGCATTCTGAATGTTTTATTCTTGAAGAAAAAATGCATCAAACTATTATTCAATAAGCAAGACATTTAAATTGATTTGGTAATTGTTACTGACATCAGGACAAAAGAATAGAAATGTGGATGTTGAATGTAACAGTTTATTCTAACAGTTTGTTCCTGTTAGAATCATTGTTGCAGCTTATTAGAAAAAAATAAAGTTTCTCAACAATACTGGGAAGTCAAAACTGGATTAAAGGGAAGTAATTCCCCTTCTCTGCCTTGTATCATTCTGCCTATTTGGGAGAAGCAACATTTAACCTCTGTGTTAGCAGTGATGATAATGGTGGGTAGTACATCACCATCTTTCTGAGGAAGCCCACAAAAAGCTGTTTAAAAATATCACAAGTAAATAATACATAATTAGTCACACTGTCTGCATGCACTGGCATAGAAAAAAAATTATTAATGAACCTTTCTATCAGTTAGAAGAAAAAGCTAAACAATTATTCTAGTCCTTTCTGCAATATATTAGCTGAAGAATAACTAGTATCTTTTGGATAGGACATGAAAAATGTGTCTATTTTTTCTTGCATATTTTCCAGACTCTGCATTTCTGATATTCTTCAAATAAATTCTTTGTCAGGATAAATTCCAATATTTATTGAAATATTTCCTGTTTTCTGAAAGACTGGAGGTAATCCTGGGACTTTAATGACATAGTGTGAGCCCTGCTCTAATTTTTCCTCCCATCTCCTGACCAGGTGTATGCACTTTAGCAGTAAGCTGCAGGTGGTTTCCCTCTCCTGTTTATCAGTCCAGTTTTAGAGTAAACTCTCATCAGTAAACTCTCAATGGAGTTGTATCCTACACCTTGGATTCCTAATCTGTTTCGCTTTTAGATGAAACAGTAATGTTTATTTTCCCTTGGGCAATGACAGTAATAGGAACTGGTTATCAGTATTTTCAAAACAGAAGCCATTTGGGGTGGGATTTTTTGTTGTTTTGTATGTTTGAGGTTTGGGGTTTTTTTAATTATAAAAAGAAAACATAGAAACCAGGAGAACACCTTTCATGTCTTTCTTCTAAATACTAATCCTTCTTTGCCAATGGAAAAACTCAGCTCTGAAGAATCATAACCAGTCCATCTTTCTTTATCAGAGTATCTCTCTGCATAATTCCAGGAAAATAATTCCATCTTTGGTCCAATCAAAAATAACTTCAAATCCTTCATTGTTGACTGATTTTTACCCCTTCTACATATGTGTGGATCTTCATTTAATCATCTGCTAAAAACTGAATTTCTGAAATTATCAGGAAAAAAGGCATGCTTGATTTTATTTTTTAATTTGCTTTTGCTAAAATTTGAATAGTTTATTAGACAGTTCTCCATTTGGTGGAATAAAATTTCAATTTGCTGGCAGATATTGTTTGTGGTTATGCATCATGTAAACAGCTTCAAATGTTCTCATTACATAAACCATTATGTTGGGTGGTGTTGGATGATAAGTTGGACATGATGATCTCAAAGGTCTCTTCCAACCTGGTTTATAAATCTCCAGTTCCTCAACTAATACGTTGTGAGGTCTTCATGTTTATCTTTGAGGAGTCATAGCATAGATTATTCTTTTATATGTCTTGGTTCCATAGGATTTTATCCTGTCCTTCTGCATACACATAAAACTAACCATAACAATGGAAGAGACTGTGCACAATTAGACCAAATGTCCATATGGCCAAGTCCAGTACTTGTAAGTGGTACCTGTGTCTAAGTCTTATACTTATGGTGGTGGCCAACAGCTGCGGTTTGGAAAGAGCATGAGCACAGGGCACGCGTGTGCCTGTAGATGTTCTCTCCAGAAGTGGTCCAAACTCCAGCCCTCCCCGTGAAGATGCTTTGTTTTACCTCAAAGAAAACTTGAACAACTTCCCTAAAGAATTAGCTGGTTACAGGAAATACCTGAAATGATCTCTTTAGATTGAATTGTACTTTGAACTGTGACATTTCTGCCTTCCAATACATGTCGAGCTTTAATGAACAATTATAGCTTCCCTCTGAAATGTTTCTAGGGTTTGGAGTTAATAGGTGTATACGACTGTCAGCAGATGAGTTCTGTTAGCACCATTTTCACCAAGGAAGCTGCTTTTAATTCTTCATTGATTTGAAGTATCTTAAAGGTTTTATCCTCCTTGGTTCATTACAGCAATAGAGATTCCAGGAACACATTTGTCATTAGTTTGTTTTATGGTTTTGTGAATAATGTGGATGAATGGGCGGCAGATCAGGTCCTTGAATTAGGTTTTTAGGCTGAATGTATATATAACTGCATTAACAAACTCACTAATCTGTATTGAACCTTCTCATTTCTCTAGTGTATTGCATATTTTACTAAAAACTTCATATTTTTTTATTTGCCTTGCAAAAGTGGTGATTGAGCATGGTCTGACAAACCCAGTTCTATATACCAGCCTGTCTTCATGTAGTCATAGGTAATATTTGCAAAAAAAGACTCTGATTTCCAAGCAGAAGGTGCTCATTAGAAACATTTGAAATAATTGTAATACTGTATTATTTGGTGGTGAAATACAGAAGTCACATTCGATACAGACAGTATAATCAATTTTTCTGCGGAATGTATATCAAGAGAAGCAGACCAATCACATAGTTTCTTCTTTTATCTGTTTCTAATAATAAGATTTCTTCATTGAACTACAAAAAAAGCTCACAAAATAGCTAGAAAGGACAATTTTCTGAGAGTCCATTTCATTCCATTGTCCAGATTGTAAATAAGGACATTAAACAGTATTGGTGGTATCGTCTGCAAGTGGCACCAGCCATCCATTACATTTTCTGCCAGCAACCAAAATCTGACCCTTCCAGCCTGATAGTTCAGCCAGTTTTCATCTATATATCCCTTATTTATCCAATCCATATTTTGCCAGTGTGGCTGCAGAGAGTCTTTCAGACACTTTTGTCAAAAGCCCCAGTGAAGTCAGTCTGCATAACATCCACTGTCCTCTCCTTGACTACTGTGTTTTTCAGGTTGACTGAACCTGATTACTCCTTGGGTCAACTGTCCAGCTCCTCTCACCTCTCTCTTCCCTGTCACCTGTTATATAGTTCTGAATATTAAAAAAATAAGAGCAATATTTTAAACTTTTTCGACTACACAGTGCTGTAGTAGGGTGGGGTTTAGTATGACTTCTCTGCTTCACACTTCAGCAATACATAGTTTAGCAAGGATCTAATAATGTATAACAGCGTTATACAAAATTAATGTAATAAAACCTTGGAGCAAATTGTCCTGCCTATGTACAATTAAGAAGAAGCAGCCTTCAGAATGCTAATGCTGTTGGAGATCAGGGATGTGTAAATGGGTTGTTAAGCTTTGCCTAAAATTGCCTGTGAGTCTTAAAAAAACCCAACGCAACAAACGCACCAAAACCTGCACATTTTACCAGACTTAAGCAGGAATAAGGGATATAAGAAAGGATGATAAAGCTAGCTATAGAATTTATCATATTTCTTAGATGATTAAATTGAATTTTGTTTATTCATTAAAGTTGCTGAAATGTGGTTGATGTAAATCTTTATGATTGTCTTTACCAATGCTGTCCATCTCATTTTCAAAGAAATTTGGAGGGAAACATGTTTTATAATATCTTCTTAATCAGTGAAGCTTTCTTACACATTCAAAGTCAGTCATGCAGCAACCCAAGCAAATCCAGTGCACTTAAATGCCAACAAACAGGGGTTTTTCAGATCAGAAATATTTCTTCTGTCTTTTTTTTTTTTTTTAAATAAAATATTATTAAAGCATTATAAGCAAAATTATGCTAGTAAGGTTATATATTGACCTCCTAAACAACTCAAAATGTTTGTGTTCTGTTAAATATTAGAATTGAACAATCCAGTATAATTGGTCTTTGTGGATGCTCTTCAGCTGGAAATAGTAAATAGTAAGCTGCCTCAACATCTTTCTCTAGTTTTTAAAATGCTGTGTTCATATTGGAACATTACAAAGGAAATACAAAATGTTTCAAATGGTACTTTGAAGCTGGTATTTCTGTTAAGTAAGATTTTTGATTATCCTTACAAAAAAATTTTTAAAGTACTCTCTCAGAGGCAAAGACTGGTTGCGCATCCCTACATTTAATGAAGTTTAAATGATAAGCCTTGAGAAACCCTTGCTCTCCCAGCTCAGTACAGTGTTGACCTGCACTTAGAGCTTTGCAGGGTACAGTAGCTTCATCTGACCAGAGTGGAGTTTGTATTATTTAACTCAGGGGACACAGAAAAAGGGATGTGAAGGAGCAGAATTCGTTTTGCTTTGATTCTTTTCCTCCTCTCCACTCTGTGAACACAGTGTGATAAAAAGATTATTCTACTCAAGACTGAAGTAGGGGTTACTTTTTCATGACCACATAGCATGAAAAGTTTTTCCAGTGCTACAGACTTTTAATATTGCCAGTGACAATGTTAAGTCAGTGGATACTGGCTGTAGCCAAGCATAAAGCAAGAGTTTGATGTGTCAAGATGTCCAGAGTAAATCCATATGTGTGGATAAAGTGTCAATAAAGTTCTGTTAGAATTTTAGATTAGTAAAATCTATCTGCTTTTGGAAATCCTTTGAAGATGATCTAGGGGAAAGATACGATGCAATTTTAAGTACTGTAATTTCTCATGAAACTATGGGGTAAACCATGAGGCATGGGATGCAACCAAGAAGCTGAGATGGACACAACTGCAGGGCTACCAAGATGATGACTTTCATAATTACTTTCTACAATGGTCAAGCAATTGAAGCTATAAAAGCTTCCTTTGACACATCTAATGCAATGTTCTTGGCATAAAAATGAGAGTAAGATATTTTCATTTACCCTGTGAAGCCACAAGATATTGCAGAACCATGATAAAAATGTTAGTCCTGTAAAAGCACATCACAACAGTTTAATTTGATAGTATGTATATGAGCTAGTTCCTCCTTTTATCAATACTATACTGTTTTGATGATTTCTCAAACACAACTGTATAATAATTGCATGTCTGGAATGGTTGAAAGCATGAGACAAATATAATATATAGCAAGTTTTCCTGGAATAATTGTATACTGCCATATGTAATTGGTTAAATGTTCTAGACAGCACACAAGACATAAGCAAGCAGACATCTTTAATGAAATAAAAACACTACCCTGCTGATATTCCTCTTTTCCTGTGGATTTTAGGAGTTCATTTTTATGATTGCATTGTGAATGCTTTTTCCTCTCAAGGATAGATGTAGAACTAGAAGCACTGGATATCATGCTGTATAGATAGCCCAACTCTGGAAGCAGAGCTCTTCCCCCAACACATTGTGCCTATGTTTTGTGCGGCTATAGCTCTACTGTGCCTAGATCAGAGGTGCAGTGTCTTGAAATGTTTTGTACCTCTACTTACTAATTCAGGAAACTCTGTGGTGTATGGCATTGCTGAGTGTCACCTATGGATGCCAGGGTTCAGTGAGTTAGTTGCATAGTGTCTGTCTCCATTCCCTACAACCATCTGAGCAGTGGAGAATTAACTGACTGAAAATTCTTGTAGCCCCAGTGTGTTTCAGAAGGATCAAAATCAGAATTTGTCAATAAACAGAAACTATCACTTAAAATTAAATGAAAACTGTCTGTTCCTACTTTGTGAAGGCAAGCCTTATATTCACAGTCTTGATTTGGGGAGAAAGCAAAATGCAAAATCTGACATGACTTCAGTATGAGTGTCAACACATGCCTGTGTAGCATAGATGGAATTTGGTATGTTAGTGTAATGGGATGCCAATTAAAGCAGCTGTCCACCCAAGTACTCCACCTCATCTTCCTTCTAGAAGACAAAGCTGATGTACAGAGTGAGAATGTGAGCAGTTTCAGTTTCCAGCTAGCACAGGAACGTTTTAGAAGAGCACTTCCTTATTTCTTCCTCAGTAAAATGAGAATTGCCATTTATCTTTTACGAGAATTGTGAAGATAAATTCACTTCAAGGTTTTAGGTGCTTGGAAATTTTGTATAAATACCCTGGGAAAAAAATCATTGAAACCAATCTTTTAGGACATACTTAACAATAGCTTACAATGGATAATTATCTGTTGCTTCACTGCTACTGGGCAATTACATTGCCAGTAAACTAAATGAGTCCATCTGTGGGTTATGTGTCTCCAGGATATTCAGTTAAATGCATAACAGTATATTTTTACTCATGTGAAGCAGAAATACCTAGTGGTTAAAAGACTGAATAATGTATTTAGAGGTGTGGTGTAGATGCAGCTCATTGCATAACTTTCATCATACCATCTTGTCTCCCTTTAGCTGAGGCTGTGAGTGAGTTAAACACTGTGATCTTCAGTACACACTTTGTGATTAACAGAAAGAGAATTGGCATTGCCTCCTTGTAGATGAATGCTGTAACCTAGTTGGACAGTCAGCATGTGATACAGAGCTTTATGCAGCAGGAAGAAGTGGGTGCTATATCAGCATTCTGAAGAAGAAAACCTGAAATCCTTTTAATTTGCCTTAAAATTTTCAGAAGTGGGTACTTATCTACTTAGTTGCATAACCCAAAGCTGAGACATCAAAATGTTTAGTATGGCTTAAATGTGCATCAGCGTAGAGGTAATTAAAACAGTCAGAAGAAAATTTCTGACAAGCTGACATTTTCAAAACAAATAAAGATTCTCCAGATATTTATAACTTTATGTCAATGACAATTTATAGTCGATGTCATATTACAAGATTTAATTTGTTTTTGTTGTCATACTATATTAGCTTGAAAAGACTTAATATTTCAGCAGCTGCTCCATTGCTCCAATCAGTACTGAGAAGACATTCACTGCGGAGTGTAAGCAATATGCCAAGCATGTCCTTTGGATTACTCACTGCTCACCCCTAGGTGAGGATCTTTCTTGTGCACAAAGTTAGCTTCTGGAAGTAACAGAACACCTGCCAGTGAAATTTGGAGGAACAGTGCGGGAAGCCTGCAGCTTTGGTTGCTGCCTGCAGTTGTATCTAGTAATGACCTATGGCCCTACTGACTGCTGAATTGTGGTGTGTATTGTTAGCTGTATCCTTCTGTTCTGAATAATTAAAAGGGCAGAACTTGTCCCTCTCAGAAAAAAAAAAAAAATCCTAAAGCACCAGGAATCAACCCTGAATCATGGTCTTGAAAGAGCAGATCATAGAGATCATTCTGGTTTTTATCCACTAGGCTTCCGTATGCCCACCCTGACAATGGTACACACTGTAGACTTCATTGGAAATTCTTTCTGGTGTCAAGAATTGGCAGACAGCAACACTGCTGCCTGTACCTTGCTTCTAATATATATTTGTGTGAGAGTTATTCAGTAAAACCGATGCTTTGGGGTCAGATTTCTTTTTTTTTTTTTTTTTTAATCTATCCTGATCATTACAGATTTCTTAATTATTTAGAAAGCTTAATTAGAATATATTTAATTTTGAGTTCTAATTTAGGTGCTCTTGCAATGGTTATGAAATATTCTATTATGTCGAACAACCGAAACATGTAGCGTTCCAGGATAAGAATGTGGCAATGTTATAGGAAAGATCTGATTGTGATAGCATTGCTAAGCCTTTGCTTTTTTTCAGCCCTCTAATTATCAAGATTCTGCAGCAGTACTGAAAATATGACACCACCACTTGGATTGATAAATCGGAAATGACACAATTCAGAACAGTGCTTTGAACCTGTACCAGAGGTTAAAACTATTAACAGTGAAGTAGCTTACTGAAATTAGACTCTACTTGAAGTAAATTGATGTCATTGATTTGTATGACAGGCTATAGTGCTCAGCCTTTAGTGAGAGTCTCTATGTTAAGCAGAGGGTACTGTCACCTTCATATATTTGAAGACTGTCCCAGACCATTCCCACTGTTAAATTTCAATTAAACAAATTTGGTTGGAAAAAATGTTCTATATGTCTTTTATCTACCCTGAGCTACTGGCAAAACAAACTGGCTTTTCCATATTTGGCATTTATTAATAATATTTTGAATACCACTGTGCTTTTTAAGCCAAGTGTGGTGGAATTCTCATGTGGGATTATTAAATGAGTCGATTTGCATTCTAATGAGAACAAATGTTTGGGATTGCATTGTTAAAATGCTAAAACGGTGTGTGTATAATTATTTTGCAGCTTACATTCGCAGAACTCATTTCCCCAAACTCTTTTTTTTAAATAACTAAAGAGACAGAGCATACTGACGGCTGGAGGGGAGGTGATTAGGGTAATTTAAACTGTTCACAAATGACTTTGCTACTGAATGAAAGCATTTCTTTGGCTTTTCTGTGCTCCTTTCATTATCTGCAAGCAGCTGCAGTGTTAAGTCCCATAAGAAGTCTCACCAAGCTCTCTTTCCTTGTACAATTTCTCATTTGTATTGATTAATCATTTTGTAATTCCATTCTAGGTTGCCTTGCTCATCTTTAAGGCATGTGCTGCTTTTTCTTTGCTTTGTCTATCCTGTAACGGTTATGTTGTCTCTTCTAATACCTTAGCTTTATCACTGCAAGTCAAGCTTTAAAACATTAATCCCTTCATGCTTTAATTTCATATTCTATTACCAGAATGAATGCAAATACTGTTTCCTTTTTGCTCCTTTTTAATCATCTTCACTACAGCTTTTGCAAATGGTCCAAGAATAAAGTAAGCTTTTTATTACAGAGTCAAAGATTTGTTCAGCTACTCTTTTCATATTTTTTTTCCACAACTATTGCCAAACAAGAATTGTTTACTGCAGGCTTCTGAGGTGTTCTGCTGCCTTTCTATTCCCCATCTCGTGCACAGCAAAGCAGCATTGTTTAAAATACTGCCTTCCAAAGAAAAGCTGTGTGTTGCTCAGGGCAAATTACCATCAGATGCTGCAGGCAGATTTTAATAACGCCTTGTCTTCCCCGCCCCCACTGTGTTGTCTTGGCATAAGCAATTGTGATTGTGAGGTGTGGGTAGGGGCTGCTCTTTGACTTGCTGTGTGAACCACCAGGCACCACTCTGGCATTGTAAACTTATGTAAAATTTATAGAGAGAGACCTTAGCAGCTCTGTAGTTAAGCTCAAGTTACACTCTTCAAGCAGGTTTTAAATTCCTGAGATTGACACAAACTTTTTTCAAAGATCCCATCAGAAAACTTGACTGTTGTCAATAGGAAGAATACATGTGGAAGTTTCTAGCTAAAAGAAGTCCGTACGGTCTGGCTACAGTTCAGAATTTTGAGTAATTCAGAGTCCTCTATGCAGCTTTTCTTTTATTTTTTTTTTTCTTTCTTTTTCTTTAGGTCTTGACCCTTGGTAATTGTGGCAATTGAAGCATCCTGGTTTCTTTAAGAGCATAATTCTAGTGTTCACAGAATCACAGAATGTTAGGGGCTGGAAGGGACCTCAAAAGATCATCTAGTCCAACCCCCCTGCCAGAGCAGTGTTATGTGAGTGAATATTCCTGTTCTCATTAGCAATAGCATCTTTTGCCAAAAAAACCCAAATCTCTAATTCTCAAAGAAAGAGGCTCTACTGCCTCTTTTGCTGGAAACTTGAGAATATACCCTACATACATCTTCCATAGTGCATGATCTGTTTTTCTATGCAGTCAAAAACAGACACAGGGTTAAGGTATGCTAGCCCTCCTTTCTAACAATATCTCCCCCAACACAGACTTTCTGTTGCGGAAGTCTGGTCTTTTTAAGCACAGATAGTGAACTTCTGAAGAGAATTCAAGCAAAATAGTGGTATCTCAATGTAACTTCATGGACATTGGAGCCTTCAGAAATATTTTGGGTTTCCTCATTACAATTTGCCCTCCATTTTCAGCCACTCACAGTGTATGTGCTGAATCTTCATGTGTAGTCACACCTTTATGTTTACAGAAACAGACAATGTGCTTTTAGGAAATTATGAACAAAAATATGAATGTGTCTTCTAAATTAT
Source organism: Dryobates pubescens (assembly GCF_014839835.1). Classification (NCBI taxonomy): domain Eukaryota; kingdom Metazoa; phylum Chordata; class Aves; order Piciformes; family Picidae; genus Dryobates; species Dryobates pubescens. The sequence continues at coordinate 9,213,390 of NC_071627.1, forward strand.
GGAAGATCTAACTGGATTTTGTGTGTTCTTATGGTAACATGATAAAGCCATTAATCATTATTAAATCTCAATGCTAATCAACATGTATTTACAGCTTAATTAAGAACTGTGCTCTCTAAAACTGCCAGTTAATTAGCAGAAGCACAAACACCTCTCCACCCACAATCTGTTAAATCATCCGTTATCATGACCTTTTATTCTTCCCATATCCTCACAATATCCTTTAAAATAGAGTATGTGCCAAACTTTCCTTAGAGGCTTTTGAGTTCAGGTATGCGTCAAAAGCATTACCAAGAAGATATGCATGCATCAGAAGAGTTGTTCAGAAGCTCCTGGTTTGTGATGTTTATTAGCAGTTAGTTTACCTTTACACCCCCAGTGTTTTGAGCTGGGGCGATGCTGTTGTCCAGCAGAGGGTAAAGCACAGCATTGATGGTAGAAGGTTTCACCCCATTTATTTCAGCAGGCTCTAGTTTAATCATGGCTATTCAGAAATGAATGTTCTCTTATCTGTTCTTCTATTTTGTACTCAGCAAAGCAAGAACTGACAGACAATATGCAACATTTGATTTGCCTGCCCATGTAAACAATTGTACCTGTGCTTCAGACAACACATGCTGCTCAAGAGCAATGTGTTATCTAGAAGAGAAGTCAAAAAGCATTTATACTGAATTTTTTTGCAAATGTTACGCCTGGCACTAAATTGGCATTTATGGAATGTTTAGGTGTTTAACATGCTCAGCAGCAGCTGCTGGACATTTCCTTCTAGATGGTTCCTTCTGGAACCTTGGGAGCTTGAATCCCTTCTGCTGGCTGAGGGAAGTCATGAGGATCACAGAGCTGTTTAGGCTGGAGAAGACTTTTAAGATCAGTAAATCTTGGTTTATGTTTACATGAATTGCATTTAATGTTACCTTGCAGCAGTCACTAATATTGTTCTAGTAAGTGCTGATCTAGTCAGAGAGGAGCTTCTCTTTTGCAGACCTACCAACCACACCCCTCCTAATACACCCCAGGATGCCATTGACTCTCTTGGCCACAAGGGCACATTGCTGGCTCATGGTCATCCTTCTGTCCACCAGGACCCTCATGTCCCTTTCCCCTATGCTGCTCTCCCAACAGATCAGCCTTCTGAAAGGCTATACTTCAGCAGTAAAAATAAAGGAGATGATCTGTTAGAATGCACAGCAAATACTAATGCTATTATAGCTTCAAGAGTGTTATTTATCTGTATGAAGAACAATTCAAGATTATTTTCTCCACTATCATTAAACTGTATATTACGTGAGCTGAATAGTGAAGGTAAATTAGAAAATATGCTCTGACAATATCCAGATGCCTAGAATTATGATTTTTCATGGCCAATTTGAAGTCAATGATACAAGGATTATTTCATAAAATATTAAATAAATCTCCAGCATCCTAGTTGCAGGCTCATTTTGCCAGTACCACACAATGATCTCTTCATGACAGTAACTGATATAGTTTGAGTTTTTTTCACGTGTGGGCTAACTGAAACATAGGGGAGGAAGCAAAACAAATTTTTTTGTCTCATAACTAGTAGTGCAAAGTCAACACCAGAAACTGTTTTCCTAACATGCAGACTGCTTAGGAACACTTGAATCTATGTGAAGACTAGACTATGCTTCTGCAACTGGAACTCTGCCAGGATATGAAAATAATGCTGATCTGTAAACCCAAATTAGAACTTTATTTTTGGCGCTTTGAAAAAAACTCCAACCAATCTTTACAGGCCTTGGCAGTACTCAGTGACAAAGTCCACATTGGGAGGTCATGCATGCTAATATATTAATGTGCAGAGTGAAAAGCATAGTGTCCTGGACATGGTATTTGCACTAATATGTGTTGTGCAGAAATTACATCCTGTACAAATTCTAGCCTGGTTTCCTAAGTGAAATATTCAGAATGGGAAGGCTTTACGTGTCATTCTGGAGCACATCTTCTATCTTCCTTTCAGATGAAAGGCATTCTGTTTGTGCACTCTGTCCCCTTATTGTACTGTGGTTCATATAATATTCCAGACTTAATTGTGAAATTTGCGTTCAAAACAGATAAATCAAACTCCTGACCCAAAATAGATTCCTAATGTAGGCTCTCCCAGAGATGATTTTTCTACACCACTACTGAAAGTCAGGGTGCGTTGCTTATTCTAATTGCTTTTCATTATGGGGGACACAGCTCATTACATTTAGACCCAAAAGCATGGACAGGTTTGTTGGGGGTGAAAAGAGCTCACTATTGTCATTAAAATTTAATTTTATTAGATATGTGGAATCATAACACTGAGGTTATTCAGAAAGTCCTCTTACATTAAATGGGAATAAATCCCAGTATAGTTTTCAAGCTACCTGCAGTGAGTGTGTGCCCCCTGTTTGAGCACTGTCAGGTGGAGAGGTATCAGCAGATGCTAAACCTGTCAGAATAGTTAGAGTGCCTCAGATCTACCACAGATGTAATGAAACAAGCTGATCTAAAATTCAGATATGTCAGTAAGCATAAGGTGGCATTTTTTTACCCACCATGTATACAGGTAGAAAAGATATAACTGTTAATTTAAATTCAGAATAGAAGATAAACACAAGCTCTATTGAACAAAATATTAGTGAGAGTAATCTTGATAAATTGTCAGTTTCATGAAGCCAAAGAGAAATATTGATGAACTGAAGTTCCAATGCAGATGTGTTTGAGAGAAAGCAGAAAAAAATTATTATGAAACTCCATAGTAACATTGATGTTGTTTTTCAAACTCTAGCTCATATAAATATCTTTTGTTTTGTGTAAGTATGTTGATAGTCACATGAACACCTATCAAGAGTGGAATCACTCCTGTCATTTTAATTCCCAAGTCCTGACTGCACAAACGTGGGGGTGTGTCTTGAGTTGTGAGGATCCTCTCTTTCCTTCCACTTCTTTGAAGGAAAGTGTCACTTTCTCATCTCAGAATGCCCTGCTTGCTTGCATGAGATCTCTGCTCAGTGTTGTTCTCTCCACCCCAAGTGATGAAGCTGTTTAAATTTCTGTTTCTCTTATGCTTATCTGACTGAAAATTCAAGGTTATTTAATTTATCACCCTACCTTATCCCTGACAGAAAGAGGTGGAATCTTAGTTTGCACATAAATAGGAAAGGACAGTTATAAAACTTTTGTTTATTAATAAAAGATGGTACCAACCTGGTAAAACATTAGCCTTTCATTTTTATTTTTTAATTTTTTTTCTTTTTCCATTCATGGTAGGAAAAAATAAAGGGGTCAAAGAATGAAACCAGTTACAGACTATGGTGGGTTTTTTCCTAAGGCCTAAGTTATCTTGTTGTTCTGAACACCATCTTTTTCTGAATATGCATTACATTCATTTTGGATTATTTAATTTAACTTCTTTCCAGCTGAACTAGCTTTATTAAATGTTTGCCATGGATGAGCAAACAAAGTTTGTGCAAGTTATAAATATCTATGGTTTGTCTTATACAGTATTTTGTAATCTAAGGTTTAACAACTATGTATAATATTTTTATCCAGGCTTGGTAATCCATTGTGGGAAGGAGAGCAGGCTGAGTCAGGGGGAGGGAGCAGTTTAAAATCCATTAGTGAAACAGAACCAGAACACTAATTACTCAAAAAACAATCTACAGTCAGACCCTAGGATCTGCTGCACCAAAGGGATGAACTTCCAAGAAACTCCATCAGATTCTTAGTGCAGGCAGTTTAAATAATGAATGGCTTTACTCCTACTAGAAGAACAAGTTTACTCTAAGGCATGCGGCTGCACTCTGGGTAGCACAAATGAGAGAGTCTCCAGATTTCCTGGCCTGTCCATCCTAGCTTATCTGAGGTAGTAGAGAGGCGAGCCTCATTTAAAGCCAGCTTGATGAAGTCCATGCATGTGTCCATGCATGTGGCTTGTCATGTTATTATCAATCTGTTACTGCCACAGAGGTGCAGTGTCACTGACACATTTTGAGGTTTGTTTGCACTCAACAGAGTATACTGTCAGCAAGTTTGCTGATGACACAAAACTGGGTGGAGTGACTGACACACCTGAATGTTGTGCTGCTATTCAGTGAGACTTAGGCTGGAGAGTTAGGCAGGGAGAAATTTAATGAAATTCAACAAGGGAAAGCACAGAGTCTTGCACCTGGGAAAGAACAACTCCATGGATCAGTATAGGTTGGAGACTGACATGTTGAAGAGCTGTGACGGGGAAAAGGACCTGGGGGTCCTAGCAGATGGGAGGTTGACCATGAGTCAGCAGTGTGCTCTTTTGAGGTCAAGAAGGACAACAATATTCTGGGGTGTATTAGAAGGGGTGTGGTTAGCAGGTTGAGAGAAGTTCTCCCCCTCTACTCTGCCCTGGTGAGGCTGCATCTAGAATATTGTGTCCAGTTCTGGGCCCAATAACTTCATTAGTTATTCCATTTACAACTTCATATGGTTGGAAAGCTCTCTTCACTATCTCTAAGTATCTGGAGGAGTACTTAGTAAACACCTCTTGCTCATATTCAGCAGTGTTGTAATTCAGCAAAGTAAAAAGGCAGTTGTTGTTTTGATACAGTTTAGATCCAAGTCACTGATCTGGAGATGAAATACTCTGCTCTGAGCTGTGTGGTTTGCCCTCTTCTTTCAACTCTCAAGTTAAATAGATTCCTTGCCCGTTCTTTCCCAGTTGTAGATACTGACAAACTACATCTTTCTTAAGTGAATATTAATGTGACTTGAATGACTGTAACATTGAATCAAGGAGTGAATGATCCCAAAGAGACTGAAATGTTTCTTTCACCATGACTGGAACAGGCAAAAGAGCAGCCTTTTGGAGAGTCTACCTCTGATATGCTGAGAAGGGATGGTGAGCAGAAACAGAAGATAATTATCAAGTTAAGAAAGATTACTTAATAAATACACTGCAACATTGATTCTTTGTGCAGAGATTGTATTTTTTTTTGTCTTTCATCTCCAGTGCTAGGTGTTTTAAGTGATTTCTAGACTTTTACAGACCATATTAGAAGAGTTTAAAGTTAATTAAATATTGCTTTATTTATGTGCTGAAATACCAAATGACAAAGTTAAACTCCAGCACATGGAATGGAGTTCATTCGTGCAATTAAATGGTATGTCTGAAGTTCCCACTTAATTAGTTGCAGTCATGAGTCTGAAAGCTTCTCAAGCTGATTTAAATGACTGATGGTATTTCAGTTTGAGATGGTTTTGTCTCAGAGTTTTATCTAGATATTGAAATGAATTCCACAAATAATCCAGCAGCTGTATTGATTACCTTGTTTTGATTTATGTATTGGTGTTCTGTTTATCTGAGATTCGAACATACATTTCGCAGCTCTAATTACCACTTGCATTCTGACCAACTGGAACTGGCTTTTCTATTTGAGGATGTCATTTCATGTGTGCTATGAAAAGACTCAATGTTGCAAAGCTTAGGATGATGCCTCTGTTGGGCAATTTCAAGAAGCGTGTAAGTAAAAGTACATAATAAAATACTAAGCAAGGGAACAGAATTAAGGCTGCTCTGAAATGTCTGATGCCATTGTCATAAATAGAGTCTCAATTCTTTCTTTCCCAATCTTTATGTCATGTAACAGCAGAAGAGTTTAAAACTGCTGTGGTGTATCATGGTTCTCTAATGCAGTACAGACTTCTAAAGCAGCAAGAGAAAACTGATATCTTTGTCTTCTGCTCCATCAAAGATCTGTAATACATAAATGTTCTAATGGTTTATGTCTGCAAAGTCAGTTCCTTGTATAAACCAGGGCAAATACTTAATGGATGTTTTGAGGGACATTATTATTAAATCTGAGATTCAAGTATGTAATATTTAGAGCATTGAACTCTGTTGCTCGATCCCACGACCTGTGTGGCCTCATTTGGCCCTGAAGTGCTAGGAGTAAAGAAACATTGTTAGTAATAATGAAATGCAAAAGACGATTAATTTATTTTTTCATCAAAAGAAATACTCATTGGGAAAATATAGTGGGAGACAAAAGTGTGACCTGGCTCAGGGGAATTCCTTTGGATTCCTTGCTTTAAGACAGAGGAATGAATTAAGGGCAGTACCACTATTGTGCTGCATTTTGAATCCTAACCAAAAGAAATTTTACTTTGTTGCTGAAAATGCTCCTCATATGTTTTTGCAGCAGAGGAAAAAGGAGCAAAAAAGCCTTAGCTAAATCTCAGAGGACAGTTCCAGGCAATGAAAATGCCTTTAAAGAATTGTAATATCCGTGTTGCAGGATAGAAGTGTTGCATCCACATACATAATATGTCATTGCAAAGTTAGTAGCCAAACTCCTTTGGCACAGTGCAGTGTCCTAGTGTATAGACTAGAGCAGCTGATTTTGACCTCTTGGACCATTTTATATTGGAAAACCATAGCTCCTGTTAAGAGGGTGATGTGGATAAACAAGGCTGAGCCAATGCTAGAAGTTATTTCTGCAGTAGCAGTATGGACAGATGGAGGATCCATGGCATTTACTTCAGAGTAGAATATAATTGCAGTACTGCACCAGATCACTACCCAGCAGCAAGTTTCAATATTGTCTGCTAGGTACCAAAACCTAGGATATTCCTACATTGGAGATGGGAAGCTGTTTTTTCACCTCTTCATAAATATAGACCTCATTTGCATTATCATCTAGTTCTCTAAATGTCATTTTTTAAATATGAATTTATTAAATGTCAGTTGAGCAGGGTAATTTGAATAGCTATTTTCTCCTACCATTATTCTGTTGCCACTAGCCTATTATTAAGGGCATTTTAACTGTTGATTGCTTATATTACTGATTGGAACCTTTGTTTGTCTATGTTAAAAACAAGGGTTTTTTTCATGTGGCCTGATTTTTCTTTTCCTCCATCAGAAGCCAATGCAGACAATGGAATATAATTGCAAAATCGTAGTGCAAATTCTGCTTTGTTGAGAGGAATTTTGTCTACACTAAAGATAATTCCTGCCTTCTTTTCACCTCAGGCTGGATCCTGCCATCCCTGTGGTTTCTCTTCATTTTGTCTAGTCAGAAGATTTCCATAAAAGACTGAATTAATTGCAGCTGCAATTGTCACTATCAAATTATCAGTCTTCTGCAAATTCTGCTTCTCTAATTAATGCTGTAGCATATGTGCATTAATCTGCCTGCTTCTCCTGCTCTCTAACAAGACAGATACGTACAATGCTTTCTTAAGACATACTAATAAACTGACTGGCTGTACATGACATTGTTGGGTAGTAAATAAGGTAGTGGTAACTTTTGTGGTCATCCCTGTTCTTCAACTCTTGTATTGTCAATGTTTTTACTCATCACCTCTTTAGATCCAGGTGCTGGGGATTCAATATGTATTTGAAATTTGGAAGTTACTCATCCCCGGCTGAATAAGCAAGTCAATATGATTTGAGAATGCCTTTTTTTCAGTTTTAATTAAGAAAAAAAAAAAAAGGAAAAAAAGGTAATAAGCAGAATACTCTGTAAATTCAGCATTAGGTAGGTGCGATTCGCAATGTTCTGTTTGCAGTGACATCTAGTGGTGCGGGGTTCTTCTGACTAAAGGGAAGAACCTGATACAAGCGTGCTGAAACGAGGAGAGTAAAATGTTGCATGAAAATTAGTGAATTAACTCACTGATAAGAAACCGTACTGACCTTAGAGCTGTGCATTAGTTTACAGCAGATGTGTTGTGAAAGTCCTCTTTAAAAGAGCACTTGTATGATGTTTGTTGCGTGCTTTTACCAATAATCTTTCTTACACCACCACTCCCCTCCTCCCCACCCCCCAACATAAGACAGTAGCAGCGATGCTTGGGAACAGAGGTAAAAAAGGTTCTGATTTTGAAAGGATAATAGTGCTAGATGGGTATGGATCAGTATCTGCCATATGGGTCAATGGAATTAAATGAAACTACTGAAAAATAAATTACTTCTCACCGTCACCAAGATGCTGTGATGCCACATTCAAGATTGATTTTTATATTCGTTTCTTTCAAAAAGCATACTTACATGGGGCTGTGCTGATTGCAGTAGCTTAGATCCAGCCAAGTAAAGGCCACAGGTCATGACTGTGGTAAATTGGCTGAGGTTTGGTGGGTTGTTTTAAATATGTTGTTGTTATATGAGGATCAGGCATTGACAACTAGGATGATTCCAGTTCATTTAGCTTGAGTTTTGTTTGCTGGTGATCTGGTGAGGAGCAAGCACTCAAAGTGCTATGCATTCAGGAATTTTGCCCTGATTTAGCCAGGCAAACAGCTTATTTTAAACAATGTAGCTAGCTTTCTGGATAGGCTTTTATTTAATCCTTTGAAAGGTCATTTTGGCCATTCCCTGACTTCCATTTTTTGACTTTTTTGTATGCTGAAACATGATATATGTTTCTCTATGCAGATCGAAGAAGCAGGAACCCACATTACAAATTGCTTTTTCAACTGCCCAAAGTGTTCAGACCAATCTAGGATTTGCTTTGCTGATAGTTTTGTTCTCATTGTTTCTCTGTGTATCTAAGCAGTGGAATATTTTTTTTTTGTTGTTTGGTGGAACAGTGTTAATTGAAAGACAGGGTGTTGAACTCTGGATTTGACAGAAACATAACTGGGAATTATGTAACAAAGTTTAATTTTTAAAAAGCCTAAACATAATATAGGTAACATCTTAAGTCTGTAAAAAAACATACACAAATTGGAAGTGGATATGTAGATACAAAAGATACATTTTACTAAAATTTCACAAATAAGTTTTTGTTTTCTGAGAAATTCTTTGTTCTTGATCTCATTTCTTTTCTATGTGCTTCATGTCATGCTCCTTCTGATGCAGCTCTGACTATACTGGAGGATTTGGTTAAGCAAATCTACAGCTGGGAACTATAGTTGGGACAGACAAATGTAACTGTCATTGTAGGAGTTTGTGAGTTTGCTGTGGCGGTGGGAAAAGTAAGGAATGACATGAGGAATATATGTGAATTAGTATCTTTATCCTGGGACAAGTATTGGTACCCTTAAATGCACTATTAAAGTCTCAAGCTGCAGGAAGGGAAGTTTAGGCTTGAGGAAAGGAAAAAGTTCTTCACTGAGAGAGTCATTAAGTCATTGGAATGGGCTGCCCAGAGGGGTGGTGGAGTCACCCTCCCTGGGTGTTCAAGAGGGGATTGGTCGTGGCACTTGGTGCCATGATTTAATCATGAGGTCTGTGGTGACAGGTAGGACTTGATGATCTTTGAGGTCTCTTCCAACCTTGGTGATTCTGTGATTAAGCCTTTGAAATTTGTTTTGTGCGTAAAAATAGTATTTCTTCTTTTTAAAGTGTTCCAACAGTTTGCATTAGAAAGTAAATAGATGTGTATTTGAGAAAGACTGTGAGAGAATTCCTTCTTCCAGATTTCTAACTAGATTTAATTCTTTTTCAGAACTGACCACTTGTTCCTGCTGTGCACACCTGAATGTGATACTCTAGGCTTTGTGCTATGTAGTTCTGAGCTTCATTAATGACTGAGTTTGGGATTGGCTTGACAGTGTAACAAGGAAATGGAAATATTTTTCTTATAATCAGGGAATAGAAGCAGAACTTCTATTAAATGTAAAATCTGTTTCCAAATGGCTATGCATTATATGACTAGTTCTCAATGCTTAAACAGAAGTCTTTCCACACACAGCCAAACAGAAGGAGCGTGTGTGTAAACTGGTCCTCAAACTCAGGAAAGTGAAGCAGTGGTCAAGGCTCATTAACATGTGTTGCTAAGGCTTGTTTCCCTGGAGCTGTGCACTGGTAAACAAGCTTGCCTCAGATTTTCCAAGAGGTCTGGGAAAAAAAATAACATAAATCTGAAAAATCATAGTCTGCTGGGCTCTGACTTATCCTTTCAATCCACATTCACAGCTGGGCTCCAGTAGGTATCAAAGTATCCCAGCTGCTCAGTAGAGCCACCAAACACCATCTCTTCATACAGGACTCCTTTGAAAATCCTGGAGGAAGAAAAGTAAAAAAACCCTCAAGTCCTAACTTGACATGCCAGAAATGTAAAGTAAAAGGGGTGGAGAAGAATGCAGTTCTGGTGACTGGAATCTGTGGCAAATGCATGTTTGATTCCAAAAGCACAGCTGTGCTTTAGGAGTCTGGGTTACTAGCAACTCATTAAAGTAATATACAAATATTGACTGCATTGGAGAGCAACAGCTGTGAAGTCACACTTGTAAATTCCAAAAAAGTAAATCTGTGCTCTATGGATTATGCAATAAGTATCACTGAAAAAGGCATTTTAACTAAAATACAGTTTTTGATGGTTTTGATATTTTAAATGCTTGGTTCATGCATTACTGTTGCCATTGCTGCTTAGAAGGAATTGTGCTTACAACAGGACTTTCAGAAAAGATCAAGGTATGGGACAAGACATTGTCAGTAATAAGTTCAATTTCATTGCAAAAATGTAATTAATAGCAATACTAGAAGTGGTAGGACAGGCCTGCACTGCTTTTCAAGATAGATGAAACTTGATCAGACACATTTAATAGCCCACAACATAGTTTTGGCTATAAAGCTGCCCAGAACATTGAGTATATGATGATGTAGCACACCTGAGCTGTAAATTGTGCTGCTGTGATTATGCTGCTGGCAATTCTGAAGTTAGATAAGAGCTAGCTGAGAAGGTTTTATGCTACTGTGGGTTCAATCAGACATCTTTCCTGGTTTGCTTAGTTCTCCTTAGGTAAAAGAGGGAAATATTTGCCTTCTTATAAGCCCATTTACACTTTCTGGGATCCTTTTCTTCTTTGAGTGTATCAATATAAAATTTAGCATCCATGGATCTGCAACTGTTTGGCCCTTTTTCAGATAGTGGGGAATTCACTTCAAAGTCCCATACACTCCTGATAACGAACCACATTTCTACCTGGTTCACATATGGTTCAAATTTGAATTAAATACTTTATTGTCAAATAGATGGTGTTAAGGCGACTGATTTAATTCAGCTGCTTTACCTCCAAGGCCTTGTTCTGTGTGTCACTGTCTAAATGTTTACCTACCTTAGAAAAGTGTAAAGTACTTGCATGTCTTTCAATTGTACCCTCAGCAGAACAGCAGCCGGAAAATCAATAGGGAGTCATTCTGTCCAACACTTCAAGAAGCAGTATTGAACAATTTGTCTTCTTCCTTTGTTCAGTCATCTAGAAATAAGAGGTATCAAAAATAAAAGGTAATATATTTGCACATTCAGGAATTTGCTGACATTTTTTTCATTATAATTTTGTGATGTACTTGGAACAAACTCTGCTTTGGTAACACTTGTGCAAATCTACCAAAATTAACTAATTGCATTATGTTGTTTGCTTTCACATATGTTTTTCATCTTGACAACAGCTGATACTGTTGTAAAAAGTGTAAGGTTTACCTTTGAACTGTGAAGTAATTAGCACAGTGAATTCGTCTGTGTTCCATCATTTGCTAAGTACGAAAGCTTACCACTGAAATTTCTGGGTTAAAATAATGTAATACATAGTTTAATAGTGCACTATGTTTCCTTAGGGTCATATTCTTCTACTCTCACACCACATGCAGGTTCTTTGACTTGAATTTTTTAACATTATGCCTGAACATTATCTCTGCACTAGCTAACAGACATTCTGGTTCCCACACTTCATTTGGTTATGAAATGAAAACAGAACTAATGTCAATTACAGACTCTTGTCACTACACTGTTAGTTTATTTTAATAATGTAAATAGCTATTGTTAAAGTTTTCTGATGATGATCTTTCTCTCCCCCCCCTAAATAATTACCAATGGAGAATATCACATCAGGAATTACTAGTTTAGGGTGCTAAGAAGTTCTTAGTGTGATTCTGCCTTGTCAGGTTGTATGCTAATTTTAGTAATTTTTAAGTATTGGTATTTAGTATTACCCAAGCATTTGAATTGTACTGTTAATAGCAAAGACAGAGTGACTTACAAAAGATAATTGTGTTTCATTCCTTTTAAAAAATAATAAGTAATAACAATAATAATAATAATAAACCAACCCCACCAAAATCCCAACACTCGTTCTTGATCATGAAGTTAACCCACATTAAATTTTTTTCAGTATTATAAACTTTAGTTACATAAGGTTCTATTTTGACATAAAACATTTAGCAGGAAATTAAAATATCTTAAAATAGAAGTTCTTAAAGAAAGGTGTCATCATTTAAAGAAGTATAAATAGACAAGTGCAAATCAAGGTTGGAATGAAAGATTTTGGTGTTTCTAGAATGTAGCTTCATACTAGTTGCTCTGTAATGGGTTTTTTGTGTGTTTGTAATGAGTTTTTATGTGTTTTGCTTTGACTTCTGAAACTTCTTGACACTACAAACTGTCAAAATTATCCTACAGGAGTGTTCATGTTTCTGCCTTTCCTGATCCCAAGACTGTGAACCTACACATGCTCAACATGAGCAGTTAGACTATGTTAACAAATCACATTGCATGTTCAGCTGAAGAAAAGCATGGAATGTCACTGGTGTTTTCTCCTGCCTTGATGCACTCATTTTCATTGTCATATCTTTAGCATATGTCTTAGCCCCATGTTTTTCTTTGCATTTTTTATGACAGTAACTTTTTTTTTCTTAGAGAAAAAAAGGCAGTAAGAAAACAAACATTAGCTGTTTTCAAGGCACTCTAAATGCTTGATTGTCAATCTATAAGGGTTCTTGGAGCTTGATTGTGCTCTGTTTACTGAAGTATTTGAAATTTTTCTTCTATCTGATCTGTCTGTAGTCCTAATGAGCCAAGAGGGCACCATATAATGATGAAACATGAAGGTCAAGAACGAAGAACATTTTATAAATAGTATCATTCTTTCAAAATAGAAAAAAGAAATAAACTGATATCTTAGTTTTAGAATAGATTTCTTCTTATTGTTTCACTACAAAGACAAGGAAATGTACTTCCATGGTCTAGCTATCATCTGCATTCCTAAATGTGTCTTCTGCCTCTCTTTTCCCCTGACTTTGCCTATTTTAATTATCTAGACAGAAGTGATGAATGTGCAAAACAAGTAAAAGAAAGACTACACAGGGGCTTACCAACTTAGTTGCTTATTTTCCTGGACACTTTGCCGACGGAAACAGTTTGTAATATTTTCTGGAATCATAGCTCTTAATATGAATGGTCCATGGTACTTGATCCATGGGTTTCCAGTTGATGGCAGGTGCTGTAGCATTCATAAAAATACCTCCTCAAGTATATAGTGATACAAAACCAGCAGCCTTTTCCTCGTCAAATCCCCTGTGCTTAGTGAGAAGCTCAAGTATTTTCTAAGACATTCCAGTATAAATTAGACTGTCTCCAGATGTTTTGGTACAGTGAATGCTGAGGCTCCAATTCACTTTTAATGAACTGTATTTTAATGTCAGTCTCTCCTGTCTACTTAAATGACAAAGAGCTCATCTGACTTTGTAATGAATTCCACAACTGTACCATTTATTGAGCCTCTGTCTCAGCATTGTGCTGGCCCACAATAACATGGGTTGGCAGTCTAAGTAAACTGCATTGAAGGTTTATTACCAAAGCTACAGAACTTGAAGAAATGACATCTAACACAGCAGGAGGTACTGGAATTTCTACAGAGGAGAACTGTAGCTGTAAGGGGGTGATAGGTTAAAAGGGCTTTAAAATGATGACTTAAGAGCATGACAGTACATGAGGAAATATCCAGCAGAAAATCTAATAAATGAACTGTGCAGTACCTGATTCAGGCAGTAATCAAGTCTGATTAGACTATATATGTGCTTCTTGGTAGGGTGCAGAAGACTAGTACGAATGATCAAGAAAGTGTGTAAATCAATTGGCTTTTAGAAAAAGGCATGTGCAAAGAAAGATGGGACTATTGATTCACTTCATAAAAAGTCTAAGATATACTTTTATATATACGTATGTATAAGGAATAAGAACACAGAAGAGAATGCAAGGCGTAATGAGTTGCACACAAAAACTTAAATGCTGTCAGTATGTCATCTATGTAGAAGCATATGCTATGTAAGAGAAAGAAACAGCTTGGAAGAAAGTAATAAAAAAATGGATGTGTAGAGTGAAGACTGACAAATCATAAAATGAGGCAAATTCTACCAGGTACTTTGAAAGGAACCACCAAACTAAAAATCAATGCCGATATATCTTTTGTAAACGAGTAGGCTTTAGAGCAAGCTAATCAATGTCAATATTTATGAGAGATTTTAAGGATGTACAAAGATTTGCTTCTAGCCTTGTGCTTAGTAGTGAAGCAGAGACCAGAAGTAAATGCTAATCGAGGAACCTATCTGAAATGAACAAGTAATGTGATGTACTTTTTATCTGTCTCTGATTTCTTTAATTATAAAAAACTTAAAACCAAATCTTTCCACTTTATCCTATTGATAATTTTAGTGATCATTAACCCACATTTCAGATGCTCCAAGTAATCATGGTCCTGACTGTGAAGAAATCCTCTCTTAAGGTGTTAGACATGTGCTTTCTGGATTTGTTTTAAGAGAAATATTGCTCCTCCTCTGTCTGGATACTGAACTCTGGACACTGGATTTCTCACTTCAGTTCTCTCTGAAAGAATATACATTTAATTTAAATCTTTGGAGATTTAATATTTTTTGTGGTCTTTGTACTGACAGGTCAATACAGTGATGTAGGACACTGACCAAAATGTGTTGCATTTTATTCACCAAGTAGAATATGAAACATTGGAAACCATGTACAGGGGTGAAGTGTTTGTCCCATTTGGCATTGACTGAAGTGTTCTGAGTGAACATTTACATCAGCCTTTCTTGTTATATCAGTGTTTTGAGAATTATTTCCTCTCTCAGATCCCACAGGACCTGGCTAATATCAGATTTATCTGGTCTTCTGCCTGTGGCTGGTTAGAGCCCTATTTAATTGGTTTTAACAGAACGTTGCCGTATCTTATACAGAGAAAACCTCCAAAGTGCAATGAAGGTTTTAAGTAAATTTTTTTCCCCAATTGTCAAGCTTCTACTGCTTAGTAGGATCTCAGCCAACACTTGAAAGGAAAATTTTTGTAGCTTTTAGGCATAAGAATGTCTGACAATATAAACTGACTTGAATTTTTGAGCATTAAAAAACCAAAATAATAATCCGAGGAAGTTTCTGTCAAACTTGAGGCAAACTGCCATCTACCGCAACATGAGCCTCTCTGGGGAGTCCTGGCCGACATCTTGTTGCTTTAAGGGATGACAAACTAGGATGAATTTTGTACATAGAGTACTAGATAATCTAATATATAGGCATGGGGATTCAGTCTGAACTTCAAAATGGTTGCTTTTAGGTCTTAATTTTCTTTAACTGTTGTTTGAAGACTCTGCACAGATGGCTCATTCCAGAGGAGTCTTCAGCCGCCAGTAGAGTTACGGAGCCTGTCAGCAGGCCCGGGAGGCCTGGAAGCTCTGGCATCCGGAGCTGAGAGCAGTCAATATGGGATCACGTTCTCTGCATATCAGAAGTGTTGAAGGTTGTGCTGCTTGCATTGTGGCTGTGTTCCATGTGAGTTTGGGGTGCTCTACACAGGATGTGCCTCTGTCAGCTGGGGGAGCTGAATAAAGGCATTGTGTCTTCTCAGGAAGAGGTGGCTGGTTCTGAAGCAATCTTTTCATTTTCTCTGTGGGAAGGAGGCCATTGCATTGGATTGGAAGTATTTTGGACTGACTAGTTAGTTACACATGCCAACAGCTATCTTGAGTACAGAAGGAAGCGTGGCTACTCAAGAACATCTTTCAAGGGTGTCCTTCTTGAGCCAAGAATTTTGTATTTTTGGGTGCAAAATAGAACTCTGAGTTAAACAGCGGAAATAGTACTGCACAAAACCTTGGCGTCCACAGAAGACAGTCAGAGGAGAGAGAAAGGCATGGCAGGTACGGGCACAAAACCTTGGTGTCCACAGCAGACAGACAGAGGAGAGAGAAAGGCATGGCAGGTACAGGCACAAAACCTTGGTGTCCACAGAAGACAGAGGAGAGAGAAAGGCATGGCAGGTACGGGCACAAAACCTTGGTGTCCACAGAAGACAGTCAGAGGAGAGAGAAAGACATGGCAGGTACAGGCACAAAACCTTGGTGTCCACAGAAGACAGAGGAGAGAGAAAGGCATGACAGGTATGGGCACAAAACCTTGGTGTCCGCAGAAGACAGTAAGAGGAGAGAGAAAGACATGGCAGGTATGGGCACAAAACCTTGGTGTCCACAGAAGACAGTCAGAGGAGAGAGAAAGGCATGGCAGGTACGGGCACAAAACCTTGGTGTCCGCAGAAGACAGAGGAGAGAGAAAGACATGGCAGGTACGGGCACAAAACCTTGGTGTCCACAGAAGACAGAAAGAGGAGAGAGAAAGACATAGCAGGTATGGGATGTGTACAACAGTCGCAGCTTTTTGAAAATTCTCTTATATATTAGTGGGGTAGCATCCAAAAATATTTGCTGTCTGTAGACCTGATTGACTCTGTACATCCAGTGAGCTTCATTTTCCCATATCTACAGTATCACTGCATCTTTAAATGCAGTGGACTTGAATTACAAGAAGGATGAAAGCTACAGTATGTTGAGGCCTTTGCTTAGAATAGAAACTCCAGATCTTTACTTAGCAGCTTCTGCTTTTTTGTGTAGTTAATTTTCTAGCTAGGTATATCTGCATGTATTTGCCTTATGTTTGTAAATGTCCTGAGGAGGGGAAAAAAAAAAAAAAATAGCTGATTAAGTTTTGAACAGTAACATCCTAAAGAACACAGAACATCTACACCAACCATAAATCTATTTCTTGGTTGCAGAAGCCTAGAGGAAATAGAAATAGCTTTTGTTTACCTGGTGTTTATTGCCTGTCTTGTGCTGCTTTTATGAAATTTGTATCTCAAATTCAGTTGTCTGTTCAGTAAATGCTAGCGTTAGTCAGATTTCTTGGATGGTATAAATATTGATTTACTCTGAGAAAGACTAGAATCAGTTTCTCCAACGTATGTGAAAATACTGTTAAAGATTTTATTTTGTAAGCTTCTGCTTGTGCGCTGCATGTGCCTTTGAAATGTGCTATACATGGGGAGTGAACCAGGGATGTTTAAGCAGTGAAAGCAGTCACTTTATTTCAGCACTTACTATCTTCTAGAGTGCCCTGTGTACCAATGTCAGTAAATATCTCATGCTGAATGCAGATTCCCTAGCTGCATTCAGTTGAATAAACAAAAGTTGAGTAAATAAGGCTATGAAAAAGACTGCTTGGAATGTCCTGGTGTACTCATTAGATGCAAGGAGAAGCTAAAAATGTCATTTCTATTGTCATAGGGGGGAAATAAAACCACACAAGGATACAGTGGTTCATACTATATTCCATTCACATTCCAATTAGCCTTGGAGATTGTTTTGGAGGGCTGTACTCTTCAGCGTATATAGCCACATAAGTTAAAGGAAGCTAATGGCTGCCTTGTAGATGTACTGCTGCTTCTGTCATGCTCTACTTTTATTTTCATAAAATCTAACGCAAAAATCTTCTCATTCAATGGAAGACTACATTTGCTGCAGCAGTAAGGAAAAGTTTTGTTCTTACCCAGGCAGCATGCATCATGGAGAGATGCCATATGGGGAGTATGTATTTTTAGTGAGCTCTGAACTTATTCCAAACTTGTGGAAGTCAGATGTTGAGGGAACGGCTCCTTGACTTAGAATTGATGGCTCCTCTATGGCTCAATCTAAGAAGATGAAATTCTGGTATTAATAGTTTGCTGCAGTTTCACAGTTAGGTAAAACTTTGGATTAGTTTTGACTTGGTCTTAGCTGTCTTAGATTTTCAAGAAGGAGATGTTGCTAGAGACCTGGTTTGACAGGACTGGTGTGTTCAGTGATGGACACAGTAGCTGATAACTTGAAGGATAGGGTGCATCTAGGAATTTGGGAAACTTAGATCGGGCTTCTTAGGAGTGAGACTGCTGATACGTTGACTGCATATGCAGTACCCACAAATGTCCTAAATGTTGGATGAGTCTGTGAGATTTTGCACTTTAACTGAACAATCTATGCAATCAGGACAGACAGAAAAATAGTAGAACATACTTTTCTTGCCATGGAACTAATACTTCCCACTGCAGAATCTAATGGGAATAAATTTTGCATTGTTTAACTACTTAGATAAGTTACTGTTACTTCCATTTATCTCTACATTTAATGACTTGGTTCAGACCACAGGGACATTAGATGGCGTTAGTATCTGATTTCTTGTAGACAGGTGAATGATGAGCAATGTTGTTAGGCACAAAGTGACCTTTCTGTACCAGCAGACCAGCCTTACCCCTTCTTCTATAATACTTCTTCAAGGAAAATGTTTCATCAAGAATACTGCAAACAAGCTGTCCCACCTATGTTCCACATTCCCTAATCAGGTGAGAAGGTAGAATTAATTATTTTGTGGTTTACCTATTGAATTTAATGTTTCTTCTGGTTTGTGAGTCCTTAACAAAGTAGATAGAGTTATATTCTTTCCACTGAACCCAGAAGAGACCTTGCTTAGCAACACTGCCAGGCATGCTGCTTTCAGATGTTTGTGCTAACCCTGCTTCCAATGTGAGCAGCCATAGTTGAGTTTGTGCTAATGACAGTTTTCCTCTATAGCTTGTCTTTACACTAAAGTCATGGAGCTGTCAAATTAGAGCTCACAACCTATTGCAGCTAGCTTGAATGGGCTGCTTTGTTGCATGCCTGTGTTCTCTTTTATGTGTCTGTTTAAGAATCACAGAATCACCAAGGTTGGAAGAGACCTCAAAGATCATCAAGTCCAACCTGTCACCACAGGCCTCATGACTAAACAATGGCATCAAGTGCCACGTCCAATCCCCTCTTGAACACCTCCAGGGATGGTGACTCCACCACCTCCCTGGGCAGCACATTCCAATGGTGAATGACTCTCTTAGTGAAGAATTTTCTCCTCATCTCGAGCCTAAACTTCCTCTGGCGCAGCTTGAGACTGTGTCCTCTTGTTCTGGTGCTGGTTGCATGAGAAAAGAGACCAACCCCTCCTGGCTACAATCACCTTTCAGGTAGTTGTAGAGGGCAATGAGGTCACCCCTGAGCCTCCTCTTTTCCAGGCTAAACAATCCCAGCTCCCTCAGCCTCTCCTCATAGGGCTTGTGCTCGAGACCTCTCCTCAGCTTCATTGCCCTTCTCTGGACATGTTCAAGTGTCTCAATGTCCTTCTTAAACTGAGGGGCCCAGAACTGGACACAATACTCAAGGTGTGGCCTAACCAGTGCTGAGTACCTGGGCACAACTGGAGCTGAAATTCAATTTGGACCTCTTATTAGTTACTACGGGTAACTACTGGTTCCCAGCTTTGTCAGATGGCAAAATCTCTACTTCTGATATACTACATATATAAGACTGAATCAGCATCTCCTGGGCAGAGCAGGAATATGCATAATCATTATGGCTATTCAGCTTTTAATGTGACAGATCTTTTCTATGAATATTTATATAGCTGTTTTGTGTCTTTAAATAGTGGCTATTTCTCCTGAATCTTTTAAGACCATTGAACTTATTGTAATCCTCTGTCCGTTCTCCCTTCCCATGAGCTAATAATGGGCTCACTGTAATGGCTTCAGCATTCTGTTCTACATAATCATCCCTGCAAGGCCATTGAATGCACACACAGTTTTGGGAGAAGTGAGAGCACTCTTTTGCTCCAGCTCCTTTTTGGGTTTTTCCCCCTCTTTTTTTTCTTCTTTACTTCTTTTTTTTATACTTTGCTCAGTTATCTGTGTTACATGGCAGAGGTTAACACTCTGTTTGTGATTTTGGATATTTGGGTCAAATCTCCTGTCCTTCTTACGCTTGATATTTTGTATTTGCCAGTGTTATGTTTTGCATGGATATTTTTTGATTTGTTTAACACATTCTGTCCATGTTTGCTGTTATTTTTGTGTGCTGTTTCATCTCCACTTACTTCCAATTTTGTTTCCTAGCAAAGGCAGCTTAGTTTGTCAGGGCTATTTTTCCTCTGTTGTACTTACCTATATTGACTATGACTGCAAGTGTAGAGATGAGCTTGATTCCAGCTCAGTCTCTGCTCAAAAGGAAGCATTGGTATATTCGCAGCTAATGGTACTTGTAGTTATGTTCCTGCTGCTCATATCTCCCTCCCCTTAGTTCTGTTACCTTTCTGTAGATTTTTTCTAAGATCTTCAGATAGAAGCACACATTTTAGAACTTGTATCATGCTTCACTTCCACAGTTCTTTTCTTGTTTTCCATATATCACTGTTGGTCTAATTAAAGATACTATTTCTATGTACAAGTCTGATATGCCTAGCACAGTATCATAAAAGTGCACAGTGTTAGCTGCAATTTTAATAGTATTAATAAGTGTATTTAGGAGAATGTAATAGACCTTTTAAATCTCTTGAATCAAATTTATAAAAGTATTGAGAACAAGTTCTGCACTTTCACTGCAGTAAGTGGCACACAGTCTATGAAAAGCAACATGGCACTTGGAGTGTTTTACATGTAAGTTAGGAGGAACAAATGGCGGAGGAACAAATTTATATGCAACTTGTGAAAGCAGAATTAGATAGCAGAAAAAAGAAGGAAAATGTCTTACCTAGCATGATCAGTCATTGATGGGATTATATTTTTTACAAGGAGAATATATCATGTCATATGATGAGATCATGTCATACGGTGGAGAAGAAATAAAAAATATTGCAGGAAGGGTACTTCTACATTCCTACTTCCATAGGCACTTTTTTGCAGTCTATCAGATATGTGCTTGTATTGTACTGATTGAAAGTTAACCCTGTCCTGCAAAACAGTCAATTTCTGAACAAGTGGAAAAACAGTGTTTTTTTAAATTCATACATTGTTGTGTGGTATACAAAGTTTACACCTTCCACAAGGGAAGTCACAGTTGAAATATTCATATGTAGTGTTCATATTACAGACCTTAATGGGATGTCCATACATGCATATATGGGCATAGGGCAGTGTATGAATACCTACCTGTGTATGTGTTGGAAACCTCAAGAAAGAACTGATGGTACATAGGCAATACAATGCAGATACAGTGACTTGTTCATCTTTGAGATCTGGTAAAATAGCTTAGTCAGTCTACATAATAATACAGTGATATTGCTGCTGAAGAGGATACAAGTTAATGTCTGTGTTGAGCATGAAGTACCTATAATACATTTTTTTCATGGGGGAAAATATTGAGCAATATAGTTTGTACTTGTTTCTCATTCTTGTTCCTGTGCTTTGCTCCTTTAGAAGAAAAGAAGTAACTTTTAAAGTAGTAATGAGATCTAATGGTATTTAATAAGGAAGTAATTGGTAATCTTAACTTCATTATTATGACTTACATGAAAAAGTTAAGTTTTGTTTTCAGTTTTTCTGTAGAAGCTTAGATATCACTAAGTGAAATCACATTCAGTGGAGCTTTAGGAAAACCTGCCCAAGTGCTTGTTTACAAGTTATTGCTGACCAGGTAGTTTTTCCTCTATCAACACCTTCACAGTGTGGGTTTTTTTTTAGTGCCTTTCTGCACATCAGAAAAATCTTGTATGGAAAGAGGGAACTTGTCAAACTGTCAATAAAAAATTAAGATGTCATGACAGGTAACTCTCTTCTGAAATTGCAGGCAATGGTTGTCATTGTCACTGCCTTTATTATGTAAGTCTAACCATTGTTCCTCTCCTTTCTGAGTCTCAGGGAAATGCGGCTTTCAGGATATGGTTTGGCAACTCAAATAGTTAAATTGTTGGTACAGCAACAATAGTCATAAATAAACTCTTTCTCTTGTCTAAAATATAAGAGCACCAACATATGGAGAAAACAACAAACACTAGGAAAAAGAGGGTTATTTTTCTTGGGCATTTTGTGGTGGGAAGGATTATTTTCTGAATGTTCCCTATAATGCAAGTGAGATGCGTTTATTGTTTTCTGTCTTCTTGGTGGTGCTGGAGATGGCATGCTGCTATAATTTGGGAGATTTTCATAATTTGAGACTATGCTTCTCATGGATAATTGCTCTTAGTAGGGAGTCTTGTTCGTTGAATTTGATGTACTGCTTCACAGTCTTCTCTCCGCCAGCTGCCTTTTTGTTTTTAAACTTCATGTCTCTACCCTCTTGAAATGGTAGGGTATGCGGGATATTGCAAGGTTCCTTTGGAATAAGTTGTCTAATGATACCTAATGATATTGTGGACTTGTTTTTTATCTTATTCTGGAGGCTTGCTGTTGGTGCACATTCCTACCTATTGAGCACAACTCTTGTGCTTTACAGTGAACTAAGCAAGCAGGTAAAATCCACATGGAGTGCTCCCCATGTCAAGTTAGGACAACTGAGGCTTTGGCACTCAATTTAACATCCATGAAGAATGTCTGTCCCTTCTTATAGAAAGGCAATTTATGTATTGAGAAATCTGTGTCCTTTTTGAACACATTATTGAGAAATGTTAAGATTCAATATGAAGTTGTGTTAAAGAAAATATATCTGCTGCTGACAGATTGACAGAACAAAGGTATTTAAACATGGAGGATTCTGATAGCTTGCTAATATCAGCCCATCTGCTTCCTGGGATAGTAAATCAATTTGTTAAATATATTTACAGTCATAGTGTTCTTTTTTTTTTTTTCATATATTTTTGAATATATTTTTTTAGCACCGACTAAATGCCTTCTGCTTTTCTATCATGTAGGGAAAGTGTGGATTTGTAATTTAAACTTTTGCTTTTTGAGGATGTGGAAGGTGCTAAAAGTCTGTCTTGACAATGAAATTATTTGAATTAGTCTCTATTAACATTCATCTTAAGGAGTTTTTTACACTTTAAAGGGTTGTGGAAGGATTTGGTGTGGAGAGTGGTATGTATGTGAAAGCTGTTTTAAGGCATGCTTGCAACACCTGTTGCTTATATAGTTAGTTATTGGAAGAGCTTTCAAACAGCAGAAGTGAATAGTGGAGGGTAATAACATTAAATAGAAATAGAAGTTTACTAAAATAGAAAGGTACAAATAGAAGTGTCTTGCTGTGTTCTTGTTAATACTTTCTTGCTTTTTGTTTTCTTGCTGATTTTAATTCTAATTTATTTATCCCTTTTATAGCATGCTCTCACAGAAAGTGCTAGTAAAACAGGCAGCAAGCCATATTCTGGAGCCAGTTTTTCTCAGCCACTTTTGTCTAAGTAGAAATGTGCTATGTATTTATTTCTCTTGTTTAACATACACTGTAACAATAGGTGTAGGGTTGTAATATCTGTCCTTAGTTTCTTGAACTGTTGAATTTAACCCAGCTGCAAGTGCTTTTGTGGTTTTCTTTCCCCAGGGTGCTGTCAGTGCATGAAGCTATATTGTTCCTCCTCTAAGCAAGCAATAGAGTAAGTGACCCTTGTAATATTTAACTTAGGAAGAGATAAGTCAGTCTTTGGTGGTTTTCTAATTGATCCAGTGGTGACTAATGTTAAGCATCCCACCTCCACCTTTTCATCATTTGGTAGCCCTTATGCAGTGGATTCAGGGTAAATTAGTAACTTTCCTGCATAGTTGAGCTTTTTGAGTTGCTTATCTTTATGTGTAAGTTCGGGTTTGGCTGAAACTTAGTATGATGCAAAAATGATCTTTGTTAAAATCTTTCCTGCTGACTTCTGTGGCTCAAGAGCTTCACCTTCCACACAGCTTTTAACTTTTGTCCTCTTTTATGCAGACCATTTTTCCATATTCACTTTCTTTCCAGTAGGATATAGCTTCTTGTGTTTCCTTAGTGTTTTAAAAAAGTTTGCAGGGACTTCACTTAGCAACAGAAGAAAGAAGAATCAGTGATTCTCTGCTCAAGCTTCATAGCTGTTGGGTTTCATTATTAATTACGTGAATGCTTTTGCATTGTATGTTTAGGCGACCCACGTACGTGCCTCTCATAGACTAGTTGGATTATGAGAACATTTCATGGAACAGAAATCTTCTTAGCTTCTGTCTAGCTCTGCAATTTACATTTCATGACAATAAATAAGATGCTAATTAAAAAACAAACAAAAATAAAACAACCACCAAACTCAAACATCAAAGCCCATAGAAAACCCCATCCAAAAAGAAAAACACCAACCCAAACCAAAACATATCAGACACATTAAAACAAACAAACAAACAATACCTTCCCCACCTGCAAAAATAAGGCATCCTGTAATTTATGACTTCAGTTGAGAGTCAGGGACTGATGTTTTAACTCTGGATGATTCCTTCTTATAAGATTGGAATAGACAGCAACCACTGAACTATGAAATCCTATGTGCATCTGAAACTATTGCTTTAGAAATAAAAATTCCTCACCAGGGGAGTCTTGTTATAGTTAAGTGCTGGCTTATACCATGTACTAAGAAATATCTTGGTATGTGCAAATGAGTCCTCCTTGAAAATATTAATTTTCAACTCCTCTGACATTATTAATGTTATGTCACAGAACACCCTTTTGAATCTGAGCTAATATTTTTTTTTCCCTGAACATGCAGCTGAAAGACTCATATTTTAATATAAATCTGTTGTTTTTTTTTTTCCTGAAGAGGAAAGAATGAAACTCAGCTGTTAATGATTAGCACATCTTTTATAAAAATGTTCAACAACAACACGAAACAAGAAGAAGCACAAAACCCCCAAACAAATACAACCCCCCCAAAAAAACCATCAAAAGTCAAGGGGTAAGAAAGGAATTAGAGCAAAGTGACTTTACAGAATGAACATGATTAAAAAAGAGAGGTTTCAGGTGCAAAAGAAAAATTCTCTTTATATCATGTGGCCTGATGTGCAATGAAAGGGATTAAATTGAATATTGATTTTTTGAAAGGTATGACTATACTGTTAAAATGATAAAGATAAAAAAACCTCCACAATCAAAAATCCCTATACAAGAAAACAATGAGAGAATTGATCACCAAGAAGAGTTGCAACAGTGGTCTCTGTTCTGGCTACTAGATTCTCAAGGGAGTCATAGTTTCTGTAACTGGCAGAAATGCATTAGGCTGATGATGGCCATGGGGGAAAAGGTATCAAAGTAATTCATAGGGACAGGGAGAATGTGAAGCTAATGATGAAGCATTTCCACCTGAAAACTTCAGCAGTAGTAAAGGACTAATGTCCAGTATGATGTAGGATGAAGAGTAAGGTGAAGAAGAGTGTGGAAACATTTGGCCATTTCTCAAGTTTGCCAAAAATTAAATAGATGGAAGACAGTCTCTCATAGCTCATGTGCAATTTACTTCACTAGGCTGAAGCATAAGCAATTGAGGTGATTCTTTTCTAAAACATAAATTAGTTTTCAAGTGGTTATAGAGAATTAAGAGATTAAGATTGATATTACCCATGTTGTGGAAACCTCAAAAACATTCAAGACAGGAAGATATGATGTCTTTAAGAGCGGTCTCAAATATGTGTAGAAATGGTTTAATTTCTTCATTCCAAGTGGGGCTTTTCTCTATATATGCGTTAGAAAAGGTTTATCTAACATTTTGTTTTCACTGTTGGGAGTGAGGAATCCATGTTATAAGGAGAAGTAGGGGATGTGGGAGGGAAGAAGGAAGATCATAGAATCCCCTGGCTGGAAAAGACCTTAAGATCATTGAGTCCAACCATAGCTTGACATCTCCCTGTACATAGCTGTTAGACCGTGTCCCTAGGTACCTCATCCAAGTGCCTTTTAAACACCTCTGTGGTGGTGACTCCACCACTTCCCTGGACAGCCTGTTCCAGTGCCCAGTGACCCTTTCAGTGAAGAAATTTTTCCAAATATCCAATCCAAATCTTCCCTGCTGCAACTTGAGGCCATTTCCTCTCATTCTATCACACAGGGAGAAAAGGCTAGTCCCCACATCAATACAACCTTTGCATAAGGTTGGGTAAACTAGGTGTCTTTATACCTGCTAAGAAATGCCTGTGAGGGATACTTTAAACTAGTCATGGAAACTCTTTGTTGTTTTTAACAGGCAATAGTGCAACAATAAATACTGCAGCATATAGTTGTTTCTGTGATATCAACACCAAAGCTAAGGATTAAATTAAATACAAGAGGAATATGAGATCTGTCTTGTGAAGATGTAACTGCAAAGAAAGATTCTTCTAATGTGTCAAACCTGTAAAAATTTAAAACTTCACAATCATTTAAAGAACGACAGCTAATGCTTAAGTCTTGCTAGATATATTGCAAATTCTACTCCCTAGAAAGGGGCTTATTGTTCCTGGGGACATCTTTTGATTGTTTTTGAGTGGTGTTTATTGAGTATTGCATTCACATTTGGGAGGCACATTCAATCAAACTGGATAACATACATGTTGGTATGGAATCACTCTATTTTATGTTGGTGTTATCAAATTATATGCAAACTGTCCCATGAAGCCTTTGCTTCAGAGGCTCAGCATATCTGAAAACAGGTATTTCTGCCTTCCACCCAGCCCTCTCCTCACCCTTTTCTGTTAATGGCATTTGAGCAATCTTGCCTACTGACTGGAAAAGCAAATTTGCTTTATCCTTTATGGGCTGCATTTATCCTTCATGTATATCCACAAAATTCACTGGGGATTTGGCCAAGAAAGTTGGATCATTCCTCCCAGAGAAGAAATTTGTAAATTTGGGGGTGGTGGTGGTGGTGCTGTTTGTACAAGATCTAAAAGAAGCTTTCAGAATTTGCTAAGAGAGCCTTGTGTAGCTTTAAGTAAGGAGATTATGTAAAATGCTGACTACAGCTGAGAGCTAGCAAAGGCTAGCAGCAGAGCTCTGTAAAAGAAATTAATAAATAGCTTTTGAGTTCTCCCAAGGCAATGACTTCTCATTGTACCATATTTCCGTTTCCATGTAGTAGCCAGTAGTCAACCCAGCTTTCCTCATTCCTCAGTCTTGTGTTCATCTGTCATTAATATATTAAAACTGGCTCAGATATGTATTTCCAGGTGTTTCCTTTATGCTCTGGGCACTAGAGGGGAAGGAACATCCTTACCCTTATGCAAATCTCACTTAATGAAAATTAAAAGATAAGTATTTGTAGTTTGTTTTGGGTGTTCATTTCAGGATTAACATGAAAACAACCTCTTGTAATGGGTTTGGGGGTTTGGTTTTGGCTGTTTTTCTGGGATGCCTTTGCTGACTGAAAAATTATTATTTTTTTTAAAAAGTTCAATGCAAGGAGAAAAATTCAAGGAAATTGTTTTGATCTGGAACAAAAAGCTCCAAGTGAAATTTGAATAAAAGTTTACCAAAAATCTTTCAGGTAAAATCAAGTATTTCAGTGGAAGTTCCAGTGAAGCTTTAATATAAAGATCTGTAAATAAAGACAGACTGCCAAAATGTTCAGAGTTTTGTACATTTTTGTTGCATCTTTGCTTCAGGACTAAAGTAACAGTTCCCCACAGAAAAACGCTTTGACCTTGTATCTAACCCTCTGACCATTTGGACATTCTATATGTTGCACATGTCACACCCTCTAGTATGAGTTTTCATTGGACCAGGGTCATTTATACTCCCATTCAAGCATCACCTGTAGCAGTGGCTGATGGATGAAAATGACATGCTGATGAGCAAACAGTTTAATGCTTTGCAACAGTGCTAGGGTGGAAAGGGACCAAAACTCTGCTTTAGGACAAAGCTATTCTGTTCAGATGTAGCTGCAGCATTACATATTGCAGCAGTGGGCAGGAGGGCTAATCTGAGCACTGCATCTTGGAAAACTGTGTGCTGCCCTGAAAAGGAAGTCTTGGACATTCATTCCTGTGTGAGCAAAAAGACTGCACCTTAATTGCTCTTCTCCAGGGATTATCCTGGGCATGAATAGCAGAGAACAACTTCTATTTCTTTGCTTTACTTTGAACTTCAAGAAGTATGATTTCAATAAGCAACTGCATGCTACAGGTAGATTTTTGTCCCTTAACTGGTATGGTTGAGTAGGATGACTGAACAGGTGATGACCTGGTATATCTCTGCTTATATCTGACTTCTACTGTGAGGATCAGGTTCTCATATTTCATGACTATATTTTAGATTTTTTTTTTAATGAGCTACTGTACAAAGTCCTGTTCTGTTGAATTCAAACACTTGAAAAATACACTGGCTATAAAAATGGGATTGGGCACAATCCTGTCTTCAATAAAACTTTTTTTAAAAAGAGATGTTATTGAAGTAAAGGGACACAAAAGCGTTCTCAATTCTTTACTGAATGCAGTATATTAGTTAGAAAAGCATGGATATAAGAACTGCTTTTTGATCATACTTCTTGAATAGCAGCTTAGTTTGAGTGTATGGTCCCTCTTTTTTTTAGCTTTCATGACAAACATCAAAGAAATGACTGTTTCTATAAACTTCTATTTGTAGGAAGTGTATAGAAAGTATCCCTCATTAATTCAGAACCACTGAATCAGTTGTCAAAGAGAGCAGCTGTAAATTCTGATAATTGCCTAATTAATCTAATGATACATTTTTCCTATCATGATCCATCTAATACATTGATGTGCTGGAGTTGGATTCTGCAACTGAGTTGTCTTGATACTAGTTTTGGATAGTGACTTTTAAAACTGAAATATGCTTAGATGTATTAATAAAGCTGAGCAAGTAAAAGTCATTTTCCAATAACTCAATTATTCTTAGTCAATGTTTAGTATTATATGATCTCAAGAATTAGGGGGTTTTATTGTTATTCAACTGGTAGGATTCTAATTAACTAGTAGAATTCCTTTTTTCTCCTCTTTATCATCAGCCTCCCTAGGGTATTGAAATGGAAGGTGGCATTCTTAGGAGATTCAGTATTCCTTGAGCTCCAAGGGTGGCCAAGCTGCATAGCACTATGTGGGGATTATTAGTCTGATTTGTATCAATACTCTCTTACCTTTTTCTTAAACTGAAAGAAGTATTTTTTTGATAGCTTTGATTCTAGGCAGTTGTGCAAATCACTAAACAGGGCCTCAAATGTATCACCCCAAAAGAGTCCATAACAAATTAACCTGTCAAGCATACACATGAAGATAATCAAACTAATATAGTCTTGTTTAGAAACAAAGTAAACAAATACGTACACCTTAATTCATATGTTAGTGCTAAAATACAGGCTGAAAGGAAATGGTGCGGTTACAAATACACTCTTAATGGATAGTCACTGCAATTTTGTAGGCTTAAGTTGATATTACTACTTCTGTGAGTAAATGGGAAATTGAAAACAAGTAACTGGCAGCAATTTGGCATTTCTTTCCTATTGCAAACTTTCCTCACCACCACCCCCGGACTCTCTGTAAGCCCTAGTGTTTAGAAGAACCGCTTGCTTCAGGAGAAAAAGAATTAGGCAATGATCTTTTAGTTTCTGC
The DNA here is from genome assembly GCF_014839835.1 of Dryobates pubescens. Taxonomy (NCBI): domain Eukaryota; kingdom Metazoa; phylum Chordata; class Aves; order Piciformes; family Picidae; genus Dryobates; species Dryobates pubescens. The sequence goes on from NC_071627.1 coordinate 9,242,712, forward strand.
TGTACCAAGAGCTTCATACATTGAGCTGTCACTTGAAGATGCTCTTTGCTTCCCAATAGAACTAGCATTACATATTTTCTTTCATTTCAACCTAAGCAGTGTCTTTCTGAGAAGAAAAGCAGCTTTGAAGCCTATAGGTTAGTATGCAATTTGGTTCTTTTCACCTTATCCATGGTTTAACAGTCTACTGATTTATGCCATATATGAATTATGAAACTACATTACTTAAATTGCAAGTGTCAGAAGTAAGCTTGATACAGAGTTGCAAGGATTAGCTTCTGGTGGTAAGCAAGTGCCTGATACTGCATCCTGGATGTCTTTATAGAACTTAAGTGGAATTAGTTCTCTGTGCTTATGAAAAGAGAGTCTTTCACAAGAGGTGTCATGTCCTCATCTGTTACAAGAGGTTATCTGTACAAGAAAAGGGATGTATGGAAATGGTGGGTCTGTGACTACAGTGTTTGGTATATTCTCCAATTACTGCCTGTGCTTCAGGTGTCTTTAAGCAAATACTCTGGATGTTTGACAAGGATTTCAACTTGTTCTGCAATTTATTTATTTTTTTTTAGCTTGCATTAAATGCAAATGAAATGTAAATGAATGTAATCTTAGTCTGTACAACCGCATCTGAAAAGGTGAAGGCTGTGTCTTTCAACTCAATGATAGAAGTACTGGGGACATGAGCTAATACTTTAGTGATCCTGATAATAAAATTGACTCATTTTAATGGCTAGAGGCAATGAAAAACTGCCTGTGTAACTCACTCCTTTTTCTGTAGGAGAGAGTGGAATTGTTCTATGGGAAGAAGTAATGCTGGTAAAACTTTTGTTGTTTTTAAGATTGTCTTCCTCCATAAAATACTTTTCATGTTAAATTAATGTTCATGGTATGTAGTAATCTCCTTGATAACTAAGATCCAAACATGTTAGAATGATTTCCGATTGTTAAATGAACAGAAGTTGTTAAGGCATAATGACAAGATTAATTCAAGCAACAGGTACTTCAGTGAAATGAGAAAATTTTTGAGTAGCTAAGTCTGCAGTCAAGATTAAATGATACCATTTTCTTTCTTTATCACTAGAGATGATAAATGTATTAGGTTTCAAGAATTTCACTGGCTTCTATTTAATTTCTCTAATCATAACCAGCAGCAATGGTCTGGTCCTGGTACAGGCATTCAGAAGGGAAGTGACATGTACTTAGAACTGAAATGCTGTGAGAGTATGTTTTAAGTGATGGTGAAGGCTGAGGTATATTTTGACCTCTCTTACTATGTTTTGGTGTGAACTTTGTGATATTTACTTACCAACTTAAATTTCAAAATACAAAGTGGAGTTTTCTGTCTTTAAAATTCTTGGCTTGTTTATTTGCAATGTATGAGAAAAGAGTTTTGGTTTTTTTTTACTGTATCTTTAGTAATGTCCTAAACTGACTGGGTGTTACTGTAAAAAATTTGTTGATATTAGTGTCTTCCTGCTTTTTAAATATTTCTTGCTGTATTTTGTAATATGCTCCATAGCATTCCCCTCTTTGTGGTTTTTGATGTGTTTGGGTTAAGGCTGCCTGGTTTATTTTAGCTACACATTTCTAAAAGAAGCTCTCTAGCATCTCTTCTCAAGACAATTCTCGACAATCTGATAACCTGTACTCACTGTAGCTGCTGAAATCACATTTCTAATTTGACCAAGGGTCAAATAACTTCCAGCCTTGAAAACTCTGGTGGCTTCTGTTGAAGCCAACACATTCTGAAATATTTTAAGTGCTTTAATTCAAGCACTACAACAGCACTGTATTATTTTCATTAATAATAAAATACTGGATTTCTTCTATTTCTCCTCTTATTTCTGAGATTCTGGGAAGTAATTTTACTGAAGTTTTCAGGATTGTGTTTCATACCCAGCTACATTGCTAAAAACAGTTTATTGAGTCAATTTCTTAAGTAGAAATGAGGAACCATATTTATGGTGGTACTTTAAGGAGACTGCTATCTACCATGTGAGTCAGCTAAATTAGATTTGAAACTAGGAAACTTCTCATGCTTCTTCTTTGTCAAGCAAAGGAGTGTGTGGTGGGTTAAAATTACCCCCCAACTAATTTGAGAGAATTACCCCCCAAAATAAAATTGCCAGAGTAGCTCAGTTTGGGATGGAAGCAAATGAGGCTACATTTGCAAGCAAACTAGAATCTAGAAATATAAAATGCAATGAATATGTACAAAGTATACAATATATGTACTCTCTCTCTTTATATATATATATTTGCAATTTATAAACAACACAGAAACTCCTCAAAACCCCAATGGATGGATCCAGGGGACCTGTTCACCTCCTCCCCCACTCCCTCCCTCCTTCCTGTTACCTCACGCAGTAGTCAAAACAAAGATGCCCTGGCAAGGCCGTGAGGAGAGAGGAAAATTGCAAGCAGAAGCGACAGAAGAAGAAGGAGGGAGAGAAGGAACTGTTTATGCCTCTTCCGTGTATTCCCATTAGCAATCCAATGAATTATATAGACCGTGTCATTATTTTCCTTTTACATCCAATGGTAATTTATTTTCAGTCTTTGCAGTCAGGATCTAGGCTCAAGTTCCCCTTTCAAACTGTAACAGTGCATTGGAGACAATTTAAAACTTAACTTGAATATGACTGAAGAATCAGGTTTTGGTTATATTTTGAAGCTCTGAGTCAAAGTACACAGAGACCAACATAAATGAAGCTGTTCAGAGAACAATCTGCTCTCTGTAGGAGCAAAGACGTGCAGGGAATTGTCCAAGAAGAAGCTGCTGATTAAAGTTTTGGCTGATAATCACTTTGTGTATGCTTGAATTATGCTACTAAAGCCCCTTTCTGTTCAAAACCATCTGCAGGGATTGTATATTGGTAAACAAAGACTGATTAAGATAATTTATTAATTCTTTGTCTGCCATCTACTTGTTATTTCTACCAGAAGAAGTATCCACTTCTAAGCTCCCAACCATGTTAACCTCTGAGCACTAAGACAACATTTTAATTGGCTTCTAAGTAGGAATCTGTTCTTATCCCTATATGAAACACAAATGTTTCTAAATCTAATTCGTACTAGGAAATACAGTACCCACATGCTTAGAGTATCAAGTACAATGAGTTAACTAAGTACAGATGTGCAGGGAGTCCTGTTAATTAGGCACAATTCTTGTTTGTGGACAAAAACTTCCAGTGGGGGAGGACAACAAGCTTATGTGAAAAGTTACTGAGGTTCTCTCTGCCAGCTCTTCACAGCAGCATAGGTTTTTAGACTCTCCTGAGTGAATGGTCAGGCTTTAGATTTGCAGAGAGTAGGTACTCTAACTTAGCAATTAGCCACAGGAAAGTAAAGCTGTATCTTATGTGGACAGACAGATGAGAGGTTGATTAATTGAACTTCTCCTAAGTGCCAAACATTGAGCAGCACTGAGAGGCATCCTGTCAATATGTGTTTAACATTATCAGAGAAAGAAAGCAGAGAACATCCTTTCTACCAATTACTTATTAAGGTGCAGTGGAGCACCACATCTACCAGATCTGCCTAGGTCTATGAATTAGAGCATCTCAGTTGAATGATTTTTCAGATATATATCCAGAGTTGAAAAGATTAGGTGCATTATATATGGACAGGGCAACAATGGCTGCAGCTAAAATTCCCAGTAAGTCTTTTGTCTCTTTCCTTTGCTTTCTTAAATGGTAAGCTTCTGTATTTTCTTTTCCATTCAAGTCTGGACTCATATGTTTTTCCTTCTGAATCACCAATGTTATGAGAAACATTTTTTCATATATTTATTTAAATATACTGGTATGTCTAACTGATTTTTTTAATAAAGCCTAACTTAATCTGAATCTGTAACTATCCAACTTCATTTTATTATGCAAAAATAAAAATCTCACTATATAGTGAGTAAATCTAGGAAACATGAATACATATATATATAGTGTGCTAGTACATGCATATATTTATATATTTCTATGCACAAATGTGCATAATCTGCATAACATTGATAATCAGATCTGTATGTATGTGTATACACACATACATATATATATATAGATAAGGGTCTATGCTCTTCTAAGTAAGCTTACACCTATTTCTCACACCAGCACAGAATGCAAGAGTGCTTTAGAGGGGTGAGGACCATTCCTGAAAATGACCTGCTGGAGATGGGGAAGCCCCTTCAAGAGCCTCAATTTCAAGGGCTTTTCTGTTACAGTTCATGGACCTTGGAAAGTTGTTTGTAGATACAGTCTCTTGGAAATAGTAAAATAGGCCTCTTACAAACTCTGTTGAGATTACTACAGTGGATGATAGCTCTATGATTTTCCTAGTTTACCCACAACCTGAACCAGCAGAACTTGGCAATGAAGAGCCTGTGGCTTATTTAACTAAAAGTCAATCTGTAGTGAAGTGATGCGAGAGTGTTGATGTCACTAAACTCTCAGCTTTGAGCAGCATTTTGAAGCTGGCATGATGGTAGCGTGGTATTGAATATCAGCAGCAGATTCAACTCAATCCATGACACTAGGCACATGCACTGCACCAGCAATGTTTGTGCCAGTGGCAGAACAGCTAACTGCTAAATCTGTTTTAAATTGCTTCATTACAGATGGCACCATCACAGGCGATAAACATGTGAATGTAAGAACTGCAAATCAGTACACCTGTAATGACTAATGAGTTCTTCATTCTCTTGCTGAGATTTTGGTCAAAGGATTTTGCAATCTCTTTCTGTTTCAGTGCCTTTGCAAATTTAATAAACTCAGTATTCCATAATCCAAATTGTTTAAGAATCATAATAAACATATTCTTCCTTTCTGATAGATAGTCTGTGATTTCCCGTGTTTGTACTAATTTTTCAGTATGGACATGTCTTTCACAATAGCACCTTCACCAGGCATACATGGTGAAAATTGTATTGTAATCTTTCCTGGAGAAGCACCATCTCCAAAGATGAGCCCACTTATGAAGTCTCTTTCCCAAGTTAAGTGCTGTCTTCTGAAGGTGGTTCAAGGGATTTTCTTGGAAAGCATGGTGTTTGTACTCTCTCCTGACTTGATATTGGTGTAGGAATGCTACCTCTGTCCTCCAATGCTTGCCATCAGGTATATTTCTCAAGACCTCTTCTAAAGCAGCAGATACTTAGTATGCTTCAACAGCCATTAATACCTCCTGAATGCTCGTGTAAAGATCACCTCACTCAGTGAGTAGATGTTAGCTTTTTCACTCTACTTTCAAGTGAGTAAAACAGCAATGGGATACAGAGTGACTGTGAAACTGCTGCGAGAACAGGTTGCTTTTGTGGAGGACAGTGTTCTATCCTATGCCCTTTGTGATTAGGAAAGGAGGTCTGCAGCAGTAGAAGATGATTTCTCTTTACTCTGCAGCTAATCATACCAAGTACAATAAGTGCTGAATAACAAGCAGTAGGGTTATATTTAATGTTCTGTAATAGCAGTGTTGAATGGTGTGAAAAGTAACTTCAGAGCTTCTCTCCTTTTTCCCTTTCTGTAAGATGAGTTTCTTCCTAATCATGTAAAGGGCTAGTTAGCAACTGCACCTCTTTTACAGCATCTTATATAATTAGGACTTCTACTTATCAGTGTGAAGATCCCTAGTCACAGACCAACTTCAGCACTGTGCTTTAGTTGATTGGGGTGGAGGGAAACAAGTGGGAGTTGTGTGAAGGAACGTGCTCCCATTCCAGTTTAACTTTAATTACAGATAATGTTGAACAGCAAGTGGTTTTATATTAGCTTTGATTTACTTGGTTTGTTCATTATCACAGACATGTTTCTCTCTGTTCTGGGAAGGAGATGTGAAGGGGATTGAAGTAATTTCCTACAAAAACTTTTGTCTTTAACTATTCTCTCCATTATGTGTAGGGAGGCACTGGTTTGATATCAACTATGTTCAGCTGGCTATAATGTGTACTTTCAATATAGGCACTACTCCAATATACCTGTTTGTACACAGATTACAAGTGGTTTCAGTCTGTGCCAAAAAGGTATGCAAATTAATGGCCAAAGACCATATTAGGAAGATTTTATATTGGTCATAATTTTGAGTCAGTACTGGTCACAAATTTGGGTTGGAGTGAATAGTAACTTTTAGTGTTTATTTTGGAAAAGTGTTATCTAAATAAAATGTATTCTCAAATTACTCTGTAGCTTTTCTCTGCTCTTGGAGGACTACAGACTCATGTTATCCTTTTAAGGATGCAGACAAAAGCACAGATGATCTGAATTTGTGTGTGTGAAGTTTGGCTGAAGGTATGTTTTTAAGGAGAACGCAGGTGGATGACTGTGTTAGATATAAAAGAGCATAGAGATGCTATTTGTTTTCAGCTAATTTTTCTTTACCCCCTTTTATGTTTGGAGCTATTTGCAGTTCTTAAAAATAGATTAACCTGGTAAGCATTTGTTTCATCTTGTTAATGTATTTCTCTTAAAGGATATTAGAAATTCTTTTCTTTATATTATCTACTGTGTTAGATGTTGGTGTTATTGAATATTAAGTAATGAGCTTAACATCTTACTCTCAGCAAGATCTGAAAGACTCCTTAAAGTATATTGTGTTTCTTGGTGTTGTATGTTGATTTTTATGTTGAAATTGAGGTTGTGTTATTTTAAATGGACTAGAAGAACCCTATCCTAATCTCTATACATTCTGTTATCCCTGAGGTGACAAGTTGTTAGCAGTGTAATAGACTGGAATTAAAATAGTATTAAAGTAATGTAATTGGAGTTTAAGGCAGGCAGGAATCTAAAAGAACCTTCTTGTTTCCAATCTACCGTCAATATTGGTGGTGGATTGATGAATAGGGGTCCCATACAATTAGGATGACTAAACATAAGATGTCACTGTGTTTCATTTTTGTAAGGCATGACAGTTTGGAGGGAAACTGTCTTAAAAAGAAGGGCACGTTTTAAGCAGTTGCAATAATTGTAAACAGAAATTCAGTTTTGTGGTAATTCCCTTTTATTACTGAGGATAGGGGGAATTTCTGCTGGCATGCTCTTGGATCACTGTTCAAGAATCTGTCCTACAGCTAACGGAGCTGCCCAACACTGTTCTCACTGATGATAAAGCTCCTACTGACTTCTCTCAGAGCAGTTCTCTGTAGCAGTTGCCATAGATATTAAATAGCTGGTCTGCACTAAACTCTGATTTCTAAATGTCAAGCTATTCAAACACTATATAATCACCATTTGGGGCATAACAAACTTTCTTGAATGCTGCTTGCGACATGTTAATTTTGGAAGTAATACAATACTCACAGGGTGAGTGTGTAAATCATCACTTTGCAGATGTGGTGTCTAATTTAAGACATTTTTTCAAAGCAAAAACCCACTGAATTAGCAGACACATATGTCTCCAGTTAAATGCTGCATGGTTCTATTGTTTGATTTTGGTTTTGGGTGCGTTGGTTGGTTTTGCTTGTTGGTTTTTTTTGTTGTTGTTGTTGAAGGAAATGCGCTTTTATTGCTCATAGCTACAGAGAATATTCAGCTTTATATTAGTAGGTTTTGTTGTGGGCTTTTTTTTTTTTTTTTAAGGATTTTGGATTGTTTAACATATTCTCAGGAGTCCATGCTCCAAACTTTGCCCTCCAGTTGGTATTATGGTATCAGTAATTGCTGCCTCATGTTAACATTTATTTAAAGCTGCTGATTTAACATTTAAAAATTCTGAGGTTAATGGATCTGTGTTCACAGATCCATTAACCTCAATAAAAACAAATGGGACCTTTAGTGAACTAAAATAGGTGCAGATCAAGGATACACTTTCACTAATACTTACTGATAGCATTTAGATTGTACTGTTAAAATGTCAGGTCATAAAAAGGGCTAGTAATGTAGTAATATTCAAGGTGAATTTCAGTGTTTCAGTCGTTTCTGTGACCCAAGATAGGATAGTTTAAGATCAAGCAAGCTCAGTGTTCTAATGGCAAGATATTCTGGATGGATTGCCCTGTAAATTGTGTGTTACTGGGGCTGAACTGGGTTTGCTTAAGAATGAGATTTGTTTGAATACACATTCTTCTAACAAGCAAATTATGATAGTGTAGTTAACTGACAAACATTTATCTTACTTTATATAGGAGTTGAATTCTAGCTTGCAGCATGGGAGGAAGCTATAATACTCAAGAAATTAATAAATAAAGGAGGCAGACCATTTCCTAAGAATTGCTTTCCATTACTCCTGCTATTTAATCTAACACTGCCATAAAAAATGTGGAGATCTAGAAACAACAGTTAGAAAAGAATATCACTTCCCTGGTTTATCTCCTGCATCACAGTCCAGCAAATCTGCTTTTACAATCAGCATTCCAGGAAATGTGGCATAAATTCTGACTTGAATTCACTGACAGACATCTTTGCTTTTGTCCATATCCATGTTGCTCCTCAGAACTTATGGCAAACAATTAGAGGAAGAAGGGCATTTGGGGAGTTGGAGCATTTAATCATTTAGAAACCACAGTCCCAGGTAAAACAGTTCAGCTGGCTTCATTTGCTGTCTCAAACAAGGTTACAATACACCTTTCATAGTCCATTTTTAGAAAATCAACTAAAAGAACTGGAAAAGCATTTGAAAGATAAAATTGAGTTCAGTTCCAAAAATGTGCATCTTATGCTTTGGATTTCTGCTATTATTATGAAAGACTTCAAACTGTTACAAAGGCAGACCTGTAAACTAAATTTTTGTTCTCTATGAGCTTGTTGTAATTCAAAGTAACCCACTTTTTTTGTTTGTCTGCATTTCTTAATATGAATGTTGATTAGTCTGCACACATCACAACAAACAGGTACATTTTCAAGCCTCATAAGAAACAAACCTAGAAAAAGAGATTGTGATAATTCTGCAGATGCCAGAGTTAAAAGCTTTCCACAGTGTAAATGTAAACCAAACTAAACTACAGTTGTCAAACAAAAGTACATCTGAGTATTGGGATTGCTTGTGAATAGTTTAGATCTACTGTCATATGTGTTCTGATAAATAAACCCAACACTGTTTAAAAACTGAGAAAAGCTATTTTTAAAGTGCTTCTCTATTTAGCAAAATAGGCAATGTCAGTTTTCTGCTGCTGTGATTTTGTTTCAACTCTACTAAACATCAAGTAGATTGGATTCTCATGTTGGAAACCAGAATGCATCACTGTGTGAATAGCAATGCATTACTCTGTGAATTGGAATGAATTAGGCACACTCTATTGCCCTGTTGTCCTGTCATATTTCTGCCTTTCTAAATGATTGTTGTGAGAATTCACTATTAAATCTAGGACAATGTTTTAAACAAAATATACTGGAGTCTTTCATGTGTTAAATTTCATTGTAAGTAATATTAGTTCTTTTTAACCATGAAAATGTGTGGGGTTTTTTTTCTGAAAGTTACACTTCAAGTATTCACCAATTTGGCTGAGGTGAATGAACCTTAGAAATGGTGTGGTTTCTAAGCAGTATTGGTTGGCATTAAAATCTCCAACTGCAGTCTTAAGTCTGCTTGAAATGTAGGGGGTTTTATACAAAAGGTTATTAGTAGGGTATTCCAGCATTTCCTTTGAAATGAATAACTAGCTTTCAGGGTGTTTTAAAAATCCCATTCTAAATTCTTCATTCAGGAGCTATCAGCACAGTTTCCAAATCTAATATTTGAGACATCAGCTAAATCTTTTTTCACTATCTTGGAGTCAGGCCTCATGAATATTTTGGAATAACTTGTCACTTAAAAATTAGTCTTCTTGCATATATCTCTTTACTTGTGTTGTCATGACAAGAACATATTGAAGAAGTAGTTAATAGAATGCCCATGCTGTGACACCTTAGTCAGAACTGCAAACTAAGGAAAAGCAATACACATGGCTTGTGGCGTGTTTTCTCCTCTGTAAATGGGATACAGCCATGTTTAGACTGTTTCATTTTCTAAGGGTCTTTCCTGTGACCCAAATCTGCTAATAACACAGCAGCAGGATAATAAACTTACCATTCTACTTTGGTACTCTTTTATTAATGGACTGTCCTGATGAGAATATCTGTTATTTATTACTATCTCTTGGCCCCAGTTCAGCTAAGTGCTTCAGCACATACCTGACTTTAAAGGGAGAAGTGTATTTGGAGTACTGACACAGTCAGACTGGGGTAGAGTCCAAGAATCTCAGTGACCTTTAATGTTTTAATAAATAACAGAGTGAAAGTAGAAGAAAAATATATCGCAAGACAAACATTAGTTCATATCTTACAAAATGTGAGTCTCATTAATTTGGGATCTTTCTAGACTACTTTGTGTCACGTGCACATATTCTGTTGTAAGAAAGGGTGAAGGAAAATACTTGTAGTGCTGCATTTGCATACAAGGTTGTGTATAAACCCTTGGTTACATTTTCTCGGCTAAAGGGAAAAGTTGTAGCAGGCTAGTGCCAGCCACCCAAGGGAACCAAAACAAAGAACCCCCCAACCCTACGTCCATCCCAGAATCTGAACTGGGTTTACCTATGCACTCAGATGTATCACTGAACAGTATGAAATGTATAAACATTTATTTTTCAGTTTTGAAGATGTTCAGTTGCAGAATGTCTCTGTTAACTACAAGCTGTGTTGCTTCTTCTTTACTGTCTTTGATTTTTATGGTATACTATATGTTATCAGGAGTATGGGAGCAGCATGCAGCACAAAGCATAGATTTACAAAGTGTCTAATCCTTTCAGTAACAGATCTGTTTCCTAAAAGTATTTTGAAACATGTTTCTTTATGGATTTTCAGTACATTTGTCTGACTGAGGTCCTCTGTTGAAGAGACAAAATCCCTGTGTGCTTTACAAGCTTTGTGCATGACTTGTGGAATTCATTTTCCTTTGTAAAATGGAATTGTGAAGTAACCTCTAGGGAGCCTCTATACAGAGGTGTCCTGGAGCATACTGAAATTGTGGTTTGGGTTTCATTAAAAAAAAAAAAAAAACCAAAAAAAAAAAAAACAACTAACAAAAAACCCCTAAATGAACCAAAACAAAAGAATCTGAAAAGCCATTTTTTCTTGAATTTAGATTTTCTTGTATTCACTTTGTGCCCATTATTTCTTGTACATTCACTTGGCCATTCATTTACTTTGTGTCTGTCAGAACCAGGTTAATTATGCAATTCTAGTGATACAGGGTGTAGTTGTATTTCAAGAATGCTGTTGAATTTATGTATCTTTTTAAATCATTATTTTTTTTTAAACACAGAGAAGGAGAATGTGGGGGACAATTGTTCAGGGAGATTTTCCTTGCACCTGAGATGAATGCATGGTCTGTTACTGTAGTCACACCTCTGTTTTGTTGCTATGGTTTTCTAACATAAAAAGCAGTAGTGAAAAATAAAGAGGTTTAGACTGTGGGGTATCTGATGGTCCTTAATCAAAAGTATCCAAACAGTGACTGGATATTAATAAGAAGCCTTTTTCTTTCCTTTTCCTGAAATATATTTAAGGAAATACAAAGCTTTTTCATTTGCTGAAATCTCTTACATTGTTTGGGGACAGACAACCCCATCCTATGCCCCGCCCCACCCCCCCCCCCCAAAAAAAAAAAAGGCAACCAAAACCACAAAAAGAAACCCAAACAAACTATTCTGAAAATAATCAGATATTCAGCATATGGCATGCATTCAGAAGTCTGATCGATGGAACACCTAGAATGGGTACTGTGAGCCATTATTCCTTGAACATGATTTAGGGAAGCCCAGTTTAGTTAGTAAATTGAAGATGCTGTACAAATTGCTACCACTGACCTGAAAGCATGCTCAAGTGTGAAATATGTTGTAATGAGTTTTGGTACTTCAGTCTATAACTTCATTTATTTAATGTTAAAATTATAAGATTGGAAGACATGTATCTAAATATTAATAGTTAGTTAAAAAAATCTGAACTCTCTTTGTTTCCATTAGTCTATGAGAAAGCATAATACAGAAGTGTCAACCATACTTTCTTCCACATGGGAACCTTTTAATTGCAGCTCCCCAAAATGTAAATTGACTGTTATTAATATAGACTTGCAAAGAATTTCTCTTTTGTGAAACAGGTGGGATATTCCCCATATAGTGCTTCAAAATCTCCAGTGCTCTGTGGTTTTGGTTTGGGTTGTTTTGGTTTTTTTTTTCATTCCAAAAGAGGATCTCCTGGCTTGTTTCTGACTGATAATCCACTCAGAGATGGTAGCTCTGAACTGTTAATGTGCAAGCTGTCTGAAAATACCTGTTGTGCAAATTCCAGTTGTGCATATTCCAATAAAATGAAAACACTCCTTCCTTTGTGTACATTTGTGAACAGATAATATGTAATCATATATTTCTGGTGCTGCACTCAGCTTCCAAAATGGCCTCTAGTTCTCATTATGCTGCATTGCCTGCAAAGTGAGGGACCAGATCTGTAACCTGCAAACACCACAATGTACTGGCCTCTGTGACATTGGTTTTTCAAGAGCTATTGTAGGTTAACAAATTTTAGAGCTATTGTAGGTTAACAAATTGTGGACGTTCAGAAGAAAGCTGACCATTCATCTGCACATGTGGCAGTGATTTGCTCATCACAAAATCAGTACTGGTGACTGGCTGCAACAGTGTTTTAGAGTACCTTTAGCAGTTTTTGCCATTACAGTTATAGCTTGTGAATGAATTACTGGGCCTGGTATTTGAGGATTTTCTTCTTTTTCACTTTGCCTGATGAAGATTTGTCATCTTTCTGGGCTTTAAATGCTTTACAATCTGAAGGGTCCATCTCTAACATTACCATCTTTCCAGATATGTCATTGAGTGAGAGCCTGACTTTGCTCTCACTGGAGCTTGATTTAGGACCCATGTATTTTATTTAGTGTATATTTACCTGTTGTTTTCAATTGTAATGACTGTAGTTGAAGCATCTAATTCCAAATGAGATTATTAAGTAAATAAATTAATCAGATTGCATTTCATGGTAATAAGATGATATTTCCTTAGTAAAGTATTATCATTTTATAAATAGTTCATGATATCTGACTGTTTACATATATATATTCATGAATATATTAACATTTAGGAAAAGTATTTCAACAGAATTCTAAAGTAGTCTATTTTCCAGCTTCCCTTAAAAAACAAGGCAGCATACCCCAACCAAACAATAATATACTATTTTATATAATTATTATTTTTTTGTCTCCCAGAACATGGTAATCCACTATAGACAGTTATGGAAAAGTGAAACTATGTTCTTTTAGAAATACCTCTTTTGATACTACGTCTGCTAGTGTATTTCACAACTCCCTGGATATCCTGGGCTTCACTCTTATGTAAACAGAATGACAGATTATGAGCTTACTTATTACTATTCTGTTTTTCATGATCCTAAACAAGATCAGTGGCCCTCCTTCTTGCTCTCTCCACAAGTTGTGGTAACTGAATAAAACTAACCTCGTAATTAATCCCCATATATTTAAAATATTTCAATAAAAATATCAGTATTAGCCTGCTCTCTGCCATATAACAGAAACAGAACAGGAAGTTGGGTAGTCTGTACACTACACCCAAATCATTAAAAAACAAACAAGAAAACCTGAAATTCATCAGTGGTTCTTACCCCTGTAACAGTAGCAAAACATAATCAAAATGGAATGTTGACATGTTGAGAATAATTAAGCAGTAAAAGCAGTTGGTTATGGCAGACACTATATGAGAAACCTTTTCAAATATAAGTGGGTAAGTGTGTGCTGACATAGAGCAGGAACAGTACTCCTGATCTGTGTTGGTTCAAATGACACAGGTGTACTCATTTTCATCTGACCAGAGGATGTGGAGCTTCAGCTGATATAAATCAGTGCAGCTTCCCGAAACTCACCAGATGAATGTTACTGTAAGCACTGCAGCTAAGTGTAAGCACCTGCTGATGGTTGTTTCTGAGTATCCCTTTTCCATAAGCAAGGAGAACACAGTGCTGTTTGGAGAAATGGAAACCACAGTTTGGAAAGGAGATATGGTTAGTATTGCATGTGTTGATTGCAATCTGTGAATGTCATCCTACACAGTGTTAGTCAGTAGTTGTGCTTGATAATTGCTGCTAGTAAGTCTTATGAAAATCTTTCTCAGGTAATTCATGCTCATACTTGGTATTTGACATGAGCTGGGCTGAGCTGCTAATGTTGATAGTGTGTGGAAGCTTGCTGTGGTGGATGGTCTCATATTCATTGAATTCTGGTTTTGTCATTTAGGGTATCTATTTCTCTTCATCTGCAGATCATCTAAAACTGTCACTAGTCTTTGCTAATTTCAAACTTGTGTTTTAAAGAATAGTGTTCAGAATGTCTAGCATCAAGTTTCTGCATTATTTGAGCTTTGCACATACATATGAGCTATATTCTAGAAGTCTGAGGAGTCTATCTGAGCATCCTTCAATCTCGGGCACTTCTGAGTATTGATCTCTTTTGTTACTACTTCAGTTCTCTGGAGATGCTAAACTGTTACTGATGCTGAAGGATAAAATGTGGGTCTAGAACTTGCGTTTTAGATCTCTGCTACTCTGTGGCTGTTCAGGAAATTCAAGTGGAAAAAGGAATGCATAGGAATGCAGAGGCTGTTAAGTGTTCTATATGTGGAAGATATTTCAGAATTTCAAATGAACTCTACTCAATTTTCTTCTCAATTGTAATTCTTTCACTCCTTCCCTAAGATGCCAAGAGGGCAACCTAATGATAAAGGCCAAGCTGTCCTGAACTTTGAGTCCTGCTGAAGCAATGATATAAAATTAGAGCCTGTCTCTTGGGTGGATGAATACATCAAGAATATTATAGTTAGCCTTTTGTCTCCTTTGAGTAATGAAGGGGAAAAAATATCAGAACAAACTACTACTAAATTTGTGAATTCATAGTATTTCACATGAGATAACATTCAGTGAATTATTGTGGAACAAATATGTGAAGATACGGAAATATTTTAAATCACTGCAAAATACTTTATATGAAGTATTTGAAGTATGTAGATGCCTAAGCCTATGGAAATTAAAAGCTGTGAGTTTTGAAAATCTTACTTGATGCACACCTGGCAGTTGCTATCATAATATTCAAAGAAAATCAATTAAACAATCACTGACAGTCTACATTTTAAATAAACATTAATGGTTTTTAAATAACTTTTTCCTCTTTTGTTCCTTTTTCTTCTTTTCTTTTTTATATTTCAGTGGCTCTTTGTAATATTTTGTGGGCTGTTCTCTTTATACATGTTAAATAGCATAACAATTAAAATGCATCCCCCTTCCTGATAGTGCAGTACATTTACAGGGAAATCTGGAGGTCAGATTTTTGTTTAAGTTATTCCAGCAGTAAAAACACATATAATAATGATTTTTTAAAAATCAACTCTGGGACATTTCCATGATCATTACCAATCTGTGTAGTCCCAACTACTTGCCCTTCTTCCTTTCCCATCCATCCATCTTATGTGCTGAATCCTTGATGTACTTTTAGTCCTTTAAAAGAAAGTCATGTGGAGTGAACATTCAATCCATTTTGCTATTACCTTTATGAAAGCTACAGTGCACCTTGAGAAGAGCATGCCTGACCCAATTTGATCTTTCATTTCTAACACCATAGCTTGCTGACTTCCTAAAGGATACTCAAGAAAGGCTTATTAGCAGATGTTATCACTGGAATCACCTTTTCTGAAATAAGGAATGACAGGACCATCTGTTCATTTGTTGCTTGATAACCTAAGCTTCTGTGTTGTCCTGGAAAGCCTGCTGATAGATCTATCTCCATGTGGTCACATAGCATTGATCTGTTTGGAGTGGATTTTTGTGGAGCAGAACAGAAAAAAATGGGAAACAGAAATGCTATTTTAAAGAGCAAATAGCAAAGGCTCCTGTACTTCACAGGTAGAATTTTCAGTAGAACCACAGAGAAATAGTGCCAGGAATAATACAGACTGACTTGAAATGAAGGATGCTGAAGCAGTGAACCTGTACTTGAAGCTTATGGAAATTATATCTTGAATTGGTTTCTATACCTGAAGGATGTGTAGATGTGTATAACACTGATTAGTGAAGAACTTAAATGCTGCTGTTAAGTGTATAGAAAAACAAGCAGTAAGGCTTCAAAATTCTCAGAAAATACAAAACAAATTATGAAATCCCTTTAGGGAAGTAATTGACCTTTTTAAATTGTAAGCTCTAGAGCAGAAAGATTTAAGAGTACTAATTTGCAATGAAGCAGGTGTGACAGCTTAAGTGATAATTTTTTTACAGATATGGTGTGAAGTCTAAGCAGTCTATAATGTATAATTAATAATTAATCTTTATAATCCACAATGGCTGGAAAAATTTCAGTGTGGTTTCAAATTGCTGTAACAGCATTTGTTGTTATCCAAATCTTCAGTGACTCCCATAGTCATGGATTATAATTGTATCAGTCTTGATGAGAACCCATTTGATACTGTTTACATGTTTATATCAAAAGTACAAATTGATATAAAAGTAGCTTGAGACTGAAGAGGCTCTGTTGGAACTTTTATTCTGAGAGACTGGAGTGGGTCAATGATGGAGCTAAATGCAAGCTTTACTCTTTACTGAGACAAGGAATGGTGAATTAATCAGTCAAGGGCAAGAAATGACACCTACTCTGACAAAGCATCAGTCTCTTCTTCAAGAAAGTGGGAAGGACAATAAGAAAGAACTGAAATTTAAGAGGAAAAATGTTTGGTGTCATCAATAGACTTCATCAAATTACACTCGATCCCATCATCCAGATTATTGACAACAATATTAAACGGTGTTGGGCCCAATATCAATTCCTGGGGGACCCCACTTGTAACAGGTTGCCAGTTTGAAAAAAGGGCTATTTGCCAGCTGCCTCTGGGTGCAGATTGTCAGCCAGCTTCCCACCCACTGCACAAATTGTGCATCTGGACCATAACACATCTGTTTGTCTAGGAGGAAGTTGGGGGGTACCATATAGAAAGCCTTGGAGAAAACCATTTAGGCAATATCTACCATATGAGTAGAATTAACTCTCGTCAAATTAACTCAAAACACAATATGCTTAGAGACTTGTAATGATGTACCCAGAAAAAAACTCAGTTGTCAGTCTAGGATTCTTCTCAATAGTCAGGGCAAGGGAGGTAAAGAGGAAGTACATCCCTTTGCTCAACAGGAGGTTCTTTACCGGTCTTTACATTTGCACTCTGAATTCTACATTTATTCTTTTGTTTACTGTGAGCTTTTTAAGTGATCAGATCTACAGAGGGCACCAGCCAATAAGTATGCTAGTATTTAAGTTGACTAAGAGCACCCTCCTTTTACAGGGTACTGAGGGGAAAGAAGAGAGTCATCATGAAATAAACATTTGTGAAGCAATTTGTGTAAATATCTTACTGCTATCTTTCTCTGAAGAATGAATCTCTAAGATTAAATACATTAGCTTGTTTCCATGAACTCCAGATACTATATCCATACTCTTAGGTTCTATTTGCATGTTTTTATTTAAATTGTTTAAGGATATTCTGTGCCTTCTTTTTAAAAATTGTGACTGCCAAAGCAGGTCCCATTTTCCACTCTTGGGAATGGGATAAACTTGAGGTGTGCTGTTTTGGGGTTTGGTTTTGGTTGTTGTTTTTGTTGATTTTTTTTTTTCCTAATTAAAAAAGGAAATCATATGATGGTTGGACTCTATGATCTCAGAAGTCTTTTCCAACCAGAAGAACAGACTTGGTGGAATGGGCCTGGATGGTTCTGTGAATTCCATTACTCTATGAATATGTGCAAATTTCCTACATTTTGACAGTTTAGACTTTCAGCTAGTACTTCATTTACACTGTAACTAGTGTTTTATAACTATAAAGGTGATGAATTAAGGGAAAATTCTTTTAAGGAAATGATTTATTGTGTGTGAACTACCACAGTTTGTTTGAAATAGTTATACTTTTTATTTGTAAGAGTAGGGAAATAAGCTTAAAGAAAAGCATAGTGTCATTCTGTGAGTGCTCTTCTATCCCCTTTGCATGACAACTGAGGAAACAAGAATTCTTATTTGTTACTCCCTTAGATTGTGTCATACTGGAGGAGTGCCTACCTGTGAAAAAATGTTTGAGGTTTGTTTTGTGCTCTTACTTCCATGTTTGCTTTTCTCTTTCCTCTGTTAAGTTTGGGCTGTGCTGTTTTGAATTGCCTGTGTATCCTTTGGCTTAATATACTTATTTAATCTAAAATTCATGTGGCAATGTCAGCTAATATCATTAGCTAAAAGCAAGAGCAAATCCTTAATGGGTTTATTTGATGTTTTCCTTTAGAAAGGAGTAACAGTATCTCAAAGAAGCAACAGTCTACATGTACAATATTTAATTCTCTGTAAACTTCTGGCACAACTTCATAGTTTGGATCTAGATTTACCATCAGTGGAGTAGGTAGTAAAATCAGAAGTAGTTGTAGGAAAGGATAAGCTTTCATTAGGTTTCTGTTTCAGAAATAGCATCTGAAATATGTAGGAATATCCCATTTGCATATTTGTAATTAAAACGTTCCTCTATTTTTGTTGACACAACTTTGTATGAAATTATGGTAATCTGTAGTATTACAAGTAACCAAGTTCAAAACAAAAATGAAGTCTTCTGAGTCAGGATTAAAAAAGGTTTGATATGTCAAATACATTCAGAGACAGAAAAGCTTTCGTGTTAACCTTTATTTGGCAACATTATTAATACTCCATCAGTTCCAGTGCTGAACATAAGATATAATGTGGCTGAGAATAGTGTGGCAAACAACATCAAAGCAAGCCTGGTAATACAGCAATTGTTTCCAGTTACAATGATCTATGCAGATCTACTTTTCAGTTAATATGCTGTCGTGTGAAATATCAACATGCAAATGGCCTTCTCGAAACTGACCTAAGATTTGTCCTAAGATCCAAGAAGAACATTAGGATAATTCCCTGCTTCCAACCTCAACTTTCAAGGATGAACAATTCCGACAGTTAGTAGGATAAATGTATTTTGGCCATCTAGAGTCAACAGAACCTTCACAAATTCCACCCAGCCTTTAACGTAGATCTGGGAATACAGGAATATTTTTACCAAAATGTTGTTAGAAGATGTCCAAGTGTTGCAAAAAAAGATGGGCAGGGTTTCAATTTAGTATCAGTGACCTGTATGACTGTGTTTTGCTGTCCTGCCCAAGGTGTGACTGTAGCTGGCAAGCCAGGTTTGGATCACAATATAAATTTCTTTTTTGAAGGTTTACATCAAAACAGTGGAGGAGATAGTCTGAAGGAGTAAGAGTGACACATTTATGTTATGTGCTGCTGCTTATCTGTCTGTAAATGTCAGAAATCTGCAGTCCTTTCTATGATAGTACATTCTTACGATCCTACCCTGCCAGAGCCATGTCTCTGTGTGTCTGTGAGTCTCTAACAGAGAGTACAGACAGATAATGGCAGGCAGGCAGATCCCTATAACTTACTTATTTGCTGCTCATTAGCTGCTAACTGACCATGCACGTGCTCCTAGCCCACTGAAGCTGCAAAGTACAAATTACTTGTGTATAGTCTTTAGCATGAATTCAAGTCTTTCAGTTTGCTTTAGACTGTATGAGTGTGGTTTAATGGAGTCCAAAATGCATGTCCAAAATGCATTATTTCATCACTTCTGTGTCTTCACAGACAGCTTTTCAGTTTGTGCCCCTGAGCTTCCCAGCTATTGGTCATAAGCCTTCCTTGAGCAAAAAGACAAATAATTCACATAAATGAGAAGAGGGTGATGTTTAGGAGTTTATTCCACAGTAGGATATTTTGTCTGTATTCTGACAAAGTAACCCTGCTAGCACTCATATTGGAGGACAATGGTTTTGGTTGTTTGGTTTGTTGGGGTTTTTTTTGGGGGGGTGGGGTGGTTGACAGATTGGTAGGTGAATGCCTTTCACTCAAAACCTGGCATATTTTTCTTTCTGTACATTGACTGCATGCATAGTCATGGAGTTTTTTTTCTGTCATTGTTCTGCACAGATTTTGTCAGTTTTGTACAGGTTGTTTGCCATAGTTCTGTTTGTCAGCCCATTTTTATTTTTGCTTTTCCTCTTTTATATAATTTCATCACTTCATATAATTGGAGCAGAAGTCCTTTGAAACAGACTCTTTTTTGTGGAATTTGAAGAAAAAAAAAAACAGTGGTGAAACACTTAGGGAGTCTGAGTGACTTCCCAATTAATAGTGACCTTGCCAAAAATGGCTTTTTGAAAGAATAAAAAGTTTCATAGGAGTTTATTGAAATGGTTTCAACTGGAGAAAAGGAAGCTGTTGTCAGTGGTGTGCTCCCAACTAGAATTAGAGGATAAATTCCTGTAGCCTCTAGCATCAGAACCTGAAGGGAAGGCTGGATAGGGCCTTTTTATAAGGGCATATGGTGATAGGACAACAGCCAGTGGTTTGAAACAGGATAGATTTAGAGTGGGCATTAAAAGGAGGGTGGTGAGACAGTGGAACAGGTTGCCCAGAGAAGTTGTGAACACATCATCCCTGGAAGCATTTAAGGCCAGGCTGGGTGAGACTTAGAGAAGCCTGGTCTATTGGGAGGTGTCTCTGCCCATGGCAGGGGAGTTGGAACTAGATGATCTTTAAGGTCCCTTCAAGCTCAAACCATTCTGTGATTCTAAGATCACTACCTTCAGGGAAGAGCTTTCTGTTTAATTCTTGTTTCTGCCTTAGCTTCCTGAGAAGGGAGGGGTAGTACATTTATGCCTTTGTAGCCTGTTTGTAAAATTGAGACAATTTAGGATTTTCTTTCCTTCTTATCTTTCATAGTCCTCTATTCAATTAGTGAGAACACTTTGGTCTAGAGAATAATACTGTGTGCATATGTGGCATCTAGCAGGGCTAGAGCTTTTAGTTTCCACTTTATTTGCAGTATAGCTTTTTTGCTTCCAGTTGTGTAAGGGCTGATATTGTAAAATCCTGTATACTATTGTTACTTGTACTTTATTTACCAAAATGTTTGAGGTTAATCTGCCCTTACTTATAGGAGAGTCACTTACTCTAGTAAGTTCATCTGAGCTCTTGGATTCCTTAACAGTCTCAAAAATTTGTCATTATCTTACTGAATTTAGGGGGAAAAAAATCACTTCTCAATTATGTCTGTGGATCACTAAAGCCAAACAAAAAAATTCCTATTTTCTGCAGTATCTTTAGTCCCAAACTAAAAGCAGGATTAGAAATTACCAGTGTTCTTAATGCATTATCTCATAAGGACATTTATTCAGTAGCAAATCACATCAAACACTTCGGGCTATGTAATTTGGCTATTGTATTCAAAAGCACAAATTAACTCTCAGGTTGTTTTAAAGCCTGTAAATTGTGCTATTAATTGACTGGATATATTTTTTATTTTTATTTATTTTTAAAGGACCTAATTCCTTCTTTTCTCAGCAAACTGAATGGCTCTGTCTACTTTGCTCTTCCTTTGTTATAAATAGCAGGCACTGTAAGTGCGGTGTTGGGCAGAGCATTGCAGCACACAACAAAGAAGAAGAAACTTCTAAACTGTTTTCTTGCTTTTCGCATTTAATTTTTCAGCTGGTGCTTTAAAAGACATCTCAGGGAGGAGGTATTCTCAAGGGCTTGTTGGGTTCTTCTGCTGGTTTAATAGTGATCATGACACTTGTAGAAGTGAGAGAGCACTGAGAGGAGTAGTGAACTCATCAGAAGGAAGGAAGGAGCGATCAATTATTCACCACACGCAATCATCTACAAGAAGCATGACTGCTGCCTGTCTCTCTGCTTTTCTTTCTTCTACACACACACACTCAGCTTATGCTTTTTGTGCAATTACATTATTTTCATTCAAACAGTCTCTAGAGAAACCTGTTTATTTAAGTGTGCTGGAACATTCATCATTAGGGTATTTCATCAAGTGTCCTTGACATTCACTGCTCTATGCCTCCCACATCTTCCTCTTTAGTTATTGTAATACTTGGGATAAATAAAACAGAAAGATCAGGGTGATTTACCCAGAAAGAATAGAATGCATAGAGATATTTAGTTCAGAATTTGCTCACTTATGGATTATTTTCAGATTGTTTCTTCCTTTCTCAACAAACTTTTGTACTTAAATCTGATTTGCAAGGGAAAGAGTTTAACAGTCTTCAGGTTTTTACAGGTAAATCAGGGGGTTGCTTATGACGCACATAAAGGAAGATTGATACCTTTAATTTACTTTAAAATGTTTAGAATATTTTTTTTCCAAAACTCAGAAGTTGTAACAAAAGCCTTATTAATTCTTGAACATTTGTTTTCATGCTAAAGGGGTATTATATTTAAAATAACACACTTTCTTTTCTTGAAATATTTAAGATTACAGCATCTCTGTAATCATTTTACTTTTTGCTAAGTTCATAAAATTGCACAAACATTTTAAAAGAGCATTGGTCTGAAAATCAATCATTTGCTGGTTGTTGCAGAGAGCTTATACATTCTGTCAAAATGATGTCTTTCATGAGGAGCTTAAAAAGAGACAAAAAACATTGCCGGAACTTAGAGCTGAAAAAAGCTAAATCCAGAGTTGTAAGAGGGTATTTGTGCTTCCCTTCTTGATCATATACAAGACTGTGGTTTTTTCAGTCTTTATCATATAATGAGTTCTTTGTGGGCCTGTGAATCAATAGTGTGGAATAGTTCAGCTGTTGATGGGAACACCGTGGACCTGAGCTCCTGTAAATAGAGAAGTGAAAGTAATGACATCATGATGAGCCTAACAGAAGAATTGGAAAAGTAAAAACTCTAAAAGTTTAGCTTGTGGTAACACTGAATAGATCTTTAAACCTTTTTTATTATACTTACTGCAAAAACTTGTCTTTTCATTTGTGTCATTGTGCTCCATGTGATGTGCAATTGTTTAACAGATATTGTGTGTGTAAATTCACTGTGTGACACATGCACATGCAGGACCCAGCCATGCCACACAACATGTTCCCCACACAGCCATATTCTCAGCTGTTGCTGTGTTCCTTGCCTGAGAAGCTCTGGGATTTTTTTATGTCCCAGCTTTAAACTCATATTATTTAACTTGTTTTTACACAGTTGTGTTCTGTTTTATATTCATAGGCTCATGACACATGAGCAGAAAAATGTAGCCTGGGAGTAGCAGTACAGGATAGTATCTATGCTAGCTGCTATCCTGATGCATGTGTGTCTCTGCAGGTAGGAGAGAAGAAACAACTGTGGAATGGCTCCGAGCAGAACATCAGAAGCTACTAAATTTCATAACCTCAAATTCTCCCAGTAGCTAAGAGAGAAGGCTTAAATGCAGTATTATAGGTAGAGATTACTAGAAATTATTTTCTGTGCTGACATTGAATGAGGTCCCCAGACACAATATAGGTGCATGCACAACGTTCCCTAAGATGAAAGCAAGAAAGACCTCTTAGATCTAAAGAGCCGCAGCAGACAGAAATGCCTTAAAGAGCTGTTGCGGTCTGGTGCTTACCTCTTTACCTCACATAAATCTTGAGCTGGTAACTGCTGATCTTCTCTGAAATGGTGATAATGGACATGCTTGACTCTCATTTGTTTGAGTTTATCAGAGGAAGGAAATACACTTATTTTTTTTTCTTTTTGGTGTACCAAATATGCTGTGCTTAAAATGTGGCAAAAAGCATAATTTATTTTCATTTTCCAGACTAGGTCAATAGAAACATAAAGCAAGCGTCTTGACAGGAAATCTGTTGTGAAACTAGAGAATCAAATGCCATCCTACTTTTTTTCCCATGCTTTCAGTTGTAGAGCATTCCTCTGTAGTTGATGTCAAGAACAATCCTTCAACTGAGGTGAAAATCTGTTAAAGATTTGCTGTAATATTTGTTTAAAGGGTAGCTGGGAATGAGTAGAGAGGAATGTCTATAAATGTCTGAGGGTGGGGGTCAAGATGAAGGTGCTAGCCTCTTTTCAGTCGTGCCCAGTAATTGGACAAGGAACAACAGGTACAAGCTGGAACACAGGAGGTTCCACCTTAACATGAGAAGACATTTCTTTATGTGAGCATGACAGAGCCCTGCAACAGGCTGCCCAGAGAGGTTGTGGAGTCTATTTCTCTGGAGACTTTCAAAGCATGTCTGGATGTGTTCCTGTGTGACCTACGCTAGGTGATCCTGCTCTGGCAGAGGGGTTGGACTCTCAATCTCTGTTTATCTCTGTCATCATACTTCTGATCAGTGTATTGCATATGCTGCCATATGCTGCCATGCTCATTCTATGTAAGATTAAATTCTAGCATTTGATGACAACTCTGTGGTTTCCACAAGAGAGTGAAATGTCGCTATGAATGTAAAATGTTCATTGTGATAATCTTTTGGGGAACTGTGACAGTTTATTACAGCTTATGACTATTTTTAATATTATTAGTTTAAAAAGCAGAGATGTTAGTGTCTGTATTTTTCAATATATGCCTTACTTAGCAAGAGATGTGAGGGATAAATTGGTTTTTGATCCTTGGTTTATATGGATCAGTATCTGTTGCTGTAAAACTCCCCAGGTAATATTTATAATGCAGAGAAGTGAAGAAAAGTATCAAGATGCTACTGCACGTGAATTGTGGAATTTCCTTGGCAGAGTACTTCAACAGTTAACCTATCATAGCTGTCAGCAGGTGATACTTTTCTCTTTTGCTTCTCCTCTGCAGTCTTGAAAGAAAAGTTTGTCATGTAATGGTAATATTGAATGTAGCAAAACTAATTTCTGAAAGAGGCCTTCAAAGCTGTTTTACAGGTTAATGCTACCCCTTAGAGATACAGGAGGAGACTCAGTACACATTAACAAAAACATGTGCTGATGTAATTTGCCTCTTAAAAATGTGCACGATTTTTCTCTTTTACTGTATCTCTCATGTCTTCTCTACTGATGTCAGGGGAATTTGAATATTCAGTGATGCTAATTTGTATTGGTATTTTGGACTGTTTTGCAAATGCTGTAAGCTGTGTTTTAAAAACTAAGTATCAGGCAAGAAATCTTTAACCATTTCAGGTTTCTTAAGATAAAACCCCATGATAGTAAAATGTACATATTTTACTAAAAGGAAGCTGGCAAGAGGAGGAAAGGTTTATACTGGAGCAGATCATCTTTGAGTAGGAGTGGTGCTCAGTACTGCTGGCTAGACAGGACCAACACCCTGTGGACTTTCTCATGCTAGAGATATGGTTTAAAATAATTAGGGATGTTAAAGTGGAGATAAGACCTTTAGATGTGGAAATGTTTTAGAAACATGAAAAATGAAACCATTATGCTGTAAATCCTTTGGTACCGTCATAACAGCTAGGAAAACCTAACTGAAAATATGTTTAGTTTACTTCCATATTTAACCCCAATTACCCTTTGCAGGGGAATTCTTTTTAACATTCTATTCCTCATTTCATTTTTTTAGCTTCTGTAGGTCTTATTTTCCCCCACTACATAAATTGGAGCAGGTGCACAGAATTGAAGACATTACAATTAAATGTAATCAAATATTTTAGGCACTAATGAACAGCTCCAGGAAAACAAGTCAAAAGGGGAGGAAAAAAAAAATAAAAAGGAAAAACCAAAAGCCTTTAAGTGAGTGGATTTTCAAGCACCCAAGGCACCATAGGGGCAATTAAGGGAGTCAGACACCAGGACACATACTGGCATTAATTATCTTTGAGTTCAGGGAAATAAAAAATAAAAGCAACGATTATCATAATAAATTTCCACACACTGCTTGTAAGTTGTGCTAATCTACAACACACCTGGGTTTCCAAGATTTAAGGCATGAAAGTGAATACTCAATCAGTTAGTAACGACCTCACATGGAGGCTCTTGGGATGTGCTGTGTTACCATGATCTGCCAGTCAGGCAGAGGCTAAAACCCACTTCCAGCCACCACAGCAGCTCTACTCTGTGCAGCTCAGAAATACGGCACTGCAGACTGCATTCAAACTACAGACTTACGAGGTCCACAATATTAAAGTTCTTCCTCCTCTCACCCTCTCGTTTTTTTACACATATAATGAAAATTTTCACAACAGGGGTATCACTCTATTCTAAATACTTTGTGAGGGTCTCTAATTGTCCTTTCTCCAACCTAAGAAGGACTCAAACTGAAAGAACAAATATTTCATGTATGTCATGAGAATTTTTTTAAATGTGTAGCTGGAATGAACAGAATAAACATTAAGATGGAGGAACATTTTTTTTTTTTTTTAAAGGTATTAAAAATGGATCTTTCTCTGACTGGAGTTTGAACTAGTTGCAAGGTATTCTCACTGAAAAGCTGTGAAATGGGGTAACGTGTTTTGGACCTTATTTCAGCATAAAGTAAAATTAATGCCTTTGAAGTGTTGTCTGGTTCATTGCACCTAGAGGGCAAGTATCAATCACTCCAATGTCCACACAAGATGTACTAGGGTAAAAAAAGGCCCCAAACAAACCAGATGAGATTTAGTTTTGTCAGTCATGCAATATTTTTAAATGCTTACTAGTCTTGATTATTATAGGCTGAAGAATTTTAAAAAGTGATTTCTTTATCCATTATTTCCTTTCCTTCCATATCTGCTAATTACATTTTCATACTTGTAATAGAAGTCCTTGGTGACTTCCTTTTTATGTTCAGAAGGTATATTGCACAGCACAAACACTACCAAGAGTAACTGCTTTGGAGGAATAGGCCAGTGAAAATGAGCTACAGCCCTTCCCCAATAGTGGCATGCTACAACAGAGGCCGAAAGCAAAGTGTGTGTGTGGTATATTAGATTACAGAAGACATGGATGGCTGAGCCAAAAGAGTGGTGGGGAATGCAGTTAAATCCAGCTGGTGGCTTGTCACAAGTGGTGTTCCCCAGGGCTCAGTATTTGGGTCAATTCTCTTTAGAATCTTTATCAGTGATTTGGATGAGGAAATCGAGTGCACCCTCAGTAACTTTGCAGGTGACACTAAATTGGGTGGGAATGTTGATCTGCTTGAGGGTAGGAAGGCTCTGTAAAGAGTTCTGGACAGGCTGAATCGATGGGCTGAGGTCAATTGTATATGAGCTTGAACGAAGCCAAGTGCTGGGTTCTGCATTTGAGTCACAACAATCTCGTGCAACAACACAGGCTTGGGGAAGCGTGGCTGGAAAATTGCCTAGCAGAAAAGGACTTGGAGGTGCTGGTTGACAGCTGTCTGAACATGAGTCAGCATTCTAAGTTCAAATGGAGAGAGCAATGACTCGTAAAGGGAAGCATGGCCTGCTTTGTGTTTGCAAGGCGTGTTCTGTAAAACCTGGCTTTATGTTGTGATCTAAAAGGGAGGAAAAAAACACCAAGTAGTATTTAGTGTGAGCTAAAGCCTGATTATGGGGTTTACAGGAGCAGTGTCAACAAAATATTTCTGGAAGGAACCAAGCTTTACTGACTTACCCAACATGCATGCCTGCATAGCTCCCTGCTCTTGGTGGGAGGTTTTGGGATATCCTGGTAGTACTGAATGATGTAAAAATTCTCTGTGATCTTTTCCCAAAGCACCCATCTGTAACAAACATATGAAACAGCATTCAAATAAGTGTAATATTTTAGTAACTTAATGTCAGCTAAAGGACTGTTCTCATTAGCTGTCTGTGACTAGTTCTTTCATTTATTTTAAAACAATTGTGTTAAAAAGGTTTCATATATTTACAAAACTTTAAAAAAAAATAAAAAATATTCAAGCCCTACTAAATGCTGCTGCGGCTCAGATATATATTTCAACATGTACATATTGGATGTCCTTTTCATAATATCAGAAGCATCTGCTGTTGGTTTGTGCATGTATTTTAGAAAATTTAATACTTTTTCCACATTAATTATAGAATACAGTTCTTTTTCAACTGCCACATAACAAATGTTTTGGAAAGAAAATGTTTTATTTCTTAATTCTTAATCTGAAACTTTCTTACGTTTCATTTTGAAGCTTCCCAATCTCTTTAAATGGCATTTCAAACAGATCTCTGTGAATGAAACAATATCTCATGAACAGATTAGCATGCCTGTGATCTTTCCTGAAAACCAGAGAGAGATGGGTTGGCTTGTTTGGGCTTCTGGAATGTTTGGAAGGAAAATTCCATAGGAAATGTGCTGCTTCAGAAGGATTCAGCCATCTTTTGTGTCTAGTGGATTGAATTTGCAGTCCCTGTAAACATTCCCAGCTCCTGGTAACAAGATAAATGTTTGTTCCCAACCTTAGATTACACTTCAGTGTTACATTAAAAAACTTATATTTGATTCTAACTTTTCAAATCTCTGTATTACTTCTAAATAACGTTACTCATGTGGATGTTTTAAAATAAAAATGCAACAGTTAAACAGAAATGTTCATGTTTTAACAGGATTGTTTGACTTTCCTTTTCTCAGGCTCTGGTACAAGAATAAGGCCTAGCTCTAGTCCTAGTCCTCATATCCTTTTTGTAAGATGTTAGCATGGTAAATAATACTGAACTTAGAAAAATATTCTAAAATTAACTAAGCAGTTATTAAAATTCATATCTTTGATCTTGTCCACTTCATATCAAGACTCAGAATTAATATTTAAAAAGGGTTCATGCTTCTGTGTGAAGCTCTGATTTCTTCCCTTCTCTTGTACTCTAATTAAAACAAGCCCCCATGCCCCCCCTAGTTATTATTATTATAGGTGTGCTAATCCCTTGCTCTGTCTACTGGAAATTCATTTTTTGCGGTTCCACACCACCTCTGCAACTCATTATCAAATAAAAGCCCATAAGCTCTTTCTATGCAGGCATAAGATTATGATCACTGGTTTATTGTTGATAGCATTAATGTCTGAGTGCTGGTATTGATAGATATAATGTTGCTGCAAATTTGCTGTAGAGAAATCTTTATTAATAGTGTATCCAAACATAATGAAAAATCATGAACTTAGATTCTCATGCTGTTTGCTTTCATCTAAATCTTGGCAAAACTTAAACAGAGTTTTTATGCCTGAGCAAACAAAATTTTTCAGTTTTAGCAGTAGCTAAGGAAGGCAACTTTCTCACAGTGAATTCTGTGTCCTCATTCCCTACCCAAACTCTTTGACATATGTTTTTTTCTGTTAAAATGCTATAAAATGCTACCACATCTTGACTGATTTCACTATGGATCTTTGCTCTATCAAGAGCCTGTTTGAGAATGAAAGTCCCTTTGTTCCCATCTCAAATGATCAGTGGCTGACATTTGAGGAGTGCTCTAATAATGAAATAAACTAAGGTGGTTCTGCCCTGGGATATTACAGTGCGCGCATGTGTAAATTGCAAACATCAGATTTCTTTGGATAAAAGGTCTTATAAGCTCTCTCTGTTCACAACCTTCTTAGTAGTTAAGTTTCATGAACTTGAATTTTCTTTTTTAAAACTATCTGTAGTCTTCAAAAACAATGTGACCAATTAAGCCTATTGGCTGTAGTTTTGTTATTCCTGTGTGATTTACAAGTCCTTTATATTCAAAAGTTATTGGCCTGTTCTGATGAGGTGAAGTGCATCCCTGTTTGAAGACAACTACAGGTTTACACACCATTAAGGCAATGAAGATTGTGGGGAAGGGGACATGTACTATACAACATAGTATCATTTTCCTCTGTTACTTTAAAAAATATCTATTAACTGGGGAAAAAAGAAAAAAGTATGCATTCTGGAATCATGCTGTACCTCTTATTCCCCTGCTGATAAGGCTTTTATCTTTCTTTTTTTTGTTTGTTTGTTTATTTTTTAGTTCACGGCACTGAGAATGCTTTTGATCGTTCCTTTAATGTACACTGCTTAGGGTTTAATAGGGTATCCGAACAAAGGACATTGTGTTTCTGAGATGTATTTAATAAATTTGTATCTAAAAACATCTAATCCAGTAAGATGCTGGCTTAAAACTTATGCAGGCCTGAACTCTGTATCCACAGAATTGCACACATAATGAAATGTATGCAAAACTCATTCTTGGACGCAGTATAATACTCTAACCATTACATCAAATAGGATTTTTCAAGCAACAATGAAATAGGTAGCTGGATATACCTATTTCCTTCTAAAACTTGTCTTTCCACTTAAAACCATTTTCACATTTGCAGATTGGTCTCTAGCACTCTGGCTGGCACTGCTCAGGTGTATTCAAATTGTTTTAAAATAGAGAATGTAAGGGCTAGAAAGAGAACTATTGAAATACTTGGAAAAAAAAAAAACCAACATTCTAATAAAATGAGAAATCAGCTTTTAGAAAAGGGCAGAGGGGAATAGAAAGGTCTGGCAAATAACAGAATAAAAGCAATCTTAAATTTTTTTATGAAACTGTGCAGCTTATTCATTTCAAGTAAGTGTCTCAAAGCGTCCTTTTAAAATATCACCAACTGCTAAAATCGAATCCTGTCATTTTACTGTAGTAACCCAGCTTTGCTTATTTCATAATTGGCTTGGTTAGGGAGCTGACTTGTAGGTGTTTTACCAGTAGCCATTCTTATCAATTTTTTAATAAATCCCCCAGCTTGAGTACAGTAAATAATGAATGACAAATTGCTTGGTAAGTCAATATTTAATTTAATACAGATTCTGGGGAATGAACATTTTACATGCAGACATTACCATGGTTCTTTCCATTTTTTAATTTTTTTTTTAAAAAAAGCTATTTCTTGTTTAATTTGTTTGTTTGTTTTATAAAAGCAGAATATAACTACTGTGAAAACCTTTTATGAGATATTCAAAAATCTAAAAGCTCAGTCCTTTAAAATGTAAATTTTTTTTTCTTGATGACCTGTTTTGACATATGAAGAAATCTCAGTTTTCCATTTTTATTAGTTCCTAAGCACAGTTCATTTAGTCTATACCTTAAAATAAGTCAAGCAGAAACAGCAGCAAGTTACATGACTAAATTTATTTCATTTAAAAAATAAAAGAAACCCTAAATTTTCTTTACATATCACTTTAAAAACTGTTATAAAGCAATGAGAGGTGATGATTTCAAATGAAATAGCAAGAAGTCCTGAAATCTTAAGGAGGATTTAGTCTGCAGGAGACCTCCTACAGCTACAGTCTCCTGTTGTAAAAGCTTTGACTCTCAGACAGGTTAGTCAGTCATCTCAAGTTTTTCTTCAGGTTAATCAAAATCCTTCATATGTTTTAATATTGTCTTCCCCAAGAAAGAGAAAACCAGGACAGAGTTAATTATAGAGGTTTTGGTAAATAACTGTTTTTTAGACACAGGAGCAGGAAGAACAATTTTTGCCTTGCCTTGTATGTCGACTGTTTTCAATACAAGCAATTGCAATGTGTCAAGATGCCTACTGCTTACAAAGGGCCCAGCTAATTAGGGTTTAGATAAGCAAAATACTTAAAGACTGGAAAGCTGAGAGAACTCTATGCAAATAACAACCTAAGGTGCAGTAAAAATCTCTAGGGAGAGTTAATCATCCTTGCATAGTATACTCAGCAGCAACTCTGCTGAGTGGAGAGCTTTTGGAATATCTAATTGGAAATACTGAACATGGTTTCAAAGATTTCCGTTCTTAGGACACTGTCCATTTCAAATGGGGAGGAAATAAGTTCCAGTCTTTGCCCTAGGAAACCTAACTTTGTAGTGGTGGGACTTAAGTTGTTGTTACCAAGCCTAAATTATCTTATTTTGTAGGTTCATATTTTCCTGATCAGTAGGGAATTGGTAATTTGGCTAGTGATCCAGTTTCAACAATGTAGTACAACACCCCTCACGAAACCTTACTACCCAGGGATTAAGATGTTTTGAGGGGAGATAGGGATCCTGAGTACTTATGGAAGGACAGAATTAAGCTGAAGGTCTGCACATTCTCAGCAAAATGCTGTAATTGACTTGCTGACTGTAAGGATGACTCCTACCACCATCTCCAGCTGCTTTTCTAAATAAAGCTGGTAGGTCAAAACTATAAGATTTTTTTTTTTTCCCTTTAGGACATCCTACAGGTAAGCAGTGGGTGTGCCTACTCTTCCTAGCTGCAGGAGACAGCAGCACAAGTTATTTTGTGTGTATGTTCTGGGTAAAGAAGTGAGATGAGCTCTAAGGACTGATTGCTTTATTAAATCATGAAAACTATGATATTGTTTGGCTCTGGCATGTATACACTTCAGTAAATATTTCGGAGATGAACTAGTTAGAGACCTTGGCTCTACCTCTGCATGTTTCGGGTATTGAAATCTATATATTGGCCCAGCATTATGTGTTAGCTGAAAATACTTCCAGTTGCAAATGAAAACCAAAGTGAAGCACATTGCAGAATACAAAGAAGTGGAAACAAGATATCTACACACACACATAAAAAAAAAAAAAATATATATATAAGATATAACAAAATATTTTTCAGTAACATTTAGACACAAAAAAAGTGGTCAAGTTCATGATGGGGAATGATTAGAAGTAAAAGTGCAAGGAGAGTTTTGCAATGGAATGTGATTGCCAAGATGTTATATTTTTAAATGTAAGTTTTTTAAAATTATTTTTAATAGCCTCTTTTCCCATTACATGTTAAATCACCCACATTAACTACATTTCAGTATTATAACTACATTGCAGTATCTGAAGGGGACCTACAGGAAGTCTGGGGAGGGACTGCTTGTAGTAGTAGGATGAGAGGCAATGGTTGGAAACTGGAGCAGGGTAGATTTAGGTTGGGCATGAGGCAGAAGTTTTTCACAATGGTAAAACAGTGGAACAGGTTGCCCAGGGATGTGGTTGAGGCCTTGTCACTGAAGACATTAATGATCAGACTTTATGTGGCCCTGGGCAGCCTGATCTAGTTGAAAGAGTCCCTGGTCACTGCAGGCAGGATGGACAAGTTTACTATTGAGGGTCCCTTGCAACCCAGTGCAATCTGAATTATTAATGACAAGTACCACCTACATATGGTTCTCATCAGAAGGGCTAGAATTTGGGTTTGAAAAGACCTTTATGATTGTCAAGAAGATAAAATAGTTACAAGAACATCTTTTCTCCATAGATTTTCGTGCAAGATAAATGGTTAAAATATTGTATCATACCAGAAGGCTTTAGTATCCAGGAAAACTTATGGTATTGCACTTAGTTTTAGGGTTTGTGTTGGGGGTTTTTTTGGTTGGTTACTTGTGGGTTGTTTTTTTTCTACCCCACGTTCAACTGTAGCTTGTTTTTAATTCTAAGGGTAAGATTTGAGTTTCACATCTACCTTCTGAAGGGAAATAAGCTCTATACCAGCATAGTTCTATGACTGGCCTGGGGGCAGCAGAGTTTATTTCAACCAATTAAAATAGCAATTACTGTTATCATCACTAATAGGAGCACTCTTTACTAGTTAGTTCTGCAACCCAGATGGCAAGATAAAAACATTTCAGTTTCAAACTCCTGTATTGTACTTATTGTCCCCTCTCTACAAAAATTATTTCAATATTACGGTACAAAACTAATTCCATTTACATGGTGGTTACAGGTCTACATGGAGTTCAATCTCATAATAAATACCATTTTAATCCTACTTTCTAAACATTTTGTAAATGTGGGGTTTTGTTTCTCAGTGTGCCACATTAATGTCTCATACTGAAATGTTATTAAAATTTGCATATTCTGATTGTGAGGTTTGTTGGGGATTTTTTCTCCAGTTTTACTGATGCTCTACTAATGTATAGCCATTGCAGCTGTGCATCAGAAATCCAGAAGGGCTCTCACAATATTTCTCCTTCACAGTTCTGGAGTGCTTTTATTCCTGTGACAACATATAGGTCTTTTAAATTCTAGTATTACTCAAGAGACATCTCATGTCTTGGTCTCTGATGATCTTCCAGTCCCTGAAATAGATTTAGAAGCTTTCCACAAATAACCTTTGGTCTTTTAATGTTAAGTCTAATATTTTACTTCAACTCTTTAAATGACTTCTGCATTCTTGTAGTGATTCATGGAAAAGCTTCCTTAATTCTGGTAGGCCCAAAATACTTGATCATCCAGGTTTAGCTCTTATTGTCCGCCTGACATCCTGTGGCAGTAAAAAAGGATAAATTATGTATTTCAGTCTGAGTTCCTTGGGTATAAATGTAGAGTCATTACAGTAATGCAAGTGCTATTACTCTAAGTTCACATCTGAGTAACTAACAAGCTTAAGTATTTGCAAGAGAGCATTTTTTTAATTTGCAAAATAAACTTCAGAAATTATTTCTACATTATTCAGCATAAATTCCCCCTTGCT
Source organism: Dryobates pubescens (assembly GCF_014839835.1). Classification (NCBI taxonomy): domain Eukaryota; kingdom Metazoa; phylum Chordata; class Aves; order Piciformes; family Picidae; genus Dryobates; species Dryobates pubescens. The sequence continues at coordinate 9,276,862 of NC_071627.1, forward strand.
TTCCATGAAGATACTCTTATTTACAACCACAATCTCAGCACCACATCTGCCAACACAACAAATTTTAACAAAAATTTCATCTCATAAAACTGCATATCTCACAGTAATACTCATTTTTTAAATAATATACGTTTGTTATTTTTTTAATTGTAATCATTCATTTTGGGGGGAAAAAAGACAGGGTAAATGACCTTCATATATTTTTCTCTCCGTTTCTGTTGTATTTTGATAGTGTTGGTGGCAGTCTTTTCAAGCAACACACATTAAGATTATCTTAAACATAAAGGATTTGTATAAAGGAGTCCCATCCCATTCCTTCATATAGTTTTGGACAAGAAACAAAATTAGCTGTCAACTTTTTTATGAGGAAACAATTTAGTAGATGGTCCTAGGGTTCATATTTGCTATAGTTCTGCTTTATACAGGAGGTAATTTATAACAGAAATAGTAGCATAATCTACTTGTGAAATAGAGAACTAGTAATTAATTCACGTGGGCTCATACCTTTTTAATTTTTTTTCTGATAGCTTTAAATAAAAAGCTCAGAGCAAGATTGTCGTAGCTGCTGGTATGAGCTTGACTTTTCCACAGGACAAAATGTTTTCCCTGTACTCTGATACAGACTTGCAGCCCCACATTGGGCACCAATTATTTTGTGTAATGTGATGGTTTAACCCACCCACATCAACAAAAGCTCAGCTGAACTCAGTCGGGGAAGCAAAATGGAAAAAAAATGTATTTTACAAGCAATAATGGAATGCAATGAATATGTACAAAATATACAGTATTTACAATATTATACAGGTATTCATAAAGAGAAAACAACACAGAAATCTTCCTTGGGCAGGAGGATTCTGCCTCACCTTCCCCCCAACCTGTCCCTCCCTTTTACTTCTGGTTAATTAGAAGAAAAGGGAAAAGGAGAAATGTTAGGGAAATTTCAGTTAGTTCAAAAGTGTCGTTAGGAAGTTAGTAATGCTTATCTCAAGTTTAGCTGATCAGGGTCTTCCAGCGTGAAGCAGCCAGCATGCCAGCAGAAAGACAGAATGAGAAAAGAATGTAAGATCGTAAAACTACATCCCATACATCTACTAATGAAATTAATTTAGAATTATCTCTTGTTTTCCTTTTTACACCCAACTGTACAGCTAGGGAATTTGTAGCTATCTTTCTTAAAGACACAGCCTGAAACTATCACAGGATGTCAATGACTTTGTCTTGTGGCTTGTAAGCACCAAGTCTTCATGATAAATACAAAATGGATGAAGCAATACTGGGCAGGGAAGAGAAGTCTTATCCTAGGTTAATGAAAGTGTATTCGTACAGTTTTCAGCTAGCTCCTGTTTAAAGAGAGGGTGATGTGGTTAAGTCTTAACATGCTGTTGAGGCAGTGCAAGCCTTTGGCTCCTCAGGCTGGCAAATCATAAGCCCTCAAGAGTGTAACAGCTGCACAAGGGACCAAATCTTGCATTGGCTCTTCATAGGCTGCTGTGCCTAATGGATTTCTGGATTTCCACAGGGAGACACTACTTATATTGTGGCATCACAAAGGCTTAGCTTTCTGATATTCTAAACTTAGTGGATGTGTGACATCTACAACCTTCAATTTTATCTCATGTGTTTGCCTAATTTTAATTTAGGTAACAGCTTGTACAAACACAATCATCAATGTACATGAACATTCATAGTGTATATATAGGTGCTTTTGTCTTCAACAGCTGAGAATATAGCAGAGCAGCAGTTTCCCTGGGAGTGACTGAAGTGTAGCACACCTGCCAAGAGGGAAACAATACCTCCTGGCTTCCTCTTTAGCTGAAATCTCTTGCAGTTCAGCACTGTATGTTACTGTGAAAGAGCATTGCTGAAGTATGAAATGATATTCTAGAGAGAGAGGCTGGATACACTCAATGGGAGGGAGGAGGGAATGATCTGGGAAGTAAAGCAAAGAAGAAAAGGGGCAGACATAATGCTCTAATTAGCCTTGTCCTGCTTTTACCAAGCTGTTCTTACATCTGAGCCATCTGCTGAATAATTTGAATCACCTCCTTGCTACTGGACTGAGTTTGGGAAAAATAAACCATTTCTTAGGAATTTTCATTCCTATTGGTTTGTCGCATTTGCAGCTTATTTTAGTGTGCCGCTGATGTTCACTAGCCAACTAAGGTTAAGCTGAATCTGTACAGTGACTATAGCTTTTTACTCAGCTGTTTGCATAGATGCTCTGCTGTATTCCAAATGATCTCCCATATAGATCAGTTATGTGGGGTTCTTTTTATATAATAACATTTTCTGAAGGACCAGCAAGCTGATCCTTCAACAGTTGTCATCCTGCATACCACAGCCACAGTATTTCTTTTTTGATCTATACTTTGATCAAAGTCCAGTTCTGAATTTTAAAATGTTCAAAGTCTGTAAGTGTACTCTACCACCCCATAAACTGCTAGAGAGGTTAATCACTTGCAATATTAGAAGTGTACATGCTTATGCTTCTGGAATTTCTTTCATCTTTGTGACTAGACCAAGAAGTCTCTATTTTTAAATTTCTGTTTTCTATAAATTAATTAAAACTGCTTAATGTCTGCACCCAAAATACCTTCCTGCTGTTGGCAGACCTGCATGAAGTTTAGGAACAGCTAGTGGCCTAGAAAGAGTATTTACCTATAGTCTGTCAGGTTACAGTAGATAATAAAAAACCCCTCCTTTTAATAATGGGTTTATAAATCACAGCATATTTAATGTAAAATACAGGGCACCTGTGACAGTACACCAAATGCATATTACAGTGACTTGGGGCAAGGCCATATGTTTGAGCAGTTAGATAAGATATCCATACGCACTATCATCAGAGAGTACACAAAATACTGGATGTTCTTACAGTTTTCTGTGACCCTAACTTTCTGATTGTTCCACAATAAAAGTCAAATTGAAAATTTAAATAATAAATGCAGTATTTTTTTTTCATTTTGGTGTTTCCTTGTCTTTTCATTTAGATGTAATCACTGCAACGACAGACTGAGGGCAAATGAAATTAAACCAGTTGGGTGAATTAGCTCAGCAAGAGACGGTTCACAGGAGAGTCTTTATCTGCTCTTTCCACAGACTGTGTGCACATAATTGCAGGTAAGTGCACTGGCTACATTTTCTTCAATAGAACAATTATTATAGAAATTATAATTAAAGGTCTGATATTATACTCATGACTAGATATTTGGGTCAAAATTGTACATGCACTAGCTTGAAGCCTGTTCTAAAAATGTATTTGATTAAATTTATATTTTATTGCATCCCTTAAGGGATATGATTATGCAGCCAAAATTACTCAGTTAATTTCAAAATTATGCTTATAAAACCTGGCCATTTTTATTAAGTATTTCAGACTTTGAGTGCACTGTTTATGTGCTGAGGTATTGTTCAAAAGAAAGTTTTCTATATGCACATCTCTACATATTACAGTACTGTCTTGTCAAATTTTCCCCAAATGGTGTGTTTACCAGAAGATATATCTGAGGTATTTAAGGCCTTGTGAAAAGCTGTGGCAGAATCAAGCACCTAATTACTATCTGTGACAACAGTTTCTTGTAAATGTCTCAGTGCTGTTATTCCCAGTAGGAATGAAGACATCAATTAGTCTGTGTAAAATACTGTATCATTTATCATGATGACTATCAATACAAAATCTTATTAATCACTGCTGAAAATGCAAATGGGGAGGAAGAACTAACACTTTGGAAAAACACCTTAATTCAGACCATCTCTGGTTAAATACAGCGTAGAAGGTGAAAGGTACTCAGTTCCATAAAGATGCATTTTATGGCAGTTTAACACAGCACCCAAAAATGCAGTTTTGAAGAGTATTTTCTTACAGAGACCAAACACATGTGAAGATTTAGTAGATAATATGGCCATCTACTTACTTAGTATTCCACTAAAGCAGGTTAGGGAGGCCTTTGAATCTGTAAAAGAAAACATGGAAAGAAGTCCTTCTACAGTAAGAATCTAGCAGGTGACTTTTTCAGTGTGAGACATCAGCTCACATCTTCAGTGCATGTCTCTACTTCTGAATGCACAGCAAGCGCATCTTGGTTTCTGGGAGTACCAGATACATTCCCTTAGGTTTTTTTGCGCGTAAATATATTTCTTCTTTATAAAAATTGCTAACAGAATTTAGAATAGATAGCAGTGAATTAAAATGTTTCCAAAATCAAGTGATAATAAATGTAAAGTACATTCTATTTGATGTTTGAAACCAATAAAATGTTTTATACATTACTAAAATTCAGTTTGATTAAATAATAGTTGATTTAGTTGGCCCAGTAATTCAGGTCTTGACTTGAACTCATATCAGCTAAAAAAAAATTGATCTGTACCTTTACATACTCTAAATATCTTTGCGAAACTTCTATTCAAACCCGTGTACTATCCTATTATTTCTGGTGAAGGATATGCTAATGTCAGAGTTTCCACTCAGACCATATTTTATCTTGTTTTCATGGGTTTTCTGTGCAGAGATTTAACAAAGTGTAGATTTTCTGTATCTCTTAAGCTGTGTCATAAGAAAAAAAAAAAAGGAGAACGTGTTGCAAGAATTTGGTGGTTCACCTAAAAACTTGGAATTTGTTGTATTCAGAAGAAAATTAAAAATAAATGGGATTCCATCTTAAAAGTAAGGACTCAGTTCTGCACAAGTTTGCTTATCCCTAAGCCCAGAAGCTTCAGCAGCCTAGTTCCTGTTAGTTCTGTGTATATGTGCGTGTATGACAACCTGGGTAGAATCCCCGCTGAATAATGAATGCACCTGGTTTTTTCCTTCTGCTGCGTCCTTGCATTGTACTTGTATTAGGAGTTGCTGTTTTCCATTGTAGCACCAGCTGCTGTTTCCCTGTATTCTCTTTGAATAGGAAAGAAGCTTGAGGTTTTGTTTGGTTTTGTTTGTTTGGTTTTGCTTTGGGAATCAATGAGGACAAAACCAAAAGGAATTCAGTACGATAAACTCAAAAAGTGCTGACTATAACTGGATGAGAAGCTTTTCTAACTATACCATTTACCATCAGAAGGATTCTAACTTTTGAAATGAGAGCTCTTTTTTTGTACACACCCCTACCACCACACACCCCCACCCCCCGGATTTTTTTTTCCCCAGAGGTTTCCCCTAATTTGTGGGTTTGGGTTTTTTTTGGTACAGTTTTCCTGAAAGATTAGTGGGGCAGATAAATTATCCATACTTCATAGATAAGAGAGTCATGGTATTAATTATTTTTGTTAATTGTGAACATTAGTTGTAAGATTAACGTAACAATTTCTCTGTTAGTAAACAATTCTCTAATTTTAACCTAAAGAAAGCAGGTTTGAATTTGGAAAATGAAGAAATTTACTGTGTATGAAAAAGCACTTCTGACTAAACATACGATTCCTAAACAAAACCATGGCATTACAGAAAAATAGCTTTCTGGATTGGTACATTCTCTGTGTGCATTCGTAGCACCAGCCAACACTATCCTCTGATTATCTAGTGAGTGGACTGCTCTCTAGGAATACACATTTCTCTTCACATTCTCAGAGCTAGCATCAAGAGTATTCTACAGCTACATTTTTATTAGTTCACAGTCTCACAAACTTTATAGTAACTCCATAAAAACAGAAGATTGGAAAGTAGTACTAAAGAATGAATAGCAAGAAAATAAGAATTCTGATGACCTGGATTCCTGAGTTAATTATCCAAGTCAACTCCTGTTTTTGCAGATGGAAGACTATAATATCTAAATTTAGAGATGTGTAGGTGCCTAACTCCCATTGAATTCAAATGAGAATTAGGCTCCTAACTACCTTTCTTAATCTGGGATAAAGTGATTTGAGCAGCATTCAGTGTCATTAGTGTGGAATTTCTGTCTGCTTCAATGCAATTATTTTGCATTTACTCTGTCTTAGTAACAATAAAACTGGCCACAGTTAATTTGTTGTCTGTAAATGGTCTGTGGTTTTAGACTTTGGAAAGAGAAATCTCACAAAAGAAACACTGCTGAGAAAGCGTATTCAGGATCTAAAGAAAAAACATTCTTCTGCAAGATGCACCTCTTGCTTAGATTGCTTGTAGCAATTCCGACCATTACTGCAGAGTCAAACTTAGAATGCAGAGGGAGCAATGTGTCTATATATTAGTAAGGCTTTTCATTAAATCTTTACTTTTAAAAATAATTGGTTCTTTTAATCTATAATGGAACAGGGAGTTACAGGCTGTCTGTGATTAAAATTAAACCTTATTTGTCTTTTAATATGGTGCTATGTTCATCTGTAATTGAGTAGGGATCGATGCCAGTCCTGTGATGGGCAGTAAGCTTATCCAATGTGACGGAGATAGATTTCAGGGAAGACAGACTTTGCTGTTTCTATGTACAAGTGGGATGAGTAGACCATATCAGCAACATTTAATTATTTTGTAGGTAATTATTCATTTGAGGGATACAAGTTTCAGAGCAATATTGGAATAGAAGGAAGACCAATACAATTACTATTTGGCTAAGTACACTGTTTGCACTGGTAGCTGGAAAGTCATAATGAGCTTTCCATTACATTTGAATAAAGGAGTGTTGTATTTAACAATAAAGGCTCAGACTAATGTTCAGTATAACAATACTGACTTGGAGGTAAAGGAAAAAAAGAAAACAAAACCGACAAGGGAAACCATATGATGGATACTTTCAGTATTTTTTTTTCCCCTCTGTTCATTTGCTGTTGTGGAATCATACAACAACATAGTTTGAGAAGGACCTCTGGAGATCATCTAGTCTAGTCCCCTGGTCACTTGTGTCTGGTTAGGGCTTCTCTGGTTGGATCATGCCCTGGTACAAGGGCTTATTACATCTCAGATGTGAAACTTCAGCTGGTTCCTGTCAAGCCATACCTCCAGGCTGTGTGGATCCCTCTGAATAGCAGCCCTGCCCTCCAGCATGTTAACTGCTGCCCCTCAATTTATTCTCATCCATATGCTTGCTGTGAGTGTACTTTGTCTTGTCATGCACCTGCATTAATGAAGACAGATCCAAGAATTGGTCCCCATAGTGATCACCGAGAAACACCATTGCTTACTGGTTGCCAGCTGGACTTCCCATCACTGTTGATGATTCTTTGAGTCTTGCACCCTAGCTAATTCTCTGCCCGCTTTGTCCAATTATGCGGCCTGGGTCTCACCAATTTGATGACAAGGTGACTATGGAAGACTGTGTCAAAAGCCTTACTAAAGTCAAGGTATTCTACATCCATTGACCTCATGTTGTCCACAGAACCAGTTACCATATCCTATCAGTGATGAGATTGGTCTGGTATGATTTACTCTCTTTTTTACTTTCTTTCCATCTGCTTAGAAATGGTTTCTAAGCGAATTTGCTTCATAACATTCCTCAGGATTTAGATGAGGCTGACAGCCTTCTGCTTACTGGGATTTTCCTTTTTTGCCCTCTGCTTTGCCCTTTGTTTTCCAGTGATCAGAAGCCTGTCTGGAATTTCCACTAATTGGTCATTACCTTTCAAAGATGATAGAGAGCAGTCTCACAGTGACAACAGGCCACATCCTTCAGCATCCTCAAATACATCTCATATGATCCACTGAATTTGTCTTCCTCTGCGGGTAATGCTTCACTCCCACAGGAAATCTTGGGAGGAAGTACTACCTTCAAAGCTGGAAGGAAATGAAATAATAAACCTTCTCAAATTTCACCATGAAATTTGCATCATGAATGTGTTTCCAACCAGCTTTATCAGTCTTACTTTTAAAATGTGGTTTTATATACAACTATTCTTCAGGAAAACTAGATTGTATTTTTTTTTTACTGCGTTTTCTCTGTCCCCTGCACCATAAACAATTGTTAGTTCTATGCTGCTTGCTTAGCTATAAATATTAATATACTACCAGTGATACTAACAGAAAAGGTATTCCATTTTATCAGCAATATCAGTGAGCTGAAAGAACTATGACTAGAGCAGGCATCATTTTTAGAATTGTTATAATTTTCATAATTTTGTTTTCAAATAACAAATAATGACAAGTCTATCATTTTTTCCCATGGGGAAGTTTAAATAAAGGTGTTAGAACTGACAAACTGTTAAACAAATGCCTTTTGACTTGTCTCAAACAGATTTCAATTCTTCAGAGTTTCAGTTTTCAGTGATATCTGAGTATCTTTCCAGCAGTCTACTAAATATATCTCTGTGCTTACCCAACTACAGCATCCCTTTGGATTGTATTTATCATTTCCTTGGTTAGTGCAATGTGGTATTTGATCTCCATAACTTTTCAAACTGTCCTACAGATAATCATAAAAATTGTGTTTATCTTAGGAAACAAAAAGTCACTAGACTCAATATGTTTTCTGCTAATTGTATATTGTTGGAATAATACTGATTATGAGCACAAGTAACTTTATAGTCCCGTGTATATATATGTAGTCCCTACATGTAACTTTATTTTCCCTGCAACAAGCAGGGATATCTTCATTTAACGCTAAGTGTCTTTATAATAATGGCAACAGATTCTTGCATTTGTTTACACAATTCTTTATTTTAAATTTTTTAAGCAAAGTATAGTAGTCAGTAGCAGACTTCGAGCAAGAATATGCTGATAAGAGTCTGTAGTAGTCTAAAAATAATAACTTGCTTCCAAACATTTCTATTTATAGGTCACTGAAAGATAAAGATGTAGTAATTCATGCTGAATCAGGGTTTGATTTCTATTTTTCCCCCTCTAGAAATGCACATATTACTATTCTACCACTAAAAAAAAAAATGATGCAGCAAGCTTGCAAATGCAGAGATAAAGAAAAATGCAATTCAGGAGCCATTACAAAAATTCAGATTATTTGTTTCAAAGTTTTCTATTACTTTTGAATATCAGAATTTTTCATAATAATTGCAAATTTAAAATATTGTTTAATAATCTTAAGCTAAGAATACAGTATTCCTTACATGAAAGAATTAACCTCTGTTCAGAATGCTTAAAATGATTAATAAAAGGAACTCCTGCCAAAACCTTGAAGTTGCCTGAACATCAGTGAGTTTGGTAGGTCTTCGTGAATTATTATGGAAGATCTGTTAACAGTGTGAAAATCCAACCTCATGGTTGTCTTCAGACTGCCATAACATGAAGAAAATGTTGATGCTTTTGAATTGCATTACAACATCTAAAGTACTTCTCACAAGAAAAAAAAACCCCAAACCCAAAACAAACAAATAAACAAAACCCCAGAAAACCAAGCAAACATAAAACCAACAACCCAGAACTTTTTCTCATTGGTTTGACAATGTAAATCTGTTTGGAAAAAGACTAATCATTTAAGAAAATATTCTCCGTAACACTTCAGCTACTGCACTCTGGCCACCGAGGACATGATGTGTATTTTAGAAAACTCATTAGTGAAGCCATCTGTTCCTCTTTCCTTATGAGCTCTGCTACTTTGTGTGACTTCTTTATTTCCAAAATGTCTGTTCTCACCATAAAGAGCACTGTCACAAATAGACAGAAGAAATCTTTCCAAGGATCATAGACAACGGATGTTTCCACATGGTTCATTCTTGCACAGAAATGTCTTGTGGAATACTTTAAATGCTAGTTAGTCAGTTGGAAATCTGAGAACTTAACACCTGAGTCCATTTACATATCAGAAATTCCTAGGGAGTTATTGGCTCTTTTGAAGTGCCTGTCCACCTCATATTCCTATGAAAGTACCAGTGGTGCTGGGGGTGTGTTTCATTGTTGGTTTGTTTGCTTTTGGATTTTCTGAGGTTGATCTGCCAGCTGTCTTTCTAAAATGTTCCTTGTGATGAAAGAGGTAGCTGAAGACCTATCTCAAAATTGGTATTCTTCATGGACTACAAGATAATGTAGGGCTTAGTAAAAGCAGGATATTATTGCCATCTTGATATATTTCCTAGGAGCACTTCTGCAGCAAGAAGGGTGTGTATCTCTATGCAAAAATTAAACTGAAAGAAGCTAAACTTAATTGCTCTTATTGCAACATTATAAGTAAATTAAGTCAGTGCTGATATTTTCATTCTGTAAGTTCAGTAGATTTCATATGAACAGCTGAGGGAAAAGGAAAGAAAAGGAGAATAAAAACTTAGAGGAAAAAAAAGTAACCCCTTGTTATGCAGCTACTGAAAAAACATGTATGGTAGTAATAAATTTAACTCTTTGTATTGATTCTGAACATCAGAAGCACAAAAAGAAGAACAAAAGATACCCTTCCAGACACTCTGCTCTAAGACTAGTTCCTTCATAATCACCTGTTTTACCAAGCTGTAGAACAGGTCCACATTCCTGAGTTTTCAAAACCCTCGCCTGAAAAAGGATAAATACTTGACAAAAAAAGGCAATTTTTTTTTTCTCCATTCTTGGACTACCTTGCTGATAAATATTTTATGCTCAGTTCAGAGTCATTCAGCCTGCAGTCTTTGTGGTTTGCTCTATTACATGCATGGATATATGGCACATCATAGTCTCAAGGTTTTCAAATTTAACAGAGAGTTTTAGACCACTTGTAGTGAAAATTAAATTTGTCAAATCCTGTTGTGGATTTAGGCTTGAAAGATATGCTGTAGATAGGCTTAGTATTAGTTCTGATGCAATCCCATTAAAATGTTACTATCTTCTTATACCGAGTGAGTCACTGAAGGATTGAATATTTGTGCATTTTTGATGTAGAGACTGTGTTTAATGAACACAAACATTTGAAGTCATTTTGCCAAATCATGCACAGAGTTGTCAACTGCCTCATTTCAGCTATATAAAAAAAATATAATTTGCATATACAAAAATTCCTGTGTCTACTGAACTGCTACACTGTTATTGCTTCCATAAATATTGCACATTTTTAGATTTAGATTTTATAACTGAATCTTCATTTTAGGTCTGTGTGTTTTAAATGATAATAATGAATGTGAAGTATTCCAGATACTCTTTCTAGGTTTAAAGGTTGGGTCTGTATTTTAGGATTTGTGTAACTGGAATCAGACAGTGTTTTTACTTAAAGATGACTTTTATATTATACTGCCCAGTGTTACAGAGTTAATAAAGCAAGATCTCTGCAAGATGTGCTCTTATTAATTAGTGATTTGTTACATTTTGCTGGCAAATTTTTCATAAGCAAGCTTTCATCGTGGAAGAAAATACTATCTGAAATATTTCCGGGTTTTAATTTATTTTAACTGGAATTCTGATCTTGAGTTCATATATGTTAAATTTGCTTTGCCACATGTTAAGATGTGTATGGTTTTGTGTGTTTTTGTATGTGTCCAGAGAAGGGCAACGAGGCTGGTGAGAAGCCTTGAGCACAAGCCCTATGAGGAGAGGCTGGGGGAGCTGGGGTTGTTTAGCCTGGAGAAGAGGCTGGAGAGGAGGCTCAGGGGAGACCTCATTGCTCTCTACAACTACCTGATAGGTGATTGTAGCCAGGAAGGGGTTGGTCTCTTCTCTCTAGCAACCAGCACCAGAACAAGGGGACACAGTCTCAAGCTGCACTAGGGGAGGTTTAGACTCAAGGTGAGAAGAAAGTTCTTCACCAAGAGTCATTCGTCATTGGAATGTGCTGCCCAGGGAGGTGGTGGAGTTACCATCCCTGGATGTGTTCAAGAGGGGATTGGATGTGGCACTTGGTGCCATGGTCTAGTCATGAGGTCTGTGGTGATAGGTTGGACTTGATGATCTTTGAAGTCTCTTCCAACCTTGATGATACTGTGATACTGTGTATATAAAGAGATACATACACACACACACACAAAAATAATTCTTTAGAATGGAGTTTTGTACAAGGACTTAATAGCCCATTGCTACTTTGTGCTTAACATGGCAGACTTTTAAAGTAATATCCTTAATTGCTTAAATAATACTTCTTCAGAAAAGCTTTGCTGCCTGTGCTTAATGTAATTTGTTTAAATCTTAGTTTATTGTTAACACTGTGTAATTAAAGGCACAGCATTTGGATTCTGTACAGCAATGTACACCATGGGTTATAAGAAATTCAGTCCTTTGTATGGTCTAATATTGAACTTATTTTAAAATTTCAGTTTTTATTTAAGGCCCTTCAGAACACAAACTATTTTTGCTCAGAGAATAGGACAGCTTCAATTATTTTTTTCTCTTTTATTCAAACTCCCAGAAGTATGATTTTTGTACAGTTTGATGTGAATTATTTAGGCACTGCTATTGATACTGGAAGAATGTGTATCAGCATAGATGAAGTTAAAAGTCTTTTAGTCATTGTAAGTTCTACCTGTCCAGCATGTCATTAGGTCAGTATTTATGGAGGGTTAGTTTTGATTTTCAAGATTAAGTTAACAGTTGTTTTAAAGAGTCTATTTTAGGTCCTAGTAATAGAAAGAGAAACTCTGAAATAGCAATTTATACTTGCACCATCCCAATCTAAGCATGACCCATTGTCCAGGGCAATCCTGGACAAGAAATTTTTCTGTTTAATGAATAGTTGGAATGCCAGGGTTCTTCCAGGAGTGATTTTTTTGCCATACTGTAAACCTTTGGAAAACAAATTTGATAATATAGTCACTGACAAATTCTTAGATGCATACACATTGGCAAGGACCTATTAAAATAAGCATTCACAGTGCTCAGAAATTATGCATTAGCACAGAGATTCTTGTAGCAATCCAAGAACACACTTGCCCCTAACAGAAATTCTCACCACAATATTGTTGTCTAGAGATTTTTTTATACCTTCACTTTTTCTTCTTTTTTTTTTTTTTTTTTTTCTCCAATCAATTCTATGTTAGGTAATAGGAAACACTGAATCTAACATATCCACAGGGAAATGTTGAAATATATTTTTCTGTTAATCTTTCCAAGAATCCAGTGGTGTTCATCAAACATGGAAGGTCTTTCAAAATGTAGTGATCCCTTTATATGGCTTGACAGGAAAATGTCACTCAAGATAGAATGGATGAAAGTATGCATGAGAGGGGAAATTAAGAAATATTTGGAAGAGAAATACTGTGACTGACATGTCTGAAAGTGAAGTGAACAGGGAAAGATTGAAAAGATTGTCATGGCCAAGCAGAACCAATTCCTATACAGTTCTGCTGGAGTATTAACACGAGACCATATTCTTTCATCTTCATTGCTCATTGGTTTTCGAGTCTTATTATAACATGGAATAAATTCTAGATTCTGACTTGGACTGTAAAGTCCAAGAGTGGGTCTTCAAAAAAATCTTGAAAGCTACATAAAATTTCTCAAGGATAGGCTTATTCTTAACTAATTGTTATTGCTGGTCATGGTGGTATTGATGTAGACTTCACTGTTGTAATAGTTAGAAACCTTATAATGCTGTGCCCATACTTACTTATTACTTTCTGCCACCTCAAGAAGGGAAGACTCCCAGGAGACCTAACAGCAGTCTTCCCCTACCTGAAGGGGGTGTACAAGGAAGCTGCAGAGGAACTGTTTACAATGGCCTGTAGTAATAGGACAAGAGGCAATGGTTTGAAATTAGAAGATATTTAGATTAGATATTAGTAACAAGTTCTTCAGCATGAGGGTGGTGGACCACCACAACAGGTTGCCTAGGGAGGTGGGTGAGGCCCCATCCCTGGACGTAATTAAGGTCAGGCTCTAGAAGGCTCTGATCAACTTGATCTAATGGAGGATGACCCTGCTGACTGCAAGGGATTTGACTAGATGACCTTTGGAAGTCCCTTCCAACCCAAACCATTATGTGATTCTAAGAAATCTTTATGTCTCAAATAAGCTAGTAAAGAAGAGGCAAAGCCCCTGAAGAATATATATTTCCAAGGAACCAAATCCTTCACAGTATCTGAACAGAGACATATAGAAAGAGAATGTGACAGAGATTTAGCGTTTGTGAATTTGCAGGTTCTAAATCTTCATTTCAGAAGCTAGACTAGCTTCTGAAATGAGAGCTGAAGCCACTGGTATTAAATAAACTCTGTGCCAAATTAAGTCGTGGTGTCCTTGGTAGGGCTAGGATGGTGATTGAATGATTTCTACCATAAGTGTAGTACTGACCCTTCTAGCTAAATTTAAGAGATCTGAAAAGAAGAGTGCAGTTTAGAACTGACCTTTCCCAGATTAATTACCAGCTTCTGAACCTGATTATGTTTCATATGCCATTCTTCAGAGTTAATTCCCTGTACAACATGGTTGAATGCATATGTACTTGTCAGTCTTATTTTGTAAGAATTAATTACTAGGAGATGCATGTATGAATTTTAACATTTTTGCTACTGTTTCCTATATTTATTTTACTTTGTACTTTGTTTAGAATACCCTTTTATGTATGGTGGACTACATACAAGGATGTATTTTCTGTCTATCCAAATTAAACCTACTATGTGCATATGTATCTAAATATGGGGGAAAAAAATTAAACCATAATGCTTTTCATATTATAAATGTACACAAGAGGATTTTAAAAAATATTTTTCTACATAAATTGAGTTCAAATTAACTGTCAAATATAATTTGGTGTAGGGAGTTTGAAATATATTATAGTCCTCGGAGAAAATCTTAGCACTCAGATCTCCTAGCCAAATTGTTATTTGCATAATAGTGAGCTATAAGGCTATATATCATTATATGGCAGAATGCCAGACCATAATCTACACAGTAAAGCTACTGAAAACTTCAATCTGAGAACCATTCATCTTAGAAAAGAGTTTGCGTCTTCTATGAAATATGAAGCTTATTGACTTTTTTTTTTTCCCCTTGAGCAAACAGAGTGCTGCAGTCTATTTCCAGCATTCTTCTAGTTTAGCTGTGGTAGACACAAATGTAAAATGGATGTTGACATATTTGTTTAACATCCCTGAACAGATTAAACTGCTTTAGAACTTGTTCAGTAATCAGCCTTGAAAAAATATAAACTAACATTTGCATCCCTGGATAGATTAAATTGTTTCAAAAGTTCTTCACTAATCAGCCAAGGAAAAAATGTGTTTAAAAAAACCTAAACCAGCATGTTCTTTGCAGATATGCTGAATTCACCGTCTGGTAATTCTAGCCAATCTCTGCACATAGTGTCATTCCTCTGATACATTTGTAGTTAATGCATTGCTTTTAAGTGTTACTGATATAAAAGGTCTTTTAAATTCATGACAAGGTGAAGAAGAGTGTATGAATGAATCTATTCAGAGATAACTAATATCTGTGATTGTGGGGGGGTTGGATTGTTTGGGGTTTTTTTGTCCTTTTATGGTTTCTGTGGCCAGTTAGTTTTATTAGAAAGTCCACTTTAAAACTGTTTTAGAAAGTACTAAGATGACTAAATTTCTTTACTATAGCTTGATTGGCTGTTGCCATAAAAAGTTTTAATAGAGTAAAAATGACATTGATTTTCAGAGGACTCTTACTCTCAGTGACCAATCACCAATTTGAAACTGATATTGCTTGATATTTCAGTACTGGAAGGCCCAAGAGGTTCTTCAGTTTCAAGAACTGCAGGGAATGGTTTCATTTGTCTCATACTTACTATGATCTGTCTCATATTTATTAGCCACTAAAAATTCTTCAGGGACTACAGGAGGAAGTGACCCTATACATGTAATTATTTTCATGTAATATAGTTATTCCCAGGTGAGTACAACTATTTGGATTCATGCAATTAAAAAACTCTGTAGGCAGAAATAAACATTTGCAAACAATTAGTTTCATCAGTCATGCCTGTTTACATGCAAAGTGTTTTGAACTTCTTTTAGCCATTGATCATGCTGATATTTAGCATTAACATGAAGCCATACACATATTAAATATGCAGTACACGTTGGACTCAATTGTCCTTTTAACAATTCAACACAGGATTACTTTATAAAGTCAGAGTTTCCTCCTATTATCCTAAAAAATTTTGAAATGTACCTTTGTTTTAGGTATTGGGAATTAATGTAGCTAAGAATGAAAGCAGAGCATCAGATATCTAGTCAAACAAGTCACTGTTGCCAGGAGTTATTGGTATTTGTCCATAATGAGCTCACTTGTTATTTAAAATACGGTAAACTGATACAACACCTCATGATATCCAGAAGTAATTTGAACTCTTCCTGAACAGCAGTACCACTGAGGTGTATAAAATATGCAACAACTTATATCAAGTCATTAGGCATGGAAAAAAATTCTAGCACCAGTTCATCATGGATGGAAATCTTTTTTTAGAGGTCATTCAGCTAATTTTCATTAATGATCCTTTATATGAAGATTTAGGTATTTTTAGCATTTATAATGTTTTTTAATTGATTGTGGGTTTTTACAAACTTAATAAGCGGTAAATTTTAAAGAGATTGCAAGAAAAAATATCAACACAAAACAAACAAAACCCCCACAACCCCCAAAACAAACAAAAATAATCCCCACAGCAGCAAACAAAAATCTTTATAGAAGTTCCCCAAACAATACCAAGAAACTGTTTAAAAATTATAGAATCTAAATATGTATAATTACACTGAAGGAAACACCACAGTAGGTGCTTTTAATAAGCTCAATGCAGTTCCTTGTTTATAATTATTAGTGCTTTGAGCTCAACTTCTCAAATTTCATAGTTCTTTATACCATTTCTAAGCACTGATTTGTTGGGGTTTTTTGTAATTCATTTGCTTTAAAAGGTGAGAGGATTTGTTTGTTTGTTTGTTTTAATTACAGTCATTAAAGCCTGAATTTGGTTAGGAAATAGAAGAATTACAACTAATAAGTGAACGTCTTTTTTTAGTAAAAATTACCTTTGCCCTGAATTCTTTTAAACACCAAAGACACAATTCAGAGGTGAATTGCACACATCATATGTCTTCTGCAGAACTGGGACTTTTTGTGAAGCAAGGCTCACAAATCATCCTAGGAAGGATTATGGTTTATTGGTATTAATTAAAAGCAAGGAAACTAGTCTCTGCACTGCCAGGGCAATCATTTCTAGTATTAAGTTTAAAAACTATCACATCTCATAATATTTTTTAGACTCAAAGGTCCAAAAGCGTTTTTCAGGTTTATGAATATATCTTGTAAATGATGCATAAATATGTTAAGGTAGCTGTCTTTGAACTGCTGTAGAATGCAACAAACCGCATTATGAAGGAAAAAAAAAACACATTAATAAAACAAGCTAAGTGAATGTATCTAGGAAGTAGCTTAACAAGAGAGGATATCTCAAAGTGAACTTTGAAAAAGTAATTTGATCTGAACTTTTAAACCTCAGGAGTCAATCAGGTTTACAGAAGTGTAGTTATTGTTGTGTATAAAGTACTGTTCTCACTGGTAATGCCCACAGTAAACTTGGGCACAAATGTGTGGAATCAGATACACAGACATCCACACATTCAGTCCTTAGTCGAGGTAGAAGCAGCAATCTGCAGAGGACTTATTATGAAGAAAAAAAAAATCCATTCTTTTCAAGCACTATTTTTCAGGTTATGTGTTCTATCAAGAAGGACTGTGTGTCCCCTAGGAGTTTTGTCTTGTGCAAAACAAAGTTTCTGATTGCTTCTCAAAATTGGAGGTTTCTACTTCTGGCCTGACATGAAAAAGAAAAGGTTTTATTTTTGAGACAACTGTAAACTTTGGTCATTTAATGTAATTTAATGGTTTTCATAAACTTACCTCAGTTCTTTGCATACGTTTTTTGATTGTTTGCCAACTTCCTACTTTTTCCTTAACTGGTTCTCATTGCCTCTTTGCTCAAGAAGGCAGTTATGAATACACTTTAAATGCATGTTTAACATCTGTAATAATATAAATATTAATGTACTATATGTACATAACTGCTTTTCAGAACACAAGTAAGGTGATGAGCTGTCAAATTCAGAACACTTCTTTGTAAATGCTACTAGTAATCCAGAGGCTGCTCGCGTAACTCAACAGCAAGTTTGTGGTCAGTATCCTAGTGTAAAATATCCTAAGACCTAAGCATCCCTCAGTAAATGTCTCAGTTATATAATGTAAGCATCCAAACCTGCCATGTTCCTAAGTGCCTTTTGCCTGCTACAATTCTGGTCTGGCTTTTGGTCATGAACAGAAAGCATCTTGATACTGCGCTCAGACAAGAAAGTATTAATGTTGCTGTTCAGACCACAAGGGAGGTGTGTAGCCTGACCTGCCCTGTACAATTTGGGTCACCAAGAGATCACATGAAATCTGTGTGACCAGCACTGTGTGCTAGGTTGCCCTGTTTCTTCCTGGAATATCTCTTTACACATTGCTTGCCATTAACAAGAGAAGTCTGGTGGCAAAGCAATGTCGTGTCTGAACAAGAGAAAGACACCTGAGGTGGCTGCTGTATCATTCACTGAAAGCGCAACTGTGTGGGAGCCATCAGCACAGGACCCCTACGTATCTGTTTCATGTGGTAAACCCTTAAAGTTAGTTGGAAGGGGGAATGAGCACTCTGGCATTGATGACATTGGTTCATCTGTGTAAGACTGCCTGGAAGTGTTCCAGTAAAGTAGAGAATGCCTTTTGATAATTATTACGTTCCTGAATTAAAGCAGGTTAATTTGAATACAGCTTTCATACTTTCACCAGTGTTAAAATACATAACTGCGAACTATTAGGGGATGTTTCTTGACTATTATAAAGTTGATGAATGTCGGTGTTCATTATATGCCTGTTAAACTGCAATAAACAGTCTTTCAATAATCAATTCTAAACCTGCAGTTTTAGAATGTCTGTCATATTAGATCTAAATTGAATGCACCTCTATGAACTTTACTTAAAAGCTTTCATTTTATTTTTCCCCCTCTTAGATTCAGTAACACTAATAACTGATAATGCTTCATACTGCCACTGTATGCAGAGTCTATCCTTCTAATGGCACTTGTTTTAAAATAAAAACTTTGGCTAAAGAAAACAGTAATCAAGCCTAAATGCAACATTTCTAATATATGCTGCCCCAGTAGGAGTTTTTCTTTGAATTTCCAATTAAAAACCTTTTAACAAAAGACAGCTTGAGTCTGAAGCTGTCAGGTCTCACCTTGTCCTTGATGCATGCCAGGGAGGGAAAAAAATTTTAAAAGGCAAAAAAAGAAAAGCATTTTACTTTTAAAGAAGCTCCAATTTCCAGAGACATTTGTATTCAGATATTACTCTGTCTTTCTCATGGGAGTACAGCTCTACTCTTCAACTGAAAAAGAAATAATAAAACACATCAGGAACAGTGGACCTCAGACCTACTCTTTCTCTCCTTGTCTAGGAATGTTATTTCCATATAGAAAGCTACTCTAATGGGACACTTGTAAATGGCAGGGAATTTAGCCCTTGTGGAGTCTTCTCCTGAAATTGGATTTTTGCTTAAGCAAACAGCAAACCATGCAGCAGGGGAAAAAGCTATTTATTTGGCTGCCTTTTGAAAAGCCTTACAAAAATACAATTCAGTCTGCTACAATCAGTGAAGTTAGTCTAGTACTCGCTGAAAAAGAATCATTTTACCTCAGCTGAATGTTGAAGCAATCTTCAAAGTGCAGAGAAAGTTAATATGAAAGTTACTTATAACAGGGATCATGCAATTGTCATTAAGCACAGATGTCACTAATGGCTGTCAAAGCCTCATGTTTTGTTTGTGCTTCTACGTATATGTCTACTTTATGATGAAATTAAGAATCCAGACAAAGGGAAAGACATTTAAGATATTTTCTTCTTCTTCTTTGGACTTTTTGTAGTTGTTGTTGCTTTTACATTTGTGGTTTGTGTGTTGTTGTGGGGTTTTTTAATGTTTCAGTGATTCTCAGATGAAAGTATGAACTCTCTGATTTGGACACTTCATGCTTTTTTAATCTGTGTCAATTATTTGATTTATTAGTAGAAAAACAGTGTTATAATTTCTTGAAAATAGTCCACCACAGACTTGAATAATTTCTGTGAGCTGAACATGAGTTCACTGACATCCAGAGTTTTTTCATCTGTGGCATTCTGGATCCTTATCACTTCTTAACACTAGGTTACTTCCTGCATATCTGAATCTGGTTACATTGCCAAGATTCAGCTGTGTGTCAATGGAATCTGTGTGTCAGTCTTCATGAAAAGTTTTCTAAAGGTGTCAAAAAGTTCAACGAATAGGAAGAGCCAGTTCTGAAAATGTAGCTATTCTTGTGCGATGAGACCTTATACATTTAAGTACATCCTTTAGTGTTTCATTAAGTTATGGTTCTGAAAGAGCTTTTATTACAGAGGGGTTTTTTTACAAACAGTAGCTGACAAATATTAGAAGTTTTTGTATTATGAATGTCAAGAAAAAATATCTCCACGACCTAAGTTCTAAAAGAAACTGGAATTTAAATGTTATTTGAAGTCTTAACTCATTTTAAGTTTTACATTGTATTACAATGTATTTGTTTACATCTTCTAACTTCTCTAGAAGACTGTTGTCTCTCCAAATGCCCGTATTTCAAGTACAAAAATAATTGTTCAGTGTGGTCCATGATTATACTGCTCTAACTCTCTTTTGAGAAAATAATTTCCTTTATGTACTTCTTTATTTTATTCATCCTTTTGCATCTGAGCAATTCATAAGTGTTAATCACTCTTTATGATATCTTTATGAAAGAATAAGATTCCCATTTTATTAATCATAGAATCACAGAGTGATTCTTGGAAGGAACCTTAAAGATTCTCTAGTTCCAAGTCCCCTGCCATGGGCAGGGATGCCTTCCACTAGACTAGGTTGCTCAAGGCCTCATCCAATCTGGCCTTAAACACCTCCAGAGAAGAGGGCATCCACAACCTCCTTGGGCAACCTGTTCCAGTGTCTCACCACCCTCACTGGAAAGAACGTATTCCTAATCTCCTGTCTAAATGTCCCTTTCCAGCTCAAAGCCATTGCCCCTCATCCTAGCACTACAAGCCGTTGTCAAAAGTCCCCCCCCATGCCTTCTGCAGCATGCTGATTTTTCATTTGCTTGGTACAGTACATAGGTCAAAGAACATTTTATTGCATTAAGCTGTAGGATTTTGTTAAATAAGATTGTAGTTTTTCTAGTTCCTTACAAATATGATGCACATAATTAACAATTAATTATAATGTCACTAACACAGCTATCATGGTTTTAGTTGGGACTAATATCCAGTTGTGTAGAGCACCATTTATGATCCTTACCTTCTTTTCTCTTCCTTGTTTTCTCCTCTCTTGCCAAGCTTTTATGCTAATACAGTAGGGATTATAATTTTTCTTACACATGTACCCATGGTAGAACAATCTATGGGAGTTTTTTTCTGAAAATTTCACTGAATTTATGATGGTATGTAACAGTTTGGTCTGCAATCTCAATAGTTTGTCTATTGTACTCCAGATTTTTAGTTCAGTATCTTTTTCTTTAATAAATTTAAACATGTACACACAGGTATGTGACAGCGACTAATGTTTCACATCCAGTCAGCTATTTAAGTGCTTTATTGTTATTGGACACACAGGGATATGCATGATTTTGTGAAATTTAACCACAACCAATCTTTCCTCCCTTGGTAAATCAGTCATCTGTTAAGCTCAAATGAATAAATCTCATATGAGATTTCATTCATCCTCTATGATACTTTCTTTTATACTTCAATTTTTTATAAGCCTACCCTTGTGCTATGTGGTACTAGTTTTTTGGTTGTTTTGGTGGGGCTTTTTTGGTATTAAGCTGTATTTTCAAAGTCAGTTGTTTCATGTATAATTCTAGTTTCAGTTACACCAAGAAAAAAAATGTAGTCATTGTTTCATAGTAGTAATTAATGCATATGCATTTTGTTTCAAAAGCAGATTATCAGACTGGGAAAAAAAATGGCAAAACCATAATTTTGTTCCAGCACTTATCCAGCACTTGCATTTCACCCATATGTATTCTTACAGCAGGAAAAATGCCTGACAAGCTTCATGCTGTTCTTTGATTTAATGGGGAGAGAGCATGGGGGAAGGAGGAGGAGAATGGGGGAGAATTCTCTGAGTGAATTGTTCTATTCTGATATTTAAGCGCTGCTTCATTTAGGGCTAAGTGAGTACTCATAACAAGGGAGACTGGCCTTTATAGTTTTAACTGGGAGGCAGGTGATGATTAATTCTTTGGCATCTTTCTGTTCAGCCAGATACAGAATTGACTCAAATGCATTACAGAAGACAAAATAGCTCAGTGAATTATATTTGTCTCCATTATGGAGTGAAAAAACTTGCATTAACAAAACTCCAGAGTGAAAGTCATGGTATTTGTGAGTTCTCTAAGCACTCAGTTCATGATCATTCAAGAATTATTCACAGGCTAGGGATGAGCATGTACATTAAATTGTGGTCTTGAAACCACTAAGCATTGTGTGATTTCGTTGTATTAATTACATATTGTAGGCTGAATGTGAACTCACATTTCTTTGTGTTTGTAGTATTTGTAGACATGCTTCCCGTAAATTAAATAATTCACAATTATATACAATTTATTTTGCTAACTTTTGCTATATTTCTTTGTCCATGTTGACATACTCCCATTGTCCAGATTCTAACTACTTGAGTGTGCTTCAGCACCAAGACAGATCACTTTTTACCTAATATCTAATCTATACCAGCCCTCTTTCAAACTACATTCCCTGGTAAAGAGTCCTTGTCTAGCTTTTTTGTAGGCCTCCTTTAAGTACTGCAAAGCTGCAATAAGGTGTCCATGATGCCTTTTCTACCCCAAGCTGAACAGGATCTCAGCCTGTCCAGGGTACTCTAGTCCCCTGATCATTCGTGTGACTCTTCTGTGGAATCGCTTCCCTGGACCTGCTAGCCAGACCCCTAGAAATGCTTGATCCACAAAGTTGCTTTACTTGTTAAAAAATCAAGTAAACTGTCTCAGTAAAACTACTCTGTGGATGTTAACTAACTTTTATATGATAAAAAATATATTCATATTCTAACTTTATATACAGAATTGTCACAGCTACATTTGAAAATGAACCAAACCACTGAATACTAAATACTGGTGGAACTGTGAAGGTGTTAATGTTAGCTGAACTGCAGGGTGAAGTAAACTGAACCCTAGGAAGATAATAAAGTTGCAGGAACCAATTTTTAGAACACAATAGACTTCCCTAAAATTAAAGCAAGGAAAGGTACTCTTTTATTGAGCAAAAGAGTTTTTAGAATGTTGTATTTCTGTCTCTGTGGGAATCTCTGTCCTGACTTTGTGATATGTCTTTGTTATGATATTTAGGCTACATATAAAAACATTCTATAAAGAAAAAGACATTATTTTTTGGGGGTGGTTTCAATTAACATAAAAATGTTAATTATAATTGAAACAATTTCTGTGCTTGTGCCAGATACCTTATATGTTAATGCCAAAAGATTTTTATTCTAGTAACACTAACTATAATTTGAGAGTGAATGCATATGAATCCTCAGTGTCACTAGGGGAAAGAATGCTCCAAAGGCACAGTAAATGTATGCATTCTGTGGGTTAGGGGAACAGTGGTGCAATTACTACATAACCCTCACTTACCAACCATTTTAACCTCAATTTAATGCGTGTGGCAGTTCTCCCAGAATGACCTTGATGCAGTATTGAACGTTTTGCATTCTTAACAGGCTCAAACAGATATAAAGAAATGTAATCCCAGTTAATGGGATATTATATCCAAACCTTATTTAATATTCTTGTATTTATAGAAAATTTCAATCTATTTACAGTATATTAAGTAAAATCCCTTTAGTGTGACTTGCACACTTTCTGTGTTGTGCTGAGCATCTGATCAGTTGTTAGTTTGTACATGGAGAGATGCTATTTAAAGACTCTCAGACTCCCTTGAAGTAAATTGTACCCTCCAGCTAAAACCTGACACAGTGCAAACAATACATACAGTTTTCTGTATAGTCTTCAGTGGCAGACTGCTGTTTTTGAGATCCCTTAGAGGCATCTCTATCCTCAGTTGTATGAGCCAAACTTTAGTGGTTTGGTACCTTTGAAAACTTCAAATGCTCTACAATGCTATCAGGGCAATGGAGGAGTTGATCTCAAAGTCCACTATTAAAACTTCCCTCAAGGACATTTTCATTAGAACTTTGTACATGGACAGTTCAAAAGACTTGACTATTGATTTTTGCTCAGAAGTCCTCTTTCTCTTCTCGCATTGTTCAACATTTTGACAGAATTTCAAAACCCACAAACTGTGGCAGCAGAAGACTCCAGCTAGAATTTTATGCTGTTCATTTGATTTCTTCAGGCCACATCCTTCCTGTGTCCTTGTCAGCGCTGCAAGGACAGGAGCCGTCTTAGAAGATTTGCTAAAAGGCAGAAGCAATTTCACAGCAATCTAAAAAAAAATCTGACCTTTCCACATACAGAAAATCTCTCTTAAGTAAATATTTTAGGCTGTAAAATTTTGCTGAAACATTCATTTATCAAAAACATAGATAAAAATCACTACGTGTTTCGCTTCACCATTTCAAAATTGCATTAAAAAGAGCTTACCACCAATGCATGTGGCCTGTACTAAAATGCCTCTAAACCCCAAAATTTTATTTTAAAATAGAACTGTTGATTTAAAGTTTGTGATAATAGAAGACAAGCAATTAATTATCACCGTCTGCACTTCCTCGCTTTGCTCTATTACCATTTTCATGGACACTGTGTTATGAGGTTCATTTAGCCTCAACTGCATTTCCAGGATATATAGTAGTTCAAAATTAATAGGATTTATGAAAAAGTTAATGAATGAGCAATATAATTATTTCTGTTTAAGGAAAAGCATGATCTGCTTGATCTTTATGAAAGGTATTGCAGGTCTTTTAATTGCTAGGTGCTTAGATACTACATTGATGGTTGACAAGACTGACGTTTTCTCACCTTTCAGTTGATTTCACTGAATGAATTTTGAAATTTAAAACATAAAAATAAAAAAAATTAAGACAAAAACCTTTCCTAAGGTGGGATAACCAAACTTCTTGTTCAGAAGAGATTTCCGAGAGCCTTTTGAAAGCCTTTTTTGTATTTTCATTTATTCTAGCCTGTTCCATTTTATTTTATTCAGGGTCCACAACATCCTCCTTCATATGACTTCTGAACTCCTAAGATCTCAGACTTCAGAAGAACAGTTAAATAGGAATAGACCATCAAAAAACCCAAAAATGTTAGTGCCATCTCTTAGTAGGCAAGACAAGTAAGCACAGTTAATTTCCCAAATGTGCTTACATCTTTATTTCCAAGACAGAAATGTTTCCACACATAGGCGAGTTACCTAGCACACAAAACTCATATACTGCCATGTTCAGTATATCTTTTAATAGCCTGTTGGTATAAGTATTTTAAGACCTGTCTCCAAATAGAATTTCAAATAGGTTTAGAAGATGTGACTTAAAGTTTTGGATCTCAAGTTTGGTTTTCCAGTACAGGTGCCATTAGTCAGAAAAGATTACTTTATGAAGCTGTAGCAGTGAATTTTCAATTTTTCAGTTTTTAATTTTTCTTTCAAATATGTAAACATATGACAAAATGAGAAATCCTTTTGGAACCTCCACTATAAGTCAGTGTACCTGTGTTACATTTGTTTGGTTGTTAAAAACCCCAAATTGTTGACCATGTACACACTCAGATACCACCTTCCTGGGGGGAGAAGGGGGGAAAAAATAACAAAAGAAAAGGAGGGTTAGAAGGCTCAGACTGAATGAAGCTACTGTTTCTCAAACCTGAACCAGGCTATAGTCTCTCAAACAGAACAGAAAATCTCAGTGTATTGGAAGAGGAACCTTCAGCCCCAGTGATGGTACTAAAGTTATTTTGCCAAGGCTTGAAGAGGAGTACAAAAGACACTTGTCTATTAAAAGACAAGCCCTAAATAAATTGGTGCATTTCTACAATGAAAAGAGGGAGCTCACAAGATGTTAGTGAAAAACCCAGCAAGCCAGGCAGCCTGATTCAGAGGCAGATACAGTATGAGAGTTTTGTGAAAAACCTTAGTAACAGATCTACACTGCACAAAATTGAGGTCAACCACACACATTTTGTAATCTGGGCCACTTGAATCTAAAATACGAAATGGTAAAATCCTCCTATTGTTCCCATTTTCAGAAATAAGCTCCAAGATTCTCTCTTTGCCTTTGGCTTCCTAACAGTGTTTCAGCGGCTTGTTACACAGTTCTTGCCTTCATGTTCTGGCAGAGGATGTCTCCGGAGTATTTAAAAGAGAGGCCAGCTAGGAAGGCCTGTTCTCCAGTAATCCTTTCAAATCAAATGACAGTTGATGAAATGGCTGCTTTTCTGTTCCTCTGTTTTTTCAGGGGATCCTGCCTAGCTAGCTTGCATTTTACCTCAATTTGGGGCATAAATTGCCCCAGTGACAATTTGTCAAGCTGTTGCCTTATGGTTTTTAAATGACTGTATCTATGATGCAAGCTTGGTAGGCAATACCTAATCTTATTTTTTTACACTTATTTCTTTACTAAGATAGTGCTCTGGAGATTGAGGTAATTTAGAGAGTTAATTCAGACTTTTTCCTCTCTTCTTAATAAAAGTGCTTTATACTTTTATTAGGGTGCAGCAAGGAGGGCATTTCATTCATCTGAACATCCATGTCAGCTCATCAATTGCAATGAAGTATATTTGGTTCTCTCTGTGAAAGTTCCATTTCACTCATGAAGAAAACAAACCAACAAACAAAACCAACTATACTTGCAACATTTTATGATTTTTATCATTAATCTACCAGAATTACATCTTTTCTCTGTACAACTCACTTTCATCTCTGATTGAAATACCATTTTACAACTCTAAGAAACTGTTCAAAAATGTGCAATAGTTTTCTGCTCTCTTTTAGTGTTTATTTTTTCTCAGAACATGTAAAGGACAACTGAAAACTAATGTCCAAAATTCTAGCTCTTCTCAAAACAAATTAATTCCCTTCTTTAGAAACCCCGATGATAAAGTTTTCAAAGAATTAACTATTCAAAGTTATTCCTGAAAAGAAATATCTCTACATTTCAGACTTGCCCTTTTATTTCTAGTGAATTGGGAATTCCTGTTTTCCCTGTTAAATAAAGTGAAGAAATGTATTTTAGTTGTCCAAGAATGAGATACATTTACAGTTGTGACATCTTGATTTAACAGAAAGCAATACTGAGAACTATAAAACACTCTGTCCTGTTCTTTGCCAATGTTTCCTGTGTTGTGCTCTTGGTCAACAGGGAGATGGTTTTACAGAAGAGTGTTTATCTTACTTCTCATGCTCATAAATATTTTTGAAAGTTTATGAGAATAGGCTTTCTGTGGAGGCTGTAGAATAAGCAGGTTGATGGAATAGTACTTGATGGATCTCTTGGCACTCAGTGAATACATGCTGTGCTCCAAGCAGGTTCCTGCTCATACAAAATTTTTAATGCACCTTCCCCTTGCACAGGGACAAAATGTCATTGAAATAACTTTCCTGTGTTTAAGGAGGTGGGAATGAAGATGCTTTGGTGAATTTAATATGCTTATAGTCATGTAGAAGTTTTGTCCTCACAAATAGAATAGAATAGAATTAATGAGGTTGGAAAAAACCTTTGAGATTGTTGAGTCCAACCTATCATCCAACACTATCTAATCAACTAAACCATGGCACCAAGCACCCCATCAAGTCTCTTCCTAAACACCTCCAGTGATGGTGACTCCACCACCTCCCTGCGTAGCCCATTCCAATGGCCAATCACTCTTTCTGTGAAGAACTTCTTCCTAACATCCAGCCTAAACCTCCCCTGATGCAGCTTAAGACTGTGTCCTCTTGTTCTGGTGCTGGTTGCCTGGGAGAAGAGACCAACCCCCACCTGGCTACAGCCTCCTTTCAGGTAGCTGTAGAGAGCAATAAGGTTTCCCCTGAGCCTCCTCTTCTTCCATGCTAAACAACCCCAGCTCCCTCAGCCTCTCCTCATAGGGCTTGTGCTCTAAATCCCTCACCAGTTTTGTTGCCCTTCCCTGGACATGTTCCATCAAGTCAACATCTGTCCTAAACTGAGTGACCCGGAACTGGACATAGTACTCAAGGTGTGGCCTAACCATTGCTGAGTATAGCGGCAGAATGACTTCTCTGTCTGGGGAGTTTTACTCTTATTTTCTGATCAAGTAAATCTAAAATGTTTTGACAGAATATTGTTCTTTAATGTACACAGTAGTATGGCTTTGATATAATGCATATTCCTGTGCATAGGCACATACACATCTCTATTGCCATTAAAGCTGAGAGTATCATTGGAGAAAAAAAAGAAAAGAAAAAAAAAAAAAAAGAAAAAAGAGAAAAAAACCCCACAACCCATCCATCAGGTGACAATTTGTGTAAAGGACCATGAAATCATCATCATAGCAGTAACAAATGGCTGCAAAAATACCATATGACTCCTCTTCCTGCCTCCTTGGTGGCAACAGAACTGATACAGAAGGACTGGGCTACAAATCAAGAAAGTGAATAAACAAATTCCACTACCATTTGGAACTCAGATTTGAGAAATTGCTATCAGGAAGAATCAAATGTGCAAGAATGGAACAGAATTGTTTAGAAGGGGAAAAGGGCAAGCTACAAAGAAAATAAGATACAAAAAGGGAAAACAAGGATGCGGAAATTGAGAATTTCAAGTGATATAATTCACCACTTCATCGAAGCACTTTCTCACCAGTGTGACTCAACTAAATTCAGTGAAGTTGAACTGGCAAAAAACCCTAGTGATTTTAACAGAGCTGCAGTCAAATTAAACTACTCAAGCAATTTGGACAAATGAGTTAAAAGCTTGCTGACAATAGGGATGTCCTGAAGGGAACAAAAATTGTTCTCTATAGGAGAAAAGTGTCAAATCATTTTTATTTGGTTAATATTACCCTCGTTTTGCATTCCAGATAGTGAAAATCATAATTTGTTCCCTTATTTCAAAAGTGGGGTTTTTTTTCATCTTAAAAGTCAGTGAAAATAATTCCATTGACTGCAAGAAGCGTCAGCTCAAGCTCAGATAAAAGAAGAGATGGTGTGCAGGTTTTCTACCTTCAGTTACTAGGTAAGCAAATAACCTCTACACAGCTGTCCATTGTCTGTTAATATTGCTGCATTTTCACTTCAGAAATCAACTTCTAAAGCCTTGCAATATGTCATTTCTGCATCACACTAACCAAATTATCACTATCTTCACCTTAGAGATTACATTTTCATGAATTCACAAGCTCTTTTTAGCTATTCTCAAGCTAATTTCAGATTTTAGCTGTTAGTACTTATATAGTGTTTGAAGCATTTAGAGAAAGTTTACATTCTTTTATATGGGCTCTTAACTGGGCAGAGGTCTAAAATATTTTTGGGACTGTACACTGTCTAGTATTATTTAACTTATTCTAGCAGTTGGTCTTGATATTGATCAGCACAGTCCAATATTTGAAGGAGCTTGAAGTGTTTTAATACAGTATTTCATAGAGCATTTGCATAGAAATTAATTATGACAAGAAACATATTTCAGTTCTAGACAGCTGGCCATACATGTGTTTTATTCTGTTTCTTCCCTTGAAGTAAAGGAAACTGTAGTTTTATGGATTTTGTAGTACATGCATTGTTGAGTCTAAAGCAAAAACTTGCCAATAGTTTAAAATGTTCTTTATGTTCTATATTGTTTCAAAAATGACCATCAGGTTGACAGAAATTTTAGTTCTCAAGCCATAATGCTGTACTAAAAATACACATGTAAGAAATGTGGCTCTATGTGAAGTGAAATGTGGTAGCTGATCTTGCAAACTTAATCTTTGTAATTAGTTTCTTAATGTTCCTGGTGTCCACCAAGTTGAACTTGATCCAGCAGTGTTGTGCTTGTGCCTGGGAGACTAACGCTATGTTGGGCCACACTATGAGAAGTATTGCCTACAGGTTAGGGGAGTTGATTCTTCTGTTCTACTCAGCACTGGCAAGGTCCCACCTGAACTGTATCTAGTTATGGGCTCCCTAGTGGAAGAGAGATCTGGAGGTACTGGGGAGGGTCCAGTGAGGGATTACTAAAATGATTAAGGGACTAAAGCATGTCTCCTAATAGGAAAGATTGAGACCTGAGATTTTTCAGCCTGGAGCAGGCTTGGGGGAAGGGAATAGAAGGAGAAGTGGATCTCATCACTATGTAAAAATACCAGAAGTGAAGGTGCAGAGATGGAGCTGAGCTCTTTTTTGGTTACACAATGAGAGGCAATGGGCATGGAACAGGTTCCCTCTGAAAAGAATGAAAAGCTTTTTTACTGTGGGGACGACTGAGCACAGGTTGCCTATCAGTTGTGAAGTCTCCATCCTTGGGGAGGTATTACTTGTAGAACTTTCTTACTAATTCCTAAATTAGTAAACTCTTATTTGAGCAATTGACTTTGTAGCTTTTGATCTTCTAATCTTTGATCCATTAATTTTCTCATCTGTCTTTTTTTTCTGCTTCACCATTTTCCAGTCTCTTGTTTCTCTCAGCTGATCCTGTTGTATTTTTTTGTGTCATCATAGAATCATAGAATGTGCTGGGTGGTGAGGGACCTTATCACCTTCCTTTTGGTCCTTTTCCCTGAGCTGTTAGGCTCAATTTATTCTCCTGTTTAATCCACTGCATTCAGTTCCTTCCATTTCACGCTGCATGACAAATAGTCCCTAGCACACATTATTCTAGTGTGTGATATAAACTATTCTAGTGTGTGATATAAACTACTCTAGTGTGTGTGCAGATAACCCTTTCTATTAGTAAAAACTTGATATACTGTGCTCAAATTTGGTTGAGGCAAAGCACATCATGTGAATGGTAGAAAATTGAGTGTCTTATCTTCTGAAATGAAAGCTTTTTTTCTCCTAAGGAAAATGCTAAGCTGAAGAGCAGTAAGAGAAGTACTTTGCAGACGTTGATAAAGCTTGAATTTTATTTTTTTTCCCTATGGTATCACAGTAAAACAACAGTTTCCTCATAATGTTAACAGCCCAATGTGAATCTCTGTGTTTGCAGTGGAAGGGAGGTGACCATTTCTATTGTACAGTGGTAGGGGAGAAGCACAGAAAATGATACTCTTAAAAAGCTAGCTGTAGCCCTTTGTGCTTATCTTGGTGAGCATTCTTGGTAGTCAAATGAAAACTAAAGATTCCCTACTAGAGGATTTTCTGTCCAATAGGTGACACTTCTGATTGTGCCATTTCTGACATCCCTTGCAGTATTACATCTTTCTCAACTACTCTAGAGGC
Source organism: Dryobates pubescens (assembly GCF_014839835.1). NCBI lineage: Eukaryota > Metazoa > Chordata > Aves > Piciformes > Picidae > Dryobates > Dryobates pubescens. Next base: position 9,307,985 of record NC_071627.1, read on the forward strand.
TTGGAAGATCAGCCACATTATGCTAACTTGTCCTGAGAGGAAGTAGCTTTCTTGCGTAATGTCACATAGAGCTGAAGGGTAGAAAATGGGCTGGATGCCCAGTCTGATTCTTATACCCCTTCCATACAGCTCCCATTCACAAGGAAGCTCTCCTTCAGTACACAAGGAATTAGTTCACATAGTGGAGGACTTTCTGTGTCTTCAACATCAGAGTTTTATCTCTCATTTTTTATGTTACACATCTGTATAAGATTAATTCACATATAAAAATTGGAGAAGCGTCAGGCTTTTTCTTTGTCAAAATTCAGTGAGCTTATTTCAGAGGACTACCAAAATAATACATGGGATTTTATTCACTCATCAGCTCTTGAGGTTGAGATGTTATAACTAACATGGGAAAGACAAAAGATTCATGCATTTAATCTGATATTCTCTAACTGTTGACATAACAGTTCCCTGTGCAATCAGATCCAATTTCAATTCATATTTTTAATTAAATACCATTAAAGCCTTCAATTTTCTCTTCCACTTTCACTGTTTTGGTTTTCAATGGTGGGCTATTGTTCAGCTCTCTATTATTTTCCTCTCTCCTCTATTTAAATTGTTGCTGATAATTTTTTAATACTGTTTTTCTTTTTTTGTCCCTTTTTTGTCATTTACCGCTAGTCTCATTCTTGAATATGAATTTTTTTTAATCATCTTGGGTGTTTTATTTTAACACTTTTGTTTATTTTTTAATGTGTTCCAAAGGCATGCATTTATTTCAGTGATATTCGTGTGTCCTTATTGTGTAAAAAAAAAAAAAAAAAAAAAAAAAAAAAAAAGGATTAAAACAATCAGACATACCTATTTTTTTATTAATACAAAAATATAATTTTAGCCTAAGAAGTGTTTCCTAATCTCATATGTTTTTAAAAGCATACATCTACATTCTGGAAGTCACTGTGTGCCTCTGTTAACTTTGAATTTCTGAACAATTCAATGACATCTGAAAGAATAAAAGAGAGATTGAAGACAGTAAGTTTAAGGAAGAATTGTGAAATTAAGTTTCTTGCTAGAAGTTCCCTGTCAGTACTCCCATGGTGGAAAAGATTGCTGTGTCATGTACACCCTATAGTGAGTACAGCAAAACTCCACATTCAATTGCAGCAAACAAATACTTGTCCCCTGCCGTTTCCCTAATAGCTTCTATTAGTGGTCAGAGATGGCAGTGCTTACATTCTCTTCTCATCAGAAGAAATTGTTCTGATCTTCTCAATAGAGACTGTGTGTGCACAGTTCATTTGCCACAACCTATCAAGTTGCACAACAGAACATTCTCATCACATTACATTCTGCCTTCATCCTCCAAAATAGAAAATTAAGACATTTTATCTGCCTTTTCACTGGGGGGGTGGGCAGGGGGAAGTTTGTCTTTCTTGGGAATGGGCATTGCATTTTGCTTTCTTCTGCTAATTCGCACTAGCATTTTTGACTTCTTTTTGCACAGTTTCAAAACTCAAAGACAGTTCATGCACTAATGTGATTTGACACTATTAGAGATAAAAGCATGATGTTTAATTTAGTAAGAAACTCATAATGAGTTCTAGAATAGACATTTTACAGCATCCCCAGCTTTCCGGATCATATCTGCTCTTTTTACTTAATTGTATATCATGTAGGGTCTTCCACACTATTGAAAGTATAGTTCCACTTATATTTTGCCTTTCTTCACCTGCATTTCAAAGCCAATTTGTTACATGGTCCTCACTTCAGTAAACTCTTTGGTATATTTAGCCTTACAACCACACTTTCACAGTTAATGAAACCACGATAGGCCCATTTCTCAAATCATAGAAATGTAGAAAACAGAACTGTAAGGTATGTCAAGAAGTTGTCTGTTTCCATCCCCCTGTGCTAAGGCAAGATTAACTACATCTGTGATAATCTTGACAAATATTAGTTCAATTTGTCCTTTAAAAATCTCTGATAGTAGATATTCCATGGCCTCCCAAATCAGTGTGTTCCATTTCTTATCTATTCTTACTACAGGAAAGCTTTTGTGTAATATAAAACTCAGTTTCCCTCATTGCATTTTAAGCTCATTACTACTTGCCATAGCTACTACTGTCATTGAAGATGGAGTAGTCACATTGTCTGTGCAGTTTTACATCTGAAGATGGTAACCTTCTCTTTCCTTACACATCTCATCTTTAGTCTAAACAACCCAGATTATTTCAGTGTACTTTAATATGACATGTTTTCTAGAGCCGTGAACCTTGCTCTCCTCTGGACCCCCTTCAACTTGTCTCAAAGCAGCACACATGGTGCAGTAAGCAAGGCTTTAAAAAGGTCTGTTGTAATGAAAGTGTTATATTTGGAGGATGCACTCCCAAGTGATGTATTGCAAGAACATAATGTTGTGAATATATCACAGATGTTCTGCTTCTGATATGACACAACCACTGTGCCGTTCTTTTAAAACTGGTGTATCTATCTAGGCTCTCCAAAGTGTATTTGTTCAGTTAATGGTTTCACCTAAGCTACAGGATCTTAGACATGACACATGCAGTATGTATGTCATATAATGCAGTGTTTAGGGTTTGGAAGGCATGAGCATCGTGAAACATTTTAAATGAGCAAAATACAGTAACTGGAAATTGTAATTACTTGTAACTGCAAATGAGCTATGGATTGTGCATCTACCTTTCAAAGTGCATCTACCTTTCAAATGCCTGTGGTAATTTATTGCCCCCACTTTGAGACAAAAACTTTTTTGCCCTTGCAACACAGATGAAGGACTGAGAAGTCAAATGTCCCTTTCTCGAATTGTACAAATCAACTAATGAAGGAAAATATCTATCTCCAAAACCTTTTTGCCAAATTCTTACCAACTTAGAAGTTCTGTGAACACAAAAGAGAAACATCTAGTATACTGAATGCAAGTGTGTTGTGCAGAGCTGCATGAGCTCCAAGGGTAATTTAAATGAAGTCAGTATAGTAGTAGTTAAAACAGCATGTGAAAGTTGCTTGCTGTAGCTTATGTCCTGTTTGAATTCTCGTTCCATGCCAAGCCAATTCTCTCGATGAACATAACTGAGAAGTTATTTCTGCCAGCATTCACAATTTTTATAACATAGATGGAGTGTCAGTTCTTCTTGAATATGATGAGAAATAATTCATAATGCCTTTGTCAGATTATTGGAATACATACATATGTATTAAAGCAGGAAATGTAGTTGCAAAAATTGAAGGATTGTCTTAAGTACCAAGAGGCTCATAAGTGTCAGGAAAAATATTCAGTTGTCTCCAGCATTTCAGATTTGAGAAAACCCACTGCAAATTTGCCATCGTGCCTAGAGATGAAAGGGTGTCCTTGTCATTTTCAGAATTAATCACAGGGGCTTGACACACTTCTAATATAATACTATGGAAAGGGAGAAACTTTGACAAAAGTAAATTTATTTTTACGTTCAAGCATTACAAGCTTGAATGTAAACTGTAACTGCCATTATAGAGAAGTTGGATAGAATTCATCTGTCAGTAGATTAACCATGATTGACTAATCGGCTTGACAGTATTATGTTAACAAACAGTCCCTGTCCCAGATAACTTAAAATGGAAAAGAGAGAATGCAAGAGTAGGAGGCAAAGGTAGAATAAGTGCTGTAACTAAGATAGATATAATTCTAGCTCTAGAGGGGGTTTTGGGTTTTTTAATGTGTGTGTGTGTACAACAGTGCAGGAAAAAAAATAAGGAATGGGAATTTGCTGACAAAAGATATGAAGGGAACAATTCTGGGTAAAGAGGCAATATATAATATGAAGTGAAGATAGCTGAGAAAGAAGGAAAAGAACAATCACTTGTCTTTGCAAGAGAAAGTTCATTCAGAAATAGAGGAATTGTTCTTCACAGTCTATTCATTGAATCAGAATGATAATGTGTATTTTTGTCTAGTATCATAAATAACTGGCTAACGTATGTATCAGCATCATTATCACTAAGGTTGGAAGAGACCTCAAAGATCATCAAGTCCAACCTGTCACCACAGGCCTCATGACTAGACTATAGCACCAAGTGCCACGTCCAATCCCCTCTTGAACACATCCATGGAAGGTGCCTCCACCACCTCCCTGGGCAGCACAATGACGAACAACTCTCTCGGTGAAGAACTTTCCCCTCACCTCAAGTCTAAACTTCCCCTGGCACAGCTTGAGACTGTGTCCCCTTGTTCTGGTGCTGGTTGCTAGAGAGAAGAGACCAACCCCTTACTGGCTACAACCACCCTTCAGGTAGTTGTAGAGGGCAATGAGGTCACCCCTGAGCCTCCTCTTCTCCAGGCTAAACAATCCCAGCTCCCTCAGCCTCTCCTCACAGGGCTTGTGCTCAAGGCCTCTCTCCAGCATTGTTGCCCTTCTCTGGACATATTCAAGTGTCTTGATGTCCTTCCTAAACTAAGGGGCCCAGAACTGGACCCAGTACTCAAGGTGTGGCCTAACCAATGCAGAGTACAGGGACACAATGACTTCCCTGTATGTCAACTGCATGTAATCATCAACATTTTTCTTATCATTAAACTAAAATTAGTTTCCATAAGCAGTTAATAAATTAATTTTCAAGCATGATGCAGTCCTGAAAATTCAAGTAATTTATGGCTCGTGATCACATCCAGAAGTAAAATATAGTGAATTTACAGGATTATTGGCTGGGTTTTCCGTCTCAGAACACACGTACTTCATTCTCTATTTGGAAACTGAGTGTGTGTTTGGGGATTTTCTGGTTTATTTTGTTTTTAAGGGAGAGACAGACAGAGCAAGCACATCTTGGCTTTGCTTTCTGTGACCTGGTAAATCAAATGAACAGAACACAAAACAGCTCCCTGCTATTTTTATTCTGAATCTGAATAGAGCACTATGCATTGCTGTTAGTAACACAAATGGTAGTTCAGGAAAAAAAGATCACAATTATTGTTAGAAAGGGACTAGTAGATGTTTTCTATTTCTCATCCTTTCTGGAAAGCACAGCTGCAGCTTTGGTGATTTTTTTTTTTTTATGTAGTTGGTTTTTTTCCCTTGTGATTTTGAGAACAGCAATACTAACTACATCTCCCATTTCTGCCTTGCTTACCTTCACTGTGTTACTGGTATTTTTTTTTCCCCTACAGCTATACAAAGATATTGACTTGCATAACAAAAGGATAATTATGAAGTTCACATAGAATTTTAGTTTCTAGGGACAAGTATTTTGAGAGCCAGAAGGTACAGTGAGTGCTTCATGATTACATTTACCGACAGTATGACAATATACACTTCAGTCTGTTCAAAGGGAAACATAATTGGGTAGCCAAAGGAGGACAATTATCTTTCATACTAATTGTTAAGTTCCTTTTAACCTTTAATTAACTGTGAATTTTCAATAGGTTTGAATAGTCTTGTTAGGCTTCTTGCTGGTAGAAGGTCATGGAAATATCTTTTCTCCTGATTGCACAGATGCAGTATAAATAAAATATAGGTGCATATACAATATATAAGGTCATAATCCTCATTTGCACTTTGAAGTGAATAAAGTATGAAAATCTTACACTGCTGAAAGCACTGGTGCTGCCAGGAGTTTTTACTTGTAGCTTCAAAAGAAAATTCAAATAGATTTTGCATTCTCGTTTTGTTTCTCTTGGCACATTTTTGATACAATCAGCAGCAGTTACTTGAAAGGCTCAGAACTGATTAGCATAGAGCCTAATATGACTTTAGATGCCATCCTAAAGAATATTCCCTGCAGAGCAAAGGTTAAGATGCACAGAAGAAACAAAATGCTGTTCTCCTGAGGGCTGAGTTATTCAGCATTCTAGAGTCTGCTTCGTTTAAGATGTGCTACTCCTTTCTGGTGGGTGGTTTATTATAGAAAATATAGGAAGTGCTACATTTTCAAAACATTTCTGCCATGTTTCCTCTGCAAACAGATATTTGACAAGGCAGTGTGTTCATATGTATTTGTCATATAGACTCATGTATTATATAGCTGTAAATTAAACATTTAGGCATATACTGGCTAGGAAAAGATGTTAGGAAAGAAATGGGTTTTATTAAAGCTCCTTGCAACACAGCACTTTGCAGGTGTGCAGGCAGTAGTAGTAAGACCTCAGACCATTCCAGTCATATGGGTTACATTGCTTTGTTCTCTGATCAAATAAAACTGGTTGCAAGGCAATATGCATTATGCATGGCATGAATAGCTTCTAATTTCCAGTCTTGGTCTGGTTCCAGTTAAAAGACAAGGGGGAATCCTGTAACAATGGTTATTGAGTCTTCTGTATTCACCTTGCTTGTGAACAACTTCTTTATGTTGTGCTTTTTGCTTTTACCTTATAGTCTCATTATGCAACTGACTGCATTTAAATCTCCTTGTTATATATAAATGCTGCTAAAGCTAATTTTTATATACTTTTACACCTTTTCTCTAATAAATTCTACCTGTGAGATAATTTTTTTCTTTTCTGAAGCTTCACTCATGTGTGTTCTTTGTTGTACTGCATCAAATTGTTTATAGTATCCTGTCGGCAGCATTCAGGTGACCACATCTTTATGTTAGTGGACTTTCTGATTGCTTGAGGCATAAGAAAGAGTTACAGTGTTCAGTGTGTTACCCAAATTGCTATTTCTTACAGATTCACACAGACATAGAAGGGCAAGAGAGATGGTTCAGACTTATACATAGCAGAATGCAACTCCGAAGGAAAAAAGAGAAGCTAGGATAACCATTGGCTTTCCTTTTGCTTTCTGCATGTACCCAAAGACCTGCTTCTCACTTTATCTTGTGTACTGTATGTATAACCTAGCAAAATTAACTGATGAAACCCTTCCATCTCACTGTTTATGATAAACACCTGTTTTGATGAAGAAAAAGCATTTACTAGACCACGCAAGATCTCACTGGCAAACCAGCTCCTAAATTGCTGTTGTGAAAAATTTGGGACTATTTTCCTACTGTACACTGAGGAAGATTAGTGATAGTTCTAGCAATAATTTTTCAGGATGAGGACTTGGGTGGAGATTCTCTCTGCAAACTATCCACAGGAAATGATGGATTTTTCTCAGTTACTGATAAAAATGTTAAGAAATAAGAGAAACAAAATAATTTTACCAAAATAAGAGAATGACAGTGTTTACATTTGGCTGTGCAGTCTAAAACACATATTTTGACCACAGCAAATCTGGTATTATTGTCTGTATGTAACTTCCATTTGAAGAATAATTTAAGTGGTAAACCAAAATGGACTGTTCATGATAAGCCAATCTTCTCTGCTCTTGGAGTCAAGGCTATTCACTGGAAAGTATTTTATCTACTGAGGGCCAAAAGGCTGACAGAAGTTGTCTACAGAGTATGTATCTTAAATTAGGATGGCTTCATCTCATGCTGTATGCCAGCTTTCTCACTCTAGCAGCATTCACAACAGTAATAGGTGTGGAATAGTCCAAATAGAGACATCTGTTGGGATATACAGAAAAAAAAAATATCAAAAGAAAACATGTTACAAAATTACATACTGAGTGAATTAGACCTTTTCCTCATACACAGAAGAAACACTATGCCATGCAAATAGTGTATCTCTCAGCAGTGGGTTAGGAAGGAACATTCATTCTCAGTGGAACCCTGGAGAGGAGAAAATAAAACATTTCAGAAATTGCTAAATTTGCTTTTTTTGTATTTCTTGTGATGTGACAGGCCATATCATTTTGCCTGTGCTCACACTGATGAATGTCTTTGCTTACAAGTAGTTTCACTAAAGAATCAGATTATTCACTTAGGCAAAAATCACCTTTAAAATGCCAGTTAGAGAATAATGCCTAGCAGCATTATTTTATGGTCTTTCCTTTGAAAAGAGTGTCAGATGCTTTAGCATTCTGACTACGAGGGTGTAACCAATATGAAGGTCTTTATCAGTAATTGCCTTTCTTTTTCAAACCAATAGTTTTCCAAGGAAAACAGAGATACTGAACAGAGTATTCTTGCCACATGAAAGATAGTGTGTAGGCTGATTGATGTAGTGGTTCAATGGAATATTCATATAGGTGGGAGACCTCAGCACTGACCTTGAGTGACAATATTTGCCTAACCTTTGTCTTAGGTACTGTGGATCTACTTATGTGGTTCATCTTTATGGAAGTTGCCCTGACCAAATTTTAAGTAAATGAGTGTCTACAAAGAAATAAAAGTTCTTGTTAGGTATAGGTTTATCAAAAAGAGAAAAATGGGGGAAACCTGGAAAATGTTATGAGAAAAAATATGTGGTAGTTACTTCAGTACACAGTTTTGTTTCAAGCTCAAATAATTTATTAGATCATTTTAAAAAGTCAGAGACAAGAAGCTGAATGAAATAGAATTAGGAACTCAGAATAAAGTGATCACCTGTTACTGCCTGTGCTTGCTTTTGGTACTGGAAAGATGTTCCATATAGAGTTGTGGATAACTACCCTGAGCCATAAGGTATAATTGTGTGATAACAAAATAAACAGCCTGCCCTGTTTTAGGAACTAGCTCATCACACAGCTTGTGACTCTAATTCATATTCCCTAAAAAAATGTTTACAGTCTCTATTTGTTGTCATTCAGTGATGTTGAAGTATCTGTACCTCTCAGGGACAGATTTTACAGACTGTTAGCAAATCCTGTCAGGAGTCTACTTCCTAACAATGTGGAGCAGCTGGGGAAGAAATCAGATCTTCCTTGTCTTCTCATTTGACTTCTATGAACAGATCAAGAATTTGAGTGGTCTAATAGAAATTTCTCCAGTATTAAAAACTGGAGTAGAATTTGTATGGACTGAGAACTATTTGACTGTACAGGTCTGTGACATCACAGACAGTGCAGTGAAGATACTGAACTCCAAACTGCGTAAGAAGCTCAAAAAAGATTCTTAAGTAATTTACATACTAAATGCCTCCCACCAGGAGGAATAGAGAAAGTCAGTGCTCAAAACATCCTTACTGAAAAAAATATACAAGATATGAGGACATTTTTTACATTCAACTTCCTTCCCTTTGGGCTTAGCCATCTGTATTTCTCCTTTAAGAGGTAATATGTTGAATGTAAACAAGCAAACTGTTAAGAAAATCAAAGTTAAGTCCATCAGCAAAGTGTGATACAGCCTAAAGTAAACAACTGGATATAGTTTAGCTGTTAGACTGATTTTATAACACCTCTTTAGGAAAAAAGAAACCCTTCAAATTGAGGAACTTTTGTGTGTCTTTGTTTGTTTATGTGTTTCTCCAGTCTTGCTTCATTTTTCCCTTTAAGACAAGTGATTAGACTTTTGCTACAGAATTCATCAAATGCCAGGTCAAGAAACACATGGTAGTTGGGTTTGCTTTTCTTCTAGTCTGTGTTTAAGAGTTTGAATGTCATGAACTAATTGAGTGATCATTAGAGCTGTTCTCTTTCCATGTCACTTTAAAAGGCTGGCTGAGAGTGCTGCAGGTGCAAGCTGAAAATAAATGAATTATAAGGCTTGGCAGTGATAGTTTGTGAAGCATCACTGGCTGGTTATAGCTGTGTTAATCTGCTTTGTTACAGCTTTCTTTCTGTCTCACATGCATTCTCTTGCATTGTTTTATTTTCAAAGAAGATTCTTCTCAGTCAAAGTAACACTTCTTTAATTTTCTTTAGAAGGAGGCCACTTCTGTAATGTGAAAGTAGCTATTCTCCTTAAGGAAAAGATTATTTAAAGATGCTAATGTATTATTGGATGTGAAGCTTCTTTGTTTTAGTAAAGTACATTTTCAACATGATAGACATTTCTAATATATGAAAGTAAAACTGGACCAATTCTCCTAGTGATATCTGGATTTAACAGGGCTGCTGGAATCCAGAACATAAATCACTGTCTTTTTGTATTGATATTCTATGTAGTCAGCACTAGAAAGCTCACGGGTACAAATTCAAACATTACCATTCACTGCCCAAAAGCCAAGTCTGATTGTTTGCTTGTATTTCATATTGCTCCCATTTTAAAGTTGGGAGTATGTTAATGCCATGCTGTTGTTAGAGAGGGGCATGAGTAAGATGGCACAAAATACATCCTGAACAAGTCCTTGGCTCTGACAGTGCTCCCAAACTCATGCATAAGGTCTGTTTGAAATGGTGCCAAGTTATTCCTACATTTGGAAGATTTTACTAGCTGCCGCTTAACTATACCAGGACACAGAATACATGACCTTGTTCTTTATTATCCCATGTGCCTTTAACTACAGATACTGTCTTTCACTGCAGACTTACAAGCACCAGAACCAGTTGTCTGAAGCTGGGCCTGGTGGACAGTCACTGACTGAAGTTTTTGACCAAACTCAATAAGCAAAAACAAACTGTAAAGTTGTTGGGGGCAGTAAGATCTTGACAGGTTCTATTTCTGAATAAAAATTGTACTGCTTGTTTGTAAAGAAGACTAGCAGCTTTTGGAGGAGATTGAATGTGGCTATATATTATGAGGATTATGGAGTTCTGCTGAGTTTTCATTGGCTCAGAAGTAGACAGAAAAGTCACCAATATCTACAAATAGCATTTGTTTTCCTGCACAAACACTGGGAACTTGTAGAAATATATATATTAATCATCCTTCTGCTTTCATTGCACACTTGTCTTCTGGGCTTTTCCTCTTATCTATGCAGGAAAATGCAGGTTTGTGAATTGTAGCTTTTTACAGACAGCCAGGAAAACAAATTTAATGCATTTTATAACTTATACCTACAGTAACCAGTATTGTGGATTATACAAACCCGTGTTGAATAGACCAAACAGGCGAACAAAGGTTATTATTTTAGAGAAGACATTTTCATTTCTCTGAGCCTCCAAGTGGTATCTGTGATCCAGGGTTACCATGATTTCCTTTCTTTTCATAGAGGTTTAGATGTCATGCAACAATGTCTGCAAGTTCTTTGTCAATGAAGCACAGAAACTTAATAACAGTGTTGGCCAGTTAAAGGTAGTCAGACACAGCTTAGTTTGATCTCACTTTCCATTTATACCTGTAGGAAGTCATCCAATAAAGGCTAGTGATGGGGGAATGTTATAAAAGTTCAGAAGACATGTTTGAATAAAGACCAAAGCATCTGAGGCTGTTGGTGCTGTGAATTTTTCAAGAGCTTTGTTTTCATATTTAATTTCTTCCTCTCTATTGATGACTTTTAAGAACCATAAGAGACACCTTTTTCTTGCAATGTTTTTTCAGTACCATTAGACAGAAGCAAAATTTGATAAACTCAACTACACTGCTTTTGAGTTGAGGGCATTATTCATATCTTTTCTGATACCTTATTGACTTAATGCTATTTATCTAATTGCTTTAAACTATTTTTCTCTCTCCTGCCATCAGTTTAGACTGTGAGCTCTTTGATGCCTGCCTCTATATATTTGTATAATGCCTTGCATGGAGAGGCTGTTATATTATTTTCTAGCCATGACCCAGGTGCAGTTTATAGTAACAGAGCATCAGCTGGCTCACCAAGAGGGTGCAAAGCTGTGAGCATATTCTTTTTAATATGTTCTTGCAAGCATTGTACACTCTCAAAAAGTTTAAATCAGATTAAGATATGGTAGAAAGTTTGGCAGGTTTATGCCATCATTCTTCTGTAATTGTGAAATACAAATGCTTTGTTAGGAAGAATAAGCTTCCAAAACCTTATGAATGACAAAATCTTCAGTTGGGTTGCCAAAAAAAAGGCTTTCAACTGTATAGAATTGTACAAAGAAAAGGAAAAGTAAATCCAGAGACAGGAGACCACACTGCTGCACAGCCTTTGAACGTATAATAATGCTAGTGCCAGACTTCCTTACCTCAGAGTGCCAAATTGGCACTTACAGTAATCCTCCCCTTTCCTAGTGTTACACTCAGCAGTCAAAAAACCTGGAATGAGTGTAAAGTGTTGATTTATCTCTGGGGAAGTCCAGTGCCAACATTGAAGAGGATAAGGAGTATGCAAGTATAAGGGAAAACAGAAGAAAAAGGAAAGGGGAATAGAAAAGAGGGAAAAGAGAAACTGAGATTAAAAAAAAGATGCAAAGGAGCAGAAAGTGCAAAAGCAAATGAAAAGAGATAATAGAAGAGAAGATTTATTGTGGAAGTAATAGTTAAAGTCAAAGGTTTACCATGAGTTCCTACTGTGCATAAAAATTGCATCTTGTCTCAGAGTCATTTTCTGTCCTGAGTATTCAAATAATTATAGATGGGCAAAGTTCCTCTTGGCAGAACTTACTCATTGAGCTTTATTCTAAGTGACCTAAACAAAAGATCTGGGTGTTTTTCTGTAAAGCATCTGTCTGTATGATGTTTTACCAAGTATCATACACAAATTTGAGAATTAAGGAGAAAGAGTAAAATGTAAGCAGATACACAAAAAAAAACCCAAACAAACCAAACTTCCAAAACCACACTTGAAAGAAAAATATTGTGGTTGCTCCTATCTGAATATGACCACCAAAAGCAAATGGACTTTTAAGAATAGTACTCTTTAGATTATAATGATTAATTGTCCTATGGTTACCACATGATGTGGCTCTATGGCAAGTGACTGTTATTTGAAAAGAGGACAGATGGGACAGAAAAATGTCTTCCATAGTAGAGGTTTTCTGCCACTGTTCTATTTGACAAGCAAAGTCTTTACAGGTGATTGAAATAGTTCACTTCGTGCAGGAAATTTATCATATTCCTATTGCTTTCTGCCTGCAGATGACAAGCTGCTGCCAGCTGTACAGCATCATTTGCTGCAGCTTCAGGGACTTTAGTGATTTCCATCCATTCGAATTGGTCCAAAGCAGTGAACTATTCCCATCTCCGGCATTTGTAGAGCCAGACCAATTTGCCCTTATCACAACAGAGTTGCTGAAGGCATTGTGAATTACAAGCTGTTTCTCATGTTTATTGATAGGCTGATATTTGGAAAAGGACCAAAATAATAATAGTAAAAAAAGTATGGTTCATTTCCATTGGAATTGAATTTTTCTTTCTTGCTAGCTTTGTACCTTCCCATTTTTCTTTTGCATTTTTTGGGGGGTGGTAGTGGGATAAACGGACATGCAGAGCTCAGTTTCTAAATGTGAGACCTCTGGGAGAGGGAACTGAAGTAATTGAATCGGATTAGACAAGCCAGCAGAACAAAGTCGCATTCCGTGAGGTTTTTCCAGCATTGAGTAGATGAATAGTAATTATTTAAGGATTAGTGGAAGTCTAAGATGTGGTCCACTCTGAATACTCTCCACCATATATAAACAAAAGCAAGATGTAATATATGCTATTTAAGCTTCTTTTTATCTATAATAGATTTCTTTTAAAGCTACAAGAACTTGAAAAAAAATCCCGCATGGCAAGTAAGCACTCTTACTCTTTTTCAATAAAGGATTAAACCCTTTAAGTTTTCATTCTGAAGAGATTCTAAAGAGAGCTTAATTAAAGACACTTGCTCTAACTTTATATTATAAGTGCAACAAAGAAGAAGGGAATATTTTTAAGTGACGGGTTCAGTTAGATTCTTTAATAATTTATGGGGATTTTTGTCATGTTTTGTTGGTTTTGCTTGGTGGTTGTTGTTGTTAAGTATCTAAGATCTTCCAGCTTTGCAATTATGCTTGCTTTTGGCCACATATTTAAAAGTGCCTTGCAAAGCTAATTTTAAACTAGATTTCAACCCTGGATTTTTAATTAACTGTATCCCTAGTGGTCAAATAAGAACATTAGACTGCAATACTTTTTGAAAGATCCTTAAAAAAAAAAAAAAGGTGTGGGTTTTTTTTTTTCAATTCAAATTCTATCTCCCAGTGCCTTGTAAAGATTACTTTGGATGCATAATCTGATAGCACTACACATATCAGAAAAATCATACCTTGCAATAAGCTGTAGGTCCCAGCTAATTTTTCTAGAGGACCATGAAGTAGTGTAGTGGGAGATGAATAATGATGTTATAGCTGTGATTCCTTGTTCCTACTTTATTCTGGGAAGTATTGGATATAGTTTTTTATCTTTGAGATTGGATTGCTTTTATTCCCCAAAGCCCTCTGCTCTTTGTTTCATTTCCACATACTTCATTTAATAAAGCTTTAGTTGTGGTTTCAGATTCCCACCTCTCTCCATATTATGACATAAATGAAATAAACAGTAAGTCGACCACCACATGACAACATTGTGGCACTGCTCTTGGGAAATCCCACCATTGTAACCTTTACATATCCTGTCATTTTGGAAACTTCAGGTTCTAGATGTTGAGAGCACTATTTCTTTTATTAAAAATATCTCAGGGGATTATTGCTGTCTACAACTACCTGAATGGAGGTTGTAGCCAGGAGGGCATTGGTCTCTTCTCCCAGGCAAGCAACACTGGAACAAGAGGACACAGTCTCAAGCTGTGCCAGGGGAAGTTTAGGCTTGAGGTGAGGAGAAAGTTCTTCACTGAGAGAGTTGTTATCCATTGGAATGGGCTGCCCAGAGAGGTGGTGGAGTCACCATCCCTGGAGGTGTTCAAGAGGGGATTGGACGTGGCACTTGGTGCCATGGTTTAGTCATGAGGTCTGTGGTGACAGGTTGGACTTGATGATCTTTGAGGTCTCTTCCAGCCTTGGTGATTCTGTGATTCTGTGATTTGGTTCATTTTCAGCCAGATAATCTTTATGTCTTTTTCTGTTGTAATAGATCAACAGATTTGAATGCATTTAGACCTGTGATTTTTGAGACATTAGGTTCCTTTAGTGGCAAATGTATTGTGAATACTTGATTTTGTGGACCCCAGGAGGATGCAGCCATAGGATGCACATTTGGGCCAAGACTGAATGGACCAGAAGCAAAGTCAGGGTTAGAGAGCTTGAAGACTGAGCCAGAGACCAAGAAACTTTTAAAAGGTGGATGTAATCAGGAGCAAAATTCTATGAATTTGAGCATTTCAAACTACTAGCATTTATTTTTTGTTACGTAGCAATGCAGAGCAAACTACTGGTTTGAATTTTCTGTACCTCAGGAAATACGTCTGCAAAATTTGGCTCTTTCATTGAAAGCTTCTTTTAAAGGTGGTGTAGAAAATGTAACAAAGACTGAGAAAGATTCATAGTCTGTGTGGAACAAATGCAGACTGCAGCTTTGAATTAGGCCTTAGAGATTATCCTCTGTTAGACCAGTTAGTAGAACTGGAAGAAATGGGCAAATTCATCAAGTATGCAAATTCTTCTTCCATTGTAAAACAGGTAATGCAAGCTTGAGGCTAGCCACAGATGAGAACAAATGTTGTAAATTTATTATTATGACTTACACAATCAGAGGAACAATGTAGTTGAAAGGTACTGTGAACTAGAACAGACCTTAGGATGCAGAAAACCTGATAAAGTGTTTTTTATAGGAAGCATAATTCTTGAGCAGTCTATGAGGACCAACTGCATCAGTAGAGTGGGATGATTAAGAGGATGACCTTCCTACAAGGAACTGAGAAAAGGTGTTAGGCCAGCTTCTTACCCTTGGAGAATGGATGCTAAATTCAAGGTCTGTTGAGCTTTCAGTAAGCTGTAGGGAACGTCTGTGTTTGTTGATAGACTGATAAGCCAAACAAGATTTGACTTCTTATGTTAGGAATAAAACAACCCTGAAATAACATGAAGAATTAAACAAATCACACATGCACAAAAATGTCAGCAATATGAGTTTGGTTTTATCTCTATGCATATCTCTCAGCCAGCGAAGAAGTACAATCGCTACTAACTCAAAAGAGGCAAGATTTGCTGCTGCTGTAATACAGTCAGGAAGGGCATTTACTGAGACTGAAGCCAGGGTAATTGCTTGTCTTGGTAGAAGAACAGGGCACTACCCAATATGTTGCATTAGCAACATGAAAAATATTAATACTATGTTACAACCTTTCATTTGTGATCTCTGGTGCCACTTCTGATGAGTGGAGGTCTAAGGCATGAAAACTTTCCACCAACTTGGCTTTGATCAAGAGATGTTTCTACTGTCTGTATCTATCAGACTTTTGCTATAATTGGCCTTAGCAATTTTGTTCACACTTCAACTGTGCAGAATATGTAGCACACCGGTAACAGGCTGTCTTGTGTTGATAACAAGCTTTTTAATAAATCACTCATCCTTCCTATAATAATAAGACTTTCTGCTGTGTTTTCTTCTCAAAAGTAAAGAGAAAAATAATTCTGCCACCTGTACTGTCATTTTCATGTCTGTCCCATTTTCATTCTTTCGTGCCATGACATGGTGCAACATAACAATAAGATCAAAAAGAAAACTGCTGGTTTTCTTTATTTTGTTTTTCACATGGCACATTACTCTTGTTCTAGAAGTCACAGGTCCAAAGAGAGACTTAAGTGGAGGGCAGGTGAAGACATATGAGGGTGTGGAGAGGTTCCCAGAGGGAGATGGAAGAGCAGAAAAAAAGTAATTGTAGGCAAAGAAAACAACAGAAAACCCCAAAGTGTTCAAATGTTTAACATTTTTCCCACAATTCTCAAAGATAATTCATCAGGTAATGTATTTTTTTGATAGCAAGGAGTGGGCTGTTAAAAATGGTCATGTTTTCAGTTCCTCATTACATAACCTTTAAATTTAGTGTTAAAACAGTAATAAGGTGTGAGTTAAGGAAGGTGTAAGAATATCAGCATGGCTTGTCCATAGAATGAATGCAGAAATAAGCACGCTGCACGTGAACATGGTGACACATTAATATTTCAAAATTCCTACCCAGATGAGACACACTTCCCTTATTTAAAAACATATAGCTTCCTATAGAAATGATTTACAATTAAACATGGACTTTGGAAATTGATATAAGGTTTGTCATTCACCTCACTGAGCCTTGGATACCACCCTGAGACACTGGACTCTCTTAACAAGCCTGCTTTAAAGACCATTAAGTTATGCGACAGTAGTTTATATAATGTGGACATCACATTTGACTTTCAAAAAGAACAGGGCTAAGAATCACCTGGAGACCAAAGAGCTTAACATATCCTTTGTGTAAAGTTTGTCATTGACCATCATAGACTTGAAATGTTTTCACTTATGATTATCCTTTTTCTGAATATTCCTTCATACTGAAATTCAAATTTAATTATTGTTTGCTCAACCACAAAGAAGCCAAGTTTGTTTTCCACACAAGTTGAGCCTATTACATGTACAATTCCACAGTGTGCGTTTAGCCTTCCGTGGTAAGAAAGTATTTCTCTACATTCTCAAGTCTGTTTTTTAATTGAAACTGAAATGTGGTTTTGAAAGAATAAATGTACTAAAGTTGCAATACATAAGCATCAGAGCATCCAAATGAGGAAGGTTTTGAAGATTGGTACATCTGGTAGCATCTTGAAGCTAAGAACCATATTTTCAAAGACAGATAAGTGGGCAGAGGGTCTTTGAATGTCTGAGAAGCATGTAAATTCAGTAACACAGGCTTAAAAAAAAAAAATCCCCTAGGCCCTGTTTACCTGCTTAAAGAGCACTGAAAGTCAAGCTTTAGAATGTATGGTCCCTGGATATATTCTTTATCTTTCTCTTCTTTGCAATTGCTTTTTCCATGTCTTAGTGTCTCTAAAATTACACAAGTGTGTGACTACTACAATCTTAAACAGAATGCTGAACACATTAGTTTTTCTGTTGAACATTAGTGCTGACCAGGATTAGAGTCACTTTCTTCTCATCTGAAGCAACATTCTTTTTCTTTATTAGTAAACATGTTCTTTAGCAAGTTCTGCTGAAGCAGCATCTTCCCTTTGTTCAGCATGTGTGCAGCACAGCTTTGCGCAAGAGCTGGTCTTGCTTTCCTGCCTTCAAGTATGTCTTTATCTTTCCCAATTAAAATGTGCATCACTTCCCCATTTAAGATTATGATTAACTTCCTTTCCTCATATTAAAAAGGGTGTTAAATCCTTCTTTCAAATCATTTTATCTCAATGCAAATAGTCATTTCTTCTTGTGTCACAGAAAAGTTCATGCTCTGAATAAAAAGAGCACTGGCAACACAAGAGCTTAAATGTGGTGCTCAGGCTTCCTGTGAAGAGATTGTTTTATAGCACTGCCTTGATTGGATATCACTTGTCAGATAGGTGTTATAATGAATTCAACTCCAACATACGTGAAATGAGTTTGCAAATTTTGCATTATCTACAACCTCTGCTCTTCTCTGTGGAGTACCCTCGAAGACACTGAATTTCCTGTTAGAACAGTTGAAAGCACCCTTATTCTTAATTTATTATTTTAGTCCACACACTTGCAACAATATACTAACACCCAATAGCCCTTAGAAGATGTGCTCTGTCTCTGTGAGTGAGATAACTGAATAGTAAGAGTTTTAAAATGTGAAACCTCTAATTCAGTCTGACTGACATCAAATCATATTGGACTGTTACTCTTCAAGAAATATGCTACATCAGTAACATCATTACTGGATGATAGGAATAAGACTGTAATATTTAGTTAGGTTACAACAACAATGCACATTTGGGAATCATTTACTGGAGCTCAAAGAAGATGGATAAAAATCAATATTGCATGTTGCCTACATAGCTGTTTCATTCTCCGGTTGCCAACAAGCAATAAATTGGTGCTAGAATTAGAATTCTGACATATCATTAATCAGAAGAATAAATATGAAACAGCTTGATGAACCTTGGTATAAGAAACACAATTGCAAATAAAAAGCCATCCCATATGTGTCATTTCTTGCTCGGGCTTTATATAATTCAGCAAATTGTATCATAAATTTTGGCAAAAGGGACACTGGAGCTGTCAACTTAATTTTTTTTAAAGAGAAAAACTCAAAAGATAACATTAGTTCTACATCACACAAAGAAATCCTGCCTTTTTTTACCTTTATGGGGTTTAAATATTGTTTTCAGTGATGGGGACATAATCCTGTGAGGGTCAGTAAACACCTAATTAGACACTTTAAAGTTACAGTATTTTACATCTCTGTTTTGATCCAGCTGTCTGATCCACCTTTCTTTCTCCATTAAATTCACATGGTCATTCTTCTGTTCAGCCAGCTGTAGTCAGCATATTAATGGACTGATATCAGTAGTGAATTTGGTATTCTGAAGACAAACAAAGATTTTTGCTGTCAACCTCCCCAGAGGCAAGGTTGGACTCATTTGTTGATGATAGTCACATCTTAGCACACACATCTTTGGAGTTTGTGCCAACACTCCAACACTTCTGTTTTAAAAGAAAAAAAAATTGTACCTTGGCCAGCAGAATTAATCAACTTACTTTTTTTTTTTTTTTTTCCTTTTCTTTCCCCCCCCACAATTGTGCATTTGTGTGTTAGGATTTGCCCTTCTCTACTAACAGTATTGAACAGCTCACCAAGTACTGTGATGCTGTAGAACTTCATGGACATGGTTTAGCATGTTTCAAGAACAAAGGGCACTTTTTAAGTGTCCTCTCATTTTGATCTTGCTATAGATCAAGATAAATGGGACTAGCAGAAGGTGTAATTCAAAATGGCATTGGAATGCTTTTTCGTTTCCTCTTCTACTGGAGAAAAAAAAAAAAACAAACAAACAAACAACAAACTCTGGTCTGGTCCCTTCCAAGGAACCACAGATTTCCACTCACTACAGATCTAGAGTGACTCTGCTCTTCTGCCGTGCTTCAGAGGGAAAAAGGAACAGAGCATCAGCTGGGGAGAGGAAATGAAGTGTGCGGTCAAACCCTGCCCCTTTTCCTCCTGTTGCAGTAGGGAGCCTACTCAGGTGTCACAGATGAGCTCTGGTAAGTGCAGGAGAGGACAGGGCAGAGGCTTAGCAGCGTGAAAAACTGGGCAAAGAAGGACAGAAGATTGTTGTGCGTAAGGTTAGCACCATAGGAACTGCAGTAACAGTATCTTCATCCTCATCATTTTCATACCACTTGTCTTCTGCACAGGCATTAGGTTGTGCACATCTCAAAATGCAGTGTTACTGTTTCACAAGTAGAGCAACCAACATTTCCAGCTCCCTGCTTGAAGCACAAAATGCCTTTTACATGTGCATGGCCTGCAGGTGGATAAGAAACAGCAAGGGCTGTGTCTGGTTTCAAACTGCAGTGTGGTGTGGTCAGGCACTACCTTTCCCTTTTTGGAACTCTTCTTTTTGAAGAAAGAAAAGCATGGGTAACTCATTTTAATTAAGAATAAAAATAACCCAAACAAACAAAACCACCACCATCACACTAAGGAAAATATGGCTGAAGAAATCAGCAGGAAAGATTTTGGGCTGGAACAGGAGAAACTTTTACTCTTGGGAGAAGTTGCTGGTTACTTGGAGGTGTTACACCTTGGACATTTTTTTTTTTTTTCCTTATGACAGATGTAATTGGATCATGTTTCTTAGTATGAAGATCTCCTAGCACAGAGATACAACCTCTATAGTCACTTCTATTCAGGTGACAACGTGCACACATCTGCATAGTCACCTGACCAGACAGTGACTCTAGGGCCCTGCTTGTAGTTAGTGACCACATAGTTATATGCACATTGTCACCTAAATCACATAAGGTCAAAGCTATGAACTTATTTTGGCTTTCTATACTAGCCACTGTGGTTGGGCTGTTAATGGAGGGGGTGGATGTTGCAGTCTGCTGTGGATGTGCAGCTGTTGTCAAGCTCCCCTAGCATTCTCAGTCCCTTGCAGTGTTTTGATTGTGCCCTTCTTCTGGGGTGCCTTTAAGCTCTGCTGTTTGTATGTAGAGCGTTAGCTCTGCCACAGTGCAGTGCTTCAGTCCTAGTGCGGTTTTGAAATAATCCTCTAATCTTCTCATGTTCCAAGTTGTTACATAACCTGGAGTAAATTAATACATGATGTGTGTTTCTGGCCTGCTTTATAGGCATGGTGAGCACTTGGAGATCACAGTGCTTTAGCAGAAAAATTAAGGTATCAAATAAGCAAAAAGTTACCGTCAGTTTAAAATAAGTATTTGTAATTGCCTGCATTTCAGGGCAACAGATGCAGCCCAAATCCCCATGTTTAGTCTGCCCCAGAAAGATGTTCCTTGTTATTTTTCTCAAAGCAATAGTGAAAATCAGTTTGGGACAAACTGAAGTAGAGATAAATTAACACATTCTAGGCTCCCTGAATGCTCATTTTAAGCCTGAATAACTCTGAGGTGTTATAAACGTATGTGTATGGTCCAGAATAGTCTGCCCAAAAGTTAAGAATTCATATGTAACTATTTCTTGTGAAGTGTTTTTTAATTAGTAGAGAAATACCCACTTAAAGTGTCAGACTGAACCTTTCAGCTTCTTTTCAGTAGCCAATTTTCTTGCGTCTTGTATTTGCTCATAGACACTCCCAGGGACAAAAGGAGAAATGTGACAGCCAGCAAATGTTGTGAATCTTCTCAGAGTATCAGTTTCCAAAACACCTGCATTAATCAGTGTGGAATGGATCTAGTGTGAGAATGGCTCTGCCTCTCAGTCTTTCAATTTCATATGATTCAATACAGAAAAAGAAAAAAAAATAGCCACATCTTTTGGCCATTTTGTCTGTTGATTAAGTTTTCATTAATGACAAAGTTCAAATTTTGATAATTTCTGGAAAGTAAACTATACTAAATTTTCAAAACAGAGAGTTGTCTGTTCCAGTAAGAATGTGGCGTTTTCACCAGAGTCTTTTTTTCTACTTACGAAAGATATAGCAAGAGTTTGTGATGCTAAACCTTTAATGCCTGAGCTGAGAAAACTAATCAAATTACTCAAAAGCATGTGATCAACTTTACCTGATCTCTTAAAAATTAAATCTCAAAGGCTGCATCTTAAACAGATATGTTTATAGGGCTGTATTCTGCTAACTGCAAAATAAATAAGGTATCTTGTGTGCAAAATCTTGCTTCACTGGATTAGCAATGACTTAAGTTTGGGCTAATTTACTCAACTGAGAAACAAGCTGAATTAATCTTTGTGGATTTTTCATGCATTCAGTGTTAGCATGGTTCAGCTGCTTCTGGAGTGAAATAGCTCATTCAAAGATATCTTTGTGTCAGTGATCAAAGAATTTTTACAAACAGAAATGTGAGAGGCTTGCAATATTTCTTTTCCAAGCAAACATTAGCTGCTCTGTTTACAAAATAGCCCTTGTTTGCTTTTAAATAAAGTCTGTCAAAATAGCATATGAGACCAGAGGTCTGGGACTCCTAGCTGTGCGAATCGATGGAGGAGGGCATTATTGCCTTAGCTGGGAAATGCTGTAGGCAACTAGGATCATAGAACAGTTTAGGTTGGAAATGGCCTCAGGAGCTCTCTTCACTCAGAATATCTCACTCAGGAGGTCTAACTGTCCTAGATCTCTTTGCAGAGGGTCTTGCTTGGGTGCTGAACAGGTTACATCTCATTGTCTCACGTTAGTTGACAGAAATTAAGAACACATGCTCACATTTTAACTGTAAATCAGAAAAAAAATTCTCTTATTTGGTCCATTTATTACTTCATGCATCTGCCTGAAATCAGGAACTAAGCCACTCTGATAGAATGAAAATAAGTTCAGAATATATTCTAAATAGAAGCAAGCTTTTTCAGATCTAGTATTTGCCAGTATTTTTTTTCCTCCTTTTCTATTGGCCTTGCCAATGAGTTTTGCTTTTAAGATTTTGGAGGATTAATCCAGCATATCTCTCTAGCTTTGCCCTCTGTGATCTCACAGGATAAACTTAGAATTAATTCCTCATACCCTTTCTGATGGAATAGATAAGCCTTTAGATAAAATGTTATTTCAGTTGCTGTCTTATCCGGATGTTTGAGCTGCCAGTTAAATTGTAAATTAAAGGCTCAAAACTCTGGATTATGGACTCCAACTTCATTATTAATGGGGGGAAAAAATGCCCTTCTCACAAACTGCCATTTTTTGTCTTCTTACAAACTTCCCCAACTTCCAAACATCTTCTTCTGATGAATCTTTTGCACTCTCCTGTTAAACAAAAACAAAGGTACAGCGATGCAGTCCTCCCTGTAGAGTATAATGCTTCTACCATAAAGAATTGATTTGTCCCTATTCCGTCCACTTTCATGACCATACTATGGAAGTGTGAAGTTATTTCCAAAAAACACTTCTTGCTTTGGCATAAAGAAAACTGGATCAGTCTTCCCTAATTATACTAGTCTGCAAAGTTTGTGTCCCAAATTTTAATGTGATAGAAGCTTCTCCATTGTCATTAAACTTTGTATACATCCTGTCAGTTTTGGTACGTCCATTGACTCATTTTTCCCACTCACACAGCATGGATTTATCTCAGTCATCTCTTCATACATCTAAATTAAGTCAATTAAATTACTAAATAACAGTTGACCACACTATTTGAAAAGTATCTGTTTAATTGAGCCTTCCTGCAAGGATGGCCAACCTTTATAGAATTATAGATATCCTTACAGTTCTGTTTTATGGGAAATCTTTGTGCAGTTACATTTTGGATGTTAGAAGTCTAACAAGAAAAGTGACTTATTTGTATGATCCGTGAGATGCTGGTTGGTTCACATACAAGCTCTGCCTCATTTTCTGGTGTTATGATTTCTGGCTGTAGCATTTATAAGTAGAAAAGAATATAGAAGTTTAAAAAAATTACATGAGAAAAAAATAGTGATAGCTTTCTGCAGTTTTCAGTCTTTGTCCTGACTGACTTAGACTTACTCCTCCCATGGCATAGGTACAAGTGCAGATGAAAGGAAAAGTCAATGTATACCTGCAGAGATTTTCGTAGACATTGTAGCCATAATATTCCAAGCCTTAATTAGAAAATAAGAGTGTTTCAGAGAAGTAACAGATGCTCTGATGTACTCAGTGTGCATATTGTCATTTAAATGTAGCAGGGTATCATATATTAAGGTAAAGCAGTTGTTCCACAGTTGGATGATGTATGAATATGTATGTGACTGGGAACTCATGCATGTATACAGATGTATGGTGCCTTGTTTGAAAGTCCACCTGATAATATCTATCATCTTGATAGGTTTTCTGTTCCATGCAAGCATGATTGGTTGGCAGACCAATTCAGCAGGGTTATGAAGTCATCAGCTAAAAAATCTGAAATGCTAACAATTCACTGTTGTAACAGTGGTATGTGTATATTTGATTATTTTGTTCTCTTTCCAAATGGTTAGTTCTCCAACTTCTGATGCAGTTTCTCTTGAAAAGCAGTGCTCCCCTGAGGAAAAATTCACACTGGCCTTCTGTGATGGGCTAAATCTTTCTCCCTGCTCTTCACTTAGGTTGGACTATCATGTCAGCTTTTGCAGCCTTCAGCCTCTGAAATTAGCACTGCTACTTGCTTGTGGTGCATCCCACAGGTATTTACATTTTTAAATATACTTTGTATGCTAACTGACCTTGCAAATCTGTGTTGTCACCATTTGCTTTAAGAGGGCTGCATATGGGAACAGATTGCAACTGTACTTAGTGAAGTGTTTTAGGGCACTTTGGAATGGAAGGCATTATGATATGTACATTATTGATGACAGCATAAGTACTTTGTAATAGAGTATGTGGCATATTGATGAATGTAACATGAACTGCATTATCAGTAAAGGGCTATGAAAAGAATGTAAGATTGACAGGATAAAACCAAAAGGAAAATAAACCTCATCTGTTAGGCAGACCCTTTTACAAACTTTCTCTTTTTTTCTGTTACACAGCCTGTAACCACTTTGAGCCCAAGGGGCTTTGGTGAGAAAGGCCAAAGATCCTTTATTCCTTGTACAGGAGAAAAAGATACAGAGGTGTTGCCTCCTGTGCACTGAAAACGAGTATGCTGAAAGCAATTTCAGAAATGCATCTTGAAAATAAGACTGTCTTGCGAAACAGTTGAAGTAAATAAAAAATACAAGGAGGACTTCAACAGTTTATCTTTCCTAGAAAGTAGTAATAATTTCTATATGGTCAGGAGAACTACTTTCTATCTTTAACTATTTTATATGCTTAACTATTACAGGTTCAGTGACTATATTAATTACACCTCCACACTATATCTTAAAACCGTTCAAACACATTCATTTGCCTTCCTGAAGTTCCAAAGCATTCTGTGGATTTTTGAACATTGCTTATTTATTTTAGAGGGTTCTCATCTCCAGTAGTCAGTTGAATCTGATTTATATTTGATCTTCAATTGAATATAAAATCACTAGTTGAATGTGTTATACCCTTCTAAGTGGAAATACAAATTATTCTGTTGGTGTTAGACATAAACTTATGGGAGCCAAAGCTATACTCTTGTTGAATATGTAGACTGGATGTTAGGAAGAAATTCTTCATAGAGAGAGTGATTGCCCATTGGAATGGGCTGCCCAGGGAGGTGGTGAAGTCGCCATCACTGGAGGTGTTTAGGGGGAGACTTGATGGGGTGTTTGGTTGCATGGTTTAGTTGATTGGGTGGTGTTGGATGATAGGTTGGACACGATGATCTTGAAGGTCTCTTGCAACCTGGTCTATTCTATTCTATTCTATTCTATTCTATTCTAAAGACTCATTCAGTAATTGCTGCTGCAGTAGGTATTTTCAGAGTCTTCTGTAGATTCCAGGCCTCAGGTTTTGTTGCTCCCAAGTTTCTCTCTTTCTCCCACTTTTAATAAAAGACTCTCTCAAGCTGTCATCTTGTCCATGCAACTGAGTTGCAGGTGATTTGCAAACTCTTCAGGTTCTTTTGGCCTGTGTTAATCAATATGTCCTACTTCTGGCTTCCACATAAATGAGAACTGTGGTGTCTAATATAGTTCCTATTTGCATACTAATCCTTCCTTAAATTTCTTTTCTCTATTTCTTACTGTTAAATGCAGATTAATGGATTCAAGGATGAAAAAAATTTATTTATTTTTTTATTGTGGCCTCACACCTCCAGATAATCAGCCACCCCTATGTGATCCATCGTCTTGACAACAACTTACAAAACAGGATTCTACATTTTTGTTTAATATTAGCTTTTGATTGACTCTGCTGTTTAGAAGTGTTATTGTTCAGTGTTCTCAGAACCACGTTGTGCAATCAAAACATGAAGGGCTACTGAGAAGAAGGGAAGAGCAACTTTTTGAATATTGTTCTTTGCAGTGGTCCTAATAGTCCTGAGTTTCCACAACAATGCATCTTTTCTATGTAAAAGACTTGGATCAATAGCAAGAATCTTTGCATGACATACCAAGCAGTGTCCATACTGGATTGGACTTTTTGTCTTTGTTTTAAGACTTTTCTTCATGTACAGCAGACAGCAGCTTTCAACACATTCTTTTGTCATCTTCTTTTTCTGGGTTTGTTCCAATAGCTGTAATTTACAGAAGAAGAGGGACAGCTTAGGTATTTTATTCACCACCACGACAGAAGGAAACTTTTTGATCACAGTGTATCTAAGAGTGAGATACCCTGGGTTTGTTACCAGAGGTCTTTGTCAAAGATGCTCTCTTTTTTTTTAAAGTAAAATTAGGTAGGTTAGCAAAACAAAGTGGCAGTGTGCATCCCTAGGGTAGGTGTGAGTTTGTGAGTTGCTTCAGAATGAACAAAACTAATATACCTGTGACCAAACTGCTAATTCTTATTCCTGGTTTGTTAAAATTGCTGCATTTGAATTAGAAAGAAAATAATGATTTAGGTAGGACTGAAAAGCTAATTAATCCTCTCTGTTATAATTGTTATTGGTAAAACTTCAGGTCTCTTCATTAGATACTCAAACTTTGATCACAGGAACCTGTCCTTTCATCTGAAAAATGTAGACCATAAAATTGTCAAGTGGGATTCTGCTCACATTCTGTCTTTAAAAAGCTGGTTTGTTACTCCCTTACTAATAACTGATTAGTCCAACTATTGCATTCAGTCCAGGGGAATTGTATGGGAGAGTAACTCCTTATCACTGTAATAAAAGTAACTGCCTAGTTTTTAGAGTACTTAGATGATTTTTTAGGTGTCTTACTCCACCAAATAGTTTCTTAAAAGACTTTGGCTTTGTAATACAACATTTCGTTGTGCTCTGAGGATCAGTTGAAGAAATTATACCGATTATACATAGAATACATAGAATACATAGAATAAACCAGGTTGGAAGAGACCCTCAAGATCATCGCGTCCAACCCATCAAGATTCATCTATTCTATCAGTTAGATGAATGACATACCTTTGCTGGGAAAAACAAAAGAAAAAAAAAAAAAAAGAAAAAGAAAAGAGAGAGAGATATTTGAGCATGAAAAGATGAAATCCTAGCTTTCCTTGAAATCACTCCAATCCATCCTTGCCGCCTCCCCCAGTCAAGCCACCTTCCTCTCTGTAATAACAGTGTTCCGTAGAGAGCATTACAAATACAAACTATGCTGTGCAAATTCTGTGCCTACTTCATTTGACTAAGTGCTGTGTTGTGACTATCTCGCTGCTGTGTGTGATACTCCAATCCTCTATAGTCTCAATGTGTGTGGCAGGATAGGGCTGATAGCCCTTAATGAGTCTCTTGTCTCAAACGAGGTGTGACTTTCCCTGGTCTGAATAGACAGGGTGGTGGTTTTGATGGCCTTAATAGCTCTGGATGAGAACTGCTGACTGGGCAGATGGCTTGACAATGAAAAGAGAGAATTTCTGCGGAGGCGGGAATTCCGTCTTTAAAACCATTGCAACGGCAGCACAGGCTGTTGCAAGGCTAGTGGCACCCCTCTGTGCACACCTCGCTCATGCACGCCTCTCATTTCCCCTATGCTTTTCTCCCCATTTTCCTCCCTGCTCCAGTCCACTACCGAGAGTTTTCACAGGCTCCAGCAAACCCAACTTCTCAGCTCTTTGGTGTCAGGTCGCTTTAATTTACTCCATGGGAACTTTTGAATTTTAGCACGGCCTCTGCTACTGCCCGGGGTTGGCTCAGGACACCAGGTCGTGACACTGTGCGTAAGATTTCTTGGCAGAGACGCTGAACAAATGAGAAGGAGCAGCTCCCACAAGTGGAGTCCTCTGTCACGTTCTCAATATTCTCAAGGAGGAGACAGCTACTTCATACTCCAATTCATTGGAAATACGACGTCATTTGTTTAAGCCTTATGGAGAAAGCTGTAAAGAAAATTCATTTAAAAAAAAAAAAAAAGAAGCCAACACACCACACTGAGTAGAGAGTTGCATAAAGGAGGAAGAAACCCAACCCCAGCAACCAATTTCAATTAAGTATTATATAAATTATTTTCCATTATCTTATAAGCAGCCAGGCTGATGCTTACAGCATATTTGGATCCACTTCATATAGCTGACAGTTTATTTTTTCTCTTTTACACTGTTTCCCCAAAGGGAGAAAAGGTGAGGTAAACATTGTCATTACAAGCACAAGAATCAAAGGATGAGCTCACATCCCTGTACTAGCCCAGCGCTCTTGTCCCTTCATTTTCAAGCGCCCAAGGGTCCTATTACATAGACAAAACCGTAACACCTACAGTCATGAAGAGACAGATGAACCTTTAAATAAGCAAGCAGAAAAATCTGTTGGCCTCTTGCTCAAATGTGAAGTTTAACAAAAGACAAACATTGTTATTTTTTCTAGTTGTATACACTCCAAATTCTCTTAAATATTCTTTGAAGCTGGTCTTGCAGATCTTAAGAAGTATCTTTGCTATTGGTCAGAAAACCTTTTTGCTTCTCTGAGGAAAATGTGGGTGAAAAATATAGCAATCATTTTTATCTGATATAAATATGAAACCCCTTTCCTTCAGAGGAAAATTATAAGCAATTTCTGGTTTAATTTTAGCATTAGAAAATTAAAACTTGTACTTCAATGAACTTTGGACAAAATCAGTTTAAAGACTTCTAATAACTATAATGGGTTTTGGACCAGGCCTGAAAAAGATAAATTATAAATCTACCTTCTTATTCTGTCTCCAGAAAATCAGGAGATCTTATCTTCAGAGTGTAAATCTCAAAGGAACAGCTTCTTGCTGCTTTTATTTGTTACCTCCCAAAGTTCATTGTAGTTCTTGGGGGAATCAGTTTAATTAGGACAGTAAATACTGTTCTACATTTTTTCACTCCATGATGACAAAGTATACAGCCATAATTACAGTCTGTGCGTAGCATGCTTTGTGTCTGATTTACTTGTTTGCCAAAAAGCCATTTTCATGTGCTAATATAGCAGCAGTGTCACATGGCCTGCTTAAATAGCAAGTGTTTAGCTCATAGCCGAAGTCATTGCAGAGCAGGCATTCTAAATGAATGCTTTGCAATAATTATAACAATAAAAAAAAAACAACACGGAATCTAGGTAACAAGGAGGAATTTTTCCAATATCACCCATCTGCATTAGTGAGTCTCACTATTTATGTCCTCAGCCGGGTGACTGTTTCATTACACAGAAATGGAAGGACTGGGTGGAGAAAAGGGATGCAAGATACAGAACTTCCACGGCCCCTATCTCTAAACAAAGTCTGAGGGTTCTCTTTTCCCCTCTCCATTGAACATTCACAATATCACAGCATTACCAAGGTTGGAAGAGACCTCAAAGATCATCAAGTCCAACTTATCACCACAGACCTCATAACTAGACCATGGCACCAAGTGCCATGTCCAGTCCCCTCTTGAACACCTCCAGGGACAGTGACTCCACCACCTCCCTGGGCAGCCCATTCCAATGGTGAACAACTCTCTCAGTGAAGAACATTCTCCTTTCATTTCATTGTAAAATGCAAGGACACTTTTTCCTATCCCCTTCTTTTTATCACAGTAAAAAATGCTTGCAGGGATGACTTGAGCACCATGCACAATGAGTTTGAATGCAGTTGTTCAGAAGTGTAGAGAAAAGCAACAGATTTGTGGGGGAATGCATGATGGGTGGCTCTGGTTAGAACAGTAGAAAGAGAGCTGTAGGATATATTTTTAAAACATGAGACTATGGGACTTTAATAACATCAGGGATGATTCAACTTCAGTCTTATTTGAAGTTCCCATTTCTTCAGGAATTCTAAAAGACCTTACCAGGCTGGTGTGAATAAATGATTGTCTAACTGTCAAATATCGCAGGCCACCTTGATTTTTCTTGCTGCCAGGTCATCCAAAAGTGTTGTGTCTCTGTAAAAGAATCAATGCTGTGAAAGCACTAGATGTCTGCTAATAGATTTTTTTTTTTTTTCTTTCTTTCTCAAATGGGATTGGGTTTCTGTTGGTGTAAGAGGAGTTTCCTTATGGATCACCTAGGACTGATTTTACAGTACTAATAAAATTAAAGCTGAAGTAATTCACAGAAGGGAAAGGAAAAATAGCAGCTTATGAAGATGAGGGATTTTCAAATTAAACCCCAGATGCAATCATGAATCAAAATATATTATTTTAAGTAATAGGTAGCAAATTGGCAATCACATACATGGGGAATATATATGTGGGGCCATCTCACCACATCTCACAAATATCAAAGAGGCAAGAGAGGACTTTTCTCCTTAACAAATCACAAGGGTCATTTAATCCACTGATTCTTACATAATAGGTTTGATATATGCAAACAAATAATTATATTCATATATTTTGGTGTATTGCCTAAAAATGCTCTTCTTTTTTTCCCATCCTCCTCTCCCCGAGTATATGGCATTAGGGATGGTTATTGAAATATATTGCTTAAGATAGGGCCTTCATGAAGGCATTAAATGCTGTTTGGTCTCTGTCCTGCTGTATCTTCTCTGTGTATAGGTGTCTTCAGGCTCCAGACAGTCAGTGAAGCTCTATCTAGAATATTAATTTTGAAAAGAATGAGAATGATTATGTTTTAATAAGGGATGTGTTAATTACAGACTCTGGTAAATAAGTATTTATAAAATCCCCTTAGTGTGTTTTCACCACATCAGGAATTAATGTTGAGTGAAGAGTTCTGTGTGTGAGATGCTTGGTTAGTGATTGACACAGTGGTTGAGTCAGAGAGATTGAAATACCTCAGGAGTTATTGTCCATACAGGCAAGAGTGTTAAAAATAAATAAAAATATGAGCACTTGTAAAGAACAGGGACCTGGTTTTCTCTTACTGCCTAAATTTGTAATCCTGCACTGAGCTGAGCTGCATTTAATAGCCCAAGAATTGGAATTAATGAGCAGTGCTGAACTCTTGCAGATAAATCTCCTAGATCTGCTATGACTGCTCTGCAGAAGCCTTAGGTATGATTTGTTTTGTTTTGTTTTGTTTTGGGGTTATTGTGTTTGGGTAATGCCAACAAACACTGGAAAGGAAGTTTCCTGAAACCAAAGAACAAAATTGTTGTGAGTTAGGTTGCCATTTCTTTGCTAACTACTATTTTGATGTTGGAATTTAAGCTTGTTGTGCATCCTTAATGAAGCGAAAGAGACAGAATGAAGGGTGTGTTATACAAGTTCAAAGTTTTTTGCTGCTTCCCAAGCTTGAAAACAAATTAGAAGGCAGATGGAAGTTGTAAAGAAAGCAGGTTTAAGGGCTGTGTAGGGACTGCTCACAAGAACATAGAGGGAAACCAGCTTTTTTGTTCTCTGTAAATGAAGTATGTGAAATCAAGAGTGTGGCATAGACTGTGTAGTTAGCTACATTAGGAATAGTTTACAGTTGATTTTCTTGGTCTTGTTGCTCACTCCCATTTTTATCACCACAATATTGTTGTAATTTTTTGCAAACAGTGGGTATGAGAACCTCATGTTCCTTGTGGAGTAATTAGGGTGATCATATAACACAAGGAAACTTGCCTCACAGCTGGAAACCTCTCCTTTAGAAATTTCTGAAGAGTGAATTTACTTTCCAGAGCCTTGTTAACAGCAACTGTGGAGAGATTCCCCATCCCACACTGAAGGCTGTTACTGTTTCTCAACCATAGTAAGCAAATTAATTACTACAAACTTTAAAAGGAGATTTTCTTAATTTTAAACTTGAAAACTTGAGTCAATATCTACTGAATAAAGATTGAGTCAAAGTGGTTGGGGTTTGTGTCAGATCATTTCCATGGCTTGGCATAGCCCACTTTACGCAACTAGAAGCGCTAAAAGCTGGTAAAAAGAGGACTGAAAATGATGCTGATCTGAGACTCAATTTTTAGGAAACTTTTTCTAAGCAGCTAAAGTAGGCCTCCCTATTCATAGAAGTAACTCTTTGGATGTAGCATTCATATTTTTACATAGTGAGAAGATGGGATGTATTGTTTCCAGATCTGAAAAGTAGTTCTCATTACCATTTCACCGCTTTTCACATGTATTGTCATATAATGTTTATATCTAGTTCATCTAAAGGTTCCAGGGTTTGTAACAAAAGCCTACTATCATTTCATTTTTAAACTTATAAGTACAAGATGTCAAGAGCAAAGTCTGTAGTTAAAAGATATTAGGACAAATCTGCCCTGCAACTATGTCTTTGGGAGTTATCAGTTTATATGCTAGGTCTCAGTCTCACACTTTTTGTGTGCACACACCCACCTTTACAGTCAGGAGCCATTCGTATATTTATGTTGCTTAAGACTTTCCTAGACAAAGGATTTTATGACCTTTCTGTGAGAAGCACTAGGAGCTCTGTTGTTTGCAGAAGACTTTGGAAATTGAGCCATGGAGTTGAGCATTGCCTTTCTCTATCCTAAGATTCCATCCTGGTTTAGGTGAGGTATAAAGACAGTGTTATCAGAGAAATGTTTGCAGAAAAGATATTTAAGCCTTTCAGTCTAAGACCAGGTTCCTGTCATTGCCAAAAGAACAAACTGCTGGCATAACAAGGACAAAACTGAAAGAAATGGGACAGAGATCCCCCACTATAGTCTTGGCAAGTTAGGCAAGAGCACGATGCCCTCTGCACATACAAAATTCTGCAGAGCAGAAGCAGTAGCAGTAACTGAGACCTCAGATAAATGAACACTGTTATTTCTTCTTCCAGTTTTTAAGATCCTCAAGATTATATTAACCTAACTAAGTAGTTTAAAATCCAGTATAATTATAGTATTGTCTCTGCTGGATTTGCTTTCAAATTAATTCTACTCAGTGTTGTGGCAAATTAATTTTGGAAAGTCATTAGAAGCATCAAGGTACATACATTTTAAATCAGTTTGTTCCTGATATACAAGCCGAAGCCTGCCAAAAGAAATAATTAAAAACAATTGTGGAGACATTAGTAACAGTAACTGAAGGGTTAATATGAATTTAATTGAGTCACTACTTGACCAGGCAAATTATATCCCTATTCACTGGGTGCCATTTATACAAGTTTTCCATGATTTCTTTCCTAAGGTAATAGGCCTAGCAGCTAGCTGGCTGCTGTTCCTGCTCTGCCTCAGCAGCTGTCATTTTGACATATTTTATGCTTTCTTTAGAAGAGAGAGGTTGATTGAATGTGAGAAAAGTGGAACTTTGACAGGCTGTCAGAATCCCTTGCAGCACAAACCTACCTGCCAGCTAACTTGTTTCAGGTTTATTTCAAAAAAGATTTCCAGCACACAAACTTCCATTTCTAGCCAAGAAGGTCTTAAATAGGTAGCTTACATTTTGTCAAACTCTAAATTAAGTAATTTTCATTTCAAATTGGTTTATATTTCAGGAAGTCCAGGTATCGCTGAGAAAGAAAAAGCAAGTTCCTTTTCCTCTGTCCATATGCAAAGGCCTTGGTGGAATGAATGATGTTGTTCATTGCTTTCATTATTTTTATTATAATTCTTGTTTGTCCTCATTTCCTCAGACCTCTCAAATTCCAAAGTTAGTTCATTAATTGGTCAGGAGTAGGTATATTGTAAATGATCATTCCTTAGTAGAGAATCAAACTGGGAGGAGATGCAGCTGTTATTACTAATGGAATCAAGCTGTTATAATTAATAGCAGACAACTATTCACACAACACGTTCACTCACGTAATTCACTTATTCATGGCCAGCCTTTCAGGGCAGCCCCAGCAGCATATTGAGCAGCAGAAGTTGTACTTGTATCCTGCCAGCATCTAGTTAGGTGTTTGGAATGTCCTTTGGTGTGATTTTTGCTTTCTGAGGTATAAATATATATTTCAGAAGTCTCCATCTGCATGTAGCAACTACTGCCCTCTTGGACGTGGTCTGAGTCACACAGCCCACAGCTGGTAGCAATGTGGGCTAGTGGCCTCGGACAGATTAGGCATGTTCTTGGTGTTTTTCTTGCAGGTACAATGGGGCTACTAGTCTACAGTTTTAAATTCATCATGAGAAGCATTGACATAGTAGCTTCTTGGCAGATGCTTTTTCTTTCTTTGGTCTAGTCTAGAGTTTTCTGATAACTACATCTCCCTCTAAATCTATAAATACCTGTAGAAACCATTCACCCAATTCATGGGTGAGTGGATTTTATGAAAGCCGAAAATAAACGAGAAGATCTGAAAGAAAGTGACTTCTCGTCATTCACTTTGTCATTTTCACTTTGCTTGGTGGCTTGCATGAAAATGCTTAGTAACAATATACAATATTTATCCATCTGCATTACAGAATCATAGAATTATCAGACACCTTTCAAGGTATAACATTTTACCTGTACCAGCTTTGGTATTTGTCTAGTTACCTATATTTGCTAAATACAAATTCTTTTGCCAATCTGCATGCAGTAATATAGTTTTACCTATGGAAATCTCTTCTACGGTATATACAGTGACTAAATGAAACCTTACATTCTGCTCTGGTCCTATAATAACTGTCATAAATCACCTCTTCTGGAATAGAGTTGTGTTATACTTGCCTGACTAAAGGGCGTACCTATCTAGATTCTCAGCCTGAATCCCGTGATACCTATGTAGTGTCTGTTCCTCCAAATGATTTGAGGACATTATGGAACTATTTATAACAAAACAATAGAAGAAAGGTGTAAAATACAGAGATCAGTGTAACTGAACTGACTGAAATAAAAAGTGAGTCATGAATGGGAGATACAGTGAGCATAGAGGTGAAAGTAAACCAAAGAACGCGCTGACCGTCTTATGAGACTAGATGCTTGGCTTGCCATGCTTACCAAAATGTTATTTGCCTTTTCTCTCCATATCTTGGAAAACTTTCAGTGCACACTAGCTGGTCCTGACATTGTTGGACCCCAGTTGCTTTTCAGTCACTGGAATGGGCTGCCCAGGGAGTGGAGTCACCGCCCCTGGAGGTGTTTAAGAGGAGGTTGGACGTGGCACTTGGTGCCATGGTCTAGTCATGAGGTCTGTGGAGACAGGTTGGACTCGATGATCCTTGGGGTCTCTTCCAACCTTAGTTATACTGAGATTGTCTTGGGATGAGTTGTTGTATAAATACAATTATTTATTACAGTGTTCATATACAGGTGGGTGGAAGAAACCCAGCTTTGACACAAAAAACAATTTGATAATGTGGTATAAATTCCTACCTATTCTGTGGCAGGCAGGTTGCATGATGTCTACAGCATTCAGTCTCACTCTAAACCTAGGCTTGCTACTAGTGTCCAAAAGGGCTACCTGAAGAGGTTGTCCTTTACCACAGTTACTAGGTGTCATTGACTCAGGTAATACCAGTGGTCAAGTGGTCACGATGGCAGTTACAAAGAATAATAACATTTGAAAAATTAAGAAAGAAAAAAGAAAAAAGAGTGGCTTAAGTTAATCTTGCTGGTGTGCCATAGCAATTTTTGTTTACAATGAAGGAAAGAAAGCACTGTCATACTGAGAAGAAGAAAAAAAACTTTCATTCAGGCAAGGCTCTGCAGATATCTAATTTTCTTATGAAGGAATGGAGAACTCACAGAGACCCTTACATAACCCTTAGAGTCCAGTTCATGTACTCTGTAACCGGTTTCTCATGGACTGATGAAAGAAATTGTCAGAATTCTATTTTCTTGTCTGAGATAATTTTTTCCTCTCCTTCTAAGCATGATTTTACCTACCTCCTGTGTCCCTGCCCCCACCCCATTGTGTATCCAATGTTTTTGCAGTATGATTATTTTAATTTCTCCTCATAAAAACACACAACCTTGCAAAAAATGTATGAAGTCTTTATGTAGCGCTGCCAGATACTGTTAGTCAAACAAGCAAGGTAAAGCAATAGAAAGTATTTCCCAAAGCAATTCAGAATGCTTTTAGAAAGTCATCTAGTCTGATTTTACTGCTTATTTATGTACATTCCTTGCAACTGTATATAGTCACAATTTACAATACTTGGAATTATTTCAATTCAATCACTGGAAACCCAGAAATAATTTAGAAGTCCACTACATACTGGGATTTTTTTCCATGCAGACATTTACAGAAAAAGATTGGAAAATTGTGAAGGTTAGTGGACAAAGCTCGAAGAATGCTGTGGTTTCCTTCCTTGGAAAAAATGGGGACTGTTTATAAGCAAATTAATTGTAGGATTTTCAGTGTCAGAATAACTTGTGAGTTTTGATTTAATCTGGAGTTGAGAGAGCTTGCTGAAAATACAGTTAGAGAGCTAATTTCTAAAAATTGCGTGTTGCCTCAGATTGCAGAACATGGTGTCGGCACACAGGCTAGAATCCTGACTAAAACTCCAGACCAATTTCTCCACCTGAAAGCAGCAATGTAATGGATTAACTTTTAATGATTGATGTTCAGAGAAAATGGTCAGTTTTATGCATCCAGAGAATCTAATATGGCACCTTAGCCCAGTTCAAGCTTTCCAATATTGCTGCTATCCAAATGTTAAATTAGAAAAATATTAATAATTAAATTATTCAACATTTTACTTTTCTTTGTGAAAATTTTTTCCTTTTCAGAGATACGTTCTCAAGTTTATTTTCTCGTGTTACTTGCCCTCACTTCAGTGCTGGGGGAGAGCAGGCTGTGTTAACCCAGCACACATGTAAAAAGTAATTTGTAGACAAAGATTTCCATAGGACACTGTTTTCTCTCATATTTCTGTATTTATTTGTCTACTATTTTATCATTTGTAGCTAATAAATTTAAGTGCCAGGCATGTAAAGACCAGATATGGATTTCAAAAGACTGCACAGTTTGCAAGATTTGCTCATGAATCTATCTGTATGCAGACAGAAAAACATGTGGTGTTCTGTTCAGAATATTAAGGACAATATGAGGAATGTGAGAATCCATACAGAGTTTGTTTGAATGTTAATAAATGATGGAATCACTTTGTTTTCTGACCATTGGGACTTGCAGCATATGAAATATTCACTTCAGCACACAGAAGTACCTTGTGCACTATTTTTTTATGCCGGCTCAAATCATTGACATTTGGGTAAAGAGCAAAGGTGTCCTTAGTGGCAAAGGAAAGCGAGTTTCCAGTGCATGTGCAGCATACTTATCTTTCCATCCTGTAATTTGATGATGATACTCTTAATTGCTGAATTTTTAATTTTCTTAATCTTACAGACATTTCTATAAACTTCTAAATCACTGTGGTTTTGGCTGAAGAGAGTGGTGTGCATCTGTGTGGTGCTCAAGCTTCCAGCTGCCAAGTTAATTGAAAGTTAGATTAGGTGTCTATACAACACATGGAGATTTTCATGTCTAGTTATACACTTTAATGTGTAAGTGTATGTATATGCACATATGCAGGTATGTAAATATACATACATATACACACCCTCCATAGAGATAGATTTACAGGCATATTTGCAGATATGTGAAATATTTGTGTACATACAGGCATTAATATAGAGTGTGTGCTAAGATAGTTTTGCTCCTTCCTGAAATCATATACTATATTCATACTTTTACTATGCTCTTCTCTGAGGAAGTTTCTGAACTTAGTGCAATTAGGTAAGGAAGATAATGGTCCTGCCAGGCAGTATTTTGAAGTAAGAAATGAGAAAAAGCTGATTTTTTTTCACAATAGTAGACACAAGCAGGGACCTATCAATATAGTACAGAAGAGGCAAAGGAAGCAGAAACATGCTTTCATATGAAATTGACATTGTCTAAAATCACTGCTGAAATCTTTAACATACTCCTCCACTCCTCGTTCAATACAAAAGTCTTCGAGTGATCGTGCTGCAGAGTAGCCATCTTCTGGAACACAGAAAGCTTCCTTGTCATGTTGGTCCTCCACACCATGACATGAAAGCAAACCCTCCTCCAGAATAGAATAGAATAGAATAGAATAGAATAGAATAGAATAGAATAGAATAGAATAGAATAGAATAGAATAGAATAGAACAGGTTGGAAGAGACCTTCAAGATCATCGCGTCCAACCCATCAACCAATCCAACCCACCTAAACAACTAAACCATGGCATCAAGCACCCCATCAAGTCTCTGAAATAGGTGCCCAAAGTCATTGTGATACACCATCCTTCATTCCATGCCAAGGGCTAGGCTTTTAAAAGTAGGAGTTTCTCAACAGAGGAGAAAAAGATCTATATAACATACCGGTGAAATAGACCATCAAAACATTCTAGGAAGTCAGCACATAGAACCTGGAGGCAGGTTCATGTCAGCTGATGGTTCAGTATCCTTTGCACTCCATTGACATCTGCCAGGAATTAAATTAGTACTTCTAAAGAGGAAGCACACTACTCGCTGTCCATATTTGGCAGCATTTCCACATCACAAGGGGCTGGAAGACCCACAAGTGTGAGGCTGAAAACATAAACCACTACATTCGTATCATGTTGTCCTTTATACTATACACAGGAATTACTTCCCTTTTGTAATTGAAGGGAATAAACCAGAGAGAACATGGATTAAAATGTGCATCCTTGCAACATTTACAT
This sequence comes from Dryobates pubescens, assembly GCF_014839835.1. Taxonomy (NCBI): domain Eukaryota; kingdom Metazoa; phylum Chordata; class Aves; order Piciformes; family Picidae; genus Dryobates; species Dryobates pubescens. The sequence goes on from NC_071627.1 coordinate 9,346,528, forward strand.
ACCTCATTTATACACACCTACAAGAATCTACTTGTTAGCATCTGTAAGTTTGCAAAAGGAGATTAATACAAAAGTATAAAAGAAACACATTTTAATAGCATTTCTTGTGGGAAATTCATTCAGGTGATGATTGTAATCACATTAATCCTCTTCCACATATTTCATTTGCTCATTCCCAATGAGGAACTGGGTGAATTCTGAGGCCATTTTAAATTTGACAGCGTGCCACAGAGTAGAGGAAAACAATCAGCAAAGCCAAGGAAGCACACTTGTCATCCCTCCCCTCAGAGGAAAGATCGTGAAGTAAACATGGTCTCTTCCTCACAGCCAAATTTCACATTCTGTGCTGAACTCTCATACTGGCTTTAGTATTTCACTTTCTTCCAAGCATGTTTCATGCTGTTGTAATTCTAATTAAATGCAATTTTAGTAAAATATCAAATTGTTAATTTTCTTAATTAGCTTTCATATTTTAGCTTCCACATCAATCTTTCAGTCGTTCCTGTGTGTTTTGGGTTGGAAATGATACAGTTCTATAGCACATATACATAAAACAATCTGTATTTTTCTTCTATTTCTCTTGTTTTATCCTTACACAGAAAGTTTTTGTTTAAAGGATAACAACCGAATATTCTTTTTCCTCCTTTTTTGTTTCCTCTTTAATAGTAACTAAGGAATATTATTTTATATTACAGAGATATGAAAGGAATAATTAAAATAATGATTGAAATTATGATTTGTGGTACAATGATGTGAGTGGTACTTAGGTATTACTATTAATTCTCTTTGTTCAAGTTATCGTTAACAATGACATAGTACTTGTACTGTATTCTCCAGAAACCTGTTTAATGTTAATGAGTTAAGGTTCCTCAAGTGCATAGAAATTCAGAAAAGGAGGACACTGGAAATGCGAAGTACAGTTGGTTGCTTGTTTCATATATTATTATTGTTATTCTCTAAATCCAGCATCACCACCATAAATGTGTGAGGCAGGGAACTTGGCATATCTTGCAGCACTTAGTATGTTTAGTACATAGAAAGTCTCACATTCAGCGTGTTCATGTGCTTATGTCCTTAACCTGTGAAATATTTCCTTCCTGGCTAGTTCATAAATACATAAGAATATTATGGTTTCATAATGATATGCAAAATCCTGACATCCCATGATAAACCTCGTCATTTCTGCTTAAGAACTGTCCAGTAAAACCAGTTTTTGATTCAAATTTCTTTATGGGAAAGAGTTCACTACACCTCACTGCCCTCACATAGCTGCATTCACTACTTGCTGATTGACAAATTCAATTGAAATACATCAAGGAAGTATTTTAGGATTATATTTAGATACGCTAGCTTTATTTATTAACCCACCTCAATAAAGTAACCATCCTCAGTGATTTTTTTTTCTCACTACTCATGCCCAGAAAATTCAGAGGAAACAGAACACTGGTTTTCGTTGTTTGTCTTAAGCAAGTAGAACTGATAGATAGATGGTGACCCATATAGTCAACCATTATTTGAGTACAGGGTGGAGGGAAGCACCCTTTGCAATATGTCATTTACTGAGGGGTTTATAAAAACAGAAGTGTCACCACTTGAGTTCAGATTAGGAAACTCAACCTGTCAAGTGTCTGATTTTTACAAAACTCTTCCTTTGCCCTACAACCTGCATTTTCATGAGGCTTTATATTACTTTTTCAGTCAATAAAACTTGAGAGCATTACCTGCTTGTTGAGATCCAAGGTTAAGTTCCACACACATTTTCCAAAGAGAATTCGACAAAAAGCTTCCTGATGACAGCTATTGATTAAGGTTGTGGTGCTCTTCCCTATTATGTGGCACAGAGACGAGAAGTGTGCTAACCACCTGGAAGTGCTGTCAGGGAATTATCTTAAGAGTAAGGCCAACACCTGGAAATGGTGAATCCACAAGAACCGAAAGTGAAGTAATTCACTCATCTCTTATTTTGAGCAAATAAATTGACAGTAACAGATCAGTAATAGAACAAAATTAGGCACAGGTGGAGGGATGGCATGTGACTCTCTGTATGACTATGATTATTCCATATGACACTGGAGCAGCTTGCAAGTGCTCCCCTTTTTTGCTTAGGTCATATAATGCGGTCATGCCTATAATCTCAATTCACATTATCAGTGTCCCTCTACCAAATGCTGTCAGAAGAATCTGTTCCAAATTATCATTGGTTGCCAAGACTCTTAACTAAACACTTCTTGTCTGATAAAGACAACAAGGTCTGTTGCATAGGCTTTGGAGCACTTTTCCCAAAAAAACCCCGAACGCTATGAAGCCCTTTCATAACCATCTCTACATCATGCTGTCATTCCTGGAGGGCAAAGGATTGCCAAGTGTTAGTTTATGTATGTTATGTATATTTTTTTTTAAGATGTTGGAAGCTCTGGGAGAAACTGTCAGGATTCTAAAATAGAAAAGCAAGGATAACACACACCCTGAGCTATCAAATGACAGAGTATTTATGTTTTCACCATATGAGGCTATTTTACAAAAATTATACAAGCTGGGAAAAGTGAAACAGTCTCCAGCTAAAGATTTTCTGATTTATTTTGTTGGTTTGTCTTAGTAGAGCTAACACTGAGCACACAGGTTATCCTTTGTAAAGAGTCACTATCTTGTTCTCCTAAATACACTTCTTTTTCAAAAACTGAAGTGGGCAAATGCATATGAATAAAGAAAGAAAGAGTATGAGAAGAACCACAAGGAGATGTTGACCCTGTAATCTTTGATATTGCAGCCCAGCATGCTAACATTAAACCACTATATCACATTGTGCAGAAGTGTGAGTTTAAAGACCAACAAACTCTACAGATTTCCCCAGTCCTCCAGAGTTACAGAAACACCTGTTCTAAATATATTGGGGCTGTTGATTCCTTAACAATGAGATGTGGCACCTGAGCTGCCCAGTGGGGGCTGTAATTTTTACTTGCCTTCAGGTTGAATAGGTATATATGCTGAAAGATGATCAAACTTTGGGTTTTGTGACAATTTTCAATGTACACCTCTTTCCCAAGGAGAGCATCTCAAAACCTTGAAGAAAGACTGGATTCTGCTTCTGCAGGCTGGCAAAGGGATGGCTTTGAGTAAATGCAAGTGCCAACACAAACCTGTCAAATTAGTGTGTTCCTACTACACATCTGTTTGATTTTTTTCTGTAAATGGCCATTGACTATCTTGGCAGCATTACAAAATGCACTCTGTGTATGTATGTATGTCAAGCACATGAATGCACTCCATATAATTTTTCTCACAAGGATTATTTTAAAATATTTTGCATATTCAATCTCATCTAACTTTACAATAACATCAGTAATGTGCTATAAAAACACTTCAGGGAAGGGAAAGTAGATTGTTAATACTAGTGTATCACCTGCCATCTGGACACACTTAACACATGGTGAGATGTAAAGAACCAGCCATTTGTGGAATTTGATCCCAGAGCTCACTTTCAATCAGGTAAAGTCATGTCTAGACAGGCACAGCTGTTGTATGTACATAATGTAGTTTGTTTAATTTATGGCTTGATTGTGTTAGAATAATGCTGTATTGGGAGTAGTGCAAAACCACAGTGCTCTGCTGGGTGAATTGGTGACACTCAAGGTCAAAGGAGCGTGATCCATGCCAGTATCTCCACTGCATGGCAGGATATATAACAGCTTCATCAAGGTGGTGTATTCCCATTGATTTAGACCACAGTCAAAGAAAACCAATGGAACTGTAATTTTGCACATCCTCTAACCATTGTGTGGGCTGTGCTAAAATACTGATATCTCCAGGGTTCTCCACAACATAAATATAGCAGTTCTGGTGATTCTTCTGGTATACCACAGACAAAGGTTGATGTTTCATACTCCTGCCTATACTGTGCCTTTGAGCTAGCTTTACTAGCTTTAACATACATGGTCCTGAACATGTAAGTGTAATTTTATCTAATTATAGACAGCTTTAGGAGGTAGATAGTGGCAGAATGCTGTAAAAAAAAAAAAGTCCACTTTACCAGAGTAGTTCCCTCTATTGACAGTAATATTTCTGCTTATGGAGGCAGCCATACTGAAATTTCTCTGCAAATTCACCCCAAGTCCTCAAAATGTATTTGTATGAGGTTTTTTCCTATTCAGAAATGTCCAGATATTTTATTGGTTTTCCTTTTGTATTGAGTTTGGCTGAGCTGGAGTTAGTTCTCCCCAGAGCATCTTTCTAGCGATGTGTTTTGCAGTGATGTAGCTGGGTGTCAATACCATGCCAGTGTCTTGGTTACTCCTGAGCCAAACACCAAGGCTCTGCTCTTCCAGCATTTGCCTACTACCAATGGGCTCAGGGATGGGCAAGATCTTGGGAGGAGACACAGCTGACCCAAACTGACAAAATGGGTATGCCATAGGACATTGTCTCAGATATAAAAGCTAAGGAAAAGAAGGAAATATGGGGCCAGTGGCTGATGGCGTCTGTCCTCTGGAGCAGCTGCTACACAGATTGGAGCCCTGCTTCCTGGGGAGCAGCTGGACATCATCTGCCGACAGGGAGCAGAGAACAATATCTTTCTTTGCTCTGCTTCTGCATGTGGCCTTTGCTTTGCTTTTCATCCTGTTAAATTGCTTCTATCTTGACTTGCAGGCCTTTGGCTTTATTTTCCCTCTCCCATGTCCATCTAGGAAGGGGACTTATAGAATGGCCCCCAGCCAGGGCCAGACTCTCACACCTTTATACAAAAATGTAACTTTTTGTTAAGTATTTGTTTTACAGATCCATGTTCTTAGAGCACACATTGAGTAAGCAAATGCCACTAGTGAAATAGAGACTATGAAGATAGTGTCAGGCATCCTTACCGATCAATGTATATTTATGCTTTTGTGATACTTAAGCATATTTCAATAATGAGCAGTACACTGGATTAGCTTGTGTAGACCTCTCATGCTAGCCCTTTCCTGAGCTTCCCTAGTGAACTATGCATTAACTATGAGCATCATGACAGTCCATTCATATTTCACATGTGCATGCATGTATTAGCATGGAAAAGCTGAAGAATGGATTTTGAAAACATTGGTTCTGAACATAAAATTCCAAATGCAGGATAAGGATTACATACAGTAGGGCTATTACATGAGAGCTGTATTCATGTAGTAGCCATACAGAAAAATTATAATAGAGAGCAAGAATGCTTTCTCTACAGGTTAAAAGGGAACAGTGAAGCAAACCTTAAAAGGTCATTGAAGGTAGACCAGTCAGTTTCTCTTCTCCGTTGGCAGATGGCACTAAAAACATTTCAGTCAGTTATGTCCACACACCAATATGGTTCTGTTCTAAGAGAGCTGTAATCCTCCAGAGCCTGCCATCTGTTACCTTCACTAACATATGCACTATGAGGTAGGTATGTACATCCTTTAGAGGAAGATGGTGGCATCCCTTTCCAGAACAAGGCTGCTATTCACCACAACTGGGGATATGAAAATGTGCTAAAAATTCAGTGTTCACCAACTACAAATATCATGTCTGCTATATATCATATAGCTAAGGAATGAGAGCTGTCTATTGCTTGGCCATTTCATTGATCCCCAAAGGCTGGGTGTTGTCTGGTATATGCCAGTCAAAAGCTGACATTTAAAGTGTAAATTTAGCATTTGTCAAAAATTGCAGTCTATATGTGATATCTTTCCTAGGAATATATCACTCTTCCAAAATGTTTAGGTAATGCTAAAATCCCCACGATTACCTCTAACAACAGACAGCTCATCTTCCTTTTCATTTCTGAAGCTATGTGGAAGGCCCTCATGAGTTTTAGCAAAAGAAGTAGCATTGAATAGAATAGAATGGAATGGAATGGAATGGAATGGAATAGAATAGAATAGAATAGAATAGAATAGAATAGAATAGAATAGAATAGAATAGAATAGAATTAACCAGGTTGGAAGAGACCTTCGAGATCATCGTGTCCAACCTATCATCCGACACCACCTAATCAACTAATGCATCTCCTTATTTCTCTGTTGAAGATGACACACCTTTTCCTTGCTTTTGTTATAGATTCAGACTGGCTTTCATGTTTTAAAAGCTCTATAAACAAAATGAGTGCTGTAAATTTTTCTACTTAACACATCAAGATTAGATAGGGTCAATAGCAATTGGAACAAGAATTTGAAAGGTGTAATGGGGAAGTTTCAAATATGACTTGGAGTGATGCTGGCTGATCAACAGTCAGACACAAAGGAAAAAAGACTTATCTCAAACGCCTATAAAATTTGTATATTCATCCTTTTTTGTACTTGTTACAGATTTTATGGCTGTCCATGCTGTCTTGCCTCACAGGATATTAAATAATAACAGTCTTCAGGAAGCAAAGAGAAGAACTAATTGTCATTCTTCTTCTATTTCACTACTGTTGCTGTAATGGGAAGTTATCTTCATATAATTGCATCTGTAGTGAATTGCAATTATAATTATTTTCATTAGCTTTTTCTTTTAATTAGTTTTTTTACCCCAATAAAATAATATTTTGTGCTTGTTCTGGTTTGACTTCAGAACACAAAGAAACACATGAGACCAATATATTAACACTATTCTTGTGGTGCTCGTAGATGCAAAGGTGGCTTCTGCATAGCTAACAGCAAACATGCAACATGATCAGTAAAATGGAGGAAGGTAACAGCTGGAGAACATGAACTATGAACAGGGGAGCAGATCTTGTATTTGAATCCTGTCTTAGTCTGTACCTAGTGTGCTGAACATAGAGTTTGAGTGCTGTGACTAAGAATAGCTTTGAAATTAATTTTGGTCAAACTGAATCACTTAAAAGAACCTAGAAAGCAAGCTTGCCAGCTCTTTCTTAGATCAAAAAGATATACTTTAAAAGTATTTTTATTTTTTACATCAGTTTTTGGCATATGTTAAGAACAGGTACAAGCATTTTATCAGCAAGGTATGTTTTATACAGTGTAAGCATGGTTCTGGGAAGAGGGTTGTTTTCAGATAGCTTTGGAAGGCTATGAAGATTTGCCTTTGCTCAAATTAGAGAAGGCTATGTTTTGTCTGACTCTAAGAATGATGTAAACACCTTGGAACTGAAGGAGAGAAACTGGGCAGAATCTGGTTGGATGTGTTAAAATATTGTTTTGTTATTTTGACCTATTGTATGCCTTAATTACACGTATGCCAGTAGAAAATGACCAATTGACGTGACACGTGCTTTCTGATAGACTATATAACTTTACTGTATAACATAATAAATGTCTTCACCTGCTTACATCTTGTTCTGAAAGCATTGGTCAGGGTGGTTAAAACAACTATACTATAACACATGGTGAAGAGATTCCCAGGCTCTTAGGAGTAAGTGTTTTGTCCCAGAGGAGTGAAAGCGAGTTTTATGTCTTTTATAACAGCTCAATTTTGCTACCAAAGAATGTTAATTTCCTTTGTAAAATGTTAATATTCTAGGATTATTGTGCATGATGGAAGAGAAAATAGAAATTTAAAGGTGGCTCTGACATGTTATTGTCCCTTCCCTGTGGATCATATAAGCATGGGGCTCTTCTGTGTCTGCTTACAATCTGAGAAAATGCATATATCTTTAGCAAATAATAAAGCATGTTTAGACTGATAGCTTTACATTTAAATTAAGCTGTAAGTATTCTTTGAGTACTTGATTACTATATACTTGTTTATTACTAGTGTATTTTATAACATTAATTTGTAGGTCTTAATAGCAGCATGAGGATGTTTTTGCAGCACCCAGTTGAGAGAATGCTAGTTGTTTTCAAAATCCCTCTTCAGACTTAATTTTTAAACTAGACAGCAGGAGTGCCCGTAGCTGAAAATGCATGGTGAAAGGTTCTGCCATGCACAATAAACTCCATAGGCACATTCTGTAGAGGTTGTGATTGACAATGCTTGCAGAATCTAGTCCCACCACACTGCCTTCTATATTGTTACTCAGACTAAAGCTAATATATGTGGGCTTTTCATCTTTTTTTAATCATCAGTTTGACTTTCAGATGTGCTAGAAATCTCCTCTCCTTCTCATTTTTCAGCTTGTACACAGAGCATTTCTTAAGACCTTGAAAATTCTAATTTTCCTCTGACACATATCTTCCTCTAGCTTCAAAATTTGGCACTATAAATGTAATCAAGTGGTGTACTAAATTTATATAGAACATGTGTTTGACATTTTCATAGCAAAACACCAGCCATGTGTGTAGAAAATTGCACTGTAAGTCAACTTACCTGTTTACTTCTATTTTTTTCCCTTGGATAAACAAAAACAATTGGCAGATGCAAAACTTTAATTAAGGGAAGTTATTTTGGCTTTCTGTCTATAAAAGAGAAAAATATGGAAAGCTACAAAACTTTTGTTGTCTTCCTATGTTTTTGTCAAATTATGTAATTTAACCCTCATTTAACTCTATGCATGTCTAAAGCTCTATGTACAGATGTACAGATTAGTTTCCACTTCTAGGATGAAATCTTGCATGCTAAGACACAGCCTTTGGGGAATTTTTAATAGCAAGTTATAAAACCCCCAGGGATCAGGGTTTTATAATGGGAACGCTGACACAACATTAACTGAAGTGGCACAGAATGCTGGGATATGGTATAATTGAAACAACAGAAGTCCAGAATGTCAGTATCTAAGCGTGTCATCTTGACAAGTCCTCTGATTTTTAGCTTTACAGCTTTAACTACATCAGCTGGGTTTTTGTAGGTGGTTTGTTGTTGGATTGTTTGGGGTTTTTTTAACAGATGTATTAGAAAGAGATTTATAAAACTGCAGCAGAGGGCAAAATAGCAATGAAATGATTGAAGATGTGCATTTGAATCAGTTTGGTTTACAGGGATTACTTAGGCTATATGAAAATCCATGAAGGTCATAATGACATTTATGTCATTCAAAAATTGATGTGTGCTATTTTTATTCCCTTTATACACTGAACATTAAAAAATGTTAAATGTACTGTTGAATTAAAATGTAGTTATATTCAGCTTTTGTTGCAGAATAAACTCCTAAGGAAATACATTATCTATAATCTAAATTCAGACCTTTTAGAACTTAAATTTAAATCAAATATCTATTACAAGTAATTAACTAGTCTGTAGTTTCTGTAAATAAGAAACTATGGGGGAGATTTAACCATTTTTTGTTTACTTTTGAAGACTCTCTTGCTGTGAGTAGTGACTGAAGTCTGAGAAGCCGAAAGTATAGGCAGCCTACATTTCATCAATGTCACCTACAAGCTGCCTCTTTACAAGTATGACTTTTTCAAAAGAAATTTGTTATAGTTGTGTCTGTATTACAAATTCACAAATACACCATAAGTATATGGTACTTTATAGTTTTCAGAGGGTATCTCATTTCTAATAGTCAGGCATCTTGCCTCAGGAGCACAAAATAAGTTGTATAATAAGAGCATGTTCAGTTTTAGCAACCATATGACACACGGCTTTAGTGGTTTGCAGTTACGGTTTTTGTCTTGTTTGTGCTTTTTCAACTAGAAACTAAGGGGAGAAAAGAAATCTTAGATTCACAGCATTCCAATTCATATACCTATGGGCAGCAGTAAAAATGCATAATTAGCACATTCAAGGTACCTTGTTAACTGAGGCTGTTTGTAATCATATGAAAAAATGATTTGTGATTTATCTGGTCCTCTGACTGTCTTTCTAGTCATTTTATATAAACAGAATTATTCTCACACTTTAAAAAATCATTGATACATTTAAATAAATAAAGTTTGTTCTAATTCCTTAATTCTTATTCTTTAAATTACTGGAAGTCAAAGTTTTCAACTCCTATTTACTAAATGGCCTTTGTATTGTACATCTTTGATTGCCACTGACCAAAAATCCTTTCCATCTTCTTAACAGCATAAACTTTAGCCCACATGTACAGCTTTGCAGATACCAGCAATTGCACTTCATTTAAAATATTACAATGACATTGAGTGCATCTGAAAGTCAGAATAAATATAAACCTTTTGCATTGCTTTTTAGTGTGAAAAAAATATCTTTTGATCCTTATAATTTCAAGCTGTGCTTGTATATCAAGAGCAATATTTAAATCAAGGAAATGGCCATCCCCTACCACAGGAATAAGACTTAAAGGCCATACTATTACTGAGCTATCCTTACCTTTTATTTCAAATGTAAAGCTGTGTGTGGAAAGTAGGTGCTTAGCTGAGAGGTGAGGAGGGAAAAAAGCATGTATTGTCACTCATGCTGTTTGGCTCAATGCTAATAAAGTAGTTTGGGTGGTTTTCCCAGCAATTTAAAGACTTTTCTAAAATGCACTCCTAAATACTTATGTACAAGAAGCACACACAGCGTGGAATATATTTATTAACCAGCTTTTAACTTCAAAGCTTTTGATTTTTACATAATTTCATCAGTGGAAGATTTAAAAAAAAACCCCAAACAACAGCAACAAAAAACCAAACAAGTCTTCTGAACTGTGTTTCGGACTCTTAGAATATGGTAATCACAGCTGATCAGCAGTTGGTAAAATTAATACAAAATAACTGTTTATTCAGTGTGACTCACAATGTAATCCTACAGCTTTCAAAAATTTCAAGAACTCACAAAACAATTATATCCTGAAGATGTTAATATGTAGGGGAGAAAAAGTTATCAATAAAATTCATACACCACAGACAGTGCAGTTAAAAAGGAGATCAGTCAGAAGGGGTCAGTTCTCATTTGTAGTTCAATTCTCAGTTGTAAACTGTGTACCAGATTACATAAGAAATCACTAGAAATTTTAAAACTAGACAGAGATTTCCAGGATTTGGGAGTTCAAGTCCTTGTTTTAAGCTTAATGGAACATTTTATACACAAATAAAATTATACATGGCCAAATACTTTTCTTGTAGTGAAGTCATAAAGAGCATTTCTTAGAAGATTTTGACATTCTGCAGGTGTTTTGTTTACTTAGGAGAATGTTATTAGTTACATATACATGTTGCTACTAAAACAGCACTCTTTAGGTACTAATTGGAATGGAATGGAATGGAATGGGATGGAATGGAATGGAATGGAATAGAATAGAATAGAATAGAATAGAATAGAATAGAATAGAATAGAATAGAATAGAATAGAATAGACCAGGTTGGAAGAGACCTTCAAGATCATCGCATCCAACCCATCAACCAATCTAACCCACCTAAACAACTAAACCATGGCACCAAGCACCAAGTCTCCTCCTGATGCTATGGTACAATAGCATTTTTCATTGGCTTAGATCAAAGTTTTTCTTACAACTCAAAAAACCCAAACCCAACCAAGAAACAAAAAAACCCTCCAACCCACAGAAATAAACAAACAAACAAAAACCACAAAAATACCTATCCTCAAATCAAATGCAGAATGTTTGCAGCAAATGTGTTGATTTAAACCTACTTGTCAGGTTGCATAGAATTTTCTACTGTGAAATAGGCACTCGCATCAAATTTGGAATTTGTCAGAGTAGTGGTCCCCAAATACTGACACTCTTGGGAAAGATTTGGATGCTCAGACTGATTTTTGGTTCCTATAAACCCATGAAGAGCAAAGCACAGGACTTAACATTTCATCTAACAGTTTGAAGTAGCATCTAGAATTCTCATCTCCCATGCTTTGTTAGATGACTTTTAGACTTACTGGGAAGTTGAAATGAGAATGTTGAATAATGCAGGGCTGCCCAAACGTACTTGACTTGCTAACAACTCTGCCAGGACTGTTCCTGGAAGCACTGTTTGTGTTAGTACAATGCACGGCTGCATGAGAACTGTCTGCTTTTTGGCAGGGCTACTTAGATGAAGGAAAATACAGAACTAAGGTGGTTCTATTGTTTCAGATACCCACATCCTTTATTCAGAGCTAGTGCTTATCTGTCTGCACACTATGATGTGTTATGCAGCCCCATCCACAACTGCAAAAATCTAGTTTTGAAATTAAAACCAATGTTTTTGCTGTAGCCAGATGTTAAAATTAAATTAAGCATTGTATTTACAGCAGTCTAGTTAAGTAGTCACTGGTTATTGCTGCCAGTTGGTTTCTCATTCCAAAAGAGATTTCATTACATGTGCATTACTTATAAAATGGTGAGGAAGAGTCACTCTGGTAAGGATTGGAGGATAATGTTAACTCACATGACAGCATTTGTATTGTTTGCCACTATTGTCCAAGTTTTCTGTATATATCCTGAAGTATTTTCTTTTCTGTCACTGAAATAGCCAGGGATTTGTGTTTCTCAAAGAAGCAAAGATCTGTTTATCTGTGTATTTGTACAACATGACCATTGACTCTCTGACAGAGTTATTGAATTAAGAAGATAGAATGAGAGTCAAGGTAGGGTGGGAGGAAGATCTGGGGATGTTGGAGTCCTACAGATGATGACACTCAGCCAAAGAAATGGGCTTTGTAAGAAAACAGGAACAAAACTAAGTGCTTCTATTGCACTGATGCACATCTGTGAACAGAATGACCTGTTACAGAGTGTATCCTCAGCAGTATGGTGCCTTATAAAGTGCTGCTTCTAAACTGTGCAGAAAGCACTTGTATGAGGAAAATGTAACAGATACCTGAATATTCTGCTTAATAACAAAGTAGCACTGTGAAAATGGTTAAGAAGGGAGAAGCAAATGAGAAATTAATGAATATTCTTCTGTGTGTGTACAATGGAACAGATTTACATGTTTTCAGGACAGAGAAAGGTGGAACACTGGGTATTGCTTCAAGCTCCTGTTTATTTTGTTGTAAGTCTATTTTCACATATGTTGATAGTCTTTCACTGCAGTTTTGGTTCATAGTACTTGGGTTAGCAAGATAGATTATATTGGCTGGAGTGAAGTTTGTGTTTGTACCGGGTCACTGTCCAAGGTGGAAAAAATTAATTAAAGGAGTTTGGTTGTGTTGTGGTTTGGTTTGAGTTGGGTTTTTTTGTTGTTGGTTTGGTTTGGTTTTTGGTTTTTTGTTTTTTAAAGGAGGAAACAAAGACTCAGAGTGCTGTAAGAGATGTTACATTGTCTAAAGAAGTCTCTCAATAAGCATTTGCCCAGTAGTCCTAAACTGTTACAATACACTGAGTAAATAGTGTGCCAAAGTGTTGTGCATGTATTGCTAGATAAATCATAAGCGTTTAAAATCTGTAAGTATAATGAATCTCATTTTTTATTATAAATGCCTTAGCCCTCATCTGCCCAGTGTGACTGATAAGGGAGGCCCAAAGAATCAAATAGGAAATTATTCAGTCTTTTGTACAGAGAGTGACTGAGGCACAACTATTTCAGTCTGTATGTTCTATGCTGATACCTGAAGAAATGATGGCATTAATGCACTTCCTAAGGGTGCATATTGAAAACTGTACCACAGATACTCATTTAATATATTGTCACAAACTATCATACATTACAATTATACTACACTTCTGAACAATTTAAAACCTAAAAAGAAATGCTGAGGCAATTTTCTGTTTTAAACAAACTTGAATGGGATCACAGTTCAGCATAACTTGGTATTATCTCCAGATTTCTTAGGTTTTCTACTGAGAAGTAAGTACCTGATATCTCATCTAATACTTAAGTTTGGGCCATTCCTTGATCTGCCTAGCATAGTGTGAATCCAGTGACCAGTGGCTGTACAGACATTCTTTGTCCACACATCTCCCATGTTAGAGGCCTTTATAGGGTCACTCAAAGAGCAGATGTGTAAGTAGAGGCATGACACAGTCCCCAATGGCATGGCTTGTGGCAGCTGCTAGCATCACGCGGGTGCCACTGTTAAGTCACAGGATGCTGTGGCAAAGGAGCAGAGAAATGGAGGGATCAAAATTACCGACACACTTCCTCTAGCAAAGTCATATTTGAGCAAATAGGAAACACTGACATTTAATTAAAATATAAATAGAGTTTGGATTTCTTTTCTCTTTGCAAGCCATGTTGACCAAAATTTCTTTGAACATTTGGGTCCATATGGAAATAGGCTGTAATGGTTTTGATTGTTAAATGGATTTACAAGGAATCTCAGAAAATTTCCTTAGGGTGAACTTTCTGCTGGGCACCCTCAAGGACAGCTATGTGGATACAATATGAGAACTGTAATAAAAATACTTGTCATCAGTTAGTTGACCAATTAGACCAACATGATGATCGTGTTTTTCATGATCATCAGTGATTCATATTAATGAGTGTGACATTTTGGTTTACCACCTGATGCTTTTAAACAAATTTCATCTATTCTGCAAGTGACCTGTAGAAATAAAATAGATTTAAACCAATAGGATTTTATGGAATTTTAACTGCATCACTTACAAATCATTCCAAGAGTGCAGATTGGAGTAGAAAATATTAGTCTCCTGCAGTGTTTTCAAGTGACCTGCCAAATCTAGGAGCTACAGTAAATAGGCTGTTAGAAAATTCTCTTGAAAGCATTTATTTTCTCTGATAAAATACAAATTTCTTCTCTAAAATTATGTATTTCAGTTATGAACCCGTAAAGATTCAGAAAGACCATTGGCTGGCTGCAGTAGGACTGCTTCACGTTGCCTTATAGTTGTAAGAACACATATTGTGGATCCAAAGCCAAGAAGTTCCAACAGCTATTTGTTCTCTTTATTCCTAGATGGATTCCAATATATTTTTTTTTTTTTCATTTAAGTCAATCTGAAGTCAGAAACCCAAATGCATCACTGGATATGAATGATGGTGGCTGTCAGAATGGACTCTATAGCCATTACATATAAGAGTAAATCAGAGCAGTCCCAAGGCTGTAATAATTTATGCTGGTGACATTTACCCTAGGTGGCTGGGGATTATAATGTACCAGAAAGTCATGTTTTCCTCCAGTTTACATTACATTAATCATAGCATAGCTAAACATAAAGATCCAGCTGCAGGTTCAGTTGCATGTCATATCAGCTACCAAACAAAAACTCAAAATGAGTTGCTATGACTTCAAGCATTGCCCAGTTCATCTGGATGCAAATTTGTAGAATCAAGGAAAAGATTTCTTAGAAATCAATTATGTATTATTTGTAAAATACTCAGCAGTGTGGAAAGTCAGACTTAAAATGATTTGGAACTTCCTGTCTGTAAATCAAGGCTTATGGCCAGGGAAATCATTAGTTGTTTTTAACTTCAAATTTAATAGAGGTAGTCTACACACTATAAATGGTTTAGGAGCATTAAGGTTCTTAGTGTCTGTAAACTACATTGTTGGGACTTGGGTTTAAATATTTATGAGTCTGCTGTTAAAGACAAATCATTTTCTCAATCTATTTCACTAACAGAAATTATTTATAAGTATATCATTAATTATTTAGATTTTCCTGGTATTATATTTATATTAATAATTAAATGCATCTAATTATTGAATCATATAAATAAGATTTAGTTTCATTGATGAGCTGCAATGCAAACAGCAATTCTATCACTGTAAACATTTGAAATGAGATACTCTTGAGTAATAAGCCCCCTTGCTAGAAGTTATGACAGTAACCTGCTGAGCTGACTTACTCTCTCAGTGTCTCTGATACATAATTACTGTACCTGTCACAGGTTTGGGATTCTCCCACTCAGAATCAGCTTTGGCCGCCTCTCCATTACAGTGCAGGTAGGCAGCAGTCATTCCAGTGTCCTTACGCTGTCCACTGATTACCTCTGTGCTACACAATGGCAGTTACCTTTTGTAGAGTACGTGAAGTCCTCATTCATGCTCCAATAACTAATGGCCAATTTTCAGAGTGCTGCAACTCAAGGAAATGTATAAAACTGTACCTTAATCCCAGAAGTAATAATCCACCTCAAGGGGCACTTTGATTTCTGCAAAGTACCAGCAGCACCAAGCCTCCTCCTCACACCATTTCCAAACCACAGAAGGCGGAGGTGTGTGCTCCCTGCTATACCAGATGACACAGTTAACAAGCTGCTGATTTCTCACTCATTTGTGTCCTGTACTGAATATAATTACATGATGAATAAAATGTAACCTGTTTCAGCCCCTGATTATGATAAAGTTAGACTAGGTTCAAAAGCCTGTCATTACCCATATGAAGTCTTCTGCTTATTATGGTTCTTTGGCATTAACTTCCAGCTAATACAGTCCCACTATTACTTCTAGTCCTTCCATTACCAGGGATTACTCACATTTACTGATTATGTTCAGTGGCCCATGTGTGCAACTTCCACAGCATACAGAAAATCTTTACATCATTTGAAAATGTGGAATACCTGTTTTCTATGATTCTTTACTGGCAATGGAAACAAGTCATAAATTTGAACCTGGCTCCTGAAAACCTGAGCTCTGGGCTAATAAATTAAAACCCAAACCAAAACAAGAAGAAAAAACAAACAAACAAACAAAAACCCACCACCAAAACAAACAAACAAACAAAACCAACAAAGAAACAAAATAAACAAACAAATCAAACACTATACCACTTTTTATCTTGTAAATATCTAGATGAAGCCAGATACCAGATATTTCTTCCTGGAAGCACTCTTAACAGGTCTTTTCAACCTTTCTTTGTCTTCCTGGGTGCCCTTGGGTATAACTTAGTTAGCCATAGGCTAAAACTTTCCAGTCAATTACAAACAGTTGTTACAAATGGAATTTTCTCTTGTTCATAGCAAGTAAGCACCTGTTATAAATAGCTGCCCTTACTTGAAATCTTCATAAATGTTTATTATAGCACTCCATGTTTTCAGTACCAGCTTGATATTTTCTTTTCAGGTCTTTATTGTTAATGTAATCCTGAAATCTGTAGTTGCGTGCTTTCATCATGATCTCTTTACTCTTTCAACCTATTTGTAGCCATGCTGGTATATTGAGAAATAAAAGTGAAAATAATGTCAGTGGTTTCCCAATCAAAATGACCCAAGGGCACACTTTAGGACAATGTGAACTAAAAGGAAAAAGAGCTGAGCTGATGCTAACTTATATGAACTTTGAATTTGAGGACAATATTAGAAGTGAATCATAATTGTCAAGGTGAAGTACATTAGTTTCCTCACTAAGCTGACTTAACCTTAACAGTAAAGTGACATTAATTACCTGACATAGCAGTTACAATTATATTCCAAATGCTACCAAATCTGAGGAATATTTACTTTCCAAAAGTGATACATTGTCAGAGTATATATATTCAAAAAAATGCAGACCAGGGATAAAAAGAAATCTAAAGTATCTTCTGCTCTGTGTCTCACATTCAAAGAGAATTTTTTAATATGTCTGTAATTTCATTTCTTTGACAAGTTTTTGCTTTGTTTTAGTTTGAGGTTTTGTCTTCTGGTTGGTTTATTGAAAACTGAACTGTAATCACACAAAATGTAGCAAAGAGATGCAAGGCTGACTGAACTTGTTCACACCACAGGAAGCAAAGAGCAGAGTGCATGCTATAATAGTCCAGTTCTACTTTTAGTAAGATTAAATGGCTAGTGAACTTCAGAAGGGAGCGCACAAGTAGATTGCAAGCATCATGCTTTAATACTTTTATGCCTCAAAGAACCCTAATTGCTCATGTTGGGATAGGAAGTCAGAAATTGGAAAAAAAATCATGACAATAATTGCCCTCAATATAATTATTAAACTTCAGCCAAAGCTGTCCAGCGTTCTGTCACATCACAGTCCTCTAGTATTCAATTATGTACAGTTGTTGCACCTAATCTGAGACAGAATTACCTCACGAAGAACTTCTTGTTCTTTTTCTGTTTCAATAGTGTTTGCATCTCTAAGCTCTTTCTATCTCCACTTGTCTTCTACCAAAGTTACTTTGCTTAAATGGACAAATTTACAGATGAAGTCAGTTATGTCAGTATTTATATGTACCCAAGAATTCACTGAATCTCTATTATTTTTTTTCTGTTTGAGGAATTCAAGTGCCTATTGTGTTTTTGTTTGCAGGTTGCATATTTTTATGAAAAGCTGACCTGAGTAGAAAAAGTGCAAGTGCATATCAGAATATGGGCAAGTTTCAGTGGGTATCACACAGAGTACATACACACTGAAATTCCTGAACTGCAAATCAGGCTCTAAAAATAAGTACCCCAGATGCAAACAAGAGTAGCTCCAGTGGTCTATGACTTAGCAGAGGTTTAAAAACCCTTCCAGAACCCTACATAAATAAGCAGGCAGCAAGACTTCCTTACATTTGCTATAGCTCTGCATCTCCAACAGTCCTTGCTAAGCTCATTTATAACTGGGTCAGATGCATCTGCATGAGCTGCAAGTACTACTTGAATTTGAAGTATATTGCTGAACATTGTAGAATAGAATAAACCAGGTTGGAAAAGACCTTCGAGATCCTCAAGTACAACCTATCACCCAACACCATCTAATCAACCAAACCATGGCACCAAGAACCACATCCGGTCTCTTCCTAAACACTTCCAGTGATGGTGACTCCACCACCTCCCTGGGCAGCACATGCCAATGGCAAATCACTCTTTCTGTTAAGAACTTCTTCCTAAACCAGCCTATACCTCCCCTGGCACAGCTTGAGACTGGATCCTCTTGTTCTGGTGCTGGTTGCCTGGGAGAAGAGATCAACCCCCACCTGCCTACAACCTCCCTTCAGGTAGCTGTAGATAGCCATAAGGTCTCCCCTGAGCCTCCTCCAGGCTAAGCAGCCCCAGCTCCCTCAGCCTCTCCTCATAGGGCTTGTGCTCCAAACCCCTCACCAGCTTTGTTGCCCTTCTCTGGACACCTTCCAGCAACTCAACATCTTTCCCAAACTGAGGGGCCCAGAACTGGACACAATACTCAAGGTGTGGCCTAACCAGTGCTGAGTTTTGTGTAGTCCTCTTTGTGAGATGGCTTCATATTAATCTGTGTGTTTACTTGTTGATTATTGGCTTACTAGGTGTAAATAAAAGTATTAGTTTCTGGACGTGTCAAAAGAAAGTCCTTCTATTTAGGCATGTAATTGTCTATCTCACCTTATATTCACCCCAGCTAAAGAAAGGGTCTTGCTTCACTGTCAGTGTGTAGATCTGCCAAATGGTAAGGCCACAAATAAATGTACATAGTATTTTTAAAGGTAGGCATAGGGGCAGAAATGGCAGTAGCAGATTGGAAACAGCACTCTCCTGTCAATAGCAATTTTGCTTCTCTGAACTCTCATCTAATTTGCAAGTAATTAAAATGTAATGCTTTTTAACATGATTAGGCAAAAATCATAATTATAATGACTAGCATGTCTGATAGACTGAATAAATGCCACCTTACACAAATTTCTTCTGATAACAATTCTTAATGGAACCAGTTGTTTAGGAATGGGGTTCTGCAGACTCTGGACACAAGGGTTTCAACAAGTGGCTTTAAGAGTTGGTTAAAGCAGAAGAACTGTCTTATGTGCTGTCACTGTAATGAAGTGTACCATACTACCAAGCTGTACTTAGTGTCCAGAAGACATACAGAGTTTCTAAGCTTTCTTTATAGACAGAGGACATAGTCTCAGGCTGCACCAGGGGAGGTTTAGGCTGGATGTTAGGAAGAAATTCTACACAGAGAGAGTGATTGCCCATTGGAATGGGCTGCCCGAGGAGGTAGTGGAGTCACCATCATTGGAGGTCTTCAGGAGGAGACTTGAAGGGGTGCTTGGTGCCATGGTTTAATTGATTAGGTTGGCTGGATTGGTTGATAGGTTGGACACGATGATCTTGAAGGTCTCTTCCAACCTGGTCTGGTCTGGTCTGGTCTGGTCTGGTCTATTCTATTCTATTCTATTCTATTCTATTCTATTCTATTCTATTCTATTCTATTCTATTCTAAATTGTTGCAGTACATTTTAAATGTAAAATATCCTGAGGGTGGCATTGGGCCTTGATCAAATGTATGCTTGATGATAATGAAATAAAATTTATTTTATTAGTATGGTATTAGTGGTACAAGATCATATACATTTGGATTTGACAATAATAAAAATTGATTTGCAAAAAGGAAAAGATTTCTGAGGTCTAGCCTAAAGAGAAGTACTGCAACGTTTCCAGACAAGCTGGACTATGGAGACAACAGTGTAATATGATAGAAATGAGAAATTAATGAATTAAAAATTAAAACTTGCGACCTTTGTCTTTGGGTGGTCAATTTTCTGGTATCATCCAGAGAAAGCTGCTAAGATTCTTAGTTGTCATTTGTTGGTGGTACTGAATTTTTATTGACGTTAATTAAATCTGTGCTCGAAGGGTTCAGTTTGGAGACTTAAGATGACTAGAAAGAGATGCACTAACATGCCTAGAGATATTAAAAAATCTAATATCTAAAATATAATATATCTGATTGATATACTCTCCTTTGCTCAGGATTAAAATGGTCACTAGACCTGTTTCCCAGAAGAAAACTTCTCCCTGTCAAATTGTAGTCTACTCTATTTGTGGTGGATAGAAAAGAAAGAAGTCTGCATGTTCTAGTAGCAGGGGAGCACTTACCTGGATAACCTGCATTTGAAGAAGTTCTCTGCTGTTGTAGAGACAAGGAATACTAGGGATGTCTTCAATGTCACATCTTTCTTTTAGCACATGCATAATTTTTAAATTTCTGCCATGAGGCCCTAAGCCTGTTCAAAAACACTGTGTGCACCATACTGTGTGGTATACGGGATCAGGGGCTGTGGCTTATTCTGGAAAAAATAATCTTTACCTGACTGGTCAAAACTGACTGATGGACCCCTTGCATATGCATATTTCTGTGCAAGAGCACATGTTTGTAATGAAGCCCCAGGTGCAAATTCCCCTAAGCTTTTAGATTCACCAATCCATTTTTACTTTGAGTAAACATAATCAGAGGCAGGCTAATATGTCTGTATGCAGATAACCCAACTGTCTCTCGCTTCTCTTTTATGCTGACAACTTTCCACTTCCAGGGGAAAAAGAAACATCAACCAACAAACATGTAGTTTTCTAGGTGCTTTTTGATTCCTACTAAACATTAAGCAAATATTGCCATTGAACTATTAATTGTAACTATCAATACTTATTTTCCTCTGTCATTTTATCGAGACACTAAATATGATTACATATTCCATAAGTTTTCTGACCTTTCAGTTTTACTACAATTGATAAATTTGTATCATTAGAAAGCTTCATTCCTTCCCCAGGTCATCTATGAACACATTGAGTAGCACAGTCTCCAGCCTAATTCTCTGCAGGACTTTGTAAAAACTGGTCATTTATACCTAAATGTCATTTCAGGTATTTTCATGTGCTGACAAATCCATGCAATGACTTTATCTTGTATGCTATAGCAGCTTAATTTGAGAAGCTCTTTATTAAAGATAGTAATAAAAACTTTTTGGATATCCAGTCATAAACTTTTCCTATTAGTGATGTATTTGAAAATTTGTGTTAGCTCTTCAGAGTATCACTAACCCCACAAGGGTGCTTACTTATTCCCATGGTATTGTATGTCCATGCTACTGCTGATTCTCTCTCTTTAAGCATTCCTACCAATATACCTGAAATATTTTGCTGTATTTATAACATTTTTTACTGTCTTCCATTCTTTCCATGCTGAAGCAGATTTAAACAATGCAGCATATTTAAGGCCTGAAGAACATTTTAAAAAGAATGGTTCTCATTTAGTGAGAGACAAAAATTAAATGGGTCAAAATTCTTGACTGACAAGTTTCATCCATAATGTGCCACTGACCTAATTTGATGTGAATAGCCAATCCACCAGAAAAAAATAATCAACACTTCAGTAGTCATAGAGGTCAGTGCAAATCACAGTTTGCCTGGGAATGCAACCAAGTGCCCAACTGGGCTTTACAGCTCCAATTTACTACTGCCACAGTGGCAGTGTAGTAATCAGTATTCATTCTAACTAGGCTGAGGCTCTAATTAAACAATAGAGCCATCATAGGACAGAACTTTGTCTGTCTACTGTTAAGGACATTTCTGTCCTTTCTTAAAGGTAAACTGAGGAGACCTTATGTGTAAACACATCAGTCCATTGGGAAAAAAAATTGCTGACATCAACAGTCCTAAGTTAGTGGTAGAATACCAGAGGCCATAATGAAAGTATCTCAGACAAAAAATTTTTCCTTACTGTGTCGGGTGCTGTTCTAGGTGCAATCACTATGTTGATAGCTTCAAGTTAGTTGTAACTCCTAATCTGATACCCTGTAAGCAATAAGACAGAGCACTTTTTACCATAAGCCATTTTTCATTTTGAATTTGAAATATATCAGATATGTTATGCTAACAAAATAATAAATGTGACAACCTCAAAATACCAGTTTAGAGTCACATAGCAGAAGACTTAGTTCCTGTTGGGTTTGCAGAAACATAATTTGAATGCAGAAGTTGAATGATAGCCTTGGGTAATGGAAAAACTGTGGTGGCATGCTGAAAGTCAGGCACTGTGCAATGGGAAGACAACAGTTTACCAGATAAGCCAGGAGTATTTTGGTGGGAAACACTGTTTTCATTTAAAAAGTCAAAAAATTGATGAAAAAAATGTACTTTCTGTCTCATCCTGGCCTTAGCCATGGATCAATACCATTTGCCTTACTGGAAAAAAAAGGGCATTTTTACCTCAGTACTATTTTCAGCATAAAATAATTTAATGAAAGCAGATTCCACCTGAATTATTTCCATTTAAGAAAGCTTGTTTGTCTCAGAGCTTTTAAAATTAACATGTGAAAATTATTCTGTATGGAGTTTCTAACATTCACATTCATATCAAATTTGAAGTTAAACATATAACAGGAAACTTTAAATTACTACTATTGATGCCTGGCTATATAAATACCAAAATTTATAATGCTATAAAGTGTTTATGGCATGGTAATTGATAAGGCTATTAATGCTCTGTAGTATTAGCACTTGCAATTGTATCACTATAAAACTAATTTGTAGTTATGGAAGCAGTCTCTGGCATTTGGCTTGAGACGAAAGCATTTTTTAAATGCATAAAGTATTTTTGAATACAATTCTGTGTTTCTAAAAAAATAATTTGCACTCCAAATTGAAGATTTTCTCAGTCTGCCCTTCTCATTTTTTCTACTTATTTACCTGTATCCTCGTGGAAATAGTTTCTCCATGCTCTAAAATAACTGCAGAGAAGCATATAAAAAATACTTAAGAACCTTTACAAGAACCAGCAAGAATTAAGTTTTTCATATACTTCTCTGTATTCTTCTTCTTCACTGCTGTAGCTGGGTAATAGTGTCTGGGGTAGATATGTTGTTGAAGTAAGAAATGCAGTAGTAACTTCCAAAAAGGGACCATACTTGTTATTTATTCTTATTTTGGTGATGCTTCACAGATTTTCTTAACAAAGTGAGATTTCACCATGATATAATGCTAACACCCACTGATGCTACCGATGAAATTATTATTCCTGATTAGATTTTCTGTCAGGAACTGGTCTCAAAAATAATCTTAGATTTTATGCTTCTTTTAGGTCTTGTTACAAATCAAAATATATTTTGTTCTTTGAAAAGTCTCTTGGAAGCTTCCTTCAGCATCTCTGAAATAGCTATGTAAAATTATAATACAAGTAGAAAAACAAAAGCCAATTGTGTGCTTAATGCATGAGTAGATGATCATTCTATCCCTGCTGTTATAAATCTTAAATTCTGGTTTCAACTGCTCCCATGCTGTTTGCAAATGCAGTGTTGGTTCTATTGAGTGTCACTGGAGACCACATTCTTTGTAGGCTGCTGTACTCGTATGTCCAGAATTGTTTGGCAGTCAAAGATAGTTTGAATTTTAGCAATATTGTGATTTGAGCAGGACTTTTTGGCATGCTAAGCAGACTCATTCCCTCTAAGAGGTGGATTACCCTGAATGTGTGTAATTCTGCATACTAAAACATGCCTTTTGCCTAGCGAAGTTAGCAGTTGACTGATGGACTTCGTTCTGCCAATGACAAAAGAACATTTTCACGTTTTGAGTATACAGATAAATTTCATAATTTTAAAGTGAAAGATAATCTGTTGTCTTCATTTTTGCCCTTTGAAATCTGATGCTGTCGCCAGCAAGTGTGATGGTGACAAGAAGCCCACACGCTCTATGTCAGGCCTGCCTGACAACTGTGGGATGTGCATAGGAAGGGCTCTCAGCAGTTGTCTGAGTCCTTTCTGTGTGCCTTTGGGCTAATAGGGAATTCCCAGGGGAGAAAAAGTAAATTAAAAAATGCACTTTGGCATACCCTATGCTTTTTATCCTAGCTGATAAATTCCTTCTTAGCTTCAGGAAGCCTTGATATAACATCTTGGTATCTGTTTCTTGGGTCTGTGGCTTACTGGTCCTTATTTACTAACACATGGTTTCCAGCAAGCATGTGAGTTACAGACCTTTTTTTGTCAATTGACAGTAGCAATATGCATCTTGCCAAGGCTTTTTACCACGTTACGAAGATATTTTAAAATTAGGGTACAACTCAACTTTCTAATCTATTAGTTTATATTTGCATAGACTTTTTCTTACAACTGTAAGGAAAAAGATTTACTCCATAGGAGGACAAAACTGTGTTTCTGTGAAATCCAATTGCATGTAAATGAGAAAAGAACTCCTCAGAAACTGTGTCCTTTCATTTGGTTAAGCAGGTGTGGAAGTTTTCCTAAAGCATTTTTCACAGTATCACAGTATAACTAAGGTTGGAAGAGACCTCAAGGATCATCGAGTCCAACCTGTCTCCACAGACCTCATGACTAGACCATGGCACCAAGTGCCACGTCGAATCTCCTCTTGAACACCTCCAGGGACGGTGACTCCACTCCCTGGGCAGCCCATTCCAATGACGAACGACTCACTCAGTGAAGAACTTTCTCCTCACCTCGAGTCTAAACCTCCCCTGGCACAGCTTGAGACTGTGTCCCCTTGTTCTGGTGCTGGTTGCCTGAGAGAAGAGACCAACGCCTTCCTGGCCACAGCCACCTTTCAGGTAGTTGTAGAGGGCAATGAGGTCACCCCAGAGCCTCCTCTTCTCCAGGTTAAGCAACCCCAGCTCCCTCACCCTCTCCTCACAGGGCTTGTGCTCAAGGCCTCTCAGCAGCCTTGTTGCCCTTCTCTGGACACGTTGTGTGTCTCAATGTCCTTCTTAAACTGAGGGGCCCAGAACTGGACACAGTTTTTAGGGCCCTGATGTAAATTCAGAAGAAATGGAAAATAATTTATCTCTTCTTTTTTTTTTTTTTTTTTTTTTTTTTGGGGGGGTGGTGGGAGTGGTGTGTGTGTGAATCTGCTTGGAATGTTTTTAATATTATCAAAATGTAGCTATGCTTTCTCTACTTAGAAGTGTGTAAAGGCTGCAAAGAGTTTGTTCCCATGCCAGGAAGAGCAGAGGAAAGCTGTGGTTTGGGCAGTCCCACTGAGGCTAATAGAGGCAGCATGCCTGCTACTACTGACAGCAGTGCTAATGGCCCCTGTTTGGGCAGAGGCCCAGCAAGGTTCCCAGCCAGCCCTTCTTATGTGTAAGAACACCCACAATGAAAGAGTGGCTGCAGCTTTTGTCTGCTGCAGTCTTGTGCTGTGTGTGATCTCTTCCTGGACAGCCTACAAGCAGCTGTGCAACCTTTCCGTCTAGCGATAGTAAGTAGGCAAAGTCTGCCAAACAGTGTATGAACTTGTGATACAAGTACTTGTGACTTTGCAACCAAGATCACTTTAGTCAAAAGACAATGGCATTCAGCATAATGCAGAAAAATTTTCCCACCATGTTCAGCCTGGATTTCCCAGTTCAAAATTGTGTCCTGATGAGCAGCAGCAACTGCTTTAGATGAAGCACATTTAAGACAATAAATATCAGTACATGTATTCCTTATCTACTTCTGACTTTCCTGTCATTTCTCTACATAGGGATGATTTAACCTTGCCATCCTCTGTTCTCTTGAGGAGAAAATTACAGTCCATTTCTCCTTTGATCTGTCAGATTGGAGCAGCTGGCAACTTGTCAGCACCCCTTCTGCAGACGGACATTTTACTGCTGAGAATAATACCCCAGCAATCTGTACGTACTCAGCCCTGACAAAACAACTGCGTAATCACCAGCCAAGGAGTTGCTTTTCTCTCTGTTGTTGATTTTGAGCATTTTTGTGGATTCATACTTCACCTGCTTCCCACTATTGCAGGTTCTCCTAAACAGTCCTCCCTGGTGTAAAGAAACAAGTCCTTGAAGGTGAACAGCAATAGTCTTATAAGCAGTAAAGCTATTATTTCCTAGCTTTCAACAATGCCTGCTTAAGCGTGTGCTTAAAATCAAGCCATGTTCTCTTTGTAGCTCATGGAAGCCATGTGTATGCTCTTGGAGGATTGAGATCAGCTGCGATGTATTAAGAAGTAGCTGTAAGTGGTAGACATGTTGCAAACAAAGATCAAGAAAAACAAGGAGACATCTTGTCCTATGTAGCTAAGAATGTGGATTTGTTAATAGAACAAGAATGTACACATGCGGCATTCAAATCTTAATGAAATTGGTGATTTAAAATCACAACACTTTTTATTTAAATGCAGGTTTCCAAGTCTCATTAACTTCAAACAAGAGGATTCATATTCTATTTAACTAGACTTCACATTGAGCCACTTTTCATTTACAGTATATTCCTAAAGGTAGAAGCAGCAGGGAGATGAAATGGCTTCATTTACTGGAATTACAGCCTCTTTCATATAAAACGTTAATCATTTTATATATGACAACCTTATGCTTAATGTTGCTAGAACACTCCTCATAAAACATTATTTTGTGAATGCATGGACTCCTACTGAGCACATAACAGCTTCAGTGGATGTGCTAATCCAGTTTGAGTATATGTAGTATTTAATCTTAATTATGATGCTGAAGTCTATACAATGTTAATTATTCATTTTGCACGTTCCTTGCACTTTATTGTAATTCATAATTTCCTTAATCAAAATGTAGCTTTTAATTATAACTATAAAATTTGGATCAAACCTGCCTGGTAAGCACAAGCAAACTTTTTTGTTTTGCTTAAATTTTAGTGTAAGATGGCAGAGGGAAATTAGCTGATGAGAAAGGAGTGTTGAATGAAAACTATCTACCCAGGTGAGCAGCATCTGCCCTAGCCCTCAGCACAGTCCCCCATGGCTGCTGCAAACAGCGAGGCCTCTTCTGCTCACATTTGCTAACTCAAAATTCTCCAGTTTTGAGAACACAGGGTGATTTTTAATCTGGCATTCTTGCCTCCTCTGTCATTGGTTACAGAATATGGTAAGCTTCTGCAGGTAGCACAGCGCATATTCCTTTGAAAAGCTCTCAAACAGGATAAGAAGACTGCCATAGAATGCAAGAAAAATACTAAGCAGAACAAAAAGAAGACATTAGGATTCCAACATCCTTAATGAAGTGTATTAAAACAGATAAGAAAATGTAGCAGAAAAATGGAAGTAGGAAATGGGTAGTGAGGCTAATTCTGACCAGTTTAGAAGTAGAAAGTGTCTACTTTTTAAAGTATAGCAGGAAACAATTAAAGTAACAGCTTTAAACTGCCACTACTTTTTATATAGAACAGGCTTTACATAAGAACTAAGTGTCAGGTTACAAATGTTGGGAATGCTGAAGATGATTGTGTCAGATCCCACTTGCAGCATTTACTTGAATATTTATATAACACAGCAGAATAAGGAATTCTAGCCTGTCTGGGTTTTGTTTCCTTTTCAGTGCATGTATTTTTAAGTGCCAAAGTACTCAAAAATGACTGAAGGGAGCACAGTAGCATAAATGTGTACATTAGCAAGCAAGCCAGAGATACATGCCCTCTTTTCCTTTTTATTCTTTCGGGAGTCCTGGAGGAATATACTCAGGGTTCATATTATCATCTAGAGAAGACTAAAACATATACAGTCGCATAAAGAAAACTTCTGTATCTTTCAAACCCTTGCCATTCCAAATTTACAGCAAACTGTTGATGAAAGTTACTTGTGAAATCACCAGGGAGGAAATCACTTCTCTTTAGCCTGAAACATATATTGACAAATATGAACTGCCACACAAGCTTTCGTATGAGCTGCAGGTCCAGCTCCTCATCTGCTGGAATGTCACTGTTCAGTAGCTACACCTTTGGTCAGATGTGCTATGGCAGATCCCTGATGACTCAAGGAATATATCTTTTCTCATTAATTATGTAGTCATGAAATGACCTTTAGGAAGGAAAATAAAAATTTGAATGGAAAAAAATGTATCTGTGTCTTAGGATCTACTTTCCTCATCCAGGATTTAACACTTCACTTTTGTCTATTGGACTACTCACGTTCAAAATCCCGATATGTAATCTTGTTTATGAAGATGCCTGTTCTCCCCTCATCACATGGGAGCTGTGGAGCCAACCAGCTCACATGTTGACATAGTGCCAGTGCTCAGAAATGAGCTAGTCACGGAAGGGCAGCAGGAGAGGCTGAGCATGAGAGAAGCACAGGAAAATGTTAGGCATACAGATTTGTTGTTTTCATGAGTAACAATTACATGTGTCAGCCAGCCAGACTATCCCTCTTACTGGGATTCAGTTTTCTGTGAGATCTGTGCTGCAATACTTCAAAATCTGCTGGAACATTGTCACCTCAATATTGCTCATCAGTGAGAGATCATTACCCAAGGGTCTTGGACCCATGTGTTGTGACATAAGGATTGTGTTTGCATCCCTTATAGCCATTTTACATTGCAGTTTGAGCCATTTGAGAGGTGGATCCTCACAAGATTTTGCACACACAGTTGTACTGTCTTGCAGAGATGCTATATGAGTTCTTTGGTCAGTTTTTTTGACTTGGTGGTTTGTTGTTGGTTTTTTTTTATTTCTTTTCTCAAATACTTCTGGAAGAGGTGAGAAAGCATAACCTGTTCCAGAGAGATCTATGGCAGTTTGTGGCTGTAATGTGCAATCTCAAAATCTCTCTTTCAAATTTTACATTGTTAAGATTTGTCTCATTATGAGAGTGAGTTTGTGTTGTGCTGGAAGTCCAAGACCTTCCCTTTTGTTAACAAGGTATTAGAGTTAAAATTTGGCAGATATTTTATTGACATGAAAGGAGAATATGTTCAAGAGAACAAACATCCAGAATGGATGCTGTAAACCAAAGCAGCACTATTTCATTGTAGCATGAGAATGCTTCTTAAACTCTTATGAAAGGAGTCCACAATAGACATAACCTAATAGGTTTTTATTCTCAAAAGAAAGATAGATACATTGACAATCGACAAGGGGAAAGTCTCCCTCTTTGTTTGTAGCTAGGATTAACTTCAGATACTAGAAGGCAATTTCTATTGCCAGTTTCACACACCTGGAAGTGTGAAATTCCATTCATATAAAAGAATTCAGCTGCAGCACCACTGCTTTCAAACAATTTGAGAAGCTAATTGTTTCTTAGAAAAGAGAGTTGAAATATTTGAAAATAAAGTAGGAATCAGTTATATTTCCAGTCTTCTTTTTTTTTTTTTTTTTTTTTTGGTCAGGTACATGTACTCTTTGTAAACAATTTAAAGAGATTTTACTTTTGTTGCCTTGTGCTCAGTAGGTATTAACTTCTAACAATGACTTGAGCTTCAATAAACTGATACACATGGCTTGTGCCATGTTGCTTCAAGAGATGAAAGCTTATGACTAAAATAAAAACCCGGAAGTCATAAGATTTTAACTGCCAGCCAGGACCAGAATTACAGTTATGTTAGAATGGTTCCTGGTTTATTTTTTGTTTTGAAAATAATGCTTTACTTTCATTTCCTCAGAGCTGCTCCTTTTTTTTCAAGAATTTCCTTTACATTTTTTCCTTCCCCCCCTCCATTTTGTTGGTTGGTCAGTTTGGTTTTTGAGGGGTAGGTGGAGTTCATGAAAGGTGTGCAAATCCAAAGACTGTTAATGCACTGCATCTTTTTTGAAACTTCTACATGAATTACAAGGCACTGCCAGCTGCTAAGTACCAAATGCAAAGCATGGCTCACTATGTCCTCTTCAGTACTACTTCCAAACATGTTTTGTTAACATTTATATGACCGTTAAAATCAATACCCTGTTCAAAATAGCTGTCACTGCCTGGATGTGAAATACAGGCAAAACCAGAAGTGGCACAAAGCCACACTGGCATTTGATTAAGCAGAGATAAATTCATAGACTTCTCTGCAGTTTTTGCCCACTTAAATGAAGATCCAGATTAGTACTTACATATTTACTGGAACTAGTCCTGGTTTGTAAATGACCCATATCTGGAGGACTTTGCTGTGTAATTGTCATGGCAATGTCTCTTTCTGTATTTAGCTTGAGTTCTTTTCAGTGAGTTTCAGTTTTAATAATGTTTTTACAATAATTAATAATCATTTCAGATCCTATCAATAGTAACAGATATTTAAAAACAATTCAGTGTGTGCTTTTGTTTTTCATTTTATTTTGGTTTGGTTTTTTATTTAACTGACATTTAACTAACACTTTTCTGAGATTAATGTGTGTGATTGCCTGTTTGGAGTAAACTGTGTAGTAGAAGGATGCTGAAACAGGCTATTAACATCATCCAGTGTTTGTGGAGGCAGATGAACTAAATATCCAAGACACTTTTTCTGGAAAGAAAGTATGTCTTACTGTTGCTACTACAAATACTTATTGGTAAGTAAGAAATAGAGTCGTTAACTAGAACAGGTGGTTGGCATCATTTAAAAACAGTCCTGTCTCCACCCAAAAGTTTATTGAATACAGCTGTGAAGGATTTCTTAATTGCAGGCATCCTCAAAGGAGACAGCTTTAGGGACTTTCCCAGCTGCATTGCATGAGGGATAAGTGTTTAAAATACTGGTGGGGGTGAGGTTGCTACTAGTGGAAACACAAGTTTCTCAATTTGTAGCAGTGACCCCTGCATGTGTACAAGGTTCTGAACTTTTCTTTTCAAATAGTTCTTTTTCCCATACGCCTTGCTGTTCTTGGGAGTAAGAGCCTTTTGGTATCTGTAGCAAACGTTCTGCTGGAGCCTGCGGTGAGTGTTTGATTTCAGTGTTGTTGCTATTAGTCAGAAAGCAATGCTTTGCGTAGTGTGGCTGTAACCTTCTTGAAGGAAAGAGTGGCTCAACAGTTTTCTGTGGCAGGCTAGAGTTCATTATGCAATATCTATAGCATGGCTGTGTTTGAATGTGTAAGAAAAGTTAAATGCTGCTGCTTAGCTGAGAACAGGCACTGATGAGCATTTTCTGAGGTGTGATGCATAAGTGTGCTGGTGAGTTACATGTGTTGAGCTGTTGGATACGTGTTAATGTTATAGAAGCTGTGGTAGATTGGTCCATTGATAATTTACAGGCTTTTTTCCCCAGAGACATGTTCGAACCAACCCTCTAGTGTCTCTCTCCTTTCCACCCCCCACCCCCCCCCCCCCCACCCCCCCCCCCCAAAAAAAAAGTCATTGAAAGTGAAAGGTAAGGAGCTGTGCTTTTATCAGAAACAAATACAATTATTCAATGCCTGGAGTTTTTTAGGAATTTTTTTTTTTTTAATAGAAAGCCTATTTTTTAATGTGACAAAGGCATGCATAATACACAGGTGATGATCTTTAATTTAACATGGAAATGAACTAAAAAAGATCATTTTACTCTTTGAATTTGCATTGCATAATTGCATTTTAATGAATTAATTGTATTTTACAGACCTAGAAAGAATTTAAAACTAATAGCTGAAATCTTGCCACATGATGTTCTCATTGTGTGTTCAAGGAAAGATAGTTACTTACAAATGATATTCTTGGTTTTGGTGGTGAAAGGATAATGTAATAACATTTAATGTATATTATTTAATACGTCATGCAATATGTATTGAAATAAACATATCCAAAGTACCACTGCTTATGCCCTCTACTTATGTCCCAGAAAGGAATAAAGAATTAAATTAATAAAGCCCATATATCTCTGAACAATCCAGGAGTTGCCTATATCTTAGTTACTGTGTGCCAGGTTAGTCCCCTGAACTTACAAAGTGAGTAATGAAGTTGAAAAAGCTTCAGAAGTATGAAAGAGCAGTAAAGTGTGCTCTGGAAGAATTTCCATAAGGAACATAGTAGTTCAGACTGAGACTCTTTAATTTGTAGATCAGATGACTGAAAATCCATGATGTTTTATCAAATGGTAAGCTATTAGAAAAGGGTAGGTAGAGAAATTACTTGGAACCAACAAGAGGTTTTTTTATGCAATGGATATAGGACCTGTAGAAGTAATTGCCAGAGGATGTTGTACTTGCTGAAAAAGAACAGTATCACAGAAAATGTCTGGCAAAATGGAGTCGGTTTGTGTTCAATGATGTTAACTGGGCAAAAAATTATAAGATTCAGTTGGCAGATGCTTATGTTGGA
Organism: Dryobates pubescens; assembly: GCF_014839835.1. Classification (NCBI taxonomy): domain Eukaryota; kingdom Metazoa; phylum Chordata; class Aves; order Piciformes; family Picidae; genus Dryobates; species Dryobates pubescens. The sequence continues at coordinate 9,378,786 of NC_071627.1, forward strand.
CATGTCTGATTAAGTCTTGTATTAAAAGGCTTGTATGTTCTTTGATTTTTAGACTCAGTAGCACATCTCTCTCTCTTTGACATCTAAATTATCTTAGTTATTAGTGGGTTTAGAAAAATGCAAAGTAAACTGTGGAAATAATCTCATTACTAAACATTTCACAAGTACAATAATAATATACAACAGGAACACAGGTGTTTTCCAATATCTTATCCCCAGGTAACTTGACTATTAACCTAGTTCCCTGGCTACTTAGAATGCAGAGAGGGGCAAGAAAAGGGAATTAAGTCACAAAGCCATAGTTTTAAGTCCTTCATAAATAAGAAGGTTGCAGTTAACAAGTCACACACTGAATAGATTTCTGACTGTCCTGGGGTTACATAGCTAGCTCTATTATAATATATAAGACCATTTGAAATAATTAGAATGGTAATAACAGCTACAAACTCTTATTTTTCTTTCCAGATGGTAGAAAAAATAAACTTCTCAGCTTGTAGGAACTTCATATGTGGAGTTCAGCAGATACTTTGTGTTTAAGAAAATTAATTATTTAAGAAAAGCCAATTTAAAGAAATGAGTTCTGAAATTGGGAATGAAAGATCTGTGTTTCGTTCCATCCTGGTTTTTGAAGTTGGTTTTTTTCTTGCAGTTGTATGCTTTCATCTGTAAATTCCTTTGATACTTTTGGGATAAGATTCATGTCAGCCATTCAAAGCAAGAATCTCAGATTTTATGAAAGACAGCTTGTCAGTTACCAGTGCCCTGAAATTTGGATTTGAATTACAGGATGCCTTCATGAACCAATTCACATTAATCACTGGAAAATAACTTCATGTACCATGCGTGCGTGAACAATTTATAAGCCGGATACATTCATAGCTATTTCTGTTTGGCACTTAGTTTAACAAAATATTATGGGAAATGAGCAACGTCCGAAATATCACATCGACAGCTTCTTGACATCAAGCCAAATCTAAAAGCATAGGGATTTCTAGGGATTTTCTGAAGTTCGGTGTCCACATCAGCCTTTTGAAGGACAATAGTCTTGTACCTTGAAGAATCTGCCCTCTAGAAGACAATGAGGAACTTTGTCTCAAGAGTTTGCAAGGAAAGCAGGCTCTGAATCTTGTTGGTTTTGAATGGTGAAAAGATGCACTGTCTTGAGACAAGCTTAAATATGTACACTAACAAGATCGGAGAATTACAGCAAGGCCTGCTCCTTATCAAGAAATCCCCTAATCTGAAGCAGTCAGGGTTTTTAGAAACAGGAGAGTGGTTTGTGATTATTATATAAGCAAGCATTTTTATTTTTCTTTCCTGCATATTCTTTAGGGACATTTTTTATGTGAAGATGACACTTTTGTCCTTGTTCTATATTTTTACTGACAGTGATATGACACTTTGTGGGCAGTTCTTAGGACAGTGAAGGAAGCTTAATAGCAATACAGAAAACCTAAAAAGGCTTTTCTCCCCTGGTCTTTAACAAAAAATTATGAGAAACCAATTACAGGGTGACCTCTTCTCACACTCCAGGGATATTCTTTTGGCATGGTTAGTATTATTTCAGCCTTGAGCACTGGAAGAGAATTATGAAAAGCATTCATACCAGCACAGGGAAGCATCTTCCCCCACATACAAGTGTCACTCCATTATTTTAGGATATAGATATTGGTATGTAATAGGCATTAATACTGAGAAGGTTAGGCATTTGAAATACAGACATGAATCTGCAAACTACAGGATTCCTCAAATGCCATGTGTGACTTCTGCAAATTTTGCAGTGGAAGTGATATTTTGGTTGTTTATTCAGATTTGGGGTTTTGGAGGGGTAAGGTAAAAACATACCTGTGTAAGATAGTGTACTATTATTTAACTTCCCTCTGCAGTTAGAAGCTGAGGTACATCACTAATCAAATCTATCAGTCCTTACAGAATAAGATATATAGGCCATTCCAAATCCCAGCACGCATGCCCATAACTAAAAAAGATAAACTCTAACCCCTGGAAGATAGCTTCTTGCTGTACAAGCCACTCTTCAAATTCTTTAGCAAAGAAATGATGATCTATGCCACGCAAGTGGCAAATCTGCAGTCTTAGGCTGGGATCACCTGCTGTCACCTGTTTTTATTGCCTTCATCGGAGATCCCTGCTGGGATGAAGTTTTCTGTATGTGAGGGAAAAGGGACATTTTTATGCCTAAACACCTCATGAAACTTAAGATATCACAGGGTATATCTGCATAGGGCTGTCAGATACCAAATGGGATTAGCACAGTCTGTAGAAGCAGCCAGAGATCAGGCATATAAAAATGAGCCCTTTCATGCACGTAGCTACGAAGAATCGTTAGTAGCTGAATCCTGAAGATCCTCAAAAGAGTAGACCAACCCTTAATTTTTTTCTGAAAGTAGCCACAAAAATGCTGGAGGGTTCCCTGATAGTCTCTGTGTGTGGGAGTTGCTGAGAAACAGTGAGCTAGAACAATGTTTGGCTAGTTAATATAGGGCACACAAACACATAATACCTTTAAATTTCCAGTATAAATGTGTACTACTACTTGAACAGTGCTTTCTATCACTGGCAAAGAGCCGTTATTGTGACAAAAATGTATCTGGCAGTTTCCTCTATGTAATGATAGATAATGCTGTAAATATGTTTTCCTGTATCAAAGGGAACACATCATTTGCTTTGCTTTGTGGCATTATGAATGGCATTTAGTTTAAAGTTTTCTGTCTTCCGTAGCGTTCTCAAGTGGTTTCATTTGCGCATTGTGCAGTGAGAGATGGTATCACGACAGAAGAAGTGGTATGCTTAAATGGCAGATCTCTTTTTTTGTATTGCAGTCTCAACAGGGGTTTTGAAAGATAGTTCCAAAATAGTGGGTTTCACGGATAGCACCAATATTTGTAATCAAAATGTTGAGTTAAACAGCATAATCAGAAGTTCATTCACAGTATATTTTTTATTTACATGATGCCAATGGAGCAATTACTGATGTTGTAAGCCTTGCCACAGAAGTGATTCTTTGCAGAGCCATGACTAATTGCCTGTGGTTCTAACCAGTTTAGTGTCATCACCCAGTTCTTGGGCCCATTTTCATCTTTTCTTGATTTTTTTTTTTTCTTCTTCTGCAGTAGGAGGTATTCTTATGAAAAACATTCTTTTTCTAGTGTCAGCCTTCAAAAGCTGTTCTTGAAATCTTATATATTAAAAAAAAAAAATGCTGCTGTTAAACATCAGGGTGGACAGGGAAGGTGGAGTTTCTTTTGGTCACATTAAATGGGAGCTTTTATTCTGGCTTCTGGTTGTTTTCTCCAATCCAACTTTGTAGTCAGAAAGCAGCCACAGTCAAGGTAAATATATGCATGAATGTCAATATTCCTCTAAGCTTACTGGTCTAGTTCCTGATATTCCCTGTAAAACTCAGAGCTACAACAAATATATATATATATAGTACATGCCTTCAGTAAGTGTAAGGTGTTCTTTAGTGTGAAGAAGGATGAAAGTAATCAACCCTTTTCTTAATGGATAACTTCCTAAGATAGAATAGAATTAACCAGGTTGGAAGAGACCTTTCAGATCGAGTCCAACTTATCATCCAACACCATCTAATCAACTAAACCTTGCTGAAGTCCAGGTAGACTACATCCACAGCCTTCCCCACATCCACCAGCCATGTCACCTGATCATAGAAGATCAGGTTGGTCAGGTAGGACCTGCCCTCCCTAAATCCATGCTGGTTGGGCCTGATCCCTTGGCCATCCTGTAAGTGCTGTGTGATTGCACTCAAGATGACCTGTTCCATAATCTTGCCTGGCACTGAGGTCAGGATGACAGGCTCCTCCACCTGGCCCTTCTTGTGGATGGGCATTACATTGGCCAGCTTCTAGTCATCTGGGACCTCTCCAGTGAGCCAGGATTGTTGAAAAACGATGGAGAGCAGCCTGGTGAGCTCATCTGCCAGCTCTCTCAGCACCCTAGGATGGATCCCATCTAGTCCCATGGACTTGTGGGGATCCAAGCGGCTAAGGAGGGCTCTATTTCCTCCTGGATCACAGGGGAACTATACTGCTCCCTGAATCCATCTGCCAGCTCAGGAGGCCAGTTGTCTGGAAGACAACCCATCCTGCCATTGCAATTTGAGGCAAAGAAGTTGTTAAGTACCTCTGCCTTTTCCTCATTCTTTGTTGCTCTGTTCCCCTCCGTGTCCACCAAGGAGTGGAGGTTGTCCTTGCCCCTCCTCTTGCTATTAATATATTTATAGAAGGATTTTTTGTTGTCCTTCACAGCAGAGGCCAGTCTAAGCTCTAAATGGGCTTTTGTCTCTCTAATTTTTTTTTCCTGCATGACCTAGCAACTTCCTTAAACATTCCATGGGTTACCTCACCTCTCTTCCAAAGATGATACACCCTCTTTTTTTCCCTTAATTTTTCCCTTAATTCACCCAGAAGTTCATTGCCCATCCAGGCTGGCTGTCTACCCTGGCAGCTCATCTTCGGCACATTGGCACAGCCTGTTCTTCAAGAATGCTTTCTTGAAGTAGGTTCAGCCCTCCTGGACCCCTTTGTTTTTAAGGGCTGTTTCCCAAGGTACCTTCTGAGTTAGTTCCTTGAGTAATCTGAAGTCCACCTTCTGGGAGACCAGAGTGAAGGTTTTGTTGCTGCCCCTCTTAGCTTGACTGTGTATTGAAAATTCAATTATCTCACAGTCACTGGACCCCAGACAGCCTCCAACCACCACATGTCCCACCAGCCCTTCTCTGTTTGTAAAAAGGAGGTCAAGCAGAGCCTTAGCCCTGTTAGGCTCATGCAGCAATTGGGATAAGAAGTTAAAGAACCTTCTAGATTGCCTTCTCTCTTCTGTGTTAAGTTCCCAGTAGATATCAGGAAGGATAAAATTGCCCATAAGACAAGGGTCTGGTGATCTTGAGACAGCCTCTAGCTGCCTATAGAATAATTCATCAACTTCTGCATCCTGGTTGGGTGGTCTATAACAGACCAGGATGTCTGCCTTGTTGGTCTTCCCTCTAATTTGCACCCACAGGCACTCAACCTGATCATCTCTAGTTCCATGGCATCTAGTGCCTCCCTGATGTACAGGGCCACCCCTTCTTCCTCACCTGTCTCTCCTGAAGAGCCTGTAGCCGTCAATTATAGTGCTCCAGTCATGTGAGTCATCCCACCATGTTTCTGTGATAGCAACTACATCATAACTTTTCTGCTGTAACAAGGCTTCCAGCTCCTCTTCTTTGTTACCCATGCTTCGTGCATTAGTGTACATGCACTTTAGCTGGGCTGCTGGTTTCACCCCTGACTCCAGCTTACCACCCCCAGACTCCTGTCTGAGGGGACTGTTTTCAGCCCCTTCCCCCTTTGACTCTAGTTTAAAGCCCTGTCAATGAGACCTGCCAACTCCTTTCCTAGAGTCTTTTTCCCTTTGGGGGACAGGCCATTCTCATGTGCTAAGATCTTTCTCCTCCTCTGTGACAGATGTACTGTATCTGTAGCTAGCTGACCTGGTGCCTTAGAAAGTTCCCCAAGATCCGAAAACAAACCCCAGAGTTCTTTTGGTAGCACCAGCCTCTGAGCCACTTGTTAATTACACCAGCGTTCCTTTTGGTATTCCTTCCTGCACCTAAGGGTATAGATGAAAAAATTATCTGTACCCGTGACCCCTCAACCAGTTCTCCCAGAGCTTTGAAGTCCTCCTTCATTGCATTGGGAGCTCCTGGTTGCAACATCATTGTTCCCTTACTGCATAACTATTAAGGGATAGTAATCAGAGGACTGTACAGGCAGCCTTCTGGAAACATCCCTGACTTCAGCTCCAGGGAGGCAGCAGATTTCCCTGTGGGAAGGATCTGGCCAACATATGGGGCTCTCTGTTCCCCTCAGGAGAGAATCACCAATGACAATAACCCTCCTCAGTTTTTTGGGTTTTTTTGAGGGAACAAGTCCAGATGCTGGGGGTAGGCTGTTTTGCCTTAGGCAACATCTCAGATGGTGTGTCTTCTGCCATCAGAATCACCTCACCCTCAACTTCCAGTGCCCCATATTTGTTTTGCAATGGCAGTGGGCAAGGTGAGGGGAGGAATCTGAGAGGAATTTGTAACAGTAGCTAAGTACCTGAATGGTCCCTTATTATGTTTGTAAATATAAACATATGCACCTCAAAATCCTGTTTGTTTGCTATTGAATACAATGTCTGTGATTATAGACTGAGGAAAAAGCGATACCATGAATTAATTGCTTCTATTTCATGCAGGGAAAAAAAATATATATTGAAGGCTGGTGTGCTTAAAGATGTTACATATTACTTACTGTTCAGTAAAGCCTAAGGTTTTGAAAGATTCTGTTTTTTTCTGGAGTTCTCAAATGTCTGATTTTTCTGTATAGTTCAACAGGAAGACAATTACCTCATGATTGCCCAGTGGCATTTATTTTTTCTGTCTAAAAAGGAATTTTGAAGTGTGATGATGCCTTGCATTAATTTATGACATAAATACTCTTAAATTTTATTAAATAGTACTTAAATGTACTATTTGAGCATAAATGTGCTTGCTTGTTTTCTGCAATTTTAAATAGTTATACCACTCTGGGGGAACAAAAACTTAAAAAAAACCCCAACAACAAAAAAACCAAACCCAAAACCAAACAATTAAATCACTTTTCTATTAAGATATGCTGAATGAGTGTCTCTGTTCCCAAGCAACGCCCTTCCCTGGTGTTTGCATTACTTCAGTCTGTTTCTAGGAGACAGTCATGCATATATTGATAGTGAGCACATGTATGACAAAATGTTTTCACTGTAAAATTTCCCATTAGATGTGACATGAAGCAGCACTTTCTACTAACCACATAACACTTCTGCCTCAATGTCCTTTGTGAAGAAGGTCCACCTGGAGGTGGACTGCAGTGTTGTATACAGTGTATTGTTTCTCTTTCTTTACTCTCCAGAGCCTCTACTGTATGCACCCTTTTGTCCTGCTGCTTTTGCTTTCACTAGTAATGTATGTCCAGACTGCTCAGTAAAGCCTGTTCATACAGACCATTGAATCCCCTTAAAGTTCTACAGATTCTCAAAGGTTTACCTGTGCTGTGTTCAGTTGAAGAACAGGTCACCTGTGCAGCTAAGGATATTAATGAACAGCACTGAGTACTGCTGCAGTACACCTTGTTATACTCTGCTTAAACTGAAGTGAAGAAATCCTGAAAGGTGTCAGATTAGATGATTACATTTTTCCTGAGTATTTTTGTACTAAGCAAGCACCATGAAAAGCTCACCACTGTTCTCATGTATTTCTAAAGTCCCAAAAGCTGTCCTCATCATTTGATCAGCACAACATTGTACTTTTTATGTCTACTCCATGAGAAAATATACTCTGTATCAATGACATGATCCTTTAGAACACTAACTTGCAATTCTTTTGGCATTACCTCACGAATTTCAAACACTGAAATACACAAAAACATACAAAATGTCTGCAAATAAAAGGTACAACTTTGTAATCATGCATTTCAGTAATGACAGCTGTGTAGAGATGCAATTTTCTGGGACTACCAGACATCTGATTTCAAGTTCACCATTCTGAATTTGAAAAATCTGGGATATGAGCACAGTTATTCATGTTCAGAGGGGAATTAATACTATCGCAGGCTTAGAATCAGAAAATATGTTCTTCCGTGGAGGATAGGAGCCTTAACAAGAGAGTCAAGGTTTACAGTGACTGCCACTGTGTTTGCTGTGGAAGCAGTGGATTTAAAATAGTCATACAGCTTTACTGCTTGAATGGTGTAGCAGAAATACTTCTGTATTTGTAATTAGGAAACTCCTTAATCAGGAGAAAAAACAAACAAACAAACAAAACAACAAAAAAACCCACCCAAACCTAAACTTAGAAGAAAATATAAACTAGTTGAAAAGACTTAGCTTTTAAAGCATAACTGAAAGCATATTAACAGAGATGCTGGCTATAAAGACCCATGAAAATAGTGCTTTGTATACCCCACCTCCCTCAAGCAGTAGGAATTATCCTGAGAAAATAAAAGATATTTTGCCAGACTTTCATGTTTAAAATCTTCAGAGTGACTATTTTTGCTTTTGTGATCAGGTTGCCCATTCTATAAACTAAAGGGCAAATTCAAACAGTATATGTTGCTAGAAGAAAAAATAAATATGGTCCACAAAACACGGTAATGATGGAGCTAGATTTGAGCAGCCTGGAGATACAGATGGGCTTTGCAGCTGATAGAATAGAATAAACCAGGTTGGAAGAGACCTTCGAGATTGTCATGTCCAACCTATCATCCAACACTACCCAATCAACTAAATCATGGAACCAAGCATCCTGTCAAGCCTCGCCCTGAACACCCCCAACGACGGTGACCCCACCACCTCCTCAGGCAGCCCATTCCAATGGGCAATCACTCTCTCTGTGTAAAACTTCCTCCTAACCTCCAGCCTAATAACAGTAGAGCAGCACAGGGTAATGGTAAGGTAGTATAGTATAAGGCATCAAGTAGTTGGCATCCCAGCTGTGGTATTAGCTGACCTCTCTTCCCACTTTCAGATGGGTGAGGTTGGTTGTTTTTCCTTAATTCTGAACACCAAATCATTTCCTGTTTGCAGCTAAAGAAGTCATCTCACAGTGAAGCATTGACTTCTCATGACTACGGGTAGATTTGGACATGCTGTTACACTTAAAGCACAGGGTGTGACCACCAAGAATTCAGGGGGCTGTGGGTTCCTCTCTCGAGCTTTATCTGTGCAAAACATTCCATATTTTTGCTGCCTATGATAATAGCTTTTGAGGGACAATTTTCAGGAATGCCTAATACCTGCTTTTTCTCCTTTAGCTAGTGACCTTTATTTATAACGTATTTCTTTCATACTTTTGATATTTAATTACAAATCTGAATCCCTCATGGATGTCATACTATAGGGCAAAATTTCAGTTACTTACATTGACAGTATTAAGAAATAGCTTGACTGGAAGTGCAGTCAAGGGATTTGATCTCATTTTTTGGTGTTATTCTGTTCTCCTTTATGAAAATTTAAACCCCTGATTATTTTTTTATTTTTTAATTTCTGAATTCCTTCTGTAAAAGAAAACAAAGCAGACTGGGGAAAAAGGTTCAACCGATGCTTTGTCAGTTTTAGTTATTCACACTTTACATTGGTATTTCTGTGTCAAGCCCTTGATTAAGTGTTAAGATGGGAAGTGGCTGATTTAATTTCATGTGTAGGTGGTGGTTTTAAATTTGCCAAATCTAAACATCGTAGCATGTGGTCCTCAGCTCCTGTGTGGACCTAATTGACATTTGACATTCATGGCAGACGGGGTTCCTGGATCCACCCAGCAGTGTGAAATACCAGCTGTTGTTCACTTACTGCCTTGTTGCTAGTATAGACCTTTGAGAGAGAAGAGCAGGAGGAGAAGGGGATGGAGATGGTTGTTTTTCTTTTAACTTGAATACTATATCATTTGGCTTCTTAAGAGTAGATAATGGCTAATTATATTTCTTTGTTGATTGTTTGATTTGAAGAGTACTTTTGAAGTGAAAAACCCCCACCAAACCCAGTATTAAGTCAAACATGACTCTGTCACAGTTTATACATCAAATCAGAGGAAAGGTTAAAACCAGAGGGAGGGCTAACAAAACTGATATCCTGGTTTGAGTCTGTTATAGACCACCCAACCAGGATGAAGAGGTTGATGAAATATTCTTTAAACAGCTGGAGGATGTCTCAAGGTCATCAGACTTGTCTTTGTGGGTGACTTTAACCTGCCAGACATCTGCTGGGAACTTAACTCAACAGAGAGGAGGCAGTCCAGAAGGTGGTTAGAGTGTATGGAGGACTGCTTCCTGATGCAGCTGTTAAGTAAGCCTACCAGGGGTCAGGCTCTGCTTGACCTGCTATTCTCAAATAGAGAAGGGCTGGTGGGAGATGTGGTGGTAGGAGAGTGTCTAGGGTGCAGCAACCGTGAGATAGTGGAGTTTTCAGTATGCAGGGAAATAAGGAGGAGCAATAACACTTTGGACTTGGGGAGGACAGACTTCAGCTTATTTAAGCAACTAATTTAGAGAGTACCCTGGGTAGCAGCCCTTAAGAACAAAGGGGTCCAGGGCGATTGGATTACAGAGCAGATCATCTTGGGGGCAATCACAGCGCACCTGCAGGACAGCCAAGGCATCAGGCCCAGTTAACACGGATTTAGGAAAGGCAGGTCCTGTCTGGCCAACCTGATCTCCTGCTATGATCAGGTGACCCAGCTGGTGGATGTGGGGACGGCTGTGGATGTAGTTTACCTAGACTTCAGCAAGGCCTTTGACACTATTCCCCACAGCAAACTCCTGGCCAAGCTGTGAGCCTGTGGCTTGGAGAGCAGCACTCTGCGCTGGGTTAGGAACTGGCTGGAGGGCCGAGCCCAGAGAGTGGTGCTGAATGGTGCCACATCCAGCTGGCAGCCAGTCACTAGTGCTGTCCCCCAGGGATCAGTTCTGGGCCCCATCCTGTTCAATAACTTTATTGATGATCTGGATGAAGGGATTGAATCCACCATTAGTAAGTTTGCAGACAACACCAAGTTGGGAGCAGGTGTTGATCTGTTAGAGGGTGGGAGGGCTCTGCAGAGGGACCTTGACATGTTGGACAGATGGGCAGAGTCCAACATGATGGCATTCAACAAGTCCAAGTGCCAGGTGCTGCACTGTGGCCCCAACAACCCCATGCAGCGCTACAGGCTGGGGTCAGAGTGGCTGGAGAGCAGCCAGGCAGAAAGGGACCTGAAGGTACTGGTTGATAGCCAGCTGAACATGAGCCAGCAGTGTGCCCAAGTGGCCAAGAAGGCCAATGGCATCCTGGCCTGCATCAGGAATCATGTGGCCAGAAGGAGCAGGGAAGTCATTTTGCCCCTGTACTAAGCACTGGTCAGGCCACACCTTGAGTACCGTGTCTGGTTCTGGGCCCCTCAATTTAAGAAGGACATTGAGACACTTGAACATGTCCAGAGAAGGGCAATGAGGCTGGGGAGAGGTCTTGAGCACAAGCCCTATGAGGAGAGGCTGAGGGAGTTGGGATTGTTTAACCTGGAGAAGAGGAGACACAGGAGAGACCTTATTGCTCTCTACAACTACCTGAAGGGTGATTGGGGTTGGTCTCTTCTCCCAGGCAAGTAGCACCAGAACAAGAGGACACAGTCTTAATCTGCACCAGGGGAAGTTTAGGCTCAAGGAGAGGCAAATATTCTTCACAGAAAGAGTTATTGGCCATTGGAATGTGCTGCCCAGGGTGGTGGTGGAGTCACTGTCTCTGGAGGTGTTCAAAAAAAGGATTGGATGTGCCATTTGGAGCCATGGTTTAGTTAGTCATGAGGTGTTGGGTGATACGTTGGACCTGATCTCTGAGGTCTTTTCCAACCTTATAGATTCCATGAAATACTTAGAGATATTTGAAGACTTTCTTTTCCCTAGGCCTAAATTTTACCTATAACATGAAAATTATGTATACTGTTAGGGAGGAACTGAACAAGAAGGCAGGAATAACAGTAATACTAATAGATGTACTTGCACATTCTGCTTCAAAACAATTTAGAAACATGGGAATATCGGCAACTACTGTCTTTAGCATCCTATTTGATACTTTTCTTTGACACAGTAAAACAAAGTTCTGCTCTCAAACTTGGTGAGCCAAAGAGCTGATCAATATATAGACTTGATTCACATCAGAAATCTGTATCTAGTGTATGTACGTGTATGCATGTATGAAATACTCACACGTTTCAAATCTACCTATGTTGACTTAGCAATACAAAAGTCTGGCTTTCTGAAGTAGATAATTTTCTTGAAGTTTTCCACCATAACCATAAATATTATCAGAGAATTGCATATTCTTGTTAGAGGAAGAAGAGCTGTAGCATAGTTTTACAGAATTGTCACAAAGAACCCCTTATATTCTTCATCTATTCTGTGGTTTGTGTGTGCTTCTAACTTCCATGGGATTTATTTTCTTGGTTTAATTTCTGAAGAAAATGGGATATAAATAAAGGTCCAGCTAAGGTAACTTCAGTCTTACACTATTTTATTTCTGTCACTTAAGATAGTTTCAGAATACACATTAAATGTCTCCTTTGATAAGAGATTTTTTTTTTTCTGTTCAAGGCTGAAGGTTTCCAGCTATCTGCTGTTATTTTGCTGGGTTGAACATCCTCTGCTTGCAAAAGAAAATTAATTTCTGTCTATCTTCCTGCACTTAAAAGCTATTTTTACTACTTCTTTTACTACTTCTTCCCCCCCCCGTGTAATTCTTTGATATAGTTTCTGGGTTGAGTTCACAGTCTTCTCCCACACCATTTTTACCTTTTTCTTCCCTGTTTGTTTCCCAGACCCACGTTTATCTAATAAATTCTGAACATGATAATCTGCATAAAACTCAAATGCAAGCTGAATTTCTTTTGCAAATACAGTAGGAATATGTTCATATATATCATTAACATAACAGTAAATAATTTCAGAAACTGTGTGAACTAAACAATGGGCTCTGCTTGGGAACAAAACCGTGTGTGCTCAAGAGCTGCTTCTGAAAAGAGCAGAGTAGACCAGAGGAGTGACAAATGTGTGCCACTTCTCAGAAATGCAGGAACTGATTCTTCTGCTGAGTTTGAAATTTTCCTTTGAGGTTCTGTGGCTCCACTCCCATATTTCATTCTCATGCATGTATCATCATTGGGCCTATTTTCCTTATGGCATAGGGTAATAAAAAGAAGCTGAGGGAAGGATTAGCTCTCTATTAATAGTTTGAGAGATTTCATCAGTTAATATGTTAGCTCTAGTTATATGTGCAGTGACCAAGCTCTGAACTTTTTCTTCCCAGAGCAAATGAAATTTTATTTTTCTCTGAAGTTTCTATCCAGGATGAGTGATCAAACACATTATTTTAAAATGCAGGTGACATAACATCCTGGGTTGACACTGCCTGCTCCCACAAGCCTACCTCTCTCCCCACATATATAGGAGGGAAACTAACACAAAACAAACCCTTCTGGGTTGAGATCAAGAGCTGAGAGTTTTACTGGAAATGATCCAATACACAATGACCTCAGCCTATTTGCAGAAAAGGGCAGCAAAACGCAGAAAGCAGCAGCAAGCAGATGCCAGCAAGCTATTCCAGTCCTGCTTTGGCCATCCTCGTGGGAAAGCCCAAGCTGGCAAACCCAGGAACGGGCCAAACCCAGCAACCAGAACAGGAAGCCTCTCATGTTGCAATCTGAACTGCAAGCCTCAGGCTACTTTGCTCCAGATAGCACTTTCATTGTGGCATGTTGGCATCATGGGATTGAGTAGCAGCAGCAGATTCAACTCAACCCATGACACATGCCTTTGAAGAAAGGTCTGTTTCACAACTGATTCACTTATTAGTAGGAATGAGAAATACATACAGCTGTTTTTTCAATATCTTTTGCAAAATACATGACCACACATGAATTATTCATTCAGTTAGAAACAAAGAACCCAATTCACATGGTCAAGCTAGAGAGAAATGTATGGATATATTGTGGAGTTAGAGTAAACGTGCTCACTTACATGTGTTAGTGCTCTCTGCACTATGAAAATGTGGAGTGTCACTTGAGAAGGGAGGGCTGTTGAAAGTACCAGAAGGTTAGAGCTTTTTTTATATATGCTAAAATACCTTTCTGAGCCTTGCTTTCTCCTTCATGTTGCATGGGTTAGCTTGCTAAGTGAAGACAAGCTTACCCTTGCTCTCTTCTGCTGTCTTATATGGTGGAAGAAATAACAGCTTGGCATAAGGCATATGGACAAACTGCAGGATGATTTCTTAAGGTATCAGGCGTAGTTCATTGTTAATCCTGATTATGCAGATCAAATTCCTACTGAATTCATGGACTACTTTGTTTTTTTGAAGCTTAGGTGAAAAGGATGTTTCAAGCTGTGTTTAATATCTTTATCATTTGAACTTTAATGACCCTCAACAACACTTACAGAGGGTTTGGGTACCTATTGCCATGGACTTAGACCTACAGTCTAAGTACAGACATGATGTATATATACTGTATAAGGGTTGACAACACAGTCTTTTGAAGAAGATAGTATTGTGGTAGGTGGTAGCTTTGATTTGAGAAAACACTACTAATTCTGTCAAAACTACCTTTTTTCTTCTAACCTGTTTTAAGGTTTATCTAGGAATTATATGCTGTGTATGTTCATTCTTTTGTGGAATGGAGGATTTTGGTATTATGAGAAAACACCTGTTGATGATGTAGCACTGTAGGACAGCAGGCAACCACAGGACAGTGTGTCTAATAGAATTAAATTTTTTACTCTTTCACACTTACATAAAGTCATCATTAGATGTGCATGATGAGAAACTGCCCTACAGGACAGCTCTCATGACAATTCAGGTATCTGGCAGGCGATTCACAGATAGCTGTAAGCATAAGTGATTTGAAAACAGCAGGCAGACTTCCCTTATAGCAATTTGCCAAACAAATTTGTTGAGAACAAATTCCTCTTAGAGTTGTTCAAAGATGCTGAGAATTTAGCAAGGAGTTTTTCCTAATGCTGTTTTAAATCATGATTAATAAGACCTCAATTTTAAAAGAGCATATAAAATTTCTTATACAATCTAGGCAAGGCATTCATTACTAAATGAAAGCGAGAAGAAATATGCATATATCTGTTCTCCTAATTCTGTCATTCTCACCTTGGATAGACCCCATGTTAATATAATTCCAATGCAAATTATTTTAGCTTTGTTCTCGGGGTAGGGGGTGGGGAGAAAAGCAAAAACTCACAAACCAAAAATGACAACAACAAAACAAACATGCAAAACAAAACCAAAACTTGGCTTGGAATCAGATTAAGTATTTATTTGTCCTGAGGGGAAAAAGGCCTATAGCTCTGAACAAATACTTGTCAGTGACTGATGCAACCTCAGTTCAGTCCTCCCAAGTGCATTTCTCCTTGTGATACTGCAGAGAGACCAACATCTGACTGGTGTTCTTTATTTTCTTGTGAAATGAACTGTCTGGTTTGTGATGCTAATGCAGATCTGTCTTTGAGCCAACACTTAAATGCCTTTAAATGCTAAAGGGTCAAAAAAACACCTTCCACATAGCAAGATCTCCTAGCTAAGTTTTGTTGCAAATGGGAAAAAATATCTGCCTTCCTGATGAAAATCGCAAGTAACTAGCCCAAAGCAAATTGAAATTACTGAACAAAGTGCTAAAGGCATAGGATTATAATAAATATGAATCAGAATCTTATGTTAAATGAAAATATCAACAGATTGTTAATGCTTCTTTATAATGAAAATACCAACATGAATCAAAGCATTTAACCAAATAATTCAGTTAATGGATTAGTAATTTCTGTCACTGCTGTCAAACATATGAACAGATTACCTGGTTTGTATCTAATATATTGTGACATGCTTGTTGGGAATAAAAAAACAGCCCTTACTGCCTTCAAGCTTTTAAATGTGATGCAAGTGCAGCAATGTGTATGTTTTAATGACTTCCACAGCAGTAAAGGTGTCAAAGCTCACAAACCTAGCAACAACAAAACACGTTTCCACAATGATGACAGAGCTCAGTCTTCTGCTCCAGATGAGGTTTTTAAGATCTGTCTCAAAGAACATGAAGTTTGAATGACAAATCAAAGAAAGTAATGTTTAAAACAAAAGAGGAAATCACAGGTAAGCAGATAGGCTAGAGAGTAAAGCCACTTCTGATTGAAACAAAACACATATGATTGAAGAGGGCAGATAAAAGAAGATTACAACAGAAGAGGGGAGTGGGTCAAATACAGTGAGTTACATGAGACCTTGAGGAAAGAGATCAGAGAGTACACTAAAAAGTATAGTGTCAGTATCATAGGGGGTACTCTCAAATGAGAGACCTACAAGAGGATAAGAAGCTTTTGATGTGGAGGTACCAGCAGATGTTCCTTGTGAAAGACAATGATTACACAGTATGCAAAGACAGTTTGAAAGGGAGCCCCACAGAGTGCAGAAGGATGCCACCAGAGGTTTCGCATACAGCACTATAAATATTTGGTGGAAGCAGCATAGACTTCTTTCCATCAGAAACAGAAGTATGGAGCAGCTTCTTCTTCCTTCTCTCCTCCTTGTTTCTTCTTGTGACCATATGAGATATTGAAAGAAACAATCAAGTCAGCCTGTAACCCAAATGCTGGAAAAGTAGTACTTCAGCTTGTCTGTTCTTTTTGTTACTTTGAGGCATGGCTATCACAGTATCACTAAGGTTGGAAGATACCTCGAGGATCGTAGAGTCCAACCTGTCTCCACAGACCTCATGACTAGACCATGGCACCAAGTGCCATTGCTCAACATACATCAAAATCAAAATTTGTTACACATTGTACGATAAGTCACTTAGAAAAAATTTCAGTTGGAAGAGACCTCAAAATCATCAGGTCCAACTATTGAACTACCACCACCATAGCCATTAAACCATGTCCCGAAGTGCCATGTCCCATGGTTTAGGAACATCTCCAGGGATGGTGATTCCACCACCTCCCTAGGCAGACTGATTATGCTTTTCTGTAAACAAAATTTTCCTCATGTCCAGCCCAGCACAATTTGAGACCATTTCTTATTTGTCCTATTGCTTGATACTAGGGAGAAGAGACAGGCGCCCACCTTGCTACAGCTTCTTTTCATGGAGCTGTGGAGAGCTGTAAGGGAAATAAATTTGGATTGTTGAGATACTCAAACTTTTCTTAAAATAATTTTTCTTGTTGTCATTGCCACTAATTAATTTTACAATTATTATTAGTTTCTGGAGATGATGCTTGCCTTTCTTTTGGTGACAATGTCTTTTTGCATGTCTTCATCTTTCTAATGGGTATTTATGCGAGTTCATGTGTGAGAAAGGAAGAGGCTTCATTTGCATTTACTATTAATGTTAATTAATTAGAAATTAAATGTTGTACACTATAGAATCCCTATTTATAGGAAACCTCATCAAACACAAGGAACTTAATGTGAAAAGGGTTGTGAAATAGCTTTCAGTCAAGGGAAGAGTACTTCAGCTTCTCATGGGGAAGATGCTTTTCATCTTGTCTAGGAGGTGACACCTGGCTGACATCTATGGATTGTGATTTAATTCTGTCTTCACTTGCTCTAAAACAAGCTGATCAAGAAAAGTGTTTTTCAGTACTTGCTGTAGTACTGTTATGCCCAGTGCACTTAGGTAAGCAATCACATAGTCACAAGTTGGCAGAGGGCAATTCTCTTATTTCACTATGGATCATTAAATCACTCTCAGCACTGAGTGCCTTCCAGTAATAGGCCTAGTGTCCTGACTGATGTGCACCACATGTGGCTCATGCTTCGTTTTCTATTTTCCCAAGGTGAGAGTATCATTAAGATGGTTTTGTAGAAGCAATAACAATGACACAAGAATATTGAACATTAAGAAGTTTCTTCTCTGAACACTGTACCTCACTTAACAGATACACAATTCAAGAAGAGTACTCAGACATATCTGGTTAATTATGCTGGCTAGAACCATTTTTGAATGGTTCTTTGAATGGTTGAATGGCTCTTCTCATAATTTAGCTTAAAAACCCTGTAGCTCTCAGCTAATAAATGTGGAGCTCCTGTTTTCATGAAAAAGAAAATTCAGCGAAAACTTTAGTATAGTCAATTTTTTGTATACAGTCAGCTTAAGTGATGATAGAGCTTTCCCCTTCTATCACTGTTCCTCCAATCAGTGTTACTTGTACTGTCAGTACAGAACTTGTCATCGCATTGATTTATATGTTTACCAGAAAATCCATTCTGAAGTTATATGTACACAAGAGGAAGGTTGCAATTAAATTTATTAAATTACTGAAACTTTATGCACAGGCTTGATAATGCCATTATGTAGTATAAAATGTCTGGAAGTATAGGAGTCTCTGTACAGTTCAGTATAGGTTTATAACTCAGTCTGGGAATGGCTACTTCTTGTTTTTCTAGTTTGTCTCTGGCAAGTTGAATCTTCACGTGAGATTTATTTACTGCTTTCAAGCAGATTCGAGGGTCGATGCTGCAACAGTGGGGTTTTCTGTAGGATGTTTTTCAGCACTTTGAAATAATTGTGGCAGAAGAGAAATAGTTGTGGACGCCAAGGAATCTCTGAGCATTGGGACACTTTGTCGGAATTTGTTCTTTGCTTAGTTTGCGTAGAAATTATTTGCTTAGCTCTACCTAAGCTGGGCATACTTTCTCAGACTTACTTACATTATCTACTTGGAAAAGAATCAACTTTCTGCCCTTTTTTCCTTGAATGTTTCAGACAGTTCAGCTAAGTTGTTTGTACTCATTTAAATTTCATGTGTCAGGTCGCATGTCATAAAATGTAATAAAATTTAACATAAGTGACAGAAAACACCACATGGTGCTTAAAATTTAAAGCATAATACATTCATTTTACTATCTGATGCTTACAATAAATTTTGATACTGTAGTAATTTGTAAATGAAGATGTGAAGCAGGGAGGAAGGTAATTGTGAAATATTAATTAGTCATGTGGGTTTACTCCATTCTTTGCCCACAATTAGTGTCTTAGAAGTATAAGAAGCTGGTATAGCATCTTGGAATTGCTGTAAGTTACTGGCTTTTTAGTTAATGTTCATCTGCAACACTACAGAAAAAATCTCTAATGCTTAAAAGAATGCATAATAAAAAAATAGATACATTGTTGGAATGCAAAACTGTAATTAAATCTTGATTTCTCTCTTGTAAGATCTGTTATGAAACAGCATCTTGTGACTTGTAAAGGTGAAGTTTGTACAAAACCCAGTAATGGGAGTACTACTGGGTATGCAATTGTGGTGGACGTGTAGGTATCATAGGACAGTGGTCTTTTCCTCAGAATGCAGTACACAGTATCTGTACAAATGAATTACAGTGTATGCTATGATCTTGCTGCTACTGTGGGTGTATTGGTGTAGAAGGAAGAAGGGTCACCAGGGGTGTGAATGTTTCACACTTGTTGAGCTGGATTACACATACTTAGGGAGCAAGTGTAAGAAGGACAATGAAGAGGAGACCTAAGATTACTCTTATAGAAATTACCAAGGCAGGTTATTAGCAAGGTTGTGTTTATTTTGTCATCACATGTGATGTGTTGGCAGCCCAAGTATGTGCTAGAGGCCTAGATGATGATCATATTCTAGACACCTATATGCTGATGGACTTTCCCCAATGAATGAATATGTTTTTAGGTTTTTCTTACGTGCTTCATTTACTTTGTATACCCTTTTAATGTCACTTCCCCATAGCTAAAACAAAGTAACTGTTTGTCATATCTCTTAATTCAGAACAGAGATGGGATTTTCCTGTGTGGGACTGAATGTAAAGTAATGAACTAGTTTGAGATTTGAAAAAAAGAGCCAGAAATGAAATATTTTTAATAAAGAAAAATACAATCAACAGTCATTTAAAAGAATAACAAAACTGTCAAACCTTTCCAAAATAATAATTAAAAAAAAAAAAATCAAAGCATTTTGATAATCAGATTCTCAGATTCTTAAGTTTTCCTCTTCCACTGTGCCTTTTTTCTTTCAGATTGTGATGGACTTGCAGTGGTTGCTAGTCAAAAGATTTCAAAGTGCTTCTTCAACCCCAATTCCTGTCCTGCAGCTATTTCTTCTCTGCTCTGATAGTGTGGCCCTAAACTACCTTTCCCAGCTGTAGAATGGTAGTTGTGCATTTCTAAGACATGGATAATATAAAAATTTACAACCTCAAAAACTAATATACCTAGTGAATGAATTTAATGATCATCCTTCACAGTAGTCACAATTACAGTCAGATTTGCCAGTGGGGTATATTTCTTGAAATCTGTCACTTTTCCTACCAATATTAGCAGTCTAGGCCAACTGTCTTTATTGTTTGCTGGCAAACAGCCTTTTCTAACTTTACAGTTGACCAACTTTAAGCATAAAAGCTAAGCAAATGTATTTTGAAAATAATTATTTGAGGAGAAAAAAAAAATCATTCTATTCCATTAATTTTATGGAGGATATTGGTCTTTTCTGATCTTTTGAGACTAATTTAAGTGAGGTTATAGGCAGAGTATAGTACTTTTTTTTTTTTTTTTTTTCCATCATGTAAAGAAATTTTCTGTGTGTTTGGTAAGGATATTGTGTTCAAATGCCCAGGGATAAATTATTTACCAGTCAGAAGTGAATTTCCTCTTATGTTGGGTTGATAGAAGCTGCTATTGGGAAGTCTTGCAGAAGCTTTTTCCAGGGATAATTGCACCACTCTTCACAATTAAGGAGCTGGTAGGCTACCTGATTTTCTTGATTTCTGTAACTGTCTTCCAGCACCATGCTGCATTTCTGAGACTTCTGTAGCTCACAGTCAGAAGCTTTCAGTTTACTGTTCCAGCATACCTGGGGCTGCTCTACAGTAAGTGTAGGCAGGGAGAGGGGAAACAGAAATTGTTTGAGAACAGCAGGAAAAGCACTAAGGGCATTTTGAGCAAGCACCAAACAGCAGGTTTGCCAGTGGTAATAGGACACGGTCAGTCTCATGTTCCTAATTATGTTTATATTTTGAGAAAGTGCAAGAAAATAATAACAAAGCATGATCAAATTACACATGGGCAGATGTGAAAGTAGCAAACCCCTGCAGAATAATGTCCAACAGAGCCTAAATCTGATCTGAAAAATCAATCCTTTTTACCTCAAAGCCCTCAGAATTTACACTCCCAAGTTTTTGCTGATTTTTTTTTTAAATTTTTTTTTTATTATCTTATAAGCCATGAACTTGATTTTTCAAATGTGCTTGAAAGACTTTTATTTTACAATAATTATTTTAATATTGGATTATCTTTCTGCCTATTTTGATTGCCAGTGTTCAGTTCAGTTTTATGTTCCGTTTCACCTTAAAATATGTTTGGAAACCATTTGAGCAACCCGTGTGTCGTAGTTGGGGCTGGGTGCCCTCTGCCACGGGGGTGTTTCCTGTGTCTGGAAGTCCAGCCCAGTGGGTGGACAGAGGAAATTAGGTATTTCTACCATAATTCCTGCACCACTATAAAATCCATGGCAGGGTCTGGCACTTCCTCTTTTCCTTCCTCTCTGCCACCCAGTAACTGGGGGAGATATCTCCCGGCCATGGGCAGTCTCAGATCTGGCCAGCTGAGACTAGCCTAGCAGTGGGGGGAGGAGGGGAAGGAGGAGCCCTGGGGGGCTTGGGTGCACCCTCAGGTGGGGATGGATCTTTCTGGGTCTGTTCTGGGGTTTCTCTTGTCACTATGCTTCTGGTTTTTCTGTATACACTCACTGTGAGTTTTCTATTTAAACTTTCCATCACTTTTGCAATCCATTTGTCCGAGTCATTATTTCTGCCTGTGGTGGGGAGGGGGTTTGCCCCAACCCATTACACTGTGTCAAGGAGCAAACTATCTACTAGTTTGCGAGGGAAATGTGCTTACTATTGGTATGATAACACGTACGTTTACTGTGGTATCAGGGTGCGTGGTCCAATGTGCAAATAAGTTAGAAGCCAGTCTTAGGAATCTTTCTGCAGTTGTTTTACACACAGACTACAAAAAGGGGCAAGAATGTTCAAGTGCTGTTAGCACGACTAGCTGTTTTCCCAGCTATCCTCAGAACAGCTTTAATACCAGCAGCTGAGTTAAGTCTGAGTTGGCACACAGCTATCAGTGCGGGGTCCCCATGGCTTCCACAGCAAACACATGGAACGCAGCATCAATGGAAGTCTTTAATAATCCTTGCTCTCTAAAGCTGCCATTTATGAGCACTGGACTTTGAAGTTTTTCAAACTGAGAAGTTTCCAGAAGACTATTTAAGCCTATTCAATTTCTGAGAAAGGATTTTTTTAAATTTTATTATTATTTTTGTCAGAGGGGTTTATGAAAGTTGTTAATCTTGATAACATGTCGTTCACTTTGATCAAGTGACGTTAGAACCTACATTAGTATGTCTTTCCCAATATTTATGGTCAAAGAGCAGACTTCAATTTATCTTGTGACTCAGTCCAAATAGTTTTGGTATACAAAGCATAGAAATTTTTTGATTTGCAACTCAGTAATCACTGAATACTAGCTTTGAAAAAATGAATTGCATTGTAGCAATGAGCATTTAAAAGCTGTGAAAATAATGCATTTTTTTTTCTTTGAGTGCTTTTCTAAGGTTTTGCAATTATGTCCTGTACTCAAATCCCTGTGCAAGTTTTCTGGTTGAAAGTCTGCACAAAGCCACAAGATCTTTTCTCCATGGAATTCCTAAAAGTGTTGTTTTGTTACCAGTATCTTTGGGAGATCCTGTATCATTCTCTAGGCAGTCATTAAAATGTACTGTTCCTATCCTGACCCACAGGTAGTCACTTGATAACTTCACAGCATTTTTAATAAGAAAATGAAACTTACTAACAGTGTTTGTAACTGAATGATAAGCAAAAATACATGATTTCATGCAGAGGTGTTTGCCAAGATATTTGGCTATTCAGTCCTCTAAAGCATATAGACTGAAGTTTGAAAGCTCCTAGAGTAGTTTCCTAGTATGAGAAGTGAACAATTTGTGATAAATTTTAGTCTGTATTATTTTGGGTTTTGGAGGGGCCTATGAGGCAGAGTCAGCCAGAAGGTTTTATATCTATTTATTTCATGAATTATTGGATCACATTACATATTGCAAGACTTGAAGTATATCCAGTTTTTAATATTGATTTATGGAAGAGGACATAATAATTTTTAATTAGGTCCTAAACCATTTTCTCAGTAAATCTGAAGTGCAGAAATCGCAGTGAGAAAATAGTGCCACTATTGTTGTGTCAATCTCTTTTTCCCCCCAAATATGTAAACCCATCAAATCCCACTTACCAATCTCTTCTGTTTCCCTAGAAGAAACATGGATGAGTCCATTTTCAAGGTAAATGAAAGGAAGCAATATTAAGTTACAAGAGCTTGTGTAGGAAGTATGATACCAAGCTGGGGACAAGACTTTGAAGTCTGAGATCCATAACACATGTATAATCCAGCAGGCTACATTGCCTCGTGCTAAGTGCCTAAAATATCTTTATTTAGCTAGACCAAGTGTAAAATCCAGCTAATAAAGCTTAACCACCCTTCTAAAGTGCTTTGAGGTCTTCATATGAAAAAGCACTATGTGAATGCAAAGAAAGCCAGCTTTTTTTCCTTCCCTTGAAGGGTAAGTAGGGAGGAAGATCTGAGCAATATATTTGGGAAATGCTGTGACCCAGGGAGTAGTTATTGACTATGAAGCTGGAAGACATGGGTTTTCATCTCAAGTCTGAGGTTTCTGAGTGTTTTGTGCTGGGAGGAGAGCTGTCCTGACTGCATATGTGGATAGTTTAAGTGATGAAGCTGTGTGGGTTTTTCAGTTCTCAATGAACAGAATAGCAGCTCTACAGCTATGATTATGAGTTTGGCCAGTGTTATTCATTCCTTCTGGACTCTAATATCCTCGATTATAGATTTATGAAGTTTTCCCTTCATTTCATGCAGAAGAGAAATTAAAATAAGGCCAACTTTTAAAGGTGGAAGCTTCACTTTATCAGAAAGCGTTTTTAAACAATTAATGTTGCTGCCTACAGGTAAGGGCATTTCCTCACCTCACCTCATGAACATCTGAGCACTTTAAACAAGGAAATGAACAGTTAGCATCTCCAGAACCTGTAAATCAGGTATGCAATGAGTTACTCTTATTTACTAACAATTATTACATATTCATCATACATAGGAAAGTTACCAGGAAGAATGCTCTTGATTTTAGTTCAGGTGTAATGTAACAATTTCTGCTAAATGGTATGTTATTCCAAATAAAAAGATTAAACAAAATCATCCCCAAAACAGATACTGAAGATCTGGATAATCTTCAGGTAAGCTCTTACCTCAAATTTGACAATATTTATTTCACATTAATGAAAAGGTTTCATTTCTGATCCATGTCAATCAGAACACCACCTTCAGCTCTCAGCATCTTGCTTAAAGCAAGCAGTGAATAGTAGAATAAGATTTTTAAAAAGAAGGAAAAAAAAAATTGTCTCATTCATTTCTTTTTACAAATGTGTAAGCAAATTATATACAAGACCACTGGAAACAGGATAAACAGTTGGTGAATTTTCAAGGATTTAAGATGTGCCATTTGACACAGGAATTTCCTGGGTTGTTTGGTTTTTTGTTAGTTCCAATTTGTAAATATTAGTCATAGTGTTTGTTTTTGGTGTTGGTTTTGGTTTTTTGTTTTTGTCTCCTTATTTCTAACTCTGTTGGGCTTGCATAAAGTAAGGGCTTGTATGGAAGTTTCAGCAACTAAAAGCTCCAGAGAATAACATTTTTTTGCCAACTTTGCAATAGAGAACAAAGTTCATAATATGCCTACCTGCTTATGCAGATACTCATACACTGATCTAATTGAAAAATTTGATCTGCTTCTAAGTTAAATATCAGCAAAGTAGTAATCATACCAGTGAATTCAGTAAAATTTCTGTAACCAGAGTGAAGCACTATAACCTTTTAAAGCTGTGCTAAACTTTCAGTAACATGTGACATTCAGAATAATTTTGAAAGAAGCATCACTTGTCTTTCATTAGATAAGAGAGATTTAGGACAAAGAAGTTGCACTATGTATTTAGGTAACTGTTTGGGAAATGTAAAGTTATGTTTCCAGCTAGTGTGGCTTTAGCATATATGGAGAGTTACTTGGTGAAGAGTAGTGCTCATGAAATAATGAGGAAAATTATTCCCCAGATGGCAACATTATTGATTTCATGCATTATCCAGAAAGAGGAAATCAGCACATCTGTCTAAATGGTTCTGTTGTGGAGTCCCCTCCACTGAACAGCTTTATTCCTTGCACTTACCTTAGTTTCCATTTTTCAGGGTTTTGTTCTTCAGTGCCTCATACCACTAGCAAACTCTTCCTAGTGTTCAGCAGGCAACTTTTAGTCCTTGAATAAATAAAAAAGCAAGATTTTCTCCCCTTGTGGGCCAGTATCCATTAAAACTCTGTTTATTCCTGGGAATTTTGAGTTCTTGTTCCTAGTGCATCTTGTGACCCAACAAAATCCTCACTGAAAATCTTTTGTTCTTGATGCTTCTGTTATCACAGAATTGTCATGGCTTGACCATATCTTCTTTGTTGCTCATCTTTTCCATTAGTCCTTTTAATAACATGCCTAAGGAAGTGTCTCTTGGGTTCTTAACAAAATATAAAGCAGGTGCATGATACTTGCTTTGAAGGATCAGTGTGAGATCAGTACACTGTTTTAGAGAAAATTAAAATCAATAAATGAAAACCTGATGGGTTAAATAACCCAGGGACTGTGGTCCCTTAAGGATGGGGTTTAAATGACAACGCTATACTCTTTATACCTGAGAATTGATCCAGGACTTGGTATATTTCATCCTGACACCCAAGTGGCAGGAATCTCTCCCTTTTCAAGATGTTTCACTGGCTTAGAATGGATTGCTTTTCTGCCTGCCACCCCCACTTCTGAAGTATCTGATATTCATATGACTTGTTGCAGTGTAAACTGAGCTCTGTAACTTAAAGTTGATGCATCTTTAAACAAGCCTATCATTTGAGAATTATCCTGTGCATGCAGGTGGTACTGCAAAGAAACAGAATGCAGAGCATGATTGTATAGACAGTATCTGCTACTTACTATGTTTCCTTAATCCTTCCACTCTAATTATGAAATATAACCCTATTTTAATTATCCTTCCCAGTTTTAGACACATACACAGTCTCTACTATATCAATTAACATTTCATCAGTTTTAAATGATATTTGGTCTTTCATCTTAAAAAAAGGTAAAGCTTGATATAGAATTGCAAACAATATTGGAAACTATTATTATAATTGTTGCTGAAATGTGTCACCATTTGCCACTTCTTTTTTAAGAGGGAAAATACATGGTAATAATTGTTCTGCTGTGTGGAACAGCGGTAGGAAGAACATAGGAGGAGGCTGGTTTTGGATAGCTTTGGAAGGCTATGGGGAAGATTTGCCTTTGCTCTTATTAGAGAAGGTTATGTTTAGTCTTTGACTCAGAAAAGAATGTCAACATCTTGTGACTGAGGAGAAGAAGTTAGGCAGAATTTGGTTGAATGTGTTAAAATATGGTTTTGTTATTTTAGCCTATTGTATGCCTTAATTACACACATGGCAGTAGAAAATAAGCAATTAAGATGTGACACATGTGCCTTCTGATAGACTATATAATCTTGCTATACAATGTAATAAACATCTTTGCCTGCTTACATCTTGTCCTAGAAGCTGTGCTCGGGGTGAATCGAACATCTATACAACAAGAAGAAAAAGATTGTGGTTTATGGATATTTTGTGCTATCTATTGCTTTATGTCACTGAATAAGAGGATTGTGGTTACCACTGCCCTCTTTAAAGATAAACCCTTTCACAACCATTTTGCTGTAATGTGGTATTGTCAGGAAATGCAATATGCTTTACCTTCTCTAATTAGAATCATTGGACCCTGACATACTTGTCACAGCTATATTTTGAGTGAAGGTGAAATCTTTGAGAAGTCTGATCATGAAAATTAGACTATAGCCTCTATGAATAAAAGCATTATCAGAGGACACATCCATATGCAAGATTTTTCTGCTTGAATAATTTTCTTTTTCTTCTTCTAATAATGCAAGGAGAACAATGGGGAGTGAGGAGGGAAAGAGAGACAGAATTGATGGCATTTTAACAGTCTGACATTACAATTCAGTAACTGAAAAATAGATAACTGCTCATGTTTCTTGTGCTGGAAGAGTTAATGAAGATCTCAGTCTTAAACTTGTGAACAGGTGGGAGAATTGCAGCCTAAGCCATTGAGCTTAATGAGAATTAGTCATGCATTCTGATTGTTCCGATATTGGATGAGGGACCTGCAAGACAAGTACTTTTCCTAAGCTCCTGAAGTCTGGATAATAAATAGAAACAAATCATCAGTATACATGTATAGAGAGAATTCATAACAGAAAACCAAGACAGTTACATTGCAGTGTAACAAAGTCATAGCTGAGGCATTCACTTCTCTAATATCATTATCGCTGTTATTATTATTTAGGAATACTGGGAGCTGGTTGTTAATATTTCCTTAAAATATGAATGAATACAAAAGAAAACCAGCTCAACAATGAGTGTGTGGGTAAGAAAGTACAGTTGGTGGAGGCTAGTACAGGAAGTGTGCATTGCCAATAGTGTATACTTGCAGCCCAGGACAACAGTGGCATACTGGGCTGCATCAAAAGCTGCCTGGCCAGCACATTGAGAGAGGTGAATCTGCCACTCTGCTCTGGTAAGACCTCACCTGACATACTGTGTCCAACTTTGGAGCCCTCAACACAGGACATGAACCTGGTGGAGTGGGTCCAGAGGAGGGCCACGAAGGCAACTGGGAGGCTGGAGCACCTCTGCTATGAGGAGCTGGGGTGGTTCAGCCTGGAGAGAAGGCAGCTCCGGGAAGACCTAATAGTGGCCTACTACCTGAAGGGGACTACAAGAAGGCTGCAGAGGGGCTGTTTACAAAGACCTGCAGTCATAGGATGAGGGGCAGTGGTTTGAAATTAGAGAAGATTTAGATTGGATGTTAGGAAAAAGTTCTTTACCATGACAGTAGCAGAACAGGGAAGTAGTTGAAGCTCCATTCCTGGAGATATTCAAGATCAGGCCTGACAAGGTTCTGTGCAACATGATCTAGTGGAGGATGTCCCTGTTGATTGCAGGAGGTTGAACGAGATGACCTTTGGAGGCCCTTTCTAACCCTAACCATCCTAGGTTTCTATGGAGAGAAGCTCAGACTTAGCTTTGTGTGCTTCGAAGATGTCTGCTAGGCTGGCACACACAGAAAGTAATGAATGTGATAAAATAGAATAGAATAAACCATGTTGGAAGAGACCTTTGAGATCGTATCCAATCCATCATCCAATGCCATCTAATCAACTAAACCATGGCACCAAGCACCCCATCAAATCTCTTCATAAACACTTCCAGTGATGGTGACTCCACCACCTCTCCAGGCAGCCCATTCCAATGGGCAATCACTCTCTCTGTGTAGAACTTCTTCCTAACATCCAGCCTAAACCTCCCCTGGTGCAGCTTGAGACTGTGTCCTCTTGTTCTGGTGCTGGTTGCCTGAGAGACTAGCCCCAACCTGTCCACAACCTCCCTTCAGGTAGCTGTAGAGGGCAACAAGGTCTCACCTGAGCCTCCTCCTCTTTTCCAGGCTAAGCAACCCCAGCTCCCTCAGCCTCTCCTCATAAGGCTTGTGCTCCAAAACCCTCACCAGCATCGTTGCCCTTCTCTGGACATGTTCCAGCAAGTCAACATCTTTCCTAAACTGAGGGGCCCAGATCTGGACACAGTACTCAAGGTGTGGCCTAACCAGTGCTGAGTACAGGGGACACAGTCTCAGGCTGCGCCAGGGGAGGTTCAGGCTAGATGTTAGGAAAAAGTTCTATACAGAAAGAGTGATTGCCCATTGGAATGGGCTGCCTGGGGAGGTGGTGGAGTTGCCATCACTGGAGGTTTTCAGGAGAAGACTTGATGGGGTGCTTGGTGCCGTGGGTTAGTTGTTTGGGTGGTGTTGGATTGGTTGATGGGTTGGACACAATGATCTTGAAGGTCTCTTCCAACCTGGTTTATTCTATGTATTGTATTCTAAGAGCGACCTCCCTGCTCCTGCTGGCCACACTGTTCCTGATACAGGCCGGGATGCCATTGGCCTTCTTGGCCACCTAAGCACACTGCTGGCTCATGTTCAGCCTACTATCAACCAGTACCCCCAGGTCCCTTTCTGCCTGGCCTCTTTCCAGCCACTCTGACCCCAGCCTGTAGTGCTGCATGGGGTTATTGTGGCCAATAATGTTGATTTAATAGCACAAATAAATTGTGGAACCTGTGTTATATGGGACGTGTACTAAAAATGGCAGATCCCTCCCAAAATAACCTTAGCTACTCAATTATTTTGCATATTAGTATTCCCAGAATACTTTAGATTATGTTCATGTGATTATTAGCTTGGATAAGTCTTATCAGAAGTTTTGAAAACATTTATCTATCGACTTTTTATGTTTAACTATCTCTCAGTTCAGATTTTGAATTTCTGAAGACTTTTCTCACTGGCTTGTGCATATCCAACTCTATGATTTTTAGTATCTTTAATAATTATAATGTAAACCAGTAAGATCAGTATTTCATAAGGATGTGTTCACTTGTTTTCTTGGAGACTCAGATGACTGGCTAGTGCAAAGCTATACTAAATACTTGCTGTGATATCATGGGTTTACATTACAGAAGGTTGGTCTTGGAAGACCACCTCTCAATGAAAGAATAACTGCTACCTTGTTTAAAAAGCCATTGCATTATACACTGCTGGCCATAATAAATGAGGAAAAAACCCAGTGAATAAAACTCAACCCAAAATGCATGACTCGTTTACTTGTTGAGAGCTCCCCTAAACTCCCTGCTGATGCATTAGGCAACTCACATATTATTAAGTAGAGATTTTTGTGACAGAGCTGAAGGAAATGGAAAAACACAAAATCAAAAAGAAATTACTAGAGATTGAGTAGCTTTATTGCCAAATCAGCACAGACACAGCTAATGGAAAATATTTTCTGCAGACAGATGGGATAGTCAGATATCCCAGGAGCATAAGTATGAAGTATCTGTTAAGATTCTTTTTTATGCATTTGCATATAAATATAAACATCATTACTAGGGGCTAATTGCCCTGTAGGAACTAAAGTATGAGCATTAACATCTTCAGCATTGCTGGTTTGGGGTGGGTTTTTCTTTTTAAAAAATATATATATCTCCATCACCCATCATGTCTGGTACTGCATGGCTGCAACAGATAATTACTACCATTAAGAATCTCAATCACAAAATC
This sequence comes from Dryobates pubescens, assembly GCF_014839835.1. Classification (NCBI taxonomy): domain Eukaryota; kingdom Metazoa; phylum Chordata; class Aves; order Piciformes; family Picidae; genus Dryobates; species Dryobates pubescens. The sequence goes on from NC_071627.1 coordinate 9,408,717, forward strand.
AAAACCATTTGGACTGGCTTCCAGGGCCACCCAGCACAGTAAGTAACCACAGTAAATGACTGTATTAGTTGTTTTGCTCATGCATATTCATAAGGGCACTTGATTTGACTTTCATAGTATGGGGCTTGTAAAAGCTCATCCACAGCTTAGCCCTTACAGAAGACTGAACATCAAAGGTAAAAAGATACGTCATAAAAATCTTCCTAAAAAACAATGGATAATGTGAAGAATTATGTATTCTAGCTCCTCAGAAGAAAAATACTACTGTAAAAAAATAAATTAAAAAATCAGGTGTGTAGCTTTTTCATTTGTCAAGGATTTGTGCTGTACAAGGGTTGGTTAATATGCCACAGGAGTGGTCAAAGAGAAGTTGAGTCATCTGTGATGAATACTCCTGACTTCTATATAGTATTTTGGAGTCTGTAAGATGTATGACAAAGACAGTAGTATTAGCACAGTAATATCAGTTTTAAAACCTACTTAAATTTCAGATATTGCTGTGTTATTTCAACACTTGAGAACTTAGATGATACTTGATTTCAATCTTAAGCTCAGACAAGACCTTGTTGACATTTTTAAAAAAAGCCACAATGCACACTTCTGATATTCAGGTAGTGTTTGTTGTTGCAGAGCAAATGTGTTAAACTTTGATTTAGTACAAAGAAATCTAGAAATGTTTCTTTCCCTTTAAAGAAACTCACCAACTACTGCAAGCCACTATTATCTAAAAACAAAGTGCTGACTGTTGAAGTACATCCGCACAACATAATGCTTAGCAGGTTTCTCCCTCCCATGACCTACCCAATATGGATGCACAGGGATGCAGGGATCTGGGAACCATTGATTATTGACTGGAATGGATTTCCAGACAGTTGTGACCATTTTTGCTTGTGTTTTGTTTTTTTTTTCCCCTTCATCTGCCTATTTTCCAACTCATCTGTCTTTGTCTGCTTCTGTGCCTGGTTTCTCATTTTTCTGTTCACTACTTCTGGCAATTTCTTCCCTATCAAATGACGAATACTTTTTGATAGAGTTTCTCAGAAAATAGCATTGGGGTTGGAGAACTGAGTGCTTGCCAGAAATACCCTGCTTATCTAATTTTGGCATTCATTGTTATTTTCATACATATCATCCTCTTTACATGTAGTTGGTCAGTGCCAAATGGAAAATTCTTCTGCTTTCCAACGCTGCTTGACACACATTCAAGAAGCAAAATAAGAACGTTAGTTTGAGCTATTTATGTGCAAGTCAGAAACCAAAATACATTGAAATGCACATGCAGAAAGGTTAACAATTCTTCAGTTGTCACTGAGAACTGTGTGTTTGGCCCATGTTTGCTGGTTATCTTTTAGCATAAAGGTGGTAGGTAGCAGAACAACCAATTAAAGTTTTCTCAGTTCATATTATGAGATTATTGCTTCTAACCTGACTCCAGAAATTGGCTGTTGCAATTTTACCATGGCAGCTTGACAGGCCAATCCTTTAGAAAAGTTAATTGTTTGAAAATTAAGATAAAAGGACATTTTCAAGGCTGGAGAATTCTGAATTATTTGGGTACCATCAAAACCAAGCAAAATTGATTTAATGTAATGTATTAAAAGGATTTTATTTCTTTTTGTTTTGACAGTTTTAGTCATCAGCCCTATATTTTAAAAACAAACAAAAAAAAACCAAACAAAAAAACTTTGTTATAATAATGAAGTTTTCATGGAAAACTATTCCACTGAAAACTTTTGCTGCACTTATTCCAAGGGTTATCTTGTTCTCATGCCATCTAGTCTCATCATTTTGTCATGTTACAGTGCAGAGGCATAGTAGATAGAACCGTGTACCTCTTCAAGTCGCTGCAAATTGATCAAATTCTTGCCCTACTACAACTCTAAGTGGATTAGGGAAAGTGGATTAGGTGGTCAGAAATTACTTTTTTAAAGTGTTCATACATTGCATTTTGCAGATGTCAGGGTAACTATTTAGTCTGGAAATTGTTTGCTTGATAAAATGAAATATGAATAAGAGTTAATAGAAGATAGTCCTAGTGTATGAAGAGGATATTCCACCTTATTTTCCTGATGTCCCCTGTGCTTCAGCATCAGCATGGTCTCCCAGTGGTGCTGTAACTCAGCAGAACAATCACTGTATCAGTACTGCATGCTAAAATCTAGCTTTTAGAGCTTTAATGAAGAGAAGGCTTAGATATTGCTGGAGAGTTTCCAGTGAGATGTGGTAAATTAATGCAGCTATTACACTTGTGGTCTTCTGAGACTACTTTTGCTACATGATCCTTATTCTGATTTGCCAGATGTGATGAAGTTTGCTGAAGTATTTGAAGTATTTCTTCACCAGTCTTCTTTATTGCAAAGGTTTTTTGAGTTCAAGGATTTTGTTGAGTTCTTTGTCTATTAAGAAGGCTCCTCATTCGTAATAGACTTGTGTCCTCCTATTAGAAAAGATGTTTACCTCCAAAATTCCATTCATTTGATTCTGTTGACTTTATTGAAAATGGGAAAATCATCGAAATATCTGGTGACAGGATTATGGAATTACTGAGATATTTATATATGATCTACATAACAACTGAGCACCTAAATGCTGGTTTGGTTTGAGGCCTATCACTAAGTTAATGAACATGAACTAAAACAAAGAAGGGGGAATAATAATTTTTTTTTTTTTTTTTAAAAAGTTGGTTTTCTACTAGAAGTTATATGAGTCCTAGGGATTCAATAAGCCAAATTCACAGGAGACTACATGATACTTGCTGGTTGGTTTAAATCCTGTTATGTCTTCAAGAAAACTGTTTTTGTTTTGCTACTCACCTTTTCCCTTTGACCACCTTAAAATGACTGTAAAAATTCTAATTCTCCCAATTGCCAAAATATGCTGAGTGAAAATTTGTGTATCTGGGCAAGCAAGAAGGGACGTTGATCCTCTGGAAGAAGTCATCCTATCTGCCAAGATGAATTTATTATCATAATTTTTACAAAGATAAATGAGTTTATGCTATATTTCTTCTTTGGCTCTCTTTACTGTGAGAGAGAAAACCAATTCATTGATATTGAAATTGTGCGATTTACAGAATTTAGCTCTTAAATGAATCTTGAAGTGGATTTAATTTAGTTCAAGAAAGTTCATGTCTGGTGGTATAGTACAGCTCTTTATAGCATTTAAGATTTCTCATGCTTAGAGAAAAGCAATTCTTGATTTAAGAAACCTTGAATTAGGATAACTTTCTATCGGAATATGTGCAGCTTGGCATTTGTGTATTTTTCCATGTCAGAGAGGCACAGAGGAAATATTGTGGACATGGAACTGCCCCCAGGAAAATGGCAAGAGATTTAATATGAAGAACATTCTACTTACAGTAGATAACTGCTATTTCCTAAGAAAACAGTTAAATAGCACTACCTTCTCTTTTTCTTTTCCAAGTCTTCAGTTTTACAATTTAAATTATACAAGAAAATATTAGTTCTTTGTATCATTGTTCATTTACATGCAGGACATGGACTCAGAGCAGAAAAAGATACAGGGATATATGAAAGCAACTCTGAACTTCTGAATTACATTAGAGATGTTTAAATTCTTCTTTGATGGATGAAGACAGAAGCAGACTTAGGTCTGTAAGATTAGCCACAGGAAATAATCAGCTAAATTAATAAGTAATTTGCGAATGAGTGAATGGAATAGTAGAATTTTAAAGACAGGCATTAGCTAGTTAGCCTAGGTTAGACTTCCTTTAGAAATGGTAATAAAATTTCTTTTCAGGTCGTGCTATATTGTGACCTTTTCACGATGCTGATGTAAATCTAAGATTAATACACAGGGAACATAGCCCAGTACAAAAGCACAGACTGAATGCACTTGCCCTTCCTACCCAAGCTCTATTTCTTTACTGGTTTGGGTTAGATTGTCACTTGTGTTGGAGAAAGCAATGGTGGTTAAGATGAGTAGGACAGAAAAAATGGTGATTGTATTTTATTGCTTCTTCACATTTAAGGCAATTCTTATGCTATTTAAGCTATCAAAAGATCTGAGGACTACAGGAGTCTTGCCTGACAGGAAATCTGGGTTTTTGCAGCTGAGCATTTCTCAGCTTTGTGACTCTTTCAACTCTTCCACAAGTTGGAGGAGGAGCTCACTAGCAGAACAGTTGTCATCGTGAGGTAATGGGAGTGTTGGAATGAACTGTCAGCAGCAAGTATGTAGGGCCAGGCTGCTGTGGTACATCCTGTCAGGACCTTTGCCCTGGCTCCCTCCTTGCTCCATAAGTCATCAACAGCTTCAGCTGTATAGGAAAACTGAAGCCTGCAAAGAATCTGAACCAAATAAATTGCAAAACATATTTCATATGCAAATTAATTTCAATCAATTTCAAAATTAAGTTCAGTCAAATTGCTCCTTTCAATATTCCGTACTTGTCACTTGCTGTCTCCCTATGTCTGCTATATTTTGCACTGAGTGGGCGATTATGAAGTGGAACGATTGGCTGTCAGTATCAAGGTGGCTCTTTATCTGTTCATACTCAAACCTTTAAATCAAAACATATTTTGGGTAATTTTCATGAGTGTTTTCCGTATAATAAGATTCTTGTATTGGGAGGGGGGGCTGGGGGGGGGGGGGGGAAGACAGTACTTCTATGTGAAAGAAATAAAAATGGTTTTGAAAAAAAAGCAGCAGAGCAAATTTGGAGTTTATATTTGAGCAAATGCTTCCTGGAACTTGTATATAGGGCATTTTACTCAGTTTTAGTGTATTGTAGTGAATGTCAAAAAACAATGAAGAGAAAAATTTCCAGAGCTCATCTTTAAGTGCCTGACAAATTATCGTTGCATTAATAATATTTTGTCGTTGTCACGTTTTTGTGTGTTCATGCTTAAAAGTATGAATATATATATATGCTAATTGATTTGATGGCACTGAGCTTATAATAACCTGACTTTCAGGTTTTTTTGTACCTGCAACCATCGTGCAGTCAAGTTTAATTACATAAAATGGTGATATTGATTCCATTATCGGGTGTGGGGAACAAACAAACAAACAAACCCCAAACAATAAGAAAAGACACTGTGTGCCCTGCACAAACCTAAAAAATATATTAATAAGGAAAAACAAATCAAGTCTTAATTAGACATGTTATGCATAATTTTAATCCAAGAAACAGGTTGATATGTTCAAATGCCCTTAAACTGATGAATAGTTTCCATGGACGGTGCATTGCTAAGTGTCTTTTTGCCAGTTTGGAGGTTGGTTGTAAGCCAATCTAATTAGAGTACTCTGCTCAAAATGATAGCACCCTCTAGTGTGAAAGGATGCAGTGAAACCTCCAGTACTGTAAAATGCATCACAGTTTCCTGTGAATTATAGCCCTTCTACAATTTTGAGATTTTTTAGATGCTCTTGAAGTATTTTCTAAAACAAGCATCCTTTTATTTTTGAAATAATGTTTTGGATGTGGAAATGACTTTGTGTAATGTTGACAGGAAAGTCCTTAGAAAGTAATATTAATACGATGTAAAGTTTAGTATTGTAACTGCTGGTTTTCATTGGATCTTTTCAAATGAGTCACACTGCATCTTGATGCGTTTTAATTACTGGGGTTTTTACTTTTCTTCTCATCTTAAAATTTGGGTTGGGTTTGGTTTGTTTTAATTACCTAGGAACTAAATGGTAACCTATGCAATTTAAAAATTGAAATCATGCCCAGAGTGTGGAGTTTAAGCCCTCAAATTCAGAAATACATAAAATGATTAGTTTTGTCTTCCCTAAACTCCCTTGAAGAGCTCTCTTGAGCTCTTGTTTACAAGTTGGACCCTTGTACAGTCGTAAGCTTAATCTGCAGTCAGGGATGATATAACTATGTAAGGCCTTTAAAATAGTGTGGGGTTTTTTTGTCCTACTTCATGGGGTTTTATCTAGATCTTCTGTAGTATGGGCAGTGTCAGCACTGAGGTGGCTGTCCTGTCCAGCTGACATGAGTTACTTTCATGCAACAAATAGCATACACAATTTCAGTAATGTCCCTGGTAAGTATTTCTTCAGCTATATGAGAGGAAAAGGAACTCATGCATACAAATACCAAAAAACTGCGCTAGGACTGATGTTTTTCTGTATCCAAGGCAGGATTTTCTCAGTCATTAGTTTCTCTTTCACAAATGGAACACAACAAGGTAGCAGTACACCTGTATGAACTCATGTGCTTTTTTCCCTCTGCTGCTGAAGTGTCTGTTGTGACTGGTGCTACTAGCTATTTCATGCTAGTAGTATACAACGTTTTTAATATATCTACTTCTGTTTCTGTGCTTGTATTAAAGTTTATCTCTCTGCATATGTATGACCAAAATGCAAGTTCAAACCAGTGACTCACTGTCATGGAAGAGGTTACTGGATTATTGATATTTTAACATTTTCCCTTGGCAAATGTGAAAGCAACTGTAGATGAGTATGGGACTAGAAGAAACAAACTACTTCTGGATACAAGTAAGGTAACTGTTGTCTGATCCAGTAGCATTATTTTGAGAGTTGCGTATCAAAGGATGGAATAATATTTCTCCTTTTCTAATAGGACCTCTTTCTGTGTGACTCACATTTGATAAAACTCTCTTTGAGAAAAAGATAAAGTTCATCTTAAATAATAATGATTTGCATATTCCTATTATGACAGCAGCATTATTCTGGAAAGTGTGCTGTGCTATTTCAATGGCTTCTGAAAACAAAAGGTGAATTTCTGGCTGTAAAAAAAAAAAAAATCAGAACAAATGTTCTCAGCATGTAATTAGGCCATGTATAATATGAACATTGTTCTTGTGACTGCTTTTATAGTTTTTACATGGTTATTTCAGAAAGGTTAAAAATTATGCATGCAGTCTTTATTATATTACACACATAATTTGGAAAAAAAAGCATTTCTCTGCACTAAAAATAATAAATTAAAGAAATAGATTCATTGTGTAGAGAAAAATTTATTTCTCAAGCCTCCAATAAATTAATTCCTTTTTATTCTATGCAAAAAGTAATTTTCTCCTAGGGGGAAATTATTGCTTAACGACTGTTATGTATTCACTGGCAGTCTTAGCCACTCAGCCAAAGATAGTTCTAAAAAGGAAGTAGAGAAAGCTGATTGAAGTCAAATCCTTCAACTAAATATGAAAAATAGAAGTCTTAAGGCTTTCTCTGTTTCTTTCACAAAGAATCCGTAACGCTCCTGATGTTGGAAAGCCACTTAAAATAAAACTGGGGTGACTGGCATTGTCCCAGTATCATTGATGTACAGTCACTCAGATGTTTATTTCTGTCAGTACTTTTGTTCACATCCAGGATGAGGCACAAACAACAACAAAAAATGTTATTCTGACCAGGAATGAGGGGTTCCATTTTGCAATATTTTTGCTCATTACTTATTTTGCTTTTGTTGCTGTAAGATTAGGTTAATAACTGGAGGGCATAAAGGGCAGCTAAACTGGTTTTAAGCAGGAACAACATTCATGGCTGTCACTGCTGACATGCTTGGATACCAGCATTAGCAGTCATTATAACCACCCACTCATGCAGCTGAGACTGCTGCTAAAAATCAGCATGAAGATGTCATCGAAGTAGACCACTAAGTATTGTACCAGGCAGGTGCAGAAAAGTGAATGGTATATGGAACGTTTCAAGTCATTAGCTGCCAGCCTCATTGTATTTCCATTAAGTTTGATGGTAAAATTGTGTTGTGTATACTTGCATAGGACTGAAGAGTATTACTCAGATACTTCAGTTGAGTCAGTCTTTGTGTAGGTTATTAGTCTCTCTCCCTCATTGTCTCCATCAGTACATAGGAGATGAGATTTCTTTCCATCTCTACAGGCTGTCTGAGGATGTGGGTTACTGAGAAGACATTCTCAAGCATCAATTATTATCATAGGAGTTTAAGAATGCTTATGTATAGTGCTGATGTGATCTATACAAGTTACATATATGTAAGCAGGATCTTCAGTACAGAGGTCATAACTATCCAGTCTAGAGAGGCAAAGTCAGAGAAAATGAGATGCTTGTTTATTGATATATGGAATGTATCCAGGACAGGAAAGCAGTATACTGTATGGGTGAATGGTCTAGAATTTAACACCAACTATATGACACAAAACCAGAGGGTTTGTGTCATGCTGGAATACAGATAACAGGATGTGCTTCTCAGCAAAGATAGAAAGAAAAGGGGAGATGGAAGCATCAAGGATTTATCAATCTTACACACTGCCAAAACTTGCATGGGAAGAGAGCCAGGATATTTCTAAGATTAATATACCCCGCTGTCCAAAAACTCTGATGGAAGGGAGGAACCTAGCTGTTTTGGAGCTTTGCATGTTTACAAACAGGATTCTGTGATATCATTTACGCTTGGTGTTTGAGTTCTGTGTTTCTAAATACGTCCCAATAAAAGCTGTTTGGATTTGGACTTTCCTAAGAAAAATCATGGCATTTCATTGTGTATTTATAACTTGCAGAAGCAAGTTGTAGATAGTGGCTGTTGCTGTAGGTATCAATTTTGTTTGAGATGGGAATAAAGTAGACCTAATAAACCATTTTTTCTGTCTTTATAGTGAAGAAAAATCTCATTTTTTTAAGCTGCCCATAGTATACTAGTATACCAGTTCCCAAAATGAACTCTTCTTCTCCAATCCAGTTCATTGCTGAAGGGGCTGCCTGGATAAACAGGCTTCCTCCTGTCATGAAATCATAATATGCATTATGACATTGTATTTTGTTGTCATGGAAGCAATTGCAGTGATATTTTTGATTCTGATATGAATCTTAACAAGTCTTTTACCAGCTATCAAGTTTCAGTCTCGGGGGCAGGTTCTTGCTTGTGTTATGCATTCCCTTTCAGAGAGCCTGTCAGTCATTCATTACCAGGTCACATGTCTGACATAAACCAACAATCTCACTAACCTTCATAGCTTTGCAACCTTCCTATTCTCATTAGCAAGTTCAAGTTCTGGCATCAGCAGAGCACAACACAGGTGTTTTGTGGCCAGACATTTTTCAAGGGATAATCTTAGATGTTGAGCTAGAAAGAAATTTTGGTGAAGTTTGAGAGAGTAGGAAGAGACCAATTTGCACATTTTGGGCATTTACAAAGCAGAGGTTGTGTGTATCACAAGGAAAAAAAAAAAAAAAAGAAAAAGGATCCGTCTTTTGTGTTACAGACATTATTGAATCTTTGTTCTCAATCTACTGGTTTTATCAAAGAGCTATGGCTGCACCTTAGCAATACAGAAGGTGACAAGACATTCTGCTGGACTCCCAGTACTTAGTACAGAACTGGAGATTTCTCTCGGTTTGGTTGTAAGAAGAAATCTACCTGGAAATATAATTCTTTAAGTTCCTTGCTTTTACAAATGTTTTCCCTCATCATGCTATGTGTGTGGTATTGAATTTCATATGGCCATGTGACTGCGACTGGGAAACTAGGGTTCGTTGTCCTTTTTTCCTGGCTGTTCAGAAGAATAGCAGGAATGCACTCCTGTTCACACAAGTTATTAGTATTACTTGGATGTGTTTGAATTGCAAGCTTTGGCTATGTCTTACTGACTGCCCTAGCTAACCTCACCCTGTCAGTCTGCTCCTAGCTCCAACAGAACTGCTCTTGGCAGATGGCAGAGAGCAGGACTGTGAGAATGCACTACCCTCATATCCCCCTGCTGACATTCTACACTAGTGTGAGTTCTTCTTAAATAATTCATGGGAAACTAACAGGGATTTCTCTCCCAATTTATTTTATTGTTTAGTCCAGAAAGCTATTGATGTATCAAGGTGTTTCAGTCTTTAACATGCAGCTAGAGAATTCATTAGAATTTTGGGTCCACATATTGCTTCAGTGGAGCATTAAAACTTGGTTTAGATGGCTAGATAAATTTGGATTTAGAGACCAGAATTAATCAGTCTGAATGCCATTGAAATCCTGAAAGTCTGTACCTGCCAACAGACATTAGGCCTGGAATGCTGGTAGACTCTAGGCCAGGTGACTGTAGGCTGCTTCATTACAGAGTTGTGACAGTTATTCAGCATTGTGATCTTGAATATATATTTTACTAATTGAGAAGACAAAGGCTAAAAATGTTTACTTATATTGTTGAGGTTTTGATTGTCAAAACACTCCAGCAATACAGGCTGAGTTGTTACTGTTTTCTTGGGTTTCTTTTCCAGTTTGAGGGAATGTTAACATTAAAGGAAATATTTAAGTAGAAAAATGGAAAGATTTTTATGTCACTTTCAGACAAGAACAATTCTAGTTGCTACTTAAAAAAAATAGTTCATTATAGCACATAAGAGAACTTTCAATTCCTTTTAATAGCAGTAGGCATTGCAGGTGTGTTCTATTAATTTTAATCCCAGTTTCACAAATGAATGTATGTATAATGCTGTGTTATAGCAGAACCCTAAGCCAGGTCAAAACTACAAATTTCTCCTAAGATGTGAAGGTACAGTGAAAGTTTAGTGAAAAGGTTTATAGTTTTCACCAGTATAGTGAAAATGTTTATACTGGCCATGCTGGCAAAAGCACCACAGAGTGCATGGTTACACAAGCAAAACCAAGCTTTGCCCACAAGGGCTTATTTCTTCCTGAAGGGGTATTTTCAGTTTCTGATACTGACTGTGGCTATTCGAAAAATAATAATTCTGGCCAGGAGCATCTGGGCAGAATGCTGTACTCTTATTGTTACACTACCAACGACTTCAGCAGTGGTCTTTCCACTGCTTTGGTCCCACTGAAGGCTTCAAAAATTGGATTCATTGATGCTTTGATCTCCTTCTGGTGATCTGTAAAGAAGGAATTTCATCTACCTGTGCAATGATCTTTTCAAAACATCATGCACTGCTTGTTCTTGACACTCGTGTTATGAGGACTGATGTACAATCTCTTTACTATTGATGAATTTTCCCCTTCTAAGACCATGAACTGAAGCTTAAGCTTCACTGTTTCTATTAAGCTGCAAGCAACTGAAAATTGAAGTTGCAATAGAGGATGTCATTTTTGTAACCAAAAGAAGTTGTGGCTAGCTCCACTGTGTAATTATACTTAAGCACAACAGTTGCAGCTAATTGTAGGGGAGGGTAACCTTCGTCTTAGAAATAACTGCTGAAAAAAAAAAAGTTACTGTTTTATTTCTAAGGGAGAGTATATTGGCATTGTCATCCCTCTTCACTCCAAAGAGACCACCACCCTTTTTTCTCACATACCTACGTTATTAATTGTATTGATTGTTCCCAGTTGAATTTCTACAACACACATTTTACTTTTCTTTGGGATCTGAAGAATGGGTACATAAGTGTGTCTGTTTTCCTGGGACATAAGACAAAAAAATGTTGTGGCTTGTTTTCACAACCATTTCTGCACTTAAACCATCATAGCTACACTGACACAGCAACTACGATTACTGCAAGGATGTAGTCACAATGCTTTGTTGAAAGTCTGCCTTATGTTTAGGAAATACAAGCATCTTAATCTTTTTTTCTGCTTCTGACCAACCCAGAAATAGTTATAGTTATATTACTCATAAAATTAACAGTTAAGGGTGAGGAAAGCAATGCTGTACCAAAGACACTGAATTTTAACTACGTATTCTTCTTTTATTAATGGACAAGCTCCCACAGTGCATGAAGCATTTCATGCTTTCCTGCACTTTGAAGTTCAAGCTAAAAAAAGTAACTTACTAATGTATTGTGCCTCTTTTTTTTTAAGCTGTATAAAACAGAGCTACATTCTCATCTAGGAATGTCATAATAACCAGGAAATAGTTCAACAACCATGTATTAAGCTCACATGATAATCTAAATACATTGAATTACTTTGCATGAAGACTGCTGCCACAATGGGATGCAGAGAGTATCTTTATTTCCCACAATTACGAAGTCCTATAAAAAGTCACTTGATGCTCACACTTTTATCACACATTATATTAAGTGGAGGAATTGCTTGAATGGAGAATAGCAACCACAAAAAGTAGTCCCAGTGTTAAAGCTTCATATGATCACCATTACCAATACAAATGGTAGCTCACTAAAATGTCAGTGTGTAATTTCTCATGGCAAGTTTAAAGAATATAGGGAGTCTTTAAAACAGTGTATTACATACTTACTGAGCCACAATATTTTTAACAGAACAGCAGCACCTGAACTTTCTGAGTCCATGTCATCCTTTTGGTGTTAAGCATGGCACTGATGTAATAGGAGATGTTCAGGAAGTATAAAGGCTCTGGAAATGCCCTAGCTAACCTCTTGGAAGTATAAAAGCAGATAAACTGCACCCTTGAGAGGTAAGGAAACACATGCTAAGCCAAAATAAATATGTATTGGAAAGAATACAGTATATGCTTCCCCCTTTCTCATTCTCCCATTTCTCTTCCTACAATATTCTTTTGTGAAGAAGAAAAGAAAAACTTTTAATTTTTTTTAATTAAAAATCTTTTTTTCTCTTTTTACTGCATAGAGTTTGTGAGGAAAATGAAGCACAGGAGGAGATGCAGTGACAACAGCCAAAAGCATTTTGTGTTGCATTTAGCAAGAGTGTATGCTTAAAACCAAAATTACCTGAAAATCTTTGTGGAGTGAATAGTAAAAGCTTTAATTAAATCAGGTGATCTTTCTGTCATGAAAAAAAGTTTTGTTTCTTTGCCTGATGACTTTCTCATATCTGTAATTCTCTTGTAATGGTAAAAGAAGTAGTTTGTTGCAGCTCCAGAGGGCCTTTATGAAGACCAGTAGTTGGAGAGCTTGAACTGATCGCTCTGTTCCTGACATAAATTCCTTTTGGATTCCCAAATGCCATAACTAATTTTCACTAACCTGTTAAGGCCTTTTCTTGTATAATAGACCTTTCTGGTATTGGATTCTCTCTGAAAGTATCTTGCAATCACCGCTAGCATCCTCTGGCTGTTGTCTCAAACTCTTCGGCAAAAAATGAAACCGTGAGCCTAATGGCTCATTACTCTTGTCACTGTATTCAGCACTTCAAGTGTACCTTTTCAGTCATCCAAATCTGCATATCCACTCTTTTCAACATAATCTGTCTCCCTTTGTCAGGGAAATCCATAGGCATTGTTTGTTTCTCTGATACATTAGTCAAGTATAACTATCAGTAAGAAAAATGATTGTAGGAAGTAGTTCCTATGGAAATAATTTGATTGTCATGGTATCCATTTTGAACTCTTTGGACTCTGCATTTGCTTGTATGTAATCATGCAAATAGTTTATTGATAGCTGTGGCTAATAGACTTTTGTGTCATAATAGATCCTTCAGGTTTTAAATTTTTTTGTGTACAAGTAACAGGCTAAAACATTTTTATTTCTTAAATGAAATCATAGTACCTATCCACTCAGAACTGCTGAGAGAACTTGATAGCATCAATAGTGTTACCTGTGATTTCGAGGCTAGAGTAATTTTCTTGTAGAGTAGGAATCAAAAATAATTCAGATGAACAAATACGATATGAAAGAACAGAAGGGCCTGAGGTACAGCATGGAAGTTTGATTTAAAGAAATATCAATAACTTGAAATGCAGTGACTCCAAAAGTCTTAGCAGTAGTCTCAGGATCTCTCCTTGATTTGCCTCATTTAGTATTTTCAGAATTCAATATATTTATCTTCTGTGGCTTTCCTGAACTGTTTACTGAAAGTGTTTGGTTTATTAATATTAATTAATTTGTTAATTAAAGAAAAAAAAAGGCAGGATTTCTGGAAATATATAATAAATTGCAAGAAGAGGGTCAATAGCAAAGAAGAAAAATTTCAAATTTTAATTTGGAAAACCTGGACTGAATTTCTAGTTTTAATATGACTAGTCAGTCTTAGCAATCATAGTAAAGAAAAACACTACAGAAGACAGAGGTAGATTAAAAATAATTAAGGGAAGATGTGCTTACTGTAGCTCTAACTCTGGACACTTATTAAGTGAAGACATTTATTTATAAATGTATATATAATTATTATTTTTTTTTTGGCAACAAAACACAAAGCATACAAACCAGACATAATTTTCATTGATGTTTGGTTTAAAAGGCAATTCTCAATTTCATACTACTTGGTCAAATCAAAGCCCAATTTTCTGAAACACAGAAATTTAATTAGATGTGTGCATTTGGAGACAAATGAGATTGCAGCCTAACTTTTTAATTAAGTATTAAGATTTTATTCTGAAATTACTCAGATAGTTTTGTTCTTTGGCTCTCTGCATTGCTGCTTTAACTTAAAAAAAAAAAAAAAAAAGGAAAAGAATCAGTCATGGAATTTCTTATGTGTAATCAAAATGAGGCTTGAGAAAATTTAATCCAAGAGGCATTTGCTGGATAAATCATAAGACAGCTGCTTCAAATAGGATCTGAAGTCTGGATGCTTCCAAAAGTTAGAGACAATATTTAGGTAGACTAAAATATTGTACATCTTAAATGCGCTGTGATGTTTAAAACCCATGACAATTCTTTGTCTTTCTGCTAAATCAGAACTTCTTATTTTTCTGACACTACACAGGCATCAAATTCTCAAAACAGATAGACTTAGCTCTGCTGAGTTCTTAACTCATGGGAACTTGATAATGTAGGTCTTTGGCATCAGAAGTTCAACGCAGACATTAGAATACTTGTATACATGTGTTTAAAATATCATGTTAAAAAGGATTGAAATAATTGGTAAACACTTGAGTATGCATTCTAAATATTCTCATAAAAATACTGTTCATAAATTGTTCAGGTTGTGAACTGAGAAGTTGACAACAGTAAGGTCAAATCTGGGCCAGAAAAACAAAATGGGCTGTCCCACTAATTTAGTTCTGTTTCAGCAAGACCCAGAAAAGGATAGGGTGGCCTCAGTTTCAATAATTATCTCCAATAGGTAGAGAAATGTTTTGATACACCTCAGGATTAACATTGCCTGGACTACAGGAGAAGCTCAGGCATTTTTGAGGAGAGAATAGCCCTTCCTCACCGACTTGAGATAAACCCCAGGCATCATGGAGAACGTGATGCTTCTGTCGTCCTTCCTCTGAACTTCCTCTTCCTGTTGTCTCATAAATTTGCTTTCCTAGCAACCTTTGGTTTAGAAGTCTAATTTAGCTGGTTAGAACTGCTTGTTTTCATAGTCCCCTTGGACCACAAAGGAATGTATCAACCATGTCAAAAGGAGTCCTGAGATAGTATGCATTTGCCATTCTCAGGGAGCTGACAAGATCTAGAGGTCTGCCTGTCTTTCTCCATTAGTTTGTCAGGAAATGAGAGACAGGCATGAAAATATGAACTGCTGTCTTGTCATTCCTTTTCTCATCTGTATTGTTTCATTTTTCTGCTTTTGACATTAGCTCTATCCCACTTTTAGGTAATTCTACACCATCATTGATCTGTTGGCTAGCATCACATGGATCTGTTGGCTAGAGCTTATGGAGAACAATAATAAATACATGGCAAAATGTATGCTGGCTGTAATAAAAAGTGTTTAGTCAAATCAGATATGTTAATAAGATTTCACTTGCACCATCACTAGAAGTTTCTCATGTGCCCTCTTTCCATGAAGGCTGAGATGCTCATTATTATGTTTTTCTTATTAAGAAAATGGACATTTGAATGACAACAGAAGTTCACGTCAGTTTATGACTAGTGGGACTATCAGAGTTCAAAGCTATTTGGATATACTCTTTTGGTTTCAAGGTGCATATTGAAGACAAGGGCAGAGCAGACTTGACATCAGGAAATACAAGAAATAACTTGTATATGTATTTATAGGACATCTGCCTTAAAGCCATTAGTATCAAGAATTGTGTTAGCTGATAATTCTCCTCCCGCCCCCCCTTTGCATAACTCTTATAAATACAGTGCTGCTTGCAATCAATAATTTGATGTGATGTATTTCATATATCACAAAGCTTTTAACATTATGAGGAGTTTAATTGCAACAGATGAATGCAAGCTCTTCTCCTAAAGTACAAGAGATGAAGACTGGGAGGTGATGATGGTCTAAACCAGAAACATGGTAAATGGGCATCATAAGATCAAGTGTTTTGTTGCAAAGAACAGCAAGATGGAACCAGCACTAAGCCTTCAAAAGACCAAGGCTTAAAAAGAAAACAACTAATTTATTGCGATGGTGTCTAACATGTAAGTAGGACATGAGCAGTGTGCTCTTCAGAGAGTGGCAGGATTTGACAGATCTGATAAAGGTCCTTTCAGATGTGATTTCTGTGGAGGAGCTGTGAGAAGTTTATGGATTACTGTCTAACAGGTGAATTGTCCTTTTGAATGCTGTGCAAGATGATTTTCAGAACTGCAAATCATGGTGATATAGCCAAAAAAATTTCCAAATTCATATTCAGCCTGAGAAGGATCCATACTTTTAACTAGATCTGGCATTTCTAAAGTGAGGAGAAAACAACACGAGTGTTGTTTAATTGTTTGCTCTACTCAAAATAGGCTAGTATGGAAAGCCACTTAAATAAACCTAGAAGGCATTTAGACCTGGGTTTATTTAGAAGCCAAAGAAGATTCTGATCAGGATATGTATCCCTCTGTGAGGATAGATGGATCTCAGAGGAAAAATACATTAAAATAAGATGGAGGCAGAAAGGAAAGTTCAGACAGACCATTATTGCATTATTATTTTCATGCTAACAATGTACGCATTCTTATTACGAGTATCAGACAGTAATGTGGATTATTTAAAATCTACCTACCACCAGTGCATTTTTAACATGTGAAAGATGGGAATTTTTGTGCAGCCACTGGTGAGCTGCAGCCTGTGCTTCTTGCAACCTAATTGCAAATGAATGTATCATATAAAAGGGGAGAGCCTCTACTCAGTGTTAAAACCAATTTGAAATGCTAAACATTCTTAACCATTATCCAGGTAACAATAACACCCAGCCCTCTCTCCTCTCCCTAGGGAAAAAAAAACACCACTAAAATTAACAGATGTTATTTACCTTTTAATGTGAGTTTTCACAAAGAAAAGGTCTGGGGTTTTGTTTGTGTTGTTTGTTTTGGTTTTAAATAGGCATCAGTTGTTTCCTTGTCAGGAAATCTTTGCGATTGTTCATGCACTCCTAAAGTTTAAAAAATCCCAAGCAATCCAAACCAAAAGAACCCAAACAGAAAACAAAACCCACAACACACAATGTCTTGGCCAAGAAACAGAGAAGACTACCAACCAGCTGGCATTAATTGTTTGCTAAACTCTGTTGCCTCAAACAGTATTTCTGTAAGGTTTCAGTAAACATGATTGAGGTGAAGGCAGTCATGTGGCACCTGTCACCACAGCACACCACTGTAATTAATACATTTATTATTGCAACAGCCTGTGGGGTAGGGAAGTCTTGTACTTGAATCTCTAGAACTGGACTGTCCTTTTTCAAACCTTTGTGCCTAACATCTAAGAAATTAAGATTTTGTACATGGTACACTTGGCATGCATGTAGTAATGGCAATATGGAAAATCATCTGGAATGAATAGGTTTGAAGACTGCTGCATGCTTGCTGGTGTGATAAAGAGGTATTAATGAATTATATGACTTTGTAGTTAGGAAAATACTGAAGCTATATGGAGAATTAAAAATGGTACTGCAGTAGGTCTTCCTGAAAACATGTCAGAAGGAACTGCTTTGGGTGTGCATAGTTTTGGATGAAGTGAAAACAGATAATCTGGTATTTTAACCAGTAGTAGAAAGTTACACGCTGTATCTTTAGCCTAAATAAAAATAAACCAGACAACACAATCTAATGACCATCCTTCTTAATCTGATTTCCATAGAGCACTTCTCAAACCCTTCATCAGGTGAGATTACTTCTGGGAAAAGATCACTAGATGCGCTCATGGGATGGCCCGAAACCATTCTCCAGGAGCTTATTTCCACATTTACATGATAGGTTTGTGTTGCAATTAGAGGAAAGCGTGAGTTCTGTGCTGAAGCAGGCTCCCAACACAGCCTTTTTGAGTGGTGATGATAATTGACAGTCAATATTGAGTGCATTAAAAATAATTTTTGCTTAATTTTCCTGATAAATCTAACTAGTCACTGGTAAACTTTGATCTCTTACCGAGGATTTTTGTAATTTGACGTCTGAAGTGTATTTGTCTTTGAAAGTGTAGTAAAACCTTCATATCAGAATAAGACAAACTGCAGAAAGTAAAAGCTGTCAGCTCAACTAAAATGCAGATGGTAAACAAATAAAAATACAGATGCAAACTAGAAGTGTGCACATTTTGGGAAAGTTTACTTTTGTTATTTCAGTTGACATTTAACTGAATGTCACTGAGAGTGAATAAACAAACTAATGAGGTTTTAGCTAAATCTCTGCAAACAAGTTGTGAGTCTGAAAAAAAAAATAATAAAATTGCTCAGCCCTTAATCCATGACTTCCTATTTTGGGGACTGTTCAAGTATCCCCTGGTTTTGCAGTGATGCATTCCCTCACCATGCAATCAGTATCAAAGGCATGAAATTCTGATTAACCATTTTTTTGGCACCTCACCTCTTTCCAGTTTGAACTTGGAATCTCCTCCGTGCACAGACCACTAATGAGGAAATCCTTGCTTATGAATTCAATGCAGAATGAGAATTTTTTTTTCCCTTTGCATAATGTCTGCTTTGAAGTCAGGCAGTCCAAGAAAGTGATTGATCTCGCCCAAGTTCATAACTTTTTCAAAGTACTGCCGATATCATTAAATTTTAATTAACCCTTTGAGCTCCTTCTATGATGTAAAGATGAGGGAACATCAAAGGCTTCTGTGTTGGAGCAGCAGTGAAATATTTTGAGCTGGCTTAGCCTTACTGAAGGAACCTAAGCTGCAAAATATTCCAGTTCTGTAGTCAGCTCAATTGTAGTTACTGCCTCTGCTCTGTGCTGGGAGAGGCAAAGTAATTGTTACATCCTCAGCTAGGACTATTTATATACTGTCATACTGAGCCTATCTTCCTGTAAATGTTCTTCCTCCTACTCAAAAAAGTAGTCCTTCTTAAAGAAATTGAGGTTAATACCTTACTCTTTTTCTGTTCATTTACACTTGCTTTAGCTATTACTAGCCTGGTTAGTTGTCTTAGAAAAAGGCATTGCAGGATTTAACAGGGATTAAACAAATAAACAACAACAACAACAAAAAAGAGTAAATCTAGGCTTCATATTTTAAACTTAATCTTATGCAATTTCTTTTCTTGAAAGGGCAATTTCAGTTAAAAACAAGCTCCATACTTCTAACTACATAGCAGTTTTCTTGCAGCAAGTGGATGGAGACCTGCAGAAGCCTTTGAGAAGGGCTGTGTTATCAGGGCAAAGTTTAGGTTTGCCTCTGTGCTGTGGAATTATTTATACTACTGTGAAGTAGGTTTGAAAGTGTTGTGAACCAACTGTACATCACTGCAATGAAATCCACAAAGCACAGGGCAGCAGTAAATAGTTTTTACTTCTTGGGACAAAAGGGAAAACCTGGATGAAGGAGTACTCTACTGCAATTGTGTCAGAAAATGCTGGATACCTGCTGCTGGATATTGCAGCCTTTGATCTAATTTTCTGGTGATTTTATTAAGGAAATTCTTCATTATTAGTCTTTCTGTTAATAATTGTGAGAGAATTAACTTTTTGATATGCAGAGAAAATAAAATACTAGTCAAATCAAGCTACTTCAGAACTAAACAAATGCATTGCTTCTGATGATTCACGGAGAAATAGGTGTGTTGTCTGATGATATTTCATCAGACTAGGTAGTTTCCAAAGAGCATCACTTGCTGCTAAGGCAGGTTGGTTGACAATCCATTTACATTTCACCTATAATCTGAAACACCGCATTCATGATTAAGAGAATGCACACCTTTGTTTTTTAAAAAAAAAAGTAAAAATTGATACACCCAGCATTGCTTTTGTTGTTAGTTCCTAGCACACCTAGAACGTGTTGAATTCAGAGGGTAAATTCTGAGTTGTGAAAGGGCTTCTCCTGTTTTTAGTCCCATTCTGCTCTAACAAGTGAATCAGTGTCTTCTGAGTGGCTTCCACAGGCCTTTCTGCTGCTCTTGGACAGCAAAATGAAATTAAGGCACCTGTTGAAGTGTTTACTCCACTCCAAGACAGGGAAGCTTAATTTAGCTTTATCGGAATAGAACTGATTACTCCAATATATTAGCAGCAGGGATTAAAGTTTCCCAAAGGATTGTTTAGATGGGACAAGACTTCAAAAAAATTTCTACCAGTTTCTAAGATGACAAGAATGCAGGTGATGAAGGGATTTTTAATATTACTTTTTCCACCTGTCATCCTTAAATCTGTTTTAGGATTATAGAAAAGAACAGCATTGAATCTGGTTTGTGATTCATGAATAAAAGTGAAGTGGTGACATCTGGTAAATATAGAGTGAAAACAGACATATGGACATGGAGGATTTGTAAGTAACTGTCTCCTTCAGGAGTCCAAATTGTGTGACTCATCAGAATAGCCTAGATGAGTGTGTATGTGTCCCCATGAATATATGTGGGCAAAACAGGTTTTGCCGTTTACTGCTTAGTACCCTTTTAAAATTCAACAGCAAAACTTAGTTTTCCCAGTATTCTTAATGTGTAGCTAATTTCATTGCTTAGGCATCTGCAGCACTTATATATAACATTTAAAAGTGTTATTAGATTTAAAAGGGAGGGGAGAATCAGACAGAAGAGAATGCATTTGAAAAGGTAAAATCAATGTGGAGACGGAGAGAGGCACCTGGAGGGTTTCTTTTCTAAGCTTTGATGAAAAGATTTCCTTTCTATCAAAACAGGTGAGTGTTGATGTAAGAATGATCAGGGAAATTAGACCATTTTTTTGAACCTGCATCATTACTTGCTGATGTTGATTTCTAATATTTTTTCCTAAGCATAGTTTGTGTCATTCTTATTTTAATAGAGGGAACGAAAATGAAATATTTGAGTCAGTGCTCGGTTATGTACATGTAATACCGCAGTCCTAGTTCTGTGATAATTAAAGCTAAGTTTATTTAATAATAGCAAATCAACAATTACTATAATATAAAAACATGTTACAGAAGTAGAGAATCTATGGTTTCCTGTTTTTTGAGTAGGTGTGTAAACATACACTGGAATATGTGAATACTTCTGCAGTTTATTGTGATAAACCTGCTGATATATTTAAAAATCATATTACTTGAGCCCTTTAGGATGCTACAAGAAGAAAGAATAGGACTTCTTTCAGCTGTTGAAAATATGTGACCATTCATGTGTCAGAAATTTGAGGGAAGAACTGTATTTAAACTGAAGATTTATTCGTAATAATAGCTTCACTCTCGTATTAAAGTTCTTTTCGACTACTTTGAAGGACCATCAATGTATTCATTCTTGCAATGAACAATTTCAACATTGTACTGAAGCTTTGTGACTCCTGTATCGCTAAGTAGAACGATAAAAATCAAAGGCCACTGGTCAGTGATGAATTGGTGAGCTGCAGGATAAGGATTAAAAAAAATGGGGTTTGCCTAATTCAGGCTGAAATCACTCCACTTTTAGTAAGCATGAGTGTGTCTGTCATGCCTTCATAGGCCATCTTCATCTGTTATCTATTTCCTAGCACAAAGAAGGAGCCAGCAGGTAGATCTGTGAGCTGCAGATAGAGCTACAGCACATTAAAGAGGATATTCATCTTTTCAGTACTATGGAGTCTGTACACCTAGTTTCCTAAGCACTCTTCTTAGCAGAGGTACCTGAATGTCAGTAGCTGGCCCTAAAAGAGCTTAAGTAACACTTGTCAGTAAAAGCAATATTAGAATGGAAGACATTACAAATAAGAGACCTAGAACATCTGAAATCCCATCTTATTATTTTATTTCATAAAATTAGATTGGTACTCATTAAAGATGGTGGCTTGACAAGCTGGAATGCTTGTCATTTTTTGTCTTTGGGGGAAGAGGGAGGAGGGATTTCTGCTATTTGGTTGGTTATTTTTTTAACCGTCAAGAACTCCAGTTGCCCGGTGCAACTTCTTGTATGTATCAGTGCCGATGTGGCTAGGTGAGCTGAAATAGGAGCATAATCTGTTATTCCATCACATACTTATTCTCATACAGTACCTTAATTATTTATTCTCAGTTTGTAATTGTGGTTTGTATTTTTCAAACTTTAAGCAGCATCATGACCCTTAAGAAATTAGTGCGTGACTTTCTGAGATGTTTTTGGATTTAGAAGGATCATGCCTCCTATATCACATGAAAATATTAGGGGTCTATGTGTAAATAAGAGCTATTTAATTCACCCTTATGGACTGAATGCAGGCAGACTTTATTTAAAAAACAATTTTGCCCTTGAGAAGGTGTAGAGACTTCAAAAAGGACAGGAAGTAAGCAAACCTCATTACAGTAATATGAATTACACTTATATCAGATTGGCTGGAAAACAAATGGCTGTGTTTGCATTTTACTGCTGTTGTGCATTTCAATGATCATTTGCTGCATTAGTATTGCAACTGAACTGCTACCAAGCAGTTTGTATATAGCCCCCAAATAATCAAGAATCCTAAGTCTAGCTGATGGCAGCATTACTCACACAGTTCTAAACTCCACCTAAGCACCTAAGAAGCATTACTGGATATAGAGGAATATTTATGCTATTAAAATAGTCCAATTGCATGTCAGTCATTGGAGAACCAACCATCAATGTTGTGCAGGGCAGTTGTGTTCCACATTCACCCCTGAAGAGAGATGCATTTGATTTAATTTAATTAAGAATATCAATAAAAGCTTAAATTCACATTTCAACTTTGCTACATATAGATGTAAGCACTATAAATATGTCATGTCCCTAAATTCATGAAGTTTTTCTGTTAAGTATTCATTTGGTAAGAAAAATGTGAAATTTTATGCTTTATGACACTTTTTTTTTTTTTCTGTGGTGGTGTCCATCTGTTTGTGCTTTTACTTTTCATAACCATCACTCTAAGTGGTTTTCCCAGACTGCAAGGAAGAAATCACTACCACACCAAATTTTCTTTCCCATTAGTTAGACAGGTTAATCTGTTAGGATCCTGTCTTTAAGGCTGCATTGCCTACAGAAATATTTCCTGCACTTTTGCCTAAGAAATGTTGTTCTTTTTTGTATTCTCTCTATTGTTGTTCCTCTCTTTCATCAGGAAACAGCTGCATTTTGATGGAAAGTTTAAAGATCACTTGACGTTATCAAGGCAGCAGTTAGTGTTTGAAAAGCAATTAGTTAGAATCTCACTTGGAAACACCACGTTGGTAATATTTACTGTGGTGGTGAGAGAAAGTTCCGTTCTCCCCCACACACAAGGAAACCACGGCTAACTCAGTCGGAGAAGCAAAGATATGAGTAAGCTATATTTACAAGCAGGATGAGATGCAGTGAATAGATACACAATATACAGTATTTACAATATGTGCAGAAATATACAGCAAAGAATGTAATACAGAACAAAACTCCCTCCTCCAGCCAGGAGGGTCCCCACCCTGTACCCCCTCTCTCCTCCTACCTCCCTTTTTTCCCAAAAAGGGTTAGAGAGAGAAAAGGTAACTATTAAGGAGGAAATTCTGTTAGGTCAAAGCATATGCAAGAATTAGTTTCTTATCTGTTAGTTCAAGGTCAACTCCATCCTGCACAGCTGTTGCTCAAAGACAGACTGAAACAGACAGGCTGAAAAAAGACAGACAGACTGAACTGACTGAGAATCAAACTGAACTAAAATTTAAAGTTTCATTCTACCTATCTACCAATGAAATTCATTTAGAATATCTTGTTTTCATTTTACCACCAAAACATTCAGCCAGAGCGTTCCAGCAACTGTCCCTTTCTTAAAGGCACAGCCTAAAACGGTCACATGGTTAGCTGGAAAGACATAACAGACTGTGATACTGTGATACTGTAACAGTAACCTAAGATAATTTTAAAGACAATTATTTTGAATTAATTACTGAATATGTGTAACTGTCAGACTAGCTTCCTGAAAATGTCAGAGAACTCTAAAATAAGTTTAAACAGGGGTGGGGGGGGGGAGGGAGGGCGGGGGAGGTGTGTGGGTGGGGAGAGGGAGAGAGAAAAAGTGAACTTACTGTGACATTTTGATGATTATTAATTTCCTAAAACAGAGAAATAGCAAAATCAAAATATGTGAAAATGAAGAATAAGACTTCAGTATAAATACTTTACAGCTTATATAAACAGTTGCTACATAGGCAATCTGCTCATGTTTTATGCCTTGTAATGTATAGTTGTTAGGTTATTTCTAACCAACAGAATAAAAATTACAATAGGAAAAACTACAGAGGGCTATTTCATCTGCTATTAGAAGTCCATTGCTATCCCCAGAGTTGCACTATGAAGTGTGTCCCTTAGTTGAAGGGGAAAACCTAAAGATCAGCTATTCACTGTTAGAATAGCATGACTACTAATCAGCTGCATCAGCCCTGCAGAGGCAAAAATACTGCTGCTTCTTGTTGCAAATGCAATAGTGTGGCTTAAATTGGCATAAAAAGCATTAGGAATGTCACTGCACTTTCACCAGAAATATGCTGTGTTTTAAACAGCTGATGCTGAAGCATGCAGCGAAATATTCTCCCTGGCCTATTTTTTTTTTTAATTCTTTTTCTTTTCTTTTTTTTAAATTTTTTTTTTAAACATTATGTTAAAGCAATTTTTGTCTTATTTGCAGTTGCTCACAAATGCAAGAAAAATATGATCTTTGTATAATATAAAATTACAAACATTCCCTGGATGCTCTGTCCATTATCCACGTGGCACTGGGGAGTCTGATCTACAGGTTATTTGTGCCTCTATTGTTCATAGTGACTTCAGTGTGAGTGTAGGGCATGCCTGGACTGCACACAAGGCTTGAATGTTGAGTTGACAAGGCACCTAGCCAACCACTGCAGAGGGTACTTCATACAGGAGGGGAAGAGTAAAGTATCTTTATATTTCCTGCCCTGAGCTGATACCTAGGTATTGGATAGAAATTAATTTCAGGTGAATTTCCACAGGTGTGTGTTTGTTTTCTTGCTTGCTTGTTTGTTTTGAGGTATTACTGAGGACAACACATTGTAATAGAGTGTGCTGTTTTATAGAATTTGTAAGATATTGCTCAATCAAAAGAATATTTCTTTTTCTCTAGAGCTGAATGCACGTTTAGAGATTACCACTTAGAGCTGATCAAGGGAAAAAAGGCAGTTAGCTAAAACGCAACCATTCTAAAAGGGCAGCTTCCCTTGTGACATTACTAGCTTCAAATGATGTGCCCACTGAGGGCAGCTTAGTTTGATGTAGCCACTTTTGTAGGAGCTAAATCACGATTTAGATGTCAAGTAAGTTTTTGAAACATTAATATAAAATAATATTTTTTTTTATTTTAAGAAGGAACAATTCTGAGGGTTTACTACAATTTTATTTCCCATGTGGTCTTATTTTAGTTCTCATATCAAAAGCACCTACAATTCTTCTGAAAGTATTACTTCATTAATACAAAATCAGCTGATTTTGTGATGGTTGGGATTCCAGTAACTAAACTTGTCCCTCAGGCTGTCAAAAGGTCAGCCATCAGACATTTTTCTTTTCAGAGCATTAGAGGTATATATTAATTTATTGTAGGCTTCCTAGATTAGCTTTGGGGTTGTATCTTGTCAAGCTCTGCTTCACAGAGCTTCCTAAATTTGGCTAGGGACATAAAGGGGAATGAGAATAATTTCTTCAGGTATATCAGTGACAGTGCCTTGAGCAACCTGGTCTAGTGGGAGGTGTCTCTGCCCACAGCAGGGGACTTGGTACTAGATGATCTTTAAGGTCCCTTCCAATCCAAACCATTCTGTGATTCTATGAAG
This sequence comes from Dryobates pubescens, assembly GCF_014839835.1. Lineage (NCBI taxonomy): Eukaryota > Metazoa > Chordata > Aves > Piciformes > Picidae > Dryobates > Dryobates pubescens. Next base: position 9,434,518 of record NC_071627.1, read on the forward strand.
TACCACAAAAACTGCTTAGTGCATATCACTACTCTTGTTGCTGGCCATTCCAGTTTAAGGGGGCATTACTGAACTCACACGAGATATAATGATAACTAGTGCAATTGTTACAGGTATGATGAGAAAAATCTTTAAAGTCTTTTCCATAAAACAACTCTTCTAATTACACTTATCTAATATTTGGGATGGGTTATTAAAAATACTCAGGTAACTGCCCAAATGACACTTTCACCATAGGTAAGCTTAAACTCAGATGACACTACCATCCCATAGCTCAGCTGCATTTATCTTCTGTAGCTTTAGGGACAAACACAGCTTTACTGTGCTGGAAAACTTACTGGTCTATGTGGAAAAAGCAAAGAATATGGAAAGCATTCTCCAGCTTTTCATAACAGTAGCTGCTTATCCAAAGGGCAAACTGTCCACAGAAGATTCAGATCAAATACTCTCTTTTCCAATTGACATTTACCTTTATATTTTAGCAACTATATTCTTTCCATATGATACATTTTCATATGACGTGCCCACAAGAAAATATAATTTCTACCCTGCAATAAAACTATGGGGGGTTGAGCCACTGACATTCTGATGGCTTCGAAGCACTTTTACAGAGAGGAGACTGAGCCAAAATGGATGCATTCTGAGATCTGCATGTTTCTTTTACAATGAATAGACTTAATCAAGAGGAAACAGTTTTTCTAATGGATATGATCGGGCTCTAAAAATGGATATATCCAAAGTGTTTGCAAATTATAGTAAATTTATATCCAAGCAAGCACGAGTCCTTCTGAAAACTTCAGAGTAGGAATTGTTTACTTACAGACAAGGGCCTATGATGAGAATAGATTTGCTTAGGAATATAAATGTGCACACAACAAGGTGTTGTAATTAGTATTGGCCTGGATGCTGGTGAATACATGAAAAGAGAGAATGATGTGAGGATTAGAAAAGGTAGGAAAATGGAAAGGAAAATAATGGGAGATTATGAAATAAAGTGTAGGCATTGCTCTTTTGTGAGTAGCTTCCCTCACACTTCACAAAGAACTCTGTTTAAAATATTTCAGGAGAAGAATGAAGTTTATTTCCTTTTGCATCCAAAATTATATTTGATATTAACAGCAACACTTGTTCCCTGGAGAGTACTAGATATCATTAGGTTGCTGACAGGGCAAACTAAACAGTAGCATCTCCTTTTGTGTCCAGTTTTACTTCCTAAGCTAGAAACTTTCTAGCAGTGCATCAGATTTTTTTGCTATAGTTGTTGGACAGCAAACAGGAATTTACTGGGGTTATTAAAAAAGTCTTTCCCATTGTGCCTCCATAGCATTGCAGACTGTGTCACACAAAGGCATTTCCCAGCATCTGATTCACTATCACAGCAAGGTTCTGGTTTATGACTAGAAAACCTGGGTGTTCTGGCAATACAAAAAAACAACTACACAAAAACAATATCTTTTTTAATGAAATGTCAGCCTAAATACACACTTCAATTAAATAAGGAATAAGGAAGGATACGTTTCATCTTCTTCCTTATACTGTTGGTAAAATGCAAACCACAGTTTAAAGAGTAGAACTGAATATGTCAATCTTTCATCTAAACCCCCTGCTCAAGTGGTTCTAGAAATGACTGTTTGAATTAAGGAAATAGGTTTTACCTGTCACCCACCTCTAGACCTTCTTGCTGTTTCTATAGATTTTTTTCTTTTTCCTTTTCTCCAAACACTTGATTGAAAAACCAACTGTTTCTGCCTTTTTATATTCCAAGATTCTTTGACTCTTTACAAATGCCAGCAGTCACACAGCTGTGAAAGAGTCTTTTGATATTCACATTTATTGTAATATAGAATTCAAATTTATTTTCATTCTATCTTTCATGCTTCTCAAGCTTTAAATCCTGTAGAGAAAAAATATAGACGTGAATACAGAAGGAAAAAAAAGAAATCACTAGTTTGAAGTCAAGACTGTAGCCGACTCAAGCAGTGAGAATTATTTCATTTGGGTGAGGTGTGTGCGTGCATCTGTGATGAGCAAGATGGATGAAAGATGAAAGTGAAGAGAGAGAAGATGTATGTGTGCACGTGTCAGAATGTGTGTGTGTATATATATATATTCTTAGCAATGTGCATGTCTTCGTAACCTACATGAAACAGCAGTGTACTTCATATGAACGCAAGAGAGATTAGGTCAAATTAACCATTTTATTTGAGTCTTCTATACCTACAAGGCATCTGTATTTTGTGAAAAGTTTGTACCTTCAACTGTTTATATTCCTAGTATTTTATTATTACTCTGACCAGTAAGCTGGCTTTTTCTAGAGTTTTGAACATGTCTCTCTCAGGTTTGCAACTCCTAACTGGTGACTGCATGGGGGAAAGGAGCTATTTTTAATAGCTTTTCTGTCTGTGCAATCATAAAGCCTAGTTTTCAGTTACCAGAGCACAATGATGTAACGCTGTGTAGAGTTCATACTGATTTACAGCAAGCAACTGTGAAAGGGTTTCTACCACCACTATCTTAAGTGCAGTATAAGCTGAATTCATCAGTATAGAATCAAGGCCATCACATTACATAAAAAAGGTGCTGGCTGTGTTATCCATCTGATAAGCTAGCAATGCTATTCAGACCTTTAAACTCACTGAAACTTGTAATTGAAAGAGAAAAAGAAAATCTGGTTTCATATCACTACATTTCAAGATTTTACTGGTGTTGGAAGTTTCCAAACTGAGTATTTCAGGTGACAAATGAGTTTGTTTTGCCCCTTTCAAACAGAGTCAGTATCCACTGTTCTGTAGACCATTTTCTAAAGAGGGCACCCTGCAGTCACAGCTTATGAGAAAATTGAGTGAGGTACAAACACCACGTTTGTGTTAATACTAATTTGTGAAGTCTATTCTTGTTTAGAAACAGCTACAAATTGTCCCAGGGGAGCTGTCAACATGAAGTGAACCATGGGACTAGCTATTACCTGTCTTAACTAAAGACTCAGTTTTAGATATGTTTTTTTAAGGCACAATGAGTTGAGAGAGGAGATGTAACCTAGGACGGCTTCTGAGAACAAAACATAAATAGCAAGAACACTGTCATACGGGGAAATAGTTAATGAGCAACAGAGAATGTTTCTGCAATTTTGTCTAGGGATACAGAGCATAGTGTAAGGAAACAGAGGTATGTGCTACTGGTGGCTGAGTATATTACAATATGGAAATGAACAGTTTTCTGCTGCAAAGATAGTCTTGTTGATTTTACTATTTTTCTACTATTCTTGCCTGTCTAGAGGTGTGGGTATAACACACACACTGTATCACACAAGCCGATAGTGATAGTCTTTCACAGAAAGAACTAAGTGTTACTCCACATTTAGGGGCAAAATAGACATTAAAGGATAGAAATTATACTAGGTTCTCTGCTCTGAAAGCATTTTCCAGGCAAGTGACTCGATGTGCAGTATAACACTACAATTCTTTAAAAGCTCTTTAAGGTGGGATATTAAATTAATGGTTCAAGAAAATAGTTTATTTGTGTCTGATGGGATAAAGTTTAATTTCCTAAGGGAAATCCTTCAGTGATTCCAGCATCAATAACATGGTTTGTCACTTACTGCAAATAAAAATAATTAAATTATATTTAGAGTATGCAGAGTTTATCTGATCTTTTCAATCTTTATGGGCACCAAAAGGAGTCATGTTTTCCATGACACTATTACCAGAGAAGAATATAAAATGGAAGCAGATAACATCTGACGCTAAGAATGTTGCCTGAAAAATCCTTAGCAGGTCACCTAAAAAAGGAGTATTTAATTTCTTAACAGAACATTTTCTGTTTACCTAATATTCAAAAGGACACATTGCATTTAGACTGAATATGGGGGTGATTTTTTTTTTATTAAGAGATTGTGGTGAGATGTTGGAACAGGGCTTGAAGAGAGGTCATGGGTGCCGCATCACCAGATGCATCCAAAGTCAGGTTGGACAGAGCTTTGAGAAAGTTCATCTAATGAAAGGCACAGACCTTCTGTGCTCTTAGAGTGGCTAAATGTGGTGCACATCCAAGCTGCATGTGTAGAGTCAAACCTACCACAGACTAGATTAGTAACTTGTTCTGGGAAAGAAGCCCAGAAGCAAAGCAATACATGTTCTTGCAGGCAGCTGGGGGATCAAGACCTCGAAGTGACACTGGGAGTACAGTGAATTGACAGGATAGATGCTAAGACGCCTTAGTACTGGTAATACTGAGAACCCTGAATACCTCTGTGAATTTCATGAACAAACTCATTTTGTGCTCTTCTGCTTAGTTTCCTCAAGATCAGTCTTTCAGGACCTTCTCCTTTGGGGCTCCTTTTGTCCATCTTCAATATCTAATGTAGCTAGGCTGGATGTTAGGAAGAAGTTCTTCATAGAAAGAATGATTGGCCATTGGAATGGGCTGCCCAGGGAGGTGGTGGAGTCACCATCACTGGAGGTGTTTAGGAAGGGACTGATGGGGCACTTGGTGCCATGGTTTAGTCAATTAGGTAGTGTTGGATGATAGGTTGGACTCCATAATCTCAAAGGTCTTTTTCCAGCCTAGTTAATTCTATTCTATTCTATTCCTTTTTCCAACAGCTTATTAATTTCACAGTTTTTGTACTAATCTCTAGACCTCCAGTGGTACTATGTGGCAGTATGTCAGTGTACCTCTTGCATATAGATGCATTACCTAGTTTCTGGTTGGTGTGTCTAAAACTCAAATGTCCAGTTACACTGATTTAGGCATTTGAAATCACATAGAAAAAAATTATCCAGGTGGGACTGATTAAAAAAAACCAGAGAGATATTGAAAGGGGAAAGGGAAGGAATGTTATCTTTTTGTCTAGGTGTGTATTACGTTTTCCAGGATTGTCTTAGATTTTGCCTCACTTGAGGGATGCTTTTGATTTTTTTTTTTTCTGTGCCATGTAACAGTTCCAGTTGTTAATTTTTAATTTGATTTGAAGTTGGTGAAAAGGTATGAAAAAAGATGTGTAGCTGCAAAGCATTACTGCATGCAAGGTGTATGATCTGTGGGACATCTCATCTTTACTGTGAGCAAATGGGATTTATTGAAATAAGTTAGGTGGCTCCTTCTGATTATGACAGAATAGGACCCAGTAGGTAGCATAGATGCACTTTAAAACAGTACAAACTCAAAATGTTCAAGAACAGCAATACAAGATGAATTTGTTACCTTATAGTCATGATACTTGTATAATACATGGTTAAACACAACATGGCTGGGAAATGTCTTTTCTGTCTGAAATATTTGTCTGAGCTAGCATTTTCAGCTGTCTGATACCTTATCTTTTCACCCCTCAGTCACATGGCTAATAGGATTTCTATAAAACAGCGCAGTGGTGGACTTCATAACTCAACAGACTATTCATAGGCTTTCATCTCTGAAACCTAGTTCTAATTCAGTACTGACTAAATGTGCCATATTCCTCCTGTGGGCATTCTCAGTGAGAAAGTGAGGATAGACTAGACTATCTGCTGTGACTTTCCTGGAAGCTGGCTTCCATACAAGTGTGGTTGCCTAACACAGACATATAACTTGTTTGTTTGTTGTTTTTTTTTAATGGAAAGAGATCAGGCAAGTTTTATGACACATTTGCTTTTTCAGTGCTTTAATACATACCAGTTGTAGTCATTCAGAAGTTAACAGACTTGCAAAAACTTTATGGTTTCTAAATATTTTTTGTTTTATATCTAACGAATACTGGAAATATAAGTCAGAGCAAACTTAATTTCTTCTTTTTAAAAAATTTTAAATTCTGTCTGCTTGAAAATAAATATGATTTAATTTAGATAAATATTTACATGCTCAAACTGTCAAATCAGTCTACTCTTGTGCTTTGAAAGAGTGTTTTGTGTTGAAGGCCCACAAGAAAATACCTTTCTAAAGTCAGTATGAGATAAACAGAATCGTTTTGTGGTTTGTTTCCCATGCCTTGAAGACAATAATGATAGTACCTGGTGCATTTTTTACTGAAGGACAAAATAACAATAAAACATACTGTAACTTCACCTCATGGTCTATGCAATGGCTAATTTTTAATACTATGGATTATCTTCAGAAAATCCGTTTCAGTTCTAGCTTCAAATGTTGGTATTAGTCTAGTGATCTGGCTCTGCAAGCTGTTCAATAGGCCAGTTCTACATCTGTTGGTATAGATAAAACTCTGCATGGAGGTAGGAACTTTACTTATACGAATACGTTTGCAGAATGGAGGTTGCAAGCCTTGCAAAGGTTATCCTTGCCAAATGCTCTTGTATTTATTGTGATACTGTCTTTGTTGAATTCATTGAGTATAATCCCTCCCCCACCATCCATTTGATTTGTAAATGAATTCTCCTCTACTGTATTCACACCCCTTCTGTATTTGCTTTCCAACAGTATGCCAGCGAATTACTTCACTGGCAGGAACACTTAGTGAACCAGCCAATTTTAACTAAGTATTGAAAGTATATCCAAAAAAAAAAAAATAAAAAGAAAGAAAGAAAAGAAAGGAGGAAAAAAAAAATAAGGAAAGAGGCAAAATTCTCATTCATAACTACAAGTACTCACACAGGCTTTCATGATAAATCTATTCTTTAAAAGGTTATCAGTGAGTCACTGAGCACAAAAATCTTTTGTAACTCATGGGTTCGGTCAAAACAAGTAAACTTTGCATGTCAAATTATTTCACGAACAGCGTGTCTATATGCTATAGATCAAGACTTCCTGGCAGAAATGAGCTTAATAAAACTGGTGTCTGAAAGGAGCATCTGATGAGGAAAAATTTACTGAGAAAATTATTTCAAGTTATCTGCTTAAATGTTATGTGTCAGAGGACAGTAGAACTGGAAAGCAGAGTTGTAGTGATCCTTACATTTCTTTCTCAGGCACTAGAAGTATTCAGTGACTAGTGAGCTTCCGATACTGTACTGCAGTTTTTTCCTGCTTATCAAATTTCTTGTGTTTTCATGGTATCCAAATGTGAGAGCTAGATATAAAAGTGTCACATACTTCTGTAAATAGATACATTTGCTTTCCATGGTCACTGACATAATACAAAATTAACCAAGGCACTCATTTCCCCTTCCATGAATACTGTGCCTTTATTGACTGGAAATGCAGTGAAGACAAAACACTGTACTTTGAAGCCAAGGGCTGCTTAGAACAAACCAACAGCAATGAGTATGTATGTGCAGCTTGGTTTGTATAATCTGTGGAAGTAAAAACATTCTTTTGTATCATTCATTTGAGATGTGTGGGGGTTGGGTTTTTTGGGGTGTTTTTGTGGGGTTTTGTTTGGTTTTGTGGGTTGTTTGGGTTTTGGGGTTTTTTTGGAGAATGTATCTGGACATAGGCAACTAGTTTTTATTTTGAACATTTTCTGGTTCTTGTCCAACTTTTCTCTTTATCTCCTGCGTACCAGCTTCCAGGTATCTGTCTCCTGACAGTAGAGATGTGTAGAGGATTAGTGTCTTGATTGGCAGGTTGGCTAACATTACAGTTCTGTTCATATGGAGCTTTCCTTCAAGTTCTAAAAAACTATCACAGACGGGCCAGAAAAAAATCCCATATCCCTTGTTGCAAAACAGCACATGCAACCTTAAATTCAGAATGTAATCTGAACTGGGATTTCTTTATATATTTCACATACCAATACAATAGAATTATGGATGAAATAATAATTTCTTGTCTTCTTATTCAGTAGCTTAGAAGAAAAGCAAGGTGTGTAACTAACAGGGTGAACAGCAGAAAGCTCCAGATCATCAATTGTGTCTTATACTGCTAAATGAATAGATCAGAGTCCTCCTTCAATAAATAGAAATAAAAGCATTGTTTTTCACAATGCAATCTATTGGATAGCACTCTGTGTGTGGCTACAGATACATCAAATATGGAGGGACAAGCCATTTATAACTACATTAGCACATATCTCCTTACATAACACCATTTAAATGGGATCCAACCGTATAGAAGATATGCTATAGGCCATTTTATGTAAAATAGAAATTCAATATTATGAGCAGCCATCATAAACAAAGATTTGTGGATTGTGTGCTTTTCATAAACTCTACTCACTCTCAGCATTCTTAAACCTTGCTAAAACTCGTATGTCAATCCTAACACATTCGTGATCTTTTCCACGTAAGTGATGCCAGCTAAGCACTGACCTTTTTCAGGGGAAGTAACAGATAAATAAGCACTGTTACTTTAATATTCCCCAACAATGCAGACAAGAAGTGAGTATCTATGTAATACGTGAAACTACTGTAAAATGTTAAATACTTTGAAGGCAAAACTCCATTGCATTATGGACTGATAGGAACAGGACATACATTAGCCTGTGTCTGGTATGGTGGCTGAAAAGGAGCTTCATGGTTTATATCTGACTTGCAGATGCCTTGTTTCTGTACACAATGAACCCATTGAACTTACAGATGAAAACAAGGGTTGTATCTAAGGTCCACAGACATACAGCTAAAGCTGAAATTCTTACACTACCATGAGATGATGGGAACACTTCAGAAACAGTGGCTTCTGTTCTGTTATATGGATAAGAAATATATGGATTGTTTGGTACAAAAAGCCTTTACGGTCAGCGCACAGGTCTAAAATTATCCTTTTTACAATGCTATTGCTTTTCTGACTGTACAGCTTCAACACAGCTGTCCCTAACTTTCTCACCATAGAATCATAGAATCACTAAGGTTGGAAGAGACCTCAAAGATCATCAAGTCCAACCTGTCACCACAGACCTCATGACTACTAAACCATGGCTTCAAGTGCCACATCCAATCCCTTTTTGAACACCTCCAGGGAGAGGGACTCCACTACCTTGCTGGGCAGCCCATTCCAATGGCCAATTCCTCTTTCTGGGAAGAACTTTCTCCTCACCTCGAGTCTAAACCTCCCCTGGTGCAGCTTGAGACTGTGTCCCCTTGTTCTGGTGCTGGTTGCCTGGGAGAAGAGACCAACCCCTTCCTGGCTACAACCACCCTTCAGGTAGTTGTAGAGGGCAATGAGGTCACCCCTGAGCCTCCTCTTCTCCAGGCTAAACAATCCTAGCTCCCTCAGCCTCTCCTCATAGGGCTTGTGCTCAAGGCCTCTCACCAGCCTTGTTGCCCTTCTCTGGACATGTTCAAGAGTCTCAATGTCCATCTTAAATTGAGAGGCCCAGCACTCAAGGTGTGGCCTAACCAGTGCAGAGTACAGGGGCACAATGACTTCCCTGCTCCTGCTGACCACACTATTCTTGATGCATGCCAGGATGCCATTGGCCTTCTTGGCCACCTGGGCACACTGCTGGCTCATGTTCAGCCAGCTGTCAATCAGTACTCCCAGGTCCTTTTCTGCCTGGCCCCTGTCCAGCCACTCTGACCCCAGCCTGTAGTGCTACATGGGGTTCTTATGACCAAAGTGCAGCATCTGGCATTTGAACTCGTTGAATGCACTTGGCCCATCTGTCCAGCCTATCAAGGTCCCTCTGGAGAGCCCTTCTACCCTCTAACAGATCAACACCTGCTCCCAACTTGGTGTCATCTGCAAATTTACTGATGATGGACTCAATCCCCTCATCCAGATCATCAATAAAGTTATTGAACAGGATGGGGCCCAGAACTGATCTCTGGGGTACACCACTAGTGACTGGCCTCCAGCTGGATCGTGTTCCACTACATCATGTTTTCTATTTTAGGCTTTTAAAATTAGTATATGTAATCTCTCCTGAGTATTATATTGAAGGGAATTTTTAACACACTTCTCCATGGAGGGATTTTTTGGTTTTTTGGACAAACTATTTCATTATTTTTGGTTTTCCCCTCTATAAGCCCTGTATTAAATCATACGAACCACATTTAGGAAATTCCTTATTTACAAGCATCTGAGCGACTTGAGTCATTAATTTGTTTTCTCATTAGATTGGCTTCAACCGTATTAATTTCTACCAATGTCACTGTAAGTCAACAGAGCTTCTGCACTGACTTTCATGTAAGCAAGTTAATACACTTCTATTCACTTTTACGTTTCCTTGTAGGAAGAAATAGTTCTGCTGCTTGGATGATGCTTGTTTGAGTTTTTTCTATTTGAGTCTGACTGCTGGCTAATTTCTAGCATTTCAAGGAAGGCTCCATATTATTTATAGACTTTATATTGTTCAAAGCCTCTTTAAGTTTGTAAGAGCAATACCTGAAATACACTGGGATCCAAAGTGGAAAGTGGTTCCTTTAACAGAGGATCCCAGAGGAGATGCTTTTAGGAAAATTCCATTAACCTTATCTTTGCAATGTCTTTTCCAAATTGCATTTTTGCAGGTGGCAATTGCAGTCAAGCTCTTTGTGAATGTGAGGTACTAACATGGATTTGGCCATGAAAGCCTTATGCTTCTAGCTTAACTTGCACCTTTATCATTGACTCCTGATTGTTGTTTCTATCAGATTGTTGCTACTCCTCACAGTAAAGGTCTCCTTTAGAACAAGGCGAGTAACTCAAGAAACAAAGACACCTCATTGTGAGGTTGTCTTTGCTGTTCTCAGACCTGTTTGGATGTGAGCTGCTACCCTAGGTTGTGAGATTTCTCGGATGTGGTATTAAAGGAAGCTCCGTTGTTCTTAATAACTTCATCACATGTATCTTTCAAGACTGAAGTGGGAAACATTACTGGTAGGAAACTGAAAACTAGCAAAATATTGCAATAGTATTAAGTATTCCCTTGTCAATTTTGGTAATTAAAATGTTATGCAAAAATTGTCAAGTGATTTAAAGCCTGAGGGAACACTTGCTGGGTTTGGGTTGGTGTTGGTTTGTTGGGTTTTTTTTGAGATATTCCTATAAATAGCCACCTCTTAGATCACGCTTAGAACATAATGTTTCATGAGGTGCAAATTAAGATTTATTGTTTTGAAGTTACATCAAATAATTGATCAGAAACTGTAACTGGGATTATAGAACCACATCAGAAATGAAAATTAGTGAATAATTGCAAAAAATAATTGAAGTTAAAAATCCTGAAAACTGGGAAACGTTTCCTTTTAATGCCTACAGGGATGGGCCTTGTGGCGTTGATTAGGATTAACGCTAGGGGATGAGGTGAGTGAAGGGAACAGAGGGATTTTTAGATTGTATTAACATTATGGCATGACCTACCTTAAGAAAGCAAATGAAACTTTTCAAAGGCTGCAATTTCCTAGAAATACTTTGATCATTTGTGAACAACCAGTTAGTGAAAACTCAGGTCTCCTAGTTCTAGCAGATCTTTTAGGTTCTAATTTAAGTACCTTTTGTCCGCTTGCTGATATACTTACTAAGTCTATTGTTCATTCATCTACGAAGACTACGTGTAAGTGGACTAAACTCTTAGTTATGGGGAAGCAAAGAAAGAGATTTTTGTATTTTTTATTTGTTTTGAACCAAGCTTGTCTCAGCTTCCAGTCAGTTTGGAAAGTGCTGCAAACATCACCCAAAAAAAATATTTTTTTTTTCCTTTTTCCTTTTTTCTCAAAAACATGCTTTCTTGGATTCTGTTACCAGATCTAATCCTCCTTCTGTTGAAAACAACAGAACTATCGCTATTTGTATGAATGAGTACTAATTTAGGCTCACTGCTGTAGCTCTGTGAAACACAGAGTCATCACATCAGTCTGCTCAGTATTGTCAAATTGTGTTTGGATTTGAACAGTCTAAGGAAAACTCATCCTGCAAATGTTTTCAGAATCACACATACTAAAAAGCCCCAAAAGGCATACAGCAAGAAGCATCTTATTGTGTAAAGCCTGGCGCTTTTTTATGTATCAGTTCATTGTCTCTCACAAACAATATTCCATATGAATGGTAGACATTGGGTGGAAAACTGCTCTTATTATGTTCAGCAGCAATATTATAAATGAATCTTATGGATATAGAAAAAAAAAACAACAAACAAAACTAACAACAAAAAAACTAGGAAAACACAAATCCTAGCACAGTCTGGTTGCTGATATGTAATCTTTGTCGAAGACATTGGTGCACAAGTCGTTCTCAAAACTATTTCCATTCCCCTTTAGTCATCTGCCATGGATTTTTAATGTTTCAGAATTGTTGGTTTGACTTGAAGTGGGACTTAAGACAACTCTAACTACTCTTCTTATTTTCTGTTACAGAAATTCAGCTGAAATTGAAGTAATGAAATGCAAACTAAATATTTTTACCTTCCTGAGGCACTGTTCATTATACTTACTAATTCAGAGTAAGGAAAAAATTAGAATACTGTTGCAAAATATTCTGATCATGATAAAATTGCAATTTCAGAAAGCAAACTGTTCTTTCAAAACATGAATCAGTTCTGATCTCACAACTGCCTGTTTAACTACATCTAATTCCATGTAATTTGAATCTAGAATGAAATCCAGAGGGTGCACTACATACCAAAATTTCTACGTGACTAATCCTGTGCAGTTAACAAGGTTGGGCAGCTCTGTGTATAATTCATGGCTACTCAGAGGGTATCTTGGGTCTTCAACTTCATCTTCATCTTGCAGAATTCAGATTTAAGGTTTGATGTGAAAAATGCAACACACAGTTCACTTCTGGGCTACTGTGGTTCCTTGAATAGAGGATTTCCTGTTGCTGATGAGGAGGTAAAGAATTTTAACTAAAGATTTTGATTACAGTAGCCTTTTGCCTCCAGAGGTGATTCAAGTTGTAAAAATGAACTTGTCAGAGGACCTTATGATTAATAACACTTATCTACAAAAGAAAAAGCTTGTGGCAGAGAAAATCTGAAACAAATAGGATGTGTTGGGATACATATTAAATGGGATAATGTCTCATTCCTGTAATTGAAATGCTTCTGGAGAATCTAATTAACCTTTCAAACTCTGCTTCCTGAGTATTTCTGGCATCGAGCTTTATTTCTTGAGGAAAACATCAGATGCCAGCATCAAAATGTCTTGTTCTCAATTTCATCTATCTCTCTGGGAAAACTTTTTAAGGTCAACTTTTCCTCACATCTATTTTGTTATTCTCAGTGTCCATCTGTAAAATACAATTCAATTAAGTGTTATTAATTAAATAATATGCTATGCTTGCTCTTGTGGCATGCTCAGCAGATTTCATCACCAGCCTTTCCCTTTGTCAGAGAGTCCCAAGGGTTTTAGTCATTTAAATGAGATTGTTCTTTCCTTTATCCGCAAGTTAGCCTGTCACTCCCTATTCCTTGGAGAATCAGTAAACTATTTAAGAAATCTGCCCTGAGCTCAGGTCTTCTTTAGGAGCGTGATTCTGTGGACCTGTTAATCCACACTCACCACCTTCTCCATATAAATACTGGGGTTTTCACCTTTGTGAGGCAAGTGCCAGCTGGCCAGTGCTACTCCATGTTTCCTACTCATAGCTCTGAGGGGAGGCCACCACAGCCCTCAAGTCAGTCCACCCCAAGCACCCTGACTCTGTCATCCCATGCACCCCAAGTCATCATCATCAAGTCCTCTGCAGTAGTTTAGGCTGGATGCCCCCCTGCTGTGGCCACATGAGACACACCTGCAGTATCCCAAGGGTCCAGCCCAGTGGGTGGGCACAGGAAGCTGCATATTCCATCCCATAATGTCCTGCTCCCTACAAAAATCACCTGTAGGGTCCTGCACTTCCTCTTTCTTCCCTCACTGCTATCTGGTAATGGGAGGACCCATCCTGTGACCTCTTGGGCCTGGCTAGCCCCAAGGCCAGGGGGAAGGGCAGTCTCAGATCTGGCCAGCTGGGATTAGCCTGACAGTGGAGCGGGGGTGTGTGTAGAAAGAGCCCTGGGGGTTTTGGGTGTACCCTCAGGTGGGGAGAGGGAAGTGTTGGGATGTTTCTGAGTATGCTTTGGGATCTCTCTTTTTTGTCACTGTGCTTGTGGTTCTCTGTAAAATATTCACTGCTTTTCCATTTAAACTTTCCACCACTTTCGCAATCCATTTGTCCGAGTCTTATTTTTCTGCCCATGGTGGGAGGGAAGGAAGGATTGGCCCTTCAACCCACCACATCCTCCTAGAATGGCTTAGGTTTGAAGGAACCTTTAGAGATCATCTACTCCAACCTCCCCACCATGGGAAGGGATGCCTCTCAGCTAGACTCAGCTGCTCAAGTCTTCATCCAACCTAGCCTTGAACACCACCAGGGAGGACAGATACACAACCTCCCTGGGCAGCCTATTGCAGCATCTCACCACCCTTGTACTGAAGAGCTTCTTTCGAAGAGCCAGTCTAAACCTATTCTTCCTCAGCTTCAAACCCATTACCTGTTGTCCTATTGCTAGACATCCTTCTGAAATGTCCCTCTCCAGCCTTCCTGTACAATCCCTTCAGTATCTTGCATTTTCAGTCAAATGTGAACAGTTTTCAGCTCCAAGCAGTGGGCCCCTGCAGAAAGTTGTGAGAGAACTGTATTTCAATTACAAAAAATAAATGATAAATTCACTATGTTTAAGGTCAAATAGCTGAAAATATTAAGGGAGCTTGATGTGCCACAAGGACTTCTGTCTGTGCTGGAGAGAGCAGAAAATAAGTTTCAGCTGGTTAGAATTGTTCGGATGTATAATTTCTTAATATTGCTGTTTTGTAGAACATGGTATGGAAAAGAATTCTTGAGTAGGATTAACAACAGCAAGTGGAAGCCCCAAATGAAATGAAAGGAAATTAACAGGCATTCCAGTGGCTTCCATGTCAGTTAACCACTCTTACTCAGTGGACTATGTGCGTGAAGAAGAAAAGCAGATCTTCAAGCTCTCCCAGTATTTAAGTGGTTAAATTGTCCCTTTTGGATCTTGCAGAACAATATCAGTCATCTTATGTTAAAGGAAAAAAAATGTCTAATCTTTGACAGAAATGAATTACTTCATATGGGACAGCTACATTTTGTCTGATACTTGTTGTCAGCTTTCACTGGGAGATGAGGGACTAAGAAATAGATTTCATCAAGTTCTGAGATGGGAGGAAATGAAATCTTAGCAAAGAAAACAAGTTATGCCTCTGAAATGGATTGTACAGGCAAGAAGATCTATCAGGTGAAAACTGAATGTTAAAATCATTTGCCAAAAGATGACTTAGTGCTTGGGAGACAGAAAAAGGTAGAGTGCCATAATATTCCCAGTTTATCAAATGCCCATTTAACACATCTAGGTTTGCTGCTTGTTGGGTTGTTCTGTGGGGTGGGGTTTTTTTAATCCGCTACAGGTATTTCCTGATGTTACACTTCTATGAAACTTAATTGAGTTGCTTATTCACTTGTCTCATCTATCCACCACATAATGTGATAGTTGTGTTGTAGAATACTAAGATTTGCCTGTAGTTTCCCTCCTGATGGTCTCTTCTTTCAGAGGACTATTTCTTGTGTCACCAAGAAAGGGAATCTTTCATTTTATCCCCTGGTTAACTGATAATTTGGACATTGTACTCAGGTGTAGCTATATCCCAGTTTGTCAGTTTACAAAAGCTTTCTTATTGCCTTCCAGTCACTGTGTGTTTTCTTATAGTATTATTTTTTCTTTTTTTCAGTCACAAGCCCAGTCAAATATAATTTATAAAAAATCCCCCAACTGATGTCTTTAGATTCATAATGCTTGGAAGTGCACAATTTGAAGTTAGTTTTCATTTCTTTGTTCCACCTCTTCTTGATAAAGTATTTTTGGCGCTTCTGTGTCATCTGGAAAATGGAACAGCATGGAGATTGGGATTAGATTTGGAGAAGTTGGCAATAGATTTTCCCAGTTGAAATACTGAATCTATGAATCTGACTGAAGTCCTCTTTTCTGAACAATAATGTATGAAGTATTTTCCAAAAAGGAGAGAGGAAACTTCCAAAAGAAGTTTTTGCTTGCAAGTGTGTCAAAATGTGGTGTTACATCTAGGGAACAATAAACATTTTATTTATTTTTTTTTTTTTTAAATTAATTATAGGTTCCCTCTCCCCAGTCACAGTCTGGGAAACAAACTCAAAATTGAATGGCATTGTTGTTGTGTGGGTTGTTCATTTGGTGTTTCATATGGTGTAAAGTTTACACTTAGACTTGGGGTGGGGGGGGGGCGAAGGGGGAGGGAAGAAACTTGGTAAATGGACTAAATGTTGTGTTAATTGAATGAGATTTGGAGTTCACTTCTGGTTTTGCTTCTTGAGTTCTGATGATAAAGCCAAAATGATTATTAATACACGCTTTTATTATCTGCTGCTTTTAAGATATTACTTTACTATAAGTGTGCTTAGGTTCCCATTACTTCCCATCACTGCTCAGGTGCTGTTTCACATGCAGAAAATGCACATACTCAGGAAATTAATTTTTCTCTCTCCTAAAAACAGGATCAGATTCTTTGAGTGACCTTGGTGTTTCCTTTCCAGTTGGATGGTCACAGATGGATAAAATCCTGGATAACATTAGCTGCTGCCCTGTTTTACTGACTGCTCTCTCCCCTGAAGAGAACTGGTACTTCTGGCTGAAATGTTAGAGTGAAAGTAGATAAAATTGCCATTTTTAGCCTTTTACTTGTAAACAATTTTCAGGTTTTATTGCTTATTGAGACAGAAGCAACTGATTTATTTATGGACTAAGTAAAGCAAATAAGACTGCTTGCACTATCACATCCAGGTACTGAAAGAAAAAACCCCACAATTACAACAATAACAACAACAAAACAACAAATCCAACCAAACAAAAACAAACAAACACAAACCAGTTATGGCTTATTTTACATTTCTTAATAAACTGAAAAATAGATAACATTCTTGTACAGCCCAGGAAACTGAAACAAATAGCATCTAGGGAATGCATTATGAAATCTGTGTTTCCTGCCTGTATTTGAGGGGTCAAGTGAGTGTCTAGGGAATTCTAGCACATGAGAGTGATTATCAATCTGCTGTCAGAAACTGGGAATGCTTTAATTTAAGTCTACATGGCCAATTTGTGTTTCAGGCTATCATGTGAGGGGATGGAGCCCTGTTCATCATTTTAAGGAATTTGGTTGTGTGCAACTGAAACAGGCAATCAGACTTAGAGGATGTGTTGCCTTGTGCAGCTTTTAAAGCAGTTAAGCAGAATATAGCCCATATTAGCTCTTCATTCAATGTGAGAGACTAGGTACTGTTGAGTGTGCATTGGATTGGTTCAGGTTGGTCTAGGATTTTCTGTGCAGTATCACTGTTTTGCCATGAAAAAGACTATATATCGTGGTGTTCTTTACATAATGTTTGTTTTAATGCCCGTTTGCTAAAACACTGCAAAATTAAAGATTTATGTTTCAGTGGCTTTATATAGTCTCTGCTTGTAAATTGATTTAGTGACTGAACTTTACTCAAAAAATTGTCTTGGTTGATGTTCCACCGGGGAGTATTAAGTAGCGCTGCAGTCGTACATACCACTGCAGAAAAGCTCTCTGATTCAAATTTACCTGTAATATGTGGAGAAAACGTCTGAGAAACTGCTTTCTATTGCTCTTTTGATATTTAAATAGTACAGAATTAATTCTATATGAAGAAACCGTCACTTCTCTGTTGTTAATATTGTCCAGAAATGTTATGGCAAGGAGAAAGTAAGTTTCAAAATTTGCTAAAACAATCGACCAAGGGGGTGGGGGGAAAAAAGAAAAGGAAATTAAAAAACAAAATTGCAAGTTGTGTGTGATGAATACCCTGCCACCTCTTCTGTTTGTCAAGATGCCTAAATCTTCTTCCTTGTAACTACTTTCACTCTTCTCTGGGATTTATACTGTGGCACTCTGTTTATTTTCTTATCTTAGATTGGTTGAAGTAAAATATTCAGGTGATCATGTTACTTTGATTGCAACAATTGAGTGACTGAACATGGATTGCTTGTGGTACTCAGGAGAGTGTGCAATTCTCACATCAAAAAGCAGGCCATTGCAATGGAAGAGTGCTGAAGACTGATGTTTTCACAAGTTCTGGTTAAATCTTGGCTCTTTCTGTATATTGCTTGGAGTTTTTAATGCTTGATTTTTGTAGTGCCTGAGTTATTTCATGAACACTAGAACTTTGTTTGGGGTTTTCAGGGATTGCACCATTAGTCTGATGGGGTGATTTAATAATTTCAAACAACTGTTTCAGATATTTTAAGTTATTTCTTAACCATGCCTTACATTATGTTGATATTCCTGTGACCTGTTGCTGAGGCTACAATGTTAAAGTTGTGACTTGCTATACGTACAGTATGCAGAAGTGTGCATCCCCTTTGATGCCGGGTACCCAAACACGATATTCTATACAACATTCCTAGTTCTAAGGCTGCAAGTCTGTAGCAGTGAGGCAAAACATAAAAAATTGTTCATCCCATGCTTTCAAAATACACTAAAAACACTGCGGGGGGGGGTGTGGGGGGGGTGGTAGAAAAGAAAAATAAATAGTTCTGAGTTATGATCATTTTTAGCTAAAGAAAATGTGTACTTCCTAAAATGTAGATCAGGATCTGTCATGTGCTGTGCATGAATCCATCTGAACTATATTGTAAATGAGCTTTGTGTCTCATCTGAAAACATTGATCTTCAGAAAAGGCTGTCTGAGTCTAGCCTGTGGAAAAGGCAATTGTAATTTGTCATTGTTGCCTATGTCTGCCCATTAGGGCAGAAAGTGTCACTGTACCCAAATAAAACCCCCAAACCTATAAACAGATAGGCTTAGAATGGACCCTGACCTGTGGTTTCTGTAATTAGTGGAGATTGGTTTGCTTTAATTCCTGCTTCTATGCATTGTTTCTTAGGTAGTTGTGGGGTTGGCTGTTTTTTTAGTGTTTCTGTGGTAAGCATTCCTTTGTGCTATGTAGTTAGTCACATTCACCTCCTGACATTTTATTAGTATTTCATTATTTGATCTGAACTGTGTTTTCCTACTTCCAACAACTGTCAGACATACCTTGTAATAGGAAGGACGGGTTAGAGGGTGTCCTTGAATCAGAACATCTTTGGCCTCCTGCTTGTACCCTGTCATTGACTAGCAATTATATTTGTGCAGCTGCTACAATATCCCCTGGGCATAAAATCTGAATGAACTATGGCTTTTCTTTCTCTTTATAAATGTAGCAGGTACTTCTACCATTGAAGATTTCACAAGTAGCAGAGTCAATAAAAAATGCCAAAGTGCTAAGACTGTGGGGCGATCAGCAGAGTAGAATGTGAACTGGCAGTTTCAATTCTGCTTCTCTGAGCTATGCATATCCCAAACACTAAATTCAAGACCATGTGATGGGAAACCTTGCTGCTTACTGCAGAAACTGGTATGCCTGAGGAACTGCAGAAAGACTTTGTAGTGCTTTGAAAAATGTTGATAGTTGTGGAGTGGAGCAAAACTTTTGAAAACTTCAGTGTAATGCACATTAGTTAATGTGGTTACTCAAACTAACACAGAGATACATTGTAGACTGTGTTGCCTATATATTATTTATACATATTGCTCATACTACAATTGTGAGTGAGAATTTTAGTGTTCTGCATGTCTGTGTAACAAAGCCCTTACAGGCCCATGTATTTAAAAGCAGATTTATTATTTTAAGCCAGTCTGTGAAAGATTGAAATCCATAAAAGCCATTAGACTGATTATCATTCTGTAAGTGTCAAAAATGATCTTAATTGGTAAGCGTAAGCCATTCTCTAGTAACAGCTTTTCTCTTTAATTGAATTTGCCAAATTGGTGTAATTGAGATTTTGTAATGAACATTTCCACTCCTAGGGTGGTTTTTTGTTTTAAAAGTGATGCTGAAAGTAGGATAGTATTTTATTGTGGTCACTGCAGAAGGACCTAAAGTTTTCAAGTGATTAGCATGAGAACTGGTGGCAATTGAAAACACTGATATTGAGAAACTTGTCCTGGATGGTGTTACTTGTCCACTCTCAGTATCTTCTAGTGTCTTGATGCTATGCATTGTTTCCTCAGCACTGGCTGGCTTCTCTTTTACTTTATTATTAATTTTATTTTGGGGCAGAGAATGGTGAGGAAGGTAACCACAGTCACAGCTGCACCTTGCTTCTCCTGGCTGCAGCTTATAAAAGTATTGTTCCAACAAATACAGCATAATTTTCAGATAAATTTGCTGTATCTCCAGCTCTTGGGTCTTGTTTGCTTGGTGCTTTGTTTGTGGTATTTTGATTTTGATTTAAGTAGATTAGCTTGTAAATTACTTTAATGTGAACTTTTTGCAGATAGGTCCCAAAGGCATAGCTAGTTGATGCTGCGTATCTCTTAAATTAGGAATAGAGACAGACTTTTTAAACATGATCAGGCCAATTCAACATTAATATGTGTTTCTGCCAGTTTAATTTTAGTGGAATCCACCTCTGTGGCCTATTTGTCTGTTTTGCAGAGTGTCCCTCTTTGGAGCCTCTGTAAATGAGATTTGTGGGGCTTTTAATCTTTTCTCTCTTTCAATATTGTTACACTTTCCCTTTTTTTTCAAAAGAAATGGCACACATAGGAGCTTTCTGAAACAAATTCTAACTTCTGAATGTTTCTGAATGAAAAAGCTTGTTGATGCCCATTTAAATCAATAACACTATATGTATTTTGTTAAAGCACTGTCTGTATCTTTGATGCATTCATCATGCAGATGCATATTTGTCTTCTATACCTTTTGTTGAGGAGGTCATCTGCTAATTGCTACAGACCTTGCTTAGCTGTTACAATACTTTTCTGCAGTGAGTGTTCAGTAAGATGTAAATAGTGTTTTATTCACTGCTGATACCTGATATTTGTATGAGGGATGCTACTTACATTGCAAAGCTGAACATGCTTATAAATGTAAAACAAGATTCTTCAATCCAGAGGTCTCTGTGTCATACCGCAAAAAACCGCTGTGGGTGTATCATGACACTTTCTTTAAGCACTTCCTAGTTTTAATATAATTATATAATCAAACAATGATGTTCACGATCCTGATGAATGGAAGATAAATATTATAAGTTCTATTAACTGCTCTACATACATAATTATGATATTCATTCAACTTGAAATTAGCTTTTTATGTTCCTTGATAGCATGCACGTAAGTCACGTGTAATGAGGTGTGTGCAAGGCCATAGAATTGGGTGGTGTATACTTTTTTGTCCCTTTGATTTGGTTTGGTGGTTGTAGACGTTGTGTAGAACTATCAGATGCAAAACTGCCAGAAGGTAGAAGTAACATTTTTAGATAATGTCATGCACGCAATATGAAAATATGCTTGTAATAATGTAAACCAGTATTTGCTCTATAAATAAGCCTGGAGTAAGAGACAAGAAAGGCTGCTTCAGAAGTAACCTGGAGCCTGTGAATAGCTGCTCTTTATTTGGAGATTAGCCACCTCTTTGGGAAACATAACATGTAGGCCTATATTTTTTCTTGCTTGTTGAAGTGTCACTTGGTAAACATTCCTTTACTACTGAATTCCAAAACATACTTGGCATTATACCTTGGCAGTGGAGTTCAGCTGTGGTAAATTGGTATTATACAACTAGAAACATTTTGTGCTTATTACATATAAGCTGTGCTACTGAAAGTTGCCACTGCCTGCTCTTGAAATCTGTACAGCTGCTATACCATTGTGCTCCAAGTCATTGACTCTTTGTTACATTGTGTTCTCACATACCAGAGCTGATAGAACAGCTGTCAAACACAGTTGCTTAAAAAATAGTGGATACTACTGGTGGCAAACCCAAACAGTGCATAACAAGCTGCTTGAATAGTGCTTTTTATTGTAATTTCCCTGTGTGTATCAGTTACTTTTACCTATGTTAGATATTATTTCTTTGTTCCCTTTGGTACCCCTAAACCACTCTTGTCAAGCTCCAAGTCTGCATTTCTTTAAACAAAACTACAGTTCCTGAAATATTTTGCTTAGTGGATGGAAAACAGCATTTACGATGTAGTCAAGAAAAAGTCATATCTGAATGGGTATGTTTGTAACTGCTGATTGTTTGTTTTTTCCTCTCCTAAATCTAGTATTATCAAGCATCTGATGAAGGCTTGGTGGTTGTAGTAGGAAGATTTCCTTTAAAAGTGCCATTGTATAGTAATTGCACTGCCTTGCTTACCACAGATGATCCTTCATCTACCGGAAGGCCTTGGTAGGAATCGCTTGCATGCATGGATGTTTTGTTTTTGCACACAAAGGCAAACCAAAAAGTAGCATTGAGGTCTGTTAGCATTTATGGAAGCATTTGTCAACAGAGAAAACCTGGATGGTCACATAACTTTGAAATGTAGCCTGCTGGGAGATTATCCAAGCTGGGCAAACCTCAGCTTGGCCAGGAATCCAACTAAGCTTAGGAAAAGCCTTGCAGTTCTAGACTGTGCTTGCTTGTGACTGAGTTCAGCTAAAAGTCTTTCTTACCTCTTGAGATCAGTTTTTCCTAAATTGCATTTCTCTCTTGTCTTTGTCTGACCACTTTTACCTTTCTTAATGTCTGTGCCTGTATTTGAGACACACTGAGCAGAAGTGTCATAGATATTTGTGTTTATTTCCCCCCCGCCCCGCAACTGAACCACTCTAACTTAGAAATCAGTAAGTAAAAGGTGAGTCACAAAGTAGAAAAGGAGGTAGAGAGTAAATACAATACTTTGGAAGATGTCTGCTTAATCGTGATATATTCACATCCACCAACTCTCCTTCTGCAACCTTTCAGCTAGTAAATGTCACCATCATAGCAAGAGGAAGAATACAGAGATTTTATCTTTTATATATAATTTTGAGTCTAATAATGTAACTAGGAATATCTTAGAAGGAAGTTAATTTTCAAGTATTGGTGATGTATGTATTCAGTACAGGAAAATGAAAAAAAACCACCCCAAACATATTTTTATATCATTTAAGATGTCCCTGAGATTTTGGTGTCTCTGATCAGATGATGCAACAGCAAAACCAGAACGGTTATGTCTGTACTGTGTATAAGCTAAAATAAACTATGTTAGCAGTTGGGCTTATCCTAAATAACACCCTTGTTAACATATTATAATTTGTATTGAGAGACAGGTGTGCTTACAAAGAGTTGGTGGACATAAGTAAGAAGGACATCGAGACACTTGAACGTGTCCAGAGAAGGGCAACAAGGCTGGTGAGAGGCCTTGAGCACAAGCCCTATTAGGAGAGGCTGAGGGAGCTGGGATTGTTTAGCCTGGAGAAGAGGAGGCTCAGGGGTTACCTCATTGCTCTCTACAACTACCTGGAAGGTGGTTGTAGCTAGGAGGGGGTTGGTCTCTTCTCCCAGGCAACCAGCACCAGAACAAGGGGACACAGTCTCAAGCTGTGCTAGGGGACATTTAGGCTTGAGGTGAGGAGAAAGTTCTTCACAGAGAGTCATTCGTCATTGGAATGGGCTGCCCAGGGAGGTGCTGGAGTCACCATCCCTGGAGGTGTTCTAGAGGGGACTGGATGTGGCACTTGGTGCCATGGTATAGTCCTGAGGTCTGTGGTGACAGGTTGGACTTGATGATCCTCGAGGTCTCTTCCAACCTTTGTGATACTGTGAGTTATTGGAATGAACATTTTTTAACAAAATGTCTCGCTGCAGAGAACGTCTTCAGAGTTTTTACACTGTTTCATAGGTCCTAGGGATACTCACCTGACTATATATGTAGGCCAATTATTTGTAGCTGTCCCAGTGATAGTGCAATGTCTTGTTTATCAAAATCCCACTCCCAATACATTTAAAATCAGTTTTTCCACTTGTGTATTTCAAGTATTTTAATGCCAATGAAAGCAAAGGTTTGGCATAACGGAGACTCCACATTTTTCAGACACTGATACTTGCTTTCTCAGTCATGGTGCACTACAGCTTTAAAGGTTAATGTAAAAGCCTGACATGTCATGATGGAATTTGTGAAATTTTTAAACTTTTTTCCTTACTGAGCACCTGACAGCAACTTATGCTTTAGATGTCTCTTTCAAATGTATTGGATATATATCTGATGACTTTCAAACAATTCAAAAATGATAACAAGAGTTTTCAATGAAATAGTGATAAGCAAGTGGGAGCAGAAAATCCGAAATGCATTTCAAAAATCTATGGAATCTTACTATGCCTAAGATGCAATACAGGCAAGGGGGGGGAAAAAGTACTTTTGAAAAGGATGACTGCAGTTCATGAGTTATCTTCATGAACTCAGCAGAACAGTTATCCTCCTAGCTCTCAGTTGTTTCAAATTCAGCATCCATAGAACTCCTGCTGCTTTCACCTTGGAATAGCAAATAGATTTTAAAAGTACAAACTACTTATAGTTGTACAAATACTTGTGTTCTATTTCAGAGTAACATCAAAAACTAAAGAGGTGGCAAAATTTGCCAGAGTATTTTCATTATATATAAAAATAGTAAAAAAATGTTTTGAGGGACTTTTTAGTCTAACCAAGAAGTTAAGCTACAATAATGTCATTTGAGAGATGCAGCAAGAAGCTTTGTACTGGCAAAGGTGCAGGTTGAGCATGTATGTGAACATGTGTGTGAAAGGATTGGCCTCCACTTGTCCTTAGAACAGATGAATGTTAATGTTGGTTTGTTACTCTTTTCTACTTCTCTGCTCTTCTTTCCTATGAGTTTTATACTCATTCTTGTGTAAACTTTTCCAAACAACTAAACATTTTGTTCTCACTAGCTGCACTTTCTGTTTGCTTTTAGTGTTTTTATCTTGCATTGCCTTAGATCACATAACACATAGCAACAGTGTTCTCAGAAAAAGGGAGCTAAGATCACATACCTGTGCTGCAGACAGTGGCTATTCAGTAGGATCTGGACAGACTGGAGAGATGGGCAAAGGGGAACCTAATGAAGTTCAGCAAGGATAAGCATAAAGTCCTTCACCTGGGGAAAAATAACACTATGTACCAGTCAGTGAAGATCAGGGGTTGACCTGCTGGAAGGCAGCTCATGGAGAAGGACTTTGGAGTCCTGGTGGACAATAAGTTATCCATAGGACAGCGATCTGCCCTTGTGATGAAGAAGGTCAATGGTATCCTGGGGTGCATTAATAAGAGTGTGTGGAGCAGGTCAAGGGAGATTCTCCTTCCCCTCTACTCTGCCATGGTGGTACCACATCTGTGTCCAGTTTTGGGCTCCCCAGTTCAAGAAGAACAGGGAACTTCTTGAGAGAGTCTAACAGAGGGCTATGAGGATGATTAAGGGAATAAAACATCTCTCTCTCATGAGGAAAGACTGAGAGACCTGGGTCTGGAAAAGAGAAAACTGAGACAGGATCTTGTGAACGTTTAAAGATATCTGAACAGTGAGTGTCAAGAAGAAAGGGCGAGGCTCTTTTCAGTGGTGCCCTGTGATATGAAAAGGGGCAATAAACACAAACTGGAACACAGGAAGTTCCACCTCAGCATGAGGAGACACTTTGCTGTGAGCATGATGGAGCACTGGAACAGGTTGTCGAGAGAGGTAGTAGAGTCTCCTTGTCTGGAGAGGTTCCAAACCTACCTGGAAGTGTTCCTGTGTGGCCTGGCCTATGCGATCCTGCTTTGTCAGGGAACTGGACTAGTTGATCTTCAGAGGTCCCTTCCAACCGTTAGGGATATGATCGCATAATTTATGACTGATGGTTTTGTTCTGAGCAAAAGGTTAATCCAACATTGTGAAATGCTCCGTTTGGTGCAAGATAATGGTAAACATCCAGCTGTTGAAGCTTTGCCAAACACATCTTCCTTAACTGTCTCCTTGAGGTTCATCTCAAAAGTGCTGATTAAATACTACATAAAGCTTTAGTTTAAGGTTGCCCATAGCTCATGAAAATTTTTAAGGTGCTTAGGTTTCATACATGCAAGCACAACCATGTCTGAAGGGGAATGGTTTTCTCTAAAAGTGTTCAGGTAAGCCAGCTGGAAAAAGAATTTAGCGCCAGGACTTTTGATCCCTATAGCCAGCTGATATTAGCACAGGAGTTGGATTTGATTATATTCCATAGAAATATCTTCGTGGAAGACAGACAATCACTGCTGATTTTATTTTAGTCCCCATTTTTAATTGCTTGTCGTACTTTGAAGGAACCGAGGTGAATCATCTGCTCTGCAGATCTGACCCATTAATGTCAGGGATATCAATTTTCCTATGATAAAAATTGGTTCCAGAATTGTATCTTCTGCATCTTCGGCCTGCAGTGTATCTCTGTTTTGGATTTGCATATAGATTGTGATACATGGAACAAGGTCAGCAGAAAGAGAGATGAGGTTTCTCTTTTCATGTTAGTGCTTATTCTGTAAACAGAAGGAGAAATTCATCAGTTGAAACCTGTCTAGAGTTGGTGTTTTACTCCACCCTAAAAAAAACCTATCCCAAACACACACACATGCATGCACACCTGTTAGCTGCTTTCTATGCACAGGCCACTATGACCAAATTCTTTAGTAGGTACTTGGCATAACCTTATGTTGATGTGCACGCAGCATGGGGAATAAACAGGAAGAGTTAGAAATCTGTGTCTAGTGAAGGGGTTATGATCTTGTGGCAATTACAGAGACATGGTGGGACAGCTCACACTGGAATGTGGTCATGGAGTGCTATTTGCTTGTTAGGAAAGAGATCAACAAAGTGAGGTGGAAGAGTTTCTCTTTTTGCAAGAGAGCAACTAGAACATATTGAAGAGGGTCGCATGTGAATGCATTCAGGCGGGTTTTTAATGTCTCTAAAAATGGAGACTCTACCACCTTTTTGGGCAGCCTGTTTCAGTGCTTCATCACTCTTACATTAAATAAGTTCTTCCTTGAGTTTAGATGGAACTTCCTAAGTTCAAGTTTGTGTCCATTACCCCTTGTGTCCATTACTGGGAACCACTGAAAAAACACTGGTCCTGTCTTCCTGACACCCACTATTTGAGTATTGATAAACATCTATGGGATCTTCCCTCAGCCTTCTCTTTCCCAGACTACAAACTCACAATTCTCTCAGTCATTCCTCATAAGAAATATGTTCTAGTCCCCTAATCATATTTGCAGCCCTTTCCTGTCCCCTCTCCAACAAGTTCCTGCCCTTCATAACCTCCAAATTCTGGTGTCTACGTGAAAGTCTGTCCCTGTATAAGCTCCACAGGTGGCCCTGGCACTGCTGGGCTCTCAGTAAATAAAGGTAGCTGGGCTAACAGCTCAGTCAGAAGCAGTGGGCAGGGAGACTGTCTAGGACATGGAACCCAACCCCACAGCACATCCATGCACCTGTGCCAAGCCAAGCTGTGCTGTGCTGTCCTGTGCGGTGCCAAGCCAAATCGGCATGAGCAGGGGAGAAGGGAAGCAGAGGCCACCCCAGGTTATGTAGGATATGTTTTGTGTTGGAAGGGACCTTGAATATCATCTAGTTCCAATCCCCTGCCATGGCCAAGGACACCTTCCACTAGATCAGCTCACTCAAGGCCAGAAAACATTGCTGGATCATGGTGAGTTTTTCATCAACTGACACCCCCAAGTCCTCCTTGAGACGACTCTCAAGCCACTCCTCACCCATTTATTAATTAATTCTGTTGTGATCTTCTACAGCAAAAGTAGCCTGTAAGGGTGCATTAAAAAAAAAGTCATGTTTGCCTGCCAGTGATATTTTGTGAGAGTTGTAGGATGTGCCAGATGAAATCAAAAACCCAATGCAATATATACTTGATTACAATACTTAGCTTTTACTTCTGTAAATAAGGCAATTATTTAGTCAGTTTACTATGCAACTACTAGATTAGGTAAGTTTAGTCATTCAGCAGTCTCTGAAGTCACAGTATCACAATATCACTAAGGTTGGAAGAGACCTCAAAGATCATTGAGTCCAACCTGTCACCACAGACCTCATGACTAGACCATGGCACCAAGTGCCACGCCCAATCCCCTCTTGAGCACCTCCAGGGATGGCGACTCCACCACCTCCCTGGGCAGCCCATTCCAATGACGAATGACTCTCTCTGTGAAGAACTTTCTCCTCACCTCGAGCCTAAACTTCCCCTGGCACAGCTTGAGACTGTGTCCTCTAGTTCTGGTGCTGGTTTCTTGAGAGAAGAGACCAACCCCTTCAGGCAGTTGTAGAGAGCAGTAAGGTCTCCTCTGAGCCTCCTCTTCTCTAGGCTAAACAATCCCAGCTCCCTCAGCCTCTCCTCATAGGGCTTGTGCTCAAGGCCTCTCACCAGCTTCGTTGCCCTTCTCTGGACACATTCATTTAAGTTTCAATGGTTATAGTAACTATTAAAACACTGGTAAGCATTCTGATACATAGACATGTTATGTGAGGTGTGACATTTGACAGAATCTGTCATGAAGAATTTCTGTAATATGGATGTATTAATTAAAGAGAATTTGAAATAAACTTTTAATTGTTCGGTCTCATGGGCCTAGGGTTGCTTGGGATAAATGGAGATGTCCTTTGGCATTATTATGCTGCTTAACATACTGCATAATAAGGTTTGTTTATGAGTTTACAACCATTTGCAACAGGTTAGAATTATTTTTCACCAACATTATTTAACTTGGTTTGCGAGTTGGACACAACTGCTTGGCTTTCAGGAGTTCTTTGAATACTAGATCCCATCTTTTGAAGATTCACCTTCATGTATTTGGCTTCCTGAGACCAATTTTTTCATCCTGACTAGCCATCAGAGTGACTGGTTTTCTAGGAGTTAACTGGCAATAGGAAAATCACATTTTCATAGTGGCTGATTTAATAGCATTTCAAATGTTTACCAAGTCCTAAATAATTAACAGGAGTCTTTGGGGTTCTATTTTTTGGGTTCTGTTTTCAGGGAGGGGAAGGGAAGACTGTGCAATCTTTGAGGAAAAGATTACACCTCTTTAGAAAGCTATTTCTAACTAGATTTGTCTGAGTCTCATTTTAATCTGCATGTCTTTGGCTTTGTGAATGTGGGGGGTTTGATAATTGCTTTGTTAGTCCTCTGACACTGAGTGACAGTTCTTTTCAGTTATTGTCAGCCAAATCTATTGGCATATGACAGTCCTCATACACAGTGAGGTGTTTGGGGTTTTTTTTCTCTGGTGGATGACAGTAAGAGCTTCCAAGTTGACAGTGGGGGGCTAAGACATCTTTACAAATGAGAAGAAAGCTGAGAGATGAGAAGGTTCTCTGTCAAAATAAAAGCATTCATTAAGTTCATTCTTCCTGCATAATGAAGTAAACATGAGCTGTGATAGCTACACATTGAAACATTTTGTTCATGTATTACTTATAGAAGATTTTATCAGTTAGCTTACTATCAAGGTCCTTATGACCCTGCAATGTAACAAATAGTTTTCCTTCCAGTAAGGTGATGGGTTGTTTTATGTAAAAAGAGTATATTTGCATGAAGAGAGTACTGCAGGACCCTCTTAAGACCCAATCTGTCCAATATTTTTTTCCAAAACAGTAATTATTGTTAGAATGTATGTGTATTTAGAGGCTTTTTGTATGGGATTGATTTTTTTTAGAAGTTCAAATGAAGATGAGGTTGAGAGCTGTCAGTGTTTTACAGTATCTCAAGTGATTTGTTGCTTTCATTTAATATTTTATGCTTTGAACCCATTCCCACTAGAAAAAAGTGTGTTGATTAGTCAAAATTTCTGAAATACATTTAAGACATTGTAAGCACCTGGGTAGGCAGTAGGCAAAAGGATGCCTACACTAATGCAGCACATGGGTTATAACATTATCTGATAAAAATAACTTGCTGTCTTAAGGGGGAAAAGGGGAACCAAAACAACCCAACTATAAAAAACCAAATAGCCCTCTTGCTGAGCTTACTCTGTTGGCAGTTAATTGCCCATCATGAATAACTGTGCAAAGAATCAAAAGATGAGTGGTTTGTGTGATCAAAGGGAGGTAGGTTATTATGTGTGCCTGGGGTTGATAGCTGGATGTTCTGGATATTCTACTTGGACATTTCATAGAATCAATAAGGTTGGAAACAAATTAATTTGTGCAAGTGGATTCCATCACATCTTCTGGGCCCCTCAGTTTAAGAAGGACATCGAGACACTTGAATGTGTCCAGAGAAGGGCAACAAGGCTGGTGAGAGGCCTTGAGCACAAGCCCTGTGAGGAGAGGGTGAGGGAGCTGGGATTGTTTAGCCTGGAGAAGAGGAGGCTCAGGGGTGACCTCATTGCCCTCTACAACTACCTGATAGGTGGTTGTAGCCAGGAAGGGGTTGGTCTCTTCTCCCAGGCAACCAGCACCAGAACAAGGGGACACAGTCTCAAGCTGCACCAGGGGAGGTTTAGACTCGAGGTGAGGAGAAAGTTCTTCACTGAGAGAGTTGTTATCCATTGGAATGGGCTGCCGAGGGAGGTGGTGGAGTCACCGTCCCTGGAGGTGTTCTAGAGGGGATTGGATGTGGCACTTGGTCCCATGGTCTAGTCATGAGGTCTGTGGTGACAGGTTGGACTCGATGATCCTCGAGGTCTCTTCCAACCTTGGTGATACTGTGATACTGTAATATTTCATTTGTGTTTGTCCCTTCCATTCATCCCTCTCTTTCTGCCAAAATGCAAGACTTTAGATGTTTGGGAGACTGCAACTTCAGTTAAGACTAACGAATACTTCTCAAATACTATCTGTATGTGGTGGTACATTTGGTAGTGTGTCTTTCATCAAGGAATTTTGGTACAGATACCCTTTGTGTTAGTCCAAACACATGGCAGTAACTAATGGAGTAGTGTTTACAGAGACAGGGACAAGTTACAAGGACTCTGCCCATAGTTGTTGGAGAACCACATTATACATCTTTTTACTTCTAATGAAGACACTTCACAGTTTTTAGCCTGTGCAGCACAGCAGTTTTACAATATTCATGTATTCTAAATGAAAGCTCTTTGGGAATAAATCTGTTTGTGTGCTTACAATAAGTCCTGACAACACTGATTTTTCTTATTTTTTTTCCTGGCTGTGACTTGGGTGCTATAGTTGTTCACAGGAACCTAGTTTTTAATAAAGTTTTGGTGTTATCAACCGTCATGGTATTTTGCAGCTCTGATTTTCATGCTGCAGATCTTAAGATACCTGTATCAAATATTCAGGGGAGTGGTTTTGGTAGGGAATTTAAGATAGGCTTTTCTTTTGCATCTTTTTCTAAAACTTGTTCTGGCTGAGTTAATGCTAAACTTCTAAAACCTAGTCATAGAATACATAGAATACATAGAATAAACCAGGTTGGAAGAGACCTTCAAGATCATCGCGTCCAACCCATCAACCAATCCAACACCACCTAAACAACTAACCCATGGCACCAAGCACCCCATTCTAAGCAAATAATGGGTGGTTTGGTAACCGGAATTAGGAGATATGATTCTGTATCTAGCCATTCTTTATATTAGTGGGAATATTAACTGGTAGATGATAACAAAGCATGGCCTGGTATTTTAGACATGCAAGTCAGACTGCAGAGAACGTTACCCATCTTATACTGAGTCCAAAGAATCACACACTTTAGAGACTGTCATATAAACCATATAAACTTCCTCTAGTGATTTAAAAAAAAAAAGGGAAAAAAATCTTTGCATGCTGTCAGCACACAAGTTTAAAAACAACTTAAGATTTTGTTGCTCTTAATTATGTAGTTAACTCTTCAGATGAAATCATTCTAATGAATTTTTGTGATTTACTCTTCTGTATCATTTCTGTCTGTTCCCAAGACGTCTGCTTTTGAAACACAACATTGTGTAAGACTGAGTGTAAATCCGTGAGAATGGTGGAGTCTTTTCAGATGATGTGCTTGGTTTTGTTCTTTTAAAACCAGGAGTTAGTTGACTAGTGGGTTTTGAAAGTGCCGTTGTGCAAGTTGATTATTACTGGTGTTCTTAGGCTTACTTAGATTGCATAAAATTGTGTGGGGTTCTGAGGAAAGTGGGTGATTTCATCTGTGCCGCTTGAAAGAAATTAGCTTATTCATTCTTCTCTCCTTTTGTTTTTATTAACCATGTAACACTGACAAAAAGATTTGGAGCCTCAAAATGTCCAACGCATTCTGCCTTTGACAGTGTGGTTTAATTTTAATTGCATTTTAAGAAAGAAGTGGCCCTAAAGCGTCTTGCATTATGCATTATATCAATTATCTCGGTGGAAGAAACACACAAAATACATTTAATTATAGGTCATAACCCAGCAAATCATAAAAATCCTGTTCTGAAGTAAATTGTTGCCACTAATTAGCTTTTCTGTTTGCCAGTACTAGAATAAATTCAAGTCATGTCTTGCTAATATTGGTTATTTTCAGGAATATAACTAATTCTTTAAAAAAAGTTGAGTCCAGAAGGCTTAAAAATACTTCCATATCCAGTGTCTATGTACTTTTTTAGTATTAAAGGATATTTGAATGGAAATCTGTTTTCAATAGCTTTAAATACAGTTTGCTGAGGTTGACTGTATTTTACTTCATGTTGAATTTGTGTTTAACCTCACTTAAAATCCAGCAAGGAATATGGTAGTGGAAGTTTGGGATTGCTGTGGGGGTGGGGTAGAGCATGGTGGTGTTTTGGGGGGGGGTTGTGTTGTTTTTCAAAGTTATTATTTAGTATGTGTTTCTAAGAAGTTTGCATCCTACTGTGGAAGTTTTGGACTAGCAAAGCTTAGATATTTAATCAAGGACTGAAAGTAGTAAGACAGTATTCTTAATTGGGTATGAAGCCTTTGATATATACTAAATCACAAGGGTCCAAAGCACAAAAGTTTAAATCTGCATTGTGTACCAGGGACAGTGATTTGGTAAACAGTGCAGGAAAGAATCCTAACTGCTGTCCGTGGTGTTTCAATCACTTTGTATGAACAGTGTTTCTTGATTCTTTTTTTACAATAGAACAACTTGTGGAAGTGCTAAACTGGCTTACAGTGTGATCTGATTTTTCCAACTGCTTACTTAAGCGCAAACAAGAATTTCTGCTATAAAGCTAATATGAGTGAAAGGACATCCATACAGTACATAGCCCTGGTTTTGCTGGGACAGAACCCCAG
This sequence comes from Dryobates pubescens, assembly GCF_014839835.1. Classification (NCBI taxonomy): domain Eukaryota; kingdom Metazoa; phylum Chordata; class Aves; order Piciformes; family Picidae; genus Dryobates; species Dryobates pubescens. Next base: position 9,467,392 of record NC_071627.1, read on the forward strand.
GTCAGCCTCAGGCTGCAGGCCATTAGCAGTTCTGAGTCAGCCAGGACAGCTGACTTGAATAGGTTACAGGTGTATATCATACCATAAAGGTCAGGTGCAGAAGGAAGGGAGGTTTCTAAGAAGAGGGAAGCCTCCTGCTAGAGTTCCTTCTGGCTGTGCTCCTCTTTCTTCTTTGGGCTGCTTTCCTGGTGAGTGTGACTACTGTACCTTTGCTGGGCTGAGTATAACTATTTACTTTACTTGTACATTGACTTCAGTTTGGCTGTTTCAGTGTCTGGGACTCTTTTTCCCCATTCTCCTCTGCTGGGGAGAGGTTATCAGGTGATAGAGCAAGCCCCAGCTAGGGGCTGAATGCAGATGTACACTTAGGGGATAATATCGGTGTGTTCCTGTTAGAAATCAAAATCAAGCCATGCTTACTGGTCAAAATGTTGAGATGGATGATATTGGTTTCTGATTCCTGTGAGGTTACTGAAGTGTGTCTCATGCTCAGTCATGTACTTACACTACATAAAAGCCAGAACTTAGCATTCATATTGCATCAAGTAATTGTTAATTCACTAGTCATTTGACAACAGTTTACTGGAATTGATCTGTGAACATTCATGGCTGGTAAAATTTGAGAACTATGAGGATTTTGTTTTGGTTGGAATTGGATATAATGTAACCAAATATACAAGAAAGATGACTACGCTCAGGAATCTGTCTGAGGTGTTTACATTGGGCTGCATTGTGGTACTGACAGAAAATGATGAAATTCTGATTTGAAGTTTCATGTAGAAGATCCTTGGGTTTCATATTGGATGCTTTCCTCTCCATGCTCTCCTCTGCATTGGAACTTGTAATTTCCTGTCCTATCTTTCAGGATCTCCTAACCAAGACAGTCACCAGAATATGCACTAATTTATGAAATTACATATGAGCTTATAGTTTTGGGTTTTTTTAAATAGCAAAGAAGAGAAAATTGCACAGAGGGACACTGTCCAATTAATAGAAGAGATCATTATGTAATAGAAATAAATATTAATGGAAAAAGCATTACACAAACAAGACATGGGAAGCTTCCTTTGTGATAGCACAAGAAGGGAATACGGGCGCATGCAATAGGACTGAATTAATAGTTATGTAGAATGTTCTGTCAGATCTGTTGAGTCATGGAGCACCCTTTTCAAATTAATATATATCTTTTAAAGTGTACTAGAGTATATCCTGTAGTACACAATTGATCTCTTTTATTTTTCAAGGCCTGTTTGAGCTCTAAGCTCTATGAATCAGCTGGCAACTTGTATATCAGAAATAAAGTAACTACCTAAATCAGTATGTAATAAAATCAAGTCCAGTGTAGCCTGAGGTACAACGATAATATATTATCAGGTGCAGTTCACAGATAGGAGAAAATATCTTTAGCCTAATAAAACATGTAGTCATAACTAATCCCTTCCAATCTCTGAGTAGAAGTAAATACTTCACATCATTTTCTCGTGATGCACTTTTTGGGTTTCATTGGTGTTGCTGCAGATTCACATGGATTTATTCAGGATTATTTCTATTTTGGACCCACTCTGAAAGTTCAGCAAGATCAATGGAAGCCATCTCACGTATTGAAGCTTCTGCATAGTTAGATGGTGACATGAGAAGAAGCGTAAAATCCATCAAAATTTGTGAATGAAAGTGCAAGAGGCAAAGTAATAAATTACTTTCTGAAATAGTATCTCACGTAAAAGTGTTATAATAGAAATGAAATGAAACTGTAGATTTGCTCCTGCAGTCCAGATTTGCTCTTTCATAGTATTGACAGTCTGTGCAATACACAAAGCCACACTTAATGATGGTTCAGAATATTTTAGGACAGTGTTTTAGAAATTACTCCAAGCAACCTAACTGCACTTACTGAAGCTGGAAGAAGTTTTATAAAAGGCGTAAAGCAGCTCAGTTTGCTGGTGCTGAGTGCTTTTGTAAAGATGACTGGTAGTGCTGCGAGATGGGTTTGAATGTAATCCAGGTTTTGTTCTTGAAATTTACCTTAGTGTTTACCCTAACAGATAACCTTTAGGGTTACCTGTCACTATGCATTTAGTATTCTGACAATCCACACTTTGCTTCTCTCCATAGACAAAATTGTTTGAAAAAATCTGTGTTGCAGTTTGGTCTGGGAGGTGGTGGGGGGTGATGGTTGATTCTGGGTTTTGGTTTTGGTTGTGTGGTGTTTAAGATTAGACCTGAGTGTATGTGAAATCTCCCACAGTTTTCTTAAAGTCCCATGATTTCTTGTTCTGAAGTAAGGTCCAGCTAACGTGTAATCCTCTTTCTATGAGAGAAAGCATAGCAAAGGAAAGTTGTCCACTCTTCTGCCTTCCCCATCTAGAATACAGAAGGTAAAGTCTTCTGTCTGCTATTGAAAGGTCAAACTATATGGTGTTGAAAGTACAAAAGGATTGTCTGTTGAGTGCTAGATTCAAACCTTTTGTAGACAATTCAACTTTGTATGGAGTCTATTGAGTTTCAGATTTGAAAACATAAAAGCAACAACAAAAAAGTGACTTGTTATGTTGACATAGTAAGGTATGTTCTTGGACAAGAACACAGAGCAATGTTTTGTCCAAAGTTCATAAATCTGGATGGGTACTGCCTGCCTTAAATGGACACCAAGCTTAGCAGACTCCAGCTTTCCCTGAAAAATGGAGTAAAGGAAGTTGTTACTGACAGTAGGTAATAAAACAGGGGACCTGATATCTCTAGCTGGATCTATAAGATTAATTTTTGCATCTGAAACATTTCCTATGTGATTTTCCTTCTTGCAAAGGAAAACAGCCCTTTACACTGGACACTGTCTGCAGGTAAAATAGTTTCATATTCCCAGTTTTTTGATGAAAAAGGAATTGTCCCTGTAATAGCTAGAGTTGTTTGGTGGTGCCTCATAGGTAAATAGCACATGTATTGCATGGGTTTTTTTACTCAGAGGTGAAACAGACAAATGAAAACTACTAAAAAGACTGTCACGTGGTGGCTTTTTAATTTTTGTTTATCTGACGTGAATAAGAGAAATAAGGGTTAGTTTAGGATAGGACTAAAATAATTTCATGTAAGAGAGGATGGGCTGGAATCTGAGGTCAATTCAACAACATACTATAGGAAATTACTTACTAAAACCATTACTAGAAAAGAAGGAGAAAAAGTACAGCCTTAGTGTATTTAAATGTTTAGTGCTAATGGTAGAATAGAAATAACAGCATAATGCCATGTGGTTAGAAAACTCCACATCTAAGACAATACAGGGACTGGATTTGTTTTGCAGGTTTATGCATTCAAAGCACCTGAAAAGCTGCTTTAGATACTGGCAGGATTCAGAATGTGAAGCCTGAAGGGAATTGAAAATAATGATAGAAAATTTGTTAGGGATGAGGAGATAAGTATTTCAGAGTACTGTGAAACTAGGAATTTTCTGACCTAGAGTAGATGTCCTTCAGAGAAGACAAATGCACTTTAGAACAGCAGTGAAGTATGATTGTGATGAAAAGAATAAAAGCATAAATATTTTACAGAACTCTTTGAATGAATGCAGATGTCATGATAACCCAATGAGTTTCCAGTTCATATTCCAGGTTATGTTATGTTTTGAAGATTTTCTGAATAGGTTATTTATGATCACTGTTTATCCTCAAATTCATATCCTGTGTGGGCTGCAGAAAACCAGTCAATTAGTAGTGGTAGGTGGGTAGATGTTTCAGGGATTAAGGCACTTGGATGTCTGTTAATCATGTGAATAAATAAAAATGCCAGGATCTGTTGTTACCTGGATACCAGGGGCTGTTACTCAGAAGATTTTGATCTTTTATCACTACATAGAAGTTTTTCCTCTGAGTCTGAAAATACCTACTTTGCACTTCTAATACTCTATTGGATGTCTTTCTGTTAAGTGAAGAAAAGAGTAACTTGTGCCTGAAAGAGACTCAACATCTTTCAGTTCCAGGGCTGAATGGTGATTCATCATCATTGTCATTGTATTCCAATATCATATATTTGAAATCTCCCAGTATTGTGCTGTCTGCTACCATCCCGAGATTGAACCATGGTGGTTTGTTTCATCTCCTTCCCCAGTGAAATGGGGACAGGTACTGAAAAAGAATCCTGCAGAGGTTTGTATGGCAGGAGAGACCCTGTGCAAGTGCCTCTGTCCTGAGGCAAATTTTCTTTGTGCTGAAATTCTTAAAGAGCAGAGTATGTCCCCCTTTAATCAGTAGAAGTGGACTCATGATGATCAGAATAAATGACAATCAAAAATGTATTTCAAGAGTTTGTAGCACATTAAGAGTAACTGATGAAAGATTGCTGACCATGTCATGGAACGTGCTATTAGCAGACATGGCATCCCCTTTAGACATGGTAATTTTATTTGCTGAATGAATTGGAAAAGACTGTGTTGTAACTTTAATGAGTCAGTATGAGGTTGAAATAACTTGCCAACACATTCATGCATTTCAGTTGTTTTTTACACTGCATTTTACATGAGGGGAAATTGCAAACAGTAAATGTCAAGGATTCACTTGGGGCATTACAATTTCAGAGGCATGAAGCTAATACATATTTGTCTCATTACTGTCATCAGATTAAAGTTAGTCCATGGATGGCAGGAGCTCATAACTCAGAGGAGACATAGTTACAAATGACCTATGGGAGGTCACAGATATCACAACTTCCTAAATTCATATTACAAACGTGTCATTAATAAGAAATGAGGAAGATGTTGTTCATCGTCTTTTAAGAAGCTGCTTTTCACTGAAAAGGAGGTGAAAGGTTTTATATTTCCACGTCTCAACTCTTCACATCTTTGTTAGATTATAGTGCATGGGAGTAGAAAGGCAATGCAATCCTTCTGGATATTTGCTTAAGTCTTGCCTTATTCATACAACTAAACCACTCTATGTAATTTGCTTGCTGATATTTTGCTTAAGTATCTCCAGAGTACTGAGGGGCAATGAGGGCTTTTAGATATGCTGTGGGCAGTGGGGGCATGTGCTGTGCTTGTAGAGGTTGATAGCCTTGTTTTCATTCCCATTGAGATCTCAAACACAGAACCCAATATAGTAATTTGTAGAGGGGTACATATTGTATGTGTACTCCTACTGTATTGGCTTATTCAGGTTCCTACTTACTCCTGCATCTGAAATCAGCTAGATATAACTTTAACTGAATTCACCCAGCCTTTCACATAGTTTTAAAATCATGTTAAATATTTTGCATTTTTAGGATAGTCATTGAATATGTAGAATAATATAACCAAGCTATATTTGCTCAGCCTGTTACAACAGTGTGGGTTTTGGACTTTTTCTAACTATGCTGGAGTAATGTACTGTAGGTCATCATCTACTGAAGAGGGTATTCAGAAGTTACCATTTAGTATGTACAACTGCATACCTTAGCTGCTTGCCTGCCTATTGAGTGGTGAGAGCTACAGTTAATGTATAAAATCATTCATCTGACAACTGTATGATCTTTCTCTGTATTTCTAGGTACAATTTTAGGTGTCGGCTTTGATTCATAAAGTCACACATAGTTTGGTTCACAAAGTCATAGATGGGTATCTGGTAGGCTACTTCTCTTCCTGTTTGTAAGAAAGGTGTGACACTGGGGGTCTGAGTTGTTTTCAGTCACCTGGCATACAATGGATTGCAAAATGTGCTTGAGAGTTGTTTGATAGAATGGTCTGTAATAAGCATACATAAAAATCAATACTGTTCTCTATAAGAGTAACAAGTATCAGCCAAGTGTTTCAGCTCATTCGTTTAAAGTTAATTTTTAATGTCTGACCAAAGTCAGTTCAAGGTATCACAGAATGTAAGGAAGTAACTAAATGAGGAACTGTGAAGGGCTGAAAAATATTTTGTGCACTTTTTCAGGAGAATGTTTTCTCCTCTCTGATAATGTCTCCAGTGTGAGGTGTTTGGGTTTAGTTCTGTGGAGCAGTTGTTAAAACAAAGCCCTGGAGAAATGTCATTGCATACACAGGGATTTTCTCTGGACCTAGTACTGAAATACTTTAAATGGCATTGCTGTCTGCTTACTGCTTTCCAGAGAAATGGTGAAAAAAGAGAGGAGAGTGAGTGTGGAAAAAAGCTTCACTGAGAGTTGACAAGGACAAATTGAGTTAAGAAAAACTGGAGAAAACTAAGAATGTCTTCTGAAGTACTACCTGGTTTCTGAGGTTACAGGGTGTCAAGTTACATAGAATATAAATTCAGGTTATTTACATACATGATTCTTGTACTTACTGAAAGTGAAAAGTTTGCGATGATTGGGGTAGGTTCCTAATAACTGCAAAAAGAACAGAACACATGCCCCTGTTCACAAAAAAAGGAGGAGGAGCATCTGGGGGACATACAGGCTACCCGCAGAAGGGCCAAGAGGCCAGCCTAGCAAGGGCAAATAGGGCCGGATGAATCTGACATCATTTGCTCTCATGATGTTTTTCTTGACTTCAAGACTTTTGGCAAGGTGGATGATGGGGATTAGTGACTGCAAGGTGTGTGGGAAATGGGCTAAGCTTCTCGATGCAGTTAGCGGCTGGTTGCTAACAGCAGCATCTTGCAAAAGTAAGGCTAGGGTTATTAAAAAGCTTTTAGTAAAACAACATGGATGATGGGAAGGGATGGGATACTCTGCAAATTCATGAGCGGTACCAAAACCAGCATAGGGGTTATGCTACATAAGAGTGCTACTATTAACAAGCTGGAAACGTGATAGAAACCTAATGAAATTCGACACCAAGTGTTCAGTCTTGCATTTGTCACAGAATAACCCAATGCAGTTTCTGGGGCTAGGAACAGGCCAGAAAGCAGCTTTGCAGAAAAGGATGTGCAGGGGTGTCCTGTTGAACAACTTGAATGCAAGTCAACAGTTTGTGGCAAAGGCTGCAGAGCATGGCGTATAGACAGCAGGGCAGGGAAATAGATCTGTGGCCTGTCTGTGTCCATTTTGTGCTTCCTCTGTATAAGAAATACATGGACCTGGTAGAGTTAAGTCCAGCAGAGAGCCTGGGAGCTAACCAATTTGGGGCTGGAGCACAGCACTTTTTTTGAAAGGCTGAGCACTGGGTCCATTCATATATAGGGGTGAGGGGAGTCCTTTTGTTCAAAATGTGCCCCAAAACCTCAAGCCAAATTAAAAACAACTAATCAGCCAAAAACTGTAAGAAAACACTACCACCTCCTAAAAAAACCAAAACAAAATGGAATAAACTAAATTATCAACCTCAAGAAAAAAGGACTTTGAATGCAATAAAGTATTTCTGTTAAAAATTGGTTTCAGTCTTTTCAAACTAGAGCACTTTATTTTTCCCCTTACAGATGGGGAAGAAGACTCTTAAAACATGCTGTACTGCTATGATAACATATTATATCTCTTTGTGCTTACATTATAGTAAAAGGATTTTGTAGAATACACATTTCTTTCAGGCACTTCATTTCTATGAACTGCTTTGCTTTTAAAATAGGAAGAGCTATACTGATGGGTGACTCGTACCAGACTAGAGTGTCTTGATGGGGTTTGTTTATTTATTTATTTAAAGCTAGAAATGAGGAATCTTGACTGTTTAATAAGCAGGTTGATTAAAGCAAAAGATGAGATATATGCAAACATAAAAGCTGCAAGAATGAATTCTGTGTACCTTAAAACAAACCAAGAGATGTACCCTAGGAAGGTGTAAATTATTTCTATATGGCACAAATCTGAAGCCAGGGAAGACTTGGACAGACCTGGAAATACACCTATTACAAAACATATTTCTGTATTGGATGGCAAAGGGGGTTGGCTCCTCTGGAATGTCACATTTGTGATGGAAGGGAAAAACAGCTTAGAATTTCTTAGGTTAGCTGGAAAAAAATAATTACAAAATAAGGAACCAAAAGTAAACATGAACACTTGCTGCATATTCTAACCTGGGAGGGGTAGGGGTGTGTGTCTGTGTCAATCTAAACTTTGTAAATTTCCATGCAAATACAGCCAACTCTCAGTCAATTAAAAATTCTTGGTACGTAGGAAGAATGTTAACAATAATTCTCAGTAATGTAGGAGATTTCACTCACACCTGCACCAGACAATATGGTTTACATCTCTGTAACATTGACTGGGTGTTTCATAACATGAGAAGGAATGTGGGTGTGAGCCTGTTTAGGTAGAAAACTAGCGTAGGTGGCCTATAAAAGTCAGGAATACTCCTGGATGTACCTCAGGAACAGTATTGTAGGTATTTGTAATCTGTGGTTGTTTTTTGAATCTTCTGGTGGGGACAGCAATGCAAGGTCTAGGCAGTATTCTAGAACTGAACTGAGCCTGTAACCTTAGAATGTGAAATGCATGCTTCCTCAAATTGAGCACTGTCAGGCATGTTTGTGGAGAGGATGAAATCCATCTTGGACTCTTGAGATTCCAGAGCAGTTTGGCTCTTACTTGTGTTTTCCCCTGAAAATTTTAAGGGTCTTGTAAATATCTTCAGTTTCTATTAGCCTGTGCTTCCTCCTATTTCTCCTGTTGCACTGTGGAAGAAGAAACTGTACTAGATAAAACTGCAAAGTCTTTCTTTTCCAGTAGTAGTCAAACTGATTCAAGCCTGAAAAGCTGTGAAGACACCTGGTAAATGTCACCACTACTTCCTCCAAAGGACAATCAGCATGCTGAGCTTCTATAAAAACAAAACAAAACAAAAAATTATCAGCATGGAGTCAATCTATTTCCTTAAAATTTCCATGTAAGAATATGGAAACAGTACAAGGGTATCACAAGTTTTTTCAGTGTTCTTAAAATTGGTCAGCTGGAATCATACTGTGGAACTAGAGACATCTTCATTCATCACCAAGTAGATCCCTCACAATTCCCAGTTACTGCATTGAGATTGAACTAATGAAAAATGTTTTGCTGGACTGTATCAATGTGCTGCTATATCTTCCATGGGAAAGTATTCATTTAGAGAAAGGCAGACAAGTACATTCCTCTAGGTTTCATAAAATCTTCTAGCTCACCAAAAAGAGAAAGATAAATGGCCTAACACCTGATAAAAGATGGCTGTCAAGTAGAAAGTTGAATATCATCCTTTTTCTAATTAATTTTTCTTGTTTTGTAGTATTGCTTCCTAATGAAAGCTTGGACAGAGGATCAGTCATTCTGCCTCTTCCTTTCTTTTTTGTTTTTTTTTTAAGGAAGGTAATGTAACAGAATAACTATAGAATAAGAATACTCGATGTCCTGCAGTGACAAACCCCAGAACATGTCCTAACCAAGACAATGGGTTAAGCACCTGTGAATGTGTAAAGCTGGACACTTCCTGGGGTCTGGATGGTCCAGATAAATGTGTAGCATGTGTAATTAACCTCGTAACATACCTGTGAACTGTGTCCCTGGCCATGTTTGGATATGCCCCATCCTATTGGTTCAGCTATCAGTTTTCTCTGTGCCCTCAAAAGGCATTAATTGTCTTTGGACAGTATTTAAACCAGCCAAGATGGTAGGCAATTTGCTTTGTTCTCACCCAGAAAACAACAAGAGTTGCTTCAGAGTCGCAGCTGAACAGCCTGCCCTAGCAGGCAAACTATATCTGCACCTTGCACCTGGACCAAGGCAACTAACACTCCAAGAACCCTCTACCAGAGGCAGAAAGGGGAAAAGCCCCAAGAGAACTGAATCCCTTAAGAGCCAAGGAAAGGCTGCAGCCTGACAACGAGGCACATGAGAGAGAGGCCCTTTAGCCTGCTCCAGACTATGAACTGGGCATGAGAAGAGAGAGGCCCCTTAGTCCTCTCTGAGTCAAGAGCTGCTTGAATTATAGTTACAGCATCTGGGAAGATCCCGACAGAGAGGCAATCCATGAGTACCCAGCTGATTTGCTACAGAGTCCCCCTTGTGGGAAACTGCAGATCGTGGCACCAGAATTTCCAATTTAAATTGCTGTATTGGAAGTTCTCAGCTTTGTGCTTAAATCATTTAACTGTCATTTGTGGAATGTATTACTCTCAACTGAATAACAGAGCCTGGAAGTGTGCTTTGTAAGTAAGTTACAGGGCCAAAAATACAGAATGTAAAATATATGAAGATGTATATTTTATTACACTGAAGAAGTTGTATGGACAGAAAATTAGTCTGGCATTTTGCCCTCTCCCATTGTCTGTCTGCTGAGTATGTACCAACGCTAGGAGACATGGTGGCCAATTTGCTGATTAAGATGCACACTGAAAGTAGGTTTTTTCTCTGATTATTTTGGTAGTTAAAATGCAGTGTTCTTTCCACTATCAGTAATTTAGGTCTTTTATTTTTGGTTGGTATGCAAAGGTATCCCTAGGATATTTCCAAGAAACAGTTTTCCCGCCTGCCAGACAATTTCAATCTAACGCCTGTAAGCCACACACTGTACTACCTGTGCCAATTTTGCACGTAACTTGAACATTGTTAATTAAGTATTTTTATTGCTGAGGAAAAGCACTATCGGACAATATGTGTTTCAACTCTTCCTACAAGAGTAATCGCAGATTGATGAGTCACTATTCATTTCATTTGAAGCTTTGCATGCCTGTTGGGTTTTTGTGATTTTTGCTTTGTTTTGTTTTGTTTTTCCCCCCTATGTTATCTGTCAGCTAAGAATAGCTCTCTTGCAGAAGTGACAGAACAAATTTTACAAAGAAATAGAAAAATCTACTGCTGTGAACATGTCACTTCAGGCAAAACAGTTGCTTGTGCTGGCTGGAATGTTACTCTGATGTCTTTAAATAACTTCATTAGTCAGTAAGATATGGTTTAATTATTTAAGTGACAAAAAAAAGATGAGTTTTTGTTATTTACATCTACCCACTGTTTACTCTTTTTAGAGTATTTCCTTATATTAGAGATGAAAGCACTTGCAAAACCCCATCTGGCTGGCAAAATATCCTTTTGTTTATAAAAACAGAAGCTTTTAGCCACTGCAAGCTCTTGAATGTTTCCTGCTGGGATCCCAAGCTAACATTTTTTGCCATCAGGCACCACTTTCAGCTCCTGGGAACCTGCTGTCTCCAAAAGAGACTTTTTCCCTTGTGTGTCTTTCCTTTTTATTGCAGTCCCTGAGGTTGCTGAGCCCTAGGAGAACCTCACTTTTTGTCTTTCTGCAAAGAAGTCTTGTATGCACACTGTACCTTTTGCCTGGACTGCCTTCTTTCAGTCCTTTGGTATCAGCCCTCTCCTCCATCCAGGAAACAACTCTTTAGTGGATCATCAGTTCAGAGAGTCCATCTTAGAAGATGAACATGTCTGTCTAGACACAATATATTTGGATGGCTGTGGGGCAGTCGGAGGTCTGATTACAGAAGTTACGGGCAATGGGCAGAGTACCTGAGTGAGCTTCTTTGCAGAAATTGTGATCTTTACCTGTTTCCCTAAGCTGGTTGAGCTGCTACATAATGATGCTTACAGCTCCTTGTTGAGCAAAAAGTTGAGACGGTAGAGAGCTTGAGAGGTGGGAGGGGAAAGGTGAAGTGCTGTGGCAAATTGACCACGAACAAAACAAATGTACTAGTTTCTCCTGGGGTTTCGATTATCCTAAAAACTGTCAGAAAATGAAATTGCTTTTCTGCTACCCAAATTATCCTGGCTTTGGGATGCTTGCCAGGCTTTTTAGTGCACACACCTTCCCCCCTCCACCCCCTTTTTTTTTTTTTTTTAATAAAAGGTTAACTGAGTTAGAAACTGCGTGACAATGTACACCTCAGTTACACTAAGTGCAGGAAGAGAAGGTGAGGAAAAGGTATTATTTCACATCTTCATTACCATCGTTATCATACATCTCTTAATTTAGGCTTTATTGTACCAGGAAGATAATAACAATGACAGTGTGGTTTTACATATGATATTGTCTCAAGAAAAGCAATGAAAGCACCATTAATTAAATTCTTTAAGATGATCAGAGAAAGACCTTGGAAATATTTTATGCAGGACTAATTCGACTTGGGCAGAATAACTTGGTAAAACTTGGAAGTGGAATATTCTACTTTTTTGGGTTTTTTTCCCCCCTCCCAGACACCATCTTTTGCTTTCATTTAAACTTAAATTTGTGTTTGATTTCTATGGAGTCAGAAAAATACTGCATTCTAAGTATATTTCTGCAAGTTCCAGGAATTCCAAGCTCTTTGTAGCATTACCATCTTCTGCAAATTTCATGAAGGAGTAACAAATTTGCTCCTTAAAATTTCCTCTAAACACTGAGAATGCTTTTTCCCTGCAAAGGAACTTGTCAATGGTGTGCAATCTGAGGTTTATTTTAGGACAGTGGCATACATCATTTTTTTTCTCCCCAGAATGTGACAGTTACTGTAGAGTCATTGAAAAATATTTCATAATTTTGAACTGAGATCACAGTGTGTGCATAACTTTACTGATGGGCCAGTATATGTGGTTCTCATTATGTAGTCCATCCTTTTGTTTTGCTTGTATGTGTACCCTCTTGCTTTTGTAACTCCTCTGGCACTTCAGATCAGAACAGCAAGGTTTTGCTAGTCAGTTGCAAGATCAGTATGTTTGAAGCAGAAGTTTTTGGGTTATTTCCTTTTAAGTTTAGGTCTTTTACAGTACTACTTCTACATAGTGTATTGGTACTTGAACTTTTTTGGACTAGGATGCAAGTAGTTCAGCATTCCGCAGAATTCAGCAGTTAATGCAGGTGCGTAGCTATTGCAGTTTCAGGTTTGCTTTTGACAAAAACTGTTATTCAGACCTGTTGATCAGAAAACCCAAGGTTAATAATCTTCACTGTCTCAGAATGATATCAAAATATTTTGTGAATTAAATACAAGAGTACCTTTCTCATAGCATGCAGATTCAAGCTTTCTAGAGTGAAAATTCAATTTATCTATGTGCCGAGCAGCTTTTCATAATGATGAGAAACGTAGGTTTGCTTTGTTTAGTAATCATAAATTGGAGTTACAGGGCTAGCAGGACACCCTCTGTCAAGGACCTATCCTTAAACTCAGAGTAATTTTGCTACCAGCTTAGATGTAGCCCACACTTTTGGAAGACTTTTTCCACCATGAGGATTTGTGAAATGGTCCTAATACTGGAATCTGAAGTCAATAGAAACTTCTTCCTTCCTTAAAAAGGCACTTTCAAGTAGCATCTAGTTCATTACCTAACTCCTTCTCTCAAACAACACTTTCAAAAATGTTGCTATTAAACTGCCTTTTCTTTCTCTGCCACCCCCCATTCAGTTTGAACTTATTGTGACAGACCACTGGGTTGCAAACCAATTTAACTGAAGATTATCTTATTTTTAGTGCTCTTCCTTCCCAAAAGCCCTTCTGGCTTTTCTGTTTTGGAACATCTCTGTCCTTCCCAGAAAGAAGCTATTTCTGCAAAGGACAGCATCACTGAGAGTCTTACAAGCCATAGAAGCTACTTTCATCTAGTTTAACTCAAGAGAAATGCTTTAGCAAGGATCACTGTATTTGTAAAGTTGTAACAGTCTTTGCTGAGACTTTAGCAGGTGATAAATCTCCTTCAGCTACTCTCCTGGTGACCTGAAACAGGAACATATTTCCATAACATTACTTTTTCTAGACTTAGTGCTACTGTTAATAGCATCTGGTAGCACTCTTACTTTAAACACCCTGGGAGTAACAGACTAAATAGCACTAGCTGGACAATTTCTCTGTTCCCACCAACGCAGAATTATGGGTTACTTGAATAGCCATGTATCTGGAACAAGTAAGTTACTGATTGAAAAGCAATTAACTCAAATTTAAACTTAAGTATCACTTTGAGAGGGGGGAACTACCAGTGCTCTGAACAATTTTTTAATCAAATGCATTAAGTAATGAAAGTCTGGGTATTAAGTCCATTAAGTAATGATCACCTAAACCCATCTGAACATGTCACTGAGAATTCAGATAGAGTACAATTATTTGAAGACTCTGAAACTTTCCCGTTAAAGAGAATTTCCTTGATGTTATATTCCTACAGCTAGATCATGTAAGAGCAAGAAGTAATTGACATGCACTCAGCAGTACATTTAATGCAGTAACTGGTTATTTCTTTATTTATAACCATGAACTAGTGGAATTCAGGTAATTACCTTGAGATCTGGCTATGCTGACCAGTCAGATAGTGCTGGTCCACTGTCTTTATGATGTAACACGGAGTCTGGTCTCTTTAGATCATCCCTTGGATAGCTCCCATCATTCCACCTTTAGTCTGAAAAGCAGGAACTTGCATAGTTCCTGAAGATTTAAGAATCATTATCGTATTCATAGTCTGTCACTGTGAGATGGGATCATTACAACTAAGCTTTTCCTCCATGCTGCATATTGAGAAGCTTGAATTAATTCCTTGTAGTTCTCTCTGTTTCTCCTTTTTGCAAAGATGTGGCAAGAGGAATCATGATTTCTTCTTCTGATTATCTGTGGTCATTCCTGTAAGATTAAAAGGACATTGCATAATAAAGTAACTGCAATAGAGCAGTTTCCTCTTTTTTTTTTGTCTACTCTCTGCTTTGAATAAGCTGGTACTTCAAAGCATACACCATCTGCCTCATTTCAGAGATACTTGCTTCAAAGCTAGCCGCATGTAACAAAAAGGCAGGTAGTGAAGATCCTCCAACACCCTTTTCAGTTCTAAAAGGGGAGGAAAAAGCCCAACAACAATCTCTGGTTGAGTAGTTAGATTCTTTAGAAGAATCATGAAGCGTGTGGTACAGTGATTTTTTTTTTTTTAATAATATATCAGAAAAGAAGATATGCAGTTTCATCTTCTTGTACGACAGATCATTTCTTTGATCAGTTCTCTAGGCAAATTCTTTGTCCAGAAACAAAGCATTATCAAGGAAATGTTTCTTCCAAGAAACTACAGTAGGCGTTTAAGTGGCTGTTTAACTTCAGACTTTCTTTCCCGATCCATGAGCCGCAGTTGATAGAACTGTGTGTGGTTTTATGCCTAGTTGAAAAGAATTGACTCTCATTATTTTAAATGCCATTGTCTCACTGACAGAAATCAGCCCAGGAGACATGCTTTCTGTAGCTGGGTCTTGGTTAAGTCACTAACCCAAAGGATTGAAAAATTACCCACAAAGTAAATTGTGTATAATGCACACTGTATTTTCATGAAGATGTCAGAACATCTGACTGAGGTACCCTTAGATCTAGCTTTCATTACTCGTGACAAGGAGTAGCCACATAATGTAGCGGTTTGTATGTTTTATCTACATTATGCAGTACAATACTGCAATGCTGAGATTATGGGTGTGGTTTTTCTTCTAGCAGATTTGGCACAATATTTGCCTAGTGGCTTGGATAGCACAGTTAAGTTTATTCTTATCTGGCTTTTCTGGTTTTTGTAGAACTATGTTCTTGTATTTGATGATATTGCCTAAACAGCGTTAATAGGTTTAGTAAAGTCAATGTACATTTCCCACTTTCCTCTTAGCTACCAGATTTAGACTGAAGGACATTAGGCTGATCTGTCAAATAACTCATCTGCTCTTGACAAACCCATGTTGGAGATTATTCATCTTATGGTTACTCTGCAAGTGCTTATAATTAGTCAGTTTAATATTTTGGGCTTTATTTTCACAAGTTTGCTCAGGGACAAAGTGAAACCACCTGGTTTGTATTTCTAACTGGTCTTTGCTTTCTCAGCCTTCTTGGATTCTCTTTGAAGACAGACAAATTCATTTTGTTCTTTTCTTTAAGAGAAGGCCCCTAAACATGTTAGCCATGTGATTTCTGTCAGGAGTAATAACTGAGGGAATGTTCTCTTACCAAATAAATGTCCAGCAGCATGAGTTACCCAGTTGCATTTACCAGTTTGGAAATACTGATGTATTAGGAGAGAGAGGTTCTCAGTACATTTAATAAAAGGTGTGCTCCCTGCAAGGTGTTAAACACTGTAGAATGCTGAGGAGAAGTTCTAGAAGGTCAGTGAAGGTCTAACCTGCAAGTTTCTGCAGCCACTGTGTAACTCCCTAAATGTTCTTATTACTGGGAGTATACCCATACTGAGAAAAATTGCTATGTACAACTCCAATGTTCCAGGCAGAGAATTGACTTGTCAATAAAGGGCTACAGGTTCTTACATTGGCTTAGCTCAAGCAGACTAAATATTCCTTGGCTTAGTTTCAGTGACATTAGAGCAGATAAGAAGTCAGTCTGCTCTAGTTTAGTGATGTGTTCATATACTTTCATAGTTCAGAGGTTACTCCACGCTACAAGACTTACAATATTAAAAGCAAGCACAAGAAGAAACTTGAATGCAATGAATGATAGTGTTCTAAACAATTTCTTGTCTAGTTCATGTTCAGCAGTACCATGCAGACAGAGGGAGGTATGTTCTTGTATTGTTTCTGATGATCGGCCTGTTCTCAGACTGATATGTATATGAAAGAAGAGGAAAGTAGCAGAAACGATTAGCAAGAATGGGCAGATTGTGCTCAGTATGTGTTCTCAGATTTTAAAAGGTCCTTCAGTTCAACAGGAGTAGGGTTAAAAAATAATTAAAAAAAAAATCAGTCCTTCTCCATGCATCAGTCTATACCGTGCAGGCAAGAATGTTTGCCATTTGTGTTATACTTCACTGATTTTCCAGAAAACAGAACTGGAGAATTAGAAGTTATATGTTGAAATTCAGAAGAGCACTGACAATCCTTTGAATGGTTTTTGGTATATCACAGGAGAATCAGGTCAGCTCAATAACTTCAAAAGAAGTAAGGGGGCACAACAAACTGTACACCTCCTCTACTTTTTGTTCCCTGAAATTAGCTGTATTCTGGTCACTCAGCATTTTCCAGGTCCCACTGAATCTCTGAAGAGATGGAGGCGTTTGTTCTGTTCCACTGCTCTGCAAGCCACTTCTCTGCAGGAGAAATGAAAAGTTGCCTACAATATATGAAAATTACTTTGTAGGATTATCACTTGCTAAAGACTTATTTTAAAACCCATATGCATAGAACTGTGTCCTTTTGGGAGTCTGTTGGTCTTCATCTGTAACTTGAGTTGGGGCTAGAACTTCACATCACAGGTTTAGAAACCTCACTTCTTTGAGAGAGAAAAATATTGTGCTGTGTGACTGTGCTATGTGTAGTTTCAGGGAAGTCTCGCTTCTTTTGAAGTTAGTTGTAGAATGCTGTGCTTAATTTGAAGGTGTCTTCTGTCTCAACTGATCATGTTTCATGATTATTTTAAGTAGTTTGGATGTTACATAAGAAATTGTTTGGTATGTTTCTCCACACACTGTAGGTGGTGTTGTGTACTTGATTTCTTCCTGTGCATTAAACTTCTGTGATCTCTACCCTCTAGAGCAGGTGACCTCAAGTTCCCTTGGCAATGCTCTTTGATTCTATGCATTAAATCATATTTAAAGCTGAAGTAAACACTGCACCAGAGAGACTGAAATTAATAGAGGGAAGAAGGCCATACATCAAAACCCTAAAAATAAATATCATAGCTCTTATTTGAAAAGTTGCAGTTATCCAATGAGATGAAAAGTTACTGAATTTGTAGTGATGGAAATGCTAAGAGAAATTAACCAAGTTTGTCTTTGCACCGATATCTGTATCTTGCACTAAATGTCTCTTTCAAATTCATTTGAGCTGCCTTCTATTTCTGCCTACAGCAGATGAACACTCCCACCCATCTTGGTGTCATCTGCAAACATACTGAGAGTACATTTGTTGATAAAGATGCTGATAAAGATGTTAAATAGAACTGTGAGCCCTGGGCAACATTTGTGCCTGGCTGCTAACTCAGTTCACCACCACTCTTTGAGTCTGGTCATCCAGTTTTTGACCCAGCAAAGAGTGTGCCTGTCCAGACTATGGGCAGGTAGTTTGTCCAAGAGGATGCTGTAGAGAACCATGTCAAAGGATTTACTAAAGTTTAGGTACACGACATCCAGAGGCTTTCCTTCATTGACTAAGCAGGTCACTTTCTATGGAACATCATCAAGTTCATCAAGCATGGCCTGCCTTTCATATATCCATGCTGACTGTGCCTGATCTGAAAGTTCACTGAAATAGAAAGTTGCAGTAAACTTCAGACAAAATGAAAGTTTTAGTTCCAGTCATATAATGTACTACCTTCAGTTATGCACAGAAGAAATTGTCATGGTTCTTGGCCTTTGTGTTAAGCTGGCCTCAGGTGGTTATTGAAAAATCCCACACCTAGGTTCTTTTGTTGGTACAGAAGTATTTTAATGGTGACTGTTTGCTGTATTACAGGAATCAGTGCAAAAACCCTATCAAATTTCCAGTTCTTGAGGCTCCCAAATATATTCACTGCTGATTGTTCTTACTGTTGCTTGTAAAATAGGTCAAAGGAGTGGAATATTTGAGGCAGTGGTTTCCCCACATCTCTATTCTTTTCCAAGCGATAATGCTAATAGCAGATGTGCTTGCCAGTGTTATACTATTTTTCTGGTATTTTGTTGTGAAGCATTTTTGTATGCTGAACCTACAAATACTGGCCTCAAACTGTTCCTGTTTCAACTTTTAGGTGTTAAGAAACATGGTGTTATTTACTATTACTGCCATTAGGGATAAATTTTAAACAGGAAAGCAAAACCTGCTTTTCAAAGCTATTTTCTAAAAGCAAATGAAAATAATTCAGCTGTTCATTTGAGCAGAATTGGTTTTTTGCCTTTTGAAGTATTGAATTATTTATTTCAACATATATATATGGCCGTCCTACAACCAAAGTATAAAAAGAAAAGCCAAAAGCCATAAATTTCCTCTGAGTATCAGGTAGATTCAGTGCAATGCCCCATGAACTAGTTCAGAATGCTCCCTGCAAAATTTTAGTGTGACAAGGTGTCACTTTTGACAGATCAGTGGTGAAGATTGTACAGACTTGAATTAATAAAGGTCAGATTCATCAACAGGAAGAGATGCCTGGTGGCATGTCAGAAAGCACTCAGACTTAGTATTTGTACTGAAACTGCTGATGCAGCCTAGAAAATGTGGTGTTATGGGAAGGTCTAGGTCTTCTGAAATTTTTTAATATATCTTGTATTTTTGTAGCTATTTCCAGAATGGGTGAGTTCTAGTAGCTGAAGTAAGAAAAAGCAAGGCAAATATTTTGATACTTGAAAGAGCTGGGGTTTTTGTTTTGGTTTTTTCCTGAGTTAAAATGTACTTTTCTGCCATTTTCCCATAAAAATAAAGCATACTTGTCTGGTGGCTGAACATTGACTTGGAAACAGGAATGGGCCATATGGAAGGACTACAGAGAAGTTGTCCAAGCAGCCAAGGATCAGGTTAAGAAAGCAAAACAACAGAGAGAGTTAAACTTGCTTAGAGACATAAAGGTGGCTTTCTATGACGGAGCATCAGTGGATAAGGGAGGAACAACTGATGTCATCTGCCTGGACTTGGTATGACATGAATTCTGCTGCCGGTTGAATGTGGTGTGTGTGGTACACATTTTGTGCAGCATTCCTTCTTCTCATACTGTTTAGTGAGAAGGAAAGGCAAGTATGTCTTGTAATAGCTGGAAAGGAAACACAGTTTTCATGTCCAGCTGCTCTCGGCACTGATGTGACTTGCCAGAACCTAGGTGTGTTATGTACTGCAAATGTGTAAAGTCTTTCAGACTTTCAGGAATGAGTAACAGGGTGAATGCTATAACTGTCACTAACCTTTCAGCACATAATAAACCACAAGGATGTAAAGCTTTTACATTCTTTATGCAGTAGGTAAAAATGCTTTAATTTGGATAATTTTAATTTAGCACAAGAACATAGCAGATTTTCCTGAAGCTTTTTGCTTATGTAGCGCAATTTCAACATAGGTGGAATGCTCTTGAAATAAATAAATGAAAATTTGGAATGGAAGGTTATCTCTCCTCTCCATTTAACAGGGAGTTGTTAGCTACTTAAGAAGTGGAAAGTGGGAGTGAAAATGCATAGCAACTACTGTATTTTAAGACTGGAAATGTATACGGAACCAATTTGCCCCACTGTGAAGGAAAACTCTCTCTTTGCTGCTTTGAAGATATGTGCAAAGCCTATGAACCACTTTGTTTTACCCCTCCCTCTAGGAATATATCACTGGGGACATAGGTCCCTAACTGATTTATCTCCAGTTATACAGAAAATACATAAATACTTACTATGATTTGTAACTCTATTCAGTATGATCACAGACATTATAGGTTCCAATTTATCCCTAAGAGATGATTTAAATAGGACCCTGACTCTGAGAATTCAGTGCACCTAAACGTACTGACAAAGTGGAGGATTTGCTCTGTGTGTGGTGTTTGATTTGTTTTGTAATTAAACCTTAACACAATAGTGACTGGCATTACTCCACCTGGCTATTGAAATCATCTGTGTGCTGAGCACTAGAGCTACTGGAAATGTCTCCTTTAGCTCTTATGTTGTCCACTTGGTGTTTCAGCAGAATAGAAAACTGGTGGAAGAGTTTAATTCAAATGCAGATAATGAGTGTAGCTGAGAGGAGCAGAAGATTGAATGAATGGGGTGTATTTTGAGGTAACAGGGAGACAGAGTTCAGAGAAGAGGAATGAAGGGAAATCAGAAAAGGTGAACAGATGTAGAAAAGCACAGGCTGACTTTCTTTTGTGGCTTTTAGTTTCTTACAAGAGCAGCTCATTTATTAGGAATGTTTTCATGTTTCCAAACCCATTTTGTTTCAGCTGATCAGTGCATCTTGTATTGCATTTTTACCCTTATTTCAGACCAAGAGGGAAGAAAGCAGACAGCTCAAATCTTGTTTCTTATTCTGGTTTGTTCAGTCTCTGATGATTTAATCAACTATCAGCAGTGTTCTGCAGACAATTACTTCTATTTGGAGATGTGCTTGTATGAACTCCTGGTCTGTAGTGGGAAATTATAAAAAGCACTGATTTAAAAGAAAATACACCTCATTAAGATCAGGTATCCAGAGGATTCTTCCTTATACCTATGCATTACAAAGCACTTCTTATTTAACAATTTTTTTGCCATACTCTCTTTCACTGGATAAATTGGATAGATTGTATTGCTATTCGTTTTCCAGTATTACCAGGTTAAGATTGCCAAGACACCTTTAAACTCCTTTTGGTGTTTGGTATCAGAGTTTGCACCTTTAAACTCTCTCTCCTGTATTTTTCTAGTCCCCATGATCTGTGAGAATGTCAGATGTGGCTGACTGTGCATTTACCTGGTGGCATTTAGATTGTGCTTCTGGTTATTACCAATAGAGCTGAGCCTATTCATTAAGTGCTTCTCATTGTGGGAAATACGAAAGATGTTAAAGGATAAGCAGACACTAGGCTTATTTCACAGAGCAGTTATGTGGAGCTTGAGTTTTCCCAAAAAGGAGACAGAAAATTTGCCTTTTTATGAAAGTTAGGTCATTGGGTAAAAATGGAGATTTCTGTTTCTATAACCATACTGTTAGGCACTGGTGAAGATGCGTTATAAATACAGGCCCATTTTTAAATCTCCATTTGTCAATGTACTAGCAACTAGTATAATGGGTGCTTTCTTGCTAACTTTGTATTCCAAAAGCAGTTTCTGTGCCAGGTGAGGTGCTGAGGAACAGCAGCCTTTCCCTACAGAAACTGTTTCTGTTTGTATGTTCCCCCATTCTTCCTTTAAAGTAAGCAGAGCACTGAGAAAGCTTGATTAATTTCCACGTTTGCAAATATATAGTTCAAACTCTTATCCTGACACGGGAATGATTCCAGTAATTTAACAACATATTTTCAAAGCATGTAACAGTAACACTTGTTTTTTCTATTTATTACAGCTGTTTGAAGTAGAGGCCAACTGTTCTAGGTGTTCTGTTTAATTCTTTCTTTATATAATCACCAACCTGAATATAGCTTCTTTAAAGAGGTAGTTATACTAAAAGTAGAAAGCCTTTTTTAGATTAAGGTCTGCTTTATCTCTTATTTAATTTGTCTTACAACTCACAATAAGTGGTAATTATATGGTTTAATACATCTGAAGAAAAACACTATATTATGTACCTTTACTCTCAACCCCCTGAAGAATTCCACAGTGAGGCATACTGCAGTTTGGAAACAAAGCAAAATAGTTTCAAAGAATTTCTGGTTTTAGTTAAACATTGCTCTGTGGACAGTACTCTGCACATACTAGTCACATACTAGTAGCAACCTTCCAGAATATGTATTAAGCCAGTTTTGAAGAACAAGATTTTAAAATATTCAACCCTACTCTGTAGTTGCACTTCTAAATGAGCAGTCCATTCAAGTGTAAGCTGCAGGGAAGAAAACCAAGAAAACATGGTTTCTGAAAGGTTTCTACTTCACAGGTCAGCATCTCTTTTTACTTTAAGATCACTCGTAGCACTGTGCACAAATTGAGGCTTTTCCCACAGTTCATGGATGCTGTTCAGTAAGCTGCTTTGTTGAAGATTACTGATGCAGTATTGGACAGGGTAGAAAGCAGAGGATTTGTGAGAAGCTGCTTTTCTAAAACTATTCAGAGTTTGAGAGAGAGAAACAAGATGGGAGGGAGTCCACTGATTTGAGAATATTTCAGTCTTGGAGAGATGTTTTCAAAGAGGTATGGAGGTTGAGTGTGTAGGATGTTTAAATCCAAGAATCTTCTTATTAAGGAATGAAGCCTTTCAAGTGAGACATGTTCATGCAGACTGGAAAGCATGGGTTGTAGTCTCATTCCTTTCTTTCATGTTCTAGTGGATTAGGTGATGAAGTGGGCTTGAAAGAGGTAGTGCTTTGAACCTATAGTGTGTTGTCACAGCTCACCATTCACCATAGCCTTGGAAACCTACAAGGCTTCATCTAGTTAGATCTGAGGAAACTTTATTGGTAGATAGTGTTTGCTTCAATAAAGTGGGAAGGTTGCAGAATGCTGGTATCTAGTAGGCACATGGACGGCACTGAAAAAGCACAGAGTAAAGAGAAGGGAGAGCTCATGTCCTTGACAAGCATGAAATAAGGTGATTGCTCTTCTTGCTCCAAACTATTTGCAAAGAGAATAGAATTAATCAGGTTGGAAAAGACCTTAGAGATCATCGAGTTCGACCTATCATCCAACATCATCTAATCAACTAAACCATGGCACCAAGTGCCTCATCCAGTCTCTTCCTAAACACCTCCAGTGATGGTGACTCCACCACCTCCCTGGGCTGCCCATTCCAATGGCCAATCACTCTTTCTATGAAGAACTTCCTCCTAACATCCAGCCTAAACCTCCCCTGGTGCAGCTTGAGACTGTGTCCTTTTGTTCTGGTGCTGGTTGCCTGGGAGAAGAGACCAACCCCCACCTGGCTACAATCTCCATTCAGGTAGTTGTAGACAGCAATAAGGTCTCCCCTGAGCCTCTTCTTCTCCTAGGCTAAGCAACCCCAGCTCCCTCAGCCTCTCCTCATAAGGCTTGTTGCTCCAAACCCCTCCCCAGCTTTGTTGCCCTTCTCTGGACATGTTCCAGCAAGTCAACATCTTTCCTAAACTGAGGGGCCCAGAACTGGACACAGTACTCGAGGTGTGGCCTAACCAGTGCTGAGTGCAGGGACACAATGACTTCCCTGCTTCTGCTGGCCACACTATTCCTGATACAGGCCAGGATGCCATTAGCCTTCTTGGCTACCTGGGCACATTGCTGACTCATGTTCAGCCTACTATCAACCAGTACCTTTAGGTCCCTTTCTGCCTAGCCACTCTCCAGCCACTCTGGAAGTGGAAAAATTATTTGAAGACAACTGATTGGGCATTCTAGTGCCCTTTCTCTTTCTCCCCTTAGACAAGCATGGAAATTTCAGTAGTTTCATTTTTATTTGATAATCTAAGTATCACTGGAAAATTATTGGACTGTAATTATTTTTTTTAACTTTTCAAAGACTCCTTTTTCTCTTTTGTTGCAGTTGTAAATGGTACTTAGCTGGCAGTCCTTTTGTACTTGAATTTTATCAAAATATTTTAATGGCTTTAAAGGTTGTCAGGGATTAATTCCCATTTAGGCTTTGTGATAGCCAGAAAAAAGAGAAAAGAGGTGAGTCAGACGACCCCTGTGGCCAGACTTTGTACATTTCAGGGGATACTGTGGTAAGAATGTTTTGCCATCTCATAAGACCTTTATACTTCTGTGTCTGATACGACATAATTTAACCAACTTGCACAGAATGCCTTACCACAAAACTTCCATTTCGAGTAGGTGATCCTCATTGCTCACTGCTGTCTATTTGTAGTACCTACTGTTGTGTTATACAAGTCTCCTTGTTCTCCACTCAGAATGGCAGTGCTATTAAAACAGTGCCATATGCCATTATTATTTTGAATCAGAAATCATATTCACTGCACAATGTTTAAACAGAAGACTGTAAAATTATCTTGTGGTATTGAGCAAGGCTGCTGGCAAGCCTCTCTGACCCATCTGGAGTGCTGCAGGCTCATATGATGCAGGATTTCAAGCTTTCAATGGAAAAGAGGAGGAGGAGGGGACCTGGGAGTGATTTTTATGCAACAATGCTCGTCATGTTTAAGAGTAGTGATTGGTATTTTATTTTTTCCTTTGGCTCTACCTTGGTAAATTGGAAATATGAGGTGTCTTACCTTACAAAGAAAGAAGGTAAGGTATCTCTTCAGTTCATGTTGCTGTGGGCAACATCCACATTTGTGAGAACCAGTCATAATCCATCATACATCTAGGAGTCTTAGGGGAACTCCCCCTCATCTGGCACTACACTTCATTAGTCAGAGCACCTCATTTCCTTTCGTAGGTTCCAGAGTATGGGATGCCCTCCTCACTGCTAGTTTCATCACTTCAGCTGCTGTCTCCTGCTCTTTGGATTTCTGCATTTTGCTTTTCTCTTTTGTTCTAAAAGACAAAGAGATCACTCAGTCTTTGACATGGTAGGTATCACCTCAAGTAGATCCTACTCAAGGATGTTCTCATTGTGGTAAGGGACACGGGGTGTGTGATCTCAGAGGAGTTCCCCTGACAGCTCAGGTGTCTTGTTACCCACCCTCTTGAAACTCTGAACTTCTAGAAGAAACTAGCAATAGTTTAAAGGTTAGCAGGCAACTTATTCAATAAGAGAGATGAGAAAGGAAATATCTAAGTTCTGTCTTCAAATATTGCCAAGTAAAGCAACTGGTGAGCTTTGATCCTTTATGTATTGCTCTGTTTCAGAAGGGGAGGGAGATGATGGTCAATAGTAGGCCTGGAGCTGAAGAAAAGAACCTATGGCGAGAATATACCTTTGGGTGTATTTGGGGTTTGATGGGATCTGTGGAGTTGGACACTGATGCACAGCTTTAGCCCTGTATTTGCTCTGAGCTTTCTGACAGACTCCAGGGGCTTTGATATGAAAACACTTTATTTAAAACAAAAAAAAAAGAAAAAGTATTATTTGTAAATTGGAAAAACGTTCTTGAGAATGTTGAAACTTTTTTGTAAGTTGCAGTTCCAGTAAACTAGGAATCTAGCTTCTTCCTTGATTTTTAGAGGTTTTGTACTTGTCACTATATATGGGGCAAAATCAGTAGAAGGGTACTTTGTCTACACCTCATGCGACTTCCAATGTGTTTCATTAGTGATAGAAAAGCTTCCCGTTTAGGCTGCTTGTCACACTTGCTGGCAATATTTGTGTAAGCTTGTACGTTAATTAGTAGTGGCAGAAATAAGGAGGATACAGGAGAGGAGCCATGACCCAAGAATGTGTTTAAGTCGTGTTCTCTCCTGAGATGTCTCTTTTTGCAAAGCATATCTTAATAACATCTGTGGCTGATGCTGTGGCTTATCCTCGAACTCAGTGGGTTCAAGCGGAGGGATTGATAATTTTTATTTCACCACTGCAGCAGGACTTTCTGGTTACCTAACAGCTTTTACTTTACCTTTCTGTATTCATTATTTTAAACTTTATATTTTGAGACCCTTTTGTTTCATTAGAGTTCCTCCTTATAACCATGAATGCTGTAGCAATAGACCTTATTTTTTTTCCCCTCAGTGGAAAAGCAGGTTTACTCTACCCACTTAAGCAGTATATGATGATCTCAAAATGTGCATCACTGATGCTGCACCTAATGGAGAAGTAGTTTTAAAATAGTGGTAATAGATCATAGAATCAGTAAGGTTGGAAAAGACCTCAGAGATCATCAAGTCCAACCTGTCACCCAACACCTCATGACTAACTAAACCATGGCTTCAAGTGCCATGTCAAATCCTTTTTTGAACACCTCCAGGGACAGTGACTCCACCAGCTCCCTGGGCAGCACATTTCAATGGCTAATAACTCTCTCTGTGAAGAATGTTCTCCTCTCCTCAAGCCTAAACTTCCCCTGGTGCAGGTTGAGACTGTGTCCTCTTGTCCTGGTGCTGGTTGCCTGGGAGGAGAGACCAACCTCTGCCTGTCTACAACCTCCCTTCAGGTAGTTGTAGACAGCAATAAGGTCTCCCCTGAGCCTCCTCTTCTCCAGGCTAAACAATCCCAGCTCCCTCAGCCTCTTATCATAGGGCTTGTGTTCCAGACCTCTCACCACCCTCATTGCCCTCTGAGGGACATGCTCAAGTGTCTCAAGATCTTTCCTAGACTGAGGGGCCCAGAACTGGACATAGTACTCAAGGTGTGGCCTAACCAGCACTGAGTACAGGGGCAGAATGACTTTCCTGCTCCTGCTGGCCACACTGTTAACTAGATGTATGATTCTGTGTGCTTACAATTGCTTCTATCCCTAGCCATGCACATAGTGGTCACTGGCACTTCCTGGATCTGAAGATCAGCAGAAACAGAAATACCAAAACACTGCAACAAAGGCATAATACTGTACAGTCATTAGTTCATCAAAGATTCCACACAGTGATGTGTTGTCATGAGATGTAAAACAAACAAAAAAAAACCCCACACCCAAACAAAAAAACTGATTAAATATGATAGAAAATTATATGTAGCTCCTCCAAAACTACTCCAAATGATCCCAACACTTGTAGGATATCAATATTGTGCAGAAGCTCTTTCTGACCTCATCAGAACACAAATCGTTACCACAGCCTTTGCTGAAAAAATACCGTCGGGATTTCGTATTACAAATTACTCTGCTGATCTGCCACCTCTGCAACAAAATTCTGCTCTAATACTATAAAGTCCCTTAGACAAAGCTGAAGACTATACAGCTTCAGCCTTTGGGGGTCTGATAATTTGAAAATCATTTGTGGCAATTCACTTTTGAGATGAGAAGCATTTTTAGATCTCTTAGTTAGACTTTCAGTCCTGTTTTCCTTGAATTTTTTTTCCCTAAGTTCCGTTTTGGGTTTTTTTCTTTCTTTTTTTGGCCTTGGTTTGCTACACGAAAGAATTGATGTAGGTAATAAACGTGACCTAGTTCCACTCCTAAAACAGTAACTGACAGTAACTTGTTAGGGAGTTTGATCTCCTGTGAACTAATCAAGGTGCAGGTGGTAGCCTCTGTAGGAAGTAGATGGTAACATAAAAATTCCTCAACAGGTAACTTTATAAATTGGAATGAAAAGTCCTAAGGAGAGTGTCAGCAGAAATGCTTGCTTAGATCACAGGAAACTCATATCTTTCTGACATACACAATGACACAGTGTAAATACATCAGAGGCACAGGCATCTCTCTGTTTCTTAGTGAAAAACAGAAATAATTACCAGCTTCAAATTATCAGTGGTCCAGAAGGACTGTATAGGAGTTAGTCTTTCAGCTCTTACAGAGTGGGGAAAGGGGGTAGAACACAGCTTACAAACATATTCCATGACTAAAGTTCCCAGAAAGAACAAAGACAATGTAATTGGCAAATTTCAACACCTGACCGAGTCTTTCCGAAACAGGAAGAACTGCTGCAATGAAAGTCCTTCTGTCATTTTTAAAGCAGTTCACCGGATAACTGTGTTGACCAGTGGACTAAGAAGCTTGTTTTGTTGTCTGTTAAATTATGATTAAAAGTGAAACAAAATTGCAGAGAGAAAAAGAAACATACAATACTGGCACTGGAGGTTAATGTCAGTTATCTAGTGCTGCCTATAGCAACCACGACACTCAAACTGTGCTGCCTGAAGCAGTTACTAAAGCAGTATGAAAAATATTTGCATGTCTGGGGACTAAAAAAGTTAAGTAGAAGTCATTAAATGTTAGGTGATGCACTGCACCATGACCCTGATTCTGCTAATGCTATACACACAGGCGACTTTTACTGTTCCAAGTCAACTTATTTGAATTGGTGCATGGCACTTACCACGGCTGGGGGGTGTAACGTTGATGGCTGTTGGGCTAAGGCCGAGTCTGCTTCTGAAGGAGGCTTTTGTAAAAGACTGCCCATGTTTGAAGTAGTCAGAAAAGGACGTGATTATGGGAGTACAAAGCAAGGCGTTTCTGCTTCTCTGCCTTCTTGAGCATACAGGGAGTGGAGAGGATGCAGTGCCAGTGCTTTACATGCTTGAGTGAATAAAGATGCATTTCTGTGTCATCTTGCATATATTCTACCCAACGTATGTGCTACATATGAGCAAAGCACTAGTTTCAGGACTGTGGCAGATTTCTTCCACTCTGCAGGAGAATCATAGAGTCATTACTCTTAGTGAAAAGCAAATTAAAATAATTAAATCTCTACAGTCTGAGCCATGCTTTTCCTGGGCGATTGTGGAGACAGACAACTCCAGCCCACCTCCTGTCACATATATTGTGTATGGTTTAGTTTGAACATCAAGTTTTGATCAAAACCAATAGCATGAAATTCTGAATTTATGAAAAGTTTATTCATGGAAAAAGTACATTTAGATGTTTGTGGTGGTTTTTTGTTGGTTTTTTTTTTTTCCTTCCTTCCAAATATCTCTGAATGGTGTAATAAACATACCTACTGTATATGGGCCTTATCTAACAGTTATAATCCACTGAACAGACTACTGCTGGCCTTATAGCAGGCCTGGTGTGATCAGTGGATAACAGCATAGCTTCCATGGTATTTCATTTCTTGTCCAGCTAATGTGTCACAAAGTATTAAACCTTTGCTTAATGTAAATGCCACAAAACAGAAGGGAAGAAAGGATGAATAATACCAATTTTGGAGTGAAGACTTTCATTTGCATCTGAATATTTTTGATATCAATGCTCATGACTTTTTCTACCTTGAAAAATATGCCAGATAAAAAGTTATAGAGAATACATTCATTCTCTATGGCATTTATTTATACAGTAGTGCATACAAAGCCATCTTTAGCTATCACTGTATAGGATATCAAGTTATCTTTAATTATCACAACAGAATGTTTGCAAAATTGAATACTGTTGGCAATCAACATTCATTACACAATAGCATGATTGCATCTGTTCATATTACTAGATAAGCAGGGAAAATCGAAACAGTGTCTGATTTATCCACTAAAACTGTCTGAGCAAAATATTGTGTCTAACTCCCTTAATATCTCCCAGTGACTTTGATCTGATTAAAGTCCAAAGACACATAACCACAGATGCAAATATTCTAGTGCCTCAGAAATTAAGCACTGTTATATTGAAGAGTTGAAACCATACTCCAGCTGACAGGATTATAGGCACAATATAAACTTATAATAGAGAGCTGCCTAAATCTCTGAGTCTACAGGTGCAGGATTATAGTAAATCCCATTGAAACATACAGTATTCTGCCTAAATGCATGAGTACAAAATTAATTAGGCAGTTGATAAAAAAAGTATGATGAATAATGTAATGGGAGCTACCAGCTCAAAGTCAATAACAAACTTGATTCTTTTATTAGATGCAGCTGATTTTTCAATTCCTCTAGTTACAGGATTTTGTGCTTAATAGAACATAACAAAAAATGAGATCTCTTACAGTATTTATCTTTGCTGGAAACTCTAATGTGTAAGCAATGTAGAATTTGTAGATAGACATACCACAAGTAATTCTCTAAGATACTTGGCTGAAAAGCACATCAAAGCATGGTGAAATAATGAGACAGGCTCCAGCTGTTGGATTCCAACAGCTTTTGATTTGTGCTCTAGTAGAAGCTCCAGGTTTTGATTCTCTGTTGATTATTTCCATGGTACTGGAGATGATTTGTGAATTATTTAAAAAAATTGTCAGTAGAGAGCAAACAAGGGTGAGTCTGAAAGCTGCATCTGAAAGGACATTTTGTTTCCTGATATGAATTCTTGCTTCCTGTATTCTTGATAACCAGCTGCCCTAGTTAAAAAAGGTATTTTTAAATAGATATGTAAAAAAATTCACGAAAACAATAGGGAAGTTTATCAGTAAATGGTGTGAGCAAAACCTCTAGGAATGTCAGTGTACAGGCAGCTTTGCTACTGTCTGTGTAGGGAGACTGTGGTGGAAACTGATTTTTTTCCAAGCCTTTGCAGGGCATGTCTTACCATGATTATGATACTGTCAAGGAACTGCTACCAGTAGAAAGCGGAGGAGGCCTTGGGGAGAACATGTATTTCAAGTCAAATCCATTCATCATCTTGCTGTATGAATGTAGGTCTTGCTTTGGAGTGAATTTTTGAAAGTTTGGCTCTGATCTATTGTCTTCCTGATTTTTCTTTAGAATGAGAGAATAAAAATTAGAACACTTCTGGGAAAGCATTGTATCTCAGGTTTTCTCTGGAGTAAGGTTTACATCTGTTTCTGCTTTAAATTTTAGGAGTAGTTTCCAGTTTGGTGGTGCATTATGCAAAGTCTGTTACTGTTGCTCATTACCAAAATGTCAAAATTCAACTGACTACACTGGAAAATGTTTGTGTAATAACATGCTGTTATTTATTTATTGAGGTGTTTTCCAGTTTACTCAGCTTCAGATCAGAATAGTAATTGGATATCTGAAGATACAGTTGCTTGAATGTTTCTCTGCAGTTTAGCCATAGCCTACAGTCTCAAAATGGCATTAAAAAAAACACACAATAATTTGTTTTTATGTGCTCTAAAGTACCTGTTGAACATTGTTCACATTAGAGCAGGTTTTCTCTGTTTTGAACTTCAGTCTTTACTTAATGGATGACATCTTAGTGAGCAAACTTTGCATCTACAGATACCATTTAACAGTGGGATGTGGCTGTCTTTAATATACCTGCCTCAAGCATTCACTTCATAATAAAGTCATTGTAGCTTCAGTATAAAATGTTGACACAGCCTGCAGAGAAGTCATATCACATATACTGCTGATTCTTACATTACTTGTAGCAGTCCAGAATATCTGCAGTTTCAAGGGTTGAAGGTGTGCATCAGCAGAATAGCTCATGTTCTTACTAGTTCATTCTGCTGGGGGTAGTTGGGTATCTGGAGTAAGAATCCAGTCAGTCTAAACAAACCTGGGCATCCCATGCCCTGTGTGTCTGTACCAGCTGCTTACTAGGCCACATGGTTCTCAGGGCATTGTATGGCTGCACTTGGAAAAAAAAAATATTGACTGCTAAAACATTTTGCATGGAACTCTGAGTGAGCCTTTGTTCAAAGTAGCTATTTGATTGGTCTTCTGGGAGGACTAGTAAATGAAAGTTAGGAACATACATCTGTTACAGAGGTCACTGTGCTTTGAAAGGTCTTTTAACAGTGTATGGTAAAAATCATATTAAAGAGACGATGAAATCTACACTTTGCAGTCTTTATGTTCTTTAGTTTCCATGTGTAATAATTATTAATACATTCTATTTTAAATCCCTGATTTGAGTATCCCAGGGAAAAAAAGCCTCTATTTGATAGTAGGGATTGTCTGTTTTCAGTTTTATTTATTTTTCTTTTATTCTGTAATATTGCTCTTTCCTTCTGAAATGTAAATGGTGATGAAGCTAAGGTGGTGGAGACATGTCCGAAGTAATTCACTTATAGTCTTTGAAAATCTGCATGATATGAATGCTATGAAGATAATAAGAGGGCTCAAGCACCTCTCCTATTAAGAAAGGCTGAAAGAGTTTGGCTTGTTTAGTATGGAGATTAGAAGGTTCCAGGTAAGCCTCAGAGCAGCCTTCCAGTACCTGAAGGGATATCCAGGATAGCTGGAGAGGAACTCTTCCCAAAGGCATGTAGAGACAGGACAAGGGGTAATGGCTTCAAACTGGAAGAAGCTATGTTTAGATGAAACATTAGGAAGAAATTCTTACTTATGAGGATGGTGAACCACTGGAACAGATTGCCCACAGGAATTTTGGAGGCTCTAAGCACGGAATATTGCACTAATGCCTTATGTTCTTGGAATATGCCTACTGGCCACTGAATCTAGTGAATCTAGTTAGCTATTTTTGTTTTCTAAACTAGTTTTTTGTTTCATTTTTTCAGATATAGCTGAACACCTCCATACACCATATTTAAATTAGAATTGTAGCACCTATGCAAACTGTGACTAAAACCTGCAGGTGCATGCTATCTCAGAATCCAGTACATTCAATGCGAGGGAATGAAGAGAGTCTAGTATCATAGGAGAAACAGAATCTCATTTTAAAGATCAAGGTATTTATCAGGAGATTCTATGAAATAGGAAAACAATAGCCTACTATTATTTTTTTTTAAAGATTAATTAATAATTTTATCTTTAATAAATCAAGGCAACATAACTGTGAAGATTTCTGTTCTCTGAGTGGTTAATTACTAAGTCATTTTGGCTTCCATACTCACATTTTTTTAAAATGACCACTTAAAGATGCTCTATAAAATGAAATTTTATTGAGTGGTAATAAATGGTGAAAGAAATGCAGTATCAAAACATAGGTGTATACTACTGAGATCTGTACTGTCTTTTAACAGGAGAAGGGAGGAGAAATTAGAAAAATAGTGACCCTTAAAGGATTAAACAAAAACCCAAAAATTTGTGACAGGCATGAGGAGAGCAGAAGGGAGGGAAAAGGAGTGCCAACTTGCTTCTTTGAACTGGTAAATGGTACTAGAACATCAGCCTCTCTACAATCAGCAATGACTAAAATAATCCAGAAATTCAGAATGGGTCTGTAAATATGTCTTCAGTTCTAGCTTTTGGCATAGGTTTACATTCTTAGTCCCTTGGGCACTGAATTTCATTTCCCTATTTGATAAATGAGAACAATTTATCCTAAATCAACGATAATCAGAGTAAACACTATTATTAATTTATTGTTTCCAGACTAGGAAAAAAGAGTAAAATGAAGCTCTCTTCTTTTATCAGTGCTTTCCCTACCCCTTTTGCCCTGAGGATCCTATTAGCAGAAAGCTAAGCAACTCTGTTTCATCAGAAATAAATTATGCCTCACTTTTTTAATGTAACTACTGAAGGGTTGTAAAGATTAGAAATACATTTGAACCCACTATCACTTGATGTTGTTTTCCTTGATGTTCTGAGCTTCTTTAGGGGAATGAAACAACATGTTCTTTTGAAAGCAAAGAGCAGAGTTGCTTTAAAAGAACACCAGCACAGATTTTGGGTGATGTAGAAAATAATTCAAAATCTGTACAGAAATATTTAAAGTAATGTATAGGCAGCCTGAAAGAGAGCTGTCAGAATTTCTGGCATGTGTAAGAGTCAGAATGCTTGCAGGGCAAATAGGTGGCAGAACTAGTCACCCTCATTTTTTAAATTATTAGAAAACTGCAATTCCCTCGAAACAGTAGGCTAATTCTCACTTTCTTCACAAAGGAGCTAAGGATGAAAAAACACCTTTTAATTAATAAACACTGCTGGCACTACTTTGGTAACAAGCTGCTGTAAATGAAACTCTTAATTGCCTCAGAACAGTATTGTATACAAATTCATTTTACTCTAAGTGCTGTTCTTTGTTGTTGCTATTTTACATTTTTGTTGGAAATAGAAGTAGCTTTGCCAGCCTCCTTGTCACTGAAAGCAATTCCTATCAGCTCTCCATTTGTGGGAGCACTCAGGTTAAAAAGCAACTCAAAACATTCCCTGAAGCCCTCGTGATAACTAGAATAGATAGCTCTCAGCATAAGCTAAATCCAAGCTAAATTAAACTGTGTATGAAGCTTTTGTTAATGAACTTATGCTTGACATTCTGTAATGAAATTGTACGATGAAAGAAAATAGGGAAAAAGGAAGAATTAATTTGTAATATAAATGTGGTGTGGGTTTAAGACTGGGTGTCTTAACCATGGAGTTGAATGTCCACCAAGGACCAAGTATTTCAGGGAGGTGGACACAGGAAAGTGTAATATTTTGTTATTCCATCCCATCATTCCTGAATCTTCCCTATATAAACAGACAGCACAGGCTATTCCTGAGCAGCCTAGCTAATTTTTACTGTCTTTCAGGCCTGGGAAGCAGGGAGGTGTGGGGTGGCACACTGAAGCCTGTACAGTTTTGGCCTACTGGGGAGAAGGTTTTGAGAAGCTTCTGACCTAGTGAGGCTTTGGTAAGCCCAAGCTGGAGAGAAATGGGCCGAGGCTGAATGTGTTTTTATGTATTTTGTATGTTTT
Organism: Dryobates pubescens; assembly: GCF_014839835.1. NCBI lineage: Eukaryota > Metazoa > Chordata > Aves > Piciformes > Picidae > Dryobates > Dryobates pubescens. Next base: position 9,501,724 of record NC_071627.1, read on the forward strand.
CTATTGTTGTATATAGTTGTGAGTATTACTTCCATTTAAATTTCCGCTTGTTTCCAATTCTGTGGGGAGCGTTTTTATTTCACCCCTCTGGGGAGGGTTCAAACAGCTTCTGTCTGCTCGAAACCCAAGACTGGGTGCAAGGACAGCGTCTGTGTATATTTGTGTATTTACATTTGGCATTTTGGCACAAGCTGTGAAAAAATATTTTGGTATTTTCTACAGTGTGAGGGTGGTGGTGTGTGTTGAATTTTTTTTTTCTGTGGGATGTGTTCTGAGATACTTCTTTAATATTCAGATGAACCTCTCTTGGCTGTAACTGTCAGAGACTCTGAGTTAGGCAGGAGCTGTGTCTTGTACATTTGTCAAAAAAGCACCAAAGAAGCATAACTGGAATAAAAGCATTCTGAATATGTGCAGTCATGATCCATTGTGTTTTTAATTCCCTGAACTCTTATTTCCAATATTGGAAAATACAAAGCTGTAGTTAGTTGTAATTTGTGAGGCGTACTTGCATTGAGACAATAAGGAAAAGATGGATGAATCTGTGCTTAAGGACAGCAGAGACTTAGTAAAGACAACTGAGGAAACAAACACTTCCTTACAGATGTGTTCCAATCTGTTGCAGTGAATTTGGTTATGGGAAGACTTGTAGCAAGTTACAGGACACTATTCAACAGTTTTTCTCTTTCTATGTCATCTTTAAATGCATGTGACAAGTACTGAACTTAGGATGTTTGCATCAACTTAGACTTGACACCTGAAATAAGGATTCCCACACTTTTTTCTTTCTTTTTTTAATAGAATTACTGAATGAAAGCACAGTCACCAGTCTTGAAGAGAACCGAAGTCTGGTAAGTAGTAACGCATTTGCTTTTTTGCCTGGAGTGCAGATTGTATATTGTGAATATTGTATACTTGGAATGGCACTTGCTTGATCCAATGGTTGAAATGGTTCAGCAAAAAAATTGCTTCTGCTCCTTAGCATAGGGCCACTGCGATGCGCTCAGTGCATGTGCGGCTCTAAGGCTTCTTGGTGAATTTTGCTGGGATTTTTTTTTTTCTGGAAAATGGGGTTTAAGTGCAAAATACATTGTAAAGTTCAGCTTTTGCAGAAAAGAGGCACTTAGTGCTATTGATTTTTACTAACTTAATGAGTGAAAATTAGACACAGAATTTAAGGACACTCATAATTTTAAATGTATTGGCTGAGAAGATGAATGGTTTTCTGGCACAGAAGACATCCTTGCCAGTCAAGCGATCCAGCAGCTTCTTGTTTGTAGATGTTATCCATAAAGATTATTTCCTAGTAATGAGACTTAGTGAAGACCTAGGATCCCAGGGGAGATCCCTACCTCTTCTACCTCCCTTTAGGTGTGATCAAATTGCTTTAAAGTCAGCACACAGATGTGAGGAACAATGGTCATTGCTATTCCAAATGAAGCGGTTTGTACAGAGTAGACTAGATGCAGCCTTCTGAACTCCAACAACAGAGGAATAAAAAGCTATTCTACAGAATATTCTAGTGTAGTTGAGTTATAATAGATTGGGGTTTAAAGCCCTACTTTCAGGTAGGCAGAGAGAAATGTAATAATTAGTTTTCCAATCATATAAAAGTGGGGGGTTTTGACCTTTAGCATTACAAGGTGAAATGAGTGCACCCTACTGTTGGAATGCTTGCTGTTTCTAAAAAAATACTTCATATTTGCTAATAATAGGAAAATATCTGTGGCACTCCATGCTCTGATAGCTAGGACACCAAGTTCTGGAATGTGAAAAAACAGATGGAAAAACTATTGAGGTCAGAACATCATCACCTTTTCCTCATGTTTGCCTTAGGAAGGCAGCACATTTGAAACACCAAGAAGTGGGAATGTAATTTCCTATGTTCATTATTCCACATCTAACCCTTGAAGTTCACATTATTACTCTTTTTTTCTTTTTCTAATGGTCCTAAAATTTAGTATGGTTGTGTGCTAGCTGTTGAAAGCATGATTTATATTAGCCAAAAACATTAATAAAAGGAACAGCAACACAAATATTGTATAGACAAGAGCACATTAGTATCTTGGTAAAGATAGCTTAAGATGCAGTTTCAAGACCAGCATAAATAATGCTGAGACTGTGCTGCAGTCAGAATGGAAGCTTTGATTTCCTCACCTCTGGCCCTTTAGTCCATCTCCCTACTTGCAGTAGCAATTGCAAGGGTGCAGTAGCCTGATCAGATGAAGGAAAAAGCACCCCTACTAAAAAATGCAAGCTGTTGCCCCCAAAACAACTGTAATTCAGAAACTGTATGAATAATTTCTTTCTTTAGGAATAGGTTTGATATTACTGGGCAATTCTGTAGTCAGTATTGACAGTGCACAGCAAGAAGACAGAGAGACATGAAGTAGCACACAGGAGCACCTGCTATGGGTACACCTAGATCAGCCTGTGATGCTGTTGTGGAACTGCTCTTGAAAATGCTCTGAAGTCAACAAAATCCCAAGAACTTCTCCATGAATTACAATCAGTTTTGAATTACATATAAATGTTACTTCATACACCTCTATGATTTACCTTTTTATAAGATAAAATTTTGGTTTTATCTCTAATCATAGTCCAGCAGTAAATAGAACTGGTATTAGTGGTGATCCTTCTTTGAGTAGCACTTCCTAAGTACTGCAATTATGATTAGGTGCAATTTCACCCAATCACCTAATAAGTTAGAGTCATAAAGATAGCTTGATGTTGTAATAATCCTCATATTTAATGTTTCATAAGCAGAATTAAAAAGGCAAAGTTAAGGTACTTTTATTAACATTTCAGATTTGACTTGCACATTGCCCATTTGTTTAAGTACATTTACATATGAGAAAAACTAGTATTGTCATTATGATGTTACTACAAATGCTTTTTCTGAAAAAGTCCAGGAGCAGCACAAAAATTCCAAGAACTGCATATTTAGAACTAACCAAGGTGATAATTACAAACTACACAGTGTCTAGGCACTGTCTTGGTGGCTAGTAGGCAGAAGTTTGAAATCCAGAAAATGTGCATTGCTGTTTATGTTGTTCAAGGTCATCACAGTAAAGATAGCAAATATATTTTGGAGTTATCTTTAAGATTATTAGCACTGTTGGAAACTCAATTCCTGACATTATCTACATAAGGAATAAAATATGGTTAAATGTGAGCCTAGGCAGGTTCGTGACATTTCTTATTTAAGATAGTTTTTCATTAAATAACTCTTCTGTTGATCCATGAATCAAAGATGAACTGAGAAATAAAAATATATACATGTATATTACAGAATATTTTTCCCATTGCTTGCTTCCATGAAAAGTCAAAATCTAGGAAGTAAAAAAGAAACTTTCTGAGAATTCTAAAAGAAGCATTCCAGGAAGTACCTGTCTTACTAAGGACTGTAGTCTAAAAGACTTAATCCAAAACTAAAGGAAGAAGGAAGAAAGAAATGCAATTATTTCAAAAGAAAAATCTTACATTGTGAACACACCTCTCTTGCTGTAGTCTTTTGTCCAGTATAGTCAGTGGCTAAATGCTTATATTAGTAATCTACAATTTACTCATTTTAATGAGGGGTTCTCTTGTCAAGACTTTGTAAACACACATCAACAGTTGTTTACAACTGAATCATTTATGGTGTGTATTGGTCAAGTTTCCATAATATAATGGTGATGAAAATTTAGAGTGAAAAAAACAAGCAGTATTTAAGCTTAAAGAATATTTCATCCTAAATAATGTACGAGACTAACCTACACGTGCAAAATAAATGCTTCCCACCTCAAAGGTAACACTTGTGATTAGATAGACGATCTCATCATTTAGTGCTCTGTATCACAGTAACACAAGCATGGATAATAGTGCTTTTAAAGAGCTAAGGCTGGTTTTGCTTATAACAGAGAGCAAAACCAAAAAGTGATTAATAAAATGTCTTTCACTCGATTGTAAATCAAAATAAGATATACATTAAAAAAATTAACAGGATGCTGTCTGCAAATCACCTGCTGTACAGGAATGCAATCTTCATTACACTTCTGAGAAGAAGTTTACATTAGAGTTACAGAATATTAAATATCTAACCAAAATGTTGCATTGTTGTTCCACTGAAGAAGTTTCCCTGGAGTGGGAAACTGAATTACAATTTTCTGGGGAAAATGGTGTGTACTTGCATGAGGTGCAGTTATTTAGATCTCCATAAACATAGTTTGGAGATGTCACTCTTGTTTAGCTTGAGTTGGGCAGCTGTTGGAAGGCAAGTGAAAACGCATGTGGAAGGGAAATCAGCATGTAGCAAACAGAACAAGTAATATATTGGCAAAAGGAGGATGAAACCAAGAAAATATTTCAGGGTTTTGCGGGGCTGGTTTGGCTTTTTGGCTGCGTGGTTTGTTGTTTGGTTTTGGTTTGGATTTTTTTTTTGGTGGTTGCTGTTGTTGTTATTTCTTTTATTCCTTACTCTAGGAAATACTTGGTTGGAAAATTCTAAGATAACCTGTGAATAGAGCATTCTTCCTGTTGCAAGAGTTGGAAGCAGTGCAGGGACTGCTACTTGCTTCCTAAAGCAATACAACTGAAGTTATTTAATGAAATCCTTGCTTCGTGTTTGCTTTCTGAAAATATCTTGGGACTTTCTTATGTGTAGTTCCTTGACACAAAGTGAAAAGGCTGTTCAAATGCAAAGATGAAATTGACTGCCTATTGGAAGTCACAGCACTGTGCAATAATGTGTAGCTTATAAATTATAGTTAGCTGCTTTGGAACTATGTAATAATCCAGCAGTGACAGGCAGCTGTAGTTTAGGCATATTTTATAGTGCAATTACTGCACTCTAACTTTAGGAATGTTGGAAATAATATTTCAGATGCACTCAAATTTGTGCATATTTAAGATGCCAAATCCCAATATTGAGTGCAATGAATATACTACAGGGTCAAAGTCTTGTTTCCTGAGTATCCCTAGATTTTTGCTCCAGTTCTTAACTTCAGTCTTTAAACAGATAGCTATGTCTTAGTATTATGAACCTGGAATAGTTCATGTGTGTGTATGTGAAATATACAGCGTTGTATAAGAGGTGAGAAACATAACCTAGCTTAATCACTATGCTATTCCCTTTTGGTTTTCTGCATGGAAATTTTTTTATTTCTGTTGTAGTAGAAATTGCAATTTTATATGAAAAACCTGATTTTATTAGGTGCTGTGTATAAGCAAAATAAAATTTTTCTCTCCAGAAGCATTTCATCTGCAGATAGGCAACAGATTTTACTGTTACCATGTTTAATACCATGGAGGTTTGTGAAGTTACATGGTTTTTAAAGTACATTATGAAATGGTTTTACTCTTTTGTTTTCTCCGTCCTTAAGTAGTGAGCAAGTTTAAGTATTTCAGATTCAGAGACTTTAAATGTACAGGAATATTTTATATTACTCATGTAACTGAGACATCTTGCTACTCCCGCTGGATTAAAAAAATGTAATAATAATTCTCTGATAGGAGTAAGGGTTTTCCAGGAGCTATTTTCACACAGGTCATTATTAGAAGTTGGTGGGGTGCTGTGTGTGTTTGTTTTTGTGGCTTTGGTTGGTTGGTTGGTTTTGGTTTTGGTTGGTTTTTTTATGGGGTTTTTTCCCTGTAAAAGGAGTGGGATATCACGGATGGGAAGGGAAATGCGTTTTAAAGAAGGATGGTATCCTAGTCAACTGCATCATGCATGACAAGGGCATGATAGCACATCATGACAAAGAGAAAAGTGGAGTAATTTAGTAATTTAGTGTAATCATCTGTTTAGGGAAACATAATAAGGACTAATGAATTCAGGTAATAAGGGTTTGTACTCTGTTCTTGGCAGAGTCCTGTAACTGAGTAAGCATCATTTTGCTATGTAATAATAATAATAAATCATCTCCTTTTTGTTTTCAGTCTTAACTACTTTAAACTACATGTTCATCAGGTCAAAAGCTAATGCATATTGTGTGTGTGAACAGTAACCTATTACAACGAGCGTATTTATCTTAGATGCTTAAATAGCTCCAGTGCCATATCCTCCTAATCATTGCTGGTGACTTTTGGCACTTGTAGCGTAACCACGACATAACAACAGCCATAGAATTTGGTGTATATATAATTTAAATGTGTCTTCTGTATAGCTGATATCTGTCTGAGATGAATAGTGTGCTTTTCTTGTAAATACAGTTCTGCTAAACTATACTATCATTTGAACATGGTAGTTGTGTTCCTACTCTTTTGCTTTAATCTAAAGACCTTTTTAAATGGGGCACAAGGAGAGGGGGGAGAGTGCAGTTGTGAGTACCAGTGTTGAGAAATTCTCGTCCTCTTCCAGCCTCTCAGTAGAAAATCCCTTTTTGCATTAGGTCTAACAGTGAAAAGTGGAGCATTTTCAAAATTTCTCTTAAAACATATGGAGTAAATACTCAGAAACATACCCTGTCAGCTAAACAATCCTGTGTAGCATATTCCTTAAAATCTTAAAGGTTAGTTTGGAGAATGAGCACAAGATCCAGATTCTTAAAAAAAAAAAATTAAAAAAAAAAGGTTTGTATTGAAAAATAAAAATAAAAATCTCCTCTCCAAAGCTTCCTCAGAACAGTTCTAACATTTTCATTCTGGCAAGAAATATAAAGAAAAACCAAGCCATATTTGAATGTCTCCTTTAAACCTGAACAGAACAAAGAAAGTCTAGTCAAATGAAACGGAATTTTTTGACCTTTCTGTGCATGCTCGGAATGTTTGAGAACACAAACATGTTTCATTTGCAGTTTCACTGAAACTCTTTTCCCTTTTTCACCAGTTCAACATGGATATTTGAGAGTTTTTTCAAGTCAGCTTTTTTCTTCACTTTCACTGCCCCTTTCCAACTCTACTCACTTCTACATGTAGCATTTCACACTCGTATCTTTCAGGAGGAAAAACAGGCTAGCACTATTGATGTTTGCTTGCTGAAACTTGTTTTTCTTTCCATTTTGTTTCCTTATAAGGGGTAAAGGAAGGGAAATGTAGAATTCAGAGCTGGGAAAGTTAGGATTTTACTACTGCTACATAACAAAATGCTTGGCATGAATGAGGTGTGGGGAAATTCAGATTCAATTTTTCTGAAGAAAGTTGTCTCCGAATCTCTATTAAAAAAAAAAAAAAAGTAGTAAGTTTTTTTTTTTTTTCTTCAAAGATTACATTTAATAACATTGTCAATGATCCCAGTGTGTAAGAGATTATTTGAATCATGTTTTCATTATTATGGAGTGGAAACTCAGCTCTTTAAATTAGTACTTCTGTGTTTCAAGCATGGGCTACGGCTAAGTAGCTCATATTAAACTGAATTCATTTTTTTACTGTTGGCATTTTTTTACCTTGATGCTAATTTGTCTGTCACTTGTACTGAAGAAATTTGGCAATATAAATGATAAAACTTAAGCCAGGAGTCCAGTTTTTCAAATCTGTTGGTATATATATGCAGAGTAATTGCTGTCACTGAGAAATTAGCTTTCTGAGTTCTCAAGTTCATGAAAAACAGTTTTATCAGATTAAGGAGAAGGCATATAAAATACAAGATGTGCTGTCATATCCTTTGCCCTCTATGTGAAGTCTTCCCTAGTTCATCAGAAAAGATCCTACTGAACATGCTGTGCATGCTAAGTATCACTTCTCTGCAAAAACAGTGGAAGCAGTAACTGGAAAAACTTCTTCTTGTTCCTTCTTTTCATGCCTGATCCTCTTAGCTCTTGACATTTCCACAGTTCTTTGTATAATTTCTCTGGTTTTGAGTGAGCTAGCCAGAAGAGATTTTGATTTCCAAATCAAAAAAGCAGAGGAAGGTAAAGCAAAGCCATTTTTGTCAAGTTCTTCTAGGGTTAGAACAGGGATCAGAGTGACATTACCAAGCAGCATATATGTGGCAGTCTGCTGCTTACTCATTAGGCCCTGGAACAATGACCAAAGTTTTTGATTGTAGTTAGTACATCTATCTTTCTTTTGGATTAGTTGTTGAGTCAATGTATTGTAGAATCTCTGCCACCTCGCTGCAGTACTGTACCAGTTGTGTCATACAAGTGGTTTCTAATAAAAAGTCCCTCTCTCTTGCCTGTGAATAATCCACAAATCTGTTGTGCTCCTGCACAGGTATTCACTTGCACTACTGGGCATTATCTATGAAATGAAGCACAAACCCTATGAGGAGAGGCTGAGGGAGCTGGGGTTGCTTAGCCTGGAGTAGGAGGCGGCTCAGAAGAGACGTTATTGCTGTCTACAACTACCTGAAGAGAGGTTGTAGCCAGGTAGGGGTTGGTCTCTTCTCCCACGCAACTGCCAACAGAACAAGAGGACACAGTCTCAAGCTGCACCACGGGAGGTTTAGGCTGGATGTTAGGAAGAAGCTCTTCACAGAAAGAGAGACTGGCCATTGGAATGGGCTGTCCAGGGAGGTGGTGGAGTCACCATCACTGGAGGTGTTTAGGAAGAGACTGGATGAGGCACTTGGTGCCATGGTTTAGTTGATTAGAAGGTGTTGGATGATAGGTTGGACTCGGTGATCTCGAAGGTCTTTTCCAACCTGGTCTGGTCTATTCTATTCTATTTGCCCATGTTTAGTGTCCTTTAGGGCAGTTTATTCAAAATTGGTTTTAGCAGAAATAAGTATTGGCTCTGAAAATTCAAGACCAGCTTAGTGACTTAACAGACGTTAAAATACAGTTGGATACTGAATGTTTCCAACAGACTGTTGGTGATTTTTGTATCTGGGTAACAAGATTTACAGCAGACAAGATAAATTCATTAAGATGTTCTCTCTGTGAGAAAGACAATTCCTCTTCAGTACTACCTAACCAGTGTCTGTGCTAGCATTGGAAACAAAGGGAGAAGATAGATGTCATCTTGGACATAAAAAGTAGCAGCCTGGATCATGGAGTAATGAGAAGCCACCTTGCTCTGCTTTCCTAAATAGCTTATCAATGCTGGGCGACTTCACAATCCCAGAGGCTCTGTTTCAACATGACTATTTGCATGCAGTTTCCCTGCTTCTTTGCCTTCTTCCTTCTAATCCCCTTGCTCAAATACCCACACCCTTTCTGAAGGCAGTGTATGTCTCCTTTAGCCTGCCTCCCATTCAATCCGATTGCAGTTCTTTGTGTCACGCAGCTCCTTAGTGTTCATGCCATCTATAATACATTGTAACCATAGATACCATGCACAATTCAAACATGAATCTTCAAGGCCCCACATTTTCTCCTGTAAATATTTTGATGATAAGTGTGATTATATTTCAGATGAAGGCTTCAACAGAATATTGTTTAAAAACATTAAGAGAATTAAAACTACATGCTCAGCAGTGTGAAACCTTAAGAGTACAGGATGAAGTTGAATCTGAGACAATTGCACGTCAGCATGAAGTGCTATTGAAAGGTACTTTATTTTTGTATTAGTGATCTTTCAAGGCCTGATCCAAAGTCAGTTGCAATGGTGGTAACACTTTCCATTGATCTTAATTTAATTTATTTAATCTTTTATAGGTTTAGTTAATAACTTCAAAATTGTGTTTTCTGTGATTTGTAAAGAGCTCAGGAAGCTTATAAATGTAAAATATTATTATTTTCTCTTCCAGATTTAGGGAACATTCACATGAACTACTCTGAAGGTGTTCAGTTGCAGAAGTAGCTGCACTGGTTGGTTTTGGGGGTGTGTGTGTTTGTTTAAAGAAAATCCCATGCTTATTAAGAGAATATTTTTAATTTAAATTTTGTCCTTAACCTCATTAAGGAAATCTTTCATAAGGATTCTTGAAAAGCAGCACTGCTGTCTCTGTATATGGCTGCAAAAATCATTATACATTTTTAGGAGTAAAGAAATGCATAATGCAGCACCCTTTCATCAAGGGCATATACCACGCACCAGATGGAAAACAAACTGTGTTTACAACATTACCACTATCGCCACTGACACTACTAGATCTACAATATGTTATAGCAGCAGCTCCATTAACCTTGCTAGTTTTGTTGGAGTTGTCTGGTAGTTTGCCCAATCTGTGTTTGTTGTTAGCAAATGGATCAAATTAGGAGATTTTCATTCTGTTTATTGACCTTTTCCCTCCTTCCTCAATTTAAGCCATAGTTCATTGAAAATCATTTTACTCTTGCTCTGTAAAACGCTGCACACAGCTATCTCTGGATCTGTCTGCTTCTACAGATACAAATGAGACTGTCTCACCTCAAAGCTGAGACTTCAGGAGAAGAGTTAATAGCAAATATGTTGTAAAACCCCAAATCCTTACCTACTTGATTGCCATGTTATGTTATGGGACTTGCCTTTGGCCTGTGCCTGCATTAGGGATACTGCTGACTCTGAAGGCAAGCTTCCCTGCAGGGTCTTTCATGTTTCAAATAGTAAGAGTGGTGAATACTGCTCTTTATTGAGCCTAGTCATACTTACTTGTTTGAAGTTTTGGGGAGCAGGTAGGGGTGTTTATTTTATTCAAATGAGTTAACTAGAAGAGTGATTCTATTGCCCTTCCATCAATGCATTTGCTCAGGGCTAGTGAAAAGATGCTTAGTTTCTAACCTATAGCCTGTCCCGATGGAGGCACTTTACACCATAATTGCAGTATCAGTTCAATTCATCAGGAACCACGGCAGTCCCATATGTCACTGGGCATTGTTCCCATCCCATGTTTGTGTTGCAGAAATTCTCAAACAGCCACCTGACAACCCTAGTCTGTAAACTGATCCAGCCCAAACACAACTGCTTTCTGCTACTGTGGCTATCTCGTTATGTGACTGCAAGAGCAGTTGCATTGCAAGGGAGAAACAGAAGTAAAGGTCTTCAGGAGAGAAGAGTCACTTCTCTACCTAACAGTGCTTGCCAGGATAAACTTCCTGGACTAAGATGTTGCACTACTGTGGCAGTTTTAGGCTATGCCTTTAAAAGTCAGCTGCAGAATTTGAGCAGAAAAGTAGGAAAATATAAATAATTCACTGTTGGGTGTAAAAAGGAAAACAAGATTATTCTAAACAAATTAATTGGGCAGTTGTACCATAACATCTTTCACATTTTACTTCCATTCCCATTCCTTCTCTTTTCTCCTTTCTCTTAGCTCTTCTGCTTTGCTTGGGGAGATAATAACTGCTTCTGTCTGGCCTTGAGAAAAGATATAAACATTAACACTGCTTCTCTTTCTAATATTCCTTCCTCTTTTTTTTTCTCTTTGGTACAAAGGGAAAGTGAGGGGGAGAAGGGGGGAAGGAGGGAGTGGAGCAGCTTCCCTGTTCTCTCTGGGGAACAAGAGGGATATCAGGGGGGGTTCCATGTTATTTTCTAATTGTAAATATCTGTAAACTATTGCAAATACTGTATATTTTGTACATATTCATTACATTCCATTGTAGAGTGTAGGTTTTGCTTGTAAATACAGCTTTCACTGTGATGGGAAACTTCAACCCACCACAACTACCCAGAAAATTTAAATGTCTCAGGAGGCCATTTGCAATGAGATTATTATTTGGAATGAGATAATGTCCTCCACCAAAAGACACCTAAGCCATTTTTTAACTTTCTTTATCTCTTTTTTTTTTTTCTTCCCCTCTTGGCAGTTCAGTTTATTAACATTATAAAGGAAACAAAGCTGTAGGGGTAAGAAAATCATTTCAAAGACACAGAAGTAACCTCTTTCTGGCTTTATGCAACCTCCCTTCCACTTCTTCCTTGTGTGAGTAGGGATGATCAGGCAGTTCTGATTTACTTGCCACAGCAAGCTGAAAAACCTCTTGACCTTCAGTTCTGCTGAGATACACAGGTTTCATTTTTTCTGAGCTAAAAGCATAAGGCCTGCTTCTCAGTTTAAAAAAAAAAAAAAGTATGAAATATGGCAAATATAGAAGTTAGTTGTGGTTTTGGTACTTACATTCACTTAGATCTTGCACAGAAAAAAAGTTTAGATTGTTGTGAGAGGAATAATGAAGGAAAAAATGGGGAAAAAAATAATTCTGCAGGTTTAGTTGCAATATCCCCATTATGCTTAAAGCATCTATCAGCATTGTGGTCTGCACAAGGATGGCCAGAGTAAGATGTATGACACTGAAAATTTGCCCTCAGTTTATTCTTTCAAATTTAAGTAACATATAAAACAGTCTGAGCCTCCAACAGTCATAATAGCAATGGTAGTCAGGGGTTATTTTCTGAGTAGTACTTTTTCATCTTAATGCAAAGCCTATCTTGCACTGGATCTGGATTTTTGTTGCATAAGCTAAAACCATTTGGTAAAAGTCCTTTCAGCTTCAAAAGAGTTCTAGTTCAAACATGCTTTGGCAGAGCTGCTCTCTTTTCAGATGAGGTATGATCTAATCACATGAGGGGGGGGAAAAAGTCCGTAATAACCATCACTGTTAGGGATATGAAGGTTATAACAGACATAAATGAGGATTTATTGATTTCTTAAATCATCAGTTTATCATTGTAACTGCAATTAGGTTAGGAGGGCTGTTAATACCAAGAGATAAGTTGTGACTATATGCTTCCCTGGTTTTAGCAAGAGATAGCATTCAGGATACAGAATACTCCCGTAGGAACTGATGCTTATCTTAAGGGCATATACAAAGCTGGTTTGAGAGCTCTTCTCCACCCTTTATTTCATAGATGGAGTGATGTCATAGATCATGGTAGACAGACCAAATAATCTGAATTGCATGAAACTAAACTTTCCTTTGTAACACCTGTAGGCTACACCTTCTTTCTGTAATGTAACTGCATATACAAGTGAGCAAAAGGATCATTTAGACTTAGCCAGGTTTAGTCCATGAGCATCCTCCCAGCAGTGTGATGCTGTACTGAGAAACTTAGAACAGCTTATGCAGTTTTTGTTTGAGGTAAAAATCAGGGTCAGTACTAAAACTCCAGTTACAGCTCTTTGGCATTTGCTTCACAGACTGAAAGCATGCAGTATGTTGGGAGAAGACCTGTCCCTCGGTGGCCATGCTGAATTAATCAGTACACAGTGTATTCCTAATGAAAGAAGTTTTATATTTTCCCAAGTAAAGATGACTGCTTTGCTTTTATCTGCTCTTTTTTTTTTCTAGTCTGTCTTAAAATCTTTAATTGCAGCAGTAAACATTGTATGGCCCTTCTTTCTTCATGGATATCATTAGAATTCTTACAGTGAATATACATTTCTAAAGATATTAGTATTGCATATATTTGTCTTTTATATTTGCTTTCAACATGAGAAATAACACTTCTGCCTGCGTTAGAAAATACTCAGTCATAACTATTTACAATTAGTTGTTTCTACCTGAAGATATCACACATAGGAACAGTGTATCTGCTGTTAGAAGATTTCTTTTGTGTTTACTGCTGGAGTTGGCTTCTTGGCAGACCTGTCAAAGCAGGTGAAGCCATATATTTGTAGAACACTTGTGGAAGCCTCCATGTGGGTTGTCACATTTACCATTAATGGACTGCAGTACCAGGCTGAAATCTGGGATCTCCTGCCACAGCAAAGTTGAAATAATGCTTTTCTGGGTACCTGATAATAGAAGAGGTCATTTTTTAGAACAGCTTACCTTGTAGTAAATGGCTTAAGAGAAGCACTAGTGAGCCATCATTCATTTGAGCCTGTTATAGACAGTTCTCTGTCTATAACAAGACAACAGGGAAGCACAAACTGATAGTTGAGTCCTACTGATATCGCTTGTGTATTCATTTTTTCACACACTTTGCCTGCAGTGTTTCTGAAAGATAAAACAGTGCTTAGGTTGATGAGAAGGAGTGGGTGGGAAGAACATTTTTTTTAACCGTTTGGCCATAATGAGAAATAAAATATCTCCAAGTAGAATCTTTCTGTTTCTCTTTTTCACTGACACTCCTGCCATGATATTCTTTTGGAGGCTTTCTTATGAGCAGGGTTTTATGTATAATGCATGTGGGCAGGTGCATAAAGGAGCAAGAGAAGAGAAAGAAATGGAAACAGCCGCAGAGCAGATACCAAGCTTCTGTGAAAGCGTCAACTGGGATAGGAAATGAGACTATTCCCTAACTAGGAAGAAAACTTGAACAAGAGCACTCAGAAACAAGTAAAATGTGATCCTGGTTGCTCCATACACTTTGGTATTTTATCTTCGCAAGTCTCCTGCTCTTTCTACAAACTAAATCCTATGAAGTTAGGGGTAAGGGAAAGAGAGAAGGGGCTATTCTCACAACATGACTGCTGTTTCCCACAAGAGCAATAAAACATCACTAGCAGTACTGGGTTTGCAAGTGCAAGGGTGTAACAGTAACACTATGAAAATAATAGTATGAGAACAGCAAGCGCAACAGTCTGCCATGCAAGCTTTGGAAAAATACAGGAACTAAATACAAGCTTTAAGAGCTGTCAGCAAGTGTATGCTTCTATGATTCTATGTTAGAGATATTTCAAATGTCTGATCCTTAGCATAGTGATTTAGGTTAAGATGCCTAAATCATTATGCAAGCCTGACCGCTGTTCAGAAGGAACAGTGTGTTGCAACCAGCATGCAAGAGGAAGAATATTGTAGTCTACTCTGCCTTCCAGGGTGGGCCCCTGATTAGTCTACCCCTGCCCAAAGTAGGGTGAGGGATCAGCTGAGTGTCCTACAACAAATTTTCTAACCTCCATTTTGATACCATGTGACAGTAAAGCCATATATATATCAGCCCTAACACTACAGCAGATGTCAGTAATATCACTTTGAGGTGAAGGGCCTGATGATGACCCTGAATCACTGAAGGTGTCAGACCAATTGGAGGCTAATGGTTTTTGAAGCCTTCCCTACCCCCATCCCAAGTAACAATTCTGTTAGAGCTGATATACACCATCAGTTACAGATCCTACAAATAAAGTGATGTGGTGGTTAGCCTTTCTCACCATCTTCTATGTAACAGAGTGCCTGTTATTAACTATTTCAGACAATAGCAATTGTGGAATTCAAGTCCTTACATGTCATTGTTTCACAGTAATGTGAAACATCATGTAGCTCTGTAGCAATTAAGCTTCTTTCTTAGGGTGACCTAACTAGCCTGCAACAGTTTCATGAATGGTAAGTTCACTCAATGGAGCTGACTTTCTCCCAACTGCTTTTCTTTCTCTTTGTGAAATGGAAGACGCCGATACTGTGTGTTGCTAAAAGCTGCAGACGAAAGGAAGTTAAGAGAAAAGGTGAAGTTCTCTTGTTCTTTAAGAGCTACATGATGAGAATTAGAGCCCCTTGGGATAATTTGTAATAGGTAGATAGATGGGACATCCTCTAAAGGGATTTTTGCTTAAGAATAAGCAAAAATCTTTGGAATTTTTATGGGTCCCTTTCCTTGTTTAGCACTATTAACTGCCTTGAGTTTGAAGGAGCAAGCAAGGTGGCTTTGCCTTTGATTAATAATCCTCCTGTGGGATAAATCCAAAGGAAATCGAAATCTTCAACTAAAACTATGAAATCAGCACTTTTTCAGCACAGCTTGAAGGGGGATTTCTTGTATTGGCTGAAAATCAAGGCAGGCAGAGGAAATCTGGACAGTTCAATAGGGGATGAAATATTTTCCTTGCAATTTGGAAAACTCTTTTTTCATGGGAAGTCCTACACATCCTAACCAGACATGTGTGAGCTTTCTATGTAATTTAATGCCAATCCTTAGTTTTTATAGACTGTAATTCTTTTGTATGTTGAATTTAGATTCTTTTCTCGTTTGGGAAAATTAAAATATCCTCTTTGGAAGATCTTACTGAAATCCCTAATAATCATGAACCTTCAAAAAAACCACAAATCAAAAGTATTTAAAAGGGTAAATTCTATAGGGCTGTCATTCTATTGAGTTGTGCTGTTCTGCAGCTAAAAGTTTACAGAAATTTCTGCAAGGCATTAGCTGAAATGAGGTCTATAGAGCCATGCAGAGGCACTACTTGGCACTACTGGTTCTAGGTAATTTCTTAAAATAAATAATATTAATTAAAATGGAAAAATACCTGTATTGTTTCTTCTGAGTGTTTTGGGGTTTAAAAGTACAATCTTCAAATTGTTATGGAAATACTGCATCTTGCTAAAATACAGCTAGAGTTACAGCTATACTTACAGGACATGGCTAATGATGGCTATGGCTTTTCATGACATCTCTTTGGTAGGCTTCAGAATGACCTTGTCAAAGTTAAAAGCTTGTAACATTTATATTTTGGTTTTATGGCATTATGATTCTGCATAACAGTGCTAAAAACAAAACCACAGTATAATTACATTGTCAATCAAGCCGCCAGAGAAGGCATTTTCCACCAGCTTTGGACCTACTAAACTGTAAATAATTTATAAAATTAGAAGTCATGACTAAGTGGAGGCATTTGGGGGGCTAGTTAAGCACTTGTCAAAGCTCTGTGGTTTAAGCGACCCCACACACTGAGCTCTGGTTGCTTGCTTCTGTCCTGTGAGTGTAAAAATGGTCATTTGTTCTTCTGTTGCTGTTCATGCACCTAATACAAATATCAAGTTGTCAATAGAGCTATGAACAGGTGTACAGTGTATGCTGTAATGATTTATTCATTCGAATTTCCAGCCCATTTAGTCTCATCCAACAAACAACAAGAATATTTTCTTCATTATCTCCAATTAATGTAAATGTCAAATGTTTGAATATATTATCACACAGATAATTCAGTACATTGGCTCATCTGTGGAGTATTTGCATTAAAGTGACAACTAAAACAACAACAACAAAAAAAGCAATCCAGACCAAATGTTCTTATCTGTTTTCTTACTGTTTTAAAGATGTTGAACATGTTGCTGTGAGATCTCCTTTTTGTCTGTGGTAAAAAGTTTCTTAAAGCCTTTGAGTTTCCCATCATTGTTACCTAGTCTTTTAAAAAATGTAGTAATCATATTGTATTAATCTTTAAACAAGGTTTAGTAGCTATCCAGTGTCTGTTCTGTAACTACATACAACATGTAAAAATTTAGTTGACAGATACTAATCTCTAAAGGAGCTGTTCAGAGGATGGAAGACTGCTTTATACATCCATAAAAAAATAACATGATCCTGTAGGATTGAGACAATAAAAGAAACATCAGATTATCTTGCAGTAGCTCTTTCTTCTTTGAATTGTAATTTTGCTTATTTTTTTACTTAGTCAGTGCCTGATTCCTCAGTTGTAATGTGAAAGTGAATACAGATACAAACTTATTTACAAGGAGCTGTGTAGATGCATCAGCTGACATTGTGGCTGGATGAGCTGGACTGTACTGCTTACAAGAGAACAGTGCTAGGATGTTCTGTACTTATCTAGCAGAGCACACTTTGGACACTAGAAACAACAAAAGATTATTGCAGTCACATGCTAATTACTTGGCACTTCTGAAAATTCTTATTTGCTTCAACTGGTAGATCACTTGCTTTGATCTTTATCAAGATTTGGGAGCAATTTTCTTTATATCATGGTCAATTTTTTTCCTTAATTTTTTTTATTTTTGTTTTTAAATGTAGATCATTTCAAATGTCACTTTCTCATTGTATACACTGTCTCATCATCACAAAGTCAGCACGGAAGAAATCATATGGTGAGGTCATTAGACATTTTCCTCTAAGTTTTTTATATGATCAAAATGCTCTGTCTTGAGAATATTTGACGTTTTGAGTACGCTGTTAATACTTATGCAATTTTCCATGGAAAGTCACTTGGTGTCGGCAGGAATATCCAATTGTATTTCCCATCTTTTCCTCCTCCTCTTCATTTGTAAGAACTAAATGTTGATAGGGTTTCACAGAGAAGTTACCCTCCGTGCTGGTCGGCTGTGGCTTTAGTAGAACTGGTGCCTGTATGTGTACAGTGTATCAAAACTGTGATGTGCAATCCCATCCATTTCTGTTTTAACAAAATTCCTATACAAATCTCCTTTAGATAAGAGAATGGGGGACAGCTGATTTTGGACCAGGACCAGATAATGATCTATCAAGGTATAAGGTAGCTGGCAGAATTAACATATGCAGTAGAGGATGAAAATTAATGGTGGCTGGGGTGGAAGAAGGGGGAGGATTCTTAGGAAGAACGTGCTTGAGCTTATCCCATTTCTATAGCTGAGGTCACAGGGGACTGTTTTGTGTGGTAAAGCATTAGTGCTTCACAATCACACAGACATTTTAATCCCAGCCAGGTTTGTGCTGTTGAAGAGGAAAACATACAGCCTATGAATTTGCAGAAAAAAATAAAAGATGATGTTACAAACTGTGTTCATGCAGGCTAAGAGACCTTTCAAATAAGTTCATAGTAAACTGTTCATAGTGAAAATGTTGATAATAGCTGAAACATGCTGTGTAAAAATATGCAACTAAAGAAATGGGTTCAAGGTGTGAGAAGATCAAGCAGCCTATTATATAATTTATAAACCAGTTCTCATGAAAAGATAGTAGTATACAATCATGCATAGTGTCATTAGGTGTGTAATGTATGGAAGATAATAAACTCAAGTTGAAAGGGAAAGCAGTTTAGGTACAGTAGGCAAAATCAGAGGTGTCACAAACAGGGAATAATAAATGCACCTGTAGATGTAAGAAAAGCTTTGTGGAACAGTGTATTTTAAGCTAGAAGATGTTGTTCTAATTGCTTCTTCTAATTTTATATAATGGTAAAATAAAAGTGTAATGAATCTTAATTTTGTACATGCAGACTATTCTAAATTCCACGGGGGGGAAAGCACAAACCCCCCACAACTCTCTCCTTAATTCTTCAGAATTTTTTAAATATTTTTCTCCTTGCAACTTTTGCTTTGGTGTTTCACTTTGGTGTTGCTGAAGTCTTGGCTTCTAACATGCATAACTCAAGTCACTGCTGTATCAGGCACAGCCACAGTCTCTCTCCTTGTCTTCACTGCTGGGGAGGTGGGGGCACAAATGCATGTAAGCCTGCTGCCCTGCTACCCTTTGCTGTCACCGTATCTTGAGGTGCTTTATGGAATGAGTTATTTTATGACAGGAAAAGCAAAAATGCTTCCATTTCATGGTTGTTTTCAGTCACTCTTTTTATGTTCTATCCCTTTTATCCACGCTCTTCTGTGTCACTATCTTGGCAGTTGTACTGCTTTGGGTCAGGCAAGCATCTCAAGAGACTGCAGTTCAAGTGTGCCCAAAAAAGAGGAAAAACGGGTCTTTTTAATATGAGTGAGAACTATTCCTTTTTCTTTCCTTTTTCTTTTTGCCTAGCTTAATACAAACTTTTAATCCAGGACATTACATGATTGTTTCAAGTTTCGGTGGGATTTTTTTTCCTCCTCAAAACAAATTAACCTGTCCCAAGATGAAAGCCATTCTCTATTCCCAGATTCTCTGTTGGTTCTCAATGTTCCAATGATTTTTCTCAGATTTTTTTGGCAGTCAAGGACATGTGTAAATAATTCGTAATTAAAGGAAAAAGATTGTAGTGAGTAATGGGAATGACATGTCTTCTCATTTCATTCAGGGACTGTATCATAAAGAATATATTTAACTAGCGCTTTCAGAGCGCTCTTATACACCAAACAAGTTAATGCATTTTCCCCACAGCCATTGTAATCAACTTTTTTCAATGGGTTGAGTGAACAGTCCTGACTACATCATAGCTGTCACATCCTTCCAATTCTTTTTGGGAATTCATAGCTCAGAATTCACCCTGTATAATTCAAATCCAGTAGCTAGCAAAACTTCAACACATAG
Source organism: Dryobates pubescens (assembly GCF_014839835.1). Lineage (NCBI taxonomy): Eukaryota > Metazoa > Chordata > Aves > Piciformes > Picidae > Dryobates > Dryobates pubescens. Next base: position 9,521,395 of record NC_071627.1, read on the forward strand.
TAATTCCCTGCAATTATGGACTTGTCTTTTCAATTATGTCTTTACATCTCATCAATGAGTGGGTTCAATTACTTTTGATAAGTTATCGTGCAACAGAGAAATACAGATAAGGGAAATTAATGAACATATTTGAAAATATGTTCATCTCACAAATTGGTTGTGTTTATAGTGTACTTTTCCAATGGGGATCTTGGAAAAAAACCCACAAAACAAACAAACAAACAAAACAAAACAAAAAACCCACCACCAACCACTCAACACGACAAACCACAAACACTTAACAAGAATAGGGAAAAGCAAACATACTTGAAAAGTACTTTCTGTACTTTCCTTAGAAGAAATAGCAAGGAGTGTACAACTTCAGTGTATTTTAAGTAATTGATGAAGAACATTTTTCTTGGCAATTACTTTTAATGTCTGTATCTCGGTGGATAATCATATTTGAGCCTCAGGCCAAGTAATCATATCTTCTGCTGTCTGCATTAGAAATAATGTTTAGATACATGTGGCTGATTCTATAGGCCTTGTTCTCATTGCAACGTTCTGCATCATAGCAAAAATATATTTGAATAAGTAGGGGGAGGGTTGTGTTTTCATATTTTGGAGTAACTGTACCTTAGTATGTGTCGAGAGATAAACTAATCAGGTGGTTGTATCTGGTGCTAAAGGGCAACAGAGGTGTGCCTGAGTGGAGGCAGATAAGCTTCTGCAGCCTTAGAATTTTTAAAGCCACTGTGTTTTGGGCTGCCTTTTTTTTTTTTTTTTAATGTTAGAAAATTATTTCTAACCTGTCCCTGAAAAATGCTGTGATAATGAGATCACATGCAGCAGGAAGCTCAAATCTGAGCTGAAAAGCAAAAAGATGGTATGATTTGCTACAAAGTGTTTTAACTTTTCGTGTGTGCGCTGCTGGCTGAATGTTTTAGAGAATGAGTAAGAACCTCAATGGTGTATTTCTACAGCTCTGTAATGCATAACAAGGCTTCCAAGCAATCCATTCAGTAACCCCTCCAAATTAGGACTGCTTTAAGGATGCAACCTGTCCCAGTGATCACTCCAGCATACGAGAGCAGTTAAGAAGTAATAAGCTTCTGCCATTCATGGTCAGTGATTAACAACCTTGGAAATAAAATAAAGGATAAATGAAATCTGCCTTTTTAGGTATCATCATAATAAGATGGTCACTTTGCTTAGTATCAGTATGTGTGCTTCTGATATCTGCAACATCTTCCAGGAGATGTAAGCTTAGATTTACAGATGGACAACCATTAATCACTTAGTTTTGGGGTTTTTCAAAGCAGATTTTCATTTTTCATTTGCTGTAGCTTAGTCAGCATGCAAGCATGCATGGTTATGCATGTCTGCATGCATAATATGGACAGGTGAGTCCTCCTTCTCTGCTCCTAAAATCTGTACCCAGTGGTTTGTTTATATAGCTGACAAAACATTGTGAAGTTAAAGGGTTTGCAATATCTAACAGTTGTGAGTTGTGGGACGTTAACCTATAGCACTGTGTGCACACATTACCAGAGCCAACAGTGTTTAGTTCTTCTGTTTTTGGAGGGGCTTTGGGAAGACTATAAATGAAGAGTTAATTGAACAACAACAACAAAAATGGATCAGGACAATCCCACAACCCATTTTTTATAATTGTTTCTTCTCTTAAGAGAACATTGCTTCTCTCGCAGATGGTCAGAGTGATGCATTTGGGGAAATCAGCGAAACTTGGCTTTCTTCCTGGTCTCTCTGCTTAGTAACTGCAGCATTTAACCCCAGCAGTATTATTTAGCTTTGCTCCAGATACCATTTTAATCAACAATACTAGGCTTCACAGTTGGAAAACTCCTTTTAAGGCTGCTAAACACAATTTTGATTTTTAGTGTTTTAGACTTACAGAAGCAAACTCTGCCAAAGTAAAGTTTGCTTTCTTTCATATCCCTCAATAAACGGATTCTTGATCTATGAGTTGTAGAACAGTGTAATGAGTCATGGAAATGTCATATTACTGAGAAATGATCTTCTAATAATGAAATCAGTGGTGTGAAAGGGGAAAAAAAAAATCTTTGCTCTTAAGTCATACATAGGAAGAAAGATGCATTGAAAAGTTGAAATGCTCATGTAGAAGGCTGGCCATCTGACTGTTAGGCTGAGTTCCCTTTCTGAGACTAAAATCCAGGACTTAGTCTCCCTATGTTTTAGTACTTTCTGCTCATAATAGTATTTTAATATCAAATGAAACTTGAACATGCAGAACTGGTAAGGTACTCTAGCACTCAAAGAGTGGGATTGTGTGAGGACCACTTAATACTCCATACGTGTCTGTGTGGTTGCAGTGGGGAAACAGAAGTTGTACATGATTGGGGGTACCTTTTCTCTGTTCTGAGGTGAAGTGATCCTCATCAGGCAGAAGCATCTCAGTGGTCAGAGGCTGGGGGTAGGGGACTCATAGCGAGTGGGGAAACACACGTGTAGTTTCTAACAAGTTGCCAGTTAGGCAGAACAAAGGAGCATATTTACAATATGTTTTTCACTCTCTTCAATATTTGTGGGGGCTCAGGGCTTCCATAAATGCTGTAAAAACCCTATTTTCAAAGTAGTATGAAACTGCAACTGGAAAACATTGTTTGGTGCCAACAGTTTATTCAGTAGAAGCTGCAGTCTTGTAAGGTGGATGGAAAAGCATCCAGTCATTTCTCTTGAGAAGACCTTCTTTCTCTTGGAAAGAGCTTCTTTCTGACCTATGATTTGAGATTTAATCCCAATGCTATTCTGTACCTTGATGGCAATGTTTCTTCAGAAAGAAATTTGCTCTTTCCTGCTTCAATGGAGATTATTCCTATTCTCACTGGTCCCAGGTGAGCTGGTCTTTCATACTGAAGGATGCACTGGTTTTGGCTCCAAGCCCAGCATTCCTGTACATCTCTCTTAATGGAGTTGAATTTTTTCTGGCTCTGTCTTTCTCTTTGCCATCTGTCCTTTTGTCCAAGAAAAATAATATTTTTATGATAAACACCAGCAGGCCAGCCTCCTCTTGCACAGGTAGGTATTTCATTTGTTTCTAACTTTGCTTCTTGTCCACAGAGATGACATTATGCTTGTTCTGATACTGTCACACTGCAACACAGTGAAAGGCAGAAAAATATTTGAGCAATAACTGGTCCAGAAATTGTTGTGGGTCACTTTTAAAAAAAAATTTCTTAGATAAAATTATATTTACCTTTTGGAAAACATAAATATAGTGGGGTTTAAGTGCTAAGAATTCAGCTGTTTGAAAGAAATGCACTTTTTTACAAACCAGTTGAATTGCCTACCTCATAATACTCAAGCAACTGCCAGGTGCAGTTAGGGCTACTTGTATTCTTCAAGTGTCTTCCAACACACCCATCAGTTTTCCAGAAAATGAAAAATCCTATTTTCTTTCAGAACTGGGTTCCTTTCTGAACACTTCAAACCGTGGACAGGGCTCCTTTACCAGCATAGGTTGAAGCAACCTTTCCCACATGCCACATGTTATCACTCTCTGACAGTTGACAGCAGAGCTTTTTATGTTTGTTCTCTTTAATCTATTTGAGTACAAAGATCTGGTTTAGTTAAAGTGAGCTCTTTTAAACTGCTTAAAGTAACCTGTGTGTTACAGATTAAGAGGTTATGGAACACAGACAAACAGTTCTCTGGCAAATATGAGGCAGAGTTACTCTGATCTGGAGTGGCAAGGCAAGTGTCTGTCCCACTGGAAAAACTGCTTGCAAGGCTGCTCATCTGTTAGCACCTCTACTGGCAATTATCCAGTAGTTACTGAGGGGGAAGGAAGTTTATTTAGAAAGCAGTATGTGTTATGGAAAAAAAAAAAATCTTAGGCGTAATTGTCCAGCAGCAGAAGTAATTCAATACAGTTATAGTATAAAGTAAGTTTGTGCAGAATGCATACATAAATAATGATAAAGGAAACAAATGTTTAAAAGTCTGGTTTAATGGATTAAAAGTGCCTTACTGTAGAGACAATCCTGAAATGATACACTTCATAATTTATTTCAGAGTAGCTGTAATATATTAATACAGAAAAGCTTGTCATTTGTTCATGATGAACAATTCTATCAAGCAATTGCTTTTATACAATCATATTAATAGTGCCTAATGTGAACTTTCTAAAGGCCAGTATGATGTCATTATTACCTGTTTAGAGTACTCACTCAGGTATCCCACAATCATGCAATGGCTTGAGTTAGAAGGGACCTTTATAGATGATGTGCTTTAAACCATGGGCAGGGACACTTTCCACTACTAGTTTAAAACATTGCCCCTTGACCCAGCACCACAGGGTCTTATAAACAGTCCTTCTCCGGGACCTGCTTCTGGACCTACCAGATAGGCTCCTTGTCCTCCGTCTGCAGAGCCATGGATCAGTTCTGTAGGGTCGTCTTGGACTTTGATGGAGGTTCCTTCCTCCTGCTAGTTGTAGTGCTTGCAGTTTGCCATTCACTACCCTTGCTGGCTTTCCCCGATTCTGGCTGTGCTGGTGGGGAAGCTTGGGGCTGTTTGGCAACAGGCTCTGGGCTCAGTGTAGTTTGTGCTTGAATCCAGTTGTCTGTCTCCATTTCTGTTTCCTTTATACTTCATAATCTTTTGACTGTTTCCTGCAGCTCAGCTACCTGCTGCAGGAGGTCCTCCACCTGAGGACACCTTTTGCAGGCAAGTTTGCCCTGCATCTCCACCCCAGGAGAGAAGGGTCGAGGCACTGCCCACCGCTCAAGGTCTGCATAAGTCTGCATAGGTCTGCTTTTATCTCTGGTAGCTCCGTCTGGGTGGAGGCACTGCTTCTCACCGGGGTGGTCCTGCTGCCGAGACTGCAACCTTTAATCGCCGTTGAGCACTCCCCACACCGTCTGACTGACCTGCACAGACGCCCCTGTAGCGTACTACGTCGCTCTGCGCTCTATTACCGCGCCCTGTTCTGGGGGTATCCAGACAGCCCGCGCTGGGTCCTAGCGCTGCCGCATCAGCCGCTTAGGCTGCCGGGTCCTTTCTTGGGTTGTGCTCGCCAACTTCTGCCTCCCTTCTGCCTCTTCCCAAGATTTTTGTCTCGACCGCTCCGAAACGGTGACTTTTGTTTTTACTGGGAGCCCACATGACAAATTACAGTAGACCACATGTCTTGCTCCTCTTTCTTTGGCAGTGCTTTCCTCGCCAAACATCTGTTTAGTTGTGTTTAAGAACTAGTTGCTTCTTTATCTCCTTTTAGCCCCGGATGAAAAATTATTAATTCACGGGATAAACTGTTGTTGGTACAGAGAGGTTTCTGCCAGTTCCTCATATGTACTCTGGCACAGGATTCCATGCACTGTGGACGGAATTACAGTTTCCTGTATGCAAGCGCTCTAGGATCATCGTGAATTTCTCCTTATGTCCAAAACTGTGTGAAGAGGTTGCCCAGTGGGAGAATGTACTGCTACGGGAAAAGGCTGCAGCTCCGTTACAGAGGCTGTTTGTCACCTGTTGCCCTGATGCAGAAGAGAGTTCTTGTATTAGTGAGTCAGCTGTCACAGGTGTTAGAAGCTTTTCAGACAGTGGTAGCTGTCTTCCTTCTTGATGGTGAACTTCAAATGTGCCTGACCCATTTAGACTGAGGCTGTTGCTGACTTAAATCTATGGTGCCAGTTGGAGAAAGATTACTGTAGACAGATTTGAATGTTGAGTCACTCTTTCAGCATCCATCTTGTGTTGATAGTGCAAGACACACAGAGACAAAGAGAAGTTATCTCAGCTTTATGTAGCATAAGCAAAGTAAGCACAACACAGATGTAGGAACTGCTTGTAAATACTTTCAGATACAATTTGCTTTCTGTGTAAGTAGCTAATACAGCTCTTACTGAGGTTTAAGCACTCAGGAGGTTTGTGGAGGTTTGAAAGGAAAGACCAGGATTTTCAATGAAGTATTTCATAGTTTTTTTGGCAGTTCTCTGTTGTCATGCTTTTCATTCTAAAGAAAACCCAGCTTCTTCATCAACAGCAAAGCTCCTATATATTGCGCTAGAGACAGAGTTTTATTTGAGAAATCTGTCATTTGGAGACACCCTTCCATAAAGATGAAATCATCCTCAGCTATGACTTTTATGTTATCTGTCAGGTACCTTAAGAGCTCGAAAAAATTGCATAGCACTGGCATTGCTACTTAGAAATACTGTAAGATAACTAGGCAGTCCTGTAGGCTATTTTGGAACAAAAATTTTCTGTGTGCCAACTCCTGCCACAGCTGTTAATATTTTCAATCTTTATATTTTTTTTTCCTTCTCCCACTGGACTTTAAGTAATGTGCTTCTGCTTCTCTGCTGCACCCTCAAATTAAACCCAGTAAGGTAAAAAGCACATTAGATTTTTAAATGTTCTGCTGTGCTTGCTAGATTTACTCTGCTCTGATCAGAGAGCAAACGTGTTGATGCTAACTGTCTTGGCAGGCTTTTCTCAGCCAGGTGTGATTACACATGGATTTAAATTTTCTTTGCCTTCTGGAAGAATGTGCCTGGCCAGTATTAAATTGAAATAGGAGGCCCTCAATCATATGGAAAATTTCAGTCCCTTCCATTTTGATACATTTGTGTGCAAGATGAAAATAAAATACCTTTTTAAAGCAACAGGAATTACTCTGTTTTAAGATGCAACTGCCTTTCTAAGTATATGTAAAAAGGAATATAACTATGGGGAAACACATCTGAAACTAGTGTGCATGATTATTGTACATCCTAAAGCATAAAATGTTGATTTTTAAAGGAATTAACCAGCTATACATTCAAGACTGGCAATCTGTATGTAATTCTCATCTCATGTGAATCCACATCCCATCTGCTTTCTATTTTCTTACAGCTGTCTTTTCATTTCTTGCTATTTGTACCAAGGAGACCTGGAACCCACCATTCCAGTAGTCCCTACTCACCTGAGTAATCCACTTGGAGGCATAAAAAATATTTTGAAGGATTTAGCTTTTACACTTTGACTCCTGAGAACAGCTTTTGGGGTTTTGGGTTTGAGGTTGAGAACACGTTTCCAAATATGAAAAGCTATGCTTAAAGAGTTACTGTGAATAAGGTTTCTTTTTCCAAGTATGTTGTCTTTGTGGTGTGTCACTTAAGTTATAAGGATTTCCTTTTTCGCTTTTATCAGCACATAGTGCAGTTAAGGATTCAGCACAAATAAAGAGATTGTGGCATGACAGTGTTTTTTAATTTACTAAAATATTCTAAACTTGAACTTTTAAAAGTAGTGCTATCAATTTCAGATATTTAAGGGGATAAGTACCTAGCAAGGATTTAGAGTAAGGTTGATTGAGGAAGCAAATCTACTTTCTGAATGTCTACAAAGAAATATCAAACGAGAAATTCAGTATCAAAAACATCAAAGACAATAATGCAGTTGCTTTCATCTCCAATGTGTGCTTGCACTTCAAAGAAAAGCAAAATGCTCACCCTTCCGCCAGTACCCCCGAAGGAGGATGAGCCTATGGTTGAAGATAAGTCTCCATCACTTCTTTGAGAGAGAACAGGGGAAATACAAATAAAAATTTGCACAGAAAAAAGCAGCTTAGCACTATTTCTTTCACTGTAATGGCTACATAACAGAACATTCCCTGCACTAGAGGATCCTCTTGTTTTATTAAGATAGGCAAGTAGCCCTCACAGTCTGCTGTTCACTCAAATTTTATTTCCTTCGTTTATCTCTGAAATCTAAGGATAAGACAGTGTTCTCTGAGGCGAAGTAATACCCTTCATGCTAATTAACACTTTTGAAAAATTGCTGATTATACACATTTGAACAAGTATTTTTGCTCACTCCTATTCTTGTGTACTTCTTATCTTGGAATTGATATTATTAGATTTAATTCTGTAAAGTCTTTTTGCGTTAACAATTGTCAGGGACATGTTCAGTTCTCTGTTGATGTGAGCAGAAGGAGAGGGGTAAATCAACCTGTAGTGCCTGTCTAAAGTTTGCTGTGAAAACAGAAAATTCTAAGGCTGACCATGCTATAGAAAATCATGTATGTAATGATTCCCTGGATTTAGGTACCTGATTCATCTCTCTTGGTTGCCAGTGAAAATTCAGTTGGAAAACAATCCCCAGAAATTAACAGTGAAAGCAAAATCATGACTCTTCCCTTCTGTTCTTATTTTGGGGAATGTTTTCAGGCAAAGTTTATTACTAAAAATACAAAGTAAAGTGAAAGCATGAAAATTTCATAACTTTTATTACTTTGAGTGAGAACAGGTTTAAAATGGTGGTTGAAATGAGACTAAATCCAGTTTTGACTTTTCCTCTGTGCTGCTTTAGCTCAGTTTAAAAACTCTCACTGATCAGGAAGCTTTACAGGCGCAGTGTTTGCAAATCCTTACTGATGAGCAGTAACAAGATTTAAAAATGAAACCTGAATAGAACAAATTTGCTCAGTCAGCTTCCTAAATTTAGTTGTTTAACCATCTACAGGCTAGATTTATTTTTGTCTATCAGATCTAAACCCTACACAAATAAGAAAGTCAGAGCCTGGTGAATATAATCACATAAAATAATTATTCATGCATTTGCAGTTTCTTTCATAAGGTACTATCAGATACAGAAGGTTGCTTTTAAATAAGGGAATAGAAATAGGAATAGAAATAGGAATAGAAATATTTGGAAGTCACTTTACAAGGGAAATGGATATTTGGACTTTGTTCCTCACCTTTCTGTGGCAATGAAGAGACAAGAAATTTAATCATTAGGCATTAATATTTCCTGTGCAGAATGTGCATGGCCTGAACTGAAACCTTGCAATCTGCTTTCCACAGCAATGAGTCAAGCTACAAACAAGGTGACAATTTTCATGGCTGAGCTACAGTAGTAAACAGGCCTTTAAGCACAGAAGGTCTTCTGTGTGTTGCTACCAGATTTAAGTATTTTGGCAATGAAGAATTGCATGGCTTTCCCCTCCCCCCCCACCCCCCCCCCCCCAGTCTCAAGATCATTCCTCAGTTGGGGGTCCAGAAAATGTATAGTTTAAAGTACCAAATCATTCACCTAGTGGTGGTGCCATTTCTGAAACAATGGAGAGAGCTTACCCAGTCTTGATACAAACTTTTGTATAGTGCTGACAATTTTTGTTGGGCACTCTTGATGTTGCCTGAATGCACAGATACATAGATACAGTTAATATCACAGTATCACGAAGGATGGAAGAGACCTCGAGGATCATCGAGTCCAACCTGTCATCACAAACCTCATGACTAGACCATGGCACCAAGTGCCATGTCCAATGTCCTCTTGAACACCTCCAGGGATGGTGACTCCACCACCTCCCCGGGCAGCCCATTCCAATAACAAACAACTCTCTCTGTGAAGAACTTTCTCCTCACCTCGAGCCTAAACTTCCCCTGGCGCATCTTGAGACTGTGTCCCCTTGTTCTGGTGCTGGTTGCCTGGGAGAAGAGACCAACCCCTTCCTGGCTACAACCACCTTTCAGGTAGTTGTAGAGGGCAATATTAATCAGTATTTCTCATGAGGCGAACCATAATGACCAATTCTCATGATGGCATCATTTCAAGCAACAATTTTTAATGTTCTTCTGTGACTGTGTGCACCTGTTTGTTTTGCAAGAGACAGGAACATATAGTTTCCTTTTCAACAGAACTGCTGCTGATGGGCATTTGCATTCCATCCAGAAGGAACTAGAAGTGATTGATTCACTTTTCAGTCTGTGATTTATTTATAATTATTTTTTTCCACTCTACTGCAGAGATGAGATTATGGAATGGTTTGGATACAACAGTTTTATATCATTATAATTCAGATTATATTCTAGTTTGGGTATTATGAGGTTATACAACACTAGGAATCAGGTGTAGTCAGTTGAATTATCACGAGACAGGTATTTGGAAACAGCAGGGCCATCAAGAAGGGCATTGAATGGTGAGCAGCAACAGAAATTAAATGATGCTTGTTAAGCTGTTGTAACCAGTTCAAGTGTGATCTTTTAAGAGCAGGTTTCTTAAAGCTGCAATATGGTGCTATTAGGTTGTTTGTCTGAGATTTTTTCTGAATGTATTGAAATCAAGGACCAACCTGTTTATATCCTTACACAATGGTCTAAATTTCTTTTACATCTTGTGAACTAGTTCTTTGTAAGAATTATTTTGGTAGGAACTTAGAATTTTTGCAGGTCATTGATCTCATTGCTATTCCAGTATTTATAGATATATGTGTGTGTGTCCCCATGTGCCTGTGTGTATAGACATAAATACATCTTATAGGTGTATATTAGCTATGCATATATCCAAGGATTTAATACACCTGTAATTAAATACTCGTGTAGGTGTGTGCATATATCGCATTATATCATATATATGCTTGTGCTGCTTACAGTCTCAGCTTGCTGCAAGGGTAGACAAAATAGCTGAGTTTTTCCTTTAGAGGTTTTTTTCTTCCCTGATACGTGTATATACTTTTCTGGATAGGCTTTCTGAAACGTAATGACATAGTTATGGCATGCTTCCATCATGTCTGGAGCAAATTTATGACAGTCTGTCAAGTCTACCCTCAGTATATTAAACTTTCCAAAGCAGAAGGTTTTTATTTTTTGTGACAGAGGAATACAAATTCACTGTCCCAGCAATCAGAGATTTTAATATTTTTTTAAGACTAGTCAAAATCGGCTGATTTTTCTCTTCAAAGGAAGAGCTTTTTGATACTTATAAAGTATGTGCTCAGTGAATACGTATGTGCATTTGCAACACACATGCGGTGAAAAGCATGCCCTTTGCTAGAAAAGATTAAGTAGCCCGTGTATCTTATCCAGAAACAAATACATTTCAACAAGTCTGAAGTGGGCCACACAGGCACAAATGGGTGTAGAATTGCTGGCTGGACCCAGAGTTTTCAGAGGTGTCAGCTGTCCCTCAGCAGGCATGCTATTCCAGAACTCTGGTTAAGTGCTAAGTGTAGGTCAGAGATGCTGATCAGCTTTCTCGGCTGTGTTGAGTATCTAGTTAGAGAAAAAAGCAGGTAAACACACATCAATATTGAGAAACCTCTGCTTTCTTGGAAAATGGTGCAATGGTGAAAGAGATTGTTGTGGAGACACTCACAGAGCAGACAGCAACAGCCACCTGAAAAACGTGGATTTATTGCAATTAGTCTGCATTCCCTCCAACACAATAAAATTACAGGTTCAGATGTTGATTGTCAATGTTCTGCTGCACAAACTATTAAGAGAGAGGATAAACTAAAATGTGCACCCACTCTGAAAGGGGAAAAAATTCCCCACAGGTATACAACATAAAAATACTCACCAAATGTGGGGATGAGGACTCCTTAGATGAGGTCCCAGGCTAAGGGGAGAGGATCCAACTGCCAGGCTGCTTGCAGTGTGGAGACCCGACAACCGTATCTTCATTTCAGGACTCTTACACCCTGTGTAAGAGTGCACTGTGCCCAGAGGCATAAGTTAATGTCTGGAGGCATCAAGCTGATCTTTATCAGCTCTTAGCAAGCTTCAGCTCTTTGTTGTCAGGGCCTCTGCATTTATCAGGGTGGTTATACCTGCAGCAGAGACTAAATACAAACGTTTTTAATTCTGCTTTCTGAAAACAAAATTCCATGTCAAGTTTTAGTTATGTGAAAGCTGTCTCTACTACTGACCATGAAACGTTCTTTGCTCAGTATCTGAAGAACTACATTGAGAAAATCCGATGGAAAAGGCAAGATTAAAGTTGTTAGATTTACCAGTTTTATTTTCTGTTAAAGTGCTTTGGAGTGCCCTTATATTGTGTACCCTTTCTATATGTCAGTGTGCAGGAGAAAGTACAGCACTTCAAACGTAAATTTAAATTCATTGGTTTTCAGTGAGTAGTTTGCACATGCAGCGGGTAAAAAACTCTAGCAGATACCTTCACATACTGCAAAATCTTTATGTTGTGGTTTGGAAAGCAAATGTAGAATTTCGCTCATTGCCTCAGCTAGTGTCACGACCATTATATTATTTAAAAATCTTATTTTTTGTCTATGAATGTTGAGTTGCTCTGGCCATTTAATAGTGCAAAATGGATGAAACTCTTTAAGGATTTGCTGGCTGGCACAAAAGCTCTTATTGTGTGTGGGGGTTTTGGTGGTGTGTTTTCTTTCTTTCTTTTTTTTTTTTAAAGTTATTCTCTTAAAAATGTTATGCTTCCAATATTTAAGGAATATTGTTATGCTTGCAATAATTAAGAAATTTAAATGAGTCACAGAGCTGTAACAATTGGGTATTGTGGTTTCACAGGAAATAAAGAGTTTCCAGTAGTAAATGTTCATATTGTGGCATGAAGAAATTGGTCTTAAGAGTAGCGTATCTTCTAGTGGAATTAGTTCAAAACAATATGCTTTGGATCTGATGTCTAGTTCCTTGTTGTTATTCAGAGATAGAAGTCACTGGGGCTTTTTCTCCTGAACGAGAGACAGGGCTTGTGCCAAATCTTTTAGACAATCGGGTCCCTTGGTCTGATGAGGCATTTCTTTTAGCTCTGTAGCAAATACAGTCTCCAGACTAACGCCAAGTCCTTGTCTAAAATAAATAAAGATGAAAATTCCTGTTGATTCCATTTATACTTGATAATTATGATGATTCCATTTTAGGAATTTTTCCATTGCTCTGACAGAGACCGACAAAAGGTTTTGCCCTATGCCTAAGCAAACAAGTTTAAACTGTTATGACTTCATTATGTGCTTTTACATAAGTGTTTGTGATTGCTTGAAATAGAAGGGTAAGGTCAGAAAAAAATTACAATGGCTTACCTTCTTAGTTTAGATTTTTTTTTTCCCAGTAAAATCCAGTGTAATTGCTTAATCTTTTTTTCTACCCATCTCCTACATTCATTACCTGTAGCACCTGCAGTATGCGCCATGGTGTCTGCTGTAATAAACAGCCCTGTAGAGTATGAGATTCAATTAATTCTTGTACACTTGGTCTTTGTGAGACTAATTGCGTGGGCCACAGTCTTCCTTCCTCAGGGAACCCAGGCTGAGAATGTCTTTCTTCTGAGCCCTTTGAAATGCCCAGTACACAACTCTGGTTTATATTAACATTTCCACGAACAAGGCATTGCCATAAAGAAGTTAGTCAAACTTGGCCAAGATCATCAAGTCCAAACTCCCTGCCAAAGCAGAATCACCTAGGGCAAGTCACACGGGAATGCATCAAGACAGGTTTTTTTCAGTCTTCGGAGGAGGAGACTCCACAACCTCTGTGGACAACCTTTTCCAGTGCTCTGAGAATTTTACACAGCTGTACCTTGAAAGAGTAGTATTTTCCAGCTCACATCACATAAGCTAAGAAGGCGAGCTAAACACGCACAGTTTAGGGTTAGCTGTGTTAGCTATTACACAAATGTGTGAAAGATAGCAAAATACATTTGCAAAATTAACTTTGGAATTATCCATCTTTTGAATATACATAGAATTACTCACATATTTACTGTAGCCATTAAGCCTAGCATGAAAATGTGTTCCACATGTAACCTTAAGTCAGATTATCCTTTGCAGGGGGACACAAAATGTTGGTATTTGATTGTCTTTAAAAGTGTATTCCTTCCTGTTTAAGTAATCCCTTGACCCTGCATGAATGGCTGCGTGTTAATCTTTAAATGTGTTTAAATGTCAGTTATCCGGCATTAGAAGAAACATCATTAATGCCAGATATTAAGCAATTATCATGGCAGGGAAAATGAGGTTTACAAGCCTATTTCTCCATTTATTTATGATTAACTTGCAATCTTGTTTGATTTCGTGTGTATTAAAGCATGAATTAAAATAGTTGACAAATACTCTGAGCATCCATTTGTTAATGGACAGAGCAAACAGAACCTATCACTTTTATTTTTAAAATATATAATTATAGTGAATGATATGACACTTACGAAGCTGAGAGACTGATCTAGAGTAGACTTACCTTTGGGTAATTTATTGTCTGCAGTGCAGCTCTGCATTGCATGTTCTGTGCTCATCCTGTGATCTGAGCTAATGGATAGAATGTGGATAGCCCAAGCAGTGGGTGTGTGTGCAATGGCGAAGAGCACTGCTGCATACATCTGCGCTCTGTGGTGCAGACCTTGGGAAAGGTTTACCATGATGCTTTCAAAGTACTTGTGTCGTCATCTGTATGTAATTTTTGCTGCTCATGTTAAACCAACTTAACCTTTCTAGTGTGAGCTAGTATTTCAGGGTTATTTGTTGTCATACCAGAAGATGGCAAGAAGAGAATTAGCTAAAAAGCAGTGGTAACATTAACTTGCCTTTCAGTTACTCATGAGATGCAACAGATTACAACATCATGAATGATTTTCAGTTGCTGGTAGCCCTGCCACATCACATGTGTGACAGGATTTCCTGACCGTTTGTTTTGGTGCTTGAATGGAACTAAGGACTTTTGGAAATGTGAGCCTTAACTTCTTTGTGTGCAAAGTTAATTATATCCTCCTTTTTTTTTTTTTTTTTCCTTTTGTTACTCTTTAGTTTCTTCAATTGCAGTTGCACTATGATAGCATGCTAATGTGGGGCTTAGACTCACACATAGTCCTCAGTCAGTGCTTTCTGTCTGAAGTCCTCGTAGTACTCTGCAGAAGAGGTCAGCGCTTTGATCCCAGGGGGGAAGGAGAAACTGTAATTGTGCAGGCAGCTTAGCCAATCTAATTAATCACTGCTGCCTACTGTGGATCTCATGTTCCCACCCTTCTTCAAGCCCCTGCTCTCTTGTGCCAGGTTTAACAGGAGGAGTAGGAAATTGCTTGTTTGATACTGGGGTGAGGTGAGTTGACTTTGGCTTTGGAACAACAGGGGACAGACACAGAGTACTGGGGGCTGGGGAAGGTGGGCTGGGAATGGTAGAGTCAAGAGCCCCGAGGGTTTAACATCAGTAAAATGCCTTGGGCTCACTTGACAATATTGAATTATGTAAAATATCCAGTAACTTTTTCAAGTTTAAAGTCTACACATTCATACAATGATGAAATTTTGTGGTTATTTATTGCTTGGCATTACTTTAATAAGGAATAACCTTATTTAAAAATAAGATTTTTCTTTGCATTTTGTAGGCATTTTAGGATCTAGTCATTGGTAAGGTTTGATCATTCTTTATACAGAGCCAGTAGAAATAAGTCATACAAGAAAACTGCCAAGTACAAAAGGCCTCTATTTCTGGTATTCCCAGATAGTTTTAGCAAGTTTGCCTTAGCTGAGATTTTAATTTAGCATTAACAAAGGATTTTGTGATGTTTTATATTCTATAATCTAATATTCTGCCTGTGATTTCATTCAGAACTACTGCACACTTAAATTTCAGTTTGGAAGCTAGATACCACAGGAGAATAGTCCTGGAAAAATCTAAATTATCAGTTGTGAGCTGATCTAAAACTTACAGTATTGAAACATCTTCTGAAATATGCATTAGAGAATCTTTAAAGAGATCATACAAAATTCATCAAAACCCACTTTTCAGAAGCAACTATGTTTTCATCAGTTCCACGTGTTACTGGTTTTAGCTCCAAATTTTTCAGGCATTTACATACAAACAAAATTCTGTATATGTACACACAGGCAGAGGAAGGGATAAGAGCTCATCTCTTACCAAGTTATATGTAAGAAAAGTCAAAGCAGCTGTAATGTTTTTAGACCAATTCCATGGCTGGGAATCCTGTACAAGAGCAGGCTGCTCCTTCACTGAAAACCTTGAGTATGTAATAGCATCTGACCTTACTGATGTTGATTATGATGTTATTACTCATTAATTAAAAAAAAAAAAAAAGGTATTTTGCATCTATTTTGCTCATTCTTGTATTTTTTTGTGTTGTCTCTATATCTCTCTGGTGAGAAATAGATGTCATTTATAATTACATCTCTCAGTTGTTCCCATGCCTTTAGATTAGCTGTCACGAAACTAAAGCTTTGTTTTTCTGGGTTCTGTGCTGAATGGTCATTCTCTCTGCTGTTAATTTTGTAGACTGCATGAGGCAAGAGATATCCAGGCTGATAGTCAAGCTAATCAGGTAGCTGCATGAGAAGCAGGCATTCCTGAAAGCTGCTGTTCATACAGGAAAGGGGCTAACCAGGAAACTGAGGGAGAAGCAAAGGGAATGAAACACTGATTTGCTGTCTCCAAATTTCTCTGGTTTTCACCACTCTTTGTGCTGCTTAGCAATTGTCATCTGCTGAGACTCCATCTTAATTCTGTCCACTCTCAACATGACTGTGCTCTCCACTTGTGCATATGTAATAAATCCTACATCTGGTTTAAAAAGAGGGCCTGAGAGGGAAGAAGATAAGATTGTATGAGGATTATATGTACTGTTTATACATAGTTAACTTGCATAAAAATACCAGAAGTTTAGCTGCATGAAACTTGACAGTTAGGTGCTTGTTCAAGAGCCAGTCCCCAGGTATATATTTAAATAAGTATGTGTCAGACAATAAACATCCTTCACAAACCCATGGCCTCGAAGCAACCTATGCAGCAGCTGCACCAAACAGATCTTAACCTTGCAGCATACCTTGAAGGTAAACAGATAATGAAAATTTTGACCAGCTACATTTTTCAAAATCATTGTAAAACTACTTTGACTCCTCTTCTTCCTCCCTCAGGCATTTCAATAACTATCCAGTTAGTAATTATTCTATTCAGTGTTGATTTGCATTCTTTGCGCAGCATGTGATTTTTGGAAGCATCTTTTGAGAGCACTACATCTAGCTTAGAATTAAAGGAGGAGTTTCATCTTGGGTCAATTCTGTACATATCAAGCACAGACAGCTGGTAATCATAACTAATAAACTAGGAAGATGCCCAAAAAGTCCTGAGTCTGGGGTTGATAAAATCTCTGTGGATTCGTTTGTATTGCCCTTTTTCCTGAGGCAAGAGAGAGAGAGAGAGAATGCTTTCAGGTTATTTTAGTTAACAGAAGTGTTCTGTGGTGGGTGTCTGTATGGCAGAGTGGGTGATTGCCACCTTGCTGACTTTTCCCTAGGAAGAGTAAGTGATTATTTTAGCTCTGGCATCATTCTGAAGGATTGCAACATATTTTACTTCGTTAACCTTTCTTACACCATTGGATTACTTGGTCGGAGTCAAGAGACTTAAGCTGCTGATTCTTACTTCTGTGATTTGCCAGCCCTTATAACTGGTGGAGTGCCAGGTTCTCTCTGAGCTGTCACTGGGTGAGTGTGTTCCAGCTACATCCACCTGTTTATGCTCTGGCTGCCAGGAGAGTGATTGGTTGTCAATTTGGCATCTTTGCCAGCACTAAATCTACTCTTTTATTTTTTGTCTGGAGGAGGAAAGTAATTGGCATTAGTAGCTTCACAATTGTGTGTTATGAATTTCCACAGACATCAGGAGGACAGGCACACTTAATACAATGGCTTGTTGAATTATCTTTTTTAGCATGTTTTAGTGAGCACGTGGATATGTTAGGTGGCAGTTGTAACTGGAAAGGCAGCATATCACTGCTGACAACCTTGTTGCATTAACTGCCTAAAACTGCTGAAGTTAATCAGTTTGTCTTCCATTCATCTTAATCTATGCTCAATGCTTAGCTCACTACAAAGATTTGGTCACATGCAGAGATTAATTTTTTTAAATTGTTTTGTTTTACCTAGACAGTAGTATTAACAGAAATAAAATCAGTAGCAAGTCAGAAAAGTAGCTAGTCTGCCACCCTTTACATTCACTTCCTACCAATTTATTAATGTCATGTTTTCGGGTTGGTTTTGTTTATTTGTTTGGGGGGGTTGTTTGTTTTATTTTGTCTTTTTTTTTTCCTTGACTGTGTAAACTTGAGAGAAAATAAATTAAATAAAAAACTTCATCTAAGGCATATCAGCCTACCACAGTATCTTGATGTCAGCTGTCTCTGTACAAATTTGGCTTAGATTTTTAACTTAGAAGAAATTATTTCCCTCTCAAGTTATTCTAAGAAATTTTGTTTGTCACCTATATCCTTAGCAAAAGAAAGCAAAAAAAGTGAACTGCGTGCAGGTCTTGGTGATGGGTAACAGAATGAATTTCCCTGGCACAGTATACTTCCATGTGCTTTCATCACAGGTGAAGTCAGGTAGCAGACGGTGCTTCCCACCCCCCCACCCCCACCCCCGTCTTTATGTTATTAGTGGTGGCATAGGGGAAAAAATAAAGGGACCAAAGTGAAGAAATCATCTCAAAACCAACAATTTTCAATAATTACAGGTTCTTCAGACTGACATTCTTTAACAAACAGTTCATTAGATCCAAGTTACATGGACTAGACAGGTGGTTGTTTTTATTGGAATTCTAGAGAGGTTTCCCTTCCTGCAGGCTCTCCCAAGCATCCTACTGTAGTACCTTTCTAAACAAGAGGGATCAGAAAAGAGCACTGAGGGTAAAAAATAATATATCCACATTCTCAGAAGACTTAGTTCCCCCATGAACAGTGAAGTGTTATTTGCCATACTGTATAACCCAAACTTTAAACTTACGCAAGCTTTGTAAATTGAGAATCTCCTGGTACAATGTAATAGAAACATGTTACAAGTGAAACCCTTTCTATTTCAAGCTTTAAAATATTTTTCTCGATCTCTGTTACTTTCTGGGTTTGATAAAAAGTGACCAAATTTAATCTTTCAAAGACTTTTTTTTTTTTTTCCCATCTAATTCTCTCTGAAGTTACACGTTTTTCATAACTGAGCAAAACAGAGGGCAAAGCTTAGGGCTGCAGTGGAGTAAATGTTAAGATGTGAAGAAGTGCTATATGACAGTTGAAACAGGTTTCTTCTCTTACTGTCATCTTCTAAATAGTTATCTTCCAGGAAATTTTAGGGTTTTACTCTCAAATTCCCTGTCAGGAAGAAGGACTTCTGGGAATTCTTATGGTTGGATGAATACTATTGTGCTAGAGAAAAACATTGCTTTCAGCTTTATAAAGCTTTGTGTTATATATGTGGTATTGTAAATCTTTGATATATACTTTGTAACACATAGTGAAAGCTGGACTCTTAAATTTGATCAAGCTGAAGCAAATATCAAAATTAACATCATTTGATGTTAGCACTATACCCACCAAATATTTGTGTTTAACACCTAGTAAGCTGAAGACAGTAGAGGAGTATGAGTTCTGAACCTGTAGATCACAGAATCACAGAATGTTAGGGATTGGAAGAAACCTCCAGAGATCATCAAGGCCAACCTTCCAGTCAAAGCATGGTCACTTGGGCAGGATCATAGGCGCAGGAACACATCCAGGCAGGTTTTGAAAGTCTCCAGAGAAGGAGACTCCACAACATCTTTGGGCACCTTTCCCAGTCCCCTTTCACTCTTACTGTAAAGAAGTGTGTCTCCACGTGTTGAGGTGGAACCTCCTGTGTTCTAGCTTGTACCCATTGTTACGTGTCCTGTTGCTGGGCACCACCAAAAACTAGCACCTTCTTCTTGACACCCACCCCTCAGATATTTAGAAATGCTGATAAGCTCCTCTATCAGCCTTCTCCTCTCAAGAATAAACAGCCCCGGGTCTCTCAGTCTTTATTAATAGGAGTGGTGTCTTAGGATTGTATTTAGTAGGACATGGAGATGTAAACCTTCTGATTCTCATTGCATGCATCACCATAATTGACAGCAGTGCAAAGAGGGAAGGACAGGATTTTATTTGCTGTGATCTGTTCCAATACCAGCACTTCAAGTTGCCATCTACTCATTTTACTCCTGTTTTTGAACTTGGTCATGCCCATGCTGCAAGAAGTGGCAGAGCTTCAGTTTCAGTGTGCTCAGCTGCAGTGAGGAGTGATACAATTCTTTATGTAACATTTATACCTCACCTCTCAAGCAATGGAGAATAAAGGCAAGCCTGCACCAGAGAGAAGCCTTCTTGCACATGAAATCACTAAAGCATATGTGGTCATTGAGACATTCTTGTGTTAAACCTGGCCTCTATGTAGCCTCTATTTGACTACCCAGGGGAAAAGCATGTGATGCCAGACCGATCACCCAGTCTCCTAAGGCATGTTTGTGTTGTATGCTTTCAAGTATAGGCAAGGATTAATTTTTCATGACAAGGATACTGTTTTCAGCTAGACTGCTTTTTCAGCACATCAAAACAAAGAACAGGTTGCCATGATTCAAGGCCAGCAGTGGTAGCTGGGAAAGAGAGTTGAGGACTAGCAATCTTACATCTGCTCTGAGCAACAGCATCCAAATTCTTATTTGAATAAAATAATCATCACATTCAATTTGTGATGTGTTCTAATTATTACTACCAAGAAAACAAGCTCTTGAGTTAGAGAGAAGGTATGTGCTGGAGAGAAGTGATGTCCAGACAGTGTAATCTTAGAGCAGAAGGGGAGGATACCCAGGTATGTACACATTGGTTCTAGAGTGATACATAGCACAGCGAGATGGCAGCTGGAGAACTGGGCAAAAACTGCACATTACCACCATGCTAAAAATACACCTTATGTCTGGTGTATTTCCGTTGTTTGCTGAAATCAGATTTGTCCTTCAGGTTTTGCACTGCAAATCCCCTAAATGAAATATAAAATTCAATGAAGTAACAGTGGAAACATGCAAATGCAATGATAGCGAGAATCCAGGACAGCCCATATAGGGCCCGTGAATGTAGAGCGAGGAATGCAGCATTATCTTGCAGCATAA
Source organism: Dryobates pubescens (assembly GCF_014839835.1). Classification (NCBI taxonomy): domain Eukaryota; kingdom Metazoa; phylum Chordata; class Aves; order Piciformes; family Picidae; genus Dryobates; species Dryobates pubescens. The sequence goes on from NC_071627.1 coordinate 9,542,052, forward strand.
GCACTATTGTTCAAATATTTGGAATTCATGGTGACACTTGATATTAGAAAGGTTAATGACTAACTGATTGATAACAGAGAAGGCAATTGCCAACAAGTAAACTGTAGTCATCATTCCAGTAAAGTCTCTGAAAAAATGTTTTAAATCATCACAGACCCATTTCCTGAAAAGATGCCTGGACTGCGTTTTAACAGGGACCCCTTTCATGATGTTTCAGCTATGAGACCTTTGAAAGTGGATCCAGATGGATGAGTATGAAGAATGAGTTGGTCACTTTATACAAGCTGGTATACATGCATATAAGCCACAGTTATGCCGAACGAACACTGCTGGTGTGATTCAAGTCATGTTTGGCTACCAACTTGGAAAGCTGAATGATCTGCTGCTTTATTTACTTAATGCTTGGACACAAAAATGTAGAGGCAAAGCTTCAGGTATTAACCTAATGCAAACTGCATCCTGACAGCTGTTACTTATGAGCAGGGCATGTGAAAATAGGAAAAAATGCTTGGGCTGGACTTAACAGTTGGCATTTGCAGATGTGAATTGTAGTAACACTTTTCTGGGCTAAGTTTACCTCTTCCTGGAGGACAGCTGAATGCTTATTAGGGCTTTTAACTTTTCATCTGAATGTCCTGATCTGCTACATTTTTAAATTTATTCTTGTGTCCAGAGCCTTAGACTACCACCCACTGTACTACCTGCAAAAGGTTAAAAAAATCCCAAACCTCTCCAGAATTGAGAACCTTTGAAATTTGAAGGAGTTAAATTAACTATAAAGGAATACAGTTTCATTCTTTCATCTAAATTTTCTAAATGCCTGCTATGTAGCCCTTTCTAAACCAAGATTTTCATCTCTCTCATGTTTAAAGATATTCAGAATTTATGGTAATTCTTTTCTGCTTCAACTCTGGCATTTGTTGTGAGTTTCTTTGAAGGAAGTACTGTCTTGCTGTTCTGTGGTGTCATAACACTGCACCATGCTGTTCTATGGGAAACAAGCCAGGAGTCTGTCATGCACATGGACATATCCTACCTACAGACTTTCATATTTGCATTGTTTCTCTTTGGATCAGTCAATTTAGTTCTGATGCTTTCTGTAAAACAACAGCTAGTATCTGATCAGAAACTTGAGGTAATAGTTCAAAGTCAACTTCCTTACTTGCATACCCGTCTTTGCAATACATGACAATAGAGACAGAGGACTGCTATATGCTCTCATATTGTTACAATGTTGATTTGCAGGGTACCATGCTGGTGAAGCTGGAATGTGCAGATAGTGTTCATGTTTTTTCCTTTTGGAGAAACTCCACTGAGCCAGTAGATTTTCTGCCATCTTAGGTTTGGTTTGTGGGATCACTGTTACAGGCCTTGGAACCTCTATGTTAATTTATCGTTAGTCATATTACAAAGCCGTTCATCAACATGATTTTGTTGGTTAAAAAAGAAAAAAAACAAAGACAAATCTCTGGTTGTAGATACAGGTGAACATTTACATTGGTTGTAGCCCATTGAAGCTCAGTTGTTCATAACAGATGAAGAAGGTATTAACAATTTAATGAATATCTGTTCTTCTAGTCCTGGTCTTGTATTCATGAGCCTGAATACAGATGTATGGCAGTAGGAATAACACTCTTTTTAAAGGATTTTTTAAAGTTTCTGAGTTTTGACATCAGACTTATATTGGAACGGTAGTTTGGGTTGATACTGCAACAAAGCTGGTGAGGGTCCTGGAGAACAGGTCTTATGAGGAGCAGCCAAGGGAACTGAGGTGGTTCAGCCTGGAGAAGAGGAGGCTGAGGGGATACCTCATTGCTCTCTACAACTCCCTGACATGAGGCTGAAGTGAGGTGGGTGTTGGTCTCTCTCGTCTCGCGTGGCAGAAAGAGGAAATGGTCTGAAATGGTGCCAGTGGAGGTTTAGGTTGGAGATAGGAACAACTTCTTTCCTGCAAGAGTGGTCAGGCATTGAAACAGGCTGCCCAGGGATATGGTGGAATCACCATCCCTAGAGGTGTTCAAGAAATGTGTGGACATGATTTAATGATCTTAGGTTGTAGGTTGGACTTGATGATCTTAGAGGTCACTTCCAACCAAAACCATTCTCTGAAGTGTGGGGTTTTTTTCAATAACCTTTTTATTAATTTAGAGGGAATGTCTTGGAAACGTATTTTCCAAATTGCACTTCTGAGAATTGCAGTTTCGTGTCATTAGAGTTAATCCATATAACCATAACTTTCCTGTTACGGCTCGAGTTACTTCCATATAGTTAGATGTAAAAGCAATAGCAGTCAATTTTATGACAAAATGTTACAATCCCTGTTGTGCTCTGCTGTTTCTCATTACTCTATCTCCTTGGATCTGTGCTGCTTAGGCTAGGTCTCATTGGCTGCACTTCCTCTGCCAGCTTCTCTACCTTTTTTTCTTGTCAACAATTCCACTCCACATATTTTTGCTATTTAGTTTTAGTAACTTTTTTTTTTTTTGCAGAGTATTTTGATAGTAATTGTCTGACTGTGCCTTCATTAGTGTTTTAGTTCAGAGTGACAGCAAGTTTTGAGTGTATGTCCTGATTGCTCTCACTTGTGCCATATTGTCCTCACTTACTGCTCCACGTCCATAAAGCATTTAGAAATGTAATGTAGATTCCATTCAATGGAAAAAAGACATTAGAAACTTCTTTCCATGAGTGCACAAAATGCACTCCAGCCCATAGGAAAAATGAACTGGCCTCTGGTATACGTCTCAATAGTTTATTTAAGGTTGGTAGCAGGATACAAGGCTGAATGTATTCCAGCTTAAGACATGTGAAGCACATGCAGGAACCTCAGCCACTGGCTTATATGCTGATTACACAAATGGCTTGGTAATATAGATTCAAGTCTTAGTGGCTCACAACCGTGACTATTCAAAGCCATCATTCCAAATCATGTTGATGGCTAAATGCTGTTTGCCTTGCAAACTTGGGTTAAGGATGTTAGTAGCACTTACAGCAATAAAGAAGGTAGACTTTGGCTGTTTTGTAGTAGCTTTTCGCTGTTCTGTTGTTAAATAAATCATGACTTCCTCAGACAAAAGATACTTCTCAAGATTCAATAATTACAATAATTCTACATTGGAAGCAGAAATTATGGTATCAGTTTTATTATTTGTATTGTAATACAGAGACATTCCCTCATCCTTGGTCAAAATCTGATGAAGAAAGAAGATGAAAGTTCTCCCCCAGAGATTAAAGACTCCATCCTCATTTTCTGATTCCTCAGACCATCCTTGTATCCTTATGACAGCTGGACAGAGTAAGGGGTTCCTATTCTCACTAGCATGAAACTGGAGACTTGCTGGACAGCAGTGAAGCTTTGCCAGCATTTTCTAACCATTAGCATTAATTCTGGAGAACAGCTCAGTTCAAAGTCTGAGTTTGAGAAATTTCATGTGGATGAATCCAAGTACTCTTTTCACACAGAAATAGAAAATCTGAATATGCATGACAGAGAAAGAAAGATTGCACTCCTTTCAGAAATCTGGCTACGACATTATTCCCTCCAGGACATACGATCATTGAAAGAAAGTGGAAAAGCATGGAAGCACCAGCTGTTTGTGAATGAATGAGATTTGGCCTGGTTAACATGAGAGATGAATCAAATATGGTTTTGTTAGAATGATAAAGACTGATGAATTGAAGAAGGTTTAGAAACCCTCTAAGGATTCCTCTGAAGACAGTATCTGGCTGGTAAAAATACCAATACTGTTAAATAAATCTGAAATCATTATTGGGTTATTGAGCCATTCACCTTTAAGTTAAAGACTTCATATCAGTTTTCTCTTGTCATCATCCTACGGTATCCTAATGAACACAAATACCCTTAAGCCTTCCTATTACAGAAAGGAAGGTGCAAGCTTGACTGTAAGCATGAGCCTATATAATGCCTGTATTTAATATTTAAAATCTACCCTGCTTTTACATTAGAGCAGGGTAGATTTAGATTAAACATTAGGAAGAAGTTCTTTACTATGAGGCTGTTGAGGCACTGGAACAGGTTTTCCAGAGAAGTTGTGGATGACTCATCCCTGGAAGTGTTTAAGATGAGGCTGGGTGAGACTTTGAGCAACCTGGCCTAGTGGAAGATGTCCCTACCTGTGGTAGTGTGGTTGGAACTAGATGAGCTTGAAGGTCCTTTCCAGCTCAAGCCTTTCTATGATTTGGTTAATATAGACTGCATTTACTTAAGTAGCTTGTCTGCTGTTCTTTTCAACTTAGTTTTTGAGAGAAATTTACACATCTTAAGTATCAGATGTGTTATATAGACTCAAAAAGTATTATCTCACGTAGGAGAAGGGTACTTTGCTGACAGGGAGAGCTACTGTGTGAATTATGTGCAAGCTATTTTGGTTGAATCTTCCAAAGCAATATTTATGCCTTGTTTTAAAAAGGAGGTGAATAATGTCCAGGCACCTTTATAACATGCAAAAACTAAAATGCTGTTTGCAGGTTTGTGTACACAGCAGTGCATGACAGCTGTGGAGAAAACTGAGTGAAATAATCTCTGTTTATACTCATCAAATGTTGACGTGGAGAAGAAAAGTCCTGCACTGAGTAACTTCTAAAGGATGAAAAAACCTGAAAAAGTTTATACAGTATGAAATTAATGGTTTAGGGTATTCTTGGCCCAGATACATTCTTAATTGACGTTGTTGCCTATTAGCAAGTACAGAAATCTATCTATGCATATATTTAAGAAAGCAGAGGGGTTATGATGTGCTTTGTAGTTCTATTGACACTTGGCTGTTAGGGCTGCTGTTTTCAGCAGGAGTACTTCCAGCGTTCCAAACATTTGGAAGAATTGTGGCAATGGGGAAGTGCTACTGCTCTCAGTTATTTTAATATGCTGTACATTCAAGAGGGAGTAACCCAAAAACTCATAACCAATAGCTTAGTTAACCAACACCTAAAATGAAATTTTTTAAGAGGCTGAGAGTATCCACTCTGTATTATATCTATAGCTCAAAGTAAAACTGCACTTGGTTTGACTTTCTGCAAATCAAAGTTGCCTTCCATTTAATTTCATTCTAATGTTTAGCTATGCTTCATTGTTGCCACACTAGGCAGCAAACAGAAATCCAATAAAATGTAAACCCTGCTTCTGTTGAGTTGAAAGCAACTGGCTTGTTCAAAGTCTTTGAGTTTGTCTCTTTGAGAAAATAGTTAATTCTCAAAGGTAAGCAACTTTGGTCAACTTAGAGCTCTACTTAATCCTGTGAGAATGATTGATCTTTTTTCTTCTTCTTCTTTTTTTGTTGCCTAGTCCTGTGTCATGCAAATAATGAATTTACTTCATTCTGTGTTTATTTATTTAGCTAGAATAAGGAAAAAAAAAAAAAAAGAAGACAAGTTTCTACTAAAAAGTCTCTTTTCAAGGGGGGGGGGGAGGGAGGGAAGCACTGTAGCACCTAATATTGCAAGGTTACTCTTCTTATGTTAATTAATGCTTTTTGATAGCAATGATAGATTTTTTTTTTCCAAGTGTATACTCACTCTGAAAATTGCCAATGTTGCTTGAGGAGACAGTGCAGATGATTTAGCTTGCAATGTTTAACACCAGTATTTTTAGGCAATCTAGAGTAATGGCTCTTCAAAAATATTAAGGGCAAGATTGGGAATGACAGTGGCTCTAATGCAGACCTGAAATAGTTGCTTGATTTTGATTATCATAATTCTTTCCAGTCATGAAAGACTGATTTTACTTAATGAAGGAAGCTGTTAGAATAATGGGCTTTTGTATCCCTCTGCAGTCATCTAAGGAGCAGTCCTCATGTCCTAAGTCTTTCCAAAAATCTGTTAGCTTTGATTCGATACACTAGTCAAGGAATGCTTCTAAACTTGGTCAGGTGTCAATAGGTCTAAAACCTTGTTTCTGCTGTGTAGCAGTGAAGGAACCAAAGACCAAAGTGTATTAGTTTTAAGTGTGGATATACTGAGGACTGCCACTGCGGCCAAATATTTACAGGCCATCTTGGGTTTTGTCTCTGACATAGTGCTTATATCTTACCTTTAGACATTTGGGCATTCAAGAATTATGATGATCTTCCCTACTTAGTCTATGAAGCTGTGCTTAGTATTTAGCCTTTTTCTGCCTTCACCTGGTCACAGTGTAGAATATACAGTGAAGCCCCCTCCTCAGTCCTGTGCAATTTTCTATTTGCAGTCTGATCAGAACGGTAAGGCTGGTGGTGTCATGGCTCAGAGAGTCCAATATGCTTTGAATTCTATTTTACTGCTAACCGTATGAGTTTAGTTTCCACAGTCCTTCAAATACACCAAATACTGTGCAAGATTGACCATGGGGAGCCTTGTGAACTGCTCCTAGGGAAATTCCACTAGGTGATTCAGAAAGGCAAGCAGTTTACATCTGTAACACCTCTCTCTCTCTCAGCGGGTGTGTACCTATGCTATGCTGGATATGCTTTCCATAAAATGGAAAGATGGACTCATCCAGGCCAAAAATCGCATATGGCATGTGCATAGATCACAAAAGAATTGACCATGAGTAAAGTCTTTGTAGTATCACCTGTGCATCCATTTGGAGGAGCAGGGAATGGGAAAAATCCAAAATACAAATATATATGAGTTTGTGAATGCAGCAAAACAAAATGGACAAAATATTTCAGTCAAGTGGCCTTTGCATGACGTTTTCAGAATTATGGTGTGAAGATGGCCAAACTTTGCTTTGGCCTGTGTAGAAGGAAGGTTTTCTCTTCAAGCTATTCAGCTATCCCCACAGAAAGGGTACTTTTCCTGGGGTTCAGAAATAATAGAAAAATTTGGAACTAAAAGTCTTTCACTATCAGGTTAAACATGTTTTTGACTGTAGCATTAAACCCAAGTTATGTGGTCTACCAGTAATCCACAGTAATCTTTTACTAGATTCACTAGAAGCATTCTATCATTTTCTTCTGAAAAGTGGGCACCTGCTCCAGTACAAATCAAAATACATAGAATACATAGAATACATAGAATAAACCAGGTTGGAAGAGACCTTCAAGATCATCACATCGAACCCATCAACCAATCCAACACCGCCCAAGCAACTAACCCACGGCACCAAGCACCCCGTCAAGTCTTCTCCTAAAAACCTCCAGTGATGGTGACTCCACCACCTCCCCAGGCAGCCCATTCCAATGTGCAATCACTCTTTCTGTATAGAACTTTTTTCTAACATCCAGCCTGAACCTCCCCTGGTGCAGCCTGAGACTGTGTCCTCTTGTTCTGGTACTGCTTGCCTGGGAGAAGAGACCAACATCCGTCTGTCTACAACCTCCCTTCAGGTAGTTGTAGAGAGTAATAAGGTCACCCCTGAGTCTCCTCTTCTCCAGGCTAAGCAACCCCAGCTCCCTCAGCCTCTCCTCGTAGGGCTTATGTTCCAAACCCCTCACCAACTTTGTTGCTCTTAATATTAAAAATATTTTTTGTTGCTGCTTTCCAAATGCGTTATTTCAAATACTCTTTCTTGATGTAATACAAAACATTTTTAGAACATGGGAATCGTGTTATTTAAAATGGTAAGCATAAGAAAAGTAAAGTCTGATGTTAACTGGTGGGGGGTTTATTGCCAATTTTTATTACATTTCTAAGTTATTAATGGAATGCATGGTTGCTGATTAGTGTTTCTTAATAAATGCTTAATCATCAATTTACTTAAAAAAAAAAACAACTCTGTACAGCAATATGGAAAATGGACATAGCAATTGTCAAAATCAAATAATTTTTGATAGTGAAAGCCCTTGAGCAGTATCATTTTTATGTTGGCTGAAATATTTTGTTAACTGGTATGAACTTGCTTGAGCCTTCTCAGCAATAATAAATGGCATTGCTAGAAGGCAATGATGCTAAATTGTTTACTGCACTGCTGTGCAGGTTACTGTTCTTCTCTTCCCCCATGATCTCAACACTGATGACAGTAAGGGAATAAATGAAAGAATTTTGCCAGAGTATGTCTAATTATGTTGGATTTTGTGTCCAGGAAAATTAAGATATAATAGTATGTCAGCAGAACTAAACCTGATACCACAAAGGCACTTTTGTTAGTATTGATCTCGCACTAGTTCACAGTGGAACAGGGTGATGGGAGAAATGGAATGAGTAAGTCCAGATTAGCACTGCTTTACACTGTGTATCTATTAGAGTAGTGAACTGCTGGAGTTGTAATTACTGGTCTGCATTACAAATTACATCGTTTTCACTCCCTGCATCTTGCACATTTCAGTGAGTGGCCTGGGAAATTATTATTTTTTAATATGCTTGTTAGCATAGCTGTCTGAATCCTCAGCTTATATTCATGGTGATAGCAATGAGACTGTGCATTTACACAGTGGTAGTATTTGTTGGTGTATTTACAAGAGGCAAATGCCCTTCTTCTGATAACTCAGTGGATATCATTGAGAATACATCTATATTTTTTTCCCTTCCTTGCTTCCCATAATTCTAAGTTCCAAATTTATTCCTAACCAGCCTTGCACTCCCAGGTAACTAGAAGTCAGGGAGATTCAGTGTCCTTCATGCACTGATAACTTCTATTTTAAAAGCATTTATGTAAAACTGGTAGAGATAAATTTAAGAACCCAGAACCCAGCATGCTGCATCAAAAACAGGATGATAACTGACAGCTTTAGAAACTGTCTAAATTTAGACCTCTGAAAACTGTGACATAATATTTTACTATTCCCCCCCTCCATGGCAACCTAGTATTGAAGTGCTTAAACTTGCCAGTCCCACCTACTAGTCAGTTCTTGCCTCTGCTAACAGAGTCCTCCTGCATGCATATTTTTGAACCACACTACTATTTTTTCCAAGAAAATAATCAGCTATTTTTGACAGCTGCAATGGCTAGTTTCTTCATGGATTTCTGTATTTTCTTCTCCTTATTCTGTTGCTGTAGAAAAAAAATAGAGTATTTGTTTGTAGGAAAACTACTACATTTCTCATAACACCAGTCATCTTGCAGTGTAGGAATGCAGGATGCCTCTAAGTTTCCCGCAGTTGACTTTCTTGACTTGTAAGAACGTCAGGGCCATGTTTTATTGTGTGTGCGGGCATGAGAATTAAGTGGTAGATTCTTTCTCATAAATGAACAGAACTCAAATGGGGGGGATTGGGGAATAATGTGTTTCTATGGACTATTGCCTTAAGTTGGGCTTCAAGCACAAGTTGAAGTCGGCAGAAGTCATTCTATTAATGTCACTTTCCCAACATACAGTTTTCATACAGTTAGGTGGAGAATTACTTAAAGAATGAAAGCCAAGATGCTAAATTATTAAGGGGTAGGTTCTGCTAAGTCAATTGGGCAATGTCACTCTATACAAAACCAGTTTTAAGTCTCCTTCGAAAGTCAGGACATTACAAAATACTTGTAGAAACTTTTTTAAAAGTCAGTGTGATGCCAACTGTTGCTTATCCAAGTTGGAGTGGTTACATTTTTAATCAGAAGCAAACTGAATTGTTTTCTCATTTGGGTTTTTCTTTTTTTGAGGTATGGAGAAGTTAGATTGCCTCTTATACTATACTCTTAGAATCAGAGTGGCTTATGTTGGAAGAGACCTCAGAGATCAACTACTCCAACCTTCCTGTTGGAGGGATGTCTCTCAACTGGACTCACATGTTCAAGACCTCATCCAGCCTGGCCTTGAACACTCCCAGGGAGGAGACATCCACAGTCCCCCTGGGCAACCTGTGCCTCAGCTCCCTTGTACTGAAGAGCTTCTTCCTAAGATACAGTCTAAAGCTACTCTCCCTCAGGTTCAAACTATTTCCCCTTGTCCTCCCAGGCAGCCAGTACCAGAACAAGAGGACACAGTCTCAGGCTGTGCCAGGGGAGGTTTAGGTTGGATGTTAGGAAGAAGTTCTATACAGAGAGAGTGACTGCCCATTGGAATGGGCTGCCTGGGGAGGTGGTGGAGTCACCGTCATTGGAGGTGTTCAGGAGGAGACTTGATGGGGTGTTTGGTGCCATGGTCTAGTTGTTTAGGTGGGTTGGACTGGTTGATGGGTTGGACGCAATGATCTTGAAGGTCTCTTCCAACCTGGTCTGGTCTATTCTATTCTATTCTATTGGTAGAAAACTTACTCTCCAGCCTTCCTGTAGGATTTCTTCGGGTATTGGAAGGCACCTCTAGGGTCCCACTGGAGCCTTCTCTAGGCTGAACAGCCCCAGCTAGCCCTTGGATCATCTTTGTGGCCCTCCCCTGAACTCATTCCAACAGCTTCATGTCCTTTCTATAATGGGAGAACCTGAACTGGAAATAGTAATAATTAAAAAAAAAAAAAAAAAAACAAACAACAGTTCAACATTGATTAAGATATAGGAAGATTTGTTATTCTTTCCAAGTCTATCATGATGAAATTAAAATGATCTCACAATATGTCTTTATCTTGATGGAAGCACATTTTTCAGTGAAAATATGTTGATGTTTTTTGACAGGCTTTATTCAGGAGAGCAATTAAAATAGTGATCCATTGGTTTCATTGTTATTCATACAGAATTTCTAATAGTTCAATAATATTCTATAAAATTATTCCTGTGCAATCTTGGTAGGAATCTGGCAAGCAATGTTCCTCCAGGTACAGCACCTCATAGGCAGGTTGTCAGCTGGTGAAAAATAACAAGTTGACAACAGTTTGAAAAAGGATACCAAGCTAATGGAGCAGTGGCAAAAAAAGCATGTTGTTAAAAGCATGATATATGAGAGAGGGAAAGAATAGGCAGAACAGTGTAACATGAAAAATGAATGGGCATTTCATTAGCAAGGACTTCCCTCTTGTTTCTAAACACATTGCTGCTTGCAAATCCAATGTGAATGCTGAAAAGTGGTTCGCTGGCAGCAGACAGCAATGTCAGATGCTTATACCTTTGCTTAGGAAGAAATTGGTATTGATGTGTCTTTGGTAAATTTTCAAATTGCAGAGCCACGCTAAATAAAATGTCATTTTCTGAATAAATTAGGATTTCATGCTATCATCTGAATTACTAATGTCGTCCTGTGGAATAGAATGTTTATGCTTCTCCTGAGGCAGCCTCTTCAATTTTGCTTACACCTGTGGCTTAATATAGGACAGAAGGTCTTCCAAAGACTGGTGCTCCCAATGGGACACTGCAGATTTTGAAGAAAAGCCTTGAAAATTATTTCAGTGTTCCTAGGTAAACCTCCAGGCCTTGTAGTTTTTAATTTGAACAGGCTTTTTGACGTGCAGGTATCAGCTACCGCTGGGAGCAGCTTTTGTTTTATAGCTGAAACTCTTCACCTTGTAACCTTGCACAAGACAATTAAAATCGGTTCCATTTTTTTTCCGTTTAGTTTGTGGAACTGCTTCATGCTTCACAGTTGGTTTGATGTAGAGTTACCTATTCCCTGTGTTGCTGGAATGAAGTTCAGTATTCCATGGTGATCAGTGGAATGTAGAAACATTAGAATGAATGATTTTGTTGAAGAATTGCTAAAGAGCTTTTCAAGGGTTGAAGATGTATTTTTCTGCTGATTCAGTTGGTCTCCCTGATCGTCTCTTTGCACAATTTTCCCCTACATAATAGTAAAGGAAGGCATAATGATTATATGATGCAATGACATAACTCAATCTGTAGTTGATACATCACTAAGGATATATAAAGAGTAGTAGTAGATACTGTAGCACATTTTGGATTTGAGCACCTTTGAATCCACCATAGGCTCTAGCACTTCTGCACTCCTTCAGGATAAATAAGAAATTAGCAATCCTTTCTCTGTGGGACATTTGGGACTAACAACTGTAGGAAGTGTACAAGGGGCAGCAGATGCCTCTGCTGAGCATTTTCGAACTTGCAGGCTTCAACCACACTGCTTGTGTACACAAGGTGTGTTCTACGTCTTTAGCAAGAGCTGTTGGCAAGCCACCTATCTTGAAGGCCATGCTTGTATTTTCTATTGACCACCATATCTTCAGCTTACCCTCAAAATGGTAAACATACTGGTCTTCAAATAGCAGCTGGTTATTGTGGTAATTTCAGGCCGTGCCTTTAAAATTTTCCACAGATCTTGAACAGAAAGTGGTAGAATGTAAATACATCACCACTGGGTGTAAAAAGGAAAATAATATTAAGTTCTAAACAAACCCATTGGACACACTATCAATAAAGTGGGGTTGTATATACTTTCTCTTTTGGCTTCCTCACTCTGGAAGACACTAACTTGCTTCTGGCTGGCTTTGCTGACCTTAGCTGCATTGCTTTGTTTTGGCTAAGTCTAACAAAACAATTCTCTGCTCTTTCTCTTGTCCCTTTGTGTCCAGGGGGGTAAGAAGCTATTAGCTCCCATTATTTTTGGATGGGGGGTTCTTGTGCTATTAATTGTAAATACCTGTAAATGTTGTAAATATTGTATATTTTGTACATATTCATTGCATTTCATTGTAGATTGTAGTTTGCTTATAAATACAGCTTCATTTGCTTCCAGCTGGGCTGGGCTGGCAATTTAGTGTTGGGGGGCATTTTCAACCGACCGCATTACATACAGCTTCCAAGACAGATTCTTGCAGTACTGAAAATGGCATTCTGATCTGCATGGGTGTCTTGAGTAAGGCTGATAGATGACACTTAAGTACAGTCACCTTACAAGCATATTGTGAGATGTGTGTGAGCGTTACCAAAGTGTTTGTGCAGTTTCTAAGCATGGATTTGGAAAGTATCTTCACACTTTACATAGACAACTCTCAAATTAGAGATCCTTCTCTTCCCCAGACAGAGTCCTCATTAAATCTCCATTTCTTAATTTCAGATTAATATCATTAAAAATTTGAAAGGATATTTTAAGAGACAGATGAGAGTGGATATTTCCATATCTGTAAGAATGGATGTGGGGTCTTTATGCTCTGTTTATGTCTAAAAATATGCAGAATGCACCAGTCATAATGTATTAGATTGTTCTCTCTGAAAAGTGGAAGAATTAAGGTGAGCATTTTCTAGAGTAATACTAATTTTAAGGTTTAACCTAAAAGAAGAATATTTGAAAATTAAAGCATTTCATCTGGAATTAACCTAGCCAATTCTTTACAAGCCAAAATACTTTCATACTAATTTTGCTGAGGAGAAATGTGGGGGGAATAATTTCATTTTTACCCAGTACTTTATAAAAAAAACCCAAAACCAAACAAACTAACAAAAAAAAAATCCAACTTTCTGTGGAACCCTGAAAAAGTCTTCTTTGCACAGCTCTAGGCTGGTCAGAAGTCTCAGCCTTTGCATGAACTCAGTGCAATAAAGTGGACCTGGTCAGGCAATCACTCTGAGGACAGGTTGGATTTTAAAGCTCACAGAGTTAATGCATACAAACCAGTGTAAATCCTGTTTATTCTCTCAGGTGATGGGCTACATCAGGCAGATTGTATATAGAGATGTTTCCTGAGTCCTGCATTTGACTCTTTGGCAAAAATTGCCTTCTTGAAAAGACTCCTGATAATTGTAGGAGTTATAAAACAAAGTAAAATGTAGTGATTAGAAAAACGCTTAAGAATAAGAGGATGATTGAAATTAAGCTGACTCTCACAAGTCTTCACAGTGGCTTAGTTTTGTGTTTTGAATTGTTATTTACTCGCATATATTAAAATTTTATATTGCTGCTGTCTTCTACTGGTGAAGTAGTGTTGGGAGTTATCAACTGGTTTGTTTTGCTTTTTTAACATGGAGGTACTATCATGGCCACACACTCTCGAAGAAATGTTGTTTGCAGTCAGTGTGTGAAAGAATGAGCATTCTTAAACTCATGTATTCTGTGAAATCCAGCTACTGACTTAAATCTGTGGAGAACTCTGGTAGTTTTATTTGATGTGTCAGCATTGGATACAGTATCAACTATAACGCTCCTTTGCTGGGAATACTTCTGAGTGAATCAAACTGCAGGTCACAGGTGTCTGTGCTTAGCATTGTTAGGAAACGGGGCTATACTGGATAAAATGCAGTTCAGCATTTAGATTGCTTTGGTTTGGTTCCTACTGTTATTTGAGCACTTCTCTTCATCTTCCATGTCCTAAGGTAGGAGTATTGATGCTGGTATTCTGTGATCTCCATGTATATGTAGAAGAGAGAGTTGTAGAGTCATGGAATTCTTTTGGTTGGAAGGACCTTTGAAATCATTAACCCAGCACTGTTGGGTCACAACTACCATGCCTCTCAGCACCACATCTCCAGGGCTTTGAAAGCCCTCCAAGGATGGGAACTCTACCACTGACCTGGGCAGCCTGGTCTGATAGCCTCTTTCCATTTTACTAGCCTCAGGGATGACAAGGTATGTGGTGAGGGCCATCTTGAGACAAGAAGAGACATGAGGAAATCATCCTGCTGTGCCATGTTAGGACATGGGCATGTCCCTTAGGGTGTATTGCAGGAAAATGGCCTGAAATAGTGCCAGAGGAAGTTTAGGTTGGACAAGAAGAGCAATTTCTTTGCTGTAGGAGTGATCATGCATTGGAACAAGCTGTCCAGGGAGATGGAGTCACCACCATTCCTGGATGTGCTCAAGAAACATGTGGGTATGGTACTTGGGAACATGGCTTGGTGGCCATGGTGATGTGGAGTTAACATTTGGACTTGATGATCCTGGAGGTCTTTTCCAATCCAAATAATTCTTTCCATAATGAGTTTTGAGCTGTCGAGCTAGAAAATGCTGCCCAAGAGGTGAGTAATGTTTAAATGTTGACAGAGACATACTTTTGGTCTCCACTGCATAATTGGACACCGATAGTGACACTAGAGAAACGAAGTCAGAGTACCAATCAATTTGTATCAATATTCAGCTTTGTGTAACATTGCATTAAGAAATTTAGCTAATTTCTAAATTTACAATGTGTTACTTTTGAGAAGATTTTGATGAAGTGGATTGTTTATCTAATTGCATCTTTTTTAAGCCAACCCAAATATCAGACAAAAATAAAAATAAAAAAAAAAATCAAGTGCTGAAGTTTCCATCCATGTAATTTTAAGATCTTAAAACATTATCTCCAAGGACCAGCATAAATCAGAAAAGTGGAAACTTCATGAGGAATCATTTCCCCACTTTTTTCAAAGTTCTGAAAGCTTAGATATGCAAATGACTTGTTAAGTCTGTTGAATAAAGCAATTACTTTGGAGAAAGAATCACTAGTTCTGGTTGTTACAAATCACAGAGTAACTCTTTCATCCAAAAGAGACTTTCTCTTTTCTTTAGTTTCCCCATTTAGTTTCTGCAAACCATTTAAATTTAAAAATAGAAAAGGAAAGAAGTGGCATTTCATCACTGAAGTGATGGCTATTCAGGAGATTTATGAGTTCTTGGAGAGTTTTGAATAATCATCTTTAGCTCTAGACCTTTAATCTTGCCCCAGGGAGGTGGTGGAGTCACCATCCCTGGAGGTGTTCAAGAGGGGATTGGACGTGGCACTTGGTGCCATGGTCTAGTCATGAGGTCTGTGGTGACAGGTTGGACTCAATGATCTTTGAGGTCTCTTCCAACCTTAGTGATACTGTGATACTGTGAAGACTTGCTGTGGATTTTGAGTCGTTTGATAGGGGTGTTCTATTGGGCTGGAAATACCAGTGTTACACTTACGGTCCAACAGAAAAATCTCAGTACCATCAAAATGAGGACTTCTTTTAAAACTGTACTGAGGAAGGAACAGCTTTCTTACCTCTGTTGTTGGGGTGTGAGGTTTGGTTTGGTTTTGTTTTTATTTAACCAGAACTAGGGCCTATTTTGTCTGTCATTAAATACTTGGTCTCAGACCTAATGTGCAAAAAAATGACATTTGCTGAAATATTGTAAAAATCTATTCTTTTCACAACTGCAATGTAATTTACATCCTGTTTTTTTTCCCCTAAGAATTGCTAGAAATCTTCATAAGACTCTGAATTGTACAATCAGTAATGTCCATATCTACACTTTTTTTTTTTTCTGTCACAGTTCTTCTATTTGTATCAGTTCAACCCTGAGGACTTTTGATTATAAGATCTTCTGACTACGACTTATGAGCTTAATAGCCGCCACACTGTATTTATGATCCCGTATCACACTTCAGGGAAAGCTTCTGTAGCTTGCTTGCTGGCTTTGTTTGCAGTAGTCAAAGCCCTGGAGACGTCAGCACTTAGCTGTGCTTTGAAATTGCTGAAGCGTGTTGTTCCACCAGATTGGGTGGCCTACACAGCAACTCTAATAACAAATGGCTCTGGGTTTTCTTGTGGGGAAGTAACCTCACATGCCTCGTGTTAAGGTTGCCTTCTGACTATTAGGCAGTAATTTCTGAAGAAAGGAGCCTGCTGTTCTCTCACTTCTGAAATGAAACATGAGTGTAACCTGGAATGAACCCGTGTCTTATGTTTTTATTCATTGTTTGTTGACCCTGTGGTCAACCTTCTGTCACTATGATTAATCATTCAGACTCCAGTTGTCCAAAAGACAATTCAAGCCTTTTCTACAAGAGAAAATAAGGGGTGGAAGGAAACAAAACCAAGTATTAATGAAACAAAATGGGTTAATCTTTGACATGATAATTTATACCTGGGCTAGCAAACCAACAGGAGTGCTCTTGTATGTGAGTGATTAATGGCTGCTATGGTTGCATCTGTGACAAGTGATTAATAAAGTTTGTGATTAGAAAAAAAATACTTTTTTCTCCCTTAAGTGTGCAAATCTTGGAACTCCACTTCTATCTGCAGAGTGATTCAATTACAATGCAGACATGTTTGTAATTCAGATGTCACTCACCGTTACTCATGCAATCATCTTCAAAATGGAGTTCATTTGATCTCTTAAGTAGTAAAGAACTGGGAAATCTAGCATGTCCCCAGAAGACTGTCTAACCTGTTGGGGAAAAAAAAATAATGTCTGACTTGTAGCTCTCTTTTCACAAGCACATAACCTACCTTCCTGACATTTGCTTCACATAAATGCAGTGTTCTGAGACTGTAGAAATTCGTTACCAGATGCAAATCGAAGTTGTGAAGTTGACCTGTACTTCATAGATCAGTAACTTGCACTAAATCTCAAACCTATCCAGATTACAGCTCTGGTTTGTTGAGTTTTATTGTCTAGAAATTAGTTACAAAAAGTTATGTAATCTGAATGGATTTCTTGCCTAAAGCAACATGATTTCAAAAACACAACCTCATTTACTTTGCAGGATGTGGTGGGAGGGGTTTGATGATTTGACTATTCAAGCATTGTGTGATCTTGCTTGTTCATAATCCTACTAAGATAGGGAGAAAAGGTTCAGAAACTCAAGTAGGTCTTTAGTTTGTATGTTGACAGTGCCACAAAAATGTATACCATCATTTTTGATTTGGTTCTTCGTTTACTTCTGCTGGAAGCAGACTGTCTAATTTATTTTGCCTTCCCCCTCCCCCCAAAAGATATCTTCAAACTGTGAGGTGGTGTTAAACCCTGTATGGATCTATAAGTCTCTGGCCTCTTTAAGGTGGGCAACCACTGACAATGATTACTGGAAAAACAGAGTCCCTTTGTTTCCCACTGGTAGTAGCATTATTTGATTTACAACATTTCTTTAAAACAGAAGACTGCCAGGAGTATTTCTTTCTAGATAAATAAATGTGTGTCACTGTACATGCAGAGGCCATAGTATTTATATTTAGCTGTTGATATTTTAATTAACAATTTAAGCGCATTGTTTGCCCCTGAGTTCAATGGGAAAAACTCTGCAAATAAACAGCAGTTCCCTCTTGGACAATCACTCTGTAAATGAGCTTACTTTGTCAATAAAGCGCATGCCTATCAGCCCCTCCAAGGCAGCAGGGGGCAAGGATGTTCATTTACTTAAGCAGTAGGTTATACTATTAGTGTGCGTGATTGCTCTTAATTAGGATGTGTGGAGATGTCTCTGTGCTGCACAATTTGTAATATAAAACCTTGAAGCATTTAGGCTATTAATGGAGTCAATAAATGGTTCTATGAGGAGACTTTATTTTTTATTTATTGCTTCCTCTCTGTTTTGCTATTATTTATAACAATAATAATACAGAAGTCAAAATATAACCGAGGGATGTACAGAAACAGTAAAGCAGAGTTTTTGCCTTGAAGAGGCTGCAGGAAAGGGGTCCCTGTGTACTGATCTTTGTCCTATAAAGATTGCATATGTACTCCAGCTATGACTTATAATTTCCATTAGATATTGAGTTCAGTATTTAGATGTGCTTTTCATATCCCTTTGACTTGAGATAATTTAAGCATTTCCTTAGTTTTCATAATCCATCATAAGTGGTTGTACTCATGTAAATAAGGTTATGTGAGTATACGTTTGAAAGACCTCATTGAAGCACCTCAATGCAGGTTAGTGTTTTGTATGTCTGAGCATCACAGAGAAGGGAAGCAAGGCAGTATTTGGACTAGCAGAAAGAGATAATTTTTTCTGAATTTGTGGTGGCCAGAATGTCTAGATAAATTTGGTACAGAAGACTTAGTGCAGGGGACCTTAGAGCCACCTTCCAATACCTGAAGGAATCCTACAGGAGGACTGGAAAGGGACTTTTTGTAAGGGTATCTAGCAACAGGACAAAATTCAATTCTCATTTGGGCTGAGATGAAATACTGGAAATTGTGTGAAACATTAAAGGCTAGAGGGAACTTCCTCTGTCAGGGTGGTTTTGAGATGTGACAATAAACCAAGTTCCTAGAAGCTGCTAGGCATCAGTCTTTCTAGAGCTCTTTTGAAATTTTCAGCCGGTGCCAGGCGCAGCAGCAGATGTGTTTGTAAAGGAAGTTTTCCAGCCATCAACAGCTTTGCTGAGCTTGTTCTTCAGCTGAGCTGATGGAAAAAAATGCTGGGCAGATCTTCAAAGCCACATTGTAGAAGTCAGAAGATAAACAGGGTCTTTTGAGCTCAGGAAGGTTGACTGAATTTCAGCAGACAACCAAGAGCAGTAAAGATTCCCATAATCAGAGTTAAAACTAACTCTATTAGACCTTATGTTGAGACTCAGTGCTCAGAATTTGAAGAACATAACCAGTGTGAGACAAAGAATATAGAAATCTTTTAAGCCATCACTGTACATGAAGGAAATGGATGATCGTTTTATTTCAACAAAGCCCAAACAACGTTTTTAAAGATCCATGTTCTGAAACAATGGTTGCTCACCTTTTCATGGATCCTTTTAAATCATAGAGTTAAATTACTTACAACTTCGCATCAAATTGAACTCAGTTGCTAGAGAAATGCAAAATGTAGGTAGTTTCTGGAAATATTTTCAGTATACATATTTTGCCTACTTCTTTTATCTTGAGTTCCATAAACAAATAAACATTGTTGTGTCACTGTGATCTACTAGAAGTCTTAGATTATGCATTGTAGCTAGTCCACCAGTATCTGTACACAAGTCATTATAGCGTTGATCATAATCTCTGAAGAAGAGATTGGTCTGTGCTTTCTAGGATGAGCGGAGAAGTTATTTTTGCATGGATCAGCAAAGATTTCAGTAACAGCCATAAGGCATTCTCTGCTTTATGCAGAAGATGCAGAGACTGTTCTGACAACATAAGAAAAGAACAGATTATTGGAAACTGTTGTAGTATGCCTTCTAAGAACAAATTTCTTGCTCTTTGTTGAGAAATCCGAACACATGGAGAGTTATGCAGAGACTGCAGAAATTTTCTACTAAAGTCTACTGTAGTCTTACCTGTTAGAACAAATACAGATTGCTTGATTACAACAGTACGCTAAATAGTACTTTGTGTGTCAGGATATTATTGTCAGTTAAAAACTGTAAACTTCATAGAAAAAACAGCTTTGTGTATTCACACAATAAATTACCTGCTATAAATTTGAGATGAGAATGCTATTTTGTTTGAAACATGATCTTATTTTTGGTGTAGTTTGTCAGTGAGGATCCATGCTCAATGAGCAGTGGTTCCATTGAAACTGACGCTTATTGAAAGCCACCAAAAAAATAGAGTACCCAGGCTGTGAAATACCATTCCCAATACTTGTACATGGATGAGAAATAGTCCATTTTCTACCTAACTATTTTCAATACAACAATGTAACTCTATTAGAAATGTTTGTACTAAACCTAAATTGTTTGAACTTTGACAATGTATTAGCAGCTGATAATTTTCTTTCTGAAAAACTGCCATCTGTATGCAAATCTAAGGGAAATGAGAACATTTGCTGTGTTGGTGCTTAGTTCATGCATTTTCTGAGGAAGTGTGCTATAGATGGGGGGATAGCTTTCAAGACCAAATGCTATGTAGCAAAGTTTTCAATCACTTCCCTGACAAAATAGTTTCAGAACTACAGATGACACTTGATTTTATCAATCCTGAAGCAAGTCCTCACAAAATGAATATGTGTATTCTTCAGCTGAAATGGTCTTAATATGTTTTCCTAATACAAGAAATTACCTTGTTGATAACTGAACTATTGCCTATTTATTTTCACATGAAGCCTTCTTGTTTTCCTCTTTCCTTCTTTAACCTTTCCCTTTTTTTGCTGACTCTCCATCTGTTGGATAATGTGTATTGCTTTTGTTTCTTGGAAGTCAGAAGATACACAGGGATAGAACTGACATAAAAGACCAGGAGAATAAGACTGGGCTGAAGGTTCTTGGAGCTGACACAGCTGATAGAGGCTGGTAGACAGATGAATATTTGGGGAAATGGATGTGGCTGAATATTCTTTTTAGACTTTTAAGGAAAAAATTTTTCTTTCATGACACTGGGAAATTCAGTAACTGGTAACTCAGTGCAAAAGGAGATTTTGAATAATTATACAGAAGAAAAGAGAATGGTTCTGTTTGTCATGATTCAGAAGCTGAGACAACCTGACAGTTTTCAAGAAGCAGCTTTATGAGTTTTGAGCTCTTTTAAGAGTCTAGTTCTTGATTTCATATCCAAGTTGTTGCAGGTACAGCTGAGGTACAGGAGCAAACTCTGTTCTTGGAACTGCTGATCAAAGTCATACCAACTTCAGTAAGAATAAAATCAGAAAAGCTTATTTGGGATTCTGCTGTATCATCCAGATCCTGCTTCATAATACAGGCTCCTTTGTGGCTTCTATAAACACTTGTAATGCTTAAGTTTCTTCTAGGTGCATCCATGACTGGTTTTCAGAGTCATTTTCCCTTTACTGTTCATGCTATCAAAGCAGGGGAAGTTAACATTGCATTACCTGAAACATACCATTTTCTCAGAAAAATCAAGCCCTGAAATCCATCAACATAGATGTCATCTTTACCTGACCAGTCCCTGATGATTCAGAGGCATATGAAATATTTGTGATACTTGATTAGGCCCTAGGTTAGCAAGCTACATTTGGTCATCATCCAACCTTAGAAGAATTTCAGAATTCTGTGCTTTATGTTGTACTTTGTAAGCAATAGCCTTTGGGTGCAGTGAAAGGAATCAAACTGGTCAGGAGCACTGCACTGTAACTGTGGCCCTCTTGTCTGTCCTAATGCACCCAGCAGATCTAAACCTCTGTATTTCAGTTCTCTTAAAAGCACTTACTCTTGGAATCACCAAATCAGAAAAGGATTAAAAGGTATGCAACCTGTAATTCTTTTGTCTAGAGGAAGTAATGGGTAGTTCAGAGTGGTCAGGACTATCAGACTAGGGAGAAATTAATTCTGGGAAAAAGCTTTCTTAAAAGAGAAGTTGTAACAATTACTTTGACAGAGTAGGCTTTAGAGGTGGGACTGTCATCTGTGTTCAGATAGGAAATTAGTGAGGGAGTGCTCCAGGATTACTGTTGTCTTGATACCTCTCTCATTTCACTAAAATATGTAGATGGGAACCAGAAGGTAAGACTTAGTCTCAGCATCTTAAACTGTAGTTATAAGTGGCTACCTGATCATGAAAAATATCTATTTAGATTTCAGAAATTGTCTTGATCATGTTTGATGTTTTCTCAAGCTACACTCTGGATAGCATTCAGATGTTTTATCATTCTGATTTCAGTCCTGTGGAACTGCTGAAGTTAAAAACGAAATACAGCTACAAAGATTAGTTACATTTCCATCCTCAGCAAAGAATTATGCTCAACAGAACCTCCTCCCAAGTGTATACGTACACCTAAATGCTGACAGGAATCAAATTCTTATGATTAACTGATTATGATTAGTAGGCTACTAATGAAAAATTATGATTTGTCATTGGAAATGACAGTTGGAGAAATGAGGTAATTTGTTAATCTAGATCTAGTAACCAGACACAGACTTAATTTTCAGATGATACAGAAGATTATTGTGTATCAAAAGAAAAATCATGAAAAAGAGACAATGATGTCAGAGATGAGTGTTACAGAAGTTACAATTTTCTGACTTTGACGGTTGATTTTATTTTTATCATATTGTGCAGTCTCTCCTCTCTGGTCTGTAACATCAGTAGAGAAGCTTCTCTCTTCTTCCTCATTGATCATTCCTGATACATAATTGAACACCTTATTCGTGTAAATCCTTCTGAAGTGTTCCACACTGGTCTCACCCCATTGTTAGAAAGCTTGTGTGGTGCCTTTGAGTTGGGATCTAAAACTTACCAAGAATGTGCTCCCCTCAGATTCTTTAATGTACATTGTGAGGGGCCCTTTTTATAGTATCTAATGAGCTGTCCCACAGATGCACTGAACATTGTCATCAGTCACTTCAGGGTGCTCCTTATTCACTTTTCCTTTTCCTCCAAGAGACAGTTAAGTCAAAATGTTGGAGTCCAGCAAGAAAAGTGCTCCCTGTACAAGCAGCCTTTTTCAAAGCTGTGAGAAGGATGCGTATGGTTTGGCTAAGACACTGGTTAGCAGGTCCTGCTTGTACAAAGTACAGTGCTTCGTGGTCACCTTCCCCTTACTGAGGAATCTTTGAAAACTTCCAAAAGGCACTGTAGCACTGAGAGCACAGAATTTAATCTGTGTCCCCAGAAATCAAGCTGACTGACAGAAGGAGGAATTGCCGAAGGACAGAAGGACCATTGCAGAGTTAGTGGACCAATATTACCTGATAGATAATAGGTATTGTAATAGATAAGTGATAGGTTGGTCCTCACGCTTGATTTTTTTAGTCACTGTATATTTTGCAGCTGAATGAAGTTAAAGCATCTTATGAGCAGCTTTCCTGTAGCAGATAGGAAACAATCACACAGAAAGGAGTAACAGGATATGACAGTGGCAGCTGTAACACTGTGGCACTGCTGGCTCACCTCTGCTCCATTGGCAAGGCACCACACATGGTCATTCGTTGGTATTTTCCTCAATTACAAGCAAGTTGTTGGTCAGCTGTCGTGTTGTATGAGCAGTTGCTATTTCATATCTTTATCATTTAAACACTTTTGAAGTTGCTAATGCACATTATTTGGATGGAAGCTACTATGGTCTCATTCAAGCCTGGATTAAGTTCGTTACTTTTAAACTGCAAATACAGTATTTCTGCTAATAGTAAAAAGAATCTCCAGATATTCACCTGTTTCAGACTGCTGCAAGGAAATATTTTATTTTGCCTTAAAAGTAGTAAGAGCTGAATTGAAGCCAGTGAGATCGAATGTAAGAATGTACCATAGGTACAAATGTTTTCTTTGTTGGGGTTTTGGGGAGGGGTTTGGTTGGTTGGTTTGGTTTTTTTTCTTTTTGAGATCTATATAGGTAAAAAAGTTGATTAAATGTGGCTTAAATACTAGCCTACATACTGTGATATGCAGCTTGGCAAACAAAAACAAAATAACCCAAAATGTAGAGGCTTTATCCCCTTAGGCAAAGCTAATGTTGATGCTTATTAATGCAATGGACCTTGGATTGGGCCCACTTTCCTCAGGGAGGTATTTGTCCTTATTCTTCACTCCTGGAGTTTATAGTCAAACTATTGTATCTGTCTGTCATTATGAACAAAGTTACCTTTAAAAAGTCATCTATGAATATCATCATGGAGACTGACTTTTATCTTAACCCTATAGGTCAACAGTCTAAAAAAATAAGAGTATTCAAATTCAGTTTCTTTGACCTTTCCAGACTACATGAATCTGCTTAATTTTTTTTTTTGCAGCTCAAAATCTTTTTGCAGGAAAGGGAAAAAAAACCAACCCCAAACAAACAAGAAAACCCCTGTTGCAGTATAGATGTAAGTAATAGAATGTGATTTTTGAAAATGGAAGTCTCACCCTTTAATTGTCATTTTCAAAAGAAGATTATTTAACCACATTGCATTATCTAAACATGGAAAATTTTGCACAATATTATTAACATCATTCTGATTTGTTAACAAAATATTACAGGGCAGATAACCTGCTGGGAGGTTTTCTGGGGGATTACTGAGTTGCCTACTGCTGTTGATTCTTACTGCCCAGACATTACCACAATAAACAATCAACTCTAAATGTATTTTTTTCCTGCCTTCACTGTTGCACTTGAAATTGTGCTGTAGCTCAAAGCCATTTCCTGCTTATTTGTATTCCACTAGATTATACAATTAGCTGGTTGGTGCACCCTTGTTAGCCAGATAGATTATTTCCATTTGGATTCCATCATTTTACCGAGAACTCATGAAAATGCAGATTGAGAAGCTTAGCAGATGAAACAAATAAACAGAAGTAAGGATATGTAGCTTACCCATCACTCACCTCAAACTAGCCTTGCAGTTTCTTCAGAGGATGCTGTCCCAGCATGAGGAAATTCTCTATCAGTTTCGGTTACATCTTGCCACAGACGCAATAAATCCTTTTGCAATCTGGTTCCGCATAGTGTTTCAGTGAGGAAAACATCACTGCATGCTGAAGGGAGTTGCGTGCACTGTTAGCAGCTGATATTGTGTCTCTAAGAGCTAAAGCGTTTACTGCACAACAGCATAATTACCTAGCCAGGTATGTCTGACACTGTAATCGCATTTTGTCTTAAGGCTCTCATGAAAGATTTTGTTCTGTTAGCTAATTTGCTGTGCACAGGCATACCGTGATTATCACAGAAGTAGCTAGCACACCTCTCCCACCTTGCCTTAGGTTTCAGGAAAGATTGTGGAAGGCTCATTTCTTTTGTGGAAAGGGCTCTGAAAGATAAATGTCTAAAAGAATTTTAGTAAGTAACTTTGTGCCTCCCAAGTGTTGTGTCTACTCCTATTGCTGTCCTAGATTTCTCTACAGCTCATTCAGTGTGAAATACATGGGATTAATGAAATCGTATTCATCAAGAGCTTAGAAATAAGAAGCTATGAAAAATATCTTTTAAGAAATGGGAGTAAGCAAAGACTACAGAATTTGGTTCTTCACTTTGCTGCTGTTAGCTGACTTTGGCATACGGAAGAAAGGGCATAGTGGGGAACGCTGTACTACATCATCCCTTTCTCGCTGTTAACGTACTCGCACAGCTCTGGGTGACACATGAGTGCATCTCCAGTGAGAGCTGCTGAGCTCATCGTCTTTACTAACTCCGATGCTGCATCCTGTGGTTTCACACTGTTCTTTGAACTCTCCTGTGGGCAGCCAGCTCATGAGGTGTACTGCTTATCATCAAAGAGAATCAGAAAAAGGAAAGAGAAGTAACAGGAGTAAGGTTAAACACAAGGATTCCTAGACTGCCTTCTTATTTCTCTCTCTGAGCCTCGTGTGACCTGAGGCCACTGGCAGGTGTCTGCCCTGCAGCATGGAACTGCCCCACAGTCAGCTGAGGCTCAGCAGTGACAGTGCTGCAGCACAGAGATGCCAAAACTATCACAGTCTCTTCAGGAGCCAGGGGCTATCTAGGTATAAAAGCTATTTAAAATCCATACATATGCGTATTTGTCCTTTGACTAATCCAGTCATTTAGATTTGGTCTCTGGAGCTCTTGACAAATTGAAACTTAAGTCATTAATGTGAAGTGCTGATAACACAGTGGCTAAATTAATTTGTAAATTTATGTTAAGTAAATAAACTAATCCTTACCAAAGGAAAACAAACAAACAAAACAACAAAATCGTAATAAACTCAATGTCTTCCAATGTGTCATGACTCCCAGATTAGCCACTCTTCTTCATAATGTTTTTCTCAAGTGTGAAGGGGAGGGTGATCCATCTGACAACTGGATTAATAATAAATTTCCTTGGTACGTTTGTGGAAGGGGAAGGTATATACTAGGAGCAGGCTGAGAACAATTTCATGCACTCATTAGTACCTTTAGAGATCAGTTCTGAGATGGAATGCTAAATAGTTGTTTTGTACTAGGAATGCAATCATATTTCTTTGTGTTTTACTAGAATTCTGAAGGTACAATTCTGTGTTTACTTTGAACGTGTATTATTATTGATACTGAGGTACAGAATGGCATTGCATTAACTTGACTGCATCAAGAAAGGCAAAGATTTGCAGCTAATGAAAGATTTTTATTTTCTTTCAAGCATCTTTCTCAAAGCTTGCAATAAAAATAGTATTACACTTATAATCCTTGTTGGGAGACATGATTTATCTTAAAAGCAAACAAAAAACCAAGAAACTTTGGGCCGGTCACTTTCAGAGTCTTTTTGAAAAAATAAATAAATTGAAGAGCTGTAGCAACATAATCAGATTTAAAGTAACAGGAATGAAACCAGCAGTCCTTTGCCTGAGGGCTGATTATTCAAATTCAGTCCAGACTGGGAGAGTCATAAAGGGATTACAAAGTGCTGGGGCTTGTGTAACTTACATGGCATAACTCTGAGTCCTCTCTGGCTTCCACACGGTGTGTATGCACCTTTGCAGAGCTCCCACCACCATGCTCTCCTCTTCCTTCATGCCAGTTTCAGAGTGAAAAGCCAAAAAGGATTACTTTTGGTGGCAGTTTTAAAGATGAGCCTGTCACAGGGGAATTACAAAGATACTTTTTGCTCTTATTACATATGTTTTTACTGAACTTACAAAGCTGCCAAACCAACTACTTTTCTGAGTCCTGAAACTGTGTGTGAACATGTATGCCCACATTTGGGCACGCAGGTTTTTTCCTTACAGATGCTGTTTTCCTCGTGCCAAAAAATGATACAGCTGCCATGTTGTCTTTTCTTTTTTTTTTTTTTTTTTTGTCACATTGCTCTGTACTTTGCATCTTTTTCAACTGCCTTCTAAGCTGAGGGGAAAAGGCATTTCTGAATGTATTTATTCATTCAGGAATAATTTTTTTGAGTCAAAAAATTTTTTTATGTCTATTCCCTAGAGATGTTATGCCCCAAAAGAGTTGGAAGAAAACAGCAGAAGCTGTCCAGCTGAGATTGTATGAGATCAGCTCCCACAGGGTATTTTCATTTTCTTCACTGCTGCTGCTCTTTTTTTTTTCCCTTTTTTTTTTTTTTTTTTTACTATTTTTTAGTTTTACTTTTCCCATTTGTCTTGTACAGAATAGAGTCATGATGTTTGGGAATTAATCTTTCATAGATTTTTGCAAAGTATGAACGTGGAATGTCTTATTTGCATCCTAACTGTTGGCTCAAAATGGAGGAGGAGCTGGAAGAATGGGGTTTGGAAACTTAGCTATGCATTTTGCTCCTGTATTACAACATTTTTTAAAAGCTTTGTATTTGTGTAATCCGCTGTGCTGTCATAGAATAGACAAAGGGAAGAAGTTAACTTGGTCATACTAAGGTGCAATAGAAATACAGTAATGATGTTTACATAAACAATGAATTTTGTGGGGCTCTTTTTATTAAATCTCTTCAGCAGGAACGAACACCTTACCTAGAGGACAGGTTTTTAATTGTTCTGCTCTCTCATATCATGTCTAGAAGAAGCAGGAGAAGAAATTGTCTTCATCTCAGTATTAGAAGAGCTACTACCACTAAGGTTACAGGAGTGCCCACATGTTTCTTGCTGTGGTAGGTACTGCACTCCACCTTCCAGTTGCTTTTGTTGTCTCTTCATCAGAGACATCCCCAGTTCCTTGTGGTCCTTTGCAGGCTAGGTGCAGCTCTTTTGGCCAGGTGTCCCCGCTTGCCTCAGTGCACAAGGATGGACAAACATATATGGACAAACCCACTCATATGAGTTAAACATTGTTAGTATTTAATAAGATTATTTTGGTCTGAGGACCAGAAAAAGGCAATTAGGCATATGGTAGGGATTTTGACAGGGTGTTGTATGGGATATATCTACATGTGGAGGGAAGATCTGAAATGGCTGAGGCTCTCAAGGTAGCCTGAATTTCTTTCCCTGCTTTTTTTGCTGTTCCCATTTGCAGGTTGTGACAATAGCAGTCCTCTGTGTGTGCTGATTGATGCACCTGTGCAGGGTACATACCCAGACCGTTTTCACACTCAGATACACAGACAACACAGAACATTGGCTGTAGTGTTACCCACCACATTACATGAACAGTCATTAGGAAGTTCAGTAGTTAGTGTGTGTTTATAAATGCAAATATATATTTATGAATTTTATCTGCCTTCATTCACAGTCTCTCATATTTGTAGAGCCCTTGGTTAAAAAAGGATGCAGAACTGATGCCCTGATTCTTGGTCACTCACCTCCAGCCTGTCTTTTTTTTTTCACATTTCTAGTCTCTTCCTGCTTGCCAGCTGCTACAGCTTGATTGAAGCTCACCCTTCCTCAGGTGTCTTAAGCCCTACACTGGACCATAAGTCCACACAGAATTCAAGGCCAGAGCCTAAGCCCTGTTTATCCTGTCTCTGTCTCTAGCCTCACATCTTTCCAGGACTTACTGGCTGGTCAAGCCTGAAGTTTGCTAGCAAATCACATACACACAAACACACCAGAGACCAAAGTTACACAGAAAAAAGGTGGATGGAATTTCATTAAACTCCATTTATCTGGCACAGGGCTTGGCCAGACAAATATACTGAACAGCAGATTGTGTGCAAACAGATATTTTTTTTTTCTTTTTTCCTTTCTCTATTTTATATCAACCTTCCTATCCATTTTCTCATGCTTGCTTCTTCCCAGTTCACCTTGATCATAATTACTCCTTTGCACGTTCTCCAAAACTGCTTAAAACATAACATAAATTTTGCACAATCCCATAACCCCCTACAATGGAAATCAGCTATTCCTAGAAAATTGAGTAATCTTGTTTCCACTCTTTTTTATCAGTTCTTCAGGACTTTGTATGGTTCCTTTGATGACCCATCATAGAGGTACCCCAGAGTTCTATCTTTGGCATTGTCTTCGTTATCTCCTGTTTCTTACAGTTTGTGTTTCAAGGTGTGATTTGTTGCTTTTTCTGTGTCTTGGCTTTGTTTTTATGCTGAATGGCCTTCAAGCAGATACCGTGTCAAGCGAGACATCCTTACATAACAAGATATTTTTGTTGTTGCTGCAGCAGCAATATACTATCATTTCAGATTTCAGCTATTCTTTCATAGACAAATAAAACCCAATGAGAACTCATAAATCTGACTGTATGGTGAATTCTGGCTAAGATGACAGAAATGCATATTCACAGTTTTGATAGAAATTATCCTGGCAGATAATGGTACAGACTCTGTATTAATTTGACTGTGGAGCCTTATTTATTTTTTCTCTTGCATGTCACTGAGAGCATTATGTGCGCATCTAGTAGTGAAAGATTAAAGCAGGACACAGAGCGTAAAGCCCAAAAGTTTTATACTGGGTATGTACATACAACTGGACTATGGTCAAGACTAGAGTCAGGCAGGCGTGTGTGAGTCACTGGTCTATGAATTACAGGATGAATTGTCTGTGGGACAGAGCACTCTTTGGTTTGTACAGCACAGAATACAGGGCCATTACAAACAGCCACTAACAACTACAACAGTAGCCTTCTATTTTCTGCAGTCCTGGTGTCTCCCATGTATTTTTAGGCAGCTGCAAGGACCAAACTGTAAGAGCACAGAGTGATTAAGCTGAAGAGGAAGGGAAATGAATTTATGTTATGCAAGTGGTGAGATGGAAGTAACAGTGCAAGTGGCTGAAGTGCAATAGGAAGCTTTTCAGTTCAAGGTCATAAATATGAATCTTTTCCAAGCTGGTAGTGTCCAAAAGCTCTAACCATCTGAAAGCAACATCACCCAGTAATGACAGAGATTGAAAGTAGGAATGTAGA
Organism: Dryobates pubescens; assembly: GCF_014839835.1. NCBI lineage: Eukaryota > Metazoa > Chordata > Aves > Piciformes > Picidae > Dryobates > Dryobates pubescens. The sequence continues at coordinate 9,572,040 of NC_071627.1, forward strand.
AAGACATGAAAAGCTTTTGAAAGTGCCCTTGCGGGCTAATACTGTTACTCCAGTGAATAAGTCTCTTGAAGGCTGTGAGTCTGTGGCCATTTATCTGGTAGGCTTGCTATTCATCTCCTTTGAGTGTAGTGTAAATGCGCTGTATTAGGGTCACGATGAGAGCAAACCTAAAACGTTTAAATATTAGAAATGAGTTAGCCAGCTATCCAGCAGGAAAGTACAGACTATTGCAAGTGCAAACACAAAGAAAGCAGGGAAACAAAGGATAGCATCTGGAAAGAGGTGGCTGCACTGGGAGTTGTGATCTTACAAACAAATCTGTTGCAGAGGGGCTGTTTGATGATATGTAAGACAGCTCTTCTCTTCCAAAAAGAAGGAGAAATTATTGACTTTTCTTTTAAAAGAGGCTTTATCCTGCTTCCAAAATATTTTACAGACACAAAAAGCAGTAATTCACAGAAGCAAAATCATGTCTAGATTTTTCAAAAGTTTAAAATGTTGATAAATAGGAAATTGTGATAGAGTAAACTGAGGAAAAGTTGTACTGCTTCTATTTCTGAAGGCTTAAGAAGGAAATGCTGATGAATGTACAGTAGAGAAGAAAGTATTGGAATATAACAGTTGGAGTAAATTTTAGTATTGAGACAGATAAAAAGGTCCAGATTATCTTACCTTAATGTCTCTAAAGAAAAAAGCATGATAAGGAGGAAGTGCTTGCAAACAGTACTGGAAAAAACCCAGATACTATTTCATATTTTGCCATTGAAACAACACCTCTTATCTCTGCCTGTGATGAGGGTCTAAAATCTGAGTCCAAATCCAGATATCAGTTTGACATTTAAAGTTTGTTTCTTTAGTCAAAATGGGAACCTCAAATCTACACACAGCATTTGGAAGTATGAAATCTATCTCTAAAATAGATGATAAACTCTTTTTCTTGCCTTCTTTTTAGCAGAAAGGAAGAGAGTGTGGTTACAAGGCTTTTATTACTTCCAATGAGCAGTGTTTTAGTTAAAACTTATAAGTGAAACTTATATGAAAGAGGATATGGTCATAGAATCATAGGAACACTAAGGATGGAAAAGACCTTTAAGATAATCAAATCCAACCATAACCCAATTCCCATGACCACTAAACTATATCCTAAAGCATCGCTTCTACAGATTCTCAAACTCTGCCAGGGATGGCAACTCTGCCACATGCTCCACTAAACAGCCTGTTCCAATGGCTCACCATTTTCTCAGTAAAGAAATTTTTCCTGATATCCAATCTAAACCTTCCCTGGCACAACTTTGATCCATTCCCTCTGAATCTATTGCTGGTTATTTGGGAGAAGAGACCAACACCAGCCTCACTCCAACCTCCTTTCAGGTAGCTGTAGAGAGCAATAAGATGTCCCTCCAGATTTCTTTTCTCCAGACTAAACAACTTCAGCTCCCTCAGCCGCTCCTTCTATGACACCCTCCAAGCTCCTCACCAGCCTTGTTGTTCTTCTCTGGACCAGGACTTAAATGTCTTTCCTATCCCGTGGCACCCAGAACTGAACCCAACGCTCAAGCTGTGGCCTCCCCAGGGCAGAGTACAAAGGCATACCCACTTCCTTACTTCTGCTGGACTCACTGGTTTTGATCTTTGCCAAGATGCCCTTGGCCTTCCTGGCCACCTGGGCACACTGCTGGCTCACACTCAGCCATCTGTCCACCAGCAACTTCAGATCCTTTACCACCACTCTGCGCCAAGCCTGTAGCGTTGCTTGGGGTTGTTGTGACCTAAGTGCAGGACCTGTTAAACTTCATTCCCTTTTTCTCAACCCATTGATTTAACCTGTCCAGATCTCTCTGCAGATTCTTCCTACCCTTGAGCAGATCAACACTCCCACCCAGATTAGTGTCATCTACAAACTTGCTGAAGGTGCCTGTGATGCCCTCATCCAAATCATTAATAAAGATATTAATCAGGGCTGGCCCAAATACCAAGTCCTGGGGGACACCACTTGTGACCAGCCACCCACTGTGTTTAACTCTGTTTATCTCTTTGGGCCCAACTATCAGCCAGTTTTGAGTCCAGCAAAGAGTCCACTTGGCTGTGCCATGGGCCACAAGGTTCTTGTGGAGAATGCTGTGGGAGAGTCTGTCAAAGGCTTTTTGTGAAAGTCCAGGTAGACAATGTTCACAGCCTTTCCCTCATCCACTAGGTGGGTCACCTGGTCATAAAAGATGAGATTGGTCATGCAGGACCTAACTTTCATGATCCCACACTGGCTGGGCCTGATCCCACCGTTATCTTGCACTTGCTGTGCGAGTGCACCCAAGATGAACTGCTCCATAATCCTTCCCAGTACTGAGGTCAGGCTGACAGGCCTGGACTTCCCTGGATCCTCCTTTCAGCCCTTTTCGTAGTCACAACCCCTTTGGCTCACCTATGATGGGCCTTTTATCACAGAGTCACTCTAATTTCTGTAACAAATTAAATGGTCATTGGGTCAGAAAGGGAACCCTTCCACACAGCATCTTCCTACCAGCTGTGGTGCAGAGGGTGGTAAGGAACTTCCTTGAAAGTCCACATCCCAGCAGATAGCACCATTCCTTCTGGTTTGCTGTCCACTTCAGAGACAAAACCACACCTTAAACAGAAAGTGAAAACCCCCTCGTTTATAGCCAGTGTTGAACAGGAGTATTCTGGAAATGTTGAAAAGGATAGGACTTTTCACATAAGAAATTGTAATCAGAAAGGATTGATAAATCTTAGCTGTGATCCAGCAGAATATGGGTTTGTTAAAATCCATTTATATAACTAATGTATATCACCACTGACTGGGAAAAGTATGAGAGAGTCTTCTCCCAGTTTTACATTTCACTATCTTTTAAAAACTTCAAAACTACACGGATTCCTTACAGTATTCCTTAGGGACTGTCTTCTTTTGAGATGCACACAACCTGTATTTGCTATTCTGTTTTCTGGACAGTAGCTCTGCTAAGCTTTGAAAAGAGGATGTTAGCATTTTTAAAGCCTTTTTTCCTCTTTTTATTATATGAATCAGTGTTCTTGAAGGAGTCAAAGTTCAATCCTCCTGCTGCATTACAATGCCTTTCAGTCTAATATTAGAGAGCGAGTCCCATTTTACTTTGTAATACGAAGCTTCACTTCGGCATTAATTTCATTCAGAAAGCAGCTGCACTTATAATAGATTCCTTTTAAGCAAAATGGAAAATATACATTTATCAAATGACTTTCTTCCAGTAATGCTGCAGCAGTCTTTATTGCATCAAAGTTGTCAGCAATCAGCCCATCTTTCTGAATAACGATGTGCCAAATCGTAGAAGCAGGCTTTATATTGAATAAGCAATAAGTGAATTCTATGGTAGGTGGACAGACAGACAGTATCTCAGCTTTTATAATATGATACATTTATTTATGCCCAAATAACATAGCTTTAGCAAACAACTATTGGGGAATGTTTGCTATGTGGACATTGCAAGTGACATTATCAAAATAAAAATCGTTCTTTTCAAAGTATTTTGCCTAGAAGACTAATAACACCTTATTATAAATGAAAGATTTTTAACATCAGCTATAACAGCTTTATCTTTTTCTGCTGAAACTTCCTTTATTTTTTTTTTTCTTCAAATGTAGTTATTTCATGACTTACATTTTCAACAAACATCAGTTTTACAGTCAAGATCAGCACGGGTTTGTTCTGTTTGTAACTAAAGCAATGTTTAGACTGCATTTTTATTTTGGGAATTGTTTTTACTACTTAGGAAGCTGAAACATTACATCCATTTTACATTTGTAAGTTTAGTTCTGGTTATTCTGTGGATCAGCACATCCATCCTATGAAGAAAAACTGTTGATGCTATTCTTTCGTTACACAGAGAAAGCTGGCGTTAGTCACTTGATCCGTCTCTGCTGAGCCAAGCTTTTGATGTGAAGTGCAGGATATTTCAGCTTTTTTCATTCTATGAATTTTAGAGTTCTGAAGGTTAGCATTTTATAATCTCTCCTGTCATACATATACTAAACATCTTTGGGGACACTTATTCTTGCAGGAGAAGGGATGCAAGATTAGGCAGTGCAGATAGAAAGAAAGGGAAGATACTTTCACTTACCTTGTTCAGGTTGTAAGGTTTTGAACCTTGGATATTCCCGAAACTCAGAAATCCCCTGCTTAGACTTAAACATCTATGAAAAAATCAGTCTGAAAGTGTTGAAATCAATTTGAAAGTGCTTAACTAGACAGTATCTCATATTGCTATTATGATTTTACCCCCCACATGTTTAAAATGACATTTCCACTTTGTTTTCTGACATAAAATGATCCCAGAGAAATAGTACATGATAAGCAGCAACAGATCTGAAAGAGTTAAGGGAGAGAAGTCTTCCCTTCTTTTATACTTTGTCTGCCTGCTTGCCAACCAAGATCAAGTCTCAGTTGGAAAATAATTTTAATATTATAAAACCCCCCAAGCCTATAAATAAAAGCACAGTCAAGTAGCAGTAAATGAATTAAAAATAATCCCAGCTGCATCAGAATCACCATGTTTCAAATTCTGGTGGTCCAAATATTTATTTTCTGACTGTGGTCTTCACAGAAGGCATATAGGTAGTGGGTAGAGATACCTCAGGAACAGAGCTGTTAAAATCAATGGATTTACACTGCTCAGAAATGTTGATAACCGTGTTGGCCTAGGTCTCTTTCATCTCTTTGGTGCCGAGAATCCTACTATCTTTAGTTTAAGTGCACTTGCTAAGCCTTAAGACAAAACACTCAGGAATTGCAGCAGCAATTGGATGCAGCCTGGGAAACCCTACAATTGTGGTAAAGCTCCAGTACCAGCTGTTTTCTAGACTGATTCATGCTATAAGAGGTAGCAAATACCATAACTTTCTTTCTTTTTTTTTTTTTTTTTTTTTTTTCATCATATAAATGAGTTTATTAGTTTATTAAGGAGGGGCAGAATTCATTTAAGCTGCACTAGTGGTGCAAGTTCCCAAACTATGTGCAAAGCTTCAGATATCACTTCTGCTTCAATGAGCTCCAAGACTTAGAAATTAAGAAGGGTAAAAAAATCCTCCCCACACACACCAGGAAATGCCCAGCCCTGTAGATGTAGTTGTGAGAGACTGGCTGATCCAATTTTTTCTTACTTCCTCAGGGAAGCTTCTCTTTACTTAATTAAAACCATAACAACTTGTCTGATATACTGGTATCTAGTAATTCTCTTGAACAGGTACATCAGTAGATGAAGGCAGTTCTGAACTGATGTGCAGTGCTGAAGCATCACTACACTGAGCTGCAGAGGCTGATATTTCTCAAAAGCTGTGCTGCAGGTTGGACTAGAGCTGCCTGGCATACAGTGGTGTTTGGCTATCAGTAGGCAAAATCCCATTGCATTATTAGAATAGGGTGTTTGCATACTTCATTTAGGATTTTGCATGAGGAAACAAGCATTTTTAGATCATGCACTTAAAAAAAAAACCCAAACTGTTATGTGCTGTATAAAAATGCTAAGAAAGCATACAGCAAGAATGCAATTATAAGTAGTTTATGAAGGTAAAATAGATTTTTCCTGTTGCTTCACCTGAGTATTCATTCAATTGAGTATGGTGTATTGTGAAAGGACCACTATGTGCACTTGCATATGAATAACTCCATGAAGTTAAAGTGTTATTTTACTTGAAGACACAAGGGATATTTTAGCTGAATTAGTTGAGTGAAAAGAGAATGCACTTGAATACTCATAGTAACTGTCTGCCTCCTCACTGGAGAACGCTGATAAATAAGATGAGGCCAACCATATGTGCAAAGTGGGTTTAATTCTGTATTTATTGTGCTTCAAGTATTAACTGTTTTTACAGGGCTTCGGCAAGGTCACGATCGCTTCCCTATTTGGCTCTGTTACAACAAAGCTTATCTGAGTATGAAAAAAATTTTTTACAATAATTTCTTGGTTTCTTGCATTAAACTCTGCTACAGGCAGGTGGGACACTGGTTTGGTTACAGTTTTGCAAAGCCTATTTTCACTAGTTTCTTTATGATGGGGGACAGAAAGAACCATGACTGGGGGGGTGCTTCTCTATGGAAGGGTAGGGAAGTCAGGACTCAGCTGAAGGTACTAGACAAAGTGATGTATTGCATCCCTGGGTTTTGTGTCCCTGGTAAGAAGAGATGAAGTAAACCAAAATGACTGTGCAGGGTTTTTCTTTTGTGTTTCCACATAAAAAATTACGGATTTGGGACAACACAACTTTATGAATAGAATTTTAAATCCTCTCTCTACTCATGGTGGGTTATGTAACCTTCAGCTAGTTCTCAAAGCCTTCCTTTGGGTTACAATTAATTTGGGGGACTTTTTCACCTGTTTATAGCTCTGCTGTTTTGTTGGGGTTTTTTTTGGTTGGTTGGTGTTTTTGGGGGGGGTTTGGGGTTTTTGTTTGTTTGTAGGTTCCCCCCCTTTGGTTGTTCTTTTGTTTGCTTTTTGTTTTGTTGGGGTTTTTCAGCATAGTGAGTTTCAGCAGCTCCTACTGCCTTAAGCTCAAACCTCAGTCTGGTAGCAATCCTGAAATTTACCCCAGAACAAAATAAAATTCAACTTGTCTCCAAATTTACTGTAAACATTGAAAAAAGTTGTCGTATATTTGCCACAGTTTTTCAGGATGCATAATTTTTTTTGTAGAGAATGCTGGAGGCAAGGATGAGAATGAAGTATGACTGATGGTTTGCAGGACGATGCAAACCGTTTTGGAGTGCAAAAGTTAGAAGATTAAGCTTAAAAAATACTAAAAAGAAGTTACTGTTTCTATGCACTATAGTTGAAGAGATTTAACTGTTTGCTCAATAAGATTATTAAACAGGATGTAATAAAGTCTCTTCAAGGATTCTGTGCTTGTATGTAGATTAGCAGAGGAAAAATATTTTTTTTTCCCCTCAGGTGTGTAAATTGTTGCTCTCTTTTCCTTCATCTGAGATCTGCCCACTAGATGGGTTAATTTGGGTTTTCCATGTACTTCAAAACCACACAGAGGAATTAAGAAATCATGTATTTACTTGATGGGCCTGAACTTTTCATCTAGCACATAATCTGCTTTTTTAAAGCTTCATGTTTCGTTTTCTCTCCAGTAGAACAACTTTGGAAAGGTTCCCAATGCTTTGGATACAACTGTAAGGTGTTGGGTTTTTTCCATCTTCTTAAATCTTCAGTTCTGATGAGAAAATAAAGAACTGGGAAGCTTGCCTATAGAGTTGTGTGCCTTTATACCCCCAAACTCTTACAAGTGGCTTCATAGACTTAAAAGATTTTAATGGTAGTTAAAGTGTTACTGAATTAAAGCCTTGTGACATTCTGGTGTGGGTTAACCTGGGTAGACAGCTTAGTCCCTCACAGCTGCTGGCTCAAAGCCCCTAAGCAGCATGGGGTACTGTGGGCTGAGGTAAAAGCAGTTTAAGTAAAAGCAAGGCTGTGTGTACATGCAGTGAAAAATAAGGAATTGATTCACTGCTTTCTGTCAGCAGGCAGGTGTTTAGCTGTTTCCTCTTCATAACATGGAACAGTTACTTGGGAAGATAAATGCCATAATATTCCTTTCTTTCCTTCTTTCCCCGGCTTTTATTGCTGAGCACAATATCGTACAGTACGGAACATCCCTTTGGTCAGCTGCAACCAACTGTCCTCTTTGTGTCTCCTCCCAGTTTCTGATCCTTCACCAGTCTACTTGTTGCTGTTAAGCAAAAGCTGAAACCACCCTGTGTGACTAACACTACCTAAGTCACAGGTTAAAAACGCAGCACCATGCTAGCTGTTATAAAGAAAATTAACTCCACCTCTGCCAAAAGCAGTACACATCTTTATCTGTTGTTTTGTTCCATGTGAAGCATAATTCAAATCAAATGAATGTTTTCACTATGTTTTATTCTGCAGTGTAACTCAGGCTTCTCATGCTTAAATGTTTGACCAGCTTCCAAGCCTGTATTTCCTTTTGCTGTTAGTAGAGTAGCATAATGTAATACCGACATACCTAGTGGCAGAAGGCTTCATAGGCTCTAAGGAAGACTTCTGAGATGTGTTTTTCATTCTTGAGAACTAAAAGTAGCTTTTACATAAAGAAAGAAAAAAAAAGAAATAAATTACAGAAACTTTAAATTCAGCTCTGTGGAGCCTGTGTTTCAGGTAACTGCTTTTTAGATGTCATTTTACGTAGCCCAGTTCTCTTAGCAGTTCTATGCAAGTTTCAAGCTCTGTGTAGTACTGGTAATACTTTTCTGTCTTAAGTGCCAGATCTGTAAGTTGCTAGATCCAGCTGAGTGCTATTAATTCTTCTGGAATTAGGCACAGCAAAATTGTGCTTATTAAGTTAGGGAGTAAAATTTCAAAAATCAAGCATTGATTGTGCCAGCTGATTATTGCGTCTTAGGAGCAGTCTATGTTTAAATGATTATTCCATAGAATGATGATAACTGAAAGAAAATAGAGATTATCTTATTTATCTTTTTATTTGATGCTCTCTCTCTGGGGAAAAGAAAAGGGGGTGGGGGGGAGTATAGAGGTCAAAGACTCCGAATCAAATTTCTAATAAACCTTGACTGCTACTCACAGTGACACTTTTCCCCCCACTGGGAATAATGTTGTGCATCTTTCCTTTTTCAAAGGGAAAAGTAGAAGGGTACAAGAACTCCTTGTTATTTTCTGCAAGTTACTGTGCATTTATTATGATTGCAACATCAAATTATATACTTTTCTTTTTTGACACAAGAAAATGTGCAAGTCAAATGTTGATTTTGAAAAGTATGAAAACCAGAATTCTGACAGCACTGCACAGTTAAATCTTATATTAAGAATTTATGGCAGCTACAATTTCACAGTGTGACTTTTGAGACAGTAACAAATAGGGGGGGGGAGAACCATAATCAGGGTGAGAACAAAGGGTTGAAAGTGTATGGCTTGTATGCAACTGCTTGTATATTACATATTAGCCCCTTAAACTAGAACTAAACTTTGTATCACCCCTTAAAGAGACTTCCTGCAGTTAATTATTAGTAAATTAAGTCCTTCAATCATTCTGAAGGTTGAGGAGCATTAAATTATATAGTGCTTGCCAAATGATGGCCAAAATCTGATGTAATTTACACTCTGAAGTCAATGATGTTCAAGAGGTTGTGAATCAGGGCAGAGTCTGGCCCTCTTAATAATTAAAGCAGAATAAAAATGAAGAATTCATTCAGAATGTTGCTGTGAATCTGCAAAGCCTGATGATACAGAACTATACACCTTCAGGATCACAGTGCTGTGTAGCAGGAGGACAAAGGGGAGAGGAAAACTCACTGCACTTCAGGGTCTTTCTTGAATCAAAATGATTTGTATGGATGTTCTGCAGTTTTGCTGTGAGCCTTGGGGAATGCCTTTGATGCATTTGATTAGGGAACAAGATCTCAACCTTGTAGACTCAGTAAGATCTTCACATGCTTAAATACAGATAATTAGCCTCAGTTCTCTCTTTCTCTTTCTTTCTTTTTTTATTTTTTTAGAGCTATAACTTCATGGTTTGTTTTATTGACAGTGCAATACCCTAATTTATGTAATATAAATGTACATGTCTATTTTTTATTTTGGATACTGAGGTGAGGAGAAAGTTCTTCACTGAGAGAGTCATTTGCCATTGGAATAGGCTGTCCAGGCAGATGGTGGAGTCACCAGCCCTGGAGGTGTTCAAAAAGGGATTGGACGTGGCACTTGGTGCCATGGTTTAGTCATGAGGTCTTCGGTGACAGGTTGGACTTGATGATCTTTGAGGTCTCTTCCAACCTTGGTGATTCTGTGATTCTGTGACATCTCTCTATGTAGTGTAATGGAGTGAAGCACAGAGATTCCTAATCTAGTTCCAGGCATGATGACATGAGCAATAGCATGTGAGATAGTAGCTCAAGGGCAGCCTAACCAAGTTGGGAAGTAGGTGTGTCCTCACATAACCTTCTGCCAGGTGCACATTTGCTGCATCTTCTCTGACATGAGCTATTCAGCAGGATAAATTTGATGTGCAGAAGGCTGCATTCAGTTCTAGTGTTCACAGTCACGTGCTGTGTGCAGAGATGGGGAGAAGGTTGATGGAGTCTTTACTCTGGGCATAACCGATGAGCTGGATGTCATTATTTAGAATGTCTAAAATTGTATGATGAACCCCGAGATTCAGTATGTGATAACCCATTATGAGAGTGCTTTGGCCTACAGACTTATCTTAGTCTATGATTCTTTGCTGTCCTAAAATTTGATGGTGTGTTCTACCAAATACTGACACAAATTCATCTGTTTAGGTGAGTAAATATGTGTGGCTGAGGCTTTTTATTTTCCTGTCATTGTGGATGAAAGCTTGATTTTTCAGCCTTGTTGAGCATAGTTTTGCTCTGATTACTCAGCTCTAAAGAGGCATTGGTCCAAGGTAAATTTTGGGCAAAGCATATTCCACCATTTCTGGAAAATGTTCCAATAGCTTTAATTCTCTGTTGGCAGACTTGTTACTGACTGGTTCACATTATGTAACTGTGAAGCTACCCATTTTCCAAATCTGTAAATGAGTTCCTTTTCTCAAAGAGGTGTTGGAAAGCCAATTCATTTGCTTATTTCATGGACTTCAAACCTAATGAGAAGCATAGGAAGTGTATTAGTCTGTGACTCCCATTTTTCAGTATATTCCCAGTTTGTAGGGAAGCAAGAGGATCTCAAAAAGCTTCAGAAGTCTGACATGCTGCTGTATGAAGGGTATTTTTATGAAGCCATTTCACAGTGGTTTTCTAAACAATGTAAAGTGTTAACTCTGTCAGAGCATTGTAACCAGAATTTTCTGCACATATTTGTGTACCAAGGTGTGCGCTAGAGCTGAGGTGTCCACAGGTCAGTGTCTTGCCTTTAATCACTCTACACAGGTTAAAATAAAGTAACACACCCCTCCTTCCCCCCCAAAAAGCCTGACAAAATCTGCTGGTTGTGTTCTGCTCTGATGCACCAGTTCAAAATGACTTTCTGTCTCACACCACTGGTTTCTTGGAGGTGGGGGTTGATCTGTGCATCTCTTGCATGATATGTTTGAAATATTTATCTAAGGTTGAACTGTCAGGTGGTGTCCAACTCACTCATTGCTAGGCTGCAGAGGGAAGCTGGGCTGTCAGGAAGTTATCATTTTAATAAGATATGGCTCTATGTTGATATTTATGGACAGCGGGTTCTGTGCTTTGTTAAACTTTGCAACTGGAAGAGCTGGGTGTGAGGTATTTGTTTTAAATGCTGAAAGGTAACAGCAAAGGTATCTAAACAATGTTAACATTGTCCTTTTCTGTAATATTTGTGTTTGGGTGGGGTGTTTTGTGTGTGTGGTGGTTTGTTGGGTTGGTTTGGGCTTTTTTTCCCCCCCCTCTTATTTCTCTTTGCACCTTTATCCTTAGACCTTTAAAGTTTGTTGGTTAGTGATTTGGGGTTTTTTTCATGTGCTTTCCCTTTTCCTCATTTTAATTTGTCTTAAGTTTTTCTTCTCTACGTATGTCAGTGACTGGCTTGCTAACCCAGTGTAATTGGTAACTAGCAAATGACCTGTGTTTTGTTTCTTGATATGAGTACTTGCTGATCTACCTGAGCTGAGTGAAACGTGCCTACAGGGTGCTACAAAGCTTGCCATGATCAAAGAGCTGAGGACTTTTCTCCAGGTGCAGTCAGGCACCAATAAACACTTGTCTTGCCTCCGATGAACTGTAAATTCAGGTTTGCTGCAGATTATTAGTAAGAAATAAACCATCAGATGAAATCAGACATGTCATTTTTCCTGTTGTGCTCTCTCTTACCCCAGCATTGTGCCATGGTACAATGCTGCTGTCTCTTCTGTAGGAGCATGGTGCCACATAAAGCCAAGACTGAAAGGCTTAATTATATTTTTGGATTCTAGGAGTGTAACAGACATTTTTACATTATACAAACTACCTAAAATTGTAGTTCTTAGATGTTTTCATTGTCTGAAAAGCACATCTTACAGCTATGGGATAGAAATGTTATCTTTAGGTCAAATTACTGTGTGCTGAAGCATGACCCAATTTTCAGTTTAATGTGAATCTTATTTTTGGTTGTGCAAAAGAATATATGAAATACCCATTGAATGTGAGGTGCTTATTTCAGTTTTATTAAAGAGCTGCTGATTGCAAGTTATGGGATGCTGTAAAATGGAAACTGCCTTATTTAAAAGCATTCTTGCTTGTGCAACGGTATAAAGGTTGATTTCGTAGCTGTGTAGATATTGTGTAAGGCTATTTAGGTAGTGGGTTTTCATCTGCAGATATTTTCTATTCTTTGTCTTAAAAAAAAAATCCTGTGTTACATTTCGACATTTAATCTTTAATTCTTCACTGTACCAATTAACTGTGACCTATTAGAGAAACAATAAGCCATGAATCATCAGCTGCAAGCAGGCAAATCTTAATAGTCAAGAGATTGAGCAATTCTTAATCTTATATACACTCAACGTCAAAGTGAATAAATGCAAGGTTAAAAAGAAAGGCTATCGCATTCCCCAGTGGTTTAGAAAACAAGTTATTTCTTTCTCTACTGTTCATCTGCTAATAGAACACAACAAAAGGAAGGACCTGATTCTGCAGTCCTTGATTACTACAAGAAGTTCTTATTTCTGTATGAGTCATACTAAGAAGAGTGTATTATTAGTAGACATTATTCACAGTATACAAATAAAATCCATGAGAGCAAGCAGTCTCCTTCTGTAAACTTTTAGTTCTGTGGAGAGTCCTCATGAAAATGAATATTCCCATTTTGAGGGTATTATGTGTGGCAGTACAGCTATTCAATTAGGAGCCTTTGAAACCTTTAAAGGCTTGTACTCTGCCTAACTATAAGCATATAAATAGTCTTTGGCTTTCATAGAGTTACTCATCTATCAGAAGTTATGTTGGAGTTTGTGTATATCATTGGATCACTGCCAGGTTCTCCTGCATCTTGCAGAAAAAAAGTTATCAGATCAGAAGGATGAAGATATTTCTGTGGTTAGAACTGCACAGGAATTGGACTGCTTCATCTTAAACACTGAAAATGATGGGTTGAGACAGTGTTTCCTAAATACAGATAACTGCAGAAGGTTATATAGAAAGAATAGTTCAGATTATATTTAGAATTAAAACGGTTGGCATATGCTAAACATAATAGTAGGGAGACAACTAGGAAAGCTAAGGTCACCTTGGAATTCAATCTTGCGAGGAAGGTCAAGGACAACAGAAAGGGCTTCTTCAAATATGTTGCAGGAATATTTAACACAAGAGACAATGCAGGCTGAATGAGGTGGGTGCCTTGGTGACAGAGGATACAAAGAAGGCAGAGTTACTAAATGCCTTCTTTGTCTCTATCTGTACTGCTGGAGATTGTCTGCAGGAGCCCTGAGCTCCCAGAGGAGGTCAGAATAATGGAGGAGTTTTCCTTGGTTGATGAGGGCTGGGTTAGGGAACACTTAAGTAATCTAGACATCCATAAATCCATGGGTCCTGATGGGAAGCACCCACAGGTGCTGAGGGAACTGGTGGAGGTCATTGCCGCATCACTCTTCACCATCTTTGGTAAATCATGGTGTACAGGACAGGTGCCTGGGGACTGGAGGAGTGCAAATGTCACTCTAGTTTTCAAAAAGGGTAAGAAGAAGGACCCAGGTAACCTCACCTCCATCCTTGAAAAGGTAATGGAACAACTTATCCTTGGTGCTGTCCTTAGGCATATCAAGAACAAGAGGATCATTAGGAACAGTCAACATGGTTTTACCAAGGGGACCAACCCGATAGCTTTTATGAGGACATAACTAGGTGGATAGATGATGGTAGAGCAGTGGATGTGGTTTATCTTGATTTCGGTAAAGCATTTGAAACTGTCTCCCACAGCATCCTTCCAGCTAAACTGAGGAAGTGTGATCTAGATGATCAGGTAGTGAGGTGGATTGTGACCTGGTTGAAGAAAAGAAGTCAGAGAGTTGTGGTCAATGGGACAGAGTCCAGTTGGAGGCCTGTGTCTAGTGGAGTCCCTCAGGGGTCAGTCATTGATGAACTGGATAAGGGAACAGAGAACACTTCAGCAGTTTTGCTGACAACAAAAAACTGGGTGGAGTGGCTGACACACCTGAAGGTTGTGTTGCCATTCAGCAAGTCTTAGGCTGGAGAGTTGGCCAGGGAGAAATTTAATGAAGTTCAACAAGGGCAAGCTTAGAGTCTTGCTTCTGGAAAAGAACCATCCCATGGATCAGTGTAGGTTGGGGACTGACCTGTTGGAGACCAATGAAGGAAAAAGGGACCTTGGGGTCCTAGTGGATGGACGGTTGACCATGAGCCAGCAATGTGCTCTTGTGGCCAAGAAGGCCAAAACCATTCTGGAGTGTATTAGAAGGGATGTGGTTAGTACGTCGAGATAAGTTCTCGCCCTCTACTCTGCCTTGGTAAAGGCACATCTGGAATATTATATCCAGTTCTGGGACCCTCAGTTTAAGAAAGACCTCAGGGAACTGCTTGAAAGAGTCCAGGCAGAACCACAAAACTGATTAAGGGAGTGGAATATCTTCCTTTTGAGGAGAGACTGAGAGGTGACCTCATTAATATTTATAAATATGTAAAGGGTGAGTGCCAAGAGGATGGAGCCAGGGTTTTCTCAGTGATGTCCAATGACAGGACAAGGGGCAGTGGGTGGAATTTGAGGCATAGGAAACTCCATGTGAACATGAGGAAAAAAAAATTCACTCTGGGGGTGATGGAACACTGGAACAGGCTGCCCATGGGGGTTGTGGAATCTCCTTCTCTGGAGATATTCAAAACCTGCCTGGATGCGTTCCTGTGTCACCTGCTCTAGGTGATCCTAGGGGGCAAGGGGTTGGACTAGATGATCTTTTGAGGTCCCTAACATTCTGTGATAATTGGAGGCAATCCATTTAGAGCAAGCTTTAGAGCAAGCAGCTACATTTCAGACAGGGCAAATGCAGCTGCAGGATTTTCACAAATACGTTGTCTGTAATTCAGGATTTCTATTAGAAGTTGCAAAGCATTTCACTCTAATAGGAGTTGGCTTTCAGATCAGTAGGTATGCTCTGCCTGGTTGGAACTTTTTTAAGAATTCTAAGTAAAACAGGGTCAAATACGGATTTCTGCTCCTTACAAGATCATGGGTAAGCAGAGGTAGGCTGGTATATTCTGGCGTGTACTTTTCTGTAGCAAAATACTTACTCATCAAAAGTGACAGTCTGAAGGAAGAAAGAGTAAATGAAAAAGATTGTTGCAAACCCAAATTTGGAAATTATTCCAATGGCTTGAAGATATTGTACAAATGGTTTGAAGAAGCCTCACATCAGTCTAAGTGACCAGTTTTGACGGTCTTCGAACATTTGATGAGAGGTGGCTCAGTTGAGAGGAATGTCTTATTTCATAATCCAGTGTGCCAAACTGACATTTTTATAGATGTCTATGCAAACACTGACAAAATACTCAGTCCAAAATTAAGACAGGAGGAAGATTGAATTTAGTAGCTGGTATATCCAAGGAATAACATTCAGAAGCATCCATCTAGATAGTTTCTAATGAAGTGACAAGATTTCTAATTTTTGCATTTTAGATATTTTTAATTTTGATAATAAAAGTTTCAGACAACTCTAGTGTTAATGCACCTGAGGCCAGTGCTGCTTCCTTGCCACTTGCTTTCTGTTTTGAATCATCTTTTGAATAATTGTGGGAGATTCTGGTGGTGTTTTCATGCTCAGATATTCCAAGGTAAAAAAGAGTACTTAATCCAAAAAGCCACAGGAATCAGTTACATTCTGCTATCATTATTTTTCCAAAGCAGTTTGTTGCCAATTTTTTTTTTTCAATATCTCTAAGGCTTCTAGTGTGTTTAAATAAATTAAATAGAAGAATTAATCAAATTCTACTCTGTAGCATTAAGAGTAATGAATAGCTAAAAATCCTACACTGCTGGAAACACAGAATTGCTTAATTCAAATTTCAGTGTCAACAATGTTGATACAGGGAAAACAAGTAAAAGATGTTAAGGGGCCAGTTAAGAATCATTGTGATCTAGTTCTGTGAAGATGAAAGCAAATGATGAGATTTTCTATTTGCATTAAGTTACTAATTTACTGTCACATTAGTTATGAACCACCTCTTTGGCACAGGTCAAGGGAAGTGATTCTCCCCCTCTACTCAGCTCTGGTGAGACCCCACCTGGAGTACTGTGTCCAGTTCTGGAGCCCCTATTACAAGAGGGATATGGACGTGCTGGAACGTGGCCAGAGAAGGGCCACAAGGATGATCAGAGGGCTGGAGCACCTCTCCTATGAGGACAGACTGAAGGAATTGGGGCTGTTCAGTCTGGAGAAGAGAAGGCTCCGAGGTGACCTAATTGTGGCCTTCCAGTATCTGAAGGGGGCCTACAAGAAGGCTGGGGAGGGACTTCTCAGGATGTCAGGGAGTGATAGGACTAGGGGGAATGGAATTAAGCTGGAGGTGGGGAGATTCAGGCTGGACGTGAGGAGAAAGTTCTTCACCATGAGAGTGGTGAAGCCCTGGAATGGGTTGTCCAGGGAGGTGGTTGGGGCGCTGTTCCTGGAGGTGTTTAAGAGCAGGCTGGATGAGGCTCTGGCCAGCCTGATCTAGTGTGGGGTGTCCCTGCCCATGGCAGGGGGTTTGGAACTAGATGATCCTTGTGGTCCCTTCCAACCCTGACTGATACTATGATACTATTTCAAGGCGGAGATTTCTATGGTAGACTGAGATCCAAGAAGCTCTTACAGGTTGGTCATCTCAATTATGACTATTTCTTTTTTTTTTTTTTTAGTCTCCAAGTTCAGAGAGAGATTGAGAACCTTACCTTGATACAGAATACCACTGTATTCAGCAACTAGGAGTTTCAAATCCAGTGTGAGCACAAAACAGAGTAGGGCACTACTTCTTATACAGCCTGAATGGAAAATAGTTGACTATGGTTGGTCTTAAGAGATTATGAGAAGGAGGCAAGAAAAAATCATACGAAGGGATACAGAAGCAGTCAATGTGGGTATCAATGTACTTTTATATTCTGAAGGATAATTTCCATAAAACACTGGTTGAAAAGGAGGAGGAGGCAGAGAAAAGAGTCTTTCAGGAGATGGTCTGTGCTGTCAGGACAAGTTGCTGCAGCACTAAATGCCATTTGGAAAACACACTGAGAATTGAGCTAGAAACTTCCCGACCTAGATAAGAGTAATGCATTTTGTGTCAAAACAGCAAAAAGCTTCTAGCCTTCTCCATCTTGCTTCAGAGAGTGAGAATAATTTGGAGTTGCCAACAGACTTGGAAGTATTGGTTCCTTAATTTTGTACCTTTGCCTTTCTGAGCAATGGGTTTATTCTTTGTTGAAGTGTGAAACTAAACTTTCTTTACATACAAAGTCAAGTCTCTACCATGTTTTGTTTTGTTTTTTTCTGTGAAACCAGTTTCATTCACAAGGATATGCCCTCAGCGTCATCAAAAACCCCCCAAATAATTATTTGTAAAGCTGAATTGTACTGTCAAACAAAAGTTAAGTAGCTTCCATGCCACTTTACTCACAACACATACCAGCTAGGAGCCTGCTATTACATCCAGACTGTCAGTGATGTAATCAATGTAGATCTATCAAGTTCAGCAGAGGGTCTACATTCCCATCAGTTTAGCTGTGTAATTGAGCTGGGCATGCAATAGTGAACTCCCAGACTTTTGGGGGCAATGGTGTTTGCAGTAGAAAAAGGGAACCTAAAATAAATCCTAAATTTTGTTTTAATCCTGTCCTCTTTCTCCTTAGAAGTGGTTCACTCAGTCCCCTAATCACAGTGTATTATGTTGCTGCTTCACAATCACACTCCAAATGCAAATCACTTCATTGGTTTCTTAGTGACAGCAAGCCCCACCAGCAGCAAGTACTTTGAATATGCCAATAAGATTTTTAACTGCTTTGAAATGGTTGCAAGGGACACTGTTTTAGGAGATTACAATCAGGGCATTCCATCAGAAGGCTGCTAAAATAGCAGTACTTTATTTCCACCAGTCTTTATGCAATGAGCTAATAAGTGATTACTGTCTTTGTGTCTTTATGTTTGAGGACTAGGTAGAGCGTCTTGTTCAGTGAACAATGATTGTGTCTTCTGAAGGCAGCTTCATTAATATTAATGAAACTTGCTTGCATGCATCAAAAAAAGGGCTTATACCCTATATAATCACTATTTATCTAGGCAAATTTAGCTTCATCATTTTCTATTTACTAAAAATAAGTCTTGTGCAGTTGATTTATAACTTCTGCCTGGTTTGTGTTGTGAACACTTGGCATTGTCTTGATCTTGGAGACTATGTAACCACCTTCTACTAATTTAAGAGAAAGGAAGCTAATTGTGACCTTTACAAAAAGGATGTGCCTCTGGCAGTTGTCCATCTGTCATTTGGAGAATCTGTGGTGAAAGAAGGTGAAAGCTAAGAGATTAACAGAAAAGTTCAACATGTTTTATTACCATTTTCCTGTAATTCTAGCTCTATATTTCAAGCGTAGTGTAAAATGTCAGGTGTGAAGTTGCAGTGGAGATCAGAAAGCAGCAAATTCAGAGCACTTCCCACAATATAAGCACTTCTTACAAGTCCCTTCATTTCATTCCAGCTGATCTTTTGGCTCAACAGGCTTTGTTTTAATAATTTGGAAATTATGTTTGTGTAAAAGAGAACAGAAATGGCAATATACCTTTAAAGTGGCTGGAACAGCTCTGCTATGAGGATAGGCTGAGAGAGCTGGGGTTATTCAACCTATAGAAGAGAAAATTCAGTGGGGACCTTAGAGCTGTCTCCCAATATCTGAAGGGATATTACAGGAAGACTGGAGAGCAACTTTTCATTAGGGACAGGACAAGAGGGAATGATATTAAGCTGAGGGAGAGTAGGTTTGGACTGGATCTTAGGAAGAAGTTCTTGAGTATGAGGGTGGTGAGACTCTGGAATGGGTTGCCCAGGGAGGTTGTGGATGCCTCTTCCCTGAGGATGTCCAAGGCCAGGTTGGATGAGGCCTTGGGCATCTGAGTCTAGTCAAGAGGTGTACCTGCCCATGGTGAGAAGGTTGGATTAGGTGGTTTCTAAGGTCTCTTCAAACCTAAGCCATTCTGTTATTCTATGATTCTACTGGAAAGTGTTCATTGACATCACAAGTTCTTAACATGTGGTTTCACATGTTATTTTTATATGTATATGTAGACAAAAAAAAGAAAGAAAAACAAGCATATGCTTGAAAATACTCTTTTTAAGACAAAGTTGAATATTGGCCAAGATTCAGAGATAGCTGTAGTAAAAATGAAGCAATAGAAATTTCTGAAGTCTGGTCAGATGGCTGTGTCTGTAGCCCATGGCTCACCCAGTGTTAGCCTTCCCATCATGATAAATAATTATATTAAATAGCAAACTGTATCATATTTAGGAATTGCAGTGAATAATGAGCTAAATCTCAGCTGCATTGCAATGCCCTGGGAAAAGGCATGTCTTTAATTCTGGGGTATGTAAATGGATGAAGAATAAGTAGCAGAGGGGTAATAGGTTGATTCTGTGTCTTATTTTCTGGCTCTGAATAAGGTTTTTCATTATTCTATGCCTTTGCCAATTTTTAGAAGGGATACCATACAGTGAAACTAATCTGGTTTGTTTCTTGAAGTTCTGGAGTTTCTGGGAGTGCAGCTCTGGGAGATTCTACCCTTTCTTAATAAATCCTTTTTAAGCAAGTGGTAAAGCTACTGTAGTCCCTAAGCATGAGAAGCTGAAAACAGAATCTCTCTTTCAAATTTAAAGGAAGACCTCTGTGATCATTGCCTGTTATTCTGTTCTTCAAATAAACCTCTTTTATTCCTCACTTACATAATCCTTTGTTACACGATGAATAGAGTCTTACAAAATCCCATGGTCTCTTGGATGAGCTGCTTTGCCTCTGGGTCAGTCAACTTCCAAGACTTCCAGGTTTCTGTATCATGGACTAATTTATACAACTCTCAATTGTCCCAACCTGAGGCCGTTCTTTTAGGGACAAAGGCTTTCCCAGCAGCTTATCTAGCATAATTTAAGTGCCATCTAGCCCTGTGGAGCACCCTGCTTGTTATAGGCCACTTGATTGATTTCTAGATATCTTTTAAGTAAGTGAAACTGCTTGTTTTAGCTGTCTTTCACAGAGACATTTCTCAGTTCATACCATTCTAGCTTTTCACTTAGGCAATGGTCTTATACTGCACCAGCCTTTCCTATTCCGCAGTTTTATTCTGCAAATTCACACACTTCCAGTTTTTTAGAACAATGTCCCTTGTATTAGTGCTCATATGGGTAAAACATTCCTTATGTTACATGTATTACAGACAAAAAATAATGTTTTACTTGCCCCAAGATGCCCTTGGTGTTCAAGTGTTCTCTGCCATATCCTGCTTTGAGAAAGGTTTTCATTCTGATGCCTCTTGACAGCTGGAGATGATTCCCTCTTTCTTGATCTTTGTTTTAGCCTGCACTTTAGGATGCTTCTATAGATTTTATTTTCTGTTCTCCATTAAATATTGTTAAGAGCACATTGATATTTCAGAAAGCACACTAGGAATCCCACCATTTGGCTCCTTGATGTAGCACTGTCCATGTGTTTGTTGTCTGTACACCCTAGGGTGAGGAACATCTCAGGTTTACCTAATCCTTTTGGAGTCACCCTTGACTCAAGGTAGGTTAAAATCAAGTGTGAAGACAACAAGTTTTTCACAGTATCCAAAAATCCCCAAATGTTTGTAAAAGGTGTAATTGAAAAATAAACAAACCCACCCACAAAAAACAAACAAACAAAAAAAAAACTAAACCATGGAAAGCAATAAATCATTTAACTTAAAAACACACTTTACTTATTTACCCTAAAATTATACTAGAAACTTTTGTTTTATCCAAGGACTTGCTTCACACTACTATGGCAGGGATAAATTTTACATGATTTGAGCCTTATATTGGGGGTAAAGATTCATTGCAGCTTAAGCTAACCTAATTCCAGGCTGCTGTAATTTTGCCCTCTCTCCTGCCCAGATTTGTGCTTTGTTCCTGTAACTAGTTTTCATTCATCCTGGCAGGTAAGCCCTGACAAAGAGCCAATGCAAATAACAAGCTTTAAAAAAGAAAAAAAAAAAAAAAAAAGGCCTATCAGAAGGATCAGAATCCTGCAGTTAAAGGATTTCCTTTAGAATTTTTACACCAGAAAGAGAGTGAACAAAGACTAATACTCAAATTGTATTTCAGGTTTGTATAAGCAAAGTCGAATATAATGTTGTTCTCACAAATCATGAAGGTGACACAATTGTATTTCAAGGTGGTTACCCTAATATTGTACCCAATGCTTAATTTTTTTCTTTTTTTTTTCCTAGTCTTTTTCATTCAGTTATTTATTTCGGTCAGAAAAATTAAAAAAAATTAGATCCAGATTTTCTGTGAATCTTTTCATATTTCCTTTCATTTGACAGTAATTGTGAATTCAGTGGAGTGATTAAAAGCTAAATATCTCAGAAATAATTGCTGCAGACAAGGCTACATATGTAAAATCTAACAGATATGGAGTATGCCAAAGTAAGTACTAGCTACATTATGTGATCAGCAGCAAACTAGCATCTCCAAAGGCCTAGATATTTTTTGACAATCAAATGCATGCAGATACTGCTTTGACTTACAGACTTTGATTTAATTAATTAAACTAGAATGAGGTCACATTCCAAAATAAACTAGATGGATTCATTGTGGATAAGCACTGCATGCTGTGCCTGAATCCACACAGTCACTTTTCAAGTCTGAAAATAGATTCACCCATGTGGGTAAACTTGGAACCATTATTCATCATCATTATTACTTTTTTCTTTTTTTTTTTAATTAGTAGACAAAAAGAGAGACAAAAAGGCTCTTTATGTATGAAGGAAAACACATAATTCTATTTACAGACTAACATACAGTCTACATTGACAAAGGAGTGTCAGGAAAAGAAAAGAAATGAAATCTCTGGTCTTTTCTTGTCTGCCTTGAAAATAATTGTGCATGTTTTGTGGCAGGTCCTGAGCATCCAACAAGATCTTCCTTCCATGCAAAGAACACCTAATGCTACTTACTGCACATACAACCTTTCATGTTCCTGTTTCTTCTGTCCTTTTTTTTTATTGCGTATTTATATTTTGTCCTCTTGTTGTTCCAATCTTTTGGAGTCTGGAACTGTGGCCCTTTCTTTTCCAGAGCTAGTGAGTACTCAACAGCTCTTTTCTGTCTGTCTTTCACTTATAACACACGGAGGGGACTCTGTCCGCATTGAAGTTCCCACTGCTTAGGGAAGAGTTTACTTTGCAGTGGTTCACTGAATGAGGGTGAGACTGGAAACACTTCTAGCACAGTGCTTGAGGATTTCTTTACAAATCAGAAAGTCCAACCTGTATTTCTTATTGGAGTGAAAATAGCAGTGTTGATATTTAAGCTTTAACATTTATTAATTTAGAATAGAATAGAATAGAGTAAACCAGGTTGGAAGAGACCTTCAAGATCATAGTGTCCAACCTATCATTCAACACCACCTAATCAACTAAACCATGCAACCAAGCATCCTGTCAAGCCTCGTCCTGAACACCCCCAGCGACGGCGACCCCACCACCTCCTCAGGCAGCCCATTCTGATGGGCAATCACTCTCTCTGTGTAAAACTTCCTCCTAACCTCCAGTCTAAACCTCCCCTGGCACAACCTGAGACTGTGTCCTCTTGTTCTGGTACTGGTTGCCTGGGAGAAGAGACCAACCTCTGCCTGACTACAACCTCCCTTCAGGTAGTTGTAGACAGGAATAAGGTCACCCCTGAGTCTCCTCTTCTCCAGGCTAAGCAACCCCAGCTCCCTCAGTCTCTCCTCATAGGGCTGTGTTCCAAGCCCCTCACCAACTTTGTTGCCCTTCTCTGGACATGTTGCAGCAACTCAACATCTTTCCTAAACTGAGGAGCCCAGAACTGGACACAGTGCTTGAGGTGCGGCCTAACCAGTGCAGTGTACAGGGGCAGAATGACCTCCCTGCTCCTGCTGGCCACACTGCTCCTGATACAGGCCAGGATGCCATTAGCCCTCTTAGCTGCCTGGGCACACTGCAGGCTCATGTTAAGCCTACCATCAACCAGTACCCCCAGGTCCCTGTCCAGCCTGTCGAGGTCCCTCTGCAGAGCCTCTCTACCCTCCAGCAGATCAACTCCTGCCCCCAGCTTGGTGTCGTCAGCAAATTTACTGATGATGGACTCAATGTCCTCGTCCAGATCACCAATAAAGATGTTAAAGAGCATGGGGCCCAGCACTGATCCCTGGGGCACACCACTGGTGACTGGCTGCCAGCTGGATGTGGCACCATGCACCACCACTCTCTGGGTTCGGCCTTCCAGCCAGTTCCTAACCCATCGCAGTGTGCTCCCATCCAGGCCATGGGCTGACAGCTTGGCCAGGAGTTTGCTGTGGGGCTCCCCACATCCACCAGGTGGGTCACCTGATCATAGGAGGAGATCAGGTTGGTCAGGCAGGACCTGCCCTTCCTAAATCCATGCTGGCTGGGCCTGATCCCTTGGCCATCCTGTAAGTGTTGTGTGATTGCACTCAGGATGACCTGTTCCATCATCTTGCCTGGCACTGAGGTCAGGCTGACAGGCCTGTAATTCCCTATAATTTAGGAGGGGTGTGGGGCCTAGACAAAGCTCTGCTGTCTCTTAATCTAATATTTGGTCTTGACAGAGGATTAGTTGCCTAGGTCTGTTATTGACAATTACTACATACTACTTTCTTCCCCCACCTCCATCCTTTCTAAGCTCTAACTGTAGATCAAACTGCAGTTCTTATCAAGACAGCACAAGTTTGTTCTGCAGTCGATATTGCAGAAGGAGGCTAATGATGCAAGAAAGAATTTCAAAATTCAGGCAGGAAAATTCTTTGTACAACTGATGATATAAGACAGCATCTGTTGATATTGACAAAATCTTTTGGAATCTGAAACAAATGGGAATCAGTGGAACATACTTTTACAGTGTGGGTTAGCTACAAATATTATTTCCGTAGTCATAGAGTAGACGTAAACCCCTAATATACTGTTATGCAATTTCAAGTGAAAGTACTAGTGAAAATTTTCTAGGAAACAAAGTCCTAACTGGATAAAGAAATAAAAGAGGATTCATCAGGTGAAGTATTCAGAGCATTATATTTGGCCTACTCTCGAGAGACGCTAAGCAAAGTGCCAAGGAGGGAAGAAGCAGGCCTCACTCAGGCCGTGGGAGTAGTGCTTGAAGCTCTGAGAATGAAAGCATTCTGCTCTCATGTGCAAGTTTTACTCCAGAAGTGCTTCCAAACAAGAAAACGTGGGCTAACTGCTGTGAATCTGCTAAGCCAAGCTTAAATCCCAAGCAAGGTATGCCTATTCAGTGCCACAGGGCACTGGGAGACATGGTGAAGGGGAGTCTAATGCAGCTTTTGGAGGAGGGTGTTTCCTATTAAGTCTTGTTGCTTTTGGCATTCATTTTACAGTTGTGAAAAGCGAATTAAATCTCTGAATCACTGCAGCCCCAGCATAGAAAATCTAGTGTTTTCTTCCAATAGTTTGAACTTGTTTATGGATTTCTTTGTAGATATTCTCAGCAGTCACAGACATTTTCTCACCAATGTATTTATCCTGTTGTATCTATTGCAGTGGTGTGGACTATGGTGCTCAATTCTTGTCTAAATGTTCCTGTAGTACTTTTTTCTTGACTGAATGTTAGGAGAAATTGATCAAGGATGATTTTTAATTATAAAAGTGCTTTGAAAAGATTTTTTTCACCTGTATAATTAGAAGACATTTTAAAAGAAAATTTTCCAGTCAATTAGTCCCTAATGAAGCTCAATTTGTTTTACAAATTAACCTTTTCTTAAAATAACAGGATGATTTAATGCAAGACTTATTCTGCTTATTTCAGTCTTTACTACAAGTCCTCTCTTCCACCAATATACATTTTTCCTAAGTCAATAGGAGGCAGGATTTAAGTTGATAGAGGGTTTTTTTTTTCCTTCAAGCTTAGCTTAAGCTTCTCTGTTGCCTGTCACACTCAAAGCTGTTCCCAGAACTTTGAGCTCTGGGCTCCATTCTTGTTCCAAACCTTGTTGCTCTGTGGTCCTGAAATCAATGTATTGACTATTTCTGAAATTAAGGAATGTGAATTCTGTTTGCTTGCTTTTCAGAGTCCTCATGATTTTTGCTCTCTGTTGGTTAGGCCTGCAATATTGCTTAGTGTATGAGCCTACTCTCACCTGTGTTGAAACAGTGTTGATTGTGACTGTGCCTAATTCTGTCCTTCCTCTGGTGTGAAAAAAAGCTAAAAATTCCCTTGGAGTCAGTGCAGGGAGATAGGACTGTATTTGGCTTTTGGTTGTGCAAATGGTAGTCCACAAACACCATAGTTTTCTTTTGTGTGCACTGCAGTTGCAGAGTGAATCTTCCTAGGGTTTGGGTCGGTGTTCTTGCCCCATCACAGACACTTCTTTGTTCTTTGAACTTAGTAGTGCTGTCAAAGGAAGTAGGAAAGTGATATGTTATTTAGTTTAAATCACATTTTTATTGCATGGATTTTTGTTTGAAATAATCTTAGTTCATATTTTAGGGTATTATGTAAAAATGGTTTGTTTATTATGACAATGTTCAACAGTACATTGTATTAATCATTGAGTGAATGAAATGCTACCCTCACAGTCCGCAGATGTTTACAGCTCTACATCTTTATTGAGTTTAGATCAATGTTTATGACTTGAGAATAATAAGATGGAAAATCATAAGCAATAATAACAGGAACTGAAATATTTGCTATTCTCAGTGAAGTTTCCTCACTGTAAAGGGGATTTTCAGAGGCAAGAAGGGCAGTTAAGCATCCAGTTGTGGTTGAAAGCATACTTTCACTTCCTTGTGCCTAGGAGAAGATTCTGGTTGACACCTTGCCAGGTATACTGGGAGCCACAACAGCTTTGAAGCCAGCTTCCTTTCTTAAAGGTGAACCCATGATGCTCATTTTGTCTCCCACTAAGATTGTGTGTTGACATGGGAGGGAAATGGGGAAGGACAGTGGTGCCCTGTCTCTGCTACATCAGGGTGGTTCACTTCTATTTCAATTCTGGCAACTGAGTCTGGAAGAATATCCTAAGGAAAAACTGATTTTGTTCTGTATTTGAAAAATTCTACAGTGTATAAAAAGGACCTTAGACTCTTGACTGGTTTGTGCATCTCTCCTGTCCTTAGGAAAGGCAGTATCATTTGAAAGTATCAATTGAAAGACAAACAGGTCTTTCCTAAAGGGCTATTACACTATCTGCTATGAAAAGAAATTATGCTTGTAGCAACCTGAATTCAGTTGAGCTGAGATGATGCTTCAGACAACCTGAGTTCAGCTACCTGCAGGGAAGATGCTACTGAGCTGGATATTGAAAGCACCTCAGGAAGCTCAGGTATGAAAGCTGGTCTGCGTATTAATCCAAGTTATTCTGAAAAGAAAGCCACAGCTAACATCTCCACTTCACTTTCTGCAGCCAATGGTAATTTTGAAATGCCTTAGAACAGGAGCTGCCCTTTTATTAATTTACTTTTTTGAGTTGTAATGGTAAACCAGATTTAGGCATAGTTATGAGCAAGTTTTATTGGAATAAGAAGTCTTGGGCTGGCTGGTATTTAAGTGGACTTATTTACATTTAGAGAGTTTTGGATAGACTTGGTGATAGGCACATTTGTTTCTCTTCATCCTGTTCTTACAGGCATTAGCTCATGTTAGTGAAGAAAGAAATAAAAAACAGGTTAACAAGACTCTTGTTTAAGAGACTGAAAACAGCAGAAGTATTGCAGAACTGATGAATACAGTAATGCCTGTCATCTGAGAGATACACATTGCTTCTACCCTGTTTTCCCACCCTGTTCATTCAGGGTGAGATTTTGTCTGGCACATATGCCTGTTTACTTAGTGAAACACTCACATGATATGCCTGCCTCTTTAGTATGCAGAGTTTAGAGTTTCCTGGCCTTTTCCCCAATAATTTCATGTTACAAAATCTGCTGTATGGATCTGCCTGTATACTATTCTGTTCTCAGAGATGCCATGCTCAGCAGAGTTACAGACTGCATCTGAGTAGAGCCTTGGCACATGGTGGCCCTTACAGGCTTGGGTAGTTAGGCATTAGTGCCATACCGAGTAAAAGATGGTGGCAGCCTGTCACTGGAATTAGCTGCAAATATTCACAATATATCTGTTTAATGATCTCATATCTTCTGTGGGATCTCTTACAATATTTTTTTTTAAGGAAAAGAGAGTAACAAATACAGTGCATCTCCCTATTAAGGACCCAAACTTCTCCAGCTTCCAGATTCTATTAGGAACTCCAGGTCTTTCAGTACTGTGTACAATCTGTTAAAGCGAACTTTTGAAATTTTCTGCTCAGGGCCAAATAAGCTCTTCTGGTAAAAAAATGAAGTAAGGGTGGTACTCCCTCGTTTCCACCCTTTGGGATCGAAGTGACTTTATATGCTGCATGCTGAGCTATTATAGTTGGGTCAGTGCAAGGTTAGATATCTTGCCGAGATTACCGACAGTGATTTTTCAGAAAGTGAATTTAACATGGCAGTCAAGAATAAAACAGCATGAAATATTGTAATTTGTCTCACCAAAACATGCAGTTAAATGGAAGAGAAATATATGTCATTAATTAAGTATAGTTGATTTAGCTGACAGTGGTAGAAATTTGAGAATACCTTTATTATGGTCTAATTATTTTATATTCATTCTTCAGTGCAAGTACTGTACATGGAACTAATTTTCATCTATTACACATTTCATAATACTATTAGTCTGATTAATTAATGCATAATACATCCTGGAGACTAATTTGTTTACTCCTAGCGGGCTCATTAGAACTTGCTGTATGAATGTGAGATTAGGTTTTCAAGTGAGGCACCTTCTAAAGATTGAATCATATGTCTGCTTTGCAGTAAAGCGGCAAATGAAAATCTGGTAATCTGCATCTCTTAGTGATATGCAGAAGAGTGTTAAAAGTTTACTGAAGCTAGCTGCCTAGCTAAAAAAAAATGTATTAACATAGGTATACCTTTATACATTTTGAACCAAAATGCTGATTTATTAGGACCACTTCCCACTACTGCAAACCTGAATGGTGTAGTACACAGAGACTTATTTGCATTCAGCTGCACACTGTAGTCTCATAGGGTTTCACCTTCATTATTTTCCTTTTTAGTGATGTTGTCTAACCAGAATGAATGGATAACTCTACACTGAAGCTAAATATCCACCAAATGCAGTCAAATCTGGAGGATTTTCTTGTGGGATGTTATCCTTTTGTGTCATTCCAGAGGCACCCAGGGAGATGTGCTGGAAATAGTCCCATTGTGCCAAGGAAGTGTAAGGAGTAGATTGATTGCCTAGTTATGCAATATGGCTCGAAATCTTGCGTTCGGAAAATCCCCTCACTGCCTCCAACCTCCAGATTCAGTGACAGAGAAATAAAACCCCACCTCTGCTCTGAGTTTTGAATTTGTACTTTGTAACTGTTGTACTATACAAATGATCTTGATAGGTTAAAAACCAAGCCTGGGACCAAGTTTCTGCACCTCTGATACAGTGGCAGCTGTCCAGCAAATACATCAAGAAGTGTGTTCACTCTTTTAGATGCCAGAGTAGGCGTTGCAGAGGGAAACACATTTCTCAGATGCTTCTCCTTGACAACACTGTCAGAAACACTTAGAGTTAATCTTGATCCCTGAATGCAGTACAATTTTGCTTTTGACTTCAGTGGGTAGTGAATGTGCCCCTGAAAGCAGTTAGTGGAGTACCCAGGGCAAGCTAATTTGGTTTGCTAACACGGCTCAGCTATGTTAGAAAACAATTTTCAGAAGGGATTAAACTTTCATCTGGTACGGACAGGACTAATGAAACTTCTTTCAGAGCCCATCAGCACCATTTGTTTATAATCAACCAGAGGGACTGCTGTCTAGTGACAGGAGTCACTGTCCAATCCTAATGGAAACCAGTAGCATATACTGTGTGGGTGAGTAAGCAAATATGACAAGTTAAGATGTCTTGAGGGCTCTTTTGCAGCAGCAGATATTTTCTGTGATCCAAAACAGGGTAGGCAAAGCTTCCCTTGATGAGTCTTCAGTGTCTGACCTTCTCTGTAGCTTGATGGGGCTGAGGAATCTCGCTTACCTCAAGCAGTACTGCTGCCTATATGTTAAGTAAGATGACTGGGAATATCTCGTGTGATAATTTTAAAGAAATTAATTGTTTAGTGTTAAGCATTTGTTTACAAACTCTCTGGAATTATGTAGAGGATAAGAAAAACACATAACTGTCCTTCAGCACTGTTGATTAAAGTTTAGATGATTTCAGCTGGTTAAAACTATTTGTCTTGCCATTGATATTCCTGTGGCAGAGACCAGAGCTTACATGCAGAAAGTGACTCTGACATCTTCCAGGTTATGTACTCAACACTTGGTACTCTGCTGGGCTCCCTGCAAGCCATCAGGAAAGAACAGGAAATTCAGCACTCTTCTATTTTACCAGTTTGCACTCCATTATTAAATTACATTGTATGGAATTATTGAGCAAGGAATGCTCTTGTTAAGTGGCTTCAGGAAGTACATATATGTGTCACCAGCAAACATGCTTTAGCAAGCTGCAGTTTTCTGCACAGATATATATGCCTTCATTGCCAGCCTTTGAGTGGAATATTTAGCACCAGTAAGAACAAACAGTGCATAGAGACTGGAGATGTGGAGTCACTGAGAAATGCACAATAGTTAGAATAAGTATAATTTACTGGGTCCTGGTAACTGACCTGGAAAATGGAAGGATCCATAAGCAAGTGAGTATACTGGGATGTAAAACACTTCTGGCAGTTGCTAACCCATTGTGTGGCTTAATGTCATATTGGTTCTGCTTCTCATTTTGTTGTGCTTAGATTTACCTCGGAGACATATAGTAGGAATAATAACTCATAATCTGCTTTTTCTTCTCAGTTATAATTAAAATGCACTCACTCACTGACAAATTCTTCAGCTTTTTCCATGATTCCAGCTAACAAAAAGGCATGAAACACAGATAAAGTTTAGCACTACAGGATTTTACTTTTTATTTTTGGTTAACATTGTAGATAGAAAGTTTACTCCACAGCTAATTATTTAGAAGCTTGTCCAGTATTATTTCCAGACTAGCAGAAGCTGGGAAGCTATATTCATCCTTTGGAAGAAGAATGCAGTGGTTAAGTGGGGTGACAAAGAATTTGAATATTTTTTTAAGTATATTTAACAAATCTGAGATTTGGATTTGATGCTATGGCAGTGGATGTCCACTATACTGATGGAAGCTGAAAGCTAACTGTCTCTTCTGGGATGGAGGTACTGAAGCAAAGGAAGGAAGGAGGAAAGGAAGTATGCATTGTAACATATGCAGTAGTGATGCTGGTTTAAGGACACTGTTGTATGTTCTTGGAATTCTAAATGGCACATTTGATTTAGACAACCACAGTCAGTAATCTGCTAACAGCAGTTCCTTTTTTTTTTTTTTCCTGGAAGATCACCTATGCACCTGGTCAAAGCATTTGCAAAGGGAAGTTACTCTTTGCTTTTTAAACACAGACTACAGAAAATTGTAATGAGCGCGGGCACGCTAAACAGTCAATTTAATTATGCTTCCATAAGCATAATGCAGGACGAGTTCAAGGATAGTCAGCATTACCTCTGGCTCATTTTGGATATGCTGCATAAGATTAAAAGGACTTGATGTTTTCAATAGCAAGATGTCTTAGGTCATGGTTTCAGCACTGCTACAGAAAAAGCATTATCTGGCCTCTCCTCTCTGTTTTCCAAGCTGGCCTTTTGTCTCAGTCTTTTGCTCTTTGCCACTACAAGCATCTGTGCAGCTGTTTCATGAAAGGGATAAGGGAGTTAATCTAGATAAAAAAAATAATCTGGCATCATCTAATTTCAGAAAGCTTTCTTTTATTCATTTATCTTCTTTAATGATAGCAAGACCTTAAAAAGACATTATCAAATGCAGGAGTACTCTTCCTGAGCAGAATCCTTTCTACATTCTAGATTATTTGTGTGATATTGTTAGAAAACCTGTTGTTTAAATCATCCTTTGACTTCCCATCCTAGTTTGCTTTGTGCCGTTAGTTTGTCAGCAGTTGCTTTTTTCTCTTACCAGAACTTCTAAAAGTTTCCATATATCAACTGCAAACTGCTCCAAATCATATTTCATAGCAGGCAGCTTGGTGTCCCTTGACACAGAGTCACAGTGCCCAGCCGTCAGTGTTGGTGCTGGATTCCTTCCAGGAGAAAGTGTGCAGTGTGCCTGGCTGTGCTGCTTGGTGTGATGTGCACTTCACAGCAAATGTGCTGTAGTTCACCTTTTGTCTGAGATCTGATAATCTCATAAGATTTTCTATAGAATTAGCATGGGTTTAATTAATGTGTTCTGAATTCTCTCAACTGCCTTACAGCAATTTCACCCAGAAAAGAAGGTAATGTGAGATGAATCCACCCAATATTGTCGCCACAGGGACAAGGTAATAGATGAAAGTAGCACCACAAAAAGATTCTTTAGATTCAAGCATGTTTTGTACAAACTTCCTGATAATGTCTGTGCCTTTTATGGATCAGACCTGCTGCCATGCAGATTGCTGCTCTCACTGTCTGTGTGTATAGTCTGATGAAAGACACTGCCTTTTTTTGCTAGTAGAAAGTAGTGAATGGTGTTGTTCATGTAATGGGTATTTCAGAAACACTGAACACCATCAATTTGCTCTGGGGGAATAGTGTGGTCATTTGAATAGCTGCCTTCCCCCAAACTGCAGAACCTGTAACAGGTGAATTGCTGTGGCAGTGAAGGCAAAATCTTTGGTTCGATGTTATAGTGAAGTCAGGTGTAACCCTGACTGACTAAAGCCACAGCAAACATGGCCATTTACACCAAGAAAAAGCAAGACTTTTCCTCTAATCTTTTAGTCCGCCTACATAATTAAGATGAACTCTAAATGGTGTAGCTGACAAGAAATCGAAGATACATGTTTCTTTTCATAAGAATAGTCAGCTGGATCTGCTTTATTGCTTGATTTGCATCCTTTAATTTGTACTGTAAATTAAAAACTTACTCTATTTTATTTTAAAACTATTGAAATCCTTTCTTGTTCCCTGTATTTAATACTTTTACCTTCTTCCCAGGCCACTTGATGTTTGTCATTGTGTGCTTTGCACAAGGACGGTTTCAGACAAACAATATTCCCAGGTTTAAACAAGAATCTGCTTTAAAATTCTCTTTGAGGAAAAAATATACATGGAACATCACCTTTCATAATCACATCAGTAAGAGACCAAAGTAATTTTTTATTGTCTTTGCAAATTAGGTTTTTGTTAGCATGCTTTTTATTTTCTCCAAAGTTTGTCTTACTGAATAAACGAATCTCAGTTAGTAAGGGAAAATGGTAGAAATGCTGTTAGAAGAATTTAATTACACTGAGCAGTAAGTATATGTGCTGACAATAAATTTAGGGGGTTTTGCAGATAAACAGTAGATCTTGAGGTCATGAGAAAAAAAAAAAAGTGATCCTGTTGAGAATGATTTTTTTTTTCTAAAGATTTTTGCACTTAGGAAATGTGAAAGTAGGCTGTAATTTTGCTTATCAACTGGATCAATAATCCATTGCTGAAATGATTTCCGATTTCCTTTACTGTGATGCTGATCTGGGGGGAAGTTGGCAGGAGTAGGGGAAGGGGAGGGAACAGGGGAAAACAAAGTAAATCATCTGTCTGCTGATAGGTACTGATCCCTGAATCTTCAGTGAAGCTGCAAAACTGGAAACATAACAGGGAATGTTCACATTTATTCATTTTGTCATGTACATGATTTGTACAAAATTGTTAGGATTTTTAAATAAACCTTCTACCCATTAGGTTGTGCGTCCTATCTGTGCCAGGAATGCCCTGGTAGGATATTTGACCACAGCTAAGCTTTTCCTCATTCTTCAGACATTGAAAATTAGATGCAAATTATCTTGAAGCCCCAAGACATGTATTTTCAGATTTTTCTTCCTTTTCCTCCCCCCAGTATGACAGTATCTCAGGAAGTTGCATGATAGTTTGCATAGCCAGATCTAGTTTCTTATGCTAGGTAAGAGGATTTATCAGCTGATTAATTTGGACACTGGTATCAATCTCCAGAACCATAGCTTTCCTTGCATTTGTGTGGGTCAAATCTGGCAGGACTAGATTCAGCTACAGTGCTTACAGTGAAAAGAGTGAATATAGAGCATGAACAGAGCTTCCCAGGCTCCTCACAAAAGTGCTTTGGGTTAATAACTCCCTATGTCTGGAGTTCTTGCTAGTTTAACAGTGATTCTCAGAAAGTGCTTCTTCCCAAATCTCCCATATTCCTACCTGCATTGTAGCTTGTGGAGCTATATGGGAAGAGCATCCTATTCCTCTCTAAATATTTTGGTAATGCTGAGTTTCCTCAAATACTCTTCTGAAGTGTTTAGCTAACCGGTTCTTAAGGATTGCTGCTTAGGTAGCATTAGGTCTCATTTTCTGTTGTTACTGCTTCTACTGATAAATCATTCTTATTACAGACTGAAATAAATGCATTTATTTATAAAAATTGAAGCTAAGTCATTGAAAAAATGCTGTTGACTAGGACTTGCAAGACATGCAGTTAAACTATGTTTATCCAGAGCCTGATTTTAAGATGCTTCTCTCTGTCTTTATCGTTCAGAGCACCCCTGTAGTCAGACCCCGTTGTGGTATATCCATACCATGCATCCGCTAGTTGTGTTCAGGGGATAAAATCACACTAGCTGAGGCATGCTCACCTTTGCATCCTCTTAATTTCTTAGTGTCTTTGTCATGTTTCACTTCACTGGTAAATATTTTCCCCTTTCTCCAATTTTTTTTAATCACTCAAAGATTTTCTTAATCTCTGTATCAGTCAAAAGGATTTGTTCCTTTTTCTTCTGTTGCCCCCTCCTGGAAGTGCTAACACCCCATGAGCATGTTCAGTTGCAGTATTGCATTTTAGCCAGATGTGAAACAGGATTAACAATTAATTGCTCATGGGCTAATAGGGCTTTGCAGTGGCTTAGCCAGCTGTGCAGCAGAGTGCCCTCTACACAAAATTGGGTAGTGCTGAATTCAAGTCAGGTCCTTTTGCATTCCATTTGTGCCAATAATTTCTTTATCACACTTTACACATTAACATCTTGAATTAACAGTAAATTGAGATCTGCTCTTACATATATTGTGTCGATGCAGATGTCTAAACAATGTGAAATGACGGGAGAATTGCTGGGACATCTGTATGATAAGAGCTTGTCTGGACAATACAGCCAGTAACAACATTTAGTTTTATGCGAAGGGAAAGTAGAAATCAAGTAAATGATCTCATACTATGAGTATTTTATCTGGAGCTTACCTCAGAGAAATATGGAAAGTCAAAATATAGACACTGCAACAATAATAGAAAAAAAAAAAAAAATAGATTTGGTGCTACAGCAGCATTCCATTGAGCAAAACCCTCTGTTTCCAAAATGGGAGCTTTGCTGAAAATCCAAGGTGAATGACAGACTGAAGCATGCAGCCTGCTGATCCAGTGCTTCAGTGAGAACAGATGGTATTCTGAAACAGTCCATTTGTGATCATTCCATAATAAAGATTAAAGTTGCATATTCCCCAACAGAGGTACTTTTGGCAGCCTGCCAATTCATGAGCAAGTTCTTGGCCTTCCTCTTCCAGCTTTTGACTTCTATATATATATATTAAAAAAAAATTACCCAAATCCTATATTTTTTCCAGTGATACTTTTTTTTATACAAAGTCAAGATAAAGAAAGGAATTTGTATTGCCATGTTTTCCTGTTACAATAGTCTATTAACTACAGTAGAAAATTGTTCTGTTGTTTTGTTGTTCCAGACCATAATCTTACAGTAATGTTTTTAGTCACACACATGTTAGAGCTGTACTCCACTTTCAAGGTATGTGAGGTTGATAATTACACAATGAATGCAGGGTATTCCCTTATTGAATTTGTCTTTGTGAGCTAAGAAGTGTGAGGGCGTTGTAACAAGGCAGCAGCTGAAAATTATATTCCAATCACAGGTGTGAGTCTGGTATAAATATCTTCCCTTTTCACCTCTTTCCCTGCTTCCCTTTTTCCCCTTTTTTCCTCCTTCTGAATTCCTTCCAAAATCCAAATTCCTTCCTTATTTTCTTCTGAAGGTCCCTGGCAGCTCTGTTGAATTGTATTCCTGGACCTGTTAGCACATGAGCTGTGTTAGGGAAGCAGTGTGTGCTGACATTTATGCAATATGCAGCTCTCTGTGCACACACACATTTTTATTGTTAGGTGGGAAACTGATTTTTCCATTCTAGAGCAAATTTTGCACATCTTCATATTTCCTTTCTGCTTTTCTTTCTTGTACTTTTAAACCACCATTAAACTAAATCGGGGGACCCTTAACTGCACTGGGGTCTGAGCAGCTGGAGAGCAGCCAGGCAGAGAGGGACCTGGGGGTACTGGTCGATGGTAGGCTGAACATGAGCCTGCAGTGTGCCCAGGCAGCCAAGAGGGCCAATGGCATCCTGGCCTGCATCAGGAACAGTGTGGCCAGCAGGAGCAGGGAGGTCATTCTGCCCCTGTACTCAGCACTGGTTAGGCCACACCTTGAGTACTGTGTCCAGTTCTGGGCCCCTCAGTCTAGGAAGGATGTTGAGTTGCTGGAACGTGTCCAGAGAAGGGCAACGAAGTTGGTGAGGGGTTTGGAAAACAAGCTTAGCCTGGAGAAGAGGAGCCTCAGGGGAGACCTTATTGCTGTCTACAACTACCTCAAGGGAGGTTGTAGACAGGCAGAAGTTGGTCTCATCTCCCAGGCAACCAGCACCAGAACATGAGGGCACAGTCTCAAGCTGCGCTAAGGGAGGTTTAGGCTGGAGGTTAGGAAGAAATTCTACACAGAGAGAGTGATTGCCCATTGGAATGCCCTGCCCAGGGAGATGGTGGAGTCACTATCGCTGGAGGTGTTCAGGAGGAGACTTGATAGGGTGCTTGGTTGCATGGTTTAGTTGATTAGGTGGTGTTGGATGATAGGTTGGACGCGATGATCTTGAAGGTCTCTTCCAACCTGGTTTATTCTATTCTACAGAAACAGAGAAAGCAGTACTGCAGGATCTTAAGTGTTATGCTTGCGTACAGCAGTGTTCCCAGTTTCTGGATTTAACATTCTACTTTTTTTCTCCATTTCTCTAGTAGAAAACATTTTCTTTTGGAGACAAATGTTGGTCCTGTTGGTATCACATAAAATTTTAAGTATGGCAATATTGTTACTGTAATTCCCAGAGGTGTGTGCTATTTCTAAAGCCAGCAGGGATCTAAACAACTCAAACCTGGATGGGAGCATGTCTTTGAAAATAGTATGTAAGGGTAAATAGTTGACACAGGCTCTCTGGTGAATGTAAAATCAGTTACAGAAAAAACACAGTATCATAGTATCAGTCAGGGTTGGAAGGGACCACAAGGATCATCTAGTTCCAGCCCCCCTACCATGGGCAGGGACACCCCACACTAGATCAGGCTGACCAGAGCCTCATCCAGCCTGCTCTTAAACACCTCCAGGAACAGCGCCCCAACCACCTCCCTGGACAACCCAATCCAGGGCTTCACCACTCTCATGGTGAAGAACTTCCTCCTCACATCCAGCCTGACTCTCCCCACCTCCAGCTTCATTCCATTCCCCCTAGTCCTATCACTACCTGACATCCTGAGAAGTCCCTCCCCAGCCACTGGAAGGCCACAATTAGGTCACCTGAGAGCCTTCTCTTCTCCAGACTGAACATCCCCAACTCCTTCAGTCTGTCCTCATAGGAGAGGTGCTCCAGCCCTCTGATCATCCTTGTGGCCCTTCTCTGGCCACATTCCAGCACGTCCATATCCCTCTTGTAACAGGGGCTCCAGAACTGGAGGCAGTACTGCAGGTGGGGTCTCACCAGAGCTGAGTAGAGGGGGAGAATCATCTCCCTTGACCTGCTGGCCACACTTCTCTTGCTGCAGCTCAGGATCTGATTGGCTTTCCGGGCTGCAAGTGCACACTGAGAGCCTCATGTTGAGCCTCTCGTCCACCAGCACCCCCAAGTCTCTCTCCTCAGGGCTGCTTTCCAGCCAGTCACTGTCCAGCCCGTATTTGTGCTTGGGATTGCCTTGACCCAGATGCAGGACCCTGCACTTGGTCTTGTTGAACCTCATGAGGTTGGCTTGTGCCCACCTCTCCAGCCTGTCAAGGTCCCTCTGGATGGCATCCCTTCCCTCCAGCATGTCTGCTGCACCACACAGTTTGGTGTCATCAGCAAACTTGCTGAGGGTGCACTCTATGCCACTGTCCATGTCACCCACAAAGATGTTGAACAAGACAGGTCCCAGGCCTGATCCCTGAGGGACTCCGCTTGTCACTGGCCTCCACTGGGACATGGACCCATGGACAGCCACTCTTTGGGTGTGGCCATCAAGCCAGTTCTTTATCCATCTAGTGGTCCAGCCATCAAACCCATGTGTCACCAGTTTGAAGACCAGGATGTGGTGTGGGACAGTGTCAAAGGTTCTTAACTATTTATTTGGTTTATTTAGTTAATCTTTATTTTACTCCCTTTCTTCGTACTTCACCTCGCTCCTTTTTTGACCAGTTCATAACTGGTGTAATTAATATCCCAGCTGACCTCATGGTGAGAATTTTTCTTTATGCCTACCTTTCAGTTGCTGAGGATAAGTAGATGTAAAAAATCTAGAACAGATAGAAACAATGGAAAGGGATGTTTCTGACTGGATTTAATATTAGGCAAATGTTTATATAAAGAATACCTGTGTTCCTTCTGGGTTTGCGGATCTATGTAAAATCAAGACTGGAATTTCTCAGGACCTTGAAGCAGAGACTGATTATCATAAACAGTGTTTGCTAGGAACTTGATGTGAAGCTTTGCCCTGTGTGCTTCTGTTCTTTGTATAACAAGCATGTGACTAACATTAAAGCAAAGTGCAATCACTGGGAAGGGCAGACCCAAGCTTACAGTGGGAGATGTCCTTCAGGCAGTCACCCAGAGCACTAAAGAGTAACTACAAGTAGATGGATTTGGTTGCCTTCGTGTTTTATGCTATTTGAGTGCTAGTTACTGCAAGATGAATGGCAGTAGAGACAAGACATTCCCTGCTGCCTCTTTCTTTTGAAAGCTGTTAAACAGCTTTTGAATGTGCCTGCATCATTCTTGGTTTGTTTCTTTTTAACCTGGGCTTGTTTCTCTCATTCTGTGAAAGCGTTAATGCTGTGCAAAGGCTGACTTAATACATGGAGGTAGATCTTCATCTGGCATAAATCTGCCTTTAATGTTCTTGGAGTTTGATTGATTTACATCAGATTATGAGCCAGTCTTTACCCTCCAGGCTTCAAATGTCTAAGCTAAATAATTTATATTACAACCATTTCACACTGGTTTAAATAACAAATATTTTCAATCCATTGTCTCCTTGAATGCTAGTTTTTGGTAAAGGTTT
Source organism: Dryobates pubescens (assembly GCF_014839835.1). Taxonomy (NCBI): domain Eukaryota; kingdom Metazoa; phylum Chordata; class Aves; order Piciformes; family Picidae; genus Dryobates; species Dryobates pubescens. The sequence goes on from NC_071627.1 coordinate 9,610,687, forward strand.
TAGTTATAGCCAGGCAAATGTCCAATGTGTTACTGATCATGTGCTTTTCCAGACAGATTTTAATTTGCAGAGTTCCATTAAACCAAAAAAGCATCATGTTGGCTGCTGCATGATGTTTGCATAAGGATCTTAGAAGAAACTTCTTCACTGAAATGGTTCTCAAACACTGGAACACACTCCTCAGGGAGGTGGTTGAATCCCCATCTCTGGAGGTATTTCAAAGATGCAGATATGTGGTGCTGAGGGATATGGTTTAGCACCAGAGAGTGTTTGGGCTCAGTGATCTTAAAGGTCTTTTGCAGTCAAAAGGATTCTATGATTCTGTGTCTCTGTGAGTCTTAATTTCTAGGTTTTATTTGAAGTTCTGGCTCTTGTGACAAAGTGGTGATGAGCAGTGCTACAGGTAGTTGTTTGGGAGAATATCTGTTAGGATAAAAATGTGGTTCAAGCTCCAAAAGTAACAAATGATAAAATCTCTGTGTCCAATTCCGTGCATGGTACTAGTGTATTATATTATACAGAATAAGAAAAAACAGCCTCAGAAAATAGAATGATAATTAGTTTCCCCAGCTGTGCAGGAGAATTCAGCATTTGTCAAGCAGGGGACATAGACTGGTCAATCAAAATCTCCCGATGATCAGTGTCCTTAGGATGTGCATTTTTACTACTGGATTCAGTCCCAGAATTATTTGGCTCTGTTTGGTGTAGCACAGAGAACTTCAGCTCCCTTGTCCTTGGTATAATAGAGCCGTACGGTTTCACAGCTTTAGCTGATTAACCGCTAGAGAAAGGGAAGGGGCACATTTCATGAGTATCTAATTGTATCAGACTTGGTGGAACTCAGTAAAATGCTCTGCAAATTAAGCCATCACTACTTTTTCTTGTATACTGGTACTGGTTTTGAGGGTGCAAAAGGAGATGATGAAAATAAGTCCAATCCGTAGTTCCTAGCATCTAGCTGGAGTTTTTCCAATATGTTCTGAGTTGTAGTGGGATGTGAAATGGGAGCTGCATAAGGGGAAAAGTAGAACAAAGGAGGATGCAGCAGGTCTTGAACAGCCAATACAGATTGATAGGAATACAAATTAGCTCAAAGTTAGAGCTGGGCAGGATCTTAAAAGCTATGTACACGAACTCCATAAAAATTCCTTCTGTGTTTCAGTAAGTTCCTTTGAAAATCATTCTGGCGTGAAGTATATACTTTTAACACGTCACAGTGAGAGCAAAATCAGAAATATACAGATTTATCACTAATTCTTTTAAGGTCACATTTACAAATGTTTCAGGCTCCTCAAATAATCACACATTTATTAGAAATCTATTTAAAACTTTCCATTGTTCTCCATAAATATTCATGTTTATTTTAATGAGTGCTTTACAGATTTAATTCCACCATTCCCCCCCCCCCCCCCCCCAAGTGACTAGAAAACTTCATATTCAAATCCAGGTGTATGCACAAATCTGGAAAGTATTTCTAAGATGTTAGAGCATAGCTATTAAGAATATTATTAATTACAGCTATTTTTGTTGTTGTTTTTGATTTCCACAAGAGAATAGAGAAGCTTGCAGCTGGGATTCTTTGAAGCAACATTCTATTCTTTAGGGAACTGTTATTTCAATAAAAACAATGAAATCAGTTAGCATAGGTAATAAAATAATTATAGTAATTTATTTTGGCTATTAAGTGTTGAATCCCCTTAGCTAATCATCCACTTAAAGCTGTTACTCAAAGTGCCCTGATTGCTTTTTCTTTAAACATCATGAATTCTTATTCACTGATAAATCCATTTTTAATAAATTCCTGCTGTGCTTTTCTACTCATGATAATCTGAACACTATAAATAATACAATGTATTGTTACCCAAAACTAGTAGAGGACATTTCCCACTGTCCTATCAATAAGAACAGTCATTCCTGGACTACTTTGTACCTGGTTACAACTGCACTTAAAGCTCACCTCCCTGCAGATAGAAAAGTCTCATTGCTTATGAACAAGAGCAGCACTAGGGGAATGTTTCTTTGTGGGGCATTCTTTGGCTGGGCATACTTCCTTCCAGCACATCCATTAACAGAAGCATCCATCTTGCAGTGCACAGGGAGCACAATAATTACTGCTATGAACCCAATATAAATTGCTGTCTTGAATTAAAGTTTGTTACATTTTACTTTGTTGCTTCTATAAAGTCCTTCAAATGTGAATGGTCCCAATGTGTAAAGCAGTCTTATTCCTTTTCCTTAAGTCAGAGCCTTATGAGCATATGACAAAATGAAAAATCCCTCAGTCAAAAGCTGTGTATCAGTGGCAACAATCTATGTTAAAGTTGGTACTTCAATGGTAGTTTTAACTACTTTACTACTATATTTTATCTCCCTGGCCCACCAAACCAAAAAGCTTCTACAGTAATGTCTACTCAGGCAATCTAGAATGTGATTTCTTAGATGTATGGGCTTCATGACGATCATAAAGGTTTAGAGAGTTTGGCATCTTGTAGAGAGGTATTTGGAATGGGTATTTTTTAATGTTTATTATGCTTTATAGTGGTGACTATTTCAGGTAGTTTTACTGCTTGGTACTCCTGAGAAATGCAGGGACAGTGCTTCCCTCATGAGGCCTCCAGAAGTGAAAAGAAAATATTGGCACAGCCTGAATGTTTTAAGGAAAAAGACAAGTTGTCCTCTTGTTAGGTACGGTGACTTTTCATAGAGTCACAGAGTGGTTTGGGTTGGAAAGGACCTTGAAGCTCACCTAGTTCCTACCTCCCTGGCATGGGCAGGGACACCTTCCACTAGATCATGTTCAAGGTCACATCCAACAGAGGGGGGAATCCATCACCTTCCTGGGCAACCTCTACCAGTGGCTCACCATCTTCACTGTATAGAATATCTTCCTAATCTCCAGTCTAAATCTTTCCTCCTCAAACTTTTACATCCCAATTATATTTTAAACAATCTTCCAAAGCTAAGCAAAACCTGTGTTAGGCTATGATGGAATAGATATGTAATTGAAACCATACCCTAGAACTCTGCTTTTTCTTACTGACTGACTTAAAACTCAGGATGTTGGGAAGGCTATTAGTGAGGGATTCAGAAATCCACATTTCTCTTGTTTTTGACGGAGTGCTTATTGTCTTCTCCTGGGAATTTCATTCAAGGTGTTAATAGGGGTGTAAACTCAGCATTCTGTCATTTTATTCTTTTAGGAATCACATGGTACTCATAGTGAAGTACCAAAATTTGCCATCTTTAATGAAAACATTAAATTTAGCTGTGCTGCGTAAGATACTTTGGCAATTCCTATCGAAGATTTTGGTAAATGTTGGAAATGAGAAAGGCAGTAGTACAAGGAACAGGAATTTTCAGGTCAGAGAGTGTGTTTCTGTGGTGGTCAGTTCAGGGATATCCCTGTATAAAATCTTACATTTGAAAAAAAATTAGAAGACAAGACACTTGAAGCTCACAGTCAAACAGTACAGTACGCACAGTCTTTTTCAGTCACCATGAAGCTTTTCCTCTCTTAAAATGCAACAAAATCTGTTCACTTAGAAGCAAGAAAAAAAATTCTCTAAGTGATGGATTTAACACACTGGATAACCTTTTCATTAGACAATTACGCGTTTCAGTCCATGGGATATAAAGTGTATATTTTTTGTAGTACGTTTTCAGATGTCAGTGACCCTATTTCATGGAATATAAGTCACACTGTGAGTTTAAAGATCTGAAGAAAATCAATAGATGAGACATTGAAGACTCTCGTATCAACTGAAAATATTTTCTTTTGCCATTTTTTTCTTGCTCTTTTTTAATCTTCTTGCTGAAAGCTGAACCCAAACATCAAAAAATCATTGAAAGACTTGGATAATAATTACTAGAGTCTTGGGTTTCACTGCAAAAAGCTTTTGTATCCTAGCAGTATTTGAAGTACTAATCCACTAGGTACAATACCTCTGGGTAAGACACAAGTAATGTAAAAGAGAGTTAATCCATTGAGCAATAGAAACTATTGCTCTACATCACTTTTGAAAATCTTCTCCTACCTTCACAATCAATAAAACCCAAATTGTACAGGCATAATTCACATTAAACTAATTAGAGTAATTAACATAATTACATTTACTATTACATATGCATGCATTTGGTGTTAATAGCACAGCAGACATTTTCACAAGCATACTTTTTGCTAGCACTTTAATCAAAATTAAAGAAAGTAGACTGTCCTTTAATGTGCTTTCCCCCTGTAATTCCCATAGATATTCCTGTTTATTTCTCACATTTCTCAGAAATTTGGAAGTTCAGTTTTGGACACTGGAAATGTTGAGAGTAAGCCTCGTTCTCAGAAATGCATGACTAGGAATCTGAAAACATGTTTCTCAGGGAAAAAGAGGCTGGATCTCCATATGCACTAATTCTATGGAATCCAACAGTTTTAATCCTGAAAAAAAGATGCCCTTTATGCATACTTCAGTGATGGTAGAGATACCGTTTTCCTTTCTTTTATTAAAGCTCTTTAGGATTTGCAAACAGGCAGAGCTTTGGCATTCTCTGCTTAATTGTCTTGTATGCATGAATAAAAACTATGAAAATCACGTTAATAGTGAAATATACAGCCCCAGTTTAACAATGACAAATTTCAGAGAGACATATCCTGCCACTTAGTCAGGGTTGATAATTATTTAAGCTTTTTGAATTTCAAAAAATAGCAGGAAATGGTAATTCTTAATGAAATACCACTTGAAATGGAAAATAGAACTAAAAACTGGTGCAGGAAACAGGGATTATTGGTAGGCTCTCAAAGACACACGTGGATAAATAATCATTTGTTTTTGTGGGAGAAAAAAAGAGACAGTTTATGGTGTTATTTAAAAAGTAATCACATTTATATAATAAAACCTCAAAAGTCATTGCTCATTTTCATCATTGCCTTTTTTTTTACTTTGTTTTTATGCTTTTATGCTTTGCTTCTAATGATGGTTAGTTTAAAGAAACTATTCCTAGTTGCCTTCCAGGTTTAATGCAGTATTGCAACAATTTGGTTCATTTCATAATTGTGCCATCCTGCTTTCAGGTACTTCAGACAATATCTTAGAGGCTGTGGGGTTTTTTTTGATGAAAGGTCACTAGAGTTACAGGTCATGGTGGGAACATTGTGGAGAATGTGGACTGATGCAAGACATACATCATTTAGTGCAGCAAATAAGAGATTCACTTTGAGATTCAAATTGCATACAGGTTAAAAAAAAAAAAAAAAAGTTGTCCTAGATTTCTACATGCCATGAGGAACAATTTCAGTATCATATAAAAGTGGGTAATACTAAGAATATCTTAAACATCTATGTGGGTGTGACAGCTGTAACCTAGGAAGATGCGACTTGCTGAAGGTCAGAGTAGCAATGGGATTGCTTGTACATCATTGTTACTTATATTTCTGTATTTCTCATACAGTTCCTAACTCTCATATGCCCACATGACCCACTTTTCACAGTATCACCAAGGTTGGAAGAGACCTCAAAGATCATCGAGTCCAACCTGGAGTTTTGCTTATTTGGCTGATCTAATGAAATCTGTGTACTTTCCGGTATCGATTGGTGTAAGTGTGGCTTAATGGTGGAATCATTACTTTTTTAATCTTGGAACCTCCAGCCCTTACCTTTAACTGAAATTCGGTGTCTTTGATTAAGGGCTGCCATTACTAATTGCTTTTAAATATTGCTTGGATGGTTCTGGTTCAGAAAGTTTAGTTCTTCAGCAATATCTTGTGGTTCTATGCTTCTGGTAATTTATTAAAACTTTATGCTCTGTGGCATGTCCAAAGCCAGGAAAGGGAAGCTGATAGAAAATCCTGGAACAAGAGCTAGAATTTAAATGATAGCTTTTGGAAAATCGGGGCTTAATAGCTTTCCTGCGCTGCATATGAGCTTCATCTTTATGTCCATTTATTCTTTGCATTAAACTGATGCATGTCTGGTGGCAACCATAACTGAGTTTGCCTACCTATCTCACATCTATCCATGCAGTTCTGAAGGAAAGGTCAGATAAGGATAATATGTCAAAAGGGTATAATTAAGATTCAGAAAGATTAATACCTGTGGTATTTAGTGAAATTGCCTTCTAGTGGAATGCTCATCTATTACTTTCATATTTAACATTTCTGCTGTTAAAATGTTAGTGCTTGTAAAAGTACAAAATTGGTGGCAGACATTTGTTTTATATACTCTTTTTATACCAAAAAAGAAGCCCATAGGAGAAGCAATCAGGTTGAAGTTTTTTTACCTTGAATTCTTATGTGTAATTATTTCCTTATTTCCACAATAAATTTGTCTTGAGTAAGGTTATTTAAGTTATGTCAATCAGTTTGACAGGTGGTGTCAATTTGAGAGGGTGAGAGAAAACATACTAGTAACAGTAGCTGAGATATGTGGAACAGTCTCTCGTGAAATTAAAATGATACATTTGTAGAATGAAGAGGAATAAATGTTATTTAATTCAACATTAAGAAGAAAAGATCTTTTTGACATGATTCAGCACATACTTAATACATAATTGAAAGCAGATGAGCAGCCTCTCTGGAGTTTGTGGTACATAGCTACTACAGCTCCTTCGACTTTTCCAGCTACTATGCAAACACATAAAGAATAGCACAGTTCCCAAAAAGTTCCATTAAGACGTGAAGCCTAGTGCAAACTGACACCCCCAAGCAGGGAAAGTTATAGTAGCCAAATAGGTATGAACATAATGAAGTCATGACTTCTTTTTCCTCACTCATTATAAAAATTGCAAATACTTTCTTTCTTATGCACCTTCCTTTCAAGTGTAAAACATTATGCCCAGGACGGTGTCAAAGTTATAGCCAAATAAATTTGAATGGAAATGTACACTGTTTTCCTGAATCTCATCCATTTTTTTAATCTTTCATTTCTAAAGTAAATGGAAATTTTGCTTTATTGAGAAATAGATCCTGCAAGACATTTGCATGAATCATCCTTCTACAGATGGAGTTGATAATTAAATGAGTCACAGGCAGAGAACTTCTAGATTTACTCAGTAAAACTTCTGCATGGCTTTGCCACAGATATAGCAAGTACCAGCATCCTGAGGTCTGCCACTACTAGATATGCTGTATTAAATGTAAGGCACAGCATGTGCTACCCCTAAATTTAAAAAAATTCCAATTAGTGTGACCATAGGACCTCAAACTGCATTCAAAGCAAGAAAGATCAGAGCTGACACCAGCATCACCACTGGTGAAAGTCACATAAGAGTTTATGACATGACACCCCAACATTTCTGCAGTTCTGAAGAGTGTAGTTGATTTAAGTGTAGGTTTACTTTTATATACAGAATTAGAAATACATTCACTTAATGTAATTAGAAGTGTGCATCTGTCTGTCTAGGCCTGGGCCTGACTGTACTTCCAGCTGAGCACAGAGGGAGGTGTGGAAGGTGCAGGATACTTGTGGTTTAACAGAGCTTTCACTAGTGGTCTCCCAAAGCTTTGGGAGTGACTTTACACTCAATTATCATGTAGGCAAATTCTGCATCTGTTCGTAGTGCCACAACAAAACATTTAGGAAAGAGCCAAGGTGGATATGGACTAGACAAGGTGCTGGAGGAGTTTAGGAGACCATATCTCTAGGAATTTTTAAACAAGTACCTGATTTAGCTTACTGAAGATTTCACTGTGTAAATCTGACAGTTGAGTGTTATGTGATAAGAAGTTCTTTTTCTGATCACTGGAAACAGATGTGAAATCAGGAACCAAAACAATTACTTTGATGGCTGTAAGACTCTGGCAAAGCTAATAACTTTATATTCATGTAAAGGGCAAGGTTGTCCTTCAGGCTATTTTGAGAAACACGCTGTTTGTTTAGAAGTGTGCTCAGGGTCCAGAAATGTGGGGAGTGTTTTTGTGCTTAAGTGTGTAGTCCTGCCGAGTCTAGTGGAATTGTGGGGTCACACAAGAGTTTGGGGGATCACACCCAAAGATCTTTGCCCTTTTGCGTAGTTGCAGTGCAGGTTAAATTCTAGGCTCTGCTTTATTCTCTGTCTAAAGATAGACCTTGATGTAATCTGCAAGTATTCTCCACATGTTAGGCGTTGCAATTTAACCTAAGAACTGCATTTGTTGTTACTGTGTAGGGCTGCACTTTAGAAAGTATAATAGTTTTAGAGCATCCTTCGGACCCACAGCTGCCACATTCACAGGAGTCAGTAACTGAGCCCCCAATCAACACATCTCATGTAAAAATACCCATTAAACAAGAGTATGTTGTTCTGTAACTACTAGACATTGCTTTGTTTAAAATGCATGGTAATTACTTATTTCTCTTTTATGGCTTACTGGAGGAAAGCAACAGGAAGGGAATGAGTATTAAGGGGTAAGAGAAGACTGAAAGGAAGGAGAGAGGGTAAGCTGAGAAAAAAGAGAGATGGAAATTTGGAATGAATGCAGGTGTGCTGTTCAGTATTCTTGCAGCTGGGTGTAATGGAGCATTGTGACTACAAGGGCTTAAATGGAGATCACAGCTGAGTGGCGGAGAAAAAGTAGGAAAATATTGGAGCTGGGGAGGCCGCCTATAGCTGGAAAGGGCCACGACAATCATTAGAGCTCAAAGTACAGCTGATTACAGGATGGCAGGGGTTATCCACCAGGATTCCCAGGTTCCCCTCCACAGGGCTGCTTTCCAGCAGATCACCTCCCAGTCTGTACTGGTGCCATTTATTATCCTCCCCAGATGCAGGACTCTGCACTTGTCCTTGTTGAACATCATTTGATTCCTCTCTGCCCAGCTCTCCAGTCTGTCCATGTCTTGCTGGATGGCCGCACAGCTTTCAACTGTATCAGCCAAGCCTCTCAGTTTGGTGTCATCAGTAAACTTGCTGAGCAGACACTCTGTTCCCTCATCAATGTCATTGATGCAGATGTTGAACAGCACTGGTCCTAGCACTGATCCCTGGGGGACTCCACTAGTTACAGCTCTCCAGCTGGACTTGGCACCACTGATCACCACTCTTCAAACTCTATCTTGTAACCAGTTCCTAATCCACCTCACTGTGCTCTTCCATCCCACACTTTTGAGCTTGCTCACCAGGATGTCATGGGAAACGGTGACAAAGGCCTTGCTAAGGTCAAGGTAGATCACATCCACTGGTCTCCCTGAATCTACCCATTTAGTTATGGCATCATAGAATGCTATCAGGCTATCATGATTTGCCCTTGGTGAATCCATGCTGACTACTCCTGATACCCTTCTTCTCTTCCAAGTGCCTTGAGATGCCCTCCAGAAGGAGTCACTCCATCATTTTTCCAGGGATGGAGGTGAGGCTGACTGGTCAATAGCTCCCTGGAACCTCTTTCTTGCCCTTTTTGAAGACTGGGGTGACATTGGCTCTCCTCCAGCCTTTCAGGCACCTCTCCTGTCTGCCACGATTTGGCAAAAATGATGGAGAGGGGCAGAGTGATAACATCAGCCAGCTCTCTCAGCACTCTTGGGTGCATCTCATCAGGGCCCATGAACTTGTGAGTATTTGATTTGTGTAACTGATCCTTAATTCAGTCTTAACTGACCAGTGGGGAGCATTCCCTCCTCCAGGCTTCCTCTCCTTCATCCAGAGTCTGGAGTGCATAAGGCAGTTCCGTCTTGGGTATAAAGCGACATTCAGCAACTCTGCCTTCTCTGCATCCTCAGCTACCAGGGCTGCCTCATCATTCAACAGTGGCCCCACACCTTCCCTATTCTTCCTTTTCCTACTGATATATTTGAAGAAGCCCTTCTTGTTCTCTCTTACTTCCTTTGACAGTTTCAGTTCCAAGAGGGCTTTGGCCTTGTTGCCTTCCTACATGCTCTGACAACTTCTCTATAGTTCTCCCAGGTGACAACCTCCTTCTTCCATAAATTGTAAGTTTCTTTCTTTCCTGAGATTTCCTTCAGGAGTTCCTTGCTCAGCCATGCAGGTCTCCTAGCACATCTACCCAATTTTCTACTCAAGGGAACACACCTAGCTTGGGCTTGGAGGAAGTGGTCTTCAAAAATTAACCAACCTTCCTGGGCTCCTTTACCCTCCAGGGTGTTAGCCCATGGGATTTCTGCAAGTATGTCTTTGAAGAGTACAAAGTTACTCTGCAGAAGTCCAGGGTTGTAATTCTACTTATTGGTCTGCTTCTACCTTGTGTAATACTGAACTCCACAATGTCATGATCACTGTCACCAAGGCTGTTCCTGACCTTAACGTCCTCAACCAGTTGTTCTTTATTAGTTAATATGTGGTCCAGCACTGCCCCTCTCCCTGTTGGTTCCTCCACTACCTGCATCAAGAAGTTATCACTGAGACACTGCAAGAGCCTTTTGGATTGACTGTGCCTGGCTATGTGAGCCTCCCAGCAAATACCAGGGTGATTGAAGTCACCCATGAGTATCAGGGAGTTGATGTGATGGGTACTGAAGATACAAGGAAGGTTAAAGGATTTGAAGGCTGCCGTGCTGCCATTTATGGTAGTAATTTTGGAACAGGAGGGAGATATGAGATGGGGTTATAGCCTGGAAGCTGTTCCTGGACTTTGTGTCACCCCCAGAGTATTAAAAAGGCCAGACATGCCCTTTTCTCTCTGCAGCTGGCCAGAAAATAATGCTGGAATTGAACCTTCTGCTTTACATTTAACACTATGCTTCTCTGGAACCGACAAATGCACAGTAACACAAATGATTAAACTCTCTGTTGGATTTTAATTTATCAGCATCTAGTGGGAAAACATAAATGTTCAGTGCCATAAATAGCTCATTTTTAAAGAAAAATAGACTGGACAAAACAACTGAAACAAAAAAGGTTTAAGATTCTTTCATTCAGTCTTTACTCAGGCAGAATATCCAATGAAGTGGGCAGTTTAGTGAGGACAGAGAGAAGTAAAAAAAGTATTTTAGTGAATGTGATCTCTGAAAAGCAGCTGAAGTAGAAACCCAAACTAAGTTCATAATTGAATGTTAAGCTCTATAAGTAAACCTCCCAGCATAATGTGGGCTTACCCCTCCCTTTGAAGCAGAAACAAGAAATAGGCATGTTGTCCCATGCATCTCATCCATTTCAAATCATATCTGCTTTACTTGCAGGGACTGAGAGTTTCCAAGTATGCAGCCATTGCTCTTTGAATTACTTGAGCCTTCCCACTGCCTCTATTATCTACTTAATTAACTAGTTGTGTCTCTCAACTTGCTATCAACTTTTTTATTTGGGGGGGGGGGGGGGGGGGGGGGGGTAGGGGGCAGGGAATTGGGGGGAGTGGGGAGGGCTCAACAAAAGCAATTACACTGAAGACTTAAGAAGCATGCAGAGGATTTTTGTAACTTATGAAGGCATGATTTGCCTTTGTAAACTGCAGGTATCAAAGCAGCTTTTCTATTCTGTTTGGACACACAGTGTAGTAACAGGGGGATGAGAGGCAGCTGTGCTTCAGACCACATGAGGTAATTTGCAGACACATTTTAATTGCCTTTTAGAGAGCATGAAGGAGTTCCAAATAGTCTAATGAGTTCCAGCAAACACCTGTGAAATGCTTTTAGACCACCATGTAAAACAGAAATTAAGAAAAAAATGCAGCCCGAATCTAGCATGTGTATTCTAATGGAAGTTAAAGAGGAAAAATACAATTTTTTTAGGTACTTACCACATTCTCCAAGACAAAAATGAAGAAAACAACAAATGATATTTTTGTACCAAGAGACAAATTTCAGCAAGTGGTCTTTCTGGAACACGTAATAAAGAAGCTTTAACAGCAGAGGCTTGTTTGAGATAGCACTATAAGTAGTCTCAATATATAAACTTATTTTTTATCATTATGTTGTAACTCTGTGGTCACTCTTAACTTTAAGTGCAAATCTCATTGCAGAGATCTTCAGTGAAGCTGCTCCTTGAGGTGGGGCCTTAGGTGGTGTGAGTTATTTATCCCTGTAATGCTTCAGCTCTATAAAATGCAACTTAGCTATCCTATCAAGAATGTCGTGAGATTTTGAATTTGCAAAGAAAAGAGCTCTTCTGAAGTTGGATTGCTCAGAGAAAATGTTCACAAATGCAGAAAAATTATTCCCAAGCCAATACAATTGTAAGCCCTGTAGAAGGTAGACACTGTGGACATTGTTGTATGGTGGCTTATTGTTTAAAGCCTATACCAGGACGATTTGCAGCAAGAAGTAGTTCTGCAAGTTCTTTCTTTTGCCTTTGAGAAATGCCTAACAGTAGCTGCCTTTTTGCCTTCAAGAAATACAGCAAGTTGATGGAAGTTATCTAAGTTGTACATTAAATACATGGTAGAAGAATATCAATTTGACAGGGAAAAGTGTATGTTTGACATTTTGCATTTCATCATTTGAACCTGCAAAACTGATTTGTGGCATGCAATAATGTTGTCTTAGGCCTCTTTGGAAATGTTACAGTTCTCAAATGATGAGAGTGCTGAATGTTTGGCTTTATAGAGAAAGGAAGGAAAGTTTGCTGTTTGAATGACATGAATGAAATGACAGTTCATCTCTAGAAGAAGACATTGTGCTGTGAGGCTGCTATATTATTACTTCCTTAGCAATGAAAAATTCCATTAAAAATCATCTCTATCGCACACTTTGTCGTGCTGTATATTCTTCCTCTCTGGCAAGGACAAAACTGTTCAGACTATATGAGTTGAAAGGGAAAGCTTTATATGCATGATGCATCCTGTGGCTTAGAAGAGATACAAAACTGAGGGAGAAATGTAGAGTGTCCATTCCTCACTTTGGACTATCTTTAAGGGTTAAGAATGTCCTCTTTTTTTCAGGTGAAGTTCAGACACGATTAAGGGATAGATGAATTAATTTTCTATTTCTGATGCAGTAGAGGCAGACTTGAGAAAAATACCAATATTATAATTTACAAATTATGCAATGTCTTAGGTCTGGTTTTTTTTTTTTCCTGGAACTATCCGAGTTCTCTCCTGTTGTGCAAGGACTAAAAGGACACAATAGATGACATCAAGGAAATAACAAAGTAGGATTAAATTAGCTTTATGACAGTCAGCATGTTACAGAATTTGCAGCACAGCGTAAAGAGCTGCCAGATAAAGTTGCTGGGTAATCCAAAAATATTGAGATGGCATGGCAGCATGTGGTGACATAGGGCTGAATTAAGGATATTACAACTTAACTACTGTCGCCTTCATTAGAATTGCTGTTAAACAGCAGCACACACTACAATATTGAGAATCCTCCTTCATGAAACCACAGAAACTAAAGGCGAGCCTCAACACATCAGGTATCAGTACATCCAGTAAAACTTAAAGAGCCTAGCAAGTGTGTGTATTACTTTCAAAAGTAAAATGGCATCTCCTCTTGTGAACATAAAAGAGTTCTGTATTTAAGAAAGAGAAATGTTGTTCATTTTTATTGACCATTGGAGATGATTAATAGTGTAGGAGCTATGTATTCATACAGAGATATTTAAAAACAAGAAGTTTTTCAATTATAAACCTCAAAGAATCCTCATGCATTAAAAAAAGAGTAAATGAAAGCTCAGTGTTTCACACTGAGCAATTATTTTGTGAGGTTTGGAAAAGGAACAATTAATCTGAATCACTTGCATTCTATTTAATTTCAGTGTTAAAACTCCTTATTTTATTTGATAATGTAATTATTTAATATTTTGTCTCCTGTTTCATATTATAATACTTCCAAGTTAATTCTGCTCAACATTTGAATCCTTTGATAAAGTTAATTTAAACCTGCTGGCAAAAATGCTGTTAATGATTTAGTCATAAAATCCAAACTGAGCAATATGGAAGTTGCAAATAAGAAAGTAACATAATAAAGGTCTGCTAAGAGTGTTGTAAGTCCTTGAAGTTAAGGCTTTGCAACGTATGTTCCAACTACTTTTAAAACAGTGAAAACTGGTGTAAACAATAATAGCTGGGATTAACTTTTATATACTCATTCTCTCCACATCTGCCTCAGGTTTTTGTTTAGTTTAGTTTTGTTTTTTCATTTTTTATCTACTTATTTTGTCTGTTCTTTTTTATCTCTCCTTCATTCCTTCTCTATGCTTTGAAACAATCTAGTGTATGAAGGCTGTTCTCTCTGTTACTGTTTGAGAATTGAGGAACTGTTATGCATGATTCCATTCTTTCATCCATACATTTCTTTTGTTTACCCCCTCCTTCTCTGGCATGTCTGAACATCTTTCACCATCTTTCCTCTACATTGTGTAAAGCATCACAGCAAACTTTGCTCAAGCCATGTCTCTATGTATCTTCAAGAATTTTCACCCTTTTGCTCTTATATACTTTTAAAAGGTAAGTACTGTGCAACCATTAAAGCTCAATAAAACCATTATTCAAAATTTCATTCTAAAATTATTCTGATTCCAAAGATGATGAAACCTGTTAACCCACATAAGGAAACTGAAGCACAGTGAGATAAATTCCAGGTTTAGAATTTCTGTCACTTTGCCCCTATAAGGCATTTTTGGTATGACTTTTAAAAATATTTAAGACTTACTCATCGTATTGATTTGTGCTAGAGATTTGCCTAATCATCAGCTCATGGAATTATGCTTTCACTTGTTGTCTCCCTGATATAGTTTTTGATCAAATTGATAAGCTGGAATATTGTAAAATATGAATATGATTTATTAAATATAAAAAAATCTTTTCAGAGCCAATTTGATTCAGGTTCATTTGCCTGGTCAATGATAGGTTAATTACACACAATAGGATGCTAATAAACCGTGGAATAACAGTCTAGAAAAATCAGAACTTGGAATACAGAGGAAACTGGAAACTCCTTATAAGCACAAAACAAACAGCAATGCTGCACCAGGCAGCAAGAATGGACCAGCTCAGGTTTACAATGGAGCTAACCAACAGGTAAACAAGCAATAAATCTCAGAAATAACCAGGTAAATTATGTAAGTTACTCAAGAACCACCAAGCTGTTAACTACCAAAACCTTTGCTGGATGAAGTGATGCTCTGAGTTTGTATTTGTAATCCATTGGGCCGGAATAATCCAAAAGGTAGTATCCAAAATTAGAGGAAGTGAGAGAGAGGGAGACAGCTGCTGTGGTGGAGACCTAAACACTATGCTGCTAGGACAAAAGAAGCTAATTGCCCTCATGACAGGAGCAAGAAGTAGGTGCTTGTCACCACCTTGAATCCCATTAACGAATGGGGTGGGGGGGAAGAAGACAAGAGATAAGAGACAGAGCAAAGATGTGGGCTCTGAAATCTTCCCCTATAAATTCCCTCTTGAAAACTGAACAGACAAATGGCACATTAGTTATTCATATCCCGCCAATCAGTTCAAAATGTTGTCTGGTGGGCAAAACTGCACATGCCTTCTCCCATAGCCTGTGACATGCAGTTGTCTCTCTGAAACGTGAGGCTCGGGGTTCAGCTTCCACCCCCTCCAGGCAGCGTTAACGGCGCCTGCCTAATGGCTCCTCGACCTCAAACCTGGACCTTGCAAACGGGGAGGGAGGAGAAAGGGCAGTGGCCCAAACAAGTTTAGCTGACTTGTTATTGCCTTCTCCAGGACACTCACAGAATCAACCCCCCTTTTTTTTTAAGAAGTGGTCTTTACAGTTCATAAAACATGGATAAAAACTGTTCTGTATATGCCAAGGTCTTCTGATAGGTTTTACTTTTATTCTGCAATTCTGTATGATTCTTCAGAAGGGGAAAAGACTGCAGGGGAAGACCTTAGAGCTGCCTTCCCATACCTGAAGGTATTGCTGCCCATAGCAGGGGTGTCAGAGTAGATGATCTCTGAGCTCACTTCCAACCTAAGCCACTCTATTATTCTTGCTTGCACATGATTGCTCATTATCTCACAAAGATCACAGAAGCATGATAGAGAGATAGAAAGATAAGGGGTCTGGCTCCAGGGTAATCCTGAGATTCTGTAGAAACTCATAAGATCTACAGGATTCACAGGCATGTCGGACATCTGTAGAGATCACGTGGTTACATTTGGATTTCAAAGATAACTGTTACCACTTCTAAGGTACTTGAGAATAGACAGTTTTCTGAGGTAGTTAGAGTCTGCTTGATGGCAATGAATTATTTAAATAAATACACTTTTGATTTTCTTTTTTCCTATAGTAGCTTTTAAAAATTAGTGGTTTCTCTCATTATTGTCATATGTACCCTGTGGCATTACAAAACACCGTTCAAAAAACATTACCTCCCCTTAATTCCATTTTTGAGAATAGCTTGAGGAGTTCCTTGAAGCCTGAATGTGATGGCATACTAGGGAAACTTTTGCTTTGGTCTGTGTTTGCCAGCAAATTCTCTGAGTATAGTGACTTGAATTATTTTTTTAGGCTGCCCATGCTTAGTGCGTGGACAGTCATAGAGAGATTTAAAGGATTCTCTTTTAAAAGTGGTTGATAACTCCTAGTCATGTTTGTGAATAAAAATAGGAAGTTTATTTTGAAACTTAAGCTTTCCCTTAGTTTTTCCTCTGAAATTACAGTAGAATCTCTGTCAAGTGATCCTTACTTGAACAGCTGCAAAAAGGCTAAATTTTACAGTACATGAAATATAAACACACATTGTGCTTGTTCTGGCCTTGCAAGGGACAGTTTAGGCTGTGCTCTTCAAACAAACAAGCAAAACACTAAACCAGAGCAATGTCATTTGGAGTAATTTCTTATGACAAGGATACTTTGAGTTTCTTAGTTAAGTCGATGTTCAAGTCTTGTTTACATTAGTTACTACTGTGTAACAGAAGGATGGTCCCCCTTTCAGGAAGATGTTGGCACTGATGGTTCCCTAAAGTACAGGGACTGTGAAATTCAGTCTGGGAAAAAATTCAAGCAAATACACATTTGATAGGTGTTGACCGTGCTCTTCACAGTTAAGCACTCAAGAATTGCTGTCTTGTACTGGAAGCCTGATTTAGCAAATCTCTCTGTTCCTGCTAACTGGCAAGTATATCTGTTCTGCTTCTCAGGTCTTCTGAAAAGTAGAGATGATTTGAGAGGATGGTGCTTTTCTGTTAAAGGAGGAGATGAAAAAAAGAAAAATTCACCACAGCCCAGTAAAGCCTTAAGTAAAGTATAACTAAGCAAAAAGCTTCAGGATACAGTACTTGACTGAAATTATACCAGTAAAGGACTTGTAGCATGAGGATCTTAAGAGTGTTCAACTCATAATGAGATGTAGAAAGTGGGCAAATAGATGGAAAAATATAACAAAAAGTAATAGCCTGGTTTTATTTTAAGTACTAACCTAGAATAGTGAAGGGTGCACCAGACCAGGGGTGAGTGAGTTGGATGAAGTGTAAAACCATAAGATAGTGAAGTTTAGGTTGATCTAGACACAACATTTTATATATATATATGCATGCTTAAATAGGATTGAAGTACCTGATGGTAGTGCACAAACCCAAACACAGTCTGGAGTTTTGCACAGCTCCAATGACAGTATAAGAAAAAGCATGTTAGAATCAAAGTTCTGTCATTCCTTAGCAGGCTGGTTTCAGGGATGAAATTTCTGTTTGTGGTAAACTCAGAAAAATCTGCATTAGGTGTTAGGAGCATGTCTCACTTTTCCATTTGTTTCTGTATTGTGGTCTAACTACTATGGAGTGGCCCAAAAAGAAATCTTAATGGACTATATGAGAGAAGAGGGGGGAAAAAAAATCCCTATTTGTTCCCCTTTTAAGATATGTTCTCTATTTGGCTCCCCTTTGGCTAGAATGGATTTTTCTCTGCAGGGTTAGAGCCTGGTGTAAAGAAGATCCCATGTCCATAGTAAAGAGTGAGCTGAGCAAATGACTGCTCGGGGTGTCAATGAAAAGCTGACAGTTTGCAAAGGCTTATAGCGCAAGAAAGGTAGAAAATTAAGCAGAAGCTATCTGTTTCTCTTTACCATTTATGAAACAAACCGATATAAGGTATAACCTTGTTTGCCTATTCATACCTTTCCACTCCCTACTTGACATTTTTGAGTATGAAGTAAATAATACGTTTTCCTGAAGATCCACATCACTGCAGACTTGTTGTAGACTCCTGGGAGGAAATCCTTGTGGATGCCAAAACCCAACTGAAACCTGTTGTCACAGACACTGTAGGGAGGTATCTATGGATGCCAAAACGCCAACCAAGATAGTGTCATTAACAAGCCTGGGAGCCAGACAGGTGTATTCCTGCACTGGAGGGCACTTGGATTACACAGACGTCTGCTGAGTATGGTATATGAAGCCAAGTGTCATTCCTCCACCGAAATGGAACCAGAGAGATGCAGTTTAGAGAGAAGCTGCTGTTACACAGTCAGTCTCCATTAGGAATAAGACAGAAATATGAATTAGTAATCATTCATCATCCTTACTAAAGAGTTCATTCACCTGTTTTTCTATGAACAGCCACTTCTGTCACACACAATGTTTATAGCAGTATATTTAGGAGGTGAATTCTCTCTAATTATTTTTGGGGGTGGTTGTTTTGTTTTGTTTTGGGGTGGTGTTTTTTTTTAAACATACTGTCATTCAGAAGACAAAGTAAATGGTAACAAATGTTCTTAGTGAGAGCAAAGTAAATGTGGAAAATTCTTAGCGTTATTTTACATTTTCATCACAAGGACTGCATGAAATGTTAAAAGCTGTAGCACAAGTAGAGCCAAACCACAAAGCAAGGTGAATTTTATTTTAATCCAAGTAGAAAATTTGAGCTTTTTAAATCACATGGGTAATATTGTAAAATCTTTGTGAAAACAGGTCACCAGTGTTTGAATTGGAGTCAGACCTCTGCTGCTGGCCTTCTACCTTCAGACTTGTGGAACATATTATCAAGAATTCACAAATAATTAAGTCAACCCAAAATATAGTCTTACATTGTGCAGAACATGAGCCTCTATGGTCTTTATTTCTATAAAATAAGCTGTCCACATATAGTCCTCTACCCACCATTGATTACCTAATTACACAATCACTCCATCAGTAAATCTGCACAACATCTGTGACCCTGCATGTCACTGCAGTAGCCCCCTCTGATTCCCCAGGAGCTGTGCTGAGGCGGTTCTGCTGACATAATGTATTCATCATCCATTAGATCTGGCACACGCTCTGCAGTGCTCAATTACAATACAATCGAGCGGAGGGCCCTGTGTCAGCCAATGTAATGACTTTCTGATTATCTGTCTTTAAATGATGAATGAAATGAAAATGTACTATTCAAACCAAATGTAAGATTGCTAAAGATGCTAAATGAAATTTTTACATAACACTTTATGGAAAGAGGAATGAGGTTAGAGGGTAAGGGTTTGCCTCATTCAAAAATAAAAAGGTAGAAATCTTTAAACCACAATGATACTGTTTGGTGGAACTATGCTGCCTTTTAAGTAAAGCACAAGTTTTGGTGTTGTGCCCCTACAGTTTCTAACCATCTCAGATCATAGAATCATTAAGGTTGGAAAAGACCTTTAAGATCATGAAGTCCAACCATGACTACCATGACCACTAAACCATATTCCAAAGCACCACATCTACAGCTTCTTGGACAGTTTCAGGGATGGCAGCCTCACCACCTCGCTGGGCAGCCTGTTCTAATGCCTCACCTCTCTCTCAGTAAAGAAGTTTTTCTTAGTGTCCAATCTAAACCTCTCCTGGCACAATTTAAACCCTTTTCCTCTCATCCTATTGCTGGTTACTTCACTCCAACCTCTTATCAGGTAGCTGTAGAGAGCAGTATCCCTTGAGGCTTCTCTTCTCCAGACTAAACAACCCCAACCCCCTCAGCAGCCTCATCGTTCTTCTCTGGATATGCTCCAGGACCTCAGTGTCTTTCAGTCTCCCAATAATTCATTCAAAGGAGTTACATTTCTATCATTTTTTTTCCCCAGTAATTTGCATCTTTTCTTTTTGTTGTTGGAGAGACCTAGATACACGAGCTCACTTTGTGTGTCACATTTCTTTAGACTGAAATTGTTTGTAATAATAACTCACTTCCATCTTATTTTTTTAATTTTATGAATTATGTAGGGGAAAAAATGCCCTACATGATCTCACTTTAAACCACATTTTTATGCAGAACTCTATTTCACAGCTTATTGTTAAAGAGGTGCTCGGGAGCAATAGTCATGGTCTCCATTTTATATTCATATAAAAAGATAGAAGATGTTTATGTTGTGCAATACCAATCTGTAAACCCTCGGATAAGGAATGATGTAGATGTGGTTTCTTACATCATTTCTTAAAATGACAGCTTTAAACAGCAGGTAACCAAGTCTCCAACAGCAGGTTATTATCTCATAGAATAAACACAACACATCAGTATGGGGAATGGTATTTTAACTGAACAGTATCCTTCTAAGTAGACTAAACCAAAATGAGAGATGTCAGTATATGCCAGGATTATAAATAGATGGGAAATTCATAATCATTCTGCTGTTCAAATAATTTTGAAGCAGATGTTTGATGGTACAGTGAATTCTGTCTCTGTTTACATATTCAGTTATTTTAGCTATAATTGAAAATCCCACAAAACCATGTGTTGGAGTGTTCTTTAACTCTTGCTTTAATTATAACTTCCCATTTTACACCCTTAAGGTGAATTTCTAAAAGCTTTTGAGTGGTGTGCAGCCTTTCTGGGAAATGTAGCTCTATTTTTTCCAACCACACTGTAACCAGACGCAGGGCTAATATTTTGCCAAAATACCATCATGGACCTTCTTTTAGATCGTTAGAATCCATCCTAGATTACTTTATCAGCATCCTGCTATCCCAGTTCTAGTACTGCTTTTAATACAAAATAATTTTGACCTGAAAAATGAATTTTGTTGCTTGTAAACCTTGTGTTCGTATTCTAAGTATGAATAAATACAATGGCAATACAGACATCTGTAGTGAATGAAAATGAAGAAAGGCAGTGGCAACCCTCTGGAATTTGTAAAAGTGTAGAATCACAATATGTTATGAGGCACAGCAGCTGAAATTAATTTGTTTTTACAGATGTTCTCCTGTTTGGGGAGCTTGAGGAAAGGAGTTGAAAGAAATGTGGGTATCTTACTGGTGCTTCTTGATTTATGACAAATTTGTGATTACACATTAGATCAAAATCTGAGCTGAAAGTGAGAGAATGTACGTGAGAATTCCTTCATTACAAGACATTTCTTTCTGTTCCTTTCTTTCTTCCTTTCCTTTTCACACTCGGGCTTTTCCTCCCTGGGACAAGGTGCTCCCCCAGGATCTCAACCCACCGACGCACATCCTCTGTGCCAGCGTACAGCCAGTGATACGTGTGATAGATGAATTCCATGGAGTGAAATTAGGAGATTTAGTGTACATGCTGATTTGACTGTAAAGCCCAAGGGGGTTGGCAGCTGTGGGGAATTAATGGAGTAAGCCTGAAGCAGTACTGCTCTGCACTCCAGGTCCTGACACTATATCCTCAAAAGAGTTCAAGCCCATGCCTTTGTTTTAAAGGAAGGTATCTGATGCCTGGTTTTATCCCAGCCTGGGATCAACTCCCCCTGGGTTTTGAATTACCTCAAGCGATTTACAGCTCATGCTGAAAGGTTCTATTATATTCCCAGGCTTTTTTAGTAGCATAGGCTGAATGATTTAAGATGGTGGTTATCAGAGGTTATTGTGTTATGGAGGAGCTTCCTGCTTGTGTTTCCCACTTAGATAGTTTTTTCAACCTTTTGTAAACAGGGCATATAGACTTAGCTTTCTAGGAAGGAAAAAACCAACCAAACAAACAAACAATGCAGACAGCATTGTGAAACCAAGTAGAAATGAGACTTATCTTTCCGTTGTCAGTTGATATTTCCCTCCTTTTGGTTTAATCACATGCATGTAGAAATGTACCACATAAATATATTATTTATTGCCTCATGACCATCTTCTGACATCTGACGGGCGATGCTGTGCAGACGGGCTGAGAGGTACAGTCTTGGACAGTCTGGAAAGCCTGCGGCATTTGCTTTCCATGATGTGGTTCTAGTCTCCCATGAGTAGCTTGAGCACTGTTTTGGTGCTGTTAGGGGTTGTCTGCTATCCCTGTTATTCTGCTTGCTAGTCGTACAAGAATATTTATGCAAGTAAAAGCTACATCTCTAAGGCCCTTCCCTGATCTTTGAGTGATGTGCACATTGCTGATCAATATGTGTGGGCATATCTCAGATACCCAGAAAAATGCACGGGTGCTTACCAAAGGAATTGTCAGTTTCTAGTGAAATGTGCTCTTAACTCTGGGATACAAACATGTTTCTAATGAGAAAACTTATATTGCTACTAACTGAAAATATAGTTTCAAGTCTCTTACCAAAAATAACAACTTACTCTCAAGCCTCTTAGAATACTGATCAGTAGTTTAAATACTTAATAACTGGAAGCCAAAGTTTCCCAAGTTTTGTGTTTGTTTTTTTTGTGTGTGCGCATAGTTAATAGCTGTTCTCAGCAATCAAAGCCACGTTTAAAACACTGTGGTTGTGAGTCTAACCTTTCCTCTCATCTTCATGTTTGATCACTGGCTTGCCTGAGATAAATTACTCAGACAAGTGGGCCAAATGAAGTCTTCTAGTTTCAGTACAGAGAGCACAACATATCTTGGTAGCTTACAAAATAAAGTTGTCTCTGTTTTCAAAGTAGCAGAGATTCCAGCCTTTCTCATTTCATTGTCAGGTTTTGATTGACAATGATTTTCCTACAGTTTTCCCCTGCTTCAAAATATCATGGGAAGGATATTATGCATTCCCAACCTGTCAGCTTTGGCTGCCTTACAGAGTGTTCAATTATGCTCTAATCGAATAGCTGCCCAGTGTAGGCCACATAATGACTTCCTGATTATCTGACTTTAAATGATGGATGAAATGAATATGTAACATTCTTTTCAAATACAGGATAGCCACCGAGCCAAATGAAAACTGATTTTTGTGCCCTTTTGTGTGAAATATAAAACAAAATTTTATTGTAATTCCATTCAACAATTACTCTGTTTCTTGGTTTGCCTTCATTAAGATAAACATGGAATGAGTTGTCTAGGAAAACATTAGTCTTCATTTTTGTTTTCAAAGAGTTGCCAAAGGTCTTAAACAGTGTTTAGATTTTTCTCCTTCCTCTCTTTGCATTGACTTGTTTAAAAATCAGTGTCAGATTTATGTGATCAGTTCCCATTGGGAATATTTCAATACATGCTCGCACTGCAACAAGTCTGTTTGGAGTAATGTAATATACAGGCAACATTAAGGTTTGAATAAAATATTTAGTGATGGTAGTGCTAGATGTTTTTCATTTCTAGTCTGCAGTAGTAGTACTAAGCAACCAATATGGCATTTGAAATTGAATATACCTCTACCTCCTCACTGGAATAGCATGCATTCTCTTATTCCAAAGTCAGAGGAGTATCTCATAATGCTCTTTGAAAGTCTTACCAGGGAGAATCTCCAATCTCCCTGCCCAACAGCATATGATAGGCATTCTTCTGAAGCCGGTTTTCTTGGGTTTAGATCTGATTGCTTGTGACAAAGTTATTTGTGAAAAGTTGCCTTGCTCTAAAGACTTCAGATAAAGCACCCCTTGATTTTTTGACACATAAACCAAATATTTGTGGTTTCTAAACCATTAGGAATATCAGGTGACATAATGGATAAAAGGAATACTTGTGGTGAAATTCAGCTCATTTTGATGATTGTTAATTGGCTAAAGCACGGGCGGTCCAGGACAGCTTCTACATGAAAGTTGTACTTTGACCCCATTGTGAGAAATCCATCCCTGGAGTCAATTAAGCAGCTAACTAGAGTCAAATGTGAAGATACAGTGGCCATGTAGAGGTCTCCAGACTGGCTGCAGCATAACTATCTTTTCGGTACATTCTTTCTGCCACTATCGTTCTTATGAGGCAGGTCATGGCTAGGAGTCTCAAAGTCCACTTAATTATTTCATGAAAATGCTGCAGTGATTGAAATGTATGAAACATCCCCTCTTCATAAG
Organism: Dryobates pubescens; assembly: GCF_014839835.1. Classification (NCBI taxonomy): domain Eukaryota; kingdom Metazoa; phylum Chordata; class Aves; order Piciformes; family Picidae; genus Dryobates; species Dryobates pubescens. The sequence goes on from NC_071627.1 coordinate 9,634,628, forward strand.
ACAGCATTTTGGGAATGAACCCCTTCACTCAAGGTTAAATCCCTTACCTGAAGGAAGTTGATTAAAATTGTGTAATGGGAGATTAGTGATGATCCAGTCACAAATGATGTCAGAAGTCTGCATGCACACACACCTACACTCTGGCCACTCTTTCCTATTCCAGCTTCCAAGCATGAAAAAAATCAGACTGACCTGATCAGCAGATAATTTCTGCAAACCAGTGGGTCTGCTTTTGAAATCTCTCCTATATGCTTGGGTTGTCACCCCGAGTTTTGTCACCCACATTTTGTATTTCAGCAGGTAATGGATGCATTTTGGCTGCTATAAAATAGTGTAGTTATTGCGACATTGCATCTTTACATCATGAGGGGAGCTCTGACGAGGAGGAATGCAGTCTGGGAGAGAAAAGATTAGTGACCATTTCTGTTATGCTTTTGAGAGTAGGTAAAGGGGGGAGTGAGCCAGAAGAATTTGGTCAGCAGACAGAACAGCACTAAGAAGATATTTTAAAAAGCAGGCACAGTCTACAGATGTTGGCAACAACTTCATCAAGTCAACAACTTACCATTAGGAGACGACAGTCCAGCTCAGCTTAACTTGAAGGGGCAGGAGTGCCTTTCTGTGTAGTACAGGCCTGCCAGAGTGCTTAAAGTTATTGCAGCTTTAGACTTGGCTGTATTGCTGTCATTGTTTCCCAGTTACTCCCCCTATTCCTCTTCTAGTGGCTGGTAATGTGTTTTACCAAATCTATTTTATCAAAACCAAATTACTTCAAGAAAGTTATTTGAGGTTTGAAAACAAGGTATTCTCACGGCTCAGTAGATTGTGATTCTGGAGACCAAAACTCATGCTGTAATTTTTTTCTCTTGTGTGACAGAATGACTTCAAAGGAACTAAAATTAATTTTTAGACATGAAATAACGTGTTTTGAAATTAATTTTAAAAGTTCCCATGTTTTGGGAAGACATGGAGTTTCTAATTAAACTTCTGGGGGCTACATTTTAACAGACTTTCTAACTTCTATCTCAGAGCTTTAACATGCAACAGAACTAAAACTAAGGGTACCTGATCTCTGACACGGCTCAAGTACTTGCAGTTGTGCAGGTCTTCCTGATTTCATAATGCTGTGCTTGTGATTCTTGAAATTAGCTACAAGTGAGCTGGCTGTAGCTAATGGAGAATTGTGAGCCTGGTTATTTCCTTAGTAAATCTGAAAAGAGAAGGATGATATTTCTGTTTTCTGATGAGGTAAGGCAGTATTTATACCTAGAATGGGCAATTTTAATTAATTTTAAATGTCTCCTTTTTATTTTCTTTTTCCTCCTTCCTTTTTTTTTGTCTGCTGCAGTAATTGTTATTATGCCAAACTGAGGTAATTATGTCTGTACTGATGCAATGAAAATTCTTACACTTACAGTGCAGGCTTGCTAGGTCAGTGCTCCTAACCCCTTTTTCCACTCTGCACTTCAGTACACTCAACTACCTGAGCATTCAACACGGGCATTTTCTGGTTGCTTTCCTCCCTTTTCCCTTTCCCATTTCCCCTTTTCCCCTTACCTTTCCTTCCCTTCCAGATAAAGTGTGCTGCTATGTAGCTACTGTGTTAATTTTAGCAGTGCTTGAGCTGCCTACTTAGAAGTGATGTCTGTATGTCACAGTAAAGCAGATATGCCTTTTCTTAATCTCTGGAGTTTAAAAAAGAAGCAAGAAATATTTTCTCTGTGGTTTAAAATGTATTTTGAAAAACCTAAATAATGCAAAATTAAGAAGCAAGAAAGCTCATTCAGTTGGTTCTTAGTTCATCTCTTGTAAACACTTTTTCACTGAGAGCATTCTCAAAGCAAGGAGGACTGTAAATACCATTCTGATAAATATGTTTATTAAACAGATGAGGGGGAAGAGGAAATTGATCCAAAATGCACTCTGTCTCATTTCAAAATCTGCTGTGGCAACAATGTGCCAATATATTTGGCTATGCTTTATTGTTCCTACTTTTACCTCTCTTCAGCTTTCTTTCCTCCCCCTTTCTCTGGGGTCTACAAAAAGAAAAAAATGATGGTATGAGGGGCACTCTTAGATGGATCTGAGCATGAAGAAGTGCTCCTTAGTAAATACTAGCTGCTGCATGTTAATAGTGAACTCTGACAGAGAAGGAAGATAGACAAACAGAAAGTCAGGAGTGTGAAAGGGTCATGACTCTTCCTAGAATTCAGACAGAAAAAGAGGTATTTTGCCTGTTTGCTTCCTAGTAACATCTTTGCTATGAGCAACCAGGTGCAACTTGCCCATAGAGTGAAATTGGTAAAATATTTTTTATAGAAGGGAAAGTGTTAAAATGACCTTGCTGTGGAATACAGCGTTTGAAATCTGGGGTTTTTTTAATGTTAAATAAGTAGGAGGGGGAAAGGATAGGTCACCTACTGTACAATGGCAATTAAGATAATGGGTAAACTGTCATGTATATGAGTCTAAAAGGCTTTTAATCACTGGGCCTGCATGTAAAGGGATCTGAATTTATAACTATTTGTTATAAATGCATTAAGAATTAATATTGGGAAAGGGAAAACAACTATTTAATCTGAAGGAAAATGTTGGTAAAAGAACCAAAAGTTGCCATCTGACCATCATTGAACTGGTTTCTGTTCTACCTACTGGAATTTCTTGAGTCACCTTTGAATAGTTTAATGGACTCAGTGGAACTGACTTATTTTAAGGCAGAGTATAAAGACTATAGCAATGGGAGTAACAGCAAAGGATTCTCTTAGTTATCCCAAATTTCTTTTCTGTCTAAAAAGCTGGATCTCGATTGTGGCATCCCACCACCTTCTACAAGACAGAAGTGTAGCCTTGTAGTTGTGGGAGATTAATGGGCAGTGCTAGCTGGGAGCAGAGAGGGGCAATAAATGATCATGACTGTCATGTGAAGTGGAAAAGATTTAAGAAAGAATCACAGAATGGTGGAGGTTGGAAGGGACCTCTGGCTATCATCTAGTCCAACCACATGGCAAAAGCAGGATCACCCAGAGCCAGTTGCCCAGGACTGTGTCCCAGTGAGTTTTGAGAATCTCCAGAGAAGGAGAATCCATCACTTTTCTGTGCATCCTGTTCCAGTGTTCTGTTGCACTCAAAGGAAACAATTTTTTTCTTCTGTTTAGGAGGAATGTTGTGGTTCTAGTTTGTGTCCTGTATCCATTGTCCTGTTACTGGACACCACTGAAAAAAGACTGGCCCCATCCTTCTTGCACCAATTCTTTATTCCAATGTTCTGTGCTTCAAATAATTCATGAAAATTGTTCTACTCAGAACTGAAAGAGATGTGGCTGTTCTTATCTGGGATATGAAAATATCTGAGTAAGGTAGAATTAGTACAGAGATTTTTATTATTTTTTTTTTCTGAAAAATGTGTATTTTTTGAACCATTTCTGCTTCTCTTATCCTGGCTTAGCAAAGTTTAAGAGGACTCTGTTTCATTAAAAACTCCCATTTTGATTACTGGGAATGAAAATCAATTAAGGGAGGAAATGCAGCTGGGATATACATATTGAAGACTTTCTAGGCAACCCAAAGGAAATCTGCCAATGCTAAATATATGTATTCTGCCTTGAGACATTTCTTCAGAGAATGGGATGTTGTCTGCTAGTCCTTTGTAATATATACACATTGAGAAAAAGCCTGAGCGCCCAGACACATAGAAAAGAATTCCCAAATTACTGTGATTTCAGAATTTCAAATTAGTGGGAAAAGAAGAGTTAGCAAAGCCTTTTGATCTTATTTCCTGAAGAAAGTGGTAGCAATGCACAGGTAGCTGCTACTAGCGAAGTTTGAGCTTTGCACTGCTCAAACCTGGGCCCTGGCTCTGCTCCAAGACTCTGCCTGAGCTGTCTTTCAGCATCTGCCACCAGATTTGCCCCTGGATGAAGTAGAAAATCAAACTGGCATGTCCTGTTTGGTTACAGGGACTTGGAATCTAATTCTTATAAAATTTCTACAGATCTAAGAAAAGGATACATGATTTAACACTGAAACATTTGCATACCTCCTCCTTTTCCCCCCTTCTCTTTCCCCCACCCTTGCATCCCAGCTTTCCGGGTGTACGTGACAAATGGCAGATTCTCTCAGATAATATTCATGTGGTACTCCAAAATAATTCTGCAGACATGGTAAAAGCTTTTAGAGACTGTAAAACTGATTATCTCTTCTGTAGTTCTTTTCATCTTCAAAGCACTTACCAACATTAACTAATTAATCCTTGCCGTGTCCCTCTGAGTTAGATATCATTGCCATTATACAGATGAAGGAATTGAAGTAAACACTTTGTGACTACCTCATCAAGACAGTTGGTGACAGGGATAGAATTAGAATGCACAAGCCTCTACTTACAGGTAGAAACACCATGCTGTTCCTCTCCTGATAAATGTACATATAGATATCAGTACCCTCACTATGGCTGAGAGTCAAGTTTCTGTTAATGAAATCTTGTTAGGAATTGCTTTGATGGGAAATTTCTTTGTAGTCAGACAATTATCTTTTTAAACCTCTCTTATGCAACCTTTTCCTGAATGGTCCTGAGTACAAGCACAAATGGTTTGTCCCAGAAACATTTTTCTTTGGATATAGCTATAGCTAATTTTAAAATGCTTCAGGTATTTACTGGAAATATTAGACTCTCCAGAAAATAAAACTGGCATTTCTTGGAGGTGCACTCAAAAATTTAAGTGAGAAATAACATTTAGGATCTGTTTCTATTCAGCTGTCTATGCTGTATTATTATTAACATGATGCTTAGGCAAGAGGAAACTGAAAAATAAGCCTCAGCCAAAGAGTCTGACTGCAATGGCAAGTTTATGGCCAGAGTGAAGTCTTAAGACTTCTAGAAGTGTGGATCACAAAAGTTTCAGGTATGGTTGAAGACTCTCCTATCTCCTAAAGGGATTTGTTTTTTAACCATCTCTGAGGCTGATGAGCCTCATGAAGGCTCATGAAGTATTTGCCATTCGAGGAAACATTTGCTGTGAGAACACCTGTTGAGCTCTCTGTGAGGAGCAAATACAGGCACTGGGAAGCAGGTGTTGCAATGGCTGGTGCCATGACTTTTGCTCTTTCTGGTTGCCAGCTATTGAGTATGATGGCTGGGGCTATAGGTGGTTCCCACCAGAGTGGGTGGATCACTTTGCTTTTCTGTTGAGTATAGAAGGCTGCTCTGGGAAGGAGGGTGGAGTAGGGCTCAGGTGCTGTCCGTAAATAGTGTTTAAAGTTCAGCAGACATGCTCTTAAAAAATATAAGAAGTATAAAATTAATATTTAACCAGATTACTACATTTTATCTGCCACATTAATTTTTCATTCATTTATGAAAATGCTGTTGATGGATGTAATATTGACAGGATGTGTTGGTTTGGTTTGGTTGTTGGTTGATTTTAATATCTTCTGGTAAATGGAAACTTATCTTCTGTGTGAACATGAGCCATCTTATAAGCCATATTGGGCAAGTGCTCTAATAAGATGATAATTATTAGGGCTTGATGCATTAATATTTTATGTTGTTCATAACTCAGCTTTAAGAGATTAATAATGGAGATGTGAGGGGAATGCTGTCTTAAGTGTTTATGATTATGTTAACATTAAGAAATACTGTAGGAAAGGAAATTACTTTCAGGTAGTTAGGCTTTTTGTTTGTAGAGAGTCCTCTGAAGAAAATATCTTCCCATTTTCTTTCAATAATTCTTAAGAAGTTCTGCTGAAATTAAGTGATAGGAGCAACTCTCCTTGACTACAACTCCCTGTGAGCCTATTGCCACTGTACTGAAAGAATCAGAATTTGGAGGAAGTATTTAATTATAATTTCAGTGTGAGCATGTGTAGTAAGGAGCAAAAAAAGCATTCATTCATTGTGGAAATGAGCATACAGGAGAGTGGAGTTCTGTAAAACTCTTCAAGTATTTGTGGGCATGGCAAAATCATTCTGATTGCAGAGTTTTTTCCTGTCTCTTTTGCTTTGTTTTGGTTTTGTTTGTTTGGGGTTTTTATCTTAAGCAATTGCCAATTATCCTCCAGAAGTCACAGAAGTGCTTTTTATAGGAGATGAGAATTCTTTGAGGTGTATTAGAAACCAAAATGTCTTTTAATAGTGGTGTTGTGTCACTGTGACACTGTTGGTTGAATGAAAATATGGGTTTCATATTTTTATACTGTGTTTCTGTCTGGCCCTGTTTTGTCGCAGTGTATGTATCTATGCAGTCTTCACTTGACTCTCTTCTTCACTGTTCAATTTTTCCTCTCTACCCCTTCCTTTCATATCTTTATCATATTGTTTAATCAGAACCTGAACCCAGCAACAGCTGAGTTGAGCTTTTAAGACCATGAAATGAGATAGAAGTAACACAAGTTCACCTATGCAGGATTCTTACTACCACCATACCATGAGCTTGATCAAACTTGCAAATACATGTGTGTTTTTGTCCTGCTTTTAAGTGCCTGCATCCATACTGTTAATACTCATACCTAATGTGTGAAACACACGACTGTTTATCACAGCCCAGCAGGCAGGATACAGATATTTTCAAACAGCACTACTGTATCCTTATCTCAATAGTGCTAATATTATCCACTGTCAAAACAGGCATGATATATTGAAGTCTGTAAGCGTTACAGGATCTCTGCATATTCTTGAATTTAGCCTGCAGCAAGCCTGTCATCCATGGTGATCTTGATGTTGCAGCTGATGTTGCAAGAAGCAGCAGCTCAAAAATATTGTCAGAGCCTTCGTCCAGACCTGAAAGCAGTGTAGCCTCTACTGGCCTCAGAACTGAGACACGTTGGTTAAGCCAAACTGCCTGCTTTTCCACAATTACTACCTTTTCTTTATATTCTGGTAGTACTCCCCTTTTATGTTTGTAATCCTCTGCCTGATAGAGATGGGGCTGAGGTTGTAGCCATAAGCTAGCTGGAATCCTAGTTAGAGGCCAAACTCACCTAATTGTAAAGCTTAACAGTAGCTAATAAAATAGGTTCTGATCCACCAAAGTCTGAGTTTTGGGTGAAGTTTATTTCCTTTATTTTTGCTGACTGAATTAAACCTAACACCATAATGCAGGGAAAGGACGGGTCCAATACTGCAAACCATGTCCTGGTTCGTGGGGGTTTTTCACAATGTTTGCATACTGCAGCCATCAATTACACCACAATTGTGTGGATACCATCTCTGTGATGTAATGACTTCCCAATATCTGTCTTTAAATGATAAATAAAAAGAACATGCCACTTTCCTGATGCTTATATGGCAAAGCTTATTGCTACCTGAACCTATTCTTAGTTCCTTGGACAGATGGGAAGGTGGCAGAAGGAAGATGAAACATCCATGTTACAGTCTTTTCTAACCAATCTTCTTCTAGTTGTGTAATTTGGTTATATTTGGAGTCTTGTTCAACCTCCCTGAAATAAATCTGCCTAAAATTCAAAGGGGAAAAGTGGCTTTATGAGGTTAATCTCAGGATTTTACAGCAGAGTTTAGATCAAATCAAAACCCTTGGCTATTGGTGAACCACAGGTTCTTCTTGATCATGTAAGTCCTTCCATCACCCACTCCAGCATGGCACTTTTGAAATGTGGAAATCTGTCACTTCTGAGATAAACCCACTAATCCACTTCTCTCCTTGGCACATTCTCTGTTCAGTGGACAGATTTCTTATATGGATATTTTCTATCACTTTTGCCAGTGCTACCTCTGTCATAAGCTGATGGCTTTAACTAGTGATTTTCTGTTTTTCAGATTCAACGGAGGAATCCAAATATATCTCTGTGAAGTGTTTTTGGAGTTTATCCCCTGCTGAAAGTCTCCTCTAAGGTAATAGTTACGAATGACAGCAGGCATGTTGTAAACAAAATTTCTGAAAATTGTTTCTTGCCCATCCTAAGAGATTGGGAATTCTGCACTCTGCATAATTCCTCTCAGCACTAGCAGCAGACTCTCAGTCTTGCTGGATAAATAGCCATACAAGTCTTTGTTCTGGTTATTTTGGATGAAATTTTTGAAATCATAATTCCACTTTCCATGCTGTTGTCCAAATTTTGCACTTTCATACCTCTGCTTGTGCTATTTTTATCTTTTCTGCAGTTATCTGATCTCGGTATCCTGCTTGAATTTTTCTTGTTGTCCTCTCTGAGAATTCAACTTGACAAGTGTCTTCAACTCTTCTTACTCTTCTTGCCACATCAACTCAACTATTTAATTTCCTACTCTGTTAAGAATATTTTTGGTGTTCATTGTGTGTATAGTCATGCTAATGAGCTTGTGCGCTTTATCTCTGAACTAATACTCAGTGTAGTTACAGTGCTGTTTGTAGGGAAGCTCATTGCCTGTCTGAACTTTCAAAGGGTTTCCAGTCTAATGATTACTGCTCAGTTCTCTGGTGGAATGTTTGTATGTCCAAATACTCACAATTGTGTCTGTGTGTATACATTTGTATATACATTTATATATGCCCAAACTGCATCTGAGCAAGCAGGTACAGGCTACAGTCATGAAAAGTATTGAGTCTCTTCAGCCTGGAGAAGAGAAGGTTCCTGGGAGATCTTATAGTGACCTTCCAGCACCTAAAGGGGGCTACAGAAGGGCTGGGGAGGGACTTTTGACAAGGGCTTGTAGTGATAGGATGAGGGGTAATGGCTTTGAGCTGTAAGAGGAGAGATTCAGACTGGATAAATTCTTTCCAGTGAGGGTGGTGAAGAGCTGGAACAAGTTGCCCAGGGAGGTTGCAGATCCCCCTGCCCTGGAGGCGTTGAAGGCCGGGCTGGGTGAGGCTTTGAGCAACCTGGTCTACGGTCCCTGCCCATAGCAGGGACGGTTGGAACTAGATGATCCTTGAGGTCCCTTCCAGCTCAAACCATTCTATGTATACACACCTGCAGTATTCATTACCACACTTTATATAAATATGTGTATGTCTAAATCACTGAGTGAGATTCTGCTTTTGAGAAGAGAGGATGTTGTGATGACTTTAAGATCATTATAATCTATTGGTTTGCTTCTTGAGTGTGTTGATAGTTTTGTGCTTGACAGATTAAACAACATCTTTTGTGTTTTGTATTATAGCATGAGCAGTAATCACGGTGAGTTTAGATTCCTACTGACATTCTTGCAGCAGTCTGCTTCTCCCTTATGTGGCTGCTTTTATGAGGAAGTATTTGGGAAAATATAACTAGGTATGTTGTTCACAGTGCCTTGGCTTCTTGTTGAAAATTAAAGACGTAGGACATAATCATGAGTCTTTTCAAGTGCTTGTATTGATTACTATTACTGTGTTGTTTAAATTAGGATGCAGCTAGATTGTAAATTGCTAGCCATATATCACTGGTTCGTAGTTCACTGTTGTAAGGAATTATTGAGGAGGGTTTTCTCTGTTCTTCTGTGGTACCCTAGCACTTAAAAACCCCATTCTCTAGGTGTTTAATGGTGTGTTTTACAATATGGTTCTTTTTTGCAGGAAAAAAGATCTCGTCAGCAGAATATATGGCACATATAAATAGGTGATGTGAGGGGTTGTATCTTTCTATAGCTTCCCTTTGCACTTTAAAGAAAGACATTCACTTGAAGACTTATAGCATAAGGATGCTGCTTCCATGATTTCGCTCTTTGTTTGTGTTTGGGGAGACAAGTTTGGTAGTTACACTTCCTTATACACACGCATTATGTAGAACTGCCAGATGAAAAATGTGCAGCCTGTATATGGCACAGGCAGGCAAAACACTGTGTTGGAGGGCTGGAAAGTTGAGACAGTGATTATTCTAGAAAACTTGGTAGTAGTCAACTTAGAGCAAATTACTCTGGTTGTCAGGGAGATGGTATGGAGAAACACAGAGTTACACCAATTGGCAATTGAAAAAGATAATCCTTCTCTGTCAACTGACTTCTTTCTGTCCCCCAGTCATCTTTGCCTAGTGACTACCAAGCCTCTGGAATTTGTTATGCTAATACAGCATAACTCCTGAGCAAATTGTTGGATCTGATCTGTCACTTTCTTAGCAGTGACACCTGAAAGGTTATTGGGCTTTAAGCAGGTATCAGATATTCAAGTGCAGTTTTTATCTATGAACCCAGATTTTATGCATACATTAATTATTCAGCACTGGAAACTAGGGGAAAACAACAACTTGAAATTTGACATTTTGTATTGTAGGTCATGCCTTAAATTGTATTCATGACATTAATTCCTTCAAGTCCTTAAATGAATTGGTGAGTTTGCTCAAGAGGACAACAATTTGGAATAAATAGTTGTACAAACAGTTTTCAAATAGCTGTTTTAAAAGGAAGTGAATGCAATCCAGAGGGTACACCCCAAATAAGTGGATTAGAATATATAGTAGTGATCCATGGGGTACTTTTGCACCCTGGATATTGACTAGGTGTGTCAGTGCAGCTCTGGTGAGATGGTAAATACACTTCAGGAAAATGTAAGGTAAATTCCACCAACTTTTCCTGAGATTCAGGTAACTGAAAAGCTCCTGATTTATTCAAATTTCCTACCTTTCTTCTGCATGGGGATACTTTATTTGCATATTTAATATCCCCAGATCTAATCATCTTGGTTTGGAACCAATACCTTAGTTTCAATCCCAGAGTTATTTTTGTGGTCCACAACCAACCTTGGAGCACAAGTGAGGAAGGGAATGGGTAGATGGATTCTTTTGTCTCTAGAAGTTTCCGCTACTGCTGTCTCGCTTTGCTGCCTTGTATAATGCATCAAAGAACACTTCAGAAAGTTGCATATTTATGGCATTGCTTTAAAATTGAAACTATATTGTTTGGAAGCAGTTGTACAATAGAAGAAAATTTAAATACGAATGCAAATACCGAAGTCAGTATCTGGAGGGATTGTGAACCAGGATTTTGCTAGTCATTAGGCATAAGCAAAGCTGCTATAATGGTTGGTGTCCTGTGAAAACACTGGTTGGGAAGAATAAAGAATCACTGAAGTAATTCTGACTTCTCAGTGGCAATCAATATTTACTCATTAGTGGTGTTGGGACTCTTCGGGTTTTTTTGGTTTTGCAGGGGTTTGTCACAGCTTTATTGTAATGTTCAGCTAACAGCACTTCAGTTCTGTGGTAAAGCATCTGGTTGTATTTTCTCCTCAAAGCTGCTGCTTTTATTTCACACACACACACACCCCCCACCATGTATATAAGCCTTTGGGAAAATATCTTGGTTCTGTTTGACTCCTGCATGCATACTACCATTGGAGGAGGGCATCCACTTTCAAGAATTTTGATGAGAATACTTCACAGCCGGCTACAAATATTTATAACCTTGAGGTTGCCTTTGAGCCTAAATCCGCTTTCAATTTCCATTACTGGGAAAAAAAGAAAAAAAAAAAAACACAAAAAAAACCCCACCACCAGCACATTTTATCATTTCCAGAATATAGCAAACTCAGGCGGGTGCAGTTGTATTGAGGCTTCTATTAGTAATTATAGCTAACTTATTAGCATACATTGTGGCTGGCCTTCCAGAATGTCTGTTTATATGGAATTCATCAGCTACTGGATTAGTTTCCTGAAGTTTTACATTGACCATTGCACGAGGGTTGATACAGTCACAGTATTGTTTATTAGAAAATTGTGAATTATGTGTAAACTCTCTTCCTTTCTTACACAAGAGAGTGTGAATCCTAAGATATGTATTTTATGTTATACTGAATGTTAGATACAATTTTGTATTTGTTGTTTGGGTGGGGTTTTTTGTTTTGGTATGATTTTTTGGGGTTTTTTGGTGTGTGTTTCAGGATGACAATATGCCTTGAAATTCTCAAATGTGATTCTTAGCAGGAGTGTTTTGGGACCTCTGTAACCTCACTTGCACTGTCCATGTTAAATGCATCAAACAGTTCTGAGTGAATTAGGCAGGAAATTTTTGAAAGTGTGTCAGTGTGAATCTGTCATAAAAAAGACCTTCATCCACTCAATTTCTAGACTCATTTTGCTACTGTGATCTTGAAGAAAACCTTGTATGCATTAAAAGTAATGTATCTATTTTGACAAATAACTTAATGTCATTTTAATTCATTCTTTATCTGTGCATATTTATTGAAAACTTAAATGCAAACTGAAACTGAGGAACTAAGTGATCAGTGCCATCAATTTCTTAGGTATTTCTGTTTTTTAAATTGTTTTCCTTTTTGCTTTTTTTTTGTTGTTGTTCTTTCTCTTTTTAGTGTGTGTGTGTGTGTGTGTTTGTTTTGTGGGGGTTTTGTCCAACAAGTGTCTTCTGTGCTCTAATTTCATGCAAATTCAATTGATCCCCAAGATTCTCTTATTTACATTTTGGTAAAAAACCAAACAAAAAGGGATAAATCTTTCCTCTATGCAGTTGGCATCATTCCTAGGACTGCAAAGTGAAAAGCAGACAAGGGAGTTAGTATTATGCACACACATGTAAATTAATTGCAAGTTTCTTACTGAGGATAGAAAGGCATAGAAGAAAAGATTGATCTCTACTGACTCTAGTTCCTGCTCACCAGAAGCAGGCAAACTGTCGGTGTGATAGCAACTTGCAGACAGAATAGAATATTCTCCTTTTGGAGAAGGTTATCAGTCATGTCTGAATCTCTGTTTTGGGATTAGACAGCTATTGTTCTATTTGTTTTACCACTTAGCATGGTCTAGAATTGGTTCTTTCTTTAGTAATATATGACTTGAATTTGTGTTTGTGTTGTGCTTTTTAAAAATTCCTGCAGTTTGGCTATTGAATGCTGTCAGATACTCCTTTTGTAAATGTTAATTGAAGGCCAGGGGGGAAACTTGTGGTTTTTTCTTTAGCTGCCTTATGTTCCTGTTCCTCTGATAGTAAACAACACAAAAGGAATCCAGCTTGATGTTTTAACTTCCCCATATGATTAACCTTTTCATCAGATAAGTGCAGTGAAAATCTAAATGAAATAGTTGTTCTTCTCCCCAGTATAGTGTCCTATATTTAATGCCAAATCCATTCTTGTGCCAACATCTTTAACAAAATTGAAAGGTGGGGCTGCCAGTGTAGCTGTGGATTTAACACTGATAATAGCTTTTGCCATTTTGCCAGTGGACTACTTATGAAAGTTACTGCAGACTAGAATCTCTCTGATACCTGTGACAAAGTCTGCAATGGTTATTCTAAAAAGTACTCCATCAAGACACAGTGATGTTGTGTGAATTTGGAGCCTCCAAACTGTTTAATTCTCTCCCTGCATTGTCTTCTGGTGCAATAGTGCTTCAGTTGTGAGCACTTTGCATACAGTGTGCATGTGCATTCACAAACATGCACGTGTACAGAAGGGCATGGCCATGTGGATTTCTAAATTCAGCCATCAGTTTTCCAGTACCAGGAGAGTACATCTGTGTTAAAGAAGCAGGGGGAACACCCTACTATAATATTTAATATTATTTACATATTAGTTCTTCTTTTATACAAAGCTGGAAGTTTTCTCTAGTGACATTTAAGTATTCAGATAAAATTCTCTTTGTATGTAAAAACCTCTTCAGTTTCTTCACTTTGTAGGATAAACTCCACCTTGTAATTCTTTGCTCCAAAATCTCCTACACATAGCTTAGCTGCAACGTTGGTCATACCTCATCTTCTGTAGGGGTTGTTTACACAACCAGCTTACTCATTTACCTATTTATAAATATGGTTTGTGCAAATGATGAAATAAATATTTGTTCCATTTATAGTACTACTATTTCTATTTGCATTAGTGAAATAATTAATGCATAAATAACCTTCTGATGACACAGAATAAACTTTAGATTTGCAGAATTTCAGATTAATACCCTATAGTCAGTACAGGCTGATGTTTATTTTAGATGTCTAAAAACTATAGATTATTGCTGCTGGATAATAAAGAATGAAGAAGTGGCATATGACTGATACTCATGTGTACAGGTTATTATACTGCCAGTGAAAGAAACTGCTAGAAACAAGGAAATACACCCCAGAGATATAGCATATTCACTTTTTTGATGAAGATCTTGCAATTTATCCATTATTCAAGAGACACTGTATTGCAGTGCACTGGGTCTTTGAGAGACAGCTCATCATAATCTCTGGGGCTGTGACCTAACAGATTAAACAGTGAGTTTGTATGTCAGTGCAATTCTGTCTAGAGGACAAAACATTTTATTTAGGGTCCAGATTGATAGGATTAAAGCTTTAAATTGATTTACTTTACAGACACAAATTTACTATAAATTGTTTTTCATTAAACCAGCCACTGGATTGTTAAAGGAATTATTTTAGGACAGATGAGTCCATTTAAATCAAGAGCAAAAGCTCAGATCCCCAGAATTTATTAGTAAACTCAGTCCCTGCAAATTTTTTTGCTGAAAAGCAATATGATCTTTATTTTATGTTTATTTTAACTTGAAGACTATTTAGAAGAGCTGGAGGCATATAATTCTGTCTCTTTGTTCCTTTTCAACACTGAACAAACTTGGAATGTTACAAGGTAGCCAAATAATCAGGAATTCAAATAACAGATAAAATGAAGGGATGATGTCTGTTTTCTTTAACACTTCTCAAAAAATAGCATTAATAAATAGTATCTATTATTTGTGGTCCCTTGATTTGTTGTAGCTACACAACTCTCAAAGAATGAACAGAGAAATATGCTCTGAGGGCATATATGCTTTTCACAAATGCAATTCTTCACTCTAAGAATATCACGTAAATGTTGAAATAAACAGTTTACAGTGAGAGCCTTTTTGTTGTCTTCCCCCTTCCCTGTAATGCTCAGCAGGTGTTTGAATGTGATTTTTTTTCCACTTCAAACTATCAGTGTGAAGGAATACCAATAAACGTGTTAGTTTTAGATAATCCAAAATTCCCTTTGCTCAGCTTCTTAGTTTACAGTTATCTGTGTGAGTTAGAAATCTATTACCCTGTGCTCATCTTCCACCCAAATCTGTTCACCAAGCATTAAAACTCATCAGTGAGATGGAATAATGCCATTTAATTAGTCTTTGATATACAGTTAAATTAGGTCTTAATAAGGGGTAGTGCATCTAAAATCAATTATCTCGCTCTTCTTAATAAGAGCAAGTAATTAGTAGGTAAATCGCCACAGTTCCCCTTTTATCCTACAGATTTTACAGTCTTGTGGAGGAGATTAGGTTGAGAAAATTACTCCCCAATAGCTCAGAGAAATTTTAGGGAATACCTCAGAAAATGCCTTGCCAATCAAACTGTGGTACAGAAAAGAAACAACAACAACAATAATGACAATAAAAAAATAAAATCTCATCAAAATTGCTTGATTTCTGGATAGTTTTACCTGAATTCTTTGTTAGATCACCTCCTGATAAAAGCAAATGGTAACTAGATATTGACCTTCCTGCAGCTATCTGTAAATGTACAGTGAGTGTCTGTCCTAGGGTTCATTTCCACACAGTTGTCAATTAAGCAAAATATGTGGTTTATCATGGAAAATTGTGCAGCTGCAAACAAAGAATACCTTATGGGCCTTAAATACACTCTTTAGAAAATAGGGCTTTATGTGGAGAATGACTTCCTTTTACATGGAGAATCAGAATCCCCAAAAGGAAAATGATTGCCACGCTGTATGAAAGAAGAGCACAATGGACATAGAAGTCGTCAACATTTATTCAGAGGTAGCAGAATTGTTCCATGTTTTAAGGACATAGATATTTCATTTAAGATTTTTTTGTTCTTCTTCTTTAAATGGAAGGTTCTCCCATTTTTTACACTTGTATTTCCAGTACCACAAACTGCTGGACAAAGCTTGTGAGTACAAGGAGAGTATTAGGAAGGGTGCTCAGGATATCTTTACAAGTTGCACTGATTTCTAAATGCTGCTGACTTTGACAGCCCCTTATTTCATCCAGTCATATAGCCTAGTATACCATATATTGCCATATCTTTGTCAAATTTGACCACACCGTGTTGAGTTTTGGTTGTCACAAGATGGTGTCATCCTTTTTCATTGGATAGTCTTGAGGTTTGGTTTGTGGTGGGTTTTGTTGGTTGGGTGGTTTTTTGTTGGTTGGTTGGTTTGGTTGGGGTTTTTTAATCATGGTCAAATGTTTGATGGGAACTCAAGGACATGCTTGTTGATTAATCAACGAATGGGGAGGCTTTTTTTTCATTCTTTTTCTGCTACTACTACATCCTGCATATTCTAGTCCCTTCACACTAAACTCCCTTGCCAAGCATGTCAGAGAGATTTTATAACTGTGAAAATGTGATGTTATTGCTTCAGTTTCCCTTATGCTTGTTGCAGTTTTTCTAGACACTTTCTAGTGTTAGTCATTAATGACAACACAGTGCCCCCATTTAGAGAGTCTGAGGTTGCCGTCTGTTCTTTGTTTTTCCTCCCTGCTGCATTACTCATGCTTTTTGTGGAAGGAAACATTTCGAAGACAGCCATTCCTCCCTGAGGAAATGATGCATTCTTTGATATCTATTCACAATTCAAATGCTTCTCCCAGTAATTCAGTTCATGATCTTAACAGTACCAGAAGGCTGTGAGAAGCAGTCTGCCTGTTTGACTTTTAACTGGTCTGGGACAGGCAATTTTAGAAGTGAATATCTGAGTCTCCAGACAGCAATGCTCACATCAGTCTGCTCTGATAATATATCAGTGGTCTTTTTGTTGGTGGTTTCTTAAGCAGCAGAGAAAACCAAAGGTGCCATCCAGTTTCCTTGCATGTTCTGTAGC
This sequence comes from Dryobates pubescens, assembly GCF_014839835.1. NCBI lineage: Eukaryota > Metazoa > Chordata > Aves > Piciformes > Picidae > Dryobates > Dryobates pubescens. The sequence goes on from NC_071627.1 coordinate 9,651,334, forward strand.
TGTACAGAACCAGTGCAGAATCTTCAGATTTCCCAATTTAGTGCAGACACCAGTAGCTGTGCTTTCTACACCTGCTCAAAATGAATCACCAACTTGCTGAATGTTTAGAGTAAATGCCTGTGATGGGCAGGGAAACCAACAAAAATCTAGTGATGTCAGTACTTTGGGCTTGCCCTCACTGCCTCAGATGTATTCTCAAGCTTCTAGTTCTCTAGCTTTTCTGACCCTCTCCTAAAGATGGGGAGAAAATTTTAGTAGTCCACAATCCATGCTCACTGCAGTTTAAGCATCTATGTTAAACCTGCTTCTGCCAATAACTTCACATATAACTGGACCAAAAGAAATTCAACTAATTGTATGGCTTCCTAATCGTTCTTTTTATACATGTGGGTATTAAGTTTCTGGATAGACATTAGTGGCAAGTTGTAATCTATTTTTAAAGCATATACATTATTTATTTTTCTTAATTGAATCTGGAATGGTGAATTAGACAAACTTGTAATTAGTAATGAAACACGGGGGGCCATTGGACAAAACCCATCAGGCGTGCTCCAAGCATTCTTGTTTGTATATTCAATTTCACATGCATGTAATTTCTTTTAAAAATACACCTTTCTGTTAAAAAAAATAAGCACAGTTGGAGAATGTAAAATATCAGGAATCCTAATGCTGATCTCTTCAGATTTTAGATCTGCTTCATAATAGTGACTAAAAGGTCATCATCTCCCAGTCTCCCTTTTGCCCAGCTGTACATCTTACATGAAATCCAAGTTGGAATCCAATGGGGTCACTACAGCTTAGCTGGGTTTTGGAAACAGCTGTGCCCCAATGACCCCAAAGAAACTTTGTATTTTAATATTTTTTGACTTGCAACACTAGATTTGGATTGAAGTGTTGCCCTAATAAGAGCTAACAAGCTACTTAAGAGGTAACAGAAGGTCATTTTACCAAGAAAAGACGAATATTGGTTACTGATTTTTTGGTTTGGGTTTGTTTGGGGTTGGGGTTTTTTTTTCATTTTTTTTAATGTAATCCTGACAAAATTATCACGCCAGTTTTGTGTTCTATTCCACATATCTCTTTGACTTTCACAGTTTGCAGTGGACCTCTGTGATGGGACAAGGGGTGATGGGAATAAACTACAGCACAGAAGGCTCCACCTCAACATGAGGAGGAACTTCTTCTCTGTGAGGTCACAGAGCACTGGAACAGGCTGCCCAGAGAGGCGGTGGAGTCTCCTTCTCTGGAGACCTTCAAGACTCATCCAGATGTGTTCCTGTCTGACCAGTGTTAGATCCTGTGGTTCTGCTCTGGCAGGGGGTTTGATGATCTTCAAAGGTCCCTTCCAACCCGTAACATCCTATGACTTGGTTCAGGTAGGAATCTGTGTTGCAAAATATTGACACGTTCATAGCATGTGAGTAGGTTAAATGAAGTTCACTTTTCTTTCATGAAGGACGGCTGAAGAGAAATGAAAACTACCTTTGTCTTCTTGTCTACTCCCTGTTGCAGTATCCCTTATCCCTGTTAAAGTCCCTGATGGACCCAGATCAAATCACCAAACAGGACAAAATTTGATCCACGGATGCCCTTTTACTTTATTCTTCCTCTGACAGTGTTTATTGTGTGATCCACAGTTGAGATGAGTTCTTTTCAGCAATATCCATCAATTATATTTATAGATCATTGGTGTGTGTTTTATTTAGAATTGAAAAAAAATATTGGCAAAAATTGGCAACTTGTATTCAGTGTCAAGGAATTAACAATTGAGCAGGCCTGTTCTATTCCCTGTCATCTTGTCTCCTCAAAAGAGCTTGGACACTTTGTTGCTGTCACCTTGCTGTGGTTATATCATGATTAACATCTGCAGCTTGTAAACAACACTGCAAGCAGTTTGACAAGTGGCAGTTTCGCTAGTAAACAAATCAGAGATGCACTTGGAGTGATTAAAAGGGATTGCCAGCATTGGAGATGGAGTTGGTACCTGAAACTGAATTACAGAGATTCCAGAACTGAAGACTGAGGGTGTCTCTGGAACAAGTTCTTTGTGAGGCAGGTAGATGTTCATTTTGATATGGAAAAGAAGATGTCAGCCTTGACTGAAGTTAAAGCACTGACTTGATGTACAAGATGGAAGAGCAGGCAACTTTCAAATTCTGTGACAAACTTGCCCACATGTATCTAGTTTTATTCTGCTTCTGATTATTTGTCATTTTGATTCTTTTCATACATTGGAAAGGTAACACTTCAGGCTTTTGTACATGTTATCTGCTGCTACCTGGAGGTAACCTTTCAGAGCCTCACCCCAGGTGTCAGAGACATGTTTAACAGAATGCTTTGACTTAAAGAAACATTCAGGCACTGAACAAAATTAAATTTGAATCATTAAAACAAAATCTCCCTGACCTCAGGTTTAAATGAGTACACCTGTAATGGCCTATGAAGTTGCTTATCATGAACTTTTCAGATTCCTACTCTTAACCTTATTACAATTCAAATTAAAATGTTATTTAAAACCACCAGACCTTTTTGCAGGCAAAGACCAGTGACTTTACTGTCCTTTTCCTGATATGACTGTTAAATCGTGCATCAGTGCAAAGTGAATATAAAACACTAATAAGGAAGGAAGACTATTCAAGTATTTAAAATTGACTTTTGTTGCTATAAAGGACTACACAGAGTAACTGGTGATAAAGATCAACTGTAGGGTGGCTGCATCCTTGTATTTAATATTATCAAAGTGTTGTTTCATGCAGAAATCTGCTTTGCTTGATTTGCCGCTTCCCCATACATACCTGTGTGATTCGTCTTCCCATTCCATATCTTCTCGTTAACAATGAGCTGTGCTGATCTAAATCTACAATTGCAATCAGAACGATGAGGTACAGCAGGTTGAATGTTTTTACTATACATCTTTTCAGCAGAAATTTGATTTCTCTCCTCTCTCTCTTCTTTAAGATAAAGTCTTATAGTCACTTCAGGAGTCTGGGGAAAAAAACAAAAATGTCAGCAGCTGTACAGCAAATTATAAATTTCACCTGCATTTAAAATTTAATTTAAAATAATCTAACCTTGTCTTATTTTAAATGCCAGCAAGTTTGATATTTCTTTTTACATGAACTTGAATTTACTTCCTGGAATGATAGATGGTTATAAATATTCCTTCCTCCATCAGCTGTTAATCATTTTATGCTTCGTCTCTGTGCTTTGGGCAAACAGAATCATATAAAACAGTAACTCAAGAGTAACTTTCTCATCTTGTTTGCTTTCTTGCTACTGCAAGTATTTAATTCCCTGGGATTTTTTTTTTTTTTACTCCTATCACCTATCTCTGTTTTGTCTTATTCCTTTCCATTTCTCTTCATCTTCTTCTTTTAGCTCTCAATTTCTTTGTAATTTTACTGCCCTCACTTCAAAACAGACCCTAATACTGGGAGCAAAATGGAGCAACATCCTTTCTTCTTCTGTTCCCCATTTCCTGCCTCAAGCTGGACATTTGCCTTTCTCCAGAGGCAAAACTCATAACCCCAGCTGACGGCAGCATGAAGCAGCTCTGGTAAATGCATCACTCTCCTCAGCCTTTGTGGCTCTAGCTCTAGGGAGAGGAAGCTTAGCAATACATTGCTTCACATGGCACAATTATAACAATCTGCCACCCTTCTAGAACTCATCTGCGCTGCAGAGGATCCTGAGGAGGTGTGGGGGGGGGACAAGGTGGAGGGTGGCACAGAGCAAAGCTGGGAATGGAGGTGGCTGCAGCGAGTTACCAGCTTAGTTTTCCACTCCAAACAGCCGTCTCCCCTTATGCAAGTGTGTGCTTCACCTACGAGCACAGCTGTCATACAGCTGGCTAAATGTGTTAAGTAGTAATTGACTTATTTTGACCCATTGTTCCATTTTAGAAAGAGGTTATTTAACAAATGAATGTCAAATGCCTTCCTCGATTTCTGAACTGCACTGCTACTGCATGGGAAGTGTTATGACTTCAAAGTTAGTGTTTAATAACAAAGGCATTATGTTTATGTTGCCATCCATTATCACCCCAATTAATTCTGTGTGAATACTACACTGCCACAGGGGAATCTTGGATTTTGCAGCTGGATTGTTTCTTCTTCTTCTGGACCATTGCTCTACATTGTCCAATCCTGCTGGATGTCATAAGGATTGCGAGAATACTCCATACAGTTGCCATTGCTATTTTAGTTTAAATGTTTCCTGTAGTATTGTGGAGCTTTAGACTTTCATTTGCAGAGAAACGCTTATCAGTGTAAGTGATTTATTCAGCATTTATCACTTCACATTACAATTATGTTCTCTGAAGACAGGGTTACATAATGCATTATCAGATATGAATATGGATTGTTTTGCTGCAAGTGGCAGATAGTATGTGTGTATGCTTTCTTCCATCTGATATGGGAAATTCAAAAACAAATGTAGAAGGGCAAAAGTACCAGATGTATAGCTTTTATCTTGTTAAGGAGTTCAGAAAAAAACAACCAAACAAACAATGATTAGTGTCCTTAGTCTGATATATTTCCATTTCTGTCAGTAGCCAATTTTATCCTCTGAGCTCTGAGACCAATTTGTGGAGACTTTTCAAAATAACATACTTTTAAAGCATATTGCTAATCTTTTGTTTCTTGAAGATCTCAGAAATGTTCCAAAGGAACAGGGGGGTTGGGTCTATTTTCATAGGAGGAAGTCTTCCATCAGAAGGTGCTACTTTTCCGTGGCCCATGGTGGCCTAGTGCTCAGTTGGGCTCATGCATCACTGGCAAGCTCTAATAAATATTGTGCATCCATTGATTTCATATTAATTGCATGACATTTCTGCTTTTAAGTTTTCCAGGTTTCTACTTTTTTAAAGAAAAAAAACCTTCTGAGTACAGATGCAGATTACACAGCTTTCCACTCTGTGCAGGTTCCTCTTTGTGCTTGCCAGCTTTGTGACAGCTCTTGTCGCAGGAAAGACCTTTTTAACCTGGCTGTACATATCCAAACTCAGTTCCAGTTCTGATGACTTTGAATCCTTTTTGCTGAAGCTCACCCTTTCTTGCCTTCTGCCTTGTTCTGCCTGTGCTGTTTTGTGGGCTTCCTGGTAACAAGCAATCTTTCCTAAGTAGTAATTAGTTTAATTGATATTTTTTAAAAATATTTTTTCCATTGATTAATTTGTCTTAAGGTGTGCCTATGAGGTAGGAAGATTATACAACACACAACTAAATACAGTGACAGAATTTTGTAGGCCAGTGAAAGACAGTCTCTCTTATGTTGCTGTAATGAAAAAAAAAAATAAATTCTACCTGCACCACTCAACTGGCTGCAATTACAGCATTTGCTGTAATTCATTTGAAGAAATGTGTTTTTCAGGTGATTTACCACTATAAATTATGACACAAATATTTATGAAGCTACTTAAATAGCTTGTCAGAAATTTGTCTCTTCTGATAACGGGAAAAAAACACATTATTACAGGGAAATTTATGCTGTGACTTTTAGAGTCTTCGTTTTTAGGATCTTTGTTCAGGAATTTTGTTTAAAAGGAGTGTTTGTTGCCTTGTCTCATTGACAGATTATCTTAGTAAAATCTTATAATGAACATAGAGAAGTTCATCAGGGGAAAATGAAAACTGATACAAGTGAGTGAAAATGACTGTGGAGAAATAGCTCTGAGAGACCTTGAGGTGATAGTGGGAAAACAAATTAGACATTAATCTGCATTAAGTCGTCAGTACTAGCAGAGGCAATATATACAGGCATCTCAGTTTTGGATGGGGAAGAAGGGTCCCTTTCAGTAAAGCTCATGAAATAATAAACTTAAGATACTCACCTTACCCACAAGTAAGATCAATTATAATCTGCTTAGAGATAAGCAAGATAGGTAAGGGCACTCGAGTCAGATCTGAAGAGAATTAATGCTTGAGAAATGCTTGGAAATTTGCAGTTTCATTTGACATTTTAAGGGATATATTGTTCATCTACGCAACTGCACTGTAACAAAACTTCAAGCTTTGTTATTTCAGCAAGAAGATGCTGAAGGTCACATTTTTAAAGCTTTAGAGTGCTATTTAACTGATGCTGAGTATTTAGGAGACATTGAGTTTCTTACAGTTGTGTAAGATGAATTATGTAGTTTATACTATTTTAATACCATGCCCTATGCACAATACCTTGACAGTTTTCCTTTCATGGACAAAACATATATTTGATGTTGACTGTCTGGGCCACTTCTGAACAAAACTAGGTAAGTAAAAATCAAAATGAAGGCAACTTAGATTCTAAACCCACACACACATATATTTTACAATGTGGAAAATAAACTCATGATCACTCTTTCTATATGCAATATCTTCTGCCCTTATTGGAATTCCAGGTCTTGGGAGTGCCAGATAACAAGAGAATGGAAAAAAACCAAGCTCTTAAACTTGAATCCATGAAAATCCTTCAATTTACAATAAGTATGTCACTAGGAGTATTTTAAATCTCCTAATAAAGAACTTAAAACATAGGGCAATAGGAGCAGTTGTTACCTATAAGAGACAAAATATTTCTGAAATTTTTTATCAGCTGTCTCTTGAAAATAACATTGATTTTTCTGTGTTATTAACAAGAAGATTTAATCTCTTGGCACTATCTCTGATAGCTTGCTAGGCATTTCATCATGTCTTCAATAGAAATAGAAGTGGATCTATTTAACCCTCAATTTGTCATATCCCATATTAGACACACAGTATTGGAGTTGCCTAGTATTGTGTTATTAATTATATTCATTGTAATCTAGCAATAGTAAACAGAAAGTGTATTCACAGGGGATTCAGCCTCAGTTGGAGTACCATAAAATGTTAGGTAAATGATCACAACAGAGAAGCTCTGGAAACAGTAGAAATGTAGCTATCAGTTCAGGTTCTGTTTGCCGTGAGAAAATGCAGGCTAATAAAACCAAGAGCAATTATAGCGAGTATGACATCCATTTTAGCAGCCATCCAGAAATGCTTCTGTTTGGATATCGGTTATTGTGAGGAGACCACATACACAATGTTCTGAAGATGAGCTAGGCCTTTACAGGAGATATTTTTCCCGCTGTATTTGGTTGTACCAAGAGTGAGACAAGAAATCTGTATAAACTTAAAAAATAACTACAGAAGCAAACAGGGTTTTTGTGTTTTTCTGTTTGAAAACTGAAGCGAATGCAGCATTTTCTCAGTCAGTGTTTCTGAAAAGTAAAAAGAAACAAAAACCCCAAGAAAAAGAAAGTATGAAAACCCCAGTATACAACGTGACTAAAAGCATGTATACAAAAACTTTCCATACAAGAGCAAACAAGTGCAGATTTCCCTTCTGTTTGCTGAAGTGATGTGTTAGGTAAACCAGTAAGCAGATTTTGTAGAAATCATTTGAGACGTAGCTGTTGTTTACTAAAATACTTCTCCAAAACAAGCTCGCATTATATAGAATGGACCTGTAAAGAACAGAGCAACTGTTCAACAGGCTCGATCAGAAGGTAAACAAGAGAGCAAATGAGCTTTGTGTTCATACTGTTCTAGAAGAACTTGTTCTGTCTAGACATTGAGTTTACAGGATTTTTTAAAAATGGATTCTGACAGTGTAGAAGAAAAAGTGAACACTGGGAATAAAGGTCTACACAGTACATTACAGTTTATCCTGGTGTTCTTCTTTCACCTGGTGTTTGTCTCTCTCCATCATGTTCCATTGACATTTTATTACAATGTTAATCTTTGCCAAAATGAGTGCAGCATTTAATCTTTCCAGCATTCCTCTTCCTCCTCTCCATTTTTGAGAAGACAATTCTGGTTCAGGTCTTCAAGCTACCAGGTCTTTTGGACTTCTTTTTGCTCATTACATCAAAATCTCATACTGTCTCTTTCAACAAAATGTTTGGTATCAAACTTAGTTGCCTCATCCTCATTGTCAACTTCTTTACTGATACAACAATTTTTTTGTCTAACCTGGCAATTTGTTGACGTTATCTCTGTTCTGCAGATCTTAAGCTGTATGACAGCAAACTCAGCCTTCTCAACTCTGTTACTATTCAGGTCATTTATTTTTCTTTCAAACCTACTAAATCTTGCCTCCTGACACTTTCTTCTTGTTTGCTCTTTTGTTCCTAAAACTTTTACTGTTATCTTTTCAAGCCATTCAGTATGAAGGACCACTTCTTTCTGAGTCTTTGGAAAATATTGGTCATACCACACAGGTTTAGCAGAGACAAACAGCCCTGGCTCGTCAACTTTCTGTTGCCTTTGCCAGTTTCAGATAGAAAAGCAAAGCAGCATGTTGTTTGCTTATGAACAGGTTCTATATTTTGTATCTGGAAGTGTTTTAGGATAGCAAATCATATCCCACTGAATTATAATTTTTTTCAGTGTAGCCATAATAGATCAACCCAAATTGATTGTTTGCACTCTTATCAAAAGGAAAGACCTAAGATTACTGCAGATTGAAATCATATAAATCAATTTCAGAATTTTAAAATGAAAACAAAGGAGTGGAAGCAGGCTGTGTGTAAGTATCATTCAGTAGAACTGAGGGATCACAAAGGAAAAGAACCTCATGAACAATACTCTTTTATCACATTTCATTGATCAAGAATTACACTAATAATATTTTTTTTTTTTTTAGAAAAGAAACCCATGAGCAAGTTAGTTCTAAACACCTTTTACTTTCTCCTAATTTTCATGTGCTATATCCATTTTGCTTACTTTTTCAGAGAGCTGAAGATAAGCTGGGCTGAAACAGGTAAAGCCTGGGTAACAGCCATAAAGGAGGTAGACCCAATTCAAATGTGTGACCTACAATCCTGTTTCACCCCAGTTTCTTTGAGGTTTTGGACATTCATGCTCCCTGTCATCTTCCACATCAATCCCAACTGGTCTTAAACAATAGTTTAGGTTGACATACTAGACATTTCATTTTCTATAGAGAAACCCAATTATGCTAGAAATTAATAATTAGAAATTATAAATAGAATAGAGAAGAAAACATGAATATTATATCCTACGGCTACATTTTTAGCATAGTGTGCAGGGAATTAGGTGCAAAAATCCCATTTATGTTAATGGAGCTTGCGCGTCTAATTCCTCATACACTACAGCGCAAATTTACCCCCTGGTGTCTTTGATGGTACAGAGGACCAACACAGAGAGGGAGAAGAGAGTGATTTATTTGATGATCTGTCAATCATAATGGCAACCAGAGAAAATTGCAAAGCTGATTTTAACCTCTGTAGAAACAGCTAGTTCAACCATATGCTTTTTTTCTCTTGCCAGATGTCATCATTCATCAATTTCTCATTAAGAAAATGGCACTTAGGAAAAAAAAAAGTTTGTCTTTTTTCTCTTCCTCCCCACCCCCCTTTTTTTTTGGACAAGTCCTTAAAATCAAACTGTAAACACCAGGATGAAGTTGCTTTATTCATAAAGGCAACTACTTTATGCTCTACTGCTACTACAGGTTCAGACTGTCACTATCTAGATTTTAAAGGGGATTTTACGTATTTACAATATTTTCATTAAAAAGAAATAAAAAATTCATTTACTCTAATGATCTTAATCCTGCAAAGCAATCCAGAAATTTAATGTGTCATCTGAAGTTTTAATTTTCCCTTTCTCTCTTAGAGCTGGAGGTCACATTTATCTACTTAAGTTCATTCAGTCTACATGCATTATAGTGGTCTTCTGGCTGCTGTTGTGTGGTATTTAAAGACAAAACCAACCAACAAACACAAAACACTGACAAGTAACGTAAATTTTAACTTCGGAATAAGGCATTATTTGTACTTATTTTGTTGAAGGCTGCCAGGCGTCAGTGTATGAAGAAAGCTTTTCAGCTAAGTTGTCATTTTGTTACTACACTGGTTAAATTTAAATATAGTTAAATAGTTCTTTTTTTCTTCTTTTTTTTTTTTTTTTCCTCTCTTTTCTGTCTTGCTTATTTTCTAATGTGTGTTCAAGACATCCTGGAGAACCGTAGGATATCATTTTCCAAATGTGACATACCCTCTCGTATAAATAGCATCAACACGTTGTAAGTGTTTGGTAGGCTGCTGTTAAACAGCTGTTTTGTTATTAATATTTTATTGCCTAACGTTTTCCAAGATATTTTGACACTTGCTATTATTTCAAATGCAGCTTTTCTTGGAGTTTTTAATGGTTTGTGTATATCTCTAGACAGTTTCAAGATCTTGAAGCTGTCACAACATGTTAAGTAGGCAAATCAGCTAACACAGTAGTTTCAAGAAAGATAATTTTCTTTGCATAACTTCAATCTGCATCATTTTGCATGACTTATTAACAGGAACTGACTCATTGACAAACAAGGCATATAGCTTATGGAGCAGAGAATGTTTCAGAGTAAATGTATTCAAAAACCTGATCAAAATTTTTGAATTTCCTGTTGCTGACAGATATTTCAAAATTTGCAGGGACTGCTTATGATTAAGATTGCATTGGAAACATTCTCTAGGTATTGATATGTATATCAAATGTTTAACTTTACAGCTGTCCGACTTCTAAGCGCTCAGCTTCACTCAGTAGTTAGTATCTAAATTTCTAAAGGGCATTTGTGGGACTTTAATTTTTTTAACATTTCTCCCCCCCCCCACCTTCATTTACTTTTTCCAGTCTGCGAATGAGCAGAGTAACAAGGTCAGAGTAATAGTGAAAATCTGACTTTTTACTACTATAACCAGATACTGTGCATCTGGTCAAAAACAGACATGCTAGCATTACACTGCATGGCTACTGACATCCACTCCTCCTAGGAGAAGAGATTATTCACAGCCTGTGCTAGCTTAGTGCTGTGTCTCTCTGCCAAAGACTGCTGATTGTTCTGAATCCTGTGATGATCAGTTTTCTGATATGAGCTGCTATCGCAAAGCAGAGCACCAAATTCTGTTTGTTTAGGAACCTGTGTTAGACAAAACAGCTGTCCGAAAGGTAAAAGGATTAGTGTTTTATCTACTAAAGCAGGCCTCCGTTCTACCTTTTTCTAAAACACATTATAAAGCCAGTAAAGATTGAATAGTGTTTTTACTTCTTGTGTTTTATAGCAAAACAAAAGTTTGAAAGGACTATCGCTGTTCTTTTCAATCTGGGTTATTTGTCATGTGCTGTGATAGCAACTTCAGAAGAGAGTCTGGCTCTTCTCTCCAATTCTTAGTGGATGATGGTTGTTTTGAACACTCATACAAAGCTTTAGAGACAGCTGTCCGAAGTGTGTTTTGAGATTTTTCATGAAGAGCAAAGAAAAAGCTGCCTGCATGCTTTAAAAGCAATCAAGAAGCTGGAAGTCAATGCTGAATCTTTGTCCTTTTTCAGGTAAAACTCTGTATTAATTTCAAAGACTGTGCCAGAGTGAAGTCTTTAGGATCAAACTTTTAGCAAATAAAGATGTTGATATGTAAATCTCTTTTTGTAACCATTATTTTGCTTAGTGGGAAGAAGGCAGCTCTTCTCACAAAATAAGATTTATCAGAAGGACTTTGAAGTTTAAAAACCATGAATGAATACGTTTGACTTTTTAAATATTTGAACAGTTAACATGACTTCAACTGCCTACATGATGACACTTTGACTAAAGAGAGGTTATCTTTTTCATATGTATGCATTCTAAGAACACACACAGAGTCCAATTTTTCATTGCTGTCTGGGTACAGTGTGCTGCCGCACTGACACACACAAAAAAGGTCCTTTGGATGTTGAGCAATTGAAGGTATTTTTGCTTTATAAAATGTCTCTGCAAGCCCCAGAGCAGAAAACATTCTTCAAATAGAAGAGTGTTTAAGGTACTACACCATTTATGCCAGAATGGTCACTTGCAGCTGTCAGTAGTTGCATTCCAGATGTGTAGCAGTGTGGGCTGGACTAGTTCTCAGCCCTCCTCAGGTTCATGCAGACCACACAGTCCAGAGCGTCCTCTGTCATCCCTGGTTTCTGACCCAGAGCCCAGCAAAGATGAGGGCTCAGGTGTGTGCTCATGAAGTGTGGAACACAAGAACAGTAAGAGAGTTTTCTGCAAATGAATTACTGTATTTCATCAGTTGAAAGTATTTAATCTCTTGCAGTTACTGAAAAGGGGAATTACAGAGCTCAGAAAATTGTGATGTGAAAGAGCATCTCACAAAAGTTTGTCGGATGTTTCCTTCCATCAAATACATGTCTAGAGTTCATGATGTAGCTGAGTGTACGCTAGTAGAGACAGATTTAACAATTGACTTGGTGGGATGATTTTACAAAGTATCAAGTACTGCTGGGCACCCACATTTGTGTTAATTTAGGAGTGGAGCACTACCTTACCACGTTTTATATTCAGGAATGTGCCCTCTTGGAACTAGCTCTGTATACTTGTAATGTTTTTGCTTATTCATCTTGAATCATAAAGTCATAGAATGGTAGGGATTGGAAGGGATCTCTGGAGATCATCTAGTCCAACTCCCTCTGATAACACAGGCATGCTTACATCAGGTACTCTTAGATCAGGAACGTGTCCAAGTGGGTATTGACACTCTCCAGAAAAAGCAGATCCACAACTTCTCAAGGCAGCTGTTTCAGGGCTCCATTACCCTCAAAGTAAAGAAATTGCTCCTTAAGTTCTAGTGAAATCTCCATGCTCTTCTCTTGTCTCAAGAGGCACTGCTACAAAAAAAAGCTGGTTCAAATAAGCCAGGTAAATATTCAGACGTATTCTGCTCCCTGGAGATTAAAGAGCAGAGGTAGTTACTGCTATAAATTTTGCAGGAGTTTTGCACCTCCTTGGTGCACTCATCTCTTCATCTTTCTCCGGCTTCCTCTGCTTCTTCAGAGGCCTATGTAGGCCAAATGGCTGCGGCAAAAAACTGCTGCTCAACTGCTCTCAAAACACTTCATGAAGGGTGAATTGGTCAAACTGTCTTTGTACATAACTAGACAGAGTGCTTCACCTAGCCAGAAAAAAGTGTGCTTTGAAACCTGTGACCTAAAAAGTAGGTGAACAGCTTCCTACCTATATAATTCTAGAGGGATGTAGGAAGAAAAGCTTTCTGCAGCATGAACAGAAGGGTGTGAACAGAAGGGTGTGAATAGAAGAGTGCACTTGCACTGCAGAATAGCTGGGGCTGGACTCTGGGCCTGTTGGTTTCAATGAGCTGAATCATAGCAATCAGCTGCTGTACATGATGAAGACCATACTTCTAGTCCAAATCTAGCAACTCATGCTAAAGAGTGATTCCTTAATTTAAGTTATGGGATGCATTTGTAGAAGATACTTCTATTCATTATTAGTAAAGATATTTTACATTTTCTGAAAAACACTGTTTGAGGTAAAAATGTGGCTGCAAGTACTATGAACTTTTTTGCCATTCCTTTTAGAGTTTAATAGAATTTCATCAGTCATATCTTGAATCTGTTCTGCAAAACAGTTACCAGGAAATGCATTTTGTTACAATAAAATCATGTCTGTTATTTGTAAAAGATGTGGATAGTGGTTACACAGCAATAAAAGGTATTGTGAAAACTTTATTCAGAATTAGAAAATGCTCCAGATGAATCCTATGAACTGAAAGAAAATACTAATATATTTTACAGAACTATTTTTCTATTTCCTAAGTAGCTATAATCATTTCTTACCAATCCAACACTTAAGGTTCAGAAGGTCTCTAAGAGAATTCCTAAATGGCAAGTTCAGGTACAAGATTCTTAGTGGTAGCACTGGTCCCATTGTCCAGGCATGGTCACAGCACCAATGGTATTGTGCTGAGCTCTGTGCCATGACCAGTAGGCTGATTATATCTATTGGCTCATCAAGGCTTTTGATTCAGAATATGATGTGGTATTGTGTCCTGTGGTGTGATTATTACCATGCTGCCTTTCTAGGATACCTATGGTTTGTCTGCCTTAAAATAACTGTCTGGCTTTTGTTTCTTTTTCCTGATTTTTTTATGGTATTTATTATGGGCAAGTAGGATTTTGTCTTTTTGATCCTTGAGGCTTTTTAAAATTAAATCATTATTACTAAGTGTAGGTAAGAAGAGAGGAAAGGGCAAGGAACACAGTTTACCTGAAAGTAATGTGACAGGCTCATAGAAACATTTATTAGACTTCTAATAATCAATTTATGGAAATGGCATGTTGGCTTAGTGCAGTAATTACAGGATCACAGGATGTTAGGTGTTGCAAAGGACCTTCAGAGATTATTGAGTCTAACCCCACTGCCAGACCAGGACCATAGAATCTAGCACAGGTCACACAGGACTGCATCCAGACAGGTATTGAAAGTCTCCAGAGGAGACTCCACAACCTCTCTGGGGAGCCTGTTCCAGTGCTCCGCAGTCCTTACAGTGAAGAATTTTCCTTTCATGTTAAGGTGGGACCTCCTGTCCTGCAGTTTATATCCATTGGCCCTTGTCCTACCATAGGGTGCAACTGAGAAGAGCCTGTTCCCTCCCTCTTGACCCCCAGCCCTCAGATATTTATAAACATTAAACCCCCTCTCAGTCTTCTCTTCTCCAGACAAAAAAGCCCCAGGTCTCTCAGCCTCTCTTCATAGGGCATGTGTTCCAGTCCCTTAATCATCCTCATAGCCCTCCATTGGACTCACTCCAGTAGATCTGTGTCCCTCTTGAATGGGGAAGCCCAAAATTGGATGCCATATTCCAGGTGAGGTTTCACCAGGGCAGAGTAGAGGGGGAGGAGATCTGCTGGCCACACTCCTGTTCATGCCTTGATAAAATGATTTCCAAAAATTGGAAGGAAAAAAGGTAGCAGCAGCATTATTGTCTTTTCCTGGAACTAGTTGTGCAGAGCAGATAAGCACCTCACAAATATACATAGAGCAGTTGTATAACAAAGAACAGTGGACTGTAAGTACTGTCATGTCATTTTGATGTCCCATTCATTCCACTTACTTGCTGTGCAAGAGATTAAAGCAGAATCAATACAGTGGAAATAGAATATTTTTTTTTTTATCTTTTATCCCAACTCTTTTTCATTCTCCACTATTTCCAGTGAATCACTTCCGAAATTATATTCTTGAAAACAAGAGAGATTTTCCCTCTCATATTATTTTGTGAAGGTCATTGTTCTTGGCAATTGGAAGATTCAGAATGCTATGAAGAAGAATATTACATAAGTTGTAGACAGAGATAATAAATTTGGCTCTATTTTATTTATTTTCTTTTAATGAATTTTGGGTAGCAACACTAGGACTTGGAGCATAAAGATTACTTGATTGTTTTTTTTTTCATCATCAGTGACTCTTGAGCAGCTGTGAACAAATGTGTATGTTCTTGCTATTCGTTAAGGCTGTTTTGTGATATGAATTATTTTTGACTGGAGTTTTCAGTTTTAAGAAGTCATTTGATGTGAGAAGAGCAGATGCCAAGAGTAATGAAGATACCTAATAAATAACAAAGATTTATTCAGGCTTTTTTGGGGGGGCTTTTTCATGCGGTAATAGGTGCTCATTCATTCTGGACATTGTATCTCATGATCCTGAGGGTCATGGCCACCACAAAGGGGTTATGAAGTATTAGCTGCAGTCAACAGCAATTCATTTCCTCTTAAGTCAGCAGTGGTTTAATTCCCTTAAGGAGAAGAGAGAAAACACACTGGAAATGTTTACTATTTTTAATTGCTCTTTACAGGTGAATTTCTTCTAAATGGAAAAGCGTAAATACTCAGCTGATGTAGAGCCATGTTTTGTTGCCCAGCACTGACGGAACTGGTTTCACATAAAGACAGACAAACCACTACCAAAAAAACCCAAACAAACAAAAAACCCCAAACAAAACAAAACAAAACAAGTAGCATGAGATATCTTTAATAGGATATATCACTGGTCCATGATTGGGGACACTTTCTGAACATCCGTCAGTATCATACTGGTATAGCTTTAGTACCATTCGCTGGTTTACTCTTCTTTTTCTGTGTTGGGGATTTGGCTTTGAACCTGTGCATGATGTTTTCTGATGGTCCACTTCCAGAACTGTCACACGCTGTGAAAGCCTTAAGGCTTGGCTTCCTTGTGAGAAGCTGAGTACTATCTCAAATGTTGTCTCAGGGTGTCAGTGCACACCATCTTAGATAAAGCCAGGTGATTCTTAAGGTGACCAGACCTAAAGCAGTCCTGCATTACTTCTTTCTGCCCTTATGCTGTTTTTCAACTTTCTTGTATAGTGACCTATGGTGCCTCTATAGGGTATGGAGGGAATTTAGAGAATGGGTGTAATGAAAAAACTAACGGAGGTGGAGAGGATGAACTAGGCCACTATGTGTTTCTGAAAGCACAAAACTAGCCCAAGGGGAGGACACAAAATGTCAGGGAAGGGTTGTCCAGTGGAATCCTTACTTGAAGTGACCAAACTCATTGTGTGATCTCGTGCTCTTAATGTCAGTCCTCATATGCATCAGTTCAGTTTTAGCTTGGTTCTCAAGGGTGATGCAAGGGCAGAGCTGAGGACTGCCCATTAAGAAGATGAATATCGTTTCACACTATACAATGTTTAATTGCCACCAACAGAATAACATGTTTCAATAAAAAACACAGAATTTAACTCCTCCAATACCGGCCCTGTACACAGTGCATTGCTTAAAGAAGCAAAGCTGTTAAGAGACAGAGAACAGGAATCCCCTGAGAAAATGAATCTCCAGCTAAACTGTAAGCTACAAGAATAAATCAGCAAAGCTGATTTGGATGAATGTTATAAATAAATATATAAATAAGTCCTCATTTCTAATTTGCATGAGGGATTAAAAAAAAAAATCCAAAGAGCACAGCTTTCAAAATATGAGGCATAGATGCAATTTTATATCTTGGGATTATAAAATGGAATACAGAAAGGAATGTCATCTAAAATATTTCTTTCATAAGGAGATTCAGTAATGTGCAATCCTTTCCAAACCACATCATCCTAGCTTTGGAAATATCATACTCACATGGCTAAGCTATTCATGCTAGCATTCTGAGCTCTTACCTGTGTTCTAATAATGCATTTGATTGAGAATAGTGTGGAGTACTCTTTTTTTATTTTCTTTTTTTTTTCCTTCTTTATTAAAAAAAAAAAAAAGGCAAGAAAACAGTCTTTGCAGAACTGGTGAATGAAAAGTAGAGTTTTAAATGGATTTACACTGAAACAGAGATGGTGCTCTTTTCAAGTACCTGGATTGATCTTTGAAGGACAATATGAAATATCTTATTTTTAAATGCTTTATTTTCATCCTAAATTAACATCTTTTTCTATACTCATCTGGACTATTGAATGAACCCAAGGGTAAAATGCAGATTCTGTTTTAATATTATTTTGCATAATACATTTGCACATAGTGAGTAATGGTACCCAGAAGGAAAAAAGCAGTCTTTAATTACATAACGCTGCAATTCTTTCTGTTACCTTTCATGTTTTCATACTATGTAACCTGTTAACAACAAAGCCATGTTTAGAAATATATTTGGGCTAATAGACAGTTCTACCTTTCAGGAACAGTCTTAAGTGTTGGTCTTCCAAAAATGCTGTGCAATTTTTGATTATCCTTTTTGCAGCCAGACAAGATCAATGACTACAAATATAGAGGTGTGTATCTTAAGCAAGCCTCTGCATGCATATACGTATTTGTTCTGTATGAGATTTCTGTAGGTAAGATTTTTTTGATACAGTTGGTGCAGATAGATTTTTGGATTGCTTGATCTGATTTTGGACGAGCACAAGAAAGTGTGAAGCTATATAAATGCCTCTCTTAAAAGCTTTCTGTATTTCTGAATGGCCAGTGCTAGTTATATGCTTTTGCTGGAATAAGTGGCTGCACGAGGTGCAGAATGTTGTCTCAGGCTGTGCTGTTGGCTGAGAGTGTCTGACACCTCATGCTCCCTCTTTGGTAGTGTAAATGCAAAGACTGATGTGATTGATGGGATTCTAGACTGTTGAGGCCAGTGGGACTTCATTACAATGTACTGCCTCTTGCAAAGCTGACTCAGAAAAAGGGGATGCCTTTGCCTAATAAGTAAGATTAGGGTTATTCATGCATCTATGTGCATAAATGTAAACATGCTACAGGCACTGAAACCAAAAATATCTTGATCTTTTTCTGTTTCTTTGTGACTTTCCTGAGTGGTCTGTATATGATTTAATCTTGCATATAATTGTGGGCAATTTTATCTAATGCAAGTTCCAAACCAGTTTGTCATTATTAATAATGGAAGTCATTGTGTCTAGAGTTCTGCATGCACACGTGTGTACACATACAATTTTAAAAGTTACCTTCTCAGTATGCTAGGTTTCTGTTCAGGAAGGACCTAAAGAGTTACTGTAGACTGATTTAATGTAGAAACTCCTAAAAGTGAAGTTTATATTGTCTTGAGCTGTTGCAGTGGTGTTGCTGCCATGACACTGCAATCCAAAGGACAGAATATCAATAAAGCTCGGATGTACAGGAATGTAAACAAGCTTTAGGAACAACATCCAACCGTTTGTTAAATAGACCACAACAAAACAAGTCCATTATCATTGCAAAAATAGCTCTGAACTTAGTATGTCTAATTAGCTGAATAGCTTGGAAAAACATAATTAATCTATCAGCAACATTCAGTATTGTAACTCTGATACTGGATGGTGAGTTTTGTTTATTTCTATCCTGTCAATACATTGGCATCTCCTAAAGATGGATAAACATGAGATTTGTTTTCTTCTTATATGATTTTTAGTCTGACTGAGTTTGGGAATGTAGTCCAAAACCCAATCTGTCTCTTTTTTTTTTTTATGCAAAATGATATTTTTATTTAATATTGAAGAAACATCTACTATTGTTACCGTTTCAGGAGGCCTTCCCAGCAAATTTTTTGCTGCCTCTCCAAACATAGTAACTTGCATTTGTGTGTTGAGTGTATAAAAGCAATATACTTTATTTAAATTTTGGACATGTTGTTCTTGTGTGAGCCCAGATGTGCTTGAGTGACTTTTACAGGATGGCACCATACACTGTTGATTTCTGTGAAATCTGGATTGCCTCATGGAGTCAGTTCAGAAAGTGACTGAGCGCAGGGTTCCCACCACCAGGAGTGCTCCTTTTCAAAGCAATGTTGGAACTCAGAATGATTAACCTGGTTCCAAGTTCTCTGTACGTATGCAGGCAGAGTAGTATTTGAGCTAAGTTCTGGAGTTACTGTGGTATCTGCAGTAGGAGCTGGGTGGATCAGTTTGGCACTCTCCTCCAGGTGGGGATATGCTACCAGGGTGGGATAAGCCCTGCTGTCACTCACTACAGCCTTACCAAGGGCCAGCAGAGGAACACCTGCAAATAGAAATCCATCTGTCATCTCATCCAAAACTTTTACTTTGGTCTTTTACTTAGTGTTGGCATAGGGCAGGATGAAGAAATGGGAATGTATGGTATCTTTTTGGAGGGAATATGTAATTTCCAGGAGCAGAAATTGTTTGCTAGCTTTATACATACTTATTGAGCCTCTTTATAGGTCTCTTTAGATCTAGTTTGTATTTGAGGCAGTACATTTTTTACTATTTGCTCTTTCTGTTTGCTAAGTTTTCATGGCGATAGTATTGAAATGCATTGATCTTTTAAAATATAAATAAATTACTTTGGAGTTTGTGAATCAAATAATATTTGGGAAGAAATCAATGGTTATGTTTCTCTGAGTCACAAAAAAAAAAAAGTGCAAATTAAACCAGTACATCTTAAACCTCTTCAAAAGTAGTTTGGGGTCCTTTCTTCATTTTCTAATACACCCACAGCTTTGCCTCTACTATATGCATGTTATTGAATCACACTGTTCTAATGACAGTAAATAAGCACGAGTAGAATTATTACAGAATATAAGTTTATTGTGTAAATTATCATTCACTTCACATTTGGTATTGATTACTTCAGTTTGGCTTACCAGCTATGTTTTTTCCATCTTCTGATATGATTGGCTCTGTTCTGTTTTCCCTGAGGTGTGTGAATTTCATAGCCCTCAGCACGGTAGGGTGTATAATGGATAGTTAGAAGAGAGAGCAGCTCAACAAGATGCAGCCTCTCCAAAATCAGCCAGCCATGGAACTGTGTGTGGTGATGACACTTCATCTTAACAAAGTGTTTTCCTAGTGGTTTACAACTCTCATATCTGTAGGAAGCTTATCTAATTGCTCTGCTCAGACTCATTGCATGTGTATCTATTTCTTTCACCCCAAATATCTTGGCTGATGGCTAATCCTTCTCTGCCTTCATAGTAGAAATGACTGCATATTTTTTTCCCTTTACTGCTTGTATGATGATTTGTTTTCCTGTGAACTTTCTCGCTGTTGCATGTATAATATCTTTAAATCACAAACCTCTGAGAGGCCTGTGAATTTGTGGAGGCCATCCAACATTAAAACAAGCTTTTGTGATTTTATGATTTTTGGGGATTTGTCCCTCTCCTTTTGCGTTTTGCCTCTCTTTGCCTCTCCTTTTGCAGTTTTCTTCTTCCTTTTTTGTAGTTGTTGTCTGTTTGGGGTTGGTTTTTGGGTTTACTTGGCAAAGAGGTGGTTTCTTTTATTTTGTTTTGGGGGTTTTGTTTGGTTGGTTTTTAGTTTGGTTTCTTTTGGTAGTCTTTTGGGGTTTTTATTCTGGATT
Source organism: Dryobates pubescens (assembly GCF_014839835.1). Taxonomy (NCBI): domain Eukaryota; kingdom Metazoa; phylum Chordata; class Aves; order Piciformes; family Picidae; genus Dryobates; species Dryobates pubescens. The sequence goes on from NC_071627.1 coordinate 9,671,931, forward strand.
CGTTGTTGACGTTTCTTCTTTTCTTATTATGTTTTTTCCTTTCCAGAAACTGTATCTCTCTTTGAGTGTGTGTCACACCTGTCCTTTTTAGTGTTGTTAATATAGTAAGAGTGATCATAGAATAAAAATCTATACCATGAATTGATTGGAAAAAAAAATAGCTACCTTCTTTATAATGAAGATAACCTTGCCATTTTTTTTAACCTACAGTCTGCTGTTAATAACTCACTTGAAGTTAGCTTTTCAAGGGGCAGATTTATTAATTATAGAAACCATACAGGTGTCTAAATGTAGGGATGAGGACTTGAAGTTTTGTAGAACGGCTGTAAAGTGGAAAAGCATCCCCACTTTGTCAAACTTTTGAAAAATAACGGTATGCACCAAAAATTATATGTGTCTTACCCTGTAGCCTGACCCCTTGCAGCAGTTTAATATTGTGGGAGTAAAGCTTTTAATCTAGATACTGGATTAATGATGAAAGTTTGATTTAATTTAATTTCACTTAAAATGATGACTCAGTAGGCCAACTCTGAAAGATCTTCAGGAGCTGTTGAGTCAGTAGGCCTACTCTAAAAGATCTTCAGGAGGTGTAATGAAACATGATCAAAATAATTCATTAACGTATTTATCTAACAGTTTAACATTTATATTTAATTGATTTTCCACTGAAATCATATTAATATGATAGCATGTCCAGCTTTTTCTTGACTTTCAAAACCAAAATAACAATGAGGAGGCAGTGCAATGGGTTATTTTTAATTATGACAAAGGAATGAAACAGTCTGTTAACAGTATATACTGTGTTATTTTATTAATGGTGACTGTTACAGAATTTGTCTACACATTATTTACATTGCAAGGTAAAGTTATGTTACCCTTGAGGACAACAGGAGTCTCTGTGTATTTCAGTGTTTGTGCAATCTTCCATGGAAGAAGTGTTTAGATTTTTCTTTTGCTGAAATCAAACAAAATTAAATTCACTAAATGTCATAGGAAAAATGCATCCATGCTATGGATTGTAGAGCTCACTATTTTGCATGTGTTTGCAGTTAACTGTTAAAATCTGATATCTCCAGGACTGGAAAGGGATGCTTATCAGTAGGGTTTTACACCTGTGGTGAACGTTGATAGAAGAGCTTTAGTCTTTTCTCCTCAGTTTAAATAAAATTAATCAGTAAAAAAGAATTGCAAAGTAAAGTGATGCAAAGGAAGAAAAACGAAGTGAAAAGACTGGACCACAGGTCCTTATATGATTAATTGTCTGAGGCATCTATCCCAAAGACCTGAATACATTTTAGTTTAATATAGTAGTGGAACCAGTTACATATAGTCTAGCCTTGTCTTGTCTTGTTAGGAGCTCATGTAGCCAGATGCACAGATGAACTGAAAAGTGGTTGGAATTTTCTAGTACTTTTTCTTCAGAGTAGACCTTTAAAGTACAGCCCTAGATAGAAGATGATTGTAAATCAAGACATTATTGTTCCACATGACATATATTCTGCTTTCTGCTGATCTTTGAATACAAACATTTTAGGATAATACCTGTTTTGTAAGAACTCATTGAAATCATCAGTAAAATTATATTTGATTTTAATTGTAACAGAGTTGCTCATAAGATGCTTGCATTGTTGTGCAAAGAGAAATCATAAGAGCATGGTGCTCGGATCTTTTGTTTTCACAACAGCCTGCTTCACTGTTTGGTTTTATACCAAAAAATTAGGAACAAACCATTCATTCAGTGAAACTGAAGAAAATGCTCAGCTTTGATTATCTGAGTATGGCCACATACACAGTGGAATGATCCTGCTGTACAGTAATGCACTTTTTACTAAGATTTTGCTTTTTTGCAGTTCACAAGTGGCTCTTGCTGGCTAGTGTGAGTTGTCCTGCAGGAAGATTTGAGCAGTCATCTGTTTCATAAATGCCATTCTCTCCTAAATCATCTGCATCTGGGCTAGAGAAATCCTCCTTCCCTCTAAATCTTCTGCAGGATGTGCGATTTAAAATCAGATATTGTCAGGTTAAAGTAGAAATACTCTCAAGTGAATAAGAGCATCAATTCACTCTCCACTTCATGGCCCATCACATAAGATTTACATAGCAAAAATCCAGGATTTCATGGAGCCTCCAAATTAAAAAATAAACAAAACATAAATTAAAGTATCCACCAGAAAACAAAGGAAGTGTCTGCATTATCCCTAATTATATGCCATGTACTGTGATAACCACCCATAAAAATATCACACTAGAATTATAACAGAAACAGTTCTCAATAGCTCTTTTATGGAAATGGAGAAATAGCAGTTTGCTCAAAAATGTACAGATTTTAAACATCAAAAAGGAAAAAGCCAACCAACTTTCATGTTGTGATATTCAGAAATTTAAGAAAATTGAGAAGAAATTATTTCCCTTTTTTGAAACTATGATTATTTTTCAAGTGACATGTGTATATATACAAAAGTAAAAATCTACGGTGTGTAAAGGGATGGTTAGTGGTTTCTCTGAAGTGCTCATATACTAAATTCATTTGAAACATAAGTAGTCTGCTTCTTCAGAACTACCTTTGAAAAGATCTGGTCTGTGAATCACAGAATCATAAAATGGTGGGGGTTAGAAGAGACCTCTGCAGATCATCTAGTGCAACTCCTGCTGAAACAAGGTCACCTGCAGCAGCTTGCCCAGCATCACAATGCTCACCCAGTTTTGCAATATCTCTGGAGATGGAGACTCCACAACCTCTCTGGGCAGTCAGTTCTGCTGGTCTGGAACTGTCGAAGTAAATAAGTTTCTCCTTAAGTTCAGGTGAAACATCCTGTGTTCTGTCTCGAACCTTACTGCTTAAGTCATTTAGGAGACAAGGGGAAGTGAATGCTTTTGATTTATTTCTCTGTGTCAATATGTACAGTCCTCAGATCTTCCTCGGCAATACAGTTTTTTTCTGACTTTCCCCCCCCCCCTATTTTATTGAGTCTTGTTCTCAAAAAAAAAGCAGCGTGGAAACTCTCTGTTTACTACTGGCCAAGCTGTCAGCTTGTGGCTTGGACAGCAACACTCAGCACTGGATTAGGAACTGGCTGGAGAGCCGAGCCCAGAGAGTGGTGGTGAATGGTGCTACATCCAGCTGGCAGCCAGTCACTACTGGTGTCCCCCAGGGATCATTTCTGTGCCCCATCCTCTTTAATATCTTCACTGATGATCTGGCTGAGGGGATTGAGTCAGTCATCAGCAAATTTGCAGATGACACCAAGCTGGAAGCAGATGTTGGTCAGTTAGAGGGTAGAAGGGCTCTCCAGAGGGACCTTGACTGGCTGGACAGATGGGCAGAGTCCAACAAGATGACATTTAACAAATCCAAGTGCCAGGTGCTGCACTTTGGCCACAACAACCCCATGCAGAGCTACAGGCTGGGGTCAGAGTAGCTGGAGAGCTACCAAGCAGAAAGGGACCTGGGGGTGCTGATTGACAGCCGGCTGAACATGAGCCAGCAGTGTGCCCAGGTGGCCAAGAAGGCCAATGTCATCCTGGCCTGCATCAAGAACAGTGTGGCCAGCAGGAGCAGGGAAGTCATAGTGCCCCCGTATACAGCAGTGGTTAGGCCACACCTTGAGTACTGTGTCCAGTTCTGGGCCCCTCAGTTTAGGAAAGATGTTGAGTTGATGGAATGTGTCCAGAGAAGGGCAACGAGGCTGGTGAGGGGTTTGGAGCATAAGCCCTATGAGGAGAGGCTGAGGGAGTTGGGGTTGCTTAGCCTGGAGAAGAGGAGGCTCAGGGAAGACCTTATTGCTGTCTACAACTACATGAAGGTTGGTTGTAGCCAGGAGGGAGTTGGTCTCTTCTCCCAGGCAAGCAGCACCAGAACAAGAGGACACAGTCTCAAGTTGTGCCAGGGGAAGTTTAGGCTCAAGGTGAGGAGAAAGTTCTTCACCGAGCGAGTCATTCGTCATTGGAATGTGCTGCCCAGGGAGGTGGTGGAGTCACCATCCCTGGAGGTGTTCAAGAGGGGACTGGACGTGGCACTTGGTGCCATGGTTTAGTCATGAGGTCTGTGGTGACAGGTTGGACTTGATGATTTTGAGGTCTCTTCCAACCTTGGTGATTCTGTGAAAACTGTATTCACGTTGCACAACAAACTTCACAGTGTAAGCCTAGATTGGAGCTCGGGAGCTTCAATAGCCAGCAGTAGAGCTTCTGACTTCTGTGTTCCTGACTATTCAGGAATTCATAGCCCCAAGATGTTTTAGGAAGTTCCCCACTCAGGGCCTGAAGAGTCAAACACCTTGGGAGGGGCATTACTGGGGACTCCTACACTAACTAAAAGGTGAGGATAAGATCAGCTGCTCTGTCGTCTAACAGAGTGACAGTGTGTATTAAAGCCAGTGTGATACGTGCCTGGTTTTGTGATGGGCCCGGGATGATGAACAGCACTTTTGGTGAAAGCGTTTTCTTCCTCTTCTCCTATGTCTATTTAACATAGAGAGTTGTTGTTTGCCTGCTCTTGGACTCAGGTGTAGCCAGGAGAATTAATGAAATAAAAACCTAGGAAAAAAGCTACAAGACTGAAAATGTAATAATTTAAATTAGAAGGAATGTTTAATTAGGACATTTTTATTATTATTCTCTTTGGCAACTCTTCTATAATTCTGATGCCCTGGAAATACTGAAGAATAGTTTCCCATTAAAATTCCCATTAAAATAATAAAAGAAATTCAGGTAGTTCTTCAGCAGAATTTTAAAAGCAGTGTATTCCGAGGAAACAAAATTAACCCTCCCAAACTACTTGTTGAGGAAAAAAAAGTAACAGCTTTATATGCCTTCTTTGTTAAACATAGGGAAGGGGGAACATTCATTTGACTCCATTACTTTATGGGCTGTTATTTAAAGACAATTTCAAGATTAAACTAATCTCATTTTCTCTGAAACTCATTACTGTTTTCAAGTATTTGTGGTTTTCTTTGCCATGACCTAATTCTCAGAAAGAAATCACTGTAAAGTCTCCTGTATTTTTTTCCAACTCGAATTGTGCTCCTGTTTGTTTATTCAAAGATGTAGTTGCTGAAGGTTGGCTCTTTCCATTGAATACCATGAGGCTTTCAGATAATTTAAAATAACAAGCTTATTCAAAATTTGAGCAAGTACTCCTGCAGTGTAATAAAGGATGTGCAAATAATGCAAGGGTGATTCAATATTCATTGATCTCTGACCATGACACTTAAGACTTTCTCTAGCCAGTCTGGCTTCAAGCATGCACATCTGTGAGTTTTAAATTTTCACCCTTTTTCCTTTCATTTTTTGTTCTTTTCTTTCCTCCTCCTTTCGTTCCATTAACAACTAAGATAGTGTAGAAAAGTCACCTTTCCTCTGGGCTCTCTGGGATTATCTGGTTATAAGAAGTAAGATTGCAATTTCTATTGAGGCTTTTTAGAACTGGTGAAAATTATCAACATGTCACACAGCTGCATTTCAGTTTTGTTTGTCAGAGCCCAGAACAGAGTTGATTTTATAAATAGATCCTAAATGTGAGTGCAGAATATGCATACTGATGAGTTCATGATAAGACTTTGTTTAGAAATACTTTTACAATTTACTCATGAAGAGGAAAAGGAATTATATGTTAAACAGAATAGTGTAAAGCAATTTTTTCCTGAAGTGATTTATGCAACTCCATATCCTTCACAAAATACACTACATAAGTGCTTTGTCCTTTATGCTTGTTGATGAGATAGAAGAAGGTTTCATGTGTGTTAGAAAGAAATCACGTGCTCTGGAAAATGGAACATCTTGTTTTGCTGTAGCACATATTCAATGAGTCTGACGGGTGTTTTAGATGAAGTTAATTAAAATCAAACTGATCTGAGATCCTTTTCCCTACTTGAGGCTTTCAGCAGTCATATTAGTGATGGTGAAGGAGGGGAAAACAAAGGGGAAAGAAGCTCTAGTAGGAGGTTGGGTGTTTCCTACATGCTAGGAACAGCTCCTTTTCTGCCAGTAACTTTCCTCAGCAGGGAGATGTTTCAGAGGCTAGTTCTGACCCCAGGGGTCGGGGCTGGGGCCACTACTAGATGAGTGATAGATGCTCTCTATTAACCCTTCTCCCTTCCCAGCAGGGGAAGAGAAAGAGAATAAGGGGGAGAAACATAAGGACTGGAAAAATAAAACATCCTTCAGGAAAATAGTAACACTAAACTGAAACATATATGAACAGATACAAAACCAATATCCAACCCAACTGTCTGACAGCAATCATCATCTCCAGGGATGCTGCAGGCAGGCACTGGTGAAGCATCAGACTGATCTCAGTGCTAGAAGGGAACCCACTTCAGGGGCTGAAATCTGGAACTGGCTTAAGGAACACATTAATCAATATTGAAAGCAGAACAGACACTGGCCTTTGAAGGAAACTTGACCCTCATGATCCCTCAGCTTTATTTTGGAATGGAATCCCTTGTTGGTCTGTTTAGGATCGCCTGTACTGTCTTCACCCCACAGATGCCACTCTATAGTTTCTGCACCCTCAATATAATACATGAGCTTTAGCAGTGACCGTAGTTTCCACAGGAGCAAGTATTAGCAAGAGCCTTTCTGCACACAACTCCTTGGCACTAAGTCTATAGACACCAAACATAATCACTACAAGAAGCAGTCTGTCTGCAATAACATGCTGTTAACTTCAGAAAGTGCAGCTACTTAGAAGAGACTGAGCTGAAAATTAAATCACTGAACAGAATTAGTTCTGTTCTAGCTCAGACTAGGACACATCTGAAGAGCAATTGCTCTGTGATGATTCAGGAGGCTGCTCAGCTAGTCAGGTAGCTTATGAAATGTTCCGGTCACACCCTCACGTAAGCCTTTTTTTCTCCATTTGCAAACTGCATTGAGCACTGAGACTTTTTCCTAGTAAACTGAACTCTGCAAGTTCAGAACTGACAAGCACTTTGCAGGTGTAAGTAACAAGTGGCTCAGAGGCTGGTGCCACCCACAGAATTTTGGGGTTTTCGCATCTTGGAGAACTTTCTATGGCAATGGGTCTGCTAGCAACAGATGGAGTACATCCAGCCCAGAGGGGGAGAAAAATCCTAGCACATGAGAACAGCCTATCCCACAGAGGGAAAAGGGTTCTAGGAAGGGAATTGGCAGGTCTCATTGACAGGGCTTTAAACTAGGTTTGAAGGGGGAAGGGGCTGAAACCAGTCTTCCCAGACAGGAGTCTGAGGGTGGTAAGCTGGAGTCAGGGGTGAAACCAGCAGCCCAGCTGAAGTGCATGTACACTAATGCACATGGTATGGATAACAAGAGGAACTGGAAGCCTTGTTACAGCAGGAAAGTTATGATGTAGTTTCCATCACAGAAATGCGGTGGGATGACTCACATGCCCGGAGCACTGTAATTGATGGCTACAGGCTCTTCAGGAGAGACAGGCAAGGGAGAAGGGGAAGGGGTGGAGGGGTGGCCCTGTACATCATGGAGGTTCTAGATGCCATGGAATTATAGATTGAGGATGATCAAGTTGAGCGCCTGTGGGTGAGAATTAGAGGGAAGGCCAACAGGGCTGACATCCTGGTTGGAATCTGTCATAGACCACCCAACCAGGATGAAGAGGTTGATGAATTATGTTATAGGCAGCTAGAGGCTGTTTCAAGATCACCAGACCTTGTTCTTATGGGTGACTTTAACCTGCCTGATATCTGTTGGGAACTTAACACAGCAGAGAGAAGGCAGTCTAGAAGGTTCTTGAGTGTATGGAACTGCTGAGTGAGCCTACTAGGGGTAAGGCTTTGCTTGATCTTTTTGCAAACAGAGAGAGGCTGGTGGGGGATGTGGTGTTTGGAGGCTGTCTGGGGTCCAGTGACCATGAGATAATTGAATTTTCAATTTGCAGACAAGATAAGAGGGGGCAGCAACAAAACCTCCACTCTGGAATTCCAGAGGGTGGACTTCAGATTACTTATGGAACTAACTCAGAAGCCCTTAAAAACAAAGGGGTCCGGGAGGTCTGGACCTACTTCAAGAAAGAAATCTTGAAGGTGCAGGAACAGGCTGTGCCAATGTGCCAGAAGACAAGCCGCTGGGGTAGACGGCCAGCCTGGACGGGCAATGAACTTCTGAATGGATTAAGGGAAAAAAAGACAGTGTATCATCTTCGGAAGGAAGGAGAGGTTACCCATGAAATGTTTAAGGATATTGCTAGGTCATGTAGGAAAAAAATTAGAGAGGCAAAAGGCCATTTAGAGCTTAGACTAGACACTGCTGTGAAGGACAACAAAAAATTCTTTTGCAAATATATTAATGGCAAGAGGAGGGGCAAGGACAACCTCCACTTCTTAGTGGACATGGAGGGGAATATTGTAACTAAAGATGAGAAAAAGGCACAAGTACTTAACACCTTCTTTGCCTCAATTTTCAATGGCAAGATAGATTGTCTTCCGGAAAACTGGCCCTCTGAGCTGGCAGATGGAGTCAGGGAGCAGTATAGTGCCCCTGTAATCCACTCAGACCTGCTCAGCCACTTGGATCCCCACAAGTCCATGGGACTGGATAGGATCCATCCTAGGGTGCTGAAAGAGCCAGCAGATGAGCTGGCCAAGCCACTCTCCATTATTTTTCAACAGTCCTGGCTCACTGGAGAGGTCTCAGATAACTGGAAGCTGGCCAACATGATGCCTATCCAGAAGAAGGGCCAGAAGGAGGAACCAGGGAATTACAGACCTGTCAGCCTGACCTCAGTGCCAGGCAAGATTAGGGAACAGGTTATCTTGAGTGCAATCACACAGCACTTCAGCACTTACAGGATGGCCAAGGGATCAGGCCCAGCCAGCATGGATTTAGGAAGGGTAGGTCCTGCCTCACCAACCTGATCTCCTCCTATGATCAGGTGACCCACCTGGTGGATGTAGGGTAGGCTGGGGATGTAGTCTACCTGGACTTCAGCAAGGCCTTTGACACCGTCCCCCACAGCACACTCCTGGCCAAGCTGTCAGTCCGTGGCTTGGACAGCAGCACTCTGTGCTGGGTTAGGAACTGGCTGGAGGGCCAAGCCCAGAGAGTGGTGGTGCATGATGCCACATCCAGCTGGCAGCCAGTCACTAGTGGTGTACCCCAGGGATCAGTGCTGGGCCCCATCCTGTTCAATATCTTTATCAATGATCTGAATGAGGGTATTGAGTCCATCATCAGTAAATTTGCTGACGACACCAAGCTGGGGGCAGGTGTTGATCTGTTAGAGGATAGGAGAGCTCTGCAGAGGGACCTTGACAGGCTGGACAGATGGGCAGAGTCCAAGGGCATGAGATTTAACACATCTAAGTGCCAGGTTCTACATGTTGGCCACAACAACCCCATGCAGAGCTACAGGCTGGGGTCAGAGTGGCTGGAGAGCAGCCAGGCAGAAAGGGACCTGGGGATACTGATTGGCAGTAGGCTGAACATGAGCCAGCAGTGTGCCCAGGTGGCCAAGAAGGCCAATAGCATCCTGGCCTGTACCAGGAACAGTGTGGCCAGCAGGAGCAGGGAAGTCATTGTGCCCCTGGACTCAGCAGTGGTTAGGCCACACCTTGAGTCCTGTGTCCAGTTCTGGGCCCCTCAGTTTAGGAAAGATGTTGAGTTGCTGGAACGTGTCCAGAGAAGGGCAATGAGGCTGGTGAGGGGTTTGGAGCACAAGCCCTATGAGGAGAGGTTGAGGGAGTTGGGGTTGCTTAGCCTGGAGAAGAGGAGGCCCAGGGGAGACCTTATTGCTGTCTAGAACTACCTGAAGGGAGGTTGTAGCCAGGAGGGAGTTGGTCTCTTCTCCCAGGCAAGCAGCACCAGAACAAGAGGACACTGTCTCAGTCTGCACCAGGGGATGGATGTTAGGAAGAAGTTCTTCATAGAAAGAGTTATTTGCCATTGGAATGTGCTGCCCAGGGAGGTGGTGGATTTACCATCACTGGAGGTGTTTAGGAAGAGACTGGATGAGGCACTAAGTGCCATGGTTTAGTTGATTAGATGGTGGTGGGTGATGGGTTGGACTTGATGATCTCAAAGGTCTTTTCCAAGCTAGTTAATTCTATTCTGTTCTGTTCTATTTTTGCCAACCACCAGCACTGCTAGCCTGGAGAAGAGGAGACTCAGGGGTGACATTATTGCCCTCTACAACTACCTTAAGGGAGGTTGTAGACAGGCGGATATTGGTCTCTTCTCCCAGGCAGCCAGCACCAGAACAAGAGGACACAGTCTCAGGCTGCACCAGGGGAGTTTTAGGCTGGATGTTAGGAAGAAGTTCTATACAGAGTGATTGCCCATTGGAATGGGCTGCCTGGGGAGGTGGTAGAGTCACCATCATTGGAGGTGTTCAGGAGGAGACTTGATGGGGTGCTTGGTGCCATGGTTTAGTTGATTAGGTGGTGTTGGATTGGTTGATGGGTTGGACGCAATGATCTTGAAGGTCTCTTCCAACCTGGTTTATTGTATTCTATTCTAATTCTGCTGAGTCTGGACATGGGGTGGCATTACAGCTTTTATGGTCATGTGATGCCCCTGCTCTTTGTATTGAAATATTCCTCTCAGGACAACATCACTATAAGCAGGACTTTATTTAATTTGCACTTGTAAGAAATTTGGCATGTTTATATACTAAGCCTGCAGAGGAGAGTAAAAAGAAACTGAACGTGCTTCCTGGTATTAAACCCCAGTTCCACTCTTCACATACCTGCACTCTTTTCTTTTTTTTTTTTTAAATTTTACATCTGGAGCAGATCTTCTCTTGAGACTTCCATCACATTTCTCTGCTCTTTGTTTCTATTATCATGGAGCCTGAAGCAGACTGTGTGTAGAGCCCTATTGTAGTCCACGGAGAAAAGTTCAGAACTCCCTGGGTTAGAGAATGATGTTTAGCTTTTACCAGAGCTGTGGAGATTTCTAAACTATTAGCTGGAGCTGTGCTTCCATTCTGAAGGAACTTTGCAAAGACAACAACCCCCATCATTCTGGGGCTTCAAAAGGCAAGATATTACGCACTGAAAAAATTGCTGCAAATGTAGAGGCTGTGAGTGTGTGTGTGTGTGTGTGTGTGTGTGTGTGTGTGTGTGTGTGTGTGTGTGTGTGTGTGTGTTCAATGTGTTGTGAAGAAGTTGTTCTTAGATTAGGGTGGTTTTGCTGGCACTCTATTACATTGATGAATGTGGCTGTAGTCTTTGCATTTACTTCTGGTGTTAGGTAGAAGTGTTACATGCAAGTGCTTCTAGGTTTTGTACTTGAATTCATTAAATCATTGCCCTCTGCAATATATTAAGTTAGATTTTGGCCGACTGGTCAGCCTCATTTGAGAAGCAGATTGGTATATCCAGCTCACCTTGGATCTAACTTTGTAACCTTCTTTAGTTTTTTTTCCAAACTAAATTATTCCATGGCTGGATAATTCCTAATGCTTGTTGAATTATTTAAATAATTCTAATTTTTAGTAAGTGGCAGAGGAAGATGAATACTGTTCTTCCAGAGCCTGGAATATGCTGGGGTCTCTGGTGCATTCTGCTCAAGGTTAATACACAGACTGCTACACTTTTTTTGGTATAACGTTGGGGGATGTTGTTAGGATTATCCAAATTCACTGCCTGCAATGATCAGGATGTATTTTCTTTCTAATTTCTTTATAATTATCAGATTACTTTGATCATGAAAATATGAAAGCTGTTTGGATCATGATAATTTGATACTGGTTATTAATGCCATTTGTATTGAATGAAAGCAAACAAAAAGGCTCGGATATGTAGCACACTTTCCATCAAGCTGAAATGTGCTTTGTTGTTTTGGGTCAGGTGTATCAAACAATTGTTAAGGTATGGCTTCACTGAATACATAAAATATTACTTTCAGGAAACTGCACATGATCAACCTAAAAATGGCATGGCAGCACAGGTGAAATCAGTGGGGTTGTTCTGAGGAATGTGTGCAATCCACCTGATGCTGAGTGGCTTCTAAAGCTTGATTGACATTAAAATATTGTTCTCTAAATCAGTGATTGTAATAACCATTTGGGGGGTTGATGTTCAGAAAATAACATATGTGCTATAGAACAATTGAGGATATAGCTGAAAAATCAACATTTGATCACTTAGGGGAAAATAAAATCCCCTGGTTAGGTTGCTAGGTATTGATTATTTGTGTTGAGCATACCCACTGTGGCTGATATTACTAGGAATTACATCAGGAGCCAAAAATTGAGGTATATGAAATATTTCAACAGAGCTGAAATAATGCTTTTAGCACGCATGACTGTTGCAATAAATAATTTTGCTGGGGAGGGGTTGTTTATTTTAAAAATTCAAACAGCTTCTTCTATTTTCCCACTACTTTCCATATTATCCTAGCAAGAAGAGTCGGTCATTTTCCATTAATTTGTCAACTGTAGTTCTCTACCAGATTATTTTATCGCTGTGGTGCTCCATACCCCTCTTAAAGTGATTTACCTTTTTAGTGAAAAAAAACAACCAAACAGACAAAAAAAGGCAGAAAAAATTTGATTCAGCCACTCTGCAGAAGTAAGCATCAGCCATGGCTTTGGTTTTGACAGATTAATACTTCTGCCTTCATGTCTCTAAATCTAGTGTTGACAACCTAGCTGATAGATTAGCCCTTCCCTTAATTATTTTCTGAAAATCTCTTTGCTAGCTATGAATTTTTGTGTTGTACAAAATTAATATATAGAACAAAGGCCTCCAGAGCACAGGTGCTGGCTAAAGACCTATGCTGGTCCTTTTACTTTAGCTTGGCCGGATAAAATGCATCTTTTATTTTTGAAGGAAAATTATTTGTAAGTGTTAATCTGCATTCCCTTATTTTAAGTATCTCATTCTTGGTAGCTTAGGCCTGGATGAGTGAGGGTAAATAGATGTACTGGTGCAAATCCATGGTTTGATTTCAAGTTGGATTGGACCTTGTAATTCTGTGCCACAAATTTAACAGAAGGTGCCTTATACAAATTACAGCTTGTTCAGAATATAGCTGCCAGAATATTAATTTGAACAAAATATTCACAACCCACATTTCTTCCAACTTCTGGATCTTTTGCTGAGTTTTCCAATCTGTTGATTCTGTGCTTCTGTGTGTTTCCTGATTAACTGGCAAGTTCTTGCAAAAAGCCATCTTAGAGATTCCTTGTGTTCCTCTGAAGCCAGGCTGATTTCTGGCTTCTTTGTCCTGCTCTTTTGAATGTCTGCTCATTAGTCCAGCACATAGAAATGAGTGGCTGGTATGACTGTGTTTATTTGTGAGTTATTTCATTCTGATACAGATTGAATCAATTCATTCTGGCTGCTATAGAAGACATCTTTCCAGTTTCACTTAACTAGACCTGATGGCCTGACTTTAGATTTTCCATGAAATTAAAATACTTTAAAGTGGCATACCGTGGAAGTAGATGCAACATTCATATCTGGGCTGTACACAGTTCCATGTTCTCTCAATTCCACATGTTCAGAAGTACATTTTCCTGCACAATTACTCCAAGCACAGACCAGGAACTGCTTCCTGCCTTCTTGTCTCCCCAGGTGTTCAGGTGAGAATCCTCTCTTGAGGAGGGCTCATACCAAGCCTGTTAGAGAGTAAACTGAAAGCATAAAGAGGTTAAAGATAAAGAATGATGTCTAAACATCCATCATAGCCTTGCAGAGGGATATGCCTGTCTTCCACAGCAAACTAACATAAGGTATACCAGAGCTGCCCTAGTGGGATGTGATGGATTGCTACTACCTCATGTCTGTGTCCAGTTTTGTAGTCGCTCACAAGATAGAGCTCTAAAACAGTTTCAAAGTTGAAGACTACCCTAGCAGACATTAATATACTGGTTTGATTGTATTTGGATTGCTTTCTAAAGAGAAAATGTTATTTATATGATAACTGTCAGAGAATGGAAGAAGAATTGCATTAACAAACGCATTACATCTATGTGTTTATAGATCCAGACTCCCATAGGGAATGCTGCCAAATATGATATTCCTCACATTTAGTTTGTAACTTGCATTTTACAGTAGAAAAATATATGCTGTAAATGCATTATTAGCCTCATAAATGCAGCCTTGATTAAATAGAAAACACATCTTTAAATCTCACTAAGGCCAAGGAGGCATTAAAATAAGCTGCAAGTTAAGTCTTTGTTCAATATCTTTAATGACTTGACTGTATTATGTGGACCCAGAATTTTAAGAAATGTATGTTTGAATATATTCTGATGTGGTATGGTATATTTGCATAGTAAACATATTTTTTCTTCTTTTTTTCACCTTTTTTTTTTTTCTCAAATACATTCATTTCACAGGATTTGTTCATAAAACTAAGTCTTTTGACTGTGCTTTAATAATGTCCCAGCTTTCAGTAAGAATAAGATAGGAAATAACTGCATAGAAGTCCTTTCTTTAGGCCCAAATCTGATATCATCATATGTCAAAATGTGACCTACTTTTAATAGCATCATATTAAATTTATCTTATTATCATGGTGAAATATTTCTCAGTGTCACCAAGGACAGAAAATATGATGTAAGCATTGGGAAAATAGTACATTCTTGGACAATTTCAGTTATTGTACTGTAGAAACGCAGGCTGGTTGAAGTGACCGTCTCAAGCCCCTAGTGCTGTGGATGCCAGTGTCAAGGTCCCTGGATTTAGTTTTGCTTTTCTTATTGCTGCCCTTTTAAAATTAATTTCTGTGAGGGATATTTCCAAAGAAGATATTTAGGGAATGGCAGCAGCTGCTAATGTTAAAGCTTTGTGTTGACAGCGTGAGTCTTAGTCTCATGAAATGTTGATGCAGTTTTCCAAGGTGCACTAAAATCCAATATTCAACTGAAGTAATTTTCCACTGTGAGGTGAATACCAAGCTAAGGAAATATACATCAAGAAATCTTTTTATAACATATAATTCAGAAATGTTCCTTACATAATTGATCTTTCCACATTGTTTAAATAAGGTTTTCATATGCTTAATTAAAATGAAGTCAAGTTTGAAGAAAAATTATTTCAAAAATGGAATGTGAGTTCAACACTAGCTTGAGTGAGAGAAAATCATATTGAAACTGAAACTAGAAATCCACTCTGATGTAAACCTGTATTCTACCTGAAATAAAAATCCACCCTTTACAGAAATTGCGGAAGCCTCTCTGCTGATTTTCGGTCTTTCATAGCCTGTGAAGTAATCTAACAGAATTAAACGTTAATCTAATGTGTATATTTGATATAAAAATAACTGTTTTAATCCTTGTCAGGAGCTGCATCTCTGGAGGATAAAATGTTTCTGAAAAAGAGCCCTGATCACTTGAAACAGGTTGCCCCAAGAGCAACAAAATAGTGAAACAGGATTTCTTCTGTGCTTCTGCTCTGGGTCCCCATGCCCTCCCTCACAGTAATTCCTGTCATCTCATTTGTCCGCATGTGCATCACACTGTTTCTCACTGGCCACACACCGTCTCCTTTGCTTGGCCACAGGCAATGGGCATGCCTACTGCCATGCAGCCATTCTCTCACAAAGCCACTCATGTACATTTTCCCCTTGGTGAGACATAAAACTTACAGAAACATGCTTTCATTTGAAGCTTCAAATTTAGTCAGGCTTGATTCAAGAGGCAAGAAATTTTTGAGGAGTAGCAGAAGTGGCTGGCAGCTTTCTGGAGCTTGGTCCCTATGCATTATTGCTTCAGCAACCGAGATTAAAGTAGTACTTTCCCACCCTTTAATTAGGAAGTTGTTATCTGTATCTGCATAAAAAAGAAGCAGCTCTCAAACTGTGTTCATCTACCCAAGTGCTCTCTTTCCTATTTCACCAAGGTTATCATCATAAATGTCCATACAAGTCATATGAAATCGTTTCTTAGGCCAACAGTGATGTATTACTGGAGACAACAGGTGAATTTTCATGCAGTGCTGGGTAGTTTAAGGTGGAAGGAAACTTTCCACAAAGCCCTGCAAGGAAAAAAGTACAGAGCCTTACAGCAGCCCTTGAATTTAGGAGTGGAAGATGTTGTTGGGAGCTCTAGTCTTTAGCAACAAGGCAGATGTCTTTTTTGTTTATGGTATGAAGTGTATTTCAAATCATGTGGCAAGTGTTAACTGATAAATATATAACTTTTACCAGAAGTTTTTAATGTGAAGTTTTGGATTCTTTATTACAAGCAATGAAAATTTCATAACACTGGAATGCAAAAAGCAATGTACCTTATAAGCTTTTGTGGAAAATAAACCATATTACATGTATTTACACTAATTGTATAATTAGACATTCAAATTACAGTATGTAAATACTTAGTAATCAGCTGAAATTTGCTTTGAAAAACAAGATAATTCCCTCAACACAGGCTACCTTAAAAGAATGCTAAGTTAGGAGAAACCCCATGAAAGTACAATGAGAAAATTAACCTGCAGTAACAAAAACCTCAATAACTTGTGAGCAATGTGTAATTCCATCATTTCCTTTTGTGCAGTTATATTTAGTGATTTGAAGCCTACTCAGGTGATGTGCTGAGCACAGCAAATTAAACAGGAGTTCTTAAGAGTCTGTAATGTTAGGGCCCAGCTCACTTTAATCATTTGCCTTACTATTCTAAAAAGGAGGGGATCTTGCTTCTCTCTTTAGAAGACCTCTTGCTCGTTGGAAGATCTCTTAGAAGATGCACAGGCTGAGAAGTTAAATGAGTCAATCAGCCACTTAGCAAAACTACAGCCAAACGCACTTAATAAGGCAGTACTAGGTCTGAGGAGTTTTGCTGAGTTCATAAACCCTTAGTATTTTTTATGGTTATTCCATTTCAGCTTAAACCTGTTCTAGATACAGTAAGTAAATAAAAACATTTCTCCCCATGGAACTTTACTCTTTCAGTTAAATAACTGAGTATTTTTTTTGTAAGTTGCTGGTGGTGGTTGTTGACTGACATGTTTACTCAGATAATGTAACAGTTTTTCTCCAAAAAAGCTACTTAGTGCCTAGATGACATAAACACGGGGTTTTTTGGTGTTCTTTACATTTCTGCCTAACTCTCTTTCAGGCTTATAACTTCATTTAATATTTTCTTTTCTTTAGTACTAGCTCAATTTCAGTCTGTATTTGCCTCTATCTGTAAAATGTGCATTTGGTGTCAGCTTAAGAAACATCTTCCTCCTGTGTAGACTGAACCTCATGAATTAATTATAGCCTGCACTGCTGCTGCTGTGCTGGTTTTGCTGGCTGGCATGAGTGGATGTGATAAGCCACACACTTT
Organism: Dryobates pubescens; assembly: GCF_014839835.1. Taxonomy (NCBI): domain Eukaryota; kingdom Metazoa; phylum Chordata; class Aves; order Piciformes; family Picidae; genus Dryobates; species Dryobates pubescens. The sequence goes on from NC_071627.1 coordinate 9,689,146, forward strand.
GCTTGACACTGATCTTCCCTAATGCTAGCTTGCATTGCTTTTGTAAATGGGGCCCTTGCGGTGGTGAAATGAGACATGAGGATCTGGAGTTGCATGGCACAAATTGGCATGGCTTTCATATGAGAAAGTGTTCTCCAGGGCTGGCAACTTGGGAAATGATGGTTAAATTCTGACCTGTGTGCTAGCACGTCTTCACTGCTGTGGTATGACACAAAATGTAAGGAGTGAAGGGCTGGGATAATGTGAAGACTTTGAGAGTTTTGGGAAAGAGAGGAGGCTACAAGACTGTCTGTGATGGGTTGTCCCCCCATGCCAGGTTTTCTTAGCAGATGGAGAGCTTGTAAAATGTAGTTCAGTATTACACTGAAATTTGAAGCACTAAAGCTGAGCCAGTGCAGTAAACAAAGAGTAGTAGTGCTTTACTAAAATGTTTCAACTGTTCTGAATTCATCCTTATAAATTTATACTAACATAACATCTAACCAGTTATTATAATTGTTTATATGTAAAACTTTTATCTTATTGGTTCCCAAGACCTAATTGGAGAGGTTTTGATTTTTATGAGGAAACTGTTTGTTCTCAGAGTATTTAAGAGGCAGGGAACAACTGTATATTCCTTCCTGGCTATTCACAGTAGGTAAGAGAGATAGGAGATAAGCTGTTCAGGTCTATCATCTTATTACTTGAATTACTGAGGAACCCCTGGCAGATACTGCAATGAAGTTGGGTTTTCAGCCACTGAAGGGCAGTGTGCCAGAGCATGGGTTTCTTTCTCAAACATAAAGTGTGCTGCTAAGGAAATTCAGCAGTTGATGAGAAGTGCTGCTTTACACAGAATTAGGATGGCAAGTTTGTCACAACCTGGAAATACACACAAGAAAGTACTCCAATAGCCATCAAAGGTTTCTTTTAAATTAACAACAGTTCAACATTACAGCAGCCAAAACTTGCTGTAGTGTTTTATTTCTGAGTAGGAAACAGGACCTAACAGAACAGTTTGGTGTTGTCTTATTGTGTCATTCAGGATAATGCTTCTGTGTTGTTTTCCCTTATCAGAGGGGATATATTTGATTAAAAAAAAAAAACAAACAAACTCTTTAAACATATTTTTTAATAGGATTTTTTTATTAACCCACATATATGGATGGTTATTGATGGGTTTCCCTTGAGCTTTGCTTATTTTTAACATAACAAAATGCTTTGAATGATAGTAATTTTAAAAATGCCTATTCTTTTTATTGTAATTTGAATTGTTTTCTTGTCACACATACACTTGGTCAAATACTGCTATGAATTTGGGTTCAGATAGGTTCTGTGAGAAGCAGGGTCTTTAAAATTTCTCCCAGCACTGTTGCTCCATTACCTATTGTGTGTTTCTTCATGTACATAGCTGTCAATGTGGCTGCTGCATGCTTCTTTAGAGAGACTTGATTAAAATCAATAAGTTATTGGGAAGTGCTCAATTAGCAGTCTTTCACTTCTGGTAGTGATCCCTGTTAAGCCTCCTGTGCTTTAAGCACAATATTTCTGCATGACTTTTCAGTGCAGATGCACACATTAATCAGATGAAGGAATAAAACAAGAAACCCTGAGTATATTCCTGTGTCTTGCAATTAGGACACCCAACTGGACTCTTGCAGGCACACAATGACAGGCACAGACGTACACCAAGGTGGCAGGCTGAAATGTTGTTAATAGAAGATACCAATCAGCTCAGTGGATCAGCAAGAAAAAAACAGATCCCCATAGCAAAATAAAAGAGAATGAAAGGAAACCAAGTGCTTTACTCCTCACTTCCAGTTCAGTCTTTATGCATCTCTCCATTACTTTTTCATCCTTGCTTGTCCTGATGATACCACAGAAGTTTTCGTATAGATCTAAATTGTTTTTCTTCCACTAGGATCAAATCCACTGTGAAATCCAGGGGTTTTCTTTCCTGCTAGATTAAGTTTTAGGATTTAATTTCCTTGGCCATAACCATAAGGTGATGCCACAAAAAATTCATGCCAGCTTTTTATGTTAATGAATAAGCCCCTTCTGTGTCACTGTGTGCCCATGTTGCAATGTAAAATATTCCTTCCCAGTTCCTCTTTATTAACCACACCCTAAATCTCACTCTGACTAAACAAAAAGGACGATGCAGTCTCTGTCAAACTGTTAAGCAGTTACAGGAAGACAGCAATTAAGAAAAGCTAGAAGCAATTTGAAGGCAGAATTTCAGATCAATAAGCAAAGGAACAATTGGCTTTCACAGACCTTTGGCTGGCCATGAGATGTTAACACTCTGCAAGGCAAGATCCTGCTTTACATTTTTAAGCACGCACTTTCCTTCCATACTTTTTGAAGATGTTCATCACCTGGTATCAGTTCTTCTATTTCATGAGATGCTTGGTTGATGCACTGTTATTTTTTCAAAATTTGAGATTATATAGTACATATATGAAGCTTGCCATACTTGAAGGGGAAAAACAGAGTATTCAGAATAGCTCCAGCTGTTTTTCACAGCACTGACTTTTTTCTCTTTTTTTGAGTATCTCTTCTTACCCCAGACACAGTGAGAGCCACTAACTACTGATTTGTTGGTGTGGTGCAGACTCACTTCAGTAGCATTTATTGCTAGAAAGTACATGGAGCTTAAAGAAAGACACCTTTTTGGGGCGCTATCAAAAATTTAATGAATAAAAACAAAGGCTTTCAAGCATCTACATGTACTTGTTTAGCTTGTCAGAATGTTAGCATTGCCCTGGGTTTGGCAATTTCTGAATACACTACTGTGAAACGTGTGCCATCTGCTCACTGTTTTGTGAAGTATTCCAGTGAAATGTTGAGATTGGTTGGTATGAAAGGTCTCAGCTTGACTTCCCCAGCACCACTGCACCCCAGCACTGCTTTTCTCTTAGTACTTCTCCAGATCTCCCTGCCAGCCTTGTGGCTTTCTAAGCCTATTAGCTTACCTGCTCTGCTACTTCTTGAGTGGTCTCATGACTGTGCTTGTAAATTTGGGTAAATTGGGGACTGAGTGAAAAGTGCCAGACTAATGAAGAGCAAGTGTCCATTATCCATTCTTTGACCCAATGTGGTTTATCCTGAAAGGCAGTAACAAGGACAGTGTACATATATTCTTCTTGGGGTCCCACGCCTAGGGTCTACAAACAGCATTCCAAGAAGTGTTCCTGATTGCACAATCTTGGCAAAACCCAGACCTCAAAGCCAAAGAAGAGATCACACATTTCAGAGTTGTTGTTGCAGCATAAAAAACATACAGATATGTTCTGGAAGGCTCAGGGCTATCCCCCAGGTTTTCTCATGGCTGGGGGAAAGTCACAGTTTTCTGTGACGATTTACATTTGCACTTCTCTATTTGGAAAATGTGAGATTATATGTAGAAAGAAATCTTCTGAGAATTTATGCTCAGTGGAAATGACTGATTAGGTAACATTGTGATTTTTCTTGGCCACTCCCTACTTCATTTCCCTGTCTTTCTCACTTAGATGTTGAACTTCCCTGTTAAAACTTTTAGGGTTTGTTCTCTGTTCTGTGATAACCTTCAAATATTCTGTCATTTTCTAAATTGATTTTTCTTTCTTCTTCGTTACAATGCAACACTGTTTCTTTGTTGACCTTATTTTTCGGTTTCTCACCATCCTTTTTTCCTTCACTTACCATGTCTATGCCAAATGTTCTGTAACATGCTCATGCTCACAAACACTCTCTCTGTCTCCCCTTGTTTAATTGCTGTTCCTTCTGAACTATTCCAATTCTCACCTCCCTATTCTGGGTCCCACATTTCATCTGTGCCAATTTTTATTACTGCCACTTTTATCTGTGTCTCCTTCAAGCTTCTATTACCCTTTGTGTTACCACAAACTAATGATCAAGTGGGAAGTGTATCTGCGACTTTATTCTTTCTTCTTTCAACACCAGTGTGATTAATCCTAGTCTTCCTGATTGGTCCATGCAATGATGATTGAGCTGTCGCTCATACTTTCACCCTGTCTTACTACTGGTATGAAATTGAGCTTCAAACCGTGAGAGCATTCAGCGCCATCAGAAAAATGTGAGTCAGTAATTTACAAAGTGGTTCAGTGTTTCATACGCTATCCCAACTCACAAATGCAGGAAAGACTCTGTAGGGCTTATTAATGAATCAGGATGCAGCAATGCCACTACATTACGTAATCCTGCATCCCCTGAGAGGAATGAATTATGGATGCAAAACCATTATGAGTCCCTTTTGGCAACATTTTCACTTTCTCTTGTACTGTATACCTGTGACTTGTTGGCAGTGCTTTATCTCCTCACTCCTCCAGTATGTTACAAAACTCCTGGAAGCTTTGTGGTTTTATTATTTTTGCAGAAATGCAATCTTTTTTTTTTCCCACTGAATTCCCTTTCCTGTTGCTATCATGCCATTAACCTCTTAAAGCTTACATTTGTTATTTTAGTCTTTCTAATAATTTCAGTTCAGTGAATGCAAGTTGTTTTCAAAATCACTGGCAAATAAAACTGATACCACTAAGGTTCTTCTGTATTTATATTGAATTTCTAATGTGAAAAATTCAGAGGTTCAGAGAGACCACGTGGAAAACTGCCTGTCTCAAAATTGTGGGTAACTAATCTGAAATACAAGCACATGGCCTAGGTCCCCTTTTAAATTCTGCTCATGGTACTTGAAGAAGACTCCTACAAGAATGAAACTTCCTTAATTAATAAGGGAACTAAATTTTTTCACGTCTTCAACTTAGACTTGAGACATTTCTTCTTTCAATGCAAATCTCCTCTTTTTCTGATCAGAAGGCCTATATACCCTCTTCATGTATGAAGTTCCTTTAATGGCATCTTTTCAAATGTATCATAGTGCATATTCAGTATAATTTATAAATAATGGTGTGTGTTAGGTCAAATCATCCTATAATATTACATCAAGAAATGGGCATGTGGCAACCTTTAAGGCAGAGCAGCTGTAGAGGCAGAGTACTGTATTAATCTCTTTTATCTTTTTGATTTCTGCTTGTCCTTCTCCTGCTTTACAATCTACTTTCACAAGTGGAGTAACTAAAATGAACAGAGAATGGGAATATAAAATCATAGAATTGTTAGGGTTGGAAGGGACTTCAAGGATCATCCAGTTCCAACCCCTCTGCCATGGGCAGGGACCCCTCACACTAGGGGTGTGAGGCTGCTCAGAGCCACATCCAGCCTGGCCTTCAAAACCTCCAGGGGTGAGGCTTCTACCACCTCCCTGGGCAACCTGTTCCAGTGTCTCACCTCTCTCATGGTGAAGAATGTCTTCCTAACATCCAATCTGAATCTACCCATTTCTAATGTTTTTTCCATTCTCCCTAGTCATATCACTACCTGCCTCCTTAAGATACCAGAAGGCCACAATTAGGTCTCCTTGGAGCCTTCTCTTCTCCAGACTGAACAGCCCCAACTTGCTTAGGCTGACCTCATCCTGCACCAGCTTAGAGACCAGCATGTGGTGCAGGACAGTGTCAAAGGCTTTGCTCAAGTCCAGGTAAATGACATCAGTTGCTCGGCCTTCATCTATTAATGTTGTGACCTTGTAATAGAAGGCCACCAGGATTGTCAGGCAGGATTTGCCCTTGGTGAAACTGTGCTGATTGTGCCCAATCACCTCTTGTTCTTCTGCCTCAGCAGTGCCTCCAAGAGGATCTTACTGGGCACAGAGGTGAGACTGACTGGCCTAGAGTTCCCTGGGTCATCCCTCTTTCCCTTCTTGAAAATGGGGGTTATGTTCCCCTTTTCCAGTCAGTGGGGACCTCCCCCCACTGCCATGACTTTTGGAACATAATATGAAGAGGTTTAGCAAGCTCATCTGCCATTTTCCTCAGCACCTGTGGGTGTATCCCATTGGGTCCCATGGATTTGAACACTTTCAGGTTCTTCAGGTGGCCACGAACCTGATCTTCACTCACAAATATACCATTCACTCACAATATACCGTTAAAAAGCACAGCGAACTGGTTTCTATTAAACCTCATTGCTTAAGAATGGGCCAGTGAAACTAGCACAAAGTCAGATGAGAGAGATTAATTCTTCTGTCACTTCTGAGAGCAGGGTTCAGACCAATTCAAGAGACAAAAAGGCCCTTTTGCATGTGTGCTTAATGTGTATAGTTGTCAGCAGTGAGGTACTTCAAACTCCTTTGCCCTACTTTCCAGTTTATTGAAGTATCACAATCCCAAGTGCAAGGCCATGGTTTTGGGAACAGCCCAGGGGCTTTTCTTGACAAGCTGGTACTTTGTTAGCAGCACATGGGTAAGCTAGAGGATTGTTGGAAGGGCCCAAATAAGGGATGCTATACCAGCAGATGCGCTTATTCTTTCCATCTCCAAAAGTGTTGTCTGGGAGATGGTTTGGATGTTCTGTATTGGGAGGATGTCTCTTTTATAGAAAGCTCAGAAGAAAAGCTAAAAGTGGTGTCAGACATTTTCTAACTGTCCACTTGGAGGCAATGAAACATAAATTTGGTCACAGACCATTTACAATTTCTGACCTCCATTGTGACTACAACCCATTGCTTTGGAGGAGTTAAGCAGAGGCTTAATGAGCCCAGAAGGGTCTCCTGTGGCACAGGGTGCCTGTGTCATCTACACTGGCTCTCAAAATGGAGCAGTGGGCAGCATGGCTCTCACTGCACCTATGGTTTTTTACATGCAAGACCAGCCTGGAGAAGTCAGTACTATTATCAGTGCTAGGCTAATGCAGGCTTGTGCACAGAGATTATTTCTGTTCTCAAAAAAAAGTTCTTGAATGTGTGTATATACAGAAAAGGTTACCTGTGTCCTCCAGCTTCCTTGGCTGCCAGACAAGATCAGGTACTGTCAGTACACACAGGAATTGCCTCAGCACTGCTGAAATTCAGTTTATTGCAGTTTTGTGATAGAGTCCTACAGAAATTAATATATCTTAACCAAGTAACATTTGATAAAGTGCATTTGGTAGTTTTCTGTAAACGTTTCTAACACCTATGGAGAACAATAGGAATATTATTTTAACCCTTTGAACCACAAGATATTGTAATATCACAAAAGCAATTTATTGAAAGTTTAGAAGTAACTCCTGTAGGTTTCATATTTTACCTTTTTTTCCCGTTGGCATTTGTTGAATGTTCTAATAAAGGCAGAGGGGGAGATGGCCACTATTTATATCACAGAATTGTGGAATGCCACGTTGGAAGAGTCCTCAAGGATCATCTGGTCCAGCCTTTCTAGGTATAACAGTAGTATGGCTGTTTAGAGGAAAAATAAAGTGGAGGATATGTCAGTAGAATTTCAGTGCACACCATGAGTAGCAGGTTAGCTTTTCTGCAGCAAAACAAAGGAAATGAGGCTGATTGTTTTGCTCTTCACTGAATTTCTGTAGCAATTTCTGATAACTGTTATTTTGGTTAAATCAAAAACCGAGCAAGAAAAATCAGATTTGCATAGTGAGCCAGACCAGTGGAGCTGGACTGACACAAAGCACCAGCACAGCTCTCATTAGTGGTATGCATGAAGATTGAATAATTGGTGTGCTAGCGGATACTGTTAGTCACAATTATCACCAATGGGTGATGATTTTCTTCTTTGTCCCTTCTGTTTGGGGTCAATGGAGGGTAAGTCTGCTAAGAGGGGCAAGAAATGCTGGATGAGAATCATTTTTCACACAGTCTATCTCCACTGATTTCACACAACTGCTCTTCATTTATATCACTGTAATTCAGAGAAAATCAGTCCTTTAAACTATACTCTCTGCGTGGTTCATTTTGTGTTTTGTCATCCTAGAATGTATATGTGGTGGGTTTGATATTAAGCTACGCATCTTGCTAATCACATTATATGTAAAGTCCTAACTACGCTTCTGTCTATCGCGATGTAGTGGTATTTCTTGATATTTTAGACCTTTGTATGATATGGTTAAAAAAAAATTATAGTCTTAATCTTTCTTGTTTTCTGTAAGGCTTGAGATTTTAAATACATATGTATATTTCTCATGCTCCTTCAGCAAACTATTTCATTCATTAGGCAATCTGACTGTGGAGAGCAGTTTGGGCCCTTAAAATGTGTGGTCTAATAGACTTGATAGTGTAGAATGTAATACAAATATTGTTAAATGAAAGTAGAAGTTCACTTTGCAGAAACAATAAGATTTCTAAGCAGCAAGAATATAAAGAGAGCTTCATGGAATTTTGTTAAGATTCTGTAATTGGTGAAAAACACGTAATCTGCATTTGTAGATGAGTAAGTAAACAATTGTTGCACACAGGACACAACCCCCCACACCACTCCCCTTTAGGTTTTACTCTAAAAGCAATTACAGAGGTTTGGGTGTGAACTTCAGCTATTGCAGAAAGCTTCAGAAATAAGAAGCTTGTGGAAAGTGTATTCAGCTTGCCTTTTTCAGTAGCATAGCAGGGTTTGCATAGGTGTTTCATTCACACATGACCTCGAAGTCCTGAAGATTCAGGTTACTTTATGTTGCACTTGAATTTAACCTTGAGTCTAGCTTTGCTTTCAGACAGGGTCTGGACGATGGTGATTTCAGAGGCTTTTCCAATTATTCCATATGATAATATGATGAATTATTCCATATGATAATATGATGCAGAGACTTCATAATCAGCCTCTGTTGCCAAATTCTACAGGCAACATAATTATTAAGGTGCAATGTCCTACTGAAGAGCTGAGTACATAATTAAAAACCTAATGATTAATTCACAAATTCTTTCTGAAATACAAATTGCAAAATACCACTGTGTGGCTGTTAATGTACAGATGTTCCCAAACACTTCTTGTGTTTGTTGAAAAGCGTGTCCTGATCCTAAAAGCACTAAATTTTAGCATAGTTAGAAAAATGAAAGTGTACACAAGCTTTGACCTTAGATTATTTATTTAATCGTGTGCTTATAAAACAACAAAAAAAAAGTCATATAAGAGAAGTGACTGGCTACTGAAACAGCAATTATCCTAGTTTGAAAAATCACAAGCAGCTTATGAGTGGTGAGGGATACATTTTGGAATCATCATCCAAAAGCATTTTGACAGCTCTAGTAACAGGAAGGAAGTTATATTAAGGATAAGAGTTACACTGAACCAGTGTACTATATTTAACCTGGGTTCCTTATTCTTTTTTTCACCAAAAACCCCCAAGCAAACCAACCAACCATCCAAACCAAAACAAACAGACAAAAAAACCTCAACCAACAAAACCCAAAACACCAACTAAAGAAAACAAAATTCTTCGGTATCTTTAGAAAACTAAAATTGTGCCTGCAAGAGAAGAGAGTAAAATTATAGGAGGGAGGATTGAGTGGCAGGGATGAATCTGAATAAAATGTCAGAATGGAAAAGGCTCCAAATGAGGTACCATTAGCAAACTATGTAAAAGCCAGAAAGAGCATGCTTTTAAAATGCATAAGAAGCCAGAGAATAATAAAAGGAATTGTGGTCCTCTGCTTAAGAGGATGAAAGAAAGAAAGAAAGGAAAAAAGTATGTAGAATATGTAGAAAGCTGAAAAGCTTAATAGCTACTTAGTGTTAGCCCTTCACTAAAAAGATAATAGTTACAGGCTTAATGCACTAACAGTGGTAATATAAAGACGTGATGGAATTGGGAAGGAACAGGTTAAAAAGTGCCTATGAATTTAAGATGGAACACATTAAAATAATCTCTGGAGAGCCAAGCAAAATTCTCCCTGTAGTGAGGTAGCATCAGTGGCAAAGCCATTGGCAATTTAATTAGTGAACTCATGGAGGGGAGGGAGTTTCACTGGGGCTGGAAATGAATACTACAGAATGAAATGTAGCAGGTGTAAGATGCTCATAGTCAAATTCTGCTTTTTCAGTTCAGATCTTTAGGCCTGAAGGAATATTCTGCTACTCTCAAAATCCATTGTTCAATAAGGTATATGGCCCTGACTGCACAGCCTGTGAACCTGGCTTGCTAATTAATACTTCTTATGGCAGTGGTCATTGTATGGTCAAAGGCCAGTGGGGACATGGACTTTGGGTGGCAAACATTGTATAATATAATTTCCTACAACAATAAGTCAACCTTCCAGTCTGCAGCAGAGTGCTGATTGATAAGTCACATTATGTTTTTTTCAAGTTGAGGGACTCAGCAATATTGTGCTAGATACACATGAAGAGGAAGCATGAAATCACTGCGGTTGCTGCCCGATCTTTTCTTTGTAATTATTTCGTAAGCTGCCATCTATAATTAAGTTCAAACTGTCAGCAGTTCCATAGCATAGTGTTGTCATTGATAACTTGTACAGAATTATATAATGGCAAGGAATATAGAATATTTTTTTCAAACAAGAGAGTAGATAAAACAGAAATTTCAATGGACTCTTGTAACCCCACATTCCTATTGTTATTCTTCCCTTTTGATCTCTGCAAACAGGATATTTTTGGATCTAGAATATTTCTACGTTTTCTTTGTTAAAAAATCATCCTCAGTTAAGTTCAGATTCCAGTTTTAGAATGGGAAAGCAACCACCAGCAGAATGCAGGTAGGATTTCCTTTCAGAGTATTACATGTCTTTTGTTCTGTGAAGTCACCTACATGCGCCCTTTCCCATTTTCCTGAAGGGGAGAAGCTATCAAAACTTGTCCCTCCTTTGGGGAAAGCTTATGTCACCAAGCACGTGGTTCTTATGACCCTTTAGGCTGTCTCTGTTAAAGTGTTCCATCAAAGCTGTGTATCAAGCAATGGCAGAAGCATAGCAGCAGCTCAGAAATGTTGTTGGCCCTCCTTAGACAGTAACGATTTTCTCCAGGCACTCCACACACTTGATGCCCCTGTGCGAAGTCTGCTATGCAAGAGTGGTTCTCCCTCTGAGGGCAAATCCCCCAGATGATCAGTAGAGCAGAAGTGGTAGGAAGTGCAATTTGCTTTGCTCTGTTTCTAGAAAATATGACTTAAACATCCTGATTTTAAAGCATCTGCATAACATGCACAGTAAACAATCTGTGGTCTGTATGGGTAGATATTAACCATATATTTGCACAGCGGCAGTGCTTGCAGTCTATTCAGTAGCTACTGAAACACCTCTATCTGACATGTGATACTTCCTGCTCCTTCCTGCCCTCTAAATTTCTGGCTAAAACTATTTGTATTCATCTCACCCAACTGGAAGGGCCACATATTGTCGTATCCCATAGTTGTGATTCTCCTTGTACATGGGAGAATTTATATTCCCTGGCCAAATAACAGGAGAGGAAAAAAAGACTCCTTCCAGGCTCTCTCTAGTGACATCTCAGTCTTGTGTCCTCTTCTCAGCAATCATTTCTGTCTGCCTGTCATTCTGTTTGTGAACCCAGCTGGGACTGTGCATTATGTTAACATAACACACAGTTATATGTGTTCCAAATCCTTTCCAATATTTCTGTAAGTGATACGATAGATTTTCAGCTGTACGGCAGCATCTTGGGACTAGATGAAATGCGGTCAAAGATGTGGAGGAGCTGGCTTGTGTCATTATGAGGCTGCTGCTCACTGTCCTTGAAAGGTCACGACAAATGGGTTCTTCTTTGCAGGGAAAAGCAAATGTTGTGCCCAACTTGGTAAAAGAAAAGGAGAAGGGTCCTCCAAGGAGGATCTGGGGTTCCCATTGGAAAGGAATTTGACTGTGAGACAATTCAGTTCTTTTAAAAGGAGATTTTGGCAGATGATGTCCAGGTGACCACTCCTAATATGTTTTTTCCTATGAGTTTTTGTTTTTCTCTGACTTTGACTTTGGTATGCGCAGAATTCCCAGCTCTGTCCTTTTATGACCTCATGAGTTCATCTGTCCTTTATGCCCTTGTCCAATAGCTTACAATTAGCAATCCCAGAGTCGTATGTGCTGCACAGAGGAGTCCTGCAATGGGTCGCTCAATTCGTTCCTTGCTGCCCAGCAAGGCTGCAGGGTTCAATGGAGATGGCATCAGCAAGTTGCCCGTGGTTTTGCTTCTTTGTACAGTTTTGCTGAAGGTGCTGGAAAAGCCTGTGGCATTTTTCTCTCAGCTGGGCGTGGAGGAACTGTCATCACCTGCAAATGGCCACTCAAATAGCAAGGTGGGGGAATGCTCAGTCATTTGTTGCTCTGACTGGATTCATCTGTTATTCACATTTGCCAGTACCATAAATCCAGGCTGCAGACATTCCACTCTTTACTGCTACTTGGATGAGCGCTTGTATTGCACAAGGGGAGTTGGGTTCCAGAAGAGAAAATGTTTGAAGTTGGTCTGTTTAGTGTTTGTCAATTTTTTCTGCCAGCAATATACCATTTTTGGCTAATTTCACTGAATATTTGTGGAGTCACTGTAGTAATGCTTAATGTTTTTTAAAAGAGGCAAAAGCAAGATTGTACATGGTACTAGGTATGTGAGTTACATGTTGCAGTGCAAATTGCAGTTTCTCTGAAGACAGAAGGGGTGACTGAGGGCAGAGTGGTCTGAAGATAAGAGCTATCTACTATCTTGCCATGAAATATTAGTAGCAAGCATTTAATGTGGTTTTGCTTTCCCACTTTATCTTGAAAGCAGAATTAAAAGGATTTTGTTGCATTAAAACAAAACCTTTTGTAAATTAGTAACCCTGTCAATGCTTGCACTTCACATAACTTTTGCAGTCTGACAGCAAATGATGACAATGAGGGCAGATAGTTTTTAGGAAGTTGCTTTAAAGAAAAAGCAGAAAAAGAAGCCTTTGTTATTATAAATCCTGATTATGTAAAGTAGCCAGATATGTTGTTTGATTGTTTGTTTGTTTGTTTTTTCTCAAGGTGTATATTTATCTTTTAAGGTGTCTTGTTTTGAAGTCCAAGTGCTAAAATGGAGATTTTTCACTTAACATTTAAAATTAAATCAAGTATCTGCTTCCTTATTGTGTAGCTCTCTGCTTCCAATCCTTAGTTAGCTTATTTTATTTTATAGCAGCATTCCTGTATGTTGTTTGGCTCTTTGAACCTCATTGCTCCCCCATCTTATTGTATTATCACGAAATTCAAAATACTTGACAAAGCAAAGATCTTCAGAGAGAACAGCACGGTCATAATTGCTTGACATCAAAGTGAAAAGACAGTGATATGAGCCATCTTGACCAACATGAAACAGGACTTAGACATTGTCAGGCATCAACATCCCTCTCATTTAGTTTGGGTTTTTGTTTTGTTTTTAATTTAGAAGAGTAAAAAGAGGATATCCTAAGACACTAAAGAGTTTCACAACCCATAAGTGAGCAAATGTGTTAAAAGCATCTGTAGCCCCACTTTGCTTTGAAAAGAGAATCTAATCTGCCAAACAATGTAAGGATTGTCTGACTGAATATCACATACAATGCTCAGTGCTCTGATGTTTCCTTGCTGGCCACACAATTATAAAATAAGAAATTGATTTATTATACCAGCTTAGCAGCAAATAGGCAGCACTCGATGCTCATAATACACTGGAACCTAAAAGCACACAAGCCGTAGGGTATAGCAAAAAACCTCTTTTTAAAAAAATCTCTTTTTAAAAAATACTTATAATAATCACAGGGGGGAAAAAAGGCAAAAAGAAAAACCCTGTTGTTTAGTACCCTAAACTCAACTTCTGTAAGCTAATGGCATTATTACTGAAAACTAGTTCCTTCGGTATGAGTTGGGAAATAGTTATTAGACTCATAGTGTCGTTATAGGAAAATCCAGTTATTCAGAAGTTGGGAAATACATGTTTGAAATGCAGTTTGTGGAAGGCATATATTTACACACTTAGGAAAACTGCTTGTAAAACAGGTAAGTGCTTTTGTACAGTACAGCTTGTAATTTCTTAGCCACTAGAAGTTTATCATAAGTGAAGTTTTGTGTTAGCCTGCCTGAGGACAAGAGCACTTTGCTATATTCAGAATTATTTGACCTACTGTGCTCAAATATATTTTGTTGTGATTATTCAATAGATTAATATGCAAAATTGATTTTTATCCTCAGTGTGACACTGATAAACAAACTATGTGCTGTATTTTGAAAGTGTCAAAGTATTTACTCTGTTCTGGTGAGAACCCACCTTGAATACTGCATCCAGTTCTGGTGTCACCATCATAAGGACACCAAGCTGTTGGAGCGAGTCCAGAGGAGGGGCACAAAGATGATCCAAGGGCTGGAACACCTCTGCATGAGGATAGGCTGAGTTCAGCCTAGAGAAGAAGAAGCTTCTGGGGGACCTTAGAGCTGCCTTCCAGTACCTGAAGGGATCCCTCAGGAGGGTGGGAGCAGGACTTTGCATAAGGGTGTCTAGAGGCAGGACAAGGGGAAATAGTTTTAGTCTGAGGGAGAGCAGGGTCAGACTGGACCTCAGGAAGACGTTCTACAGTTCAAGAGTGGTGAGACACTGGAACAGGTTACCCAGGGCAGTTGTGGATGCCTCCTCCCTGGGGATGTTCAAGGACAGGTTGGATGAGATCTTAGGCAGTTGAGTCTAGTTGAGAGGCATCTCTGCCCAAGGCAGGGAGGTTGGAGTAGGTAATTTCTGAGGTTCCTTACAACCTGTGATTGAAAGTAACAGTAAGTTTGAGGGGGAAAAAGGGTAAATAATTAAAAAAAAAAAAAATAGGCAAGCTGAAGTATGTTCCAATGCTGTCTGCATCTCACTGTGATGTGCTGTTACTTTTGGTAGGATTTGAGCAGAGCTCAAATGAAGCAAAAATGAAGTAGTTACATCCAAGGTAAAATTTTGTAAAAGCCAATAAATTTAGAATTATTGTAGCTTCAATGCTTGTACATGTTTTAACCCTTAAGAAATGTGTGTAATGAAAATCTGTCTCATTGATAGTGCATCTTTGAGCTAACATATGTATTTATAGACATAATTGTGTTTTCTGACCATTGGACTGAAGGCACTAAGGGACATCGTCTGATTGGTGTTTTAATTAGATTAATATGTTCTATTTCTCTTAGATTCCCAAGTATTTTCCTTTTCCTTTTCCTTTTCCTTTTCCTTTTCCTTTTCCTTTTCCTTTTCCTTTTCCTTTTCCTTTTCCTTTTCCTTTTCCTTTTCCTTTTCCTTTTCCTTTTCCTTTTCCTTTTCCTTTTTCCTTTTCCTTTTCCTTTTCCTTTTCCTTTTCCTTTTCCTTTTCCTTTTCCTTTTCCTTTTCCTTTTCCTTTTCCTTTTCCTTTTTCCTTTTCCTTTTCCTTTTCCTTTTCCTTGTCCTTTTCCTTTTCCTTGTCCTTTTCCTTTTCCTTTAAAAAGGCTATTTTTAATGACTGAAATGGAAAATTCTTTTTAAATAGTATATGGTGTGCTGTAAATTCAATATGAAGTAAAAAATATTCACAGTAAAATATGAATCCTTTAAATAAGAACATAAATAGCCATCTTAAGTCAGCTTTGAATGCAGAGCCCTTATATCAATATCTGAGGTGGGTTTTCCTCAATTGCTTTGTCTCTGGATGCATGAGGCCATTTCTCTAGCACTGTTATGATAAGTAATTATCTGTTGAATCCTTCAGAGCTGGTGCAGTGAAAGCAGCCCATACTGTACTTACCTGGCTAAGCTGATAGCAAATGCTTTATAAAAGACATTATGCAGATGTTTATATTATCCTGTGCTGTAACTGAGACACAATGCTGTACATGATGACAGGCTGGGAAAAAGAAAAAAAAAAAAAAAAAGGCATTATAAGGGTGTGAAATTAAGACAACGAAATATACTGAAAAGGAGAGCACACCTCCTGTTCTCTGTGATGTAGTCAGGAATCAGTAATTTCTGGTGTTTTTCTGAAATGGGTTGCCAGTGTGCATGGAGAGAAGACAGGCATGCTGCTGTATAGACAAGTGGTCACTGATTTTGCTTTACAAAGGAGTCAGAGCAAGCAAAAGAGGAAAGTCTTTTCCTGCAGTAATGCACTGAAGTCTGTTGTTGCTATGGTCTCAACTGGGTGCCTGGAAGCACTCATGTATGTGTGAAATGTTTTCATATCACAAACATATTAGCAACTTACTTGATATGAAGCACAGAAAAAGAAACCCATACTGTTTGTGCATATCCTTGTTTTCCTCCTTTTTTGTACTATAGTAAAGTGAGGATGTTGTTGGCAGCAAATTTGGTGTCAGGTCTTTCTGTGATTCTTTCTTAGTGCTCATCGGGGTGCCAGTAGACTAAAGCCATCCAGCATGAAGAGATTTTTCACATCACAGTTGCAGAAGCAAACTACTTCTTGCCAAGCACAGAAAATACCAATAAACATTACATATTCACATTTCCCTTTTGTTGTTTAATAAGGAAAAGGTGTTCTGGTGAATGCTTAGCCATCAAACAGGAAAAATTACAACTTCTTTTCTTCTCTTTTTGCTCTTTTGTCAATAGTCTCCTTTCCTCAGCCTTGCACTGTAGACTATAGAGAGCATATTGAGAGTCTCAATTGGAATCATAATAGGAAATATGAAATTGCACTGCTTGGTAGCCAGTTGCACAGGAAGACATCTCTCCTCTTGGCTGTATGTGGTTTTCTTTGTAAGCAGGAATTGTTTCCCTTATTTGCAGAGGCCTGTTTATATATTTGAGACACATCTGCTTTTTCCAAACACTCTCCTGTAATTTATTGACAGTTGTATGAGTGCAACTGAGATTTCCCCCTTTGTACCTCTCCTGTTGTTTCAGGTGGTGTATGGCTCTGCTCTGCAAAGCACTTCCCAAATACAGAGTACTCTGAGCGTTGCCTTTGAAATAACCAGTTAATACTCTCTGTGTGTAGATTAAATTATTTGCTTTCAAGTCTTGTTTCTTGATGTTAGTGCCATGAACAAGAACTGCCCTGCTGTCCTTCTCACTACTTACACTGGTTTTGCTCAGTGTAAGACATATATCTGCTCAAGATGGATTGTTGGGGTGTTTTTTTTGGTTGGTTTGATTGGTTTGTTGTTTGGGGTATTTTCTTCTTTTTCCCCTCAAAGATGACAGAACCCAGACTCTTGTGCAAAATAGCTGTGGAAATTCCTCCTTGGTAGGCTTGAAATATCTTTACTAATTGCTAAGTCTACTAATTTACTCTGTCTGCCAGCATGAATTTGGCACAGTTCCTTTACATAACACCAAACTAACTGACTACTAAACTACTACTGTTACTGTCTTAATCTTCCTTGTATAGTAATATCCCAACATGATTTTATTTTTTTTAAACTTTGTTCATAGTAACAGAGATGAAAACTGAAATAAATAAGTGAATCCTTCCTATTATTCTGAAATGTTGTGCTCTTTGCCTTTCTCTTTGCCTTTGTGGACATTCAGCCTTCTCTGTGGTAGGTGTGTACTTTACTGCCTACATACCTGACCTGAAGTGTGCTGTAAATATATAGACTTTGTCTTTGATTTAGATGGTGACTGCAGCTTGAATTGATGTGGTCCTTTGGTGCACCTGGTTTCTTTCATAGTACTTTGAGGTTAATCTATACCTTACAGATAACAAATTGTAGATGTACAAAATAAGACAATGTTCCAGCAGTGCTGTTCATGAACAGTATTCCAGGATTTTACTTAATGTGCTCTCCAATAGCTCCTTAAATGTGCAAGGCAGGCACCACACCACATCCATTCCTGTCAGACCCTTTGGAGAGTATTATAACATAATGCTTGTAAAAGTACTGACATACTTTTGAGGCTGTAGGAAATGCAATATATTGTACAGAAAATAAATAAAACGTAATGTTTGTCTTGTAACAGCTGTAACAAAAGTATCTTGGAAATAAGTAAAACACTTACAGATCAGCTCTCAGGGAGTAATCCAGTGTGCTGTATTTTCCTCAAAGTCCAGTTATTTCCCCAATAAATTCTGACAGTAATTTTAGTTTAGTATGCCTATTTAGAAAGTAATCATACAAAGATAGTATATAGTAGTTTATATTTAGAATACTGGGAAGGATCCTTATGTAGCTCTATATTAGACTACAGACTGATACCTCTTTTCATTCTGAGATATGAATTTATATGACTGGCTGCTCTGGGAAGTTCTGGTAAGAGTTTTTAATATATTGCTTGGCAAAATAATCTTACTGTATTGAATGAATTCATACATTAGCATGACTCACATACAAGGCTGAGCAGTTGCACAGTTAAGCCAGCTACTTCCCGTAAACAGAATTCAAAATCTCATGTTTATTTTAATTTTATTTACTGTATTGCATATGCATATTTTTTATGTTTGGGGTTTTTTTCCAAGAAACAAGATTTCTCCTCCCAGCCCTTGGACCAATCCCTAATTAGCAGATAGGAGTGACATCTCTCAGATGGCTAAAAAAATCCTAACTTTCAAATGCTGGAGTTGTAATTTTATGAAACTATGTATCTTGTGGAAAACAGGTTCCTGTGTGTAAAATGATAATGCTGAAAACCTGCCTGGTGGGAAACATTTAAAGCTGTTTGACCAGGAGAGCTTATCAAAATATTATTTTGATGTTACAGATTTGTGCATTAAAATAAATAAATAATAAAGTTAACTGGGGGGGGTGGGGAGAAAGAAATATTAAGAGAGAGAGCACATGAAATCACATTTAGAGTCTCTGAAACTGCCCTGATGTCTTTAGGAAATAGAGTCCTTTCATATCACTGTGTACAAAGAGGATTTGGATTTCAGGCACTGAATTAAAATTGAGATACAGATCTTGGTTTTCAAGATACACTTACATTGGATCTTTTTAGACTCATTTCTCACATCTTAAAATTTCTGATTTAGAAAATTATTTTAGAATTTGGCGTAAGCATTTTACTTTGTACATTTCTCCTTCCACTGAATTGGGCACGAAGGATTCTCCTCCAGCTTCAAAGACCCTTTTTTTTTCCCAGCTCATTATCCTGTACAAGGTGGGATATTTATCTTCTTGTCATTCACTCTTACCACCTGTCATGCTTGAAGGAGAGTTATGGGCCAGTAACTACCAGTTCACTAGATGCAGACTCAGGTAAAATTCTATATTTTGTCTTGGTAAGTATAGTTAGCGTGGGGGGGAATTAGGGTGAGGTGTATGTCATCAGACAGCACAGCATTGTTGCTGCTCTGTGATTACAGCCATGCAAATTTGTGTTTTGGTTTTCAATAGTTAAAGCCAAGAGTAGTCAGAAGGTGACCTTTAACCTTCTGTGATGTTTTCCATTGTACTCTGCTGGGATTTCTGCATGTCATTCTTCTAATGGACTTTTCCTGCTGTGCTAGAAAAGCAATCTTGTTAAATAAGATCATAGAGAAATACAGGACAAGTAGAAATTATTCTGTAATTCTTTTAATTGATGGGTAGGAAGAATCTTTCACTGTAACGCACTCTAGAACAACATTGTGGAGTTTATGACACAATTCCTAACTGATGAGGAGGTGCAAAATATCACTGGAGTAGGGGAATCTGTAAACGTCAGGGAAAGGAAGGCTTTCCTGGTATAAATGTCTCATTGTTGGGGATTAGAAACTTGGGGGTTAGTGTCCAGTCAAGCCTTGTTTTCAGTTCAGCTGCAGGAAAAAGTAATTTGGAGCAGTAAGTGCTAACAAAAACATTGATTTCTTAAGCCTGCATCTTTCACCATAATATCTGGCACCTCACAGGGGTTTTTGTGTCTATCTTCACAACACCAGATAATAGCATCATAGGATATTTTAGTCTGGAGGGGACCTCAGGAGGTTGTCAAGTCCAAACCTCCTGGTTAGAGCAAGGGTAGCTCTAAGGTCAGTGCAGGTTGCTCCGGGCTTTCTTCAGTCTGATCTTGAAAATCTCCAAGGACAAGGACTGTAACCTGTTCATGCAATCTGTTCAATGCCTGAACATCCTGTGACCCGCTGAGGTTCTGCTACTCCTGTTGAATAAGGGTGAACAGCAGAGTCTTTGCCGAAACTGACTCAAGTTACAGTGTTGCCTCTAACTGCAAACAAACCCATATTTAACAAAGCAGTTGCATCAGGGAACAGAAGATGTGGATCAGCTTAACAGAGTCCAGTAAAAATATACCATAGAGCAATCAAATCAGTTTCTGTAGGGTGTTAATTTACAGTGTGGCTGCTTCATTTGAACTTAACTGCACTGGAGTTATTTGGATTCCATCTGTGGTGAAGTTCTAGTTCAAATGAATAGTTCTGGATGATCTAGAAAACCAGGGACAGAAGGGAAAACACATTCTTCAGGAGTCTGGATTAGGCATTTTAGCCAATGAATCAACATACTTCTTCACAGTAGGAGCTCTGACGAGTTTTGTTGAGGTTTTTCCTGACATATTTCAAGCTTTCTCTTATCAGCAAAATTAGGAACAATCCAGTAATTCCTAAAGGAATTTGTACTATGAATTGATAAAAGTTGTAACGCATTAGGACAAGAGAGGAAAGAGGAAGAATAATAACTAGTAGCCTAAGAACTATGCAAATAAAAGGTATATGTGAGAAGTGGATTCCATGCTAAATCCATTAGAAATATTTAGGATATTCTTATAGCTGCATCCTTACAAATTATTTGTTTTTTTCCTATGTTTTAGTCTATTATTTTTTCATGCCAGGAACTCAAAATGGATGGACCACTTTCTTATAGCAGGGCCCACATCACTGTGTATTAGAAATTAACTAGCTGGAGGCATCCATCCTTGGCTCCAAGTCCCAAAATCCACCCAAGATGATTTATGAGCAGCCAGTTGATACAAACCCTTCAGTGGGTGCATCTCTGCTGTAGCACCGGGGCGTGAGTTATCTGCCAAGGTAGTTGTCCACACTTCACCTGTCAGCAGCTGGTGCTTCAGTATTTCTCTTTCATTTTCAGACATATTAAAAATTTATCACAAACATTTAAAGAAGAAAAATGCATTGACTTTTCTGAAAGCAATTTGTTAATTAACATCAAAGAGATGAAATTTGCCTTGCATTGCCTGGTGAGTGGCATTCTTCCATCGTCCTGGTTGCTATGGCAATGAAGGAAACTCGTTTGTTCCGGGTCACTCCTACATTTGCACATGAAAGCATTAGAGATTACTGCTGTCTAATCAAGTTATATGGAAAAGTTTAAAGGGAGGTACAATGTTTTACAGCCAGCAACCCTCAACAGAATAAAACACAATAGCTGAGAAAAAGGATTATCTCCTGCTTTTAAAAACATACTAGGCAAGTTCAAAATGGCATGAAAGCTTTTTTAGCCAAACATCTTGATTTTTTAATGCTATTTTCTAAATGAGGAATGTAGAATCACATTTCTAATAGAGAATTAGCGTATACATTGCCCAACTCCAGGACTGGATTCAGCATGATGAATAAGGCATGTGCTATGCATTCATTAAATGATTTTACTTTTGAACTCCAGGTTCTTTTGTGACACAGTCCTTGGTATCGTTGCATCGCTACTGAAGTACAAAACCAATTCTGAGTATGAATTAAATTCTCAAAAGCAACAAAGTCAGGACTGACAGCAAACCTCCAATAGGAAGCCTCAGCAGAAGCTCACATCTTGCTGCAGGTACTTCCTGGCAGCACATGTGGGCTATGTCTGTGCGTTTGAAGATATTCTGCAGTGCTTTGGGAAATACCAGGTGCATGCCATGGCAGAGATAACATTTTTGAATGAGCTCGTGTTGTTGTGTTTGGGTGAGGCTTATTCTCCTTTCTTGTGTATGTCCCTTATTTTTGTTGATTATTAGATTTTCATGACTTGCAGTTTCCAAATAATGTGTCAGTCATATTCAATGCTGCTTAAATGGAAGAGTCTAGAGCTTTAATAGCAGTTATGAAAGAGCTCCATTAAAGAACAGAACATTAGGTTACCTTAATTCTTAATATTTATGATTTAAGAGTACTATTCAGAGACCACAATTGAAGAAACTTAATGAGTTCTTTGAGTTATCTTTTAAATTCAATATTAAAAAAGCATATAATATCCTGCATATTAATTATTTATGAGGATATTCCTGCTATAAAATAGCATCGTTGTCATGGAAGCAATCAAGACTCAGCAACAAGGAAACGCTGTTTGATTGACCAAGGCTGTTTTGACAATACAAAGTAAAAATAAATAAATAAATCAAATCCATTTGAAACCAAACTACTGAAGGAATATATCTGCTTAAACGTTGATTTGTTTGTCAGCACTGAACAGGCACTTTTCACTAGTAAAGCAAATAATAAGATAGGTCTTGTGATGGTGCAAATCAGTACCATGAAAATGCAGAGGGATACTTTCTACATACGTGCTACTCGAGTAATGAACAATAGCAGCAGAACTTTGAGGTATACAGGCATGCTTGCCTATATATGCAGAAGGAACAATTAGGATTAATTGTTTTAATACACAGTAAGATATATTACATACATTTGTTAATCTGTATAATTTTATCCATCCCCTACTGCCAGGAGACTCATATCTATACCTCTCAGTGTTACTTCTTGACACTTTATTCTCAATTTGAGATTTTTAGGGTGTGATTTTCACTCCTCGCATTTTCCAGTGGATCAGAAATACACTTGTGCTATATACTAGTCTGTCTGATCTATGTGTCTAGGCCCTGATACCTGATGGTGTTTGAGGAACACATTCTATAAACATGAGGGAGAGTGTTAGTATGTGTGAGAGTCTGAAATTGATGAGTTTTTTTCATGTCTCAGGTGAAATAGAAGATTACAAAGCCTTAATCACATACTTTGTACTTACTTTATTATGTTTTGATCTGCTGTCTTCTACTTTCTACTAAAAGATTTGTCACTTCCTAAGTTTCTAGGTGCTAAGGGAAGTGTATGTATAAGAACTTATGCACGAATTATATAAATTCATGTAGGACTGCATGTGCTACATGGAAGTCTATGCTGATAACTGCCTTACAACCTGCAGGAAAGGCTGCTTGTTCTTGCCCTCTGCTTTGCAGCAGAGGCACGCAGGACAGTGGAGAACTTGTTGAACATTGGTGCTCTCTGTTACTTTTCAACTAGTCTAACTGTTAGTCAAAGATTTTTAGGTTCTAATATATGTCAAAAAGAGCATTTTACTCAAGTCAATAGTAACCTTTCCAGCAAAGTGATTAACCATGTGTTTAAGTGTCTCACTAGATCAGTATCTTCCATATCACTCCAGTGGAGCCACGATAATCCTCATGTGCTTATATTTATGTGGATGGGGACTTCAGATTCATAGTTGTTGAAAATCAAACTTGAGTTAATGAGAAAAAAAAAAAAAAACAATGTAAAAAGTAGGTTGGCTATATAAATTTTACTCTCCATGCTTAGTGGTGACATTAGCTATCACAGAATCACAGAATTGTTTTGGTTGGAAAAGACCTCTAAGATCATCAAGTCCAACCATAGACCTAACAACACCATGGCCATTACACCGCATCCCAGAGTGCCACGTCCACATGTTACCCTCAGGGACAGTGACACCACCACCTCTCTGGGTGGCCTGTTCCAATGCCTGACCATTCTTTCTGTAAATAAATTTCTTCTAATATTCAACCTAAACCTCCCCTGGCACAATTTCAGGCCATTTCCTCTTGTCCTATCACCTGATACCCAATAAATTTTCCTAAAGCAGTGACAGAAGGAAAGTTGGCGTGGGGAGAGGGGTGGAGGAAAAATGAAAAAGAGAGCTTGTGACAGAATGTCTAACAAAACCCCCCAAATGACACACATGATGTTACCCATTTTTTAGGACTCATTGTTATATAGAAAATCATAAATTAGGCTCATCAAATACTGAAAGAATTCAACAAATATGATTTGAGTTTGTGAGGGCTTTTTTATTCTTCACCTTATTGGCTATTTTTGCTGGTGGAATGACTGTTCTTCATATAAAAACAGCTCTAACCACTTACAAACAAAGATATTTACACATCAGTAGGCATATTTTCTATTCTTCCGATTAGAAGTGTTGTCTACACCATGAATAAAAGTGATACCATGATTTTAGCTGACCAATTGCACATCATGAATAATGCAGAGTAGAATGAATAACTCATCAGCAGCTCTGATGCTGAGATACGTTCTCATCGAGGGTCCACTAATTGTGATCTGATTCATAAAGTAGCCTGCTTATAAATGTGTGGTGAATGGAAAAAGGAATACATTCTGAACAAACAGTATTTTCAACTACTTTAACAGTTTCAGCCACAACTTTTCATTTCCACTCCAATTCCAGCTCCTTGTTTTGATCTAAAATGATAAAATTAAATTCTTTCCTTATTCAGCATTTTAAAAACATCCATTTCTAAATTCAGCTTAGCAGCAAATCTCTCTGTTGGTTATTTTTTAAGCATACAAGCAAAACAGTACTTTACGAAAATGAAGTTAGCATCGGAAGGACTAGACATTTGCTGTGATTGTGCACTCTTTCTCTAACTTATTGAAGGGAGGAAAAGAGAAAAAAGATAGTGTTCTTTTTAGCCCTTTTCAAGTCCTTTAAATATACAATTTTATATAATAAGCAATTGGCAGTTTTACAAAATTACTGTGGTTGTGGTTGATGAATAACCATGGCGTTATGTCATGTTTTCATTTTTATTTTAGAATTGTGATTCTACACTCAAAAGTGAGTATAGAGTGGACGTATTGATAATTTAATAGGGGATGAAAGTAGTGTTTTTCTTCTAAATCAGTGCAAGTAAGGAAGAGTTGTTACTTAACGAATGACTTTTAGGAGGTGCATTGTGAAGGATGGAACCTGAGCAGCTTCCTAAACAAAGAGAGAACAAAAGAAATAAAAAAGTTATTGAGAAGAAAGATGGGGTTTGAAATGTTAGGAAGAGGAAGCTGACAGCTGAGGGCCCAGGTTTTTCTTCGAAGAGCCTTCCACATGTGGCTTTTTGAAGACTCGCATGGGAGAATGAACGTGAGCTGAATGTCATCTCCCTTCTCTCTCCCTGTGCTATTTTCTGTTCACAGCAGGACATGGGGAGAATGTTGAGATGTGGGAGTGGTTTGGGGGTATCATTCACAGCACCTAATGGCAAGGGACCTTGCTGGTGAGTCTCCAGAGAGATTGGTCAAGCATCAATGGAATGAAGCAAATTCCTCCAGAGGTCATTCAGAGTATCAGTGCTTGGCTGATGCAGGCTCTTGCACTGAAAATGGGCAATCAAAATACATCTCTTTCCACAAAAATTTTAATCTCCTTTCATTTCCACTTGTCCATATTCAGAGCTGTTTTGACAATGTTGTTGTGGATATGTCAGTAGAACAAAGAATGAGAGAATGAGAGGATCTTGTTTCTGTGCTGAGCATCCTCTGCTGTCCTGTCTTTTCAACCCCTTTTGGCTGCCACAGCTGGAGAAGGTCAGAGTGTTTCATATAGATGGTAATGTTCCCCACACTTGTCCTGTTCTGAAAATAAAATTAAGTACAAGTAATGTTTAGAGATTTTGGTGACAAGTGACAGGTAGCAATGTAAGGACTTTTGTTTTAAAGCTGGTATTGTTTTAAAGCTGGTACAGGTTTGCAGCAATGTAAAATTCATTCCTAATAGGCAGGTGCTCACATCTCAAGCTTCAGGCTACAGTCAGATATAATTAGCACCCTTTGACAGTCTCAGAAGGGAGTACAAAGACCATGTAAACTGGGGAGGTTTTAAAATCCCAGTTTGGTTGCAACTGAGATCTTCAAGGCTGAAGCACTTTGCTGAGGGTAGCATAGAGATGTCAGCACTGCTGATGTCTGAGCTTTAGGTCTTCTGCTGATAGCTTGGATATTGGGGACTGTAACTGTGGAATCTTTCAGGAGCCTAAAAAAACCCCTTTGCCCTAATGTTAAGTGAAGTATTAGAAGAATAAAAATGTGGCATATAAAGTATCAAATGCATGAGAATGTTCACAGTTCTTATTTAAATTTGTTTTGATTCTCTTAAAAGAGAGAAAAAAAAAAAGGGCAGTAAAAATAGAAAGAGCCCTGTATTACAGCGTGAAATTTTTCTGGCATCAGTGGAACAGTCTGTTTTCCACCTCTCCCTGTACTCATTGTTTGTTCCAGATTCGTTATAGTAATATTGCTTTTTCCAGTGCTATATTGTTGTGATAAATGCATGCGTATTTTCTTCAGCCCTGAGTTTTGGCTTCAAGGAATTGATTCAGACTGTTATTATAAGCTATTATAAGAACTTCAGAGAGAGAAAATAATTCTAGCTTTCAAAATGAATTGACTGCTGAGATCAGGTGCTGAAAATGTCAGGTGTGGCACCTGTAGTTACCCTGGACTTATGGGGTTACGTGCAGGCATGGAAGTGAGAGGGGGCCTGACTTGCAAAGACACTGGAATTCCTGAGAGTCGTTAGCATTTCTGATTATTTTACCTGGTTTAGTTCTGGTGGTTATTTTAGCACTGAATTTTTATCTTTTGAAAATATTTTATGTTCAAATTAATTGTTGAAAATAGCATATAATTTAGTTGCTCGATTTCCTCTACATGTTAATGAATTTTGTGAGACATTACAAACATTCCTGAAATGCTCAGAACACAAAATAGTCTCCAGCAGCTTTTTAACCTTCTAAAACAGTCATTTACCTGCTGAAAATAGGTGGACTGTCCAGTTTTCTAAAGGCTTAATGGAATGTAATCATTAATGATTTGCCAATTTTTTTCTCTTAAGCATTTAGTTATACTTCAGGGTGTAAGAATAAAATCAAAGGCAAATGAAAATATAAGGGAGTGCTCTTAAGTAATAGCTGTCACTATACTGTACATGTTCATGTTGCACATGCTGAGTTCACTGTCTGTGGTTTCCCTGACTTAAGTTACAGATTTCAGTTAGTTTGGTTTCTGTTGTTTATTGGTCTGCAAAGTGGAAGTAAAGCATTGAGCTTTACACAGTGGGAACCATAATTCTAAGTTGCAACATACTGCACTAAGTTTTGCGTGAACTGTCACATATATATGCATCACGTCAGAGGCAGCCTGTATTTTTTTTTTTTCTCCAAACTCTTATGAACTCATTCCTAATGAAAATCACTAGAAGTACACTCATAAATGTTAATAAAATACAGTAGAGTGCTAAGAGATGATCCAGTTAAGTCTCCCCTAGAATCTATAATTCTGTTTGTCATTCACACGAAAGCAAATTTTACTGACGTATCTTTTTAAATGCCTCAGGTTCATTTTACACTCTTCTTTATCTTGTACCCTCAGAATAAAGAAGGAAAAGTGCTGGTGATGTAGACAGAAATTAAATGTGTTTGTTTCTTTCAGCTTTTTTCTGTACTGCGTGGCTCACAAACTGCTGTGTACTTGGCACTAAATCCACATGAGAAAGTAGAGTTATATTGTGAAATGGCAGCAGTTACTGCAGCATGGTTTCAGGACAAACTCACAGCTGTCAGCTTTTGGATCAGTCAAGTGTGGAGTTAGTGCAGGGAAAATGTTTAGCCTCAAGGGGGAGAAAGCCAGCTGCCATGTCCATTAGCACCCTTTGTTGACCATCCAAGAACACCGGCGGCATCCAAGGCAGCTTTGTCCCTGCTCCCCTTGCTGGGGGGAATCACTGAAAGATGCCCAATATGTGAGCAGACAACAGTGTAGGTAAAAATAAGGCAGAGGCTGAAATGCATTTAAGTTCTGAGGTATAGGTGGTTTGATTCTTTGGATGTCCTCAAGTAGATGCTTTATTTGCAACTGTCCTTTAGAAAAGAAAGGGATTAATGCAACCCGACAGAAGAGGAGAGAGTTAGCCTCTTTGCCTGCTATGGCCAACACAGAAAAACCAGGACACTCCAAAGGATAATCAATGGAATGCAGTAATATTTGAGCCAGCACTTTCAAAATCCTCAATTAATTTTAGGGCAGAGGATATTGGGTGCTCAATCTGAGCACTCCAGCTGCACTTGAATTATCTAAAAGTGTAGATGCTTGGGATCTCCTAAAATGAGATCTCAGCTGTTTCTGGTTGATAAGTCTAAAATTAGTAATCACTTTTGACAACTTTATTTTAAATTAAAAATTAAGTGCTGTCATTCATTACTTGTATTACATCACAGCACTTGGGAATCCAGTCACTAATCAGGACCCTGCATTATGCACTACACACAGACAAAAAGCAAAAGATTTTCCTTCTTCTGGAGATTTTACAGGTTTACTACAAAACTGTGTATAAAAACTGAAGGGTACAAAGGTACTACGAGATACTATCCATCAGTATTATCTCAATACAATCAGCAGCCTAAGCAGTGCAACTTGTTGCTTTATTTGTAAATGTTTGGGGTTTGGTTTTGGGTTTTGGTTTTTGTTTTTTTTTTAAGGGAGCAAAATTTTAAGGAAGGATTAAAAAGAAAGCTTTTGAGTTACCTGTCAAGCTGTGCACTTCACATCTACTGAACATATACTGCTGCAGTTGGTATGGAAAGTTACTCATATCTTCAAACGTTCCTGCTCTGAAATTATTGTTTCCTGTTGTTGTTATTGTTATTCTTCCTGGGACTACAATCAACAGATGAAGCATTATTTCTGTATAGATTATAGCTGCTGAATTGGATAATAACACATAATAAGGCAAGACAGAGAAAGTACTATTGATGTCCAGCTGGATATCACCCAATGAAAATTCTTGCCTTTAAGAGTTAACAGAAGTTAAGCACTAAGCAGAAAAAGGTACAGTTGACACTGCTGAGAAGTCACACAACAATGCAGTGCATTTGTATTTTATACTAATTTTCCCATCTAGGCTTTGTGTGTGTGTGTGCATACAGTTGTGTGTTTTCCTGTATTGCATGGATGGATGAAAATAAAACATAAAGGAGAAGCCTGAGTACTTTGTTCTCCTTTTGTATGTGCACTGCTATTATTCCCTCACTAATTCTCATGATAAGACTGAAGCATTGTATTTCAATCTGTGTAAAAATTGCCATTGTTCAAATAAACAATGGAGAGGCAGGAATTTGTTTGAGTCATTATAGAACGATGCATACACAAAGAACAAAATCTTTAGCAGGTAGCTTGAGCTTAGTTATGCCATGTCTCCCTAGCATGGGTGCGAGTACACAGTAGAGAGAGTATTTGAGTGTGTACTTAGCCATGGCAGAAGAAGAAATCATATTGGCAAAGCAGGCAAAGAATTTTTGAAGAGTGTTTGCGGTTTGCTGGAGTAAATGAATACTACAAACCCAACTATGGGATAGTAAACCCTTACACTCACCGCTTCTGTCAATAGTTTTGCTTTTTAGTTTTTTTTTAATGATGCTGAGCCAAAATTCTGAATCAAATCATCACATTTGGATGAGACTAGGAAACAGATGTGAATTTCAGCTTTCAGATATATCCTAGATATCTGACTGGCTGGCTGATGAGGTTTTTTTACAGCTTTAATCACTTCCTCAAGTATATGACATATTCTTGTTCTGGGCCATCAACATTCTTCCATCTTGACATTAAGCAATACAGAATTATTCCTCTGTATATGTAGAGGTGCAATGAAGAATTATCCTGACTGCTTATGGCTTTCTAATTGAAATGAGGTAATCATAGAAGGTTGTATAAATCCACTAACACCAAAAATATCCATGTAAGCATCTTACAAGGAATGGCCTCACATGGACCCCAAAAGAGATTTATTAAAATCAAGAAGTATTTTAGAAAGCACAATTAAAAATACTATATTTACCTCAAACTTTCTTGTCTTCTGCTGGGCCCTTTAGCCCTGCAAACCTTTCTTATCCTCCTACACTCCATATTCAGCTTGTTCTTGATTACAGTTATTTTACCACTGTAAGAATTCTACTTCCAAAAATACATATGAAAGCTTTTATTTCTGTGCTATTCAGCAGAAAATAACCACAGCATGGAGGCCACGGAAAATTGTGGATCTTGTTTCCTGCCTACTTGCATTAAACAGTAAAGAACTAAGACCACCAAACCATTTCCATCCATCTCTGTGTGTATCATCTCATCTGGAGACCTGGCGTTGAGCTTTCTGTTTGTGATAAGCCCTTCCGCTTGATTTACAAAGGCTGGTCATCTCCACTCTCCAGAATATTTTGTCTAGTTACTCAGGTGAAACCAGGCTGAATGTTTTTTTCACACTCACTTCCAGTGAGGCATTTGTCCTCTTAGAAGGAAAATTTTTTTTAAAAAAAAGGGCAAGCAGTTCTGGCTTTAAATTCCTTGGGTTTACAAGTAAGATGGTCACAAACATGTTAAAATCATTCTCTCATTCTCTTCTAGATTGTCAAGGCTTTTCTTGCAGTCATGGGTAGGGAACCTTAAGCCATTCTTAAACCATTTCTAGGAACATTTACCAATACTGTTTGTTTTGGTCAGTCCCCCAGAATTTCCAGCGGAGGTAATAATCCTGGCTGCTCTCCATTCTTGGACAAGGGGACAAGCATTGCATACAATATTGAACAGCCAAAAGGGCAGATTGATTTGATTATTTTTTTCCTTCAGGAATTAACATTTCCAGAAAGATCTTTAGCTGGTGAATCAAGAAGGAACACTCTTGCAGAGCCTCTTACTTGAGCTGAAGGAAACCATTCTGTGTCCTTGATTTCCAGGGAGTGGTGGTTATTGCTCAAAATAAAAGAAGTGTTAACAAGAGGACAATGTGTCAAAAGTTGGATATAATTCTAGTGATAATTATTTTCAGTGAGGTGATTGAACTGTTTTAAGTCTGGGTACACTTGAATGGAATTAGACTTGTGAAGGTGCTGAGGTGCTGATAATATAACAAATGAGAATGAATATGCTGCTATAGTTATAATAATTAATGTTTTTAGAAGGACAAGACATGGTTAGTAGGTATACTTCCTTTTCTTTTCTTTTTTTTTTTTTTTCTTTTGCCAACCAACCCTCAGAGCAAACCCAACTCTTTTAAACTTCTAAAAGGTATCAGCCTTATGCAGCAGGAAAATGAAAGTGGTGTTTTTCTCTGTGGAGTTTAATTTTCCGTGATTTTGTAATAGTGGATGGAAGTTCTCCCTCAGCATGGATCTTAAGCGTCACTGGAGCCCAGTTTTGAGTGCAAACATGATTTGTGACATTTACATTTCTTAATATGTACAGAAATTTTGCATAAAGATCATTTGCTGCTTCTACTTGCATCATTTTGGATGGAGCATGCTAAAGAATATTCCTTGTTCTACAACTGTTTGGCAGCATTTCCAGAGAGTTAATATTCTCACCAGCCTCACACCACTTCAGCAGCATCTCTCCAGCCATCAGAATCCTTTCAGAACACATTCACTGCTCTGTGTTTCACAAATTAATGTAGGTGCCACAACAACGCAGGGGGGATGCCAAGTGAGGCCTTTCCTGGACTTCACTTTTCTGTACGCTCTGTTCTCATCTTGTTGGCGTTAGAAATGTGAATTCATGGCAGACAGGTTATATAATCTGATTTCTAGATCTGCTCACAGAGCTCTTTAATTGCACCCATCTAAGAGGAATCACTTTTATGAGTAGAATATTTTGGAAATCCATACAGTCTGGTTCTAACAATCTTAGGAAATGAGAATATACAAATTCACTTGGTAGTTCTTTCAGTGGTTAATTGATGTTAATGCAACATGTCATGGCACTAGAAAAAGAGGAAAAAAGAGATTCTAACATGGCTATAAAAAGAAAATTCTCAGATTCAAAAATGAAAGATATTTCATTGTGTCTAATTTTCCTTTCATTTACAAGTTTCTGGAAATTTGCTGATAAACTGAATTGGAATAGTGTTGAATAGCTTAAGTATTTCAAGAATGCTAAAGTCTGTAGCTATTCTGTTTACTATCAAACATAAGAACAAGGCAGCTGTGGGTAGTTTTTTATTTTATTTCTGGGTTTAGACTTTTGGGTTGTGGGGTGGTTTTTTTTCATTTTATTCTGTATAATAGGAAAACTAAGTGATATCTGTGGGGGGGGCTCTGTATTTTCAATGCAAAGATGCACATATACAACAACACAAGATGTATATTTAGGAACCTCAGTTTCTGCAGACCCAAAGTCCTCTGAGATTTCAAAATCTAAGTCAGGTGTTTCAAGTAATGCTTAGTTTTGAATTAAGTCTTTGCATAAGATAAATTTCACTGTCAGAGATATGGAACTCCAGGTAGAACTCTGGTGTACATCTAGAAGTGTTTCATAAATAGCATAAAAATTGCTTATTGTGCCACTCATCATTTAGAGAACAACAACAACAAAAACCAAAGCAAAACAGCCCCACACCAAAAAAAAAAACCAACCCAAACCCCAAAATCTGTACTTTTAGGAGACTTTATTGCCTTAAATTTTATGATGCTTTCCTTACAGATTGTTGTTTTTTTCATTTGAATGAAAAAATATCATGTATTTTCCCAATTCAAAGCATGAGACTAAGCAATTTTGTGGATTTCCTTCATCGTCTCATCTTTTAATAATTTTCTTACTGCTGTAGAGAAGATGGTAATATAATGGGCAAAATATTAAGAGGAAAGCATATAAAATTTCAAATGCTGTTAGAAAACCCCTGAGGAAAAATATTTCCATCACAAAGTGTTCTCTTTTCAAGGGATCTTTGAAGTCTGTCACAGACTCCACATTGAAAAATCTTCTTGCTTTGTTTCTTTTTTAAATTAATCATTTGAATATTTTGGGGGCCTTCAAATGTTTTACTGTGTGGTTATTAAGTCACTGAAGTACTGAAGAAGGCTCATGAGGGTACATATTCACCCTCATAGCCTCTTTTTTTTTTTTTTTTTTTTGACAAATCATCAATTGGAATTTTAAATTTAAACTATTCTCAAATGTTACAGCATTTTTAAACAGTATATTATAAAAATCTCAGGTCCTTCGATAAGGGTAATTAAACATGCCAGGTTTGTTTCTCTACCCCTAAGTCTGCAATTGCTCAGTCTCTGGTTATGTGACATGACTTACTGCAGCTCACACTATTTACAGCAAGGCCAATGGCAGTGCTCCATCCATTTCTAAGGGGTGGTGTGTTCGTCATCAATGGTAGCTACAGCATAGTCTTTTGGAATATACAATAAAACTCTGGGCTTTAGAAAGTGTAGTCGCAGAGAAGTAAATGTCAGTTTTGCAATGACTGTTGACAGGAGTTTTGTACGTGTCCTTTGGGAAGGCAGAAAAAGAATTTAGCAGGGTATCCCTATTTCTCAGGGAAAAATGTTTTAATGGATTATATGAAATAATGTCTAAAGACAAAATAAATGTGGTTTGTGGATTTTAATGTAGTGTAGATGTAGGTGTGGCAGCCCATACCGTAGTAAGTGTCATGATTGTCATGTCCTAACCGAATCCGAAAATGCCACCCCAATGAATATACTTGCTTTTGCACCCTCTCCACTGCTGAAGCTGAAACATGTGGTCTTCCTGCATACAGCTTCTGTGACTGAATCTGACTTTGGAGAAAATTCACTTTTCAAGTGTTCTTCACTAATGGTTACAAGAATAAATCTCTTCTTTGCAAAACAAACAAACAAACAACAACAACCAAAAAAAAACCAAACAAAAACCTTTGAATTAGAAATCCAGTATTATGGTATTAAGATAATTTTCCCTGTCCTCAATTGGGCACCAAGTAAAGGTAGTTTTCTTCTTTCTCTAGACAGGGAATGAAGTGGAAGTATCTTCATATTCTGTAATTGTCTTGGTTTCCCAATACCTGCTTTGTGATGCACACACTGGCTGATCGTTTTTATTTCCTTTCTCTTTGTCTGAGAGTGCAAGAATTTCTGAATGTCAAACCTTTGATTTTGTCTTTGAAACGCATCCTAGCAGACATTTCAATTCACAGAGCTAGGTCCTTTTTCTTTTAGATTTGTGTAAAAGTTAACAAGTTACAAGCATTTTAATAAAGGCAGTAGTGAGAGCTTAGGAGTAAGATTTAGAATTAATGTCTGTGCCAGGGAGTACATTAACTAGTGAAAAATAAAAGCATGTGAAGTGGTATACTACTGACATGAGCTGATTATGATAATGCCTTAGTACAAATTTCTGAAAATCAGATACTACAAAAATATACCATTAACTTTATGTTAATAAAATATTTTGCTTGATGCCTTTTAAATTATTCATTTGAAGTAGTCTAAAAATATAAAAGAAGTCTTATTATCATTCAATTTACATGATTACTTTAAGTTCACTTTTTTGGTTTAACATAAACAGAGTATAAAATTCACATCAAGCTTTTGGATGTTTAAAATGTATCATTTTTATGCAAAAATTGGAGCCTGTTAGGATGTTAAGGTTGTCATTAGTATAAATATAACTTCAATTTCTGATTTGAAGCTATTTTACACATAGAAATTACTGCGTTTGCTGATTTAATTCATTATTTCTGCTTTGATTATTCATGTGTGCTTTTGAAAAACAGAGTTTTTTAAAAATGAAACTAAAAAGCTCTATAAATTGACTTAAAATCCTATTATGAGCATTTCTTGTAAGTCACGGAGAAATCAAGATAGCCATGGAATGGAGTGTGGCTTATTAAACATGAGAGTTGTTCTTTTTTAAGTCCACTGGGCTTTGTATGAACACTGGCGTTACTCTGGGTAAGGCACTTTAGGACTCTCCTGAGTGTATCACGTGAAGCAGGTCTTTTCCTGCCATGGAAACCTCCATCAGTCCTTGCAGGGAGGCTGAGCAACCTCTGTGTCATTTGCCAGTGACTGAGATTTGGAGAAGGTGTTCCCTGATCTTCTGCTGTCCTCAGTTGTGCGAGATGACAGATTTCATACAACTTTGTGACCTTTATGTTGTTTCCCAGAAGTAGTGGCAGCTTCTAGAACATCAGATGACTTCGTTTTCCCTCATCTCTTTTGATTTGACTGCAAAGTCTCTTTCCCTTAACTGTAAAGGCTGTTTTGACAGTGCAGACTTGTCATCAGACTTGTGAGCCTGGTTCAGCTGTCTTCTTGAACACATGGCCCAGACGGAGACTCCACCTCAGTGCCACATTTAAACATACACCTGAAATGAGCTGCCTGACTCAGCTATCTGCTACCCAGGGCTTCAAGTACACTGTGCCATGTGAATCTTAAAATGGTGGGAAGAGATGCTGGTTACAAGTCAACTCTCTGCCCATTTTGATGAAGGGAATTTTATTTGGGAGTTTCTATAAAGTTGTGGACACAAAGGATTGCAAGGCTGGGGAGAAAAAGCCAGCCTTTCAGTCATTCACAAGGGATGCAGCCTGAAATCAAGTCAGCCCTGGATCACCACCCACCAGCATATGCAGGGGATTCTCTGCTGCTGTGCTCAAGCCTTGTTTACTGTAGGAGGTCACAGAAAATATGTAGTTTCATTTCTTATTTCTAAGAGTCATCTCTGTTTTCTGTGCTATACACTTAATCCATACCAAAGCCACTGGCTGAGAAACACTAGACAATATTATTTCCCTCTGATTAGCACGTTTTCCCAAATGGTTGTTTAATCTCCATATCTGGGTTAATTTGAAATAGCAACTCAGAACACAGGGACTTCCAAGAAAGAAGGAAATGTTGTATGGCTTTGCTAAGAAGAGAGCTTGACAACATGAAAGCATGGGGATGTACTCTCTTTGCTATTAAAATGTGTTTTCCATACATGACAACATTTGCACAAGTGCCATACAGTCTTAAGCTCTCTTGTTAGAGTTGCTGCTAAAATGGAACAAAGTTAATATAATGGAAATTTTGCAGGTAGTCATTGAGTCTTATTTCAGGAATTCAGCTGATACTCCCAAGATAGGCAGCTTGTGTGGTTGGCTATCTGTATTGACAGGGGCAGGAGAGGAAGAAGAGTTTTGAAGCAGTTCAAGGAAGTCTAAGTAAAGTGAAATCACTAAGCTAAGGATTTTTGACCCTTTTCAATTGCTGTATAGGGGACCAATGGGTAATTTAGGTATTTCTCTTGGATGAAAGACTCGGGAGTGTAAGCACTTCCCCACCCCTTTGTTGCAGTTTAGCCACGAAACACAGTTAAAACGGCTGATTTTTTTTCAAGCTTTTGTTACCTTCAGGAGCTTGCAGAGTGCAGAACAAAGCCAATAAGCATTGCAGATTATCCTGTTTATTTTCTGTGTAATTATATCATTGTGTTTCTGTGTTGCTTAATGGCTGCTGGTTTTGATGACAGGCCATACCTCAGAGGCATCAGCTGCTACAATGCAACTTAATTTACAGTTGCAAGGTATTGAGAAAGTTTTTCCCCTAACTTGTAAATAGAGGGACCATAGTAAAGGGATGCTTTTTTCCTTCTAGGTACCATTATGTAGGCATCCAGGTAAGAAACTCTCAGTCAAGTACCTGAGAGTGGCTTTATTTCTTTTTTTTTTTTCATGTTCCCAAATTATGTAGCCCAAACCACACAGTATAAAAGCAATCCTCCTTGTCATCTCAACAAACAAACGTATTATACAAAAATATCTCTGAAACTTATTGTCTGTTTTAATATTTGAAGATTTAACATAACCCAAGTGTGGGGGATTTGAAAAGATTTGACTGAGGTATAACAGTCAATATTTTTTAACTAGTTAGCAGTTTGGCATGGTTAGATTTTTTGCTTTTTGAGATCCATAGCTTTGTATCCAGTGTAGACATCAGTGTGTCCCAGCAGCCAGAATGCAAAGTATGTTTGGTGCCTGAGACAGTAATTACTCATGAGAAGTTACAGATAGAGCAAGTGTAGCCTAAAACTTCTTTCAGGAAGGAATTCCTTACAGAAGGGGCAAAAGCAGGTTTGTGTAATATATGAGGCTCTGAAAGCGATAAGCCCATTGGGGATGTTTTCTTTCTTTAAACTTGTGAATCATCTTGTGCTGTGTAGTATCAGGTCACATCAAGCAAACAAAAGTAGTGGTACCGAGGTACTTTAAGTCTTTTATAAAGAACCAGACTCATTTTTGTGTAACAAAATTTACGATAAGTTTATTAGTAGCTTCCATAGTTGCAGAAATTGCTTGCAATGTAGCTGTGCTACTTGCAACCATAAAAAAGTACTTAGAGATTATTGATTAATAGATATGCAACAGGTGTCTGTTGAATCAGCTGAAGGAAATGCTGTGACGTACCAAGCACTTGTTAATATAATTCTCCTGACTCCTTTCCAAACATACACATCAGGAAGAGGAAACAAGTACAACTCTTTTGTCTCTTAAATCCATCTGTACTCTTCATTTACAAATGTCAGATTTTGGTGAAAGGTGTGCCACAGAACTCTTGCCTCTGAGTTCATTGGTGTCTGCTGTTGAGCTGATGTGTGCCCCTGGGACCTCCTGGGTAGCTTATGTCACTGTGGCGAGCATTTGTCCAAAGTACTTAACTTTTCTGGAGAACTCATGATGGGTCTTCGAGGCTTACAGAGTAGGCGCAATCTGGGCAGTCAGACATTTGATGCAGTGACAGACCCATCCACTAACAGCAGCTGGAGTGGAGCTCTTTCTAGAAGCAGTTCCTCCCTCCTCTTCAGAAGCATGGAAATTTGGGAGCTTTTACAGTTCTGACCCTATACAGGTTCATTATTCTCTGTGATACCAGTTTGTACCCATCAGAAATTCTTTAAAAAAAAAAAAAAAAAATTCTATCATTAGAAAAATAAGAAAACTTGAGCAAGGGAACTTCATACTTATTTCCACATTCCATTTTTATCTTGTATTGTACAAATGCTTTAGGTGAAAGCATGCGATGCTAAATTGCGCACTTGTGCACTTACTGCACGGTCTCTTCCAATATGTAACCTTAGTAGCTGGAGACAAAGCAGGTGTTATGCAACAAAAGTGTTTTTACTTAGTATGTTAGTCCCTAGCTTTAAGGGATTTAAAGCATTAGTTTAGTTTCCTTTTTTAGATCTACTTTCTGCATTACTTTATTCTCTGTTTCCTTTGGTCAGCTCTCGCAAGACTTATACACCAAGGTGTAAAACATTCTGGGTTTTTTTTTTCAGCAGCATTTTTCTCTCTGGAAGGAATCAGAGTTTGTTTCACTGGCAACTGTGAAATCACCACTGGGTCTGTCATGTGGTTATGCTGCAGATGGTTTGCATGAGTTGCTTGTTTCAGCTGCATGAAATGTCCCTCTGGATTCTGCTGTGATTCTGATATGCACTATCAGTCACATGAAAACAAAATCATGTTTTACTTTTCTGTGACATTAATTCTCACTAGCCATAAGTTTACTTATACAGTGCAGCTGCTTCTTCAGGTGAGAGATGGAAGGTGCACCGGTGGGATGCAGTAGTAAGCTATAACGAACCTTTCACAGGCATCACACAGCCTGGTTTAACCTCAGGAGATACCATTTCTCATAGTCAGGGATGGATGGGAAAGAAAATTCTCACCTAGAAGCTTATGTCAAATATTGTAGTAGAAAGGAAACTTTTTTCCCCTCAACCAATTGCCGATACAAAAAGGTTTCAAATAAATGTACTAAACAGTTTTCTTCTTTCCAGTAATTTCTAAAAGATACATTTTCTTTTTCAGGATTGTGTGTATAAAACAGAGACTGTGGCAGTCAAGCTACTCTCTCTTAACAACTGAACATTTTTATATGCAGCCATGCTTGATGTGAAAGCCACAGGCAATGCTGCAGCTTGTTGATGGTTTGTCACTCACCTAGTTTCCCTGGCACAATTTATGTATATGCAAATACAAAGTCTTGTCATGCCACTAGGTATTTTAAATGTCAAAAAACTCTGGTTACCCTGTACAAGAGTAGAGACTTGCAACAATTGTATGCTCATCATGGTTCAGAACGAGATTACAGATCAGCTGAAATTATAGTAACACTTCACATAGAAAATGCTGAATACCTTGAGAAGAGATTATTGTCTTCATGAATTTAAGGCTGTTCATGAAACCTGTTCATTATCACTTCTGAAGTTTCATATATAATTATTGTTAGTCCCAGACATTCAGAACATTGTGGTTAGAGCCAGCAGAGCAATGGTTTCTAAAATTTTGTTCCTCATTTAGATGCTGAAAGAAATGGCTGCACTGTCAATTATTCCTATTATGTGAGATACTGCCTGCCCTCAAATGTCTGGATAGAAATGGCACGGGGAGATCTCTTGAGTGCCGAATTCTTTGGAAAATCTCCCATTTACTCTCATGTCAAACTTAAAATGCCCTCAGTATTCCCTTTTTGTTACTGGGATTAGTTAGCACCCCGCAGATTTTAAAATTGAATATATTTTATACTATTTTTAAAATGCTGAATAATGTTTTATATTCCAGAGATTGACACTGTAATTGAATATTGGGAACTCATTAAAATGGGTTATTTATTTTGACATAACTTGCAAGGGTGGTCTGAACAGTAGGACAGAAGGCTAGACCAGTCAGCCTCTAGGAGAATAAGATAAGGAAACTATAAACATCTCTGAGGTTAATAGGACTTGGTTATGTCAATCTCAAGCTGTAGATGAGATGCAGAAGTCTATTACTAAAGAGTTTGGTTCATGAAAATGCAGCAGCTTTGGGGTGAGAAACTGGAAGCCAGCATTGTAATAACTGCTGGCTTTCCTGCCTTAAAATAATATCACTATCATCTTGTGGCACAAGAGGTTGAGAGTCACGTTCGCTCTTCATTCAAGCCCCAACCTGATGCCTTCAGCCTCAGGTATCAGTTGTCTGTATCAGAAGGCAAAGCTTGTCAGCTGTCAGACCTCTGTGATGTTCTGGTGAGAGCATAGAAGCCATAGGCTGTAACAAATTGTAAGATACAAGTGTTCCATCTTCTCTATTTCTTCTTTTTCTGCATTTTCTTGTTACTTTCCTGTCTTGGGCTCTTTAGTTTGTGAAAGGAGTGTGGGGTGTGGAAGTCACTTTGAAGTGTGAAGCTTTGTCTTCCTGGGGAGTAACTATATGTAAAAGCAGAGCTGTGATACTGGCTTGCCGAGTGTCAAGCCACCTGCTCTCCACGTTAAGTGACCTTGGGATTGTAACACAGTCACACAGTGGTAGTCTGACACTTCAGAGCGGGAAGTGTTTGCCGATGGCAGCTTTCTTGTAGTTGTGTGGAAATTGCTCAGCTCTGACATTCATAATGTGATTGTTGCTCTGCTCAGATCTTTCTCCAATCTATTGATCTGTGCTTTCATTTCTGCTGTCAAAGTATTCCATACTCACTTAGAAATCCTAGAAATTAGCAAAAGTCATCACCATATCTTTTTGTATAAATAGGACATTCATAAATTGCTGAGAGGTCATGATGCCAGTAGGAAAAAGATGTGTCCCAATCCCCAATCTTAGCAGCATTCATCCAAAAGCAGAAGTACCTTGGGTATAAGCATACAGTACTGGCTCACATCCTGCATTTTTGGTTTCACCTTTCATTAGCAGCATTGGA
Organism: Dryobates pubescens; assembly: GCF_014839835.1. Lineage (NCBI taxonomy): Eukaryota > Metazoa > Chordata > Aves > Piciformes > Picidae > Dryobates > Dryobates pubescens. Next base: position 9,729,328 of record NC_071627.1, read on the forward strand.
AAAGTGACCAAATTTATGAAAAAGCTGTCCAGTGCAGTGCTGGAGAATGTAATTTTTGATTCTATCCCTCAATCTCTGGATGTTAAGTATGAGAAGCTGATACACATTAGCTGTGTTCAGCTAGTAAGAGGCTCCTGTGCTGCACTGCCGCTAAGCTCAGCAAGTCTGTCCTGAGGAAGAGTCCCTGTACTTCTGACTTCTGCACCAGACAGAAATATAGAAAAGCAGATTATGAGGAATTAAACTAGCAGTTTGTCTGTCTATAATAGTTATACTGTTAAATATAACAGTAAATCCTAAATAAGTTTTTAATTGATAGAAGAATTGATCAACAAATGCTTGCAGAAGTTGTTAAATGCAGACCAAGCTGGCAGCGGCTAAAATGTTATCATTTGAGTGCTTTAAATGTTTAGTGGTAACTTGAAATTGTTTGGGGAGCTATTGTCAGTTATAGCTATGTTTCAGTTGATACAGGCCTATACTACTAATCATAATGAGACATAATTTTTCATATTGGCCAAGAATAGAACCAGAAAGGCACTCAAGAGTCAGAAAATTATTTCAATTCTAATGCACATACATTATCCTTTCACTTCATTTGGAGAAGAGAAATTTCTCACTCATAAGAGACCAGGCTGTTGGGACATAGAAAATCTGTGCTGATCGTGGTGATAACATACTGTGAGAAATATTTTGCTAAAAGCTAGGGAAAAAAGAGCTTTACTTCATTTATAAAGTTTCAGACCTAAGACACAACTAATGTTCTCTTAAGAGAAGAGATCGTGTTTGAAATCCAACACAGATTTCTTCAAACGACAGGAAGAGTTAAGATGGTAGGAAGAAAAAGAAGTTTTACAGGAACTATTTATTTATTAACTAAGGCACATAGCCTGACTCGTGTACTCTGGAAATAGATCAGACGTGCTGGCAAAAGATCAAGGATCATATAGAAGCCTAATATGATTTGCCATTTTTATATAGGATTCTGTCTCATAACTATTGAAAAGCAGTCATTGATTGTTTCCATAAAAGAAAAGAGCAGCCACTGCCCATGAAGCACAAATTAACAGTAATATGCACAAAATAGTGGAGTTCATGTTGGATGCCAGCAAGTAAGAATAACAAAAAAAGCGTGGCTGCATGAAAAAGAACTTCTTACTGTTCTTTAAAGAACACTTTCAGAGCAATTTGGAACTGAGTCAGTGGAATGAAAAATGCTTCCTGAAAATAGTCAAAACTATTAAGATTTCTGTGTTGCTGTTTAAAGATGTCTGAATTTTAAGGCTAGAATGTATATATGAAGAGATGAATAATTCAATAATTCACGTACAGAAAAAATTACCAAAAGGTTAAAATCAGTAAACTAGTGCTGAAGAGATAAAAACTTGTGAGAATTAGATTGAAAATGATCTTTAGCATTTACCATTTCTCCTAGGAACTTACCGTTGTTTCCAGCTGGTGTTTTTATTGAAGGCTTTGCATAATGCAAAACATTGGGGAAACTTGCCATGTATTTTACCACTCTTTGCTCCTCTTAATTTCATTGTTCCATCTTCAACAGAAACGAATGCATAAAATGTCTTCATACTTAAGATATAACAAAAAAAAAAATGATTGGGAAAATTGTCATAGAGTTTCCATCCTACATCCTCAATTCCAGAGGAAATACAAGAATCCAGTGGCTACTATAATTGGCCTTAAAAAGACTTTTCTGATTCTCTGTGACAGAACTTATTCATTGCCTCAGTGACTGTCAAGTGTCACGTGCAGAACAATTTTTCTGTTTTTCAGACTAGCATCCACTGCCAACAGTTGCTGTTTGTGGAAGGAATATAGTCTGCAGCTATGTCGTGAGTGTAGACATTCCTCATCTGGCTCTACAATTGCCACTAGATCTTAAAAACTCAAGTCCAGGATGAGCTTTCCCTGGTGCACCTCACTTTGGGGCATGCTGAGGGACACCAACTCTCTGCTTTCAGTGATAGCACAAACTTTTCCTCTGTTACATTGTAATGGCAGGTTTGGAACATAACTTGTCATGAATGAAATGGGTGGATTTCGTGAGTGATGAGTGTTATCTATTGCTTTGGAAAATCTGATTTGTCCTGCCACCCTGTCTCACACACCTGTGCATTGTTGTGATGCTGTTCTGTCTGCAGTCACTTCTGCTGTCATTGAATTAGATTTGTTTGGATGTAAAATAGTTTTAAAGGTGTTTTCATCACCTTGGACCAAATGGTCCATCATGGGTCAGAAAGGGAAGGCTTTTTATAAATAGCAGTAGAAGATGGAACTGTCACTTGAATAAATTCTTAAATCAAAATATTTTAAATTACACTTGGTGTTAGCTACAAAATACTTCCTCAGCTCTTAATGTTGAAGTTCAGCTACATATGGCATTGTCGTTTCCTCAGAGAAGATTCTCATTCCTCCAGAAAGAATATGTATTAATTTTTAAAGTCATATTTACAAGTAACCTACATAAGACCTGCTGATGTCTTGAATTTTCATGAGGCATTCTTTTATGAATTACAGATTCATAAAATGTCTCGGTAATTGTAGCCTGGGTGTTTGAATGTATCATGGCTACTCCTGGTGTGATGCACTTTCAATTATAAGTAAGATTCTGCTTATAAAGCCTGTCCCCAAGTAAACTGCAGAAAACCAGAGGTTGTCCCCATTTGAAAGACACTCAGCTTCAAAACAAAATGTATTATAGCGACCTGCTCACTCTGCTTTTGTTTTTATAACTGACAAAAAATTTTTATGCCCTGTTCCTCATCCACTCCTTGTGTACTCTACTATTTTAATTTATTTAAGCCTCCTAGAAATATTGAATAGCACAGTGTTCAGAATTTTTGGCTGAACACAGCGAGCAGAAGGCTGTATTTGATATATAACTGAATATATGCTGCTAAAACAGTAGCAGTCAGGTGAGTGTGACAACCAAAAATGACTTGTGCTGTTACAGGTCATAAAGTCTTAGTCATCTGTTAAGGAAATCTTGATCATTAACTTAATACAAGTGGAATGTAAGACATTGAACATTACTCATCCCTTAAATGCACTTTAAAGCATCTGCTCCTTTAACTGTCTTGTGTCCTGAATCAGAGTTGAACAGCCACGCTCACATATCTTCAGTTTCTGCTTAGCATTTTTACTCAGTATATCTGAATGTGGTCTATATATGTAGTAAATTAGGTCATAGTAGGCTGTTTATCATTTGTGATCCTATTGAAGGTTGGGGTTTTCTTTCTCAATTTGAAAGTCAAGTATGTTGAGGAAAGTCAGCTTACACCACATGAACACATTTACCTCCATGCTATTGACATCTACTTGCATGCAAGTTAATTTGCAAGAGTAGCGTTAATTTGCAGTAGCAGTTTGAACTTTTTTAACAGATTACATATGCTGTGTGTATGTCATAAAAAAAATGAAAATCCTCATTCCAGTTCTGGGGGAGCTGACTGTGACAATCTGATTCAGATGGCCCAGTTTCTCACATTTGTCAGAAACCTTATGAAATCCTCAAGTTTTTCTGTAAAACATCACAACGAAATTTTGGACTAGTAATTTTTACATGAAGAAATCAGAAGCCCAGGTCTTTGGCCTTAATAAAAGGACACTAACAAATTTGGGTTACTAAAATATGTGAGTTTATGAGGAAAAGCAGATGAGTTCTAAGTCTAAAAACAATCAAAAGGGACTTCAAGGCACTGGGAAACGTAGTTGAGGGATAGGGGGCACAGATAGTTTTTTCATCAGGTAGGAATGCTGAGAGGAACAGGAAATCATGCCTGATTAACAAAGGGCTCAGAGGCTGGCACCACCAACAAAATTTTGAGTTCTTTGATCTTGGGGAACTTTATACATCTCCGCGTCTGCTAGTGACAGATGTGGTACATCAGAAAGATTCTGGCGCATGAACTGGTGGGGCTTGTTGAAAGGGCTTTAAACTAGGTTTGAAGGGGGAGGGGGTTAAACACAGCAATACTATAGATGAACCAATGGAGGCTGAGGGTGGTAAGCCAGAGATAGGGGTGAAACCAGCAGCCCAGCTGAAGTGCATGTACAGTAATGCACGCAGTATGGGCAATAAGAGGAGCTGGAAGCCTTGGTATAAGAGGAAAACTACAATGCCATCACAGAAACGTGGTGGGATGACTCGCACAACTGAAGCGCTGAAATCAATGGGTACAGACTCTTCAGGAGACACAGGTGGAGGAGTGGCCCTGCATATTAGGGAGGTTCTGGATGTCACGGAAGTAGAGATTAAGGATGATCAGGTTGAGTCCCAATGGGTAAGAATTAGGGGGAAGGCCAAAAAGGCTGACATCATGGTTGGAGTCTGTTACAGACCACCCAACCAGGAAGAAGAGGTTGAGTCATTATTTTTTAAGCAGCTGGAGGCTGCCTCAAGATCACTTGCCCTTCTTCTTGTGGGCAACTTTAACCTGCCAGACATCTGCTGGGAATTCAACACTGCAGAGAAGAGGCAGTCTAGAAGGCTTCTAGAGTGTGTGGAGGATAGCTTCTTATCCCAGCTGGTGTGTGAGCCTGCCAGGGGTGTAGCCCTGCACTTAGTGCCATGGTTTAGTTGATTGGATAGGGCTAGGTGATAGGTTGGACTGGATGATCTTGGAGGTCACTTCCAACCTGGCTGATTCTTTGATTCTATGATTCACTGTCTCCATATTTATAGAATCCCTTTCTTAAGAAGTATCCTTCTCTGTTAAGATAGATCAGGCATAAGAAAGAGCAAATCATCCAAACCCTTCGTGGGTAGTTAGAGAGGAGAGATCAAATTCTGTGAGTTCCAGACTTGTTATTAAATTTGTTAATGTATTCTCTGTTTAGATGCTTATAAAATAAACAACATATAAAATTCTCTCTCTATATATATATATGTGTGTGTGTGATCTGATAAAAACTGTAGTCTTTATGCCAATTTTCTACACATTATTTCCACTTTTATAGTTATGCTCTGTTCTCCATTGTGAGAGGGACACAATAGGAACTCTGATGTTATTAAAAAAACCCTAAACTATAGAATTTGTAGAACAATGATTCACTATAGTTGCCTGCAATCTTCTGGAATCTTATTTTCTTTGTGTGTAGATACTCTCTTAAAAAATACATTAATAAAGAATAAATCTAAACAGGAGAAGAAGAGAAAATTGGAAGCCTTCTCAAAACATTTTTTTCCCATAGCAGGAATTGCAAAATAATTTTGTTTCTTTTTTCCAGCTCTTTGCTGTTGCCCAGCCAACACCTGAGGGATCACGAACAAACCTGGTAGTAAGTAATTAAAATTCAAAGCTTCAGTATTCAGCTACTTTTTACACTTTCTTTTGCTTCCAATTAGCAAGAATTTTTCCAGACAATCTTTTAATTAATAGGTGAATTTAACTGATATGTGAATTTCCTATAAATGGAAAGGACATCAGTGAGAAGTATGGGAGGACTCTTTCATACTCATGGTATTAGGATTAAGACTGTTAGTTTATTTGCACATTGATGTTTTTGTTGAAGCAATTTTCCTTAGTGACTAAATAAATGGAAGATATAATAACTTGAAAGAGCTGAGGAAGAGTCAACCAGAATGATGGCTAATTTTGATAGCACCTCCTAACACAAAAGTGTGCCTCAACTATAGCTGACAGAGATTAGCCTGTTATATCAATTAAAAACCCAAGAGTTATGGAAATTCATAGGCAGCATAAGCAATCTGCTGTGCTTAAATAAACTTGATGTGATTTCATTAGGTTGGGACTAATTTTACCTAGTTTTGCCATCAAAAATACAGGTGCTGGGCTTCTATTCCCATGAGTGGAGGGTCAGAAGCATTGCTTGAACTCGCCTTAAAATGAGAAGAGTCACCTTCTTTTGGTGGCTAAAAGGCCGTCTTCAAAACGCCTTAAATTAAATAAAAGAAATAATTTCCTAACATTTAAAAAGCATCTTTCTGACTGCAGTTTAAGACTGTTGGGGTTTTAGGTGGGTCTTGAGTTTTGGTTTTGTTTGTTTGGGTTGTTGGTTGGTTGGGTTGGGTTTTATTTGTTTTATTGGGGTTTGGGAGTTTTCTTTGTTTGGTTTGGGTTTTTTCCCTCATCAGGTATACAGAACTGTTCACGAGGGTTGGGATTTTGGGGGGCTTAAAAATGGTTAACTTCTGACAGCAGGTCAAAATACTGTGAAGTTTGATAATGTACTCTTTGTTCTGAAGTCAGCCATTTTAAGGGACTAAGCCATGCTGTGCACTGGAGGTATTTTATGAATTAGAGAAGCAACCAGACAAAGAGTTTCTTCTGATTGAGATAGCAGGAGGACAGCACTCACATTCCTTCATGGAAAAAAATGTATTTCCTCCTCCATCATTACTGCTCTGGGTCCATGTGAGCCTGGTGGGAGAGCTGGGAAGAAAACAGAAGTATACTGTAGTTAACATGCTCTTAACACTGAGTTCTATATTTTCACCTTCCTGCCACTCTTTTTGAGTATTGTCTTACTGATTTGACTCGGTATACTTGCAGGTATGAGCAAGTGATTCCTACCTTGAGAAAAAGTGACCTAATTGGGTATTCAGTATAAAAATTGTATTGTAATTGGATTGAGCTAGCTCCTACAAGAATATTTATGAATTCTTGCCTTCATATAAAGACAGCCTAGCCGTTCTCTGAGAGTATTTGCCATGTTTTTGTGAAATATGATCTTTCAAGGAAGAAAAATGTGGAACTTACTGGTTTTTTAAAATTCTGATTTTCGATGAGGCACATTCTCTGTAATAAACATTAAAATTACTCCAGCACTTCAAATAATTTTTAGAATTTCCCACCTCATGAGCATTATGTAATTCTTTACAGGTGGAGCTAAGGATATGATTACTGATAACATTTATGGTATTTGTAAGGAGAGACCAAGCAGTTTTCACCTGCAGAAACTACCAGGCATACATTTTAGGAAAAATGCCAAGCTGCCTTTCTAAAGCTGTTGGTGTCCCTTAGAAAATTCACCTGCCCTTTCTTACACAGGCAAAATTAAGAATCTTTCTTGGAGGATATTTGATATGTTGGAAACAAGAGAAAACTTTTCTCTGTGTGGTTTGCTTAGTAGAGGGCTCATATACAGGCTATGTAGGACCTCCTGGTATGAGATTCTGACTGTAAGACAGACTTCCTGTTGTTTGCACCTGGCAAACTGCAGCTTCACAAGTTATGTTTGACAGTGAGGCAGGGTTTGTGTTTCTTTTAGGTTAGGAAGGGGGGCAGGGGCTGGGGTTTGGGTTTTGTTTGTTATATTTATGGATAACTTTGAGTAAGCAAAAATGAAAAATATGTTCATTTCTATTTAAGTCTTCTGGAACAGAGGTTTAGGATGTTGCCTTTCTGCCTTGATGGCTTTCTTTTTTGAATTTTGATATCAATTACATTTCTTTTTTCCTATTCAACATGTATTACACACTGCTTAGAGGAAATGATTTTTAAGAAGCAATGAAATGTGGGAGGTGAATGGCTGCACAATGTAATGTGCTGATGATCCTTTACTCCATTTCTCAGCATATGCAAACCTGCCTGCTTCATGAAAAAACCCAACACATTTTATTAGGCTCCCATTTCCATGAATCCCAGAGTCCAAATGTATCCTCTTGTCAGATGATCTTGCCTTTATAACCTTGCAATATATCATGGCAATGTCAGAGGAAGGGAGTTTTACCTAAAGAATCATTTTGTTCTCCATTTCCTAGCCCCTATTAAACCAATTTCCATATTTTGCATTTGGTACATGTATTTATTTCTTCAGAACTGAAGAAGATCACTTATCCCTACAACAAAACAGTATGTGTATAATTCATCTTGTATTCAAGAACCTAAACTTACAAATCTGAGGTTCAAATAGGAACTCAAGAACTCAACTACCCAGCTAATTACCAAAACACTTGTCTCCATACACTGACCAGCTAGGGAACATGCCTCTTTTTTCTTCTACGACAGATGGTGCTTTCAGCATACTGTAAGGTCACCAAATTCAAGCTGTTACAAACCAAAAACCCATTCCAAAGTTTTGCAGCTCTTGCAGAGATGGCTGTGCCAAGCAACCCACTCTGTTGTAATGTGGAGGAACCAGTGCACTAGGCACAGTAGTGGCAGAATGTCACCGAGCATCCGGGAGGCTGATCTAAGTCACTCTTTGGGACTGATCCAAGGATCAGAGAGTAGAAGCTTAAAGCCACCTTTAACTTCCCAGGAGCTGAATTGGGCATTATAATACTAACCCAAAGAGCTGGCTCAAAGCTTTATGAAATTGTAGAATATGTGAAAGCAAGCTGTGAAGACTTAATCCAGATAATATCACAGTGGTATAACAATGGGCTGGGGCAGCAACTGGGAAATTTGGCAGGGGCTATGTTGCAAACCAGCCAGCATCTCCTTCTTCAGGGTTATTATTTCTTTGTTAAAATAAAAGATAGGTGGTTAAAACAAATATTTTCAAAGTATTTCACTGTATACTGAACAGTGAGCACTGGCTGTATACAGAGAAACAAATTAATGAATCAAACATTTCAGCATTATCCACAGGGGCTCGTTTAAAAGCAAATGCATGACAGAGCTGGATAGCAGCTTAAATGCAAATGAGGCAATGTGATGAAATCTGTAATGTTTGATTCATTAATTTGTCTCTCATTGTACAGTAGTGATCATTGTTTAGTGTGTGCTACTAATGAGAAGCCCTTAAATACAAGGATTTCCAACTTTCTAGATGAGCTTTACTTTAATAGGGAAGTTCTGACACAAAACCTTTTATGAGAGATTCTTGAAGCATCTGCACCAATTAGTTTCCTAAAAAGTATTATCTGATATATATTTTCATTTTCTCATGATGCAGGCTAGCAGATGGAAAGAGGGAGAGCCAGCATCATATGAACCACTAGCTTTCCAAAGGCCACCAGCAGCTAATATGGTATACTTAAAGGGAGAAATTAGTGGGGGAAAAAAACCATCTTGGCTATGTGATGAAACAGAAAAGCCACACACACACAGTCCTTAGATTCAGTTACTTTCCAGAAGATTTTAATCAACTGAAAAAAACCACAACTGAATGCCCCAAAAGGGAATGGGTGGTCAAATTAATTGTTTATGGTTTTTTAAAGTCAAATTATTAAATGTTAGATTTGATAGATATTCTGATATTCTCTACATCCTTGTAGAGCAGTGACATCGCCCTCTGCCATCTCCCTAACTCAGCCTATAGTTGTGTTTCTGTTTTCATTCACATGACCATAAAATTAGGTGAGAGAGGACAAAAAAAAAAAAAAAAGGATTATCAAATTAAATGGCATAAAATATAGCAACCTGGGCTCCAGTGACAAAGACAGTTCTGCCTCAGTCAACCTCAGCATTTACAGCCATAAATACAGAAATTTGCATACATTCGGTTCTGTTAGGATTCATCAATATGATGATGACTTTTAGTAAGGATCTCTTATTTTTGAGAGATGGGTGGCACTAATCACAGTGTATCAGAAAAAAAAAAAGGGAGAGAGGTCTCTTCTAGCTTATCAGCAGCACATAATAAAACATTGGCTCGGTTAGGATTTGCATTTTTAAGATTCGTGTTGCAGAGCCAAACACGCAGTAGGCCGATCTCTCTGTTTATTGCCATTCTGTATTTGCAGTGGGGAGACATTTGGCCAACCACAGTGCTAACTGCAAGGGCAGGTACCTCTAGGTGTTGACACAACAATTAATCACAAAGCAGGTACATTCTCAATTCAGACATACCAATTTCTATGACATCACCACAGAAACAGCAGATTCAAAAGCTTTTTCTTTTTTCTGATAGGACATTTTCTATTCCCATTGTTTTCTAAGATTGCAAACTGAGGTGTCAAATATTTGCTGCTGCAAATCAGATCAGTCTTGAGGGCAAGTAGAGAAGGTTGTAATGTCATTAGAAATTACACATAAAGGATCTTTGGGGGGAGGGGGGGGGGAATGACTATCTAAAATAAAATCTTAGAAAATCTGGCCCTGCCATAAACAAAATTCGGTTTTCACAGCATACTAAACACCAAACAAAAGTGATACACACTTTGCCAGTGTCTACAAAAATCACTTGAAAGTGGGGGCGAGGGATTGAAAGAGCTGTTTGGAAGTGTGCAATTCATGTTCTTAGATGTGGTGTAAGCTTCCAGGATGAGATTTTGGAAAAGCAGTCAACCAAAGAGAAGGAACTCATGTGCAAAGACATTAGAAAGTAAATTCCACTGAAGTTTTATTTTGATTTTGTCTTGCACTGTACATGTGTTAAACTTTGAATTTTTGCTTAAATCTCTTTTCCTATGCATAGTTTTCTGCGTGGCAGCCACTTAGTTTTCAGCTTCCCCACCATCATTTAAACTCAATTTCTGCCTACCATCCTATCTTACTGCAGATTAATGGTGTTATATATACCTTGTCGGGATTCAAATGTATTTTAAAATTTGCAGGAAGAAAATCACTACATTTTTTAGTTCTTTAAAGGCTAGTTCTGTTCTGTTCTGCTAAAGCCAGAAGTCATTTTTGTGGCTGTTTTTGAATTTAGTAAACAACTATCTCTTGTAATATCAGCATCTTCTACCCTAGAACCAGTAGGACATTTAATTACATATTCTGTGTCCCTCTTTTGAATCCTGTTCTCTGTGACTAGATATACAATATCAAATGGGCTTCCCACCCAGGGCACATTGATTTGTGTGGCTTCTTTCTGACAAGACAATTGTGCATTCTGTGTGTAGGCATGGGAGCAACAGAAAGAGCTGGGCAAGGTAGCTGTTGTGCCTTCCAGCCAAGAAGCAAGCTGCAGGTGTGCTTTTGAGATATATAGTGGGGTGAAACACAGGATGGAGGGTTGAAGAGGCAGGCTTTGGAAGGGAACTGTAAAGCTGATTTGAGACAGCTAACTGCTGTGATGTTGAAATACTGATTCTTTTTAATCACTAAACTGGTTCCACAGTTTTGGCACCAAAGGGTTGACAGAGTAATACCAGGACACTGTAAGTTGATCTTGGCCTTAGTATGTCGGTTTTTTGGTCTCTCTTCTGTTGTGTTTTGGGTTTTGTTTTGTTGAGGTTTTTTTTTTATTTTGTTATGGTTTTGTTTTTAATTCATTTCTATCTATTAGAACTTTTCTAATCTTTGAAGAGTTACACAGCTTGCTGTTTTTCTTCTTCAAACCCAATTTTTGCTTATCATGATATTCACAGCTTTGTTACGACTCTTACGTCAATGAAGCATCTTCCCACATTTATGTTTATTTCCATTCACAAAACATTGTGGGTCTATTGCTGCACTTTTGAATGTTATTCCATTTCTTATCAGCCTCTTTTCTCCATCTCTGTTTAGCATGTCTAATCCTTTACATCAGTCTTTTGAGTTAATTCCTCAGTTCTTTAACTGACATTATCAGACCTGTTTATGTTACTAGGCACAGGCAGAGAGTTCTCCCTTGTATGCGACGTTCTGCTTCATGCACATTTATTAGCAAGCGAGTAATGTTGTAAGAAGTTGCACTAGCCTTTGCCTGATGTAGTGTACCAAAATTACTGTAGAGTAATTCAAAATGTGTTATCTCCAAAGAAGTTTGTGCTTATGAACTTTCACTTTCTATTCAAGCTACAGCAGGTGGTTTTAGCTAGAGGAAACTCTGAAAACTTTCTCTCTCTGTAGGTTATTTTAAGGGATCTTGGAAGCTTTACAAATCAAAAGGTGTTGCTAAACAACTGAACTAAATACTTCACGAGCCACTAGAGATTTTATTTCAGCATTTTCCAAAGCATTTCCATTGAAAACAAAATGTTACTCCTTTCTCTTTACTCACATTCTAGTTTAATGATATGTAAAGTAGCTTTTGAAAGTGACAGTCACTGCTCCTTGTCCACATTCTATATCCAAGAATGGTTTTAGTTTTTCCCTTAAGTGTTTGAGAAATGATTTTGTAGTTTAAGTAGAGGCATGAGAAAACAAAAGAAAGTGGAGATAACAGAACAGATTCAAAATTAATTAAAAAGTTGCACTTGCTTAAAACTATTGCCAGGGTCACTGACTTGTATGTTTAAGATCTTGAAAGAGCAAACACTGGTGTGGTTTGAAGGCTCAGCTGTGGTCTGAATAGTGCTCCTACATTAGGAACAGGGTTCCTACATTACCCTGTAGATGGGGTCAGTCAGAGGAGTGCAGTGCAGGGATCTGTGAATTAACTGATTGGGTGTGGGTGACTACAAGACAGGGTGAGATTCCAGCTGGGGCTACAGCTGCCTATGTGCTGCGCTGTCTGAGTGTCACTGTGCCTCAACTTGGGTATAGAACACATTGTGTAAGCTAACACTGTTGCCCAGAGGTCCAAATGGAACAGAAATTCTTGTCACCCCTGTAAAGTATTGGGAAATTCTGCTATCATCGCCACCTTCTACATAGCCATAGACATTCCTTGACATAAATAGTCCTTGCCCTGAGGTCCATCCAGCACTGGAGCAGGTTGCTCAGAGAGGTTGTAGTCTTGATCCTTGTCTTTTTCAAGTGTGTTGAGCTCAGGGTTGGGAGAGAGGACTTCCTGAGGTCCCATCCAACCTCTGTTGTTATCTTCTTCTCTGCTTGTAAACCCCCTACGTTAACCATGCTGCCTTTTTCAGTAGTGAACTATTCAGAAACAATGATGCTGCTTAACTCTAAGCACATTTCCATGAATCAAAGTCTCTCTCAAGAGAGATAAAGGTGATTTGGGGGGGAACTGGGACAGGCTGAGCTGAAGCAACTTGTTAAACGTTACCCAGCCAGGCGGTTCTGCAGTTGATAGCTAACAATTCTCCTGCTTTCCAACACTCTTGCCTTTACACATTGCAGTTACATAATTGTAGAGATGTATGATCTGTCTGAAGACATATTCCTGACCCACATGGCATCATACGAGAGACCTACGAGGAGAGCAACATCTGACATATTATCCTGTGTCCGTGTTCACACACATTGCTTCTCAGCAGTGCTAATGGGTTTGGAGGCATCATCAAGCTGTCACAGGCAGATTGGTTCTGGGGCTGGCTACCTTGGTCTGGGGATAACATGGATCCACTGCACTGTACTCCTTTGTATGTCCTGGACTTGCCTGCTGCTTTTCTGACAAAGTAGTTTTGTATTTGTATCATACAGAGGTTATTCGATTTTTTGAAAAAAATATTTTTTACAGAAAGTTTTCTGAGAAAACATGGAAACTTGCTCCTGTCTGTCAGAAAAAGTAGAGCAGCTAGTACTGGCCTCTGAACCAGTCAGCTGAGAAGCTTAAGCTGCGTCAAGAGAACGCAAAGTGAAGTCTTCCATGAAGTTCATAAACCTAGGTGAGCTGTAGCACCCTATTGCGTTATTCTTGGTGCCTTCTTGATACTTCAGCACAGTCAGAGGAGCTGCCCTGTGACTATTACCAAACCAAGGAGGTGCTCATGGCATGTGAGGCTGTTAGGATCACTTCCGTTTGGTCACAGGGCTTCTTAAAAGCCAGTTCAACACTTACGTGTCTTACTAGCAGCCCAAATTGATCCCGTGAAAGAAGCATGACATAAATAGGTAAGTTCTGAAGACTCCTTACTGGGATAAGTGAATATCATGCATTATGTTTTGTAATGCATTCTTTTATTTCTAAGTACTGCAAAGCTGATTAATCAAAAAGCACTACTGCTGTCCATTTTACATAAAATTGGATTTCATTGCTGTGAATAATCTGTAAGGAATAACATCAGGAGCTGCAGTAAATGTTAAAAGGCATTGTACAGAAAAATCTCACAGATTTCCTAGTTAGTCAGCTGGTCTTTCTTTAGATCTGAGTTTCCCCTCTATGTTGTAAGACATATGACCAATTTGGTCTGTAATCCACAGAGCATGCTGTCATTCTCCCCTGTTTGTTTATGTGTCACTGCTTATTTGACTGTCATTACAGATGTGAAAAACTGAATAGTATTAAGTCTCACAGTTATATGAGATTTGTGGGTTTTTTATTTGATTTTTTATTTTGATTTACATGTTTTATGCTATTTCCACATATGCATTTGCTGAGAACTAGACTTTGTAATTACTTTTTATTTATCTAGACTTTCAAGTAATATTTCAATGATGGCTGAACAGAGACATTTTAACAGTTTCTGAACAGGGTCTGAAGAGACCTCTCAGTATTCTGCACCATGCCAAAGAACTCCTTCCCTCTGAAAGTTTTATTATGTAGGAGGCATGAGTAAATCCTGAGTCTTACTGATGATGTCATTATAGTGGTCAATAAAATACACACAAGCAAATGCTTTCCATGATACCAAGATCAACTAACCAAATCAGGATACATGAGCAATTAACTCTTTAATTAAGATGAATGGGTGACATTAGCCCTCCTTAAACCCTGCTCGTCAGCATTTGCAAATAGAAAAAGAGGGATGTCTCCTTCCCAAGAAATCTAGCTTTTATTTTTCATTCTTTGACAGCATCTCATTCTTTCCATTTTGTAAACAAATTCACTGAAGAACACTGCCAACCACAGAGATTTAAATAGCCCTGTTCAAGCAGTGCTGTTTCTCATTGCTCAGAGGTAATGTATATGAATTTATTTTCTGGGCAAGTTGCACTGAATCTATGTTTCTAATTAAGACAAATAAATGTCTTTTGACATCCAAATATATAAAATCATATGAATTCAATCAGCATGACATGTTAAGAGGCCGCTTAGTTAAGTACTATGAAACTTCTTGCCTTTGAATTAGGTTATTAGTTCTGACAAAGGTGTGTGTACATGGAATGAATAAAATCTCCCCGTTCTCTGCCCTTGCAAATCAGAATAATCTGTCTGGAAGCAGATAGATCATCTCTCCCTACATTTAATACACATATTGTGGTGACTGAGCTGTTAGTGCCCTTTTGTCGTCCTACAAAATTACAGGTTTATCAGTAATGAAGTCAAGTGATTGCGACTTTCTATTTTTAATGTTATATGGTACATACACAAATTCTGGAAAGGAGTAATTTGGTTTTCTGCTGCTTGTATTCAAATAGTATACACACGTGTAGGACACAGACTAGAATCAACCTAACTGGTAAAAACGGGAATTTAGTATTGTTTCCACTGCTAATTCTACAGTAATGTGTAATGTTTTGGGTACATCTTTTGTCTGTATTGATGTTATTGTTAGTAATTTGTGCAAAGCAGAATTTTTCAAGGTAATCTCAGGACATTGCTTTCTACTTCTTATTTCAAAGAGTCAGAAATGCAGAACATTGATTTAAAGCCTTTTCTCTGAAGGAGTCTGTATGATCTTTCCTCCTGCAGTTGCACTATCAACTAGGCTGCACCTATTATGTTCTTGGTACAGCAGTGTAGGGTTACAGTGAAGAAACAAATAAATTCGTCTTTGAACATAGATTTTTTTCATGGTCACTTTTTAAATGGCAGTTAAGAATAACAATGTGTTCAGCTTTCATGCACACTTACCCACACATTAAAAGCAGTCCAAACGTTTTCCTTAAACATGTTAGCTCTCTGTCCTGACCTACCCTGTCTATATCCTACTGGTTGTGGCAGGCATGTGAAATTATCCAGATAATTTTGTCATTCGTGTTGCACAATGTTCTGTTAAACACAAGCCCCACCCACAAGATGATCATTATGAGGTGCTTTGCCAAGCCTGTTTTGGTTTCATTTTATTGAAACTGTTAATAAAAAATAATTAAATAGGTTGACATATGTATAGGAATGAAGTGGAAAGTAGAAAAACTAAGGCCATAGCTAAGATTAAAATTATGATTGCACAATATATGTCTATGCCAGGTCATGGAGACAGTGATAGGAGTCAGTGTCCTGATGGCTTAATCGTTCGGGAAGTCCTTAATGGTTCAAATGCATCTAGAGAACTGGCTTTAACTTTGCTTAGCTATGCCCAGAGAAGGAGAATCAAAGTTCTGCCCCAATGTAACCAGCAGAAACAGAAAGGCGTGGTAGCAGTAGAATATTCTTGACTCCCTTTTCTAGGTCTGAAACCTGTGGAGCCTTTTATGAAGTCACATGGCTTTTTGACATGGTTACCTCTAGGGAAACTAGGCAGGACTTGGGGGAAGGACAAGACAAGGTGGGAAATCGTGTCATTTGCAAGGTGTAAACAGAAGTTTCAGTTCCCATCTCTTCCAGGGTGTTTGTTTCCCCAGCACTCTCCCCTGCAGTGCAGTCTCTAACCTGCAGGGGAGCAGATCCTTCTTTTCCTTGCTAGGTAAGCTGTGGCTCCGGCGTTTTTGCTTGCTTGCCTTGCACGACTGGGACATGGGGACATAATCTCTACAAGGTATTTTTGTCATGCTGTACTCATGGCAGAAAGCCCAGTGGTAACTGTGATATATATGACGTTGTTACCAGAGCCTGAGGCAATCACCCAGCATGTTATCCAGTGGTGCAGTCTTCAGTAAGACAGCCTCATATACAATCAAAACATCCTCACTTTGCAGTTTGTAGTCTGCTCACTCTTAAAGAGGAAGGTGCAAAAGCTGTGTGAAAACTGTTAGAAAGCATGAAGCTGAAATGGTGAGATTGGATGAGGAGCTAGATGATGACCAGGAAATAGCCATCTGTGTTTCAAGCAGATTTTTGGCTTCTTGACAGAAGATGGAATAATTCAGCTATTTGAACTGCACATGACTGCTTTACCCACAAGTCAAGTCAAATAAGATACTCCTTCAAAAGCTTCAGATGAAATCAATCTAAATGTATACAGAAAGATACAGGAATGTAATGTTTAAGGGCATAAGCCCAAACAACACAGATTTCATAAGCGAACTCTTGCAGTTATTAATATGTTTTGGCTTTGTAACAGAGTACAACTCTTCAGTTTTGCCGAAACCTAGATACAAGGGCTCTGTGGAGGTGATACTGTAACTTCTTAGAGCTTTGGGAGCAGTCTGGGATATGGGATGCCTGCCTGTCGCCCAGCTGATGTGGCTTCATTTGCATCAGAATGGTGTGGTTGGCAAGGGCACCTGGGGGCTCCAGTCAGTGCATACTCTGTGCTCTCTTCTGCTGTGCCATGCAGTACAGACTACTGACATTTCTAGCAAACTTTCTAAAAGGAGGAATGAAAACTATGTTTTATGAGTATTAGTCACACGGGTACTGAGGAGGAAACATAACAAAGGAGCCAGACAGGAGGTGGTTAGAGCATGCTGCAATCAGCAAGGCTGCCACGTGTACTAAATCAGCACATGCTGCTCTTCATGTTGCTCCAGCCGGAGCTGCTGCGTGTACCCAAGCAAGATAAAGTTGAGCTTCTCCTCTCTGTGCAGCCCTGCTGCTTTCTCTTTGATGCACCCTCAGAGCCTGAGCCAAGTCCCACAGACTCCAGTGCAGACTGGATCACTGGCTGCATAGGTGTGGGAAATCATGCCTTGAAAAGTACCTGCAGTGGAGAGGTGAAGGGGCAGGCCCTGCCACCACTGACCTAGGCTGGATGCTGCATGGCCACTAGGCTGCACAACCATGCTGGTGGCAGCCAAACTGCAACTTCCCAAACCCATGGTGGGAGCACCTGGGAGCCTTCACCCCTGCTTCTCTGCCCAGTACTGTGAGGTCAGTTCCTGTTCTCTGCTCCACTGCCACCAAGCAGGGCCATTTCCATGATAATAGGCCCCTCTGTGACCCTCAACTCCCTTGGAAGCTTACCCACTGCACAGGATGGTTGATGGCAAGTCTTTTACTTAGTCATTTTTTCTGGTGTAGATGTATCTTCACGGTGTGTTGGTGTGACAGCATTCCATATTTTTGCTGCTGATTTATTATTAAACTTTCCAGTAAGTTCCCATGTTTTGATTATAATTTTAGTCATTTTGGTTTTAGAAGGTTTGAGTGGATGCTTTTAGCCTCCAGGTCAGCCTTCTAGGGTGCCTCTTAACCTTCAAATCACTTCTGTGTTTGCAGGGGTTCTCCTTATCTGCTGGGACATGTTCACTTCTGTTGGAATGATAGGCTGCCCCACTTGCCACAGAGCTGTGCTTATCTGCATTGATATATTAGCTTTATTACTGATGGCTATAAATAATGCTGAAGGCACAGCAGCACAGGCTGCTGCAGAGCACAGGCTGGCTCCCCCAGCATGCAGCAAGGAGCCCTAGTTTAGGGGAACTGCTGCTAGCTCTGGGTGCCTCCAGGTGCTCAGCTTGTGCTGCCCACTTGCAGCATAAACATGGACCAAGGGCTGATTTGGTAAAATAATTCTCTGTCATTGTAGCTTTGCTTTGAATATGAAATACCAGTCACTGCTTTGAGCAAGGACCATACTTTCAAGATTAGTTTGCAACGTTGGGCCTCCTGTATCCACGTAGATATAGAATCATAAAATTGGTTTGGTAGAAAAAGACCTCTAAGATCATCAAGTCCAATCAGACTGCTAACTTCTAGGGACTGGGCCTAAAATTAGGGGTCTAAACATGAAATTAACTCTTTACTATTTGAATTTTAAGTCATTCTGTGCCTTAAAGTCTTAATAGAAAAGCTGTTGGAAAATTTTACATGGAAACCTTTAATAGAGTATCATTGCTGAAAAATAAGATGGAGATGAGACCGTCAAAGCCTAAGCCATTTAGGTCATAAAATCTGTTAAAAAAATGAACGTAACTTATGCATCTGCATCTTAATCAGATGTTGGCAATTCCATAAGCATATGTTGATATATAAAGGTGTGGATGCAAAATTATTTTCAAATACATATATATTTCTGTAGTTATGGTAGAAAAACCTGAACTTTTCAAATACTGCATCCAGCTGGCTGAGAAATTAGTGTTTATGAAAAGGCAGCACTCACCGCTTATACATTTGTGAGAAAAAAAAGGAAAGCAGTGCTATTTTAAAAGATAAGAGGACATTAAGATGAAAAACATGAAATAAATAAGAAGTTCACAGGGGAAACAGAGTATAATCAAAAAGAAAGTTGATTACTTCATTTTACAACTGACAGTTCAGTGAAGTTTCTGTTTTAATATTATGTGCAAGCCAAACTGCCAGGTTTTATTTATCATCTGATATAACTCTAGCTCTAGTCCAGGATACTGGAAAACCTCTCTTGTAGAGTTCTACCTCTTTAACCTCAAATGAAAACTGGCGTTCCATCTGGATAGTGTCCAATGTGTCACATTTTGGTAGTCATCAACCAGCTCGCCTTATAAATCAAGAGCACTGATTAAATAATCAAGATTTTTGAAATGCCTTGAGGGAGATGTACGGGTTTTGCATCAGTGATTAGTATTCACTGGTAATACTGAAATCTGTTTGAGCTGCAGATATAAAACTGCATTTTGCATACTAGGCATAATCAGAGAGATTATATTCAGAAAGTGTGCTTCCCCTAAGACAGCAGAAGGTTGTGACTTTTGCCATGGCTCCATTGTTAGTTTAAGTGAGCTTTGTCTTTGCTATTGTACAGCTCTTCCTTCACCAGAATAAAATCTTTTCTGCAGCTGTGTACTGGGAAAATGAAAACTCTAGGTGGTAACTTTCATAGGGCAGTTGGTTAACTAAAATTCTAGCCCCTGAATGGAAAGCAATTTTAATTAAAGATATTTTTCAGTTATTAAAGCTAAGCATATATTGTACCAGTTCTTTTTGTTCTTACAAGTAAGCATTTTGTCATTCCCCTAAAACAGATATTACTGGCAGTAAGGGGGCCTGAAGTTTGCAAAATAGACAAGTTACTGGTTGCAAAAGAGACTGGTTAAGTAATACATTATTGTTCACAACAAAAACTAGGGCATAAGACTCAAATGCAGTAATGAACTTTAAAGTGTAGGAATATAAATTGAAAACTGCTTTCCTGAAAACCCATGCTCAGATTATGCCAAACTTTGCAGGTTGTGACAGTTGGTCTTACCCTTCTCTCCCTTTTTGGTGTGTGGGTTCTGCATCTGGATACCTGCTTAGGTCTGAGTGGCAAGAGCAAACTGCACGAGGTATAGCAGTGCTTGAATGCTAAGCTACCCGCAGCATGTGAGCTCATGTGCATTCTCCACAGTCCTGCTGACAGCTGCTGAGTTCTCCTGGGCAACACTGAGCAGTGGGAGACTCTCCCCTTGCAGACTCATCTTCCTAACTCCCAGACTGGCAAGTTTTAGTTAAATGAAAGCGTATTGTGTCACCCTTTACACAGGCTCAAGAGAATGCCTTGGAGAGCACTACATTTCCCCAGGTTTGAAACCACTGCTTTGTTACAATGGCATGCCCTGATGTTTAGCAATTATATTTGAATTATCCTTGCCTCAAACAAACAAATAATCCTTGCAACTTTTGAAAGAATGCTTGAGCATTGATGTGGAATCTTGAATCTTTCCATAGATCAATCCATCTACTTCATACAACCTTGCAGTGTGATGTGTAATCATGCTTAATACTTTCTGCATAAGTGGGCTTAATGCATGCTCATTACTGGTCTGGAGGTGATTAGAGATGATGACGTATAATCATTTGGAAGGGGAAAAGGAATGATGATTTGGGGTTGATCTCTCCCTCTTCCTAGCCCTGTCCTTGAAGGGTGATGTGGTAGACTTCCATATCCTTTCATAGCCCAATGGAAGGCAGTGGTAGCAGTACAAATGCTCATCCTGCCTACCAAAAAACCTCCAGATTTGTTATAAGATGGAGGTTTGTCTCATTGAATCAGTTAGCCTTCAAAAAATAATTTTTCCTTCAAACTTTGCTTGTAGCTGTAGACTATCATGACTATAACAGTACTGTTGCTTTAATTGCTATCTCAGGTGCTTCTCTCCCAGGAAATGGAGGGCCTGAGTTCATGCTCTATTTTAACAGGGTATTTCCCTCTCATATTTATCACACACTCCAGCTGAAGTTCTGCTGTGATGCAGAAGGCAATTTGAGCTTTATTCTGATGGTGAGAAAGGGTACAAGATGTAGCACGGAGCCTAGCGCAGGAAACCATTCCCTTCAGCTTTCCTATCTCTGCACTGTTTATTTTAAATGGTTATTTATGCAGAATGGTTAATGGATAGATGTGCACTGAGTGGGGATAGGAGTTTGTACAGTACAGTAAATGGGGCAGGATCTGGAATGGCAGCAGCTAGATTTTCCTATGTCTATACCAGGCTGTGTGGGAGCAGTCTCTGGCCAGTGATATCACCATAGCTGTGTGTGGGAGAGACAGCCCATGCCTGGCACAAGTACAACCTCTACCCTCCTGTCCAGTGAAATCCTCACAAATTAGGTGTGTAGATCCTTTACTGAACTTAGCCTTAAGGCAGAAAGCACTACTGCACATACTTCTGTAGATGTGAGGCTAAATTAAAGTCCATGGAGTACTTTCAGATTCCTGGATGGAAGAAACTGTGTAACTGAAAGGTGGTGTTGCTGTGTTCAGATAGGCATAAACGCATAAAAACATTGATGTGGACACACACAAAATACTGCCTGAAACCAGAAAATGGCTAAAGAGAAAAGTGTGGCTCTTAATAGCCCTCCCTTCTCCTTGTTGCATGTTATGAGAGGCATTGTCTACTAAGCCTAGTCATGGTCAAAATCCTACAGTCACTGTGATCCAGTATCTACAGTGCTGAAGCAGAATTTGACATTAGGCAGCAAACAAACAAACAAAAACCAACACACAACTCTCCCCACCTCCCAAAAAAACCCCAAAACACACCAAACAACAAAACCAAAAACTTCATTTAAAAAAATATATAAATGTAGGTATTATGTAATTTTAAGCACATACTATTTTTTCCTGGGTCATATTCATAGCTAATTCCACTGACATTTAATGTGCTAGAGTATGTGGAATGTGATCTCTGCATGTTCCAAATGAATGCTTCTTCATTTCATACAGCAAATTGGAGATGAAAGATTTTTGAACCCATGCACTTATTCTGGTGTTCAATGAATACACTGTCCTTCAGTTATCTGTTAAGGACACAGGGTTTGTTTGTCTTACTTTTAAAGATGGCTACATTTTTGCCCTCTACTTCTAAATAGGAAACCTTGATAGTTCAGCTGCTTACTTTACAAGTTCACTACTATTCAACTCCTTGTAGGGTACTGCAATTACCAGGTTTCTACTGATACCTTCTAGTGTGGCTAAGTCTTCCTCACCTTTATTTTCATGAAAATAATACTGTAATTTGACCCTGGTTCCTTTAGTTCATTTCATCCTGTTGCACGCTGTTGGCATCAAGCAAAAGGTTGGGACCATTATCTCTGGAAGTATGTATTTTTTTCAGATATTTTTGGTCGGACTTCTGCAGACCTGTCTTTGAACTGGTCTGCAATGCCACTTTTCTTATATAGTGATTCCTTTCTGTTCCTCTTGGTCCAGTATATTCACAGTCTGCTTCACAAGCTTGCTGGTTGGTAGTCTGGAAGCGTGTCTTACTGGTTGCTTTATGGCTGTGACTAATTGTTTTTCAAGTGTTTCCACAGGCCTCTAAATTTCAGTCTTCTATTTCTCCTGAAATAGAAGCACTTCTTATTGGCTTTATTTGAGTCTCTTTATTAAAGGCTAAAGTTTTGCTTTGCCTTAAACTGTGATATTTTCTTTCTTTGGATTTAATAACTGTAGCTATGTCTTGGTATATATGGAGAGGTCGAGCACGTGGGCAGAAGAATCTTAGCAGAAGAAGGAGAGAAAGACAATTTTGTGATTTGGCAGACAAAAATCAACTGTAGAGATTTAAGGGCTCATTTGCAGGGCACAATACATTATTAGCTGATCTCCTCAGGAAAATTCCCTGCTGAGGTTTGTGAATGTTGGGGTGGAAGTGAGCAGGGAATACTGAACAGGGCCCATTGATGTGGGTATTTTAATCCATGTTCCTCTTAGCTTACTACAGAACATTAAATTACTCTGCTGAATAATTAGGCATTTGTCAAGGAAAATAGATACTTATTAATGGATGATTTGCCATTTTCATCTGCTCTACAGCAGACATGCTTACTATACTGTTATTTGGAGAGTGCAAAAAGTTCCCTGTAATCATCCACTCAGTTGCAAACATGAAATCTCCTTCCCTTCATTTAGTGATGTTTGTGTGCAGAAACTTCACTTTTATTTATTTTTTAAAACTGTATGTTCTCATAATTCTTTTACATTATGCTTTAGTTTATGTATTAATATGAATAAATGTTTCCCAGACTTGATCCTTGCAGTATCCGGATCACTGTGTCTGGTTCTGGGCTCTCTAGTATAAAAGAGAGCTATAGAAAAGAGTCCAGCAAAGGGCCACTAGGATGATGGACTGGAGCATCTCACACCTAAGGAAAGGCTGAGAGAGCCCAGGCTGTTCAGCCTGGTCAGCCTAGCAAAGAGAATTGCTGAAGAGAGGGTGGAAAGAAAATGGAGTCAGAATCTTTTCAGTGTTGCCCTGAGCCAACAGATACAAACTAAAGCACACAAGGCTTAGCTTTGTCATAACATCAAGAAATGCTTTACCGTGAGACTGAGCACTGAAGCAGTCTGCCTAGACAGGTTGTAGAGTCTCTATCCTTGGAGATATTCAGAAGCTGTGTGGTCATGGTCACGGTCCTGGACAAGCTGCTCTAGGTTGCTTTGTTTGGGCAGGGAACTTGGAAAAGACGAGCCCTAGAGATCCCTGCCAACCTCAGCCGTTCTGTGTGATTGTCATGTGATGATGGTCAAATTCACCAGACACAGACAAGCATAATAAAAAAAGCTGATGACACCTGTACATGGCCATGCATGACTATATTGGGTACCTGCAATTCTCAGTAAAATATGGCCACACTGCAGCTGTAATTTAATAAAATACCTGCTGCTTACATATAATTTTCTCCAATGAACAGAAAAGATGTGATGCACTGTAACTAAAAGCATGTGAAAGCCTTTCACAATGATATTATAAATATGTCTTGTTACAGAAAACAATTTTTTGCTGACGCTAGTGGTGTAGCAGAAGCAGGAGGCAATAATAAGACTTGAAGGAGTTGAAAAGGAAAACAACAAAAGTAACTGGTTTGAGGGTTTAGGATATTCTATGTATTGGTGGTTACATGTAAAGAATTATCTAAGAAGTAATATATTCAGCAAGTGACATAAGTAATTGAATTTTACAAGGATAAGTGTTCAGTTTCATCAAGGGTTGAACTCTGTGCCCACTGAATGCAATAGCCAGACTCTCATGGGGTTTAGATCAAACCTCAGATAAAACAGTTTTGAGTAGTGCTGTTTGACCAGTTTAATAGCAAGTCTGTCTGAATTTAGTCTCATGCTGTGTTTTTAGCGTATTTAAACTGATTATAACGTAATGACCACTGTGCTGTATGCCTTCAGTCTAATAAACTCAGTGTATGCCAGTTTTAATTAATGAAAAAGCCCTCTTGCACTTAATTATCAGTGGATGCTTGGAACTCCTTTTTTAATTCATATGTTATTAATTTATATCGCCTTGCACACCCATGTTCTCCATGATAACTTGTCAAGATAAATTGTGAATGTTGATATAATGGGAAGCTTGTCATACATGTAGCTGCTCAGGACACAGTTCCCAACTTGTTCAATCCCCTGGCAGAACTGGGAGAAAATTCTGCAGGTTCTGCCCAGATAATACAGTGACCACACATCTGAAGGGAGATCACCCAGAGTCATCACGCTTAAGATGGGAAGAAAACTACCCCAACAACTGATAATGTTTATCAAAAGGTTGCAATGATAAAAGACTAAACTTTATCAGTGTGCTCCAGACTGGCCAGTCATAAATCTGGCAATACTGCCATAAAAATAGTCTAATACATTTCTGTCTCTGGGAATCATTTCAGGAACAAAATACCATACCATTTTGTGCATTTCTGCTCACTTAGCTGCGTTGTTTCACCACATGGAGAGGAGGGATATCTCACCTCCCTCTTAGAACAACTGCACTCCAGCTGGCAGATACTGACCAAGCTGAACAATTCTGAGAAGTATTTATAATAAGCCACTGCAGCTGCTCCAACTCAGTCTTTGCTTTTGTATATCAGATTTTGCATTTAGTGTTTTCTTTTATGATTTTGTTTGTTATGCTAGCTAGCTCCCTCACAGATTCACTCCAAATAGTAGCAACCAATTACACTACCATTAATAGAATGGTATTATTTTTCTACTAATAATGAAATATTTTTTCACAATTTAAGCTATGTATGGTGGAATAAACAGATATTCTGCTTTTCCTTGGTGGTCTTGTTTCTGCTCTGCAGGAGGAAGGCAGCAAGTCTTTCATTTCAGCATGCTGTCCTCAAAGTTCATGCCATTTGGAGGCTAAGCTGTGGATGACAAACTGCAAAGCTGACAGGAAAACATGCAAGGTTGATATATACAACAAGCTATGCTGCTCATGCTTTGACTGCCACCACTGCTTTCAGAAAAATAAATAATACTCCCTCGCTTTGTGCAGTGCTCCTCAAGAGTTTCTTCAGCTTACAAAGGGAATACTGCAGAATTCTTTTCTATAAATTCAGAATCTAAAAACTGTAGTTTTCTTTTTAAAAAGGGAGGAAAAAATCAGATAAATATTATTTTTCAAACAAATTCATAAAACTAAAAAGGCTCATATGTCTTGTTCCCAAATTGAACAAAGCTAACAGAAGTGATAGTCCCTTTCATGAACTGTGAAAAATGCTGTTGGTATTTCTCTGGCTTAACAGCCAAATGAAAACGTTCTCTGCTCACTACTAGCTCTGCAAATTTTGCTGCAAGTACCAACAGCTTTACACCAAGAAGACCCAAAGGAATTTTCCATCAAAGCAGAAATGTGTACCACATGAGCAGGTGCAAATGTGATGGAGAAAGGTGTGATGTCTCTGTGTTCACTATAAGCTTAACCCATGCCAGCCTTCATCTAACATACGATATTTTGTTTTGTGTCCAGATTCCTGTGGATTTAGTAGTTGAACATAGTTCTTGTGAAAATTAATTGGCATTCATATGCATACTGATATGCTAATATATCATTGAAAAAAATATCAGAATTCATCTTGTGTATTAACACTCTGCAAAACATACATGTAACAGAAAGGGATATTTAAAACATCTTTATTTTATTATCTCATTTATTATGATGTAGGTTGGCAACTAATTAGTATAGATATTTGAAGTTACAGATTGAGAGAAAGTAAATTACTGTTCTATAATATAATTACTCATAGAAAACTTTTGTTGAGCAGCTAATCTTCTATTAGCTACTTCGCTTCTTGTTGGTACTCATAACTTTGATTAAGATTTTTGGTGCTGTATCTAGCATCATAGCTTATTAGTATGAGATTCAGTGAAGTATCTACTTCTTCTGGAATAACATTCCCAGAAAGATCTGGAATGAAATTCCTCTTGGCACTGGACTTCAACAGGAAATAATGTATATAAACTACAAAGGGTCACAGGATGTGAGCAGTCCATTGGAGAAGCATGCCTCCGGGTATCAGGCTTTCTTTGCATTTATGCCCCTCCCTCAAGTTAGTCTCCTGTTGTTTTAGTTATATAAATTTATTGTCTGGAAAGATGATAAAACATTAATATTATTTATGAAATATCAAAAATTGTTTTCCCAAGCCCGGTCGATGATAGGTTGATTACACAGGCTAACAGTAGAATAACAGTCTAGGACAATCAGAACTTGGAATACTGAAGAACAAACTGGAATCTCCCTATGTGCGCGAAATCAAACAGCAATACTGCCTCGAGTGGCGTAGATGAATCACCTCGAGTTCACAACAGAGTTAACCAAGAGGCAGCAAGCTATAAACCTCAGAAACAACCAGGTAAAATAGCGTAATTTACTCACGACCTACTGAGCTGCTAACTACCAAAACCTTTGCTGGATGAAGAGACGTTTTGAGTTTGTAGTTATAGTCCAATGGACAATATCCACAAATTTAGGGGAAATGAGAGAGCATGCTGCTATAGTGGAGGCCTAACTCGAGCATGATGCCGCTAAAACAAAAGAAACTAACTGCCCTGAAGAAAGGAGAAAGTAGGGTGCTTATCCCCACCTTGAATCCCATTAACGAATGGGGGAGAGAGGTAAGAGAGTAACGAGCATGCGAGGGATGAATGTAATGAGCAAAAAGTATAGGAGGTCCTCCCCTATAAATTCCCTTTTTGAAACTGGAACGGCCCAATGGCACATTAGCCATTCAAATCCTGCCTATGGATGACGGAGATTGGAATCAATACAGCTGATCAATATGATCTAGTATTGTTCCTTTATTGCTTCAGTGTTGTTCGATTATAATGCAAGCATTATACAGGGCGGACAGTAGAGCTGACAGGCTAGTAAGAAGTGCATAGAAGAAGTCCGTACTAAGAAAACCTTTACAACTTATATAAACTCGGAGGGCATTGCTGGCATGGCTTCATTGGTCCCTCACGAGTGACCACAGACTATACTACTATTGATTATTGGTTAAACTAGTAATAATACGTGAGGTTGTTGATGCACGTGTGCATCCTGTTACTCCAAGATAACTCTCTGTGTTTATAGCTACCAGTGCCCTGCTTTGGTTACACGGTGCAGGCACAGCACTATTCTGTATACTGCTAGCCACTTCCACACCCATGCTGGACACGGCCTACCACCACGGCTCTAGGCCTACACTGCCAGATTGCTCACACTGCTTATTGCACCCATTACCACACCTGCCAATCAATTCAAAATGTTTATGTGGCGAGTGCCTTCTCTCATGGCATCTGACATGTGCAGTCACCTCTCTGAAACATGACGTTTGGGGATCAGGTTCAACTTCCACCCCCCTCCAGGAGGAGAAAGGGGCAATGGCTCAAAACAGATTTAGCTGTCTTGTTAATGCCTCGTCCAGGACACCTGTGCTTTCAGATCTTCACACTATGAAATACAAAGCCACAGTTAGAAGTGATGGAAGGAAGTGGTAATCCAAGCCAAGACCAAGATTCTTGGAAACCTGTAACAGAGATACTGCAAGGGTGGAGGTCAGGGTCATTGCATGACTGTCTTTGAATGGTTCTCATGTACATGAGAGCAGGACTGAGTCTGCATACTCTACCTGATTCAGTAGGATTGCAGTACCTCATCTTAGATTACTCCTACAGTCGGCACACTTGTTCAGCACTGCATTCTATCCTTTCATTTACAAATTATCTCTGAGAAGCAGATCTGGTAGGATTTCAGAAAGGAACATAAATATTACAATTCAGTATCACTACCCTGTTGCGATGAAGGGAGGGAAGGAGAGAGGGAGGGAAGAGGGAAGGAAGGAACTGGGAAGGAAGGAATTAATTACCAAATATCATTATACTGGCATTAATTATAGTAAAAAGTAGGAAATGTTATATGAATAACAACTCTGTACTGGTGAATAGCTTCAGGTGTCTTTCAGGATTTTATTTTGAAAATTTGATGAGAAAAAGCTGTTAAAAACTAACACCCAAAATACTTGTAAGAGCAGAAGGATATACATAGCATAAATGCAAGATTTTTCCCTTCTATATATTCTGATGGATTTTTTAATTGCATTTTTTTCTTACCCCAAATGAAAACTTCGTGTTACAAGTTTGTGACACAGAGATTTCTTTAGACACCCTATGTCCCTACAAAATGAAATGCACAAGTGTAGAACACTGGACTCTCCTAAGCTGTAATACTTTCTGGTTAGTGCTCTACTGTATTTCTACAGTAATTTACTACGTTTCATGTTTTCTTAATGATGCTTGAAAACAAAAAGCCAGCTGCATCATTTCATGAAGTACAAAATAAATGTCCATTTGACAGAATCAGGAATCAGAAATCTGTGAGCTCTGAGTTGTGGTCATGCTGTTTTACATTGATTTCTTTTAAAAATATGTTTGATTTGCATGGAGATCATCTGTAAATCATTAGAAGGCAACACATTAATGGCCTTTTTCTTACCAAAATTCCCAGTGGTATCACCAATGCATGTCTAGGGAGAGGTATGATAGGAATTTTAACACATTGTCACAGTATTTGGTGCGAGTCTCTGGAGATATCCCCTTTTTGGGATATTACATAAGGAGAAACTTTTTCACTGCAAGGATCATGGAGCACTGGAACAGGCTGCCCAGAGAGGTTGTGGAGTCTCCTTCTCTGGAGCCATTCAAAACCCACCTAGATGTGTTCCTCTGTGACCTACTCTAGGTGATCCTGTTCTGGCAAGGGGGTTAGATTTGGATGATCTTTCAAGGTCTGTTCTAATCCTTTACATACTGTGGTTCTGTGTTACAGGGGCAGTACCTGGAACTCTTCTGTTCCAGCTTTCTGTGGTTACAGAGAAGATGCACTGATAATAACAAGAATGTGAAACAGTAAGCGAAACAAAACAAAAAAACCCTCATCACTTTATGCTTTCCCTTTAGGGGACTAATATACCTGTTCTCCTCCTTAGGCCTTGATCTCAGCATGAAATTGAAAATATGCAAGTCATACTTCTTCTTAAACACATTTTTGCTGACATAATTCATGGACAAATACCATGGATAATCAGGCACAGGTATTATTACTGTGTATGGTCTCTTATAAATAAATCAGTAGTAGTACATGAATTACAGACTTCCAGCAGGAGAAGGGTTTCATAGAATCACAGGCTTTAAGGCCAAAGGGGATCATTAGATTGTGTAACCTGACCTTCTCTATAGCATGTTGTATAATTTCATCCATTTGCTCTGTACTAAGTCCAATAACTTATGTTTGACTAACACCTCTCTTCTGTATTTGCCTTTATATTGAGTTTCTTGGCCAAAAATCCATTACCATTTTTATCAGGTCTACTATCACTTATGAGAACTTTTGAGGATTCCTTTTACTATATTAGAAACTTATCACTGGGAATGTGGTGCTGTTACTTTAAATGGCAGTGATTAGTCTAGAGTGTACAGTTTTGCATGATTGGTACTGTTTGTGTTGGGCTTTGGGATTCCTTTGAGTGAAATATGCATCAAAAATATACTGTTGCCTGTCCTAGTTTCTCATTTGCAGATTATCATTAGGAAACTTGAACAATTTTTTAAGAGACTGGTTACACTAGTAAAAAAACCCTAATACTTCTGCCATTTTTGAAAGAAACAGTGTGTACTAAAAATGCAATCTAACACCATCCAGACCCTTCTTCTCATTTTTATTTTTATTTAATCCTATATGATTCACAACAAACAGTATCTGATACCTTCCTGCTAATTTTGTAGCACAGATGATTAGAGAAGTATTTTTAAGCAGGGAAGTGAGATTTGGAAAAACATGCATTTGAATGGTGTGGCTGTTGCTCCCAAGGTGGACATTACCAGCACTCTTCAGCCTCCCAGATGTAAATTAGCTTGCTGAAATAACAGTACTGTATTTAAATCATCCATCTCCTCCAGGCTGTTAAAGATTTACATCCCCAGAATTTATTGTCTGTTTGTATTCAGCTATTTTTTTCAATAGATGTTTAAAGATATGGCTTTACATCATAGATTATTCTCAGTTTTTTTCCATGGGAATTTTAAGGCTAAACAAAAATTATTTTGAATCATCAATTTATAATGTAGTTCTGCAGAATTCTGTAGTATTTCCAAAGGCTGGAACACCTCTATTAGGAGGATAGGCTGAGGGAGCTGGGGTTGTTCCACCTAGAGAAGACTGTGGGAGGATCTTAGAGCTGCCTTCCAATACCTAAAGGGATCCTACAGGAAGGCTGAAGAGGGGCTTTTCATAAGGGTGTCTAGCAACAGGACAGGTGGGGAACAGTTTGAACCTGAGGGAGATTAGGTTTAGACTGGATCTTAGGAAGAAGTTCTTCAGTACGAGAATGGTGAGGTACTGGAACAAGTTGCCCAGGGAGACTGTAGATGCTAGGTGTTGAAGGCCAGGCTGGGTGAGGCCTTGAGCAACCGAGTCTAGTTGAGAGGTGTCCATGCCATGGTGGGGAGGTTTGAGTAGATGATCCCTTCCAACCCTGACTGATTCTATGATTCTATGATCTCTAAGGTCCCTTCCAACCTAAGCCATTCTATGTTTCTATTATTTGATTATTTTAGGATGTTCCTCAATATCTTCCTTATATTCCTTGTTAAAAAAACATAGCCACAACCCCAAACAAACATAAAACCTTCCTCAAAAAAAAACCCAAAAAGGCACAAATAATGGATATTCTTCTTGTAGATCTCCCTTTAACTGAAAAGAAGAGGCTTTTATCTGACTGGTTGTCTTAGAGCTCTAAGAGGACTCCCTATAAACATAACAAAGACTCAAAAATACAGTTGGGTCATTTAAATTAGGAGCCTTATTCTCTTCCTCAAAGTATAGTTCATATTTCCGCAGGTACTTCAGTCCAAGTCCAATGTTGTGAATAACCCTGACTGTTTCTGACCACATTCCGACATCACCCAGGCCCAGCTATATGAAATATACTGAAAGCATGAAGCCAAGTCCATGAACTAGCACTTTTGTTAGATTCTTTTTACCACCATTCAACAGCTGCATGATGTTTTCAACAGCAGGAAGGAAAGCAGTGGTAACTTTATGCACAGACAGTTTCATCTTCATAGATTAGTATGTGAGATTTAACTGTCTTGTAAAATTTAATTGGAGGGGAGCTAATGGTTTCTGAACAATTCTCATGTCCGCCATTGCTTCCAAGATTTTGTTTTGTTACTTATTTAAAGGTGATCATACCCTTTTTTGGCACACCTAGTACTTTCAGATATTTTTATTAAAAATTCACAGTACAAAGTGTCTGAAGTACAGAGATTTTATAATGAGCAGCAAAAGTGAGAGACACTTGATTAGGCTGTGTAACTACTGCTTGCCGATTACTTTTAATTGGTGAAATAACAAATCGATGTTTTATCTCTTTAAGCTTTTGACCTAATAACTGCACTGTTTTTCATGAGCCATCTCATTTGGATACAGCTCGAGGCTTTCTCAGTGGTTTTGTTCACAAACTTGTAAATAATTCTCTGGTCTTAGTTCATGGAGTCATAGAATGGTTTGGGTTGGAAGAGACCTTTAAAGGTCACCTAGTCCACCCCCCTGCAGTGAGCAAGGGGGTCTTCAGCTGGACCAGACTAGTTATTAGTTATTATACATTCCTAACAGGGTACTTAGGAATCTCTTGTAACATACTGCTGGTCTGGGGTTTTGTTTGTTTGTTCATTTTTGTTTTAATACAACACCTGAAGTTTTAGTCAAACAAAAGATTTTTCTCTATCCAGTCAATCTATGCAAGTGCTGTAGAAGTTCTGTGAATAGAGGGATTAGAAACAAAATTCAGGTGTCCTACTACTGAAGCACTAGCATCTGTTTTGTATTCAAGTGTTGCTGACCAATTAAAGGTAAATTATTTATTAATTAATTTATTTACCAGTCCTGGGAGAGCACTGTAGGATTTCCTTATGGAAGTGCTCATTCTGAGGGAGGTAATGCATGAATTTGTAATCTGTGTAGATATTAGTCTGCTGATATTTTGTCACTAGAAGAGAAATATTAGTACAAAATAAAAGGAATAGACAAAACATGCTGAACCCACGCCATCAACTCTTGCACTTGTAAAGAACAGAACAAACAGAAGAGAACAGATACCTATATATTTTGTTAATATTTATAAGGAATCAAGCTGCCTTTCAAATTTTTACTGAAGTAATGACTGGTTTAATGGATGTAAGAGTGAGTTTTAAATTATTTTTTTTGCTACCCCTTTCCTTGTGAATTTTAAAGAATAGAATGCTGTTTTGTCAGCATTCACTACTGATTGGGTATTCCTTGCATGGCCAAATTCAGCCCTTGGGTGATTGACATGGATTCTTCCAAATGAGGAGATTGCTCATGGATTTGTAGCTGCTGCCAGCTATGCTGACCTGTTTGCAGCTATATGTGATGTTCAAGCTAGAGACTAAAACATCTTGTTGAACAGTAATACAAACAGAAAGAATCATAAGAAAAATTCTTTCTAGTATCTGAGAAATACTTCTAGTAATGAAAGAGCAGGATATTATCATGCTAGATGCTTAATCTGATTTCCAGCAGCTCTTCAGATCACAATATATTTAGAAAGTTTTCCATTTACAAACAATGAGCAATCAAACATTAGCTAATTAAAATGCTTTCAGTGGTGAAGGAAAATATAAAAACACATAAAATTATCAAATAAAAAACCCCAAGTGACTAATTTGTCAGCCTCACCATCACTTTACATGTAGCAATGGCCAAGTTATCCCTACACTGCATATTAATCAATTTTACTTTTAACAGCTGATAAGATAGTCTCTAATTAAATTATGTTTTAATTGCCTTTGACTTCTAATGTAAGGAAAATGACAATATGCTTTCCATTAAAATACTCCCTTCTCATTTCTGTATACAGTGATTTTCATTATGCAGCTAAGAGTTGTTCCACAGTGGCATCAAGGCTCTGCATTTTCCCCTTAAACTACAGTTCTGAAACAAATGTGGGGTTATTGTCTGTATCCTAATATATCCTTTTAACTGTTGTCATTCTCAGAGTTATTCAAATAGCATCTTTAGAAACATTTGATTCCATGTGACTGCATTTACAATTAAAATGCCAGTCCTGGAAAACAACTCCCTTTTATTTTTTTTCCCTACACTGATTTGCTTACTAATTACTTTTCAAAGTATTTTTTTTAACAAGAGTATCATGAAGTTCATAGATAGAAGTTGTATTCCTGCTTTATGATAAGAAAATTAATCATAGCACAGAAAAATGTGCCAGAACTAGGACTGTAGATGCAGTTCAGCCTGTCAACATGGGTATGGTTGTCCTGTATGTGTTAACAAGCACACAAGGGCGGTACCGATAAACAGACCAGATACATGACATAAAAATCAAAAAGGACTCTTCTCTAAGTATCCCTTCTGCATCAGCAAAGTGAAGGGTGGGAAAGCAGCAGGTAATTTCTTGGTAGTTCCTTTTCTTCAAAATTCAGAAAATACAGGAATGTTTTGGGGACTGGTATTTCGGACGAGTTAAACCATACTTCACCTTAATTCAGCTCCAAAGTAAAGAAAGGTAAGCAAGCTATAAACAGACACTGCTGCAAGATAGGAAAGCAAAACCAGAAAAACAACAACAAAGAGACAACTTCTTTCTCTGGGCTTTGAGATAACCAGACTGGAGGAAAAACTAAGTGCAGCACTTAGTTTATTTTCTGACCCCAAAATTAATTTCTATAGCAGCTGCAAAGAAAACATCACCTCTGGGCTGTACACGAAGATTTCTGTCACAC
This sequence comes from Dryobates pubescens, assembly GCF_014839835.1. Classification (NCBI taxonomy): domain Eukaryota; kingdom Metazoa; phylum Chordata; class Aves; order Piciformes; family Picidae; genus Dryobates; species Dryobates pubescens. The sequence continues at coordinate 9,763,562 of NC_071627.1, forward strand.
AATTACTCAATATTTAGCTTTCACTCAGTCCCCTGTGGACCTAATACTATGCCCCTTGCACCTGGTTTACAAATAAAGAAATGCAGGAGCCATTCCTTCAATGAACAGATAATGATACAGCCAATTCTGAGATATCTGATGTGAGTATTGGACATTTTAGTCCCTGCATGAGTCCTTAATCTCCATAGAATCCACAGGAAGAAAATTATTTGATATGAGAACCTTTGATATTACAAGTTGTATTTAACATTTCAAGGCTCATTTGAATCAGCTCAGCTCACTGAACTGTTAAAGCATACAGGACAACACATCCTGGAGAGAGGAAAAACCTATAGATGTGTTTTGTAGCCTAAAGGTATATTACCAAAAACAGTCATGAAAAAATTAGTTGCTGAAGAGAAGGCCCAAAATTTTATCAGTGCCATTCATTTCAGAAGTCATCTGACTTCTGTAAGGCCTGGTGCCTTACAGAACAGACGGGTGGATGGACCAGAGGCAAAAATACTGAGATTTTTGTGACACCCAAGGGAACTTCTTAAGGCAGAAATTCTCTTATTACACACCAATACCTGCAGAGTCAATTAAATTTTGTATAGATGCGAAATATCATAAAACTGCACCATGATTCCTTTTCCCCTGTTGTAATCATTAAGATTTTAGAACATCTGAGTTTTCAGTAGAGATGCACAGGCAATAACATCTACCTACTGTGCCTTGGCAATGTACTAATGGCTATTGCAAAACACTCTCTGTAAGCATTAAGCCAGGTTTCTGCCCGCCGCAGAAATAAATGAATGAATGTGCTTTTACCCAGTTGTGCTACCCACGTTAACACATTGTTTTGTAACCTCAGTATAAAATGGGAAAAAAAACCAACAAACCACCAACAAATAATTTCAGGGGTTATATATTTTGTGGTACATTGAAGACAGAATTCTGAACTGAAGGTTTTATGCCATTAGGAAAGTGTATCTTTGCGCCACTCAAAGTACTTGGCTTCTAAATATAGCAGTATAACAAGAGTGCTTTCTGCAGATCTGTCTTTTTAATTAAGTATATATGCTGATAACGAACACATCCTGAGGCTTCACTTAGGTGACATTCTCAGTGACCCAGTGGGACACAGTTGGCTGGGGATAGCATTTCTCTTAATAGGCCTTAAAGATTAAACTTGCATTTAGTTTCTAAGATCAGCACAGTTTTTGACAAGACGCATATTTCTATTGGTGGTATGAGGCTATGGCAAAGAAAAGGTATGATATAATGTGCACATTTTCTTCTCATGGTCAAAGAATCAAAAAGTCAGAAAATTCAGTGGAAACAAGGCATGTTTTAAGAGGAAACCAAACTACCTGATGATTAAGCTTGTATTTGTAGAAAGAATAATTATATACAACTGGAGTGGTACCTCCTAGGGAGCACAAAAGGATACAGGGATTACTATAGAGGAAAGTCTTGCACAGGGTCTCAAAAGCCAGTAAAATTCTGTGTTAATTCACATTGAGTGTGGGTCATGTCCTTGAAAGAACTGTGATTAAAACCAAACCTGAGCTTTTCAATAGGTATCAATACAGGGGGAATTAACACATACCTTACAAGATCTTTCACAAAGGCAGTCAATGTGCATGCTTTTAATGGTTCCTCATTTTTTTTCTTGCATTTTTTTTGATGCTAGGCGACACTCCAAATCTAGTGGAAGAGGTTGCAATCTACAGAAAGCTGGTAGGTCAAATTTCAAAATTATATAAACTCTGGTATAATTATACTGACAAAAAAAGACATAAGCGGTAAGGTAATGAAACTTGCATTTACTGGGTATTCAGAGAATATGCAAAATCACTTAAATTTACATATTGAGGGGGAGAAAATGTGGTTTAGCAGAGGCAATTAACATGAGAAAGTAAGACAGATGCTGTGCAAATAATTCATAATGAATAATTTCTTTGCTCCATTTTGTGTTTGCAAGTTTTCCAAACAAACCAGTTTTCTGATGTATATGTTCAAACTGTTTGCTGAATAATATCTGTGCATAATTTTTGGCTGTAATTCATTCATAAGCAGAGCTTTTTGAATATTCAAGCTTTTTTATTTTTTATTTTTTTGAATGGGTTTGTAGGTCGTACAACACATTTCTCTTTTCGAATTGCAGAAACATAACTTATAGGTTCTGCTATGAATAATCACAATATTTAACAATATTTGCATCATTATTTTACCAAGCATTCCTGCTGGTAAACTCATTTGTTAAAATAATCATGGAAAAGGAGATGCAAACAAAAGCAAATAAATTAGCCAGGCATCCTCCCTTTTGTTTCTCACTTGAGAAAAATAATTTGTGCTGTCCGTAATTCTGTTTGTCTTTAATTAAAATCTACGAGAAAGCTGAAAGCACAAACCCATGCTCTTGGAGACACTCATGTTTTATATGGCTGTAGCATAAAGTTACAGTTAAAGACACAGAGCTCCTTGACAGAATGGGTGCGCTCTAGCTTACTCCATATGTTCTTGTTTGCTGTTTTTCTGCCAGTTGTGCAGGTGCACAAATGACAAAGCAGTGTCTCAATTCAGGTCTGCTCTTTAGGATCACCTTTTGAGGAGCTGACATGATGGACAGTTTGTGCCTCCACTGATGTTTTGGCTGAATTTCTGTCCATTCTGTAGCCAGACGTCGTATCAGCTTCTGCTGCACAGCATAAAGGAGAGACTTACACGTAGGAAGATAATTAAGATAAATATACTATTTGCTGGCAGTCAAGGTGATTAATTGTGAGAAGCAAAGCTTCATTATGCCGGTAGTAATGCTTGGTATCATGGACGGACACCAAGTGTTTTTATGGCCTGTTGTTAGAGAAGTGTTGATTTGAATATGAACAAATTAATGAAAAAAGGCAAATTCTGTCTTCTCCCACGACAGGAATATATTCTTAATTATATTACAGTCATCTTTATTTGGAATGCAGGAAAAAATCAGTTTTTACTTCTTCTGTAAGTGTAGCAGGTTATCAAACCTGAGAGACTGCAGCATGCTTATGATAAATTTTGTATGATGAACTCAGTGATGAGCAAAGTCCATTTTTAGAATCTTATTAGCAATGGAAAAAATCCTTTGTATTTTTGTTTTATTTTGTACATATCTTTCTACTGAATAAGTTTCTTTTTCTATTTACTATTTCAATAGTGCTAATTAGAAAGTATTAGTAAGCAGAGTTTCACATTTCTAAGAAAGCAGTGGGAGAATTTTGAGTTCTCTTTTTGAGGTACCTTTATATCCCATTTATGCACTGGCACTGAGGATTTGACAGTCTCAGCTTACACTTTTTTTTCTTGGGATCAGAAATTAGCCTGGGAATAGCTTATGAAATGAGAAGTACAAAGTATCCTCCAAACTTTTCTAACACTAATAGGACAGGAGAATGCAGAGAACATATAAATACAGTTTCACAAATGTCAGTTTCAGTGTGAAAAGTTCTGCCATTCACAGTTTCAGTGTGAAAGTTCTGCAATTCTCCTGTTTCACACCGAATAATATGAGAGCAGCAAGAAATTATTTTAAATAACTTAAGTATATCTCTATGTCTTTGGAAGAGAATGGAAATGACAGAATAATTTGCTTAATAAGTCCTGGTGTAGCAGTGTGTTAACCAGCAATTAAAAGGTCCTTTGAATACAAAGAAAATATGTCTTTAATGAGCATGGCAGAGTAAACAATTGTTTGAAAATACTGAAGCATAGAAATGCAGTGACATGAAAACTAGAAGGAAATTGTATTTTACTAGTTTGATAGAATCTTTATAGTAAACATTACTTCATTTTTTTTTTTTAACTGAAATATGTAAATTAAAGTAAGAAACTAACAGAAAACATCCATTCAACTAAGTTAGCTGACTATATATTCTCATTTTCCCTCGGGTTGCTTGCCTTCTCCTACCACTTTAAATTCCAACGTTATAAAACATGCAGATATAGTAAACCTTACAGTTATAACGTTTTGTTGTCATCTTTCCTATTTATCTGCAGCTTAAAAGAACACGTTATTGAATATAGGTATTTTGGTAGAGACTGCTAGAATATGTTACTTTTCTAGGCATTCTAGATTATTCATCCTTGCACATATAATTCCAGCTTTAACTTCCCATTCTTCTGTGGCTGTCTTCATTTCTCTTTGCACTGCAGGAGTTCTTACTGGCAGGAGTGATAAATGAACATGTTTCTTTGCATTATACATATTTACCGCAAATAAACTGTGTATACCCTATCACTTTATAAATCTATTGCCCAGTGCTGTTACAGCCAATCCATTAAATATGGGGCTTCTCATGGACTGCTCACTGCAGTTTAACACAACAGATAATGGAAGGAGATCAGGCATGAAAACTTCTCCTGTATCTTGCGCCTTTTCTCACACAAAGTAACTGGTAACAGCTAAGCTGATCATCCTCATCCTTCTTTCATACAATATTCAGGACATAGGTATTTAAACCATGACCTTGGCAGGACTGGGCCATCTTATTTAGGCAGTAGCAAAAATGGGGCCCTGATCCTGAATCAAGTAGTTGGATTTTGTTGGAAGATAAATGAAGTGAATGCTTTTGTGTGATTGTGTAGAACTTTATTTCAAGGAAAATATTTTGCATTAAAAGGGGGAAGAAGAAGGCATATAGCATAAAAATGACTCAGGAAAGATGGAACTGAATTGTAGTTAAGCAAACGCAGATTAAAATTGTTTAACTAATAGCTTACTTAAAATAACACCAATAACATAGTCTCTATTATTTCAGTATTGGTAAAAATGCTGTGCAAAATCACAGAATTTAGGCTAGATTTTGGAAAAATGTTACTCGAATTGAGTGAAATTTATCTTGTTCTATTATTATTACCTATTCCTCAAAATTAAAACAAAATATTGTTCTACTATATATTCTAATGCCAAGTGACCCTATGAAAGTTAAAATATCCACTGATATATCATATTTTTAGGTAACAAATTCATTGAGGTAACTAATTCCTCCCCCAGTCCCCAGAGTGGGCTTATTTATAAAAGGCATAAGTGCTGTTAGTAAAGTTTGCAAGGGCATGTTATGTAAGGATAGAAGTGTATCAGCTAGAAAGAAGAATGTTGCAAATTTCATGTCCTATTTTGTATACTAGACACTTTTATTTTGACTGTTTTTTGGTCTTCATTACTCTTTCCCCAATCATTGGCTGTATTTTTGCTCACACCTTCCAGTAGATGATATATCTGCATCTGTTTACATGCCTATTGCTTAAGCATACCGCTAACCTAATACTGCTTTGGAGTCAGATTTTAAATCTTGTACTGACTGACACATTTCACTATTATGCAAATTTTCTACTGCAATCTTCACACTTTGATAGTTTCTTTTTTCTTCCCCCCCCCCCCCCCCCCCCCCCCCTCTCTTTCTCTGTGTATAATTCTAGATATATTATTTGACCCTATCTTGTGGGTAAACCAGTTAAACTGACTTTTTACCTTGACTAGATAACTAGAACTGTCTGTGAGTTGTTTCCATGGTCTAAACTTAGTCTCATTTACTGTTGTTCAGAGTATGCAGCTGTGGTATACCCCATCCATACCAATGCCACATCACAGAGGGCTGGAGAAAAGTATTCCTGATAGCAGAAGTAAATGTGGATTTTATCCTTAGCTCACTTAGTCAGTGAAATCATTGCTACTAACTGGAATGGTCCCTGACTTCCAGAGTTTTGAAAATAAGCGCCTTGTAGCATTTCCTCCCAGACCAAACATGCAAAGGTGTTTCTATATACAGACAACTACATAAAACATGTACTTTTTCTTTAATGTGATACAGCGTAACCTCTCAGTAATTGCTGCAGGAAGACAAGTGAAACTGTTTATCCTCTGGTGTCAGAGTCATTAAATTGGCTAAGAGAATTAACACTGTTATAGCTTGCAGTTGCACTCAGTAGTAGTCAGTAGCTTGCAAAACCAAACTGAAGACTAGTTAGCAACTGTATCTTCCATTTCTGTTACAACAGTAATGAGAGTACAGACTTCAGTGCTGGGGAACTGGAATCTAAAACATGCATTAGAATCAGGTGTGACTCTAGTAACTGGATGGGGCAGAAGAAAGTAAGACACCCACTTCCTGATTCAAATAAGTAGGAATCGTGCTGATGTTGGTGTATTTAGTTTGACATTTGTATTAGGGGGTTAGGATTATCATGTCAGCACTCTTAGCACAGTAACTGCAGTGCATCTCACAAACTCTTCATCAGTGATCACCAAGCGTTGTTTCCTGTGAGCTGGACAATTTGAATGTAGAAAATTCTTTTCAGAGCTCAATAAATTCTCCTCTTGATCTGCCAGATGAGCAAAGGCTCATCATTTTCTTAGAGATGCCACTTCAAGTTGGCAGCCAGATTCTTCATAATTCCTTTGGAATATTTGTGATGAGTAAAGATCTTGTAGGGAAAAGGGGCTTAGGTGTGTTAGTCTAGAGTTTCACATATGTAGAACATAGTGTAGGCATGCATCATAGCAGACAGCAGGTATTCTGCTGAATTGTGCATGGGGAGGGGGTTTCATTGGGGATGGCTGTGCACACCAAACAAGCTCATTGTTGGACAGCAATTTCTCTATAGAAAAATGATCCCTCTTTCAGCACAACAGTGCTTTGTTGCCTATAAAATTCTTCACATTTTCTTTACTTTCCACTGAGCGGGTATTACCCACAAAGACTTTCCATCTTCCCCCCCCCCACACCCCCCTACTTCTTCTCCTGGAACTGCAAACTTGTTGATGGCTTTGAATTGTTCGGAGCCATTCAAGCATATAGCAAGTAGCTTTCTACCTGCTCAGTACTTCCACTTGAGCCATTTCAAAGACAGGCTGTAATTCTTACAAGGTAGAAGGGCTGGCTGTAGAAGAAAAAATAATTGCTGAAGGGACTACCTGAAAATACTCATACAATCTCAACACCTTTCTCTTTTTCTTTGACAAATTACAGGCACCTTCAGGCAATATTTAAGAGGTCAAACATGCACCATGTTTACTGAATTACCAAAGATGATAATTGCAAAGTGTTAAAAATCTTGATCCTGCTGCTCCCTCTTTGTTGGTAGCTCAGTGCATGATACTCCTGTTCCATTGTGTGGTTACTTCCTTGGAACAGATGCTTCCATGCATGGGGTTTTTTCCTACTTTTTTTTTTTTTTTTTTTATAATCCAGACTAGTATTTGGAGGCTGTGTGTCTGCAATTGCAGCATAGGATTAAGAATGAAAATAGGGCATCTAAATGAGGTGCAGCTAATCATATTCCAGTACGTATAATGGGGGAAATTGTACCAATTAATTAAAATAATCCTCTTTAGAATGTGTTAAAGCATTTGAGAGGCATTTCTCAGTAAGATAAGCTCTCTGTTCTGAAGAGTTGAGTCCTGCATAGTTAGAGTGGATCATTGCATATCATGATTTACAGCTTACCCAGCTGCAAAAACTATGCCCATCATCTGGTGTGACCTCTTGTGTAATGGCAGCCCGTAAACATCACCTGAACTTCACCCAAGAAACCACTTTATCAATCCCATAACTTGTGTTTGAGAAACATTCAGAAACATTGACAGTTCTATTTAAAGACTCCAAGCCACACAGAATTCTCATTCCATAGGTAAAATGTTTCAGTCATTAATTAGTTGCAGTATTAAAACTTCACCTTCATTGTACAATGCATTTACAGAGCATCAGCTTCCAGAAATTGTCTTTAATTAGGCCGGTTTGGATCAAGTTATAGCAATGTGCACGGTGGAGCAACAACATACTAATAAAGGAATGATGATATATAAAGACGCATTGGAAAATCAACAGTTCCAGGTTATAAAATTCAAAGGCTTAAAAGGCAAAGGGACAAGCATCTAGCATTTTTCTCCAGAAAGCTGCAAACCTTTTTTATTGTCTCCTCTTTTCCTCTCCTTTCAAATCACACTGAAGGTCAGTTTTTCAAATAAATGTGGGAAAGAGAACCATAGCTCTTCTGAAAGTGGACAAGACATTCTTATGTCAGCAGGTGCTGTAACTGAGAAGGTGATACTGAGAGAAACTCCAAAGATACTAGGGACCACAGGTTCTAGGCTGTGCATCACAGTCCTACCTTTAAAGCACCTCAGGCATGGAGCAGTAACTAACATAGCCAGGAGGAAATAGGGCAGTGATACATCTGCAGTCCCATTCCTCAGTCACTAAAATCTGAAGAAATGCACTTATATTCACTTGGACATCACTGCTTGCAATTTGTTCTTGAAGACAGCCACTTCCATTATTTCCTCCAAAGAAATAAACAGAGCTAAAGGATTTGAAATATGCTAGAGGAGTAGCCTCCTGTGGTCACCATTTACTTACTAATCAGTGGTTAAAGAAGTCTAACCCAAAAAATCAGGTATTTAGTTTATCCTCTGCAGCCTCATGCATATTCTGCCTCATGTCTCCTATTCCCAGGAGAACAACCTTACCACCAGATGAAAGGGATGGGAACAAAACTCTCTCTCGTCAAAGCTGTAATACCACACCTAAAAGAATCCAAGATCAATTTAAATTGAGTATAAGAGGAAGGGAGAGCATGGTTCCTTGTCTTCTGTTATGACTCTTACTTTAGGGAGAAGACATGGTTATCCTTCTAAAACATTAATTGTCTCTCAGATATTCTCATTTTTATATAGTGTGGACACAAAGCCAGTATTCTCACACTGATCTTAGTAACAATGCCTAGACATCTAACTTCTGTTTATTTTGGCTTTGTTAGTCTCTCTGATACCCATCCACTCACACCTAATCCTCTTTACTAACCTCTGCCAGTGGAAGCATATATTCAGTTATTCACCAGGACATACTCTTTTCTGTAAACTGCCTTCCAGAAACAATCCCCTAACCTGAAAGGTAACCTGTGTTCTTTTTCACTAAATCGCTGACCTTGACTTCACCTGTTCTGTTGAACAGATGAGGCCCTCTTACCAAGGTGTCTGGGTTGGTCGGTGCCATTAACCTGTATCCATCATAACTGACCATCAACAAATCTTTGTTGCATGGTATTTAATGAGCCATTTGCTTATTCTCTCTCAGATCACTGATATATTAAGTAACTTTGTAGTAGTCTGTGTGTCACTGCTAGAAATACTCCAGAGAGATGAAGACTGTACAGGCTAAACATATTCTGGTTTTTGCTAATTTCTGTTTAACCATTATAAGCATCAAGCCACCTGCTTTATGGACTGCTATTATAGACCTTTTCCACTGAAACTTGCATTGCATCAAAATGCAGTTTAACGAGATTTGTTTTCCATCTGAGTGTAATTTCAGTCTTTCTTCCTAATACGGACGAGTCATTACTTAACTGCAACAATCTTTTTCATACATCTCTAACATCCATTTTTGCAGTCTACTTTATTTTCAAGCAGAGACATTATTTCCAGTAAAGAAGCCATCATAGCATCTCTACAGAAGTCTCACTGCAGAATCAAGACATCACTATGCATATTACATTAAAATTTAGACCATAGCATTTGAGACAAGAATGCATCTTGAAGTTTGTGAAATGCCACAGAAAAAGATGAGGCCAGAGAAAAGTGGCTACATAGATCTTCTTTACCCCTGTGAATAGATGCAGTCCTCAAGCTACAGCATTACATGCAATTTACCAAGTTCTAGTAGTATGCTCAGCTCTCCCCTCTTCTCAATTAACCTTGAAAAGCTGAGAGATACTTCCCTGCTGATATCTGGATTGCCCCTTAAAACTCCTGCTCTTTGTTGACAGTTACAAAACTACAGTTGCAGTTGGAAAATTAACTCTGCTGTAGTTTGTCTGTAATCAGACATTTACAGTACACTTCTCTCAGCTACAGGTAATCCAGAATGCTTTACTTTATTTATCCATACAGATTTCCTATTTTATGGAATACAGACATGAAGATTGTTACATTTGGGCAGCATTGCTAGCCCTGTTACTGTGCCTTACCCAAAGCTCTTACTACCACTGTTCTTTCTGTATATCCTGGTGAAAATAAGTTGCTATTTTCCTCTTGGCCTTGCCAAGAATCTATAGTTTTACAAGTTGACAGCTTGTCTCTAGCAGTTCACCGTTCTCTTGTTTCCTGATCTACTCTGCTGTAGTGCTCCTTTTCTTCGGGTTGCTTCCATAGATGTGTAGGCAAAAGGGAATACTTAAATATTAAGTCAACATTTAATCATACTTTGCAGAAGACGTAAGTCTTCTGCACAATATTTGGAAGTAACGTTATAGAGAATGTGCCGTCTGAGGCTGACCCACAGCCAGGTCATGAAGAAGAATATGAAAAGTAAAGTGATTCTGTTTTGAAGAAGTGTGAAACAGTTTGTAGAAACGTTTCTAAGTTGTGGCAAGAAGGTGGAAGCAATTTTCTGAATTTTTTCCCGTGGTGAGGTTTTGTGGATGTTTTGTTGCTGTTAGTTGCCCTTGCCCGCTCGCCGCGCAGGGCTCGGCCGCTCGCAGCAGTAGCCCTCACGCTGGGCTGGCGGCGCGGCAGGAGGTGCGGGACTGGCAGTGGGACCAGGCACCCTGCGCCCGCCGCTGCCTCCTCACGGCGGCTCTGCCGCCGCCTCCTCATGGCTCCAGCGGGAAAAGGCCGGCAGAAGCTGCGGCCCTCCACCAGGGTAGCCTCTGTCCTTCTCTTCCTAGTCCTCAGCTCCAGGCTGGGGCGAAGGGACAGGTGTCCTGACGCCAGCTTCGTCTGCCCGGCACCTGCCCCTATCCACAACCAGCGCCGTGAGCCTGGCTCACCCAGCGGAGGTGAGGGGCCTCCCTTGGTCCTGCGCCTCTGCGGCAGCTCTCGGCTGGGGCAGCCGCTCCGCTGGGGGCCGGGCGCGGAGCACTGACGCGCGCTATGCGCAGTGACGGTCAAGGCAACAAGGACACCCGGGCAGCGCTGCGGGAGATCGCGAACCCGAGCCCGCGGCGTAACGGTGGAAGGGCTACCGGGGCTCACGGAGGCGCTGCTCGTGGGCTGCCAGGGCACGCCGGGGCACTGGCGAAACGCTGCCGCTGCCGCCCTCAGAGCCGCGCCGACCCCGGCAGCGCGCAGGGGCCCCGAGCGCGCGCAGCCGGGTGCCGAGCGCCGGGATTGGCTGGCGCGGCCGGCCACGGCGCGTGCAGCCGGGTGCCGGCGGGGCTGCGGCCAGAACGCGGCTGGCGCGGGCGGCTGCCGGGGCCCGCGCTCCCGCCCGTCTTCAGTCGCCTCGCTCCCGCCCGCCGCCTAGCTCCCGCCCGCCGCGGCCGTTCCGCTGCTCGTCGCACCGCGCCGCTCCCTGGGGGCGGTGGGAGGCTGCTGCTGTTCCCGCTGCTCCGCTCCTCGGGGGAGGGACGGGACGGAAAGGGAGAGCAGAGCAGAGCAAAGCAAAGGAAGGGAAAGGAGAGGAGAGGGGTGTCCCTGCTCAGTGAAGGAATCCGCACCGGTGCTAAGTTATCTCCCAGAGACGGTGTGAGGCTCTCGGGCTGCTCAACCTGCTGCTGCTGGTAAATGCTCTTCACTTCTTACTTGTCTACATGCTCAGGGCTCTCCTTACTGCTCTCCATTCGGCAATAGCGCCTAAAGCTGCAGCATTTCTGTCTCTGTCGCTCCCTTCCTTTCTACCACCCCCCCCCACCCCCCCTCGCGCCCCCCTCTCCCCCTCCCCTCGCCTTTTCTGCAATTGCGTTAGCGGAGTTGACAACTTCTGGTGTGTGCCTTAAAACCAGGCAGTAAGTGTTTTCTTTCCTGAAGCCGTATATTTCAGCAGTTGGAGAGGTCATTAGTTGCATGAGTTCCAACGAAGGATTCTCTGTGCCTCTGCAATAAGTGCTGCTGCTTTTCTGCCCGTTCTCATCCCTAATCGCTGGTACTTCTTTTATTTTCGCGGTGTTTTAACGTTGTCTTTGTTTTTTTTTTAGCTACTTCATTATTTTATGTTTCTCTCGCTTCTTTTCAACATTTTTTTCTGGGATTGAAGTACGACGTCTCTTGCCCTCCTCCCCCCCTCCCCCCTCCCCCCGTTTTTGCAAACGGCATGGGAAGGTATCGCTGATTCAGAAACTATTGTCCACAGTGCGCCTTGGTTAGGAGCAGGGAGCGATAAGAGAAGGCAGGCATTTGTATTCCGAAAGGGAATTAAAAAAAAAAAAAAGGTTGCTTTGCATCATTGCTGTAGATATGCACGAAGCAGTAAAGGACAGTAATATGGTGTTGTTTGGAAAGGTAATAAATGTAGAAGAGCTTTAGTGTTTGATGGTGCAGCCCTGCGATTGAGCTGTTTCAGAATTGCACTTAATAATAAATTCATAGCTGTGGAGGAAGAGACTGCCGGCATGTATCGCGTACCTTGCTGAGACAATGTACCAACGTGTGCTAACACCAGACCAAGTCCCTGCTAGACCTCGTATGGAGTGGCAGTTTGACAAGATACTATTCTGCTTTTTGCGTGCGTTCAAACTGAAATTGAAATAAGGCAGCTTAATGCATGTGAATTGAGCTCTTAAATCTTTATCTCTGAACCAGACTCCTTTTTCAACACTTCTTGTTAGGATGTTTGTAAATTCTAGTGTAAGCATTTATCTTCTGTAGCAATTTCAGATGACTTGATACTTGTAACGTGCTTTTTCTGTCGTTCCCCCCCCCTTTTTTTTTTTTAATGTCCATGCTTAAGTGTCCTGTCTTCTTACAAGGCTCAAAATGTAATGGCAAGTATTGTCTGTCTCTGTGTGTATGTGTGTACATAAATACTCATATAATTATATATACAGTCTTTGACTTGTACTTGAAAGGTACCAAACTATGTATTACATAGTGAAAAGAGGCATTAGAGTTGAAATGCCAGAACAGAGTTAAAGGAGACTTTGTTTATAATCTTTAGTTGTATAGGTAAAGGATTATATAAGGGCAAAGAAATTCAAAATGTGTATTTTCTCTAAAGAAGTCAAGTCTAGAAGTAATAGTATTGCACTAATTTTAGAAAATAAAGTTTCACTGAAACAGTACTGAATGCAAGTTGTCAATAAGTATTTTTAGTTGTCTAATGTCCTCTCAGAGCACTGTGTTAATGCTGTTTGAAATGTGATGTGTTTAAAAATGTAGTCTGTTAAGTGCAGAGTTAATGGAAAAGTGCTTTTACCTGTTAGTACAGTTACTCTGTACATGTTAGTAGTCAACCTTGGTTGCAGAGTCTCAAAGTTTTCTTTCAAACTTCAGCAGAATTTAGAGAAAGGTGGTTCTTTGTTCAAGACATCTGCATTATCATTCAAATTATACTGATTTGAGAACCTGGTGAATCTCCACCATGCAGAAAGATGACAGGTGCTTTTCTAAGGGGCTTATGTAAGTGGTAGATAAAGTGGATTTTTACAGGGGGCTGACAAGCTCGAGATAGGTGGCATTGTCAAGGTTTAAAATATGTATAAAGTGTGATTGTGTTTGGGCATCATTCTTCTGTGTACTGGCAAATCAGTAACCAGGTTGACAATTAATTAGCTTGGCCCATGTGCTGAGGTTTCTAGTCACTGAGTAATAAAAACTATTCATTTCATATACTACACTGGTGTAGCTTGTGTGGTACTCAGAATGCCATCTGCGAGGTCTGAACTTTAATTCATTTTGAGAGGAAAACTTTTGTAGCTGACTCACAGAAGCAAATTCTCCCCAATTATTAATAGAGGTTCATCATATTTTTTTCCTACAAAAAGAAAAACAAAGTTTTGATCTAGATGTTTGAATTTTTATTCTGCTTCCTTTTAAACATGTCCTGCTAAGACAGTGCTTCTGTGATAATTTTCTACATACTTATTTTTTTATGTAGATAATAAAAATAAAAGAATCTTGTTTCTGTGTCATCAGATTTCAGCTGTTTCTGTAGCTTGGGGAAAATTAACACACGAGTACCGCTAGTGATGTTTTCCTCTAATTAAATTGGACTGTATTTTAATTTTTAGTATTTTGTAATAAAAATCACAGAGCTGCATAAGAAAATACAGGAGGCACTTTTCCTTGTTAGGTTACAGAGATTGACAGAAGCATTGATTTGAGGGGGCAAATAGTTAAATTGCTTTGCCCTTTAAAGACCCTTTTTTATTTCTGGGTAAACCAGCAGTGTATGTATATACACATATATCACCTTGTGATATATTTTGGTCATGGCTTTGACATTTTCCTGTCAAAGACTGTCATTTTGGATTTTGCAGGCAAAGAAGATTTATTGTGAACAGTATTACTGTTAGAATAAATAATGGTGTAAGCTGTTGTAGTGATCTTGTGCTTAGAATTATTTAGAACAATACAGAAAAGGGAAAATATTTGTTCAGTTCAGTCAAGGTCAATGTCTAGACTTTCTTGTCTGCGAGGTCAAACTAAGCTGAAGGTCGAATTAGATGGAGACAAAGCTCAAGCCACTGTGAGACCACTCAAGTCAATATACAGATGTTTGAAAAGCTGGTTTGTGTTTGTTTGCAGTTTACTGTGAATTTAATCCCTCAGTCCTTAATGTGTTTAGCAAAAGGCGCATGTAGGAGTAGCACCTCTGAAGTCCATGCTTAAAGATGCGACAAAATAATATTAATATTCTTTTATGTAAATGTATAGTTCTAAAGGGTTTGTCCTCCCCTGCCCCAGGTCCACAACAGTAAATGCAACCTTAGAATAGGCATTACATTAATTTCTACTAAAGAGATTAAGATAAGATCTTTCAGTCCCAATTTGGTTTTTCAGAAGGTTAGAATTTCATAGAAATAGCAAGTTTCCTCCAGGCTAATTTTTCTTTTCTTTTTAACTCTACTTTACTTAGAATTTTACATGGAAGGAAGAATATCAGGAAGAATAATTTTATATGATACTTACTGGGCTACAATAGACAAGGTATTTTTGCTGATACAAACATATGCAGAACTAGTCCACACTTTCTGACCTGAGGTGTCACATCCCAGAGCCTTCATACCAACTGATAGTATCTCATCTTTCTAATATCTTGCTGCACAAAACAGCTGCTCTTTGCTTTTTGTTTGTGTAGGAGGTAGAGTATGAGATGACTCTGCCTGCATCAGGCTGTTACAATGACAGATTGGATCAAATCTGTGTCCTGGTTGTCTCTCTAGCCTCAAAGAGCTCCTTGTCCTGATCGTTATTCAGTCACTTAGACGAGTGGCTACAGCAACATGTAAAGTGTTTTCTGCAGTACAGTCTCAGCTAATCCGTGTATGGATTTAAAAGGTAATTTGGGGCATTCTCTGGTAGCTGAACTATATCTCACAAATTTTGGTGTGCATTGGGATCTCATAACTCTGTTGACGTTCAAAACCATTGTTTTAAATCCACCTTCCTGACTAATTCACTATGATCAGATATAAGCAGAAAGTGCACTAAGCTTACTCTCCATTTATGTATTTATTTAATAGATTCTTTTTGGTGGAATTGATTGACATTCAGTACCAAATAGTAATACATTCTCTACTTTTATGTTTATTGCTGAATGTTAATAACACTAGTCATCCAAACAGGGATGTAGTCACAAGTTTTTCAGCAAGAAGCTGCACAACTGTGCATTATGAACTCATGTTTAGCTGAGCAGGTTGCAAGTGGATATGTGATGCATACACCAGTGGCAGCGTTCAGACAGGTTCTGGGGTCATAGTCAAAGAAACAACTGATCTTAATTCATCCTTCTTTCTTTAACTCAGAAGCAGGTTTCATAGAAAATATTTTTGTTTAATAAATGGAAAGTGAAGTTGCAATGAGGTGGGGAGTTGGCTTTGACTTTGGGGATTTTTCATTTGTCAAGTAGTGTGGGGAAATTAAGAACAAGGTATCACCCTCTTTGGGTAATAGTCTTCATTCTAGTTTTGTTCTTAAGGGACTTCTTTGGCATAGAACTATGTACATTTAGGCTGAACACTAACCGTAATCCTCCAGAACTATGGATGTGTATTAAAATTGTATAAAACATATGAGTAGCTGCTCTTGAAGGATTTTGACCATAGTTTGGAGCACACCATTTATGTCTTCATTAGGAACTTTAAAAGCTTTCGGTTGCTCTCAGTTCTCCAGATTTATATGGTTTTTTTCGCCCAACACAGGCAAGGGAAGCACCAGAGACCATTCTGAGGGGCATGTGAGTCTATCGAATTTGTTAATTAATATATCAGTGAAACACTGTATGGAAATAACTTCTATATACAGTCCTTCTGGAAGTTTCTGTGTTAAGTATGTGAAGAGACAGCAGTTGAAGCCCTGTACCGTGGCTGCGCATGCAGAGCAGGCACAGTAAGCAAGAACAACTTATGGTTTCATGCTGATGGGCTGTTTGAGGGAAGCAGTGGAAGTGACAGGAACAAAATGGTCTTCTCTTGCTCATCCTTATTCATGTAAGGCTTTTGTGAGCACAGGTAGGGCAAATTTTTTGAAGCACATTCTGAGCTATTCAGAGCAGCTTTTAGTGTGGATATGAGCTCAGGTCTGCCAAAATTTAGCACAGCACCTTAAACCATGCAAGTCATTGTTTTACCTCATTCTGCATATGTACAAGAACAAACAGCTTGTCTCCATGTGTGTACTTCTGTGGTTAGCTATGTAAGAATCGAGATGCCTCCTGAGGAGTTTTATGTGTGTTTTCTTTAGTCTGATCATAAAAGATCTATTTTACATTTCATTATTTTATTTAAGAAGAGAAAAATGAGAATGTTTAGGAAAGTCACTTTTCCTAAGCTAATGAGACTGGGAGTGTTGGTTCTGTTGTGGTTTTGAATGGCTCTGTAGAGTGCTACATGTAAACTGTATGGTGGATGATGTAAGTTCAGAGGTGCGGATAAATATATGTAAGTGGAAATGCATTCTGCTCTGAAGCCATTATTACAGAGTAGTATAGGGCTCATGTGTAAATACACATAAAACAGTAAAACCTAGAAAGTCCTATTAAATGGAAGTAACAGATTTTCCCAAATCTTTTTGCAAGTATAGATTGCCTAGTGGCTTTTCTAATCTCTTTGAAACACAGCTGTCGACAGCTCCAGTATTGTACTGCATACTAAAAAAATTGGTAAGAACCTATTTCAGATAAACAAACAAAGTAGTTGACTGTTGGACACTGAGATACTTGAACATGTCCAGAGAAGGGCAACAAGGGTGGTGAGAGGTCTTGAGCAGCAGCCCTATGAGGAGAGGCTGAGGGAGCTGGGGTTGTTTTGCCTGGAGAAGAAGAGGCTCAGGGGAGACCTTATTGCTCTCCACAACTATCTGAAAGGAGGTTGTAGACAGGTGGAGGTTGGTCTCTTCTCCCAGGCAACCAGCACCAGAACAAGAGGACACAGTCTTGAGCTGTGCCAGGGGAAGTTTAGACTCGAGGTGAGGAGAAAGAATAATTGGCCATTGGAATAGGCTGCCCAGGGAGGTGGTGGAGTCCCTGTTCAAAAAAAGGATTTGATGTGGCACTTGAAGCCATGGTTTAGTTAGTCATCAGGTGTTAGGTAATAGGTTGGACTCTGAGGTCTTTTCCAACCTGGTTGATTCTATGATTCTATGATTTAGAAAGGTGAAGTACTTGATGTTGAGATAGAACAGTGACACTAGAGACAAGACTTTTGGTCTTGAAAATTGCGTTCACTTTACTTGTTACCATGATCTTGCTACAAGATTGTCATGAGACTATGCAGGGAGAAAATTAGAAGGGCCAAAGCCCAACTGGAAATTAATTTATCTTTACACATTAAAGAGAACAAATAAAAACAAAAGGAGGACTTAGGAAAATCTCTGTTCCTTGTTGGATTCATGGGAGAACATAGTGGTTAAGGATGAGGAAAAATCCAAGGTTCTCAATATCTTCTTTGCCTTAGTCATTAATATTAAGACCCATTGTTCACTGGATACTCAGCCTCTTGAGCTGGAAGATAGGCATGGGGAGCAGAATGAAGCCCCCATAGTCCAAGAGAAGATGGTTAATTACCTACTGCACCTACATGTACTTAAGTCCAAGAGGCCAGATGGCAAACATCTGAGGATACTGAGGCGCTCTCCATCTTTGACCAGCAGTCCTGGCTAAATGGGAAGGTCCCAGCTGACTGGAGATTGGCAAACTTGATGCCCATCTACAAGAAGAGATGGGAAGAGGACAACCCAGGAAACCACAGGCCTGTCAGTCTGATCTTGGTGCTGGGGAAGGTCATGCAGCAGTTCATCATGCAGCTGTACCATTATGCAGCATGTGCAGGGCAACCAGATGATGAAGCCCAGACACCATGGCTTCATGAAGGTCAGGTCCTGCTTAGAGAACCTGATCTTCTACAAGATGACCCTCTTAGTGGATGAAGGCAAGGCTGTGGATGTTGTTTATCTGGCCTTTAGTAAAGCCTTTGACATCATTTCTCACAGCATACTCCTGGAGAAACTGGCTGTTCATGGTTTGGATAGGTGGATGATTTGCTGGGTTAAGAGCAGGCTGGATGGCTGGACTCAGAGTTGTGAGGGATGGAATTAAATCTAGTTGGTAGCCAGTCACAAATGGTGTTTCCCATGGCTCAGTATTGGGGCCAGTTCTCTTTAATATCTTCATCAATGATCTGGATGAGGGAATTGAGTGCACCTTCAGTAAGTTTGCAGACAACACTAAATTGTGTGGGAGTGTTGATCTCCATGAGGGTAGGAAAGCACTTCAAAGAGATCTGGACAGGCTGGATCAATGGGCTGAGGTCAACTGTACAAGGTTTAACAAAGCCAAGTGCTGGGTGCTGCACTAGGGTCACAGCAGCCCTATGCAACACTACAGGCTTGGGGAAGAGTGGCTGGAAAGCTGCCTAGTGGAAAAAGACTTGGGGGTATTGGTTGACAGCCACCTGAACATGAGCTATCAGTATGCCCAGGTGGCCAAGGCCCACAGCGTCCTGGCCTGTATCAGGAATTGTGTGACCAGCAGGAGCAAGGAAATGATTGTGCCCCTGTATTCGGTACTGCTGAGGTCACATCTTGAATACTGGGTTCAGTTTTGAGCCCCTCACTTTAAGAAGAGGTTTAGGTTGGATATTAAGAAAAATTTCTTTCCTGCAAGAGCAGTCAGGCACCAGAACAGGCTGCCCAGGGAGGTGGTAGAATGGAGGTGTTCAAGAAATGTGTGGACATAGCACTTTAGGATAAGGTTTAATGGCTATGGTGGTATTAGATCAGTGGTTGGACTTGATGATCTTAGAGGTCTTTTCCAACCAAAACAATTCTATGATTCCATGAAATAGTGAATCCTCAGTGGATCGCTGTTTGCTCTCTTCCTCCTGCTTCTTCGGAGCCATTCCCTACTAAGGTTCTATCTCCTGCTTCAGGAGTCTGGTTACAAACAGCAGTCAGTCTCTTTCTCTCTGACACATGAAGCAGGAGTAGCAGGAGAATAATGCCGGAAAAGTAACTGGAATATTCCTTCGCCTGCCCTGGGGTGTGTCTTTGCTCTTTCAGAAGTGTAGTCATGGCCTTTTGCTCCATCACTGTTACCAGGATGAGTGCCTGTGAGACCTCGAGCCCTCTGTTCTGTCTTGGAGCAGTAGCGGGAAGGGCTGGCAGCTCCTGTGGTACTGTGTGCCTTGTTGTATTACCAGTGAGGATTACTAACTAATGAGTTGAATGAGAGAGACCTTTCACAAGCAGCTGTCACCACTGAAGAGAAGTGGTGAGAGGTGAGAAGAACCTGTGGATTGCCTGTGAAGTATTTATTCTTCTATTGAAGCTCTAATTACCTAACTGAAACTCTTTTCCACCTCTCCAGCAATCCCAGGGGCCTCTGTAGGTTCTTATAGTTCAGCTGGCATTCTGTATCAGCTACCTCCAGGCTTAAATTGCCTTTCTTTTTCCTGCACTATTCCTTTAAAGGAGCAGTAATCATTCCCCACCCTGTATTTCTCGAACCATCCAAAATATAAGTCCTTAATAGATTGCTCTTTTACAGAGCAGCTTGTGAGTTTCCTCAGTGCCTGTCACTGTTTGCCAATAACTTTTTTTAGCTGCAAGTATGGGAATTATGTGTTACCAGTTCTGTAGGTCTTGAACTTAGCGTGTGTTGCAAGATTAAGATTTAATTGCACTCCAATTAGTTGCATCCCAGCTTCTGGGTGGCCTTTCCTCTTTGCACAGGAGAGCTGTTTCATTCTGTCTCTGCAGTCTACTTGGAGAAAGTCAGAATTCAGATTCTGTTGAGACTTCCAGCACAGGTGGTCATTGCCTTCTTCCTTGGTGATGCCATGTAAAGAAGAAAGCCACAATACTTTTCCATTCCCTTGCTCTAACAGACCAGAAGTGGTGTGAGGTGTGGGGTTTAGATCTTTTGAAAAGCTGCTGTGATTGCTGCCTTCTGCTGCCTCTTTGCCAAATGTTTTCCATCTAGTCTTGGATACCAAAGAGTCTCTTGCTATTAACAATTACCTGGTCCCTAGAAGGATGTGATATAAGTCCTGTAGGTTAGTCCTAGTAAGGCTGAAACCTGCTGGGTATTGAAAAATCTTTAGACATCTTCCATAAAACCAAATAATTAATCCCTGTGAATTGTGGAGTAGAGGTGTCTTTACATTTGCAACATAACAATACTTAGGTATAACTCAGTTAATCCTGAATTAGCTATGTTTGACTATTCGAGTCTGATCCTGTGAACAGTTACTGCTGTGTAAGAAAGGATCACTTCCTCAAGTCAAGCTCCACTAGAAAGTGGCTTTCCCACCGCTGTCCGTTTGCAATGAATTTCAATTGATGCTGTTGGAAGAAGGACACTTAAAAGATGTTTGGATGTCACTTTAATTGTGGTAATGAAATGCTGTGTAGTCCTTAGGAAGCCATAATATTGGGATTGATGAACCTATAATTTATAGCTAGCAAGTTTTGTTTTCCAAATAGGCAGCAGCAAGCATATACATGAGCTTGAATTTGTGGCAGATAAAGTTAATGGATGCTTCACCATGATTGTGGTGGCTTTGTATCAAACCTAGCATATGCAAGGGGAAAAAAAATATGGTCTGGCACCACACATTACACAAATAATGCCAGGTTAAAGAAAAACACTCCATATTTGGTTTAAGATTGCTCTTTATTTAGGCAGTGTGAAGAGGAGTAAAACTAGGCATTCTCCTGTTAGTTCAAGAGCAGTTATGTGTTACTCCATCAGTGTCCTACCTTGTTTGCACAAAATAATATTGAAAGGCATGGCAGGCTGGAAGAACTATGCCTAGTGTGCTGCTTCCTGGGTCCAGGTGGTGAGCTAGCAAAAATGTGGATTAAAATCTTTCTTGCTGTCTTCCTTCTGACTTCACTTATCTGCTCTAAAATTAACTTTGCACAGCTGTATTTTAAGCCGCAAGACATAAGCTCCATGACCAAGGGTTATTTGACTTGGTTCAGTCAGTTCATGAATATTTGGAGTATAATTCCCCAGATTTATTAGGAAGAGGTCTGTCAGTGTCAGAAGCCACAGTATGCATATCATTGAGAGTTTTAGAATAATGCTTTCTGTGGCAGGTTGGTGGGTGGTGAGTTCTTCACATTTATGCCATAACCCTTAGAAGAATCTCTTTGATAGGATGGTGGTACTTGTTGTCCCTTCCCCCTTCCTTCCTTCCCCTTCCCTACCCTGCTTCCATCAAGAATGACCTTGATGGGGTGAGATTTTATAGATACAGTTTTAGTGTTTGTAGTTGACCGATTACCTTATTGCTAGATACTGTACAAGTACTTAGTACCATTTCTTCTGTTGCATGTGAAATCTGTACTTGTGTCTATTACTAGTAGATTATAGCTAAATGCTGAATGTTACAAATGAGTGTTTATTTCCACTTGGATTACTTCAGAAGTCCATAGTGCTATTATTCATCTTCCCTACTTAGCAGCTATTCAACGTATTGGTTTGCTCACATAGTAAATCTATAATAGCTTTTTGTATTTTGGAAAACAATCCTTTCTTTAGTACAGAAGCAGTGGTGCAGGCTAAACTAATGCACTGAATAATAGGTTTATTTTCCAGTTAGAAAAGGAGCTGTTGCAGTCCCACAGGTAAGGGTATGGATCTGTTCCCTCTGAACAGCAGACACAATTCTGTTGATCACTTCACCCACTCATACAATCTAAACTTGCCTTCCAGACTTGCTGTAGGAGATTCATTTGGGAGGTGGATTTACTGCCTGGAAAGATGCATGTCTTTTAGGTTTGCTAATTGTGCACCTTTCGGCATCACAGTTTTATTTTTTTTCATTGCAAATGTTTCAGTTAGAGAAGTATTTTGGAAGATGATAGAAGTTGCATGAGGTTCCAGTAGCATAGGAGGGAAAGAAAAACTAATCCAATTTTTAATTTCAGATAAACAGCTTTATTATAGAAGCTATCTTCTCCTTTTGCGATTAGTCTGAACATGGACAAGAGAAAAGGCTGTGTTTTATTGGAAATATATGCTAGCTAGGTGGCTTATTTACTGATTGATTTTAGCACAGCATGGAACCATATTATTTTTCAATTACTGAGGCTGAGGTTCAGTAGAATGAGTGCCCAGTATGGCCCTTCTCTTCAAACTTTTACAAGATTGAAATCTTCTGGTGAGCAGGGCAGATGTACCTCACTGGTGACCATGACTAAGCATCTGCACTTCTGAATGGAAAGTGGGTGGCAGCACTGAAATCCAGCTGTCATCTTGTTTCCCATTTCCTTGTCATCTTTGAAGATCTGTGTTGACTAAAAGCTGACATTTTGGAATACAAGGGCTGAGCTGCTTTTACTCCTGTGACACACCTACAAGGACAGTTTCAGTCTTCTAGTCTAGTTTTGACTTCTCAGACCTTTTCATCTTCTTGGTTTTCCCAAGAATTCCAGCCTAGAAAGATTATTTGTTCTTTCATATGGTCTTGACTGTGCTTCACTTCAGGTACCCTTTGCACAACCCTGCTCTCACTTAGGACTTCCCTGAAGGTTGAATTGTTTTCACCAAGAGAGATTGAGGTTAGAAATCAGGGCAAACAAACTACATTGAAAGCCCAAATCCTCTTTCAAATGATAACAATAATAAAACATTGAAACAGTGTATCTGCAGGGGCTGTGAAATCCTTACTGTTAAAGATATGACAGCACAGAGTAGACAACCATCCATCTCGCCTGATTGCGTTACCAGTGATAGTGTCTTGCAGTTAGGGGACAAATCAGAGAGCTTTTCAGTGGACATACCTGCCAGCTGTATTTTTCTGCTGTGTGCTGGACTTGCACTTTAGAATAGAAATAGCCGGATCTAAACGCGTCTACTAAAAACCCTCCAACTTTTTCAAGCTATGTTTCTTAAAAATGTAATGTATATTTCAAGCTATTGAGCTGGAATTTTGATACAGGACAACTGAAAACTTGGATAATTTGAAAATGGGTTTTGGCAGTCAGTGGTATCTGAGATTAGATAGGTATGTGTATATATGGCTGTGCACGAGTGTGCAAGGGTTTGCAACTTGGGTGCAAAAATCCTTGTGACTACAAGGTGGAGACATTGCTTTGTATTTTGTTAAACTGTTTTCCCCTTTTGAGGCTTCCTGTCTAAGCAAGCTCTTCATGTATAGAAAGAGGCTAAGATCATGAGTAAGACAGATGATGTGCTGAGCTGTTCTGTAAGTGCTGTAACAACCTCCTAACTCCATAGTTGAAATTTCGCATCTAATGAGGCTGCAACAAATATGGTGTAAAGAAAATGGAAGTGTCCATATTTAGTAAATGAACCTGTCATGAAAGAGAAAAGCACCCAAAAGGAGATCATGCTTTAGATGATACGGAAAATCTGCGAGGAAAGGATAATAGGAGCAAAGTCCTCATGGTAGTCCCTAGAACACAAATGAAATAGAATGAGATGAAAGATTTAAGCTATAATAGCTTTGTGAAGGAATGCCCTGCCTCTCTCCTTGTTTCCCTGTATTGCATCAGCACTGATCTTTTAAAATGTGGAAATAGGTGCCCTCTGTGACTGCCACTGTATCAGCACTGCGGAACAGCTCCTTGAACTCTGAATTCCATGGAGCTATCCCCAGATGCCCTAGATACTATTGAGGCTTTCCCTAGAAACAAAATGGCTCAGAAAAAATGACCAATCATCTGGGCTGGCATAACCTCCCTGCATGCATTTGTAATATAAATTACAGTGGAATTAGCAAGTAAAATATTGAATATTGTCTCTTTTAATGCTATCTTTTGAAATTAATGGTAATGATGATTCCCCAGTTTGGGGAACATGGTAGTGGCTTTTTAGTGATTAATAGCTTCAGTCAGTAATGTAATAGATTTTTGCAACACGATAATGAAAAAAATTCTAATGAAGGGCAAATGGCAAGTGGCTACTGAATCGTTAGTTTTAAAAATCCCTCAAACTTGGCAATAATTTTTTTGAGGTTTTGTTATGAAGGCTTTTCCACCCCTGGTGACAGAGCTGTGATCCTTACAGATATTTCGGTGAATTAGCTGGGAGAACAGACCTAGTCTGCTAGGCTCTTGAAGAAGACAATTGATGTGTGATGTCAAAGCCCAGTTCAGCTTTCAGACATTTTAGGTGAGATGTCATTGTTGAGCCTGACAGTTAGAAAGGACAGTGCAAAGTCTCATTTGCTGTTTTGCTTAGTGCTTGAATAACCGTCACAGCCAACCTGGTGGCCTGATGCAAACAAACGTGTCACTGCGAAACCAGTAAAGGCTTTCCGCTATATGTCTTTGCTGTAGATGACTAAATCAGTAGCTCAGTGATGCAAGAATAGCTAAGTTTTAGTTTTAAGTTAAATTTTCTGAGTTAGTAGGGTTTTTGTTTGTGGCATCCTTAGCTCTTGCAGCACTGGTATTCTGCGGGGCACAGTGGTGGCTGTGTTGTTCTGGGTTAGCGGATAAGGCTTTCCGTGTTACAGGGCTAGAGGGCTTTTACAAGGGCATTGGAAGGAATGTGTTGTCTCTTAGAACATCTTGTAAACACATTTCTAAATTGTGTCTAAAATCAAATGTGTATTCTTTTTGTGGAACATTTTTTTTTTTCACATTTGTATTTCTGAATCATTCATCTGTTTTTTCATCAGCCAGTGATATTTCTGTAGGAAGTGAATTTCCATTAGCTACTCACAAAGTACTTTTTTCTTGTTTTTCCTTTTGCAGTATAGTGATTGTTATTTTGACCTAGTTAGATTAGCTACAAAACATTAATCTATGAAGCATTAGATAGCTGTGATTATTTTTCTAAGTAATAGAAAGTAAACAACAACCAAAAAGTCTCAGATCTATGAGTATTGAAAGAAAAATAACGCAGCTGTCTTTTCCTATGAGTCAATAGTTTAAAGTGATGGTAATACTACAAAAGTATAGTTCAGGTTAAGACTTGGCAAACAATCTCACATAAATTTCTAGCTGCTCAGAATCTATACTGGAGAAAGCACTACACCATGTAGGCTATTAGTTTGCTCCTGTGTTGAGAAAAGTGGGAGGATATGCATGTATACATAGCATTTCCTTCAGAAAATTAAGTGTGGGAAGTTAAGTTTCTGATTACTGGTTCCATGAAGTCTGAAATGAATTCTTAAGAGGAGGCATTTAACAATAATACCATTGAATTAAATAATTCCTGTACTATCTGTTGAGCTTTCTCATACCAAAATATTGTTTCCCAGTGTAAGATCTGTATGTGAAAATTGGAAAGAAGTACAGATACTGACTCCAAATCTTTGTTGGGTACTAAAAAGCTTCTAATGACTGATCTCTGACAGACTGAAAAGAAATTTTTTTTCAGAAGAGAGTTATGTGTTGTTATGAAACTCCAAACCAAAACACATTATAGTACAAAGTGCAATATAGTACTTGATTGTACTACACATGCATAATATAATTTTAATATTCAGTGGTTTAAAATTAAAAATAAAGCAGTTTAGAACTGCTGTGGAAAAAATATATCTGTGTGTACCTCATTAGGTTGCATTTAATTGCTCGGAAAAAACTCTAGGCATATAAATATATGCAGTCTGCAAGTCTTAAATTTACTGTGCCAGAGAATGTAAAATACCCCAACCTTTTAAAGCGTTCTTAATTTATTTTTGCATTTTCTAAACCATTTGTCTCTTTAATTTGCTTCTCTGTTACACTTTTACAATATGCATTTTTGGGGCAAAACCTATCCTAACAGGTTTCTTATACATCTTCAGCCTAGCGATTCTTTCTGTGCAATGACTGTTAAATCCTTGATTATCTTGTGGGAAAAATGTAATAAAGTTATCTAGCACCTCGTTTGAGAAGGAAGAGCTGTTGTGTTGTAAATACGTGCAGTGCAGTGCATATGGAGCTTTCTGAGGTAAGATGTTGTGGAGGAAATTTGTTTATTGTTCAGCTGCTGCACTGAAGGATACAAATTCATAGCTGATGCTAGCTTGCGGCCATGCAGAGTGTCAAGAGGGCAGCTTAGAGGGCAGAGTTAATGGTCCTGATGCCTCTGAACTGGTTGTCATCCTGAACTATATAATTTTTCTTCTCTGTGATGCAGAAAATCACGGAAATTGTTTTGTCTGTTGAGCAGTTCACACAGCTTCCTAATGACCAAGGCATGTCAAAACCAATTGCATAACATGATGTCATCATCTAATACTTACCTTTTGCTGGTGCAGCCTGAGCCAGGCATGGGTGTTGGCAGAGTTGCTGGAGTCAGTTATGCGCAACAGCAGGATTCACTTGGTTTTGGTATCTGTTGCCTTTATAAGACATGCCTGTCCTAAGAGAAATGGCTGCCATGCTGCAGCTGGGGTTCATTCCTCTAATGGAGCTCTGATGTGACATACTAAGTGAATGAATTACACTGATTCAGAAAGGTAGGAATTCTTAGATTTTGTTACTGGGGTGAGTTGTTTTGGCCTCTCACTTGATGCAGTATTACTGTCCATCATCCTTTTATTGGCATGGCACCCTGTTTGAGAAATTATAGTGGGTGTCTAATACCTGAGAAAAGATTTTTCATTTTGTAATCTGTGACAAGCTGACAGAACATGAGAAAACATGATGGCCTTTCTGCTTCAGACATATTTATTTGTCTGGGTGGGAGTACCTTGGGTGGGAGTACCTTGTCTTTGACAGCAGTGAGGAAAAAGAATGTGTGATGGCTAGGAATGGATGGATATGCCTCTGCGTCTCCAAATTAGATGTATAAAGTATTGTGGACAAACTTTCTGAACCTAAGTGTTGTCACAGGCCTTTTCTGAAGAGTTTGAGTTTTCATATTTGATCTCAGTCTTCTGGCACTTCAAATTCTGGGCTTTTCTAAGCTGTCAGGAATGGTGAAGCAGGATTTATTTCACGATTCTCACTTCCATATTCTATGGCAATGGGCTTTTTATTTATGTTCTTAGAAATGAAATGTTGAAGCCTAGATGGGTGTACTCTGTTACCCTTCCACAACTGAAAATGCAAGTTTCCTGTTGGCCATGGTTTCTCTCTCACAAAGGGTGTGGTAAATGTAGCAAATAGCATAAATGGACTTAAAAATCTAATCTTGCCTGCACCTAACTCTTCTGATAGATCTGAATAAAATGAGGTATTTCTTTATCCTAGTCACTTGCAAATGTCACCTTAAATTTGCATGGTAACGTAGCATTTCAGAGGAGTGTGGTCATCAAAGGTGGGTGGTTTATCACCTTTGTTAAAGGTGAAGTAGCTCAGAAAGAAGAAGTTACAAGACATAACAATTCTCTGTGTGATTCAGACTACAAGTGCTACAGATTTCTTTCATTCTTTTACAGTTCACATAAAATATATCCTCAAAGATACTATATTTCATAATACTTAAAAAAAAAAAAAAAAAAAGAGAGAGAGAGAAAGCCATGATGGCTATATTGGATTTTTAAGTCAGCTTTGATTCCTGCCCTGCTGAATAGAAATGAGCAGCCTAATGTGGAGTCTTCAGAATGCTTAGCAAGTGATGTTCAAACACCTGGTGTTACATTTAAATAGATGGCAAATAGCTCTGCCTCAGACTCAGGGAAAATGGATTAAATGCAGTATTACATAAAACTCTACAAGATTGGACTTTCTTGTTTGTGTATGATCAGTAAGGGCTGGATCTACTCCCTTCTTGTAAATTCTCTGTTGTTTTCTTCTCAGTTGTTTCTCTTACATTGTTTTCTTTTTTTTTGCAGCATTACCAGTGTATTGCACTTCTAACCAGTCTGTTGATTTAATAGAAGTAAGGCTGCATCTGGACCACTTCTTGGCAGCTTGTACCCCTTTGATAGCTAGGAACTGTGAACACTATGTTAAAGTGTTTTCTTTTATAGCCTGTGCTTTGTGGAGCTCCATTACTCCATGTGGTATATGTTGCTTCTGACTTCATCCACAGAGATCACCATTAACTGGAAGATGTCTTTACTTATGTGACTTGCATTCATACAATATCAATGCCTCAGTGTTTTTAAGTAATTTTATTATGTACAACCACATTTTATTTCTCTCTTTAATGGTAACAATTGGCTCTCTTCAGCTCTTTAATAGCACCAAGAAACAAAGCAGATGATGTCAGGATTTGCCATTCTGTTCTAGGTTATGTAGACTCAGGATTCCGGCAGATTTCTGCCATATAGTTCTGTGGGTAGGAACATTTCCTGGTATAACTTGGGAGGAACAGTTCTGCTTCAAGTCCATTAAGTTACAGCTTTGAGAGCAGGGTAAAATCACCCATCCTGATCATAGTTTTCATATTATATGGGATAAATTGATTTTTAAAATCTTTCTTGACCTGCACATGTCAACAGATGATAGCATTGTGCTCAGGAAAGTGGTGCTCTCACCACAGACAAGAAACTTCACAGTTTAATTTTAGAAAAGATAAAGGTTTTCTGAGTCACAAAAGAGAAAACAAACAAATACCTATTATTTGTTCAAAAAGGATATGTTTTGGTACAGTCTCTTATGTGTGACTTTGGAGAAATGTTTGAGAAGGTGTCCCTCTTCCAGATTTTCTTCCCAATGTTTACAAGACAGATGATGGAGAAACCGATGTTTCAGGGTCCTGCTACATTCACTATTGTAGAAGATTCGAGGGGTTGCATTTCCATCTGGTCATTTGAAGGAAACTTTTTGAAGCTTTAGCAGTCGATTTAGATTGTACAACACATCATAGCTTTGAGAGATCTTCCCCAGCATTATTGTGCTATTTGATTGAGTCTGCATTTACTAGAGATTACAGCTGTGATTATATAACCAAGAGATACAGGCAGATAGACAAAGATGAAAATCCTTTGTATTATTTGGCTTTGATTTTGTTTTGTTGTGGGTTGTTTTGATTTGTTTTTCCCTTTCAGATTCGAGTTGAATATAGAAATGTGAGAGAAAGAAGTAGAACACAGACTTGGGAAAAGACAACAGTAAATTGCAGTTAGAAACTGTATAAATGAGGCTTCTGGAGAAGATGTGTTGCCTTTCCCACATACATATATGTGTGTGTGTGTGTCTGTGTGTATGTGTCTGTACATACCTATGTGGAAAGGAAAACAATGCAGATGCCCTTCCTATGAAGTCAATAATAACAGTAAGAGTATGTTTTCTATGAAATGTAGGCTCCACTTTGTTTTATCTGATCATTTTTTATTTGGGTGAAGATGGTAGTGGTAAGTAGTTTTGTAGTGGAAGAATTCAAACTTCATTAGCAAAACGCAAAGCTATCTTCTTTGCCATCTTACTCTTTATGATAGTAGGATTTTATGCACAGCCACATTAATTACAATTAACTATAGCGTTTCAATTTGTTGACTTTATTTATTCAGAACGCTATTAGTGTTAAACAAATAATGGTAAGTTGGACTTCAAAGTGGATAAGAACATCATTCCAAGCTGTAATAGCTTAGTGGATGAGCATATTGTCCTAAATTGGCTTATCTGCATTGTTAAATGTTTGCTGTATACAGTGCATGTAATTATATGATGACTGAATGCTATGAAATGAATCATTCTTTAGGTGCACATCACATTATTGTAGCAACTAGTTGTAGACATTTAAGTTATGAAAAAAATGTTTCAAGCACTATCTTTAAGCGTTCACTGGATGAATTCTAGATCAATTTACAGAAACACACAGAACAGAGAATTTGACTTATCACCTACACCTGGTGTGTTTATTTTTTGGTAACATGGCTTTTTCTGTGTTGGTAGAAAACCAGCTTTAAACTTTGCTCTGTAGTTCACTGCTCTTTCCATGCATTTTCACATATAGAGGCTTTGCATTCACACCACATTTTTCCATTTAACATGCTTTACATTGTGATAGGAAGTGGAGAAGAGAAATTGGCAGGCTGTTTAAAAATTCAAATAAATGTTTGTTTGCCCTGTGAGTTACTTTTTGTTTCTGCGCTGCTCAGTGCAGTAAGGACACAATCCAAAAATGGAGTAACCGGTTTTCTGAAATAAAATTGTGCTAGCGTACACTTTAAAATAAATGTGTGTAGGAAGGGTATTTTCTCTTTGTTTCTGCATTAATGTATCTGGGAAGGGTATCTTCTCCTTACTTTTTCCCAGATACAGTAATGCATCTGGGAAGGGTATCTTCTCCTTACTTTTGCATTGCAACCAGCTGCGCACATGCACACAATCCCAACTCTTTATCTCTATTTATAAATACGGGCTTTTCTTTTCAAGCTGTAGTAAGGCAGCATTACACAGTGGGAGCAGTCCCAAGCAAAAACAGTGTGACTGAAAACAGCTGTTGCATCCTGGTTCCCGCACTTGCTCCCTGGAGAAATAATATGTTTTTTATCTCCAGACAGTAGTTGATTATTTTCTCCTACGCGTTCCTTGGCTGTTAGTGGGCTCATGGATGAGACAAGGCAGAATCACAGCACCACGTGTCTCTACTTAACCGGGGGAGAGGAAATAGTGTCCTTTGTAGTCTGTTCTTCCCCATCACAGAGTGAGCCCTGGCCTACATAGGAGAGTAAGTAATTCGTGCTCTCTGACCTTTGGCATGTAAGACAAGTGATACTATCATCCTCATTTGCACTCCTTTATTATTTACCATAATGATAAAATCAGAAGTCCGCAGACAGGTTTGAAATGCTGTTGTTTTGAGTTCTGCATACGTAGATACTGGTAGTGGTTACCAGGAGGACACTGAGCTTTCACCACTGATGTGACAAACTCGTGTGGCAGTCTGGAGCTCAGGTGTGCTCTCTGCTACCTTGCTTCAGGCCCCAGAGCTGTGGTGCTTCACCCCTGCTCTGGCTGCTCTCTTGTTCCCTGGGATGTCAGCTCCTTTCCTGGCCCACAGGGCTCCTGCACAGACACATTCAGCCTCCAATTTTGTGGATTACCCTGTGGAATATCATATAGTAGGGAGTTAATAGATGTCTTACCTCCTGCCTCATTTCAGAGACTGTCACAGTCTGGAGAGGGGATTATTTTGTGTTTAACCTGCTATCTTGAAATCACCCTTAGATGTGGTCAGCCAAAGGACAAAATGCCAGCTGAGAGTAGTCACAGCATCCAAACTAAACAACACAAATGTTGCTGCAAAGGGTGTAAGTCAGGAAAAAAACCCAACACCTTAATCAGGTTTTAATGAAATAAATTTGGGAAGTTTTCCCTTACCTTCTCACTGTCAGCTGACCTGGCAGTTTCTCCTTTTGCATCCAGTATGTCTTAAGATGTCTGTTGCCGAGAACAGCTTCTTGGTGAAATGTAGCATTTACTGCCAATTCTGTTGCAAAGTCCTTGGCCTCAAAGGAGAAAGCTGCTTTCTTTCTTTCCAAAAGTAGTTTATTTCTTATACCACAAAATAGTGCAGCTGTTCCTATAAATTAATGGGTTTTGTCACTTTCTTGAAGATCCCTTTCTGCTACTCTGTTTTGTTCCTTGTATGCACCTGGTGGTTGGTGACTCCTCCCTTCCCTTTTTGGTGATTCAGTGTTTGCTCCCCAGCATGAACTCTGTTGTTTGTTTGTTTTTTTCTGGACTTAATATTTCTGCATCTGTTTATCCTTAAACAAGCATAGTTGGCACAAATGTCAAAAGTATGTGAGTGGAAGTGGCTCATTACTGGTTCCAGACTGAGACTGAGTATCGTGGTAATCACCATTTTGTGGACACCAGTGGCTTGGAGCAATTGGCCTCTGTCATCTTGCTTTCAGAAGTACAGAAACACAAGGTTTGAGAGGCAAGCCAGAAGCACAAACCAATGGGTCTGATTTAATTGCCATTTCAAATGGCCTTTGAAAATTTTCATTTGAATCTGACCCTCCCTGGATTTTGTTAAGCATCTATCCAGAGTGCTCTGTCAGTGTGATTAATAACGTCAAATGTGATCTTTACCATTGTGATTAAATTGATTATTATGAACCTATTTGAACAGTTCACCCTAACTGAGTTCAGAGGTCTGGCAAGACCACCTTTAGTAAGCAACCTTTTTTGTCAGGGTTTTAGTGTGGGGTTTTGCTTGGCTGTTTACAAGTGCCACAAGGGCTCTGCCTGTAGCATACTGTGTAAAAAGAGATTCTTAAGGTTTGAGATCGACCTGGTTTTGTCACATTATAAGTATTTTGTGGTTGAAAATCAGTTTCTGTTGATCCCAAATCAGTCTGTGGGTTTCCTCCGTGGATGCAGTTTTGGAGGAAAAGGTTGGGACCATGACCCCACACTCCTTTATTGCATAAGAGGGAGAACTAAGCATGTGTGCTCGGAGGGAACAGATGTGGACAGTTAATTCTGTTGCCCTGACCAAGTGATTAAGGGAATTAAACCTGGCCCATTCCATTATGCTGAGTGTCCTTACACCCACTCCTGTTCAGAAGCAAAATGCTGCTTAAAGTGAAGAGTTATTGAAAAGCAGAGCACAAAACAAACAGTATCAATCACAGATGTGACATCTAACCTCTGTGCCTAAACACATGCCGTCATGAATATGAGATTCCATTGCTGTGATCAACTGAATTAGACTATTCAAAAAAAAAAGAATAGTGTGAGACACCCATTTGAGTTGTGTGTTGTGCTTAGATTGCATGAAACTTTCATCTACTGAAAAGGGTTAGGGTGATAAATGCACACAGAAAAATTACAGGGTATTTTCTCTATATTGTTGGGATCTATTTTGTTACTGGGTTTAAAGAGTCTTGTTCCACACTTTTCCATCAAGCTTTGCCCTGGGGTGATGGTTTAGAATTTCTAATTTACCTTTGTGTGTCATGATAAATGTAGAGAACCAGACAGCTGCGAAACAGTCAAAGTCAGTTTAAAAGGGAATCATCAAGTCCCTCCACTCCAGTGATTTAGCAAACCAAATATTACAAAAACACTATTGATTATGCTTGGCGAAGGAAGAGCACCGTCTTATTTGTAAAGTATGACTATGCTAATCATTACTAATTTTTCATAATTACAGGACCATAATGTTCCAGAACTGCTCTCTTCTAATATTAATAGAAGATTAAAGATGGGCTGCAACCTTCAACTTGAAGCTTCAGTGTTTTGGACTTTGTATAATGTGGTAAACAGAAAAGGAAAGGTTACTGAGAGCTTGATTGGGTTTTCAGGACCTGAAATGATACTAGTTAAACCCTAAATTGCAGTAAGTGCATAATGTATGAGGTGCTCTTATTAATTGGGATAGAAAATTGACATAGCCAGTCAAAAATGGATGAGAGAGGAAAAAGGTGAAAATGGATGGCAGGTAAGTTCAGAAGCAATGCTTTATAAAGAATTTCACCCACTCTCCCACCAGAAGAGAGCACACTGTGGTATTTCTACCATACTACACCCTTGGACATCTCTTGTACTGTCTGTAAAGTGAGAGTTCAACTTTTATACCTGCTTCAGGCAGGTAGGTGTTCAAAAAGTGTGATGGTTCAAGGAAAGCACAATGCCCTTTCCTACTTCATCTCAAGAACTGTGAGGATGCAAAACTACTGTTCTGTTGTTACCCTCTCCTTCAAAGTCTCCTGTCTATAGGTGAGGGCAAGAAAAGATGGATAGGCTGTTCTGTTACTCATACTCTCCGTTTCTCTCAAGGAAAATTTTGAGTCCAACCCTATGACTTTCTGAAGCTGTAGCTGCAGCATGAAAAATAAATCATAAAACCTCCCACATGTTTCTGAACAAGACCTATGAAACTAGTCTTTGCCAGTTAGTTCATTCTAGTGTTCATCAGTATCCCCAGCTACAGAACTGCTGGAACTGCCCACAGACTGAGGAAGGCAAAGCTGAACTGTTAACTAAGTGCTGTCATTGAAACTCTGTGGATAGAGGTGTTGGTGTTAGAATTTTACAGAAGCTGATAGTTTAGACTGTTCACTGACAGTTTACACTACTCACTAGGGAAGGATGTTCAAGTGTATTTTTCAAGTGTTGATATATCAGATTGCTTAATTTTATGGTCCTGTGACTGAATTTAATTAATATTTTAAAATCAATTTCAAGCAACCTCCTTAGCATTCTATATTAGTAGGAATTAAAGCTAGTACCTATTTTGGTTTCGTATGCCCAGAATATGTCTGTTTCTCAAAACTGGAAAAAGTTGTATGAGGATTTTTAAACAAAAACAGTATTTCAGCCTTAAGAAACTTCTTTTTTCCCCCCTTGCTTATGATGCACTACAGAATATTTAATTTCTACTGGTTGTTTTTTTCAAGTTTTTGAATGATTTTTGTTCTCTTTCACTATGACAGAGCCTACAGCTTCCTTCTTTAGGGCATATCTTAGACCTCTTGTTATTGCCATGTTAGAGAGCTGGTTTTCTTGCCTTTTGAGCTCTTGAAGGTACAATGTTATTTGTGAATCTTTGAACCAAAGTTTTAACTTTTATGTATCAGTTGCAAAGATAGATGGGTGCTTGCTGATTTTGGGACTCACTTCTCTTGGTTCTGGTTATCCTTTATTTCTGCAAGTTTTGCAGCAGCACATATGTTCTTACTTGAACTTTTGGCCTGCTGCTTGAAGAAAACCAGCTAGGGGGAAAACTGAATTAGATAATGACTGGAAATGCAATGGGCTGCTCCTCTCTGTTCTGAAACGGAGGATTTGCGAGACTGAATCAGTTCTTCTATGCTCTTCCTCTTCTTTCTCTTGCTGTACTTGTGTCTGGAATAAAACAGAGAAAACCTTGATTTTTCTCCCTTGGGACACACAGAATGAGCCATGACTACCGTTGGTTTCTGACACTGAAGCCATCTGAAAGTTGCATTTGTTACTGCTTCCAAATCAGCCGAATTTGCTGCAGCCAGTAGTCTGTGGTGGTGGTGTTAGTGAGAAGACCTGGGATGCTACCCAAATTCTCTCTCCTCTGTTGCTTGTGTGAGGACTGAAGAGCAGGCAGAAGAGTGGTGCAGGGGATAGATCCATGTTTTCCTTTCTCCTTGTGTAGTGTTTTAGATAATATTCTGGGATGTTTTCCAACAGAGTAGGATGACCCGGTAAGCCTGACGGTGGCCCAAGGGGCACATGCCTTCCAGTTTCTACATTCCCTGGGAACGTAGGAGTGTCAGTGAAGCTATATGTAATGGTTGATGTAGGAAGGATGGAAATACATGTAGGGCAGATTTGTTGTGTATCACAGTACTTTAGAGGTTGGAAGGGACCTCCAGAGTAAATGCATTTACTTCTGATAACATGAGTTGTCATGGAAAAGGTTTAAATTATCTAGTATAAATTCTAGGTGGTTTTGGTTTAATTGCCGTATTTATTTATTTTTTCTGATTTTCTTTGGCTTTGAATTACTTGTCCAGCTGATTTTACACAAGGATGGTCTTTCCCAACTTTAGTTGCTGTGTTTTGCCATAGGATTGTTGGTGTGTTCTATTAATCTTGCCCTTCTGACGGTGTGCTGTTTGATTTGTATCCTGAAGTCTGTTGGAAAAAATGATAGAAAGAAAAACAAAATGCAAAGTTGTAAGAACAAGATGAAAGGAGAATTTTGGATCAAATGCTGCAATAGCAAGCAGCATTTTCTTTTTATGTCATCTTGAGTCAAACACAGGATAGAAATAGCTGGGATGCTTCTTGTCTAATAAACTAAACCATGAAACCAGTGTGGATCTATTAATCTGCTGCAAAGAAACTTCTCTGCTGGTTATTGTTACTATAGTGGGAAAAGGAAGGAAAAAGAAAAGAGAAAATACTGCCTTTTTTTTTTTTTTCCTACTGCTGTCATCACTCATCCTAATGAGGACAAAGAAGGTTACCTCTACTAGGAGCGTGATGCTTTCATGTACTCTGAAACCCACCTGCTCACTTCTTAATGAGAATGTTAGGTTTGGAGATGCTGTGATCGTGTTAGGTTATTTCTGAAATACATTACACAAGAAATAACTGTCAGCTGCCTATTTGGGATTAGGGATGAATTTTTAAATTCAGGCATCTTATGAAATGCCTTTGAAATAAATGTTGGAATCCCTTCTTCCATCTGTTTTAGACCTTGTCAAGTGTCAGACATCAGCAGTATCTATGTCTTGGAGGCTGCATTTTGCATTAATATATTTCAGCATCTGCACATATAGCATGCAATATATATGTATGTATATGTAAATAAATATCCAGATCAGCACTGGGGCTTGAATTGAGAAAAGATCTGACAATGCCTATGAGCTTTCAGAGACTATTAGTAAGAGGAAATGGGTTTTCATAAGGTATTTTTGACATATCTGACCCATAAATTTCACCTACTGTTCTGCTTCTGACTTCGTCTGTGTACCTTGAAGTGTCATTGCCATCCTGTGCTTTACAGCTGGGGTGTAAAGGGGAGTCTAAAGTTATTAAGATGAGGAACGAGATGGTTTTATTTTGAGATAAAAAAATGCAGGTAAATTTAGAGGTGGGTTTTTTCCTTACCTTTGGAAATACCATATTTCATACACTAGAAGACATACAGCTTGCTTTTTCCTATACCTACTTGTTACTTTATTTGCTGCTAAGTGTATAAAATAAGAAGTGTATCTGCAAACTTCAGTGGTTAAAACCTCCTCGAAACTGATAGAAACAGGGTGTTACTGCTTCATTTGTGGTCACTTGAACAGAACAGAGAGAAGGCATCAGTTTTCAAGCTTTGTCAGTGATCATGAAGTTAAGCAGCTTTCTCAACTCCTGACAGAATATATTGAAGCACAGGATGTTTTGCTCCAGTCTCTCCATCTTGTTCATAGGAGTACTGCTGCTGTTAAAAGCTGTGCATAGGGGGAGAAACAGATCCTCTATCTCCAGCTGCCAAATAATGGCAATATTTCTGGGGGAAAAGCAACACTTGGACTTCCGTATGCATTTTTACTTGTAGGATTAAGTAAGTACAACTCACAGAACATGGGACTAATTAATATCTTTACATCTGTAGGTCATATAGATTAGGCAGTTCAGGGTTGCTTGAGTATTTATATTTCATTTAGTTTGTGCTTTATCATCTAACCTTCTGACTTTCACTAAGACAGAAATTTTGTTCTGCTTACTTGATACCAGATAGGCTTGGCTGTCCATAGGCAACATCTGGGGGTTCTGTTTGCTTGCCTTTTGGTTACTTGTATTGTTCATGAGAAGAAATCAGCTTGCCTGGGAGGCACAAGTTTACAGCAGCAATCAATTACTTCCTCTAACACAATACAGTTAAACTTGATGGAAGAATTGCTTAAGTTGATTTGTGCTCAATAGCTGTCCGTTGTCAAAAATTCATTATGGTCATTGGTCTGCTAATAAAAGTAGCTCATAGAGCAAAGTAATTTTGAATCAGAGGAACAGATGTAGGCTCATTAGTGTCAAGGAGTTCACCATCAGGAGTTCAAGCTGAGTAATGATTAGCCAATGGAAAATATGACTTAAAATCTTTAAAATTCTTTTAACCCTTACAAGTACAGATCTTTTGAGGACCAAACTGACTTGCTGTTGAGGAATATCAGACTCTACAAAGTGCAGGAGAGCTAGCAAGTGTGGTTAACAGATCCTTGAGGAGACTAAGTTAACACTCAGCAAGGAGGACAGTTTAGATAGCCAAAACCCTCAACCACTTATTGACTTGCCCTATTCTATCAGCCCTTTCGAACCCCTTCCCCTTTACTGGGAGGACTGATGAGAAGAGAGCATGTGCTCCCAAGTCCTTCACTGCTGCTCCCAGTGCTTTGTAGTCCCTCTTGATGCTCTGTGTCATTGCTGCCCACATGAAACACCAGCAGTGGACAAGAGTGGGACATAGGAGGTCAGGTGACTTCTCCCTTGCAACCCTGAGCAAGCCCCCAGTAAGCAGCACACCCTTCTGGCTTCTTGTTTGGGACAGCAAATGGATGCCTCTATCACCCAATGCTTTTCTTTGTTGCTACAGTAGTTATACAACAGGGAGCTGATCTGGCCATCTTGATTGCGTCTGTGGACCTACCAGATGCAGGCTTCTTGTCTTCCTGTCTGCAGAGCCATGAATTGATTCTGCAGGGTCACCTTGGACTTTGATGGAATTTCTTCCTCTTGCTAGTTGTAGCTCTTGCAGTTTGCAATTCCCCACCCTTGCTGGCATTCCCTGTTTCTGGCTGTGCTGGTGGGGGAGTTTGGGGCTGTTTGGCCACAGGCAGTGGGTTCAATGTAGATGGCACTTGAATCCTGTTGTTTGTCGCCATTTCTGCTTCCTTTATACCTCACAACCTTCTGATTGTCTCCTGCAGCTCAGCCACCTGCTGCAGGAGGTCCTCTACCCAAGCAGACCTTTTGCAGGCAAGCTTGCCCCCATCTCCACCCAAAGAGAGGTGTTGCCACAGCTCAGTGTCTGCTACCTTTGGCAGCTCAGTCTAGGTAGAGGCATCGGTCCTCACAGGGGTGTTCGGTGTGCACCCCCCTCGCTCTCCATCGAATGCTCTCCATGGTGCCCCAGGTGTCAGTCAGGAGCAACTGTCTGACCTATGTAGCTGAGATCTTGCCCTTCCTTCTCACATGACATTACCGCGCAAAGTGTCACCCTGTGTGTCAAAACAACCGCGCTGCATCCCAGCGCAGCCCCCTCACCGCCGCGTCAGCCACTCACGCCGGCAGCTGTGCTTCCCAACCCCTGCCTGTAATTAGCAGAAAAGGCCACAAATTACCTTGATCTGGCTTTGGATCTTTTCCCCCAATACTACCATTGTTGCTTTCCGACATCTTCATCTCGACCGCTCACAAACGGTGACGGTCTCCCTCCCCCCATTTTATCAAGAGTTGGGAGGGGGATTCATATTCCTTATCCCTTTAATATGAGCTAGCAGTGTGCCCAGGTGGCAAAGAAAGACAGTGGCATCCTGGAGTCTCTCAGAAATAGTGTAGGGGTAATGACTGTTCCCATTCACTCGGCATTGGTGAGGCTACACCTCAAGTATAGTGTTTGGTTTTAGGAACCTCAGTACACAAGGACATTTAAGAGCTGAAGTGGGTGCAAAGAGCAGCTAAGCTAGTGAAGGACCTAGAGAATGAGTCTGATGAATAGTGGCTAAGGGAACTAGGATGGTTTAGTTTGATGAAGAGGAGGCTGAGAGGAGACCTTGTCACGCTTTATAATTACCTGAAAGGACAATATAAAGAGGTAGATGCTGGTGTCTTCTCACAGGCAGTAGAACAAGAGGGGACAGCCTTAAGCTGCACCAGTGTAGGTTTAGGCTAGGCATTAGGAAAATATTTTTCACTGAAAGAGTGGTCAAGCATTGGAACAGGCTGCCCAGGGAGGTGGCTGAGTCATCATTCCTAGATGTGTTTAAAGGTCCTTTAGATGTGGTGCTTAGCAACATATGGTG
The DNA here is from genome assembly GCF_014839835.1 of Dryobates pubescens. Classification (NCBI taxonomy): domain Eukaryota; kingdom Metazoa; phylum Chordata; class Aves; order Piciformes; family Picidae; genus Dryobates; species Dryobates pubescens. The sequence continues at coordinate 9,803,267 of NC_071627.1, forward strand.
AACTTGGTAGAGTAGGGTTAATGATTGGACCTGGTGTTCTCAGAGGTCTTTTCCAATCTTAATGATTCTATGAAAGGTGCTCAAGCAGCAGCTGTGTTCTTTGCCCAAACTCTTCAGGTAATCTGTCTGTGTGCTTTTGAATTTTCTGCTTTTTCATTTGAAGGCAATTGGAGAAAGCATGCTTACATGGCAAGAATTGAATTGTAAAGAGTTGAAAATATGTCCTTGTCATGGTTGCTATTATTTAACATCTTGTAGCCAGATATTCCAGATTCTTTATCTAATGTTTCTAGTACAAGAGCTCTTCTGTTGCCTCTTGAGCCTTTTACTATCTGTCCAGCATTTAGAAGGAAGCATGCCCTCAGTGATGGGGCTCCCATTGACTTACTGCTCCATGATGGTGTGACTTCAGGATAACAGTGAATGATGATACTACTGCCATAACCTGTGTCAGAGGGTGATGGCTTCTTCCAATAAAAAAAAATGTGCTCTTGGTCTCTGTAGGGGAAGCTGAAAAGGCATGGCATAGTGCCCATTAGTATTTTTTTATTATTGTTGTTATTTAACTCTGTTTAAACCAAGACATCATCTTTGAATTAGTGAATGAAGAAACAAATGACGATTTCTAGTATTATTACAGTATATTCCCTCGGGTCATAATAGAAAGATTAGCGTTACATAAAGACTTTCATCATGAAAATTCATACTCTGATGAAAAAGAGGTGATGTTAATGACATGAAACTACTGGGAGATAGTGCTACACAATCATGTGTTACAGAGATGTAATATTTTATCCTTCAAATTGTTTTCCTTCCCGTTGTATGTTGTTTGTTCACTTGCACACAAATATTTCCTGTAGGTAATGAATAAACTAAAACAAGATGTTTGATAGCTATTCATTGGACAAAAAAGCTTGAATTTCTGTAACATAAACATAACTCTATCTTCTCATCTGCCTTTTAGCTGTGGTTTAGTTGAGAGTTGAAGCGTTCTTGGTTCCATTAATCAACACTAAATCAAGTCTGTAAGCTTTATACTAAGATTTAAGCGTAAAATCCTTTATTTTAAAGCTTGCCAAACTCCACCCTTGAATTTTCTTGTAGGAACTGATAAAATCACTAGCACCTAAGCAGAATTGCAGCAGTATTTCTTGTGGTGTGATTTAAGTGATAGTGATAATCTCTCTTCTTACTAGAGAGAGAATGCTCTGAGCCTAGGTCTGCATGTAAAAATAAAAAGAATGTTTCATATACATAGTTTGGAAATACGAGATTTGTTTTAAATTTTTCTGGGTGAGGATTTAGTACAGTTTTTCTACTAATAGAAAGTTATTTTGGGTTATACAGGCTATAAACCAGTGATGGAGGGTGGCACAGCAATGGGAGGTTTATTTGGTACTTCCTGAAAATGGAAATTATTATGATTCCCATTATTAGAAAACTGCAAAATGAAGCAATAAGTATAGCGCAAAATGCATTTGCTAAAAACAATGCTGCTGACTGCAAAGTAGATAAATGTTGAGGGTAGTTGTAGGTAGAGTTTGACTTTGCTTTTTTGAGAAAAAGATTCCCTTTTACCTCAGAGATGTGACAAATGACATTATGATTTCCTCCTCTCCACTGAACTGGTACATCTGTATTTCTCTTTGTGAATGTGTCTGCAAATATCACCTTTCTTGAAAAAATGGGTTTGGGGCAGAAAATATAGAATGCTTTCTGCACACTTGTGTCCCAGTGTGGTCATCCACATATCTTTGGAAAGCGTTTGATGTTTCACGTCTGTAACACCCATCTATACTGATTTATCATCCAAAAAAGGTGATGGTTTCGTAAGAAGTGTCTGTTCTTAAGTCTGCTTTATCGGCATGGTACAAATTAATTTTACATTTCAAAAAAGGCCATTTGTTGGCCCAGAATAAAATTGTCATGAGCACAGATGGTGAAAAGCATCTTTGAAAAAATGAGGCAGATCTTGCTGTTTTCCACCTAGCCAATGAAAGCATCGCTCCATTCCATTCCACTCCACTGATCTCCAGGTCTTCTTTCTGGTTTCTGCTGTACGAGTATAACAGGATGGGAGGCTTATAGGACAGACACCTCATTTTCTATTTCACTCTGTTTTAACTTTTAGATATGCAATGGGGGAGATGTTAAGGAGAAGAAATTATGGGGGGCACTGGAGAAATTCCTGTGCTAGGATTGTCTGGTGTGAAGAAGTACAAACCCATCGTCTGCCAGGCATAACAAAACTCAGGAGATAAAATTGACTAGAAAGAAGTTGCTTTACTTTTATTCTTTTTTTAAATAATTTATCTTTTTTTTTTTTTTTTTTGTCCTAGGATCTTCTGGCTTACACATCATAAACTGTTTAACATGAAGAATAGCATTAATGCATAATATTATTAGAATGTTAAATAAATGGGTCTCAATAAATGAACTGTTACCTACTACTGTAGCTGTAAAAGACAAAAGCATTTTCACCTTCTGGTTTGTCTGAGGTGCTCCAGGATCACCGTGTCCAAGTTTTTAATTTTCTGTTTAGGGGTCTGAAATAATTTAAAAAGAAAGTGTGAGTACATTGATGTTTTAAAGCTATTTTTATAGAACAGAGCTTCAGCATAGTCAGGCTAACATTCTATAGTTACTTTTCCATTTTTATTAAAGCAGAGAGGACTGTGTAAGCCACAGTTAGATGCTCAATTTACCCCTGTAAGACCACTACATCACACTGAAGTGCACCTGAAATCCATATGCACTGTGCTTCCCTGCTGACGCTGTACTGCTATTTGTAATGTCTGTCTTGCCTGTGACATTTTATTTAGTTCTTATCCCTGCTATGCTCACCTTGGGGCTGCTGGGCAGATGGGAACTGACTCAATTTTCAAGGGCACACAGATACAAGAGAGCAATCCCGCTCACAGTTCTGGTCTTTGTGTGGAGGCCCAGCTTTTAAGGATCTTGCACTTTGTAGAACAGCCAGACTGCTCAGTGACTAAAAGGGCAGGCTGCAAAATAGCTTAGCTTTGGAAAGCTGGAGTTTTGTTCTTGAAAAAGGCTTTTTATTTGGTGATTGGCAGATCTAGTGAATAGATAGTGTCAGGAATATGCTTCTGGTCATCTAAAATCCATCTGTGCTTCATGAGTATTAATAAGCTTTTTGAAAAATTGTGCTGTGGAAGTACAAGCTTGAGATATAAAATTGTCAAGGATTTGCCAATCAATCCCACTTGACTTTCTTAGTCTTGGTAGCATTGTATATGTGCCATGTTCCTTGGGCTTGGACTGTGGCTGCTCTGAGGTGGCTGTTTCCAGGTGCTCTGGACTGATAGAGCCAGAGCTAAACCCCACTTCTTCTGCAGCTATGGATGCTGGAGATGACTGTGACTGCTGGCTGTAGTCGGGGAAGCAGTGGTGGGGCAGTATGGAGCTCCTTCAGGGTTACTTTCTGTTATTTCTTTGAGAAGGATGCTGTGCTGCTGTGCTTCAGAGCAACTAATAGCGGATTTAGATGATTTCAAGTTAGTATTAGCTACACTGCACTATAGGCAAACACTGCTGGAATTATTTCCTGCATTCCTGGTGTCAGACAAATGCCTGTTGTGGCTGCTTAGCCATCCACCATAAAGAAGCGATGGATTCTGAGAGAAGCTGTCATTTACAGACTGCATTGTTCTACATGGTGGACTCATTTGGGGTAATACATAATGCTTTCTTTTCCTTGGTTTCTTCCCTCTTTTAGCTGTCTCAGTAATACTTTCTGCATAATTTTATGCTTGTCAATTGTACTGTGCTGCTGTTTCACTAATACAGAAATGAATATTATTCTTGGTACAAAGAGAGCTGAAGTCTTATATGGGTCATAAATCCTGTTGCAGTTTCCAGAATTTAAACCTAGTTGTCAGATCAAAGCATTTAAATTCTACCAAGGTACTCCTCACCTCCTTAGCTTCCTGACTTTGTTTTTGCAAAGGCTGCATATATATACTAGAGTGTCATGCTGGACTATTTGGATATTCTTTCACTAAATGTTGGCAGGGATCCACATTAGCTGATACTCACATTTGTATTTAAATGTTGGTGATAATATGTCTTGTTCTCTCTTAATCATTCTACGAACTAAACTGAAAACTCTGTCTTAAAGTTAGTTTATTTACATCCTTTTGATCTTTTAATATTTATTTTAAACATTCTTTGCTCTAACAGCACAAAGGTATAGAAGTATAAAGCTAGTTAGGTTATCCCAGTGCAGTAAGCCGTGAAAATGTAAGTTCTCATTTTCTATTGCAACACTTTCTTTAAGCTGTTAATAAACAAGTAGTATTATGGTGTATTCAGTAGTGTCACAGATTCAATGGCACAGTTCAAAGTCCCTCTGGAAATGAGTAGGGATAAACACATTGGAAATATGAAATACTGGAAATCAATTGAAGTCAACTAGAAGGAAGTGTATGCTATTAAATTGTGTGTGTACATCTCTGTAACCTTGTTGATGGTTGTCATGTGAAGAAAGTATAGCTGTAGAACAAGTTTTTAAACATATTCTTGACTACTGTTTTTCTGAGAAGTTGTTTTTGTTAACTTTAGGAGAAGAATAGGCCTTTATCATGCCAACTTGATGATGATCTTCCTTATTGTGTGTGCTTTAGAAGAAGTTTAGTATTGCAAGCACTGAGTTTGCCATCTGATGGTATGTTGCCATCTAATGTAGGCTGTCATTGCATCTTTCTAGAATGGTTGTCTCATGATCAAGGGTTTGGGGCTTGATATGTGAATGTTAATATGTGATATGAAGCAATTTGACGCTTTTTAGGCTGGAAGTTAGGAAGAAATTCTACGGAGAGAGAGTGATTGCCCATTGGAGTGGGCTGCCCGGGGAGGTGGTGGAGTCACCGTCATTGGAGGTGTTTAGGAGGAGACTTGATAGGGTGCTTGGTTGCATGGTTTAGTTGATTAGGTGGTGTTGGATGATAGGTTGGACACGATGATCTCGAAGGCCTTTTCCAACCTGGTCTGGTCTATTCTATTCTATTCTGCTGCACTCAGTGCTGCTGGTGACTCTGTGTATAACTAAGAATTATACACAAAGGACAACAACATTCACAAAAACCCTTACAAATGGACCCTTGCCACTACATGCCAAAGACCTGTGGAATTTGATTCTTGCCACTGAAATGAAAGATGCCTCAAGGATGGTTTTTAAGGCAAAGCATATTTGTACTCTCCCTTCCTCCATTCAGATATCCTTGTGCACTAGTTTGGACAGTGCTTTCAGAGGAAAGAATGGCATTGTTAATATTATTCCTAGGGCTAATAGAAAATAATCATTTCATAATTACAATTTTTTGCTTTTTGACTTCAAATGCCATTTCCCGGGTAATAATAAAAGGTATGAGGTGATCTCTAAATGAAGCAAAAAATGTAATTTGAGGTTGATATTTGATTCACTTCACACTACTATGAATTGTTACTTTTCCCTTTTGTGTAATTGCAGTGTTTAATTACAGTTGGAATCAAGACTGACCTTTACCCCCACGATTCAAACACTGACCCCCATCATTCCTACCTGCCTCCATGGAATTGTTTTTCTTACTGACCAACGCAAAAAAGGCTTTAGTTGCTGTATGGTACTCAGGAGAGCAGCATGCTGGATTCTGAGGGAAGAGTTGTTAAGGATGTTGTTTGTTATTCAGACTTGCCTAGAAAGTTTGATTTTTAATTAAAAATTAAAATCCAGGGTTGATTGTTCATAATTCATTGTTCACCATCACAAGGAACAACTGAAGGAGGGTACTTTTTCAAGTCATGAAAATTTAGGTTATCTAGAGGAAGAAGATATTTCAGTAGCTTTGGCTTGAATAGAAACAGTTAGGATCTCAGCTACCTCCTAGCTTGCTCTTTGTGTGTTTCTTTAGCTGTGGAGGTGAAATTCTTAAAAAAACTTTCAACTGGTGGCAACTGAATTCCTTCATCTCTGTATTTTCCTTTGATCAAGAGTGCATACGGCTCAGAGTCTGCAAGCTCTTTCCTTCCCCTTAGTGACAGAGCTGGCTGTCCATTGGAAAGGAGGATGGAACTCAGTCAGGTTTTGGTATAAAATGATTTCTGTTTCTTAGCTAGTTTCTGAGCTATTTGTCTCTAATACTGTATTCACACAAGTATATTGAAGTTAACAGAAACAAATCTCAAAATTAAGTGTAGATTACTGATTAACAATTCTGCAATTTATGTTAATAGTTGAAGGCTGTAGGTGTCTAGGTAGCCAAGAAATAAATGATATAAATGAGCATAAAATGATTGATAGAGCTCTTTATCTGAATACTGTGGGAACATGTGTGTACATTTTTCAGAATGAAGTTTTTTTCCTGATGAGTTAAGTCACTAGATTTCTTTGGGATTGCAAATGAAGTATCTTACTATTGCTGCTAACACAATGTGCCGAATTCTGCTCTGACAATGTATTGTACACTTCTGCGGTGCTGAATATTTTTCTCAGTATTTTCACATCAGTTATGCTGTTATAAATTTCATCATAAATGGTTATGTAGACATTTCAGATATTCAGCAATGAAAAATCAAATTCTTGAAATGCCTCAAAAGTAGATTTAGCTCACATATGTATATTTTACATCTTTCTAGCGAATTAATACCTCTGTGCTAATGTGTTCATTAATGACATTAAAAATACATTTTATATGTGGATATTTTACACTCCTAGAGTTTTCCTTTGTATTGTTCTCTACATTAACCTTGTTAAAAGCAATTAATTATGCATAACAGTTCTATTACTGTAATGTATTGAGTAATAAGTACCTTTGTTTTAGAGCTGAACTACTAACTGTAGGTAGCTTTCCAGGGTGAAGTTGCCAGGGTACCTGTGTATATGGCAGCATACCAATATACAGTCCTCAGCCTCATAATCTTAGAATTCGGTGTGTTAATAGGATCAAATGGGTAATTACATACAGCTCAGTCTGATGCCTTCACTCACATTGAGTCACAGTCTACTGTAAGGTTGATTACAGGGGAGGAAGGTGCTAAGCAGCATTAAAAGGGATGGCATGTTTTGGGGGTCTTTGTTTAAAAATTCAACAGCAGGGGGTAATAAAAATGTGTTTGTAACGATTAGAATCAAATTAATCAAATATGGATAGTGTCATGGTATTATTTTTTTTTCTTTTCCTTATTAATGTTTTCACTGAAAGCTCTTTGTGCTGTTCCCTTGTTGAGCTGGAGGCATGTGTAGTTTTTTTGGGTGAGGTAGAAAGACAACAGCCTTAGCTCTGTCACAGAGCAGTTTGATTTGTAGATTGAGGGTGTGAATAGCCAAGTACCGTCATCAGGATCTCTACTGCTAACCTTGGCTACTACCTACAGTTTAAGACAGGGAACAGAGCTAAGTGTGCTTCTATTTATAGTTTTTAGTTTTAGGTGGAATGTTACTTGAGACACTTTGCTGGAGTTTTGGCACATGCCTGACACTTTGGATGGCCAATACCCGTAGGCAATGTATTTCGTTTGTGGCCTTTCTCTGAACATGTTCCTGCTTTATCTTTTATTCGTGACTTTTGCACAATTTAAGGTGTTTGCTTTGGCAATTGCTTCACTGGGATTGTCACAGCAGTATAGAGTGAAATACAGTGGCACAAAATGAGTGAATGAAAAATTATACTAAAAGGCAATATTTGGATGTTATTCAACATCTGAAGTTCAGATTCTTACAGATTTTATTGCTGAGTTACCACACTCTCCTTTTTAAAGGTACTGAAATCCTATAGCTGTCTCTGTATAAGGTTCAGAAAATTAAATCAGAAGGGCAAGGAAAACCTGTTTTGTTTACGGTAGGCATACAATGAAAGGCATTTTTGTGTATCCTAATATCGTACCAAAACCACAATGGCATTAACTGTATTAATGCATCAGCACTTGCGCCACAAACTATTCTTGCCATATCTATTTCTGCTCAGGAGAGGACATGATAAGAATGGTTAGTGGCAAGATCACATGTCTGTCTGTGTTCAGGAATCTTCTGTTCTGGAGATGAACATGGAGAGATTTGGAATAACTATGGATAGAACATCCCCAGTCCTGGGAAGGATTTTGAAGTCTTTCCAAAGTCTGATTTACAAAGAAATCAGCAATAGGGAGGCAATTTTTGGTTTGTGTAGCTTTACGGGAAATAAATCTGAGCGAGCTTAATTTCAGTATTTAAAGAAGTTCAGAGGTTTGGCTGATAAAGGTGAAGGTATAGCTGTAACAGCCCATTTAGAAAGACAGGTCCTTGCATTTCATGACATTCCAGTTTGAGAAATAGCACTGCTCTGTATCAGTGAAGCACAAGTTAAAAGGATTAAGAACTGGCCAACTGACAAACCTAAAAAATGAGTCATAATAATAGAGTGCAGCTTCATAGGGATCAGCACTGTGCTTGACACCATTTAACAGTTTCATCATTGATCTGGAGCACATGGAACTGTGATAAAATTTGCAAATGACACAAAGATTACCAAAATGGTAAATAATGAAGTCAGGGAGTAATACAGGATTAGCTATACTGATCCTGCCTTCATTCAAACATAATGGATTCCAATTCAGTCTGATGCTAAGCTTTACACTTAAGAAGTAAAAAGCATATTAAGTGAAGTTAGTAAGAAATGGAATAATGAGAAACTTCAGATCTCAAACTGACAAGTCGGCACTACTGTTCTGTGAATACCAGAGAGAACTCAAATAATCCTTACCTATGAGACAGACAGAGTGAGTAATGGACTGATCTGTAAGCATTAAGATCAAGTACCAAAGGAAATGGTGAATTATCCATCTCTGAACCTTTATATTAAGACTAGAAGTTCTGTCCTAGTTCAGCATAGATTATTGGGCTCAAACCAGAAGTAATCAAACGAAATGCCAAAGCATGCTGATGTACAGGAGGTCAGCCCTTATGAAATAGGGTTGCCCCTTGACCTGTATCTATGAGAAGTACTAAGTTGACTTGCAGAATCATTTGAGAGACTTCTCTGGAGAAGCAGTTGTGCTTCTTACGGGAAATGACTTGTTTCTTTAATTTGAGGTTGAAAGTATATTTTTAGGCTCCACCGAAACGTGCAGCTTCCCATATGCTAAATTTAGACAAATTAAATTGTCAATTTTTCTGGCACAATAACATGCCAGTATAGATTGTTTGGGATTTTCTTTGGTTTTGCTTTCAAGATTGAGGCAAAATGCATATAGCAATTAAAGGCTTCCCAGAAGGAGATATGTTTTTCATACTGCTTTTGTGATTTATGGTAAGAAGACCTTTAGGCCTAAGAATGAAGCTTATTTTTGGCATAGGGAGGGAGCTTCTTTCAATGCTTGGAAAGCAGGAATATTTGTTTTAACATATTTTAAGAGCAGATTGAGAGTTGAAACCTGAACACCTGTTGTCAGGCTTATACTAATTACCTGTGAACTTCTAAGTAGGGTGACACAGTGCTGTGTTGTTATGTTTATGTTATTAAAGAAGTGGTTAATGTCCACAGGGACTAAAATCCTGTTGTGGCAATGCTGGAAGTGTGAAGACTCTTTCCTAACATGTTTTGCTCCATGGTCCCTGCTCTTTCAGTATTTTATCTCTACCATGCACTTTCTGTGTACCAGTTCCTGTAAGGAGCCCTCATGGAGTTTGGGACTCAGCAGCATTGCTGAAGGACTGGTAAGTCCCAGGCAAGTGAATAACTTCCACAATGCTCACCATCTTTGCAAATGTAGAAATGCCTTCTGAGGAATACAGAGACAGGGTCTGTAGCCTTTCCACTCCTTTCCAGTTACTTTTCCTAGTGTCCTTCAGGCTTGTGATTCTCATTTTATTGTCATAGAATCATAGAATGGCTTAGGCTGGAAGGGACCTTATAGATCATCTACTTCAACCTCCCTGCCATGGGCAGGGACAGCTCTCAACTAGGCAAAGGAAAAAACCCTGTTGCTCCTTAATTCTTAGTACTGGGAGGCATTCCTAACAAGTCCCCTAATAAGAAGCTGCCAGCTTAAGTGCCCTAGCCTAAGAGATTGCCTTCTTTCCTGTAGTAGGTGAAATTTCAAGGGTGATTCAGACTTGGATGTAGGTTAAGGGGAAATATTCTTTAGAATTTTTAGAAAGTTTGAGTGTCTGCTAATGCTCCTGTTACCATTAAATACAGTAGAAAAAGTTTTCTGTTAAAGTAGGAGTTGTATTTTTAGATACAAAGATAAAATCATTTCATCTTGGGCTTGATTTTTTTTTTTTTTGTAGTCATTGAATAAAGCAAAAATACAAGCTGTTGCATTCACCTTTCTGCTTGTTTTGTTTTGTTGTGGGATTTTTTGAAGTGTGGCCTGGATTTCTGTTTTCCAGCCCTGCCATAATTTTAATTTCTTTTTTAAGTTAAATTGCAGTGTGCTTTCAAATCAACTTCCAAAAACGAGTTTAGCTACAAAGCAGCTCTTCAGAGAGTATCTGTGTGTGACAGTGGTGTTTGTGGAAGGAGGGAGAGGCAGGGTGGGGACAGACGTGTTCTATTTTTTAGGGAGTTCCTTTTAATTGTTGGTATAGGAAACATTCCATTAAATGTCATGAATTGAGCTGCTATGCAAAACAAAATGGTGTTTATGTATTGCAAGACTGTTAGCAGTAAGAGGGTATCCTCCTACTGAAAGCACAGGTGGGATACTGCAGAGATCATCACCTCAGTAGCCTTTAAGTGTACAGTAATAAGAGGTGCTTTGTTTTCTGTAGAAAGCATGGATGCACAAAAAAGTATTGGAAGCCCTAAGAGTGACATGACAAATACATGATGAGATTAGTATTATGTTCAGAAGAACAGCAAAAAAATAAATCCCCTCAGGAAAATTGGAGTTGCAGAGTGTGAGATTGTAATACAGGCATGAAAAAGCAGAGTCAAGCTGGAATTTTCTGCTTTCATGGAATAGGGCTGCACAGATCTTCTGTCTGGATTCAGGTTCAGGCATATGCTTATTCTGCTGACTCACTGGGTAGTCTGTGATGTGAGGCCTGTCAGTAGTAACCCTGATGGGTAAAAAATGTGAGGTTTTTTTAAGGTAAGGGGGACTTGGGACATAGAAGCTGGTAACAGCCAAGCACCAACTGTAGGATGAAGCTGTAGAATTGGGTGGGAGAGGCCAGAAGTGTGTTCTTGGTTCTTTTGTATGAGTTTGGGCAAAAAGATACAAAATCTTGGAAATAGGGCACTGGGAATTAGGGTTTTGAGAAGAGTGTTTTTAATGGTATTCCAGTTAAGATCATAGAGTAACACTGAGGTGTTTGGAGTGTAGTCTGAGAAATGTGTAGAATTTGTGCCCAAATTTGAAGGTCAAGTACACCTGACCATCTGAAAATAAAACACACAGCACAAGTGCTGATGATGAGACCACATGTAGAAACCACAGATTAAGAGAGCAAATGAACCTTGTATAGGAGGGCTGTACTACTGCAGCACTAGTTCCAAGTGGCTTGTCTCTAATTTCAGATATTACATAATTCTTGAAAGGCTGAGCGCAGTATTTCACTCCTGACTACTTGAAAACCAGAAATAAAGCAGAAACAAACCAACCAGTGATTCACACCCAGTGCTGTTGTATTTGCTGTTGCAAAGGCATGCAGTTGAAGAGAATGTAGCTGTGTGCTGGTGCACAACTGCCTTCACGTCCCTACATCAAGGGTGTGAGGAAGTGAGCTGCTATCGAGTTAAAGTTATAATGATTCTGGAAAGAATTAATAATATATTCTCCCACTGATTAAAGCTAAATACTTACAGTCAGTGGGAAACAATGTGTAGTTTTTATTGCTATAGTAGCTTCTTTTAACCTAGGGGCTTTCTGATGGAATAATCTGAATTGTGTGGTGGACCAGACCTCACGTGAGGTGGTCGAATACATTGGAGTAGACTGAATTCTTTACTAGGTGTGCTTGTAACTGAACTGATTTGATCTGAGACGCATCTTGCCAAAGCCTTCACCAGTGTAATACAAATCATTGCAGGAATTAAGGGAAACAAGGAGATTTTTCAAAAATACTATAAAAGATTCAGTCTCTGCAGGATTCCCTTCACAACAGAGAAATGTGATAAACCTTTGAACCTCCTGCCATGTGTATGCCCATACCACACTTGGAGATGGTATAAAATCCTCCTGCTGAACATGAGCATTTGGCTAGTCTCTAGATCAGAGCTGATCCAAAATGTGCGATAGTGTATTTTACCAGCCAGCACATTTCTCTGCGTTTTAGGATGTGGTGTTAGTGGGCTTTGGATTGGACTTTACCCATTAACCTCTCTCTGCATGAGGACTGCCGCTGGTTTATTAGGATTCAGGTCATGCTTGAGTGACACCAAAGGCATGAGACCCACTGTTGGGGGTAAGGATTCTAAGGGCAGTGAGTTGCAAGCACAACCAAATAATGCTTGCAGTTATAAGAGAGTCATGCAATGTTAGATAACATTTCAACCTCCAGCCAAGCAGAAGTGATAGGATCATACAAAAATAGGACTGGAGATGACTTTAAGAGGGACTCTGGTTAGTTTCTTGCCTGAGGACAAGATACAGTCTCTTTAATGTCATTCTTACCAGGTATTTGACTGAACCATTTTTGAAGTCTTTGAATGATGGCGAGTCTATCCCACCTACCTAAATCTGGCCTGCCTGCCAAACCCATTCTCTGTCTTTATCATTAAAAAGTATTTCATAATCTGAACCTTTAGTTTGGGTAGTGCAGTTAAATTTCTTACTTTTGTGAACTTAATGACCATATGATAGTAGTCCCTTTCCTTTTTCTTTCACATTATCTACAGTTGGAAAGTGTGTTGTCTTGTCCTATTCCCCTCCTCTATTGCGTCAACTCCACTTTAGACTAAAACCATCTAGTGTGTTTTTTTCAGTCTGGTTTTAAGTAGGTCATGTTTTCTCTGATTATCCTTGTGGCACTCTTCTGGACCTTCCTTATTCTTGAACCACAATGCCACAAACTATGTGCAGAACTGTGACGAAGCAGAGTTGCAAGGACTATTTGAGTCTGTTTTCTTGTTTATACAGCCATATATAAATACAAACATGATGTATACTTAGAGCGAGGAACAGAATGATGTTGTTGATTCATGTGCAGCTCGTGATCTGCCACAACCAACAGCTTTTGTGTTTTGCGTGTGTGTTTTTTTTTTTTTAACTGCAGAACTACTTGTATCTCATCTCTTTGTGTGCAGTTGAATACTGCATAAAGGAAAAATCCTGCCCTTTCCCTCACTGTCGTGAATGCTTTTTTTTTCCCTGAAACATTTTGCCCATATGTCAAACTGAATTTTAATTTGCAACCTGTCCGGTAGCACATTGCTTTCTCATCCTCATGTTGTTTCTAGATTTAAACACTCCAGATTTTAGTCTGAAAATGATAGAATAATTTAGTTTGGTAGGGAATTTGGGATATCCTTTGGTCCAACCCCTTGCTGCAGCTTCTCAATCAAGATGTTTGTTGCACTGAATCCAGCACACATCCCTACAGATCTCGACACAGTGCGTTCTTGTATTTTGACTGTGATCCCTTAAGAGTATTCTGAGATGGAGTACTCTAAAAATAGCTTTCTCCCTTTACTCTTTGCTTGTCTAGCTAGACTGTGCCTTTGCTACTTTGGTCAGCCTGTCCCTTCTGTTGTCAAATAGAAGGTCAAACTGTGAGATTTTCAAAAGGAAAAATTCCTTAGATTCTCAGTACTTCTTTACTTAATGCTTACAAGGACTACCTGAAGATTTTGTTTAACCCTTAACTGGTTCATAGTGGAGGTTATTGATTTGGTTTTTCCTTGAAGCGGTACCTTATTGTTAGTTGCATATTCTCAGGGCACGGTCTTACTATTTTGAGACACAAGGGAGTTTCAGCTGCAACTGCCTCTAAGCTGGGAGAAGCCAGTTCCTTCAGAATCCCAGGTTTGGAAAAAATGTATTATTGATGGTTGTTGCTGCTGAAAGTCTCTGTCTGTGGTGAGCTAAGCTTGGGAAAATACACAAATCTGCATTTTGATCAAATGTCTGTTAGAGGTAAATCAGGAGCTGCCTGATGACTTTGATGGAATTTGGCCTTTAAGAGGTTGATACCATGTTCTGCAGGAGGTATGTCAAAGAAGAAGAGAGAAGCACAGCTGCATTTAGATGTGTTTCAGCTAATGCAGCAAGGAGAGGCTTTGTAACTGCAGGAAAAATTGTCAAATGCAGTTAATGACTTGAGAAAAGATTTCACCACATCTGCAATGAGTCAGAGTCTGTGTCAGGATTTGGCCCTGAGGTTGTAGGAGACCATGTGACAGGTTTTGCTGGTGGTATTGGGCTAGGTAAGCAAATTCAGTTAAAATCAGGATTTCAAATTTCTTTAACATAGTCCAAGTGTTTTCAGCACTACTTAAAGGATTAAACCAATGTCTACTGATGTTTTTTTGGTTTGTTTTTCTTCTTTCCTTTTTTTTTTTTTTTTTTTTTGGTACAAGATGTTCTGTGTGCTAAGCATGCACAAGGAGCTTAATGGCAAGGTTTGACTCTTTTTTAATTTAGTTTTTTTAATAAGGTGTGATTCATCCTTGCTCTGCTCCAGTCTAATTAAAGATTAAAACTCTGTAACAGAATACAGAATTGTAACATCATTCTACAATTGCATAAATTTGTAGCAGCTTAAAAAGCAGCATTACCAGTTTTTACCCTGTAAGTAAAGTGTTTGGATGAGTAAGAACCTGTACTGCCCCATGATAAGGCCAGCCGTGCTCGTGCTTTTCTCAGGCCAAGTTCCCGGGTAATGTTGATGTCTGTTTAAGTCCAGTGAACTTGTTGGAGAAGGTTTTAATCACCCGGGGAAGTTTTGGGTCAGGTTCAAAAAGTGCAACCCTTAATTGTGCATGTTCCTGTGTGCTCAGAACAAATGAATGTTTGCATTTCTTAGAACTTGGAAAATTCTTGCCAATGCAGGGTGATAAATGCTGCCTCTGGGAAACTATGATTTTATCAGGTGATTTCACTGTGAAACAGGAGCATGACATACCAAGACCTTTAACAGTAATACCTGCAGATTTAGCAAAGCTCCCTATTGATGTGCATTCAGATTGGGGAGAAATGCTCAGAAGAGCAAAGCTTAAGTGTTCTAGTGAAATTATTAGTCTTTACAGCCTATATCTTTCTTTGAAAGACTGTTCTGAGAAACTTGGCTGTGTTGCGTATGCAGTGCTCTGTTCCAGCCTGGTCTTTTAAGGAGATCCTTTTCAGCTAATACTGAAATACTGAATTTCAGAGGAGGTCATCAGTCTTTGTCAGATAGAAGGGTTTTTTTGATGGCTGAATTGGGCAAAAATATTTTTTTCTTTTGTTTGCTTGCTTGCTTGTTGAGTTTGGTTTGTTTTTATGTCACAGATAGCAGTGTTATTCAGCCAACCAGAGTGCCTTTCTATAGACATCATAGCAAAAAGCCCTAATAATGTTTTAAAAGCAGATTAGAAATAATCTTCCTGTATGACCTTGCTTGAGTGACCTCCTGGTTTGTTGCTTTTCATTTGGGCACTGCATCATCAAAGCAAGGTTTTGCTGTTTAATATGGTGTACGTGAAGTGGCATTGTATCTTTATCTATACTTCATCACCAGGGAGAGAAGCAAGGCAGTGGAGCTCTGCACAAAGTCTGCCTGCTTTGTGTAAAACATCTTTCGAGAGCAATGTCACTCGGATAATGATATGCTCAATGACACTGCAGCAAACAGGAGCAAAAGAGAAAAATACAATACAGAGGATCTTTAAAACTTCTTTTACTTTAATTTAATAAGAACTCAATGTAGAATTATTTAGTATGGTTCCCTTGTTTACCAAGTAATTATAGCTTTAAAATCTGTTTGGGTTAGCATTTAGCTTCTCTCCATCCAAGGGGATCATAATATTGATGGAATATGTATTAGCCTGTTCTTGAGAGCAAAAGTAATTAAAAATATATCTTTATTATTCTCGGTCTGATAGTAACCTATAATAAATTTTTAAATGAGCTGTTCAAACAAAATATCAAAGTAATGTGCTTCTTTTCCTTTGCATATAGAAAATGAAGTCAAACCTGCTTAGTTTTACAAGGTTTTAATTAAATTAAGGGCTTCTGAAATGACATAAATTATGAAAGAGAAGCATGAGTGGTTTAGCATTGGGGAAAAAAAAGTCTTGACACCAAAATTTAAACAGTGTAACACAAACATTAAACTGGACTTCAACAATTACTTGAGGATTAGAACTATAGATGTCAAGAATTAAAGAATTTTAAAGGAGCAATCTTTCTATTTAGATTATTACAATCTAGTACTGATATATTTGACCTAAAGGAAAAGCTTTTTCCTTCAGCCATGTACCATCTAATAGCTTTCATTGTTGTTCTCATTATAAAGAGAATGTCTGTAAATGAGTGCTTGAACGTTTGCTGCTTTTCTGATTTGGCTGCAGCAACACTGGGAGATAAATACAGAAAAGTAATTATTATTCCAACTTAAAAGTACAAGCCTATTTTTAATGTACATACTTTCTTGATTTCAGTAGATGAAGATTGATACTCTGAATTGTAAATCATCTTTTAAGGCTTCAAACACAGTATGATGTGTAGACAAAATGGGAAACTATTTAATTGTGTTCTAACTTACATTGTAAGGAGCTGAAGTGATAAGGTAGGATCATAGATGTTCTTATCTTTCTAAGCTCCTATAATATATGGATTTGAGTTCCTAAACTGACAGTAATTGTTTTACAATAATGTTTATTTTAGGCTTTCTGAAGTGAGATATTTGATTACCCCACCTCTGGGTATTCAGAATTACTAGCATGCTGTAGGAGAAAATTCTAAATAGAAATGGTAATGAAAAAATGTTATAGAATGGAAAAACAGATGAAGTCAGTTTCTGGCCATTAAAACTGAATGAGAATTTGAGACTTGAGTTACAATTCTGCATATTTTGAGGAAAGGAGAGTGTGATGTGTGGCAGAAGTCATGCTAATTTGCCAAGTTTTTTTACAACTTCTATGGCAGTTCTAGGTTTCCTGTGTTGTTTGGTTTCATTCAGTTGTGGGTTTTTTTGTTGTTGCATTTGTTGGTGTGTTTTTTCTTAAAAAGAATTCACTGCTGTTGTTACTACATTTATACATGTGTTTTCTATAAAATATAGCCAGACAGAAATGTTTAAAGAGACAATGTTTTGTTGTATCAAGAGCATACTGAGTTCCCCGCTCCAGATGTACTTTGTTCAATCCTAATGTTTTGAAAAAATTGGATTATTGACAAATGAGTTTAGTGTCTCACAGTTCTGCAGATAAGTTAATTTGTATAATGCTTAAAAGACAAAAAAAAATTAGGAAGTGACATTGTACAAGGCTTTCTCTTTTCTGTTGTGTTCTTCATGTGGTGTCACACTCATGCATAAGAAATGCTTAAGCAGGTCCCAACTGTGAGCACAAGTTGTTCATGTTGGGAAGTTTGTATTGTATACAAAAAGTTGAATATTTTGGGTTGACATGTTACCTCTTGCTCTAAGACTGTATGACCTGATGCAGTAGAGATGCCTTCAGACAAGGGCACATGCTGGCCACATTGACCATCCAGCATTCAGTAAATACATGCGTCAGATGGGTCTCTGATGATGTAGAAGCTTGTGAAGATGAGACTGTCTGAAGGCGCCATGAACAGGTGAGAAGGATCTTCTTGGGGCAGCAGATGTTCTCCATGGTAACTGGGTAAAGGAGATGATGGAAATAGTTTCAGGTGGCGAAATGCAGGCAGAGTTGTGCTTCACTCCTTTAGTAGCCAGACCATGTTGTTGACAGCTGGCTGAACATGAGCCAGCAGTGTGCCCAGGTGGCCTGGAAGGCCAATGGCAATCCTGGCCTGCATCAGAAATAGTGTGGCCAGCACGAGCAGGGAAGTCATTCTGCCCCTGTACTCAACACTGATTAGGCCACACCTTGAGTGCTGTGTCCAGTTCTGGAACCCTCCAGAGAAAGGCAATGAGGCTGAGGAGAGGTCTTGAGCACAAGCCCTATGAGGAGAGGCTGAGGAGCTGGGATTGTTTAGCCTGGAGATGAGGAGGCTCACGGGAGACCTTATTGCTCTTTACCAACTACCTGAAAGGAGGTTGTAAACAGATGGGGGTTGGTCTCTTCTCCCAGGCAACCAGCACCAGAACAAGAGGACTTGGTCTCAAGCTGTGCTAGGGAAGGTTTGAGCTCGAGGTGAGGAGAAAGTTCTTCATAAAAAGAGTTATTGGAATGTGCTGCCCAAGGAGGTGGTGGAGTCACCGTCCCTGGATGTGTTCGAAAGAGGATTGGCCGCAGCACTTGAAGCCATGGTTTAGTTAGTCATGAGGTGTTGGGTGCTAGGTTCGACTCGATGATCTCTGAGGTCTTTTCCAACCTTATTGGTTCTATGATTCCATGTTTTTGGAAGGAGTGACCCAAGTGATTTTGAGTGGGTACATAATTGAGTCTTTGTGTTCTTTTTTTATTTTATTCTGGAAAGAGCTTTTCTCTTTTGCTTTTGTTGCCCATGATGAAGGTGGTTGTTGATTGGGGGGGGGGGGGGGGGGGAATAACTTCCATGTGAATGTCATAAGAATTAATAAAGTAATTACAGTTTCCAGTGAGGTGGCACTTAGCAAGTAACCTTAGCTTGCTGTTTTGGTTCTTTTTTAAAAATTATTATTTATTCAATTTTCTCCCATGGGGGGAGGTGGCAGACACATGGACATTCAACTGTTCTCTTTCATGATTATGCAGTACCCAGAGGAGTGCTCAATAACTCTCTTTTTTCTTCTTCTGTGGCTTCCCCCTCTTCCACATTCCATAATGATATTCAGGCTGCAAAGGGGTTGAAATATCCACCTCATATCTGAAGACAAATTTACATTTCACTCCAAACACCATAATTTAATGAAGGTTTTATGCTGTTGTGGATACTTAATTATGCTAGAGGCAGAACTGAAATTTAATACTGTTCCACATGCAAGGAAGATTTACTTGTAGCTTATTTTCAGAAGTCCTCTAAGAGAGTGTTACTTATGCAGTCTACTCTTGTTTTTTAAAACATACTGGAATAGCCCAAACTTTCAAAAATAAAATTTAATTTTAATTGCTTGGTGAAGATAGTCTGTGTATTTGTAGTTTATGGCTTTTTGAGGAGATACCTGCCTTTGCTGGCTTCGCAGCAATGATCAATGTAACATTTACTGCCCTTAGCAGCCAGACTTTGGTTTTGACATGTAAAGAAATGTAAACATTTAGGACTTGTAATGGTGTATGTGCTCATCTTGCACAGAAATCAAGATGACAATTTAAAAATAAGTATAGAGCACACCTGTTGGTCTGTCCAGTAACATGAACTTGCCTTTTCAATCTTAACCTACTGTATTCCTTGTAATAAAGGAGAGGACACTACTTTGAGACATGGCTTTCTCAGTGTTTACTCACAGCACTGTGAATCAGTGGCATAGCAGATGTTGAAGCTGTTGTTATTGGGAGACTGGGGAGTCACTGTGATGGGAGATTTCTGAGAGACTCAGACACCAAAGACATTTCCAGACTTCAAACAGGTGTGTGTTTATGTACAACTGCCAGGCACTCTATCCAGTAATAGTGAAGTTACAAATATTGGTTAGTAATTACAAATATTAGTCAAGCCTGAGCTGTATTAGACCTTGTTGTCTATGATGGGTTCAGAATGTCCAGGCTGGGAAGCCCTTGAAGAGTTCTGGAGCCAAGGTCAATGTCATTGCTCTGCTGCAGGCTTCACTGCTTGGCATAGCCATCTTCTGCAGATCGAGACCAGTCTTTCTCTTTTCATGAGTCAGAATCAGTCTGTTCATGGGTGTTACCTCCTGACCATCGATCAGTTCCACCTACTGCAGGTGAGCACTACCAGCTTGCGGACTGAGTGCCAGTCATCTGAGTCCTTTAAGTGGATGCAGACTGGATACTGCTGTAACAGGTTTCCTGTGTTTATACGCCTATGCCAAGGTTAATTTACTTCTGGCACCAAATGAAGCAATCTTGAGGTAGGTCTGGGGCCAGGGCAACCAGAAGGTGTTAGATTATGCTACAAAGACACAGATTAAACATACAAAGGATGGTACTGTGAAAATATGAACTGGAGCTGTAATAGTAAATGTATTTATTAGTGGGATTTATTGCTGGCATACAGGTGATGTAACTAAGAACTCATTGAATCAAAATTTTGATGTGATTAATGTCAGAAGTTAGTAATTTTATCTTAATTAAAAATAAGAATCTCCCCTGTGCATCAAGATATCATATGGAGTTGTTTGGGTTCTATGCTGCACACCTTGGATGCTGCTACTCTGTTAGCCAGACAGTGAGATGGCTGGAGTCTCTGCTTTCCTTTGTTCAGCTGATTATTTCCTTTGATCAGAACTGATTATTTCTGCAGGTCAGACTTTTTCTAATGATGTCTTTAAAACAAAATCTGCTACCCTCTTTTGGGGAAATTCTTATTATTTTTCTTCAAAGCTATCATCTCATTTAAATATGTGACGGTTTCATGCCCAATAACTTTTCTAGTAGTAATTCCTTATTACTCAGAACCTAAATATGACAGTTCCTGAGTCTTAGATGTCTGATTTCTTGTCACTGGGTAGAAGAATTAAACTGAGTGGCTTCAGCTGGGGGAACATCTGCTGTAGTTACGAGCTGATCGTTGGGTTTTGGCTAAGCTCTACTCTAAATCATTCTATAGTTAAACCATTCTGGTTATTTAGAATTGAAATCATTACATGGGTGTACCAAGTTATAAAGTGTGTGTTTGGTTTCTGTTTGTTGGTGGTTGTTTTGTTGTTTGTGGGTTGTTTTTTTTAATATATTTTGGAAGGTGAGAAAACTTCCTAGCAATTTCATATGTGTTTAATTATGATAGAAACTGTTGATATTTAAGAATTTTCTTGGTAGAAGGCATTTTTCAGCGCAGCAGAAACTTGTAGTCAATGTTTCTCAGCTCACTGTGAGAATCTCTGGGTTTGTTTACAGCCAGGGGAGGTGCTGTTTTATTTTAGCCACATACCCCCTACTTAAAACCATACTTTTGCCTTCTGCCAATTGGGGAAGCAAATAAGTTTTCTACTAAATGTTTGCTTGTTGCTCCCAGATGGGAAGTATATGCTATGTGTTTCAATTAAAAGAAGCCCTGTAGCAAAACGTGTTAGTCACAGGCAGAGGCCAAGTGTGTCATTATTCTGTAGGAACAGCAGTGAAGATAATGAACGGCTAAGGACAGTGGGCAATGGAAAGTGAAGCATGTCGTGTCAGTGCACTGTCAGTGGAGTCTGGGCATGCTTTGCATTAGAAAGTGCTGTGAAGTTGCAGGGATGCAGCTGGTCTGTGGAGAAAGAGTAAAAGGTTGCTTAATGGCATGTAGTCATTTTAAGACTGATTTACTGAACTGGGTTTGTTCAGCCTTGAGAAGGCTTGGGGGAGACCTTATTACCATGGACCAGTACATAAAGGGTGGTTACCAGAAGGGTGGAGACTCCCTTTTTACAAGGAGTCCCATGGAAAAGACAAGGGGTGAGGGCAACAAGTTCCTATTGAAGTCCAAAAGAACATTTTTCACAGTGAGAACAGATAGAGACTGGAATCATCTCCCAGGGGAAGCAATGGATTCCTACACATCGGACAGTTCTAAGACTCAGCTTGACAGGGCCATCTCGTTTTAATTACACTATCACCTACAACGGTTGTTTCGGATGATCCTTGGGGTCCCTTCCAACCTGGCATTCTCGGATTCTGTGATTAATGCTTTTGCCATCATAATCAAAAGACGTAAGAAAAGACTTTTGTGTTTGATTCTTCCCTTGCTTTGAGACAAACAGAAGCTTTTTTCTGAGCTTTCAATGCATTTTACATCCAAGACAATTATATAATCCTCTCCTATGAGGAATATCCCTTAGGTGAGAAGCATGCTATATTGGAGTTGGATCTTCAAAAACTAGACAGGAGAAGTGGCAAATCTCAAAAACATTATTATGTACATGAGCAGCCTCATAAATACTGGGCTCAGGATTCTGATTCTGTGTTGCAGCTGTTGAGCATCTTTTAAACTCAGTACTGCAGAGCCAACATACCACTAGTGGGAGAAGGGAGGAGGGCAGCATGTAAGGGGTGGATGTTGCACAGGGAATGAAACTGGTGAGTTTAGAAGAAAGAGTGAGATGGTCAAAAGCTGAAGGAAGAGAGTAGCAAAGTGCTTATTTTGAAAGCTAAGATGTGTTACTTGCCAACCATGTATATTATCTACAAATATGAAAAAACATGGAAAGTGAAGGAAAAAATAGGTCACAAGGAAGTAGCTGATAGTGCTGAAAGAATACCTATTTTAAAAGTGTAATTTTAATTTTTTTTAATATATTGTCATGCAGATTGCCAGAGCATGTGGTGTGTTTATCTGCTTGCCACTTGTCTAAAGTAGCATGCTTTTCAAAATAATAACAACAGATTTCTATTGAGTTTCTCACTGTTGTAAAGCTGTATTTGAGCATTGTTACAGTTTAAAACAGAAAGCAAAACAACTGTAAGATGTATTTTCTGTTCTGCTTAAGGAAAGCAGGAAGGAAAATAACATTCACCACAGTTCCCTGCAGATGTTCACTTGAATATAGGACAATGTGGTGCAAAATAGATACTTCTGAAATTGATACTTGACAGTGCCACCTATTGCTACAACAGCAGAACTAAAAGCAGTGTTTTGGGTATGTATATGTCTAAACTGCACAGAAAAATGAAGGGTACCTCTTCATCTTGTCATTATTTCAAGGTTGTTTAAGTGATGTGGAAGTGTAAAATTGACCTCGCTTTATGGCTGTGAAATGGGCTACACTTTAAAAAAAGAATTTACTGGATGGTAGCATCACAGATGTGTGGTAAGATTCTGTTCCAGAAAGCTTGGAACTATTGGCATGTGATTGAAAGCCAGCGTCTGTATTTTGGCTGAACTTACTCAGCTTGGCTGTCCACCTCCCCCTGCCTCCCCCCACCTTTACTGATGACATTAAAGTTCCTGTAATACAGTAGAAGAGTCATCCTAATAATCCTAAAACTGCTTTGGCAAACACTTTTTTTAGCAAAACACTGAAAGTTTTCTAGAGCTTGAGTTTTAAGTTAAATGTGAACAGAATAAAATGTTTTGTAGCAGAGATAAGTAACTGGTAATGATGAAAATTCTTCGTAGACAAAGACTTAATGATCTGGACGCATCTTAATACTTGGTGTCCTTTATCGGTTCCTTCAGTTAGGAAGCATAAAAGCAGATTTCTTCTCCTGCCCTTTGAGGGATGATATTTGTTTTATGATAGAGGTCAAACTAATGCTAATGGTAAGGATAACAAAAGATGTATAGGGGCAACCTGAGATCAATTTTAGGTTTTAATTGTGGTTCTTAGCATTACTGATCCTTCTTGCCGTCTCAGTCCTATTTTTGTTTCTACTAGTGAAACACCCTGCCCTAAAAGAATGCGCACTTTTTGCTCATAATCTTTAAGAGCAAGAAAACATGTGTTCCCTGCATTGTTTTCTTCATGAAGGATTTCCATGGTGAAGTAAGAGCAAGAAAAGATGGAGCAGCTTGCAAGTAATTTATTCTTTCTTAGGTCCAGGTAGGTATCTCTCAGGAGTTTGTTGTCACTTCACATAGGTAATATTCTTTGTCTGAAGCTGTTCTCTTTCCTCAAAGATAGACAGGTCTCCTGTTACCCTTGCTGAGCTTCTGAAGAGCTAGATTGCTGCAACACTTAAGGCAATCAAAGGAAGCAGCTATGGAGTGTGTAGATATCTCCAGGTTCAGAAGGAGAAATAAAGGGTGACTTCATCATCCTAGTTAAGTTCAGGGCTGAAATCTAATTTGGCTAAACACAAAGTCTTTGAAATTATTTTTTTCCTCCCTTCAAATGATACCTAACTTCCTTTTCTCCTAGTTGTGTTCTGGACCTCTATTTGTGGTTGCCTTCATTCTCTGTGCCTTTCTCCACTGATCCAAGGTATACTTACAGGTTGCAGATCAGGTTTAACATCTTTTTCCCAGTGTATTTGTTTTCAGTCCTTCTGTCTCTCTCCTTCTGAATGATGTGGCTGCCTGAAGCAGCACAAAGCCTTTAGTAACTACATTTTGCAGTATGGAGAAGAGGAAGGACGTAGCTGCCTAATGGTTTACTTCATGGTTGGATTTTGTTTGCTCTCTCTTGGGTCTCTATGCTGAGTCTCTTCTGCTTTGTTCCTATAGATTTAATCTTCTAGTTTGTGTTTGTAGCTACCTGCTCTCTTGGTGTTCCTTAGCATTGCTCCTGCTTCAGTTTTTCTTGTTTATTTCTCTGCCTGTCATCTAGCCACAGAAGTAAAACATCTGTGCAATGCCAACAAAGTTTCAATTTTTTGGCGCAAAGTTTAACCCCCCCTTTATAATTTTCCTTAATTCAGATAATCCTGGTGCAAAAAAGAAACTAATTTTCAACAGTTCAATTATTTGCCTTTGCAGCAGTCTGTTTGCCCTCTTCTAACGACCTTTCATGTTTAAAACCCGTTACCTATGAAATGTGTGAGCCAAGACACCTGCAATCGTGGCCAGCAGAGGGCCCTTCAGCTTGAAAGTCAGAGGGGTGCTGAAGGCTGTCCTCTAAATAGGTTTAAATGGGCTGTGCGAGAAGAGAACGTTCACGAGAATCATGTAGTCCAGAGTATTTGCATTGTGATTGGTGATTTGTTGGCATTGTGTTCTACAAATCTGCGTCAAATCACCATTGTACCATGGAAGAATTGGGGAACTGAAGGAGAAAACGTGTTCCCCTGTACTGTTTAAGGTGTGAATTTACTGAAAGAAATGATACCTTTGTTGTGACCTTTTATTATCTAATATGGAATGTAATGGTGTAAGTTAAAGCCATCCTTTACAAACATTTTCCCCAAAGTGAATGCTTCTGACTTCTTTTTAGCTGTGATTTGATTTATTCTTTTAATTAGAAAGTAACTGAAATTGGAGAACACTGCCACCTGTTAATTGATTTTTGTGAATGATGGTGTAAATGACTTCACTGGAAATAGTAATCTATCTCCCCTTTCAGTCCTGTGCCGATATTGTTATCATGTAACACGATGCTAACATATGATTATATCTGCCATTAATGTGTTTAACAGCAGATGACAAATTTTATTAATATAAGAAGGGCCTCATGCTCTTCTGTTTGCCCTGGTGTAAATCAGAAGTTACTGCCTTGAACTGAAAAGATTTATTCATGTGTGAGAACTTATTGGTGTAAATTAGGAAAGTCAAGCCTGACATGTGGTGATGTACCAAATTATATTACAGGATATTTAAATTCTGTCTCCCACTGTGAACAGCAGGATACTGTTTTTATCCTTCCTGTTGAATGCAGAATCACTTTTCCATTTATAAATTGAACCTGAACAGAGTGCTCTCAGTATTGGCTGTTCCTCTGTTACTCCACATACAGAATATATTAAGACACCTGTTCATCCTTGTAAGGCAAACAACAAACAAACTAAAACACTTTCCTGTAAACAAATTGGTCTGTGATTAGTGGGACTAATGAAGCTTCACTGCCTGCAGATTTTTGCCATTCATCCCTGATGTCAGCAACCATCACCAGAAGAATTATCACTTTCTGTCTGCCCGTATTTCCTATGATCTTTCTCTTGTCCTTTTTTCCCTGCAATAATGCCAGTTACCATGTTTCTCCATCCTTTAAATCTTCCTGCAATACCTTCTGCAGTTTCCTCCTGCCTTCTGTAGCCATCAGCAGTGCTTCTGCCTGGCCCTGGGTGACTCAGGTGCTGAGTTGCAGCT
Source organism: Dryobates pubescens (assembly GCF_014839835.1). Classification (NCBI taxonomy): domain Eukaryota; kingdom Metazoa; phylum Chordata; class Aves; order Piciformes; family Picidae; genus Dryobates; species Dryobates pubescens. Next base: position 9,829,136 of record NC_071627.1, read on the forward strand.
GGTCTGCTAGCAAACAGTTATTAGCCTCAGATTTCTCTTCTCAGAGGTAATGCTAATTCAAATCTCTTGTTTTACTGTCTGACAGGTTTTCTCGGTGCTCAAGGGAATTTAAGGTCTTCAGGAACACTGGCCTCTGTTAAGTTTCATAGAAATGGATCAACAGATATTAAAAGTGTGTCTTTATTCCGTCTTCCTTTTCCAGTGATTCTTTTTTGTTAGACTGATTTCAGTTTGGTTTTGGTAAACTGTTGCTCTTTTCTTATGTTGCTTTCTTGTTTCTCAATTCAAGTGCAGTGGTTGCCACCCTTGTAGTGATATTAAATGGATAGAAAGCAAGCACAACTCAGGAAAGGAGTTAGCCCCTTATTGTTTTCAAGGGCATATATGTAACTTTCATTAATAGTCTCCTAGATCAAGTGCTTGAGGACAGTGTGAAATGGTTGCCTTTAACATACCAAAAAGAGGAGAATGAATACAAAAAATCTTTAGCTTCCAAAAAAGAAAAATAGCAGATTGTGTTATTACAGCCTATAAAAGATACTGAGATTAAAATAATAATGGAATATATGAGGTTGAAAGGAACTTCTGGAGTTGTACCAGTTCCTCCTACTTTCCCAGTCCCTCTGGACTCCCTGCTTAAGCCAGGTCAAATAGAGCAGGTTGCTCAGAACTGTCTTCAGTTGAGTTTTTAGTATCTCCACTGCTGCTGACACCACAGCCTCTCTGAGCAGCCTGTTCCAGTGTTTGACCACCTGTGCTGGAAAGCAGCATCTAACTAGGATGTCCTGTACCTCAGTTTGTGCCCCTTTCTTCCTGTCCTGTTAGTGGGCTCTTCTCAGTTACACCTTGCCTTCTTGGATATGTGCATGTCGGTGAGGTCTCCCCTGAGCCTTCTCTGCTTCAGGCTGAGCAGTCCCAGCTCTCAGCCTCTTGTCATGTCGCAATCCACACAAGTGTGTGTGATGCACAAATGTGTCCTGAATACAATTTAGCCACCATAGTATTTAGCAGTAAATGTCGCAGAATAAAGATTCTTATTTGGGTAAGAAAAGTTCTGAATAATAGCCCACATGTGAACATTTCCTTCCTTTACACCAGGAAAAGGTATAAAAATCTGGGATGCTCAGCATTACTGTGTGAGAATAGAAGTTGGGTGACAGTCTGTCCTCAAGATGGTTTCTTGAGGATTCTTTGCAAGCAGCATGATAATGTAGAAAATATTTTAGAAACTTAAACCCAGCAGGCACTCAGACAGAATTTGTGAGTCACAGCTACAGAAGGTACCATGCAGCTTTTTTCTTTTTTTGGTTTCATGTTGCAAATGATTAGCCATTGTCTTTATATTTTGTACTTATTTTGGGGTTTTACATCAGCAATATTTGTTTGGGATGACTGAATGCCTAGGTGCAACTCCCGGTGCTCCTTTTTACAACACGTATCTTTCAGAAGGTCATTTGAAATTGTGTTCTCTGAAATTTAAATGCTAGTTATGTTTTCCAGAGATTTGCCACCTAAAAGTTGTCCTGCCAATGTGTGTGTGGATATTTGAGGTTACTCTTTTCATTGTAAAGGGGAAATCGTTCAAACCTCTTACCAATTGCTGTTAAGTTAGTAAAGCTAGGAGCAATCAGTGTCCATTTGAAGTTCTACTTCTATCAGTGGCTATGTATAACTTCACACTCTCTTAGCTCTTAATACCTGAAAATCCTTTCTAAGTGTGTTTATGCTCACTTAGGTGCTATCCAGTACCTGAAATCTGAATACCAGTACTCTCAGTTGAGGCCTTTAAGCTCACTTGTTGCATCGAGTCTTTTCTGTGCTTTGCAAAAATGAAAGCATGTACAGTGTATTTATCAATGTGTATGTAATGAAAATGTCTACAAGTTTGGAAATTGGCCCATTTGCTCAGTGCAGAGCATTGGCAATAGAAATATCTGGGAGCACAGTAATTATACTGTGCTTGGCAAGATGGCTTTTTGCTTAGCTTCACAGCACAGTATCTCCGGGTGAACATAAAGTTGCTTTCTCTATGCATTGCTTTCACAAGGGTGTGTTAAAAAAAACCCCACCACAAAACCACAACAAACCAAACAATTTGTTTGTTTTGTGGGGATTTTTGTTTGTTTGTTTATGTATTAGTAAATATATTTTAAAAAATTTTAGACTGTAATGATTACCATGTAAATAGACTGAGCAGACATCTTTTGTGAATGAATACACCACAGTCATTGAATCTTGTGCTGGCAAAGAATGTACACGTGGCTCTCCAGGAGCTAATGACCAAATCAAATTATTTCTGTTAATGAGGGACTAGTGATAAGGCATAAGCATTTCCAGATATACAAGCTATGTTGCTGCGTTGTGTCAAGGTCTTTGCTTAAGCCCTGAACTAAAGAGTTGACGGGTATTGAGAGAGGCAAGGGCTAGAAATAATAAACAGGACAGTCATTAAAAAAGCAAATCTGTATTTAAATTACAGTTTCTAAATGTAAATTGCCTTCAGTCCTGTGATAAATATAACTCTTACCTAAAAGGCAACTGGTAACCTGCTTCTGAATTGTCTGAATATTTGGTGCTGCTTACTTTGCAATTATTTTGGAAGCAACATCCAGTACATATGCCACATTTTTTTAGTATTGTTTTGTTGTTTGTGGTTTTTTAATGAAATGTGATGGCTCTTGCCTTTTCCGCTTTCATAGCTGAGAAATGATAGCAGTTGAAAAAATGTAATATTAAAATAGTGTATGATTTAGAAGTACTGTATTTTTATGTATTTATGTACATCATTCTGTAAAGGTAATTAGGTTTTAAAAAAAAGGACCAAATCAAAAGATGTATGAATTTCTCTAAAGTGCTTAATGAGGCCCAATACAAATCTGCATTTCGAATCACATTGCTGCTGTCATATGCCCTGATTTCAAATGACAGTTCTGGCTTGCCACTCAGCTGTCCTTTCATTTTGTGTCACAAATTAACCAACCATGTGGTTTTATGTCACTGTTTCATTAGAGCAGTGCTACACTTAGAGATGGGAAAATTTCATTACAGTAGTTTTGCTATAAAGCAACTCGCACTTCAGGAGGGTATCAAGGCCATATTTAGATATTTTCAATATGGATAAATATAGAGGAGTGAAATATTCCTTCCAGCTTTTCACACTTCCTAACAATACTGCTCAATGCAAAGCGGTTTATGCTCATTAGCAGCAATGTATCAGCACCAAGGTGCTACATTGCTCTCCCACAGCCATTGCTGCTCATGGATAACTAATACTGTATACAGCAGAGAAGGTATTTACAGGTGAAACCCTTCTTGGCAATGCGTGGTCTTTGTGCCATTTAGTAAACCAGAGTGGCTATTATCCATAATTAAAGAAAGAGGATCTACTGAAATCATGAAAGGGCAGAAAGGAACTGTGTGGGTTTTTGAATCTTCTGTTTGCTGAAGGGGTTTAGAATCTCATAATGCCTGTTTTTTAAGTTCTGTGGCTTGATTCTGTGTTTCTTAGTCATACCATCCTATGGGGCAAAATATGTAAGTTAACACATAGAGTTTGAGGCACTGATTTAGTATTCTGTAATTGGATTAACAATCTGGGGAACGGTGTAAATACAACTTTGTATTTGCCAGGGCAAAAGACATTATCAAGATGAACTGGTGGGTATCAAGCCAAATAATTATTTTCTATCTCTGGCCAGAGGTAAAGAGATGCTAGAAGGAACAAGAAATAGAATCTAGGCCATACTGGTTCAGATCGATGGCTGTAAGTGGATACCTGGGGACAGTAAAAGAGGCAATCATAATTGAAATGCCACTTACTCTTTCCCAGGCTTTCAGCCCTTTTGGTCCCTGGACCTCCTGAGCTGGATGTGGTCTCAGCTGCATGGGAAATCTCAGTGGGGTTCTCTTCTGTGGATCTTTCTTGTCTTTGCTTAGATCCATGTAAACCTGTGGCCTCCCCAGCAAATGTGCATTTGCTTTGTAAAAAATCACCTTTTCTAAGGAGGGGGGCAGGAAGAAAAAAACCAATGTTTTGAACCAGACTACTGCTAGTTCTATTTGATGTCCTCTCATTTTTGTATGGAAAGAGACAGGGAGGTCGGGATAACATACCTGGCAGCTTTCTCTGTGGTATCCTTTCCTCTGAGTGGTATGATTTTGTCAAAGCGGAATTCGTTGAGTGCAGGGCCCACTGTTTGCTGTATTGCTGTTTTCAGTGCTGTACACAGGGTGGGACGAGGAGACTGATGTGCCCTGTGGATTTGGGAGGGGATGTTTTCCTCCTGAGCACCCAGGCAGGTGAGGGGAAAATGATCACTACCATACTGCTTATTCTCTTCAGATCTGGCCAAAGCACATAGGGACTTAGACCATTTAATGTAAAGAGCTGTGAACCATGGTATTTTTGTTGTGGTCTAGACAGTTTATAGGAATGTATACCTGTGTGAGATGAGGTAAACAGAGGCATTCTTATCCTGTCTTTCAAGTGCACATGCCTTTAGCAACTCAGATTAGCTGCTTTTCATATATAGAGAGGTGTATGTGAGTATCCCTCTGAAAAAAAAATTATATATATATATATAATTTTATTTATTCACACATTTATGTCTCTGAGAGACTCTTCTGGAGTTACTTTATTCATCCCTTTTAAAGAGACAATATGTAGGGTAGCTCAGTAGGCATGTAAATAATAACTTATCCAAAGACACTTTGGAATTGCAATTACTATTGATTTTTCATAAAATACTGTTCTTCATTTATTGGAATGCTAAGTTTTTAATATGTATCCAGAGCAAATTATACTTGTACTTCTAGTAGTGCCTGGTGATAGTGCTGTGAATAGTTGTACTTTCCTTTATCCCACCACAAGAATGTTTCTCAATGCTTGAAGCTGATTTGAGTGTCCCTCTATTAGTGACTGGTGCAATGTAAAGACGAGGCCTTTATTTGCAGGGTGTGTTAGCAAGGCTGCAGATCTTTTCAGGTGTTGACCAGCCATAAATGTGAGCCAGCTGCTGCTCCTAGCAGCACTAAAAGGCTGACAGAAACGGGTCTTGTCCCTCCCCTGCTGATGTTTCCTTCACTTTCAGGTAGCCGCAGTTCCTTTCATCCTTAGGTGAGCTGTGTCCAGCCTAAAGGGATTATCCACCTCTTCCTTTCCCTCTCCCCTGATGTTTGTGGCTTCACCTAAATAACTCTCTACTCCTGTTTGAATCTGGTTACTATGATGCCAATCTTTGAACTTATGCAGTAGTTCTGAAAGTTAACAATTTTCTGGCATTTTCACTGTATGTTTTATTCTTTTCTTCACTTGATTTTATCCTTTGTAATTGGAAACTCTCAGTGCAAAGTAATGGTAAATACAGTCTTATATTTACTTTCATGCTTACAAGTGAAGCTCCTGATTCATTTGCTCTGGTTATTATCTATTTGGCTGTTTGTTTATATCATTTCTCTCAATCCCTTGGACTCAGTTGAGTCACACTGCTCATTGCGGTGTTTATGTCTGCATGTAGATATACCAGCACTGTACATTTTAGTAATTGCTCAGGTTTATGCTGCAGTCTGTACTCTACAGTGACACTGATGAGTGTTTTGCTTAGTTGAGCTGCTTCAAACAGAAAAACTAAACCAAAACTAAATATTAAGAGATAGTGATTTTTCTTGTTGCTCATGGAGAATTGAGGCTTTACTGAGTCACAGGCCATGGTGGGCATAGCCTACAATGTGTTTCTCACTGTCCTCTTGCACAACACCAGAGTGACTTCCTTGACTCTTTGCTTTCTCCTTCTAACCGCCCCCCCGCCTTTTTTTTTTTCCTTTCAAGAAATGAATGAATTCTTCACAACTGGCTTGTTTTTCTCTCTCCAAATTATTGAAAGACGTTATTTATCCCATTACCTGACATATTTTCAGAACTTAAATGCTTACTTGTTCCTTATTTACTGGTTACCTTAAGTAATAAAAATGTGTATAATTTTTAACTTACAGCTGAAGACACACAGAACCTGAAGTGTGCAAAGTGTTGTATAATGCTAAGTGGTATGAAAACTGGGCACGCAGTATTAGTTTTCCTATCTTCCAGTGCCAAGACCCTAGCCAATTAAATGGAAATAGTGGCCTCTCGGGTGCGGTGTGGTTAGTGCCGCGTGGCACTGGGCATGCCAGTGTGGTCATGCCAGGGGCCAGCAGTTTCAAAAATGAGCAGGAAAACAGAGAGTGATTGCCTTCCACTAAATGATCTAGTAATAAAGAAAAAAAATAAATTAATTAATACTAGACTGCAACATAAAGTATGTGCCAGCCAAGTCCAAATACAAATTGTCCGTTACGTAGATTTTGCAGTTCCCTGGCTTTTATGTGCTTGCAGCTGTGATACTCCCATTTCTGTCATTACTGCATGTGTAATCTATAACCTTCAGCTAAGAAACACAGCTCATTAATTAATCATTAACAAGGGCAAGGCATGCAACAGTGTGGAGTGTGCCAAATCGTCGCTCAAACTTTGTAAGCATATGACTGCTTGTAGGTCACATCTCAAAAGTACTGGCAGGGTGCTCTATAAGGACCAGGTTGTGCAGCATATAGTAAATGTATGGATTTTTGTATCAGTTACTTCAGTGGCTCTCAAAGTAATTTATGACTTTTCTTTATGTGTAATTAACTCCCTTTGTGCTCTGGTTAGGGGCGCTGTTACTGTGGTTACTGGCACTGCTGATAGTAGCTGAAAGTGAAGCAGCAGCATAGACTGTGGCCTGAATGTGTTGAGTATTTGTAACTGGAGTTACAGATCTTTCCATGTGCCTCATCTTCACTGAGGTTGAGAAAAGTTCTGAAAATAAGCAAACTGCGGTGATGAGGCTGTTGTCGAGCTGGCCGGAACTGGTTGGAACTGGTTGTGCCTGGCACCAGGCGGATTCGGCCTCTCCTCACACAGCCCACCCTGCAGCCTCTGCCAGCACTTGGGCACCTGCTGCAATTACCAACAACAAAACTGGCAAAATGACACTTTTTTTACTTTATTTTCAGTGCAGACTTATTTCTCATTAATCTTCCCTGATGAATTGACTGTTTGATGACAGTTTTATCTAGACGTGCAGTACGGCTGTGGAGCAAATAGCTGCTTTTCCAGGTATGAGAAAGGTGTTGCCCTGTTCCTCCTGCTGCTTAGGAAATAATCATCTCTTCTCATTAGATGTTAATAAATTAGAAGAGAGCCAGAATCTACAGAAATGCCAGGAGTCAGTGACAGGCCAGTAATGGGATATGACTTCTCTGAAAAAGATTTTACTCAGGTTTTCTGCCTGGTTGGGTAGTATCTGCTGAAGTTGTTTTTGAGGAATCTGGTATTATTTATTGTAAGAGAAGTCTGAAAGGAACGACTCCACCTGGTTTGGTTGTGCTTCTTGCTTAATTTTCTTTATTCATTTATGTTAGTAGATGTCTATAAAAGTTTTTCACCTGTGCTCTTGGAGAACCGAACATCAAAGTAAAAAATCACTCGTTAAAATTTAGAGAGACATTTGAATGTCTCAGATTGCATTTTGAGCTAGCCTTGGCAACAAGTGCCTTACTGGAAAGCCCTATAATGAAACATGGAGCTTGTTTTTATTTTTGCTAATTAATTTGCTACATGTGTTTAGGCTGGTTTTTTTTTATATATATTGTATTCAATTATAGCTAGACTCGTTCATCCTTCTTGGCTCTCTTACAGTAAAACAGGCCAAAGAGAAACTGAAAGCAGTAATTGTAGCACTACAGTATTTTTCACAGTGTCAAAGGAGGAAGAAAATTAAATACTTTTGAACCTCCACTGTCTCTGTAAAACTCAATGTTTACTTAAGGCTTTTAAAGTAATTTTTTCATCATCTTCTGTATCTTCCCTACTAATTGTTACGTGAGAAGACCTGTTAACAGCAGCACAAGAGTCAAAAAGAGGTGGTGTGCATGGTGAGACTCCTAGCAGTGGCTTCTTAGCAGTGCGGTGCGTGATGGGCTGAGGAGGAGTGCTGTCTGTTCCAGTTAGTTTACCTTTTGAAGTTGAAATACTTTCAGCTTTAGCTGGCAGTTGCCACATGTCTTTGGTGTTCAAGAGCTCCCCATAATTATGTTTTAAGAATCTGTATGAGATGATCCTTCTTGAGGATTAAAAGATGATCCTATACATCTGGTTACCACTGTCTGCATGAATCTGACTGGAGGCAGACTTTGGCTCTCACAAATTTCTTACTGTTACTTTTTTTTGGGTAGGTTATAAGCATTGGTGTCTCAGTGTAACCCAATGCCTCTTTTACCAGTATTTCTGTTCCAAATTCAGCAATTCCTGAAATAGTGATGCAAACAGGGAAGGTATAAAAGAATTGGCAACTTTGAGCAAAGAGAGTAAATGGCAGAGAATTGCCAAAGCAGGAGGTATGTAATCAAAGCTTAATTTGCATTGATTCATAGGTTGATAGGGTTGCACAAAAGACAGTAAGTGTAATAGTGAAAATAAGGAGATTTTGAAAGTAAAGACTACATTCCAACCCCTAATTAGTGAGGTTATCTGTGTTTCAGCTTTCATATTTGTGAATTATAAGTGCTGTTCTTTTTCACGTTGATTCATATTCTTAGAAGATCTTATGCCATGATTCTGGCCTTAAAGATTTTACATCATGCAAATGTACAGTGTGTATTGAATTCTTTGTCTTATTTAAATAATTGATGCTATATAGAAAGCTGTTGGCCTGAAATACAATTGCATCTATTCATTTCTAGGGAGACAGACCTCAGCAGTTAAGTAGTGCTAGTACATCAAGCTTCTTTTTGACCAGAAATAAGTACCATTAATTTAAGTTCACTAAAAGCAATAGATAAAGCTGACAGAATTAAATACTCTCAATGTTAAAAGAAAATTGCTTAAAAGTTTCATTTTTCATTTTGTTTGAAAATGGAAGACATTAGATTGTCTTTATAGGGGTTTTTATGTATTTATGAAACGTTTGGCTCTTGTGTTGATGGTTTGCTTGCCTGTTCCCACCTCCAGCCTGTGGTGTTTTTGTATTTTTTTGAGTAGGTGGCTATTAGCTGTGTGAATTTCTTTGGCAGCATGACCAATCACTTCTTCACTGCTTTTTCTTATTTTTCAGTTTCATAATGCAAGGTGAAACTTGGGTTTTTTTTTTCCAACTCATCTTAACAAGTAGTTATGGCTCTATCTAGATCACTTAATTGACCAGATGAAAAACAAGTCAGTTGGTGACTGTGGACATGTAAGGTCATTTTTCCTTTCCAAACCTACTTTAGAGGATAGTGAAAATTGTGAAGAAAATGTGGGAACCAACAGGTAGTATAAAGTATGGCACAGTGAGAAAGAGAAGAAAAATTGTCAGAGGAAGCAACAGGTGGTCTGTGAAGTGGTGACATCTGAGAGTACTTGAAAATAAACTTCTCACAATGAAGACACCTGGAGGAGCAAATGTCTTCATCAAAACAATTTGAGGAATTCTATCCAAGAATGCCATGTCTGTCTTTGGGAACTGAGTAGAGAGGACATCTCTGCTAATTTTAGTAGTGTAAAAATTAAGTGACATAGCAGTCTCATTGCTCGGTTTTCTACTTTCGATGCAGGGAGGAGGGAAAATGAGAGGTACAAGGAAAGATGTGTCTAGAAGATTGCTTTATCATCCTAGATTGGGTAGATTGTGTTACTGAAATACTTTTAAAGTCTTTGCCTGCTAGTATTTTACAGTTACTATTTTTCCTGAAAGTTATACTTTTTTTCCTTCCTGACAGATCCTTCTTCCTTTTCATTGCCCTGAGTATTAAGAATTCTCTCTCACCTGATGAGCTAAAGACACAACCCATAACGACTACAAAATAGAGCATTGCTGACCTCCACTTTCAGTGAGTAGTCACAACTTCAGTTTTGTATCTTGTTTTGCTCTGAGATGTATTTATACTGTCAACCGAAGTGCTTCATCTATGCTTGAAAAATGTCTAAAAAGATCTCTGCAGGAAAGTGTTTTTGTAGAGGAAAGCAATTTTTCTCAGCACTTTTCTTCAGAGAATCTACTCCAGGCTTTTCCAGCTCCGCTGAATTACTTTAGAATGCTTCACTGAAAGAAATATGCCTTTTTTCTAACTACCTGAATTTTCCTTTGCTGGAGTTGCCCATTCTGGCAAATTCAGGATCAAATAAGGAAGTCAGGAATTTACTGCCCCTGGCATCAAGGGAAAATTTTCCTTTGCTCAAGTGGGCTTTTTATTCAGGTTCTTAACAGAGCAAAAACTATGTAGCCAGTGTGAATGGCTATGTATCATAAAGTTCTAAATCCTAGAATCACAGGATGGTAGGGGTTGGAATGGACATCTGGAGATCATCTAGTCCAAGCCCCTGTTAATACAGGCCTAGATCAAGTTTCACAGCAACACATCTAAGTGGATTTTGAAAGTCCTCAGAGAAGGAGACTGCTCTGGGCAGCGGAGTAGAAGGGGAAGAGAAGATCCCTTGACCTGCTGTACAGAATACCTTTGGCTTTCTTGGCCACGGTCTCAGATTGTAAATCTGCATATCCTGTAATATATGCTGTGCAAAGAAAAGATGAAGAGAAGAGCCTATCAGGTTATCTGCACTTTCGTGGTTTCTCTCAATGCTCAGAAGACAGCCCATAATGTAAATAATGATATATGTAGACCCTGGGATTTCACATAATTGCATCCAGTGATACACTCACCCCAGTGTGTGTGGCAGAGGAAGGAGGCTGTCTTGCTTCAGAGTGGATCAAGAGTAAAGGAAATGGAACCTTTACTTGATCAATTCCCATTTAAAAAAAAAAAAAAAATCAGGTGTTAGAAAAATGCAATAAGTGAATCTTGACAATAGTTTTTACTATTACAAATGCATCTGTAAACGCTAATTCAAAAGTTCAGATGGGCAAGTACTTCTCATACCAAATTCCTGGAGAGCAAACATGAAGTGATAAAAGATACTGGTGCAGAAGCTCTCACTGGTGCTCTGTGTCTCAACTGCAGTTTGTCAGGAAAAGGTTGCAGAAGTTAGGTCCTCAGTGAAAATTTCAAAGCAACTGATAACTCAATCTCAAAACCCCCTAAGGTAGTCTTGGTTTGTTTGGTTTTACTGCCTGTTTTTATCACCAAAGAACCTGAATAACACCAAGTGATCTCTCAAGGTCAGACAGCAAGTCAGAAGTAAAGCCAAATGTGAAATCACGTTCATAATTCTCTGCAAATGTGGCCATTTACACTTTTCACAGTGGTGACTAGATCCTGAATCTTTTTGCACTGCTCTAAAAAAAAAATACTGAGGCCAGGAAGGATTTTCAAGTACAGGGAGGAAAAAAAAATAAATTCTTCCTACTGCTCCCCATTGTGTGGCTGTGGCAGTTTGCTGTGAGTCAAAACACATGCTGGGACAAGAGACCTTGATACTGTGGTGTTAGTCAGGAGTGGAGCCTTCCTTCACAGTGAAGTAGTTGCTTGAGAGGATTTCCACTAATTTGTCCAGCTTAGACACAAGTCTTAACAGACACCCAGGAGGCAAGTGAAGAACACAATAACCACAAAAAAAGTCACACACAGCACACATCTGATTTGGAGTTTTATTTTGGAGGCTTTGGGATTTTGGGAGGTGTTCTATCTTTGCGTGTCACAATAGATTTTCCTTACCTGTGGGTTTAGGGTTGGGAATTTGTCTGGGTTTCTGTCCCTAGCACTGGTGACTTGTTTTTAGCATGCTGTAGGCTCTGCTGTTGAGCTCGCAGTGGTGAACCAGTACTATCTCGATCTTTATATCCCTCATTAAATTTCTGTTCCTGTGGATTTGTTGGTGTGATAATTAGTGCTGGTAACTTCTCATTTACTTCCTTTTTGTGTTGTTTGCCCAGCCTCTGAACGCTGCCCATTTCTGCCTTTTGATTTGTTCTTCTTTATGCAACTGACAAAGACTCACCATCAGTTCCCAAACAAATTCTGAGACTCATTTGCCTCCATTGTGTCCTTCTCAAATGTCCACATTCAGAGGCCATTGCTATGACTTCTGTGTTTCGGTATATTTGTTAGGTTTGCTTTTTTTCTTGTGGCTTTATTTGTTTTCTTTTCAACAAAGTCTGCTGTCATTCTATCATGGTGGATCAAAGCCTTTAGAAACTACCTTAAAGAAAGAACAAGTTTAGGTTCTTGAACAAAACCTTCCTGGACTTATCCTCAAGGGAGAAATAATTTTCTTAGATTTATGCATCTTGACTGTAAATTCCTTTCTTCTGTGGGAGTGGGAAGCAAACAGCCTCTCAATCAGTGCTATCTTCAGTTCTCTTCTGAGTCCTGGGTCTGGAGGATGCAAGTCTTTTTGCACCTTTAGGGGTGCCACTCTGTCTGAAACGGTTTGAAAACCCTGTATGAATAATCAAAACTACCTAGAGGACATTGCTGCAGCAGTCCTCTGTTTATAACAAGGCTTAAATGCCTCTCCACCATGTTTGATTTGCTAGTTTCCAATGATTTCCCAAGAGAACAAAAGTGTACAAAATAATAGAAAAATGTTCATCAGTTTTCCAAATGGCAGCACCCATCACCAACACTAATAATCTGGTTTTGAGCCTATACTTCTTGTTGTCTTAATTTCTGCCAGATTCCAGGGCAGCTTCTGCCAGTCGCACACACTTTTGTGTCCACTAATAAGCTCCTGAGAGTTACGTTCAGTGAGGGTTAACAGTAATTACTTGTGCTTACCATTTTTCATAGCAGTTTAATTATCTGGCTTCTGTCCCTTTTCTAGTGTAGTTCTGTGCTCACAGTCTCACCTCCATCCCATCCTGTGACACCTCTGCCAAAAATCCTGATCTCATTTTTTACATTATTTGGAACCATATACCCAACTGAAGAAACAGGGAAATCACAAAATCAGCATTGTTTTAGAGCAGTACCCAAGAGACTTGTGACCTGACATTCATCATTGCCAGAGTTCCTGGTACAATGAAGACAGTTAGATTATAATTTTCATAGAATCATAGATCACTTTGGGTTGGAAACAACCTTTGAGGTCATCTAGTTTGACTTCACTGCAATGAGTCAGGACATCTTTAGCTAGGTCATGTTGCTCGGGGCCCAGTCCGACCTGGCCTGGAATGTTTCCAGGGTGGGACATCTACCATTTCTCTGGGCAACCTGTTGCAGTGTTTCACTGTCCTTATTGTGAAGGGTGTCTTCCTTATATCTAGTCTAAATCACAGGTCACAGAATGGTAGAGGTTGGAAGGGACCTCTGAAGATAATCAAGATTATCAGGAGCATTGGTTTTGTAAACCAGGGGTCACAAGTTCGGGGGAAACCTTATTGCTCTCTACGACTGCCTGAAGAGAGGTTGTAGACAGGAGGGGGTTGGTCTCTTCTCCCAGGTGACCAGCACCGGAATGGGAGGACACGGTCTCAGGCTGCACCAGGGGAAGTTTAGGCTCGAGGTGAGGAGAAAGTTCTTCACAGAAAAAGTAATTGGCCCTTGGAATGGGTTGCCCAGGGAGGTGGTCGAGTCACTATCCCTGGAGGTGTTCAAAAAAGGATTGGATGTGGCACTTGAAGCCATGGTTTAGTTGTCATGAGGTGTTAGGTAATAGGTTGGACTTGATGATCTCTGAGGTCTTTTCCAACCTGGTTGATTCTATGAAAATGCAGCCACCAAAACCCAACTCCTGCAAATGCCCAAAGTTCATTTCCATTTAATGGATTCTCTTCCATGAGATTGTGTAAACTTGCTTTGTATCTTTTATTGTTTTGCTGAAAGATCAGTCAACAGAGGTGAAGAAAAAGTCTGTATTCTCTAAAAAAGTAGTCTTGGAAACAATTTCATTTTTAAGCATGCTCTTATCCTTCCCTACAGCAAATTATTTCCTTTCCAGTGATTTTTGCACACTTGTTTTTGAATAGTGTGGCTTTGATTTCCTAAGCAGTAAACTCTCACTCAGAACTTGATAAATAAAATATTTGCACTCAGAAATGGAACCACTACACCAATGTAACTTCTGCTATTGATATTTATTTTTTTTCCCCCCTCCTGCATAACTGTTTTGGCAGCAAAGGCAGAGCACCATCTTGTGTAAGCATAAAACTTACTTAGAGTAAATTACTCTAAATTATAAACTAACCAATAAATCAGAATTGCTATGATGTTGTTCTAGCATTCCTCACCGCTCACCTAAAATCTGCATGCCAGATAAGAAACAATGCATCACAAAATTGTTCTGATTTTTTTAATGAATACACTAAAACATATGCTTCCTGGAATTATCAGCAATAGCTCAACCTTATGAAAGAACAAGGATACAGATTTGATTAAAGTGCATCAGTACAATATGAATGATGATTATAGAAGTAGAATCGGTTCCCACATTTTGGCAAATTATGTCTGTTGCCAATTACCTTTACTCCAACATATTCTGAGGAAGAAGAGGTATTCTTTCTTTACGTTTCTGTCTTTTTTCTTTTCTTTTCTCTTTTTTTTTTTTTTTTCCCAATGGAGGTTACTAGAACATCAATGGAGTTTAAGCTATTAAATTTTAGGGGTAGCTTTAAATTTATCAGGACATATGCCCACACGTTGGCCTTAGTATTGCAAAATATTTGTTAGGGAGACATTTATTTAGCAGCATTTCTTAAGACACAAGATTTGGTATTGGGAGACAGTTGGAGAACTGTCATTTCTCAAGTCCTGTATGGATATATGAGAAATGGAATCTTCTTTTGAATAAATTTAGGCCTCTGTCAGACATATGGAAGATGGGAGTATTCCATGCAGAACGCTATGTCTAGGATGATTTATGGGGTGGGGGGGAAAGGAAGGATGACTGTGTCTTAAAATATTTTTAGTGGACTGTAGTTATGACTGAGTGGCTATAATAAGAAAACTAGCTGTATAAAACCACAGAATTATCACAGAATGTACTGGCCAACATAATTAGATGTTTGAAATCCTGGAATTTTGACTGATTACTATGTAGCATGCAAAGGTGAGTGACGATGAACAGATACGATAGTATTCAGTAGTTTATAAAGATTCTCTTGAAGTTAGGTACAAATTTTAATAAAAACAATTGCCATTCTGTGCTGTGAAATTGTTTAATGTGTATATTTTTCATATACTTCAGTAAATAATGGGGCTTTGTATAAAATGTCTTTGTGGATAAAACACACACACACGGAGACACACACACAAATAAACCAACCAGCCAAAATCAAACAAAAAACCCTAAAGGAAACACTTTTTTTTTTTGGGATCTTGGACTTTTGTTCTAACTATATGTTGTAATTTTAAGAAGAGAGCTCTTCTTTGTGCCTCTATGAGAGTACGGGACTGTGGGTGGACGGATTGGGGGGAAAATGCTGTAGGCTGACCTAGAATGCAAACTTGAAAGAAATTTTAGGCTCACCATCTGACTGCTTCCCAAGGTGAGGTTGAAAGAGACAGATCTTTACTAGAAACACTGAGATGGCGAACCCTAAGAAAAGAGTTACAGCTCATCACAGATGATGGTCTATGAAAGACTGCCATGTAACCTGCTACAAGTACTGAATAAGGATATTTGACAGGAAGGAAAACATAAAATCCCGTCTGTGGTGCTCTTGGTAATCTATCCTTTATTTATGTTTTATCCATTCTTTTCTGTGATGAATACTCTGAACTGGCAATTTTAGATCTTTGTGGAACCGATTCTGAAGTTTTACTGGAAACTTGGTGTGATTTCAAAAGAAATTACATGTGCCCAAGACTGATGTAGCCCTTCACGTTTGATGATGAATCCTGAGCTGAACTATTTCAGAACTACTTCATGAAAAGGAAAAGGTTTGCAGTCAGCATCCTTCTTGGAAGGAGCCCTCTGTTAGTAATTACTTTGTGACTGGAGTTTGAGGTACTGTGACTGTGTAGGTGTTTGATAAATGTTTTTGGTGGAATAGAGAACACGTGAGGAATGAGTGGTTGAAGCTGCATTTCACTTCCAGTCATTCTAGTGCAAGTCAGTTCCTTTGCCCTCAAGAACAGCTTATTTTTGTGTATGTAAAGAAAATAAATCTTTAAGAAAAAGATTCTTGTGCAGGTAGACCTTTTTCTGCAGGTTTCCCCTTCACTTTTCATTGTGCTATTTGTATCTAGAGAAGTAGCAAGTATAAACTTGTTCATTAATCTTTGAATGCCTATTATAAAATATGCTCTAGTTCTGAATCAGTCTCAGATCAAATCACAAGTTAACTGTTAGTGACAAGCTATATCTTTTATAGATTGAAAATAGTAGATAGAGCTAATCTGCCATCACAGTGAGAAACCAAACTGTTCCGCACTCACAAACATTTTGGTATCACAAAGAGCTACCACCATAAGTACTCCACCTGACAGCTATATATATTTGCCTCTGAAGATGGGACATGAATCAGTTACAATAAGCCTGAAAGCAGGCTTAGATGTCATCCTGGAGATTGCTGCTTTTGACTGCAGGGAAGGCGATATTACAGTGAGCAAGATACCTTGCAAGAATAAATCAGTTTTGAGTAATAGGGAGTCCTCCAAAGGTGCTAATAATGCAGTAGAAAAACATGTCAGTAGGGCATTGGAGAGTGACAAGATTATGCTGCAGTGTAGCAGTGTTGCAATTCCAGTAGGTATATGAAGCAAGATGATTCACAGCATAAATAATGTTTGGTTTACACTTTTATTCTTCTTTTAAATTTGAAGTTGTATGCGGGGAGGGTTGTGGTTTGCCAGTTGTTTTCAACCTGTTATTTATTCTGTCTCCCTCTGCCTTATACAAGGCACAGTCAGTGATAAATTTGTCATTTACATAAACATTTTTCACAATGTTAGTGAGTCTGCAGTGACCTGAAGTGGAAAACCAGTAATGACTGCTATTGTCTTGCATGATCCACTATAGAAAACCCAAATATACCTAACTTTAAAAATACAGGTTTCAGCAGGCCAATTTAAAATTATACTTTTGGTTTGATAAACTTGATACAGCTGGATTTTTCATTTTTAAATTGTTTTTTAACCTAGCACCTGCTCACCTGTTTTAATGGCAGATGGATATAACCTTATCGTTTGGAACATGTGCAGCAGAAGCAGCTTTTTTCATACAGGCTTTTACTGACCTAGCGTTTATCCCCCCTGGCAGTCTGGTCTGCGCTTGTAGAACATGAGGTACATTAAAGCAATCTGCCTACTGGTAGAGATATTTTTTTTTTATTTTACAAAATTGCATCTTTCTTCTTCTTTATTTTTTTTTTTAAATATTTTTTTAATATTAGCTTTGTCATGACTGATGTGGTTCATCTCAGAAGCAGTTGAAGTTTCCCTCACTTTAGAGGAAATGGAGCTGCTAATGCAGATACTCGCTTTTGTCAAGGAGCATCTGCAGCTACTCAAGAATCAGGGATGCTGGTGTATGTGTTGAGACATCCTTGTTTGTTGTCCTGTGTTGTCTGAGAATAAATATGCAGAATATCTTGCAGTGGAGGAGAATTAGCACTGGTGTTTTGTTATATAGCTGTTTGTACTGTTGGTTGCAAAGCAAGTAGCTGAATCCAAGTGAAAGGAATTTTCCTTTTTTTTTTTTTTTTTTAAAAAAAAGTATTCTGAATATTTGCTTTATCTCATTTTTATCAGTCTCCTTAGCAACAGAAACATCTGTTTCTTTTCTCTTAGTCATTATGGTCAAAGAAAGTAGCTGCTTCAAAAATAATGAAAGCAATTTCTATGAATTGGGTAGCTATGAATTGTTGCCAAGATGGTTTAGTATGATAATAAGACATGCAACAGTTGGCTGTTTTCTTTAATTGAAATATGACTATCTGACTAACCTGTGCTGGTTAGGAGAGCTATAATCAATCAGCTCTTACAGCACATTTGTTGTATGATTTTCTGTATGACAGAAACAGGAGTGAGCTTGGCTATTTCTGGTTTATTTAAGAGATACTTAGTATCAATATGTGGATTGTTGTTGCACTGAATGTTGTATTAATTTGCAACTTCAAGTCAGTGAGGGTTTTGCCTTGAAGACAGATGACTAAATATACGTGCCCTTACAAATTGTCACAACCTGGCCTCAGAGGAGGGGTTTGCTGTAGGCTCTTTAGGGATACCTAAGGACTGAGTGAGGCAAATGGCTGAATGGTTTGCGATGTATTGATTACATGTTAGTGCAGATTACTTGGATCATACAGTGGTTCTTAACGCAGAGCAGGTGATTACCTAGTACATGCCAGAGAGAGAGAGAGAGAGTATGAGAGGCTGAGTGAGAAGACTGAAGTGAAAAGTGAGATGAGATCAGAGGTAAGAAGAGAAAAGTATCCTCACTCTAGGTGTCAGCAGCATCCTGTGTGGTCAGTGTGTTCTTGGTGGTGGGTGCGCAGCAACAGTTTGTGGTGGTGCCTTTTATTCCTAAGTTCCTCTTTATTCCCCACCTAGCTGCACATGGATGGAGCTGCATGAATACTAGGGCAAACTATGAAACTTGTTTCTTGAAAATGTTCACCAACTTAGTTAATCACATGATCAGTAACAGTCTTGTGGTGAAGCCAGACTGATAAAAGGCTAATTTCATGCCTTTCCGTACATGATGGCCAGCCTAACCCTGGAAAGATCATGATTGTATTTTGGAAATCTACCTGCAAACATGTCAATCATGAGAAGATAATCTGCAATGGTGAGGATTTAGTGAAAGGCTACTAGTGTTTTGCCAATTATATTATCTTCAACAGTGAAATGAATAGAAATGACAGTCATTTTACACATGACAGTATTGAATTCTTCTTTGAGTGTACCTGCACACTGAAGATGTGACAGATTTTCTTGGAAGTTTCTCCAGCGTGTGTATGCTTCTGTGTTTCAGTTGGCTTATTTTTGGGGGGGTGGGAGGGCATATTCTGTTATTGCTTGTAATCCTCTCTGACTTGCATAGCAGCAAAAAGAAAATAAATTGTTTGTGTTGCCTTTTACTCCAGGGATGAGCAAAACTTTGAATTGGAGAAAGAAATAGTAAGGATAATCACTATTATGCTACAACCTTTAATCATGTTTGTACTTTTCATGATGCTTTTTTTTCTCTTTCTCTAAACCTGAAAATAATACTTCTGTATGAGCGTGCTTCTGGCACATGTAGATGGCAAAAATGGTTTTGGGAAGCTTTAGCAAAGAACCATCTGAAGTGCATATGAAGGCCAAGAGTGCTGAAAACTTCTTCCGTAGAAGATCTTATGAGCTGGGTGGAGCAGTGAGCAGTAAACTATGGCTGTAATCCTTTTAAAACTGGCCAGCAGATCAGACAGATGGGCAGGCTGCCCAAATGCTATTTCCCTGGAGTTTTAGGTAACAGGCCGTAGTCCCCCTTAGACTTTGCTAAAACCATAGTGAGGTTCAGCTGCAAACATGGTAGATTTGCAGAGTAGCACAAAATGCAAACATTAAACCATTACTATTTCTTCAGTAAGTGCGTAATTTTTTGCATCCATTTTATGATGAAAGTGGGGCTTTCTGTTTGTGGGTGAAGAAAGATGGTTTTGGGAAGACTGAGAGGGGAGAGTAAATTTTAGTGAAGATGAGCACCATTGTCTATTTAACCTACTGTAACTTGTGGGTAAGAGAGGAGGAAAGGTAGCTATAGTAGGATTGCAGAAGGGAAGGCTTTTATCAGCTGTGGTGAGGGATAGCGTTAAAAAAATGACAGGTGCTAAACCTGGTGTCTTGCTGTGTGGGCAGGGTGACATCACAGGCTGCCACAATGGATGTCTGCTTCTTTGTAGGCGGAATCTTCTGCCTGGTGTTGGCTTCTATAGTAAGTAAATGGTTATTGCTGTTAAGGATTGAGTTTATTCAGTTTATGCAGGTGAAATAAATATTGAACTTATAAAAGAGGAGTATCTATAAAGAGTTGAAATCTTGCTGTCAGTGTCAGCTTCTCTAAATTTGATTAGAACAGGTGTATGAACTCTTTGGTAATGTTTCATGTGAGCTTGTATATACATTCATTAGGTTAGCTTCTGATTCCCTTTTTGTTGGATTGTTGGAATTTGAGGTCTTTTCTTGGAAGTAGGAGATGGTGTAAATTCTTTCTTTTAGGCTGCAACTTGGAAACCCTGTGTCCTACTTCTGTTGGAGTGCCTGAAAGTTTGTAACTGCAAAGCGCAAAAGAGTAAGTTGGTTTGAGG
This sequence comes from Dryobates pubescens, assembly GCF_014839835.1. NCBI lineage: Eukaryota > Metazoa > Chordata > Aves > Piciformes > Picidae > Dryobates > Dryobates pubescens. The sequence goes on from NC_071627.1 coordinate 9,849,319, forward strand.
TAAGAGGAGCAGAAACTTCAGTTACCTGTATCCTCTGCTGACCATTTTGCCATTTCAAATATGAAAGAGATTTTTTTTATATTGCTTCTTCCCACTTTACTCTTCACTGAAAGGCAAAATTTCCCTTGGCTCTGTCTCATTGTTTCCTGGATTTTGGAAAATCACTGATTAACCCTTGCTGTGCTCTCTAAATAGCTGTAGATGATTCTTATGGAGTATTTCAGAGTAAACTGCACATTTTCTTTCAAGCTGTATGTGTGTTTAGATTTCATATGCAGGCTATCTGTTGCCATCCGTGGGTTTGTGCACTTGCTTAGGAAGGAAATGCTTAGAAGAAAATAGGTAACTCTTTAATCGTTAAAGTGGGGTGAAAAAGTGACACTGGGTGCTTGACGAAGACTGCACTCTCAGGAGCAGTGCTCCCACATGTGGTTAATGGATATAACTCTTCAAATGCTTCCACAGCAAATGGATGCCTTTTTAACCTTCTTGGTAAATTACCCCTAAAGGTAATAGCTGATAATTCTGCAGCTCTTTGCGATGTCTGTCTGGCAGTTATTTCTAAAGATAGACTTCTCGTGAAGGATACTTCCTTGATACTCAAAGAATGAGTCCCAGTCAATTTAATGTTAATATGAATAAGACACAATTATTCATGTTTCAGGTTGAACCCTGTTTTATCTTGAAATTACTACAGGTTGTAACAGAAGAAAATACACATTTAAATTCAGTATTTTTGAAGTAAGTGTTGCAATATAGTTAAAATGTGTACATCAATGGGACTGAATATTCAGAATCTTTTTCTGAAATGATGTCACAACTGCATGAAAAGTATGTAAATGTAATTCATTGCCATTCTCAAGGACTTTCATCTATGCTTTGTTTTGGTGGGTCTGGGAAGGGTTTGGTGTGTTTGGTGGTTGGGCCTTTTTTTTTTTTTTGATGATGGATTTTTCTTGTTTGTTAGTTGAAAACTTTCACAGTATCACTAAAGTTGGAAGAGACCTCAAGGATCATCGAGTCCAACCTGTCTCCACAGACCTCATGACTAGACCATGGCACCAAGTGCCACGTCCAATCTCCTCTTGAACACCTCCAGGGACGGTGACTCCTCCACCTCCCTGGGCAGCCCATTCCAATGACGAACGACTCGCTCACTGAAGAACTTTCTCCTCACTTCGAGTCTAAACCTCCCCTGGCGCAGCTTGAGACTGTGTCCCCTTGTTCTGTTGCTGGTTGCCTGGGAGAAGAGACCAACCCCTTCCTGGCTACAACTACCTTTCAGGTAGTTGTAGAGGGCAATGAGGTCACCCCTGATCCTTCTCCAGGCTAAACAATCCCAGCTCCCTCAGCCTCTCCTCATAGGGCTTGCACTCAAGGCCTCTCCCCAGCCTTGTTGCCCTTCTCTGGACATGTTCAAGTGTCTCGATGTCCTTCTTAAACTGAGGGGCCCAGAACTGGACACAATACTCAAGGTGCTCTACGCTCATCAGAGCCTAGAAAACTATGAACAATCTGAAGTAATTTCTAGTTTTTGTGACCGTGCTAGAACAGGTTCTTTGGTAAACTGACATTGTGCAACTGTGATAATCACAGAGCGGCTTAGGTTGCAAAGGATCTTAAAGATCATCTACTCCTACCTCCTTGCATGGGTAGGGATGCCTTTCAACTAGACTTGGCTGCATAATTTCAAACATAAACTTAGATACTGATTTTTTTATTTTTTTTTTTTAAACTGTACTAATGATTCTTCATTATAGTAGCAGGCACAGATCAGTCACACACATCTCAATACTAAAAGCGTTTTTGAAAATGATGTATTCCAGGTACAATCTTTAAAACTCAAGTCATGTTATTTTTAATGAGTGTATCATGCAAACACCGTCTCTGTGGAACGTACTGTTGTGTGGAATCCATTGTGCTCTCCAGAGAAGTTTAAAATCTGCGTAAAAATACTTTTCATCCACCAAAGGAAAATAGGGTATTCGACAACATGCATTTGTCTACAAAATGCGAAGCAATATCTGATGAAATACTCTTTGTCAATAAAATAAATTGCCAAGCAAAATGTAATCCTTTCTCAAAACACGTTTAGCCTACACAGTGAAATAAGCTACTTCCACAAAGTGCATTTTGTTGCTTGAATTATTTTGATTTGCTGTCTATCAGAATCTGTAGATAAAGTATTTTTTTTTTGTCAGACAGTGTATATCAACCTTATTTATTATATATAGATAAATTAAATTTAATTTGAAGTTAGATATAAGGGTACCTTAAACTGGTATTAGTTTAGCTGAAATTACAAACTGCAGACAAACACTGTTGGAGCTGTGAGAGCTTCACTTCTCTTACTAAATCTGCCTATAAAATAATGCCTCTCTGGTTTGTAATGCAGATTGTAATTCAGCTACTGTTCTTGTGACTTAGGTGTATTTAGTTTTCCCGTGGCTCATAGTTTCCATGAACTACTCTCTGTACTAAAGCAAAATATGTAACTGTTTGGCCAATGGATGCAAACATCAGCACTTGTCCAAGTTCTCATTCTGTATAGTTTGCATTACCCATATCCACATGGGAACTATAGGCCTTCAGGTAGGCCTTTCCCTGCATTTTATGAAACCGTAGCAGATTCTTCCCTGAGAGAGAATTTGCAGGATGAGGAGGGGGTATATCTAAGTTGAGGAATAGCTCTTCAATTTCTAATTAATTAAGGGATTTTGCATTATTGTACTTATGTTAGAAGATACAGGGAGTTGGTTTGTTTGTTTGTTTTTTCTTTTTCAGTGTGTCTATTCAAGGCTACTTTAGTCCTTATGTAGCTACTTGTAAAAGTAGTCAAGCAATGCTCCTGCTGATTTTTTGAGCATCCATGGATGTTGAAGTTTGTAGTTCAGGCTCTGGAATTCAGTTTTGTAACATAATGTTAAAAAAAAAAAAAAAAGGATTAGTTTCCTTGTTTTATTAAAATTAAAATCATGTATGAGGACTCCAAATTTTCACATAAAGAACAAAAGTTAAGGTACTTTGAGACTGGTTTTTTATGACTCTAAGATGCACTAGTTCTAGTGATAGATAAATGCAAATTGTTCAGTTATAATTTGAGAGTGCAGAAGCAAAGGTTGAAAGCAAAGTAAAAGTCTCCAACTTGGGTGAAGTCTGTCCTAAATTAGAGTGATTGAAGGTTGTCTTTATTCAGAAGTACTTGTCAAGATAATTCTTGTCATTGCTTACTTTCCTGATTGCAAGAGTCTTAAAAAAGTCTCAAGAGTGTAAAAGCTTTAGTTCAGCAGAAGAACCTGAGAACTCAAAAGTTGTTTGCACTAGAATGTTTTGAATGAGAATGGATTTACTTCTAAATTCAAAGAAAAGTTGAGGTCTGTTAAAAGTTAATTTATTTGGTTTGATAGAAATTAAATCTGTTTTGCTGCAAGTGAAAAGCACATTGCAGGTCTGCTTCCTTCACCTTCTGTAGACATTTCTGTTGTTTCAGGAGCAACTGCATGAATAGAAATATATTTATATTTATTATGTTGTCCTGAGTTAACACAGCCCACTTTCACAACCCTTCCCTTCCCCCCTACATGAGGGATAGCCATCTCCCCCTGTCCCTCATCCCTTCTGGTGGGGCCAATCAGTTTAAACCAATCCACATGTGTAACAAAGTAGAAATCGCTTTTGTTTGAAAATATTGTTGCATGTATAATAAATTAGAAGCTCTATGTCTATATGTAAAACTGGGCAAACTGGACTATTATGATTATCTGAACATTGTGTAGTGTTTAGGAAGCATGTCCCTCCTTCCCTTTACCTTCAGACCAATATGCTTCTGTTCTCATTATTTGTATGAAGTGTGTCAACCTGACTGAAATGATTGATCTGATACTCGTTCAGATTTTTTTACCTTAATTTGGAGGATATTATTTCTCTTGTCCCTTTCTCTGCCATATTTCTGAGCTAAAACAATAATCATACATTATAAAATACCTATAAGCTTGGGACATCAGAAATATTTGACAGAGAGCCCACTTGGCAAGAAGCACACTAATCTATATATGATGTATAGTAGCTGTTTTTCTCTGAACAACTTCATCACTGAAATGAGAGATGAGCCCAAGCACCTGAGGATTTCTTGGGTAAATGTCAGAGCTGTTGCATTTTTCTCTATTTTAATGTAAATCAGGATTACTCCATCTTCCCTCATGTGATTTAATGCAGTGAATCTTTATCGGAACTGTCTAAAGATTAATAGTTGCTGCAGAAGAGACTATGTAATGGACCTTTAAATTATGTTTTTGACTATGTAATATTTTAATTGCATAATTGTATATAGCACAAGTAATGAAATACCAATTAAAAAATTACAGTTGGTTTTAGAATATGCAGCTATTGAACATCAGTCCATTCATTTTGCTTCAGCTTGTTAGCATACCAGGTGTTGCAGAGCTGAAGTGTAGAAGTGGCCTATTTATTACAGCTTCTTTTCATTGCTTAAATTCTTGGTTGATCCTGTCATGTAGCTGCTTTTATTGAAGATACTTCTTTTGATGTAGGTTGAATATCTATCTCTTACTATTGTATGTGCCTGCGTGGACTTTGAAGACAAACTTCTTGCCGTTGCCCTTATGCAAAGTGATGCTGCACTTTCACATTTACATCTTGCCATGGATCTGAATCCAGGTTATTCATGGAGTGGTTTATGCTTTTTGAAAGGAAATGTCAATGGGGGGGTCAGTCACACATCTTCTTTCTAGCTCATTTCTGTTTAGGGGCAATAGTCAAAGGAAGGAGGATGTTTAAGAACTAAAAATCAGGCATGAGAAGTTAAAGAATTAGAGCTACTTCACTGGCAGAACTCAGCCTGTCATACCTGTAGGGAAACTGCTGCAATAATGAGCAGGTGTGAATGTGAGAAGAAAGAAGGTACTGTAAAAATGAGTAACTACTGATTAATATGCAAGTACTACCTTTAGTACATAGAACACTAGTTTGGTTCTTGTAAAACACACAGGAAATAGCTAAGTCTTTTAAAGCTACTGAAGAATGTTCTTTCTGTGTAACAAAAAAAGGAAGTAAAGCTGGATGAAAAGAGTGTAATAGTAGAAATAGTCTAAATTAGCTACTGCAGCCTGTTGCTCAACTGCATTGCTGAACCATCACACTGACAAAAGCCTAACTGTTAGACTTTGCCTTACGAAAGTTCTTAAAGAATGTGCAAAGTAGGCTCATTCTTGCTCATGGAGCCACTAGAAGTATGTGCACAAGTCTTAGTTATGCTCCTTTTTATTCTATTGAGTGTATAACCTTCAGTTCTCCAAACCTGATGATTTCAAAAAGCTACTCCTCAAGTGGTTTGAGGACAGGTGTACTTGCTGCTTAATATGCTAGGGTTTAAATCACCTGATTTGTGTTGTTTTGTGGGAGTTTGAGAGATGGGGACAGAGATTAGGACCGAAGAGTTGCTCTGGAGGCATTTTTAGCTTCTGTGTATGTTAACAAGGCTTATGAGATGGCGCCTTCTGCATCTCTGTCAACTTCTTCAACCTACTTTTTGAATGTTTTCCCCATGTCCACTGACTTTTAAAGGCTAAGAGATGTCAGAGAGAACTTATTTCCTGCTAGATGACTGAGAACTTTTAAACGCATTATGGGGAGGTCTCGGGAGAGAGAACAGATTTCGAAGTTCCTCAGTGAATACACCTTTGTCAATCAGCCACACACAACTGAATGTCATTAGTTCCATTGTTCACAGAATTAATAGATTTTGTTGAGAAATCAACCACACAAGGTTTCATGGAATCATAGAATGGTTTGGGTTGGAAGGGACCTCCAAAGGTTATCTAGTCCAACCCCCCTGGAGAAAACAGGGACGTTCTCCACTAGAGTAGAGTTTTGGAAAAAAGTGTATTGGGTTTTTACAGTTTACGTGTCTTATTGCTAGGCATTGTACTAGAAAACAACTCTCTTAAAATGATTGTTTTCTTTAAGTTAATACAAATACTGGGAAAACTAAGTGAAAATGTGTGCAGACCTGATAAAATTTGACGAGGTTGTAGTGTAACGGTAGATAACTCTTTATCCAGTCTCTGAAGTGTTTTCTTGTAGGCTGTGCTATATATTTGTACTGAGATGAAGAAATAAATTATCAAATTCTTTCTCCATATACTGACATTGATTAGAGTTAATTAGTTTTAAGGAAGCCTAATAATTGGGAGCTGAAAATGAATGATACTTCAGTCTGAGTGTTGAGAGTACACAGAAAATGCTGGAATTTTCCCCAGGTTACATTGCATACTTGCCATTTGAGCATCCTGTTTGTTTCACAGAGAGAGGAAATATGCACATTCAGCTGGGTGCATAGCTCAGTTGGCCTTACATACAGAAAGATGCACACACATACCTTGCATCCCTGTTTTGTAATTCATTTATGAAATCTTGAAATGGTGAATATTAAAGCAGATTTATACCCACTACTTTGGTGGGTTTTAGCAGCTGCCTAAAGTCATATAAACCAATGATTTTGCCTTTATGTTTTGTCTGATGATGTTCTGTGTTAGTGGCTGTCTCAAGTCTTTCAGTTGATTGCTTGTAGCAAGTTTCTTGCGTATAGATTATTTTCTTTGAAGGAAACCAACCAGCCTATTTATCAGTGATAATTAGCTATATCTTTTGTTGAACATTGATCACAAGTCCATGAACTGTGCTATGAAGAGTTGCTAGTCTTGATTGGCTTTGCTAAGAGAGAGTGAAAAGCAAGGAGCATTAGGTGTTTAGTCTCAGCCTCTTGCATTGTGCCATGCGCTCTCATAGTCCATTGCCATCCGGTGCAAAGTCTTTTCTTATCACTTCTAGCTAGGATGAGGAGAGTTTAACTTGCACATCTTGGAGCTTGCATTTGATGATGGAGAGAGACCACTGTTTTGGTTCAGTCTCAGTTCAAATGCACTGTCACCATTCTCTTTGCATGTCATTTTATTTGTTGTTGACCTGTCATCTTAATAGACTGCTTAGGATGTGGTAAACTGGTAATGCAATTTAGACTGAGGTGAGAACTGGAGTGAAGGAATTAGACATCTGCGTTTGGCTTGCATTTCTCTTCAATGCAAACTTGAATTACATTTACACAAGTAAGTTTTAAGGGCAAAGGTAATTCCTGCAGTTTCCTCACCCCATGTTTCTATATGGAAGTTTTTTGGAATTAAATATTATTTTACTCATGTTCATAGAATTATAATATAAAACATTTCCTTAATTATGTGCTTCTTGTCATTTATGGCACTTACAGAGATTACCTGATGGGAAAAGAATGAGATTCAAACATTCCTAGTTACCAACAAGGCATGAGACAGTATTTTGTGTATAAAAAAATAACTTGGATTTTTCAGGTATTTAGGGGAAAATCTATGGTTGTTGACCAAGTGAAGGTGTTTCTTGGAGCTGCCACTTAAGGATTAGCAAAAGTTCCTTATTTTCAATTACCAATTAGTCAGTTACTGAATTTAGTTTTGTTACTGTAAGAGTAATATAATTTCTTGATACACTTGCATCAAATTTTTCAGTTAGCATAGAAGTCTGTTCTTGATAATTTGGGTAGGATCCTCCCAGCATTTTGGCATCAAAAGATACCGTGTGCATACATCTGATTCTTTTTGGTGCATTTTTCATTACCTTAAGTGCCAGAGTCACTTCTGTCAGTTAAACAATTCTGTCACTTTTAGTTTTGAATAGTGTTTCTCTGTTCTTTAATGTATTGCTTATTCCTAAAGCCTGTAGTCAGCTCTTTTAATCTCAGCTTTTTACTGTGATGATTTTGCAACTCCTTTGGATGTTAACTGTTTTGACACGGACAAGTTGCCTTTGCAGTAGACACTCATACTTGCTCTGCAGTAATGATCAAGTAATTGCACAATATGGAAAGCACCTTCTGCTGTAATTGTTGGTATGAACTACTTCTTTCCTGTGACTGTGACATTTTTTGATCGCAAAAGTTGTCAGGGACCAGTGGTCCTTCAAGTGATGAAGCTTAGTGCTTTGTTTTGCTGTTCTGTCTGAACATCTTTCCAGTATCCATTGTGGATGCAGGAGTTATATGCCATCAAACCAGCACAGTCCTAATACTTGCCTTTGAAATTCTCTCTTTCTGTATTGTACGTGTCATGCTTCAGTTGCTGCAGCTCTGCAAAAAATTGTTCTGCGGTGTACTTACATGGCTGCTTCTTCAAATAGCTGTTTTGTTGGGTTTTTTTTCCTTTCTTGACTGTGTACGTGTAGGAAGGGGGCCTAGAGAGTTGTGTTTCACAGCAAAATGTATGGGAATTTCCCAGACTTCTTATTTCTCAACGTGAATTGTCAGAGCTTATTGAGAAAGAGCTGTCAAACCCAAGAATTATAGAAAAAAGAAATAAGAGAGATTGAAAATTTAACTCTCTGTCAGTCATGGGGTTCTGACTACATTGGAGTTATATTATTTCATAGTTTTCTTAGTAAGTCACTGCTGAAATTCTGAGGCAATTGGATTTGTTACTTTTGTGTAAATACCATTGATGTAAAATGAGTGCTTAAAAGTTGGGAAAATGTAAAATATTTGTAGGAATCAAATGAACCTTGATGGATCTGTGAGGATACAGTTCTTGGAAAGGGCAACTGCAGTTGTCATCTGAAACATAAAAAAAGAATAAACTGCAAGGGAAAGCCATAAGAAATGTTCACTGGATTATTTTTGCAGAGAAACAAAATATAGGAAAACAAAAAGATTTTAAAATTAAGCTCTAATGAGAATTGAAGTATTGATAAGTTGAACAAAAGCAGCTGTCTAAAGAGGATTCAAAACCAATGTGTACAATTTATCAGAATAAAATAACTTTATGCAAATGTGTTTTGACAAATTACTTCAAGCGAACATTAGTGAATGCTTTTCTTGAAGGAGTCATAAGCAGGCCTTCATTTAGGAGTTAATACATCACCTGGAAAAAGGACCCAATCATTTCCAGTGAGTTTTTGAAAATGTAAATACAACTGCAGAAAGACTACAATGTAACCTTAAAATTAAGCCACGGAGCTTACAGAAAAATTAAACAACCAGAAAATAAATGGATTAGCAGAAGGGAAAAACTTCAATACATAGGAATGTAAATAATTAATTTGGCTAACATGAGGTTCTCATTTTATCAATTTTATGTTAATATATTAGTATGCATTAATTTTTACTCGCTACATTGACCAATTAAGGGTATGTTCAGGTGGAGCATCTCAGATTGCATCTCTGTGTTACAAAGAAATTTTACCATCTCAAAATCAAAATTCATATAGTTAATTATTTTCATGGCTGCAGATGACAAACCCTCAACTGAAACAAGACATTTGTGAATATATCTGAAAGATGGCGTTTGGTAAATGAATCAATGCAACAATTGCTGTCCTGTGTAGCAGAAGAGAAGATAACTTGAACTCTTGAAAGCAGAATATACATGTAATAGTTATTGATGTGAATGAGTAATTGATTGATCAGGTAATAGCTGTCCTAATTTAAACCTGACAAGGTAGTTAATAGTTGATATTGTTAAATATCCTCGAATGATGCAGGAGAGGACAAAAGGAGTGTTAGAGTTGTATGACTATGGTATGAGAGTTGCATTGGTAAATAAATGCAATATGGAATGCCTAGGAAACAGTAAAAGATGATAAAAGGTACAATTTTCTAGTCATTTTTTCAGACTATAAGCGTTATGTCTAGCATGTACAATGGAGGAAAATGAGGGAAATTACTGAAACTAGGAAAACATGGCATTATCCTTTGTTTGCAGTGAGTTTGCATGTGCACTACATTGTTATTACAACCTAATTATTTTCAATGAGCTCTATAAAGGCCTTATGTCATTCCTGAATTTCTTGGGAATTTTAAGCATATGGGATCTGTGAATTTTTTTTGTTGTGTTTTCGTTTGTTTTTCTCACATCACGTACTTGGGACTTGCAAATAATTAATAGGTGTAACACATTTAACAATGTGTTTGTTATTTCCACTTGTAGCTAAGTTCTTGCATAGCTGCCACTGTGCATGAGGAAAAGGTAATAAAAAAAAGCCCACAGCAGACTGAATTAATATAGACTATTTTCTTTCACCTATATTGTTCTTGATGTGCTTCCAAGATAACTGATTGAAGGTGGAAGAAAAGAGGACTAAAGTTACTGCTTTTTGCAGTTGTCTAATATATGCCTGTAATTTGGTAATCTGCTCTCCTGGGCAATTGAAAAAGTACTTTATTTGCACAATTTGAAAGCAAAACATCAGAAATATGTTAGTGAAGGACTGAACTATGAGGTTTTGTCCCTAAGTATGGGGAAATACATTTGTGGCTTCTAATAACTGTGATAATCGTTCTACTCAAATTGCTAAGGGATTTTCTATTGATCATGTTAATTATTAGCAGCTACTGAAGATGCATTCTAGAAATGTCCACAAAATTGTCTATCATACCAAGTTTCTGTTTCTTAGATTTTAATTTTATTTTTTTCAACGAAAACAGTTTTGAAGAATGTTCAAGTTAGCCCAAATGTAATTTGAACTACTATATAAACAAAGTACTCTCTTGCATGACTTCAGGACTAAGGATTCTGTGCTACATCAGAATTTGTGCATAAATGGCAAAATGGAAAAGAATGGCAGGTCTAATTATGATCCCATGGGGGTGATATTTTTTTTTTTTCTTTCTTTTTTTTTTTTAATTCCAACATAAATTCTCCTTGCTTGGATTAAAGGCTTTTTGTGTTTCCAAAACAAATGAAAGCTAAACTATGATTTTCTAAGCTAGACTAGTTAGTGTGTTATCACTACAGTTTTATGTGACTGTTGCCTTGGAATAATGAGAATTTTGAGTGATTCTTTTAGGGGTGCTCCGCAAGGGCTTAATGTAATTAAGAACTATCACTGTGATACAGCTAACACTCTGTTATTATAGTGGCCATTGGAGGTAAAGTGTCCAAAAAACAAACTAGTTAAGCTGCAACCTTATGTTCATAGTAGAAAGATTAAATAGCATGGAGGTAGTAGTATACATAATATACTGAAAAATTATTTGTTATCATGAAAATGTGCTCTGGTGGCAAAGTTGCTGAAAATTTTTATGTCACAGAATTTTATAATTTGGAGTTTTACTATTTTTAGGGGGTTATTTCTGAAAGTGTGAGAATTTGCAATACATTTATGGGGACTCATTTCAACAGGTCTAAGTCTGATCCATAAAGCAGACTGATTGGACTGTAATTCCCCAGATCCTCCTTTTGGACCTTCTTGTAGATAGGTGTCACATTTGCTAAATCCCAGTGAACTGGGACCTCCCTACTTAGCCAGGAGTGATGGTAAAGGGTAGAAAGTGTTTTGATGACTTCCCTACCACCTCTCCTTCCTGTCCTTGCCGGAGAGTTTAAAGCCATCCATTACAGCACTCCAATTGTGCCCACTGTGTTTCTGTGATAGCAACTATATCAGTCTTCCTGCTGCACAATGGCAGGAAAGAACTAGTGGATTTTATTTATTTCTATGGTTAGACCACTACAGGAGTGGGTTTTGGCACCACTTCTTGAACTGAGCCATGAAAGTGGACAAGAAGGGTGTTATCGTAAAACAAATTGTGCTTACCTGAGTGGTAAACCACATATGTGAATTTGAACAGAAATACTCGGGCAAGAGAGGATGTTCTTAGCTAAGTGAAGCAAGCCACCTGATGAAAGACTTGCTCAAATATGCACATCACTGGGAATTCTATGAATGAGGGAAAAATTATGGTGATCTATCAGTTACTTCCGTCAGCTCTTGGTCTGAAATTATTTTCTTTTATCGATGCATTTTAGCAGGGATAATGACATCTCTTGAACCAATCAGTTCCTATTGCTATTAGAACTTAGCTCCTGTTAGCACTCTCTGGAACCATCACATCAGATCAAAGGATTAATCAGTGACATGCACAGTAAAGAAAAGCAGCATTTATCATCTCTAAGGTCATCCCTCACAGCAGCATTCTCAAAGCAGTAGTCCCTTCTCTTATCAGGACTTTTCACTAAATAAGTGACCTGGATGTCCTATATGTTCTTCCTTTATTTGTTTCAAATGTATAGCTTTCAGAGCATGTAGTAAAGGGGATTACACAGAAGCAGAAAAATTTTAAGGTAGTGATGACATAGTAGAACGGACTGCTGAGAATAACTAGGAGGTGTGGGGGGCTGGTATTTGGCTTCTATATTTGGAATGGGATGTCCTGTTGGAACATGACTCTTTGGAACCTGAGGTCAGAAAGTTCGTGCCACAGCTAAAACGGACCTATCTTCCAGAACTGCAACAGCAGACATTTAAAAAAAAAAAAAAAAAAAAAGATCCAAACAATATTTGGTGAATGTGGTAGAAAGCAGCATGGGTAGGTTAGCTGCCTCTGGGGGAAGCCAATATACTAGAATTCCTGAAAATAATGATAACTAGTTAAACAGGCAGAACTGACATTGGCTTGAAAAGAATGTAATTTCTCCATCCAACTAGGACAATTTCACATTCCTTTTGCTCAGCTTTGTAGCTGGGGAGCTTTTGACAGCAGAGTGAAGGATGTTTATTTCATTAAGGATATTTATCCTTGGGTCTTACTGCAGTAATGCTGCCAATCTATCCCTGTTTTCTCTGCTTCTGCCTCTCCCTTCCTGTCCTTGCTCAGTTTTAAACTTTAGACTGACTTCCAAATTTGACAAGAGTGAATATCAAGAGTGAATTCTGCTAGGCTATAGGACAGGTAATCCTGTAAACTTGAGGAGAGACTGGCATTATTTTCCCCATGGATAGAAAATGGAAAACATATCAGAACTTCCCTGGACATTCTCACTTTTTCCTTGTACAAATTTCTTTTGGGTGACTCTTCTAATGCATCCTTTCTGTGGTGGAGATTTCAGTCATGTGGTAGTGCTGCACCTCAAGTCACGATTGCCCGAAGCTGGCATCCTGTAGCCTCCTGACATGCACAGCCAGTTCAGAACCTGCACAAAGTGATCTGCAGAACTGGAGAACCTCACAGTTCTGAGGTGTCAGAACTGCGCGCACCAACAGTTTTAGTGAAAATGAAACAAAACAGTGTCAAGACTGGGCTACATCCTCTTCATGCGGTGTGTGTTTCCTTTTGATGATGTTGTGGTACAAATGCTCCCTTTTCTGCAGCAGCCCTGGAATGAAGCCTCTTTTGCAGGACTACAATCATTGGATTTTGGGTTTTGTTTTTTTTTTCCCCTTTGTTTATGGTTGGAGCATTTACAAACATTTCCCTCTCAAAAGAAAAACCTGATTTTTCTTAACTGGAGAAGAAGAATCAAGTCTAATGTGATTACCATCATAGGGAAATCTGTGATTATAAAATGCTCAGTACCATTTGTGCTTAACAATCTGCTTCTCTTAATGCTTTCCTTCAAGGAAAAAAAAAAAACCAAAACAACTAAAACCAAGAGAACAAAAAAGGTGCCTACATGAGTGTGCTAAGTTTCAAAGACAGAAATCACACCTCACTGTAATTCACATAGATCTCCTCTGTTGCAGAGAATTCAGTTGTAATGCAGCTATCCTATTAAAGATCTGCTTTTTAACAGAAATATTAACATTTTAAATATAATATCAGTAGATAAAAGATAGAAAAGCCTGAGGTAATGCTGTGTTGTTCTTGAGATTCTTTTTATGCTTGTGACTTGTTACAGCAGTGCTTTGGTACACTGTGAGTGTAATGGGCTTCTTCAGCATCTTTTACGCCTGTGCTTTTTCTTTACATCTCATGTACAGTGTCAGTATCTGTCTTTGTACCTCACATGGTTTATTTCAGTCTGGTGTTTAAAATAGGTGCTTAGTCTTTGTATGAATTTAGTTCTCCTTACTCAGCAAAAGTTTCTTTGTTTGTATAGTTGGGGCTTTTTGAAAGATGAATGAAATCTGCAGCTGTTACAGAGCTGCATCATATCTCATTGATTAACTTACATCTGTGAATGTAGGGGAGACTCACAGAGCTGATAACTCTCACAGAATGTTTGGGGTTGGAAGAGACCTCAAAAGATCATCTAGTCTAACACCCCTGCCAGAGCAGAATCACTTAGAGTAGGTCAGACTGGAATGCGTCAAGGCAGGTTTTGAATGTCTCCAGAGAAGGAGACTCAACAACCTCTCTGGATACCCTGTTCCAGGGCTCTGTCACCCTCACAGTGAAAAAGTTTTTCTTTATGTTCCTATAGAACCTCCTGTGCTCCAGCTTGCACCTGTTGCCCCTATCATTGGACATCACTGAGAAGAGCCTGGTTCAGTCCTCTCAATACTCACCCTACCTATCTTTATAAACATGAATGTAAGGTCACCCTTCAGTCTCCTCTTCTCCAAGCTAAAGAGATCCAGCTTCCTTAACCTTTCCTCATAAGGAAAATGTTCCACTCCCTTCAGCATGTTTGTGGCTCTGTGCTGCACTCTTTCAAGCAGTTCCCTGTCCTGTGGCCTAGGGTTGCTGTGCTCACCATGGTTATCCCAGCTTGGTGAGGGGGTTTGCTCTGCTCCCCACATGTCTCCTGGCTTCAGGGTAAAAAAAGAAGACTGTTCACTGAGCACTGCTGCTCTGCCCAGCTGCTGCGGGGACTATTCAAGTGTGGAGGCTGACCTCTGTGATTTCTTGACCAGGAATGATATCTCACATGGTTGTTTTCATAGGAACACCTACCTCTATAATGATTTCATTATGTTTTTGGTCAAGGTCTGTCAGTTAAGTGATTTGCCACTCTAGTGTGAAATATTTGAGTACTAGTTCAGTACCTTCTAAGTAGATAATGTCAAAGTAACAGACTTGTAATCAAGCCAAATTGAACAAATTATCAAAATCAAATGTCATTAAGTCACTCTGTCAAGGAACACTTACAATGCAGTTTAAAAAAACCACCTACAAAATTAGGCAGTCCCAATTCTGATGGCATAGCCTTTAAAGAGCACATTGCATTTTTATGTGCTTTGTTTGATCTCTGTCTTTGGGTGTGTTTGGGGGTTTTTGAGACAAACAATCTCTAGCATTTGTAAGCTTTATATCAGAGCTCTTAGCGGATTGATGGTAATTTGACTCCTTCCTTTTTCAGGCTTGTGTTTTCACCCTGAGTGGTCAAGTGCACAAAGATGAAAAATAATATAATAAGCGGTTCTTTCATTTGTGATTAGCTTTGGCTCAAGTATTTCAATGATTTGTGAAACACTGTGGCCTTTGGTATAGCTCTATCCTGAATTTAAGAAGTATTCAAGTAGGTGTGTTAAACCCGATGGATTTGCTTATATTCTGCCTATCCCTGGAATATGGTCTTAAGTTTGTTTGCAGCAGGACATTTCTCCCTTCATGAGTTAGCTGTTGTTCATATGCTGAATAGAGTTTGATATGAAGACTGGCAGCAATTGGATGTAACACGTGTACATGATTTTCAGTGGCCTGATGATCTATGGGTAAATATTAATGAAAACAGAGAGGGATGCAGTCAATGTCATAGCCAAAGGAGCAAAATGGAGCTCATTTATTTTGTGAGAATTTGTGAAGGGACTTGATTGCCCAAGTATTGACTTTCCCTACACTGATAATGCCAGTTGAAAAACCTTGCATTGAGGCATCTACATCCAAGTCCTTCGTTGGCTGAAATATGAACAGTGCAGGCATTTTAGTAAAACTAAAACTAATGATTTTTTGTTCATGAGCTTCCTACACCTTTATTACATGTAATTATGGTCTTTCTTCAGCAGTACAGATAGTTGGATTAGGCTCCCTGCCATGATGTTGAAAGGGACATTCATTTTGTGTGTAATGGCTTGCAGGTTGGTAGTGGTTCATTTCTCATGTGTCGTAACAAAGGAAATAATCTTAAACACTGTATATTGGTTTTAAAGTTGAATATTTTGAAGGTCTGTCTAAATCAAGGTATTTCATACTTTCTTATGTTTCCTAAGGCTTCCAGTCAGAGCTAAGTAGGGAGAGAGTGAAGACAGTAAATACTAATTCTGTATTCACAGGAGGATTTGCTTGGCCATAGCCTAGGGTTCCAAGCCAAGAGCATTTTAAAGGAAGCTTATACACCAGAGAATTTATTGGTGTAAAGGCAGGTCATACTTCAAAAAAATACAATAATTTAGAGTGTAAATGATATTGTACTTATGAGTTTGATGTTTCAGCCGTATAATCCATATTTTAAGCAATGTCAGAACCAATCAGTCCAAGATGAATAGACAAAAGAAAGGAGGCAAGTAGTGCCTAAAGAATTCTGTACTCTTCTGTCCACCAAAACTGGTGTTGTTGGGTAGTTGCTCCTATGGGTTAGTATTTTACCCTGTATGAGATTTGTCCGGTCTGCTTAGCATCACTTCTTGCTGAGCTTTGCACATAGATGTAATTGATTGTGCTCAGGCTGTTGCAATTAGATGTTAAGCTGTCACTGAGTATGACATGTCCGAGAGGCAGTGTTCAGTCAGTACCTGCCGTTGAAGCCAGCCACGTAATGGATCTGATACTTGGTTAGCGGACACAAAGACAACTGTGAATGAATGTGTTGTTCAATACTGTTGTTTAAATACCATGCCATTGGCATACAGAACAATTTGTATGACTTTACAATTGTGTTTGATTTTGTTTTGCTATCACTAGGTTCATTTGTATAGAGCCATTTCATCAAGCTATTTCATTTGGTCTCAGGAAGCTAAGTCTTCTATACCTTTTTTTCTTTTTTTTTTTTTTTTTTCCCCCTCCAACTAGGTCAAGGTTGGCCTTTAAGTAGTCCTTTTGGTTAGATTTTACTAAGTGACCAAACCAATCCTGAACTTAATTTAATTTGCAAACATGTTGAGGCAAATGCCCTTTCCCAGGAGGATTTAAGCAGGAAGGTAAGAAGACTACATAAAATAAAATAGCTTCTAGGAGCTACATGTAAAAGAATTCACCCTCATCGTTCTCATCAGTCATTTGCACCAGTTGCAGATGCAAAAGGACATGAAGTTCTCCATTCAGAGTAATACTTCTTTTTGTTGATGAAACTTCTGCTTTACAGAAAGACACTAGGTTCTCAATCTCCAGTGCTGGACGTGCATCATCATGGAATTGCAGGCACCCATGAGTGCCAGATTTCTAACTCTCATCTCTGAGAGCAGAATAGATAATCCACTTTGCTGTTTTTCCCAAGAAGAATATGCACAGCACAAAACTTGGAGCATTATATAATGGCCAGGGAAGCACAATGTCTTCACTGACTATGTGGCCCTCTGGGGACCTGACTTGATTCCTTTTGATTATGTATACTGCTACACTGTTTGTCACACCACAAATTAACCTAACTTTTCTGAAAGTCTCCCAACTGTATTTGTTCCTAGATTGGAAAAGAATTCCAGTAAGGATATATATTTTGTAATGCCTTCTTTCTTCCATGCTTCTGAGCTTACTGGCACTTCTTTAAAAGAAGGATCAAGTAGAAGCCCTCAGGCACATCCTGCCAAGCCTTTAATGCTACTGTCTGTCACAATCTGAAGAGCATACTGACATCCCTTTCAAGTGGGCCAGGAAGAGGATCCCACACTTTATCCCAGTGCTAGTCACTCTCATATAGTGACATGCTTCCTCCCTGCCAATGGTGGCCGCTGCTAGCATTAAAAATTTACCTGGGGCAGTTGCTCTGAATATCTGTGGTTGTTTGAACATGACTTTTGAAGCTTGTTTTACCTCATGACCCAAAAACCAAAGAACATCTCTGTTATTTTGAGATAAAGTGAAAGGTACTTAGACTGGCTTTTAGCCTGAGTCCAAAGCCAGTCAGTATATAGGTTATTCTTCTGGGTGTTTTTATTAATGAACTTTTTATTGCATCTCTTCCAATCTTGAGGACTATTGAGAGACACTCAGGTTGCCGCTTTGCTTGCCTGCAAATAGAATATATTTGGGTAATGAGCTGCCTACTGTAATTTCACTCTCTGAATGCCACTACTATTGATTTCTGTCACAAAACACAGTATAGGAGCCTGTGCCCAGGGAGTGGGAATGTCTGGATGGCATGAGGGGTCAAAGTCCTTGCAGTTTACTTGACATTATCTATTGGTGGCATCCTTTAGTCTCGGTTGGGTGATGCGTCACTTTCTATGTTGGGCCAGATCTCTCACTTGGATAAAAAAGTAAATCTTTAACATACAGCTGTAGATTTCAGAATGACCTGAATTAATCTGTGCTTTTAAAATATGAAGATCTACCAAAAAATCAAAATATTGTTGGAGGCTTAGTCTCTGAATTGCTAGTCTTCATTTCTGATACTCTTATTTGTTTTTCCCTGAGGCAATACCTGAAACTGACTTGCCATTCTCACTTGTCTCTCTAGGCCATTGGTGTCCCAGTTTCAGGCACTCTGCAACATGAACGTTGCACCACCTTGTCTGGTTCCTGGGGTGTGGTGGAGCAGAATGAGACTATTTGGCTCAGCCAGCTGTGGCTGCTGTCCCTGCCATTCACTCACTTGCCAAACTTGCACTAGACAGCTCTCTGGTGAAAACTCCAGCCATCCACTGCATAGGTCGCTGTGTTTGTCAGAGCTTAAAGAGCAATATTGCATATCCAAAGGAAAATGGGCACTTCTTTTTCTTTAAAGCGCTAATAACTAGGAGAATAACCTCTATTATGCTTGCTGTTGGGACATCGGATGAAGTGTAGCTATTGCTTGTCTGATAGAAACAGACAGCTCTTCTGGTGCTGTATTTTAAGTCTGCTTTACTTGAAGTCCAAATGAAAATAAAATTGAAGGATTTTACTACAGATATCCAAAATATCAAAAATACCCAAATTTCCTACAAATATGAAGATGAAACTCCAACTGAGTTTCGGTGGCCTCACATTTGAACATAGGTTGTTTTTTTCTTTGAAAGGGATGATTTGGTGCATTCTTTTGAATTAAAATTATTTTAAAGAAAAAAAGAAATCCTGCTTTAAAGAATTAGATTTCTGGGAAGCGCTAACATCTTGTTAGGAATCATAGAATGGCTTAGTTTGGAAGGGACCTTGGAGATCATCTGCTCCAACCTCCCTACCACCTCTCAACTAGGCTCAGGTGCCCAAAACCTCATTAAGCCTGGCCTTGGAACACCTCCAGAGAGGAGGCATCCACAACTTCCCTGGGCAACCTACTGCAGAGCTTCACCATCCTTTTACTGAAGAACTTATTGCTACGATCCAGTCTAAATCTGCTCTCCCTCAGCTTTAAACCTTCCCCCCTTGACCTATCACTGGATGCCCTTATGAAAAGTCCCTCTCCAGCCTTCCTATAGGATCCTGTCAGGTATTGGAAGGCAACTAACATCTTATATTGAAATAAATTGATGATCCTTGGGGTCTCTTCCAACCTTAGTTATACTGTGATACTGTTAATTTTTTTTTTTTTAAGGGCCATGAGATTTCTCATTAGCAATTAATTTATCATCTTTATTTCATCAGCCACTGCTCCATTGTGTCCTAATATTGTCTTGTTTCGTGAAAAAACTATCTGTGTATGTGAATATTTGCACACATACTGTGTTCATAGTCATCCAATCCTGGTAGTACTAATTTGTCATGGTACTGTTCAAGAGAATTTTCTGCATTTTTTCTGGAACATTGCAATCAAATGCACTCAGGTCTCATACCTGCAAAGGTTATTTCTGAGCTGATTATAGGGAACCTTGGTTCTCTATTTTAATAGAGAGAATTACCTTATTTTGGAGCTATCCATCTATGGAAAATAGTACAGATTAAGACAGGCACAACAAAGTTTCAATCCTGAGAACTCCTCACTCTATCTTCTGAATGAGGACTGACTAATATGGTTGTGCCTCTTTAAGGTTATTGTGAAGAGTAAGACTGTATGAAAAGGATTCACCGAGGCTGCCACTTGTCTCCAGGTTCCTGTAACAGGGAGATGATCTCAATCTGCTCTCACGCTGTTAAAACGATGCATAAACCAACCAATATTCTCAAATGATGGAGTATTATTGCAGCCTCTTAAAAGTTGGGCACTGAGATAATTTGGATGATGTTGGAGAAGGAATGTGCCATAACCCCTGTGGCTCAACTTTCATTGAATAAATATGGCATGCTGCTGCTTTTGTTCTCCTTGTGTATGGAAGAACAATAAACATGTCAAAAAAGAAGAATCACAGAATGTTCTGGTTCCTTTCTGCAAAAGTGGAGTTCCACACTGAGCTGTGTTTTTTGAAGTTATTGAGCAAGATTCAGGGTTTTATCTCTGAAATAGCAGAGTTGGTAAATCTTCTGTTTCTTATGGAAAGGTATGTTACTGAAGTTGGAGGAACTAGTGAATCCCATATTCCTTTAGCACCTGACATATGTTTTAAAGGTAGGATATATTTTTATTGCTGGATGTAAACAGGATCTGCAATATGACTACAGCAGTAGAGCTGCAAAAAAAATGGAGTTTTGTGTAGAGGTAGAAGATGGTTATGATCATAGTTTCCATTTAATTAAATAAAAATAAACTTCATCAATTGTCCACAGCAACTGGTTGTGGGGATTTGTTGATAAGCTGAGGATTTCCATTCTTTGGCTGTGGGAGTGGTGCTATGAGAGTATTAAAACATCTTTCAGGCTTGATTACAGATTTACATCTTTTCAGGCTCTTGGTAGTTATGACCTTAACTGATAATTTTAAGTAGGAAATTATCCCTTCTTTTTGCATCTTGTCTTGTTTGTTTGTTGGTTTGGTTTTTTTTCTTTGGTTGTTTTGGTTTGCTGTTTTTTGGGGGAGTTTGGTGTGTTGGTTTTTTGCCTACTTGTTCATTTTGTTTTGTTTCCTTTTAGCACTTTATCCTTTATTATTGAGGGAACTTTGCTTTTATGTCCTCGATGGAACTTTGCTTATGTGTCTAGTAGTATTACAAGCATTATGGTGAAATAGAGAAGTTTGATCAAACTAGATCAAACTGGAGAAGTTTGATCTTTCTAGTTCATAATCTGAAATTTGCATGAGAGAAACTATAAAGGGCATATAGAACAGGTGTTTCTACTGTTGCTAATTTTTGGGTGGATCTTTCTGATTGTGGAAGAGATGCTGCATTTCTGACCACAATGTGAAAACTTACTTTCAGTGTAGCCCCAAATCAGTAGAAAGCAACTTTTCTAACCCTTTAAGTAAGGATTGTTTGGATTTTATTCCATGTAAAATACAGATAATATCAAAAAGCTGATTGGAAGCTAAGTGGTAGCAGATGCAAAGCAAACTCCTATGTCATTTGAGAGTTCAAAGACAGTTTTCTGAAATACATTGCAAGGTTTTGTTACTTTTTTTCCTACTTGTATTTAACAGAAGAACTCCGAGAATCATAATTTCAATAAATCAGAACATATATTTTATCACCAACATGACTGCATCTCTTTAGAAAGATTTGATGTATCTTAAGGCTTTGAATCTATAAGTTTTATCTTGCTACTGGTACAGCTAAAGTGCTTTGTGCTTTGTGCTATAAGAAGAATGCTTTTAGTTTATATTGTGCTGTCACTGAAAAAAAACCCAAACAAGATAAATACAGTGCATATGCACTGTTAAGACAGTGTCAATAACATGTCAATAACAATCATTGACACAAAACAATGTCACTAATAATCTTTAACTTGACTACTATGATGATGTCATGGTAGGGTCAAACGGCCCCAGCACAAATACAGACAGACTATAAGGTGTCTAGATGTGGTCCCCCTCCCCCCGCTTTCTTCCTGCAGAAAGCCAGGGTAAAGGAGGAAAAGGAACAAAGGGGAAAGGACCATGCATGTCTGGTAAACAACCCCGTATCTATGTTATGGAAGTGTGCTCTGGCCACAGCCTGGCAGAACCCCTTCTTATTGGGTAGCTAAGTGCTGCTTTCAGTTGCCCCATTGGCCCAATCAATCTGGGGCAGGATTTATATACAGGCGGATTTCTAGTTGCCTGTGCCTTGCTTAAGCCTTGCTCTTTCCTTGCTCAAGTGTTGTCTGCTTGAACCTGCTTGGACCTTGTCTGGCATGAGGTTGCCTCAAGTTGCATAGCCTTGAGCTGATTGGTCCAGAGCCTGGGATATAGCCGTGAGCCTACACACCACAAGCTACAAGAGAAGCCATGAGATTAGGAGTCAGAGCAAAGCCTGCTTCCCCTTGTGACCAGGATTTTGCCATGCCTCAGTTTCCCCAGGACAAAGCAAGCGCCCATTGCGATAGTGTTGTTAACAGCCCGCCATCTGCTGAAGCCAGACCAGCCATCAACAACTGCATGGCATTCCTGACATCAACCTGTGGTATCTGGCACATGAAAGCTCCAAAGTCTATGATACACAGCAGCAGCACTCCCTACTTGGGTACAACCAGTTGTGAGTAATTAATTCATTGCCTCTTTGGCATAACAGTTCTTGTCGAGCCTTCCCCACCCGGCCCCCACCATGGTCGAGCACCATTTCGCTCCTGGAAAATTCCAGTTTGCATAAAATAGTTAAATTGTTAAAGTTGCCCAAATACTGTACATTCCCATTGTATATATATTCTAACCATACACTGAACCTTTTGATACATTTTGGCAATTTTCATATTAATAAAAGGTGGTTAATATTTTGATTAATATTGCCATATAATTTATAAATAAAGGAAATATTCTATCCTTCAACAGATGTATCCTGCTTATTCAGCCTCAGCCCTTCTCTGACTTGAGTGCAGTTCTGATGGAGTAATTCTGAATTCATGTTCTGTTCTGAGTTCTGTTTTGTGAGGAAATAGTTTCTGTTGTACCATGGTTCATTTTGAGGAATAACAGGAGATGATGCAGGCATACTGGCTAAACGTTACTTCATCTTCTTTTAGTCACTGCTTTCTGCATCATGTGCATGGTAAAATTCAAGTTCTTCAAAATACAGTGTTTGGAAATCCTGTGGCCAAACACTGCTGCACCTATCGCCCTGGATCCAGATGGGTGTACTTTAAGGCTGCAGTACAGTGCTTCAGAATAGCTTCATGTTTCTGCTGGATCTTGCTGTGATAATTATTTCTGTAGTTCACAGTGATCACATACTTTTCATTGGCCTGGCAGCTTTTGACAGTCCTGTAGGTTCATGCCACTTGTCCAAACTTACTCTGAAATGTAGCCTGAGAACACCCAGTGTGAGAAATGTGCCTCAAAGTGTTGTGCTTTGAAGAGTCATGGCTTTACCTGTTAGGAATATAGATTCCTAAGAGCTTATTCTAAAGTCTCATCACAAATTTCTGCCTCACTGGATCTCTTGACTTACATTTTTCCAACCCTTGATTGCTTGGAAGGCAAATCTTGCAGCTGCTGGCACTGTGATTGGCTTCTAAATATGGGGAAATCTTGTTGCAGAAAATTATGAGACATATGATAAATGGAAAGGTGAGAAACTCCTTTGTGTGATCAGAAAGTGGTAGCTGAAGGTCAGTTTTATGTAGATTTCCATAATTTATCTAGCTGCTACGACTTGGAAGAAAGATTTAATTTACACTTCTCTGTGCAGATCTCAAGTAATCAGTGTTTGGATGAGGAATTAGAACAGATTTGTAGAGTTAGTATTTATCACTCCACCTTTGATTAAGGTGGGCTGTTAGGTAGCATTGTAATTCCTCCATGATTCAAACAGTGTAAAGCTAGTGGTGATGCTGTGCCATTTTCCCCATAAGTTCTTGCACAGTTACTTGTCATGTAGCACTCACTTTTAGGGTGGGCACTGTGTCATCTGTTGTTCTTCACAAAGCTTTGACTCTGCATGAGTCAACTTACAATTTTTTCCTCAGCATGCTTTCCCCGCCTCTGTCAAAGTCCTTGCAGCAAATGTCCATGGGGTTAACATTGCAGAAATGTTTTGTTATGTGTGAAGTCATTACCTCAATGTGATAAACTGACAGTTTGTTGTGGCAGGAGTAAAATCTTCCGTGCTAGCCCCAGTGGCTATGTTAGGTCATGTGAAACACGGCCTTCGTACTGTGGCTGCTCCTCCATGTTTTGAGGTTTTGTTTTATGAGTGAGACAGGCACCATTGATTCACAAACAATAGACCAGAAATAAATTCAGATGGTTTATGTGTATGAAACCACAGCAATCAGGAGTTGCTTCAGCCATGTCACAGCTTAGAATCTTGATTACAGTTATTCTGTACTTGTCCATAAAACATCATCCCATTATTTTTCTTATGTGATGGAAAAATAAACACAGGAGTAACTGAATACAGGAGGACAGAAGAACACGTTCAAAATTAAGCCTATTGGATGAGGGCTAGAATCTGCACTTTCCTGGGCACAGGAGCTGTGGAAGCAATACTTCCACAGTTAACGTGCAGATTTTCAAACGCAAGGCTTTTTGAATGAGGAGGTTTGGAGCAGCTTGCTCTAGAGGATCAGTGCAAATTAACCGCTTTCTGGGGAGCACAACATAAAGCTTACTTTAAGGGTTTAGATTGTAGTATAGTCTGAATTGGTGCTCAGGACAGTTTTGCTGTGTGTGGCCTTATGAAAGGTACCCTTAACAGAAAGAGATGTTAATTCTCTGGATGATGTCAGAGATGAGAACAAGGAGATGGAGATGATGGTGAGCACTGAGGAGCTGCAGAATATCCAGACACAGGGTTGGTTTTTGTCTTGAATGTTACAGCTTGAAATTTGCTATCATGTGATTAAATCCCCCAAGTTTTAAAACCTCTAGTACCTGTGAGGTATGTGTTGGTAATGAGGAAAAGTAAAGCTGAGTTTTCACCAAAAAAAATACTGGAAGCTTTCATGAGACTGATGGAGAATATTCAAATGTGGTCCTTCACTAAATTGTTTGTTTCCTGACATTTAGATGTGATTTTCTTTTTGAAGGATAGAGCAATTTATTTCATGCTGCAGCTTAAGTGTTAATTCTTCTTCCTTTTCCCCCCTTTTCTTTATTCTTTATTTGCATGCCTTTTAAAAGTGCTTTCAGCCCCAAATACATTTATTGGAGAGTAAGGAACATTCTGTCTAAAAGTATAACACCCTCATAATTGAAATAATGATGCAGACTCATAGAAATGGTGCTATCAGGGAAGTTTTCTGCCACAAATGTCTGTATTTGTCAACTAATATTTTTATTTAGAAAAAACAAGCAACCAAAAAAAAAACCCAAAACCCACAAACAAAAACCAAACACCCCCAAAAAACCCAAAGGCTTCTCAGATTAAAGAAGAGGAGGAAAAATGGTATTTATGGTCTGTGTGACTATAAATATATATACATAAGACTCGGATAATCCAGTGACAAGAATTGTGAAGAACCTTCTAAGTAAAGCTTAAAAGCAGTCATGAATGTGCTGGGGTGAGCACAGCCTGCGCTCACAGGTTCCCCTCCCTCCCCCCACATTGACAAGGAGGAAAGTGGGGCCTGGAAGGAAGAGGTGTTAGTTGAGATAAGGACAATTTACTACTCTGTTGCAGAGGACACAAAATAAAAAAGCAGACTGGCATAACTCAACCCCCACTACCACTGCAGAATATCCAGACACAGGGTCTGGGTGCAAACCGAAACCAGAAGAAAAGGTCTGAAGTCTAGCCCAGAAACTGAGGAAAAAACACAAACCCCATAGAACAGGAAGATTTGCAAGCTATAGATTACAAATCCCATAAGCCCTGGCCAACCCCCTTCCTGTCATACAGTGACCATGAAATCAGCATGGTGTAGAATATACAATTTGGCTTGCCCTATTGCTCTGTGCCGTGGGTGGGCCCTCCTAGTAGGGCCAGTCAGCTTAAACCGGCGGAGTGTTACTGATATTCCCTTCACATTGTCTTGGATCTCCCTTTTTTTTTTCCTTTTTTTTTTTTTTTTTTTTTCTCCTCTGCCAGCAAGTCTTGGTACCTAATACCAGATCTTAGTGATTTATTATTAGATAAAACTCTTTAATGTTAATAATATTTAACAGTTTGTCATGTGTGTGGGGGAAGCAGCAACCATCTTTGATTTAGTCACAATTTTGATCTGCTTCCTTTCTGTAAATACTTCCTAAAATGTCATGTAGTCCTTTCTGTGCATTCTTTCACCCCCAGCAGCAAATGTTTCAGTGTTCCTTTTTCTGTTATGAAGATCAATGCCAGAAGCCTGGTGCTCATGAGCAATCCTATTAGAGCCAACCAGCATTCATATACACTGCAAGAAAACAGTTTAGTAAAGTAAGTTTAAAGCTTGCAGAGGATTACTACAAATAGCATAGAAAAATCATTTTTGAAAATAATTACAAGTATCATAGAATTATCCCTTTAATGTGATTTAAACATGCCTTTGTGTCTAATAAGTATACATTTCATTTTGATGAGCTACTTGCAAATAAATTTACAAATGCTAGAAATGAGGAAGTTTGTTTTCAGTCACTTGTGCCAATTGCAGGGTAATTGGCTAGTTCTTTAGAAGGCTTGTGGGGAAAGCACTGGGGTATTCTCAACATTTGACTATGCTTTTGTTATTTCCTTACTGTAAAGTACCCATAATTCAGCATAAGTTGCAGGTGCTAACCACAAAGATTGTTTTATGCTAAAGAGCCTCTAAAAGCAAGGTCAAAATGCTGTTGTGCAGACTAGGTAAAAATGTCAGCTACTACCTGGGTAGAGGCTGAAGAGAGAAAAAAAGAAATGTATGCTGAACAGGTCATCTTACTGCATGTAGCATGCTCATGTTGATAGAATGAGTGCATTAATCAGTGAGACTTTGTGTGTGTATATATATGAAATAAAATCAGCAGGAATTTTTGTCTCTAATTGTATTTGTCTAAAACAGACCATCAGTTGTTTTATTATAGTTTCTGTGGTTGAACACTGTGTTACAAATGCTAGTTGAAATGTGCTAGGATATAGCATACCCTGGTAGAATTTGGAATGGATGGATTCACTTGAGTACTCAGGAACAATTGTTCTTCCGTTCTGAGTTTGAGGAGAATGCTGTAAAATAAGGTCTTCACCAGCTCTTAATTAATTTGGGACAAAATAATGCACTTAATATTTAGTAAATGGAACCGAAGGTGTCTCATGCTGATTGATTTTGTTTCATACATTTTTCCCATTGCTCAATCTGTAGCATTTTTGATAGCAGCTAATTAGGTTCATTCAATGTAGATGGACAGCCAAAGTCACTCAGCAGGGCAGAGTTAAATTGCTTCTGTCCATCCTGCTATGCTTGTTAGCAAGTAATGAATATCCTGATATTGTTCTTTTTATTATTTGGTATGTTTTAGTATTTTATTCAGAGAAATTGTGAATCACAAGCAAGAATTAGCTTACAAGGAAGTCGTAGATATGTTGAAGGCGATGATCTTTTTCCTTGGAAATGCCCTGTAACCCAGTGTTTTGGAAATGCTTGCCATGTGAAGACCAGTAATATAATTAACTTGCCTTAGAATACATTCTGTATTTCCTGACTGTTTATAAACATTAGCTATTACTGATTTGTTAACACTGGAAAAATCCTTGAGAACTAGAATCTTTTGGAACCAGGAAAAGGTGTAAAAGCAGAGGAACACACAGGCTTTTTAAACTTTGTGTTGCATTTTTCTTCAGCTTTCATCTAAGGTACTTCTAATATCTTGGTCTTATAGAATCATAGAATTGTCTGGGTTGGAAGGGACCTCAAAGATCATCCAGTTCCAACCCCCTTGTCATGGGCCAGGACACCTTACGCTAGATCAGATTGCTCAGAGCCACATTCAGCCTGGCCTTAAAAACTTTCAGTGATGGGATTTCTACCACCTCCTTGGGCAACCTGTTTCAGTGTCTCACCACTGTCATGGTGAGGAACTTCTTCACAGAATCAACCAGGTTGGAAGAGACCTCCAAGATCATTAAGTCCAACCAATCACCCAACCCTATTTAATCAACTAGACCATGGCACTAAGTGCCTCATTCAGTCTCCAGGGACGTTGACCCCACCACCTCCCTGGGCAGCATATTCCAATGGCCAGTTTCTGTGAAGAACTTCTTTCTGAGATCCAGCCTAAACTTCCCCCTGCACAGCTTGAGACTGTGTCCTCTTGTTCTGTTGCTGGTTGCCCAGGAGAAGAGACCAACCCCCACTTGGCTCCAACCTCCCTTCAGGTAGTTGTAGAGAGCAATAAGGTCTCCCCTGCACCTCCTTCTCTCCAGGCTGATCAGGCCCCTCAGCCTCTCCTCAAGTCCAGATTTGGGGGAAGGGAGGGAAGCTTTTTATGACTCCTAACTTCCAATCTGAATCTACCCATTTCTAGTTTTGCTCCGTTCCCCCTAGTCCTGTCACCTGACACCCCAATAAAGTCCCTTACCAGCTTTCTTGTAGGCCCCCTTCAGATACTGGAAAGCCACAATAAGGTCTCCTCAGAGCCTTCTCTTCTCCAGACTGAATAACCCCAACTCTCTCAGTCTGTGTCCACGGCAGAGGTGCTCCAGCCCTGTGATCATCCTTGTGTCCTTTACTGGACATGCTCGAGCACAACTATATCTTTCCTGTAATAGGGGCTCCAGAACTGGATGCAGTACTCCAGGTTGGATCTTGACAGAGTGGTGTAGAGGAGGAGCATCGCCACCCTCAACCTGATGGCCACACTTCTCTTGATGCAGCCCTGATTGGTCACTAATTGTTCAAGAAGTAGCAGCTGTTCCAAATTAATAGCATTCCAAAAATGTTGCTTTATATTTTATTTGTCCGTGGGCTGTAGCAGCAGCGGTAGACTTCTGACTCCAAATTTCCTGTTCACTTCAGTTAGGCAGAGACGTGAGGTTAGCTGGTGCTAAATGAGTAAGCACTGGTCCTCATCATACAGCATCCTGTGAAAATCACACTCTTGCTGATGGGATCTTAGTCTACCAAAGAATTTTTCTTTTGAATTGAAATTACTCTGTTTTTTCAAGTATGAGTCAGTAAATTTTGAAAGCAGCTGTGTATAGTACAGACCTATCTGTTAACCAGCATTTGCATAATGTCTGTATGTTCAAGGCCTACTTGATGATCTCTTAAGATGATGAAGGGTTTTATTTTAAACTAAATATAAAGCCACCTTAAACTCTAAGCATAGAACATTTAATCAGGCTTAGATGCTTGGTATGCTAGATTCCACAGCATAAAACACATTTGCATGGATGCTAGGTTATGTCCAAAGCTAGAGAGTTCTTTTAAAACCAGTGTAAACTGGTTGCTTGAAAAGCTAATTTGGGTTTTGTGGTGAAGTTTTGTGTTTGTTTGTTCTTTAACTGTAGATTTTGAGAATTTCTTTCAGTGAAATGTTAACTATTTCCAGAACCTTAACTGAGAAACGTCTTAACTTAAAGAACCCTCAGTTAAAGTCTTTTTAAAACTGCCTCTAGCACACTGGTAGATGCTGTGAGTGCTCATCTGCTTCAAGAACCCCTGAATACATGAAACAGACTCTTTTCCTGCAAACTGCTCAGTGTTAATAATCTTAGGCTGTTAAACATCTTGCTTGGGCAGGGGTAGATATTTCTCCTGTTTTTTTAAGAGGAGATTGGGCAGAGCAAGAATTGTGCACACAGTTGTAAAGCATGTAAAGCTGTGGACAACATAACTGAGCTGCAGACAGAGAAATCGAAATGGCTGCTCTGCATTTTTCAGGAGTTTGGAAATATCTTTAGTAAATACTGAGCAAAATATTTAGAAAATATTAACAGAAAGAGAACAGCAATAATTGTGTAGGATTTTTCAGTTTACTTATCTCAGCTACATAAGGAACACTGAGTGTTTCCCCAGAATTTTCTTTGTTCCAGCAGGATTGATGAAATCTAATGAAATATTACTCAGCTGAATTTCAAGGACCAGCTTCTCAGTTACTAATACCTGACATGAATTCTTCATTTCCAAAATAGATTAGATAATCTAAGCATTTTGTTCCTTGTGGGCATTGAATTTTTCAGCTGATTTGAATGCTTCTGTAGCAGTGAATAAAGTTGGTTAAGCCAAAAACGATTTATATGACCATAAGGATATTTGAACCTTGGAGGGTTGTAGGTTTTTTGTAGTAGTGGTTGTTGTTGTTTGTTATGTTTTTAACTAAAAAAAAAATTATTTGGCTGTATCAGAAATGTCTGTTGGAGTTAATGGAGGAAAACTGAAGCCCTACTGTTTATCATATTAATACAGTTTTGGGTTTCCCAAGAGAGAATTTCTCATTTGTCTCAAGGTGATTTTTTTCTGTTGTACTTAAGTTGTCTGAATGATAAATAGTGCCCTAGGTAAGTTGCAGGCTGTATATGTAACACAAAATAATATTGCATTTGAAAGTTTTCTGATAAAGTGGAATCTAATTTTGCCTTGAAAAGCAAAGATGAATTTTAACCACTTTTTTTCTGAAATTTCATCAATCTGGGTTTATTAGAAATTATTTGTTTAAATCTCCAGTGATTATGAAGTGATGATTTTATTAGAATCACTTTTTTTTCAAGTAAAGGTCAAAATGATACGTATTTATTTACCCTGGTTTATAAACATCTGTATTTATATAAATATCTATTACATAAGGATATATACATAAAGCATATATATGCACACAACTATATACATAATTTTATATATATTTCTGCATTGTTCAGCACAAGAAGAACTTGAGATTAATTCTGGAGTCTAATTATTTCTGTCATCATGTTTTTAGGCAACTTCGTTATTTCAACTGGTTCTGTCCTTGTAACAAGACATACTGAACAGAGCTTTTACTAGTTGTCATGGTTTAATCTCAGCCAGCAACTAAGCAACATGCAACCACTCTCTCACTTCTTCTCTCTGCAGGTGGGATGGGGAGGAGAATTGTGGAAAAAGAAGTAAAACTCCTGGGTTGAAATAGGGGTGGTTTATTAAGTAAAATGTAAGCAATAATATCATGCTGGTGTTTTAGTTGTGCTTAAGGAGCATGGCCAGGAGAGCTGACCCAAACTAGCTAAAGGGATATGCCGTATCAGAGGATGTATGTACTCAGTATAGAATCTGGGCAAAGCTGGCTGTGGGGAATGAACTTGCATTGTGCATAATTTGGCTTTTTTGGGCATTTTATTTCTCTTTTTATTTCTGTTATATTCCTTTTCATTGCTGTTATTATATTTTTATAATAATATGGAGTGGATCCTACTATTCCATCCCATGTAATTGCCTGCAACTGGAGGGAGGGAAGAGAAAAGAACTTGTGCCCCAGACGCTTTCACCAACCATCCCAGGGCCTTGAAGTTTCTCTTCATTCCCCTCAGACGAAGAGATGCAGCTTCCTTCCCACCTGTCTGGGAGATCAGTAGTGGAGATTAGTCTGATGACTGGGGAGTTTCCTGGTGACATTCCTGATTTGGGCTTCAGGAAGACTACAGACTTCCCTATGATGAGGGTCAACCTGGCATATTGGGCCCTCTGTTCCATTTAGAAGTGAGTCTCCAATAATGACAATTCTTCTGTTCCTTGTGGTAGAGGTTGTCCTGTGGCTATCTGAGTATGGTAAGACCTCTGCTATAGGTTGCCTATCATCTACAACCCCATCAGACTGGCCACCTTCCAGCAGGGCCTCAGCTCTATTGCTCAGAGGCTCGTGGGGAGGCGAGGTGGGCAAGGAGGGCACTCTTCTTTTGCCACAGCCACGACCCTGCCTCTGCTCACAGCTTTCATTTGGGTTTCTGTATTGCACCTGATGGGCAGCATACACGGCCCCCTTGATCCTGGGTGCTCTCTGGCAGGTGCTCTCAGTTGTGTTACAGGGAGGGCAGAGCCTGACTCAACCAGCCTCAGACATGATACCTTTCTGACCAAACTCAGTGGGTTTAAGGCTTCTAGAGTTAATCAGTATTATTTCCATGCCTCCTTTCACACAAATAGCTTTGGCATTTGTCTCTGTCTCCATTTACTTTTTCCACCTGCTGTTATCACCTGTTTTTTAACTCTTCTGCTTTCAATTTAATACCTCCCTCCCTCCTACATTTCATTCTTTATTAGTTTGCACCATTTCAGAAAAACTCAGGAGAAGTTTCTTATCTCAAACTTGAAACGTCTGAATAAGAATATAGGACACACATAATGTGCCACTCTTCAAGGACACACTGTACAAGTGGCTTATTGTAATCTCTTCCTGAATGCTGAAGTTTTAAAGGGCACAAAGATTTTGGTAGCTGATTTTGTTTCTGTATGTGTGTATTTATATTTCTAGCACATTTGGCAAAGCACTATTACACAACTGCCTCCTGGCTCTGGTGTTAGGCTTTGTACCAGGATATTTTAATGATTTACAATGGGATTCTGTAGAGTCTGTATGTGTATTTAAAGGAGGCTCTCTTGCTGCTGTACCAGCTATGTCATCTCCACCTTTGCATCCTCTACCTGTAAGACCCTTCATGTCTGCCTCAAGTCTAAAACACTTGTCCTAATTTCTGAAACTTTTCATCTAAACTGTATTTAAAACTTTGTTTTTAGCATCCTCCTCTTTTCTTCTTCCAGTCTTCATCTTATGTCTGACCCACTTAAGTGCCTGTGACTTTTTCCATGCTACCACTTATAATTGAAGCTGTTTACTTTGCTTTGTGCCCAAAATACCCCTGTCTCTTCAGATCTTTTTTTCAGACAGCAAGAACCCTTTTACAAGTCAGATTCTCCTATAGAGAACTTGTCATCAATACAGCCTACTGGCCTCACTAAAATCACTCGCATATGATTTTTAAAAGCCCAGTTTGTGCTGAAACAGGAGCTCTTTCATGTTCTATGCTTCTGTAAAACCGAAGAAAGTTGCCATTCAGGAAGTTTCACAGTGGTAACATGAATTGTTATTAGTAATATCACATCTCTCTGGCACTGCATTTTTTGACTTGATGATCTCAAAGGTCTTCTCCAACCTGACTTATTCTATTCTATTCTATTCTTTTAAGTTATGCTGCCTAATCTGAAATTATAACCCAGGGCGTCTACACTGTGTGATGAAGCTAGGGCCTGTGTTCAGCAGGGCTAGTGAGTCTATTTTGTGTTAATGAACAAACCCTGTAACAGAGGTTTATTGGGGGGATTTTTCAAAATTTTAAAAATATTTTTTATTTTATTTTGTGGCACTTGGAGAAAGGTAGCAACTGTAGGGCTGGAGGGGAATTTTTACACACCTCTTCTTGTCTTGTTAGTCCATTACTATGTTTTAGCTCTTTCTCCCAGTGGGAAAGTGTGAAGTGTAAGTGCAGGCAACAGAGTTAAGCTGAAATGTCCTGCAGAGATTCACTATCACAAAGGGTAATACTACTTTATCGATCCTTTCCATACTCTCTCCCACGGTTGTGTTAAGCCTGTAGCAAGTACAACCTTTACAAAACAAGATCAAGTGATATGCCTTACCATTTAAGTTGAATACTGGCTTTAAAATAGGATAAAAGGATGTTTCTTAGGCTTGACATATTGTCGGCATTTTAGTATATACATGATAAAAAGTCCACAGAGTAGAAGCTTGCATTTCTTGGAGATATTTTTTTTTTGATGCTGTACCTGTGCATGCAAGTGATGGAGCCAACTCCAACTTGACTTTAAAGAAAAACATAACTTTATAAAAAAGTAATTTCAATTTTGACCAAACAGCTTTTCCAGAGAGTTGAAATTCCCGTTGCTCCCCATTTTCTGTGATACACAGTAATGACTTAGTCATTGTTTTGTTGTTTGTATTATTGAAGACTTGTATGACTTAACAAAAGACCATCAGACACCTTTTCATAAACACTTGTGTTATTCCCACTTCTCTGCCATACATAATTGCATTGCTGCAGCAGTTGCAAGACATGCTTATAACATTTTTCACTAGTGCCTACTTAGCGTGTTAGTACTTATGCTTCCAAAGAATGCAGAAGGGTTTTCAGTGTAGTAGTGCAGATTCTTGCCTCAAATGTTGCCTGTATGTATTGAGAAATATATTAATAAAGAAGATCTTAATTTCAATGTAGAAAATCACCAGAAAAACGTCAAGTGCTGTGGATCTGTCTGGATGCTGGTACCTGTTAGTCTGTGCCTTACTGAACAGCACATTATCTTCAGATGACAGAGAAGAGTTCAGGTCAGAAAAACACATACCTTGTTCAGGTGCTAATAATGTTTGTCATGTCCTCTCCCTGCAGCCCAAGTGCCTTATCTATAAAACCTAAGTACATTTGTTCTTTAATGCAATGCACAGGCCTTGAAGCTTTTCTTTGTATGCCACTTTGCAAGCCTTTATGTGTATCGAAGGACCGCTTCTACAGCTGTGCCTTGACTGCTCAGCCAGGCCTAAGCATCTTTTGCCTTAAGATAAACTTGTGTTTATCTTAAAGATCTCTGAGGTCTTTTCCAACCTTATTGATTCTATGATATTTCAGTGACTGACTTGAAGAGAATGATAGTTTAGAAAAATAAATTAAAAGAAAACCCAACCACCAAACCCTGCCAAAACCAACAGGATCAACGTAAAGAAAAACACTCTTTGAAAACAAACAAAAAACCCCACCAAATCCCATATTCTAAAGACCAATCTCTCTTTCTTCACTTGCTCATAACTGCTTGTGGTAGTATTGTTGTGCTAGCAAATAGGCAAAAAAGCTTGGTGGGATCTGTATTTTAAGAAGTTGTGGATTTTCTGTATTTATGATGTGGAAGCAAGAATAAAAAGACTGCTGGGAAAATAACAGGTTGAGAGAGTCGTTCACCATTGGAATGGGCTGCCCAGGGAGGTGGTGGAGTCACCATCCCTGGAGGGGTTCAAGAGGGGATTGGACGTGGCACTTGGTGCCATGGTCTAGTCACGAGGTCTGTGGTGACAGGTTGGACTTGATGATCTTTGAGGTCTCTTCCAACCTTGGTGATACTGTGATACTCTGAAAATAAAATTCTGATCACTTCAGTCAGTCCGGTGTCTTGTGATTAAGGCTTCTTGCCCCATAGCTGGTATGTCCAGATGAGAAATGCAGCAGTCAGTTGAAATGCTTTAGATAGGGGTAATAGGAAACACCTCTCAAGAAAAGGTATTCCAAACAACACTCTCCTACTCTGCTTTTCAGTATGGTTCAGTCTTAGACTCTGCTGCCTATAAGTTTTTATAATGAATAACATGAATAGACTTTGAAATCCCTTGTATTCAATTTTAGATGTAATGAAAATGGTGAAGCACATTGATTGTAGTGCAGTGATCCACTGAATACATTGTTTACATAGATTATTGTTCACTAGCAAAGCAATAGGTCTGCAAACAGGTAATTGACTGTCATTGAAGTCAGACTTAACACCGTACTCTGTTCTTGTTTCACATGGTATAGGTGTAGTTTTAGAAATAAAATATTCAAGATTAAATGAGTTGTTATAAAAATCAATTTTGAGCGCAAAACCCAGGTAATCGTATTTTTTTTCCATTATTTTGACAGTGAATAGATTAGAAAAGTTCTCTAGTATGCATGTGCCACATGACTGGAATTCACAGAGTTAGAAAATACAATGTGTGCCATGGAGGATCTGATAAATTCGAGCAGAACTCATTACTTCTGTTAGTAATTTCAACACAACATTAAAGCAACAGAGAGAAGTGCTTCGCTGTTTGAAAGATTCTTATTCTCTGGTGTTAACAACATGATTATTAAATCAGCACAAAAGCTTCTAGCTAACTCTTATTGTTGTTGTATAGTAGGAAAATAGTAATCTTAAACATATTTTATTTGTGTTTAATTAAAGACAATGGGCACCTCAATAAAGCTCTTTTTTGTTTTTTTTATGTTCTAGATTGTAGGTCTGATAATTTCAAGTATAATTAATTGAAAAATGAGGATCAACCCAGGCCTAAAAGGGTGGACTGAAAAAATACTGCCTTCATATGTCAAATGTAGTTCACAGATAAGTTTCTTGCTAATTTAGATAGTGGAAACTTCGTAGCGTGTGGCTTATAGCAAAATCAAAGCAGACTGCTAGCAGGTGTGGGTACTTACCTGAAGAATGTTTCTGAGAATGTGCTTATTTTCATGAGTGTTTATAAATAATTTTGTTTATTTACCAGTGAAATGTTTATGGAGACTATTTAGGGAGTGGGGAAGAAGGGGGATAGGACATTTGGGTTGGTAAATTTCAGCTGGAACAGTTGTTGCCTTTGCTACTGGTAAATTGAAAAGCTATGAGTAAAGCAGTTAGTAGGACTTTGCTTGAAAAGTAGAAACAAATGAAAATCCTGGATGCTTTTCAGAGTTACAAATCTATATTGAGACTTTGGATAAAAAGCCATTTTGTTGGAAATTTAACAAAAAACATTGAGTCACTGCCACTGCATTTAAAACAGGCACAGAATGTGGCACAGTCACAATATAGTACAGTTGCTCAAGTACAGGAAAACAAGTTTCAGGTATAAAATTTTACTCTGTCATTTGGTGTGTATTTGGTAATGCACAGTACTGTATGGTACTTTCTTGATCTCTTAGAAGCTTTGTACCAAGATGGTTTTTTTTTTTAATAGTGTTAAAGGAGAGCCACACAAGAGTTGTTTTGCTAATCCATGGCTGGAAGTTATTCCACCTTAAAGTGCTTGGTGTATGGTACTTGTGCATGCAGAATATACTGCACATTTCAGTTGCTTTATGAAGGACAGTAGTTGGGAGTTAATTAGCTGACACCAGAATTTTATCCACTTCATTCACAGGCACATTGTTTCCCAGAGGCTCGTTGCCGTCCCATGCCAAATTTGTAGAGGAGATGCTATGGTGAACGATGTCACTTGAGAATGGGCAAATACTAGTGACAGTCCATTATTCTGTACTTCTGAATTTCTCTGTCCTGAATAAAAGCTTTCCAAGTCAAGATCATGGTCTAAGATGAATAATTCCAACAGATGGAAGGCAGCATGTGTTCTACAAGTTAAGCACTTCTCTACAGCAGTTGTTGCATAGCCACTGACAGTGCTTCAGCTGTGTATTTAAGAAGTGGTGTGGTTTACATGGAGCTATGTTTAGGGTTTAGGACTTTACTGATTATTAATACTTATAATGTACAAAAGTATTAATGATTATCTGTTAAATTGAGATCTGGCACTCACTGGATGAATGGCATGCTTGTGTTTCAGAGAAGCATTCTGAATAATTATTCAACTCTGATACTCTGGTTAATTTCAGTTTGGTGTTTTTCCATCTGAATTATTTATAGCTAGCACAAGGCACATCCTTTTGAGATGTTCCAGTCTGCTGTTTATGTATTATGCTTTTCTATATGAAAGGCATGGTTACAGTAATAATCCTGTAAATTTCTGTAGAAGATATTCTGTAGTCATGATATATTGAAATAATATTCTGGGGTTTCTGGTGTGGTGACTTTCAGAGAAGTATGTGTACGTGTTTGGATGTCAAAGATTGCAAAATACATGTAAGGTAAAAGAACTGATGCATATGTACACTTGAAGCACATCCTCACCTGAGTCAAACTGCTTTTGAGATTTGGAGGATTAAAAAAAACTGTTCCCTATTATCATTTTTGCACGGCTTTGCTATTTCATTCCTTAA
Organism: Dryobates pubescens; assembly: GCF_014839835.1. NCBI lineage: Eukaryota > Metazoa > Chordata > Aves > Piciformes > Picidae > Dryobates > Dryobates pubescens. Next base: position 9,886,798 of record NC_071627.1, read on the forward strand.
GGGATTGGAAATGTGGAAATACTATGGAATACTGGCTGTCAATCTGAGCAAAGCCTACTAGTGGTGGAAATCTCATTAGCCTGTCTATCAGGTGAGATCTAAAACTGAGGTCTTGACCATTTGTGGTCATTATAGAACTTGCTCACTGTTCACAGGAGTAAAGGTGTTAAATGCAGTGTCTTGGATAAATTCCAACTTGTGAAATTAGATTTGGTCTAAATTCCTTAGCAGTTTAATTCTTTGCTTTTTGTTCTTAACTACAGTACAATAATGCTTCGAGTTATTAAACAACTGCTGACTTGTTTCCTAAGCATGTCTGCTTTTCATCAATAGGAAAAGTTCTATAACTGTGTGTTTGTACCTTAATGAAGTAATACAGAAAAAAGTTATAGGCATTATTAAATGTAAAATACTGTGTTAAAGCTTTATCATGCATGAACTTGCTCATATATTGTAAAACATGTACGTGCTGTGTTCATTATGAGCTCAGGTTGGTGTTAAGCCATCCTAACACTGTAGTAAGGGTTGATGCAGAACCAGTCTGGCACATAATTCAATATTACTCTCCACACGCACCCTTCCAGTTTGTAGCATGTAAAATGCGTCATGGAAGGGTCCTTGTAACTCTAGAAGACATCTGTTTTCTGGTCAAGTTCACTTCCATATCCTGCATTCTCTCTAGGTCTGCCTACAGTGCCAAACCCTTGAGCACTAGAACTGTGTGCAGCTTGTAACTGTCTATACTCCTTGCTGAAGGGCATCTGCATATATTCTGTATCTGTAGAGATTAAAGATGTATTTGTTCATATCTATATTTCTCTCAAGCAGCAATTTTTTTCTATGTTTGTTGTCATTTAGCATAGCATAGGGCTCAGACCCAGCAATACCTAACCAAGACATGGAGGGCATGTAGGCATTCTCTTTGGGGAGGAGACTGAGGATTTTGCAGCAAATCTTGGTGTCTTGCTGTAACTTCACAGAAGCATGTTTTCAGTTCTTGGAATAAAGCAGTCATAGATTATCTTTTTGCCTCCTTCCAACTCCTTGACTGGTGGCAGTTAGCTGGATGTGGAAACTCCTAATTCTCAGCGAGCAATCTACACTCATTTGTTCGCATTTTATCAAGTGTTGAAGGATTTCAGCAGCTTTCATTGTGTAAGTGTTCTCTTCACATATTGATAACTTGGTTTTATTTAAGACATGGAGACTTAGCCTCCCATCTGCCAGGGACCAGGGGAATACAACTGTCTTGATTGCAGTTTATTCTGTTTTTTCTTATCACCAGGTAAGTTAGATCTATATGAAATACCAGAAGCAACATATAGTGAGATGATGGAAGAACAGAGTTCTTGTGTTCAGGACCGAGGGAGTGGCGTAACTGCCTTTCATTATGTATGTAATCAAAGGAAAGAGCTATGTGTGTTAAGTTTCTCCTTATATTTCATGCCCATGGTGAGCTTTTCTGACATGGGCACATTATCAGGTTATTGCAGAGTAAGTCAGGTGGTTTTCACAATTCATCTGTTCTTCAGGGAGTGACTAATCATGTTCTTAGACTGCATCAAGTATTTTGTCACTTATGGACAAACTACCTTTATCTCCATGGAGTACAGGCTGTATCAGACTGTTCATGCAGCATGCTTACACCAGAATTCACTTAGTTTGAGTGTTCCTTTCCATTAGTGAGATATTTATCCTTTTTTTTTTCTCTTACCCCCATTATCTTGTTTAAAAAATAACAATAATATCCTAATTTTTCTTATGGTGGCTATTTCCTACATCCATCCAAGTACTCTTTACTTTGAACTAGTTCTAGCCTCTGAATTATGCATACTCAGCTTGTCATTCAGTGCAGCACTTACAACATTTCAGTAGAAATTACATTTCTAAGCCCTTTCCTCTAAGATGTATTTCTGGAACATTAAAGTGTGCTTCAAAATCCAGTGAGAATACACTATAGAACCAGGAAGGAAAAACAGAGATAAGTAAAAATTATGTATGGGTATTTGTTGTTAATAGTAGTAATTTTGCAATACTCATAGGAATCTAACCTGTTGTTTCTCATGTTAGCAAAATTTAGTGTATTTCCTTCGTAATCTTTTTCCTTTAATCTTAAAAGGTATGCTTACAAACATACAGTTTGTAGAACATCTAGGTTCTACAAAATGTTATTGTTCTCCCCATCTCTTTGTATTTTAATAACACGGTAAAGCAGGTGAAAAATAAATCTCTACCATTAGGAGAGGTATAAAAATATGTGGGGGTTTTTTAACGTAATGAAGTTTTAAAGTTCATTTGTAATTACTCATATACTGCAGTTATCAAGTGGAAAAAATATGTATGCATAGTAACCCTACTCATATTTTGTCTTCCACTGATCAAGGTAGTACAAGGACTTTTGTACTGTGAATGATAAGGAGTGCCATTTAAGAGAACTACATGTCACAGTATAACTAAGGTTGGAAGAGACCTCGAGGATCATTGAGTCCAACCTTTTACCACAGACCTCATGACTAGACCATGGCACCAAGTGCCACGTCCAATCTCCTCTTGAACACTTCCAGGGATGGTGACTCCACCACCTCCCTGGGCAGCCCATTCCAATGACGAACGACTCGCTCAGTGAAGAACTTTCTCCTCACTTCGAGTCTAAACCTCCCCTGGCACAGCTTGAGACTGTGTCCCCTTGTTCTGGTGCTGGTTGCCTGGGAGAAGAGACCAACCCCTTCCCCTTCCAGAGTTTTGTCTAAGTCTTTGTGGGGTCAGCACATGCATACATCTCTTTGTCTCACTGGGGCAGATAACAGTCTGAAAACAACTTCTTGAACCCCAAGGATTTTCAAGCCCTATTAGGGAATGGAAAAAAAAAAAAAAAAAAAGGTCTGTTTTTTCAGTACTTTGCTTTTTAGTGCTAACTCAAGTATTTACCAGTTTTGTGATGTGGCTTACACTTTTTTTTGTCTCATTGGTGTGTTGTAATGCCTACCTCATGTTGGTATGGAATCATAGTATTGTTTGGATTGGAAGGGACCTCCAAAAGTCATCTAATCCAATCCCCCTGTGGTAAGCAAGGACATCCTCCACTGAATCAGGTTGCTCAGAGCCTTGTTGAGCCTGACCTTGAATGTCCCCAGCCATGGAGCTTCAACTACCTGCCTAGGCAACCTGTTCCAGTGTTCCCACCATCCTCATGATAAACAACTTGTGCCTAACATCCTGTTGAAATCTCCTCTTCTCTAATTTCAAACCATTGGCCCTCATCCTATCACTCCAGGCTTTTGTAAACAGTCCTGCTGCAGCCTTCTGGTAGGCCGCCTTCAGGTACTTGAAGGCTGCTATTAGGTCTCCCAGAGCCTTCTCTTCTCTAAGCTGAACAGCTCCAGCTCCCTCAGCCTGTTGATACAGTCCAGTAGGATGATAAATGGTTTATTTGAAAAGAAAACCACATAGAATAAGAGCTTGTTTCCTTTTCCTTGTTTTTTCTCCTGCCTGAGGAGGTGGTGGGGTCGCCGACACTGGGGGTGTTCAGGGCGAGGCTTGACAGGATGCTTGGTTGTATGGTTTAGTTGATTAGGTGGTGTCGGATGATAGGTTGGACATGATGATCTCGAAGGTCTCTTCCAACCTGGTTAATTCTATTCTATTCTCCAGCATTTTATAATTGATGGGAATCAAACAGAAGTGAATCCAGCAAATGTCTTTATATTGGTACAAATGGAGTGAATTCTGTAAAGGATTTGCATTCCTTTATATGGATGTCAACTTTCATTCCTCGTTTTGCATTGAAGTGTGAATTGCCTTTTAATTTTATTCTTAATTTAGTGTTTCAGACAAATGGAAGAATGAAGTAGTTTGGCTCCTTGGCATGGATAAACACTGCATACCATGATAGGTTCTGAGCCAGTTCACTAGTAAAAGTGAGAAGTAATTCCTGCACTTTTATTATACAGCCACCTGGCTACCTGGTATGCATCTCAAAGATGGAAACTAGCAAAACCATCAATTGGGTCTCCCTAAGTGCAGTGGGAATTTGCCTTTTCTGAGGGATGAAAAATATGCCCCCAAACCTCTGCCCAGTTAGGCACTAATCATGATGGATTTCCAAGGAGAATTGGTGTCTCCTCTCATAGGATCAGCTCAGACATTTTGCCCATATAAATCCAACATATTTTGTTGGATTTAAAACTGATTCATTGTCAGAAAAAAATATTTTCTTAGACATTCCCTTTTCTATTTGATAAGCAAACCAGCAAATACAGTGTAAGTTTGAGGGAGCTGTTGGATATGTAAATAAGTGAAAATATTTTTTGCTCAGGCATCCATTCATGACAGCCATGACTAGCTGTGCCAGGTTTGTCTGCAACTCAGAAAGCTTTAAATTTAGTAAAGGAGGTTTGGTTCTGTGCTTCCAAGAACTGCTCTAATACCACTGATGTAAATCATGTTGTCTACAGACAGGCAAATGAAAATGCTTGCACGTAGCATTTTAGGTACTCTGTCCAAAACAAGACTATTTTGTTTAATATATTATTGATTGATTGGTTTTTGATAACTGTCACCTGATATATTTTTGTCCAATTATCTGTTGCAAGAACAAATTATTTCTGTCATTTAAAATTCCAAACTATATCCAGAATTTCCTTGCTTGGTAAAACAATCTTAGTTAAGCTACAGTCTAGCTCATTTGCCATGTACCAGTTGAAATCATATTGTATTCCCTGATTTTGTGAATTTGTTGTAGATACTCACATATGAATTGCCAGCACCTGTAAAATCAGGGAGATACATTGGATGTTTACGGTAAGCTGCATTTCAAGTGAAAATTCCCTCCAAAACATAATAATAAAGTCCTCACTGTTTTTTCATCATGGAAATGCATGAAGGTGAGAAACAGCGGTGTTACAAAGTAAGAATAATTCCAGTATTTCCAGTACAAAACAATTCAAAGACTTTTTATTAGTTAAAATAAGTTGAATGTAATGTCCAATTCAGGGTATAATTGACCACATGTTTAATACCAAGAGTAGTCCTGCTAACTCAGTTGGACTATTAATTGATTTAAATTTCAAGAAATATGTTAATGTTACTGTCATTGCATCTCTAGGCACAAATAAGCTAGCTTGGCTAGTTGTCACTTCAAAATTATATAGGAATTGAATAGCTAAACAAATTTGTGAAAATCTAGGAACTAGCTTGTTAAGAGAAGAAAAGTGAGAGCAATGGCAGGCCTTCCTGAGTGTATTCACAGGACTGTACAGCTGGCAGACTCGGTGGGCTAGAAAACAGAACAGACAAGAGTTTTCTGGGCACCCTGAGAAGTGAGTTCTGTGAAACACAGCAGAGAAATTGCATTTCTCCTGCCTTCAAACCCATGTTTGAGTGACTAGATACCATGTGTTGATGCTTCCACATTTCTTCCATGTTTGGATTTAGAGCATGTCTTACTCCTGTGAGATGTTATAACACCTTCTCTTTATGTACATCAGGTATTAAAGGAAATATATTTGGATCTCTTTTTTTTAAGACTGTGTTTTTTACCCTTGTTTTCAGTGAGGAATATATTGGTTATAAACAGGTTGGAAGAACGCTTCAGTGGGAGCTGATTACTCATTAAGCTTGAGTCTCTGGAAATTGGGCTTCTGTTTTGCCTTTCTCGCAATTACTCTCTTGTGGTAATGTGTATGTTCTGGCTGCATGTGTCAAATCCAGTTGGTGATCTCTATTGTGCTCCTGCTTGTGCTCTAAACCTGCTCATGGTTCTGCTGTATAGAAAATTCATCATCATTGGTATTCAGTGTGTAGGCAGACTTGTGGTTAAATGCATAATAATATAACAGTGTCTATTGTCTATAAATAGGTAATCTCATTAGATTACCGATCTTCTGTGCTAGTGATGTTAGTATTCTTGCAATGTTTGCATTGCTTTGAGTTGCATACTTTGCTGTGCACATGTAGTCCGTGTTAGTGATTTCTGCTCTTAATGTTCTCTCTGTGAAAAGTGTCACCCAGATAGTACAGGGAGAACAACTCTAAACTCAGACCTTCATTTCTGTTAGCAAATGAAATTTGTTAAGTCCCTAACACTTGATTTGATTGTCTTGTATAGGAGATGATATTGACTATACTGCTGTAGCCTATACAGTGTAGTCTCAAATCTACTGAAATGAAAGCATTCCATAGTTTTTCCCTGAGGCAGAGATCTCGGAGCTCATGTAACTAGGAGGCTTGGCTAGATCTCCTCCCCACTTCAAATTTTTATGTGTGCATACAGTCAGTGACAAAGGTTATTTTATTTCACTTCTAGAAATACTGGAAATTGAAGGATAAAGGTTATGGCTTGCTTTTGTCAGCATCAGAGTAGTGAATCCCAAATCTTTTCATTTCTTGATTGCACAAATTAGGCATAAAGTAGGCTGACAGAATGATTTTAGCACAGAAGTGCCAGTAATGATAGGTTAATTTAAAACATATTAAATAATCATTAAAATATGGGCATTTCATCGTGCTTGCAATCAATGTTTCCTCATCAAAACCTGAAATGGAAGTTATGTCGGATGGAGTGTTCTTGATTGTCAACCTGTAGGACTGTAGCTAGGTTTTTGGACTGCGAATGGATGGACCAAGAAGGGTTTTAATATGGCTCAGCTGCAAAACTTCAAGGACCATGTGTGGCATTAAAGGTTAGTGCAGTTGCATTAGCATGGAGCTGCAGACCATCTCTGTCTTCTGCTTATTTTCCTGGATACTAAATCATTCCTCCTTCTATGTTTCTTATTTCCTTGCTGTTGTCTTCAGGGTGCTGACTCTGTTACCCAGTAATACTGACTGATAGCAAAGATGTTCTCCACAGCAAACTGACCACAACATTTTTCCCCCCAAGTCTAAGGTCCTTTTTGACCATGTCCTACAGTGGTAGCACTGTTCCATTTGATGATTAATTACTGCATGTTGTGTTTAGTTAAAAAAGTATGAGTACAGCAGAAAAGAAGGCCATGTCTTTACATTTTTCTAGGTGCTAAGAGGGAGGAAAAGACCTACCTCTGGAACACCCTCCAGAGGAGTAAGTGTGACTTTTTCCTCTGGCAAAATCAAGCCAACTTGTGTAACAGGGACTTACAGATCAGAGGGCACAGACAGTGTAAATCTGTTTTCTGTATTTGAAACCCCTTGCTCTCTTTGTCATAATACACAGCCTTTCTAGTGTGCTCAGAGAAGCTGCACAAAAATGTATTTCAGAGTGAAAAGCAATTTTGATCAGGCTCTTGGGAACTAAGTGGGGGGTACGTCTTCAAGCTGAAAACAACCATTGAGCAGATGCACTTTCTGCTCATCTGTTGGTCTTTGAGATGCTTGCTCCTTTTATTATTTTTATATTTTGTTCTCTTATTGCTTACCTGCTCAAAGGGTAGTTCATAAGCCCCATGGCAAACTAAACATACCCCCCACATACCTTTGCTGGCATGATTATAAAGTAGCTGTTGTGTTTGAGTTGGTTTGATTGCAATTACTGAAGTCCTCCATTGCACACTACTAACAGGTCATGTGTTCATTCAGGCTTGGTCCAGGGGCTTGATCTATCTTCAATCATACACAGTCACACTTGGAATTAGCAAAATATTAGATATAATAATGACTGATAGACACCTATAAAGGAGTGTCAGTGATCATGCAGTCTGGAGGGTGATAGCTGAGCCTTGCCTGTTTGTCAGGCTGTGTGGCATCTGTAATTCTCAGAAGTCTTTCTCAGGTTCTTTTAAACCTACCTTTAAATTTCATTAGGGTCTATAAAATACTTAGTGCTTATTATAAAGCTTGTGGTAGGAGGTATGCAGATAGAAGGATTCATTTGGTGATTTTCTTACTGTAGGCTTTTGTTTGTTGGTTTTTTTTATACTGTTCCTTGTACTGTTCTGCCTTGTGATGATTGGAACCAAACTCTGGTGTATCACCATCTGAAATGCAGTTTACAGCTTTAGCCTGTATCAGATCACTGTGATGATAATTTTTGTTAGGAAGCATTGTGCTGCAGAAAAGCACAATGATGAATGCTGAGTGAGCATTTCCCTCTTTTTTTTAAACAAACGAAAAAATCACTTCTATAAACAAGATGGCTATACAATATAAATTTTAAAGGTAAGAGATATGCTTCCCCTTCTCTTGTGACTTATGTATAGGCAGACATTTGGCCTCGTGTTGAAAAAGGCCCCAGAACATGTCAGAAAGTGTTTAATAGGTGATTGCTGGTGACCAGCTGCCAGTCAAATGTGCAAAACCCAAACCAAACAGGCAGACAAGAAGAGACTCGGTAGTTGTACCTACATCCTCTTAGATTGCACTGAGTCAAATACTAAATAGGAGATGAAAAAAAAGATGGGGTGGAGTGGAACTTCAAAACCAACAGTCACTTGTTTGAGGGAGTTTCTTATTGTTTCCTGTATGTCTCTGGATTGTGCAGCAGAGATCAAATCCTCATTCAGGATGTGTAGTTAGAATAGAATGTTGATTTTATTTTAACTGGAGTTTTGATGCCTGTGGAGTGAAAGTCCTGAAGGAATTGGCCGATGTAGTCACAAAGCCATGCTCCATGATATTTGAAAAGCTATGGCAGTCAGGTGAAGTCCCTGGTGACTGGAACAGCAGAAAAGAGGACCCCAGAACTACTGACCTGTCAGCCTCACCTCTGTGCCTGGGAAGATCATAGAACAGATCCTCCTAGAAGCTGTGCTAAAGCATATGGAGGATGTGGAGGTGATTCAAGACAGCCAGCATGGCTTCACTAAAGGCAAGTACTGCCTGACCAATCTAGTGACTTTCTGCAATGGAGTGACGACATCAGTGGACAAAGTGAAGACCAACAGATGTCATCTATCTGGACTTCTCTAAAGCATTTGACGCAGTCCCCAGTGTTCTATCCTATAGTGGATTTCAATCCAAATATCCCTGTTGACTTGTAAGGGAGGGTTGCATATTGCTGCCTTGGAGGCACAGTGAAAGGATGAAAGGAGAAAGTGGTCTGGGAAAGGATGGTCATCAATTGATGCCAGATGACATAGGGAAGGTATCTTCAAAAGACTGAGATTGGTGAGCCACTCCAAAAGAGACTTAAAAGTGCCAGAGTCTGGAAGCTGTAAACTCTGTGCTTTCAATGAGATGCATAAAACATAAAGTAATATTGCTTTGTATCGTCAGTGTTTTACAAGCTACTTTGTCATACCCACCCTGCGCTCCAAGAGAAAGCTTGTGGTCCCAGCTGTCTCATTGATCTTCTGCCACTAGTCGTAGCAGCACACACAATTGAATTGCTTTTCCCTCAGGGAAACAATGTCTCCAGGTGTGCTAATAATAAAATTAATAGCTTAGAGAAACTGCTTGCCACAGCATCCATGGCTCTGCAATGAGAGGATCGATTCCAGTGTTTAACTGTCCTAATTCCATAGTGGATACCCAACTCGGCCACTGCTGAGATACGCTCAGTCTCACAGTTAATCAATACAACCCTGATTTAAAACAAAGAACCAAGATTTGGGATTAGAAGTCTTTCTGAATAAAAGGATGTAGGTTAAAACTGTCAACACCCTTCAACTATTATCTTAACATAAAAGTTAAGAGTGCTGTGGCTAGTATCTCCACAGGAAGTAAACATGATATTACTGTATATATCCTACTCCTTTTATGAAATATTGCCTTGTAAATATTAGACTGTAAAATGGCACTTAAGTTGTCTTGATCTGGCATTTGGTTGAGCTTCATGACTTTTGACTATAATTGATATTATTACTTTGGTGTGGATAATGTATGTAGTCATACACTCTAGTTATTACTCTGTCACAGTGCTGCTGTCAGTGACCACACAAGTTTGACTGCTAGCAATGTGTCTTGAGAGGCACATGTGCTTTTTTTATTGGATTTTGAGGAGTTCTCAATACTTCATGTTTATAAATGTCAGGGTTTGGCTTGTGTATGAAAGAAAACACACATTCTTCTAGGTTGATAATGGGAAGTGAAAGAGCATTACACATTATTGTGTGGGACACAGAGATGAAAATTCAGCAACAGATTCTTAGTTTCAAGAGGAATGAGAAATCTGTTAGAAATCATACCTTGTTTGCTGAAGGTTGGGTTGTGTTTTTTAACCTACAGTTTGGTCTAATGACAGCCATTATTGTTACTTGTCTTGCTTGTATCCTTAGATGATTACAACCGCAACGCAGCTACCTTCCCAGCTTAGTGCAGTTAGTGAAGGAGGCAGCTGAAAAGGTCTGAGACATGTCTGTCAGCCACTAAGCATGGCAGTTCCCTGCAGAGCAGGGTCTGGAGACCCTGGCCTTTTTTTGCAGTAGTTGTTATGACAGACTGGGGAGAGGCCTGCGCTTCTGTTTTTATCAAGTGTGTTTTGGGGACTTTGCTTTGTAATAAAATTGCTTTCACGTTTTAGTTTCTGAATGAATGAAACAGCATCCAGAGATAAAATGTCTCAGGATAAAGAGTTTCAAGAGATTATCTAGGACCACAACTGGATTACTAATTAGTTGTTTCTTCTTTTCTCCTCTGTGTCCCAGTGTCACACACTTCGTACACAAAGGTCGAGGGCAGGAGGTAACAATAAATTTGTTAAGCAGCAACAAACTTTTTCATAAATGGGGAGCATGGCCTAGTAATGAGGGCATGCAAAGTCTGAGCATCAGGCTATATGGCACATTTCTGAGACAGTTAACTTTAAATGGTTTTAGGGAGCTATTGGTAGGAATGAAAGCAATCTTTTATGGTTTTGATTGTTTGAATGAGTAAATTTGTTAGGAAAGTTGTTCTTTGAGTTGCTCAGATACTCTGCTGGACACAGACTTCCAATTGGGAAGCTCTTAAAGGTGCAAATTAGAGTTTGGTCTGTTGCTTCAATGCATTTGCAAGCAGTAGGGCTGAGAGCCTGAGTAGCGTTAGGAGATCTGTAGGATTGTATTCTGGAAGAAGTCCAAGAAATTGGTTTTATCTGAAGAACAGAGTTCAGATGGGAGATTAAAGAAATCATGCTTCTCCTACCATATGAAGGTGTTGATCTGAATGAGAAGACAACATGAAAGGAGAAACGGAGAGGTCCCACTCACAGAGCCAATTCTTTGTTTCAGTGGGTGTCATTACAGGTGAAGTTTTACATTTTTCTAGGCAAAAATTTGGTTGCATTTCCAGTCTTTTCTTAACTGCTGCAAGCACTCAGTTATTTAGTAAAAAGGGGCATTTTCAGGAAACGAGCGTGTGCTGCAGTAGCACACCTCCTGTCTATTGTTCTGTGCTCTGATTTGTGCAGTGAGGCAGGAGTCCTACTGGCCGAACTGAGACATCACTGCATGTTTAGAAGTGTAATGTAAGGAAAGAAATGTCCTCATTCAATATCAGGAGCTACTTTGTCCTTGCTTATTTCCATTTTCATGAGTTCTCTTCAGAACATATGTATTCAGTGAAATGTTCTTTCAAACTTTGTCAGGTAAAGTTTATCCTTACAACATATGACAGCAGGTTGCTTGCTTACTCCGAGGTACATTGATTTTTATTAAACAGTAATATGCCTGTTAAACATCCTAGGTACATGAATGTAGGTTTTGTATCTGAAGTGTTTTAGAAGTGGTGTGGAAGTCACATAGCAGCAGAGCCTACCCATGGTTTTTGGTCTAACCATTGTTTGTTGCATCAGAAAATGGCATTGAGGCTTTTTTAGTGATTGAGGGTTTTTTTTGTTGTTGTTGGTTTTTGGCTTTATTGAGTATATGCAGCTTTAAGAGAACCACAGAGACCCATCACGAACTGAATAATAAAGAAACACCATTTAGTTTTCATGAATATTACACTTACTAGATTATAACAATGAATTTTTATTAAATAGACCCATAGAAGAAGTCATGTTGATTAAGATGCTGTCTTTTCATATAATGGATGTTGGTTCCATACAGAGTAACAGATGAAAATTGCCTCTAGAAATAAAAATAAAAATAAAAATGTGTACAGAGAGAGGGGAGCAAAGGCTTTTCTTCATAGCTTGCCAATACTCTCAAACATGATTTAGCAATTCTTTTGTCTGCTTTTCATTTTAGAGAATTAGTAGTTGGCTTAGTTTTGTGATCTATATTTAATTTGTTAAAGCACTTCTTTAGATGTTCTGCTTTATACCTAATCATTATTCTTATGTTTTTTGAAAATAAATGTCAACTAACTAGGGACTTGTTAATATTCTGGTGTAGTCTTGAAAGATGCTGCCAGTATGTTTAAAAGCACAGCAAAAAAACTAAAGAGTTGTATTGCTACATTAGGATTGAAAGTGCAAACAGGCAAGGAAAGGGAGAGAGCAGCGTGACTGTCAAGACCTGCAGGTCAGACAGAAAGGCAAGAAGGAGTTGCACAAGCAGTTCAAACAGGGACTTGGGAAGAATATAGGGATGGTGCCCAGTTGTTCAGGGATGAGGTCAGGAAGGGCAGGGCACAGCTGAAGCTGAACTTTGTGAGGGCTGCAAAGAATAACAAGAAGGGCTTCTACAGGTGTGTCAACCAAAATAGGAAAGTTGAAGAAAATATATATCCCCTCAACTCCCCAAAGAGCAAGAGTAGCAAGCTAGTAACAGTAGATGAGAAGGCGGCTGAGGTTCTCAAAACTGTTTTCAGCTCAGTCTTCACTAGCAGCCTCTTGTCACACCTCCCAAGTTGAAGAACCATAAGATGGGGGTCAGGGTGACCCTCCCACTGTAGGTGAAGTCAAGGTTTGTGGCTACCTCAGGAATCTGAACACATACACACACACACACCCACACACCACACACACACCTCCATTATGGGACCTGATGAGATACATCCCAGAGTTCCCATCATAAATTGAAACCTGAATGTTCTTTGCAGTTGAGCTGGACTTAGAATAGCTGGCATGGAAGGTTTGTGTGAGCTGGACAGCAAGAATAGTGTAGATGCCAAGTTCAGGAGCTATCTGGAGGGGTCCCTCTAGGTCTCAATTGCCTCATGGCAGTCTGGAAAGTGCTGCTTTGTGCCTTGAATGGAGTAGGAAGAGAGAACATCTGGTGCAGCTGCCAGTGCAAAACTGTGAGTTGAGTTCTTACATTTTAAATGTAGAGAAGGCGGCAGCTCTGTGGGAAGCTTTTTCCTACTCCCTCCATCTGTCTCTTTGTACCCCCTCTGCATTCACAGGGTCTTAGCTAGAGTGGCACAGAGGGAACCCATCTCAAGAAAATTCATGCTAAATTGTCATTATTCCTATTGTACTGACATCTTCTGTGTGCAGCCAAGGGAAAGGGGTGGAGAGGGAGAAGCAAAATTCTGTGCTAAAGCTCTGCTGAAACTAAATCAACTCTCACAAGGGGAAAAGGCATGTTTTCTTTAACCCTTAGGCTATCTCCTTGATAGATTTCAAAGGTTTGCTGTGAGCAACAGAGGTGTTAGTACTTCCTAAGTAGCTTGTAAAATGTGAGGCTAAGCCTTGAATTAAGATGTTAAGCTTTGTACAATTCTTCTTATCAATCCCTCCTGTAACATCCCAGTATTACCTCCCAAAATGCATAGTTTGTACTTGTGATGGTTATAAGAAGATAGTGCCACACAGGTGCAGAGATTCCTGTTTTCAGTTGTCTTTGATTGATTGATAGATTTGACATAATTTATTTAACAATAATGTAACTGGGTTTTTTGTGGTATGGAAGAACAAGTGTGTATAATGGAAAAGAGCATTTCCTTTCATTTGCAGACTCAGGCTGTAGTACAAAGAAGGTGATTTCAGGGATCAATTATAATCATATTCAAACTCTCAGCTTTTAAAAAAATGATTTCATTAGTCCAAGACATGCAATATTGTGAGTAATTTCTGTGTATTGTGTCTTTGTGTTACCATTCAAAGTATAAACAGCTATAAGCTACAGTTCTAGAACACAGGCATGGAAAAGAAACATAAATACAGAATGAAATGCTATATAATACATTTTGTGCTGGAATACTTGGAGGGCAAACAGCATTACAGACGTAGATCCATGCTGCCAAGTGTTGCTGTGCTGCGTTAGTAGGGAGAGTTTTATTTAGGAAATTTACAAAAAGAGAGGATTAGAAGAGTAATTTTCGGGGGGAAGGAGAGTGCTATTTATTAGATACTTAATATACAACAGATTAGGTTGACATTTCATTTCATAGCTGTGTTCCTAAGACTGTAGAATATCAGCATCTTAGGAAGGGAAAATCATTTATATAAGAGCTTTAGGTCATAAATGTGAAATAAACCCTCTCTGTCATTAATAGCAGGTGATGTCAATCACTTCTCTCATGCAAATAATCACTATAAATAGAGCAATTACTACATAAGCAGTCAATTATAAACTGTTGCATTGTGGAAAATAACCACAGTACATTGGCTTGTCATTTCCAGAAAGGGTTTAACCTTTTACTCAAAAATAAATAAGTGATTTTGATTCAGTGGGAAAGCTCTAGAAAGCTAATAAAAGGGAGGAACAAAATGGTGCTGGTTTTACTTGCCTAGGAGTTAGAAAGTTCAGCATTCCTCAGCTGAGTTAATTTCTTTCTAAGATTGTTTAGATTGAGATACTAGATTGGAATGAAGATCCTCTGTCGTTGCAGGGCCACAGGGGCCACAATTACTGTTTGACTAGTGAGAGGAAAAGAGTTTTTTGAGGAAAACGTTCACAGCTGTAGTTTAATTCCTCAAGTATTCATTCAGCAGGGTGGCACAACACCAGACATTACAGGACTGACTCAGCTCTTCAGCAGATGTGGATTGTTTACAAACTTCCGTTTTTTTCAGAGTTTCTGTTGTTGGTGGGTTTTGTCCATTAGTAACTTTCCTCCTGTTCCTTAGAAGAATTTGGGCATGCAATAGAGTTACCACAGTTGCATAAATAAGCATTTTATATGTAAGTGTTAATATGATACAGCAAAATGTAACCACCGTCTCCATTACTATTTCTGCAGACTATAATGTTGTTACAGATAGGCAGTGTCATGGTAAGGAGCTCCTGCTGTGTTCCAGTGACACAATTATTTTTTTCACTCTGTGTTGTAGAATTAGAAAGAGCTGTTGGAGTGAGTCCAGAGGAGGGGCACAGAGGTGATTCCAGGGCTGGAACACCTCTGCTATGAGGATAGGCTGGTGGAGCTGGGGTTGTTCAGCCTACATAAGAGAAAACTCTGAGGAGACCTTAGAGGTGCCTTCCAATACCTGAAGGAATCCTATATGAAGGCTGGAGAGGGACTTTTCAGAAGGCAGCAACAGGACAAGGACAAATGTTTTTAAGCTCAAGGAGTATGTTTAGACTGGATCATAGAAGGAAGTTCTTCAGTTTGATGGTGGTAAGGTGCTGGAACAAGCTGCCCAGGGAGGTTGTGGATGCCTACTCCCTGGAGGCATTAAAGGACAGATTGGAAGAGGCCTTGAGCAGCTGTGTCCAACTGAGAGGCATCCCTGCCCATGGTGGGGAGATTGGGGATGATGATCTCTGAGGTTCCTTCCAACCCAAGCCATTCTATGATATGTTTGGACACCAGAGTGTCCACATTCTACGCTAGAAAACCTTGCAATAAACAGGTTTTTCAAATAATATAGCATGGGACAATGGTCAAAACTGGAAAGAAAGAGAAAATTCATGTATGAGGAATAATGGTAAGGTCAGTCAGACAAGGCAAATATGTGAGCTGGCAATGGAAGCAATGAGATCAGATGTGTCTGTAACTAAACTCCAGAACTTTTGGATAAGTTTACTTCAGTTAGCAAGGGAGCAGCCACGTGTCCTTGGCTTTCATCTGTAAGTCTCAGTGCTGTTATTTTGAGGCCTGTTAATTGACTACTCTGCTTTTATATTGAGTTGGGACTCTGTACATCTCAGTTAATACTGTGTAATGAATGCAGTAAATGTATGTGCATCATTAGTAAAATCTGGGAAGAGAGATTTGATACTTCTTCGTACATAATCAGTGATTCTCTGGTCCTTAACAGTCTGTTTCACAGTAAAAACAAATATGTTGTTCTTGTATTAATATTACAGGAAGAGCTCCTCTGTATCCCCATTTGGATGTGTGTTTAAATGAGGAAGAAATCCTCACTGTATTATTTACATACACTGCATAATATATTAGCAGTACTCACTGTTGAATAAGCTGCATTTAACTGGCATTGTCTGTTACTGTGATTAGTGAGGTTGTAGCAGTGCTGAAACGTTTACCAGCAGCTTTCTGTCGTTGGTGCTTTCTGAACAGGCTGTGTTACCTGGCTTGGGAAAGCCTTCTTGAATTGTAATTGAGGTGATTGTGTGAACTGAATAGGTTGTCTTTCTCAAAATAAACATTGTGAGACACATCCCCAAAAGTCAGTATAGAAAAATATGCTAACTCTTGATCATCTGTGATAGCTAAAAGTACTTGTAACTACTCTGTGGTGAACATGTAACTTGTTAAAGGCAGTAGCATTTAAAGAGAGCAAATGATTAGAAGTGAGCTCTTCAATCAAATGCAACTTGAGACTAAAACAGTATTTTGAAGTACATCCCTCAAACAGTAGGTAATTCTGAGATGCAAAGAAAAGCAAGGTCAGAACCTACACAGAAGTTACACATTGTGTAGCACCAAAAAAACAGGGGTGGAAACAAAGTCTGGCTTTTGTTTCGTGAGCAGCTGTTTTATATAGTGCTGCTATGCTAGAACACAGGTTTATGGAGAGGAAATTTCATTCTGAGACCTTTTATACATAAGGAATATAGTTCTCAAGAGGCAAAACTAAAGGGGGGAAAATAGAGCACTTTGTTGTTTAAATTATTATTCAAAATGTTCGAGTTAGTGGTTTTGAAAAATGCCCGAAGTGAATGAGATGGAGGGAAGGAATCTTTGGTGTTTAATTACACAGTACTGCCACCTAGCATCAGCTCCCAGGTTTGTATGTGTGTTTGTAGATCTACAGCTGCATCTCTCTGAGGCTTTCATTTACATTTATTTTTCTGTTGAACCTTGTTAGGAGCTGTATAAGTATAAATGTCTATGTTGGAAAAAGACATTTCTTACATGATAAACCTCAAATATTAATGTGGAAAGCTTTTCAATTCAGACAAACGGAAACAGGAGTAGTAAATGTTTTTTTTTTTGTTAAACAGATTTAATATTATAGCTAATATTAATGGTTCCCAAGCTTGTTTTGGTAAATGCCACGTTTATAAATATTACTCAGTTTAGGAAAGATGTTGAGTTGTTGGAACGTGTCCAGAGAAGGACAACAAAGCTGGTGAGGGGTTTGGAGTACAAGCCCTATGAGGAAAGGCTGAGGGAGCTGGGGTTGCTTAGCCTGGAGAAGAGGAGGCTCAGGGCAGACCTTATTGCTGTCTACAACTCCCTGAAGGGAGGTTGTAGCCAGGTGGGGTTTGGTCTCTTCTCCCAAGCAACCAGCACCAGAACAAGAGAACAGTTTCAAGCTGCACCAGGGGAGTTTTAGGCTGGATGTTAGGAAGAAGTTCTTCATTTAAAGAGTGATTTGCCATTGGAATGGGCTGCCGAGGGAGGTGGTGGAGTCGCTGTCACTGGAGCTGTTTAAGAAGAGCCTGGATGAGGCTGGATGAGGCATATGGTGCCATAGTTTAGTGGATTAGATGGTGTTGGGTGATGGGTTGTACTTGATGATCTTGAAGGTCTTCTCCAACCTGGTTTATTCTAGTCTAGTCTAGTCCTATTCTATGCTATTCTACTGTTTCCACAGCTCTCAAAATAAAATGATGCATTTTCAGTTAGTGATGTCCTTCCAAAATAAAGCAGAAAATAGAAAATGAAGATGTGTTCTCAGGTTTTTAGTGCACATACCCTAGGTTAGAATAGAATGGAATAGAATAAACCAGGTTGGTTCACATGTTCACAGTATCCAGTACATGACTGATTCTGTATGTGGTAACAACTAGATATTTTGTTTGTGGAAATCTGTGAGATTTGTTGAGAAACTTCATGCTGACATCCAAAGGATGTGCAAGCTTTCTTCAGTCCTTTTAGTATAGCAGTGAGAAGTCTTCCATCGTATTAGGCCCAAATATGGTGTGAAGTTAACACATTTGATCAAAAAACTGTTTTACCTTAATAATCTTGTAGTGCCTTGTTCTCTTTTGTTTCATATTACAGTAAGTAAAAAAAAAAAAAAAGGAAAAAAAAAAGAAATACCAAAATACTAAGTTTAGATTGATGCTGTATTTAATGAGTCCTTTACAGAATGTAATAGCAAGTGTTAATCGATAGACAGGCCAGAATAACTTCCAATACAACCTTGTAGAGTTTTCAAAATTAATTCTTATTAAAATTATTGACTTGTTTTGACTTACTGGGGTTGCAACTAGAGAAGTTTTTCATCCTAATTGGGAGGTTAGGTTCCACTGCTCAAACTGCAGATAATAGTGTAATGATTGTCGTCTGGAAACATAAAAATCAATGTGAGATACTATCCAAATCTGTCAACTGTCACAAATTATGGAAATTATTCAGGGTTTTTAAACCACAGCTAAACAGCGGTTCCTTTTATTCTTTATAACATATTCAAGCACAGCTACTCAAGAAAATGTCTGCTAACATGAAGCAAATACCAAGTGGTGGTCAGATATCTTATTACCAATGATGTAGTGGGATTATATTGTAGTTAACGTGGTTTTCTGGGCGGTTTTGTTTCTTTATACAATAAAGTAACTGGAATGTGAATGTAAAGACCATACACATCCCTGTACATTTCCTTCACTAGTAACTTCAGGAGTACTGGAAAATTTTAGGTCATTCTATAGATACATATTCCATCTTTTACTGTTTTCACACTGCAGTGTCAAGGGGCAAAAATGAGAGAAAAAGAAAAAAAATGTTGGTTGTCACAGGGGCTGTGCTTCAGTTAGAGGTTATTTATAGTGAGCTTGGTTTTAATATTTGATGTACACAGACCTTTCCATCTCAGTCAGGTGTAAATCTGAAAAACTCTGCCTTTGGAGGTCTCTAGGAGGTTTTAAAGCCTCCCATAGATTCTGAAAATAATCTGAAGAGAGTATTTTCTATCGTATTTTCTATCTATTCAGATTAAAAGTTCATCAAATAATACCAGCCTTGAAGGGTTTTTACTGAAACTATGTGGAATCTTTGCTTATAAAATAAATTAGTCCAAATGCATGACATGCACAGATACAGAAGTGACCAAGATAGATGCTGTTTTACTAGTCCATTATAAACAACTTTTTAGTTTCCCAATCAGGCTGTCCTCTCCATAGAATTTATTCTCCCATCTTCCTGTGTGCCATAATGTAAAAAGAATGTTCTGCATTTGAATGTTTGTGTGCGTCATGTGTAAGGGGAAATAAGGAGCAAACCCTTTGGGTTCAAAAGAAAACTAAGCTAAAGCTTGTATGTGAATATTCACTAGGTTGCTTCCATGTTGGTGCTTTTCTTCTTGCGAGTACCTTAAGCAACTAATTACTAGTTCTATAATGATGCACTACAAGTTCTGAGTCCAAATCTTACATTTTATTTCCTCTTCATCACCAGGGAATTGCTGACAGTTCTTCATGATGGTCTTCTTTTCAAAGAACATACGATTCCGGGGATAAAATACACAGAATCACAGAGTGCTTGAGGTTAGAAGAGATCTTTGAAGGTCATTTTTCCAAACCTCCCAGATTATGTAAGACTTCTCAGGTTTCTTCTTTTTCCTTTTTTCTTTTTTTTTTTTTTTAAGGCTTTCTATTAAAAACAAAAGCCCTTGTCAGTTTCACACATTTTCAGTCTTCACATGACCCAGTGTGGGTTCCAGTTTGAGTAAAAATGAACAAAAGAAAGTGGTTCTTCATATAGCAGGTGGCCTGGGCTTGTGAGCCTCCATGCCAGTATATACTGTGGCTGCAAAAAAATTGACATAAGTTGCAGAAGAGGCTGAAAAGTACTTCAAGTCTGACTTAACTTATGTGACTTGGAGCAAATCCGGAGCCAAAGAGATCCTGAGTTTGGACATACTAGACCCATATCCTCCTTCCTTTTCCCTGGATTTCTAGATTTCTGCTGCCACAGCTGCAACCACCATGCTGGGTGGGATGGACCCCTTGTCAGAAACAGTTCTGTGCCTCCTCAGGTACTTACTGGGAGATGCTAACTGTGGGGAAGAGGAATAGACCTGTGTGTGAGAACTGCAGGTTTCAGACCTTGGTAGAATTACCAGCTGCCTGAATTTTAAAATTCTATTCTCTGTGCTCTAGCAGGGTCCCACAGAGAGAGAATTTGCCAAACTTGCTGATGGTAGATAGCAGCATGATTTTGATGTGCTTGAACTAATTTTGAAGTTTAAGAAGTAGAGGGGCGTCTTACAGAATTGTAATCTGGGATGTGATACAGATCTCCTCTTTCCTGAGAAGTATATATTTTCTGAGATTATTATGTAAGACAGTTCATAACGCTCCACTTTACAAATTTTAAAAGCTGTTGGGGCAAGTCTAGAGGAGAGCCACAAAGATGATCCAAGGGCTGGAACAGCTCTGCTGTGAGGATAAGATGATGGAGCTGGGGTTTTCAGCCTGGAGAACAGAAGACTTTGGGGGGACTTCAGACCTGCCTTCCAATACCTGAAGGGATCCTACAGGAAGGCTGGAAAGGGACTTTTCATAAAGTAGAGTAGAGTAGAGTAGAATAGAATAGAATAGAATTAACCAGGTTGGAAAAGACCTTTGAGATTGAATCCAATCTATCATCCAACACTATCTAATCAACTAAACCATGGCACCAATTGCCCCATCCAGTCTCTTCTTAAACACCTCCAGTGATGGTGACTCCACCACCTCCCTGGGCAGCCCATTCCAATGGCCAATAACTCTTTATGAAGAGCTTCTTCCTAATATCCAGCCTAAACCTCCCCTGGTGCAGCTTAAGACTGTGTCCTCTTGTTCTGGTGCTGGTTGCCTGGGAGAAGAGACCAGCCTCCACCTGGCTACAACCTCCCTTCAGGTAGTTGTAGACAGCAATAAGGTCTCCTCTGACCCTCCTCTTCTCCAGGCTAAGCTGCCCCAGCTCTGCCAGCCTCTCCTCATAGGGCTTGTGTTCCAAACCCCTCCCCAGCTTTGTAGACCTTCTCTGGACACTTTCCAGCAAGTCAACATCTTTCCTAAGCTGAGGGGCACAGAACTGGACATAGTACTCAAAGTGTGGCCTAACCAGTGCTGAGTACAGGGGCACAAGGACTTCCCTGCTCCTGCTGGCCACACGATTTCTGATACAGGCCAGGATGCCCTTAGCCTTCTTGGCCACCTGGGCACACTGCTGGCTCATGTTCAGCCTACTATTGACCACTACCCCCAGGTTCCTTTCTGCCTGGCTGCTCTCCAGGTACTCTGACCCCAGCCTGTAGCGCTGCATGAGGTTGTTGTGGCCAATGTGCAGAACCCGGCACTTGGATGTGTTAAATCTCATGTCCTTGGACTCTGCCCATCTGTCCAGCCTGTCAAGGTCCTTCTGCAGAGTTCTCCTACCCTCTAACAGAAAAATACCTGCCCCCAGCTTGGTGTCACCTGCAAATTTACTGATGATGGACTCAATCCCCTCATCCAGATTATTGATAAAGATATTACAGAGCATGGGGCCCAGCACTGATCCCTGGGGAACACCACTAGTGACTGGCCGCCAGCTGGATGTGGCATCATTCACCACCACTCTCTGGGCTTGGCCCTCCAGCCAGTTCCTAATCCAGTGCAGAGTGCTGCTGTCCAAGCCATGAGCTAACAGCTTGGTCAGGAGTTTGCTGTGGGGGATGGTATCAAAGGCCTTGCTGAAGTCCAGGTAGACTACATCCCCAGCCTGCCCCACATCCACCAGGCGGGTCACCTGATCATAGAAGGCGATCAAGTTGGTGAGGCAGGACCTGCCCTTCCTGAATCCATGCTGGCTGGGCCTGATCCCTTGGCCATCCTGTAAGTGCTGTGTGATTGCACTCAAGATGACCTGTTCCATAATGTTGCCTGGCACTGAGGTCAGGCTGACAAGTCTGTAATTCCCTGGCTCATCCAACTAGCCCTTTGTGTGGATGGGCATCACGTTGGCCAGCTTCCAGTCATCTGGGACCTCTCCGGTGAGCCAGGACCATTGAAAACTGATGGAGAGTGGCTTGGCCAGCTCATCTGCCAGCTCTCTCAGCACCCTAGGATGGATCCCATCCGGTCCCATGGACTTGTGGGGATCCAAGCAGCTAAGCAGGTCTCTACTTCCTCCTGGATGACAGGTGAACTATACTGTTCCTCACTCCATCTGCCAGCTCAGGAGGCCAGTTGTCCTGCAGAGAACCTATCCTGCTATTAAAAACTGAGGCAAAGGTGTTAAGTACCTCTACCTTTTCCTCATTCGTTGTTACTATGTTCCTCTCTGTGTCCACCAAGGAGTGGAGGTTGTCCTTGCCCCTCCTTTTGCTATTAATATCTTTGTAGAAGGATTTTTTGTTGTCTTTCACAGCAGTGGCCAGTCTAAGCTCTAAATGGGCTTTTGCCTCTCTAATTGTTTTCCTGCATTGAAAGGGTGCATGAAAAGTGTGTCTAGAGACAGAACAAGAGGGAATGGTTTTGATCTGAGGGAGAGTAGTTTTAGTCTGGATATTAGGAAGGAGATCTTCAGTATGAGGATGATGATGCACTGGAATAGGCTGCCCAAAGAGGCAGTTCTTTGGATTGCTCGGATGATGGGACAGAATTTGTTGGAAGAAGGCCTCTTGTATAAGCATTAATGCCACATTCCAAAAACTAGGTCTCATTAAATTCATTCTAATACAAGACAAGGAGAATTGTGACTACAGAAATGAAAATCACATTAACTAGCACAGGCTGCTTTTCTCTATTATAGTGTCAAATTCAATCCTTAGTGTGAAAACAAAGCAAAACATAGTTTTAGTTAAATGTTTGTTGAATAAGAAATATTTTCCTTTTGTAGGCTCTTTAGAAACAACTAAGAATTAGCTCTGTCAAACACTGAATTAGAAGTGAATTCAGTTTAGAGTATGTGAACCATATATTCTTTGAAATTTCCTGAAAAGACTCACTGTAAAACTAATGCCATGAAAAATCTCTGCTTTGCAGACTGGCTGATGCACCTGAATACTTTTGGTTAAGTGGCTGCACATGTTTTGAAAACGTTCTAGTAATGCCTAAAAACCATCCAAAGTACCTTTCAACCAGCAAATTTCATATTCAGCACATCTGTGTTCCTACAAGGCTTGCAGTAATAATCAGATTGGTTAACTATATGTATGTTGGTGTTTTTGAAGACTGATTTTAATGCTTTTATCGATTTGAGGCAGATAAACTTAATTGTGCATGAAATCTTATTTATTTTGGGACGAGAGGGAATTGAGTCTTGGTAGAGAAACTTACCTTCCAGGGAGAAAAAAGGCTTTAGACTTCACTTTTTTTAAGGCATGTTCAGCATACTTAAAAATTCATGATTGTGGTCAGCATTTACTTGTCAGATACGGAGTTTGGGCTGTTGGTGCAGCTTGAATACAGGACAATAATTGGAGGTATTACTGAATGATACTGCAGCTACAAGGAGAGTGTATTAGTTTATTTGGTTTTATGAACCTGTTTTTCCAAGTGACTTTTACTGGCTAGTAATGATTACTTCAAAGAGCTGCATATAAATACACACAGTAGAAACTCATTAATTTTCAGTCATTTTTGAAATGCACATGAGGAATAGCTGAATTCTGCAAATCTGTGCTGTTGTCCCATGCCGTACTCATTGGAGATTGTTTCACATTTCCTGATAAATTATTTTACCTAGCAAAGTGAGGATTAGCCAGGTTCCTCACAGATAAGTAGACTTATCCATAGACTTGCCTGATTTTTGGAATTCTTGGGAAGCATGGATGAGTCTCTCTACATAAAGAAATAACATTTAAAAGCATTTTTATTCTTTATTTTAAAGAATCTAATTACCTGATACGTCCAAATTTCACGTTGCATTACAGCTTCAAGATCAGCGCCATTTGAAGCACTGATGTGCCCATCTGTCTGGTGGTGTACTTTGTTTAAAATTGATATTAGTGCAGCCTAAGTGGAGTCCTGGAAACATGGAGCAATTTGTATTTCCTTCTTATCACTCAAAACTCAATTTCTAAATGGAACATTTCCTAATTCTCTAGCCTTGATTATTGGAAATTATTCCAGTGGCCTCATGGAAGTTTTTTTAATACTGAATATAGAAACATTTTAGATGGCTAAGTGACATTCTTTCACCACTGCAAAACAGAGGGGGAAATTTGCTTGTTCAGGCCAGAATTACTAAGAACTATATTAGTTCTGAAAATCCAACTGGAAGACTGAGGGTTTCTGTCAAGATATTCTGAAAGTATATAGCCACCCTGGAAGATATTTATAGGAAATAAGGTAACTACATTTATTTTATGCTGAAGAATTGCTATTTTCAAACAAAAGTTATTCTACCTACATAAATTCAGTTGCAGATTGCTACAGGTTTTTCTTTGGGGGACTTACCTAGGTCTTAGGCTTTGAGATTTCTGTGTTAAGGAATCTCTCCTCTGCAGGTCTTGTAATATATAAATGTAACCACCGGTTCTAAACTGCAGACAGCTCTGCAAGCTATTCTTAAGGTTGTGGGGGGTTTTGTTGTTGTCGTCCCTTTTTTATTTATATATATACACATATATATGTAGATACAAAATAGAATAGAATTAACCAGGTTGGAAAAGACCTTCAAGATCATTGATTCCAACCTATCATCACACACTATCTAATCAACTAAACCAAGCACCCCATCCAGTCTCTTCCTAAACACCTCCAGTGATGGTGACTCCACCACCTCCCTGGGCAGCCCATTCCAATCACTCTTTCTATGAAGAACTTCTTCCTAACATCTAGCATAAACGTCCGCTGGTGCGGGTTTAGACTGTGTCCTCTTGTTCTGGTGCTGGGTTTATATTTTTATATATATATATAAAATCAGTTGTGTTTGTGACCATGCTATTACACTACTTTAAAAAAATAAAAATGGAGCTGAGAATAGACTTGTAGCTTAACAGTAAAATTGAATAATTGCTAAAAAAATTAAACTCAAGGAACAAGGGTTCATGCAGGCTGCTTTGTCCTTGATGATATTTTTATAGCAATGAGGAATGGGACTTGCAGCTGAAGTAACTAAGTATCTTTTTTATTTATTTGGATCAATACTTTATGCAAAAATTCAAGCAAGGAAGTGTAGAAGTTGTGTTTGTACATCAGATCTTGACTAAAACGTAATTTTCAGTCAGAATTGTGGAGTCAGACAGTCTTGTTAAATTGCTGAGGCTCAATTTCTGTTGCTCCTCTTCTTTGTTGTTAGCTCTTAGCATGCTTGCTCAGTCTGGTGGTTGTCATTCTTTTAGCTTGCCCTTTAGGAAATGGGGATGAAACAGGGGTTAGCCTAGTGACCTAAATGGAACACAACTAAATGGAAAACCTTTGTGTTCCTGGTACCTGAAATAATAATAATAAATGATGGTATCATTAATGGTATTAGAATTGAAACCAGTTTGGTGGTTTATACACAGATTCTTGGTTTGTTTGGCTTTTCATCCACTTGCATACGATAGAGCATATACTTTTTTTCTTCCTCTTTTGAATTCTAGAAGCTTGTATAGGTACAACACTCTTGTCCACAGAAAGCTGGCTGTGTGGTTCAGAGAGCAGCTTTTCCTAGAGACAATTACTAATGCTGGAGGTATTCTTGCTGCCTAGTACATGATGTTCAGATATAGTCTTCTGTGTCACCTGGTAGTCTGTGCTGCTGGAAAGGCAGAACTAGGGATGCCTAGAATCAATCACTTCTGTCTCCATGGCATCTTTACAGTAGTGCTCTAAGAGATGTCACTCTGTTTTGTGCCACTTCCAAATTGCTAAAACATTTACTTTTTAATCTGGTCTTTCTTTTTGGGTAGGATACTCTGGTTCTGGAGAGTATGAGGTGTCCCAGGTTTGTAAGAAGGTATTTAATTCTGAGTTACCTGGAGTTCTTTTGTCAATACCTGAGTGCTACTATATTACATGGCCATGGACTGAGCTCAGAGGTCTGATATCTGTGGGAGTTAGCTGGCAGCCCCAGCCTCAACCACCGCTTGTGCCCGATTTACTTTTGAAGAGTGACGTGTACATACCACTGCAAATGGCATCAAGGATGAGATTGCTTTTCTGTCCTTTACCTTTTGCTTTTTTGCTTTTTATTTTAATAATTCATAGAGGATTTCATGCAAGGTAGAAATTGCTGAAGTAACTTGAACAACTGATTGAAGTGATAATGGTATAGGGGTCATTCACCTGTAGGTCGTTTGGTGTCTTGTTACTGACCAAAACTTACAATCTGTTGGCTCTTAATGTGTACAAAAAGATGTCAGATATCTTTCCAGTTCTGTTTCCTGGTAAATTAGGTTAAAATTGTTTATAGTTTATTGATTTCTGTTCAGGATAATAAAGCATTTATAGTATTTGTTTTCAGTTTCCTTCCTGCTCTGAGAAGTAGAGAGATAGGAGACTGTTTTTCCTCTAAGGCACAACACGTACTTAGAGGTGTGCACACTGCCTCTAAGGCACAACAACCTACTGAAGCTGAGGGAGGCTTTGAATACCAGAGAGTCTCAGTGTCTGTGGTTTCCATTACTAGGACCCTGGCTTCCTCCTCTCTGTAGTCTTTTTAGTGCAGGGAAGCTACTGCAAGGTTCTGCTTAGCCGTCGCTTCATGAGGTTAAACAAGCCCAGTTCAGATTACGTGCTCCAGTTTCTTGAGACATTGGCATCCTTCCCTGGACTCATGCCAATTCATGGACATCTCTGTTGTGTTGGGAGATGGGGGGAGAACTCGGTGCAATAGTGTTGCCATCTGTAAAGTACTGCTAAAATTAATAGTAGGAAGAAATCACTTACCTAGGTAGAAAATACAGTGTTGGAACAAAGTGCATTTTAAGGATTGTTGGTTATGACTGTAGAGAATTATAGTATCACAATGCAATTTTTGTTCATCTGTGTTATTTCTTTTTGCTCTCTCTAAATAACATCTTGTCCTTAGTTGAAGGATCAACTAATTGTTAGAGCTGTAGTTCTGTAGTTACTTTTCTGAAAGCAAACCTATAAACTTTATCACTTCCAGTATCGTTAGTGGATAAATAATTTTAATAACACTTTTAAAATACTTTAAATTCCGTATACTGTGTATGTAAAAATAGGATGTCTGTGCAATACAGATACAATAGATGCTTAGTTTAAATCAAATATCCTCATTGAAGTTACAAATTCTATTTTGCAAGGGTCAGTGGTACAGTTGAATGTGGCAGGTGAAGCAATGTTTGGTTTAAATTTGTCTTAAATCTTCCTTGCCAGCTTCCTGTAGGTTTGATCTCTGTCCTTATCAAAAAGTACTGATGCTTTTGCCTGGAAAGTTTGACCATGGCAGTTGAAGAATGTGGACACCTCTGTTCTGGCTACACAGCAATCTAGGCACCAGATGGCAAATTTGTGGGGGCTGGCTTGAATGCATTGAGCTTAGTCAAGAAGAAATTAGACACTGCAGCTTAGTTACTGTTCTTTTTGTGAAATGGCAATGGAAAGAAAGGACAAAATGGATTTTGTAATGATTCCTTGCAGTTTCAAGACTGTTTTTTAGGTGTTTACATCCCTGTTGCTGTTCTTGCCACACATTGTGAACAGGAGATAGCTCTATGTATTTCTCATGCAGTAGCTAAGTAGCTGAGAATATCTTCATGTGAGCTTCCATCTTCTGTGCTGCTACAGCTTAAGACCTTGCTGTCTCCAGGTGCCTTCAGGAATCTCCTGCTAGTGTTGGATGAATATCATATACAGGATTGAGAACAGTGGCAGCTGAGGAGCCTGGATGGACTTGCCTCTGACAGCTCAGCTACATAAGCAATGTCTGCTAAGTGACACAGATGAAAACTCTTATCCACCATCAAATACCTGACTTTCTTTGGACATACCCACAGAGAACGGACAGTAAGCGAAATGATGCTGTCCTAGAAGTCTGCAGAAGGTAGTTGTAGTGTGAGAGTACACATTGGATTGCCTGTACTATCCTAAATTACTCCATACTGTCTTGAAGTATGTGACCTTTTCTCTAGGCTGATTTTCCTCCACAATGATGAGGCCTTTTTCTTCATGATTTGGAGATAGAACAGAGAATTGTGGTCATGTCTGCAGAGTGACTGTAAAATGTTATGAGGTATTTGCAGGTTCTTGTAGTCTTGGCCTGGTTTGTTTCCTAGAAGCCTATTTTTCCTGCCCAAGCTTCTTAAGAAGATTTACATTAATCAAGTTAAGCCAGTTCTCTCCCTGGCAACCTCTTGCTCCATGGACGCTGTGTCTATGTTCCTTAATACACTGGAAATTCACATCGGAGGTTCTGAGTTACAGCTGGTCATGTTCTATAATAGCTATGTTAGTTTTCCCAGTTAGCAATTCATTTTCCTGTGTCTGGAACAAAAGTTATAGAATCATAGAATCACTAAGGCTGGAAAAAAACCCGCTTTAAAATCATTGAGTCCAACCATAATCCAACCCCCACAACCACTAAACCATATCCTGAATCACCACATCTACAGCTTCTTGAACACCCCCAGGGATGGCAACTCCACCACCTCCCTGGGCAGCCTCTTCCAAGGCCTCACAACTCTCTCAGTAAAGAATTTTCCCCTAACATCCAATCTAAACATCCCCTGGCACAAGTTGAATCCATTTCCTCTCATCCCTTTTCTAGTTACTTGGGAGAAGAGACCAATACCAGCTTCATTCCAGCCTCCTTTCAGGAAGCTGTGAAGTTCAGCAAGATCTACCCTCAACCTCCTCTTTGCCAGATTAAACAACCCCGGTTCCCTCAGTTGCTCCTCATACAACATGGCCGCCATAATCCCTCATCAGCCTCATTGCTCTTCTACATTTGGACACTGTGTGGTGTATTAAAGCAACCTCATTTTCCACTGAAAAATCTTTGGCTTTTTTTGTATTCTTTTTTTCTCTATATATCCTGACTTTTCCTTTTAGCTACTCTGCATATTGAACTGAAAAATAGACGTATTTATTATGGCATGTGAAATAGCTATTTCAGAACAGTTTTGATGACTGATTCAAATTTAAGTACTGGAAGATACAGTGCTTATAGGCATTCTGTGCTATGCTTTATTGCAGGGAAAAACAGCTTTTTCCTCCTTTTTTTTTTTTTTTTATTTCCTTTCAGTAAATAAAAGGAAGTATGTTCAGACTAAGGGCAGTCAAAATTCTAAACACAACAACAAAATCAAACACTGTGCCAAATATTTATATCACATATGTATTTTTATCTACTTAAACATACATATTTTCATTTCAAGACTATCTTCTGAGATTTCTGTACTCCAGGAACTCCTTACAAATCCCAGAACTGTTTAAATCTATTATGAAAATAACATCCCATTAAGAAAATAACATGCCATCGAGAAATGATGAAAAGCCCAGGAGCTAGGGGACAGCTTTCTAACAGTCTTTAGTCTCACATCATTCACTTACTGCTAAGGATTAACCCCTTATTTTCCTCTGAGTGATGGGCAGTGAAGGCTGATACATGTGAGCACAGCCTCTCCTCTGTACTAGCAGGCTTCAGAATCGTAACTGACCAGTTGATATTGAGTTTCTTAAATGTACTTTGTGTCAGCTGAAAAAGCAGATAGACAAACTGAGATATAAATTCCTAAACATTATTGAATGTGTCCTCTGTTTTGTGAACCTCACGAGCTGGGGATCACCAGCGAACTGGAAACTGTACCAGTAAAATTTTCATGATAGCTAAGCATCTGCTAGTATCTGAGGCAGGGTGTAGCACATATGAACCGACCAATTCTTCATTTTCATTTCATCTGCTGCAAACTGCATGCTCTTCACCCACTGAGCGCAACATGAAAAATAGCAGTCTTCACAAACACGTGACAGTTGCCAGAGCAGGGAAAAAAACAGTGGCCTTTAAGGCTCCATCACGCAAAACTGATTTAGTGCCTTGATTAGCTCACATGCCATATTTACATGTTATTTCTTGAAAAGCTATTTTAAACTCACTCAAATATTACCTGCATCCTAAATATTTCTGCAGCTGGTCATCAAAAGATATGGCAAGTATCGTGTTGATTCCCATTGTAGATAGCACTGCAGCAATTAGAAGAAGACTGCATCACACTGACTCAGAAAGATGGCCACATTTTGTAAAAACATGTGACACATGTAAAGATTTTACCTACTTTTTCAGAGAAGAGCTTACAAACCAGCCCAAAAAAACTACTAAGCAGAACACTGCTAGTTATAGAAGTGAGGCTGAAATGATATCTGCTTTTCTTCCTAGATGCACAAAGGTAAAAG
Source organism: Dryobates pubescens (assembly GCF_014839835.1). Lineage (NCBI taxonomy): Eukaryota > Metazoa > Chordata > Aves > Piciformes > Picidae > Dryobates > Dryobates pubescens. The sequence continues at coordinate 9,917,187 of NC_071627.1, forward strand.
AGTAGAAAGAGTGTGAAGGAGAAGTAAAGAAAGTAACAGTAAAAATTTTTGTCTATCCTGGACTATCTCAATTGTGGGAAATTTTCAAGATTTTCCTTTTGGAAGGTGTTTTTCCTTTACATATATTTATTAGGCTTTCGGAAAGCCATGAGAGCTAAATCTGTATTGCCCCTACTCTGCAGAAAAAGTTAAACACCAAAAGGCTCAGTATCCCCCCTGGCATCGCACAATGAGTCTGCTGAACCCATGTTCCAGTTCTTGGTTTCCTGCTCACAAGTATAACTGTGTATCATTCTATGGAGTCAGATAAAAGAAACAATTCAAATCACCATAGAACAACACAAGCCAACTTCTCAATTAATGTAATTACTTAAAATTAGTATACCTGAACAAGCTCACAAAAGGGATTTAAAGATCAGATATGAACTGGCTACTTCAAAAGACTAAGTTTGCTAAAAGTAATTGCTTAAAGAACAGTATTACTCTTCTATTGTCTAGAAAGAACAAACAATACTATTATCTCCTACTAAAATGCTATTAATTTTTAAAGGTGGAACAATTTATCACTGCATAATTCGTACAATGCTGGTAAGCATGCTTGAAGGATTCTGTAGAATAGTTTCCTAACGCTAGAGAATAATTTAGAATCAGGAAATAATTGTTTAAATACTTTTTATTAGGTCTTTGATCAAATTGATCGTGGTGTGGCTCAGTTGGTAGCACATAAGACCTTTAATGGGGAAGGTCATGAGTTCAAGCCTGCAGTGGGCACTAGTGTCCTCCCTACTCTAGTCATGAGGTCTGTGGTGACAGGTTGGACTCGATGATCTTTGAGGTCTCTTCCAACCTTAGTGATACTGATACTGATACTGATTTATAGAAGTGAGGTAGATCTAAGTGTGCATGCAGTGAATGACAACTTTCTTTATTTAACTGACCATGGGTGATGGTCTTTTTCCTTCCTAATCCTAGGGTAGAATGCTGTCTTTAATTGAAGTTAATGAGATTTTTAGCCTAACTAGCAATGGAGCCTAGGCAGCAGAAGTTGTGCTCTAGACATTCTCCCTTTTTTTTTTTTTTTCTTTTCTTTTTTTGCTTTCAGGGACACTTAGTCACTGGTTTGTTATTTTTTTTTATAAGCATTTTCCAGTGTTCTGCCTCTTGTAAGGCATCTCATTTTCTCAAAAACCTGTATTTATCCTCATAGTTTCAGGTATGGATTTGAATGCAGACTTCTTCTCTCACACCCAGACTAATCCATCAGCCATCTCTGAGAACTCCTGGGCACTGTGCTGCCATGCTACACTCAGGAGTTTCCATTTTAAACTTATGCTTGTGCTATAAAGTAGGAGAAACATAACTGACATGAAAGGACTTGTACGGTTCTCAAGTACATCCAATGCCAAGAATTTTAAGACAGTTCCTTCCCAATTCTTATGTTCAAACATTCTTTAATTCTACATCTGTTGGGCACTTTCACTCCTGCTGACAATAGCAGAAGCTGTACCACTGGGTAAAAGATCAGCCAGAAAAAAAACTTTAGGAATGCACCATTCAGTTCTTGTTTACCCTTAATAGACAAATACACTGTTAAATGGAAACTTTGACAGAATCTGAGTTCAGGCAGAGCTCCTATATACACCTCATCAGAGGATGCTACTGTAGGATCAGTAGCGAAAGAGGTTTCTCAGTGATTTTCAAACCTCTCAAGACTATTCTCAGAACTCACCAATGTAGTAATCATGCAGACATTTATGAGTTTAGGTATTTATCATATCTGTCAAGAACACCACCTGCTATTGACTCTAAATTTACATCATTTGCTCTCATTCTGTCCAAGAAATACTCCCCTTCTTTCTTTAAAAGCCTCCACAGAATCTCTCTCACTTCAATTTAATACTGTAAACTTTCACATGGAAAAAAAAAAATGAAAGAAAAAAAAAAGGGGGAAAAAAATGTCCTTCTGTTTGGGTAAACTATTAACCTTACTCTTTGGGAGTTCACTGCCTTTCTAAATACAGAGATTTGATCAGAAGTAAAAACTTTCTAAAGTGATCATTTGTTTTAAAGGTTCAAGGTAAGCTAAGAAAAAAATAAAGGGAAAAATGAAAATGTAAACAGAAGACAACAGAACATCATGTTAAGGTACACAAAATGGATGACCTCAAATCTCAACAGCTTCCATAAACGTACTTTCTGAAGCATTTTAAATTCTAGGATGCCTCAGACTCCGCATAATGAAGTAAGAAAGTTGCAATATAAGCCTCTCAGCTAAAAGCAACAAACCAGGCGCTGTTCCGTCTTAGATGCTCGTCAAAATTTTACTGGTACAGTTTCCAATTTGCTGGTGATCCCCAGCTCGTGAGGCTCACAAAACAGAAGACACATTTGATAATGTTTAGGAATTTGTATCTGAGTTTGTCTATCTGCTTTTTCAGCTGACACAAAGTACATTTAAGAAACTCAGTATCAACTGGTCAGTTACGATTCTGAAGCCTGCTAGTACAGAGAAGAGGCTGTGCTCACATGTATCAGCCTTCACTGCCCAACACTCAGAGGAAAATAAGGGGTTAATCCTTAGCAGTAAGTGAATGATGTGAGACTAAAGACTGTTAGAAAGCTGTCCCCTAGCTCCTGGGCTTTTCATCATTTCTCGATGGCATGTTATTTTCTTAATGGGATGTTATTTTCATAATAGATTTAAACAGTTCTGGGATTTGTAAGGAGTTCCTAGAGTACAGAAATCTCAGAAGATAGTCTTGAAATGAAAATATGTATGTTTAAGTAGATAAAAATACATATGTGATATAAATATTTGGCATATTCAGGATATGGAGAGAAAAAAAGAAAAAAGAATACCAAAAAAGCCAAAGATTTTTCAGTGGAAAATGAGGTTGCTTTAATACACCAAACAGAGTGTCCAACTGTAGAAGAGCAATGAGGCTGATGAGGGATTATCGAGGCCATGGTGTATGAGGAGCAACTGAGGGAACCGGGGTTGTTTAATCTGGCAAAGAGGAGGCTGAGGGTAGATCTTGCTGAACTTCACAACTTCCTGAAAGGAAGCTGGAATGAAGCTGGAATTGGTCTCTTCTCCCAAGTAACTAGAAAAGGGATGAGAGGAAATGGATTCAACTTGTGCCAGGGGACGTTTAGATTGGATGTTAGGGGAAAATTCTTTACTGAGAGAGTTGTGAGGCCTTGGAAGAGGCTGCCCAGGGAGGTGGTGGAGTTGCCATCCCTGGGGGTGTTCAAGAAGCTGTAGATGTGGTGATTCAGGATATGGTTTAGTGGTTGTGGGGGTTGGATAATGGTTGGACTCAATGATTTTAAAGGCTTTTTTTCCAGCCTTAGTGATTCTATGATTCTATAATTTTTGTCCCAGATCAAAACCAGCATACTTGTCATCAACATTATTTCATCTAACAATGTGTGTATACTGTGGTAGTGTTTCATATAAAACTGCAATTTATTAAAGCTGCAGGATTTTATTTCTAAAAGCAGAGGTGATCCAGCAGTAGAGATGTACTTTTTCTCTAATGTTAAAATAATCCAAAAATACAGCAGTTAAATAACCTTTTTCCTTATTCCCTGAAAATGTATACTCTAATACAGCTGAAATATTGAATTTTCTCATTTCAAAAATAGTCTTTGCATAAAGTAATGAACAGCATTTGAATCTCTAAATCACAAGCTTATTTCCAATTGTTGATGATGAAAAGAAGTACAGGCTTTTAGTAGATTTGCTTTTTAATGAATGGACTGGTACATAGCGTACTCCTGGTTTTTGTTAGCCTTTTTCTTTAAAGACTGTTTCTAATATTGTATGCACTATTGTAATGTTTTGAGGTAGTTGTGCTAGGTTATTTAGGGGCACAAAGTAAATGTGAAGTACTTTATTTTCTCTGGAAATTCCAAGTGATTACTGCATTCTGTCTGTTGAGAGTGGCAGATCTAATGGCCATGTAGGCTGTAAGCGAGAGTAAGGGATCATTAGAAATGCAAGAAACAAGCACACAACTTAAGTAATATCAGTGTAAAAATCAACTTAGCCATTAGAATTCTTCTTGAGTCCTTCCTCCAAACCTCCTATTGATTTGAATTTGCTAACACAAAGTGTCATAATTTTTTTAAATGCTAAAAAAAAAAAAGTTTTCACTTTTCAGTTCCCCAGCTTTTTCTTCTTTCTCCCCTCTCTCTCTTCTTATCTCTCCCTTCTCCCTCCCATCTGTCTTTAGGACATACAGTGTTTTAATGCCCTTGGACCACCCCACAGTTAGCATTTACAGTCTTGTCAGCACTATTGTAGTGATCAGATAAAATGGCTGCTGAACATGAACATAAAGATTTATCTATTGAGTGAAGAGTGTGTCCAAACTTCATTAGACTCATGGAACTCAGACACACATGGCATGTACCCTATGTCATCAGCAAATGTATCCTATTTATTGCTTTAGATATACTCTCTGTGGTGGGCCTGGATCAGCTGAGACTATACACCTCTGAAACTCTATCAACCCTTTTACAGGTCATAAAGAGCTTATTCAGAAAGTGAGATGGGAAACTATTAGTGCTTCATGGATAATTAAAATAATGAAAAACAGATGAAATCAGTTGTTAGTGGTCGTAATACTCTGTAGTGTAAGTGGGTCAATATGAGCAGTCTTAGTCAAATCCTGTGAAACAAAAAACGTTATTAAATCAGCTACTATTTAGGTCGATTACTCAAAATAAACCACTTATAGAGTGCCCTTGAGACAGGCAAGTCAAAGAGTATAAGGAATTTTGAACTCAAATTGAATCTCACCATTTTTCTTGCTTAACCAAAGTTATCACATTTTACCTTTCCAGGAATACGTTACATACAGATTTGACTATCTAAGAGGGAAAGCAATTAGCATTGAATTGAAACAGTATTTCATCCATTTTAGTACGAGAAAAATGTGAAACAAGTTTTCTAAGAGTGTGTTACATCTTACTTTGGTCATATTTTAAACTGTATAGCATGGTATGTCTGCATTTTAAGAGTAGGTTGTTGATGATGCTGTGGAACTGCTTATTGCCGGTTTTGTTCATAGAAATGCTCAAAAAAAAGCAGAGATGAGGATAAGAGCAGAACCTATGAGAATGGTTTGGGTTTTTTTTTGCATTTAGGCAGATGTTTAATATTAATAGGAAAATCAGGAAAAAATAATTAAAGTACTGCAATAAATATGCACATGTCATTGAGTAAAAGCATGACTAAGAATGTTTTTCAAATTATCTAGAATGTTTCAAGCATTTCTTAAAATTTAGTACAGTTAAAGATGTTTTTGAACAGCTTAGTGTTATGAAGATCAATTTATTCACCAAGTTGTTATGACACCTGATTTATTTAACAAGGTTTTCCTAACAAAAGATTGAAGTAAACCTTCCGGGACCTACCGTTCCTATTTCTAGATTTATTTCCTGTGATAGTCTATTGAACTTGCATGGTGTTGACAGGGCAGATGTTGAGTCTTGCATTCTGCACGTGAGCATGACTTAGGAGTATGTCTTGGCATTATCAATCATAGAATGTTGTTTTACTGATTCCTTTTATTTTAGTATTTCTGGCCTGCATTAGGAATAGTGTGGCCAGCAGGAGCAGGGAAGTCATTGTGCCCCTGTATTCTGCATTGGTTAGGCCGCACCTTGAGTAGTGTGTCCAGTTCTGGGCCCCTCAGTTTAAGAAGGACATAGAGACACTTGAACGTGTCCAGAGAAGGGCAACAAGGCTGCTGAGAGGCCTTGAGCACAAGCCCTGTGAGGAGAGGCTGAGGGAGCTGGGTTTGTTTAGCCTGGAGAAGAGGAGGCTCAGGGGTGACCTCATTGCCCTCTACAATTACCTGAAAGGTGGTTGTAGCCAGGAAAGGGTTGGTCTCTTCTCCCAGGCAACCGACACCAGAACAAGGGGACACAGTCTCAAGCTGTGCCAGGGGAGGTTTAGGCTGGAGGTGAGGAGAAAGTTCTTCACTGAGAGAGTCATTTGTCATTGGAATGGGCTGCCCAGGGAGGTGGTGGAGTTGCCATCCCTGGAGGTGTTCAAGAGGGGACTGGACGTGGCACTTGGTGCCGTGATCTAGTCATGAGGACTGTGGTGACAGATTGGATTTGATGATCTTTGAGGTCTCTTCCAACCTTAGTGATACTGTGCTATTTGTAGGGTGATTGCATAAAACTCTACCACCACCACCCTACCACCCCCCATGTTTATTGAGGGAGCAATTTAGAAAAATCTTGTCTGCCTGAGAAGATGCTTTAAAGACACAAATATCATGGAAATACGCAGAAGCTTTATCTGAGTCATAGTAAATCCTTCTTTTAACCATAGTAACAAGGAATTAAATATTCTTGCAGAAACAATAGAAATCAAGGCTAACAGCTTAAAGTTTGGCAGTCATAAAAACAAAAAGCTGTTTGTTTTTCTGAACTGACAGACAATACCTTCATATAGAATAATAGGCTTTTGTATTGAACAGGAGTGTGAAGATATCCAGAGAGTATTTGACAGATTTTGCTCATACTGTATCGTGTTTATCTGTTTACTTGTTTTATAATTGTGATATATTAGTATTTGAATTTGATGAGATAGGATTGAACTGGGATCAAAGAGGCCAGGTATTGTTAATCTAAACTATCGTCTCTCTCCTCAAACTTCAACCAACTGTGCCATCAGTGTCAATGTGCTTTACAGTTAATGTGGTGTACAGCTTAAGAAATATTACAGGGCCAAGGAATTGAGCAGAATAGTTAAGATATACCAGGTGTTCAGTGAGGTGCAAAACAGGAAATGTGTACACAGTCTTCCTTTCTCTTTAAAATTATAAAACTAACCCTTCCAGTTTTAAGTGCTGAATGTCTTCTGATTTTGGTTTTCCTGTGTGCATTGTTTTGTGGGTTGTGGGTTTTTTAGCCACTGAAATGTACCATCATAATTAGAAATAAGGAAAAAAGGAGAAAAAAATTAGCATGTTTACACTTTTTTTATCACTCACAGATTGTGGAGTACCTGTGGGTGGCTTAAAGCTGCTGTTTCTACTGGTTACCTAACTTTCTTCTTTAAAATACAGAAAGAAAGGGGAAAGAAAAATAAAAGCCCCAATCCACAAGTCTAAAGTGAAGCCAAGAAACCTTTCTCAAATTCACTAGCTCCTCTGGCCAAGTGCATCTATTCTCTGTTAAGGACATAATCTATTTCAGGCACAACCCAATGATTTAGGCAATACTTCTGCCAGTGTTTATGACCTCTTCTCCTTCAGGTGCAACCTACAACAATGACAGACATGACTGACTTCTCTGGTTGTGTCAGTTTTCACTGGAGTTTATTGTTGGCATAAATGTCTGAAGGATTCATACTCCTGAAGTGCTTTGGTAGCTTTAAGTAAAGACTTTGGCCTCAGCCTGAGTGTAGATGGTGTGCAGGCACCATTCCTGTTCTTCTGAGTGGGCTGTTGCATAGACACCTGAACTGAGAGGGGACAGCGGGAAAGAAAACATCCTCAAATGTCCCATCTAAATTTGTCAAAATTGTTTTTTCACCTCCTTAGCTATGTATAGAAGAACAGTCTTTGTTCCAATTTTTGCTTGTTAGCAAATCTAATTTTTATGTGGGAAGATTTCATTTCCAAGCAAAAGGTTTTGTCATGAGGATTTCTCAGGTCTAGTACAGACCTGGGCATAAGAAGCCATGAGAGAAAGACTCGCCTACAAATACCAGCTCAAAATAATTAGTACCCCAGTGGTTCGGGTGTTCATACTTAGTGTCTTTCTTGCTTTATACAGTATCTTTCGTTTTGCAGCTTATGCATGATAACTGTGCATATATTAAAGTATATATGCCAGAGTAAGAGTGTTCTAATTAAGAAGACTGTATGAATCTGCCTCTTTCTGGTCCAGTGAGCAAGATATTTACACAGTTTTAAAGAATTCCAACTACTGAGATGGATAAACTGGTCATCTTGAGGGATCTAGTCATGGCACTTGATGCACAAGAGCAGCCAATTCGCTAAGATTCTGTAGAGAATCATAAAAATGCAGAAATGTCAAGGATGGAAAGGACCTATGGAGATAGCTGGTTCAACTTTTTGTTGAGAGTGGAGACTTGGATTATGTTATCCAGAGGCAATAAAATCAGTTGCTGCAACTTGTGAACTCCTTGTTAAAGGATAATGTACAAGTTTGAGCTGTGTTAATGCTGAATAGGAATCATCTCTATGCAACACTCCTGCATGCTTCATTCTTAATTGCACACTGCAGGAAGAACGGAAATCATTAAAGCTGGTTTGAATCTGCTTTTCATGTAATGTTGTATAACAGGAACAAATATTATGCTGTCAGTTCCGTGTTGTTATCAGTGCTTATTCAAAAATCAAAAGATAAGTTTTTGTTTCATCATTATTTTATTTTTTACACTCTTCAATGAGATGGTAATTTAGATAGAATGCAATGCTCTTACAACATTTGGTTCCCCTGTGCCCAGCCATTCAGGTGAATTATTTAAATTTCTAAGGGTGCATCCTGTGGGTCTTCTTTTTCTTCTCAGTCTGTGCCGCATTGTTTTTTAAGAGTTGGAGAGAGTAGAATAAAGCAAAACGTAGCAGCAACATTGCTCACTCTTTTCTTAACCTTTCCTGTTTTTAGGTGAGAGTGACTGACCCCAGGTATAAGAGTGACTTGTCCAAAAACGTCCTGCCTAGCTCAGAATAATGGATATAAAAGATAGAAGGCATCGTTCTCTGACAAGGGGCCGGTGTGGGAAGGAATGTCGCTATACAAGTTCTTCGCTGGACAGTGAAGACTGCAGAGTACCAACTCAGAAGTCTTACAGCTCAAGTGAGACACTGAAGGCATATGATCATGACACCAGGATGCACTACGGAAACCGAGTTTCGGACCTGGTTCACAGGGAGTCTGATGAATTTCCAAGACAAGGTATGTTTAAAGCCACAGCTGCTTTATTTAACCGTAATCTTTGGTAGACAATCCCTGTTTCTCATTAAGGTAGATCAGTAGATATGGAGCTTGAGTGAAGGCTTTTTTTCAACTTACTTTTTAATGAAAGCATTATTTCTTTGTGTTCCATCTCCTAGGTTCATTTTATAAATAATAACGGCATATATTGAAGCACTATTATGGTAAACCCACATATGTATATTCATTATTCATCAGGGGCATTGGAATTTCTTTCCTATTCTTAACTGCTGTGTAACTGGAAGGTGGGAATGGGGCTACTATTTCCTCTGGCTTCATTTTGTCACTGCTTACCTTTACCTCATAAAAACTGGTAGGAGGAAACCCATGTAATTGCTTTTTTATCTAGTGCATTATCACAGCATTGAGATCCTAGAACTAATATTGGAAATAACTTGCCTGTGTGATCATGGAAACAAGGTGATGAAATCTCTTCTTTTATAAAACATTCCTTGCTTCCAGTACCTGTTATGTCCAATGAATTAAGGAATGGGTGATGGAACAGGCTGCCCAGGGGGGCTTGTGAATTCTCCCTCTCTGGAGATATTCAAAACCCACCTGGATGCATTCCTGTGTGGTCTGGTATAGGTGATCCTGCTCTGGTAGGGGGTTTGGACTACATGATCTTTCGAGGTCCCTTCCAACCCCTAACATTCTATATTCTGTGAATTAGCAATCCAAATGTTTTTTGTTGAAAAACCTATGGATGCTAACTTTGCCATGCACACATGCATAGTTTTACTCTCATTCACGTATTTGCTTGTCTCAGTAAACACTAAGTCTGTGTGTTGAAACCATTAGCGGGCATTGCTTCATGGTAATAGTGTTTAATCAGCTGCTTAACTTCATGTCATGGTTTAACCCCAGCCAGCAACTAAGCACCACAGAGCCACTTGCTCACTCCTCCCAACTCCCACTGGGATAAAGAAGAGAGTCAAGGGAAAAAAAGCAAAACTTATGGGTTGAGATAAGAACAGCTTAATAACTGAAATGGAATAAAATAATAACAGTAACAGCCATAATAAAATATCATAATAGTAATGGGACCAATGCTTCTACAGCAGTTTGCATCACTCCCCAGTGAGGTCCCTCCAGTTTCTATACTGAGCATGGTGTCCTGCGGTATGGAATATCCCTTTGGCTAGTTTGGGTCAGCTCTCCTGGCCATGCTTCTAGCCTCTTGAGCACCTCCTTGATGGCAGAGCATGGGAAACTGAAAATCCTTAACTTAGGCTAAACACTACTTAGCAACAACTAAAACAGCCGTGTGTTATTAGTGTTATCATCAAACTAACTCCTAACCACAGAACTGTACCAGCTATGAGGAAGGACATGAACTCTGTGCAAGGCAAAATAAGGACGCCTGACTAAACAGCCACTTGCTTAAATTGTCACTCAGTCAACAATTAGATATGATTTTTAAAATAAATTACTTCATTTGGTTTCAGTTGAGGAACCAGATATGGTTCACATCAAGCAGTTTTGAGGCATAAATGTATAGCCCTCTGTGCCTATCGATGAAAGGTAAATTTTCTAGCAATCTTTAGTTGCTGAAACACTGCTGTTTTCTACATGTGCTTGTTAATGTTGTATGACAGTCCTGTGCTAACTTTCGTAATATGGTATGTCAGGAAATGCTAAGTTATCACACCTCTCTGTGGAGATCATTCAATAAAAGGTCATTTTTTAGACTTGCTATCATGTCATGCAACTCGTTTAAAGCATTGTGCCAGTAGTCAGTGTCTGTTTGCACCTTTAAATCAAAACATCTATCAATTAGCATTGCTAATTACACCCTTGCCTGATCCTGGTTTGTCTATTTTCTGAGGTAATGCCTATTCATGTAGTGTCTTTCTTTGCTTATAGGTATTTATTTGCCTAAAGGTAATGCTTCAAACTACAACTAAATCATGCAAGTTCCTAGAGCCACTTTCATTGTGGTTTGTTCAGTCTTTGTGTACAGGAGTCATCTAAATATTACTTTTCCCTATCTGGATGATTGATGCTTCAGCTCAAGTGCCTCATTTTAGTTTCCAGGTCATTATTCAGCATTTCATGAGGGTGTTCTTTTTCTCTTGATTACTGATTTGACAACTGTTTATCCTCCTCCTGCTCTTAATGTGTTCCTGTCTGCCCTCTTTATGAGGGGGAGTGCAAATTGTTGGTAACTGAATTGAAATGCTCAGATTTCATTCTGGTTGGTTTTTGTTTGTTTGTTTATTATTATTATTTTATCCATTACACCCCCACCCCCTGCTAGTCTATATTGTTATGTCTAGATGAATAAAGTTGATTTTAGAGAGCCAATAGTGAGGTTTTTTGCAAGTGATATGAGCAGTAACTCCTTATTTCTTGGCTTTTGTGAAGTTTAGAAAGCAAATTTCTTTAGAAAATAAGTCTGTAAGATGATTGTTTGGCAGCTCATTATATTTCCAATTGTCCAGTTCCTTTGCTAACATGAAATTTAAGACAATGCAGTAAGGAGATCAGATTAGGACTTGGTACGCATTCTCAATTTCTACATCAATATTATATGGATAAAAAGGTGGTTGATACAGGAGGAAATACTGTTCATTACATCCTATGCATGTGGTTTCCAGCTGCAGACATCTAGGAATTTATACATGTAAATTTATTCCAAATTTGAGTGGATGTTTTGATGGGATTAAATTCTGTAGGAAATAAACATGCTTAAAATAAATAGTCTTTAGAGAATTTTTTATTCTTCTATTCTATAAAAGCTTGACATACTTTTTTTTTTTTTTAAAGCAGTTTTAGATATTTCCTTCAATATTTTGTCCTTTCTGCTACTAAAGCTGCATGCATTTGACTTACTGAAAAAGCATTTGGTTTAACCACAGCAGTGGAACTGCTCAAAGCAGTCGTTTTTAGCTGCTGCCTGGTCTTACAGTTGTCTGTTTCAAAAATCTGTTAAGCGTAAGACCAATTTGTACCTTTTTGTTTATGACAGTTCAACAGTGAAATGCTAATAACAAAAACTAGATTCAAAGCTCAGAACTCTGAAACAAATCTTCCTGGTTTTCTTAGAATTTCATTGTCCTGTTCTGACTTACTTGTCTCATTCCTCATCAAAAAATCATATCTCCACAGTATAAATACCTCTCTAAGCTAGTGTGAATAAAGCATTTGAAAGAAACAATGAATGTACGTTAAAGTTTAGCTCCCAGAGTACAACTTAAAAATTTTATCATCATTTGCATGTTTTAAAATAAAGGGGGGGTTTTGTGCTAATTGTTGACAAATGTGCCTACCAAAGAAGGTTCCTCTTTGCCTAAATGCTGCTTTCTAGAACGATGTTTGGAAGACAGTGAAGGTGGCATGCCTGGATACTACCTGAAGCACCTTAGTCTGACATTACTTCTACTGTGCTTTTCCTACAATATTTACCTGAAATTTTTCTGAGTAATAAAATTCCCCTTTTATAGTCTGCTTTTAACATATCAGTAATAATACCTGTACAAAGTAGTTCAGAATAGGTTTAGGTTTTTTCTGTTGAACTTATTTTCCAATCATCTTCAGAACAGGTGTTCAGATTGACTAAAATGACAGGTCCAGTACATACCTGAGCTAATTAATTTGTCTTTGATTTTACCTGTACTGGATACTGGTAAGATCTGAAACAGACAGTCTTTATGTGGACCTGAGAAAGCATTGCTATATTACAAGATTTATTTAAAGTTGAGGAGTCCTTTATGAATGCTCTATTTTAAAATCATTAGAATTTTTTGTACTTTCAACTAGGATATTTCAAAAGCTTAACAATAGTGCTGACACCTCTGTATATTTGGAATATTTTACAATCTTATGGTAATACTTGAGTTTCTCTCTATGCAATGTATTTTTCCAACAAAGAGAACTAATTATCAATCTTCTTCCCCCTTACTCCCAAGAAAATACCTTCATTGTGATTCCTGTGCTGGTACAGCATGGTGAAGGCTAATGCACTTTAAGGCAAAACCCAAGGATTTTGGAAACCCTTTCTTTAAAGAGGCTGCTTTTGAGAGGCAATTTTGCTTTAAGTATACTTTGTAGACAAATTGGGCCTAGAAGAGCACTCTGCTAAGTTGTTAGAGTTTTAAACGGGGTTTTTGAATGGGTGTTTGCAAACCTTGCTATTCCAGAGTTCTTCACTTGGCATTCATAGCTCATGAGTTTTGTGTTTCTCCCTGAGCCAAATGCCAGGCTTCAGCTGATGCAAAATTTATTAGCCAATAGTTACAGTGAGTTGACTGCTTTCTCATTCTCAGGTCACATCTAGTCTAGCAGTAAATCTCTGCTGTGAAATGTTAGAGCAGCTAGAGTATATGACTAAAGTTACCAAAAATAAGTCTAAAAAAATATAATCAAAGTGAAACCAGACCAAACAGCCTTCTGAAATACTTAGGGGTTTTTTTATTATCATGGCTGACTTCCTTGTATGTGTCACAGCATCTCTTCTTGTATGGCAAGATAATTTCACTAAAAAGCAACACCCAATACCTTTCTGGATGTCAGCTCATATTCCATTTTGTTAGTCTTTTTTACTTAAAAACATGCACTTTTTGTATCATGTTTAACACTAGAGGCATGTTAACAGGAGTTTGAAAAAGCTAGTGACAATGATTATAATAAATCCTTTATAATGTCCCTTAAGGTTGTCCAGGATTTTTATTAACTTCAAATAGAAAATCAAGTTATTGCAGCAGAATTCTCAGAGAGGGGCACTTGGGAAGTATAATACACTTGGTTTTCTTTCACATGATATTGTGCTAGTATGCTATACTACTCACATCTTTTGGGTATTGCATACTGCATCTTTTTTCCATATATACTGAACAGATTTCTTGAAGAAAAAAAGAGGACTCTAAAAATATAAGAACAGCAGCAACACAACACAAACTCCAAATGAAACTAAACAAAACCAACAATCAAACAAACACAACCACAGAAAAACTACACAACAAGAACAAGAAACCAATGCCATCTTCAGGAAAATAAGGAATGGATTGGACATTTGTATGTTTTTGGACTATGTGGAAGATGGCTTTAACACTGGAGTGTATGTACTGCTCCAATGTACTACTCAGGTTTCAGCTTAAATGCATGAGGAACAAGTTTTAGGTGTTTTTTCTCTAATTGTCTTTTACACCTTCCTGCTCCACCCCCACCCATGTTCTTTTGAATTACCTTACTATTGTTGGGGGCTAAATTCTAGGCTCAATGGACAGCTGGTTGGTCTGTGGTGATTATTACTATGTTTATATTTGTTTTCCTGCTCCTGTTTGTTCTTCTAATACCTCAATGGATTATGTGATTTTGAGAAGCTTTTCAAATATTGTGATTGGACTCAAATAGACAGTTTACTTAATAAGAAGAACATAAGGAGACTTTGAAACAAACAAATAAACCAACCAACCACCCAAACCTCATTTTCTTCCTTAGAGAATCATGGATGAATTGGAGTTGAGTCAAAGTCCTGATGAAAATTCAGCTAAAGCCTGTAAATGGGAATCCAAATTAGTAGAAAAGAAAACAAGAAGCAAGTATAATTGGATAAGCAGGGTCCAGCACTTTTTTGTTTGTTCTTCTTGGATTTTATTATTTCTCTCTGCATTCAGAGTTTAAGGTCAGAAAGACTACCAGCTATCTTGTTTGGCCTTTTACCCACTTGCTCATTAACATTCATCAGATTATTTCTCCATTGATTCCAATAATCTGTCTTGAATACAGCACATTCTGGAGTCTTGAAAACATCAACAAGCAGAAAATCCATCGTTTCCACTGATAGGCAGCATCTGTAGGAGGTCAGCCTCCATCTTAAAAGCAGATGCCAGCTTCTCCTTGGATTTTGGAAACTGAGTTCAGTTGTGAGCCGTTAGGTCTAGTGATGCCCTTTTCTGTTTTATTGGAATGCACATAATACCCAACATTTTTTTTCTTTATAGTTCACTCAGTGTCTTTTCCATGGGTTCTGTCTATCTAGGTAGAGCTCTTCAAGCATCTGCATGCATAGTAGCATCTTCTGTCATGAATTCAGATTTGTTGCTCATTTCCAAACCCAAATGAAGGAAAAAGTACCATAGCAATCACATATTTGCCTCAGCGATGTGGATAAAACCATGTTGAAGGGACAGTGACATGTATAAAGACAGGTCTTTCACATTACTTTCATGTCAGTAAATCCAAGTTTCAGATGAGCTTTTTCTGGGTAGCTGTTAGGTCCTGTTGAACTGCTGGTCCTTTAAGGTTCCTAAATTTTTCTAGGCTGGATAGCTGACGAGACAAAATAGCATGGAGATATTTTTATATATTGCAATTTTTTAATACAAGTGCTTAGCTGGAAGTGTCTTACAGTGAATGTAAAAGTACATGTCTGTGAATGCAGAGCATATTGGAAACAGAGATTTACTGTCCCAAAGTGTAATGCTTACTCAGCCATCTGATGAGATTTGAGCACTGAACAGTTTGAGAGGGATGCATAAAGCTGTTTTATTACAAGATGCTGTTATGAATTGTAGCAGCTTTCCTTATGGTATAATGCTGTTGCCAAACAAGCTGCAGGAATGTAAGTGGTTTTATTTGTAATTACTTGCTTACATTTCCTTGGAATATTTGGGTTATAGCTTTTTGTGATTCCTACTCCTCTGCTGGTGGCAGTCCATACTTCCTCTTGAAATCCAAATGAAAAGGTATCTTTTAAAACTGTCTGTAGAAAAGCCTCTCTGAGGAATGCTGTTTCTTATACCCAGTGTAGAATGGGTCGCAGATGTTTGCATGTGTGTGTGATAGAACCATGTTAAAATGGGCACAGAAAGCTTATACAGGAAAAGTTAAAAAAAAAAAAGTTCTCTGTTCTTAATGCAGAGAAAAGTTGAGATTTTGTTGTAGCTGATTTCGAGCAGGACCAGAGAAAGGAGAGAGGAAAGGAGAAAAATGTTATAGAAAGCGTACTAGGCTATTTTCTAAACTTTGGTCAAAACCTGGGTGCTACAAACAAGATTTGACACTTGAAGTGTTCTTGACATAACACTTCTGTGCTTGTTGTCTTCCTTATGATTCTGTTCTCTGGGCTGTGTAACCGCCATTGTGTTTCATGATGCTGGTTAGCTCTGCTTTCCAAATGTTTCCACAATTGTTGCTTCCACAAAGTACAATACTTGTTGAAATAGACTGCAAGAGAAGAACAACTCAATTGTTCATACAGTGTCATTTGTCCAGTGTAATTTTGAAGGTGAAGCCTTGGTCTTATGTTTATTGTCACACAATATGCTTCTTCAGATTAATACAAATTTTGCTTGGAAGATTGTGCCAATATCCATCTTGTTCTATTCCTTACACTGATTCCTTTATCCAAGATGTCATTCTGGGAATGCTTTGACACTCCCAATATTGTAAATGTCTTTCAGCTGTGTGCATGTCACTGTCAGAATCCTTCTTTCTTCATCAGCCGATTTATCCACTCTTAAGTTCTGAATCTTGGTAGTTGCTGCCACTGTCTTTCTTCTCTTAGCTCATCTTTTCCATGTATTCATAAACCTCATGGAAAGCTTCATGTATGGTGGGGATTACACTGAGAGCTACAAGTGGAAGTTTTTAGCTTGGTAGTTCCACTGGCAGTTGTAAAATGTAAAGAAATGTCTAATATTAAGAAAAATTAAACATATTCAACATCAGTAGTTTTTTTTTTTTTCCTGCATTCCATGTAAAAAAGTGAAAATTATATGCTGGCTGGAAGCAAGTTTGCATTTCAGATGTACAAAATAGTAAATGCTCCATTGCAGGATGACTTAGTTCAGCAGAACTTGGCCTTCTCGAATACATCAAAATCAAGTCAGTTTAAGTATGCCCATCATGGAATAATGGGTCTAGCAGAGTATTCTAGCTTTTTGATTACTTCAAGTAGAATGCTGTGTTTTAAAGATGGCAGTTTAAGGCAACATATTAGCTGTCGTAATATTAATATTTCAAACGATGTAGTTACAGAACCACAAAAACTTTTTATAAGTGATATTCCATTTGATTTTGTAGTGATATCCAATTGTGTCTTGGAGTTTTTCTGTCCTTAAGATGGGCATTTGAACAGTATTGAAGCAAAGCTAAAATAGTGCTTAATCTCTGTGGGAAACCATTACCTTTTTTAAAAATACTCACAATATGCTAAAAGTTTAATGCACAAAAAGTGATCATCTGGATGACATTCCTCCTTAAATATAATCTTACCACATGGCTTAAGAGGTGGGGAGGTTACTATTAGTCAGAAAGCTGCTTCTTTGGGAGGGTTGAGATTTTAATATGCAGGGAGATAGGGAGGAGTACCAACAGAACCTTCACCTTGGACTTCCGGAGGGCAAACTTCAGCCTCTTTAAGAAACTTATTTGTAAAGTTCCCTGGGTACCAACCCTCATGAACCGAGGGGTCCAGGAGGGTTGGACCTACTTCAAACAGGAGCTCTTGAAGGCACAGGAACTGGCGGTTCCCATGTGCCGAAAGATGAGCCGGCGGGGAAGGCGACCGGCCTGGATGGACAAGCAGCTCCTGAAGGATTTAAGGGAAAAAAAGAGGCTGTATCACCTTTGGAAGGAGGGGAAGGCTTCTCGAGGTATGTTTAAGGAAGTGGTTAGATTATGTAGGAATAAAATTAGAGAGGCAAAGGCCCAGTTGGAACTGAAGCTGGCCACCTCTGTGAAAGATAATAAAAAGCAATTTTACAAATATATCAATGCTAAAAAGAAGGGCAAGAAGAACCTCCACTCCTTACTGGACCTGGAGGGGAACATGGTGACCAAAGACGAGGAAAAGGCTGAGGTCCTGAACGCCTTCTTTGCCTCAATGTTTAACAGCAAGGTAGGAGTCCAGGATGAGTGGCCTCCTGAGCTGGGTAATAGGGTCGGGGAGCAGTGTAATGCCCCAGAAATCCATGAGGAATTAGTCTGGGACCTGCTGAGCCACTTGGACACCCATAAGTCCATGGGACCGGATGGGATCCATCCTAGGGTGCTGAGAGAGCTGGCAGATGAGCTGGCCAAGCCGCTCTCCATCATTTTCCTCCAGTCCTGGCTCACTGGGGAGGTCCCAGGTGACTGGAAACTGGCCAATGTGGTCCCCATCCACAAGAAGGGACGGATGGAGGAACCTGGAAACTACAGACCAGTCAGCCTGACCTCAGTGCCAGGGAAAGTGATGGAGCAGATTATCCTGGCGGCAATAACTGCGCACCTGAAGGATGGCCAAGGGCTCAGGTCCAGCCAACATGGATTTAGGAAGGGCAGGTCCTGCCTCTCCAACCTGATCTCCTTCTATGATCAGGTGACCCGTCTGGTGGATGTGGGGAGGCCTGTGGATGTAGTCTATCTGGACTTCAGCAAGGCCTTTGACACCGTCCCCCACAGTAAACTGCTGGCTAAGCTGTCAGCTCGTGGTTTGGACCACAACACTCTGTGCTGGGTTAGGAACTGGCTGGAGGGCCGAGCCCAGAGAGTGGTGGTGAATGGTGCCACATCCGGCTGGCGGCCAGTCACCAGTGGCGTCCCCCAGGGATCAGTGCTGGGCCCCATCCTCTTTAACATCTTCATTGATGATCTGGATGAGGGGGTTGAGTCAGTCATCAGCAAGTTTGCAGATGACACCAAGTTGGGAACAGATGTTAGTCAGTTAGAGGGTAGAAAGGCTCTGCAGAGGGACCTTGACCGACTGGACAGATGGGCAGAGTCCAATGGGATGGCATTTAATAAGTCTAAGTGCCGGGTGCTGCACTTTGGCCACGGCAACCCCATGCAGAGCTACAGGCTGGGGTCAGAGTGGCTGGAGAGCTGCCAAACGGAGAGGGACCTGGGGGTGCTGATTGACACCCGCCTAAACATGAGCCAGCAGTGTGCCCAGGTGGCCAAGAAGGCCAATGGCATCCTGGCCTGTATTAGGAATAGTGTGGCCAGCAGGAGCAGGGAGGTCATTGTGCCCCTGTACTCTGCATTGGTTAGGCCACACCTTGAGTACTGTGTCCAGTTCTGGGCCCCTCAGTTTAGGAAGGACATCGAGACACTTGAACGTGTCCAGAGAAGGGCAACAAGGCTGGTGAGAGGCCTTGAGCACAAGCCCTATGAGGAGAGGCTGAGGGAGCTGGGATTGTTTAGCCTGGAGAAGAGAAGGATCAGAGGCGACCTCATTGCCCTCTACAACTACCTGAAGGGTGGTTGTAGCCAGGTGGGGGTTGGTCTCTTCTCCCAGGCAACCAGCACCAGAACAAGGGGACACAGTCTCAAGTTGTGTCAGGGGAGGTTTAGACTCGAGGTGAGGAAAAAGTTCTTCACTGAGCGAGTCATTCGTCATTGGAATGGGCTGCCCAGGGAGGTGGTGGAGTCGCCGTCCCTGGAGGTGTTCAAGGGGAGATTGGACGTGGCGCTTGGTGCTATGATCTAGTTGTGAGGTCTGTTGGAACAGGTTGGACTTGATGATCCTTGGGGTCTCTTCCAACCTTAGTTAGTTACTGTGATACTGTGATACTGTGATTAATGGTTCTGCTAACGTTGATGCAATTCTATTTTGTCAGTAATTTTAAAATCAAGATGGTAAATATTGTTTTTGTAAGGATAGTCAACTATGTGTTTAAATTCTTACAAACACAAAACTGAAGTATATAAGACATTATTATCAATGTCTGCTTCAAGCACTGAATTCGTAAAGTAGGTTCTTAATAATATGAGGAAAGATCTATCACAGCCATAATGCTGTGTCTTCCAAAGTTAATGAACAGTTACAATTTTCATAATGAAAAATTAAAATAAGGTTAAAGTGGTTTATAAGACTGCCTACAGATGTAACAGCAGTCTCATTAGAAGAAAGAACATTAAATTTGAGGAACTTGGAAATGTATATTATCTAGTATTGATAGAGGACTAAAATCCTGTACTTGTATTCGAATGTGAATGATTCAACCGGAACACAGCAGAGAAAAATGAAATGTTATTTGCTCTCTGGAATCACTGTGTACACAACAGATTGTGGGTTTAGATGTCCTCAGTACTTGAGTTATTTGAGTCTCTCTTGTTGATTCAGTGCAACAATCTCTCATCTGTGTTTGCCTGGTTCTTTACCATTTCTTAAGTAAAATGAACCTTTGTGCTTATTTTTTACTGTTAACAAACTGTAGCGAAGCATTGGTTACTGTGCCTTGGCTCTTTTGGGCTAATTGCAACAAAGTGAAAAAGGTGAGGTGCTGGCTTAATGTATTAAGATCTTTTTGAAAGTCTGCTACCCACATCTGTTTGCTTTTGAGAGGCTATTGCACAAGTAAGGCTTAACTTGAGCTGTGGAATTGATCCTTAAGAAAAATGTCTAACTGCTCTGATGATGGTCAGCTTCAAACCACAAGAAGCTGCTGTGACGTGTTCTCCCTGTCCTTGCAGTGCCTGGAATGTCAGTGCAGGGGTGGGATGTGTGTTGCACGGTTGCAAGCTGTGAAACTGCCTTCTCTTCCCACAAGGGTTTGCCCAGGTGGGTGGTTGTGTAGACTCTGTTGCATGTAGGGAAGCTTTAAGAGGTTGACAGCATCGAAACTGAGATGAGTGCTGTAATGCTGCAGTTCCCTGAACTCGTTTTTTCATTTTGTGTAATCCAGAATGACTGTAATTGAGAGTGTATTTGGAATAAGCAGGCTTTGTGGTTATCAAATATGTCAGCTTTGCTTTTTGTGTTTATATGTCGGCTTTGTAACTCTTATAAGCTGTTATTGCATGACAGACTCCTTCATCTTCAATTCAGTCTCTCAAATTCATCTTCTTCCTTCAGTTTTTGACAGCGTAACAATGTTTTACCTTGATCCGAGTATATCTATCCCACACAGGGGACTTTCTGTGTGGCATTTTCTTTCTGGACATCACTGCAGTAGGCAGAACAGTCCTTGTTAATAAAAGTCCTCTGAAGTATTGGTTTAGAGGGAATTTTCTGTTATCTGTGTGTTTACTCATTATTTCTACAGCTTGCACAGTAACAGGATAGGATTAATCCAGTTTTTATCTAGTATCTGGTTTAATGCTGAGGATCTTAAAATCCTGTTTAAGAAAATGTGTACCAAAAAGAAAATTAATTCACAAGTGTGGCAATCTATCTTCTTACCATGCAGATGTGGTGTTTGTAAAACAGAAACTTTGGCATTCCAAAACATGATGATTACTGTAGAACAAGATGGAGTATGTGCGCGTAGAAGCAACTTAGTATAAACAAAATGACTTGGCAATTAAAGAAACCCAAAATTAAGAGGTGATTTTCACAGTTGTAATACTGTGTTGTAAAATATACCAATATGGTTTAATGGTACTGATTCAGTTATCAAATCTAAAGTATGAATTTGCTCAGCTATGGAATAGTACATTGGGAGAATAGGAATTTAATGTGGATTCCAGTTTGTTTTCCTGAAAATTGTAATTGCCCTAACATGTAGCGATTTTGAGTGCTGTTCTAAGAACATGTTATTAGCCCAGCATCACTACTTTTGTGTTGTAGGTTCTCCAGCCCTCTGATCACCTTTGTGGCCCTCCTCTGGACCCGTTCCAGCAGTTCCACGTCCCTTTTATGCTGGGGACACCAGAGCTGGATGCACTGGGGGTCTCCAGGTGGGGTCTCACCAAAACAGCTCACGCTGTTTTTGATGCAGCTCAGGACATGGTTGCCTTCTGGGCTGCCAGTGGCCATTGTTGGCTCATGGTGAGTTTCTCGTCAACTAACAGCCAGAGCTCTCAAGCCACTCCTTGCCCAGCCTATATTTGTGCTTGTGATTGTCCTGATGCAGGTGTGGTACCTTGCACTTGGTGATGGAGTCACCATCCCAGAAAGTGTTTAAATGGTGTGTGGATCTGGTGGTTAATGACATGGCTTAGTGGTGACTGTGCAATGCTTGGTGAAAGGTTGGACTACATAATCTTGAAGTTTCCCTCCAACCAAAGATATTCCGTGACATATCTGAAAGACCTTGATCACTTCAGCTTTCAAGAAAGAGGGTGAAGCTGAGATAAATCTCTGCATAAACTTTACCTTCCTATAGACTTTTAATAACATGGTATTTTTCTGTTGTCAGCAGCTGTAAGAAGAGAGTATTGTGGTTTAATTCTGCTTATGATCTTTGGCAGCTATAAACCTCCCCCCAAAACTAAAGGAAATCTGTTAGCTGTTGGAGCAGCTGAAGTAATAAGTAGACCCTGTTGCGTAGGAGGACAAACTGTGTAACCTTATCTTTTAACTTCCTCCTGTTCCACTTAAAAACATCTCTGCATGGACTATCTTAAATTTCTGATGACACAAGGTTGTCAATTAACATACAGCAAAATCTGAAATGCAGATGAGGGGAGAGAGGGCACTTGTGGAAAGTGGCTTCTTGTCTTACTGTCAAGGAGACTGTTATGCGTGAAGCTCTATATTTCTGCTGGAATCTGGATATTTTTGGATATGCAGGTGGTAGAGTGTGTCTGACAAATTTTCTAGTTCTTTTTTCTCTCAAGGAATTCTTTGCAAGTACCTTTAGATTTTTGGAAAAGTATTTTGAATACATTTGTGGGTTTTTTCTTTTTTCTCTGCATTCACCAATAAATTACATGGTTTTGTCACATTGATTGTCCTTTCTTAACAGCTCCTAACCTGTGCAGAATGATACTGGTAAATAAATCCCAGGAAAAACAAAATTCTAATGAAGCTGAGTGAAGTGGCAGTACCTTCAGTGTTGAAAAGACCAAGTAAATTTTGAGATGTGAGGATTGATACAGATAAGACAAAAGAAGATGAATATGGCTAGGCAGGTGTAATGCTGGAAGAGGGATAAAGAACGTATCAGTATGGGCTTTAGGGTGATAACTCTGGATTGAAGCAGCAAGAAAAGAAAGCTTTAGCAGAAGTTTTGGAGCTAGCTCTTATCTGGAAGGTCTTGGCAATAAAGTGGCCATCCCAGCCATGGAGAGAACTGTAAATATGGCTTTGCAAAATGGCCTTCAAGAGAATATGAAAGGAAAAGCATGTGTAGAATAGTATCAATTGACATTGCTTTGTGCAGCTTGGGAGCATCATCTGCTAGGGATGTTAGCAGACTGGGTCTTGCTTCTTGCCTCCACAGTTGAATTGCTGTGGACAACATCAAAACAGATCTGTGGGGAGCCAATGGCATGGCTGTAGATGGAGGCAGTATCCTGAAGCTCATCAGCTTCCATGTACTTTCAGTACCATAGGCAGTTCCTGCTTTAACCTTGCTTACCTTCACACTCCTGTTGGGTCCTCTTCTTCCATTATCTGCAGTGTGTTTCCATTTTGGGAAATGGAAGCCAGGAAAACAGTTTGTGTGTTCTACAACCTGGGAAGCATTGTCTGACAATGTCAGAAGGATGGAAAGGGAAGCTGTGTTCCTCAAGGTTTACATTGACCAAGCCCCCAAGAAGTAATGAGCTGTGGTGGCAGCAAACATAATGGATGTTCATACTTGTAATTTTTTTCTTTGCTGTTGTTGCTTAGTGCATATGGTACAGCTGATACTTAAAGATGGCTGAAATATATGTGGTTGGCTTTATTTATCTGAAAGTGATGTGACTGAACTGCATTTAGCATTCCATCCTTTCTTCTTCAGCTTGTGAGTTTAATTTAAAAAAAGATCATGAGCTTTTCCAAATAATCTTACTGCCAGCTCTCTTAAATTGCCATTTGTCTTTTTGTATTCATTTGGTAAAAATAGTGCAAAATACCTTTCCTAAAACCTCAAGAAGTTTTCTCCTGACACAGAGCCTTTTTAGTAATTCCTGAGGTCAGTGTTGTAGCCTAGATACTTCTTAAAGGACAAATATAAATCAAGGCTTGAGGGGAAAAAACCTGTTAAATTCATATTGCCATGTTGTTGTTTAATGTTTCAAACCCACAGACTGACTGAAGTGGTGCAACTGTCTTGCTCTGAAATGCAGCAATGGTCATGTCCATATCTATATGGAATTCCTAATGTGCAAGATTTCAAAATAACCTTATGTTACACATACAATTGTCAGAATAAAACATGGTTTTTACCATGGCAGGCCTATAAGTGAAAGAGTGCTCTAACAGATAATAGCTAGAGAAAGCATTTTCTGGGCGAGGAGGGATGCCAATGGCTTGCTCAGAATCCACAGCCTGTGCAGTGGCATGTTGAGACCAGTTTTGCAGGTGTGAATGGCAGGGTGCCTTGATGTGGGCTGTGGGACAGGCATCCTGGAAAGCTGTTCCACCTAAGTAGAGCTGAGGAAAAAAGCTTTCCTTATTTAGATTATTAAGAATGTAGGAGGAATGTTGAACTTTGAACAGAATCAAATGTTTTCCTAGCAATGTGTTTTTTCCAGTTTTTGTTAAGCAGCAATATAGAATATTGAGGAATTTAACTGTTACAACAGTTTGAAGTAGGTGTGATGATTCCACCTTCCAAAGTCACTGTGTGTTTATTTTTGTTGCGTAGCCATAACTAAGAGTGCAAGGCTCATAAGTGGCATGCTGAGATGCTAATGCATGAAAATGGTCTGAATGGACAAGTAGATCTAAAGTCGCCCACTGGGGCAACATCAGTTTGAAAACAAGTTTGTTGGTTTTGTAGCCAGATGAAGTTTTGGTGCATCCTCCTGAGAGGTGAAAACCCCATGGTATTTATATTATTTGAGGAGTTTCCAGAACAAATCACAGTAAGACTTTTAAAATCAATTTGGATCAAAAAGTAAGTTGGAGAGTGAGAAAACAAAACAAAACAAACACCATATATAAAGCAATAGATCACAAACCAATGAACACTCAAAACGCTGGAACGTGTGCAGAGAAGGGCACGCAGAGAAGGGCACACAGAGAAGGGTGAGGGGTTTGGAACACAAGCCCTATGAGGAGAGGCTGGGAGAGCTGGGGTTGCTTAGCCTGGAGAGGAGGAGACTCAGGGGTGACCTTATTGCTGTCTACAACTACCTGAAGGGAGGTTGTAGACTGGTGGAGGCTGGTCTCTTCTCCCAGGCAACCAGCACCAGAACAAGAGGACACAGTCTCAAGCTGCACCAGGGGAGGTTTAGGCTGGATGTTAGGAAGAAGTTCTACACAGAGAGAGTGATTGCCCGTTGGAATGGGCTGTCCAGGGAGGTGGTGGAGTCACCATCGTTGGAGGTGTTCAGGAGGAGACTTGATAGGGTGCTTGGTTGCATGGATTAATTGATTACGTGGGTTACATGATAGGTTGGACACGATGATCTTGAAGGTCTCTTCCAACCTGGTCTGGTCTGGTCTGGTCTATTCTATTCTATAATTTTACATCAATATTTTCTCAAAGGTTCAGTCTCTTTTATTTCAATTTATGATCTAGAAGCGTGTTGTTCTTTAGCAGGATAAGGATTTCCATGATCACCTTGCATACTTGACAGAGTTTAAGGTTTGTATTTATTGGCTTAATTTCCAAGTGTGTTTAAAATTCAGTGTGAATTTACATATAGTGGTAAAATTAATTTTCATGTTGCCTACTGCTGGGAGTAGAGAATTGTATGGGTTAGGGGACAAATTTGGGTTTTTATCCCCCCCAAAAATGTAATTTATGAAGAACATGTTTAAGGATATTTTCTGGAGAGCTTCTGTTGCAGATCTAAATTAATACAGCGGTAAGAATGAAAAAAATGTTGAGGTACCTGAGTTTGAGGCAGTGAGTTTGAGGGTAATTATTAGGTGCTCTTCTTGGGTAATGCTGAGCTCAACAAGTGACTTATACTGATTTGGAGTTTTTTTTTGTCGTGTCATCTTTCCCTGCGTAAATTTTTCCCCCCCACAATCCATATTTTGCATTTTTGTGACTGAACTCAGTGAAAATTCAGAGCTTGAGGTACCCTGCTGCTGCAGGGCCTGCAGCTAAACTGCTGCCTTTCATATATATATATTTTTTTTATATATTTTCTTCTTTTTATAACCTTTAATAATCAGACGTGGTATATCTGAGTTAACTTTAAAAAGCAGCCATTTTAATTTGTACAGTTTTCATTATTCCATCATTAATGCTTGCTTAGGGTTTTGTGACTGCTTGGCCTCTGCTATTTGTCATGTATTTAAATGTTCTCTTCACTTTATCGTTCTCCTGTGCTGGGCAACTGAGTGTAGAGCAACTGTCACTTTGCTCATAGGAAGTGAAATTTCATGTCAGCAGGGCAGTCATGTGCTAAGCTTGGTTTAAGTCGTTCTAGACAAATGCAGTATATTATTGTCCTAGGTAGTATGCAAACTTATTAATTGAACTTATTAATAATGGAACTGTAAGATGCAGAGAATGTTTTTTTTATCTGAATTGAGATTCTTACATGCTAAGAGGAATTTTTCATTTACAGGTTCTCAAAGTATTGCATTATAAAGCAACAAAATGTATTCATATCATAACTTTATTTCTATAATTGTGTGTTTGCTTTTTTTCCTTTTGAAAGTAAATAGGATGGTACTTTTCAACAATAAGCATTTATTTACTTAGAATATAAATTTTACTTTCAGTTCTTTGATTGGAAAAGAGAAAGGCAAACCTATTATTATGAATGATAAAATTATTCAGTACTGCTTTTATTAAGCAGTAGATAATCCAGGGCACCTCAGTGCAATTCTTTTAACAGGCCTCTAAATGGTAATATCTTGATGCGCATGTTTATAGTGAAAGGTGGTAAATGAGAAGAGTTACTCAAGATTGAAAGTCTAAGGAAAACAACTTGAAATGCATCTACTTCATCTTTTATGGAGCTGAAAGCAATATAGCATGGAAGAAGACAAAGACTCAGCTGAATGCTTAGAAGTGAAAAATGTATACATTTTAACTAATTCATAGGCTTTTTCTTGAAGAGAACAGAAGCTCAGATTATGTATGTCACTCTGATCTACCAAATCCTATTGAAATAATTATGAGATGGTTGGATGTTGTTATTTTTTGCTCTTACTCTAACTCACGTATTACACTAGTGCAATAAATTATGTTGGATCATTCCCATTTTACAGACAAAGTGTGTGGAAAAAAAGAGTAAATGAATTGCTTAGTGGCATGAATAACATTGTGAACAGAAAAAGGAGCAAAAAATATTTGCACTTCAATTAGTAATACATTTTTATTTATATTTCTTAATATTTACACTGTACTTTTTTTGCCTCACTTATCTATTGACTATGTAGCCTATACTCTTAATTAATCAAAAATTATTTTGATTCTGATTAGTTACTTTGATTCTCTGATCAGTGAAACTTCAAATGATCCCTAACAAGAGACAATTTCGCTTGAGCTAATTCCATGTGTCTTACCTTCTCCAATTTTCTGGTGTTTCTGGCAAGTACTTGCTGCTCTTATCCATTACAGAAATGTAATAAGCATTTAGAAAACAAATAAAGCTTAGGGTGCTTTATTTGTTGTTACAAAATAGAATTGAAAAATATGAAGATGAAGTCAAAGACATGCTTTTACTAGGCTTTATTAAGTTATGCTCATGCTCAAGCAGTTTGACAGCTTGATTCACATCAGGTTTTTTAATAAAGATGCCTGATGCTGCTGGACTGAGGAGAACAAAAGATAGTCAAAGAGAGAGGAAAGGTAGGCTTCAAGAGAGACAATAGCACAGCCTGAGTGAAGACTATCACACCTTAGAGATGAATGGTAATATTGAAGGTAAAAATTAAAGGAAGAATATTGTTGTATAGATGTTCAATTCACCCCGAGCACAGCTTCCAGGACAAGATGTAAGCAGGCAAAGAAGTTTATTATGTTATACAGCAAAGTTATGTAACCTATCAGAAGGCACATGTGTCACATCTTAATTGTTATTTTCTACTGCCATGTGTGTAATTAAGGCACACAATAGGCTAAAATAAAAAAACAACATTTTAACACATTCAACCAAATTCTGCCTAATTTCTCTCCTTCAGTTGCAAGATGTTTACATTCTTTTCTGAGTCAAAGACTAAACATAACCTTCTCTAACTCGAACAAAGGCAAATATTCCCCATAGCCTTCCAACCTAACCAAAACCAGCCTTCTCCTACTTCCCCTTTTTCTAATAGTGATTGACCTTTCTAACATTCTTTGCATACATGGAAGCAAGCAAAGCAAAATTAACTATATAGCAAAAGCAAAAGTTCTATAACGTAGCGTGTCTAACAGACTGATGTAATCCATAAAAGATACAATACTCAGAGCCGTACCGATTAACTCATTCTAACACAACTGTCATAATATATGGTTAAAGATATATGAAAACAGCCTTCTCCTACAGAAGAAGAGAAAAAAAAAAGAAGAAAAAAAAAAGAGCTGAATTTGCCAAAATTTTTAGAAGTTGTCTCATTCTGACTAGTAAGTGGGAATAAGGTCTCAGAAGTCGGTGTTAACCATGTCATGCATCATGAATCAAAGTTCCTTTTTTTCACTGTGTTGACTCTTCAAAAAATGCAAATACTGCTTTTTTTAAGACTACTTTCACCTTGATGGATAAACCCAGTATTCACTTTGCAGGATCTTTTTGAGAGATAAGTGTGGTTTTTTTGCTGCTTCTCACAGTGGTACTCTAAATTAGACTTGACCACAGTCTCCATTTTTGTAATACTTTCTTATTTATTAGTGCCCTGTGGTGTGAGGAGATCTAATAAAGAATCAGTTTTCCATTGGGAAGAACCAGCAGACAAAATGCAGCCCCTGAACTCTGAGCATGGACGTCCTTGCATCACAAGAAAAAAGACAATGCTTAGCATGGCATGGATGTCACCTCTCACATTTGAAAGCACAAGTATTTCAGTCACTTTCTTGCTCTAAACCTGAGGGATTTTTGTTATTCTAGCAAATGAGTGCTTTTGTTTTGATGTTCAGAAGGAAAATTGGATTTTGAGTATGTTGTTGTGGTCACTTGATTCTTTGCAATACTGTTGCTGATAACAACTTATATTGCTTGTGCCAATATAGTTTGCGGTCATGTGCAATATTTAGCATTTATCAAAAAAATGAAGAAGCTAAGGCTTCCAGACTGCCTTATTCAGATTATCCTATCCTTCTAAGTAATGCATTGCATTCATTAAAATTCTGGAACGTGGTGAGTTTCTGTTTTTTTGAAATTCTGGATACATCTTGCTGTCAAAAATAAAGACTACTTTTAGAGAATTATCTAGCCAGACTTGACTTAAACTAGAAAGTTAAAATGCAGGGTTTGAGTTGTTGCTGTTGTACTTGGCCAATAATATTTCTAAGTATTCAACCAGATGCTGGTTTAAGAGCTCTCTTTTCCTATTTGTAACATGGTGGGTAATGGTATAAGTCCTCTATATGATGTTTCAGTACATTTGCAAAGCATGATGTAGCTTTAATATTGGCAGTTCTAAACAGAAATGTATAGATTGTATGTGTGGTGGCAACCCTCATCTGTCCATGGAGAACAGGACTTTCTTTATCCACCCATTTATATTGTGAAAGGAAGAAAATATGAGTTACCATCTGATAACTGTAAAGTGCATAGTTAATCTGAGTAAAAACTAACCTAATGGACTAGGTGTGGGTTTGATTTGTTGTTGTTGTTGGTTTTATATGCCAAGGTTTATTTTCATTCTAAAGCAGGTGGACAGGTTTACACATTACTTGGTAATGTTCCTCCCCAACTTGAGAAAATTGCAGGTAAGTGGCAATAGAAATTACTTCAGATTTTGTTTTGGTTTTGTATGAGTGTAATTCACATTGCTAAGTCCCTGTAAAATCCTATTATATTTTGAGGTCTAATTTTATGTAGATGCTGATGCATAGACCAATACTAGCCTCCATTTTTTTCATAATGGAAAAGCGTTTGGGGAGATAAAACTATAAGCTGGAACAGATCAAGCAATGGCAAATGAGGATTTTGTTTCCTAGCTGTTTCACCTCCCTTTCCCCTTCTAAGCCTCATCAATCAGTTAGAGGTGGCTTGAAAGTAGAATATGGTTCATTGATAGGGAGGTTTTTGTGGAATTTATGGTGGGAAACTGAAAATGTGCTCCAGTAAGGGAGAAAG
Source organism: Dryobates pubescens (assembly GCF_014839835.1). Taxonomy (NCBI): domain Eukaryota; kingdom Metazoa; phylum Chordata; class Aves; order Piciformes; family Picidae; genus Dryobates; species Dryobates pubescens. Next base: position 9,947,172 of record NC_071627.1, read on the forward strand.
AACAAGGGAAGTAAGGGCAGAAGACAGAATTGTAGGAGTAGACATATACATACATAGAATACATGCATAGAATAAACCAGGTTGGAAGAGACCTTCAAGATCATCACGTCCAGCCCATCAACCAATCCAATACCACCTAAACAACTAACCCACGGCACCAAGCACCCCATCAAGTCTTCTCCTGAAAACCTCCAATGATGGCGACTTCACCATCTCCCCACGCAGCCCATTCCAATGGGCAATCACTCTTTCTGTATAGAACTTTTTCCTAACATCTAGCCTGATCTAGGGGAGCCTGGCGCAGCCTGAGACTGTGTCCTCTTGTCCTGGTACTGGCTGCCTGGGAGAAGAGACCAATATCTGTCTGTCTACAACCTCCCTTCAGGTAGTTGTAGAGAGTAATAAGGTCACCTCTGAGTCTCCTCTTCTCCAGGCTAAGCAATCCCAGCTCCCTCAGCCTCTCCTCGTAGGGCTTGTGTTCCAAACCCCTCACTAACTTTGTTGCTCTTCTCTGGACTCGTTCCAGCAAGTCAACATCCTTCCTAAAGGACATGTCTTTACTTGGAGATTTCAATTCTACTGCACATGAATTAGTAGCTCTTTGCCATGTAAACTAGACTTACCAAACAAGTGGGTAACAACTCCAAAGGCAAAAGATCTAATCTGACAGATATACTCTCTCTAGGCATACAGAGAAATATGTGCATTACTGTAAGGAATAGAACTAATTCATGGTCTGCCTTGGTAAGCCAACAGTCTATTGGGGTTAATTTTTGATGCTCAAAATTAATGCTGTGCTGTCAGCACTGTTGCTTATTGTACTGCAGTCACAAGGCTTATTTCCAAATAGAATTCAACTTAAAAATAAGAAAGCCATTCTTGAGGTCAGCTTAATGAAACGAAGCAGCTATCATGCTCTTGAATTCCATAGTATTACCTATAGTTCTACTAGAAAAAACTCCTAGAATCCAAATAATTTCATATTGGTGAAACCTCTACCACTGAAGCTTGACTAGTAAACTCATAACACTTTAATTTTTTTACCTATGGTGTGCTGGTTGCCTGGCTTTATAGCTAAAGTAAGGCAAGAGTCCAGGTAATCTATATTGACTATAACTGAATCATGCAAATGAGATGAGGGCAATTTACCCCTATATGCTTGTTCTTTTTAATTATTCTATTAAGAAATTGCATGGTGTATTTTCTCTTTGTACTTTCTTTTTGCAGCGTGTTTTCCCTGTGCCTTTTCATATTTAGAACATGTTTGAGTTTGAAATGGGAGCCTAAAGGTTTTTCTGACGAATTGCTGAGGCCTATTAATTTGTATGGTTGGTAATTTGTATGGTTGGTTTGTGCTCTCCCTACGAAAGCTGAATGTGCTGGTGCATGCTTTGGTTGTGTTGGAAATGCAGTTATATTTTAAAGTGATACCTAGTCCCTGTAATATTTTTTCTCTCTGTGTCAATGTCTTTGGAAGATTGAGTCTCTGTAAGGTTGAGAGGAGTCACTTCAGGAAATAAAAATAAATTGTATGTAAGAAGTTTGCAAGGGGAAGCTTCAATGACTGGCAAAGGCTGCTCCAGGAGTACTGAGGGGAGGAGAGGAGCTCTTTAATACTGACTTTTCCTGTAGCCTGTCAATTTATTCATGCAGTGGACCTTGCAAGCCCAATTCACAGATGCTATTTTCTGCTCCTCACTGAATAAAACTCAGTGCTGGGCCCTGAGTGTAAAGATTAATTAGTCAGTGAGTGTTAAAGGTCTGTTAGAGCCATTATGGTGAATGTCCACAGAGACAAATAGGGGCTATAAAACATTGTGTTTGAAACCTAATTTTACATGTGTATTTTTCATTAATAATAATGATGGTAGTAATAACTATAGTCTTTTCATCCTGAGAGCTCTCAAAGGACTAAGTGCATAGTGCAGTGCATACTGTGTAGGAAGGATCGTGCTTTCCATCACTTGAAATGCAGTCTTTTGGAAGGCGTCCTTCAAGTTATGCTGAGCTCAGGCTATTGCTGGCCATTGCAGAGACAGCTGTGTGCTGCAGGTCATCCAAGCAAGCTTTTTTCATCCCAAAGTAATTATTTCCTGGGTTGAGGGTACCAGAATATATACATGTCACTGCTGAAAATATCAACCAGAGAAGTGTATGTATTTACATATATGTTTTAAATTGTTTGGTTTGAATTCACAAATGTATTCTTCCAATTGGTTGCCAGCTTTCAAATAAGGTCTAAGTTACAAGAGTGATGAATTTTCAACTATTTATCAGAATTTTTTAGCTGATTGACATTTTTTTGCATAAATGAGAATTCGTTGTAAATATAAACATATGCCCAGGCTGAAAATATTTTTGCTCCGTTCTCTGTACTGAGCTGCAGCTATTCTGTGTGCACTGAAAATGAATCTCTGCATTACCAGCAGCTTGGAAGTGATGCTTTTTGCACATTTTACAGACTTCTTTGAGGTTTTGTGGTATTCTTGTGTATGGTTTTTGTTGTGTTTTGTGTTTTGAAAACTGGTGAAGCTTAAGCAGGGCGGATAAGTGCCTAGCTGACACAGCCTCCTTCTTACTGTTCCAGTATGTCAGCTTAGCGCAGACTATTACACATGTAAAAGTATACTTTCTTTTCTTTCCACAATTTGTTGTAGATTCATTTACTCTAGTATATCCAGCTATCTGGAGCCTGTTTGGTTAACGTAAGCTTCATTTACAAAACTTACTAGATAGAATCAGAACTGACTTTATCTATTCTCTATGTGGGTGCAAATGAGGAAAAAAAAAAAGAAAAACCACCAATGAAAAGCAATGTGATTGGAAGGGTATTTCCTCTTCTAGGCTGGACACTTGCATTGTCTAGTACTTTAATCACAGTGCCATACTTGGGTTAGAAGATGCCAAGATATGTCTTAAATATGGAAGAAAAAGATGGCATTTTTTATGTCAAAGCAATGGACTGTCAGGTCACATTCCCAGATATTGATGCCAGAATGCTTTCCAGACTCCTTGTTATGTATTGATATCTTGTGTAATTTGAAATATTTGTTGGTTGTTTCCTGTAGTAGAGGGAAAGGCTTGCATTGTACAGTACTTGCATAAGTCTTCTGGATTTGTTTTTTTTCTGTTTCAAATTGACTCCTTCAATTTTTAATGGATGTCTCGTTCCTTTAGAACAGCAAGCTACTGTTTAAGCTGCTGCATTGATGTTGAACCTGCAGAGGACAGACAAGAAATGGAAAGATGAGTGGCTAACCAGGCTTCCAGTGCAAAGAACTAAAAAAAGAATAGATAGAGATGGTAGTTAGTTTATTGTCTCTGTTAAATGATACCATGGTGCAGTAAGGAAAGGGTACTCTTGCAAGGAAGAGGAAGAAATTGAAAATTTTCGTGGCCCTTATCAGATCTCTAACTGCAACTCCTTGATTGTATGAATATTTTTAACTCTATGTATTATGTTTTTGAACTATATATATTATATGAGCTAATTATATGAATGTTTTGGAGCCCCTGTGGATAGGCATACGAGAGGTTTCAGAAGTTTAGCACTGTCTAAAGAAATTAAATTAATTACTCTCTTTAGCAGTGTGTTTAATGTTAGCTAGTGAATGAATGAAGTCAAAGGGCTAATAGATCTAGCGAGTGAAGCACTTGCTTTTCAGCTGTAGGTCAAGCGGCAACTGCAGATCTCCAAGGAGCACTTGTCCTGGAGACAACTTGGTTTCAGTGTGCTGAAGTGACTGACAGAGCCAAGCATATGACTGACAGCTGTGTTTCTTGGACCTCATCAGAATACCTAATGTTGCTTCAAGCCCTATCACAATATCTCACATCTCACAATGAAAGCAAGAAGTACACAGAGGTGTAGTCTCTTGAAATAACATTAGTTTATAGAAATACACTTTAATTCTATCAGTTATCATCAAAGAGGATTGTTTATTTTAGGGTCTAGTTCTTTTTTTGAAGTATCTAATTTTACTCGTGTCTGGTATTAATTAAATTACATGGGAATTGTAAGTGCTGCAGAAGATGTTGTGGAGACTTTTAGTAAACCAGAACATTTCAGATGCCTCATTTGCTTTTCAGTGTGGCAAACTACCAAGAGTACACTGGAATAATATGTATGTTAAAATTAATACTTGTGCATGACAGTTTTTTCAGATCCATGCTGAGATGCACGCCCACAATTTCTCAGTTGTGTGTATGAGAATAATTCCTCACAAATGTTACAGATAGTTGCAAATGGTTGCAATTTGGACCAGACATTTTTAATTTACACAGGAATTGCAATCTACGATAAAAAAATACAGAATTAGAGAATATCTGTTTATAGTCATAAGCTTTGATTTGTTATTTTTCTTTTTCAGCACTTCCTGCTTTTGCTCAGTATTTGTTGCAGTTCATGTATTGAATTTCGATGCAAATATCTGTTGCTTATTAGTGATTAGAAAAGCCAGTACAGACTAATGTCTCCTAAGATGTGAATGATCACATGCAGTAGGGAAGGAAGAGCACTCACAATATATAGGGCAGGGTCAAAATGTGTTTGCAGTTCAAAAACAATAAGTAACAACAGTAAAAGTTTTTGACAATAAATGTGTCAGAGGGAAAAATAATGCCTGAGTCACTGAGGACTGAGAAGAGGCGGCAGTGTTCTTTGTAAATGGATGATGATACTACATTGTGGCTTTTTCATCATCATAAGCTTCTAAATCTTCCTTTCAGCCTTTTGCTGCAAAACTAGGCTTGAGTGTTTCATTATTTACATGTAATATGAATTCATTAGTCTTCTCACCATTTCATTGTTTCACTGGATGCTTTTTGTATAGATAAGTAGCCTTTATTTTTAGTGGCAAAAGAAAAGTACTTTGGAGTGCATTTTGAACACCACAAATTAAGCTTTTTTTTAAACTGTTGCTTCTTAATGTTGTATGTATGACTGTATAAATGATGTGGACGGCTCACATCTAATGTTAGTAGTAGCACTACAAAAGAAAACAAAGCTTTGAGTGATAGATCTTGGATACTTTATATAGTTATTTCATATGGGGAGTAGAGACTAGCAAGAGCCAGTGACAATGTATAATTTAAAGCATACTGTATGGCCAGCAATTAAAGTGCTAGAAGTTGCATCTCAGGCAGATATTTGCTAGATTCATTCTGTAAACCTCCACAAATACTACAAGTGCAGGTTGTGAATATAACATTTTAAGGTAGCAATTTATTACACCATAATTTTGTTTGTGGTGCTACTGATTAGCAGTTTGTGCTGGCTTAAAGCTTGATGGAATAGCAGTAGCCAACAATTACATGTCTCATAGTTGTTGTCATTTTCATGTGGGTATCTTTTATTAACGGCAATACCTAAATTAGAATTTCAGATGTTTTACAGGCTAGATGATTTTTAACTGTTCCATCTCACATTAAAGTCTTAAGCTTTATAGCAGAGACCTGTGAAGTACAGGAAATGACTTTTGGGGGTCTGTACCTGAGCAATATGCCTCCTAATGAGGGTTGTAGCAATGTGCACTTCCTCAGGACGATAGCATCACCTGGCCACCCTCTTTTCCCTCTCCCCCCAAGGTGAGACATGTCTAGCAGGTAGAGCCAGGCAGTAGAGGGTTCTGTGCAGCAAATGTATGAGATGCAGCTTTGCAGTCAGGAGCTGCTTGTGCAAACATCAGAGGGAACATAGGTGGCTTGGTAGTGAACTAGCCCAAGCCAAAAAGGCTCACCTGTCTCTTTTTGAAGCTCTGGTAGCCATGGCTGTCCCTGAATGGGTGAGAATGGAGCTCTTGCTTCCCAGGCTGGCAAAGGGTCAGTGTGGGTATGTAGACACCTCCCTACAGCAGCAGGGCACAGTACCCCAGCTCAGCCCTTTCTAGCTCTGAGTCTTCCTTTGTTTGCAACCCAAGGCCTGCCTTGCCATGCCAGTGATAGCTCAAATACACCGTACATCTTGGCTTTGGCCTCCTTAAAAAGGTTTAGATGCTGGGGTCTGTTTGTGGCTTTGGAATCAGTCTTTGATATATGCCACAGTTGTTAAAGTAGGTATTAATATGAAATAATGAATTTGTGTAGCATTCAACTTTTCTGTAGCTGTCTATCACAAAGTTCTGAAGTGGATTTCTTTAAAGACTCCATGTCTCCTGAGGAAAAGGGGATAAGGCAGTGTGTCCCTGGACAGGATCTATGACTCATTATGTCAATCAAACTCCACTTCAGAGGGGAATAAAGAGATTTGTATCTCAAAGCTGTGCATAACGACTTCTCGGCTTTTCATTTCATATTTATGAGCGGTTTACTTTGAAGTGTTTATCAGGCAATACGCAGAAACATGAGAGAGCATTGCCTGAAACCATGTTCAAGTGTCTAATCTGTTAAATGCTTGCTGAGCAGGCTGGTTCATCAGTGCATGCAATGCAAAAAAGAGAGGAAAAAAAATAAACTTTCTGAGTTTTTGAGGGTTTGAAGCAGAATCTTTATATTAACAATATAAAAAGGATTAATAGTGCCAAGCATTTCGAAATAAATGTAATATGTGAAACTTACAAAAGTTGGTTATGTTCTGTGTTAAGTAGATAAATAATTCTTTGCTTGAAAGGAAGTTTCACAGTACTTAATACTAAAACTATACAGTGCCACATCTGCTCTCAAGACAGGCGTATGCAGTGACCACAAGATTCTCACTGTTAATTTTGAAGGCTTGAGGCATTCTTTAAAGCAAGCTTCTGTAAGGTTCTTTCTCCCCCACCAAAAAGGGCAATTTGCAGATAACAGAAGTGTTAAAAGCTGATAAAAGAATAGCAGTGGCATTCTCTTGCAATGGAAACACATTTTTGTCAGTATTTCCCATTTGCTGTGTGCTGTTCCTGCAGTGGAGCTCTGAAGAGGCAAGTGTGGTTAAATAGGTCAAAGGTAAAAACGCCAAAACTTTAGGTAAAGTAGAAACAAAATGGCAGTGGTTTTCTCATTTAAATATGTCTCTAAGGGGTTAACTAGAAGAGAGCATCTCTTTGATGACCATTGATTCAGTTCCATGGTCACAGATTGCTACCATCCGTCTGAAGTCAGGCTTTGCTAATTCTGGCTAGATGTGACTGGTCAAGCCAGTCCTATGAGATGGAGGACATAGAGACTGCTGGGCTAACTAAGGGCTCCATAAAACCACCTTGGGAAATTTTGCTATCTGTGTGGTCAGTGCACAATATTTATTTGGGTGAGTAGTTCCTAAGGGTGTGTGCTACATGCTGTCCATGCACTTCGTCTTGCATTTAATTTTAAAAGCAACTCTACTTTATGTCTCCTTTTCAAAGGTATTCTGAATAGCCAGTAATTATGATTAGTTCAGTGCTTGATTTTCACCAGGCCATCTTTCATGCCATTTTATGATTTTGTGCAGATCATTTCTGCTTTTAAAAGAAGTAGTCTATCTTCCCCAGCTATGGAGAGCATATTTGACTCTGAACAGCTTGATTTGTGAGTCCCCAGTCTTGGACTTCTTCCAGTTATCCCTAAAATGACTTAGAGAAACGCAGCCGACCAGTGCTGTACGTGTCTGATTATCTAGCTGTAGATTTCTCTCTTGACTTTCCAGATCAGAAATCCTTGGGAACTCTGGGGTTGTTCACTATTTTGGGTTGAGGGTTCTTTCTTTTGGATTTCCCATTGAAGAGTGAAATGGCTTTCTTCTTGGTTATACATCCATGCATTGTTTACCAAATTCCCAGTTTAAAATACAGAAAAAAATCTTATATTTTTTTAAAAGGGTATGAAATGCAGGCTGTGTTGTTTCCCTGACAAAAAAAGTTGTAGGAGAGCTTAAATCAAGGGTAGTTTCCCAATGTGTATGCCTGTTTCCTGTCCTGAAGCTGCTAAAGAGATGACTAAGAAGAAAGGAGAGGAACCAAATGCCTTTGAGAACCACAAATTTGAAATTTAAAAAGATGTGCTTGCAAGTTTTAATATAGTTAGCTGAATCAGAGGTTTGTCAGTCTGAAAGTGATGGTTAAATCTGTGAAGTATCCAGAGCCTGTCACGGTAGCTACTGGCTTAGCTCATGTGCTCTATTATGCCGGTAATTAAGAAAAGAGTTTGTTTAGATAAGACAGTGACTGAAAGGCCACAGGCAAGAGCTGTACCACACAGAGTGGTTCTGCCAGCATTCACCTAATGGGACAGAAGCTGGGAGCAGAATGGGCAAGCTCTCTCATCCATCGTATTTGGCAAGCAGGGGATTTATTTCCGTTTCTGGTCTTCAAGTGCTGTCTGTACCTGCTCAGTACTGCCTTGATTTTAGGGTGAAAACTGCCCATGACTCCCACCTAACCAAAATGGAAATACCTGAACTAACCTACAATGGTTGGTTAAAAAAAGGTGTGAATTAGTGTGAGGATTAATTAATAACTCAATCCAGTTTCTCTCATTGATGATACCTGAGTATACTTGATGCTGCTCTCCAACATGTCAGTCCTCAGCCTGTACTGGTTCATGGGGTTGTTCTTTCCCAGATGCAAGACTCTACACTTGTCCCTACTGGATTTAAGTCAGTTTCTCCCTGCTCAACTCTGCAGCCTGTCCAGGACTAGCTGAATGGCAGCAGCCTGAGGGGTTGTCAGCCACTCCTTCCAGTTTGGTGTCATCAGCAAATCTGCTGTCAGTGCCCTGTGTTCCCTCCTCCAGGCTGTTGATGAATATATTGAACAGCATTGGTCCCAGTACCAACCTCTGAGGTACTCCAATAGATACAGACCTTCAAGTAGACTCTGTCCTATTGACCACAATTTTTCTTCATCCAGTTCACATCCATCTCAGTACCCACTTCAGACCACAGTTGCTCAGCCTTGCTAGCTGATTATGATACCTTTTTCTTCAAAATTGTTGTTCTCAAGTGATTTTAATTTCATTATTCTCAGTTTGGTATAGAATTTTGCCCTTTTTTTTTTTACCCACGTGGTGCTTGATTTAAATGATTGAGTTTTGGAGGAAACTCTTCTTTCCACTTCATATTAATGCCTTCTCCAGTCCTCAGAGTCATTCATATTGATCTACTGATTGTTCTAGCAGGATTAGAAATGCAGAGTTAAAGGCTGGAAACTCTGGCATTTCTAAAATCTGTTATGAGCAACATCTTTCAGACTGTAAATACAGAAGTTCTGAGCCAGATAATGGTTTAAACTTCTTTTATTCTGCTGTGCAGGATTCAGTTTACATTACCATTATTTCTGGGGGAAACGTCAACACACCACAGCGACGCGATGTTTACAGTGAGGAAGCACCTTGTGACTTAACAGCTGACAGCTTTATGTGTGCCTGGGGACCTTCATAAAATGTAGAATATCCACGTTTCTAACTTGTGAAGCAAGGTATAAAAGAAAACAAATAAGCTTTTGTCTGTGCTGACAGCTGATTCAGGTTTTTTTTTTTTTAGGAGTTCCCAATTAAACAATTACAAAAGTACGAAAGCTTCTTCCTGTGACTTCTACTCTTTCTTGAGAGCACAGTTTATTTACCGAGTCCGGAACACTGGCTCACTTTTTACTGTTTTTAAAATCTTGATTTCATCATATAAAAATAAGAAAAGACTTTTTGTGATTCAGTAAATTTTCACCAACTAATTTATCCCTTGGTAGTTTCCTACAGATTTTCTTATCAATCTTTCTTAATAATTGAACTCAGGTTTGTGTATGAGCAGATTAGTAGCTCTACGGTGATTTTATCTAAAAGTGCCCGTATCTGTATATTTAAGGTCAACTGACATGTTGGATTTTATTTTTTTTTTCCTGTAGATGAAGATAATTCACTGTCCCTGTCTGGCATAACTAGAATGCTGCTAGATCAGAGGACCAACATCTTGATGATCTTGGACTAGAATGCAAAAGACTCAAAGAATTTTTTAGTGGTGGAAATGTAGATTTAGATTCTGTGGGTGTTTGTGCCAAATGAGCTTAAGTGTGCGTTGCAGGCATGGACAGTAAATAAAGATACTAAATGCCAGCTCTTATCTTTTGGGATGCCACTTCATTCTCTCATTATGTTGTCTTGAAAAGTGACTTCTCTTCAAAGTTTACATGTTCCATGGTGTTGTAGTTGGTATTCCTTCATAAGAAGATACTGTGCTAGTGTGGCAGGAGGTATTACCAGGTGTTGAGCAGGTTGTTTAACACAAAAAACCCCAACAATTTAAAAAGTAATTTTTTCTGTGTTCTTCTATGGTAGCTATTGCTTTGTTTATGCAAATGCAGTGTATTTAAAATCCTTTTTTGTGTTTCTTTGGTGAATTTTATTTAGAAACTCACGATCTCTGAAAGATAAATAGGCATATAACAATACTTTTCCATAGTTTGAGTCATTTTGGACTAGAAAACATTCATTCTTAACTCCTTTTCATAAGTTTCCATCCTAAAAAAAACACAAATCAAAACCCTATCCATAAACCACAGTGTTTGGACTGGAGCTGGGAAGTTTACAGCAAGAACCTTATTACTTGCAACATAGCCTTATGTTCTGTTCTTTCTCTTCTACCTCCGAAAGAAAAAAATATTAGAAACTGAAATGTAGTCATTAATAGCCACATTCTTGTTGGAGTGTACATAGCTGGGAACTGGTGCAGGTTTTATCCCAAAAATGCATGGTGTTGCTATCTACACTTTACAGAAGAACAGAACAAAATTTGTGGCTGTCACTGTCAGTCTTTGTAATACATGAAAGTTAGTTTCTGCTAGTTCCCAGTCCTGCATAACAGCCTGGTTGTTAACTGTACTATCGTGCATGCATTTTGGCATGAGTAATGTTAACACAAGTGCTTTCAAAATGCTAAGATGTCTGCTGTGATATCTGCAGAAGCATTTCTAGTCTCACTCACATAGGGGAAAAAGTGTATTGCTGTAGTTTTAGGTATAAAACATGTCTCATGTTTTCATGTCATTTGTCTAGCTTTTACTGGTCATGCTTGTCTCATTGGACACAAAGTAGCCCTAAAAAGAGCAGACGTTTTTCCCTTGTGCAGGAGGTTGCCCAGCAAACCATTATCAATGTGGGATACACTTATGCAGATTCAGGCACGCATTGTGCATGTTTTGCTCATAAAACCTTGTGGAGTTTCCATTTGCTTTGAGAAAGGAAGTTCTTATTTGCATGTTAATATGTCACATATAGCTGTACAGCTGTTTTGCTGGAATGTGTCTAGAGAAAAGCAATGAAGCTGCTAAAGGGTCTGGAGAACAAGTCTAATGAGGATAAACTGAGGGAACTGGGGTTGTTCAGTCTGGAGAAGAGGAGGTGGAGGGGAGACTTCATTGCCCTCTACAACTACCCAAAAGGAGGTTGGAGTGAGGTAAGGGTTGGTCTCTTCTCTCTAGTATCAAGTGATAGGGCAAGAGGTAACAGCCTTAAATTGTGCCAGGGGAGGTTTAGATTGGATATTAGGAAAATTTTCTTTGCTGAAAGGGTTGTCAGGCATTGGAACAGGCTGCCCAGGGAGGTGGTGGAGTCACCATCCCTGGAGATGTTCAAGAAACGTGCGGACATGGCACTTTGTGACATCATTTAATGGCCGTGGTGGTGTCTGGTTGATGGTTGGATTCTGTGATCTTAGAAGCCTTTTCCAATCAAAACAAATATAAGATTCTGCATACAAAACTTTGATAGATTGAACCACTCCAGGTGAACTTTGGCTTCAATTCTATCTACTTTGTGTTGATTTGTTTGGAAATCGATGGGAATTGGTTCAGAGAATGATGCAGGAGAAAATACACTATTTTGCATGCAATGAAAACATCAGGTGACCATTGTGTTGGTTAAACTAAAGTATCTCTATCCTTTGAATCTGAGATGCCAAGTTTGGGAGATCTCTCCCTGGTATCTATCTATGTATCTCTTCAGAAATGTAGTAAAGATACTGCAGCAGGATTGCTGAACCAATGAAAGCCTGCACCTGTTCTGAGGAGCAGCTGGCAACATGCAGGGTCAGGTCTGAGCAGGACTTCCCCATAGCTGTTCTTTCTGCACTGTTGCCCAGCATTGGCTTGTGGAGTAGGCTAGAGAACTGAGCCCTAAATTTGCTTTCTGTGGGCGCTTAAATCAGTGAGGAGGAGAAGAAATGCAACTGGTCAGGACACAGAGGGACAAAGCAGCAGAGGAGATCAGAACTGCACAGGTTTCAGAATGGACAGGTCAGTAGCAATAGTGCATCCCTTTGGAATTGCTCCATTGCCTGGAGCTTGGAAGAGTTGGAAAGGTTACAATAAATGAAAGACTGCCTAAGAAAGTAAAATGTTAGCCTGAAGAATTACATTTAACCTGGGGTGTGTTGGGTAGATAATAAATAATAACCATGTTTGCCACTTAACCTTCATCATCTTGTCCTCCCAAATCTGATTTTGTCCTTAATCAAAATCATCATTTGAGGAGAAAAACTTTGCCCTAAACCAGCATGTCATTTAAAAGAAGTTAAGGTTATGCTAGAAATACAATTTTTCAGATGGTACTTGTTCTGCCAAAATTAGTGTGTGCTCTGGAAAGAGGCTGTCCTATTCTCTCCTTCCATAGTTAAAAGCTATAAAATAGGGATGGTCAAAGCTCACCTTGCAAGAAGGTGAATATAAATAAAGAAGTGTTTGGGATGTTCTCAGAGACTACATTCAGCACAGCCTTAGAAAATACGTATGAAGTAATTAAAAATACTGTATTCTCTATTTGGTGTGCAAAAAACAAGAGAGAGTAGTTCCACAGGCTCTTCACTGAAGGAGGAAATTGTAGTGAAAAATAGAATCTGGTCACATAATTGAAGATTATATAATATTGTTGGTTAGACTGAAATCTCTTTAGATGCCTGCTTTTAGAAACCTTATTTTTTTAAGTGGAGATGAACCTACTGTATTAGTGCTGTCAACAGATTTACTGTCAAAAACAGAAACATCTGTATTCTGGTATTAGGCTTGGAGATCTCCAAGTCAGAAAGAAGCAAGGCAGAAAGAGGATTAGAAAAAAAAAAAAAAAACAATTAAAGGATTTTGCTGTCATTGATGAGGGAAGCTAGCTAATACATTTTGCATTCAAAGCATGTGTTGTAATGTGTGTATGGATTTCCATTTGCTGCTTCTAGTCAGTTTGCAACAGAAAGGGCCAAGGCTGCTAGAGCTTCACTTTGAAGAGAACCATTGTGCTTCTGTTGTATTTTAAAAATTGCTGTCTGCATACTGCTGTGTTAGTGTTTGTAATGAAATCTCATGAGGTTTGTGGATTTTCTAAGTCATAGTAAGTATTACTGGAGTGGAGTGTGTATGAATGTACCCACACGTTAGCTGGATGACAGCACATCAGAGGTGAGCATCAAGACCCCTGTGGTGTTCTCATACTTCTTGCTAACATTGCTCAAACACATCACATCTGTGCTCTATGAAGTAAGATTTATCATCATTAAATAGTTAAAGTTCACTTTTGCTTACTTATATAGCTTTTGTGACTAGCAATACCTGGGATTTAATAATGTTAAATGAAATGTGCCACCTGCAAATCTTTTTAGTCGGCAACAGCAGAAATGTTTAGGAGGCCCTGCCGTTGTTAACCAAAGCTACAGATTTTAAAGCTTGGAAGAAGATAAAGCTTGTTCATTGGTGGTCTTTTCTAATTTCTAAGATATCCAGTATTTGTTGTGTTTCATCAGAGGAAGTTTGTTATTTTGGAGCTTACACAGCTGCTTCTAAAGGGGAAAATGGCTAGAGTTAGGAGTTCATGCAAGAATGTTTGTGAACGTTACAAAAGGGAAGAAAAACCATCTAGGATGCCTGTCCTAGGTTGGTGAGTCATATGGCTAGAGTTCACTCTGCTTGAAGGAATCACAGTGAAAGGGTAGCTTGTCTTTTCCTTCTGCTTTTCTTCTTGAATTTGTGCTCTTTTCAGAAATGGAATATTACAGTCATTGTAATATTAATGATCTTAAGTGAGAGAATCTTCCAAGCATATTTCATGTTAATATTAAGTTTGCCACAGAGGCTGCTTATTGTGATTACGTAGTTAAAATTCCTGCATATTGCACAGAAAGGTACTTCTGATTTAGGTATATTTAAACCAGAATAGAATGGAATAAACCAGGTTGGAAGAGACCTTTGAGATCATCGTGTCCAACCTATCATCCAACACCACCTAATCAACTAAACCATGCAACCAAGCACCCTATCAAGTCTCCTCCTGAACACCTCCAGTGATGGTGACTCCACCACCTCCTTGGGCAGCCCATTCCAATGGGCAATCACTCTCTCTGTGTAATACAGAAAGGTGCAATATATTGTATAATGATGCATCAAAGGGGAGAGGGAAGGAGACATTGATGAAAGAAAGGGCTTACATTAATGTAATTTTTTTCAAAAATAGTAAACTGTGGTAAACTGTTGGAGTCTCAGTTTGGAACATCCGATTGTATAGAGTTAGAAACAAAATTGTCAAACACTCTGTAGAACAGAATCCTTAACCATGGAAAAAGAATAGTATTGAAACAGGTGAAATACAGGAGAGGATTAAAAAGACAGTAGTTGTTTATCAGATAAGGAAGACAAATAGAAAGGGTGAATGTTAAAAATGTGTATGGTAAACTAATGAGATTATAATAATCTGTTCTCCCTGTCATTATAATAAATTAATGCATAAAGAATTGAGGAATTTGTTAAAAAGCATGACCTCTTCATATACCACAGATTGGAACTAAATAGTGGTGCTTGTGCCAGCAAAAATCATTAAGGCTAGGAACATTATAAAAAACCCCAAAACTTGAGAAAGGATGGAATGTCTTAAATAGATGTGTTCTTGATAGCCTTACAAGTGATTATAGTAGCAAAGAAGGTAAGCGGTATTTATCCTTTTGATTTTAGACCTAGTCCACAGGCAAATTTATCATATCTGTGCATTGCTGGTCTCAGGTATCTTCCTCTGAGGCATCTTGTAGCTATCACAGCTGGATTAAATTAGTCAGACGGGCAACTCCTGCGACATGCAATTACCCAAATGAGACCGCTGCCTAGAGGTCAGGCGAGAATAACCTTTGCTTGGGTGGGAATGCTTTCTACTCTTAGATGATGTAATGAGTAGAATTGTACACTGCTGAATTAAACACACTTTTAGTAAGTATTTGTATACTAAGTAACTTTGGTAGTAAATTTATGTAATAGGAAATGTACTTCAAAATTAATAGAAGTAACGTAGCAATGAGAAGGAAGATACCTTTTCTACTCTACTGAGAGACCGTTCACAGTGTGTAGATTATAGACAGTGATGATCAAGAACTTAACATTCTATTATACTTTAAACTAGTCTAGTTTTGTGTGAGAGATTGCAAACACTGTAAGTGAGCAGCTGGTAGTAAGTGCTTTTCTTCAATGACAATGGATTTTTCAGGTGGGGATGAAGGGAGCGAGGCCTGTAAATTCTGTTGCATGTGAAAAAGCAAAAAACCCCCACCTTGTGTCTTTTTTTTTTTTCCTTCTTCTTCCTCTCTGGTGTATTCTTCAGGAGAAAGCAGTTTCTTTATTTTCTCTCAAAAAGGATCTGCTGTTACTTATCTCATTTCATTTAGTATCACCAGCAATGCTACAAGATGGTGCAAGAATCTGGAAGGAAATGTGCAAGAGTGGATTCTGCCTGCACATTTCAGTTCTACTTTGCAAATGAATTTTTAGTAAAAGGCAGTAATACTTTGCAGAAGCAAACACTGAAAATTAATAAAAGAAACTATTCCAGAATCTGCCAAAGTAAAACATGTTAGTTCTGGGAAGGAAATCTCTAGAATTTTCATGTCTATCACCAGGATGCTTGAGATTGTCTGCTGTAAGACTGTAAGGAGATTTGTGAGAAGGAGCATAGAAAATCCTACCCTAGAGGTTCAGAGGCTGATTTCCTTTGCATCCTTGAGTTGATCTGATCAACTTCTCAATTTATTTATTTTTAATTTGATCAGTTTTCAAATCTTTTTCTCCATGTTCATGTGAGATACCAGGCTCCCAGATAATTTAACTCAAATGGATGAATGATTTTTGTGAATACTCTATTTTCCTTCCATTATCAGTGCCTTTACCACTTTCCTTGGTCAAATCAAAGAAGAATTTCTCTGAAGATTTCTTTTCTCATCACATGTTATAGTCAGATTTTGATGTCAATACAGGATGCTAATCAGAGTGAAATCATCTGGGCTTGTAATGGCTGTTAAAATCCACAGAATATCATTAAAATGTTTTACCATGTATGTAAACCTGCCTAATTAAGCTAATATAGTCATAATTGCTGTGTATTTGTAGGCACTTGTGCCACCAGCAAACAAAAAAACCTTGAAAAACCTCACTTCCATGATGACTTCAGTGTTTTTAATATGTAGCTAACGTCAGTATGCACTCTGCCTGTGTAGCTCAGAAAGTATGGGGACAGTAGGCTTCAGTTTGGGATCTTGAAAGAATATCCAGTCCAACGCCCTTGCCAGAGCAGGGGCACGTAGGGCAGCTTGCACAGGAATGCATCCAGGAGGGTTTTGAATGTCTCTAGAGAAGGAGACTCCACAACCTCTCTGGGCAACCTGTTCCAGGGCTCTGTCAACTTCACAGTGAAAATTTTTTTCCTTATGCTCCTGTGGAACCTCCTATGCTCCAGCTTGCACCCATTGCCTTTTATCCTGTCAGAGGACATCACTGAGCAGAGTCTAGCTCCATCCTCCTGACACCCTTCACATTTTTATGAACATGAATGTATGGTCATCCCTCAGTCTCCTCCAAGCTATAGAGATCCAGCTGCCTCGGCCTTTCCTTGTAAGGGAGATGTTCCACTCCCTTCAGCATCTTTGTGGCTCTGTGCTGGACTCTTCCAACATGCATTGTTCTGTGATTTTTGTACACATATTTTGGCTTAATTTTGGCTTAATTTGGACCCTTTTTTATTTTTTTTTTTTGGTCTTGAATGACTTTAAGGTTACTTTGTTCATATGGCTAAACCAAAATAAATCTATCATGCTGGTTTTGTTAAATATCTTCTACTGTAATTTCACATGATTTAGATTTACCCTTTTTTTAAAAGTGACTTTATTTCATCTGTGACTATAGAGCTATTATTTATTAAAAAAAAGGGGGGTGAGTGGGACAAAAAATTGCTGGACTGAAGTGTACCTGAGGAGCTAATGTTTAGGACTGTTCACTGCTTTTGACTAAATCAGAAAATTTCTGATTATTTTTCAGAATAAATATTAGAAGGCAAGTTAAAATATACTCTTAACTCAGAGGGGTTGGGTTAATTTGGTGTTGATGAAAGCTGTCTTTCAATGTCAGCCTTCTTAAACATTGCCACTAAGTGCTTCATTTCTTTTGAAGCATGCAGTAGAGGGTACTTTAGTACTTGGTGTTGTTGGCCATTGCCTTGCTGCTAGCTCGTTTACTGGTTAACCTAGGGGTGAAAGAGAGCATGTCTCTTCCCTCTTCTCCTGCTTGATGCTTCTGTCTAGGCGTTGCTGGGTGAAGACACAGCTCGGTCTTTGAGAAGAAATTGATCACCATACATTAATTGACGAGCTCTAAGAATAAATTTTAAGGCCTGGTTTTACTTTCTATAGATGTATGCACATATTCCATATCCAAATACCACTTAACAGCTGGAGAGGTATATTTTGTATTTGTATTTTGAAAGAAGTTGTAATAGATTAAAAAAACCTCAAACATCTGGATAATGTCTTTATTAACACAAGACACTTAGTTGGGTTTTTTATTTAGGGCATGAACTTCCACTGTGTATCTTCATTTTGATAAAGGCATAGAGGAAGGGGAGAAAAGAGAAACTGGTTTTGGACAAACTAAACCAACCATGTTAGAAGCACAGACCACACATCTAACTTCCCTGTGATTTAAGAAATTAATTAAATAATTAGCAGTTACACTGCCACCAGCTTCAGTCTTTGTTCTTCATTTTTAACCCAATGTAGTGAAGCCAAAATGATTTTGTTTTCCAAAAAACCTTTGAAAGCCTAAGAGACCAATGAATATTTCCCTAGATTTTTTACCTTTGTTCATTACTGTAGGAAAGAAATGCCTAAACAGATATCAGCCAGCATGTCTGTACTTTCTGATATCCCTGGGGAACTCCATGTGCTTTAAAAATGTATGAGACTTTGTCCATGGAGTTGTTACTCACTGGTAAAGGTCACATGTTTTGACATTGTTCCTGAAAATATCACCTTTAAACCAAATAACCTCCTGATTTTGGTGTTGATGCACTTTCTTCTTCAATACGGTGAAAAAAAGATAGAAAACAATTACAGTGATGCTGGAATCTGTCTGGATTTCTGTAGCAGATATTGAACTACCAACCCCACCAAGTGTGAAAGTGTAAAGCTTATGACCAGATTTTCTGTTGCATCACTGCTAAGTTAGCGTTCTTTCAAGTGATCCTGACCTTTAAAATCTGTTTTCCCAAATAATTGTTTAGTTTCTGTAAAATAAGAAATTATAACACAATTTAAATTAACAATCCTATCTCTGTGAAAAACTTGTGTGTGAGAAAAATCAACTCCATAATCAGAAAATTCCTCTTTTCAAGTAATCAAGGGTTCTGTTTCAAAGCCTGTGCTCTGTTCCTACAGATTTAAGGTTAGATACCTAATAAAGCATGTTGTGTCATTAGCATTTGTCAGGGGTTTTATGTTAATCACATACCAAAGTGATTAATTCATTGTGTCTTTGCTATCTTTTGTGTATTTAATGCATTTAAACTACATTCACTGTGTTTTAGTTAAGTCTTGCTGGATCAGAGCACCAGAGATCTCTGTGTATAATTCACTACAAAGGCTTGCTATATAGCTTGGTATATAGTAAAAAGAAATGTAGAAGGTCAGTTTTCAAACTTAAAATAAATCCCCTAGTTTTTATATGATTTAACTTTATTTTTTTTTCAATTATCCTTTTAGGAACAAACTTCACCCTTGCAGAACTAGGAATCTGTGAGCCCTCTCCCCATCGAAGTGGCTACTGCTCAGATATAGGAATACTGCATCAAGGCTATTCCTTGAGCACCGGCTCTGACGCTGACTCGGACACGGAGGGAGGAATGTCTCCGGAGCATGCCATCAGGCTGTGGGGAAGAGGGATCAAATCCAGGCGAAGTTCCGGTCTGTCAAGTCGTGAAAACTCAGCTCTCACACTTACCGACTCTGACAACGAAAATAAGTCAGATGAGGAAAATGGTAGGCCTTTTTCTCAGTTTATTCTTAATGCACTTGTCGGAGAATGTGATCACATTTAAAGATAAACTCACTCTTCACAGGGCGAATTTTTCACTTTTGTTTCTCAGTTTGACTAAAGCTGCTTTTGAATGTTGGTTTAATTTTAGCATCAATATTGGGAAACTCTATTACATCTGTGCCATAGAATCTGATATATATTGGAGTTTATTTTACAATTTACTTTCCACACCGTAATCTTTCAGTGAAGTTTGTGCTTAGAGTACATTAAATTAAACTTAATGAGGAGAGCCAGAAAGGAATTTTGTAAGAGCACTCATTTCTCATCTGTGATTTTTTACACACAGCTTGACATAATATTAATAATCTACAGTATGCTTGTAGCTGTGACAATGGTGCTAATTTGTAACAATCAGGTTTAATTCTGTGTGCTTTTTCATGTATTTGAAGTAGTTTAAAAATGCAATTAATTTGCCGTTTGGTTATTGGTAAGTATTGGGGGACTTTTAGAATACAAACCTGTGCATCAGACTGAAGCAGAGCACTTCTCATTAGTGTAGTTTGTTATGCTCATAGAAATGAGAATTTACAGTGTACAACAATCATTGGTGACAGACACTGAGTTGTTGGCTGATCCCCAGAGTCAATTGCACGAAGCCAGCTCTCCTTGAAAATGTGGGTAACCCCAGCTCGTGCTTTTCACATCTATCATTACAAACTTTTACTTGGGGAATTTTCAATACTCACATATTTTTAAATTAAACTAAAGCAGAAAAGTAGTAAAAATGGGTTTGCAGGAGTTTGTCCTTCATCCTATGAAGAACTGAAGGTGCAAATTCATCTTAGTTCAAATATGAAGTAAGGGTTTTGGTACTTGCCGTTCTGAGAAGGTAAAGAGGAATCTCCCTACCTTTACACTCACAGAGCAGCTATTCAGGCAGCTGATAGCAGCTAATGAATCCAGTTCTTTGCTAGGCATAGTACTTGTAATGAAATTTAATCTGGAACATGTTAGGTGCTTCTCAGAAGAGGATATTTTATGGATGTTTAATTTAGGCTCCTCCTTATACTTACTGACAGCAGTATTTGTTTCAACAAAACCCATGTGCCAGGCACTAGAAACACAAGCAACTGCTTGTCAACGCAAAGAAGGCAAAACTGAATTGCAATTTTTATACTGAGAGAAATAAAGTTCAGAAAAGTACAGCTGATTTTGTTTGTAATAGCAGTCTTTTCTTTTTGATTTAAATTGAATCTTCAGGTAATATCTCCTCTCTGTAGGCACAGCAGGATACATTTCCAAAGAGGAAATGTATATTTGCTAATAATGGTGTATAGAAGGAAGCCAGTATTTTAAAAAGAATCAGTGATTGATTAATTGATTTTTTTCCTTTCCCCCCCCACCTAATACTATTCACAGAAAATATGACAACTTCTATTGACTACTGTGGCTACGGTGCATTATTTCAGATAAAAGCCCAACTAATGAATTTCTGGCATTATGGAACAATAGGGATTCATTTGTATAGCATGAATTCACTTCTGTGAAGGAGATTGCTCTGTTTCATTGGAAGCACCATGCCACACCTTATGTCTGAGAAAATTTAATCTTCAGCACCTACTTTCATACATACTATTGCAGACATTGATAAAAGAATGAATTTGCTTGTGTTTGCTTGCATTTTCCTCCTTATAATACCTGAATTAAGTAATTGGAAATACAGTGCAGTGAATCCATTTTGAATAGGTAATTTTTCTAACAGTGTTGCTATTAAGAGAAAGAAGGACAGGATCAAAGAGCATGTAAGATACAAACCAGTATGTGGAATTCATTTTAACTTTGAAAGGCTTTTATGATTAGAGTTTCTCTGTGTTTGGTTGTTTAAAAAAAAAAGTCAGGCAAGTATGAAGCAACTGTTATATACACAGAGGTGTTAGCTTCAGGAAACTTCTTAGTCTTACTCTCTCACATATCCTGGTTAGCTGAAAAATCAATGCTGATTCACATCACTGATTTTATGAAGTTTTGGGATGCATTATCATATAGATTGACAGTTGCCCCACTGGTTCAGCACCACAGTGTGGACACTTACAAAACCATCATTAATTTCTCATGCTTGTGCCCAGCAGTGGTTTCCTACATAATAAACACTGTCCTTCAGAAGCAGATCAATAGCCTGCTAGGTATTCATCTTGAAGAGGAAGTAACAAGGATCTATACTTCAAGAGAAATTCGCTCTCTGATATGGTTTCAGATTTGCAGGATACCAGCATAATACTGGACATCTCTTGGTATGTGATTTTAATCCATTTATGCCTAGCAGTGTTAGAAAGAACTCATGATGCATAGACTACAGAATTTATTTAAAATACCAGTGAAGCTTTTTCCCCTGATACGGTTCAAATGTTGTGTTACAAAGCAGTAGTTATAATCCAAAAGGCTTTTTAAAGTTCTTGTTATTTGTTTTGTTTCTTTTTTAATGGTGAGATACTAGCACAATTTACATCATCACACTTAATAAAAGCCCAACTACAAACCGAACTTCTCCCTTTTCTTATAACATTAAATCTATTTTGTTAATTTTAGTACATCTCTATGTAGCATGAAAAAGATTTCATTTCTAAAAACTGCACTAACAATATGATTTTGTTCACATAAAAATCCAGTCACAAAGCCTATGACCATTTTCTGCACTTCTAGATTTAGTATCTTAATTTTACCATGAATTAGAATTCTGTGAGCCTCAGAATATTAATAAGTTTGAAATGCTTGTAGGTGAAGTAATGCAAACTCAATTTTATATATATATATGTAGTGTTTTACTATATAAATATAGTGTTTTACTTGATAAATAAAATTCTTCCTAAATAAACACCTTTTTGATGATCTACTTTGAAAAACAACACTTTGATTTTCACATGATTGATAAGGCTCTAAGTCCTTGTAACTCTCAGTTTTTGCTACTGTCTGCATCTGAGCATTTCGTCTTTAGACATGGCAGTGTCTGTAACCACCTCATTATTCATCATAATGTATTGAGTTGTAAGATTTAAGTAAATTACTTTTGTTGTGATGCAAATACAAAATTCCTTGCTCCTCTGATTTCATGTTCCAGCTTTGTAGACAGAATTCTTCTGAGGGACCCACAGGTACAGAGTATAGGGCGTATACCAGAGTTCCTGAATGCTTATTTTTCCTTTCCTTTTATTGAATCCTGTAACTATTTATTCCAAACATCATGGAAGGCTTTTTGAAGGTAGTGTTTGCCATCAGTTGTCATGTGTTCTTTCCTAAGCCTACAATATTCCTATTTGCAGAGTAAAGCCTAGGAGCTGATTGTGTTTAGGTAGTGACCTTGAGGCACTTTTTAATATCTTTTTGTAAAGGATACTGGTTGGAGGTACTTTGTTTTCTGTTATGTGGTTTGTTGGGTGTTTTTTGTGGTGGTTGTGGTTTGTTTGGGTTTTTTTTTGGTGGTGTTTTTTTGTTGTTTTGTTGGGGTTTGTGTGTATGTGTTTTGTGTTGGTTTGTTGTTGGTTTTAGTTTTTTGTTTGTTGGTTTGGGTGTTTGGGTTTTTCAGTTTGAGATGAAACTTATGTTCTTCTCAAAAACATAAAACATGTTTTAAAGTAAAGTAATTTTCACTTTTAAAATCCATGCAAACAGAACAGTCATAATTAAGGAGGATTGTTGTAGAGAATGCAATTCCAATGGCTCTTCAATCTTCTTTTTTCCTGGCTTCACTGTTATTGAATGACCAGTTAGGGGCTGTTAGGGAGGTGATTAAATTCAACCAGCATTAGGCAGATGAAAGTGAAAAGCCGAACAAACCAGCAATAAAGAGAAAGCATAATGCTAGGTAGAAGAAAAGAGAAAGCAAAAGTAGCATGTCAGCTCAAAGCAAATCTCAGCAATATTTCAGAGTGCTGAAATCATAGAGCCATATAAATCATAGAACTGTTTCTACAATTCTGTGATTTCAGCGCTCTGAAATATTACTGAGATCTGCTTTGGGTTTGCAGAACAGAACTAATGAACTACTAGACCCAAAGAGAATCCACAGGGACATCTTTAAGTTAAGTGTCAATCTAGATGGTGTTAATTCTCCTAAGAGAGAAAACATCTGAAATAGTGGTGGTGACTTTTTTTTTTTCCTGTAGAAGGTTTTTATATTGACACTTCTTATATTAGTACCATAATTGTGTATAATGGATAATATCACTGGTAGAATGGGTCATAGCATAAAATGTTTATCATGAAATTTCTACTCTGTTACTATAATATCAAACACTTGATATGTTTCTGGTTTACATTTGTGTGTCAGAAAAGAAAAAGCAGTGTGTCTTGGAAGGGAGGAGAACTTCTGGGGCTGAAACCAAATCATTAAAGTAATGTCAGACCGAAAAAAAAGATGACCAAGGAATGCTTTTATCTTACTAGTAGTGATTTTGGATTGAACATCAAGACAAAAATAAGTGGGGATAAAATAAAGCTATCTCAAACTTCAACAAAACAGAGGAAGTTGTTCAAGGTTGTACTGTAGTAATTCATGTGTGTCTTTTCCTCACTTCATCTCCTTATCCTCCTGGAGAAGTTGTTTCCTACTTCACTGGAGCCAGCCTGTCTGCAGCATCAGGTTTGAAGATTCAGCCCACATGGAAAGGTGTTGTACAATGCTTCACAGATTCAATATCCATCAATATTTGCTATGCTAGATATATTGGTCACAATAGGTTATATTATTTTGCTGCTTTACTTTGGTGATGGTTCTTACTGTAGCAATTGAAAGTACGAATACCAGGCAATACCATATGTACGTATCACTTATTACGAAAAACTTTAGATTGCCATGCAGTAAAATAAAGTCAGGAAAACTGTAAGATAAAGTATGAAAAACCTCTATCTCTGTTGTAATGTGGATGAATGTCTTGAAAACAATAAGGAAATTATATTTTGTTTTCTTTTTTTCTCTGTGATGAAGGTTTTTGTTGTTGATTTCATATAGCAATTTCTCAAATGCATAGAGAATTTTATGAGCAATGAAATCTGGCCTTTTCCTGGGATGTCGTTGAATAACAGACTTCGATTTGCAGTAGAAAAGGTATTAGTGCATCAGAGGCACTTACAAAGAAGCACCAGACAGATGACAGCTGAGGTGTTTATGTTCTTATTTTCACTGCTGTAGTTTTGACATGTTGTTCTCAATATTTTATTACTTTAATTTTTATTCATCTTTCTATTTCACACTTCATAGTTGCAGAAAAGGTTATGGTGAAGCTGTGATTCTACTCATGACAAGAATTTGGTTTTGTTACATGCATGCTAGTGTCTCTGAGTGGTAAGACAATTGAAAGTAGGTTCTAACATTTCTGGTGACAGAATTCTGTTCAGGTTATAAGACTGGGTGGTTAGGCTTTCTTCTTAAATATTCCCAGTAAGAAATGTTCACTTTTGCCTATGGAAAATACTTCCCTTGTTTAAATGGGAATTTTAAACAGTGGTGATGCAGGTGGAGCAAATCTATGTAATGTTTAACTGGAGGGAAAGATAATATAGCCTTACGATTTTGATATAGTGTCTGTGTTAGGAACAAGAAGGTGGGTGGCTGCAGACTACTGTGTAGTGCATAGTGGAGTTCTGCTAGGGCTGTTGGTGCTGTCTGGGAACACTGCACCCATTTCGCTCCAGATCCACCCAGGTAGCTTGGAAACAGCAGGAGGGACAGATATGAAGAGAGGAAGAGCTGCCACAGTTGTACAATCTGTTCATAGCTGAGAAAGCATCCAGATGGTCCCAAGGAAATGAAGAGATTGAAATAAAATGTCATATACTCAGAAAATGGAATTGCATACGTCATACATCAACTAGACTTCTTAAGAAGGAGTGTTAGGGAGGTTAGCTTGTGCACAGGCATACTTCATCTCTTCTTTAGGAAGGCTTGTAAAGCACTTTGTAAATGACAAATTTAGAAAGTCATTAAGCACTCTATCAAAGCTTGGTTGCTTAAGTGGATCCAATTTTGATGTGCTTTCAAAACCTGAGGGCACTTCTGATAGGAAGTGGTTTCCTAATGAGGGAATTGACTAGCACGAATGACTTTTGAAGACTTAACTAGACATCAACTACAATTTTGTCCCGGGAAGTGGCTTAGGCATTCAGTACAGAAGGAGGCTAGAAGATGGGGTTAAGCACAAAAAATGGGTGTGTAGTACTAGTATGCTTTAAAGCCTTGTGGAAGACAAGATTCTGAAATGACAATATATAAAATCTTAAACATTTATTACAAAGTTAGTACAACCCAGTAATGGACAGCGTAGGTCAGCAGGCTGATGCAGTGAAATTAGTACTAAAATACAGGTATATTGAAAGAGCTAAATAAATGATATCTGGAGCACAGTTTTTGGTGATATTCTGGAGTGTGAGGAAGATGTGGCAAGTGACAGCTCTTTTTAGGTTACTGAGCCTTGACAGCTGTGGCTTTGGTTCATACAGCATCCAAGGATCTGGCTGAAGCTGTACCCCATTTTGCAGTCTCTCATTCAAAGTGACTTTCCTGGGTAACTGTATGAACCAAGGCAAGCAGAAACTGAGACCTGGGAAATGGAATCCAGTCTTTAGCCAGGAAACTGAGGAAAACAGAAATAGAGACTGGTAAATAAAGGCTACTTGGAAAATGCTGCAGCAGCTGGTTTCATAAACTGCTGAGGCTTGCTGTGATCTTCCTTTTTCCTGAATTCACTGGGAAGGAGCTTTTGCATGCAGCTGTATCTACATCATTGTGTGAAGGTCATAACATGGAGAGCTTTTATATAAAAAAAAAAAAAAAAACCACAAAACCAAAATGGCCACAAGATTTTTTCAATTACTATTTTAATTATGAGCCTTTCCATCTACTAGAAGGAAATGATGACACTATGCCTAACAAGAACTCCATTATGGTACATCTTTCAGTTTGTCAATTATTAGTTTTGGTAAAGCAAACTTACATGATATAGGTCACTTAGGGAAGCAAGCAGCAGCACCTTTGTTCAAAGTGTAGCTCAGTTAGAATAATGCCTTTTCATACTTTTCTATAGCAGAGATGTGTACCTGATAAAGTTTATCCCGCTTGGTAATAAATGTATTGTGAGTGGCTGATGAGTGATAAAACCTTTGCAGGAAGGTTTGCCTGTGTATGGTGTTTAACAAAATGTATCATGGTGAAATGAAATTGCTCTTGTAAACTGGAGCACACGTCACAGGAAACCACACACTGAATTTATTTTCTGTCCTCTGTTTCAAAAGAGTGGGAAATTTTATCAAGAGCCTCCTCTAAATTTGTCAAGGCACATTTGTTCATGTAGCATATCCCGCTATTAGGAATCTTACTAATTACAAAACCTTGCAAGGCCAATGGCATCCTGGAATGTATCAAAACCAGTGTGTCCAGCAGGAGTGTGGAAATGATTGTAACTCTGTACTGGGCCCTGGTGAGGCCGCAGTCGAGTACTGGGTTCAGTTCTGGGTGCCACAGTATAGGAAAGAAATTGAGGTGCTGGAGTGTGTCCAGAGAAGAGCAACAAGGCCGGTGGTGGTTTCGGAGGGTGTCTTAGAAGGAGTGGCTGAGGGAGAAGAGAAGGCTGAGTGGTGATCTTACTGCTTTCTACAGCTACCTGAAAGGAGGTCAGAGTGAAACTGGTGTTGGTCTCTTCTCCCAGGTAACCAGCAATAGGACGAGATAATGGGCTTAAATTGTGCTGGAGAACATTTAGGTTGGAAATTAGGAAAAAATTCTTTTCTGAGAGAATGGTGAGGCATTGGAATAGGCTGCCCAGGGAGGTGGTGGAGTCACCATTGCTGGAGTATTAAAGAAGCTGTAGATATGGCGCTTCAGGACATGGTTTAGTGGTCATGAGAGTTGAGTTATGGTTGGACTAGATGATCTTAAAGGTCTTTTTCAGCCTTAGTGATTCAGTAATTCCATAATTAGGTCAAGGTACATACTGATTTTTCTAATTAACCCTTCATTTACGAAGCATGGCCGGAGTATGACCAGTGACCTCTGTTTGGTAGTACAGTGAATGAGTAGTTGCCATATACACATAGAACTGCACATGTGTGGTTGTTTCAATATTAGTACTGTTTCCAAGTATTCTCTTTCATACACTTTGCATTCTGTTCTTTTTCAATTAATCTAGCAGCTCATCCAAGACTATGTACTTGAATTGAGTGTTAGCACAATGTTGAAAAGTAACATTTTATTCAGGGAGAAGAGATGTCATCTTCAGTTAGAAAATGGGTAGGAAACTACACCTTTAAGTGCCAGTGTTTTAATATGTATATATCTGAGTGAACAGAACTTGCTGAAAACTAAACAATCCCACTATTACTGAATTTCATGACTATTATTGCTTTACTCTTTCACTAAAAAGGTTTTTTTTTTTAAATTTAGTTCTTAAGTAGTATATTATAAACATCTGCCCTAAGTTCCGTTCCTTAGATCAGAGAAGGTTCATGAGCCCAAGTTTGACTTTTTAACATGTAAAGGTTTTCTTGTGAATTGTTGGAAACCAGATACATTCTTCACTTTTAATTTCAGTGTATTTCACATGGATTAAAGACAGCTTTATGCTTAATTTGAGGTTTTACACAGTCTATCACATTCTTCTTGACATTGATAAGGGAAATACTTTTTTATATTATTTTTTTTTTCAGTTTTTCTTTTGAAATTGCTGACCGTCTGACATTCTTGCTTTGAGAAGCTAAGGGGATGACTGGCAAGGCTTCATAAAGGCTGAAGTGCTACCTCAGATCAAGTGAAAGATTTCTTGTGAGAACCTGTTTGTCCCCTTCCAAAGCACTCACCTGTTCAGTCTTTGACTCATGCACCGCTCATCAATATTCTTCAACATCTCAAAATCTATTGGTAGTATTACAGAGGCCATGATTAAACCTCAACCGTATGTGAACATGAAATACTGTGATAAAAAGAGGACCATTTATTTTCAAATGGTTTAAGAACATCAGATTAAGCTAGAGCCCATAAAAAGAAGCTAGGATGGTACTGGAGAGTTAGAAGTTATTTTGAAGAACTTCCTTGCTATTGAGGACTAATTACCATTGTTCTTAAAACTAACCCCCTACATTTGCAACTTACTGTAAGAATTCCTTCCCTGTAATAGGCTTACAAGAAGCAGTAGCTTTTAATGTTTTTTTTTCAGGCTGAATAATATATCTCATTATAGCGTGTTACTGTTTGTCACCAGAGGGTGCCATTGCTGTGATCTTCCACATTCTCGTGCTAAAGCCCACTGAATTTTGGAAGAGGTGCTACTTCTAAATGGTGCCTTTTCCTTTAGTTCTGTGAAGCCATGGCAAGAAAAAAGCAGCCTTCTGGAGAATAATTTGCACAGCTGGCAGCAGAGCTGTGTGTAGATTCAATTCTTCAAGTGCTGTTGCTTTCAGAAAATCAAGCAGTAGTTGGAGCAACCAAATACTAAAAAACCAAAACACCCAAAACCTTGTTACCCACTTGGCTTTGTTATGTAAAAACATTCAACTAACCCTACTCACACTGTAGATGCTACAAACTCTACATCACTCATTTCTTACAGAGAAAATCACCTCAAGTTCTTAGACATTTAGTACTGTGCAGCAGAACAATGGTGGTGTCAGAAGAGGAAGCAAGTGTATTTGTGAAACAGCTGGCAGGGAGAGGTACAGTTACTACAAAAAAAAAGCTGTTAGTATGCCCTGTGCTTGCTCTCCAAGGCATCCAGTTCAAGATCCCTTTCCTAATATAAAAAATGTGTAACAGTCTTAGACTTGTAGGTCCTATCTGTCCACCTAGATTTCTGATTGCACAGTAGTTACCCGTCTGTGGTCAGAGAGTTGGCTCCAAGAGAGAGAATGACACAAGCTGGACTCTTAAGAAACTTAGTTTATACATTCAGTGTTTCACAGGTACAATTTATTCAGAACATATTGGACTGTATTTAGATGCAATATGAACTCCTACTTGTATGTTCTATACTGTGATATTCTCTCTGTGCTCCCAAGTACACAATGCAGTTATCCAGTTAAATGAAATAAAACTTCTTTTCCCAGAGACTAAGATGGAAGAGGAAATTTTGGTAAGCTTTCTAATTTTGACTTGAGAACCATACTGGTGATGTTGAGGGCCTTCAAATAACACCTTTCTGGGACAGATTTTATAGCTGAGCAGCAATTCAGTGGAAAGGATGGCTTTTGTGATTTCTGAAGTTGTTAAAAGTACCTCAGAAGCTGCTGAATGTTCAAGTCATTCTGAGCGTTTCCAGTAGTGTGTGGATGATCTGGAGAGGAAGACCATTCAGCTGATGAAATTGTATTTGTCAGGAAGTTCAAGACACCTATGGAAACTGATACTTCCTTGCCATGTTTGTGCTATTGAAACTGAGATACCATCTTGTAAGAAGGCATAATATCACTGAATTATAACAACATGCCTGTAGGCAAGGCACAATATGTGAGCATCATTTGTTTGCTTACAGCCATGACTGTCATTCAGAAATACTGAAAGGTAGCAGTTTGGTTTTTTTTCACACAAATGGTTAAGGGACTTTTGTCAACATCAAATTGGCATTCAAGAGTGAGAATATAGCTTCTCTTTCTTCAAATTTTGAGCTGTAAGAATGAATAATAATGATGGCGGGGGGGGGGAATGTTTTGTTTTGTTGTGGGTTTTGGTGGGTTGTTTGGTTTAGTTTGTGGTTTTGTTTGGTTTGCTGTTTTGTTTTGTTTTTAAATCCTGGAGTGGTACTAAATAAGAAATGAGTTTTATCAGTTTTCCATGAAACACTTCTGTGTAGTAAACTTGAAATAAGATGAATTTCAGTGAAATTGCTCCTCTTTTCAGTTTTCTTTCAAAAGAGGAAAATTATTTTTAAAAAGTTTTATGCTGGTTTTGTACCTCCCACATAATGCTGTGGCTTTAAGCTATATTACAGTGTTCAAAAGAAGAGAATGGATATAATTGCTTAACAGAGTGGAGTTTGTGTTTTGTAGCTTTTTGGTTTGTTTTCCCTTTTCAAACTTATTTTTGCTAAGTAAAACACATCATCCCTAACACTTGTACTGAACAGATTTCTACAATGCATAGGAAAAAAAGTGTGGGGTAGGAAGAACCAGTTAAAGGCTGAGACACTCATCTGCAGTATGAAAAGATGAGTGGGTGAGGACAAGTAGTGGAACGTGAGGTGTAAAGGTGCAGAGGACTCATCAAATGCTTAGTTTTAAGAAAGGTAATGATACAACATACCTCTCCAAGGAAGCAGTAATCTTCCTTCCAAAAGGCTTTTACAAACTATGGGTGGATGCTGAGGTGATGCAGAGAAAATGGGTTTCATCTGTATGTAAATATTGATGTTCACTTCAGTAACCTCTTTTACTACAGCAAACCTTCTAAGCTGTTGGCCTTGAAGTGTTACTGTGGCAGTAAATGCTACAAGCCTGCGAGGAATTGAATACTTGTGTTGTAAGTTTGTGAATGAGATACAAATATTTGGAGTTTTATTTTCTTTCTCATTTTAGTAATAGTGGAAATAATCAATCTTATCTGCCCAGACCTGTCAATATATCCCTGAGTAGCTGCTCAGACTCCTTGGGTCTTGATCATCTAGATAATTTTTCAGCTCTAATTTTCAGGACAATTACTACATACTTCAAGAGCACTTCTATTGTGATACTACTTAGCCACATTTTATTCTTGAAGGTACTTTCTTGTATGATTTATAATTTTGCTTCCCAAAGAGTATCCAAAGATGGGTCCCCATATTCAGTTTAATCCTAAATTTTGAAATAGGATCATATTCCAAGCCTGTCCTCTGTCTTGATCAGGACTCATTCTCCTCTTCCTGTGGACTATTATTTGTGCATTTGATGTCTTTACCCACAAATAAGGACATTCTATATATAATGGAGCACTGTATAGGCTCTCTTAGGTGACAGAATGCCATCTGATCTTTTCAGATGAGCATTTCTGTTAATTTAGAAGTAGAATTTATCTTACAATTTCATATTTTGTGATAGTTTGAATTAATTAATTACATTTTGTTGCCATAGATATCAGGAAAGATGAAGGCAGCCTGGTGAGATTGCAATTATGATATTTTGTGTGGCACCTTTTTTGGTTTGTTTCTCTGACAGAAAGATAAATCAAAGACCTATGATAAATGTTAGAAGCCTGACCTATAACCACAGCAGGCAGACATAAATAATCAGTGTTTTCTATCTCATCCTCAGTCCAGCTGTTTTGCTAGAGATCCTGAGAAAACACTCCAGGAGCAATCAGTGCTGCAGCACTTTAACATCAAGGATGCTGTTGGAGAGGGGGAGTTTGAATGTAATTCTGAGGACTTCACAACATCATTGTGCTTGGTGCCATGGTTTAGTTGATTAGATAGTGTTGGATGATAGGTTGGACTCAATGATCTCAAAGGTCTCTTCCAACCTGGTTTATTCTAGTCTAGTCTAGTCTATTCTAAGAAATAATTGTAGATGGTGAAATGTAAGGGGATAAACCAGGTTCTGTACACTTCCTGGGGCTGTGGTTAATCCCCTAGTAATTTATATTTTTATTACTGGTTGGTTGGTTTGTTTGGTTTGGTTTTCTTTTTTTTTTTCCCCTCACCATATTTTTCTTCCATCACTTTCAGTCTTGGTGAAAATATTATGGCATTTGTTAATCTTTGTCTGCAAGCCCATTTATTCCCACTTTATGCATTTTCTTTTTAATATAACATAGTGCCTTGGGCTTAAGACTTTAATATGGTTCCAGATAATCTCCTAGTTTTGCGTGACACGTGGGGGCTTAAAAGCACTCTCCATAAAGCAGAATATTACCGAGGAAATGTGCAAAGTGAGGCTTTGTGGGTTTTTTTCCCCTACATATGATGAATTATCTGTACGGCTTAAAAAAACCTGGAGGAACAGATCATCTTACAGAAATAATGATCATCTCAGAAAACAGTCTGAAGAAATCAATATTTTTCTTTTCTTTACTTTTGTCCCTCCTTATTTGAGTCTAGTTCACGAAATAACTGTGTGTTAGAAATGGTTCAAAGCACTTCTGCAGTGATACATTTTGACACTCTTTCAAATATTGGTTTTACGTATTTCCTCTTTGTCTTCTTGTGCCATATGTATTGCAGTAGTACTCTCATTTTTCTAAACATGAAAGAAATGAGATTTTTAAACAAACAAAAACTTTTCAAACAATTTTCAATGTGAATTGGAACTCTTAAATTCTTACCTGAGCTCTGCCGTTATATCTCTGAGGAGCAGAACATACATGGCAACTTCTCCAGAAAGATCCTCTCAAAAGAACATATTAAAGATGAAATATAAGGATTTTTAGATCAAAAGGATAATGATTTTTTTAAACCTTTACTATGTGATAAATTAATCAGAAGGTATTATAAAGATGCACAAACTTGTACAAGGAGAGAGAAGAGAATGTAGACAGTGACTTTGAAATTAGTTTAGACATAGACCTAAAGAGATACTTTCAGAAGTTTGTTATAAACCACCAGACAAGTACTGCAGTGTAGGCTCTTGTTAGAACCCTGAGCTGTGTCAGGGTAAGTGTGAGGGAAAGAATCATCGATATGAGCTCAAACACTTTATTTTATCATGTGTTTTATTGCATGTACAGAGATGCCAGAGTGCTCTGACATGGAATAATCAGGAGTAATGCAATGACTGTTCAAGCCCAGCATTAACTTTTGGTGTCACTCAAGCCTTCCAGTGCAGTATAAGCTTTATATCAAGCAGCATGAATAAAATCTTACCTTCTTGTTAAATCTTTAAGGGGAAAGGAGAGGAAAAAGAGAAAGGGAAAAACAAAAGTGATTCCTAAAACTGAAAGTAATTAGTTAACATATATTAGAGTGGATATAAACTGTATATGTCTGACAGCAGAATTTTTTCATCATTAGAAAGTCCAGTCTGTTGGCTATAATACCTGCATGATAAAAGCCCAAATGACTTTCACAGCAATAAGACATATGTATCCAAAGGCAGATTCTGGACCAAAACTCCTACTACAACTAATACTTTCTGTTTCATTTTTCTTATGTGAGTACATACATTACTTGCTCATGCTTAAAATGCATATGTGAATGGAACTTATCGTTTGGCTATGTAAAAATGTTTGCATCAGAACACAAACGTAGTGAACCCCATTCTCGCAGATCAGCTGCAACAAAAGCTAGCAGCAGGAAAGGAGAGTTGCTGTTGTAGCTTTCTGTAGATAGGCCTATCTGCCCAAAAGGAAAGATACACTGTAATGAAATTTATAGTCTTCATTGCAATGTATCTAATTTTTTAAGATCTATTATACTTACTTATGGAAGGCAAGGTAAATTCCACAACTCTGCGAGCTGTTATGATGCTTATGTAAGCACAATATGTTATAATAAAGCTTGGTAAGTCACAACAGTCAAAGGAAATTTACAGTAATTAGAAAGAAAAGGCTTGGATCTGTAAGTTCATTTAAGTTCATATAAATAATGGTAATAGTGTTTTAAGAGGGATTTTTAGAAATAATCAGAGAGTAACTTTATTATCATGATTTATCAATACTAATGAAGGAAGGTTCTGTGCTGCATGCATGCGAATTTATGGCAAGGCAACAAAAATGCGATGATGATATATATGGAACCTAGAATAAACACACAGTGTTGGTGTACTAATGCATAGTCAGTGCTCTGTTCATTTGCGCTCAGAAAAAAACTAATTCATCAGCCTGGGAAATGGATGCAAATCTGATGAAATTATTCGTGTATGCTGATGGTCTCCAAATACTGGATGCATCTTCTAAGGAGTTTCTGAATTCTAATGAATTGAAATTACACTGACAGTGTTTTTTACACATTATTTTTTTCTTGTGCTGTTGAAACATAAAGTTCAGTAAGTGAATTCTGATAAATTTGTACAAGAGTTTTTGTGGAAGATCTGTCCGGGGGTTTATTTTTGAGGTTTTGCCACTTGAGCTTTTCCACCATGCTTTTGACTATACATAGGATTTCTTTTTGTTCAGTGCTGTAATTGTGTTGGACATAACATGCCCCAGAGTCCCAATTGAAGCTTCATGTGATTTAAATGAACAGTGTATTCACCTTCAAAGCCAGGGCCAAACCATCCCGTGCTTCTGCTGTAGCAATGGCTGTGTTACCTTATTGGGCCTGATGACTGATCAGGGGCCAATTTCCCATTGATTGCTGCTCCTGGGCTTCTCTTCCACTTCATGCTGGATTTGAAAGAGACACTTGGTGGCTTAAGAAGTAGACACATAATCTATACATTTGTCAGGGGGAATGAGAGGATCGGTTTCATCCAGACACAGGTGAGTTCCTGCTTGTGTTGGCTCCAAGGCTACTAGCAAAAAAGAATTTCCTATAAAATAACTAGACAGGAGAAATTAGTTGGATTTTTGAGAATTTGAAGTTTAAAAAAAATATGCAAATTACAAGAATTTGGCATACTGTCAGTCTTACACTTTTCCCCTCAATATACAGATTTTGAGTCACCAGCTCAGTCCAGAATCTTATTTGTGATATATTTCTACAATTACATTTGTAAGTGACTTCCTTTTTTTCATTTCCTTTTTTAATGTGAGTATTTCATGACAGAAATTCTAGGTCCGGTTTAGAGTGTTATGCTTTAGACATCTGTCTCCTTAAAACTTGAGTGAAAATACAAGATGCCTATTTGAATAACACAGTGTCACCAGCAGTGCTTGGAAGTGATGCAAGAGGTGGTGGTGCTTGCTTATGGTTCTCTTATTGCATATCGTGTAGTACATTTGTGCATGCGAGTAGTTCATTGAAGAAGAAGAATAAACCGGTCCAGGATGTGATGTCAGTTCTAGTTAATCAGTGGACTAGAAATACATTATCCTAAACTGTGGTTTGGAAAATAGTAATCAAAGTCTTGAGTTTCTTTCTGTTGGAGGAGACAGATG
The DNA here is from genome assembly GCF_014839835.1 of Dryobates pubescens. NCBI lineage: Eukaryota > Metazoa > Chordata > Aves > Piciformes > Picidae > Dryobates > Dryobates pubescens. The sequence continues at coordinate 9,982,359 of NC_071627.1, forward strand.
GCATCGCTGCTTAACGGCAAATATCCAAAAGATATTTTTTTTTCTAAATCCTATCTTTCAAAACATGGCAATCAGAATCATCTTGGAAAGGAACTATTAAATTTAATAAGCCATATGTTCAGTGAATTTACTTATTTTGCTCTGAGATGTAGACATAAGATTCACCTCCGTGTCCTTTTGTGTAAATTAGCTGCCTTATTCTCTATTACACAATTAAGGTATTTAGCAGTGTTCCAAACATGCAGTGTGTTATTAGCCAAATGCAGCCGCTAGTTTCCACGTTTGCTAAAACAAATGCGTTTAGGTGAACAGTTTGCAGTTTACCGGAGTTGCCTCTGTGGAGTTCAGCATGTTTGAAGATCGGATTGACTGACAGCTTCCTTGGTATACATAAAACAGATCTAAAATTATTTCAAATAGAAATTCTCTGAGGATTGTATCATCTTTGCCATTCTGTTGTACTGAAGATGCAGATGTGCCAGACTATTCTGCAGGATTATAAATGCATTAGCGAAACCCTAATACACTCTCCAACAAATATATGCAGTGCAAGAGGCTTTCTTAGCCATCTTGTACCCACTCATTTTATTTATTTCATGTAATTGGCATGTTGTTCCGCTTTTATAGCTTGTTAAAATGAGATGTGAAAATGGCTGTAGCTAATGGCTGCTGGAAAATCTTTTCCCTTGGTAGGCAGGAAGAACATTTCAGAAAAAAATACACTGCAGATTTTAAAGCACAGTGCTCTCCCAGTGAGAAGCAGAGATTAGAAAGATGCATGTAATGCAGTCGTATGTGTAGTAGAAGCAAGTTTTAATGACCTTGGGCGTATAAATGAAGTGCTGAGAAAATGTCTTGTTGTAGGTGCAAGGATACTGGTTTAAGCCAAGGCTCCTTTGCACAGTGGTACTAATACTGAAGCATAGAAGTAGTGTGAAGAGTATGGTGGTAGCAGAAGGGGTTTTTGCTTTCCTTCTTCAGAGAAAATGATAAAAACAATACCTGTAATGAGGTTTCTTGAGCATCTTTCAGCTCTCCCATTCTGTCAAACAGATCATGTTTTTTGATTGCATTTTTCTTACCTCTCCTTACTGGATGCAAAGTCTCTGTTGCCAGATGTTTCCTTAAAAGCTGGTCCTTGTTGCCAGCTGCTGGGCAGGTAAGATCTAGAGTGCGGAGGGGTCATTCCTCTTGACTTTTCTAGGTAGTCTGACCTGTATTCCCTTGATCCATGAAAGTCACTGTGTTGATCTGTTCTGTACCTACACTTTCTTGGAGAGCTTGTTTTCATGGTTTGCCAAGGGCTAAATTACTCAGCAAAGTTTGTTGTTCAGAAAGGGAATTTTTGTCATTGCTGCTCTTTTGTTTGGGGCTTTTTCCCCTGCCAGTGTAACAAAATTGGAAACATGCTGTATAATTAGTTGGGGGGGTTTTAATCCTATAAGAGTTTGCTGCCTTTTAATCTCTGCTTGGGTCATTAAAACATGGGCTGATGGTGTGTCAATGAAACCTACCTGGAAACTTTTTTTCTGAAAGAATCTGAGAGAAATGGACCTTGTAGGTTAATGTTTTTAGTAAAGTTATGTTTCCGTCTTATAGTCTCTTCCCCCTCTTGCCCTCTCTCTCGTTTGTGGGTCTCTATGAAATTACTTTTATCTGGATGCTGACCTGAGCTGTTAATATAAAATGAAGTGTTCCTTCAAAGGAAAGTTGTCACAGTCCTCATGAAGCTGTGGGCTTTAGTCAACCAGCAAGTTTCAGTTTTTGAGAACCCTTTCCATAAATTACTGTGGCAGTAAACTTGTTCTACTTACCAGATACATTGAATAATAACTTTGCTCATTTAAAATAAGATAATAATTATGTAATACACTTTGCAACACTCTCTCTTTTTCCCTTCTCTTTATCTATAAATATTTCCCACTGGCCACTATTGAAATGTAAATCTGTATGTAGTTTGTGTAAAGAAAATCAGGACTCAGGATTATAGTAAAAATTGGAAGATAAGAGCATGAATTTTGCTTGCCAGCATGATGTTGTGTAAAATTTTGTAAAAGAATAGAAGTTCCACTGTACAACAGCTAATTTGAGCATGATGATGTTTCTTACCAGTCATTTGTAATTTCCTTGCAATTGTTACTTTTATTTCTCTCTGTGTGCAGTACTCTTAATAATCTTTGATGACTGTTCTAAAGGAAAAGAAGGACCTATGGGCCTCCAAAATATGCAGCTGAAAAGGCAAATCACGTCCTAGGCTGCATCAAGAGGAGTGTGGCCAGGAGGTGAAGAGAGGTGATTCTGCCCCTTTACTCTGCTCTTCTGAGACCCCACCTTGAATACTGTGTTGAGTTCTGGTGTTCCTATCATAAGAAGGACTCAGAGCTGTTGGAGTGAATCCATAGGAGGGTCACAAAGATGATCCAAGGGCTGGAACACCTCTGCTATCAGGATAGGCTGAGGGAACTGGGGTTGTTCAGCCTAGAGAAGAGAAGACTCTGCGAGGACCTTAACAGAATCACAGGATGTTATGGGCTAGAAGGGATCTCCAAAGATCTAGTCCAACCCCCCTGCCAGAGCAGGATCACCTGTACCACATCACACTGGAATGCATCCAGGCAGGTCTTGAATATTTCCAAAGAGGGAGAATTCACAACCTCCTTGGACAGCCTGCTCCAACATTCTGTTACCCTCACAGTGATTTTTTCCCTCTCATGTTTACATGGAACTTCCTATGTCTGTATTTCACTGTAGGTGCTGTCAGATTGTTTTCTGTGATTTGAACAGCTATCAGGAGAAACACACAATCTATCCTGTGATTCTTAACCATTTAGTTTTTTAGCTATGATGACATTAGAAAGGTTACAGTGCTGCACACCCTGAAATGGTCTTCTCACTTTTAACATCCCTCAGAAAATGAAAGAATATTTTAGTTTCAGGATTTCACCTGAGGAAGCAAAGGACAATAGACAAAGTCTGGTGTGACCGTGGTGTCCTCTGTTACTAAGAGCATTACACAGTCTCAGTGCTGGCTCATCAGTTTGGAGATTTGCCAGACTGGGAAAATCTGTTGGTGCTGGTCATTTCAGTGGTATGATGGGCTCTTTTGTACCTGTCTGAGGAATGAGCCACTCACTCCTTGCCCTCAGATGGGATGGGAAGAGAGTCAGAAGGGGAAATGTGAGGAAACTTATGGACTGACATAAAGACAGTTTAACAGGTAAAGCCAAGGCTGCATGCACAAGCAAATCAAATGAAGGACATTGGTCCCCATTTCCCATCGGCAGGCAGGTGGGTGTTCAGCCATCTCCAGGAACACAGGACTTCATCATGCCTCATGGGACTTGGGAAGACAAATGCCATATCTGCAAACATCTCATCCTTTGTTCTTCTTCCCCCAGCTGAGCATGATGTCATATGGTATGGAATATCCCCTTTGGTTAGTTTGGGTCAGCTGTCCCAGCTGTGTCCCCTCCCAGCTTATATTCACCCCCAGCCTGCTACTCACTGGAGCAGAAAAGGCCTTGACTCTGTAAGTGCTGCTCAGCAATCTCTATAACATCCCTGGGTTATCAACATTGTTTAGGCCACAGATCTGGAACATATGATGTGTTATGAGCAAAATTAACTCCATCCCAGACAAAACCATCACAGTGATGAGGGGAAAACCAATTCTTAAATTAATTACAGATGAAAATTAGTTTTAAATATATTGAATAAGGAGTGACATTACTATGGTATGAAAAAAACAAACCAAACTATCTAAATGTTGAAGAGAAGCTCTACTTAATGAAGCTAGCAAAAAATCTTTATATTGCTATGTGGTCTGGGAACCTATGGTTTGTTTCATGGCAAGGAATTAAACTGCAAACAGACACCTAAACATGAGCCAGCAGTGTGCCCAGGTGGCCAAAAAGGCCAGTGGCATCCTGGCCTGTATCAGGAACAGTGTGGCCAGCAGGTGCAGGGAAGTCATTGTACCCCTGTACTCTGCACTGGTAAGGCCACACCTTGAGTCCTGTGTCCAGTTCTGGGCCCCTCAGTTTAAGAAGGACATTGAGACACTTGAACATGTTCAGAGAAGGGCAGCGAGGCTGGGGAGAGGCCCTGAGCACAAGCCCTACAAGGAGAAGCTGAGGGAGCTGGGATTGTTTAGCCTGGAGAAGAGGAGGCTCAGGGGAGACCTCATTGCTCTCTACAACTACCTGAAGGGGGTTTGTAGCCAGGAGGGAGTTGGTCTTTTTTCTCAGGCAACCAGCACCAGAACGAGAGGATACAGTCTCAAGCTGCACCAGGGGAAATTTAGGCTCAAGGTGAGGAGAAAGTTCTTCACTGAGCAAGTCGTTCATCATTGGAATGGGCTGCCCAGGGAGGTGGTGGAGTCACTGTCCCTGAAGGGGTTCAAGAGGGGAGTGGACATGGCACTTGGTGCCATGGTCTAATCATGAGGTATGTGGCGACAGGTTGGACTTGATGATCTTTGAGGTCTCTTCCAACCTTGTTGATGCTGTGATACCCTTTTACCTTGCGGAGAGCTGAGTGTCTGGCTTCTTGCACAAGAGAAAGTTTGTAGGTGCATGGAAAAAATAAAAAAATGGAAAAGTTTTTTCCATTACTAAAACATCTTAGAAGTTTCTGCAGAAGGGCTTGGGTTTTATTCTGTATATCAATTTCAATTTTTAAGAAAAAAAATATAGTGTAGCATTTGATTTTTAGACAACAGCACAGCACCTGCTAGATATGTTACAAAGAATGATCAACTGTTGTGTGCTTCTTCCAGTGTGAAATATTGGTAAGATGAAGTATATCAAACACATTTATCTGCTGCAAATCAGTTTGTCCCAGAAAAGACTCAGTTAAATTTTATGGAGCCTCATTTTGTTACTGATACACCTTCTGAAATTTATCTGATATACTGTATTTTTTCTTCCCGATAGGTCACATGAATCATCTTTTTCTTTCTCTTCCAGAATGGACAGTAAAAATAAAGCCACCCTATGCCATTTGTGTATAACTGGCATGATTTACTGCATGCCTCAATATAAAATCATAAAACTTACAGGACATGGTTAATACATAACCATCAAAATAACAGAGTGCAATTCTAAATTTATGAGGCTGAACTTAACACTGAATATCAAATAAGAACCACATTGATTTCTGTAGCGCATGGCTTAAAAACACATTAGGTGGCATAACTGCAAGACAGTGCATTGATTTAAGTGTAAAATGCATAGCACTCAATACTTCACCACCTAACGTTTCCCAGTAATGAACAAAGCTGTTGTATATTGATGAAAGGAAAATTATTTGTTTTGTTAGATTATGGTACTCAAGCAGATGCCTTGCTTTTAGACTAGGGAGGCATAATTTGAATCATGCTTAGTAACAAGTGATGTTGGCCACCTTAAAGAGAGAGTACAGGGTGATCTTTGCATAATGTGTGTTAAGAAATATGTATTTAGTCTGGCCTTAATATAAGTCTGAATTCAGGCAGCCTCGTTTCAGAGAAAGCGCTCTGGCAGGTACAGAAGATTCATTGCGGTTTGGAGGTCTCTAATCGCTTTTAAAATGTTAAACATTTGCTTTCCTGAATCATGGCCAGAGAGTAAGTCTATAAATCTCTATCACCCTTGCTCACTGAGATTTGCCAAAATTAACTGTTTACATCAGGAAACACACTTTTGCCTTGTTTTAGGCCCCAATACACAAAATGCCTCGGCAAGTGAAGAGATTCATTGACTTTAGTCTGAGCTCCCCAAAAGATTAATTGGATTGACATTGGCAATTCATCTAGGTTTAATCTTAAGTAGAAAATTCTATGTGGGGGTTTAAATCAAGTCTGTTGAGCGTGATTTCCTTACAGTACACCATATCCAGAGTAGCATCCTTGTCCTTTTCAACACTCCAACAGTGCAAACAGGACTTGAAGCAGCTCAGTCCAAGGCTTCAGGTGAGAGCAGTCCTTGGTCACTACCAGAACTGGGGAACAGCCACCCCTGCAGGTAATGCTGTTCTCCATGTGGTCCTGGGTTAGAGCTCTGCTCCTCACCTTGTGAGAACAGCAAAGCAAAACCAGGTGAGTGATGAAAGATGCAGCTGCTTTGAACATACACATATGTGTGCTAGATACACCTGCACACATGGAAAAGGATCTATGTATCTCTAAATTGCCACATGGACTATGAAGTGTGCCTGCCTCTGCATTAGCTCTGTGGCATCTTGCAGGACGTGCCCCTCAGATTGTGTAGATTTTGCAGCTGAAGTAAGCCAATATCAGATCAGATCAGAGTGTTGCATACCCAGAAGTTCCACAGAATGCTGCTTGGATTGTCAGTTTCAGCAGCAAAAATTGGATGCAGTCTGCATTTCAATTTTGTGTACGTATTTGGTGTTTTCTTAGGGTTTTTTTGGGAGGGTTTTTTGTTGGTTTTGGTGTTTTGGTTTTTTTTTTATATTATGCAAAGTTTAAGTATTCATCTTTATGACAAGTGAAATGGGCTGAGATGTTAGAGAATAATGTTTTTAATCATCATTGACATTTTCAGAGAAGATTAAAACTTAATAAAATTAATTGTCCGTTTTGGAATGGTTCACTTTGCAGTTCATCTTACACCTTTAGTTTCCATTACAGATACGTATTTCTTTCCTGCAGTGGTATTTTTGCCTTGAAACTCACTGGCTGTAATTATGATCAGTACAATGTAATGACACTGAGTCATGCTTAGTATGAAATAAACTGAATTTTTAATCTTTTCTAAGCATCTACAAATAGTTTTTTTTCTTTTCCTTTTAAAGGAAAATGTCCAATTTACTAGAAGAATATAACTCACTGGGGCTATATATAATGACAAATACAGAATATGCTTCTTTCACTGCTGTGCATCTCTAGTAATATAATTTGAAGTGCTAGGGCCCTTTGCATCCATTTCTGAATCTATTATTAGTTGATTAAATTAACTGGCTGGATCAGTACAGTGAGAAGAGACACAGTAATGATATTACAGAATTAGTATGCTATGATGAATTGTCAAGAAAAGTAACTGTGACAGCCCTGTGGCCATATGCACTTAGCCATGCAATTTATAGTCATTTGAAAAGCCAAGGACTTTTCAGTTTTGGTTAGGAAATTTGTTCCTGCTTTTGACAGAAGTTGAGGGATATGTGTGTATTGAACAAGAGGGGATTTACAGTGCCAACATGAAAAGAAATCAAAGGCTCTCTTCAAGTGCAAGCATTTGGGTGATTTGCAAAGAACAAGATACAGAAAAGGATGGCTTCTATTGTAGCTATGCCAGTTCTTTTAAATAGATTATGATGTGATAGTGCATAGTATATGATAGTGCCGCTCGTTTACAGTTGTAGAAAATAGTATGGCTTAGGGTAGGATAAAAGTGAATGCAATCTTGTATCAACATTTCAGTAGTTACAGAGCACCACAAATGTTGGTACAGCAGCAGGGCCTTTTTAGTAGGACAGTAAATACAGCTGGTTTTTATTCTTACAACTGATACGAGGCTGTTTAAAATGCCTTATTTTTCCTTTATTCAAATAAAAGTAAAATAAAGATTGCCAAACACCATCAGAATCAGTGGTAGTTAGAGTAGGCAATCAGCATGTATGAACTGACTCCCAGCCAACGTTGTAGCAATTCCCACTCTTTTTAGCTTGCAGTTCTTAGCTGCTGGACACTTGGAATTTAAATTTAAATCTTGCCTCTTTACCATTTACCATATTGTGGGTTGGCTCTGTCTGTCATATTTCTAATCATTAAGGCAATTCTACATATATTTTCAAAGTAGAAACAGGCAGAGCCTGAATATAAATGCAAGCAGACTATACAGAAGGAGGGCAGATTCTAGAGCTGACTCATTCTCTGTGTGAGCCTAATAAATCGTGTATTGGTAGTACCATGGATATATAGTCTTAACATCAGACAAAAATTCTTACTGAGCTTTATAAAGTGGAATGTTAAGTCATTTTTGTTAATGTTGATCATGCCAGTTAAAGCAGTTGTACAGAAAAGGAAAAGCATGAAATACTTTCTTATATTTTTACTAGCTATATGATGAGCTGTAAAAGGAACTCTTCATTTTGTGGGTAACCACTACATAAATTTTGATCCCTCCTGGGATCTTTCTGATACATAGGTACATTCTTGAGACTTCCCTATTTGCTGTGTGGTGCCTTGATATCCGAACTGTTTTTGTCCTCGTGCCTACTCCAGCAGATTTAACTTCTGAAATAGCTCAAATACTCATACACTTAAAGGTTAGTCACATAAGTATGTGTTTTTGTAGAGTAAATATTTGCCAACCAACAAAGTGAATTCTTAAGGATGTGTACCTTTTTTAGGACTGACCTGGACAAAATCTTCCTTGAAGTTGTGCCTTAATAATGGTTGCTGCTGTGTTTTGTTTCTGTTTTGTGTTTTGCCTTTGTCACAGATATATTAAAAAAATACAGTCTGGTAAGCCAGTGTTTCTGTAATTATTGCATCTATTTAGCTCTTCAGATGCCAATCAGTCTGTGTTTCAATGAGATTTTGGCTTGGTTTTATGCTTTATTCCTGCAGTATTGTGAACTCTGTATTGCTACCTGCGTGCAGTCTAGGTAATGAACACTACAGTCACACAGCAATTTCCTAATCTCCCTGATCTATGTACTGATAACAATTAGTATTAAATTACTTGCATGCTTATTTGCAACAGTAAATTGTGAATGTGTTAAAAAAAAAAAAAAGCCTAACCAAATAAACAGCAAAAAAAAAACCTCACACACAAATTATAACTGACAACATAATATTTAATTTCACTTGTTCTTTCTGACATATTTGTGGCATCACTACTTAATTTTTTATTTTTTTTTTGGTATTACAGTAGAAGTTTCTTGTGAAAAGAGATGAACAGAAACCACCTTTGTGAAATAAAGCAAACTTCAGTTGATTTCAGTATTAGTGAGTGTAGGACTAGAGCCGACATTTCAGCTAAGTAAAACTGAAGAGACACGCAAGAGAAAATGATTATCTTTTTTATTTGCCTTGCTGTATGTGGTAGGGGACTTCTATGATTTGGTTGTTTGATCTGGAGAGATGCTACACTTGGGTGAACTGGAGCGATTAAACTTTGGTTCTGATCTCTGAGTCACCCAATACAAAAGAAGATAAGCATTTAAGACCTTGCTCATAAATTTGTATATAAAAGTACTTGGTGCCTTTTGTAGCATGCAGTTGGACTTGTGAATATTTGTGTTTGGCAGCAACTTTTCATAGACAGTGATCACCAGCTGGAATAAGCAAAATGTTATTTTGTTTAAAAAGAAAACAAAAAAAAAAGTTTTGTTGACCAAAGCTGGTAGGAACTTGGACAGTAAAAAATATAAAGCTGTGGTTCTTTAACAAGCATCTTTTCCTTATTGATGGATAATTTGTACCTTGGCCCAGGGAAGAACCTCTCAGCTCTCCATTGCCTGCACCACTATGCTAAATACTCCTCAGAAATAATGGCAAGTCAGAACGATCTGAAAAATATTGCCCAGAATATTTTGTCACCATATTCTCTATTTGGAATCTAAAGAGCACTTAAACCTGAGCAGGATAACGATGGTTGCGCTGAAGAGTCCACTCTTGCTACTCGTGGAAATGAATGCCTTTGATGTCCGTTCACTGCAGAGCAACGCAGTAAGCAGCTAAATGCCTTAATGCATTCTGCCACTGAGCGATCTAAAAGCTTCCATGTGCATCGTGGAGCTTGTGCAGTAAGGTTTTCACTGTCAGCAAAAGAAAATGAATGCCTTTAGCTTTAAAGTTTAAATGCCTTGCTCAGCAGGGAGCCCAGAGAGATTTGCTCAGCTGAAATGAGCTTATAATAAGGCTTTCATCCTAAGATAAGTAAGGACAACATTCAGTAGTTCTGTACTCCTGCACCAGAAAATACAAATAGCTCTCTCTGTGTGCTATGATGCTGTTATTGTCTTTCATGTGATATGTTGCAATTCATGCTAATAGACATTTTCCTTTGTAGGCAGCAGTAAGGCCGTGTTGTAACTACAGGATATTTAGAAATTCAGGGGAAAAAAAAAATAGAGTTGCAGATTCCATAATAATTTATTCCACCCCCCCAAAAAAATATCAGCATTAGGATACTGTCTACAGAAAATTTTGCAATAATGATATATTTTAAACCATTTTATTGTGCTTAAACTTTTACAAAGGTTCAAAATGCATTTAGAGAGATTCATATTAAAGAAAATCCATCCCTGGCTATTAAACATGAAACACCGCTCCTGGCTTAGCCGCTCCCAGGTCTGCATATTGCTTGTGCTTGAGAGACTCTGTGGAAGCTATCATTGTGCTTCCTGCTGTTGGAGACGGGAGACTACACTGGATGGATCACTTGTCTAACCTGGTGTGGCTGTGCTCCTATTCTTACTGCTATATCTGCTGATTTTCTAGTCCCACCCCAATTATAATTATTTCTTATGCAATCAAGATGCAGGTTTTGACCTGCAGGTTTCAACTGGGATTTTTATAATTGAATTTCTGAGTGGAGTCCCTGTCCACTCTGTTGTTTTGTGTGTGGTTTTTGTTGGAGGGTTTCAGAGTTCCTAATAAACTGTTAACAAGCTGTCAATTATAGTGCTCATGCAAATTAGTGAAACAGACAGTGAGGGACTGATGTGTGCAGTATGCTAGCTGAGAGGATGTAAACTAAACCCTTCCAGGTTTCATCATTGTCCTTGCTGATGCTGTTGTCTTAATGTCTATAAAGCATTTGTCTTGTCTTTTCCTTTATATAGCATTTACAAATTGAATAGAGTATTGGAATATCAATTAGTACAGGTCATATTTTGTGCTAAATACCAGGTGTCTAAAAATAGAACTATGACATTTAGATAGGAAAAAGACCTCAATGAATCTATCTTTGTGGTGGTTTAAATGTGTTACATACAAATTTCTGGTTTTCTGTAGTTCACTGGAATGATCTTGTTTTCATTTCTACCACCCCTCTTTGCATTTTCTATTCATTTGTTTTCAGTGTATCTTATTTTTGCTTGGAAATCCATTATTTCTTGGACTGTCTTTCTAAACTGTTCCCCGAGGGTTGCAATGCAGGTATAAGTCTCCATACACCAGTCATCAAAACTTTTGTGGCTGCTTATTTATTTATTTTTTAAGTAATTCTCAGAAATGAAGTCTCATAGCTTATACTTCTTATCTTTGTCATGGTTCCCTCAGGAGCGTGCTATGAACCTAATCTCTTTCAAATTCTCCATCAAAATATCAACATAAATTTATTTGTGTCCCCCTTGGTATTCATTAACTCTTGGAATACTCACCCAATGTCATTTCATACCCCATGTTACTGGACTTGGCTGCGTAAGCACAGATCATTTTGACCTTACTAGTTCCAGTTAAAATTCAAATGCTGCTTCTTTGTGCTTACCACTGCAATATTTTTCTCATCTGTTTTGAGGAAGAGGAACAAAGTAGCAATTGGTTGACTTTGCTGTTTGACCATTGAAAGTGAAATTACTGGTAGAGTACAAGTATCTCAACACCTGACTGGGGTGTTTAGCAAGATTTCCATTCAGTAAAAATGTCTAGGAGGTTTTGAAGGGACTCATGTAGAAGAAAAGCTACTTTCTGTTTAAAGCTAAAATGATCATCAAAAGCCTTTCAACTTACGAGTCTCTCTTAAGTATGTAAACAGTTTTAACTGAGGAGAGGAAAAGGTAGGCAACCTGTGATACAGCTGTGAGCGGGATTAGTCCATTCCTGATTGTTCACATCTTTATTTACCTTTGAAAAGACAAAACTGATGTCCTGTGCTCAAATCTGCGTTAGCAAAGCACTGAACATTTTAGGTCGGAAGGAATGGCTGGAGATTATCTAGAATTCACTAGCTCTCATAAAGTGTTTTATTTATCCTGCCTTGTGTTCCCTCACATTGTACAAAGTCTGTCCACTCTCTGAAGTGGGGTGATTGCAGGGAAAGGTCCTAGACACTTCACTAAGTATAATGGTCTGATATCCTTGACTCAGGCCTGCCAAAAGTTGTCGGATAGCTGGGATCCAAAGGAAGTGATCATTCACCATGTAATATTTGGCTCTTGAATTTCAAATATTTAAACCCATTTTTACAAGTGCATAGGCATCTATTTAACCAGAGTTAAATATTCTTAACTGAATATTCTGTAGAAATTGAGTGGGTTACGTGCCTACTGACTTGATTCTGCTGCATTAATATCAAGGACTGTTTTTCTTCTGTGAGCTGAATGGAATCAGGATCAAGTGCTGAGTAAAGTTAAACAGGCATTCATATTCATTCAGGAGCAGTACAAAGTATGCATTCAACTTGGTGCAATAATTTTCTTGTGATATCTGGTAAGCTTATTACTTAGCAAGAGCTATTAGATGAAGTTAGTCTCACAATTACAAGGAGACCCAATCATGCTTTTGCTTCACAGAGCATGTGTGACTGTAGGAAGCTGATTAGGATATTCGTAGGATATTAGTGGGAGGCTGAGGACTTGTCATTCCTTTTTCTGAAAAGATAGATTTATTCAAAATGCTATCTAATTGGATAGATAATTGATTATCTCAGAAATTATATTTTCAACAAAAAGCTTTCACTAGTCCCATAAAAAGCTTGTCATTTCCAGATTTTTTGGAACATAAGATACAAGGACAGATGTCTTCCAGTTATAATTTCCCAGCTGGAATTCTACAAGAAACATGAGAGTTGTAATAGAGCATCATACTGTCAGGTTGTGCTCAAATTTACTTTTTTTTTTTACTTTTAGTAGTCAACAACAACTGGCTGCAGCATCTGGCATTACTGTACATTTTTAGAAGTGGTAATTCTACCAACTTTGGGAATACTGACTCACATTTACAGACAAGATATTGTTTGATTTTTAAGACCCTCTTTAATCCAAGCATTGCCATTAAGGTAATGCTTTTGGATTTATTGTTTTTCCATAAAGCAAAGTGAAGAACAAGCAGATCAGCTTCAAAGGTAAATAAGTTAAGGTTATTTTAATACCATGTAGGTTAACCACATCAAATTATAGAAATAGTATTACAGACTAAAACCAATATCGCTTCTCATTGCTTCTCTTTTGTCCTGCAAATTTACTTTGTTTTTATTGGTTCAAAGATGAATGGTACCTTTTGGGGACATTCTGCTTCTCTTTTGAGTAATCCAGTCCCCAGTCTTGCTTATGATGGGTCTGTGGGATATAGTGCTGCATATTCTTATATCCTGTATTACTGTGTTACCTGGCTACTTCTTATGCATATTTTCAGACTCAGCTGTCAAATATGTATATAGTTGAAGGGACAAACTAAAAGGCTGGATCTGAAAGGTTTCCCTTTTTTCCCTTTTCCTGTTCAGCCATCACAAGTGATTTAAACTTTCACATATGAAGTCTCATTGCCTTGCTATACATCAAAAGTGGCAGCATTCACCTGAATGAAATTGTGAATGGGATTTATGGCAAGTAGCAGAAATCATTAAGAATATCCTTAAGAAATTAATATTGCAGGGTCTGCTTCTAATTTTGTGTAGAATTCCACTTATTGATTGACACATGAAAAAAAGAGTATATGTAAGGTTAACAACTACATTGGGGAGTTTGCCTGTTTTACACTTCATGCACATGGACTAAATCAGCTGTGCTAAGCATACTTATTAGTATTGAATTTATTTCTCAGTCTGTCTGAAGAAACCATGCAAATATTTGGGCTTCTTATTTTGTTTTGATTTTGTAATGGAAAATTGTATCCATATAAGTAAGCATGCACTGAAGAGAAATAAATCATCATTTCTCAGATGACCAATATCAGCAGGAATCTCATACACTTCACTGCTGGGGCTGATTTCTAAATTAATTGAATAATTATTGGTGCCGCTTTTTATATGTGACAAACATTCTTCTCTCTCTGATTCTTTTAAGTCTCACAATGATTTTCACACACAACCAAACCCAACATGGAAGGGTTGTAATGTTTGGGATGTGGAAAAAGGAACAACTTACAGTATATGGGCAACTTTGTACTATGTAGTTTAAGAAAAGAAAAAAAAAAAAAGTTACTTCAGTTTATTTTAATAGCTTTTAAAATTTTGGAGTTTATCTTGTCAAAATTGCAGATATTTTATTGCAGTGTTAATATTCATGTAATATGAGCTATTTCTGTCATGAAGAATAATGTTGTCAATTTAGAATTATCATAACAAAAATGCAGAGGAGCAGGATAAAGTGCCTATGCTGAATACAAAATTTGGTGAAGCTCCCAAGGTTTTAGCAATAATTATGCAGACAGTACTGATCAGTGGTTGCATGAAATGTTATCTTATGCTGTAGATAACACCAGTTGTGTCTGGATTTTGGAGAACAGCAATTGTTTGTGTCGTTTCTGGATCAGGAAAGCAGTCTGGATTCCTGGAGATCTGCTCTAGCCACAAAAATTGTGCTGTGTGTCAATGGAATTATTTACACAAAGCAAGCAGATCAAGAGGGAGTGAATGGCGTTTGTGCTGAGAAGGGTCTGAGGGGTATTAATTCACTGTAGTTGAAGTTATTGACACCTGATCAGAACCATTAATGCAACATCAGGCAAAATGGCAGGGAAAATTATTGATTCACAATATAAAACTGGAAGGAAAGTTCTTTACAATTTTTTTAAATAGATCTGTTGTATGTGTTGGTTAAAACACCTTTGCTTGTCACAGCAGTACGACAAATTCCTGTTTCATTCATCAAAGAGTTAATTGAATTTTTAAACAAAACTTTAGAAATTCTCTACAGCAGCAAGACATTAGTTTGTTAGAGGAGAGAAATCCATTAATAACTTGAATAGTTCACCACCAAAATTAATCTATTGGGTATTGATTGGCTCCCAACTCAGTTTTAATATCAATTAAATATTACTGCTTCATTTCAACTCCCCTGCTAGCTTTTTGCCTTTTTTCTCCCCCTTTTCTTCTTTTGTTTTCTTTTCTCACATAGAAACCTAGGTAATTGGAGTACATTAATTTTAGAAGTTTAGGATAACACAGGTGCAGTGAGAAATGCCAGTCTGTTTGCAATGACTTTCTTTTCTTGCTTGTGAAATATTGTTCCCTTCTTAGCCCGTGGCTCATGCCTTCCAACCAGAGATAGAAATTTCCATTTCTAGGAGCTGCAGCACTTAAAATAGTCCATATTTTTCCATTTATTTACCATATTACTTTTTGCTAGTATCAAAACCAAATCTTTTGAAATCAAAGCAAAGTTTGATTTTCTCAAAGCTAAAAAATGTTTTGGACATTTCAGACTTCTAAATTGACTTCCGTAAACTGAAATGTTCTGGAATTGGTGTATCATCAGTTAATGTGTCACCCTCCTGAGTGATAAAGCTGAAATGTTTCAGCAAATGCTGGTCCCTAGGTTTTATTATTCCTCACTCAGCAGAGCAACTTGTGTTGCTGCAATCACTAGTCTACATGCAACTAATTTATTACATGGCAACTGTAAATCTTATTTTACTTCTTGGATTATTTATGGACTTTCCAATTTTCTTTGGGAAGAAAAAGAGAAAAGAGATTGTATATACATATGTACCTAGGTAATACATCCACACCAATGCATGCCTTCCAACTTCAGGCCAGTTGTATCAGTTAACAAAGTTGAAACTAACTTACCCATTGTATCTTCTAAAGCACTAAAACCTATGATGTCAAAAAGGTGAGAATTAGTCTCCAGACCACACAGCTGGTAATACAGAAACTGGAAACCTTCTCTTGATCTGAGCAATGAAAGCATAATGCATCTCAATATTCATGGGGATTGATCTTAATAAGAAATATGATAAACTGGATTGAGGTGAAATTCTGCAGGTTTTGTAAGGCTGGTTAATAATCCTGTCTACTTACAGTACATGTCTTTGTTTCTTCAAACTTTCCTTGTGTGAATGCATCCTCATTGTTTTCACAAACTTACAAGAAGGCTGCAGAGAGACTGTTTCCAAAGGCCTGTAGTGATAGGACAGGGGGCAGTGGTTTGAAATTAGAGAAGAGGAGATTTAGGTTAGATGTTAGTGACAAGTTCTGCACCATGAGAGTGGTGAAACACTGCAACAGGTTGCCCAAGGAGGTAGTTGAGGTTCCATCCCGGGAGATATTCAAGGTCAGGCTCAACAAGGCTCTGAGCAACCTGATCTAGTGGAGGATGTCACTGCTTACTGTGGGGAAATGAGACTAGAGGAGCTTTGGAGGTCCCTTCTAACACAAACTGTTCTATGATTCTACTTTACTGAAAAGAAGTAAGTTCATCAAAATGGAACTGAGCTTTTTTTTTCTTTCTTCCCCCCCCCCCCCCCTTCCTCTGTTTATTAAGAAAAGCTGTAATTGTTAAAACATTAATTGAATCATACTTTAGATTATTTGCATTTTATGGTCTGTTAGGTTAATAATGACACAAAATGAATGTTGTTTGTTCCTTGAGAATTCAGTATAATGTGAATATAATTCTTTTCTGCAGCTGCTCAGGCTTCAGGACACACTGTTAGTGTTAGTGGGTGTTTAGAGTGCTTCTGATACAGGTAAAATAACTCATCAACTTCCTTACTTTAGGAGAGGGAAAGGGGAGCAATGTGACTTAAAATTTGTTCTTTTTTGTCTATAAGTGATTGAACCTATCACCCTGCCTCAGAGCTGCACTCACTTCAATAGGTGGCTGTGCACAGATAGATGGGTTATTGTTACCAACATCAGCTCGCTGAACCTGCTAAGAAGCTATATGAGGCGGCTAACAAAGTTGAGAGCTAAATAGTCATGATTGAAAGGTTCAGATTTAATGCTTGGATGTGGTGAACAGCAATGTTTTACATCTTTAAGTGCTGTCATTCTGGGTGACTGTATTCAACAAAATGTTCTTGCATCTGGATAAGATGTGAAAGGTTAGAACTTCTGGTTGTGAGCACAAAGTTATTAAACTTTTTATACAGTTATTCAGGAAATTGTTCAAATTCTTCAGTTCTATGTAATGTGTCTGCTTCTGCCCACAGTACATTGGCAACCTCATGCTGTGAGAAACTTCTGTTTAATTTTTATTAAGTATAATTAAATTATTAGCAATTCAAATAGTCTTACTTTCTACAGTCTATATGTATGCATTTTTTGTTGCTTTTGCCTCCATTTATATGACTCTGCATTTCCATTATACATTTAATCCATTACACCTAAATAATACATTGGGAGCTCTGAAATAAAAGGTTGACATAACTTTCAGCACCCTACAAGGTTCCTAGGTCTGTTTCTACTTCTTCTGTTGGCCTCACAGTGGTTCTTAGAAAGCTGTGTTTAGTTGCTTGTTTAGTTTTTGTCAATGAGGGAATATCTACACTTTCCTTTATGTCATGCAGGCAGATAAACATTTCTGATGGCATTGCTTATTCTCATTACACACAGCCATACTGCAGACTCTCAGTGTTCCTGGGATGTTCAGGTTTGTGATACTTTTGGAAATAAGTTTGGCAGCATCTCTTCATACATCTTTTCCAGTAACAGCTGCAGTTTCTTTGCCTGTTGTGTTTTCCTTCTGTGATGGGTTGCAGTCAAGTGTAGTTATGGGAGAAGACTGCTTCCTCTTGCAAGTGTGTAAGCCAAGCAAGTTTGGCTGAGTTTAAGTTTTTGCTGCTCTTTCTCTTTCCTTCTCATTCTTTCATCTCTTGTCTTTTTGGCAGTGTGCTGTGGGAGCAATAGCTGTAGCAAAGAGGAAAAACAGGGGGAATGGCAGAAGCCACCATTACTGAGTATTACGTAGTTAAGACATATGTACTATTTTGTGACAGTAAGTGAGCATTTCAGATGTCAGATCTGTCCTGCAGTTCTAAAAATACTTGTGGGTTTGAATGGATGCTCAGGGTCTTTTTCATATTCTCTGAGAGTAGGACTAGATGCTCCATAGTGGACGCAGAACATAGGACCTGTTGGATTAGTATGTTTTGCAGGCTCCTTTCTTCACCGAGTTCCTCGTTCCATAGAAAGGGAGTCAGGAGTACCTGTGGCTGTGCTGAAGGGCTGCAGATGTAGCCCAGCTTACCAAAGGATGTGGTGGGAACAGGGGTTTCCTCAGCCAGAAAGCTGTGCTGAATGTCTGAGCTCAGACTGGAGGATGTGAGAGCAGTGACTTTCAGAAGAGTGCAGGGATTTGATGGCTGGGTGGTAGTGTCTGACATTTAGGGCATTGTCAAGGTTGAAGGAAGGCATTGTTGCAGAGGGTGATTTGCAGTCCCTGCTAGAAAGGATGCTTAACTCAGAATTTAATATCTGATGTTTTTAGCTCTGGAGATGAGTAATTCAGCCATGTGTGTAAAGCAGCATGATGACCTTCACAAAACCCTAAGCCATTAGTTAATTCAAACAAATGTAAACATTTGACCAGTCATAAATACCACAAAGGTTGAATGGGTGAAAAGGCACAAAAGGAAATTAGAAGCTTTTATATATATATATAGATAGATACACACACACACATATATATATGCACACACCAAGTTTAGACTCTTCATGGTATTTAAATTTACATACAGATGGAAAGGTATTTATTTTTATTCATGATTATAAAGTAACTGAAAAATACCAATTTATACCTGCAGGCACAGGTCTTACAGGCAGTGCCAGGTTCATGGTGTTTATCATTGCTAGATGCTGGTTTGATTTTTGCCTTTTTTTAATCTCAAATACAAATAATAAAATAATATGTACAGAAGTCTTTATAAGTGGCTAACAAGTGTCTTAATGATGCTACAGTTTTTAATTCAAGGATTAAGAAATCCCATTGCATTCTTTTTGTTACTTTCATAGTAAGACAAAAATATATTTAAATATACTGTACCAGATGATGTAATCAAACCCACCTTCTGGTTCAGATTTAATGGTTTACACCAAGGTAGAATTTTCACAGGACTTAAGTGAGATTTTTACATAACATCAGATGCAGACAAGAATTTTAGACTCCCACTAAAATTGATCTGTTTCCAAAATGAAGATTGCCAAGTCCTGTAGGTGCTTCAGAGTATTTTACCCTGTTCCTTCCCATACTTTAATTGTTCATGCGCAGTGACTTGCTTGAATAAATCATTTTTTGTGCATTGTCCCTTTTCCCAGAAATATCCCTGTCGGAGGGCTGTCTCTTGTCCAGTACCATTACTCCAGAGCAGCTTCTGTCTTTTGTGCATAGCACAAATGGACTATCTCCCTAAAACATTGCCTCCAAAGCAGTTTGGATCTATATGAGTAGCCCACCTTCCCTGTGTAAGCTCTGCCCTATTTTACCCAGCTCATCAGCAGGACAAAACCAGCAGAGCCCCTTTTTAACTCCTCCGCACACAGGCACTCAGCTCCCAGTCTTTCACTAGTGACGGCTCAACTGAGCCAGTAGTTCTGCATCTGACCTGTTGGCAGTGAGCCCTCACGCCCAGTGAGCCCTTGAAGCATCACAATCCCTGACTTGCTTCTTGGTGTGGCATCTCCTCTGAGGTAGTGGATCAGACAGTGGAAGAGAAGGAGATCTGCACAGAGATCTTCACAGCAAACCTCATAGTATGGGAACTCATAAGGCAGAGTTTTAGAATAACTAGTCTTTTCTCGGTGCCATTTGAAGGTGGGCAGATACTACTGTGATCAGTGACTGGGAAAAGGCAGCACAGTTACAGTGACGGTGATGAAAACCTCTGGAAATTTAACACAACAGCCACATTTTACCTGCATTACTCTTGAAGATTCTGGCAGTGTTGAAGCTGTGATGAGATAAAGGCTTGTGGAATTATTTTTTTTTCTAATGCTTGGCTTAGTGTTAAAAATATGTCCCCGATGTTCTCTAAATTCTGTCATTTTTATGCTAGTAATTCAATTAATTAAATAATTTGTGCCTCTTAAAATAATCTTTTACATATTAACATTCCTTTGCAACTGAATTTTGCTTAAAATTAAATATTTTCTGACATTGCAAAGCTAGGAGCCCTAGTGATAACAAAATATTTTGAAAAGCCTCACGGTAGTTAGAAGTCCTTACATTTTAGCAAGCTATTTTCACTATAATTTGTAAGCTACATTCTACTGTTGTTTTACTTTCTCTAAGTACATTGATTTCTCTAGCCTAATTTATATTTAATTAGTAGAGATTTGATTGCAACTAATACTATAGAACTTGTAAAGGACAATAAATTCCAGAGTGTGTTTCACAGATTTTTTTTTTTTGTAATTATTATTTTTTTCTACTCCAAATATTTTAACCACTGAGGAAGGTGTAATTTGTCTTCTTGTTAGACTTACGTTCGTTGTCATAAATGGTAACTCAGATTGAATCGAGGTTGAGTGTTGTGTTCACATCTTCCAGAATGCATCCCAACATTGTCCTCTGTCGGTAAACTGCTACCTAATTTACAAACTAATTTGTAAGGTGAAAGGTTGTCTTCCCTTGACATTCAGGCTGACACACGGCTCATAAAACCCTGCGTAGTTCAGTTATGTCCAGACGTTTGGAATGTATAGCTAACATGACCTGTCCTTGAGGGGAAAGAGAGGAAAACTGCAGATAGTTGAAAAAAAAAATTGTCCTTTCGGTTGATGTTTGAGATGTCGCCTACAAAGAGGAGTTTATTCCCAAATCTAAAGAATGGTCAGAAAAAAGGCAAGTGTTAAACTACACTACCCAAGACATCTGTAACTTGCGTGGGTGTCCAAGGTCATGCCATAAGGACAGCAGGGAAAGTTACTGCTTTGAAGAAGGGACTCCGCAGACAGGCTCTGAGACCATTTCAGTGTACAGTGCTTTATTTCTTCAGGAATGGTGGTAGATAAGTGATTAACCTTTTTCTATCCACACCTGCTTGTTGTAATATGGGTGTAGGTGTTTGATCACCCAGGAGCACAGCTTCCAGGCCAAGATGTTAGTAGGCAAAGATGTTTATTATGTTACACAGCAAAGTTATATACTCTATCAGAAGGCACATTTGTCACATTTAATCGGTTATTTTCTACTGACGTGCATGTAATTAAGGCACACAATAGGGTAAAATAACAAAACAATATTCTAACGCATCCAACCACATTCTGCCAATTTCTCCCTTTAGTTACAAGATGTTTGCATTCTTTTCTAAGTCAGAGACCAAACATAGCTGTTCCAAAGCTATCCGAAAATAACCCTTCTTCTACACCTGCTCTCAAATGACCAGGCAAGTACACCCAGGGCTTACAAGAATACCCTTTCCATGTCGCTGGGGCATTTATTGCTGTCCACAGCTGTCTGGCAGAATGTTATTGAGAAAATGAAGCCATCCTGTTCTTCGAGATGCACAGCTACAGGATGAGGTGCAACAGACACAGGTTGAAACACAAGACATTTCAGTTAATGCAGGATCAATTTTGTTCAATATGGTCAAACCCTGAAATAAGGGCCCCAGAGAGGATATCAGGACTTCATGTTTGAAAATATTCAGAAGTTAGTTGGGCAGTGTCCTGATTGGTCAGGTCTTACTGGATCTGCTTTGAACCTGGGATTTGGACTAGTTGAGCTACAGAAGTCTCATCCCATATAAATTATTGTATGAATTGAGGGTAGCTTTTGTACCAACCTACCTGTTTTGCTTAGTTGCAGAACATGGTTTCAGTTACCTTAGTTATCTTTAGCTATGACTATTCATGCTGTGGGGGATTTAAGAAATATGGTGAGTATGGCAGAGTATAATTTCATAGCATTGTACTGAATTTTGCATTTGGTAATTCACTTGTTTTACCAATAAAATAATGTGTGCCTTAGATTGGAGATTCCCATTGTGCACTGTTTTGTAGCTATGTTGATAAATGGTGTTGATGTAGGCTGAATCCTTCCCTCTTAAATTCTGAAGAAAGGATAACCAAAAGAGAGTTAAATGCCCCTATCTGATTGCCAGAGAGAATCCCTAGCCAAAGGAATGTGGAGCTTTGAAAGAGGAGGTTTGCAATTTATCATGGCTAATTTGGAATTATGGAAAGATGAACAAGTCTAAGCAGAGTGGCTGCACATGGCAAACATGCTAGATCAGGTATTGCCAAGTATGGTAGAGGTAAGTGAAGAAAAGAGGAAAAAGTGGCTTAGAAATTTCCAGTCTCTGTTTATCAACATGAAACATCTGCTTCAGCTGCACTGGCTCCCACTGACAGTCAGCATTACTGATAGAGTGCAGTTCCTGCTTACATGCAACACAACACCATTATGGTTCCCTGAGCTGCATTGTAATAATTTCTTATTGTATGCATGCAATGTAGGCACATTGCAGGTTAAAATGTAAATGGTGCCAGTGCACTTGGATGAGCATCACATATGGAAATTAGCATTGGCACAATTAATTTTTGTTTGTTATAGTCTTAATGTTGCTAAGCTACAGAAGGAAATGGATCATGCTGAGGAAATCTACAAGTTGCTGACTGTTTGCACAGAATCTTTTAAAATGTTACACTAATCATGTGCTATAGCTTAGCTTTTATTTAGTGTAAATAAAAGGGGTACTTTCTTTCAAATCACCATCTTAGTTTTAAAGTATTCCTGTCTTGTTATGACAATACTTGTACGTATAAATAGCAAACCAGCTATGCTCAGATTTTCTTCTTTGTCAAAGAAGTTCTTTAGTGAAGCGTGTACAGACGTAAATATTATCAGCTCCTGTGTGGTGTGAAAGAACAATACATTTTTATTTAAGAATTGCAGTTACTTCCATTTATAGCTAAATAAAATTGTTCACAGCCTGCACAGGCCATGTTTGTATTCACAAATAAGTACAAGCTGAAATATCTCATGTTAATAACATTTTTTCCTAAGTTCAAGTGCTTAACTTATTCCCCCCATGAATTCCCAGGGCAGCCATGGATTATTAGAGCTTGGAATGTAAAAGTTAAGTGCGTATGGTTTCATAGGCTGATGAAGTGGCTAACAGTGTTCAAAAGAAGAAAGGTGACCTCAAGATGGAATAGGAGCAGTCAAATAAGTTGCAATGCATGTCCAAGAGTAGTAGTAAATGCACCAATTGTGTGAAATATTTTTGTTGTTCATACTTCGAAAACAAGTCAAGATTTGAGCCCCAAAGTATAGTGCTTGTTCTGAAAATCTCTCACTGTTCTCAGGTCAACATTTACAGCTTTCTCACCCTGCAGTCACATGTATCTTTGTATTTTCCTATTGCTTCAGCTTACTTGGCAGTGCATTACTTTAGAGGACATGGAATATTTTGGGTATGGACAGACTTTTCACCTGCATTTTCTGAAGGAAAGTTTAATTCTCTGACAGTTCTAATCCAAGGAGTAAAGTCTAATGAAATAGTTACAATTGTGTTAAATTCTACAAAAGTATCATTATCAGACTTCAATTTTATATGTTGTGTAAAATATATGGGTTTCGTTTTACGGTGTATTAAAGGAGCTACTTGGTGTCTTCTCCAGATGTAATTAAACTTAAACTTTATACTAAAATCATATAGTAATTATTTCTAGGCAAGGTTACTTTATTCTAAAATGGATGCTTTCTTTTGAGCACTAGAAAGCTATTACTCAGCAAATAATGATTTGCAGTAAATGGAGTGTTTATCATACCCAAGTATATATATTATAGTAAAGCCTTATGAATCAATTATTTAAATAGTTGTTAAATTTGAAGTCTATGAATACAGCATCTTCACAGATGATTTATTTTACAGATCCTTAAACATGCCATTCAGTATTGTATAGGGGTTGGACTCAGAAATCAATCTGTGGCTCTTAAATACTGGACAGTTTTAATTTCCTAGAAGGAGTAAGAACCTGTATGTGGTAACAAATGCATAGGTGAAGCATTCTTGACCCTAAGGATGCAAAAAATCAGTACATGGTTAGCACATGAGACAACTCAGTCAGATCCAGTAATGAACCCACTACACACACCGCATGGTTTCAATTACAGTTTTATATGACTAGACGGCGTGGTGCCAGAAACAAAAGATTGAAGCAATTTAAATGATTCTCCTCTTCATGGTTCAGATACTTGAGCCTCTGGTTTCTGTTCCCTTATTAATGTTCACTTTTATCTGTGCAGAACTCAGACTTGGAAAATAGAAGTTCAGAGCCTGCATATGTAGAATGTCATCTTGTTAAAGGACGCTATAGTATGATCCAGTAATATATCACTTAGCTAATTATTTGGTGTGCAATAGTTGCCTTCGAGGTTTATGTGCTGAAGGTCAAGAACTATTTCTGGAAATTGTCTAATTTGACCCAGTCAAAATTAGAGAAGCTCTTCTAATAGACAGTTAGCAAAATAAAGGTCGTAGTCCCCTCTTCATATAATTACTTAGCAGTTAAATAATTTACACCTCCAGCAGTGTCATCTCTTCACCACTTCACAAAAGGAGAGAGGCAAACACTTGTGTTCATTTGTAGAATACTGTAGTCTCTATTGCTCTTGCTGAAGATGTCTCACTGTCCACTGCCCCTCTGAGAAATGAAATAATCATTGTTTTAGCACGTGGAGATCCACTGTCCACTTGTTTCAGGATTCCTTGCTGCTTGCTTGCCAGACTGCCAGCTGACACACAGGGTTCAGGTTCACCTTAGTTCAGGTCAGCAGGCAAGTTGCCATGGGGTTCCATTTCAGCTACTGCAGATTACTT
Organism: Dryobates pubescens; assembly: GCF_014839835.1. Taxonomy (NCBI): domain Eukaryota; kingdom Metazoa; phylum Chordata; class Aves; order Piciformes; family Picidae; genus Dryobates; species Dryobates pubescens. The sequence continues at coordinate 10,007,020 of NC_071627.1, forward strand.
TGACGATGACCTATGGGAAAACCTGGAATCGTACCATCTTTGCAGGCTCTTTACCCTAAACAAGTAGCTTTTTCAAGCTTTTACATCACCTACTTCTGTTGGTGTGAAGGGATACTGAAGTTGCATAGCAACTGATTTTTTGGCATTGATATACACTTTATGAAAGAGGCTGTTTGCAGAGCCATCTGTCCTAGGATGCCCAACAAAGAGGGACATCGTGGCATTCAGAGTATGCAGACCCATCCTAGAGACCTCTTCTATAGAGATTCATTTCTAGTTCAGAGCCAATGGCTGTCGAATGGAAAGAGAATGAATCACCATTAAATATTTTCTAAAGCCTTTGAGCACACTTTTAAAAGAAGGAATGCTTTCTAATAGCCTCTGATTTTTCTCCTTTTTTTCCCTTTTCTTCCCCTTTTTTTAATACAGGCTGTTTAGGCATAATAGATTTCCATTTGTAAGGCTTATTAAAATGGAAGAATAATATAGTCAGGTTTCCAATTGCAACTGAACTGAATTATTGTTGTAATGATTAAGCAAAGTAGGAAATGTTGAGTATTTAGTATTTTTCTTAAAATGAGACCATCTAATGTAATTGTAGGTATGCAGATGTAAGCAGAAGGTATGCCTTGATGTGTAGGTTGCTAGGTTTTGCTTTACATAAAGCTTATTTTCTTTGTACAGTTGGAGCAAATGAATAAAAAAACGTTGAAGTGTTAATTCCCTCCCTGCCTACCTGTATTAGCATTTTACACCATTTTGCTTTATACAATAAGGTGCATTGATGCTTATTAAATTCCTGTGATACATATTTGCTTTTAAAAAAAAATGATATTCAATTCTGTTTCATGGAACTCTTTTTGTCAGTCACATAGAGGTGCTTTTGTTTAATTGCCACCTTCATAGGGATTGCGTCTTTTAAGGATTTTATAGGAACAAACGAAAAAGGACTGTGTAGGAAACAATGCCAAAAAAGACTTAACAGTAAAATCTTGCCACTGCATGTGCAACTTGGAGGCACTGCAGACAGGTTGGGAGAAAGCTATTCCCTATATCTAGTCTGATGTTGCCTTTGTCTTGTGCAGGAAGTAGAGATTTATGCCCTTTAATTTCATACTGATTTTTTAAAAGAGTTAGAAATGCTTTGTTATTATAGCTAAAAACTTCTGAATAACAACATTTTTCTCCCAAAAAAACCTTCCAGAGTTCTTTTTCTCTTTACCAACTCTTTGCTTTCTTAAAACCGTGATTTTTTTTATTTTTTTCAGTATTTCCAAAGCCCTTCTCAACATACATTCTATTACTACTCTTGCACTAGATTGTCTTCTCCTCCTGAGTGGTTTGCCAGTCTGCCTAGCATAGCTGTTTGTTATGTTTTTCAGCTAGACCTTTTTGACCAATATGCATCTTAACTCCGTAGAAAATGGTTCTTCTTTGCTCCCAGAAAGTCTTTGTTCTTTAAAATACTCCTTTCCTCCCTGCAAACAGGAGTAAAATACCATAAATACCTGGATGTATAAGAGCCTGGGGATTCAGTCCATTGTAAATTGTTGATGCTGCCAAAAAGTAATCTAATCTTTTCACTATCTGATTTCTCTTTGACTAACCTTGCAACAGCCTGCCTTCTCTGCAATAATGTTGCCTTCATCATTTTATTTTTCTTTTTGGTAAGATCAGACCATCACCCAACCTAAATTTTTCCAGTATTGGTTTCTTCTTCTTTTCAGTTCTTTGGTTACAATTATTTTTCAGTTGCTTGAATTCAAATAATGAGAATTCATTCCTTAAGTTTATTCAGCCTGGTTCTTAAATGGACATCCATCATTTTAAAGTACTCTTAAATTCAATTTTAGGTGAATTTTCATGTCTGGAAATATGGGATCAGAATGAGAAATCTGGTTCATCTTTGTTAATTTAAACTAGAAAAACTGCTTTTTTCCCCTTGTTCTTCTGTGTTCAACATAAAACAAGCCATTTGATGCTGTGGTTCCTTCCTTTCTGTAAAGTAGTTCTGACTTCTGGAAGAGATTGAGAGTAAAAAAATGTAAGGTGAACTGACTGGCAGGTCCTCATGGAATATGAAGGACTTTTGGATTTAAGACTAAAATCTTCCTGTCAGACTTCTGTCTATACTTTCTACAGTAAGCTTCCTTTAACAGCATTTATCAGTCAGGCAAAAAAAAAAAGTTCTACATAAAATACTTAATTCTCAGCTTATCTATAACTCTGGGGGGAAAAGTGACATTTTAAAAAAACTTTATAAAATAAATAATCAGTGTAATTTTTACTAGAAATATCACATTGAGATAAAATGGATTCATCTGTACTTCCTAAAACAAAAGAGAAGAAAATAACAGAGAAACAAGTCTCTTTGTTCTGTGTGAAAGAGAATACTTAATCACACATCAGCAGAGAATTAAAAAACATAGCAATACATGAAAGTATTCTTTTTTCCTTCACTGATCAAATTAATTGCCAGTAATGGAAAAAACTACAAAGTACTGTTGAGAAATAAAAAATACATATCTTAAATTTAATAAACAGGAGCTAACGCAGCTAAAAGGAAGCTCCAAAAAATCAACTCGCAACTGGCAGTTGGTTTTGGGTCTCATCAGCTTGCAATACATATCAAACAGCTTTCTTACAAAACACAATTTAAAGAGCAATTCTACATGCATGATTTTCCGAGACAAACTTATCAAAGAAGCCTCTGTGTAAATGTCAAATGGACACTCTCTCCAGTTCATCTCATAGCTGAACTCTGGCTAGATGTGATGGTCTTAAAGCACCTATTAAAATTCCTCATAATGTTCCTCATGATGCTGTTGTTATCTTTCTGTAAAACAGGTAGGAGCGATATTCAGCATTACCCAGAAGCAGTATTTGTCTATTACTAGATATGCTGGCGTGCAGAAGGGGATACAGGGAAGAAATTATTACTAAGTGGGTGAGAAGAATGCAGGGTAATTACCTTCTTATCCCCTTATATTGACCTACAATAGGGCAACATGTTGCAGAAAGACAAGGGATATAAGCTTATCTTGCAGCTGGAGGTCTCTGAGAAATTTTTACATTTATGCTGTGTAGTCATGCACTTCTTCCTTTCTGGGGGCACAATGACCTTAAACATAATGCTCAGTCACTGTATATTATCTGAACAATCACTGAAATTAATTCTGTACTGCAGACAGGTTAATTCAAATCCATTTTTAAAAAAATACAGTCTTGGGTTTGTTTTCCAAGATTGTAAAGATACCCAAAGCCAAAATGAACCAAAAAATCATTTTTTTTTTCATAAAATGCAGAAGCGTGGACTGATCTGAAAAGTCCTTCCAAATTTTTGGTGAACATGTTGCTGGTATATACTGAATGCCTCCTGCTTCCTAAAAGTGGGACAGTAATGAGGAAGGAGGTATAGCTGGGGCACGGCTGGCCTCAGAGGCATTGACTGTATAATAACCCAAGGGAGAAATATTACCAACCCACCCAAGCAAGGAGCTAGTCTGCAATTTATAGAGATGAAAATTAGAGATGAGTATTGAAATGTTCTAGAATTCATCCTCATTTCTGTATCTTACTGATTCTGTTGAGTTCTCAGTCACATTTGTCTGCTGATTTTATTCAAATGCAGAGAACATCTTGCAGTAATGTTGCCTTGTAATGTCTGAGATGTACATAACAAAGAATTTGTGAATTTTCCTTAAAACACAAGAAACAGAGAAAAGCAGGTTTTATTAAGTGTCTCCTCTTTTGTTGCTTTGTGTGGCTTAAATGCTTCTATCTAACCTGCTACTGGTATTTTTAGCAGCATAGTAGGGAGATTTTTTTTACTCATTTTCATACTACACATGGTTCATCAGACTGAAACAGTTCAGAATAGATCAGATCTAGCTGCATGACTGAAATTTTGTGCCAACTTAGCCTATCTGAGATGGCAGCTTAATTGTCCTGAACCACCTTATTACTTGAAGATAGTAGTTTATTTAATAAAAAAAAAAATAAGGCAAAATGGAGCTTTGTGTGTTGTTCACAGGCTGGATGACTAATGTGGATTCACCTGAGTATTTTAATCCGTTTCTCTTCACTGAGCAACACCCATCTGGTTCCCAAGGTGGGTTTTTGTGGTCTTTTGTCAATATTGTTTGTAGTGATTCAAACTTTTGTTGTGTGGTTTAGTTTCAGGTATTTATTTTAAGCCAGGAAGTGGAATGGTTTTGACTTCAACTAGTCAGGGCTGGTAGCAATTGATAACAAACAAACAAACAAAAATATTAGATTACTGCTTAGTGATGACGTCTTCAAAAGCCCTGGAGTGACTGAGGAAGATAAGTCCCGTGGAAAATCAATGAAACTTGAGGCTCCAAAGACGGTTAGGTGAGTAGAAAATCTTGCTCTAATGGTTTAAATGGTCGTTGGCTCTCATGCTCTCTCAGTTGCAATATACAAGAGAGAATAGTCTGTGTAAAAATATCTGACATCTCTGAACATTTTTAGGCTGTTAAAAATGTGAGGGCTAGATCTTTATCTGATTACTATCTCCTGTTCTTACCTAACTTAGGCAGCAATGAGCCAAAGCATTTCTAATACAGAATGTACCAAAGAAACCTCTAAAAAATCTAAACCAAAATGAAATACACCCCTTTAAAGGAAGTAGTGGCTATTCAGACAGCAAAGAAAAAGTCTGTGTTTTAAATCATTCACATTATTAGCTAGTTGTAGTCTTTAAGTTCCTGGGCTTATCATCCCTGAAAGGTTGCTTATTAGTACTGTTGCTCATCTCATACATGCATGTGATGTCTGTTCACATCATACAAAGATCACAAGATTTTCTGTTACAAATTTCCAGGCATTACAGATTTCCAATTTCTAGGTAGTGGGTTTTAGTTCAATGCCCTTAGTCATTTATGTGCTTATTAGGTTGCTATTCTTTGAGCCCTTTAAGGAGATATTGCTCTCCTTTCTGGCCTCTTACATGTCAAGAATGTGTTTGCTGCTGCTGGTCCAATGTCACAGCTTTCAATTAATGAGGAAGAGGAAGGAGAAGGAGCTGGATTTCAGAAGCTGGTAAAGTTTTTCAAGAGAGAAATGATCAGTGATATGTACAAAGCTGGACACAATACAACAGTTGTGTTACCTTGTTGTTTATCTCTGTCCCACGAGGTGTTTCTCGAGTGATACTCCGGTGTTACACAAGCTGATCAAAGAATGGCTTAGAGCCTTTTTTCTGCCCTGTTATCATGTGGTACAGCACAGGAACTGTTGCAGAAGTTGTTCCATGTTCTGCCAATTTCTGCTTTTTTTTTTTGTTTGTTTGTTTGTTTGTTTTAAAAAGATATTACATTTTTGGATCATGTTGAGTTCCTATCATAACTAGTGGATATTTGAGAGCACATCAGCCAATGATTTACTTGATAGGTGGCTGTGACAAATCTGAAGGAGAAACTTAGTATCAGAGATGTAGGAACAACAGCTACCCGTTTTAAAGATGCATAATCCTTTTGTTAGCTGGCCTTGGAGCAATTGCTGGGATTCAGTGCTGGAGTCATTCAGCTGCAACTCTACTTTGGTCAGATTCTGTTTAGGGCAGAAGACGATGGACAGACTGGGGAAGTCTCACAGGTCTGATCACTATTCATGTAACTGAGATGCTCTCTATAACCAAGGGATATGTGCACACAGTAGCTGCATTTAGTGCAAGTCTGGAGGACATGACATGAGAGAAGAGACTGTTAAGAAGGCCTTATTTCTGTTCACTTCTACCTAATGGAGGAGTGAGAGGGATAAGCATCTTCTTAGAGGTATAAAGTCATAGAACAAGAGATAATAGATGCAAACTGCAACATGGGAAATTGCAGTTCAATACAAAGAAAAGGTTTTTATCATGGCGGTGCCCAGAGAGGTACCTCATTATCTATCTTTGAAGAAACTTCACTGGATAGTGTTCTGAGCAACCTGCTGTATTTGGAGTTGCTTTGAGCAGCAGGTTGGATTAGATGACCTCTGAAGTTCTTTTCCAGTCTGTAGGATTCTGTGAATCTTTGCTATATCCATGTATTTGAGGAAAGATAAAGTCTAGATTTGCTTAGACTAGGCAGTGTGATCTTTTTTTGCTTTAGGTTAGATTTTTTTAAGCCTTTATTTGAACTCACACTGTGTACTTTTCTTCTGCTACAATGACACAGGAAAGAAGAAGTGCCTGTACATTGAGTGATAGCCCCCATTGTAGAGTAATTGAATAGCATCAACATTAATTAATGTATTTTTTTTTCTGTAGTATCATTTTGGTGCTATTATTGTGAACACTTGCATCATAGACTGGTGAGAGCAACAGAATGGGAGATTTGTCCAAGTCTGCAGAAGGTTGTCATTGAGCTGGGAAATAAAGCTCGGAGTCTTGAACTCCAGCTGAGGGTACTGCTGCTCAGACTGTCCTCTCTATCCTTGGTTCAGACCGGCTCTGTGACAGAAGGGAATGACTGTTATCTTCTGAGCATGTTTTATGTATTTTTATACTGAACAGTCTGAAATGATGCTTCAAACAACAGAGGAAAGTTTGTGCAGCTACACAGATCAAACTCAAGGGCTTGACGCACACAAAGTAAATCTTGTATTAATTCTAGCTTGCTTGTCAAGGATGGGTGCTTGAAATAGAATATTCAATGTCTGTTCAGGCAGTGTCTTTTTATATAGCTTTGTCTACCAGTGTCTGGTAGATTGACCTTTTTATCTCTTTTGTTATGAATTCAAATTGAACTAGGTTATGAATTATAGTGAAGATTGCAATGAATTTCAGGATCTTAACAGTAGGAATCCTTCTGTGTCATTACCAAGAGATGAAGCATCATGACTCATAATTTTAATCCATTTTTTGAGTTCTCTTGCTACTCAAGTACTAACTACAATTAACTTGCTGCTATTGCATTCTTGCCTTTCTGTAAAGTTTTACATGTGCTTGTAATAAAGATAGAAAACTAGCTACAAAAGTGGGCACAAAATGGAAGAGAATTTTAGAGTTGTTTTGTTGGGGTTTTTTTAGGAGAACACTTGAGACTTTTCTGGGTTCAAATTACCTTGTTATCTAAGTCTGTGAGAACAAATTTCTTTGAGGGGAGTAACTGAGGTCTGTTGTTTTAGGAAAGAAGGCAACTCTGGGCAAATACTTCTGATAGAAGTAGGAATTCCTCTTAAAATGAGGAACACCAAAGCTAACATTTGCTGAAATGTAATGATTCATTTGAATGACCAATTTTCTTAATAGTGGGGGTTTTTTCTGGGTTGTTTTTTTTTTTTTAGCCAAGTTCACAAAATTATTAATAGGTTGATCTGGCCTGCTTTTATATTACATTCTAATTCCACATTATATATTCTCCAGTGTCAAAGAGTTAAAAGTTCAAATTGGACTCTTTGTCATTATCAAGTTAGAGGTGGGGAACTGTAAATTATTCACCTCCATTGAGGAGACCAGATTTATAAATGTGTTCTAAGGAAAGTGAAGAAAGATTCTCAGTGTGCCTTGAAGACCCTAATTTGTATAATAATTTCAGTATGTGGCGTTTACAACCAATAGCTGTTTTCAGATGCAGGCTGGATATCCTTTCATCATTCATATTCTTTTCACTGGTATTAGCAAGAGACTAAATTCTTTCAAAGTAAATTCTCTTAAAATGTTTATAACTACTTTTGCTGGGAATATGAAAACCTAGTTAACTTTAATAAACAAATCAGTATGGATGCTGTGGGTGAGGGAGAGTACTGTAATCCATTCAGTGGTCCTCTGTAGTTGCATTCCTTACAGTTCTCATATCTAATGTTAATAAAGCATCTTTTTGGGATTTCATGTAGATATAAAAATCTGTGCTCTGAAAGTAATATGTGGATGAGCCTTATTTTGGCAGCTCCGAAGTCCTTTTGAGAACACCTGATATGTTTGTGGAAGAGGAGGGATGATTAAAAGCAGTTTGCATGTGTTGTCCTTCATTTCCCTTGAAACATTTATCCTATGTTTTCATAATTAACATGAGTCAAATGCTCTGTATTCTTGAAAATCAAATGTGTGGCATGCAAGTTTGGTTTTCACCATGTATGTTTTCTGACCAGCATCATTAACAGATTTAAATTGCACTTCATGTTGGATTGAGTTGGAGCTTGTATTCCTACGTAACAATCAGAGCGGTTAGGCCAGCTTCTGAGCTCATTTTTTCATAACACTTTGAATAGTTCTGTTGATGTAATGCAGAAGACACTGAGAAAAGCTGGTCAGTTTATTTTAAACCACAAGTGGATATTGCAGAATCATCTGAAGCTGTAAGTTCTAAACTAAAAACAAATCAAAAAAGACCTTTTTTTTTTTTTTTTCTAAGAAAAGGTGAGCTATGAATTCATTCTCATATACATGATATTCTAAATACCTGTCTATTCAGCTTTCTGACTCACTTAACTGTTCTGTTCTGGCTTTGAATATCAATAATGACATGTTTCCTGACACCTGGGTTAAGGTGAAGCTATTGTACCTGTCAGTTAACCTCTTTTGTCAGCCTGCCAGGATGATAATTATGTGTCTGTGTATTCTCTGTCCTTTGGCAGAATGAAAATTTAGATTTCCCTTTCGGTATGAAGACTTTTTTTATATTTTTTTACACAAATATCTACACTAGAACACTTCTAAAGTGTAATCAGTATCCCAAGATTTCTGATGGAGGCGGTGCCAGTGTAGATAGCATACTTTTCTTGCAAGTAACGTAATTTTTTCAGACTTTATCAGTAGGTACAGAAACTGCTATTTATTTAGCAGATATTATCTTCCAAAATTCATGAGAGTGACAGTGTTCATGAGAAGGGAATGCTCTGAGTATGTTGTGAGGTATTTCATAAATATTGAAAATACTTGTGTTGCTTTAGGAAGGATGTTGACTTGCTGGAACGAGTCCAGAGAAGAGCAACAAAGTTGGTGAGGGGTTTGGAACACAAGCCCTACGAGGAGAGGCTGAGGGAGCTGGGGTTGCTTAGCCTGGAGAAGAGGAGACTGAGGGGTGACCTTATTACTCTCCACAAGTACCTGAAGGGAGGTTGTAGACAGATGGATGTTGGTCTCTTCTCCCAGGCAGCCAGTACCAGAACAAGAGGACACAGTCTCAGGCTGCGCCAGGGGAGGTTCAGGCTGGATGTTAGGAAAAAGTTCTATACAGAAAGAGTGATTGCACATTGGAATGGGCTGCCTGGGGAGGTGGTGGAGTCGCCATCACTGGAGGTTTTCAGGAGGAGACTTGATGGGGTGCTTGGTGCTGTGGGTTAGTTGTTTGGGTGGTGTTTGATTGGTTGATGGGTTGGACGCGATGATCTTGAAGGTCTCTTCCAACCTGGTTTATTCTATGTATTCTATTCTATGTATTCTATGCTATATAGTTGTTTTCAACACATTTCACTTCTTTACAACTCAAATATTAAATTAGTGACACTTGAAGCCTATTGTCCCATAGCTTGTGGCATCTCATAGATTACTTTATTTAAGGTAATTGTGCTTCAGCACAGATTTCTGTTCCAGTCAGGGATTCCAACATTATTGAGCTCTACAGTATATGAATGTCTGCAGATTTTCAAGAGAGAGTTTTTGAAGGTGTCTGTGTGTTAAGTTAAATTTTTGAATTAATAGGAACATCAAAGTTATAGCATCTGGTTCAGAGAAGTACCTCAGCAGAACTTCTGTTGGAAGCCTTTCATTCTTGACCTCCAGGACTGTAATAAACTTTTAAATAATTTTCAAGGGCACTTCAGATACTCTGTCAATTAAACTGCCAGGCAAGCCCTTTTCCTGTTGGCCTGTAGCCATTATTTAACACAGTCACTACAATGTACTTTTAGGATATACTGTATGGGGCATGAAGGTTTTTATCAAATGGCTTTCCCTACTTACAAACAAATCAAACAAAGCAACCAATCAAACAACATCAAACAACAGAATCAACGAAACATTTAGGAGAAGTAAAATATTTATGAAGGAAAAAAAAAATACTGTGATTGTTTAGAGGAGCATTTTGAGAGAATATACCTCAGCTATGCTGTGGCTTTGTATTCAGGTGCTTAAGCTGTCAAGGTCAGGTGTGATGAAAGCACATCATGAGGATGTGTAATACCTAAAGAACCCCAAACCCAAAAAATTGAAAAACTAATAGTGGATTCTTTCACAGTTCTGGAGATCTTCATGTAGAGCATGCAATGCCATAGACACAGTCTAAGCTAGGCTTTTTGAAGGCTCAATTATTTTGAGATATATTTCCAATATTATAAAATTGGAATATTGTGTTGAAACCAGAATTTTCTCTTTTGAAAAAAGCATTTTGGAGTCATGTATGCAGTAGTAAAGGGTAGCTGGAAGCATTGTCTTAGAGGGTGCTGTTGTGAGCAACGATGATGCCCAAAGAAGAGGAGGACCTGAGTTCTGTTCCTTATTTGTGATATTGGGAATATTTTTCAGTCTTTTTATTTAAATTTTTCCCTTTCATGAACTGTAGGATGGCAGTAGTAGCAGTGGTATCTACTAGTAGTAGCAGTGATGTCTGCTAACCACAAGAATACTTTGAGCTGTGTGTAAATCTGTTCCGTGTCCTTAGTGGAGTGTGCTATATATATCTGCACAACATTGTTGTTGGTGGACATAGCTCGGGGGCTTCAAATGCCATTTGCCAAAGGAGGGTTGATGTGCTGGTTCCATCCATAAACCTGTAGTAGTTTTCTATGATTTTGTAACTAAATCTGCAGTTCACCTTTGTCAGTAGGTAAGATTACTTCATCTTAACTTCAAACATTGCTAACGCTATCCAAATAAAGAGCTGTGAGCATTTGATACCAGACCAGTAATGGTAGTTGTGCTCCACTTACAGCAGAAATTGGGTTGAATGAGGCTTCATGTTGCTTGGCCAGATAGCTCTATCTAAATAGTGATAGAGGTTATATGGTCCTGAAGAGTGTAAGTGGTAGTATACGACCCACAACTGAAATACATACTTCAGCATCTCTACCTTTTGGGGGAAAAAAACCAAACAGACAATAAACCAACCAACAACATCCCCCCTGCCAACACTGGCATTGTCTTGCTCAAATTTAGCCTTAATTTCTGGCCACAATTCATTTATATGAATTAATTTATATGAATTGTGCACAAGCTCGCACTCTGCCTTGGGATCTTGATATAGTTCTTCTCTTGAACATAATGTTTATGTGTTTATCAAGGCTACCATCTCTGAACTTTAAAATCAGTAAAGCTACTTCCATTGTTCTGAAATAGCAACAGCTGATATTTTGTTTATTTGGGAATGGAAATATTGCCTCCTATTTAGCTTTAATGGCGCTTTAAGGAATTCAAACTCTGAACACAAGTGCACTGCATTCCTTAGGCCGGCTCCCAAGTTTAAGCCCCTGTACCTTACACTTCAATTTATTGTGCAGGATTGCAGAGGATATACAGTCAAAATACAACATTTTGCATCATATTGTTGGGCTTTGCTTCTTTTACTCTCTCTCTTCATATACACAGAGACTCAGATACTTAGATCCTATCTTCTGGAATAAGTTTAACCTTCAGATATTTGCTACACAACAGAAAACCTGCTTAATGTTGGATACTCCAGAATGCGTTTTTGTTGTTTGCTATTCAGTCACTTAATTGGTTGATTTTCTAAGCAAGAATATGAAGTGCCACTTTGTCCATCTTTCTATATTTATTACTGCAGGCATTAATATATTGCTTTGTTTAATCTAGTTCACAATAGTCTGTCACTCCATGAAGTTATCTTTCCTTAAGCAATTAGGTTCTGCAATCTGCTGTTTACTGCATCTCAAAAAGCCTGATAGAAAATCTACTCAGGGACATTGTACTCTAGTTAAGGGACTGAGAGGATCATAAAGAAAAATGAGAGGTATAGCAAAAGTGTTTCCAGTCTCTGTAGTACACATAATAGAAGGTTTTATTCTACAATTGTCAGAGAGGATCTCATTAGAGTTCAGGCTTTCCTGTTCCTGAAAAAGTTCTCATGTTGGGTACTATAAAGGAAAGAGTTCACAGAGTTAAGGGCATAGGCTCCCTTCTAATACAGGGAACTGTGTTCACAATGGACTAAAAGTTCATAAGCTGTTTTGAAGACAGTAGTAATATGTACAATTTGCTTTATTCAGAAGCTCCTTCATGATGCAAGTGCACCTGCAGAGCTGCAGAAGGAAAGGAATTTTCCATTCTGTTGTCATCCACTGGCCTCCAAAGGTAGCTGACTAAAAATAATGGACTGAATCGGCTTTAACTGATTGTTATTTTTTTAATAAGAAACCTATTCAGGGCAGGCTAAGGAACTTAGGAGCACAAAAACTTCCATCTGAGTAACCCAGTTGCAGGGAGTTTTAGTCATTGGTGAGTTAGTTGTTCAGAGCTCTCTGTGAACAACTGTCAACACTCATGTGATCTATGTTACAGCCCCTTGCCCATTGTGCTGGGAAACTCCTCTCGTCCATATGCCTGCAGCCCCAGAGAAGTCTTCCACAGCCTTCCTCTGCTTTTGGTAACTGTACGCACCAATAATATTAATAAAGACATTGTTACATGATTTAGAAAACCAGGAAAAACTAACAGAGAAATTGGAGAAGTCTGCACTTCAATTTCTTGTTCTAAGCCTGACAATTGGATAAATTAATTGTCCCTTGGAATCTATCACTTTTGCTTAGGCCCACCTGATGCCCCCACTTGAGGCATAAATGGAAAGGAAAATGGTGGCTGCTTGCAATCAGTCAAAGGCAGTGCATACTTAGTGGCTCTGTCTCTTTCCCCTAATTAATTAGAAATGTTGGGGGGAAATTTTCCACTGCTTTTTTTTCTTTCCCTCACATTGATGTCAGAGGTACTGGATTCACACTTATGGATTGATCCACAAAACGATGGAGATCCCTCTTTTCTAAATTTATCATCTGGAATTAGTTCAGTTCATAACACAGCAAAACACTGCTGAGCAAGTTGAGGAGCTGGAGCTTTTCCTTTAGTTCTGTTCTTCCAAAAAACCTTTAAAACATCCTTTTTCTCCCAGGAGCCTTTTATCGGTACGGTGTTTATTCTTTTGGAAGCGGAACATTAAAAAACCCTCAAAACGTACTTTTCTGATCTGCATTTAAAAAGAAACCTTATTAAATTGCTTATTCATATCCTACACATTTTCCCATTGAACTAATTAAACTTTTGTAACAGGTTAGAATGAAGAAAGCAAACACACAAACCAAAAACATGATATGGGGAGAAGCCCAGCCACTGGGGAAATCAGCTTGAGCCTGACATATTGAACACTTAACATATGTTTGATTTTAAGGAACATTTTGATGGTTTCCTAAATGTATTTATTTTAATTCACAGATGGGGATCATTTATAGCCAGTATGAGAATAATCTTTGAAAAAAAAAATACAATGTTTTTAAAATTGAATTCTGAATTTGAAATATGCTGACAAGACATTAGACAGAATTCTGGAAGCTGTTCCTGGTAGATTAGATCATCCTGGTTTAATATGGAAAATACTTTCTCAATTCCTAATCCAGTGTAGTTTGGGGTAATTATTAGATGCTTCTTAGGCTTATAGTGGTGTATCTGGCTGTTTACTTAGAGATCTCTTGGACAGTCTTCCTGACTGCAGGGTGATTGTCTAAAAAGCCATTATTTCATTGATTTCTGAAATTCTAAAAGCAAATTTTCACTTTTTTACTCATTTGTTTTGGTTAATAATACAAGAAAAACAACAAAATGCCTACTGGAGGAATGAGCTAAGCTGGGGGGTATTACGGTGATAGGCATAGCTACTGAGGTGATTTTTCCCAACTATGCAGAAAAATTGAAATATGACAAGCTTAACTTGTGCTGGAAAGCAAATAATTGCTTCTACCTTCTAGATGGCATGAAAGATGGAGATTTCACAGTATCACAGAATGCCAAGTTGGAAGGGACTTCAAGGATCCAACCTTTCTAGGTACTAATATAGTCCAAATGAGCTGGCACAGCGCCCTGTCAAGCTGAGTCTTAAAACTGTCCAGTGTAGGGTAATCCACTGCTTCCCTTGGGAGATGATTCCAATGTCTGACTGTTTTCATGGTGAAACATTTTCTTCTGGAGTCCAACAGGACTTGACCTGTCCATTTCTAATAAACACATGGGAGTCTAGTAGAATATGTGGCTTGTCTTGATCACAGGTGGGACAAATGGCAGCATAAACTGGGCAGCTTGGAGAGTTTTCCCTATGTATGTATGTGTATCTATCATTTACCTGCAAAGACAAGTAATATAAAGATCTTCCTAGCTCCACATTTTCCAATTCTGCAAATTAATCTTGAGTAAATATATCCTTTTAGTTAAAGGAACGAAGTCTCAGAATGCTACTGTAAACACTGTATTGGCCAGCAAGTGTCAAACTCATTGCTATTGGAAATTACTTCTGTTGGTAATTACTAAATACAGAGAGGAGTCTGGACTGAAACCAAGATTGACGTTTGAGCTTAATAATATAATGAGGCTTTAATAAACCAGTAATAGGCAGCCTCACAAAATGAAATGAGCAAAGATTACAAACACACAGATCAGTTTCTTGGATATTAAATACATAAATGGTATTAATCTGTATTGATAAAAAAATTAATTGCTTATTTTATATGGTCCAGATGTAATTATAGATCAAGATAACATTTCTTCATAAGGCAACATAGCCTTTCAAATGTTGAGCCTTATGAGCTATGCAGCCATGACTACAGAGGACCTGGAGCACAAGTTCTATTTGCTTCTTTACTCTGGCTTTTTATTCCTGCCTCTCTCCCTTCTTGTGCAATGCCTATGCCCCTTCTGCTTCCACTCACTTTGTTCTGACTAGTTGTACTCCCTCTGGTATCATTACTTTTAGTCCTGAGTTTGAAAGTCTTGCTGCGTTGAAGGTTTATGTCACAGTGATGTAATGTCCATCTCAGGTCTCCAGAAACTCTGATTTTTAAATTTAAGTTTAGTCCAACTGACTTTGCTGAAAGAAGTGAATAAGTCTGTGCAGGCTTATGGTTTGAAATCTGCTCTACAGTCTTGAGTTTACTGCAGTCCCATCAAAGACAGTGATATGGGAATCCTCCCACACAACAAATCAGTGTGACAGTCTTAAAGAAAATAAGAATGTGAAATGTTTGTTGGAATCTACTGATTCTTACCTATTAATTTCTGAAGGTCATCTGTCAGATTTTATTAATATTCCTTTATCATACTGGTTTTAGTGTGAAAAAATGTAGGAGAACTATAGTGTGAGGTTTTAATTATTCTTTTGAAATAATGCTTAATTTTTAATGTCCACGAACCCAGTCTTCCAGTTCAGGTCTTGACTGCTCTGTAGGTTTTGGTTTGGCTGGGTGACCACTGATGGGATTGCAGATAGATTATTGTGTAAGCACAGCTTTTGAAAAAATATTTCATTTTTTAAAAAACAGTCCAAAGTTTAAGTATTACTTTATACCAAATAGGTCTAAGCAAAGCCACAAACAGAAGCCATACATGGGTTACTGAAGATCCTTTTTCCTCTGTGTTGCTCAGCTTCAATTTTCTGTGAAGTCACTGTTACATTTCTTTTCTGATTGTTGTAATATTTTAAGCTTTCTGCCAAAATAGGTGCTAAAGATCTTTTGTAGAGCAGAATGTGAGAGAAAAACCACACTTAGACATACACTAAAGAAGAAAAAAAAAAGATCATAGCCAATACTCTTCCTTGTGTTGGTCTTGAAAAAAACACACCTTTTTTATGGTTCACACAACCTCAGTGCTCACAGGCTGTGCAACGCATGTGAGCTGCTATGGGCAGGTGGCATTTTTTTATAAGGCTCTGTGTGGGGGGTTAGGCAGGATATATTTATATGTAGCATTCTTAAGTCGGTGTGCTTCCTACCCATGTAAAAGCTGAAAAACAACAATGATATATTCTACACCAAAACAAACAAACAAACAACACTTCCCCCCTGACACCCCCCCCCCCCCCCCCAAAACAAAAAGCACAACAACAAAACCCACATGTAAAATTCGTGGTTAATTTAGTTTACAACATGTTAGTTCAAAATGAATGTAATAACTACATCTTAGTCACATGTTTATCTGACTGTCTTGTTAGGACTTTTTCATTCTGAAAGAGTAAAGATATGTAACAAGTGAAAAGAGGCATTTTGAACGTGCCCTGTATTTTTTACATTTGTAGTCTTAAGGTATACTTTTTTCTTTTCCCTAAAATCTTGTCAGACTTCTCTAACTTCATGAAATAAATTGAGAGCCATGTCCTGGGGAAAAGAAAAGCTTATGAAGAAAAATGTGACTGGACACATGAATGTTACTAGTGAGAGAAGAGCAATTACAAATCTCTGGTTTCAGGGAGGCTTTTTGCTTTTTTTTACTTGCCTATATATATAGTTGGGTTTTTTTCCAGTATTGTATCTAGCAACCTCTAGCATGCTAAAGCTGGTATGGTGGGTTGGAGGCAAGACTAATGGTAAGATGGACTTATTTTAATGATGCTGGGAATACATAAAACTGAATATATTGTTTGCTCTGGTCACAAGTGCATCTTGTTGCTGATTTCCTTACTTTTCTTTGGTTCTGTTGAAAACTCTGCATTGTTTCTTCTCATTAATATCAGATAACTGGAATAAGTTTCATATCACCATTCACCATTCCCACTTGGCTTGACATTTTCGTAGTTCAGATGAGTCTTTAATAACCTTTCTGAGCTCTGCTCACTCTAATGATGTCCATTCAATGAGATTTGAGCACTGCTGCCATGGTAAATAGTATACTTGTACCTAATTACAAAAAACCCACAAAAAAAAACCAGAAGCTGCCATGAGAAAGAGTATTTAGCATTTTAGAGGGGGAAAAAAACCACAATTGAAAGTAGTTTTTGTGGTGTTTTGGGGTTTTGGGGTTTTTTTTCCACTTTCGGAACTTGATTCTTTTGCCTTTCATCCCTATTTGTCCCTGTGTCTTAAAGTCATAGTGATCCAGAAGATTTGCTAATGTTTCCTGTTGAAATTGCCTTTGGCTTCCACAGAAGGAAATGGCGTCAGGAGTTGTTTTGAGGTTTACTCTGGCATAGTTTATAACTTCAGAGCACAGCAGAAAGGATGGTGAGAAAGGTTTACATCTGCCAGTTTTACTTGTAGGGACCATAGCTAATGGCATGTGTCAACTCTAAGGGTGTAAATAGTCAAAAAGGGGAGAGAACCAGAAAGAAATGAAAACTTCCCAGTGGTCAGTTGAAGAAAGACAGGGTTTCCTGAATGTGTGCTTTCCTCAGTGCTGCAGCTGTTGCCTCTTCACGTACCTGTCCCACACGGACAGTATAATTCACATCAGCCATCCTTCTGCCCATTCCTGGTTAAGATGCCCTTACTAGTTGTAGGGTGTGATATGACATGGGCAGGTGGCACACACCATCTGGCTTTCTGCAGACTTATTATTGGGCCATGTTTATTGCCAACTTAAAAGACTATGGTTTACCTTGTTATTCTTTTCTTCTTTTCCTCTAAAGAGCAAGAAGCTACAAAACAAGGGGTAGGAAAAAGGGGAGAAAAGAAGTAGAGGTTTTCATGCTGTGAGGATCCCTACATAACAATATAGGGATTCACAGCTGCAACACCATGAGAATAACAGGACAGAAAGATCAGTGTAGGAGCAGGGGGAAAAAATCATAGAATGGTTAAGGGTTGGAAGGGACCTCTGAAGATCATCTAGCCAAGCCCACCTGAGAATGGTTAAGGCTCTGCCCCACACATGAGGGGTCAAGTCACAGAACTGCAAAAGGTAGGCCCTTAGCATTGCACCAGTTAAGAGTCCATCAGGCCTGTGGAAAAAGAGACTAAAATTTTATAATAGCCATGACAAGCAAAATAGTCTAAAGGAAAATCTAGTGGTCCTGCACGATCATTATTTTTTCCTTCTTTTTCAGTAATGTTTATATTTTTGTTTCAGTCTTTTTCCACACTTTACTAAATGATGGCTTGAGGAAGGACAGCAAAGGATACTTTTACTGTACAACCACAGGGGTGAAGAATCTAAATGGTGAAGAATACTCCTGGAGAGAAAATGAGTGATTAGCTAGTCCATCTGTGAGGCGCATCTTGTTTGCCACAGCACTCTCTTGAGCCTTTTTATTTCTGATATTCTGTGTTTGGCAGCTGGAAACTTTTTGCAAATTGTTCAGCTGAAGCTAAGAACCCTTTAGCTAATATTTGTTGCCAAGCACTGAAAGCTGGTGGTGAGCATGGAAAAGCATAAACTGAGTGTACACTGAGTAGTAAAGACACTGTGTAATATCCTTGGAGTACATAGAGTAAGTTTTAAAGCATGAGCTCCAAGCAGCTGAGCTGTAAGACACCTACAGTGATGGTGGTTTCTAGTCCTTATGATATTGTTGTAACGAGAGTGAAATGCAGGAAAACTGTTACTTAGAGTGAGCAGAAGAAACTCCACTGTTGTATAGGAAATGCCCCCTTGCCCCCGTTGCCCTCTTTGGCAGACTGATGAAAAAGACTTTCACTGTGCATGAGCGGTATGGGGACACGTGCGCAATCCAGCAGACCAGCCACACTATCCTCTGCCTCAGGTTCCTGGTGTGAGACAGTACATTTAGATGTTCTGGGAGCCCCAGCAGTTATGGAAAGATGTTCTCATTGTGTTCTCCAAACATACAAAATGCCCACCTGGTGACTTCTAGAGCTGTTTTCTTTTCAGCTTCTCACAACACTGTATTGATCACATGATAAGAGAATAGGAGTCCTCCTGTCCCTGCAGTCATAACTGCTGTAAATGCTCAGTTTCTTCAGATCACAAGATAAGAGAAACCAGAATTCTACTCAAAATTGGGATAAAAAAACCCACTAAAGACCACATTCCGTTTCTGACGCCCGGCCATATTAGTGAACCACAAATGGAGAGTGAAAACACCTAGCTGGATGTAGGTTTTCTCCATACATGTGGCTGCATGTGGAGATTTTGCCTCTGAATGGCTCAGTTTACACCTTAGAGGAAGAGTTTGATTATATGTACGCTGTGAGTAAACAAACTAGATCTTATGTCATCAGAATCAATGGCAAAGGCTGCTTTAAATGGGTACCTCCAGCCTGAGGAAGAGCATCAGCATGTGGAGAACCTGGCCTAGAAACATGCTGGAAATGTTACCCTCTGCTTGAGATGGAAACTGTGTGAGTTCTAGGGGTTGAGGGTTTTGGGGGGAACTTCAAATCACAAAGGTGGTTTTAATTTTTTTGTGTGGAAATAACTACTGTAGGCATCCTGGAGGGTAAACCCAAACTTGTTACCCTTTCTATCTACAACAGCACTGTGAATTTTAGTGCAATTAGTTAATCTGGGGTTGAATGACTCTGTTTGGATAGAATTGGGGTACCAATTGGCATCTAGCTATTAGAGCATCTCTAAAGCTTGAAATGGTACATGGTGTTTCTTTGCAAAGAGAAAGACTCAGAGGTAATGTTTAAGAGAAAGAATGAGGCATTTTTAACACAGAGTGAATTAGTATCCTGTTTAGAACACTACTGTTTTTTACATCCTCTGGCCTGACGTGGCAGCAGCTTCTTCCACCAATATTTATATGTTAATAAAATAGTGACATAATAAAACAAAGCCAAGAGTGCGTTTTTAACTTTTATTGCTGGGTTTAGATCCTGCTTACAGACAGACGATGGGTTTTTCCCCCTCCTGCTTTACACAATGAAAAATAGTTGTAACAATAGTAAGAAAGCTTCCTCAAATTTGTTTTCAGTAAGTTATGTTCACCTTTTAAAAATCTACTGTATAATTTGTTAATCTGTTTTCGCTGCCAAACTGGTTGTCTTATTCAACAATAAATTGAATACAAAGCTTCCCCCAGGCAGAGACACAGAATACCAACCCCTGAAACTCTGGCAGCTTAATTGACATTTGGTGGTAGCCTCAGGCAGAAGTTAATTTCTACCCTGTTTCTATATACACATATACTTTTTATAAAGCATGCAGGCAGCACTGCAGATAAATTAAGACTAATTCATATTGTAGTTCCCAGGTATACACTTGTTGAAATGACATGAAGCCATTTCATTTTATGAGCGAAGGAGTTCCTCACAATTAACCAAATCTGTCAGCCTTGTGGGAACAGTGTGTTTCCAGGCAGCTGCATGAGGCTTCCAGAGCGTTATTTTTATTCAATTGCCATCCAGTGAATACAGCAGTCTCAAGAACTCAAACTAAGGGTTTCAGACCGTATTCCCAGAAGATGTCCCACCTACCTGAATGCTGCTATTCATAACTAATAGTTACTAGACAGGCTGTTAGGGCAAGTGTAAACTTTATTCATTACAGCAGTGCTGTGTACACTAAACTCAGGGTTTTACTAAGTGCCAGTCAAGTCTCCTTCATAATGCATGACCCACAACCAGGTAATAACAGAAATGTTGTTAAAAGGTAAATGGTTTATTTAAATTATTTCATTTAAATTGCATTTTTAATTGTGATCTACTTCCTTTGTGTACACAGAAGTCAGTGAATGAAGTGCAAGCTCCAGCAGTAAAACTTCTGACTTTGTGAAGGAATAAAACCATGCCTTCAGCTCTGTGCCTGCTGTGGAGTTGGTCCATTTCTCTTCTTGTGCAAGTCCTTCATATATGTTGTGATGAAAGTTCTGGCTTTGTAAGCTAATCCATTAGAGCTATTTGATTATATCTATCAGTGCCATAGGCAGAGAAGATATTTATGAAACTAACAATCTAAAGTGCAGTGATGTGTGTGATTATAAAAACAGTGCCAGGTAGGGATGGTAGGGGAAAGTCTGTAAATCAAAGCTCTGAGTGGTTTTCTGTAGTCAGTGAGACTCTGTATGCCTCTGAGTATGGGAACAATGAGAGGAAAAAAACCCAGTAGTTTTTTTTCAAGTACTTCAATGTGCATACCATTGAATATCACATTCCTAAGTGACAAGCAAGCTACTGCTTTGAATTGCCCTAGTTCTTGAAGTGAACTTAGTTTTCCTTTGATATAACAATACATATTGTCTTGTTTTGAATAAATTCTATGGGGAAAAACTGTTTTGATGATACAAATCATCAGCTATGACAAAAATCTTTATAATAGAGTCATCATAGTGTTTGGGCTTTTTTGAACTGTTCAGGAATGACAAAAGGCAGGTGTTACAGGAACTCAGTAGGAGCATTGCTTTTACCCAGACACAAGTCATGGAGTTTAAAATCTGGTTGATGATCAGAGACTCAATAGTAGCAGCTGATTTCTAGCAACTTGCCCATAGGTAGAGTCACAGGAAGTTGAGATATGCTTAAAGCATATTTGGCAGCATTAGGGGTTTGAGAGTCTCCCACTGAAGACAGTTGAATGAGGTGTCATTCCACATGTAGCATCAGGATCTCAGGTACAAAGTGCTGACTCCATCATTACAATAAATCACTACAAGTTCTTCAGTTCTTGCTTTGTTTAACATATACGCTGATTATCATAGGATTTTCCAGCATATATTTGACCAGTCTTGATAAAAGATGCAAAAGAAAAACCATTCTCTGAAGGTGGCATATGATCAAAAAATATGTTGGACGGATACCTACAACTGATGCTGTGTATGAGGTCTCACTGTATTCAGCCCTTTTCTACATATATAAAACAGTGTGGCACAAATAGGTTACTCTCCTGAGTTAACTTCACAACAATGTTGTCAGTAGGTTTTAGTTGCTCATCACTAAAGCTGTTCATCAAGGAAACATGCCAGCAGTGCATATGATAGCATGTCAGATATACAGAGAACTACCATAGCAAATCACCTGCAGGTAATCTGCAAACCCCTTCTAGTCTCTGTTTCTAAAATTAAGTTTATGGATAATTTATCACCTACTTGTCTCTTGAATAAATTACACATACAAATGAAGACAGAAAAACTGTAACAAGTGTTGCTTTTGGCTCTGGCAAATAGGCATGTGAGAGTCTCTTATCAAATATCTCCCAGACTGTTCTATTTAGCAGCTCATGGTTGTGAACAAGTGATTCTTTCTTGTAGCTATTGTTTTTGCAGTGCAAACATTAAATAGTCTTTCACTTTCATGACAAATTATCTACTACATTTGATGTCTCAAAGCAAACTTTTATTTATAATGAAAAATAAATCAGAATTTAGTTTCAGTGAAACTGTGGCTGTGCTTAAAACTTTCACAGTTATTTTGCTTTCAGATGCTGTCATTTGCAACTTTCTAATGTATCTTTAACATGAAGATTTTGCCTCATATTGTAAATATGAAGGCTGTTTCATAGGGTGATCCCCCTCCCCCCCATTTTATTCTCAACTTAGGATAGTTTTGTGATCTTTTTCTTGTCACAAATACTGTTGTAGGTTTCTTAAACAGGATTAATGGCTAAGGAACCAAATGGAATGAACCTGGGCAACCATCATTTCAATAAATGCTCCATTGCATTTGTATTTAACTGCACACCTACTGCATTGAGCAATAAGACTTTTTGTAAATTTTGCTTTTATAGAAAAATCTTACTGTTCCTAGATATTTCTGTCACCCTTAAGGCTTTTCTTTAATTCCTTGTCCTAATTCCTGCACTAGGTCTATTTTCTATGTTAAAAGGCTAGTCAGAGGATGAGAACCACAAAAGGAAAGCCCACAACTCTGTGATTTTAGATAGAAAATTGGATCCTTTTCTTTAATGAAAACTTGAGATGCTTGTCTTCAATTTTAAGATTGTAAATGTGTGATGTGGGGTTTTGGGGGGTTTTTGTTTGTTTGTTTGTTTTAATGTAATTGCCTTTGGCCGGCTGAGGCATTTGAGCTCGTTTCTCAAGTCGGGCAGGTGGACTGATGCTGCTGCCCCCTGCAGCGCAGCTCCGCAGTTGTGCTCCTTGCTAACCTCGTGCGCAGCGCTACTGACTATTGTAAAGCTCTCAGCGAAGTTAATACAGCTGCTCACATGCACATTAACCCTCCCACTCACTCATTTCATTCCAAAATGTCAAAAATCACAGGGAGCTTTCAAAAAAACCTTAAATATAATGGACTCAGATTCTTGCTGTGACAAATAACACAACGTTAATGATTAGTTTCCACAAATAATTGTACTGTTAATGGAGCAGAGAGAAAAAGCAGCTCATACAACTGGAGCAAATGACCTTACTTTTTAGAATATTGATGTTCCTGAAGTGCTTCATATATTTTTTTGGTTTTTTGAGGGGGGGAAAAACCCCCCACAACACAAAACCCCACCAACTATTAGCCAAATTCAGATGTTTGTGATTAACACTTAGGTTTTTAGGTAATTAATTATATTTTTCTGTATGTGATTTTTGTTTTCATTTTGTGTTTCACTCTCTTTGACTTGTAAAATAAGATAAATTTGCTTTTTAGCTCTAATCCTTAATTTCCTTGAGCTACCAGAATGGTACTACATCCGGGTTTGCAGTAAAGCAAGGGAATCCCACCTAAAGTGATTCTTTGCATTAGGCAAATCAATAAAAATAAAAAATATTAATTATTCAAAGAGAGATTCTAATAATTCTCTTCACTTCATAAAACCAAGTTGCTGTAACAAGAGTTGATGTCTTTCGTTTTCCAAACAAGGTCTTCTACACAAGACTTCTCCTTGGATGATTCTGTCTGCCCAGTGCCATAATGTAAATATGTTCTGCTGATGGTTATGAACAACTGTAGGAGCTGTTTCCCTTCCCATGATGGTGGTTAGAAGATTGGTCCCACTTTTTACAAATAATCTTCTTATAGCACTTTAAGCAGACTGTAAGGCTAGGTAAAATTAGAACTGTTTGCATCAGATTTGATGACTCAGTTTTCTGTTAGACAGAAATAGAAAAGTCAGGATATTAATGCTTTAGACAAGCTATTTCATAGAATTCTTCCTAAATTAAAAAGTACATTTTTATTTTGAGTTTGTCATTTTGATACAGATTTTATAATTTAGCTGAATTTACAAGTGGATGAGCAGACAGAATGGAATAAATAATCATGATTATTTGAAGGAAATATTCTTACCAAAAAGGCATTGCAACATCTGTGAGAACTTTTGTTATATTTTCATGTCTGAGAAATCTAAAATGTTAACTTTTTATCATAAACCATATTTAAAAGGAATCTTAAGACAAACTTTTCCAAAAGTGAGAAAATTTTCTGCAATATTTATAGTAAAAACTTGTGTTTTGAACATCTCACTTTGAACATCTCTATGTTCAAAGTGAAATAATGTAGTTAGATATTCAATATATCATTCTCTTCTAACACACTCTCAAGTATTGTGAATGTTACAAGATGTTCTGAGACAGCAATGTGCCCTTGTGGCTAAGAGGGCCAGCAGTGTCCAGAAAAGTGTGTCCAGCAGGTCTGGGGAGGTTCTTCTTCCCCCATACTCTGCCTTCATGAGTCCACACCTGGAATACTGTGTCCAGTTTTAGGCTCTCCAGGTCAAGAGAGACAGGAATCTACTGGAGACAGTCCAATGGAGGCTACAAGGATGACTGGGGAACATCTCTCCTATGAAGAGAGGTTGCAGCCAGGTGGGGGTTGGTGTCTTCTCTCAGGCAACCACCAACAAAACAAGAGGACGCAGTCTCAAGCTGCACCAGGGAGGTTTAGGCTGAATGTTAGGAAGAAGTTCTTCACAGAAAGAGAGATTGGCCATTGGAATGGGCTGCCCAGGGAGGTATTGGAGTGTTTAAGAAGAGACTGGATGAGGCACTTGGTGCTAAGGTTTAGTTGATTAGATGGTGTTGGGTGATAGGTTGGACTTGATGATCTCAAAGGTCTTTTCCAACCTGGTCCATTCCATTCCATTCCATTCCATTCCATTCCATTCCATTCCATTCCTATTCTATTCTATTCTATTCTATTCTATTCTATTCTATTCTATTCTATTCTATTCTAAAGACCTGGTGCTGTTTAGTCTGGAGAAGAGATAGCTGAGAGGGGATCTTATCAATTTCTATAAACATCTGAGGGGTGGATGTCAAGATGAAGGTGCCAGGCTCTTTTTTATGGTGCCCAGTGATAGGACAAGGAACAATGTGTACAAGCTAGAACACAGAAGGTTCCACCTCAACATGAGGAGACACTTCCTTATGGTGAGGGTGACAGCCATGGAACAGGCTTCCCAGAGAGGTTGTGGAGTCTCCTTCTCTGGAGACTTTCAAAATCCACTTGGATGCATTCCTGTGTGTCTTGCCTTAGGTGATCCTGCTTTGGCAGGGAGGGCAGACTAGGTGGTCTCTGAAGGTCCTTTCCAACCCCTGGCATTCTGTCATTCTGAGATTCTCTAAATATATACTATTTCTTCTGAGTATTACTAGGAGTTTTGTGAAGCTTTGCTATATAGTATAATTTGCTATATAGTATCCTGTGTGTATTGTAACTTGATAAAGGAACAGGAAAAAGAAGTTTAAAAAATGGAAGATTTTAATAATGAAAATTTCCCCATGTGCTCAGCTGGAGGAGTGGGGAGGGAAGAGCAGTAGTTTAAAAGAAAATATCCACTTATGTGTCAGTTGTATCATTGCCAATATAACTGCTATGAGTAGGATTTGAAGCTGAGCCCATGCAGCATGCAGCAGTAAAATTCAGCTAATATATTTATGTGAGAAAAGTATTCAGACAGTTTAAACTGTGCTGACATTGATAATCATAAAGTTTCTAATAAAAGAGGGTTCAGTGTAATAAGATTTCCTGAGCAGGAGCTAGTATAATACTCAGAAGCAAGGATTTGTCTGCTGAGGAGTTCATGAAGCTTCTTCTACAATGTAGCTGTACTTCTGTAAATCGCAGTAATCCACAAGTGTAGAACCATCTTGGATTTTAATAAGAAACGTAATACCAGGATTAAATTTTGCTTAATTCTTCAAGCAATGCATTTTCAAAAGCAATTCAAAGGTAACCACCTGGCAAAAGTACAAGTCAACACAACTGTGAGCTTTAAAACTGAATCTTGGTGTGTTGTATTGTTTGTGTTGTTTTTTTTTTTCATTGACATTTGAAGGTAACCACCAAAGTAAATTATGTTCTTGTAAGGAGGAGGATTTCTGTTACCATTTATGGGGAAGGTATCCATCCTGTCCCTAAAAAATTTCCTCCTGCAAACCTAGATGGTTTTAGAGCCCTCTAAAGGGCTCTAAGTGCTTTGACTTCCCTTAGGAAGCTTTACAAAATCAAAGTGTCTTATACTAGGTGCAAAAGCTACCTATGAGTTATGCAGTTTAGGGTTAAGAAATCAAGCAGGCCAGTGTTGGAGAATTCCAAGCTATGATATTCAGCCTGTATCAGAGGCACCAGGCATACAATTCTGTCGTGAGTATCTCTACAATGCGTTTATCAAGTGTCCACATTTGAGATAGAATCATAAAATGGCTTAGGTTGGAAGGGACCTCAGAGATCACCTACTCCAACCTCCCTGCCATGGGCCAGGATGCCTCTCAACTAGACTTGGTTGCCCAAGGCCTCAAATTAAATATTTATGTTGCTTCCTTCTTACTGTTACAGTAGGTGAGAAAGCTTTGTGATGTATGTCTTATTTGCTGAGTCTGGTCAAACAAGGCCAAGGATTATGCCCAGTTTTCAGACAAATACACTGAGGCATTTGTCTTGAATCAGTGTGAGGCATGGTATCTCTTTTCTGTATGTACCATTTCTACCAGTCATGGTAACTAGGGGCTGGAGCAGTCTGGGCAAGGCAAAACTGTAAATTTTGAACTTGGGTTCTTTGCCTAAAATTCTCTTTGCTCACTTTTCTTCTTAAATATAGTAAAAACTCCCACTGAAAAGTCTTGACTGCAGAATGCTTGAGCTGAGATAACTCTTTAGGTAGGAGTCACTAGGCTGCATACATTGACATCCTTACTTGCTGTATGTAGACAGTTCTACACACATAAGCCTCACAATTTCTGCTCAAACTCTTCATAATCTGTGGGCATGAAACTCATTTTCTCTTTAGATTTGGTTAGTATTTTCTTCTTTGTTGAAAAGACTCAGGAAAAGATTTCCCCAAAAAAGGCTGGGGAAATGTCTATCCCTGTAGATCCTTAAGAAGTAACTGCAGGAAGCCCTGTGCACCCTGGTCTCTAGTCTGTGTTTAACCTGATCTGAGCAGCACTACAGAGCAGATCATCTCTGGAGGACCTTTCTAACGTGCGTAGTTCTTTTATTTTGGTTCTGTCAATGGGAATGGAAGAAAAAGGAGCACTGAATAATCAACAATAAAATAAATCAGAACCCAAATCAACTGGAAACTTTTCAGTTCTTTTGCATTACCATTATAATATGCTAATTGGCATGTACCTAGTGAGATCTGCTCTGTTCTGTCAATTGTAGTCTAAAGTAATTACTCTTCTAGGTGATTCTCAAACATCTTGATGAATAAAATTTGTTATCTGTAGTTCTGATACTTTTTATGAGGATAGATCTGTATTTCTATAGTTCGTATTTTGGTTATACTTGCAGATACCTTCCTTGTTTTGTACATTTCTTTCTCTTTCTTTTTTTTTTTTTTTTTTTTTTTTTTACACCATAAAGCTTTCTATAGCTTGAATAATATTTCTCTGCAATTCCTAGTCATGTGTCCTTATTTTACCTTTTAAAGGCTATTCCAACCTACAAAATAACAATGCTAGGTATTCTTGTAGCCTGCAGAGTCTGAGCTGGGGAACCATATTGCTAGAGATTCTGGAGTGTCTTCTGACTCTTTAGACTCTACAAAGTCTGAAGAAAATAGATTTGCATGCAACTTAACCCTGTACTCTCTTTTTCCAGTTTGAAAGGAAACTTAATTTCCTTTACCAAAAGAAATCAAAGAAATAAATCTCAAAAGGAAGAGAAGTACGGTCTGCTTTTACTAACAGCTGACTGGGGTTTTGAGTTTTGAGGGTTTTTTTTACTCTTGAGTACACCAAGTATGTTCCATCTACTGCAACCCTCCAAAAGGCTTTCCCAGTCCCTCTGGCCTGTCCGAGGCCATGCTCTTTACTGCCCAGGAGGAATCGGGATACTTTAGCCACTTGCAGCCGTGCCTTTGTAACTAAACGTCCTTGGGGTTTTGCCACTCAGGACCCTGATGACAGCTGATCAGTGTGGGCTCTCATTGAGAAGCACTGAGAGTTCAGCCAGCTTTCCTAGATATCTTACCTCCATTTCATACAGTTACTCTTCACATTGAGTCACAAACTCTGTGATACTGAGTTTGCATGCTGGATGGTGTTACCTACCACATCTTGGTGTGAAATGAATTCATTACAAATCACTTAAGTGTATAAACCATATAATTTGTTTTCTATTCTTGTTGTCAGTTCAGGGAAAAAGGACTCAAGCAAAAATGTCACAGAAAATGTGCTATTCTTAATGACATTGCTGTCTACTTAGGGGAAGTGTGGAACCTGGAACATCGCTGACACTGGTGAATTTACTTCAGTCTCTTGTGCCTAAGGTCTGAAATGATGTAAGACAGGCATGTTAGAAATGGAACATCAAGTATACAAGCACTATTTTCTAGAGTTGTTCTTAACAGTTACCATTTTCATGCATCTTGTAACACACTCCCCCATCTCCAAAATAAAGCTAAAATATGGACAAGCAGGAATGGTAATAGGAGGAAAGTGAAGGTAAAGGATTTAGAAGACTGGCAGGGAAAACAGTGGTCTGAATTAGCCACAGAACAGAGCTAGGAGATGAGGCAGAAAAGGAACATGGTTATGAGACAGCTCAAGGAAGGATTTATCTCCCGAAAAGCAATGATTTTTGCCAGTCCCTGTATTTGCTAAATCTAATTCAGTATTTATGATGATATATGGAAATAATAGTAGAGGGAAGAGCAATATTTAGAACATGATAGTTTTCCTTTCAGCTGTGTTTATTTAAATGGATGGGAAACCCTGCCATGTGGTAGACTTCTCAGATGAGCTGCTCACAAATTACTTAGTACTCCATAACTTAGTACTGATTAAGAAATACTTTCTTTAAAAGCAATTATTTGTGTGTACGAAAGTGTCAGCAGCTTGTGCTGTACTATAGGCAAATTTAGGGTGCTGCTAATAGAAGTTAGCATACTAATTTACTTAGAGCTGGTGTGACCTATTGCTACATTTCATGTGGGAATTAAAACAGATGAAGAGTTGTAAGAAAAATTTTGACCCTGGCATTGCTTTCATAGTCAGCTCCCAAGTATCAGGATAGGGAAAATACCAGCTCATAAAGAAAGAGAACTGTAAACAAGATTTGTGTCTGTCACTTGTAACCATAGCTTTCAGGAATAGTGTTTCATATTTAATTTCTGCTTCTCATTTTCAAGAGATTAAGTTGTTGTTAATATGGTGCTATCCGATGCTTTATTTTACTTCAGTGTTTCAGCTACAAAGTTCATGTCTCCTTCATTGTGTTGTCTAGAGTGAAAGCTATATGTTATGAGACCTTTTTGTTGTGTAATGCATTACTATATGAATTCCAGGACAGATGATTGAAAAAGTATCAGTTTGCATACTGTAGAGTCTTTCATTGGTGGAAACCAAGGTAATAATTAGCTATAAGCTAAAAATACTGCTACTGTTCTAGTTTCTAAAAGGTGTTGATTTAAG
This sequence comes from Dryobates pubescens, assembly GCF_014839835.1. Classification (NCBI taxonomy): domain Eukaryota; kingdom Metazoa; phylum Chordata; class Aves; order Piciformes; family Picidae; genus Dryobates; species Dryobates pubescens. The sequence goes on from NC_071627.1 coordinate 10,036,656, forward strand.
TTGCAGAATTCTACTGAAGTGTAGTGCTATTGGAGGTTTACAGATTTTAAAATAAGAAAGGAGCTAGAGACAGTGGAATTGTGCAGCAGATTGTATCTTGCTTTTTTTTCTGTAATTTTGTGAAGACTGATTTCTTCCCTTTTCCTGTCGCAGGCTTCAGAGTACTGATTGCTGTAGGTGGAGGTCTGTTGGTGCATCTCTGACAACCTTCACACGTTTCCTGTGCTTGATGGGAGCAGGAAAATAGATTGGGATAGAGCAAACTCTTTGGCATTATTATAAGATGTAAATAGAGTTGAAAAACATTTTAAGCATCTCTTAAATTAATCAAGACCACAAAAATAGCTGATGAAAATGCCTTCCAATCTCCACATGTGATTAAATAATCCCTAATGAGAAGTAGGTCCTTCGTTAGACACTGTATCTAGCTAATTGAAGAAATAATTTCTGACGAAACTCCGAGCACATGAATGAGCAAACATGGCCTGTACATGAAGCTGTTTATTACTTACTGATAAAGTTGCTAACTTATTTAACTGACTGTGTATGGGCTGAGCAGTGTTATGGTAATGGCACTGTATAACTTGAGGGGATTCTTTGCTTCAGCATAAAATTTGGAAGTTCAACGTATTCCTTGATATTATTTTCCTGCAGTTCATTGTTGCCGTGATTAATTCATCACGGCTGCTCAGATATGCAGAATCTAAACATACAGGATTGATTTGTGTTTGTTTGTTTCCTGAATGTGAAGCTTTATCTTAAAACCATAGTAGGAAATATCATGTACATCCGGCAAGAGAAAATACTTTTTTCATCTTGCCAGTGTGCAGCAGTTACTCCAATGTGCTGCAGTACAGCACAGGATTATAGAAATACTGAAGTTAAACAAATCTTTGAAATGCTGCTCCCATGTCCTTGCCCTAGTTAAAACTCAGATGTTATTTTTTTATCCATCTCCATGCTTTTGGTCAGAAAAAAAGTTGCCTTTGGCTTTCCTTTCCCCCTTGGTTGTTTTGTTTAATTGAATTCCATTTCCTTATTTCTTCTCACAACGCATGGTTTGAAAACCCAGTATGTACTGAAGTTCAGAGTTGGGTGTGCTGTGGTCATTTTTGTGTTCATGTGGTTGTGGTTTCACCAATAGCCAAACCCCCATGGCTGTGGGGGAGGTGATGACTGGGCCAGCAAATCCTAAGCAAATCATGACATGAGAAAAACATGCTCTATTTGTTGGACTGTGTGTGCTTGTCATTTGACCAGTAGTTTTCACTGGGAAGAGCCTTTGGAGTCCTGATATGAAAATACAAGGTTAAAGAGCCAAGAGGAAAAAACAGTTGAGGTTTTCTTATCTCCTGCTTGACCAGTGGCTGAGGAATGCATACAGAGAGACACAGAGTAATACCTGCCTCTGAATTTGGTGGCTGCCTTGAATACACTGCTGAACCGAGGTGGCACCAGCTGTTTGTTAGGAAAAAACTTGCCTGCCTGGTCTGCTAAGAGTAGCTGGAATGATGATTTAGAGAAATCTGTAAATTTCTCAACCCTTACTTACAATTGGTTTATTTTCTGTGTTTGTATTGAGCAAGATACTTTTTCTTTTCTGAAATCAAGGAGGAGTGAAGAAGCCCTGAGCCAAGAGACCTATCTGTGCCTCTAGGCTTCATGGTGCAGCCCATGTACTCTCCCTAGCTTTCCCATCCCCAGAGGGGACCTATGTGAAGTGGGTGAGCAAGGGTTGAAGAGGCTGTTGCTGACTGCATTTACACAAAGGTCTGCAACATGGCAGAAGTGCCTCAGTGCTGTAACCTGAGCATGGGCGCCTTCATCACATACTTTCAGCATCAAGAAGAGAGGAGTGGAGCTGGGTGACTTACCTACAAGCTCTTCTGTAAGAAATGGTGGGATCTCAGCACACCTGACTATCATCTCCCATCTACTTCAGCATGCTTTATACAGAGCCAGTGGTTTCTGACTAGCAGTCTGTGCAAGGTGAATTCCTCACACCAAAGTTTTGAGGGCTGGGTCAATTGTTGAGACCATTGCAGATTCTATATGCAGAACACTTGCAGATATAGTTAGTAATAATTAAGATATACTGGGAAAACTATCACAAAGTAAAAATCATGACTACCACAGGCAGGCTGAAATTCCCCCTGTTGAAAAAACCAATGCAGAGATGAGGTTGAGAGTTTAATCTCATACAAGCAGAGGTTAAACCAAGATGCTTATTAAAATAGAATATAATTAACCTGCTGCAACAATGCTAGTATCTAGCCTTATTGAAAAGCAAACCACCATACCACAAAACAATGCAAAATGAGAAAAACAAGCCCTTGTTTATCCATGGAAATGAAGTGACTGTGTTTGCTCACACAGGGAAATTGGGTGGTGTAAGCATTTTGCTTTTCTTCCTGAGTGATTGGTACTAGAGGTCACGTTCAAGAGTAGTGCCTGCATGGGGATGAGGAGCAGAGCAATGAGCAGCCTCACCTGCTTGCTGCTCCTTTCCCTGCCCTGGAGGGGAATAAGCAGCTGGTGTTAATAATCTATTAATGTGAAAAGATTCTTCATAGAAGGGAGAATTGCTAGGCCAGGGTGACACCTTCTTGCTTCCATTTGTCATGCAGCATGACGAACCCTCCTTATCTGGAGCAGCTGAGAAGGTGTCCAAACCAAGGAACTTTTGCCATTGAAGGAGTATTTCTGAGGTTCTGAAGGGGGCTCTCTCTGCCCTGCAGCTAATTGACTGTCAGTTCTAGCTGGCTCCTTTCCTGCCCTCATTATCTTGGCTTCCTTCTAGCCTTGCCTTGGTCTCTTAATGCTGCTACTTTTCAGAGTTTCTCTCCTTTGACTTTTCATGGCTATTTCCCTCTTAAGTAAACCTTTGCACTTTGCCAAAAAAAGAGGTCAGAGCAGAGCGTGGAGACCAGTGCTGTGTCTTGCTCTATCTTTTCTCATGTACTGTGCTTCTTCATCCAGCAGCAATGTGACTCCAGAAGTGCTGTGGTGGACATTTTGGGGTCCTGTTACAGGGAGGCTGCTTGTTATGATGCTTTTTAATTTAGTTTCTGCATGTACAAATGTTGGGTGCTCTTCTGAAATGAGTATCCCTTAGCAAAGAAGATGGTTATTTACTTTTTTACTTTGTCTATCCTTTGTACAGCCAGTGGGTTTTGATGTTACTGGGTCTTAAGAAAATATCCTGGTGAGCATCAATAGCATTTGAAACAACTGGTAATGTACTAATTTTTTGGTAATTGTATTGTCTGTGAATCCTCTCATCCACAGACTCTACCTGCAGATTCAAGGTACCATTTTTCTGTCACTCAAACACATGAGAGTATAAGCATGCACAAAGCTTTGTGAGTATGGGGAAATATTTCCCTTCTGAGATCACAGATCAATAGGGGCAGTCAGTGTCTCCCAGTCTTTATCTGAATGCAGTTTCTGAAAGTGTATTATTTTGGAAAGTCCTTGCTGATGTTGTGGAATTAAACATGGACCCTCTGACCAGGTTTTTCTGGTACTGGTTGCTCAGATCACTAAGAATAAACCTGACACTTTACATCAACTGAGGATTAGAAGAAGCTTGAACCAACTCGTAATTTCACAAATAAGCTGTTTTCAAATCTGAAGTGGTTTGGAAAATACTAATTTAGTTTGGAAAATAAATAAACAAAAATAATCAAGCGAATGATTTTCTGATACCAGAATTGCTTCATAGAACAAGAGTCAAGGATTCTCTTGAATACAAGGGATTTTAATAGTGCCTGGCTTGGTATTAAGATAAGTGTTTATATTTGAAAGCGAAAAGAAGAGTTGCTCTCAAAGCTGCCAGTTTAACTGTTTCATCTAATTGAATTCTTGTTTAGTTCTTAGGAGGAGGAAGTGGCTGGCTTAGATTAATTCAGAAATCGTGCGAAATGTTACTTTATTTCAACATGTCTAATTAGCATTTTGAAAGTTATATATGCTCTTGATTGTGAATTAGGTAAAATAATGCCAAGTTAAATTTGTTTACGTTTGGGCCTGCACCTGTTTAATCATTCAGTCAGAGGATGTTTATACTTTTTGTTACATTTAAAATCACTACTTTTAAATAGTATAAATAATGTTATTAAAACATAGCACTCTCCTAGTTTTGACTTAACTGGTTGCTTTGTGCCACTTGAGGCAGGGGAAGGAGGGGCAGCCCCATTCCCACCACTCCTAGTGGGGTCAGTCAGCTTAAACCAATACAAGCACATTGCTAGAAGCCCTTTCAAAAGGTATTATTGGATCTTTTAAAAAATGGGATAAGTAATAGGTGTGAGGATTGTGCTCTGCTCATTTCATTTCAGTGTAGTGAAGCCTGATACTGCTTTCAAGTAGGAAAATTGCTACTCATCTTTGTAAAAGTTTCTAATACTATAGGAAGATCAGTGGTGATAATGTTCCACTATCTACAATTTCTACTACAGTACCAAGCACAAGGGAAGGACAGTAAGGTGGTGATTTTAATTATCTGTATAAATTAAACTGTTTGCTAGAATCCTGTGATTGAAAGTCATTCCTCTATTGTTTGATTGTGAGTTTAAACCCAGTTAATTAGAAAGGATGACTTGATCAATGGTCACAATCTGAGAATTTCAGAAGGGAAAGAACCTGTCAGGCAGTTCAAGATGATCTATTTTGGCTGTGCTTTTTGTGTGTGTGTCCAAAACGTACTATTGGATTAAAAATTTGCAGCAGGAAGAAGGAATTCTGTGTTGCATGGGATGTAATGTGCTGAAACCTTCAAGCAAGTAGATGGTCTCATTTTTTTTCTGTCTGCATGGAATTGTGCTGTGTCTTTTCTTATGAGTTTGGATATGACCTTCCTGAATAGGTACAAATAATGAGTCATCTGGGATACTTCCTATTGGTCAACATCAGGCCTTTTTGTAGCGCAGGAGCAGGAAGCTCTGACACGCACCTGTATCTTATAGCCAGTAGGACTGGCCAGCCCATTCTTAGCTACTTTGTGTTGGTTGTTTTGGGGTGGGGGTTTTTTTGTTTGTTTGTTTGTGTTATTTTTTCTTTTGGTCTTGTTTTTCTTTTTTGTTTGTTTTATTTTTGGTTTTGTTTGTTTGCTTGTTTAAATATAAGGACTACAGAGTGGTGCTGGCTTTGCTATTGGCATATTCCATAAACCACTACTGAACAGGTTCCCCTGGCTCCAGGGGCACGTTACACATTGGTAAGGATGTACATGTTTTAAAGTACTCAAGGCACATGACTATTAAAAAAACCTACAGAGCTGCTTCTGCAAAGCAAAGCCGTAAACCAGCCTGGTAGCCCTAACAATCTGTGGCAGTGTAGTCCCTTGTTCAGCTGGGAAGTGTTTCACTAATTTCACTTGCCTAAGGAAATGATGTGTCTGTCATTGCTGTCCAGCATGGTAGTTTCACTGTAAGCATGAAGAAGTCATTTATTTGTAGGGTACAGTTTGAGAACTTTTGTGAGGTCCTTGTTTGCGCATGATTGTGCTGTGGATAAATTGCCTGCTATATACAGCTTTGTAGATACAATATGGGATTTAAACAGAGTGAGCGCCTTGTCTCCTTTCTTTCTCAAAGCTGTGTCTTTGCCGACACCAAACTTTTTGGCTCATTGGTGTTTAGCATTAAGGCTGGTGGAGAATCATTTAAGAACAAAACAAACCAAATCTGATTAATTTATCAAATCCACTTCTAGTCTTCTGCTGGAGGCTAGTGCCAATCCATGTTATGGTTCTAAATGTGTTTTGACCACAGATTTCCTTCTTTTTAGTGTTAAGTGTTGATAATATGTGGCTGCACTCAGGGTTAAGTTCATATGGGTTTCATCTGAAAGTTATGTCTTTATTAATATGTGATGTCCATATTTTAACTTTGTGTCAACTCAGAATACTGATCAAAAAAACTTGCAGAAAACTTCTCTAGTTTTAGCACCCCAACAGTAATTGAAAAATATGATTTGCCACTCTCCCAAAGAACTTCAATACACCAAGCAGATGTCCTGCATGTGATTTTAATTTGTAGTGGCTTGGACAATGTATTTATTTACCTGCAAAATAAGTAGTTCAAAAATAATGAACTCCAAATACTTGTAGAATTAAGAAGTACTTGTTTGTTTATGAACACTATTAGGTTAAATGTTTTTTCCAGTCTGTAAACTTTCAAACAACTTTTTTTTCTTTCCCAATCATAAGCATCTCTGCTTCCTCAGTGGGTTCATTTCTAGATCTCATCATCTGAAGTAATTCTATTTCAGCAGGATTTTAGAGTATGCACTTATCCCAAACTTATGGGCAGGTTTGCAAACACCATCTCAGTCATATTCTAAACCCCCTCTGTTACCCACTGCATATTTTAAGGAATTGATTTCTCCTATGTGGATCTGTTCATTTAAGGTAGAGTTGGATATCTAGTTAGAAGAAGTGGTGTCTAGAAATGACAGGAATTCATAGCATCAGGGAACCATAAATAGCTCACTTCTGCTATTGTACATCCAAGAAACCAGAGAAAGAAACTAATGTTGTCAGTGCAAGTCCTGTTTATGGCATTGCAGGAATGATGGCAATAATTGCAGCAAAGAAAAAGATTAGAACCTATCGTAGTTATAAAAGAGTTGCAGCACGAGTGATAGTAACGTGTGCAAGGTGATACTTTTGTGAACATAGCATCAAGTTTCAGTTTGATTTTTAAGATTTTGTGACTGATGATAATAGAAGCTAGTTTCAAGGAAAAGACTGTGTCAACAAATCTGTTACCTTGAAAACATTTATATTCTTCAGTAGACCTGCTTAGCTCCAGTAAGTGCAGTCAAATACAAGTATTGTTTGCAGTAGGGTTGCCAGATGTTCAATAATCAGGCCTCAAGTCTAGTAAGAAATTAACCATGCATTTTATTCAAGTGTTTCTACTGTCCATTCATAGTCCATTGTACATATTAAAGCTGAAGAACATTAACTTTCATGATAAAGTTTATGCCTATTTGGGGATAGTTACCTTAGCTACTGTTTCATTTGCCCTGGCATAAGAAAAGATTGGTGCATGATTTTTGTTTGAAAATGAAAAGCATGTGCTATTTTGTTGGTTTTTTTTTTGTTTGGGTGTGTTAGCCATCTGAACAGCAAGTTTAGGTCTGTCCTGCATATTTTGGTGGAAATATAAAGTAGGGCGCATCTGACATTTAGCAGAAGAAAATAAAATCTGAACTTTAAAATGCTAGCATCCATTGAGAAAAGGCAGAGCTGATCTCTCTGTAAATAATTTGAAAACATTGTAATATTTAAAATGTATTACTTTGAGTTTCTTCCTGCATGCTGCTTTTCTGAGCTTTATAGGGCTGAGAAATTGTACATTCAAAGTCAATACATGGAGCACATGCTCGTGTATGCCCTACAGACCTTGTGGAGTTATTGTAACCCAAGTGAGAACTCGGGGTTGTCACTAAATACACAGCGTGCTCTAATTAATGTGCTGCAAAGTCACTTACTTTCTCAATTGACAGTTTTCCAGGAGAAAGGATAGAAGGTAAGGAGAGGCCCATTTTTACTAGATACTAGTTGTACACAGCAGTCACAGATAAGTCCTGACTCTACCCATTGCATTCGTGAGTCTCCTCTTCCTTTTACATTCTCGCAGTATTATTTTCATTATTCTTTTGTGCATACTTTTTAGAGTGCTGAAAAATAATGAAGTTGTTCCTAATTTCTGTGCTGTGTGAGTGCTCTGTCTAATCATGAAGCTGGTCCATCTTAATCTCAATTCTAGAGAGGCTTTTCTTTTTAACAGCTACCCAAGGAAGATCTACATACAATCTCTGTTGGAAGCTTTCACATCGTTCCATTGCTTCATGAAGAATTTATTAATTTTATAAAGTGTGTCTAAGCAATGCATCAGTAATTTATGAAGCTTCCATCATCATTTTTGTAGACTCAGGGCATGTGGGAAATATCATTTGTGCCACTGGAATGATGCTCAGAAACAAAAATTAATATATCTAACAGGCAGCATTACAGCTGTTTCCTGAAGTACCATTTTTTTGGCTGTACTTCAAATATGGAAATCCTCTGAAAGTTATTTGTGCTTGTAAAAAAAAAAATCTCTGGGTGAAAAAAAAAAAGAGGGGTGGTTTTACATCTTACTGTATGTGTTCCTTCATTTTAGGGCAAAGTTTGCACATCATTTAGTGCATTTGTCACTGGAATAGGGAACTTTGTATGTTTACTAGTCTGCAGCCACTGTTACATATTTTGTCTTAGCCTCTTTTTTCTAACTCATTGAAATCTAGAGAAGCCCTACATGGCCAGGTGAGGCAGTCATGTGCCTCTCTGTGGTCCAAGGGGAGATGGGTGGTATTTCTTTTTCCCAGCTGAAGGGTACAGCTCCCTCCTGCAGCAGGGCTAGCAGGAAATTCTTTTATGTGAATGAAGGAAGGACAGTCAGTTCTGACATGAATTGTAAAATGATCTCTCTGTATTTCACAAGACCAGCAACTGTTAAATTTGATATTGGAAGCTAGGTGTGTATTTGTGCAATTTTTTGTTTTTATCATAGTGAGGAAGGGAAGAAAAGCTGCTGATTCCTTTGGCATTTTTAAACACTTCTGTTTAGTTAGGATTTATAGACATGCTCATGCATGGTTATATCCAAGGAATCAACTTGGAAACAAAGAAACAAGAATATAGATTAGAAATCAAATTTATATAGTCCTTTTGCTTTGATTCTTCTTTTGCATGCTATGGAAGACATTACAGAATGAAATGGAAATGCTATAACAAGATTATTTTCCTTGAAGATCTGAGCTTTCTGAACTGAATTAGGGAATAGTGCAAACTGTTCCTCATGCATTTTAATTGTAAAGGGCCATTGCACTGGTATTGTTACTTAAATATTTGAAATGTTTTATTCCCAGACCTAGCAGGCTAACTTTCAGCTACTGATTATTAGGTGTTTGCCACAAAAAACCCTGTAACTTACCTACAATAATGAAAAGTGTTGTTCTCCAACTAAAAATTTAGGTACTGAGTTTTCAGTTATGGGCATTTCTTTAGCAACACTGTCAAACTTCTCCTACCTGTTCTCTGTAGGCAACTGATTAATATGCAATGGTTACAATAGAGTTATTTTGAAATGTAACTTGAATGGTATCTGTGCCACACTAAAGCTAAAACTTTAGAACATTTTACTTGCTCCAAGCCTGGACATTACTACTGGTGATTTATTTATTTATTTATTCTGAAATCTGTAAAAATGTCATCACAGAATCCTAGAATGGTCTGGGTTGGAAAGGGACTTAAAGACCCTTGAGTTCCAACTTCCCTGCCATGACCAGGTTGCTGAAGGCCTCATCCAATCTGGCCTTGAACCAAGGAGGTGACATCCACAGCCTCCCTGGGCAACTTGTTCCAGTGTCTCGCCACCCTTACTGTAAAGAATCAAATAGCCATTTTCTATTAGGCTGGTGTTAGGACTTCCTTACTGGCAGTGGCCCCACACCTTAGCTAGATTATACTAGCAGAGATTTGGAGAGAACAGGGAGTTAGGTGAAGAAGGTCTGGAAGCAGATGTTTATTCTTTTAAGGAAAGGTTCTAAAATTTCCATTTTCATAAATCATTTTACAACTTGAAATAAGAGATACTAGTGACAACTAAAGGTTGAGATAGAAAAATATCTATGCAGCTTCTTTTATTTTATTAAAAATAAGGTGAAGTACTAGTGCCTATGTTTTTTGTTTGGGGGCTTATAAATAGATGCCTTGAAAATGTCTAGTATCCACAGAAATATCCAGATACGAGCTGATGCTGAGATTCCCAGCATATCCTTTCAGCCTGTGATTTATTTTTTGATCAAATTGATAACCCAGAAACATGTAAAATATGAATATGATTTGTTAAATAGAAAAAAATATTTTTCCAAGCCAACTTGATTTAGGTTCATTTGCCTGGTTGATGATAGGTTAATTACACACAATAGGATGCTAATAAACAGTGGAATAACAGTCTAGAAAAATCAGAACCTGGAATCCAGAGGAACAAACTGGAAATTTCGTATAAGTGCAACACAAACAGCAATGCTGCCCGGGTGGCAAGGCGGATCACCTTGGGTTCACAACAGAGCTAACCAACAGGTAAACAAGCTATAAACCTTAGAAATAACCAGGTACATTAGCATAAGTTACTCACAAACTGCCGAGCTGTTAACTACCAAAACCTCTGCTGCATGAAGCCATGGTCTGAGTTTGTATTCATAATAGAAAGGGCAGGAATAATCCAAAATGTAGTATCCAAAATGAGAGGAAGAGAGAGAGAGGGAGACAGCTGCTGTGGTGGAGACCTAAACACTTAGCTGCTTGGACAAAAGAAGCTAATTGCCCTGAACACAGGAGCAAGTAGGTGCTTGTTGCTGCCTTGAATCCCATTAAACAGGGGGAGAAGACAGGAGATAAGAGAGAAAAAGAGCAAGAGATGCTCTGAATCTTCCCCTATAAATTCCCTCTTGAAAACTGAACGGCCGAATGGCACATTTGCTATTCACACCCCGCCAATCAGTTCCAAATGTTGTGTGGCGGGCAAAACCACACACGCCTTCTCCCATAGCCTCTGACACGCACAGTAGCCTTTCTGAAACGTGAGGCTCAGGGTCCATCTTCCACCCTTTCCGGGCAGCCTTAACGGTGCCTGCCTATTGGCTCCCTGACCTCAAACCTGGACCCTGCAAACAGGGAGGGAGGAGAAAGGGCAGTGGCTCAAACAGGTTTAGCTGGCTTGTTGATGCCTCTTCCAGGACAGGCCATTCTTTAATCTTTTTAGAAGATTGTAAAGAGCTAGCAAGTATTCACTTGGTGTACAAATCCCTAACTATACATTAAAAAGCTTCTTAAGAGAAAGATTCTGTAAAGTGCTTAGAGATGATCTTGTGTTCATGGCTGAATGAATATCCTTGGCACCACTGATCTTCAGTTGCCTGAAGGGGAAAATCGGGAGCTAAAGAATCAGCTAAATGTGCTTGGCAGTTTATAGATTGGATACTTGTGATACAGATGTACCCACTGTATGTGTTGTATTGTTCATGAGAATTGAAAATAGGTCATATAAATTGTATTTTTAGTGCTGCAAGTGTGTTCAGGTCACAGGTTTTCTGCATCATGAATTGTTTTGAATGTGATTGGAAGAGGTGGGTGTGTGGATTAATTTAGAGGTATTCATCCTGATGTGTTCTTGTTTTTCCAGTTGCTGTGTTGGCTTTTTTCTTTTGAAGAAAGACCAGGGACAAGGAAAATGAAACTCATAGTCACCTTTCACACCACCTACATGTGTGCTTTAAGCTATAATAATAGAGGTACTTTATGTGTGGGCTTGCACTTCAGTACAAGTTGGTGTAGTTTCATTCTAATTGTACCTACTAAGGCATTGGTGCATACATTTTAGTTGTAGGCCCTTGCTCTGCTTACTTAGGAGACAACCCAGAATTTCAGTGTACATTCTCTTTCAAGTACTCATTTTCTTTCTTTTATACACTTTTTTCAGCTTCAGAATGTTCTTATTAGGCTTTACCAAGTTGTTTTTTGATTTTGGTTTTGTTTTGTTTTTTATGTTTTGTTTTGGGGGGGGTATGGGCAGCTTTTTTGTGGTGTAGGGTTTGTTTCTTGTTGTTGTTTTGTGGTCTTTTTTTTCAAAGCTATAATAGCAGGCAGAATAGAATTAACCAGGTTGGAAGAAGAATGAAAGCGAGTAAGAAACATCCTCAAAGTTTTTGTAAGATTATCTTTATATTGAGCAATTTAATTTGGCATTGTTCTAAAAATATATAAATCTATCCAGCAAAACAACAGAACTAAAACAACTGTGACAGAAAATAACACCAAATATACAGTATGAAGGTTAAAGGCTTAATGAAAGGATTAAACCATTCCTGGGAGTATTCTGTTTGCACCTGCCCTGTGATTTATGAGTTCTGCTCTTGAGAGATGGCACTCCAGGTTTCCCTCGCTAAAGGATATTTTGTACTGAAGTTGGCATTTACATATCCATAGGCTACATACTCTCACAGACATAGAATATATGTTCTCACACAGATACAAATGTACACACACACACACACGCGCACGCTCTTCGATACATCCGTATAGCCACAAAGACACCAGAAGAGCACAGTTCTCTGTACCCCTCTTTCCCCTCCTCCATCCCCCTACTCCCCCCTCTCCAATAACATCTGACCACATTTTCTAAGCAACTTCTGACATTTGGATTTGAAACCTTCTCCTGGCATTCTGGATTTTTACACTTTCTAAATCTCTTGAAGGTGACAGCCAGCCAAGGCACTAAAGCTGGCAGCAGGCTGGCAGCCTGCTTTTCCCAGGCTTTCCTCTTATTCAGGCTTCCTGAAATTTCTCACATGGATTTTCGGTTCCTTTTCTGAGATATTCCCATTGCTTGGCCATTTTACCTTCTCTGCTTCAGGAAAACAGTCAAAACTTTGTTCCTCTATACTGAAAAATAGTACACCCCAGCTGATTGGACTCTTCTGCATTTGTATTCAAGGATGTGAACCCTCATTCCATGCTAAAAGTCATGCCTCCAGTGTCATCCAAAATGATTGTCCACTGGTGTTATAATGAACTTTTTTCCCTGTTCTGGCTTCTATACATGATTTTTTTAATTTCTTTTTTTTCCCTGAATATAGGTCTTGCAATAATGAATAGCTCCCTCCCTCTGCTGTTAATGCAATGTCATTTTTCATTAGCTTCTGACGTCAGAAACCAAAGTGGATGCTTCTTCTAAGGCTGAGCTAAAGAAATCCTCTCTGTGTAAAAGTAATTTTCTATGCTCACTTTTTGGAGTTTAAAAAGTAAACAGCATATGTCCAAGAGTGTGTGGGAGGCAAAAAATGCATACACTTAACAACGTGGGTGCTTCACAAAGCATGTGCTAGATAGCTGCAGAAACACAGTACTGCTACTGATAGTATGTGCTTGACAGAAATTTGTAGGGAGAGAATAATCTTAATAAAGTGTGTGCTTAATTAACAGTCTAATGGAATTAGACTAACATAGATAATTCATATAAAGTGAATGTCATATTTTTGCTCAAAATATTTTTTTCTCTATCCTTTGCTCACAGATTTGTATCCAATTCAGTCCTTACCATTCCATTCATGCTTACCTTTGAGCCCAGAGACAGCACAACCAAGTATATTTACCAATGCTCATTTAAACTCTGTCCAGAGATGCTTTTTTACTTTTTTTCCCCCTTCCTTTTTTTTGGTTTAACAACATCAGTAAAACTATCTCGAAGGCACTTGGTGTGAAGTCAGTTTGAAAGCCCACTTTCATTCACACCCACCCAGATGTACTCATTTTAGTATAGCCCAGGTTTGATTTTCAGGCAGCAATTTTGTTACTGGTCAGAAAAAGCTTTCCTGAGATATTAGGCTTGCAGGAATTATTTAAGTTTTCAAAATTACTTTATTCCTAAATGTCAATCACAGAATGTCTTTGTTCATAATCTTTTAAAACTGTTGGAGAGACTCTGTGTGAATGCAATGATAGGAGTGATTTGAATGGTTATCAGATGTGATAAGGATTATTTTAGCTCTTGTTTTGGGAAGGTCTCGGAGTTAGCGTCAGCATGCCCACACAGAGGCTCTGTGCCATCTGCTGCTAGTACAGGAGAAAATGGAGAATGGAGGCTGGAGTAGATGCTCAGTGAAGATGTTTCTGCTGTTGTTGCTCTAACATCAGAGTGGATCGTCATATAGCCGAGCAAATCATTAAGAAATTTGCATGTGTTAGCAGCAGGAGTAGGACGGACGATAAATCCCCCTTTAAACCAGTCAACCCCGCCTCCGAGGGGTTTGTCCGGAGCATCTGACTCTTCCACCGCGGACCTTGCGGTAATCAGCTCCACCAGGACCTTACAAAACCTGACTTAATGACTTTCTAGATCACATTCACTCAGAGCACGTTAATGAGGATTTTTTAGTTGTGTGCCTGCTATTTGTCTCTTTTAAGAATACTTTCAGTGTTTTAGCATCATGTTCAAAAGGCTAGTCAGACTTATGTGCTCGCAGCCTCATTAAAATTCTGTTCTGCACATCCTCTGACTCACACTTTATAATCTATCAGAACACCTGTTTTCTTTACAATGGCCACAAGGCAGCTCAAAACACTGTGGTATTTAGCATTTAATAATGAGCACAAGATATGTATTTTTTGACACTTAAAATTTCCTTTAGAAAAGTGTATGGAAAAAATCCAGTTTTGAATGAATTATCTGAATCCTCTCATTTCAGTATCTGAGTTTTTACAAAACTCAATAATTTTGCAGCAAATGGTGAAATCCTGCATAGTATTAGGCAATGGTCATGACTTGAACTGCAGTAGAATCCACATAGCAATCGCTTTACCCACAATAAAAGCAGTTTTAAAATGTGTTAGGGCAGGAAGTGATTGAGATTTGTATCTACATTTAAATAAGAGCCCTTCACAAGCAGTTCATTGTAACTCTACCCCTACGAGGATGCTTGGAAGCTTAAGTATATTGTTAACTTCTGTCTCTTTATCATTCCATTACTTAAATCAATAGTGGGCATTACTTGCGATTTTTCTTTTAGTTGAGCTCTCTTAGAATTGTAGTATTTAGCTTAATGTTAGCCATTTGATACAGAAGCAGTTTGAGGACTCAGCATGGGGTGAAAAATGTGATCTCAAAGGGTGAATGGCTGTCAGCGTTATGTAAGGGAAGAACGTTTCCCGGTGGATATGAAATGCCATATCTTTAGTGCCCTAATAGAGGACATACTGCAAGTTGATTATTGTAATCCTACAGTGTTATCTCATCAGTGAGTGGATTAAGGGAGTTCTTTCTGCTGAGGGGTCAGAATAAACATTTTCATTTACTCCCTGCTGTGTCCCAGACAAATAGAGGTGTTATCTAAGAAGGTTTTACAACACATGGTAAACAAAACTCTAGTAGTGTACCAGTGTATCTGCCAGCTTTCCACTGTGTTTCTTATAACAACACATGCTGAAACTAAAATCAAGAAATTGTCACTAAAAGGGAAAAAATAATTATTCTACTTAATGAAGAAGCTTGTGTTTCTCTCTGATGAATTTATCTCTCCTTGTTTCAGGTTAGTAAAGTTTCAGGTGCAGGATATGGATGTCATTTCTAATGGGGAAAAGGGTTTGCTGTCTGAGTTGGTGCAAGACTCAGGGAGGTCATAAAGTATTTCAAAGGCAAGTTGAAAAGATAAGGAAATAAATGTGCAAATGGAGGAGATATGAAACAGACTTCACATTCTGTCTATTGGAGAAAAAAAATTCCAAGGAATTCTGTGCATACAAAAGCATTGTGCTGTAGTTGCTTACCCCATATACTCTTCAAGGGAATTTTTGTCAAACAGCATAAAGGCACAGCAATATTTCTTTTCCTGCTAAATGTTATTATTTTTGAACGCTGCTGCTCCCAGGATGACACCTCCTCTGAATGAAGTGATTCCAGGGCACATTTTATTACAAGAACTGTTCTTGGTAAGCCAGCAGCCAAATCGTGTGTGGCATCAGAGCACTGGGAGGATCAAGGGTGGTAGCAAATGCAAAAGGAGATTCAGTATCACATTAAAGTAAAAGACCTGGAGATGCCTAATGCCGAGGGCTCCTGCATCTTGCAAAACAGGTGTCAGCTTAGCCCTGTGGGCTGAATCACTCGGTAGATACTGCAGGGGCTTTATAAAGGGAAGAACCTTCCTCTTAGACGACTGTGGAGATGGTAAGTTCTGATAATTCTTAGAATATACTTCATTCCTACATGGTGTATAGGTCTAATAGTTATTTGAAAAATAATGTGTAATATTCCTGGAGAACACATGGGGGGAAATTATCAAAATGCAAAACTGCCACCGAATAGTTCACAAATTCTGTCGACGCAGTGCGCAGCCATATTTCTTCAAGCACAATAGAAAATAATGGATGGATGTCCTGATATGTACTGAACAAAATGTATAAAGGAAAGGGAGCTCAAAGTGGAAATTGTCTCCCTATAAAGGAAGAAATCTTTCGCATAATTATCTTCTTTGGGAAATGTACAGGATCATGACCTTTCACTTCTAAGATGCGTGTTGTCCCCCATCATCTTCCTGCCCTCCAGGCAGAGGTCTACACTAATGATCTCTTCCAGCAAGGCTGATTTAAGAAGCACCTGCCTGGTTTCTGCTCAGCTTCCTACTCCTGCCCTCTGACAGTTCCTGTAGTTGTGCAGGTGAAATTGCACAGGTGAAATTTCCAGATCAGTTTATAAATGACATCTGGTTTGGGAGTTTTGTGGGGTTTTTGTTTGGGTTTTGTTTGGTTGCTTTGGGGCTTTTTTTGAGGATAGAGCAGTTAGTCTAAATTAGATCCTCTGCTAATATGTTTGCAGTTGTCTCCCCTTCTCCTGCCACTTCCATCGGCATAAATAGCTGAGCATGCCAAGCGGGGGAGAGCTGGCAGGATGGGCAGAAATGAGTGAGTGCAAGAGGAGGAGGGCAGGATCTGTTTACACTGGGTTCACTAGCAGCAAAAATTACAGCATGAATCTGCACTCTCAGCAGACAATTTGATTACTGAGGCAGTGCTCCAAATACATGATTTATCCGTGTAGCTTCAAAACAGATATGAAGAGAGCCAGTGTGCTAATGCAAAGTAAGAGTTTCAAACAGAGGTTAATCAGACGTGACAAAATAGAATAAAATATAGACAGAATTAAACAAAATAGGAGTGTTGTAGAAAAGAGTGAACTCTAAACACTGAACAGAATAAAGCCTTCTTTGCCTCAGTCTTTACTCCTAAAACCAGCCCTCAGGAACCTCAGTCTCTTGAAGCAAGGGAACAGAACTGGAGGGAAGAGGACACTCCACTCTAGAGAGATCTCTTATACCATCTGAAGACACACAGATCCATGGGCCCTGATAGGGTGCATCCATAAGTGTTGAGAGATGTGGCTGATACTGTTGCTGAACCTCTCTCCATCATCTTTGACAAGTCATGGAGAACAAGAGAGATGTGTGATGACTGGAAGAAAGCAAATGTCACTCCAGTCTTCAAAAAAAAGGCAAGGAGGAGGACCCAGGAAACTGCAGACCAGTCAGTTTCACCCCCATTCCTGGAAAGATGATAGAGCAGCTCATCCTGGAGGTCATCTGTAACCACATGGAAGAAAAGAAGGTTATCAGGAGTAGCCGACATGAATTTACCAAGGGGAGATCCTACCTGGCTTATCTGATAGTCTTCTGTGAAACCATGACCAAATGGGTAGACGAGGGAAGAGCAGTGGATTTCATACACCTTGACTTCAATAAGGCTTTTGCTACTGTCTCCCATAGTATCCTCGTAGAAAAGCTCAAGAAAAGCTGGTCAGTGGAGGTGGATTGAAAACTGGCTTGACGACATAGTTCAGAGGGTTGTCATCAGTGGCGGAGTCAGCTTGGAGGCCTGTGGCCAGTGGTGTTCCCCAGAGATTGGTACTGGGTCCAGTTTTGTTCAGTATCTTTATCAACAACATGGCTGAGGGTACACTCAATCCCCTCAGCCAAGTTTGCTGATGATAGAAAAGGGGGGGGAGGGCGGGGCAGGGGGGAATGCTGGCACCTGTCAGGTTGTGCTGCCTTCCAGCAAGATCTGGACAGAGTGGAGAGCTGGGTGCATGCAAACCACATGGAGTTCAATGAGGACAAGTGCAGGGTCTTGCATTTGGGGAGGAGTAACAGCAGGCACCAGTACAGATTAGGATCTGCCCTGCTGGAAAGCAGCTCTATGGAGAAAGACCTTGGATTCCTAGTGGACAACAAGTTCTCCACGGGACAACAATGTGCCCTTGAGGCCAAGAAAGCCAATGGTATTCTGAGATGCATGAAGAAAAGCATGTCCAGCAGATCTAGGGAGGTTATTCTCCCCCTCTACTCTGCCCTGGTGAGACCACACCTGCAATACTGTGTCCAGTTTTGGGCTCCCCAGTTCAAGAGAGACAGGGACCTGATGGAGAGAATCCAATGGAGAGCTGCAAGGATGATTAGGGGACTTGAGCACCTCCCCTGTGAAGACAGACTGAGACACCTGGGGCTGTTTTAGTCTTGAGAAGACTGTTAGGGGATCTGATCAATGTCTATCAGTATCTGAGGGGTGGGTGTCAAGTGGAGAGGGGGACAATCTCTTTTTGATGGTGTACAATAAGACAAGAAGTGATGGGTGCAATCTTGAACACAGAAGCTTTCACCTCAACATGAGGAGAGACTTCTTTACAGTGAGGGTGACAGAGTGCTGGAACAGGCTGCCCAGAGAGGTTGTGGAGTCTCCTCTGGACACATTCAAAACCCATCTGGAAGCATTCCTGTGCAGACTACCCTAGGTGATCCTGCTTTGGCAGGGGGGTTGGACCTGATGATCTCTGGAGGTCCCTTCCAACTTACATTGTACTGTGATAAAATGCTAGTTACATGACATACTGAGATCTGTTTGAATGTGGCTTGCCACATGACAGGTTTCATTATATCATTCATTTGACAAAACCAAAGAAGTTTTCTCCAGAGCCTAAAAGCAGAAGTATTACCAAGGTCAATGTGTATTAGATTTGCCGGTGCAGCAGAGCATAGCCGTGACTGCTCAGGCTGTTGAAGCTCTCAGGACATCACACTCAAGTTACTAGGTGAGTGCTAAGGCTCCAGCAACAACTGGCACAGTAGTTTGCTGGGTTGCTTCCATGTCGGATGTAGGAATCAGAACTGCACCTAAGCTGATCTAGCTGCCAGCTCTTGGTCTTCCCAGTTCCCATCAGAGCAATGCTTATGGAGTACTTGTGTTGGCATAAAACAAACCTTGTCAAGATATCTCTGTGTGAGATTTATGCAGAGTGAAATAAAAGTGTGACATGGACACCTGATGCGTGAGTCTTCTGTATGAAGCATGACATTTGGCAACAAAGCCAGTGCTGAGCTCTGCAGACCTGCCAATTCGCACTCATTTGGAGTGACTCAGTCATTTTTTCCTGTTGGTTCTGCACAAATATCTAGCTAAATAGCTCCTGAAGTTGGGGGAGTTTATGCAATGAAACACTTTTCTGAAGTATTTTTTTAACAGTGCTTCTTTAGACATATGTTTTCCTTCTGTTCTTTAATCACACTGTTAGCCTTTCAAATCAAAATCTATATGGATTTTGAACATGAATGAGGAAAAGAATACACTCTGCTTTTGTTGCCTTCTCGTAGAGAAGCATAAGATGGTTTCTATCTCCTGTTTTTATTGAAGCTCACCGTTCCACTGGAGAACTGTGGTTCTAGCCTCACCTGCACATTAGCTCCTTATTTTTATCACCCAAGTCTTTGTTACGGGCAAAAAAAAGAATCACAGCCATATGTAAAGTCAAGAATTTATTGTTAATGTAATTGAAATCATAGCAGGCTAACCAAAAATTACTGTTAGGCCAGATGTAGCTATTACAGAAAACTAAGGAAATGGAGACGAGAGAAAGCTGTTACAGGAAAAATCTCAATAAAAAAGCCATTACATAATACCATTCTCAATAATAATAATAGAATTTAAAATGTTGTGCATGCTACCTAGGCTCTGCCCCTTCCTTTCTCACATTTTGCTACATTGCATTGCCCTGGGTGCCTCAGCTGTGGATTTCACTGTGAGAGGTTTTGGTGAGTCACTCCTGTGGCAGGAGGGTATGACACTGCTGGTGAGGAGTTCATCTTTCTCTTCTGCTAGGAAGAGCAAGATGTTGGCGTCAGTGGTTTTTTTGTGCTCCTCACTCTAGGGAACACTTGAGGCTCCTGTTAATGTTCTGACATGCTTTTGCATTTTGCAGCTTTGTGTAACTTCTGAATTTACTGTATATGCAGCATCTTGTGTGGTGTAAACTTGTTCAGTGTTTGCTTTGTTACTCTGAAAAGCAACTTTCCTCACCTTCCAGGTCTGTTTTGCTTTAACTGCCCCCTGGAGTGGTTCCCCATGTCACCTGTGCCCATGTCTTTGCAGTCATACTTGTGCTGCAGTCCCTCAGTCAGCATGCTAGGGTCGGAAATACTAAATGCTGCCTTGGCTAACCACCTGTCATTACAATTACTTTAAATTTATGGTTATCTCACACAAGCAGACAAAGCTAAGGAAAAGTAAAACAAATCAAACACTAGCTACTTGCTTATTAAAACCCCTGTAGTTAGAGCTCAAAGCAAAGCTTCAGCAAGGCCAGGACAAGTCCAAACAAAGGCTGGCATGACCAGAGCCTGTGCTGTTGGGTAGCATAAAGCCTGGTGCCTTCATCGGCACTGGCAGTGCCTCTTCTACTGGCATCCACTATGACACTATTAAACAAGTCAGCAAGAGCTCTGCTGTCTGATTCTAATAGGATTGTCTATGGCTTCTGTCTTGCCTACAAACATTTATTTATACAGGTGATATCATCAATGTTCATATGAATTATAACAGTGCAATAAGAATATTTCTCACAGATTTTTATGGAGATGGGAAATGAATGTATATATTTTCTTAAATTGAAATAATTTGTGAAAGGAGACATATTAATCCTTTGGGTGTAGTGAATATAAAAACAGTTAAAAAAACCCATTTGAAATAGCAAAAATGCCATTGAGAATTGGTATTGATCATCTGTGTGGCTCTTTTTAGATCTGGCATGTTGAAGTTACATAATGAAAATCAGTCATGTTACATGAAGTATTATGCCAATATGGTTGTATTTTATAACCCTGGTGCTGACACAACTCCTTTGCACCATTTGTAGTTAGTATCATAGCCATGCTTACACAGCTGGTTTAGGTCTTTGACAACTTAATTACCATGGGAGTTTTGCTGTTGGGTTAGGAGTTCGGTGCAACCAGTCAAGCTTCTGTTTCTACTGCATGAAAGCAATGATGTCATAGTGATGTTTAACACAGTCCTGTATGTATATGAGAACTATAAATATATTAATTATTAAATGGAAAAATCTGATCCTTAGCAAGGGATTGGTGGTAGCCTGAGAATTTATGCAGTTTAACAATTTTATTCTTTGTAATATGATTGTGATTATGTTGTTGTGTGGCAGGGAGTTCCACGGGGTAACAGAACAGTAATTGTCATTGTTCAGCACCTACCTGACAGTTTACTTAAGCGTCCCGGTTTCCTGGGCTGGGTAAGTGCGCAAGCAGGAGCATGCAGCTGAGCTCTCCATCTCCTTTGCCCTTGCATTTCCTGTTAGTAAGTACTGAACTGTACTTTTGCCTGGGCACCCTGGCAGCACATCTATACAGTGAGTTGTATGGGATCCATGTACACTGCTACCCCCTCCTCCTCCCCAGGAGTTCAGTCTCCCTCTAGCAAATATTACTGTGTATAAAAGGATAATCAAAGACCAGAAAAAGTGAAAATAAATATGAAAACCATGAGTCCTATATGTACTTTAAGACTCTATTTAGTAAACCTTCTGAACTCCTTACATCAATACCTACTTTTAATGAATTACAATTGGAATATTTAAACATTTTTATGCTCTGTATACTCATGTGTATAGTATATGAATGTGTGAGATTTTTATTTAGTTTCTCTTTCCCCAGCACAGTTCTTGCTATTGACCTTCCATGAAATATCTACGAGTATGATAGAAATTTCACAGAGCCAGAGAGTTAAACTGGTTGAGATCAGTCTTAGAAACAATTGTGGTCATAAGGGGAACACAGACATTTGCTTAATTTCCTGAACCTTTTTGCTACTAACTTTTAGGACTGGTGGAAGAGTGCATGTGGATATTAGCTCTGTGGGATTTGGTGATGATTGTACCACACAGCTTATCAGCCAGATCTTATGTGTCATTTGTGGAGTATTTTAGGGTTTAGATTTGGCTGAATTTTGTCAAGGATTGGGGGAATTTGTATTTGGTTGGGTTTTTTTGTTTGTTCTGTAAGACACTTCCCATTTCATCCATTAGGAGGAACACTAAAGCATAATGTTTGGCTCATTAGGTTTCAGTCATGCAAGACTTTCATTCTTGGAATAAAAGCTCATGCACTTGGAAATATTTGTGGGGAAAAAAGAGGAGAATGTAGAAACTTGAACAGATCCAAAGTACGATGGAGTTGTGTGAAATACCTGAATTAATCTGATAAAAGATAGCAGGTTCCATGTGCCAGGAAACAATAGGAAAGCATGCAAATGTAGCTGGGTTTTCTACAGCAATGTGTAGAAAGATCTGCAGCTACATGAATTCAAGGCAATTAAATGCTTTTAATACCTACTAAGAATGTGTTCCTGTATAAACACTTTAAACAACTGTATAAAATCAGTCTTGTGACAAATTCTTCTTCTCTGTTTTTTGTTTAGATAAAAAGTTCAATAATTAAACTTTGCCAATGAAAGCAAAATTTTGTTACTGAGAAAATGCAGAAACAATCATTTATTACATGATATAATACCATTTCATTTTCATAGAAAGCGAGTTTCATTATCTTGAAACTTAAGCTATTACTCTTTTTCTAGACAATTACATGAATAAATGGTTGGTCATTACAGAAATACTTTCAGATTTTTTTCTTTTATTTTAAATAAAGGGTGGATTTTTTTTCCTGCTCTGACTTTCTCTGTACTCTTTAGGAAAAAAAAAAATCCCCTGATAGAGAAGTGAACCATAAGAAAGTGGCCTTTCTGGAGATTCAGTTAATTCTGTATTTCACAAAGAAATGGCAGACATAGCATAGGAAGTGGTGAGCTGCCATGAGTTACTGGACAAGTATCTTCCTAAACATTTAGATGATGTTTAGGGAAAAGCAAAATAAGTCCTATCCAAGTGGATTGTTTTTTTAAAAGCCATAAAGTGAAGGTGATTAGCTCTACACTGCAATCACATACATTTGTGCTGCAGGATTGTCAAGAAAGCAGTTGAAATTAAAATCATTAGATACTGAATATTAAATATTTTTTAATACAGTAATGATAGATCTTTAACAGGTTGATGCAGATATTTAGTATTCTACATGTCAATGATGTAGATTTTCTTTGACACTACCATAGGTGAATTTTAGCAGTGAGTTTATGATTGGATGTTTTAGGACACTATACCAGAAATAGCAATTCCTGCTTACTTCAGATTTCACACTTTTTTGACTTCAGTTCTCATTGAGGCAGCTGCATAACCTACCTGAGCTCTACAAATATTGGTAAAACTTTCATCAAAAATATGCTAGCACAGACTTTTTTTCTATTATTTTATAATACTTCAGAATACTCAGGGATTCCTTTCACTCTTGGAAGTGGTATGCCTGAACCAGAATCAGTTTCTGCATTTCATTGGACAGATAGCCTCATTGTATCCAGAGCAGTGAAAGATCAGATTATAGGTGTTCTTGATATCAGTTTGTAGTTCCCTGAATACTGAAACTTGTTAAACCTGTGAGTGGCTTTTATAGCCAGTATCAGGTCTTCCTCAGCCACACAAGTCTTCAATCTAGAAGTACCTAATAGACCTTGTGTTTATTGGCAAAGGTACTCAATGGTCTTCTCAGTGGAGTTGCCTTTAGTGATTTCTGTCATGGACTTGGAAGGAGAATGATTCCTAAGGCAAAGTTGAGGAAGGTTTGATGTGTATAACTGTTTAAGGGAGTATGTCATAGGAACCTGGAAACTCTTGAATTTGCTGTACCAAAATGCAAAAACAAATCAACCAACCCAAAGAAAACCATTCAGATGTGCTGTATCATGTCATATACATCCCTCTCAATTGGTTCTTCCTTAGCTGTGTAATCACAGAAAAAGTAGTCATCTATCTTAGATATCTGTCCACCTCAGTGTACCCGTCTCTCTGGGTGTAAGCAGAACTGTATTGTGTCCTTTGTATCTTTTTCACTGTCTGTTACAGACTTTAGGGTTGGAAATGGCAAACTATTTCAGTAGGTTCTACAAGATGACCCATAGTGTCTGTTAAGGAAGGAACTGTATTTAAGGATAGAAAGCAGAGCTATTGTAGTGCACATTAATACATTTACATTATTAAGCAAACAAATTAAGTGAAGTCAGGATTTGCCCTGAATATCAGTGTGAAGAATGTTGTGATGTTTCGATTATGAAAGTTAGATAGAAGTATCAAAATAATAGGAGGTATAAATTACTTCCTCAGGATAAATACATGTTGAAGAATGTAGAATACATGGAAAACGCAAAACACATTGCACTAATAGAAGAGTCAGTATCTATTTCAGAAACTCTTTTGGAGCTAATGAACAGCCTAACTTCTACCTGAAATGAAGAAATGTCATTGAAAAAGTGTAATGCAAAACTGTAGCTTCACTTGCCATATATTACCTTGCCTGTGTCTGTATTATTCTGCTTCTTAGAACTTGCCTTTTATTATCATTTTAATCATCTTGATTGGTATTATTATAATCACAAAATGTCAGCCTGAGGAAAGTGATAATCTAGTGATTATTATGTTTCAATGTCACCTTTGTCAATTCATACTTAGCTACTTAAATTTTGGGTATCAATCCTGTGATTAGATATCATTTGTGATACGGCCAGTATTTACAGGTGAGGAGTTAAAGCAGCACTTCAGTACTCCTTTGGAATTAACTTCCTCATCTGAAGTTATTCATATGAGGTTAATGATTTTTTTTTTTCTTTGAAACTCATTCTTGGTTATAAATATTAATATTCTGATAGATAAATAGTTTTGTATCATTAAATGCTGCTGGTAACTCTGGTAGTTTGAAACAATTTTCTATGCATGATCAAAGATCAGTATTGTTCGAACATCTGTAGTATGAATGTCTAGGTTACTTTTTGAGACACAATGCATTTTAACTATTGTAACATTCCAAAACCCTTTCTGGAAATGACAAGCAGAGATGCTAATTTGATTTTCTCAGCATCTGCTTAAGAAAAAAATAATTTCATCATTTATATTTTGTTCCAGATACATTTGAAATGAGATACGTTAAGCAAGATTATTCAGAAATGTAAAGGATTATTCAATACTGTTTGCATTATTAGTTTCAGTGCAATAGAGATAAACTCTTAAAAAGAGGGATCAGTTAATGCAGGACAAAAATGATGCATGAAATGTGACATCTAACATTGAGAGAAAACACTTCCCTCCATTGAGTGCTTTACACCGAATGCAAAATATTGACACAGCCCTATTATACCAAACAATAGACTTCTTTCAGAACGATAATTTTAGAGAAGGGGTAGTATCATGTGATCTCATTAATATTTATGAAATATGATAACAGAAAAAAGGGAATTGGGATAGTGCTGCTATCTTTCTAGACCCTATCCATTTCGGCTTCAAAATGTTTTTCATTTCACACATCAGACACTAATTAGCAAATATCTAATTAGTGTTAGAAGAGTAATCGCTCATGGGAGTTGTTGAGGCTTTGAGCTTTCATGCATGCAGAAGTAGTGCCACTTTAGGTGCATTTGTTAAGGTACAGTAACTCTAACTTTTATTTTTCTCTGAACCCTATGAATTAAAACAAAAAGCAAAATTAACTTTCAATAATTGGGGGTGAGAAAATGGCTGTATTGATAAACATCAAAGCAAGCTCCAGAAAACTTATAAGTATCTTGAAAATTCTGCAGATGCTGGTAAATTCATGAGACACAAGAGTTCTGGGCCCCTCAATTTAAGAAGGATATTGAGACACTTGAATGTGTCCAGAGAAGGGCAACAAGGATGGTGAGAGGGCTTGAGCACAAGCCCTATAAGGAGAGGCTGAGGGAGCTGGGGTTGTTTAGCCTAGAGAAGAGGAGGCTCAGGGGAGACCTTATTACAACTACCTGAAGGAAGGTTGTAGCCAGGTGGGGGTTGGTATCTTCTCCCAGGCAACCAGCACCAGAACAAGAGGACACAGTCTCAAGCTGCACCTGGGGAAATATGGCTGGAGGTGAGGAGAAAGCTCTTCACAGAAAGAGTTATTAGCCAACATGATGCCCATCCACAAGAAGACCAAGCTGTCAGCCTGTGGCTTGGACAGCAGCACTCTGCACTGGGTTAGGAAGTGGCTGAAGGGCCAAGCCCAGAGAGTGGTGGTGAATGGTGCCACATCCAGCTGGCAGCCAGTCACTGTAGTGTTCCGCATCAGTAGAGTCCATCATCAGTAAGTTTGCAGATGACACGAAGCTGGGGGCAGCTGTTGATCTGTTAGAGGGTAGGAGAGCTCTGCAGAGGGACCTTGACAGGCTGGACAGATGGGCAGAGTCCAAGGGCATGAGATTTAACACATCGAAGTGCCAGGTTCTACACATTGGCCACAACAACCCCATGCAGGCTGGGATCAGAGTGGCTGGAGAGCAGCCAGGCAGAAAGGGACCTGGGGGTACTGGTTGATAGTAGGCTGAACATGAGCCAGCAGTGTGCCCAGGTGGCCAACAAGGCCAATGGCATCCTGGCCTGTATCAGGAACAGTGTGGCCAGCAGGAGCAGGGAAGTCATTGTGCCCCTGGACTCAGCACTGGTAAGGCCACGCCTTGAGTACTGTGTCCAGTTCTGGGCCCCTCAGTTTAAGAAGGATGTTGACTTGCTAGAACATGTCCAGAGAAGGGTATCAAAGCTGGTGAGGCATTTGGAGCACAGCCCTATGAGGAGCGGCTGAGAGAGTTGGGGTTTCTTAGCCTAGAGGAGAGGAGGCTCAGGGGAGACCTTATTGCCATCTACAACTACCTGAAGGGAGGTTGTAGCCAGGTGGGTTTCTTTGGTCTCTTCTCCCAGGCAACCAGCACCAGAACAAGAGGACACAGTCTCAAGCTGCACCAGGGGAGGTTTAGGCTAGAAATTAGGAAGAAGTTCTTCATAGAAAGAGTTATTTGCCATTGAAATGTGCTGCCCAGGGATATGGTGGAGTCACCATCACTGGAGGTGTTTAGGAAGAGACTTGATAGGGTGCTTGGTGCCATGGTTTAGTTGATTAGATGGTGTTGGATGATAGGTTGGACTCAGTGATCTCAAAGGTCTCTTCCAACCTGGTCTGGTCTGGTCTGGTCTGGTCTATGCTATGCTATGCTATGCTATGCTATGCTATGCTATGCTATGCTATGCTATGCTAATTTTGTCACACAGCAGATTGGATGCATTTTAACTAGAAACATAGGTAGTGCTCTGTGCATAGCATTTTGCTTCTGTCAGCATCAAAATTACAAATGTGAAGGAGGAAATAAAACCAGCTATTTGTCATTCCTGGATTTGGCAACACTTCCAAATTCACTCTAAAACAGTATACAAAGGAGCCTGATTTTGAAAATAACCATACTGTAGGAAATGTATGAGAATAATGTTAACAATACAATACTTGTATACTGTTGAAATATGCAACAGAATCTTATAAAGTGCAGAGGACTGAACAATTAGTCTGTTTTGTGGCTATTGAATTTGATAATGCAACCATTGTTGTTCAAGTTTCTGAAAAGGAAATGTCTATTGAATTAAGCTGCCTTCTAATTCATATTCATAAACATTTTTCAATAACTGATTGCTATCAGTTTAATTTTAAAGATAATGTCATTCAAAATGTAACTTTAAGATGGATAGACAAAAAAGCAATTCATCTGTGATCTCCACTAAACTGATTTCTCTTTCAGTGGAAATGGCTTGTACCCAATTTTCAACTGTCCACAGCAGAATGTTTCTTCCAAATGAGGCAATATTTGCCCAGTATCAACTTGTCATACTGTCCAGAATCTGGCTTCTAAATACAACAGAAATTGAGTAGTGTGTCCAGTTGAAGGAACTGAATGGAAAGCAGATATAAATAGCGTTAGGTATGCTTAATGTTTGAGGGTTTTTTCCTGTTCAGGCATTCAGATCTGCAGAGGGTTTGTACCTATATCCCAGGTTTATTAATAAACCCTTCAATAGGTCCAACTCATCTGCCGTAGAGCAGGAGAACTGAGTATCAAGTGTTTGATCAAGTGTCCGCTTCTTAAATATCGTATCTGTTAGACTGCTGAGGAAAGCATTTATTCCCCATAGCCAGTCCCAGTGAACTCTTAATTTCAAAGGTTTATTTTCTGTTGCTTTCTGCCTGAGCCTCTTTCTAAACCCACTGCATACTCCTAAATTGTGGGTCTCTGTGTACAGCTGAAATTTTTAAACACACAGATGAAAATAAAAGTGTGAAAAACAGCACTTAGATTGTAAAGACTCTGTGAGGACTTAATTAAAATGTTGGGGGAAAAATGAAAGTGTAGAAGGAGACTTCTGTAAAATGAAGCCTGTTTAGGAGATGGTATTTCTCTGCATTCAATCTGTGAAAATGGAAAAATGAATGTGTTTTAGGGAAGGTTGCATGCATGGCTTAACAGCATTATTGGAAATAGACTGATTTACAGTGGTATGGTCTGCTGATGTTCTTTAGAACTTAGGGGGGCATATCAGCACATCTTTTTCATCATCAAAATGCTGCACAAACAGTTTGCATAATGGAAGTTTTCCATATATTGTGACTTTTCTAATTTCAACTACTGTTTACGATGATGATACTTAGCTATTGCATGCAGCTTGTAATCAGTCAGTTGCAAAGTGTTTCTATAGAAAAGGTTACTGTCATTATCTCCATTTACAGATGAGAACATTGGGGAAGAAGGAGGCAAATGACCTGAAGCAAATTTCAGAGTATGACTTGCTTTTCCAAACGCCAGTTTGTTTCTCTAGTCACTTGGCCTCAGAACCGTATTATCTGTACTAGAAATGAGAGTTTCTAAACCTCACTAAAATATTCAAGTGGGGTTTAGGTAAACAATCTTGCTTTGCAGGGTTTACCTTGTTTTTAAGGCTGTAATTGGTCAGGAATTGCTGCACAACAGAATACAAAATGCATTTTAGCATTTTGAACTATTGGGGTTTAATATAAGTGTATTTAGTTTAAATTCAGTAGATGTACAGAAAAAAATCAACACAGGAGAGTTTTCTTGTGTTCAGTAATACTTTTTGTTTTGTTTTGTGCTTGTTTAAACTTGGATGGAGTCTTTTAGTTCTCTTGAATTCGTAATGTTTGTCAGAGCAGGACAGTTTTGTCAGGACAAGAACTTTGTCATACTTTTGCAGAACGTCTTAAAACACCATTCAGAGGTGAAAAAAGAATCAGTTGATAGAGGGTATTCTACAGAACTCTATCTTTCTTCCTTCCTCAAAAACTGAGCTAATCTCTTTGTCAACTCAAGTGTCCTAATTTATAACTCAGCACCCTTAGGCTTTTTTCCTGCTCCCCTTCCAAGTAATTGACATGTCAATGAAAATGCAAGAGCAACCCCCCCATGGGTAATACGGTTACCAAGACACTGCTGTTATCTTCTCTTCAAAGGATCTCTAGAAATGCCTTCAATTGATCCACTCCTGTATGCCAGCTTTTCATATGTGTCAGTCCAGGAGTAAGCAGGGTTGTTTTAATTTAAACCCTATTTCTTTTTGTGATCAAGATGAGATTTATATGAAGATTTATTGTTCTGTATTGATTTTATGTAGTAAAATAATATCCAAAATTAAAAGTCAGTATTAATGAATAATTATACCAATCAAACCAAGAATAATACTAAAGAATACCTTCATTAGTAAGGGTTTTCACTATTTGTGAGAAGATTTCTCTTAAGTTAAGCAGATGGAACCAAGCTTGTAAGCATCAGCTTATAGTAGGTTTTGCAGGTGTTTGGCATCTGTCTCAAACATACGATGGTTCTTCCACACAGCCTCATTAGCAAGGTCAGATGGGTATATAAACAACCAAGATCACATCGTAAGGGTGAATCATAAACAGATTCTCAACATCCCATGATGATTTACTATTTGTAAAAAACTTAAGCTCCACATTTAATTTCACGTTTTTCTCCTTCATATTGCAAAGATACAAAGATACGCTGAAAAACAAAAAGAAAAGAAAAAAGTAAAAGGATATTTTGTGCTTGGTATAGTGACGTAACATATTTAAGACATGTAGGCAAAAAACCTTCTTTTGGATTCTTTATTTACTGTAGTTTCTACTTTTATGCTTATAAGCTCCTGGTTTTAATCTTTCTCTGTTGTAAAAAGTGACTCTGGAAAAGCATCTACATAAATTTCAAAACTTTTTTTTAAGTCACTCTTCACTAGAGGAAGAAACTTTATTCCTTTAATAAACTCAACTTTTCAGGTTTGATTCTTAAGAAAGTTGATTTTGAATAATCAGAGAGTACTTAGGATTTTTCTACTCAATTTTCATAAAAACATTAAAATCTTAGATTATTTTGTCTCCCAGAATTCTTTGGGTTATCATTAATGTTATTCAGCTTGTAGGTGTGTTGCCATATTGTTTCTTAATTTAAAAATAAAAGAAAAAAAAAGACAAACATTAGAAAAAAATGAAAAGATCCATCCCAAACAATCCCTTAAGAGTTAAAACTGAATCAGGGTTATGAAGTAACAGGTTTCTACTTAGTATAAGGTGAAAAACTTTATAAGGAATCTGGAGCAGCTGAATGTTTTTCCTGAGGAAGCAGGTTTTCCATTTTCAAAACTGCAGATTTTAAGTCTGAGTTCAATTTCAGTAATATATTGGCTTGTCACAACATGTAGACCATGGCTAGAATAGGTAAATGCAATTCATACAAGCATGTAAATCAGAGAGTGTAATTTTTAAGTATCCTTTCATGAATTAGAATTGTCTCATAGTATTCCTGTTAAGCAGGTAAATATCGTTGATCCTCATTATTTAGAGATCAGGCAGCACTAGTGAACACACATATTTCAGGAACAGATTTTCCAGATTGTGGGTTGAAAGCTAGGATCTTTTCTAAATCAGTAGTAAGTAGTTCCTCATCTCCCATGTAATGTAATCTTTTGGTTTCTGTTGCCTTTTCTGTAAAATGGGAACAACAATACTATATGCAAATCCAAAACAAAAATGCACAGAACTGTATTTACCACCAGTGAGACCCAAAATAGTTATAGACAACTGTGTTGTACTGGTTTTAGGAAATCATCTCACTGTAGTAAATTCCTTTCATGCAGTATAACTCTCTGAAGCCATGAAACCATCAAAATGGGTTTTTTGATAATGATTGAATCCCAAAGCTTTCCAAAACTGTAGGTAACTGTGCTAGCAACAGCATCTGTAGTAAAGTGATAGTTCAGTTTCTTCTACAACAAATACAAAACCAGGATTTAACTTTTCTGCAGGAGAAGGAAAAAAAAGGTCTTATGTCCATGTCTATCCATATGATAATTAGATTTGCAGGCGTCTTGATGTGGTTTAGGAGACCATCTAATTTCTTCCGCTCATGTAAATTAATGCTTTTAACATATAGTCTCAAATACTGTTCTTTTGTTCCAGACTGCCATGTGAATGATAGTGTATCAGTTTTATTATCCCTGGATGTGTTTACTTGCTTGATCAGAAGTACAACCAGGTGGTACCATCTTCTCACAACAATTTTACTTCCCTTTGAATGAGAATGGCTCATTTGAAGTTTGTGAAAGGCATATCCGTATGGAATTCATACGATTTCATGTTGTGATACAGCAAGAAGACTTGCTGGAAATTGCCTGTTTCAGGCTGATGATGCAAAACTAGACATCTGCTAAATTAACATCTATCTAACATTTTTGCCTTTCAGTCAAACGTATTCAAAAAAATTAAATCTTTTTTAGCTGTCAAAACAATCTGTCACAAGATATTTATTTTTTTGTATAATGGGTTACTTAAGGAAAGCAGCATATGGCTGAGTGAGTTGCACCTATGCTGCAGCTTTTCCTGATCTGGACTACCTGTGAACTACTGGAAAATGTGAATACCTAAATGACTACTTCTGAAAATTTACATAAATTAAATAGGACTCAAGAATTTTTAACCTGTTGGATATTTTTCTAAGTCGTGTTTCAAACAAAAAAGCAACAAAGATGGCCCAAGGGCTGGAACACCTCTGCTGAGAGAATAGGCTGAAGGAGCTGGGGTTGTTCAGCCTATAGAAGAGAAGACTGGCAGGGGGGACCTTAGAGCTGCCTTCCAATACCTGAAGGAATCCTATAGGAAGGCTGAAGAGGGACTTTTAGTAAGGGTGTCTAGCAATAGGAAAAGGGGGGATGGTTTTAAGTTGAGGGAGAGTTAGGTTTAGACTGGATCTTAGGAAGAAGTTCTTCAGTATGAACATGGTGGGACTCTTGGAATAGGTTGCCCAGGGAGGTTGTGGATGCTTCCTCCATGGGGGTGTTCAAAGCCAGGTTGGATGAGAGGCATCCCTGCCCATGGCAGGGAGATTGGAGTAGATGATCTCTAAGGTCCCTTCTAACATAAGGCATTCTATGATTCTAATGTTGGTAAAAAAAGCATAGAAAATGCTACCCTGCTTTTTTGTCCTGAAACAGTCCATAGGATGATAAATACTTCTCTGTGATAAATCACAACCTGCACAAGCCTGCATTCACCTACAAGTTTGTTTCCTTGCTTAATTAAGGACATTCATTACACTCACATAAAGGAGGATATAATAACATATTATCAATTACAATTATGTATAATTTTAATAAAAACCTGTAATAATCCTAATCATGACTACAGCCAAAAAAAAAAGCCTTCAATGCAGTATATAGCACTGCATTGTGCTGGATTCTCATTCCTTCAAAATATGGCTTGTGTGTCTTGGTGACATAGTCAGTATGCTTCTGTGCCTCCCTTTCAATCATGTAGCAGACTGCCCTGCCCTGCCCTGCCCTGTCCTATAAGAATACTGCTGTGATTTTCCCAGATTAAATTTGCAGTGAAATCCTGGCCTCATTAAAGTCAATGGGCCTGCTGCCTCCCAAGTCAGTGAAACCCAAGTTGACTGCTTGCCTCACTGTATTTTCTGATAGATAGACACACTAGAAGCCTAATGTTAGAGCTGCTTAAATTATTTCTTTCAGATGAATTTATTTGTGTATGTTTCTTCGACTTTTAGGTTTTGATTTATGTGTGCCTGAAAAATGGGGGTTTGGTTTGCTTTGTGTTTGTTAGTCCCATAGCACATAAAAAGCATGTGTGAATCTGAAATATTTTGCTCTGGGAATAGTCAGTAGCTTTGCAGACGGGTGAGATTGGAAATACTGAGGATGTGACATACTTCACCTCTGGGGAGACAAGAAATATATCACCCACACCACTGAGCCCTTATGTTGTTCATTCATGGTGTAGTTTTGGATTTAGTTTCAAAGCAGGAAGAGCATTGTATAAACATACTGCAATAAATCACTATATTTTGTTAATAGAAAACTTTTAAGTGCCCCGGAAGGAATCTCTGTGGGCTTCAATGTCAGTGTGATAGTATCAGAGAGACAGCATTTGAACATTGAGAACATATGGGGACACAGACTATGGAAATCATTCACTTAAATGTCACTTTTATCTTAGATTTGTCATCTAATTTTAATATGTTGTATGCCATGAATATGTTTAATTGTAGTTTGCTTTTCAGTAAGTTGTATTTCTTACTGTTGACTTCAGCCAGAATACAGGCATCTTAATGATTTTTTTTAAGCTACTTTATTTTTACTTTGAGAAATATGTTATGTGTATAACAGGCTGCAGAAACTAGTTTAGGGGTTTGAGTAGAGTTTTTACATAATTTACTTTAGTAAAGACTTAGTTACAGCCAGATAAATCACAGAATCACAGAATATGTCTGGTTGGAAGAGATCTTCAAGATCATCCAGTCCAACCTTCAACCCAGAACTGAAGGGTCAACACTAAACCATGTCCCTAAGTGCCAAGTCCACACACTGCTTGAACACCTCCTGGAATGGTGACTCCACCACTGCCCTAGGCAGATCATTCCAGTGCTTGGTAACACTTTTCAGTGAAGAAATATTTCCAAATATCCGGACTAAACCTCCTCTGGTGCAGCTTGTAACCATATTCTCTAGTCCTGTCACTTGTCATCAATAGGAAGAGGCTGGTTCCCTCCTTGTTCCAACCACCCTTCAGGCAGTTGTAGAGAATGTTAAGGTCTCTCCTCAGCCTCCTCTTCTCTGGACTGAACAACAAGGGTGCTAGTATGAGAGAAAGAAAAATGAAAACTTTCCAGATCACATTGTAAACCAGTGCACATTGCTACAGCCCTCTTCACTTTAGCAAAGCATTTAGCATTTTAGGATTTTAGCACATAATGAACAAACAAACCCAAACCAGCCCAAATCTGAGATTACCAGACAGCAGTTCTTGCCATCCCACTGCACCTCTTCCCAGTAATTTTCCTTTCCCACCTTCCTTCTCTTGTCCACAGTCTGCTGGCAGGATGTAGGCAGGGGCTTCAGTTTGGAGGAGGTTGTGTTCAGGTTTGTACATGTGTGCCTATGTACCAGGTCTGATAGAACAGGCAACACTTGGATAGTGTCAGAAATCTTCTGTCAGCAGGGACAACTTTGGTGCTTGTTCTGTAACTTGAGGAATTTCAGATGCACACAAATTTGTGTGTACCTTCCTGACTCTCTATTTCAAGGGAGAACTGACAGAGAAGCAGATTTTCTCAGGGAGAGAAAGTAAAAATGAAGTGTTAATGTTTGATTTCTGAAGCCATTGGTTGTCATTACAGAAACTAGAATTTCCTTTTTCCTCTTTTTTATTGCTCCTGTGTCTATTTTCTTAGAGTCACAAAATGCTTCAAATGTATGATAATTTTGAAGAGCTGATATTCTTAGGTGCAGTAGACTGACAAGCTGAAGCCTGAGCTGTATATTTTCTAGGCAGAGGTAGATTGGCAATAATCT
Source organism: Dryobates pubescens (assembly GCF_014839835.1). Classification (NCBI taxonomy): domain Eukaryota; kingdom Metazoa; phylum Chordata; class Aves; order Piciformes; family Picidae; genus Dryobates; species Dryobates pubescens. The sequence continues at coordinate 10,071,395 of NC_071627.1, forward strand.
TCAGTAAAGGTGACAATAATTGCTATAGCCTCAGGGCTATACTGAAAGTCCAGTTTAGGAGCAGGAAGTGTAGCTATTAACAGCTTTTTTTCTACATTACTTGATAAAACAAAACCTGTGCTTTTGTTTGATATGCTAATAGCAATCTATTTTTGTTTGTTAGGGAAATCCTTAATATGTTGAAACTTCATTCTGATCTGACACAACCATAAGCTAATCGGGAACGCTGATCCTAATATCCTATGATGCAAGCACTGCCAGTCAGTCCCTGTAAGACTGAAGACCACTGAAACCTCTATCTTACCCATGCTCCTACCCTGGTCTGCTGCTGCCATCCTGTCTTTCTGTTGCCCTTCTTTCATAAGCTTCCTGTCTCTAGTTTCCTCTTCACATTCCTCCCACCTTTGCAGAAGGTACTGCTGGCCAGAGGCCGATAGCTGGCTTTTCTGGAGACTCCTCTGGGAAACGGATGGTGTGGGTTTTTGCCAACTTGAAACTGAGAACATATCACTCCTTACTGCAGCTGAACACTTATTGTTACCTACAGGTGGAATTACATGTGTTCTGAAGCAGTGAGCGGCACCTAAGAGGTTTTTTTGTTGTTTGTTTGGGTTTTTTTTATGGTTGGTTGCCCGTAAGCACCAGGGCAGACCATAAAGGATGTGTTGACCTTTAGCCACTGGAAGGGCAAACAATGCAAATTATTTTTTTTGCTGACTACAAAATTGTTCTGGCCCTGTTATGAAATGCTCTTTCAGTTTGGGTAATAAACATGCAAACAGTAAAACCCAAGAACCGCCAGCATTTACAAGTGTGGGCACTGTACCTCCAGGCATAGGTACAAAAACTTGGAAAAGTCAGGAGTTATTTTAAAGAGGTTTTTTCCTTAAAATGGATTCTTGGCTTTATTTTTTTTTCTTTCTTTTTTTTTCTTTCTTAAATGAATACTGTTCTAAAGAAGCAGATTTCAGGAGCATTGTGCTGGGAACAAAAGGATTCTTTCAACAACTTGTTGCTCAATCTTGTTTACAGGGTTTTTCTTTTCCCAGAGCCTTCCAAAGTCTTCTTAATTATTCACTTCCCTGATGTATTCATGTTTGCTAGAATAGAGCCTTGCTCTATTTCAAGGACTGTACCAAGTGCAGTGGTTCCCAGTCTTTTCTGGGTGAAACATTACCTGAGAAAACTGGCAATGGCATTTCTTTCCCTAGATCTCTCTCTGTGCCCCCTTATTCTCATCAGGACTTCTGCTACTTCCCCACTTCTTCCTCTGTCTCAGGACTGCTTATGCTGTTTCTGTGGTTGCCCGTGATGGGGCTCCTTTATTCTTGACCTCACCAGCTCTGTTGCTGGCCCACAGCATAGATAGTAACTCACTAAATCTGAATGATTCAGACTGACTCTAAATGGGTTTTTATATGGCATTTCAGAGGGTACTTGCTAGCATATTTTCCTTTCAAGTATTTCCTCTTCAAGTATAGTTTCTATGCATGATGACTTTCAGAGTGCTGTGCTACACCTTTGCTGTCAGGTACTCCTAATGTCCTACAAATATCATGCCTTGGCTGGGGAGGAACAGTTGCACTTGTGCATGTGGTATTAATAATAATTATCATCCTAATCATCTTTGGGAATACATTAATATTGTTTTCTTACATATGTATTAGATTAACACTTAGCTAAATAATCCATCCACAAGAAGGGCCGTTTGGACGAGCCAAGGAATTACCTCAGTGCCAGGCAAGATTATGGAACCAAGGGATCAGACCCAGCCAGCATGGATTTAGGAAGGGCAGGTCCTGCCTGACCAACCTGATCTTGTATGATCAGGTGACTGGCCTGGTGAATGTGGGGAAGGCTGGGGATGTAGTCTACCTGTACTTACTTCAGCAAGGCCTTTGATACCATCTCCCACAGCAAACTCCTGGCCAACCTGTCAGCTTGTGGCTTGGACAGCAGCACTCTGTGCTGGGATAGGAACTGGTTGGTGGGCCAAGCCCAGAGAGTGGTGGTGAATGGTGCCACATCCAACTGGCAGCCAGTCACTAGTGGTGTTCCCCAGGGATCAGTGCTGGGCCCCATGCTCTTTAATATCTTGATTGATGATCTGGATGAGGGGATTGAGTCCATCATCAGTAAGTTTGCAGATGACACCAACTGGGGGCAGGTGTTTTTCTGTTAGAGGGTCGGAGAGCTCTGCAGAGGGACCTTGCCAGGCTGGGCAGATGGGCAGAGTCCAACAGCATGAGATTTAACACATCTAAGTGCTGGGTTCTGCACAGTGGCCACAACAACCCCATGCAGCGCTACAGGCTGGAGAGCAGCCAGGCAGAAAGGGACCTGGGGGTACTGGTTGATAGTAGGCTGAACATGAGCCAGCAGTGTGCCCAGGTGGCCAAAAAGGCCAATAGCATCCTGGCCTGTATCAGGAACAGGGTGGCCAGCAGGAGCAGGGAAGTCCTTGTGCCCCTGTCCTCAGCACTGGTTAGGCCATAGTTTAGGAAGGATGTTGACTTGCTGGAACATGTCTAGAGAAGGGCAACAAAGCTGGTGAGGGGTTTGGAGCACAAGCCTTGTGAGGAGAGGCTGAGGGAGCTGGGGTAGCTTAGCCTAGAGAAGAGGAGGCTCAGAGGAGACTTTATTGCTGTCTACAGCTAAGGGGGGTTGTAGCCAGGTAGGATTTGGTCTCTTCTCCCAGGCAACCAGCACCAGAACAAGAGGACACAGTCTCAAGCTGCACCAGGGGAGGTTTAGGCTGGATCTTAGGAAGAAGTTCTTCATAGAAAGCATGATTGGCCATTGGAATGTGCTGCCCAGGGAGGTGGTGGAGTCACCATCACTGGAGGTGTTTAGGAAGAGACTTGATGGGTGCTTGGTGCCATGGTTTAGTTGATTAGATAGTGTTGGATGATAGGTTTGACTCAATGATCTCAAAGGTCTGTTCCAACCTGGTTAATGCTATCCTATCCTATCCTATCCTATCCTATCCTATCCTATCCTATCCTATCCTATCCTATCCTATTCTGTTCTATTCTATTCTATAATTAGCAACGTGGGAATTTTGTGTGCACATTAGTTATTAAATCCTTAAATGAGTCCTATGAGGTATCATCACCACCATTATATAAACATAAAAAAATGACCACATCAAAGATAATTGTCTTTCCCAAATTCCAGCACTGAATCACAAATGGAGATGTGATTTGTTCTCCAAAGCTCTTTTTCAGTCATGGATTTTGCATGCCTTAACACACTGACTCCCAGGAGTTTAATGTAACTTGTCTGAACAACAAAAAATATTACTGTTTACATTCTATTTTCCAGTCATCACACAAGAAATAAGTTGTCAGTATTAGCCCAGTGGTTTTGGGGGGAGTTCCTATTGGAATTTTATTTTTTTCTTGTCTTTGGGCTGACTTCTATAACTCTATTAGTAATTGTGACCTCAGGTGTTGTTTTCTACTTTGAAATAAAATTACTGGAGCAAGGTATTACCTGAAAAATGAAAAGCTGTGTTAGAATGCTGTTGAAAGTTAACCCAAATGGCACAGAAATGTCATACATAGTTGATTATAATCACGCTTCTGTGTAGAATGTTATTTTTATATATTGCTCTGGCCTGTTTATAACCATTAAGAAGGGAATTATGCATAGTTATGTGTCTAGATTCCAAGGAAGTTATTTGGCCTGTACACTATAATTTTTACTTGTTGTTTGGCTGCAGGACAGCATATGGAGTCATTATCCACTTAATAAATGAAATAGATGCAACCTCCCTTTCTGCCCGGTGAGTGTTGGTGTGGGAGTAGGCAGCATCTGTCACCCGTGCAGACAGACTGAGAGGTGGAAGTTCACACAGGGTGCTCATTTCTGCCTTTTGCAAGAAAGGTTGTTCAGTTGTTTCGGTTTGGTTTGGTTTTAATTTTTAATTTCACTACTTAGGATAACAGTCCTTTCCTAGGAACGTGTGGGTGATGCTATGGCAGTGTCCCTCTGCACTGGTACAGACAGCACTCTCCTGTGCCTTACAGCCCCTACACCAAAGACTAAGCAGCAGCCAATGCATGGGATGTAGCATGTTTAGAACCTGGGAAATGCACATGTGAAAGTATCAAAGATACTAACAAGGAGGTGAGTTCAGGGTGCTTTAAGGCCATAAGGGAACTAGCTGAGGTAAGATTCGAAGTGGTTGCTTTGCTTAAAGAAACAAATAGTCAAATATTGAGTGAGGTCTTTGTAGCTAGAGAAGAAACATTTCCATGTTTGCATACTGCTCTTTGGAATATGTACCAGTTCTGTGTGTCCCTGTCTCCCTCTGTTGTTCAATTTCCTGCCTTTTTTTTTTTTTTCCTTGTACTTCATCTATTTTGATTTTTATCTTGCTAAATTGTAATCAAGTGGCTCACAGGAAACTAAATTTGAATAAGGCTTTATTTGATGGCAACTTAATGTAAACCTTTCAGTTTTGATCGGACTCATGCAAAAAGATACTTATTTTCATTCAGCAGTGATGTAGTTAAAAATTCACCGGATCCCTATGTTTAAAATTGTTAATATAAAGTGAAAACTATGCTCTTTAATTGTTCACATTACTAGCAGCTGTCATCACTTGTGCTAATTCTGGTCTTTATGCAAAAGCAGAGCCCATAGTCTATACCTGGCTCTGGAAGAAAATGAAAGATCTGTTCCTTCAGGCACCCACAGCATCAGCCTTGTCATGCTGAAGGCTGTGTCGAGACAGAACTGCCATTAGTGTTGTCCCTTTGGCATCTCTTTTTGATCAGTGAGCCCAGCCGAGCTGTTCAGGTATTCATCACACATCACAGCCTCAACTGGTGTCCAAAGGATCTCTCTGCTTTCTTCTTCCTGGAGCTCTTTCTCCGTTCAGACGTTGTCAGTTCTGGTTTGTATCAAATACTGTTCTCCTCTCTCCTGACCTTTCCTCAGAAGGGCCGCCCTCCGAGGTGCACACACTGCCAGTGTTTTTCAGGCCCAGCACCAAGCATTTGCTGGTGCCCAAACTTGAGTTTATCTGACTAACTGCTGCACAGGGGCCTCGGCGCTGGACCCCCCTTCAGGTGCGTGCAGACCTGGGGGTCAGCAGCCTGTGACACCTGCCGCGTGCCAGCCTGGCTTTCCCCGCGGCGCGGGCGGGCTGTCCGGTGAGTGCCATCGCCGCGCGGCGCTCCGCAGGTGTCACCTCTCAGGAGGCTCTTGGCGGTCGCCGCCCCTCCGCGCGCCCACCCGCAGCTGCTCCGGCCGCGAGCCGGCTGCGGAGCGCGGCAGACGCTGCCCAGCGCAGAGGAGAACGCCGGCAGCAGCGGCGGCAGCAGCAGCAGCAGCAGCGCACGTTGGTCTCCCGCCCCGTCCGCATGTTTTTGCCCCTGCCGAAGGTGAGCGCGGAGGGCCCGTCCTAGGGTCGGGTATGGCTCAGCGCGGCTGGAGAGCTGATTAAAGCAGCTTCAGTTTGGCAGATTCATCCATTCTGTTACTTGTCTCTAGAGGTAGGTCACTGCATTTCGTCTAACAGTGTAACTCATCTGAGTGAGAAGTGGTTGCTCAGCGTGACATCGCAGAGCGCTTTGGTGTTTGTGGACTTTGGTGAACTCCAAATGAGACCTTAGGGCATGGAGCTCTTGTGTAGTTCTGCCCCCGGAGCAGAGTACTGCCAGGCCAGCACAGGTGGCACTTGCAGAGCAGGGCGGGTGATGATTCCCTGAGCAGGTGTCCCTGCAATTGAGGCGGGTAATAGCTCTGGCTCGAGACAGTTTTCTCCCACAGCTGAGGGAAGGAAGGTTGATAGTGGGCTGGTGTTGCTCGACTGCACACCAAGCCTGTAGTCTAGGTCTCACCAGCGATGCTTTGTGCAGCCTGAACATGGGTAGGTCACTTCATGGCATTTAGCGCTACCTGAGGGTGGCACTTAGCTTCATAAATGTAGGGTTGCAAATGGATTTTGTGTGGATGTTATTTCAATAGCGTATGTAAGAGAAATGCATATGTGTCTTTAGTGTGAAGTGGCTTATTCTGGACAAGCATTCTCTTCTTGGTACCTTTTTGGTAAACTTTGTCTTGTGAGCTTTAAACATCAGCAAATGTCAAAAGTATTTTGATAACACTTTATATGCCCTTAAAGGATTTCTTGACGAGCATAAAGAGACGTTTCTATTCTGGTGAATAGCAGAAACTACTTAGACTTTGAATCAGGTACTTCCTATGATGATGGATTGGGTTTGACTAATTCTGATCAAACTGAGAAGTGTTTTTAAAATTAAATTCACAGTACTATATCTTAATTCACACTTCTCCTCCCCTCCATTGTCATGAACCTTTATCAGCTGACGTCAATTAAAACTCTGAATTTGGTTAAAAAAAATCTGTTGAATTTCAAACGAAACCTAGGTGATATGAAAGAGATAAGCTGTGCAACAGAATGCATAAAACATCCTTTATGACTTATGAATTGCATGGCTGCAGTCATGTCCTTTATACTCAAAAACATCACAACAGCATACTCTTACTTTACATTATTATAGTAACTTTGAAACCTCAATAAACAGAAATCTGCCAGGACTAAAGAGTAAGGTTATATAAAGTACCATCAGGGATCCAAATGCTTTCCCTCTGAGGTCAGCAAGCACAGTTTTAATGGAATAAAACAGTTATTTGGGGAAGAAAATATAAAACAGAAAAAAACCACCACCTATAACAAACAAACATCCACCTCCAAACGAACAGAAAACACAAACAAAACTCCCTACAACAGTAGAGAAAGTGTATTTCTAAAAGTTCAGGGAAAGAGGAAATGGAGGTTATTGGATTATTTGAGCATGGATAAGAGAGTTTCTTTGGGATTTTTGCAAGATTTGGCCCTTTAAATATCATGCTTTTGGTATTGTGCATTAAGGCAAGCACTTTCCAAGAAATGTGTGCAGTGATTCTGTGGTATTGTGTAGTGTAGCTCATATCTATTCCTGGTGGCTTCCAGACAGGTTTTAAGGTATTCTGCATCTGAAATTGTACTGGTTTATTCCAGATTTCATAAGGATTGGATTATTGTAAAAGAGAGGCTTGAGCAACCTGGTGTCCCTGGTGGGGAGGTTGGAACTAGGTGATCTCTAAGGTTGCTTCCAACCCAAACCGTTCCTTTGATTCTACCAGAGTTGGCTGATAAGTAAAGTTTTTTATTGCTACTGTGAAGAGAGAGAATGTCAAAAAATGATGGCTGTAGTAAACTGGTTGGCTGAAAAGTATTAAGAGTAAAGATAGTTAACACTTCTTTTTTCGTTAGCTACTTTTTCACTTTGTCAGAACTGTTGTCTAGAAAGCTTTTGCTCTAATGTCACTCTGACTTCATAAGGTTGAAGAACATTTCAAATGACAGCCAAATAGTTCACCAGTGTTTTTAGTCAGCTGAGTGGAAAAAACAACACAGTCTTGGTTGAGTTTCCATAGAATCCAAACCTGCATATTCTTTAAAAAAAAAAAAAAAAGAGAGAAAGAAAGAAAAATTATTATTTCTTCTTATTTTACAATACAGTGAGTTACTTATGGATATGCTTAAGAGAATGAACACACCTAAGAGCTTCATCTTGCTATTTATAATATGATCTGGTTGCATTTCGGAGCCGTGAAACGGTTGTCTTAAAACCAAAGCTGAAATGTGCATTTAAATAACTTTTTATGTTTTAATCATTTCTAATGTAATGTCATCTTTGCTTTTTATAGAACTTTTTAATGTACATATGCTTTTTAAAATATTTTTGTCACTTTTTCAGAATTAACTTAAAGTGCTATGTCTTAAAGTTCTCAAGAGTCAATCACATCTCAAGTTCTTGCTGTTCTAAACATTCCAATCAGTCCTCTACATTTACCCTTTTTTTCCAGTCTTTTGCTTCACTATGTGTTCTCTGCTAGTGGTTTGACAGGGATAAAGACAGGAACAGCTGTTCTGGTTTATACCAAAGGTTCATCAGAACCAATATCCTGTGTGTGATGAGAGCTGATGGCATGCCAAGGAAAGTTCTTTGAGGGTGCTTTTATATACCATGTTAAGCCTTCTTGGTGGAATTTTACTCTATTCTGAACCACAGCAGAAAACAAAGTAGACCAGACTGTCTTGAGAATACCACCCTTTTTCTTACCTACTCATTTGCTTGAGTCATAGTATAGATACAGCACAAAACTGTGTCATAAAAATCCTATTGACTCATGTAAGTAGAACTCTGCACATATGCAGGCGGCAAGTAGGGGTTGTACAGCTGCTTTTACATCCTGCTGTTATGGCATTGCTTATAGAGCAGCCTCTTAGATCATTGCTACTGTGGTAACTGTTGGTGTAAAGTTCATCAGGAGTCTGTTATAAATGTGCCAAAATGGAAGTCTTTGGAATGCTATAGGGATCTTTCAACTGACCTGGTAGACTCAGAGAGCTTTACAAATGTGTTTCATGAGATATACGGAGTTGTACACGTCCTATTATAGTATATGATTATTCCACTAGATCATTACGTGACTTTGAAGCATTTAGTGAATTGTCAAGATGGTAGTAGTAGAGTAGGGCCTAATTCTGTAAGACCTTCGTACTAAAGACTTGAAAACTGGTGTTTTGATGCAAAAATTGCAAATCAGGACACAAGAAAACAGGAGAGTGTTAAAAAGGAAGACATTTGTGCCTGTTTTCCATTTCCTTTAACATGCCTTATATGAGGAATGGAAAGCTGTCTGGTTTTGTCTTGAAACTTTGTTCTGTAATAACTTCCCCCCCATCCCTTCACTTTTCAGTCATCTCTTGCAGGCTTGTTTTCCCTTTTTAGGCAAGCCGTCCCCATCTGAAAGCATTTTAGGCATCCTTGGCACATGGCACAGATCAAGCTCAGCTCCAGGCAAGTCAGCAGGTCTTTGGACTCTGGCATAACAACAAATAATTTAAGGAGCTTTCTAGATTTCATTCTGTGCTTCCACATTATCAGGGCAATACACTTGTGCCAAGATCAGCTCACAAAAAAGCATGAGTTTTGATGAGCCATGGTTATGAGGGAAAGACAGCAGTGTTCTTTTAATCTGTTGACATCCTCCTGCTTTTTGGGATCTCTGTCACAGGTATAGCAAAGCAGTGTATTTGGCATCTGGAATTGGATTCACAGCAGAAATAATCTCAGAATAGAAGTCAGCCTGAATATAGGTCAAGTTAATGCATAGGAAACCAACGCATCTTCAAAGCTGTGGCTCAGAGAAGTACTAAATGCTCAAGGGTATACTTAAGGTTTGAATGCTGCATGTTAATTCAGAGGACTGGGCAGTAAAACTAGGCTTTATTCAGTTTTTAAGTGTGTTGCCCAATACTCTAAAATAAATTGTACGCTGTGAAGCCCTGTACTCTTACTGACTCAGTGTAGGTTTTTACTTCATGTAGAGAACTTAAATTACCTCGTAGTGAAGAAAATCCTTTACAAGCCTTACAGCACTCTCCTGGTAGCTGGTCTTTGTCTTTGCAAGCAGAACATATCTTACGCGGTGTGAAGGAGCTTTCAGCCTATTTTATAGGAAGAAATCATGGCAGGCAAACCCATACCTTGCAGGTAAGTTGTTCCTTCCATCCCTAATGTTAGTTTGAGGCACAGGAGTTTCTCATGAACTGGCTGCTATTTAGGCACTGATGAGGATGATCAGTTTAATGATGTTATAAAAAATGTACACTTCTGTGGGAGGTACTTAAGGAATTATTGTTTGATGTACTGATGACAGTCTTAAACGCCTCAGCTTCTGTGATTGTGTTCAGTCACTGGAACAAAAATTCTAAGCAAGACTGTACCAAGCAGTCAGTAGTGCAAGTTGGTGCCACACAAGTTTTAATTCTGAAGTGTCATTTTAATGCATATTCCTCTTATGATTTTACAAGTAAAAATTTGGAGGGGGGTGAAGGGAAGGAAAAAGGGAGAAGGAATTACATATACTTTGAAATCAGTATTCCCCAATAACCATGGATAGACTAATTATCTCCTGTTTTAGTTCTGTCAAGCACAATTTAAAAAAAAGTACTGATTTAATTTATTAAATGACTGCTTTTACAACCTGTTAACACTTATTTGATGAAATAGATAAAACTAAAAATTAGCTATATACACAAATAACTTAGTTATTAGTTATCATCACTTACTGAGTTGACAATGATAAGAATCAAAGATTATTTTCAGTAGCTGTTAAGAAATCCATATGAGTCAGAGCCAAATTGCAAGCTGCTTCTACTAAAGAAGCTTCTGCTGGTGTTTTCTTTTTGTTGCCTTTGCATGATGCTTGGCTATTTTTTCTATCGTCTAACACCAGCAGCCATAGATAAATTTGCTTAACCATGCATGTAGTGAGTAAAGTAGTGTTTGGAACAAATGGAGGTCATAAGCAATTTTTAATTTATAATGATGCTATCACATGTATTAGTTATGCTTAAAAAGCAGTATTTAGGTACTTCTATAATTCATGCCAGCAATGGCATTGCATGTTTTCCTTCAACCTGCCAGGATGCTACATGTAGCTCATACTTGGGGAATGTCTTAAACTTTTGCCTCTCACCAATAAAATTATGTCTGATTGTGACACATCTTTTACAACACCCATTTCATTTCTTGTTTTCAGCTGGGCACTAGGAAGGTAAATATAGATAACATAAGACTGTATGCTCTGCCTCTATTCTTGTGCTACTCTTGTATTTCCTCTGAGCAATGCACAGATCACAGTGCAGGGAATGGTGGTTGGGGAGGGATGAAGGGCCTTACGTTGCCATTCTACTTTTAGAGTGGTTGTGGTGTAAGAGAAAGATTCAAAGGTGGTATTGAAACAAGGTTTGGGGGGGAAAGGATGGTATATTTTATTAAACAGATCGATATAACTGAAAAAAGATGCTTTCAGACACAGTCTTTCTGAAGGTCTGAAACAGGAGAAACAAAACCACAGTGCTGGGAAAATTAGCTCTGTATTCATGCCATCCAACTGGATAATTGGCAAAGGTCCTTGCTAGATGGTAAATACAGAAGGATATTGGTAAGAGAAAGTGATCATTAGCTGTTTTGCATAACTAGAGGCTTTAATTTATCTCCAAAGGGTATGTAATCAATGGGTTTTTCTGGTCAGTAGTCCCTTTGATAGGCATGAGTACTTCTGTAGTCAATGGCCACTTGGTTTCTCCATAATTTGCTGTCCTGACACTCCACATTCTAGATGAGCACTAATGTGTTTTCTGGGTATGGGGTTGTTGGGATGGGGGATTTAGCATCATTAAAACAATGCAATGATGAAATTTGTTGAGTGTTATTCACTGTTCTATTACTAATGTAACTTTTAAGTCCGAGTCATACAATATGTGGTTGCACACAGGTGGAAGAATGATCCAGGTTTCTAATAGAGAAGTAAGGAATCAAGAGGTTTTCTGTGATTAAACTTGGCTTCCTTAGGTAAGACTGAGGAAAAGCTCTGATTAGTTGTTTCCAGCCCATTTTTCTACCCTTTCATCATTACAGAGAAAACAAGTTATTTATATCTCTGCACAAAATGACATTACTAGTACTTTTCCTTGTGTAGTTACTTTATGTTCTATGGTGTGGTTCCTGCGTGCAGCTGGAGTACTGTTTGAGGAAGCTTAAGTGGGAGCACACTTTCTGCATTCATGTTACTCAAAGGCCTAGCCTGTCTTATGGAAATGTGGCCAAATCACAGAGAGTAACTTCCATAGGAGAATAACTTGCTTTGTTTTCTGGAGTTGTCAGGACTCAAGCAGTTCACTATCCAAACACTTTTTAGTTCACTTCCCTAGGCTGCCTGTTCCAGAGCTTGACAAGCCTTTCAGTGAAGAAATTTTTCCTAATACCCAATCTAAGCCTTCCCCAGTATAACTTAAGGCCAATTTCTCTTGTCCTGTCTCTTGTTATTAGGGAGAGGAGATTAACTGCCACCTCTCTACAACTTCCTTTCAGGCAGTTGTAGAGTGAGGAGGTCTCCCCTGATCTTCTTTCAGGCTAAACAACTCAGTTCCCTCAACTGCTCCTCACAGGACCTATGCTCTAGACCCTTCATCAGGTGTGTTGCCCTTCTCTGGACACACCCCAGCACCTCAATACCCTTCTTGGAGAGAGTGTTCCAAAACTGAACCCAGTATTTGAGGGGTCACCTCAGCATACAGGGAGATAACCCTGTCCTGCTCCATCTGGCCATACTATTCCTGAGACAAGCCAGGATGATGGTGGCCTTCTTGGCCTACTCAAGTTCGGCCAACTGTCAACCAGCACTCCCAGGTCCTTTTCTTCTAAGCATCTTTCCAGCCACTCTTCCCCATGCCTTTAGTGTTGTAGGGAGTTGCTGTGACCCAAGTCCTGCCTTGTCTATCCTTTCTGGAGAATTTGGAGCTGCTTCAGTAGGGCTACTGACCCCACCACTTTTTTGGAAGGAGATATCTGAATTCATATGTGACCATTCTCAGGTGCTTCCATGGTTTCTAACACATCAAAACCCCTTGTGTCTGCTGCTGCATGGACCTCCAACCCCTACCTCCATCAAGATGGTATCCCACAGAACCTCACTAACACATAGTCTCTCTAACATTGGCAGCCCACCTCCAGGCTTATGTCTTGCAAACCTCATTTTATGCCTTTCCCCCTTCAAATCTAGTTTAAAGTTTTTTCAGTGAGCTCTCCTAACTCCTGTTCAAAGTTCCTGAAGCCAGGCTGGGTGTGGCTCTGAGCAACCTGATCTAGTGTGAGGGGTCTCTGCCCATGGTAGGGGGGTTGGAACTAGATGGAACTTGAGGTCCCTTCCAACCCTAACAATTCCGTCATTCTAAGTCTCTCTAGGTTGCCCTGAAATTTGTTGTTGCAACTTCATTATTGCCTACCTGTTGTACCATGGTAGGAAGTTCTCTCTTCATACTTTTTACCTGGGAGATAGCTGTCTTCCCTAAAGAGTGGGTCTGGTCTGCATATCTGGGCCTTCTGTTTGCTTCAGAGTCTCCTATGCAAGTGACCCATCTTAATTTCTTTATGGAAACAGTTTTGATGCAAAGTGTGGACTGATAGAACCTTGGTGACACCACCAGGCTAGATGAACCGTTGTGCTTGTTATTGTTCAGTTCCACTTGCAGAATCTCATACCTGTTGTGCAAGGGCACCTGGGGCAGCATGGCAGTCACACAGGGCACATGCCTGCTGTGCCAGGCAGGAACTTGTTGCCACCACTTGCATCATTTCAATCACTTCATCTGACCAGGCAGAGAGGGAACAGAGAATCAGGGAAGGTAGGGTGTGATTCCAGTCATCTGTCTCTCTCTCTCTACTCCCACTCACCTCCTCTTAGAGCTCTCTCACTAAGCAGTTCAAGCACAAGGTCAGTATATAAACTTATGCTTAGTTTTAGCCACACAATCTTACATCTTCCATGAAAACAAACAAACAAACTGCATGCATGTTTTCGAGTGTTTTCTTGACCTTGGCTGTAAACACAAGGTTTTGATTGATTTGTGAATTTGTAGATAAGCCTGTGAGAATGAGTAAGTACTTCCAGGAGTATATATATTTATATGTGTTTGTGTGTTTTGAAAATTGTAAGATATGTGGAAACTCCTTATCAAGTATTCCATGAGAACAGCAATTTACCAGAAGGGTGAGAAAATAGAGAATGAGATGGGAAATGCCAGGAAAAGTCTCTTCCCTAATTGTTACTGTTACACATGTTAAGTAATGCATAGCAGAGTAAGCTTCTTATAGGAACTTGGGACTTCCTTTTGTTTTTTCTCCTTTTTAAAAGGTAGCTAGATACTTCCATTAGAGTATTCATTAGTAATGCTCCGGATTGCTATTTCTTCTTTCTTCTTCTGTCCTCCTGAATCTTCAGATGCTGTTTATTTCCTTCATGTCTGGAAGAGAAAACAGGAGGCCTTAAAAGCAGCTACACTGCTTCAATTCCACCAACAGAGTAAGGAGAAATACTTTGTGTAAGCCATCACACAAAATACTCTGTTGCCAGGTCAGGCTAATGCTGTATTGATACACATATTGAGAGAGGTTTAAAAGCCCAATATTCTTTGTAATATTTTTCTCCTCATGGTAAATTTTACTCAACGCTCAAGTTATTACACTTGCTCAAAAAGATGAGTGTGAATCTGATTTTAACGGATCCGTATTTATGTAAGAATTGCCAATCCTTTCAGGGAGATGAAAACTAAGAGGTGAAACACTGAAGAAAGCACAAATTTAGCAGTAGGCCTGCAGTCTGGGTCAGTTTGCAAGCATAAAGAATTGTTTTTCAAGTTTTACTTTAAAAATATTAAAACTGGATTCCATCTGCCCAGAGCTTAGTATGGCAGCTTGTGGTGAGGTTCTGGAGGTTAACATTAACAGAAAAACATCAGCTCTTGTAAAACGTGTGGTACAATAATGATATTTAAGTAGTCAGAGCTGAAATTCACCACTGATTCCCTTATAATAATTTGTAAACTCTTCTTCATAGCCTCCTTCCTGTACTTGGAATTGTTGCCAAAGAAGATGCCAATTTGTGTAGAGCTGTTAAAATGTTTTTTCAAACTAGCTGGGTACCTGAAGAGACAGATGCCTGGATGTAGCACTATGTGACTTGCAGAAGCTAGCACAGAAGTATGCTGTACAGTTGAGATCTAGATTCAAATTTCCAGAATCCTTTCACTGACATAGTCCTTCCTTTTACCTAGAAGAATTGAGATGTAGGATCCTTAGGGAGGCCTGAGTAGGATGCTGCAGCAAAGGCAAAAATGCTATGTTCTTGTCTAGGTTTGTTTACATTTTGGCTGCCCTCTTAACCTTGCATCCCCACAGCCAGGTCTGACTGTGGACTTGTTTTGATTCTGCTGAGAAGTGGTATGCCTTTTGGCCACTTGGCTAAAAGCTTAATTTGCCTTTACCTTAAACAGGTAAAAGGGATAAACAAATCAGATTACAGACCTGTCCTGATGTTGCAAATGGTGTACATATAGCTAGGAAAAAAAACCCATTGACCAAACAACTCCAACACACACCCCACCCTCATCTGGCATGAAAATGAGCTCTACTTGTATGAGAGCTTAGTGTGGACCTTTCCCCTAAAAGAGTAGGAACTCATAATTAAAAATCTAGCTTTTATCTCATAATGGTTTTTTTTTAATTAATTTGAAATCTGATCATTTGTCTGATTAATTCTTTTAAAAAAAAACACCTTAGTTCTACATCACATCTTTTTTCTGCTACTACTATTTAGTGCAACTTCATATAGAAACAACAAGACAAATAGAAGACTAAGTGTCAGTGATACCTCTTTTTTTTAAACACAGATTTACCAATGCTAATATATTTTTTTGCTACGAGAACTCAGTTATCAACATTAAACATTTGTTCAGTCATTTGTTTATCAGTCACAGTTTGTTAGTAGTTATAAGTAGAATTCCATCTGCCAGTTAAAGTATATTGTAAATTGAAATAGAAATTAGCAGCTCCTGGGTTTTGGGGGTGGGGGGAGGTGTTTTTCCTAATGAATATATGAACTTAATTGCATGTAAATGCATCTCTAGAAGATGTTTGAGGGGAATCTCAGGTGTACCACACACAAGTATGCCAGTCAGGCAAAAACAGGCACACATTGTGATTATCTCAGTTTTCAAACCTGGAAGAGACAAGAATGTGTTGCTAAATGAGAGAGGCAGTATGTCATGCTCACTGAGATGAAAACAGAAGCTGCCAGACACTTTGGCTTTATTCTGCAAATTCTTTGCTTCAGAACTCTCCTATCTTTTCTTCATGCTTATTCTCCCTCACATTCTCATTCTTTCTCTTTCTCTCCTTGCTGCCTCGATCTCTCTCGTATTGTTCTCTCCCTCTTTTCTTTTCTTTGATGCACATACGTTGTCACATTTCATTGACTCTCCCCTCTTCTCTGTTCTTACACTTACGCCTAGTGGTGCTTTAGCCAGAGCTTGCAGCCTCTCAGGCGAGTTTTAGTCATGTGTGAAGCTCAGTTTGATCGAGCGCTCCTTTTCTGCCTTTTCACTCTTGCAAAAGATTAAAAGGTGGCGTCACATCGCTCCCCTGCTCTTTCCCGCAGGACGGACTTAAAAGGGACAACAAAAACTAATCACTTTCAATAAGCGGGCTTTTTTTTTTTTTTTGCAAAAAAAGGACTTAGCTGTGCAATTTGAGGCTGGTGGTGAGGATTGGGAAGGCTAGAGGATGCTTCATACTGCTAACAAGGGAAGGAAGCCTTCAACTGAGGCAGGTAAGAAGTGCCTGATTCCGAATGTTTTATGGAGTGGCTTGGGCAGAGCAGTAGATTTTCAGCGTTTTGTAACTGAGGCAAGCAACTGCAGCAAGAGGCAGCATCGGTAGTGTATCAGATTCCTTTTGTTTAACATGTAAAGTATGTGCTATAAATTGAATTGGAAATGGGTTTGTGAATGTGCTGTATTCACACTGAATGGTTGCTCCCCCCCCCCCCCCCCCCCCCCCCCCCCTTTCTGTATGTATCAAAATAAATCAGAGAAGCAGCTTTTGTTCAAGCTGGACTTTGCTTAAGGTTAAATTCGGTGCATAAATCTCGGTACAAGAAAAGCTTCTGAGTCTTACAATTGGCATTCTGCAATTTTGATTGCTACAGCTAAAATTTAATTGTACTTATTTATTATTTGTTTTGTAAGGTAAAATCTGGCATTGAGTTCGGGTCTAGGTGAATCTCATCTGTTTGCCTGGAATTTCATCAGATGAATAGCTGTACCCTTTTAGACATACTGTAGAACCTATTTCATGTTTATGTTTTGTAAATTGAGATTAACTAGCATCCTGAATGAAATACGTGACTAAAACTCATAAACTGCATCTGTATTTAGTAAGGCATTCACCAAATTAGAATAATGGATTTATGTCAGTTGTCAAATGGAGTTAACTCTGAAAGTGCTGTCCACAAGTGCACTTGGATTACAATAAAGGGCTTTCTGTTTAACAGTTATTGAGAGAAGCCAATTTATCAGGCAGAGCCTATGAGCTTAAGTCTTGTGATAATAGGAAATCTTATAGCTGAAACTGTTTGTGGGTTTTGGGAAACGTGCACTCCTATGCTCTACAAAAATACATTGAGCCTCTGTAGAGATTCCAAATGCAAGAATAATTTCAATTACTTTAAAAATGTTACATGCTGGTAAGTGCCTTTTATTCACAACTGGAATGTGTAGCTGTTGGGGACCTGGTTTTGGTTTTCACTGTCTTTGGTGCCTTGTTTTGTGTTTGTTTTTTTTTTCCTCCTTATATTTCTGCACTTCTATTTTACATTTGCTCTCTCTGAGCAAACTAAGACTCCAAATTGAAGGAAGGGATTCTGAGCAGTGGTGGTGTTCTGAATTTCATTGTCATATTGAAAAGTGAGCATGCAGTTAAGGATAGTTAGACCATTACTGAGGATTTAAAAGATAACAAATAATGTTGCAGTGATCAGAGTTATTTGTAAAAGTAGAGTACTAATTAACTGACTGAGAGCAGAACTGTGAAAAGCTAGCTCTAGAAGCTGTCATAGAGTAAATGCTGATGGGTAGATTTTAGTGTTGCAGACCTCCAAATGAGCATACTGCAGATAGAAATTAATCTGTTTACTTGAGAACTTTTGTCTTTATGCAAGTTTGCCCTAATGACTCACTCCCGCCTGCAGACCTACAAATGCGCAGTGCTCTGTACCCGGCAAAATCCAGTGGCAGTGCTTTCTGTGTACACTTGCAGGAGCTGATTTTACAAGATAGGCAGTGACAAGCCACCACACAGTTGAATGGGATCAAGTCCCCAGGGAAGCCTGGTCTCCCATCAGTGCAGAGGGACTTCACAGGTTCTTATTTTATCTTCAGTGGTAGTTATTACGCTTATTCATTCTCCTAAAGGGGTAGGATTTTTTCGTCTGAGGACTTAAACAAAAGAACTTGCAACATTTCACTGATCTGTAGTAGACATTTTTAATTTTAGCTATAGTTTTGCTGAACTTGTTTATTATTTTTGCGTGGAATAGCCACTATACCTCTCTTTACCCTTTCAAAATGTTTCTATACGTTCTTTCAAGGTCTTTTTACATCTCAGGTCTGTTTAAGCACTTGTGGAATGAAACTAAAATTCACTTGTCTGACAAAAATGGAAGTCCCTGGATATGATGTGGCATTTTAAATGGTATTTTGTGACTTAAATAAAGTGCATCTACGTGTAAATAGTAGATGACTCTTGATATGTATTAGTCATAAGGAATTTGTTCCTTATGAAATGGCAGAAAAACAGAAGGCTGAAGACAAGCTAACTTGATCTGCTTGAGCCCTGAGTGAGGGTCTGAATTGCAGATAATTTGTCTCCTTTTGGCATTTGCTAACTCTGCCCTGCTAGATGTTAAATGGGTGATTAATAGCAATAGCAGCATTTTACTGATATTCCAGTAGATGTTGCTGGAGAGCAAAGTAAAGATTGCTTCATAGAGAAAAAGAAATGCAGTGAGATTACAAAAGCCAAAGAAAAATCTCAAGGCAAATGGTTGAACAGGCTGTTAGTAGTGTAATAATATGAGAATAATTTTTTTACATCATCATCAACCAAGGTTCTATTCAATCTGAAAATACAATGAGGTGTATGTGCGAAAATGAAGTACATGTAGAGGCAACTGTTCTCTTACAAGGTTTTCATGTTTTTAATTTGCCACTTTCAATGTTTTATCAGTAGTATTAAGATGGTTTCACATGCATGTTTCTTAGAGGAAAGGCTGAAAGAGTGTCCTTAGAAGTTTGTGGGCTTTTAAAAAACACATTTATGAAATGCAAATGCTTGATTAGAAATTTAGAAGTGAAATGCATGCAACCTCAACATTAGAATTCCAGTATATTGAAGTTGCTTTCTTTTGAGAACAGTAAGAGCTTAGCTAGTCAAGGCATAACATAATTTTAAAATTAAAAAAGCCCACACCCTCTTTCTTAATTTATATGTTTGAGATTTTTTATATTTCTACATTCTTACTCTTTTTTTTTTAACTGTGAACAATTGTGAGTTACCATCTTCTTATATACTTCATTTCTGAGAGTAGTCCTGTGATAAGTCTCAAATCAGTAAATTGTGAAGTAACTAATAGGAAATGTGTGAATGGTGAACTATGATGTCCTGTGCTAAAAGTGCAATTTTATTAATTAATCTGATAAAATAATAAAGCAGTCCCAAAGGAGTGGAGGATTCTAGTATACAGCTGCTAACTGATGCAATTTCAGGCAACCACTGACCTCTATCTGTGGGAATATTTATTTTTGGAGGTGATCAACCCTAACTGATTTCAAATTCAAAGCAGTAATGTGAGTTGTGGTGGTTTTTTTAAATTGTAGCTTTTCATGACAAATAGGATAAATATGCAAAACTTTGGCTAGTCAGAATAGAAATGTGATCTCTCTGTACTTAGCTGGTTTGTACCTAATATGTCTTAAATAAAAACTGAAAAATATGAACTATTTGGAGATCTTTTTAGAGAAGAGATTTCAGTTATCAGAATTATGACAGCCGTTTCACTGAACTTTATAATACATACTAGTGTAGCTTTATTTAGTTTGCTACTTAACTGCACAAGGAAATTTCAGCTTTTGCTTATAATTGGGGAAAAATACGCAGATAGAAGAATGTGTGGCAGCTCCCATGTCATTTAAGTTGTAGGTGGTTTATTGTAGGTTCAGGCTGGTTATTGTGGGTTTTTGCAGATGTGTGCTCCAAAAATTCTTTCATCTGACAGGGTGATGGCTTTTTATTGTGCAGATTTGCTATCATCAGGAGGGTGTTTCTGTACTGTTCTGCTTCTTTAATTTATTGTTGAATTCGGGCATGCATACAACGGAGTACATACTAAGGTCATTCCTTACCCTTCAGAAAACAGTTTGCATACTTGATACCTGGAAGAGTTGAAATCTTGTGTTTTATGAATGTGGTTTAGTAAACATCAGTGCTATGTATATTTATTAAATAGTCAGGTGTAGTTTTTTGAAGGTATTCTTCTCTAATTTAGGAGTTCCTAGGGCTGCAGAGACAATTAGCGACTGGCATTGAACATTATGCATCTCAACTGGGCATGGCAAGAAGCTCATGAGCACTTTCACATTTTCACAGTTGCATCACTCAGAAGAAGCCGCCTGACTGTTACCAGTTAGATAATATTACTAGAGCTATGTTCTTGTACCTTCCCTACTTCAGTTTACTTTCAGACTTGTCAGCTCAAGGAAATGGTACATAGTTTAGTTTAAAAGATCGTAATATGTCATCAGCTTCTAAAGAGAATTCCCTGTTGAAAACATTGGCAAATTCAGTTTAAAGGCTTATGACACAATATAGCCCTAAGGAATAAACTTTTATCTTTGTATTTCTCAGTTCTCAAAGTCATGAAGAGAAAAGCAGGCCCACTTGTATAGTGGGACTCTACTTATGAGTACAATATGAAAAGCTCAAGAGTGTCTGAGCAGGGTAAATAATTCTGGTCACAATTGAGTCTAGTGCCAGGTTTCTCAGTAACAACAATATAGCATTATTAGGTTTGTCTGTGCATGCTTATGTAGGTATAAACAAACACACAAATCAGATTCTCTGTATTTTAATTTAAGTCCATTTCAAATTTAAAAATATATCCCTAATCTCATGTTATTGGAATACAGCAGGAATGGATGTCTAGGTGTTTGCAGTATCTTATTGAAATATAAAGCCACAATGTGTACATAGGAAAATGTACTGCCAGTAACAGTAATTTAATGACTTATTTGGGAAGCTTGTTTCAAATGCAGCTGTGTAATTTGTTCCATCACTGTGATACTTTCATTAAAGTTTGATATAAGGTGAATAAAAATAATTTAAAGGAAAAGATGCAGGATTTGGCGATGAAGCTATCTTAAGAAAGTTATTTCTAAAGGAAAAGACGTGGATGTATGTCTTTTCCTCATTTGTGCTGAAGTAACTCTTGAGTAACTTGAAGTAGAGGCTGTAAGTCCTTTCAGCTATACTGTGTAAAATATATTTAGCTAATGTAGTTCTTACTCTATCTTTATTCATGCTTTTTTTTTTTAAAGATAGACTTCAGTTGCTATCTATAGCTTATATTGATTTCATAAAATTCAACCTGTAGATCATAGCTGGTTCCAAATCAAGTGTTTATTCTGTTACCATGTGCAATATGATTATAGCAGTGTAAAATGCTGCATTAAAAAGCTTTATCTTCCCAGTCCTCAAAGTAAACAAAATATAAAACTAAAAAAGTTGTTTTGCTAAAGGTTTTTGTAGCATGACTTTTTTTTTCCCAAATCATTCTCCTAAACTTACCTTTGTCTGAGGTGCCAGGGGATAAAGGCATTATGGATATATCTTATGTGTAGCCCTTCTCTGTAAAACATTAGCAGTATATTTTCTCTATTTTCTGAGCATTTTGATGCAAAACTTAGTACACCATATTTTAAGTTTGAAAGTATGCCTTTGAAATTTCACTTGTTAAAATCTTTGTGGTCATGTTTTTACTGTACTTGCCCATGCAGTATTCCTAAGTGATGGCTCCTAACCACGTCAGTTATACTAACATTATTATAAAGGAATATAATCATTTCTGTTCCTCTCGTTTCTCTTTATCATTGGATTAATGTCTATTTTGAATTGGGTTAGTTGACAAACTCAACTCCTTCAGCCCTTTCTGTTTAGTCTAAATGTCAAACATTTTTTTTTCCTGGCAGCAAAATGGAGACCAGGAAGCTGCTGCAAGATGCTATCATTTATTGGGGGGCAGAAGAGTCGATTCTAAGTTTTACATGCGCATTTTACAATAACTGGGAGCTTCCTTTGTGGCACTCCCTCCTCGGTGGTTATTTATGCTTAATTGAAACCTGGATTATCTCAATATTTATATTGATATTTATACTTGCAGTTTAATTCTGTGCAGAACAGATAAAGAAGGCTATGGTGTGTTTGGGTTGGAAGGGCACAGAGAGCAAAAGGAAAATGAAAACTAGCAAGGATTCTTCATGCCTAGAAAACACAGGGAAGAAAATTCTTTGAAGAACAATTTGTGATTGGAGTAAAAACTGTAACATCAAATGCTGCATACAGTTTTCTCTAAACTCAATCTATTGTGACATTTTTGTAGGATGTGTACATGCACATATACATTATTTATGTGCTATACATATATACATACAGTCTCTAGAGGTCAGTAGAATGTAAGGAATGGGCAGATGTTCAGTTTTCTAATAGGAGACTTTGAGATTCAGCGTATCAGTTGTTGCTACCTAGAAAAGATGAATATGTTTCTAATGAAATTTGGAAGTGAAGTAATTAATCAGAGTTAACAAAGGGCTGAATGAAAGAGAATCATGTCTGTCTTGTTGCGGAAATGAGTGTAAATTAGTTGTTTGGGGCAAATTCTTGATAAATGCTCATTTATGTTCTAAGAAATTTGACAGAAATCCAAACCATGATTATTGTATTATAACTCATTATGTTGCATCTCCTGCCTACCTCTTTTTTGGGGTGTATTTTTTCCAATGACTGAAATACAAATTCAAATGGTCTTTTGAGGCAGCTTATGTCAAATGCTAAGCAAAACAGGACTGCAGTGCCGGCAACACGTTGCTTTTCATGTTCCCCCAGTTAGCCTTGGCCAGCCTTAACAAATTAATTGTTTTATCCTTGTTCACCACCTTCTAAAAATGAAGTCTTTTGAATGAACTGGTCACTTGTGGTAGAATGTTCTATTTTATTTTTAAAACCTCTTTTTGATATTTTCTTATTACAGGCTTCAAGTTTGGAGTGTTGTAGGGGTTTCTGGGCTTTGGGGGAGTTGCTTGTTTGTTTGTTTTGATATTCCATGGCTTAGTTTTGTTTTCTGGGAAACTACCCAGATGTAGAGCTTTTATTCCTGAAGGAGTTGATTCAAACTCTACATTATTCTGTAAGGGAAAATAAATGTTGTATTTCTAGCAGTGTTTTACAGATCTAACATCAAAATTTAAAACAGCTATAATTCTGTGCTAAAGAATAGTTGAGAAAGGTAGGAAAGTGTCTTGTAGATGAAGTGTAAGTTAACACTGATATGGTCCTTTCAAGGATACCTGCACTAGAGCAGGCAAGCAGGGTATGCAAAGGTTTTAATTTACTCTGAGTCACAATTATTGTGGTTTGGGTGCAGAATTTCAGAGTATATATTGAAAAAAAAAAAATCAACTTAGACTGTTCTGAACCAAATGTATGTGAGTTAGCTGAGTGAAAGAGTAGATATTTCCATAGCTTTACTGATTATGAAACACAGATACACTGGCTTATACTTCCATCCTTTCTGCAGGAGAATGAT
The DNA here is from genome assembly GCF_014839835.1 of Dryobates pubescens. Lineage (NCBI taxonomy): Eukaryota > Metazoa > Chordata > Aves > Piciformes > Picidae > Dryobates > Dryobates pubescens. The sequence goes on from NC_071627.1 coordinate 10,094,741, forward strand.
AAAACTCATTCATTAAGTTCATGGAACTAATTTTTTCAGTGAGTGTTAAACCAAAATTATACTGGAGACTAAGTCTGCTGTAGTCAACACAGAAATAATAAGCTTTATTAATCTGATGGTGTTGTGCTAGCAACAACTCAGTTTTGTGTTGATTCACAGAAATGATTCCACGATGGCATGTGCTGGGCATGTTTGGTTTCAGTAACAGCTGGAAGCATGGGGTTTATTTCTGTTTTTACTAAGATCATATTTTCCCTCTTTTTTTTTTTTTTTTGTAAGAAACCTCAGAAAAGTAAATAGAACACTTGTAAACCTTACTCATACTCACCACCAGTGTTTTGCAACTTTAGTCCAAAAAGGATACAAAATAGTTCTTTAAAAGTGAACTGGATAGCATGTATCCACAGCACACAAGTTACTATTCAATTGGTTGTGCCGTACCATAGGCCACTTTAAGGCATACTGGCATGGGAAAATGTACTAATGTAGCTTTCTGATTCTTTACACCGCTGTGGCTAGATAAGGCTTGTAGTGTCTTTGAAGCTGCTTGCACCTGCTGCCTAACCCCACACCACCTAAACTCAAAAGAAAAGAATCTGATTCTGTAGTCAAGCTATTAAAGTGACACACAGATGATGTTGTATAGACAGCATAGTTAGGTTGTTAAATGTATCCATATACACAGGTCTTTAGAAATGAATTGTTTGTATTCTCTATTTTTCTCCTCGAGGAAGCTATTTGTGCAGCGTTTGATATCTTTTTTCTCTTCATGCTGTACCTGTGTTTTGTATTGTCAAATACTTACAGGACAATTCCTGTCCTAGAGCTACGTAGGTCATCATTTCCCTTTTTGCTTGGCTTCTGGTTATTTCTGTTAGTTTGCCTGGAAGCTATGCTTCAAAAATCTCTGTGATGTCCCTAGATACTCTGGAAGGCATCTTTCAAAGTAGTGTATGGAATCTTTTTTAGTAGTGAGCTAAACAGAGTTAATTGCTGCAGAAATCAGTATGGTTTTCTTCCCCACTGCTCTTTGGGTGGACTGAAAACTTTCTTTAAGTATTAGTTGTGGCAAAGCAAAGAAAATGTGGAAGTGGAGCTCAAAGTTGTCTATTTTTGGAGGAGAGGAAGCATGTATCAAGTCTAAATTTTCATTAAATGTATGCTTTTAACATAAACTGTGGAGGCATGCTATTGGAGAACGGCAGGTTCCTTTGAATCCACAATGTTGTAGACAACCATTTATGGGTAATCATAATAATTTGTCTGCGTGATTATCTATGATTGTGGAGAACTTGATTTCATGACTTAATTGGTCTCTTGTAGTTCTGTGTTCACCGTTTTATTTCTTTGTGACAAGGCGTATGCTTAGAAAATAGGAGAGCGGTGCTCACCTGTTAAAGCAAACGATGCAGAGCTCTGAGACAATTGTGTGCAAACTTGAGTAACCAGGACACTTGGATGTAAAGAAATCTGAGATGACAGTAATAACCAGTATCACTGTGAAATAACAAATTATTTCAGTTTAAGTGGTTTCATTTTTCTACTGACTTCATCTTGAATGCTTTCTGCAGTCTTGACAGTTGTTGTGGATTTGTTAATACTAAATCAGTAATTGTTGGCTTTGAAGAGGGATCCAGCATCTTCAGCAAAGGCTTATTAAAGTATAAAATATGGATTGTCTTTACCCTAATGGCCTCTGAATCCTATTACCATCCCATTAGAGAGTGTGGGATTTTAGTAATTCTGTTGTTGTTTCCAGTGGGCAGCAAGTACAATGGGAAGGGCAGGGGTTAATGCAATTCATCTCCTGTAATAGTGTAACAGTGAGTGCTTTATCATTCAATGGGAGTCTTTTCCTTAATACAAGGAGAGTGGCTTCAGATAAAACTACCCCCATCTCCCCCAAAACACCAAAAAGCTCTTGAGATTTCCTCCACTTGATAAACAGAACAGAAATTAATAAGTTAATAAATAAGCAAGTGCCAAGTATGCTGCATTCTAGAAGGGTTTTAAATTTCTATCATTATGCCAAGGGGTATATTGAAATACCTCGTAAGTCAAGATCATTATAATTGAAATTATTTAATTGTGTTGATACCATAATATTCTGATTGGTGCAGAAGGCCATTTGGTTTGCACCAGAGATGGCTGGGCAATCAGTTAAAATGGACTTCTCAAACAGTGTTTGGGAGGTTTCCCATTTTGTACCCGAGCACTGCAGGTGGATGTGTTGTGGCTGAGCAACTGGCTGAGAAAGGTCTTGTGGTTTTCAGTGCCTGATGAGCAGGTGTAAAGGTGGTAGATTGTAGACTTGGAGAAGTGTCTTGTGTGTTGTGACCCCCAAAATAGCCCTCTTGGCACTCTGAACCTGAACCAAACTGGCCTGTGCCCACCCCCACTGACACCACTCCCACCATGCATAAGCAGGAAGTTTCTAGGAACTGAGTGGGGATTTTGGGACTCAAACTGTTTGGAGCTAGAAAAGAAGAATCCTCTCTGTGGAACTCTCTCCCACCACAAAGTCATCAGGAGCAATGGAGGAGGACCCCCTCCCCACACAATAGAGAAGGACCTTTTCACACCACCCCATTGGAAATGCTGGGCCCACAAGGCACTGCTGCATCCTCCATGGTGGTAACTTTTCTTGCAATCTATAAAGATACCTTCACTTATACTTCTATACCTATTCTGTCATTCCTCCTTTCCTATCTTGTTCCTCTCTTTTCATAGAGAGGGCAGGAGCTCAAGGGGTGTTCTGCTCAGTTCCCTCAGTGGCCGGGGTGTACACTGAGAGGAACGGGAGAACCCATACCATCAACCGTTGGCTCAGTGGATGGTGCCAGCAGTGGACTTTTGGTTTCTTTGATCATGGGGCAACTTTTACTGCACCCTACCTGCTGGGTCCTGATGAAGTGCAATTATCTAGAAAGAGTGATAGTAATAAACAGTTGGACAGCATTTGACTCATTTGTGTCTTAATCTCACTGCAGGTGAAACACGACTAACCCTGCAAGCAAATCAGAAGGGTACAATTGATTTCCAAAAACAGGAAAGCACCTTACTCTTTTCCTCATGAATGTACAGTGTGACAAGTGTAAACAAAAATGTAAAGCAAACAAGAGGAAAACAAAAGGTGCAAGTGGTAAGAGTGAAACATTTGTACATAGAATGATGGCTGTTTATTTTGATCTGTATAAATTACCTTCAGTGGTAACACACCTTAGGAGAGGAATGATTTCTTAAAACTTCACATCAGAAAGGAATGTGAAGCATTAATAGTTATCAGCTGGTGGTAGAAAAAGTCACATATCAAGGTTCTGTTCCCTTCAGCAGTGAATGAGGCCAGGATGTAACTTTTTTCAGCACCTGTTACGATTTATTTTTTTTAAGTGTTTCATGGAGATTTGACAGCTAAATTCCAAATGCTTGAGGCAACTTCCTTCTGATTTCAGAACAGGATCAAAAAGGGGAAGATTTCAAACAGATATTGCAAGATACGTTGAGAGTTACTTGTCAGTGTAACTTTTCAGATAAACAAGATCTGATATACCAATGTGCATACCATATTGAGTTGGGATTCGTTTGATTCATGAAGTGTTTCTAGCTACTACTTTTCTTTTTAAATAAAGACAAAAGGGGTTATTATTCAAGGCAGTTACTTTACCATTATTTATTTTTAAAATGAGAAAATACTTCTAAGGATTGGAGTCATCATAACTGATACTACTTTTTCTTCAGTATTTGTATTTGATTCTACCATAGCATTGCCTATAAATACAACTGTCTGTTTCACTGTGAGTAGCGAAGATTCTGTGTGTGAGTAATGAGAAGGGCTAGAAAAGGCTGTGGCCAAAATGGATGGCTACTTCTTAAGGCACAATCATTAATGGTTGTGCAGTAACTTCTTAACTTCCTACTTGTATTTATTTAGCCACCAGTGTGTTTGATAACAGGACCTCAGAAAGCCAGAGGTATCTTTAGAGAAGTACTATAAATATTAATTAATTTATCTTTGCAGTATTCCCATGGTTAAGTTTGTGGGGTCTTGCAGTTGTTACACACACATGCTTGTTCACATGTGGACAGGCACTTAGATCTGTTTTCTGTCACTTGGAGACTCCTCCTTTTTATGCATTCATTACTTCCCAGAAGGGAATACCACAATTGCTCATCCTTTCTATGAATGCTGGGAAGAGAAAGCCTGAATTCAAATCCTATCAGAATTCCACCTAGACAATCTGCTCCATTAAAATGTAAAATCAGGAACCAGGAACCTAGTTTCTGCATTGTTGAGTGGATAGACTGTCTTCTCTTTCACAAATAGTAGTGAATTTTAAATGCCTTACACTATCTTATAGAAGTAGGTCAGTGTTATAGCTGGAACCAAATCAAATGATGTGTCAGCAAACTCTTCTCTGTTGAAACCGCACTGTTCTTGATTTACTTTGGACAGAGGCTGTGTGTCTTACTTGATCAAAGTCTAGTTGTATTAAGTGCTGAACAAATGTGTAGGAAGGTATGATCCTTGCATTGTTGAGTTAATCTAATTATAACCTACTTACATAAAATGGTAGTGTCTAAATATTTTAAGGTTTTCCTTCTTGTTTGTGAGCAATCTGAAGGGCATACTAATAGAAATGTGCTTACTTTAGAAAAGTTCTGATAAATCTCAGAATCTTCATTCTAATCAGCAGGACCTAGATGATAATGGTAGAATGAAGGAGTATAGAATATTACATTCCTTCATTGTAGTTTTGTATTAGTATCAGAATTTTGCTACATCCTTTCAGAGAATACATAATAGAAGAAAAATTCAGTCAGTAGCAGTACTGGTACAATTCCTAATTGATTTGGGTGCTCTCAAGTAAACAAATGATAGCAGTGGGTAAACAAGGTGTGGCAATACAGGTGTTGCAAAAAAAATAATGAATCACAAAATTGTAACAGTGGGCAACACGTTACAGGACTTTTGCTCACACTTTTTGTGTGAAGATGTGCACGTGACCATCACAGGAGTAAGGAGGGTTGATTCTGCATTGTGTAGGTACAAAGCATAATGCACGTACAAGAGAGTAAGTAGAGCACAATGTGACCATGTGAAAGCTAAAGCTTTTTTAGGGAGGTAATGATCAGTAAATACACGGATTTCCTAACTGATGTTATTTTGGGACCCTTTAGCCTTACTCCTTTTGGTTAATGCTATTTTGTGTGGTTTGGTCACCATGCTCGCTTGTAATGATTACAGTTTGGTTACTTCCTGTGATACAACAAAGTTTTAATTTAAAACCCTTATTTCATAGTGGATTATATTTTGTAGAGCTACAGATGTTAGGAATATAACTAGCAGAAGGAATTTTGCAGAAGGCTTGTCATTACAACTTTTCTTGCTTCCGACTACACTCTTCTGCTGGTTTAGAGTGCACTGTCATCTGGAAAGTGATGGCATAGATTTCAGCTTCTGGGGTTTTGTTTGTTTTGTGCAGTTTTTTGTCTTTAATGTGAGTTTTAGTTTAAAAAGATTGTGATTAAACTATTAAAAAAAAAAAACACACCAAAACTTTAAAACAATTACATTTCCTCAGTTCACTTCTTGCATTGGACAGCTGACCTTGGATATTAAATACTAACATTAATCTGCCATCAAGATCATGCTTTTTGAAACATTTGATGTGTGTCAGAGAGGTAGAGGTGGAAACAAGTAGTAAATAAAACATTTGTGCCAAAGAGCTGCATTTTACACTGACAAACAGCATTGGTCGCTGAGCCCAAATGTAATTACAGGATAGCTGAACCTAATAAAGCATGCAGTATTTTCATTTTAAACTGTAAAACAAAAATGCAGTGCTTAAGGGAAACATTCAGGCAAGCTTGAAATAGCTAGACATAGAGGTAAAGAATTGCGTAGTCATGAATGTACACGTAGTGGCCAGTTGTTAAATCCTGAGCCTGCTGATTTCAACTTAGGAGAAAGGCTGCAGTAAAATAGTGTGTCTGAATACTGAATATCATTGAGTCCACACAGTAATTGTTCTTTTGCAGTAAAACTTGATCCAATTTGGACTCAGTAGCACTTCTATTTCACTTGAATTTGGCCCAACAAGAAGATTGAAGTATAAAAAACGTAGTCTGGCCCCTTCAAACCAAAACACATTTTGACTACTGGAATGAGCCTTTCTACAGCTAACAGTTCCCCCCCTTCAGCCCCCCCACCCCATTCTTCTGTTACTGAACAGCTGCTTTTTTTGCATGGGAAAAAACATCTTTCCAAATATGGTTGTAGTTGTGCAGGTTTGAATGAAGAACTAAGAATTAAAATGTATGAATTCTGTGCCTAGAGGACTGTAACCTGCAGCATCCATATTTAGAGAGACAGATGATATACTTTCGTGGGTCCTTGGTTATCACATTTTGTCTGCATAGGACATGCAAGCTAGGCAAGATGATCTCTTCTGATTTGGGTCACAGGTTTTGTCTAGGTCACATGTGAAATAACTTCCTTAGAAAAACTAATTTGGGAAGAAGAGAGCCTTGATACAGGAAGGCAAGCAACTTCAAAGGTTGAGCTTAAGATCTAAAAATAGCTGTAAATTAATTCATTTTTTTCTTGCGATTTTCTGCTACTAGCAGACCACATGGGGGAAAAGGCAAGAAGCTAATTGAGTCAGGATTAACTTTGTTCTCACTGTAATCCAGCAGATACTTCTGTTATTTGTCAGAAAACGTCTGCTAAGCAAATGTCAGGAGGCCTAGCAGTTTGAAAGGTGTCTTTCTCCTCCTATCTCCCACCCACCACTGTATCAAACATCAGGAACAGCGGTTTCCAACTGATCACTTGAAAAGTCCATCCTGAAAAGTTCAAGAGATGTTTTTCCAGGGATGTTTATTGGAAAGGCATATGTCTTGAGCCCTGCATAAAAAAAAATCCATTATTAAATAAGAAGTAGTGAGTACCTATTTCTGTGTGCTGGTGTCTGGCTCAGCATCCTTTCACAGTGATGTACAAGTTGCAGGCCTGCTGATTTCAAATTAGTTCAATGGTACCTTTTCGATCCTGAAGGCTGGCATGGCAAAGGGCAACTGTCTCTGTTCCTGTTTCTTCCCTGTCAGACTCCAATAATTTTTACCATAATATCACATTTTTCATTATGGAACTGTAGCACTGGTACCTTTACTAGCCATACTTGCCTCAGGTGCAACTTGCTGTGTTTCTTGCTAAAATGTTCAGTGGTATTTGTGAGAGACGCAAGTGACAATGGTTGAAGCAACCACTGTTCTGACCCTGTAAAAGACAGACGTTACACATGGGTTTGATACGCTTGGTGGCAATGTTCTACCCACCAGAATGCAGGAAGTGGAAGAGTCACACTGTTGCTTCCCCCACTCCCCTCTAGAATCTTTTTCCTTACTCCTCCAAAATCCCTTAAGCAGTATTGCTGTAATGAATGCGTCATTGTAAAACAATATTCTGATATGTTCCATTTATTTCCTAACAAAAATGTCAGCACTTTATATTAACCACTTGCAAAATGATTCTGTGTATATGGGAGAGTGGTACATGCAGATTAGAAACCAGATTTATAAAATGAGAATTGAGGGAAGTGACATTTCTTTTCACACTGAAGTCTGCTAATTCAGAGTGATTATCCCACTCAGCATTATATAGAGTTAAATCTCTCATGTTAGTGTTTGCAATATAGTATTTTCATTCTTCGTTGACATTTCAAATGAGTCTTTCAGATACTACAGAATTAGTTTGTCTTTTATGTGTATAGGCTTTGGGATGATAGATGGTCTATCTTTCCTCTCTGTCCTGTTTGCTGACTACAACAGAACATAATGTATCAGTGGCTGGTTTGACACTATGAAAAAGAAAACCTGTAGTTTTATGGGCACTGAGTTCAATTTGAAGGGAAGATGCTTTTTGCACCTTGACCTACATGGCTTGGTAGTAGTTTCTTCTGCTATATGTTGTCGCTGCTGTCCATAATGGTACTTGGTCTTCAGGAGTTAGTCCCGTGTTGCACTAGCTCTTTATAGAAAGTCTAGTTTGAAAGTTCAGAGCAGTACCGTAGTCACTGCAGTATATTTCCTTTGTCCGGCTACCTGTTTTTGTGCGCTTGCCTTGTGTATTAGATTACTGATATAATCCTGGTAGTGTCCCTTTTCTCCTGGACAGAGCTTAGGGAAGTGGGGGGAAACAGGAAAAAGAGCAAGCAAGTAAACCCCAAGCATGGGCACTATTAGACAAGACAGCAGAGCTGTGGATTTCTGTGTTGTGGTCATACAGAAAAGCTTTGTCACATGCCTGAAGCCTGAATCTAAAAGGACTTGAAGAACTTCAGAATTTTTTTTCCCTCTGACTTTTCTGTGAGCTGTCTGTCTTTCCACCAATGAGTTGAGAATGCTTTCACATGTATCCAGCTGCTAACTGTAGGACATTGTGTTTGTCATATAATTAAAGTAGATTTCACCTTGAGGTATTCAACTCAGTCGCTTTTTTTATTTGCCTATTTACAAAATTGGATGCTTCTAGGATTTTGTTGTGGGTTTGTTTTTTGTTTTGGTTTTGGTTTTTTTTTTTTAATTCAACTTCATTAACAAGAATTTTTTTTAAAAAAAAAAGGTATTAAAATCGTTAGAGTTCCTGCTTTTACGTGAGCTCAATTTTCTCCTGTGTTAAGTCTCCTGAGATCTGTAGACAGTCGGTGCCAAGATAACATTGGCACCGTTTTCTTATTGCCATGGTGATCTTCAGCTCTGCTGAATACTCAAGGGAGACTATGGTATTTTAAATCAAGTAGAATTTTGGTAATTAAAAAGGCTGGAAGGAATAATCTTTCTAAATTTTTGCCAGCTTGGGTAAATAAGGATAATGAATTATGTCAGAATAGGAAAGTTATTAGACTGCTTTACTCGATTAGTATGGAATAACAGTCATCCAAAAAGACACTGAGAGTCAAGGTGGGGGAGGGGGTAGGTGGTATCTCCAATGTACCATCAACAGTCAGAGCCTCTGAACTGAGATCTTCAGAGATTTTCCCCACAAGAGCAGCGGGGAGCAGCTGTGGCTGCCTGCACAGAAACAAGGCTGGCCAGAGGGCTGCCGCCCCGTTTCTCTTGTCTGTTCCCTGCACCAGGACCTAGCAAAGGGAATACGTTCCAGAAGATTTTCCAATTAAGGCTATTACTTGCAAGTTGGACTTTTTCTTTGTATGCTGTTTTATCAAATACAAATTTCTCACCTTACTGAAGGCAGTGAAGTTTTCAAGCTTTCCATCGCGTTCTCTGCGGTGGCCTAGTTTTCAGCTTTGTATGGTTACAGCGTGAGTCAGCACTTCAGGTGGGTTTCTGATATTCTCAGATAGTGCCCCCGCTCTTTTCTTTGTCCTTTCTCTTTTATGGCTTTTTCAAGCACACCAATCAGTGCACAAAGGCAGTGAAAAGCATGCTGACAGGAAGGATAGTGAGACACCTGCTATGCTAATGTGTGGGGTGAAAAAAAAAAAAGTTATGAAATCTTTGTGCTGACATGATTTCAACCTGGTATTTCAGGCCAAAATTAGCCCTTCAACCATAATAGCTGTGTATTGTCTTCACTGTTTGTGTAAAATATGCTTTTGACAAGCGTTAAACTTCTTAGATATTTTTGTCCAAAAGTTCAAATGATCGTGTCAGTTCCTTTGAACTGCATTTATCCATATGTCTTTGTTCATTCTTATCTGTCATAAGTTAGCTGTTAACATTTCTTGCAATTGGGCAGGGGACATTTTTAAATACTTTGCTCACAATATCTGAAATTAAAGTTTGTTACATTGCAAAGTTGAAAAAGAAATTCTCCCTCAGTGTGCACTTAATCATGTCACATCTGAAAGACTCCTGTTATGCTTATTAAGTGTTAAAAGAGGTTTGGTCTATTTTGTATACTAAAATCCAGTTTCCTGATCAACCTTGATTTAAGGCTTGCTGAAGCAGAGCTCCCACTGCCAAGGTGGCTTTAGGAACATACAACTGTGATTACTTCAGAATGGGGTCACAGTGTGTATCACTTTTCATAGTAGTTTAAAAACTTGAGGTGATCCTAACTGGAGTGGTACACACTGACTTTCTATAAAGATTTGAGCATGTGGAACAGGGAACAGAGAGACACATGAGCACATCATTGCTGGGAACACTCTTTGAGACAACACTTGTGTCTCCCCTCCGTTCAGTTCAATATTGAATTGATACTGTGAGGTAGATGGTGAAGAAAACAGATTTCATAGAATGTCTTGAGTTGGAAAAGACCTTAAAGATCAACTAGTTCTAACGTCCCTGCCATGGGCAGGGTCACCTCCTAGATTTGGTATTAAACAGGAAATTTGTGTTTGGTGTCAGATTGGCACATGGATATTTGCTGGTTTCCTTTTCTGTATCTGTTGATAAAAGTAGAGAGAAAGACTATTAGTTCCTTCATTGATCTGCCTATTAGATCTACGGAATGGCATTGCTACTGTGGAAGCAAAGATTTGGCAGCTTTGCACACTCTCCAGCACAGTCAGCTAATGAAGAAAAATATTGCCTTTCTGGGGGGAATACAAAGCAGGTGTTATTCATGTGTACATACACCCACCCTTTATCCCCCAGTTCATCTGTAAACCTCCTGATTTGCATTGGATGCTTTTGCTTCATCTTATTCTGTGCCAGTATGTGTAACAACACAATTTCACTTTTGGAGAGGTAGGTGGATTTGGACAGCTCTGTATCAATTCCTGAGGACACAGAGTAACTTTCCCCAAATGGTTCAGTCTCTAATTAGTGGGCACAGAGCCTTGCCAAGAAATGTATTTCTGGCAGAGCTCCACTTTCACTGGGTGTATCAGGATTTTCCTGATTAGTATTGCTGTACTTGATATGTGATTGATTTTGTTCAGCTGAATGTAATCCTCTATTTTGCTGTTTGGTTTTTGTTGTTGTTTTGATTTTTGTTTATTTATTTATTTTATTAGTGTAGGTAAAATTAATCTTTGGTGGGGTAATCTTTTCTGCCTTTGTTTTTTTTTCCTATGGTGGATTTTTTTGGTTGTGTTTTTTTTTTTTTTGTTGTTTTGTGTTTGTTTTTTTCATTTGTGGTTTTCTTCTTTTGTTTTAAGGGACTGGAAAATGGTTTAATGAAAGCATCCATTTAGGCATGCTATCTCTTTTGGTTATTTGTATCAGTTTTTAATTATTTAAAGACTGTAGTCTAACTATGCTCTCAATTTACCTTCCTTATAGAAGCATAAACCTGTTACTTACCTGGTTCTGAGCAAGGATTAGAGTAAATAAATAAGCCAAAGTCTCTGTCTAGTTATTTTTAGCTTAACTATACTTCTTTTCTTCTTATTTCTGTTGAAGATGAGAGCTGCAAATAGCCTAAATTACTCTGTAGCATTTATATCTTGTTAGGTTTCCTGCTTTGGAAAATGATTATACATGGTATTCATCTAGAGGATGATGAGTTTGTTATAATTATGAAGGTAGATGTAATGAGATGAAAACATCTCTTTCTTTAGGCTCTCTGAGGAATTCCTTCTCTCCATGTTGCTGTTTGGTTAACTGTTTTCTAACCAAAGAGTTCTTCAGCATTCACTCTGATATTTTGGGGAGTTTCTATTACTCTGTAGGAAATTGATTGGCAGCTCTGGTATTAGCATTTATAGGTGATAACTAATTAAATTCTACAGACACATGAGTGAATAATAAAGACCCCTTTTCATCTCATTTATTGAGATAAATCTCCAGTGTAATTATCATTTTACCGTTATTTATTGCGGTTAATAACTCTTCCTTGTCTAAGTAGTTTTCTAGTTCCTTCTAAAGTATGTATATAATGTCACAGTAAGAGCAGATTAGAAGTTGTTGTGGGATTTTTGTTTGTTTGATGATGATTTTTTGTGTTGTCATATTTTTTTTTCAACTCTCCTGTTCTTTATTCAGTGTAATTAGGTATTAATTTTGCTGGCTGATGTTATATGCATCCATGAATCTTACATTATTTTAGGATTGCTCCCAAGTACAGTTTCAGTTTAATTTTTAGACCTCAAATCGCTGCTTTTCTGTCTACAAAGACTTCCTTCTCCAGATGATTCTATCTGTGTTTTCTTCCCTGTGTGTGTGTTTATGTGTTTTAAAAAATTTATGTTTATATGCAACTGTCCAAATGTAATCTGTGCAAGTGCTTATGTTTGAAAACTGGTTATGATACCCTGCTTTCGGTGTGAGATCTGGACAGTTGAGACTGAGACTTGAAAAAGCTTTCTATCATGGCAACTGATCAACTTGAAACATTTTTTTATGGTAGGGTTTTCTTATATGTATTTCTAAACAAGTCTTTTCATTCAAGCTCAGATGCTTGCTCTATTTTTTTCTGAGCAGCCACAATGTAAAGTACAGCTGAAGAGATATTCTTCCTTTCTGGACCTTGCCTGTTGTTACTGTAGTTTCACAAAGGTTTGGCAGATTTTTATGTGATGACACCAGTTTCTTAAGGAACACTAACTTTGGGTATATCTTTCTAATGTTCTTTACTGTACCTGTAGAAGTGCTAATTTTTGGAATCTCAGACTATTTTGGTATGAACTTTTGTAACAGAAGCAGTTCCACCCACGGCTGCAGGATGACTCTCTCTTTGTCTAGTGTGGAGGCATTCAAGATTTCAGCAGAAGAAACAGCACGAGTTCCTCCTCCGCAAGAAATTGTGTTTTCTCTTAACTGTAATCCTAGATGCTGCTGTCATGTTTTTCTGAAGCTTCCCAGAAATTTGACCTACAGCAGGGTGGTTTTGACAGCCTTAACTATATAGATATTTAGTCATTATTTACATTCTATGCGTACAGTAATGCCAAGCCACAGCCTGCAGCCAAACGGAAGCCTTCTGTCTGAGAAAATTGTGTTTAGATTTTTCACAGCAAGTTAATCACTACCTGATCCAAATTTTTATTAAAGAACTGGTCAGAAGAAAAGCAGGAGACCTTTAAAGAGAGTCTAGTCAAATATTCTATTGGGTTTTTAACATGTTTTATTGCAAACAGCCATTCTTACATCAGTTTTGTTTAGAAACATAAGCAAGGTCTACCTTTTTGTTGTTGTTGTTTCCTGACTTTCCAACACCCCTTTTCCATAATTCTTGAATCTCACTCTATGTGGTGATGAAAGGCCTTAGAAAAAGGGGAGAGTAGTTTTTCAGTGATCCCTGAAACAGAAGCAAATACATATTCACTAAGTCATGGAATGAATGTCCACTCAAGTTAGAGACTGCAAAAGCATTATATGTGAAGATTTCTCAAACAACTCAGCACTGCTTGGAGTTTAGGATGTAAGAGCACTGAGAGTGACTGCAGCAGCAGAGGTTTTTCTCAGCTGTTGCCAGTTCATCTGAGGCTCTGGAGGAATCCACAGCAGAAAATGATGTAGCATCAATGTTTGTGAACTAGTCTCTTTTGCTCTTTCATCTTCGCAACCCCTGAAAACAAAAAATAATTGATTGAGGTGGCTGTAGCTGTGAGAGTAACTGTGCAGGGCTGCCCACTTCATGCAGGGGTTAATAATAGGTGAAAGATTGGTGTGGTTTGATTTATCTCATTTTCTGCTATTACAGCAACTTTCTTCTGATGTATCTTACGACTTTTTACTTTGAATGATATTTTCTTACAGGTTTTGGGTTTTGTCAGTAAATATTTGGGATTAAGGATGGAGTTGTAGGCAAGTGTGTGTGCTGATTTATATTCTGCCTGATGGATAAGCTTGTAATATGTTTCTTGCCTTGATAGGACTGATATGACTTACCTATCGTGTTCTGGGTTCATCTGCAAAAGACCTTTTTTTTCAAAAGATGCCTTTGGTATAACTCTCCTCTCATGTTTTGCATAGAGATCCCCTGCTAATTTCTTTAAGTTACTTAGTTGATGAAGACTATGTTTTTATTTATGTGACTGAAGGTCTAGATAACTTTGTAAAATGCAGAAACATCTAAACATTATTGGTGTGTGTATGTTTTTCGGTGTTGGCCTAAAAAATGGCGGGGCAAAGCATTTATTTAAAAAGCATGCATAAGAACTGGAGGCAGCAAAAAAGCTTGTAATATGCTCCTGGATTCCTGGATGACAATCGGTGCAGAAACATTTGCTCTTTGCACTTTATATGGCAGGGATTAAAGGTTCTACTTTTCTCTGGTTTACTGTAGCTCTTTTTGTTTTGTTGTTTTTTTTCAAAGACTCCAGTTTTCTCAGAACTTCATGATGGTGCACACACATTTTGTAGACTTCTCATTTTAATCTTTTAATTATTGTTCCATGCTGTGTTCTTTTCATTTTAAGGTGGTCTGGTGGCAGAAGTCCTTAAATTTTTGAACAGTTCTTAAATCTGTATAGTGAGACCATGACAAGCATGGATTTACAATATGTCTGCATTTCTGAAACTCCAAATTTGTGTTGTTAGCCAGCTGTGCAACTTTTGCTTCAAGGTACTGTTATTTTTGTGTTTCAAATGACGTTTGATAACAAGGATGTTTTTGCAAGAGCTTCTAAAGACTGCTTAAACTAAACTAAACACCATGAAGATCAAGCCATTTACATAGCCAGTAAAGATGAAAATATCATTGGAGAGTTCTCCTGTCCCTGCCAAAGTGACCTTGGTTGGTGGAAAGATGACAGAGTGCTTTCCTGGCTGTGCCTGACAGCAGCGCGATAGCAACACATTTGACAAATCGCTCACATTAAAATGGGGGGCACTTTCGGCAGCACTGGCGTCCCTATCCATCAGTCCTGATTACTACACAAACGTCAGCCGTGGCACAGAGCACATTTGTCAGAGGGAGTAAAAAGCAGTTGTTAGTAAGAGCACTACCTGTCATACTAATGGACTAAAGCTTGCTACGTTCTGACTTGCAGGAGCCAGCAGATTTGCAAAATGGCTTGACCGGGACTTTGAGAAAACACTTGCTGTTTGCAGAGTGCCATGGGATAATTAAACAGGGAGAATTGCAAACTTTGGATATGGATGACTGAAAAGTTTCTTGAGTGTTTTCCTGAAGCATATTTGAGGGACTGTATTCTATAGAATGCTTCATGAAATATGGAATTAATGCATACCATAAAAAAGACTGAAAATGTCTAGTTAGGAGATTTGTGCAGTTTGGTTTTTGTTGGGTTTGGGTTTGTTTGTTGGGTTTTTTTTAATGATAATTGAGAAACTGTCAAATATTAATTAATTCACAAATATGAGTAATTGGAGAATTTGATTTGGATGGATGCTTTCAGTCATAACTACTTATTGTTGGATCTTTCACTCATGTTTCTTGATGGTTGTATCTGTACCTCCAACCATTTGAATATTAGAGACTTTATCATAAAAAGCAGATTTCTTTGTCATAAAAGATGAAGTAAATATAGAGATGATTTATTTCATTGGAAAATAGATGTTCCTTAACTTGCAGTGCCTATTTAATTTTGTCAAGAAAAATGTTTTGCATACTTGCTTACATAATTCAGCTTCAGATGTTAGTCTGTCTTCATTCAGTCTTCTTCAAAAGCGAAATTACTCTTCCTCAATACAAGTAGAATAATTCTTAGCAAAAATGAGTGTATGTGCAACTGAACATACATATATAGTGAATGCATCAAACTTTAAATGCAGATTGAGAGAGTTTGTGAATCCATTTTTTGTCTGTAAGACAGTACAAGCATGAGTGAACAATGATTGACTTGTCTGATTGACTTGTCTTGACTATGAAGCTGCCCATAATCCATAAGTAGATTTATGAATGCCTTTAGACCAGATGTGCAGTGTAGTGATTTCTTTGTGTCTTGGTCGTGTGCATAGTTCTTAGTCTGAGAAACAGACTAGGAAAACATTCACTGAAAATTTCTTCTATCATACTAATTATTCTATTCTAAGTAGAAAAGATTTTGTGGGGCTTGATGTGACTGTGCTTTGCATTTATTGGTTTTTACTGTTCTGTATAATGCAGAAAAGATAAAGCCTGTGAAGATTTCTGTGTCATACTTAAGGAATTCTACAGAAATATCATTTTCCAGTAAATTAAATCCATGTAAATAGTAGTTTCAGTGCAGACCAATGGATTTTATCCTTACTGAAGGGAGTAGGACTACCCCATAAAGAAACAGCAGAACTTTGGTATGACTTCTGTGTTACAAAACTGCTATTCCTAAGTGCTCATTAGAAACAGAAGCATTTCACTCACTCATTAGTCAGTATTCACTGGTTAATAGATTTAATAAGCCTCTAAATAATTATGCTAGAAAGAGTGAGTCATTTAAGTTCGAATGTGCTCACATTGGAACTGTTTGGGAGGGCTGGGGGAATCAGTGCTTTATATTTTTGGTAATGCTAATGTCACAGGTTGGCTGGTTGTTGGGTTTTTTTTCTGTAGAATTTATGCTTCATGTTCTAAACCTTTTGTCTTGACTTGAAAAAGAATGCAAAATGCATGACAGAATACCTCACAGTGAATCACTAAAGTAATATTGCAACTAAGAAGTCTTAAAAGCTATCAATTTCTAATTTATTTGCCCACATGGGGTTTTTGTGATCTCCTTTCCACCACCCCCACCCCCCCACCCCCCAGAAGTTTCACCGCATAGTTGTCCTGCCCTAATTATTACCAATTTAAACAACAAAGCCTTTTTCCAAACACTGGAGATGGTAACAAAAAGGTAGCCTGAGGGAAAGCGTAATTTGATTTTGCAGTTGCACATAAATTTTTGTGTGGGAAATTTTCTTGGGTATTAGTTTACGTTTTGTGGCTCGTTAAACTTGCATTCATCAGAAAAGAATAGAGGAGACTCCTCTCAAGTGGGAAAGAGATTAATATTTCTGTGTTTCTCCTTGAGATACTTTTGACTTTGTAGTGTGGCTTAGAAGCTCAGTATACTGAAGTCATTATTTACATTGGTCTAGCCAAGTGATGTCTTCAAATGAATAGTCACGCATAATTGACTGTTGTGTATGTTGTTTATGTTGAGTTTAAACTTCTGCTAAACAGTTTCTTACATGACACAAACTGGGAGATCTCTCACCCCTCCTCCACGAAAATGAATTACATTCAGAGCATTTGAAGGAGCACAGCATTTGCAAACGAGTTGTAACAGCAGAAGAGTTTGAAATGTGGGCGTTATTCTTTGGGATCTATGTTTTCAGAAAAAACAGAATCAAAACACCTCCTGGATTATTAGTAAATGTATCAGGTCTATTCTCTGGATACATCAATCTTATTTCTTTATAATCTTCCTGCTTTGGGAAGTGTTAGCATGTTTGTTTTCACTGTCTTAATGAAATTAAGGATGGATTACTAAAATCAAATCTTTTCTTGCAAAAGGTCATTGTAGTGTTTCCAAACATAATGCTAACTCTGGTTTTATTTACTGAAATTCCATTAACACACACTGTTGTAAGCCTTTCTTAAAGCTACATGTGGTAGTAGTTATGTACCAAAACCTCGAAACAGCTTTTTTTGTGTATTTGCTTTACTATAAAGATCCTCTTAAAATTAGATCTTACTGGTAGAAGTGATTACCAAAGTTAATTTTGAACCTATGAAATTAACAGATGTGATATACTTATCACTTTATTATATCCTGCTATGCATGGAAATGTCAATTTCAATGCATCTGTATTGATGAAGCAGTGGCTTGAGGAGATAAACATTCCTTCCATTCTCATGGCTTTATTGCTCTGTCCTTTTTTTTTCCATCTGAGCAGACATAATCAGTTTTGTCCATATTTCCATTAACAAATTTGGGTCGTCCTTAGTTCACCAACTGTGATAAAGAATGTCTCTAAATGTTACTGATTATTGGAATTTGCACAGAACCAAGAGCACAGGACATGGAATGGTCACTGACCTAATCAAAACCTGCAGTTAGCTCTTTGAACTTGATCTGCTTGCAACACAAAATGAAAAGTCAGGGTGTTTTTAAGTTTTCTGGAAAAATGGAAATTTCCATAACATTTTTTCAGCCCAAAACATGCTGCTTTAGGGAAGAAATTAAATTTTCACTGATTTCAAGACTACTCAGCATGAGCTCTGAGCCGTCTGTCAGGTTCTCAGATCAGCTGGTGCCTTAGGAAGCTAAGGTGGAGTTTGCAACCTGTAGGCATTTTCTGCAGTTTTTCCTCTCTTAAGTCAGTGTGGAACAATTTGTAAGGCAAATTCTGGCAGGCTGTCATGGAATCTGTTGAAAATAATGAACTGCGACAGCTGGGTTCTCCAACTAACTCTGATCTTCACCACTGAACTCCTCTAACAGTATTTTTACTGAATTCCAAGGCATACATACAATTCCAGAGATGTCTGAGGAATGGCTAGCTTAATGATTGTAATGTGGTCTGTTCAAGACACCCTGAGGTTTATCCATGATAGCATTGGTATGTCTCAGAATCAGTAAGGGAGGGGTGTGGCCAGTAAGCCATTGGGAGGCTTTTGAAGTAAGTTGGCGATGCAGCTAAGAGACAGTTGTGGTAGTCTTCAGTTTGAGTTTTGCTGATGTATCAGGAGAGCAGTAGTGAACTGCTAAAGAGGAATGCTGTGTGAAATAGGTACTTAACACTTTCCTGCTGTAGTAGTGAGAGGAATCTTCAGGTACAAACCTTTGTCTTAATGAAGTTGTACTTCAGCTTATTGATTTTTATTATTTATTTATTTTTCTTTATACATACTTTAAGGATATTTTTTTCTTGCATACTTTATCCCAGTTTTGCATGTGCTTTACGTATCTGGATACTCTTTGGAACACAAATAGGATCATCCATTTGGACATGGTTTATATGCATGTCCTTTCATTGGAATTGTCTCAGGCACAACCAGTGATAGTGTGCTTAAACATGACAGACTCCATTCATTCAAATATCCAAGCTGGAGAATTAGGCTTTAGCTGCCCTTCCTTACTCTAAATCCATACATGTGTCTGCTTTTTCATACTTTTCCATTTATATTAAAATTTCAGGGAGACAAGAAGATATTGAATGTGTCAGAGGTCACTGCTAAAAATCGATATTTTTGTAGAGGACAAGGCCTTTTTTCAATAGACTGCTTTCAACAAACACTAGCAGAATCATAAAAATTTGCACGCTTCTGTTTGTAAATAACTTTGTTGTATCCTTGAAAGGAAGGTCTCTTTCTTGGAGGTCTCACTGTTTAGTTTAATCCTTTACCTTGCTGGTGTGCTTCTCTTCTTAAAAATAGTCATCCTGTCACTCTAGCTGTCCCTGTAACAGTTCAAGTCCTCTTTGGGTTTTGATGAAAAATACTGCTTGCTTGCGTAGAGTTTCATGTTGCATTCACAATATTCCATAAAGGATTAGTAAAACAGATAAAGACCATGAGACATTCCAACCAATGAGTATATTCCCTAAACTATTTACATACTTGTCCTTGATCATATTACATTAGTTTGTCATTTCTTACAAGTTTAAGTTTATGCTTCATGAACATGATGAGTTAAGGAAGCTGACAACACCTTTTCTTGTACAGGTTGACCCACCTGATTAGAGAATAGTAAGGTATTACTTCAAGGGGGTAAAACAGTAAATGTTTTCTTCATTTTAAAATGCATGTGTGTGAAGGATCTTTTCCAATAAATTTAGGAGCCAGTGCCAAGGTGGTTTTTTTATGTTATACTGTTCTCATTCAAGCTTTATAGACCATTTTGTTCAAGGGTAGGGGAGGCGCGAAGAAATCTTCAGATGTGACAATTGCCTCAAGTGGTGTTTGCAGTGATGGAAAAGACAGCAGTTCCCCAAGGAAAGGAAAACAGCCTAGCAGTCATTTTATTCTCTGTATGTACACCTGTGATCAGCTGGAGAGGAACTTGGGTTGGGAATCATCGCTTTTGTGGGTGATTGTTTTGTATTTTATTTATTTCTGTGTGTATTTTGAAGCTGCTGCTAACTTGCCAATATATTCTTAGTTTGTTGGTTGGGGGGTTTTGAGATAGAAATTTATTTTATTTTCACACGATAAAAGACTATTTTGGACAAAGTGAAATTAAATTTCATTTGAATAATGACTTCTTAAATATTCAGAATTATTTTTTTTTTCATCATTCCTCTGATGTGACTTTGATGGACTTTCAGAAATTTGATAAGATGTATACTGCTGTGCTGAGATACTGCCAGCTACTGTATCTTTAACACTTGTCCTTTCTGAATCTCTGCTGAAAAAAACTTTTCAGCTATTCAGAAAGAAGTTTCAAGCAATAATTCCAGAGAAGAGATAATTGTAATCTTGTATTTAATATAGGAATATTATTTTGATAGGCTGCCTGTTATTAAATTTATAAGAACTCTTTGGTGCACAGATTATCTCTCTGCATAATGAAAAAAAAAAAAAAAACACAAACCCAAAACTATTTCCTCCTTCTTTCTGGTCAGTTTTTTCTTTTGTTTTGGCTTGTTTTTTTCCTGCTGTGATGGGGGTTTTGTCACAAGTGCTTCTATTCTGGTGAAATTAAATGCATTTGTCCATCACAAAGACTCCATATTTGTATTTTGGTCTGTCTACTTTATATTTATTCTGCAGATAAATATTGTTTTCTGAAAACAATAAGGAAATCAAATGTGATTGTAAGCTCAATAGAGTAATACTCTGGTAAGGCTGCAGAATTGCCTCTATGCTGGTTTCTCTTCCCTTCTTTACTCTTGAGTTCTTCTCCTGATTGTGTCTTAAGTTACATGTGTAAAAATTTAAAAGAAAAAAAAAACCAAACACCTATAATATTTCACACTGCCAGAGGTGCATAGCAGTAGTAGTCCTCAGTCACAGAGCTTTCTGACCATTCCTTAAGATGAGGAATCTGGTGGATGAGGTCAGTTTTCCACTTAATTACATTACAAACTTTTCCTTCAGCAATTGAGACTTTGCACTTTCTCAGGTTAGTTACTATCCTCCAGGTCTACACTCAAAATAATTTCTTGCCAGCAAATTCTCTTAGCTGCTGTTTGCATTTGGCAGAGAGCGCTTGTAATGGAAAGGTGCCGGGGTGCAATGTGGAGTAATGGAAGAGCCTGGAAATGTGGCCAAAAATGGGAGGGTTTTTTGCAAAGCTCATTGTAGCCCTTTCTGCTGCACATACCTGCTATGGAAATTGCTCCAACAGAACCTATTGCTCCTGCCTTACCTGGAATAGCAAATGTTATTCTGAGCAAGGAATCCCATTTGAATTAAAGGAGTCTTTGCATCTGGATGAGCAAACTATGACCAAAAGACTGCTTACACTAAATATATTCCTCCTCTGTCCCTCTCCTCCTCTGTCCCTCTCCTCCTCTGTCCCTCTCCTCCTCTGTCCCTCTCCTCCTCTGTCCCTCTCCTCCTCTGTCCCTCTCCTCCTCTGTCCCTCTCCTCCTCTGTCCCTCTCCTCCTCTGTCCCTCTCCTCCTCTGTCCCTCTCCTCCTCTGTCCCTCTCCTCCTCTGTCCCTCTCCTCCTCTGTCCCTCCTTCTAATTTCACCAAAATACATCTCAAGAAATGGCAGATACTTCAACTGAAAGTAAGGGAATTGATTGGCTTCAGTTTTGTTTTACATTTGATGAACTAGTAAGAAATGAGGCCTAAGGAATGAAATAGTTAAGCACAAGTGTCTGAATGAGGATTAACAATGCAGAGTGACAGAAATTTTTGCAGAGGCAGAGAATTTTGTTGGGTTAACAAACAACTATCTGTAACAATATCAAAAATAATTTTTTCTGAACTCTTACTGAAAACTGCAATGTCTAATCTGAATATCAATTGGATGATATTTTACTACTAAAATATTGTGGTGCCGGGTTTAAAAATGAGCTTTCATGGTTTAACTTTGGCCACAGCACGCAGTGGAAGCTACCAGCAATGATTACTTTGCCTAAGGTCTTGGAATAGGGCAAGAAGACTAAAGATTGACTCGTCTGAGACTCTTGATGCTGAAATGACACACTTAATCCCTATGGATAGGGTACTTGGCAGTGCAGTTTACATACTCTCTCCTAGTAATCTGAAAAGTAGCCATGACATTGGCTCCAGAGGGAGTTGCTTGGCAGCTTTCCCTGTGTGTGTGTATGAGAGAGAGAAGGTGCTGTAATTAGTGACAATAGAACGTGTAGCAGGAATGCAGATGAAAGGGCTGAACTTTATTACATTAAATGTTTTCATCAGTAGCTATTGGTGAAGCCACAAACCACATGTAACACTGTGAATTAATTATGGAAATATTTGTTTTGCTGTAGCATGCTTCCTATGTAAATATCACAACAACAGGGGAGAGAGTACTATGTTATGTATGATACTGCTGTGAGATCAAGGTAGATGAAAACAAGATACTGTTCAGTATATTTATCTCCTCAAGACTTTTCCTTTCTCTTTGAAAGGGAGAAAATAAGGTTGAGGCTCTTGGCATTTCGAGCATGCACATGACAGATAGTTGCTCTGTGTACTAGATATGTAAGTGATAAAAGGGGTTTGGGTTTTTTGGGGTTGTTTTGTTTTGGAATCTTTTGTTGTTTTGTTTTGGTTTTTTTATTTTACTGTAGCAGTTTGGGCTAGGTGCCCTATGCTATGTGGGGTGCTTCCTGTGTCCAGAAGTCCAGCCCAGTGGGCAAGCACAGGAAATTAGGTATTTCATACCATAATTCTCTGCACCACTATAAGATCCAGCACAGGATCTTGCACTTCCTCTTTCTTCCCCTCACCGTCACCCGGTAACTGGGGAGAAGTCTCCCGGCCATGGGCCTGCCTAGGCCCAAGGCCATGGGGGGATGGGCAGTCTCACATCTGGCCAGCTGAGACTAGCCTAGCAGTGGCGGGGGGGGTGGAAGAAGGAGCCCTGGGGGTCCTGGGTGTACCCTCAGGTGGGGATGGGATGTTCCTGGGTTTGCTTTGGGATCTCTTTTGTCACTGTGCTTCTGGCTCTCTGTATACACTCACCACTTTCCATTTAAACTTTCCATCACTTTTGCAATCCGTTTGTCTGAGTCCTTATTTTTTGCCCGTGGTGGGGAGGGGGTCTGCCTCAACCCATTACATTTACTTTAGGCATGCTAAACAGTACATAAGTGTTTGTAAATAATGCTTCCACCTGACAGAAGTCCTAAAAACAGTGTAATTGATGACAAAGGATGGCAATGATTTTCAAGGTAGAAAACAGAAATTATTTCTAAGCTAATTTAGCTCTTAAATACATTTGAGATTTGAGGACTATCAAAGCTGTGGTAGCGATGTTATTGCATGTATACTCAAATAGTCTTCATCTCTTTTTTTCTGATTTTTAAATACAGAGTTCATTTTGTAAAAGTAACATCTGCACGGCAGGCCGTGTATTTTTATGATGATTATTTCACTTCCCAGGCTATGTAATGCTACCCAAAGGCATGCTGGGCTAACCTAGAGAGTCACTTTTTATGTCTTGCGGTTTCTGAATTACTAGATGAACTAATAATAGCCTCTAAGTATATCAAAAGTGTGCTTAGGTTGAGCAAGTAGTGGTATCTATATTTTGCTTGAAAATTTTAATCTGTGAATTAAGCAAATAAATAATAGCTAGGCTGTTTTCTAGCAGGAATTATGCAAGCTTCTAATGTGCATCTGGGTGCACAGCACAGTAGGAGAAAGGTGCTTTACATCTGCTAGCCATCTTCCCAGTGCAATAAAGAAATGGGGTTCTCATCCTTCAATGAAAGCATCGGGTCTTTATCTTTGAAAATAACTCGAAAATTAGGCTTCTGTAGGGGAAAAATAAGTATCATTGAGTACCTAATTGTTTTTAGTGTGTGTTCTGAGATCAGAAAACATTACTTGCCCGGTGCTACACTGCAAATGGAGACTGACACACTTCTGCATGTCCAGAAGATCATAGACTCATGGAATGCACTGGGTTGGAAGGGACGTCTAGAGGTCATCTACTCCAGCCCCCCTGCAGTCAGTAGGGACATACCCAACTAGGTTGGGCTGCTCAGAACCCCATCAAACCTGATCTTGAATGTCACCAGGGATGGGGTCTCCAACATCTCCCTGGGCAACCTGTTCTACTGTTCCACCACCCTCATAGTAAAGAACTTCTTCCTAATGCTCAATCTAAATCTAACTCTTCTCTAGTTTAAAACCACTGTTCCTTGTCCTGTTGCTTCATGCACTTGGAAACAGTCTATCCCCAGCTGTCTTGTAAGTCCCTTAACAAAAAGCCAACTTATGGTCAACACCACTGTGTATTAAAAGCCTAGATTGGGCTTTGTGAAGACAGGGCTTGCAACAACTGCATGATATTGCTGTTTTGCCCATTGAGAATTAGCTTACTCTACAGACAGTCACTTCATCCCTTCCCGAGAAAGCAGAGAAGGTGTAAAGCGTAAGGAACATCTGAGTGGCTCAGTTCTGACGGTTTGGTTCCTGGCATCTCCCATCCAGGCCAAACTTTACCATCACAACAAGGTCTCCCCAGATTTGTGACAAATAGTATAATACAAAATAAATCTTCAATACTGCTCTCTGAGTGTACTTGGGAATGTGAAGGGAAGCTTCTGTCACGAATTCCTGCTTGCTGTCTGTGGCTGTTGGGAGGATGAATCCCTCTTCACCTGGTCTGTTTGATAACAATTGAAAAAAACTCATAGCACGTCATCTGTTTCGCCATCCCTTCAAAATAAGTTTGAGAGATATGGGTGAGTGGGGATTGCTTTCTTTCTATGGCTTCTCTAGCAAGACTCATTTTTCTTTATGATTTCCTGAAACAGTTTTTCTTCTTTTCCCTTGAAAATCTCTACTTTAAAAAACTGTCATAAATAATATTTATATCATAATCTTTTTAAAGGCTGTGTGTTTGCAGCATGCATGATTGAAATGTACATCTGGATTTTATTCCATTTCTTTGAGTTGGGTCAGATGTTTATGTGTTAATTTACTCAGCAATTTCTGAAAGACTTACTGTCAATTTATTTCAACGTACAAAATGTCAGTACTGCAGTCTCTTAGTATACCCAGCTCTACAGTTTGTAGTCCTTAAAGATTAGAAACACTCTGCAGTATCTTTCAGGAGCGACTTGTTAGTCCTTCCTTTGTCCAGGTATATTTTCACTGAGAAGATAAAATTGCTATGAAACACATCAGATGGTACACTATGTTGAAATTCTTTTCAAAAGGACTACATCACTTTTCGCTGAAGAAACACATTTATATTGGTCCTTAATTGACTCCTAACAAATCTATGTTGACTATCCTTATCTTCATATAATTCTTGTTTATCAATTGGTTCTATATCATTTGATATCAGAGTTAAGCCAACAGGGCTATTAATTTCTTTTCCCTCCTCTACCCCTCACTTTCTAAAGGCAGATATTGCTTTCTCTTCCTCTGGGACACTTCATCCTCTCTGACTGTTCTGAGATGATCGCTAATTGGTTAGAGGTTTCTTCTTATCGCGTATTTCACTGAAAACTGTAGGCTCAGCTCTCATTCTTTGTGAATATGCCTGAGATACTGAAATACTCTAACTCATCAATTTAAAAAAATTGTGTACAGTGTTTATTTTGTTTTAGTCATAATGTATTCCTTTTTGGAAAATAAAAGCTAAATTAGTGGTTCATAATTAATCTAGTTTTAGCGTAACTTTGCTTCTCATATTTAAGGTTGGTTTTTCCTCTCCCTTGCAGTTTCTGGCTCATGTTGTGGTTTCCACTTCAAATTATCAGGAATGAAAGTACAATGTATACTTTTACACTGCCATTAACAGAAACAGCACACAAAACCCAAAGAAATCCAGTACAAATTAATATATAACTTGTCAAGATTGAAAAGAGGTTCCAATAATTAGAGTTCATAATGCACAGCATGAACGTATCAATTGTTCTGTTATGGCAGCTGACTTTATTTGATGTATATACAATTAAAACCCTAAAAAGAAAAAAATTAAACATTCTTTACATTTGTAGACTACTGTGCTATCCACAGTGCTTTTGTTTATACTCTCTACAAACTCTCTTTTACAGTAAGAATAACTTTAATGGAAAGAGTATAAGCTAGAAAAGTGTATCTATAAATTATGGGGTTTTTAGTCAAGTACAGGACATGGACATTGAATTCCCTTGTGATTAAAACACTAAAACATGCACTTGTCTTTGAGTATTCACATTCTCTGAAATGAAGCTTCTTATGCTTGAAACCTTTAGCAAGACCAAAGTTTTGTCCATTGTTACCTACACAGAACTGTCAACTCTGTTGAAATGAATATGCATGAAATATCTTCAAATTTATGTCCTTCTTTCTCCCATTTATGAAATTTAAAATATTTCAACAAAGGTAAAGCTCTCTGCAGCCTTTAGAGTAAAGCAAAAGAAAAGAAGCTTCTCATCATAAATATGATTACTTCAACTGTATTTTCCCATCCAGCTGGGTAAGACATAATGTGCCCTTGTGGCCAAGAAGGCAAATGATATCCTGGGATGAATTAAGAGGAGGGTATCCAGCAAGTCAAGGGAGGTTCTCCCTGCCCCCTCTACTTTGCCCTGGTGAGACCACATCAGGAGTACTGTGTCCAATTCTGGGTTCTCCAGTTCGAGAGAGACAGGAAAATACTAAAGGGATTCCAATGGAGGGCCTGAGTATAATTGTGGGACTGGAACATCTCTCATATGAGGAAAGGCTGAGAACCCTGGGGCTATTGAGTCTGGAGAAGACTGAGAGGTGACCTTATCAATGTTTATAAATATCTGAGAGGTGGGTGTCGAGAAGGGGCCAATCTCTCACAGTGCCTTGTAATAGGATGAGGGGCAATGGGCACCAACTAAAATACAAGAAGTTCCACCTCAACGTCATGAAAATATTTTGTCTTCTAAGAGTGATGGAGCACTGGAACAAGCTACCCAGAAAGGTTGTGGAGTCTCCTTCTCTAGAGACTTCCAAAAACTGCTTAGACATGTTCCTGTGTGGCCTGCCCTATGTGATCCTGCTTTGGCAATGGTGGTCCACAGGTCCCTACCAACAGCTAGAATTCTATGATTCTACAATATAGCTCATGCAAAGGAGCAGAAGTAAAAATAACCCCACACTTGGTCTGTTGTGCTAGCCACACAATACTAGTTTTAGGGTCATACCTACTCACTGGTTTTTAAAAGATTACATTTTTATAATAAGCTTTACATGCAGCTGCAATGAGGTGTTGCCTGGGTCAGTTGTCTTTCATACTGGATCTAGTACCGGTTGAGAGTTTTGAGCTTTCTTTACCTTTTTTGTGAGAGTATTGACACTGTGTTGTTTTAAAATATTCTCAGTAGTGCTCAAATACTCATTGAGTGCCAGCTAGGCTTTAAAACAGGAGATCTGGTACCTGTAAGTAACATAAATTGCCATCAGGTCTTATCAGAAAAATACGTAGCCTTTATTATGTCTTCAGAATATTTACAAGGGAAGTGTAAATCACTTGTGCTCATTTCTGGCAGCCTGACTAGGCTTTTTTCTAAATTGGTTCACTTGGAAAGTTTTTGGATTAAGTTTTTAAGTGTTTTTAAGTATTTCAATCCATGTGCAAGCTTATAAAAGCACTCTTCTGCATTAACAACACAGTCTGAATCTGTTAGTAATTCCTATGTGGATTTCCCCTTAATTTTTATTATTTTTTGTTGTTGTTAGTCATGTTTATAATAATTAGTAAGGGTCTTGAAGTACCAGTGGCAAGAGCAGACTCTGAGTAGATTAAACTAGTATTTTATCACCTGCCTTCCTGCAACTCCTTAAGCCATGCTTTGGAAGTTTCTGTTCTCACCCTATTTTACTTTCTTAGAAAGTCTAGAGTTTTACCTCAGCCATCCCAACAACACTGCACTTGGCCACACTGTAAAGCTGAAGGACTCAACTGTTGATTTCTATAGCTCTTTGCTAAAATTGGCTGGATGGTGGCTTCATAATAACCATTTAATTATGCGAGGAAGACAAGAGATCTTAGCACTAATTTGAGAATGTTACTCTTGTGCCAAAAAGTTGTTTCATAACTTTTCTTTTTAAGAAATTGCCATATGTTTAAATGTGCAGCAAAGATACCTAGAGAGTAAGATTTTTGTGCTTACTTTCCTTGTCTGCTGTATGTGCCTATAGCATCTCTGCATCACGATGGATTTTTCAGTATACTGAGGCTCATAAGCATCAGAAGCAGCAGTGGATTCAGTTCATACCACTTCATTTCCTACATAAGATTGGACTAACAGTGATGGTGTGGGCAAGAGAGCAGAGTTTAGTCTATATGCCATTCATGCACCAGATTGCTTCTGGAAACATAGTCCAAGAGATGACGATATATAGCCAACAATATCACTGTTAGAAACCTTTTGAGTCATTCTCTTGTTTTACCATCTGAAATGTAGAAGCATACTCTCAGTACTTAGGCATTCCAATTTCCAGCAGCTTGAGGCTAATAGTTCATCCCATGTTCCTATCCCAAGCTTTACATGTTTTCCATGATAGTTTTGATTAGGGCATGGAAGCAGACAATCCATGGAGGTCTTTTCCAGCACAAGCCATTCTGTGGCTAGCTGTCTGAAATGAGATTCTTCTATTGTCAATCCGCATCTTGTTTCTGTCAGAAAAGCATGAGGAACTTTGTCAGGAAACTGCAGAGCAAGCAAAATAACTTCACTCTCTTAAAACAGAGTTCCTCCCTTATTTTTGGGTGTCAACAGTAGGAAATTCTTACACACCTAGCAAGAATCACCTGGATGAAAGAAGAGCACCATTGTTGCCATAAGATTTTAATCCCAGGTGATAACATCCTAAATGATATACAATTCACACACATACTGAAATGACCACAAAGTTGTATAGACTTCTGTAAATCCTGTTAGTTTTTCATGGCCATGACAGATGCTCAGTCGGGAAGTCACTTGTCACGCCTGCTGAATTTCAGAATCAGTGTGTCATTTGGAAGAGCTCAAATGTCATTGTAAGGAAATAAACAGGAAGATGTAGTACAGAGGAGCAATATCAAATGAAAATTGGCTAAGAGGATATAAATGTAATTAGCGAAACACATTTTCATGACTAGTAAAATTAGCACCCATTTATACATGTTATACACTTGAACCCTTGTTGACACCTGAGGCTGGGAAAATATATCTGCTAATCAAAACATGTAATTATATCCTATGAAGCTGAAGTAACGCAGTGAATCCTGGCTCTTCATGGTGTTAATGATTTGAGAAACTCATTTACCCAATCACCTCAGTTTGTCCTTTCTTGCTGTATTTCTGTTCCCAAAAATAGTAAGGTCAGGGACATGTGAAAGTGATTAAAAATCAGATCTATGGAAGAGTGAACATCACATAGATTGTTAGATAGTATTGATATCATTAAAGAGGATGCTCTCAACAGCAGGGAAAAAAATCCCCCTAGTTGTAAAATAAGCATGGCAAGATAAATGAAGTATTAACTTGCTGGAGAATTAAAATTCCTACAGACCTTTAGTAAGCTGGGGAGTTGATAACTTGTAGTTTCACACTGGCTTGACCTTAAGCAGCTCTTTTCAGAGTCCATATCTACATATAATTTAGAAAGGTGATGGTCTGACACACAAAAAAAAGCATAAAGGGGGGAGGAGGGAATATAAATTATTGGTTTTGTAGGGATTTGGGCCTATACAGGAGAATAACCCAGGAAAACTGGGATATAAAAATACTTACTAAGCTTAATGATACAAGAACAGATTTATTTTGGTTTACAGCCCAGTTCTAAAGTAGCATTCTGGAGATGTGTGAGATGAATAACCCTAATGTAGAAAAACAATGATTTAGTCTGCAAATAGTAAAGTATGTCACTGTCAGTGCGAGGCTTGCTGCCACAGCTATCAGTACAGTTCTCTCAGCTTTTGTTTTGTGTGTGCAGTTAGCAGAAACTAGGTGGGGAGGGGGCAAGGAAGGTTGTAGATATAATTGTTTGAGGATGAAAAGCAGAACCAGAAATTAACTCGTTCACAGCACTATTAAAATAAATTTTATCATAGCCCTTTCCGTCCAACAGAGTCTTCAGACTGGCTAAATTGTGCAGGTGATTGTACAAAGGAGAGATGCTTCTGCTGCAAGATAGATGTTACCCATCTTGATGTGCAGCTCTGGCAGGTACATCTGAATAACCAGTCACAAATACTCTTTTTCGTTCCTCTCTTAGATGAACCAAACAAAAAGTGAGGAGAGTTTAACAATACTACTTTTCCATCACTCACTTGTATAATTTCTAAACTAAGTGACATTCAATGAGAACATTTCCTTTTTCTGAAAGCCAAGGTAATTAAAATTTAAAACCCAATAAACATAGTATACATAATGCTTATTAGCCACAAGGGCCTGGGAAGAACACTGTAGTATAAAAAGGCATTTATTACAGATACATTGACATAATTAGTAATAAGATGATTCTTGAAAGGCTGGAAATGAGCAAAAAATTTATACCTTCTAATATTTGAAGGTAAATTAATACAATATCTCATCATTCTGTTGATATAATCTGCCTTTGTACCCTAATTTCATGTAAGGGAGACTGTGACAATATTTACATATTGTGGAATATAGTTACTGTCCTGAATTTCCCACTTAGATCCACTAATCTCATATTTTTAGGTGAAGATTCATGGAACATCATAGATGTTCTGGTAAAATCCACAATGTAGATCCTCAATAATTATGTTAAAAACTTCCTGTGTGTACCTTGAAATAAAATTGGGCAGCCTAATGTGATAATTTGTAATACTGCACTGGATCTGCACATGAATGTTCTGTTACTTCCTACTATTTATCTGCTGATGTTGTATTAGATGGTAAGTCCTGTAAGTTGTCACAATGACTCAAAAAATCAGTGTGTTATTTCAATATCAACATTCCATTTCTCCATTAAAGAGGCATTAGGTGTGAATATAAAATTTTGTAGCACTTTATATGCTTGTTTCCTTAAAGTGGTGATTTGTTATGCAATAACAATGCTTGTGCAATGAGTGGACTTTCCTGGACATTCAGAATCCAGGAACAAAGCAATAGCAATTTGGTGAAAAGTAGTGGGAGTGGCTCTCTAGATTCTTCTGACAGTAGAAAGGTAGGCTCAGGCCTTGAGTTCTTTTCACAGTGAAGTGTTGCCTGGGCTGAACAACTCACACCTTAATGCAGCCACGAATTGTTCATGCTTAGTGACATTTAAATTTAACATTTTTCCTTGCTGTATCAATTTATATTACCCAGTCATGCAAGAACGTGGTTCTTAGCAAGGCTGGTTTTACAGTCTGTTCTGCAGATTAAAAGAACAAAGTGTCCAAAGCACAAGTTTAATCCACATAATTCTGAGCATAGCTTGTGCTTAATGAAGCAAGTTTGCAGCTAAAGCACTTGGTTTCCTTATAGAATCAGTAGAGAATGGTAGATGCTTTTGGATGTTTGCCAGAGTCAGATCCTTCTGAACATGTTCCTAGAGCGCTTATTTCTCTCCACCTACTGTAGAGAATAGGAAGTTTGGCTTCACTTGTAAAAATTTGGCATGGTCTGGATTGGGTAAACGGGTATCTAACCAGATTTTTTTATTTTCTTTTTTCAATGTTTTTTTTTTAGTAATGCATGCAGGAGACACTGACTAGTAACAGCTTAAAAGGGTTTTGTCAGTATCCATTTGTAAAAAGAGAGATAAATTTTGACAATTTGGTTTTGAAAAGTCTACTTCAGCTGTGGCATTACTTCTGAAAAGTGCAAGCAAGCAATGTGTTCCACTCTGTACTTGTACCTGTTACGAAGCACTGTTATTATAGGTGTGACTTTCCTGATGATCTCTATGTATCCAACTATTATCTAGGATCTGTTATTATTGAAAAATAGGCTTGGCTATTTGGAAACTTAAATAGTTGTAAATGCTTGTAATGAAATAATGACTGAGTCTAAAAAAAGCTAGGGCAAAAAAGACCTTTCAATGATGAAAGACTGGTTAAAATGTCTGGGTGTCATTGGCTGGTTCATCAATCCATAATTGAATTGTATCATGCTATGTTACTTTGTAAAATTCTTATGTCCAGAAGTAAATTAGTATATTTGCAACTTCCTCTGTAAAGCACAGATCCTGCTCTGTCACACTCTTCACTCCCTATTTTGGAAGAGTGCTAGTTTTACAACTGTCAGTTTCTCAGTTTTGGAACACAGCAGCTGTATAGACTTTATGGATGATGAACATCTTTGCACACAGGTAAGGTTTAGGTTTAAGTCCTGTTTTCTAATATATACCTTTACTCCCAGGTGACTAAATACCTTCAATGTACCACACAACAGTCCAACTTGTTTTATAGCTCATGGGCCACAAGTGTCTGGTGAAATATTTAATATCCCAGTTTAGATGACTGATCAGTCTCTAGCTAGACACAGCAGAAATATTGTGGTAAAAGAAGTAAAAAAATGACAATTGGGGGAGTAGTACTGGGCTGAAGCACTGCTGAGAAAACAGGTTTCTAGGGTCCCATTCACTCATTTGAATTGTCTTCCATCTGTATACTTGTATCTCCATGTAGCTTTCTAGGAAGTCTGGAATACATTTCTATTACCTTTGTCTTATCTTTCCTTCAAAGCTAAAAAGGAATTAGTGGTCAGCTTGCTGGCAGTGCTTAAATAACTTTTCTCTTTGGAAGAGTCCTGTTACTGCATCTTTTCATTCTGCTTTCTTGACAATTATATAAGAATGTCTCTTATGCAGTCCACATTGATCCCTTTGTTAATTTTATTGCACCATAGCCAGAAAATACATTGTGTTTTTTAGTATCTTTTCTTATTTGGGAGATATCACAGACATTGAATGCTGAAAATTATTTTATTAGAGCAACCCTTCCTTTTTTTCAGACTGACTTAAATTGGTCCCATAGCTAGGACTTAAAATCTTATTAAAAAATTACTGGCATGTGGAAGTTTGTGGGGTTTTTAATGATGTTCTTAAATTTATCTCTTGGTATATTGTTACATTAGCTGTTGAATTAGAAGTTCCTAGAGTATTTTTTCCCTAAAGTAGGCTTTCTGTCCTAATGCACTCTTTGGATCCACTGAAAAATAGTGCCATGTTCAGTATTTGTGCCCAGCACAAAAATAATGTAGAAGTTTACTCTGAGCCTTGTGCTGAGAGTGCTGTGCCAGCAGCCTCAGGGAGAGGAAATCCAGCCTCTGCATGAGGCCAGCCCCTTCCTCTGCCTCATTCTAAATAGAGTCTTAAGTGCTTGGATGATGTCTCATTCTTTATTTGAAAGAATGTCTGAGGTGGCCCCGAAATGGACACAGGACTCAAGGTGTGTCCTTGGAAGAATAAAATGTTCAGCCACACCTAGTACAATCTGAACGTAGTTTTTTGGGACAGTCATTTCTGACTCTTGGTCCTTGGGACTTTTGAGTTCTTGGTTTTGTAGATCGAACAGAATTGTGACTGGTTATGTTGCATGTTTGTTTTCTTGCCTACATAGCTGTGTTTCCAAGTAGGCTGACTCTTACTCCAATTCTTTCTGCAGGTTTTTTTTTTTAGTTTAGTGCTTCTTAATTTGTCAGCATAAAGAGTGCAGTGAACAGGCAAAAACTGCCTGTGTAGTTTCTTTGCTAGCATTCTTTCACCAGGAAAACTATCTGTGAACATGAGGTATAGTTTCTCTATGAACATCTAAACTAACATATATATAGGATAAAAAGGAGGACAAGGAACAGGAGCTGTCCTTAAAGGTTTTGCTGAAGTTCTGTCACTCTGATGGCTAAAGGATTAAAATATTTAAAATAAACAAACTGAACCCTGTTTTTTGCATTCAGTCCTAGAAACAGAGTTGGAAGGGATATGCTGGCTCAAATCCATGAAAGAATTTGTATACACATGCTGTGCTGTGTGCTGTTTCTATTATTCTTTGCTTCTGGAGTAGGATTTGCAGCCTGGAGTAAAGTGATTAAATTCCTCATGCAGCGGCCAAACAACAGTCAGAAGATTAGAAAGTTTTGCAGATCACTGTCCTGAGCAACAATTTGTTCAATATTTGGAATAACTTGGGACTTAGGTTTGTGTTTACACCTAAGGTCATCCACGTGTGTATTTGTTGGTTGGGTTTTCTCTCATGGGTTTTAGGCCAATCATCCTCCATCCTAGGAATGGCTCTACTTTGGCTATTTCCCTGACCTAATCGTAAAAGTATTCAGTCACATTGACTACTTGATTGCAGCCCTCATTTTAGTCTTTCAGTAAGGTTAGCTACCATCATTTTGCCTTCAGACTTTCACAGTTCTGGGAATAACCTGTTACATTATGATCTCTGGATATCATCTGCATTATGTTCATAGACATCTAAATTCTTACTGCAGTTATGTGATGCAATGAAGTGCACCATGTAATTAATAGGTGGAAGAGATTCCTTTTAAAATAGCAAAAGCTTCTACTCACCTGTTCCAATATTTTTATCCAAGCTAGATTATAGAATCAGTAAGGTTGGAAAAGACCTCAAAGATCATCAAGTCCAACCTGTCACCCAAGACCTCATGACTACTAAACCATGGCTTCAAGTGCCACATCCAATCCCTTTTTGAACACCTCCCTGGGCAGCCTATTCCAACGGCTAACAACTCTCTCCATGAAGAATTTTCTCCTCATCTTTGAGCCTAGGCTTCCCTGGAACAGCTTGAGATGGCCTCCTCTTGTTCTGGTGCTGGTTGCCTGGGTGAAGAGACCAAGCCCCACCTAGCTACAACCTCCCTTTTGGTAAGTGTAAAGAGCAATAAGGTCTCCCCTGAGCCTCCTCTTCTCCAGGCTGAACACCCCCAGTTCCCTCAGCCTCTTCTCCTAGGGCTTGTGCTCAAGGCCTCTCACCAGCCTTGTTGCCCTTCTCTGGACACATTTAAGTGTCCCAATATCCTTCTTAAATTGAGGGGCCCCGAAATGGACACAGGACTCAAGGTGTGTCCTAACCAGTGCTGAGTACAGGGACACAATGACTTCCCTGCTCCTGAATATAGAATATAGATGACAATATTTGGTATAAATGGAGAGAATTTATGCTTCATGTATACCAAATATCCTCAACTTGCTTGATGGTTTCCTTTATGTGGGACCTTAAGAATACAGAAATATCTGCTCAAAGAGAGAGTTTGGGAGCGTTGTGAAGATGCAAGAGCGTACATCTTATTTCAGTTTGTCACAAAACCAATCTACAGTACTATGACGCAGCACCAGACCAGCTATTCCCACACTGCTCACTGCGATCTTATCTCTGACGTATTCTTCCATTCTTATTCCCACCTCTAGCTCTGTTTCTACCCTTCTCTCGTGCTAGAGTTGACAAGGAGGCATTGTTTTAAGGTACTTTCACGTCCCCTGTTCATATCCTAACAATTTTTTCCCTTAATTTTTGAAACTACTATTGCCCATTCGTTGCTTTATCCCTTTCTATATGCTATAAATGGGCAATGATGGATACTTAAAAGGTGGACAATAATTGAAAATTTTGTAAGAAGTTCATGTAATTTCTGTTTTAAAATGCCAACCTGTTTCATTTTTTGTTAACAGCACCCTGTGCAAGACATACTCAGCACTTCTAAAATTGAAGTCATTACTTCATGTTTTTTCCTCTTTAATAAAGACTGAAATTTGTTCATTCTGTTCTCTTTAAAGCAGAAGAGTTTAATGTAAATTATCACCAGATCTAGTTTTCAAACTCCCTTCTTCAACCCACAGCAGACTGTGTATAGGATCAGCTGAAGTATTTGGACAAAGATTTCTATGTACTGTCTTATGATGATGACAATGCCACGATGATAACTGAGAAAGAGGGGGAAAACCAATCATGATTTGTCATTCCAAGTGAGTGTTCTTCTTTAATGCTAAAAGGCTAGCGTGGCACAATCCCAATTTTGTCTTTATGACATACCATTTGTAACATTTATACAGTGTAAGATGTCACGAAGTTGATAATTGCCAGGATTTGTAAGAAAAGACTAAAGTAAGCACTGATCTTTCACTATCAACAAAACCAATCATGGACTCTGCCATCATTTTGTGTGTGTATAGCAGAGGCCTGAATTTTGTCAGAAATGTGTTGTGGGGAATGTGGTGGTACTGTGTACTAGTACTGTCTTTTACTATGGTTTAGATGGCTTTTACCTATTCACTAGAGGCTGTTTCATGATAAATTGACAACCTGAAGTATATCTATTTTACTCAATCACTTCTATGTACAGAGAGAGAGTAGTATTTTCAGAGTAGCACTTATGATAAGGAAAAAGCAGGCATAAATGGGCTGCTGAGGATTTATTGGTACTCCTAGTTCTGTTGATCAGGAGCTTTGCCAACATAGTGACTCAACTGCCTGTTCAATGAACAGGTAGAGCCTTTTCTAGCCAGACTGTTTCTCCTCCTCAGGGCTAAAAATAAGAGTTGGTTACTTAAGGATAGAATGAACAGGAGTTAAGACAGCTTGTCATTGCCAAGTCTTGTCCTGACAGCTGCCTTAGCAGAATGCATTTCATAAACTGTGATTGAGAAAATACTTGAAAACTGCAGCTTAAAACTGAATTTGTGGGGCATGCAAAAGTAGGCAAGGATAAAGTAAGAATAGTCTTAGGAGCACACAGAGCTGTCAACATGCACATAGCTCTCTTTAAATTTGAAAAATAGAGAGCTGTAGGGAAACCTTGACTGTCCTAATATAATTATCAACAGCATTACTGTAATTATGCAATATTTTGTGCTTGTTTATTATACAGAAGTTAATGTTGTAGCTTAATTCAGTGGTAGAGAAGAGGCAAAACAAAAAAAAAAAAATAAAAGCAGCTTCTAACTGCTGTGAACACTTAAGAGTCTGTACACAAACTTGAAGTTTCATGGTCCATTTTGATACTAAAATAAAGAAATTTTCAACAGTGGACCTTGGTTCAGTGACTTCACATTTTTGGTTTGAGAACAATTAGAAGTTTCTACTTATTGCAGATTAATCTCAGAAATCCCCCCGAATGCATCCTCTGCATGATGGGAGTCACTAAGAGGGCTTTTTTCTTAGGTGGATTGTCTTGTCTTATTCCAATCAATATGGTCTCCTTAATTGCCTGCATAAAATGTTATATGCCTTTCCAAAAGGTCATGAAAATGAATTATACTACTTTTATATAAATGCTGGGATGAGTTTCAAGACTAAGATACCCAAGGCACAGTGAGTATTGCCAACTTTAGCATGCTGTGGCAGTAAGCAGAGAGAATAGTATTCTTTCTTATGTTGATTGTAGGCATTAGGCTGCACTAGCAGCTGATGCACTTGATGTTCATTGTATTTTACATTTGCGTTTCAGTTCCTGTGAAGCAAAGATAAGATAGAGGTAAACAAATGATGGTTATTTGCTCTTCAATTGAGGTCCTGTTAGAGTTATGACTTTAAAAGAGAGAGAACACTGGGGAGAATGCCTAGGCATTCTTTACAAAGCATCCTATGTCCATTCAGTCTCCAGAAGACTTCAAAGGGACATACCCCTGAGGTTTTAATGAAAACATAGATCAACAGGCAATAACTAAAAGTACTCTTAAAATAAAAACTGGGTCATTCATCACATGACTCAGCATCTGTAGCATAGATAGAATATATTACAGTGCTTTTCACATCATAGAGACCTCTCTGGTACACATACAACATACTTTCTGTGTTTATTTACTCCACAGTGTTATCCCACTTGACTCATTGTGTCTAATGCTTTCTCTAAACAGTGCATGCCATGAACTTGTGATGTGTTTGTGTATGTATGTCTTGTCCAGACAATTCTTCTGGCTGTTCTATAAACTGCTTGGTTTGTGGAAACCTGGCAGAGTCCTTCAGGCTAGATTCTGTTCATCAGAACACAGATGAGTATTTTTACTGCTAGCCTGTGTTGTATGCAGACAGAAGCACCTACCATGATGTGTAAAGTAAATGCACATTGTTACATAAAAGAGATGAATTTGTCTGGTATTTTGAGTGTTACACTCACGTTTTTCCATTCATGAGGCAAATTTAGTTTTGTTGTTGTTGGGTTTGTTGTTGGTTTTGTTTGGGGGTTTTTGTTGGTTTTGTTTTTCATTTGTTTTGTTTGGGTTTTGGGGTTTGGGTTTTTGTTTGTTTGTTTTTGTTAATGAGCTGGGAAATGGTATGTGCTGAGGTGATCATTCAGTTTGCCAGGTGTTATCCAGGGTAGCTTAGTGAATAATTTCCTGAAGAATCTACTAATGCTGAATGGGTGGGAGAGAAAACAGCAGAAGAAATCTATAATTGTTGAGGAACTATGATGGGCTCTGAATTATCTGTTATTACTCAGGAAAGTTATGTTAGTGTGACAGTGGAAAATCCTGTGAAAGGCTATCCATATGATATTAGAGTAGTGTAAACAGACCCTTGCTAAAAACAAACAAGGAACCAGTGAAAACTTTATGTAAATAACAAATCCGAAAATATTGATAGTGCCATTGGATAAAGATGTGGGATTGTCTATACATTGAACAATATGTTCTCATTCTTCCATTTAGAGCGTGATATACTGAATCTGCAGAACGTAAGAACCGTTGAGATTGGTTGCCCAAAATATGGCATTGTTTCTTTGTGCAGAATGACTCAAAAGTTCATTGGTGTAAAAAGCCACAGTGAATGGTGACTTGATTGGAGTCTGTGCAGTTGTGAGTGACAGAATGTGAATTAGGAATGATTCTTCGCTGCTTCTTCCCCATATGAGAACTACACAACATCAAATCAGTACATGGTAGATCTAAAATGAGGAAAAGTCTACATCATATAGCATTCAGGGAAATTGTTAGACATCTTGACCCTGGACTTTGTAAATACTAACAATTTATACTAGCTCGAAGTCAGATGTGAGAAACTGATTGAAGGCAAATCCAACCATGGCTGCTGAATAAAAATCTTAGGATATCTGACAGACAAAGGCCTGGAGTTTCAGTGGCTATTCTGAAGGATTATCTTCCTATGTTTAGTTTTATACTTTTCCTTAGGATAGAGATACTATAAAAAAATCTTTGAGCTGACTTGCTACAGGTTGCACTTGCATTTTTTGTTAAAGAGTACTGAGAATAATGTTGTTTCAAAACTATAGGTGATCTCATTATAGGGGCTGAAGAGATAGCTGGCAAAATTGAAGACTGAAATCTTGTCCTTTGTAATTTCTTTCTCCAGCAAATAACACAGTAAGACAGTATGTTTGTCTGCTTGTCTTTGTGTGAATTGTCTGTCAGTTCTTAGTTCTTCAAAAGTGTTTATAAGCACAGATGACAAATCTGATTTTAACAACTAAATTACTTGAAAACTGTAATTTGATTATTCTTTTTCACTAATAGAACTTGCTGTAGAAAGAGAAAAGAGATCAGTAAGTAAAAGGAGGTCTAAATGTGGTTGAAGCTCATCAATCAATTAACTTGCCATAACAATTTAAAAACAAACAATATTTCTTAACAGCAGAGAACATAACTGTATAATGAGGAAGTCAGATGCTGAAGTTAAGACTTCCTTTGTTTTGTTTTGTTTTGCAAGGCATTATTATTGCCAGAACATTGATCTCAATTAGCAGCTCCATAGGGACACAACTGTATATTTGTTTTAATGTTTCTTTATCATTTTAGAGGCTTGCTTGATTTTGCATGAGCAGTGTTAAAAGCATAGAGGATGTTGTAAGGACTCAGGAGGTTATTAAAAGAAATGACCGATATGTCAGTAGGAGGAACATTGTACCTTTGTCCTTCTGTTACGAGCTGCTGTCCCAAGCCAACTCTGGTCAGTGGGGAACACCATGCTAAGATTCAAAAAGTCCCTTGTAGTAAATTAAAGTGAACCAACACCAAAAAAGCTGATGATTTTGTTTTGTTGGAGCCTGTGTAAACTCTTGGTAATGGACTGCAAATGAGGAGAAAAACAGAGAGAGAGGGAAAAAAAAAAAAAAGAGCAAGTTAAGAAAATTGAGAGAAAAATATAGATATCACCACTCCTTGGATCCAGTGAGGATCTCAGAGGAATAGTCCAAGTTCTTGGTGGTGGGTGTACATTCCAATAGGGTCTTCCATAGTAAGGAGGGTGTATCGCATTTGGAAAGGCGAGGAGGCAACTCGTGATACATATAAGGATGTTGTTAGATCATGTAGGAGAAAAATTAGAGAGGCATAAGCCCAGTTAGAACTTAAGCTGGCCACTTCTGTGAAAGACAATAAGAAGCATTTTTATAAATATGTTAATGCTAAAAAGAGGGACAAGAAGAACCTCCACTCTTTATTGGACTTGGAGGAGAACATTGTAACTAAAGATGAGGGAAAAGCTGAGGTACTGCATACCTTCTTTGCCTCCATTTTCAACA
This sequence comes from Dryobates pubescens, assembly GCF_014839835.1. Classification (NCBI taxonomy): domain Eukaryota; kingdom Metazoa; phylum Chordata; class Aves; order Piciformes; family Picidae; genus Dryobates; species Dryobates pubescens. The sequence goes on from NC_071627.1 coordinate 10,135,060, forward strand.
GTAAGGCAGGATAACTGGCCTCCTGAACTGGTAGATGGGGTCAGAGAGCAGTGTAGTACCCCTAAAATCCATGAGGAATTAGTTTGGGACTTGCTGAGCCACCTGGATCCCCACAAGTCCATGGGACCAGATGGGATCTATCCTAGGATGCTGAGAGAGCTGGCAGATGAGCTTGCCAAGCCACTCTACATCATTTACCACCAGTTCTGGTTCACCGGAGAGGTCCCAGATGACTGGAAACTGGCCAATGTGATGCCCATCCACAAGAAGGACTTGTGGATGGATAAACCAGAGAGTGGTGGTGAATGGTGCCACATCCAGCTGGCAGCCAGTCACTAGTGGTGCTCCCCAGGGATCAGTGTTGGGCCCTATCCTATTCAATATCTTCACTGATGATCTAGATGAGGGGATTCAGTCCACCATTAGTAAGTTCGCAGATGACACCAAGTTGGGAGCGGGTGTTGGTCTGTTAGAAGAAAGGAGGGCTCTCCAGAGGGACCTTGACTGGCTGGACAGATGGGTGGAGTCCAACATGATGGCATTCAACAAGTCCAAGTGCTGGGTGCTGCACTTTGGCCACAACAACCCCATGCAGCACTACGGAATGGGGTCAGAGTGGCTGGAAAGTGGCCAAGCAGAAAGGGACCTAGGAGTAGTGGTTGACAGCTGGCTGAACATGAGCCAGCAGTGTGCCCAGGTGGCCAAGAGGGCCAATGGTATCCTGGCCTGCATCAGAAATTGTGTGGCCAGCAGGAGCAGGGAAGTCATTGTGCCCCTGTACTCAGCACTGGTCAGGCCACACCTCCAGTTCTGGGCCCTTCAATTTGAGACATTTGAATGTGTCCAGAGAAGGGCAATGAGGCTGGGGAGAGGTCTCGAGCACAAGCCCTATGAGGAGAGGCTGAGGGAGCTGGTGGTGTTCAGCCTGGAGAAGAGGAGGCTCAGGGGAGACCTTATTGCTCTCTGCAACTACCTGAAAGGAGGTTGTAGCCAGGTGGGGGTTGGTCTCCCAGGCAACCAGCACCAGAACAAGAGGACACAGTCAAGCTGTGCCAGGGGAAACTTAGGCTTGAGGTGAGGAGAAGGTTCTTCACAGAAAGAGTTATTGAATGTGCTGCCCAAGGAGGTGTTGGATTCAGTATCCCTGGAAGTGTTCAAAAGGGGATTGGACATGGCACTTGAAGCCATGGTTTAGTTAGTCATGAGGTGCTGGGTGATAGGTTGGACTTAATGATCTCTAAGGTCTTTTCCAACCTGGTTAATTCTATAGTTCTGTGAAATGCAACAGGTGGTATGTCACATCTTGTTTGAGACACTGGAGTCATTAGGGGCTATCAGCTCTGCCCTGCTCCACACGTTGTTTTGAGATAAGAGCATTGGGCTATCACACCTTCTTACCTACAATTGTCCATATGTCTTAGCTTTACACTGTGCTTTTTAGGGAAGAAATCATGTTTTGATCATTCTTGTTTCTACTCATTTTGGAAAAGGTATAGGGTGACATAATGCACAATGTGGTTATAATCCACTCTATTAGAATTGCATGCTTGAACTGGAAAACTTTACATTGTTTTGTGAATCCCTTAATGTTTATTTCACAGCTGTCACAGTGCTCCATTGCACTGATGCTAGCTGATAAATTAAAACAAGTGCTGTCTTATCAAGAGCAGTTCACTTTGGTTTACTCCTTTACTCATAAAAGCAGCAGCAAAGCAGAACATGACAGATAATTTTTAGTATATGGCAGATAATTTTTGCTGTAGCATTTTGTTTGACTTATGCTGTCTTTACACTGCAAAGATGAAAAAGTGCAGAGTTTCAATATGTATCTCACAATAAGGAAAATAATTCCTTTTCAGAAATCCTTTTTAGCATTTATATTCTATTTAGCCTTCTCTATACAGTTTTTATTTATGTGGGTTTTTTGTGCTGCCAAAAGTGACAGGGTGCTACAGTGCATATCGTCCCATCTAAATATAAACTTTTTACCTGGCCATATTCCTTGTAAAACTTGGTTAATGTTAATTTTCTTACCATATTTATGTTAAGGTACTAGGTTTAGTGGGGTTTTAGTGGGTATTTTATTGTTTTGGGGTTTTTTTTTCAAACAACTAGGATTTTTAAAACGATACTTTCACCAAGAATTGTCTAGGTTGTACTTAACTCATTTATATTTTCCCCATTAGATTAATAATTCAGATCCTGATCTTTCTTGGCATTGCATTTTTTGATCTAAAAATGCAGTTGTTAGAACAGAGGCTGGTAAAATTTTATTTGGGATAGCACAGAGCAGTTATTGAACAAATAGAAAGCAGCCTATACCTGCAGTTGTTGTTTGAGACTGAAGGTTTTTGTAATCTCTAGTAAATCGCTCCCACGATAACTGTGGCTTATGGCTTTGTAAATTATTGAGACATTCCCCCATAGCTGAGGCACTGATCTGTATGGGCACACTAAGCCATTCCAAACAGCATCAAGTAATAGTTTTTAAATTGACCCTTACTTGAAAAAGCAAAGCAAAGCCAGACATAAGCAGCATGAGGAAGAGGAAAACTGTGATGAACTCAAGAGTTTTTATCTTATGGAATCAGTGGCCATGTTGGGGTAAGAGGCAATTATGAATATTATCAGAGTTAGGTCTTGACAGTTCAGGGGCATTTGACATTCATTTGAATCACCAGTGATTCGGTGACATAATTTTATTTAAAGTAGTAATGTGAAATGGATGGAAACTCCTATGTAGAAATATTGATCTGAGTCTTGTATTACTAGTAGAACTGATTTAATTTCACTTAAATAAATCCACATGAAATTTAGCTTCAGTTCTCTTTAAGTTCAGAAGTGTGGACAGACTTCTGGACAAAGAGATAGACACATCTATGCACTAATTGTTGATCTGAATCATGGATGCCCCTGTGGTTCTTACAGAACCACATTAGTACATCCTAATGCTTTTATTAGTTCACAGGAAATAAAAAATACACAATGAAGGTATTTGTTATTTGAAGTCCTGTAGTGTTGGCTCTAATGTAGCTAATTGCTTAGTTGATTCTGTATAAAAGACATGGGCAATGCCCTTGGAAAATCCAGTTCTTGGTACAGTAGATCATGTTTGGTACAGCTGGTCATGTTTGGTACTATCTAGCAACATGAGTCAAAAATTCTTCTGATTCCCATTTTATAACCTTACTTTTGATAGACAGAGGAGAGAGAAAATCTTATATTTGCTGTTGAATTCACTGACCTTTAATAAGTTTCCAAATGTACTTGAATTAATATTAGAGCATTTTCTTTGTAGTGTTCATCTTTCTTACATGAATGGTGGTGTGTTAACATGCTTAAATGTATACCTTCAAAATAAGAAATATATCTTGTGGATATTTTGCATTGGAGAATAGTTTTGCTTTAGAGCTGTCATTATACTCTGCAGGTAAAGCTTTTGGAAGTTTAATTGGCTTGGTGAATGTGCCTCAGAGAAGAGAAAATTGAATACAACTTTTGTAAGAGATCAAAGAAAACATTGGGTATAAAATGTGGAAGAGACAGCAAATAGCAATTCCATCAAGACACTATAGCAAAAGAAAAAAGGTGTGGCTGTTCTCTTGCAGAACAGTTTGTATTCCCACAGTCCTGTGTATGATTCTTGCATTAGTGACTTTATTCTAACTTCTTCATAATCTTCGTTCACCTCCAGAAATGGTATCTCTATAGTTTGGATGCTTCAATTTCTGCTGCAGGAAGGGCAGAGCCTGACTCCTCCAGTCTATCTCCCTCTCACACTCCTTTATAGTTCTCAGCCTTTTGACTACCTCTTTCAAAATATCCGCTATTGCAAGTGCAAGGCCTTGGACACCTACCTGTTTATGTGACACCACTGTCTGGGTCACCACATTTCTTCTGCTAGCAGCTCTTGCGCCCAGGTTGCAACCATCTCTGTTCCTGCCCGTGTGTCAGATGGAAACATTCAAGAGGAATAAACAGCTGGCGATGGTGGGGGTGGATAGAGAAGAGATAGGAGTGGTACTTGTTGCTGGGTAGGTAACAGTTACAAGTTATTGTTAGGCCAGCCCAAAAGAAAAGATGGGAAAGATGTGTTGTCTGTGGCCTAAGAATGCTCTGCAAGTGGGATCCTGGTGATCGGGAGTGTGTGGTATTCAGAGGAGCCTCCTGATTGCTTGTTCCATAGCAGAGCAATAGAGAGGGAGTGAAAATGGGGAGAGTAATTACAACCTTCCTTGTTGACCTTTCTGTTGGACAGCAAGAAGACATTGTGTAGGTCTCATCACGGTGCTAGGCCTCATGGGAGACTGTTGGGGTATGAGGGAAATGAGATAAATGTTAAAAAATAATGGAATGATGGAAGTAGAGTGTCAGTTTCTGAAGAGGCTGCTGTGAGGAAAGGAGAAGAAAATTAGAATAATGTGCAGAAGACAGGCAGCTAGTTTGAACACTATACCTCGCAGGAGAGCAGTTTGGAAATTGCAGTATTTGCTTTCTCAATTTTCAGAAAGTGTTGCTGATATTTATACCATTATTTAAAATTAGCTCTATCAGCACTGATTTTTAACTGAGACTGAGACTTGAGACAGCAAGCTGAAAACTGTTACTCTCTGCCAGTTACTATAGGAGCAAATGGACCTGTGGGCATTGGTGGGTTGTGGTTTTGAGGAATATATAAGACAAAAGAATAGTAAATTCACACAGGTTCCACTTTTTCCAGCTGTGAAGTGTAATGTCCAATGGGGACTAAACTTAATGATCTAAAGATTTACTTACAAAAGATTTATTTTTTTTACCTAATTTTTGGTAAGGCCAAAGATTGTAGGTCACAGTCTATTCTTTCCTGTCTGCTAATTGCAAAATCCATTAGTACCCCTTTGAGATATTTTTTCTAAAAGATTGTACTGAATCTGAATAAAAGCCTAATAAGTAGATTAGTTAGAACAATAGTCCTCATGAGGATGTTTGATTCTGAGTGTAGCTGCTAGAGATAACCCTAAATGCAATTAGGTTTAACTCCCTGTGAGTGTCAAAGGAAGGTAATACCCATGGAGACTTCCCTTCAGATGACACTATTTTTAAAGTGTCTTAACATTTAAATTATTCTTTCCTTCAGGCTTTGGCAACAAACTTTTTTTTTTCCCCCCTTTCTTTTTGTTAAATTGTCAGAGAAACAGAGCTTGGGAACTTATGCTTTAGCCATTAGTTTTAGATGTTTCACATCAAAAAGAGGGATGGCTCAGCTTCCTTGGGGAAACAGTTTGTTCACTTTGTAATTGTAAGAAGCAAATGTCCCAAGGTGGCCGCAGAGAGGTAAAATAGAGAAAACATCAGATTCAGTAACATACACAAGCTTAAAGGGTAATGTGATAAAATGTCAATAGATAAACTACTGATAGATTAAATCTGGGTGTTTTGTTGTGCTGGATTTGTGGGAGGTTTTTTTTAAGTAAACTATCTGTTTTTTATTATTTCTAAAAGTGCAACTTGCAATTAAAATTACTTTTTAACCCCAAAGACAGCAGTGTAGAACTTAGAGGCTGTAAAGTCTTTCAACTTATTTCTGTGGTGTGAATTTTAGCTCCAAAATATTTGTGCTTCTATGAAATAGCTGAATTGTTGTCTTCTGCCTTTCGCAAGCAAATTGGTTTCTTTTCTGTTGTTCTGGTCAGCTGTTTTTCTCTTTAAAGGTCAGTGTGCTGCCTTTTTTCATATTATTTTTTCATGTGATAAATTGCTGTGGTATACAGAACACATTTTTATTGCTGATTTTGGTGATTAATTATTATCTTTTAAAAATTATTAAAGAATTGAACCTGAGATGTACCAAGCAGAGTAATTGCCCAATGAAACCTTAAAGACAGTGAAGGACAAGATTTGAAATGATCATCCAGAAATTATGCTTCTTGTCTTAGTGCTTTGTGCAAGGAAATTAATGAAAATCATTTTTTTTAAACTGCATATTTTGTTTCTTGTTTACTGCATCTGAAAACTCACCTGTTGCTGCTACAAAATTCAATTAAGAAAATCAAAAGTATTTTGTGCTTTTCAAATGTAAGAAGACTTTCAAATATACCTGGATTTTGAAATGAAGTAATTAGGATTAGCTGTACTATTTAAAAAAAAAAAAAAGTCAACCTCTTTTTAGACAAAGGGAAAGGGAATATTAGTGGGGTATATGTTAAAATCTGTCTTCATGGTTCATGTGTCTTTGAGATGCAGCCTGATTATGCTGATAGTAAATGTAAAAGTCATCATGTTGTTGCAGTAAACATGTAAGAAGTGATTTATTGCAGCTGGAAGTGTCCATTATCCAAGTGTATCTTAAAAGTCTGGGTTTTGATAATAAAAATTATCTTTTAGGAAGATGAAATGAGACATAGTTAGCTATAGAAGTAATAGATAATACACTGAAAATAAGTTAGTATGATCTTAAATACCTACTGTAGGGAAACTCGTGAACTTCAGGTTAAATCCTAATGTGTGCCAGATGTTAATGTACTCTGTCCTTTTGGTGGTTGATACCAAGAGATGGTATACGTACCTCCTGCAAAGCAAGATTTCACTGCTACTCAATGTGCCCTTTTTTGTGCAATTGATAACAAAAGTGTTTTCTAATGCTATATAATAACAAGTAATGCATTTTTTTATAATTCATGCATGCTTTGGGTGGGAGGTGGTGAAACGTTCTGTTGGCTGTTTTACGCCAAAAGCGAATGGAATGGAAGAAAAGAAGGAAAAGAGCCATCTCTAAAATTTATTTGTTTTGTTTCATTTAGATTTTCACACACACCTTTCTGAGAAATTGAAAGACAGACAGACAAGCTGGCAGCAGCTGGCTGAGGCAAAGAACTCTCTAATACGTAAGGTTTTTATCTTGCTTAAAATGTAATACTTGTAGACTTAGAACCTAGTTTAGAATTCGTGTGTTTTACAATGATTACTCTAGTTCTGTTTATTATTTATTGTTTGGTTTTCCTCCTAGTTTTGATACCATGTTGAATAAACCTGATTTTTCTTTACTACTTATATCTATTTCCTGATGTAGTGGAACTAAGTAAGAGTGGGACTTTTACTGTGAGTCTTCACTGGGTGGTGAGGCAGCTGCATGTTCTGTGAGCTGATGTTGCTCCACAGAATGGGGCTCATTAGATGGAAAGAGAGCTTACACATATAAGAGATGCCAGATCTGAGTACATACAGGCGTAGTTTAAAAACTGGTGCCTATGTCTAGCAGTATTTTCACAGAGGCAATTACACCTGGTTTATCCCATTTTTTAAAGCCTGCATGTGATACAAATTTCTTCAGCTATTCTTAACTCTGACTTTCTGAAGACTTAGTGATCATTCTGTTCACCTTTAGACTTGTTTTGACCTACTCTTTTGAGTTACAGGATCAGTCACACATCAAGGAAATTTTGTATCATAGGGGCTGCACAAAAGTATCAGGGGGATTTATTTTGCTTTGTTTTGTAGACAATCTCATCATTGATAGACTTTTTTTTTTTTTTTTTAAATTTCCAAGTGCCACTTCTCACACAGACACCCCCAAACACACCCCTGATCTTCTGTTTCCCTGAGAGCAATTCTCATTTGGGAGGAGGAGGATGTTTGGGAAAAAAAGTATACAATGCACTTTTTTAGCAAAAGAGAACCATAACTGCATAAATCCAAAGGCATGTTAAGGAATTAGATACAAAGATAAATGATTCAGTGACATCTTCCTCTTGACATGGAACTGGTTTTCATTCCTTGTATGTATACTTATACTGACTATAGTATCAATATGCACCCAAACTAATTTAGCAGGAGCCTTTTTTTGTGAAGTTGTCCTTTTCACTGCAATTTTTGCCTTGTATTTGACTGCCTAATGAGATGAAACAAATACATTGGTGTTTCATTCTTTTCTCCCATTGCAGCAATGACCTAGTACAAACATGAAGATGCCTTTCCATTAGGGCTTTTCATTTAAGGACTTACGTAAATGCTTTGCAAAATTAGGAACCTAACCAGGAATAATATTCTGCTTGCTTAATATTTTAATGATATATAAACCAAGGTTTTCATATTACTCCAGATTTGCTTTTCTAATATGCTTCTTTCCATAATAACTTGACTGTTGGTAAAAACTAGTGAATGACATTAAGCTTTGAATCTCCAACAGTGTCTGAGCAAATACTATGGGACAGTTTCTTAAATTAAACTCTGGCAAGTACTGTGCATCTGTGACCATTTCATAGTTAATGCAGCCCAAGAATGGTCATTGTGTTTTCAACCTGGAGATATGGATTCTTCCTTGTGTTTACATGCTTCTTTGAAGAGTGGGAGCCAGAACAATTAATTTCCATAACACTGGTGTATAATACTAAATATTGCCCCAGGTAGCATGTATATGGTTGGTAATAAAGATGAAATTAATAAAGAACTGAAATGATCTTGCATATATGTCTGCATTGCTGAAGCAATCATGATAATTGCTGTTACAGAAGGGATTTTGGCACAGGTAAAATGAACGGGCTATGTTATTTGGACTATCCTGAATCTCAAAGAATAATAGAAAGGTTTTGCCCGACACATTACATCAATCCAAACACTGTCTTTTATCATTTCAAGCTTTGAGGCTTTTCATCAAATATTGTTTCTCTTTGGTTTCTTTTTATTTCCCTGACAACCTGATACCTTTCCCAATTAGAAGAAAATAGTATTTTTATGTTGCTTTTAATTTTTGGTATTGTGTTTGTTCAAGGCTCTAGAAATCATGAACAACATGAGAACGTATTAATAGCTATATAGCAAATAAAAATATTTTATGGTGGTATTAATTCTCATCTCTGGCTTGAAAGTAGCATGCATTTAAGAAAAATAAATTAACTGAGAGAAGCAATAGAAAAACTAAGTACTTTTTAAGACTTCTACCAGTCTAATTACTCAGACATGCTAAATCAGATATGCTTAGTAAAATAGTTCATTGCATGCTATAAATGTGGTAAGAAAGGTGCCGTGAACTTATAAATACAGATGTGCTAACTGGCATTGGTGTCAGCCAAATCTGTTATGCTAAAAATTCAAGGGAATTGACCAAAACTAAGCTTTACCTCTCTGCCATTTAAAAATTGCCATAGGACTTTTTATATCAATCTGAATGCTGCCAAAAGCAGACAGATGGTACTAACCTTGGTTTAAAGCCTCAGCTGGCTGAGAATGCACCCAAATAGTATTGTAAAGCTTTCAGTGTGCATGTTGTGTCAACCGAAGAGGACTCTGTATCGTCATAAGTAGAGCCCTCAGACTTTTCATTTTAAAGGTACCCAGTTATTGAATGTGCTCATTTAGTGGGTATATTGCTTTACTGTGTTTTAATAAAATGTTAGGTTTCTTGAAGTATTCAGCCTTTGGTTTGCTACTGAGAAAGATTCCACTGGTGCAGACCAAGAGATAATGTGGGGAAAGGAGGTTAAGTGCTGAATGGTGGTACTGTAATGGCCAGTGCTTCAGAAGTGCAGGCAGAGAGATTGTTGTCAGATCCATGTTCAGAGCACAGGAAGAAAAAGAATGAAAGCATCTTATAGGAAAATATCTCCTTTATCTAGTGTGTGGAGTAGTCCTAAATCTCACCTTTTCTGACTTCTGGTTTTCTGGGAGAATTCTTAATGGATTGAAAAACCAACAACAAAACAAAAAACAAACAATCAGAGAATGCAAAACAAAAAACCAAAAATGTGTGATAAAATAATGAGAACGAAGGAAATGCTAAGGGGGAAGTCAAACTCTCTTGCATGTTGTGTCCTGAAAGCCAACTAGCTGACAGTTCTACCAGGTGCCTCTCCTAGGAGCAAACTTAACATTTATTACAGAATTTGTCTTGAACACACTGGTATTTGAACTAAAGAATTTGCAAATTTGCTTGAGAAACAAAACAGATTGTGTGTTGAAAGAGTGAGCAGCTAGCAAAATGCTTGATCATGTCAGATTTATACAAACCAATCTCCTGTGTATTGCACCATGTCCTAGAAAACTGGAAACCATGAATACAAGAACTTATCGTTTAAGGAATTTTGTGACAGCTTATAAAAAATAGCTTTTCCGGATTTTATGTGATGCTTCTACCTTAAAGAAACTGATTACATAGGTGGTAATTTTTAACACGAGCAGTGACAAAATAAACACCATCTGCTAGTATTGACTTATTCCATAGTATTCTCATGCTGGGTGATTTTATTTCACTGTTTTTTGTGGGTTTCTTTCCAGAAATGGTTAATGACACATCTGCTGTGTGGTGAAAGTGCATTTTTGGTGATTAAATGTGGACATAAGTTTAGGGAAAACAATAATGAAAGTATGAAGGAAATACTAAGCTACTAAAAGTAACTTACAAAATACATAGCTATGTTGATGCCTTTTTTGTATTTTGAGCCAATTTATTATTGGCTAGGGAAACATTAACAGAAATGTAGTTAAGAATAAACATCTGTACTACTACTTATTTTAATGTGTTTTTTCAAATTTAATTCAATTTATTCTTTTAGTAATGAATGTGTAGAGAAGCAGTGCCTGTGGACTAATATCAATGTTAATTGTTCTGGTGAAAGAAAAAAGAGCAGTCTGACTTAGAGGAGTTTTGTCTTTACAGACTGCATAGTAATTAAAAATTGGAATGAGAATTCATGCGAATTGCACCAAATGTGCGTGTATTAGATAGTGAGCATCTGAAGTCATCCCCTGTTCCTTAGCAGTGATAAACAGATTTACATAAGTTAAATACTTTTATTACAAACCTTTTGACTTGACCTGATCTGTGTAAACATTGCATTTATGAATTATCAACCATCTCTGAAAGACAGCCTTATGTATGTGCAGTATCAGTTATGTTAATCTGAAATGTTTCTCAAGCTGCTGTGCATGGAGTTAGGGTGAAGAGTCCCTTACTTATTCATGCCCATATGTATGCTGTGAAACTTGAATGAGGAGGGAGACAAAGAAAAGGGATTTAAAAAATAAATAAATTATATCCTTTGTTTTTTATACTAAGTGCCATGATTCTCTAGTTCAGGTTTACTTAGATCCACTTTTAGGGTAAAAGTGGAGGGAGCCTGACTAGTGCTTTCTCTTTGAATCTCTGTAGTTTGCTTTTACTGTGCCTCAAATCCCACATGGCTTGAACTACCTGGTCCTGATAAATTAAAATATTGAATGTGGTTTGTAATGCCAGGAGGCCCCCAAAAGGACTTACTGAAACTTACTCACATAATGTTGTTGGGTTTTTTAATAAAGCATTAATTTTATTTGATTAAATAGGATATGGAAGTGGGAGACTGAGTGCAGTTTGGAAATCTAAATGATCTTCAAGTAGGGAAAAAGGAATCAGATGGCCTCTTTCTATTTAGATGCCAGAGATCTTCATCTCTTACCTATCTAGCTTGAAATATTGTCACCCTTTTTTTGAGTGCTGTGATATATTAAATGTTAGGGCAGAATTGGACTTCTGCCCTCCCTTGTCTTCCCACTCAAAGAACACTTGGCAATGCTCAGGATAAGTTGATGTTGCCCCTGAATTTTGATTCTGAAATTTGATTGTCATGTTGTAATATCATCTGGGGGAACATATATTAGTACTTCTTTTCGGTAGTAAAACCAGCTTGTGCAACCAGCTTGTGCAACCTTCCTGGCAGCTTCTGACACTGCATTGACTGAACAACCACATGTTCTAATTTACCAAGTGCCTGCTTTTGACTCTAGTCACCAGTGGCATCCCCCAGGGATCAGTGCTAGGCCCCATCCTCTTTAATATCTTCATTGATGATCTGGATGAGGGGATTGAGTCAGTCATCAGCAAATTTGCAGATGACACCAAGTTGGGAGCAGATGTTGATCAGTTAGAGGGTAGAAGGGCTCTGCAGAGGGACCTCTACCGACTGGACAAATGGACAGAGTCCAATGGGATGGCATTCAACAAGTCCAAGTGCCAGGTGCTGCACTTTGGCAACCCCGTGCAGAGCTGCAGGCTGCGGTCAGAGTGGCTGGAGAGCGGCCAGGCAGAAAGGGACCTGGGGGTACTGGTTGATGGCAGGCTGAAAATGAGCCTGCAGTGTGCCCAGGTGGCCAAGAGGGCCAATGGCATCCTGGCCTGCATCAGGAACAGTAGGGTCAGCAGGAGCAGGGAAGTCATTGTGCCCCTGGACTCAGCACTGGTTAGGCCACACCTTGAGTACTGGGTCCAGTTCTGGGCCCCTCAGTTTAAGAAGGACATCAAGACACCTGAACATGTCCAGAGAAGGGCAACAAGGCTGGTGAGTGGCCTTGAGCACAAGCCCTATAAGGAGAGGCTGAGGGAGCTGGGATTGTTTAGCCTGGAGAAGAGGAGGCTCAGGGGTGACCTCATTGCCCTCAACAAATATCTGAAGGGTGGTTGTAGCCAGGAAGGGGTTGGTCTCTTCTCTCTAGCAACCAGCACCAGAACAAGGGGACACAGTCTCAAGCTGTGCCAAGGGAAGTTTAGGCTCAAGGTGAGGAGAAAGTTCTTCACTGAGCGAGTCGTTTGTCATTGGAATGGGCTGCCCATGGAGGTGATGGAGTCACCATCCCTGGAGGTGTTCAAGAGGGGATTGGATGTGGCACTTGGTGCCATGGTCTAGTCCTGAGGTCTGTGGAGACAGGTTGGACTTGATGATCTTTGAGGTCTCTTCCAACCTTAGTGATACTGTGAATTGGCATATTCAGAGTAATAAAAAGCATCTCTTCCCTTAGCCACTGTCAGGCCTCATTCTCTTTATGGGAAGATTTGTCAAAAGTAACAGAACTGCACTTGCAGTCAAACTTCTTGTTGTCTTCTACTCCAAACATTGAAGTTTGTATCATTAATTGCATAGGTCAAACTCAAAATTAACTTTGTGGTAGGTAGGCTTCTGAACATTGACTGAATAGCAGTTAGTTTTGTAAGAAATTATGAGCTTCACATCCTAAAGGCAGTATTCACTGCACCTGCACTTTGTAGCTCCAATCTCTTGAATACAATAAAAACTAAAACTACATCAGGACTAGAGCTGCCATGACTGTGCAATGCAGTTACATGGAATAAAGGCCAAAGCATCCAATTTCTGCAAACAGAAGCAGAACTGAAATAAGGAAAGTATGTTTCAGCCAGATTTAGGTAAATCTAAGGAAGATAAAGAGGACTGACATGTATTGTATTGATTTCTTCATTTTCTGAGCCACTTCTGTGGTTTGCATTATTGCTATTCCTTATAAGGTGGCTCAGAGTTGATCAAGGCTGCAGTGTTAAGAAGCAATGTGATTACAGGCATGTGTATTGGCAGTGTGATTAATACTGCTAGTTAAAGTAGTATTAATATGAGAGAAGTACTGCAAATATTAATAATTTAAAAATTTTAAATGTGCTTGCTTTCCCCTGCTGTGCTTATTCAGATGTCCTTAAATCTGTGGTGGTAGCAGAAATCAAGTGATCTCAAAGTTAAATGTGAAGTAATGAGAAAGGGCAGAAATATCTCTTTGTGAGTCCAGAGAGATACTAAATACCTATGGAGATTTATACAGACAAAAGGCAACACTATTAAAACCTAAGCACTTGAGCTGCTTTATATGGATTAAGAAATGTCTTTTAAAATAATTACAGGAGTGTGTGTATTTGTAATGTGTCAGGGAGATGACATGAGTAGCTGTGGTTTTGTGGGATACATATAAATATATCTTTGAATTATATTTCTACCCAAATTTGGTAATATAGTGGAATGCCATCTCTGTGTCCCTAAACTGTGTGGCACAGTTCCTGTTGCCTTCTGCCACACCATCCATTCAGCTGGTGTCTGTGGAAGGTGACGTTGCAGCAGTATTTCATAGTTGCCTTGCAGGACAGAGCTCAGAGGTACTTGTGAAGCAAGACTCAAGGCACAGTCAAGAGGCTTCTAACAAATGATACTCAGTTGCTTATTGTGTAGTAGACAAAAGGATGTCTTTAAACCTTTCTGTCTGTGTGCTGCTTAAATCTCCAGCCATTACTAAGCTACAGGAACATAGCATATCAATGTTTTGTGTGGTTGAAAGATTAGAGATCATGTATATACAGAAGACAAAGGTTATTGAAATGCAAAATGTAATAATAATAATAATTAGCATTCAGTAAAATGAATCTTTTCAGAGTAGCATCTAGATCCATTTATTTTTCTTAGAAGTCATATGCAGAGGAGCTTTTTGTCTTGCTTACTGTAATGTACAGGACTTGAACAGCTCCATCTCTATTGCACTCTTTCTGAGCTGCCTTTACATTCACAGTGAAGTCAGATTGTATGAACAGCATAGCATAAGTTGTGGTTTGTGATTTTTTAAACACTTCTCTAGTTGGTATTCAGATGTGCTGTGTGGATCTGTGGCTAGAAAAACTCTTCTTGTTGTACCTGCTTAGAGTAGAGAACGCAGTGGCTGCTCTTGAAGTGGTGTCACTTAATCAGTGTGACAGATGAGTGCTTATTTCTGTTGTGTAATATAATTTTAACTTTGTTTTATAGATTCACATACAGCGAGTTCCTTTCTTCTATTATTTTTGCTAGAAAGCATACAGAAGTTAACTTTCTGAGTTCCTAGAATGATTCCTAGAATGATTCCTAGAACGATTCCTAGAACTTCTGAGCTCAGCTTTTTCTTTTTATTCCAAAGTAACGGTTTATCTCTTTTTCCTCTGTCTCTCATATGTGGCAACGATTATTGTCTGTGACATATGGTAATTAAGTTACATTTTGTTTTGAGGGATATTGTCTGAAAATGAAATACAATTTGGTTTCACAATCCATGTCTTGGTAAACTCCACTTGCCGAGTAGTCTTAGAGTTGGCTGTTCCCTTACAAAGTTTGCCTGCCTACTCTTCTGCAGGTTGTGCATCTCACAAGCAATCCCTGCCTAGTGTCAGCAAACACATTTCTGTGGGTCACTGCGTGACCAATTCTTAATCATTGATTTGTTGAAGTGATGTTTGAACCTATCAATTTAAAGGTGAACCACTTCTTAAGTATGTTCCTTCAGGAAGTGTAATTAAAGAGGCAGTAAAACTATACATTGGTTTTACACTCTTGTTTCTTTATAACTTAAAGCTACAAACCCAAAGTTTTTCTTTTGTTATGGAAAAAGGTTACATGTGCAGAAACTGGAGGGAAATACACTGGGGAGTGTTACCCTGTAGCAATGGGCTAGATGGGCATGCTTCACATGTACCTGTCCATCTTCTATGTGATACTGATGGACAGCTGGCTACTGAGAACCTAGGGAGCAACACAAGCTGAGCTTCTTCCAAATGAGGACAGAGCAGTTAAAATAGCTTTTCAGGATTTTAACATTCCTGATGTGTTCTTTGAGTCCTTCAGTGAAGACTGAAAAAATTGTAGGTTTCAAGTAAACTGTGCTGTGGTAAGATCATGCCACCCTATCTTTAATAGATTGCCAGTCATATGTGGGCACCTTTTTTTGTTAGTTGAAATCCTACATCAACTTAGTATCCAAAAGAGTGGAAAACACACTGAAAAGTAAATGCTAATAAAGGAAAATTTAGATTTTTCTTCTAGCTAATTTATATTTTTAAATAATAAAGATGTGCATGTACTTTATGAATTGTTTATCTATACCTCACAAAATCCGCTGCCTTCGCTGTGTTTTGTTGTAGGTTCAGATGATAGCGAAGTTCCTGAGTGGTAGTGTAAGCAGATGTTTACTGTTCCAAAATACACATGCAAGTGAAGACAAAGGATTGTAACTCTGAACTGCAACACAAGTTGTGCTTCCCTGAGTGACCATGCTAAGAGGCATAGTGTATAATTAATCTGTGCTAAACAGGCACAACACACACAAGACGTAGATGAGTAAACTAAGTGCTAAACATACTCTAGCAGCTGTTTCAACATCATTTCTTTTTCAATAAGCTGAAGAGTTTATTGAAAAGGAGTCTAGGGTGTGCTTTGTATTGGATTCTAATCAGCCAGTTAAGAGACTCAGCAATTAGTACAATAGAGGTGAAAATTAATCAGTAGCTTACAGAACTCTGTTGAAAGAAAACAGTTCATACATTGAATGAAACAGTACTTAGGGTTTGGTTTGTTTTTCGTTTTAGCTGTGAATACAATATGTATGTTTCTTTTAGTTCAGTGTAAAAGCAAAAGACATAAATCAGCAGGATTCTCCTGGATGCATTTACAGATAGCATCTGCCCTTCCTGTAGAATGCTGCCTAATATAGTTTTATCTGCACTGTTTTTCTGCTGTTCAGAACCCTCTGAAGCATGTGATATTTGAGTCCCATGAGTCCCATGGGTCTTAACTGTCTGCCAGATCATAAGTTATCCCAAGGTGTCTTTGTTTCTGCAGCTGGGTCAGGGTATGGTTTTCCTTGGCAGAATGTTTTTGCTGGGTTTGTTGTGTTGTTTTGGTTTTGGGGTTTTTTTTGGGGGTGTGTGTTTGTTTGTTCTTATTAAATTTTGTTAGTCAGTTAAGCCTTGACAGCTGGAGACATCTTTAAAATAAATTTAAGTGTATCTTTGTAAGGCATGAAAATTGTTTAATCAATGGTTAAAAGCTTCAAGGTACTTAATTACAAGTAGGAGATTTGTATTTTATATGGTCAGAGGATATCATGTTTGCTTAATTAAAAGCAAACTCTGAATTTAAGACCTGTATTTCCTGATGGTAAGAATTCAGTAGATTTACTTTTTGAAGTGAGTTGGTTTATTTTTCTGACTGTTTGAAATTTTTTCCACAAGAGTCTTAAGCCTGGTCAGTATGATCGTAAATGTTAACAGTTTGATCAGGTTTATTTTGGGAGAGATCTCAGTTGTGTCACAGTAGGTACATGCAGAGGACAACACAGTGATGCTTTTGAAATTCTCTTGTTTGTGATGTAAGTTCGTTTGACTTAGTCCTTGGGTTAAAGTATTCTTATATACAGCATCACCTTTGGCTTTTCTTATACATCTGGAATAAATGCTATTGAAGATTCAGTAAAGGAGATTTTGTGCATGTGTGCGACATGATACTAATTATATTTGAGTTTAGAGTTTTTAGATTAAATCTTTGCCTTAAATTTATCTCCAACATTAGTTTGTACTTCTTCAAACTCTTGATTTGCTCACAGCTGGGATTTCCAATGGCGCACTGAAATAATTATACACTAAGTTATGTTGGTGATTTTGTGTGCCATATCCTAGGGCAGTATTTTGAATAATTTTGTACTAGAATGTTACTATCTAAAAAAATCCTATGAGGTTGTGTCAGTTGACTTTTGCCAGATTAATATGCCCTGTATAAATGCAACTTTACAGAATCACAGAATCACCAGGGTTGGAAGAGATCTCAAAGATCATCAAGTCCAACCTATCACCACAGACCTCATGACTAAACCATAGCACCAAGTGCCACGTCCAGTCCCTTCTTGAACATCTCCAGGGATGGTGACTCCACCAATGATGAACGACTCTCTCCATGAAGAACTTTCTCCTCACCTCGAGCATAAACTTCCCCTGGTGCAGCTTGAGACTGTGTCCTCTTGTTCTGGTGCTGGTTGCTAGAGAGAAGAGACCGAGCCCCTCCTGTCTACAACCACCCTTCAGGTAGTTGTAGACAGCAATAAGGTCTCCCCTGAGCCTCCTCTTCTCCAGGCTAAACAATCCCAGCTCCCTCAGCCTCTCCTCATAGGGCTTGTGCTCATGGCCACTCCCCAGCCTCATTGCCCTTCTCTGGACATGTTCAAGTGTCTTGATGTCCTTCTTAAACTGAGGGGCCCAGAACTGGACCCAGTACTCAAGGTGTGGCCTAACCAGTGCTGAGTCCAGGGGCACAATGATTTCCCTGCTCCTGCTGGCCACACTATTCTTGATGCAGGCCAGGATGCCATTGGCCCTCTTGGCCACCTGGGCACACTGCAGGCTCATTTTCAGCCTGCCATCAACCAGTACCCCCAGGTCCCTTTCTGCCTGGCCGCTCTCCAGCCACTCCGACCCCAGCCTGTAGCTCTGCATGGGGTTGTTGTGGCCAAAGTGCAGCACCCGGCTGCATCATCATCATCTTTCTTCTAAATGTGTCTTTACTTAAACATCTGCAGCCCTGGAGTTCCATAGCTTGGTAGGGCTGTTCAATTCCACTTTTAATTTTCATCTTGATGTATTATACATTTTACCTTGCAAGTAATAGCAGGAGGGAGCACTTCATGCAGCAGTGCACCTGCTGATCTGTGTTGGTGTAAGTCACTTTTAGTCAAGTGATGTGACAAATTACTTTATTACTGTTTCATCAGTTCTTTCTAAAGAATTAAAAAACCCTGACCTCTTATGTAACTTGCTATTCATAAGTCACCTTGAAAAACACAAGACTTGCATTTAGATATCAATAAAAAATTGAAGGCAGAATTTTAGTTAACATATAAGAGTTGCTGAAAACGTAAGAGATGGAGAAGAGAGCTTCTTATTTTTAAATTGTAGTGTTTGAAGTTATTTTATTCTCTGAAAATGATAACTTTCTTTAATATATTCTCATATTCATATATGTTCACATTTCTTCCCTCATTCCCTCACCCATCTGTATCACAAGTAGATTGGGAGAGCCAGCAATACTAGCAGATTTCTTGTTAATGAAAAGTGGTGACACTTGCTTTATTGTTCATTGAAGGCTTTCTTCTGACAGAGATAAATGACATGCTTGGGGTTACCGGGAAAATGTGATTTCATCATTGAATAGGGGAGCTTTGAAGCAGCCTTTTCGCTTTACAAGTAAGTTATGACTGTGCCAGATCTGACAA
This sequence comes from Dryobates pubescens, assembly GCF_014839835.1. Classification (NCBI taxonomy): domain Eukaryota; kingdom Metazoa; phylum Chordata; class Aves; order Piciformes; family Picidae; genus Dryobates; species Dryobates pubescens. The sequence goes on from NC_071627.1 coordinate 10,153,843, forward strand.
AGAGAAACATTTATTCTAATGCCTAAAGCTCTGACACTGGAGCCATTTGAACATTGTGTCTTGCTGTCATCTGTTTTATATAGATTTTGGTAAATAGCTAAGTTTTAAGGTCTAGATATAATCTCCATTATGCATATTGCATAATTCGTCTAAACATAGAACCATAGTGCACACAGTCAAGAGGAGGAGACTGCTTTTTGGTTAAGTCTGCATGTGTGAGAGGATCTCTTATGTTTGTGCCAACAACATTTAGACACCTGATGTAGTCTGTAGCAAAAGTAAAGGCTGTAAGTTCATGTCTTCCTCTTTCTGCTACTATTTGAGGAATCAAAAATAGGTATCTGATGTTACAAAATGTGGATAATCTTAGCAAGAATAAAAAGAGCAAGGACCTGACTTTATCTAACTTGGAAATTTGACTTTTGAAGTTGGCATGTTGGGCTTCATGGCCTTAAGATGTCCCTTTTAACCTTAGTTGTTCTACAAGTCCATATAAATATATATATGTGGCATAGAAGGAAGATAATTAACTTGTGTAAGCCCTGTAATATTTCCTTAAATCATAATAATTTTGACCAAAGTATAGGCATTTCTGCTATGGAGCCTTTTGGAGTTGTGTGTGAAACTTACCTGTGCGGAACCCGGGACATTGTTTGGTCTGCTGTGTCACTGAGAGTTGTTCCAGTGATGTGAATAACAAAGAAATAGAAAGCCACCATTCTGAAGTGACACCTATATCCCAAACTGCTGATATTTCCCAGAACTGATCTTGTAACAGATCATCAAAAAATCTTATGTGATCATAGAGTTCTCCATTGCACATAAAACAGCAGGAGTTCAACTTCTGCCTTAGTTATAATTAAATTCCATGAGAATGCCAGATGATAAACAATTGCTTCTTTCTAGGCTTGCATTCTGCAAAGGCAGGCCTGTCATGGGGCCCTGTTGTTCGTAACCGAAAGTTCATTGCCTCGTAACCTGATGTTGGTTCCATACTTAAATAAGAATTAAAATGCTAGAAATTACCCTGTAAGTAATCAACAAGTTCTAAATCCTCCTGTACCTCCCATGTTGTAGTTGAGAAAATTGGCTGATCTTTTCCTGCATGGCATATATTTAGTAACGGTACAAGGTGGGAGGGAAGGTCAGCAGTAACAATTGCTTTACACACTGGCAGACTGCCTGCACTGGGTACACATTTTAGTCTCAGAACGTTCTGAGTAAATTTGCAATGAGGAGTCTGGTGCTGTGCTAGGTTTCACAAGACAGTAAGAAACGGTTTTCTTCATTCCCTTCACATTAAGTTCTCTACAAGAGATGTTACTTTGCATACTTTAGTGTAACAGGATTATGACAGACAATTGCACATTTCTTGTTATTTATCAGACACCAATGCACAGCTGGTAAATTCTTCTGCTTGTGTCCTGCCCAAAAGTGTCAAAATGAATACCTGCATATATTTCTTGAATATGCTACCGGAGAGGTAAATATGTCAGTTGAAAATCAAAGCAAAAAGCTGGCTGTTTTTTTGCTCTTAAGGTTTTCTTTCCTTTTAGGATTTGGTATGGCTCTTTGTAATGTGTTTTATCATTTCATTGTTATTCATTGCTATTCCTTTTCATTTCCATTGAAACAAGTAGCTATGGTTACTGTATGGCTACTGCAGTCCCATGCAGTGAGGTTCCAAGGGGTTTTAATTGTTGTGTGATGTATGTTTTCAGATTCTAGTAGGAATTCTTCAGCTTCCAGCCCTAACTGTTATTTCATGGGAGAACAAAATATGATCATAGAAGTTTCTGCCTGAAACAGGGGAATATGGTAAAAGGTGATGTTTGAATAATGTTGTTAAGCCTTTTGAAAAGCATGTATTCTTATTGTCAAAGGAATAGAATATGGAGAGAGAAACTTTTGTAGTGAATACTGCCATAGTTGCAGGTTACTGTGATAAATTGAAAACTTGGTGGAGGTTGATACTGTAGTGGTTACACTACAAAGGGGCAGCATGTTTGGGAGAGCTACGATGGCACCTGAAGGGGGAAGAGAAAACTGAAGTAAAAACACCCAATAGACATTTCTCAGTGCTGGATGAGTTTACTAGAGATTCACCAAGATAAAACTAAAGAGAAATTGTTGCACATACATTCACCGTGATCTAAAGCAAATCAACTGTTATGCATACTATATGCAGAGGGCTTGGGATACTTTGTGTGAGCTTCTTTACCTGTTGTTTACAGAGCTACGAGATTTATTTTTAAAGAAAATCAGGAATATTACTTAAACCACAAGGGTTCCTCAGCGTTGCTTTGTGAGCAAAGCAGAAGCAAACATCTGTATGAGGTGCCTGATAACACTGGATATTTCCCTAACGAGTCAGGTTCTTCCCTGGTGAGTGTAAGGCTACCTTTGTGTGCCACACCATTTTATGCTTCTGTTGCTTCTGACATAAGGTGGCATGGCATGGGAACACAAGGTTTGTCTGAGACTTGACAGTGTTGTGTTGGAGTCTGGCTGCCAGAGCAACTTGTTTGAGCCACGGGAGTCTACATTTAAATCAAGAGAAGTCATTAAGCTACTTCACATTAGAAGAGGAGCTAAAGTAAAATTTCAGCTAAAGTAATTTCAGTGAGTTTTATAATATTTTCACACTGTGCTTGTATGCTCATACAAAACTCTCATTAATTCACTCACTCTTATGTTATTTTTATACTCCTGATTTTTATTGAGAAAACCACCTGAGTAACTGGTATACATAATTTCTTGTTCATTTGATCAGTAGCTAAAAAATAGCAAAAGTAGACAAAGAGATTAACATTCTTCTTTCAGGTAATGGTTATTTTTTGATGTACTGTGTCTCAGTCTGGAGAGGGAAAGAGGCTCAGTTATTTTGTACATTCCTGTGTTATGAAATTAGAGGCACAAACAAGGCCAAAATATCAACAGCGAGGCTTTTTATTAACAGAATAAAGTGGATAAAATAGAAGAATGGAGAGAGAGGGGAAAAAATAGAGAAAGAGAGGGAGAAGAGGGAGACAGAAGAGGAAAGGAATTATATTACTGCATCCCCCACCCCCCAAGACAGTTTGAGTCTGTGGAGGAGAGGGTGCTGCCGCTTTGGAGGAGATGTTATCCTTATTGGCTGTGCTGTCCTCCACTGGAGGAGGGGAGGGAGAGATCCCAAAGTCCAAGTCCTCTGAGCAGCCTCTTCAGCTCTCTGAGTTGCAGCAGGCAGAACTTAGGACACGGAGAGTGGGTTCCTACTGGTCTGCTGCTTCCAGGCTGCATGGCGATGTCTTTTCTCCTGTGTCTGTTCTTTTCTCTCCTTGTATTTTCTTCTCTGTTTTTCTTCTCCTGAGCAGGCATTGTTCTGGTCTTTTATACAGTTTTTTAGGTATGTCCAGGTGGTGAATCCATTGTCCTTTTCACCATCCTCCCTTTCCAGGTTAGCTGATGGGTAGTGATGATCTTGTCTACACGCATTCCAGAGAGTTGTTATCCAGTGGCATCTTCCTAATACACATCAGCTGTTGTCTGGGCAAGGGGCAAAGGTGCTTTTATCTTTGTTGATTCACATCAAGAAAGGCAAGATTGAGTCTCTTATATATTGATAATCAGCAAATCACATATTTAAAAGTATGATTGTTGATGAATTAGCCTACCTTTGATACATAGTTCACTTAGTGCTTTGCTGCAGGCTGCCTGATCAGTGCCTTCACTACACATTCGGGGTTTGTTTTTTTAAAACACGTGCAATACAATGAGAAAGTGAAAAACTCAGGAAAGAAGATACACATACTGAAGAGACATAAATAAGCTCGAGTTCATGGGAGGGATCACTATTCAGAAGCAGAATATGTTGAATGTGAGGCATTTTATCAAAGGTAGTGGTTACAGTACCTATTGAAAAGAACACAAAACATGCTACAAAACCAGTATTTTTATAGTGTTAGAAAATCTTCCTGTTACTGAACACAGTATGCAGGAGCAAAGATATGGATTGGTCTCATTAATAACAAAGACAGTTGTTTGAGGTGAACCTCAAAGGAAGAAGAGAAGTGGCATTTCAGTTCTGGGAAGACAAAAGAGTAATGGGGTTAAATTAGAGTAAAATCATATGATCACACTGGTGGGGTTTAGACAAAGACTGAGTACAATAGTCAAGCTTGCTTTATGTGGGGAAAAAAATAACAAAAGGATTGAGTCTGATAGAGGCACAATAAAGTTTTGCTTGGTTTTTACTGTTTTGGTGTTAGAGAGCTCTTTCTAGTTTGTTCTGTGGTATAGTTCTGGGCAGTTTTAACAGTGTAGGTTTGAGGTTCTTATGGACAGAAGTGACTAGACCATGCTATCTGTGAGTTGCAAAGCTTCTGGACCAGCACCAGAACAAGGGGACACAGTCTCAAGCTGCGCCAGGGGAGGTTTAGACTCAAAGTGAGGAAAAAGTTCTTCACTGAGCGAGTCATTCGTCATTGGAATGGGCTGCCCGGGAAGGTGGTGGAGTCACCGTCCCTGGAGGTATTCAAGGGGAGATTGGATGTGGCACTTGGTGCCATGGTCTAGTCGTGAGGTCTACCGAGACAGGTTGGACTCGATGATCCTTGGGGTCTCTTCCAACCTTAGTTATACTGTGATACTGTGATGGATGTGGCTGTCACAGCATATCCAGAAGAAACCCTCCACACAGAGCATAATGTACCTTTTGCTTTCCTATGTATTTGCTTTTCCTTTTTTGAACATAATGGTTGCTAAAACCTTTAGATAACCTTTGGTCCTGATTCCCCAAGCTGAATGCCTAGATTTTAATTGATGGACTGCAGGCATTCAGCTGTCTTGCTTGCTCTGCTTTTTAGTTACAATAGCTTAGAGATGTTGGTAACCTCTATGCTGAAATGTATTAGCTGTTCTTGTTCAAACTCATATTGCTGTGCCTGACTGATGGCACTTCACTATACAGTACATGTACTTCCTGTGTCAGGGACATGATTGCCTGGAGCATTCTTTAAATGGTACCTTGAACATAAGGCACAGAAAAGCCCATTTACAGGTTAGCATCTGAATTTCTCCTGATGCCTGCTCTGTACTAATTATCTGGAAGTTAGCAAATAAAACAGGGAGACAGAATTATAAAGTGAGAGTACTGAAGAAGTTTCTGTGGCATCTTGTTGTCTCCTTCAACAGGTCTGTGAATGCTGTTAGATATTTGTAGGGGCACAGCAAGACAGATTTGCTACATCTGTAAGACAGAATTTCTCAGACAGGTAGGCTTGTGTTTTTCACATTGATCCCTAAATCAGGCAGACAGGTACTCTTTATCATCATCTGGTTAAAGTAAATAAATTGGTCACAGCCTTTTCTTCACCATGCTTTTGAGCTCCCTTGTCAACAAGTCTGGTCATCTTGTTCTTTGTGTTCCTTTTGTTTTGTTGAATCCACTAGCTCACGTCTATTCTTTCTCTCCGACTACTCCACAGTTGTATGCCCCTGCGTGTTAAATAGTTCATTTAAGAAGCAGCAGACTTCTAGAGGAATTCTGTTATGATCTCCCATTATGGAGATTTCAATCTGTTACATAATCGTGATTAAATCTGTTAGCTAGATAAGAGTTGAAGACCTTTTTTAGGCTTTACGAACTTTGTAACAAAATGAAGCAATTTAATCTGCAGTTAACAATACAGTATAATATTTACAGTGCTGTTTTCATAAAAATGCAGTTACATGCCAAGGAAAGATATTACAAAAACTGAGAAAGATAAAGGACCCAAAGATAAAACTTATAAATTGCTAACAATCAGTTATATCTAAGGCACGTATTTCTTACAAGGCTTAATATTAAAAAGAAGGAATAGGGGAAGAGAAACCCATTTTTTTAGCTACTGAGAATCCTGTGATGTGCAATATCACCCTTCTGTGGGTGTGATATCTGTTGTAAATTTATACTCCCAAGTGCTGCAGTATCATGCTGCATGCAGTATGACTGGACTGTGCAAAATTAGGCTAAAATGACAGCTGTACACAATTATTTATACCACTAACATAGACTCTAATACCTGCCCTGACATTACATTATGGCCATTAGAAACAACAAAACCAATTGAAAAATAAATAAATTCTTAATTAACAAAAAATTTATTTTTTTCTTTTAATGTTAAGTACAGTAGGAGACTAATGAAGTCAGATTTTAGCAAAAAGGTCTCTTTTCATTTTATGCATGTAGAATACAGTTCACATAATGGTAGTATGTGAATGTCTTCAGTGTGTTAAGAGATTAACATTTGATCATTTGATGTCTTAACAGTTAATTGGTTACATGCTTACATAGTCCCTATCACATGGGAACAACCATGTATTTAGTTAGATAAATAAACTTTGTTAACCTTGTCTCAGAGTCAGGGGCATTCACAGTCAGAGCCTGAAACAGTCAGATTTCAAAGTTTTGTTTAAAATTGTAAGCCAGGTTAAAGCAGAATACATTTCTGATGAAAGAAAGCAGGAACAGAATATATCCATAATGAAGGCCAAGTTCTACATGTAGCTAAGAGTAATGGGTGGAGTTTAGCTTGTAGAGTGGTAGTCTAGAAGGTGTGCAGTTCAGAACAGGGTAGATCCTGATGGGGGAATAAAGGAGTTCCACTCTTGAAGTGCCTGTCCTCAATGTAGTACTATCTTGGGCCAGACTGGCACGAGGCCAGTCTGAAGTTACTCTGTCCTCTCTCATGTTGCCCTCATCACTATATTTGCCTGCTGTGTCTGGCATAATGAAATGAGCCTTTGCAGAGGTTTATTGGAGAATTTTGTCTTTACAAAAACTACACAGAGAATTGTAAAAAGATGCAAGGAAGCACTGAAGGCCCAATTTAGGGAATAAATACACATTTTTTGGTCAGTTTAAGAAGGTATGGTTTCAGATGAGTTGTAACGCTCTGTTGCTTTCAATGTATTTCAGCAAATGACATGACATAGCTATCTTGTGTCTAAATGTGTCAAAGTTCACTTTCCCAAGTTTGCTCTGTACCTGCAACTGTTTTCCTGCACCAGAGGTAGAGCTGTTCTGCATATGGGCATCAAGCTTGATTACCTTTTGCTAAGTAAAATGCTAAGCTTCATTTCCTTTGTTGATTCATGAGAGATATGTTGAAATATTGTGATTTCAGATGAAGTGAAAAATATTATGATGACAGTGTTTGCCATCCTCCTTATAACTGTCAGGATATATTGTGAGTTGGAAGGAAAATTGAGTAGTTGTGGCTGGGTCAGACAGCAGGAATTTACAGCAAACTCTGTGTTCTGTGTTGCATCTAACAGGGTCTGTCTTCCTTTGAAATGGGATTGACCTCTCTGACTGAATTCCATGGAAGTCCAAAACCCTCTAATTTTTCTTGAAATCTATTTTTATCACGATCAGAGGTGGCTATAGTTTAAAAAGTACAAGACTGTGACCGTGGAGAAAGTTAAAAATGCTTTTACTCAGCGGTACTAATATTCTGTAGCAGAGTTTAAAATGTCTCTATTTTTTGGGCTTCATAATTTTTGTGGTGTGCAGCATGCTACTGAAGAATGCCTAATTATTCAATTCAATATCTGAAAGAAATTATAGTAATTTATGAATCTCACTGTGAAATCGTAAAGTTCAATTAGCATCAGTGACTGTTACTGTCATTGGCAGTACTATTAGCATTGAGAGAAAAAGATCAGGAGAAAATATTTCAGATGTGATTTCAAAAGCATATATAAAACATTACAAAAAATGTGTAGATGTATATAAGTGTGCTATGATTATTTTATAGGAAGGCAGATGTCTAACCAAGTGTCTTTTTCGAAGACTTGAAGTCACTTTTTATGTTCCACATTTTAAAGTTGAGGCCTGACTGACTGTCCAGAGGCATCTTAGAAGTTCTGAGAAAAATTAATGTCATGTCCATTACATATAATGCCATAAAGCTTTTTGGATGGTGTGCACAGAATCTGTTAGGTACAGTTTTAGTACTGCACTTCTGCAAATATTACATGTTTTTCCCTAGGAAAAATGTTTGTAATGACAATCACAAAAAGAATTGGTGCACCAATTCTGTGTCTATTCCAGATTCCTCTTCAGTTTGTAGAAGGTCTCTACTAGGAATTTGCACTTTTATGGGGACAAAATAGAAGTAGGGAAGAAATTGCTTTGACACTTGAAAATTTTGCAGATTTTCCCAAGGTCTCCTACTGCAAAGAATAACAACTTGAAAGAAGGTAGGGTGTTATAACATTTTCATTGCTGCCCCTGTTAAATCTGTCAATCATGTTGATTCTTTTCCGTTTTTAACAGTTCTGTTGTATATGAAGAAGGTAGTATTTGCACATTTTTACCATCCGTCAACTGAAATGGACCCATCGATTCCAAAGAGGTATTTGACCCTCAAAAAGCAATTCTACTTAAATCAAAAGACAAACATGGAGGTGTCTCCATGAGTAAAATAACACTTTAAAACATTATAAAGTGGAGATAGGAAGGCAGCAATAAACACACATTTTAGAAGACATATATTTTTAAGCACTTGTCAGAAACGCTAACCTGGTGAGATGTGGAAATGTCAGACACATTACATGTGCAGGACGTGCATTTGGCATTTTGCTGTCAGCAGGGGAGTTCTTCTACAACTAATTCCTCAGGAACCACACGCTGAGTCTGTCTGCAGGGTGGAAGAAGGGCTAGGGGTAGAAGCATATATTGTTTATTTTGTGGAGGTGTATCACAGGATTTTTTTTCTCTTTAAGGGAAGACCTTGAGTTATGTCAGTCATGCTGTATGAATATTTTCTGGGGTTGGAATAAAATCTGGTTTATGCAAGACATGAATCAAACTGTGCAGCTCACTAGTCTTACAGGTACAAAGGGGCAAATACTAGTATGCTATATATTAAATTGCTTAAAAATCTGTTCTCTTGCAAACCAGATGTGTGTAATAAATTTTATCTGCTGCTGAGTTATGACTGTTGTAGGAGTTTTATTGGACTCCCTTTACAGGCATAAAAACAGAAGGGGGAGGATTGATTCCCTGATTTAGCCATATTAGTTACTTTGCCTCCTCTCCCCACACTTCTGGTAGATAATAAAAACTCCTATTTGTTGTACTATTGAATTTAAATGGAAATGTTGGCCTCTGTAACATGCACTATCCCAGCAGTACTGCTGATGATGTTACAGCTGCTTATTTCAGCTGAGTATGTTTCATTTGACACTTGATTTAGTAAGCAGACTAAAGAGCATGGTAGGGAAATAGAATTTACGTATCGCTGTAAGCTCAGACCCAAATCTTCTTCAGGATGGTATCATATAAAATCAATATATTAATGAATACACAGAATATAGTGGGTAGTTATAATTTTCCAGCAATATTTCCCATAGAGAGCTTCATAGATACACCATAAACGCAAAGAGTTATGATTTTTAACTTCTTTTAGAGTATAAACTCTAAACATTGGAATCAATATTATCCAAATGTAACATTATTAAGGAGAGGAGCAACACTGACTAGAAAGTCAAATTCATAGCAAATAGTTTCCTCTCCCTATTGCATTTATTTTTCAAAGATTTTTAATGTTTATTATGGTTATTTGATATACCCTTGGTTTCCACTTTAATATCATATGGTCAGAAAGCAGTTAAAAAAAAAAAAAAAAAGAGTTCATGTTTAGATCAGGTATTGAAAAGCAGCTCTAAGGTCCCTCCAGAGTGTTGTCTTCTGTAGGCTGAACAACCCCAGCTCCCTCAGCCTGTCCTCCAGCCCTTGCATCATCTTTGTGGCCCTCTTAGAATAGCATAGAATAAACCAGGTTGGAAGAGACCTTCGAGATCATCGTGTCCAACCTATCATCCAACACTACCCAATCAACTAAACCATGCAACCAAGCATCCTGTCAAGCCTCGCCCTGAACACCCCCAGCGACAGCGACCCCACCACCTCCTCAGGCAGCCCATTCCAGTGGGCAATCACTCTCTCTGTGTAAAACTTCCTCCTAACCTCCAGCCTAAACCTCCCCTGACGCAGCCTGAGACTGTGCCCTCTTGTTCTGGTACTGGTTGCCTGGGAGAAGAGACCAACCTCCGCCTCACTACAACCCCTCTTCAGGTAGTTGTAGAGAGCAATAAGGTCACCCCCGAGTCTCCTCCTCTCCAGATTAAGCAATCCCAGCTCCCTCAATCTCTCTAGGCCACTCCAACAGCTCTGTGTCCTTCTTGTGATGGTGACACCAGAACTAGATGCAGTATCCAAGGTGGGGTCTCACAAGAGCAGAGTGAATGGGCAGAATCACCTCTTTTGCCCTGCTGGCCATGCTCCTCATGATGTAGCCTAGGATACAATTTGCCTTCTGTGAGGACTGACTGCTGTCACTCAACCTGAAGGAAAATTAACTTTTTACTATGTGAATAGGAAAAGTATATTTAATATCAGTGTTATTAAGTGAAAACAAACCTAATTTTCTATATAATGCAATAATTATTTGTAGCCTTACTGGTAAAATAGAATTTAATTAACAGAATAGCTTGAAAAATATCAGAAATATCCTTTGGCTTATTCTGCATGTTTTCTTTAATGGCAAACAGTAATAACTATTAATACCTCTCATTGTTTTGTGACACGGAGATGTGTGATTCAAGCACACTCATGTAAACACTGGATTAAATGTAAAGCTAAAGATTTGACTCATTTTTTTCACTGCCTTTGAGCAGAGAATGATATCCAGTGACATGTGAGAGGATGTGGGGAAAAGATCTGGTAATCCCATTTGATTTGTAAAATTGTGGTTTCATGCATACATTTTTATTTTTAGAAAGAAACCCTGAAGCTGTACAATTTTACTTTGGTTTTTAGTCTTTTTCCAATGAAACCTAAGCACAACTGTTACTAGTGTGCTTATCAAGGAAAAAAAAATTCAACAGCTGTAGTTCTTCAGTGTGCTTGGGGCTAGCCTGAGGACCTTCTGTTCCTCTGAACCATACTTTGATTCCCACCCTGTCTGTTGGGTTGGGAAATGAAAGTCATTTTGACCATTTAAACTTCTGGATAGAGGAAAGTCTTTATTCTTCGGTGTTGTGAAAAAAAAAAAAAGGATGAGAGTTGGATAGCTTTGGGATGCTTGCAGAGAGTTTCTGTGACTCCCCTAGATCCTTTCATCGTTTTTATCTTGGTGTTGAAATTTTTCATTGTAATCTTAGTATTTGTTATAATGTGTAAATATACTTCCAAGTTATGTTAAGGTACAAATGGTAATGGGTAGGACTCCACTACTTTTTCAGTCATTAGATCTAGTTGGTTTGGTTTCTTGTATTTGAGAAAAATCTCTAGCACTCCATTTGAAGGCAAAAGGCTGTTCTAGCTTGTAGGTGGGGTAGCTTGGAGGTATGTTTTGCCTATGAGTGCATTTAGTAGATGATTTAGTAGATGTCTGCTGCTTCTGCTCCTTTTGTATTTTCCTCATCAGAAATATTTCAACATTCCTGATGGAACTTTATGCCTCTGTGGTACCAGGGGTATCTGCATTAAGTTTTCACTTTGACTGAAGTTTGAAACACCCGATAATGATGCTTAATAAAACATCAGTGATACTTTTCTGGCAGTCCATGTATTTCATGTTCATTACCAAGTGATTTATTAGACCACTGTAAAGCCCTCATCATTCTCTTTAAAGAACCATTACCATACATGGGCAAAGTTATGGAATGTCGCAACTTCTGTTCAAACTCACTATGATAAAAGCTCACAGTTTTACATGATTCTATTGGTTTTCCTTCCACAAGGAATTATTCAAATATCTTGGCTTAAGAAGACAACTACTTCCACTTTAGGGTTTTTCCTCTTCTTTAGTCTGATTAACAAAATGTTAGCCCCCAGACTGGAATCGGGCATATCCTGGAAAACTATGCAAAATCTCTAAAGTTCCTTATTACCATTTCTGAACTCCCATGCTGATGGTGTAAGTGCTGAAATGTACCCATGGCTACATGCTAGTAATGGAAACTGAACACCACTGAGCAGAAGAAACAAATGGAAAAGTGTTTTGAATCCTTTAATGTTTTAAAATAATGTCATTCCCATGGAGCTTTCTGTAGCTGTTTCCGACTGATGGTCTGAGTCAGCGTTAATGGGATTTGGAGATGTGATTCCATGGTGCTCTAATTCTTTTAATCCTGATTTTCAGACAATGTTTTATTAATGGCATTGTGTTAAAAGCCCGGTAAGTTGCTCTTAAGTGTGGCAGGAAGAGGGCCCTAATTAAAGTAAGAGAAGGGGAATGATTGTTTACACTGAGAATTTCATGGAGGTTTTTTAAGTGGGAAACATTACCGTGTAAGACTTTCAGTGAGTGCAACTTAGCCCTAGTGCTTGATCCTTCACTTTCTCATGCTTACATGTAGACTTGTCTCAAGTCAGTTAATAGAACACTAGCCTAGCTTCTCTGTTCCATCAGCCTCATGGTGCTGGTAATTATTTTTCCCTTGCTTAGCTTTGTCTTTCTGCAATGTAGAATTTGCAGCGTTCAGTTTACCAGATGATCAGTAAATGTCAAACAAATCAAGGTATCGCTGCCGGCAGAGCTGTTGGAAGTGATGCATTCTGAGTATGACTTTGATTCCTGAGAGGTCAAAGTAGAAAGTGCCGGTGCATTAGTATCAGGGATTTATAGCAACAGGACCTGAGCATTCCAGGTCTTATTTCCCATGTACTTATCTGTGCCCTCCTTACTATGTGTGAGCACCTGCTTATGCTCATATATATAAAATTGCTCTGGGAGCCATCGGAGTTTTGCTGAGAATTAGCTTTTTTTACACCTGGGAAGACATTTCAGGAAAGCATATCCTAAAACTGAGGAGACCTATTTTCTTCCTCTTTTCAATATGTGTGTGTGGTTTTGATAGTCCAACTGTCAAGTAGGTACTATTGAACTTAGTGATGCTTGTGTGTTCCAGCCAGTAGATGGCAAACACAGTCCCATCAGCTCTGCCCAGATAAGAGGCTTGTAGTGTGGGTCAACCTGCTCTGCTTTCCAGTTCTGTGAAATGTGACATCATTGACTCAACAGAGAAACAGGGAGAAGAATAGGTAGCACTTACTATTCTTTACATATAATGTCCGTTGAATTAATCGTAAATGGCTTCTTGGTTTCTTTCTGGACTAATTTCAAGATTATTTTTTTTTCCTGTCCCCCCTGACCCTCTCAGTTCTTTTTTCTCTTTCAGTTTGTGTGTAATTTTGCTTTCCCCATGATCGCAACCATCCTAGCTCTAGAAAGCCTTAGTGTAAAGAGGGTTTTACCCACCTTGCAAAACATGGTTTGTATGCTTTACATCTCCACTTTGCCAACCTCTCTGTAGAGCAACAGATGAACATAAACTTAATCACAGCTTCCTTACTAAAAAGTTGTTCAAATCACTTTAAGTTAAAATACAACTTTCACTACTATACTGTGCCGCTTCCTACTCTCATTTATCAGAATAGTTGCATTTACATGTCAGATGCAGAAAGAAGATGATCCCCAAAATCAGGCTTGCTCATCTGTATAATCATTTTTGAGCATTTTCTAATCAGAGATGCCTTCTGCATTAGCATTGATGATTTTCAGTGGCACTGGTATGTTTGTTCTGTATTTGTGATTAATAAGCTACTTGGAATATTTTTCCACTTGACTGTGTGAATGTGTTTTCACCTGTACAAATCTAGCATTTTTACAGAGGTTCCAGAGAATGGCCTGCCTTTGTCTGATCTTAGTGATTTCAAGTTCCTGGAAAATACTTGGAAACCATGGGTTTCTGAAGGTCTGTTTCACTCCTCTTTTCTATTCTGGTCTCCAGCATGCATACTGGCATGGAAGAATGTTGTCAGAATGCATATTTATGATTGCTGGATAAATGTTCATGCTCGGTGTGTCAATCGAAAGCTCTACCAATCCTATTCTCTTCTATTTTTTTCTGCAGCTGACTGATATGCACATGCAAATAGGTATGTAGATGAACTCTTCAGCTCTCACAGTAAACATCCACAGTGAGTTTATCTAGTACAGACATAGAATGATAAAGCTTTGGGAGATACATTTTACCCACAGCCTGAGATTAACATCTTGGCATTTGTGCAATATCGTGTATATGCCCAAACTCTAAAGGTGATGATGAAAGAATCTGGTTTCCTATTTGCTGTTAGCTGTTCCATCCTTCCATACATCCACAATGTATTCAGTATTGCAGTAAAGTGAAGCAAGTGAATGGGACTGTCTTCCACACACAGGAAAGAAATTGAATGGAAAAAAATTACCTAAAAATATCCTGTAAAGTCACTAATATGATATTATACTAGCAGGGAAGTTACTGGGGAGAAACAACTTTCAATGTATAGTACTAGTAACCATGCAAATGAGATGTTGATGTTTTGTCTAGATGATTACGTGGATGTCATCTTTCTATCAAAAAGGTTAAAATATATGTATAGTTAAATAACAGGTCTAAAAATAAGGAGAATTTCAAAGTGCAGGTTATGAAATAAGTCTGACAATATTATGAGCTTGTTTTCTACAAATGGGAGGGTTTTTTAAGGTCTTTTTATTTAAAATCATTAGGCTACACCCACATCCTTTTTCAAAAAAGTCTTTTCCTTGAAGCTAGGAGGATTGTAGTGCTGAGACTTCCAAATAATCATTTCCTCCTAGGAGTGAGAGCTTGAAGCAAAATACCAAATAAGGAGGTTCTTCACCTTTATCAGAATATATGTCTCAGTAGTCATAAAGAGCACCAAATTCAGCAGGGTAATAGAGCAGCATATGCTAATACGCTGGAAATTAAAGGGAGGTGGCTCAGATGACATGCTGAGGCAAATTACATTGTTCTGTCATTCTTTAGGCACCAAATCACCTCTGACCTGTGGGCTCAAGATTGTCACTGCTTGAGAATAAAATACAGAACAAATTGTGCTAATATAAAATTCTGCCACTCAGCTCTGGTAAGACTTCACCTGGAGTACTGTGTCCAGCTCTGGACAGCACAGGAAGGATGTGGGCCTGATGGAGCGGGTCCAGAGGAGGGCCACAAAGATGATCAGGTGGCTGAAGTACCTCTCATATGAGGATAGGCTGAGGGAACCGGGGTTATTCAGCCTGGAGAAGAGAAGGCTCTGGGAAACCTAATAGCAGCCTTCCAGTACCTGGAGGGGCAGTACAAGAAGGCTGCAGAGGGACTGTTTTCAAAGGGGCAATGGTTTGAAATTAGAGAAGAGAAGATGTTAGGAACAAGTTCTTTACTATGAGGGTGGTAGAACCCTGCAACAGGTTAGCCCAGGGTCGTAGCTGAGGCCCTATCCCTGGAGATATTCAAGGTCAGGCTCAAATAAGGCTCTGAGCAAGCTGATCTAGTGGAGGATGTCCCTGCTGACTGCAGGGGGATTGAACTAGATCACCTTTAGAGGTCCCTTCCAATCCAAACCATTCTATGATTTCCAACTGCTGCTCTGGAGTGCTTTAGAACATACAAGACTTATATCCTTGGGAATTAAGTTTTGAAAGTCCAAAGGAGAAATTGTATTTTATCTGAAAATCTGTCATTGCTGAAGAGTCTGGAATAATTCTTTGCAGTTCAATAAAAAAGAAATATCTCTGTGTTATAAACTTACTTCAGGGGGTTTTTGTTTGGTTTCTTTTTCCTGAACATTCCCTTTGAAGCTTACCACTTGATAGATTAGCCCAGTGCTAAATAAAATGCCATTTTTCATGTGCAGAAGCTTGGTAAATGCTGCAAAAAGATTCTTAGTGGCTCATAATATACATATAATCAGATTAGTTTTGAATTCTCTCTCAGCTGAGAATGTAGGAGTAATCCAATTCATGATTGTTTACCTCTGCTTTTTCTGATGCCTCAAAGGGTGCAAGCAAGGCCACATCAGTAAGGATGGCAGCTAGTTTTGTATTGCAGAGAAGTAGATTTAAGCCTCTGTGGTGGGTTGAAATTATGCCCCCCCATTTAATTTGGAGAAAGTACCCCCAAAATAAATGGAAGCAAATGAAGCTATATTTACAAGCAAACTAAAATATAGAAATATGAAATGCAATTAATATGTACAAAATGTACAATATATGTGCAATATATATGTATTTACAATTTATAAACAACACAGAAACTCCATAGACCCCCCCTGGATGGATCCAGGGGACTCATTCTCCTCCCCTACTCACTCCCTCCTTTCCATTACCTCACACAATAATCAAAACAGAGATACCCCGTCAAGGTCCACGAGAGAGAGAGAAAAGTTGCAAGCAGAAGTGACAGAAGAAAAGAGACAGAGAATTGTTTATGCCTCTGCTCTATATTCCCATTAGCAATCCAATGAATTATACAGACCTTAACATTATTTTTCTTTTACATCCAATGGTAATTTATTTTCAGTCTTTGCTGTCAGGGACTAGGCTAAATTTCCGCCTTCAAACTGTTACGGCTTCTCAAGAAGACATGTTTGAAACTATTGAGACTAATCAGTGATTTTGGTTATATACTACTTAAAACTCAAAAGCCTGGTCGTTCAATTAAACTCTCGAGTCTGATAGTGAGAACGCTTTTCCAAAGCCGTTAAGTGTACGGCTATCTCTGATGCTTCAATAAATTCCATAATGTAGGACTTCTAAACACTGCTCTTCTAGACAACTGTCATGCAGTTGAAGAGTGTGCATTTCAAAGACACTTAATGAGAGATTAAGCTACTGGAGTTTCTGGACATTGCATATAATACTGAAGCTTGGGTAAAGACCCAAACCACGGGTTCTCTGGGTCTTTGAGTAACACTTTTTTTCTTCTAATTTTACATTTAATGGAATGAGATTTGAGGGAACTCAAAGGTCAGTTACAGCTTTTAAAGTATTTTATTCTCCAGCTTCTTCAGATGAGTCCCAGACTTCATTGTAGCTGAAACAATTTAATGATTCTTTTATGAGTCATTCTCTCACACCTTGTCCAAGCAGTCGTTCATTGTGTTTTTTACTGTGTCAGCTTCATCTGCTGTAGCACAATGGGAGAGCTGATTGAATCAGTTGATGATCTTTAAATTGAATTATGTTTAGAGCATACCTATAAAATGGCTGAGTGATACTGTGTATGTATAATAGTTCCACATTCATTTAATATTCTAAGTATCTTGGATTTTTTCTGCCTTCAGTAATAATCAAATATATTTATTAATTGTAGTATGTGTGAATTAGTATGTGTTACCACAGATAGACAGTAATGTTTAATACCTTTTGAAACTTACATATTGGGAAACCATTTCCACAAGGAATATATTTATAAACTTTAGGTGTCTTTGTAACTTTCAATAATACAGTTACTAAAAGAACAGCTCTCTTCTTCTCAGTCTGTAACTGTGACATAATCTGCTTGAGACAGGTTATATTGTCCTGTCCACAAACCGAGTACAGGTGTATACATACAAAGCTTGGAATACATGATCTAAAAGATTTTTTAGAGAAGCAAATATTTTCATATTCTTTGTATTATATCTATTTGTTAAAGTGCCAACAGGTCTTTTATTTCTAAGCTTCACCCTATAAACTGTGAAATTTTCTATTTTTTTTCTTGAAGGATAAGTTTGAAAGCATTTAAAATTTGTGTTGCTACCAAGTGTTTTGCAGTGTAGGAAGTAAAATCACCAAAGAAACCACCCAGAATTAAAATGTCATGGTAAAGATCTGCCTCTTTGTGTTTAGTGTTCATTAAGAGATCAAAGAGGTGTTGTTCATAAAGGTAAAGGGATTAATTGTTTCCATTTTCTTGTTATGTCAACAAAAAGAAGTTAGGAGATACTTAAAACATTCTTTATAATGCACTGGGAGGGAGGATGTGTTTTCTGTAGCAGAGATCTTATTTTGAAGGTTGGTTAGACTGCTTGGATAATTTAAAGTTATTTAAATTGCATTTTTAAAAAATACAGAAACTGGTGTTCTGCCTCCTTGGACTATATTTTAAAGTTACTGGCACTTCAAAGAAATTACTGAAAGGAACCAATCTGTATTAAGCCTTGCAAAATTAGTTCAAGCTATCCTGGGGTAATGCAAAATTAAAATGGTGTTTGTGGTGTCAGAGCTCACACAAATAACATTAGAGTGTTCTTCCTTTGTCAGAATGGAAGGAAAGATGTAAAGGTATTTTCTCATGCGTGGGAAGATGACTGTAAATAGTGCAACTTGGCAAATATTTCGTTAGGATATTTGGTGGAAAATCTCTTCTCCTCACTGACTAAAGGCATACTCTGGCTTCTCAGTCTGCTGGAATTGCTGTGTCTGACAAAGGGGGTGTCTCTTAATCCAATATCTCTTTCCTTACTGCAGGATAAATTAGATCTTGGAAACAGTGATGTGGGAAGCATTTTGAGGTGACAGGGGAGGAATAAGGTTTTGTGGTGGTTTTTTTTTAATGAAGCCAGAGAGATGGAATGATCTGCTTGATAATAAAGCTTAACTTCAATGCCAGCTCCATGCTGTTACAGCATATTACTAAACAGCAAGAAATGTGGCACAGATGTTGTGGCAGCCATATTTTACACCCTCCAAAAGGTCATGTCGCTTGTTATTACATTCAGAATCAATATTAAGTGAGCGTTCCAAATTTCAGCTGTCAGTTGAATTTATTGCTGCAAACCAAGGCTGAAAGGTTTTCAACTGTGATTCAAGCAAGCTAACAAATTAATAACGCAGAAGTGTGCATGGTGGAGCAGGTGATCCATGTTCCAATGGAAAAGGAAGTTAAATTGAAAATCACAGAAATCAGAGCTGGGGTGTTTAGTCCATTCCCTCTACCATGGTGGACTTGTAGAGTCTGCACCAGTTCATTGTATTGGTCACTGCTAGGGAAGGCTTGCACTCATTAGATTGTCTGCAGTACAGCCAGGTACGAAATATGTGTTTGTGGTTATTCTGAGTGTCTATTTGGTAAACTACTCAGATCTCTGATATTCAAAAGATATCTGACTTTCTGTCCATGTATGACAGTTCTGCTTTTTTTGACATTGTTTGTGGTACCATTTTCACTTTCTCCAGGGTAAAGTTGAATTGCAACATCAAAACAGGTTTTGGATCAGAAAAGTTAGTGTAGTTCAGTGAGGCTGGTCTTCTAGGAAGAGGTCTTGTGTTTTTCAGTAGCCACAGTTCAAATATTTCTAGTTTTGGAAGGTGTGGGAATTTCTCAAAGTGTCTAGGTGTTTGTATTTTTGATGATGCTTATAGCATCAGGTCACTCAGAATGAAGGAAAACCCTTGCAAGGTTGGAGTTTGTTTTGTTTTCAGTAGGTATTAAAATGACTTCAGCTAGACGAAAAGCATGGTTTTAAGTCTGAGCTGTATATCTCGTGTTTTGTTCTTTCTTCCCTAGATCCAGATTCTGCCAGATTTGCATTTGCTTAAAGGCTTTTCCACAACAACTGCAGTATCTTTGTGGCATGCTTTATTGCTTTTCCTCCTTCTGCTCCAGAAATGGTGGATTTTGCTTCTGACATTTTTGTGAAGGATTTTTTTCCATTTTAGAGCGAGCTGATTGAAATTTCAGCTAATCTGTGGAATTTCTCTGATTCTTTTTAGGTTTTGCTTAAATTTGACATTTTTCATCCTATTTAATGTAAATTTTTAAGATAGACATTTCTGGCTCTTGATGCTTAAACATGAAAATAAAGAAAAATTACAAAAGAGCAGTCAAACAGAAATGAGAGCAAGAATTATAAAATGGCTTAAGTTGTAGGGCACCTTAGAGATCATCTACTCCGACCCCCAACCCTGCCATTGTCAGTGGTGCCTCTCAACAAGACTCATGTCTCCACATCTGTCTTTTGTGCACTTTTTACTGAGGTTGTGGGTTGGGTTTTTTTCAGATCTCAATTTTAGATTCCCTTCTCATTTGTGCTAGCACCAAGAGAAAAGCAACAATGCCAAAGTGTAAATCCTGTTGTACCCTGCTGGCTTCAGTGGGCATCCAACTGACAAAAATATAATAAAATATCCTTTCCTTAAAAACTGTTGACAGGTATAGGGAAAATGTACTGTCAGTTTATTCAATAGAGATTTTGAAGAAATAAGGGGCTAATATGAAGGGGATTAAAGATTAAATGAGGGAGAAAGGGAGTGACTGTATTAATATGCCAAAGGTATTTTGCTGCACCATTGTGTACTACTTCTGGATAAAGCATAAATCATGGTTGCTTAATATAGACTGTGAGGTTTATAGAGGTGATTGAAGTTATCCTCAGTCTACCACATGACTTATTATTGCAAAACAGTGCTAGATTCCAGTTTTCCTGCTGCAAGGAAGATAATTTCTGTCACTTATCTTGTTTGTTGTCCTCACCTACTGCCATTCTTATTCTTCTCATTGTTTCTGTTTCCTCAGTAACAACTAAAGCTATTTGCATTTGCAATGGTCTTTTGAGACTACAAGCCCTGAAAAGATCAGACATTTGTATGTAGTTTCAGTCTTAGTGAAATGGCATTTTCAAGGCCATTGTAAAACTGGTTTATTCTAAAATACAGAAAGGAAGCCATGGAGACATCAAGACAATCAGTACTTTTTTTTTTTTTCCATGAGAACATCTCTATACGGATGAGAAATGTACTTCAGTGCTTACATTTAAATGGCCAAGCTGTAGCATAAACTGATTTTATCTAGCACTGCCAACTAAATCTAGATAAAAACTTCTTATATCCTTTTTTCTTTCTGTGTACCTCAGTGAAGTAAATGCTTTAGGTTGCATGGCAGCCAAAATCTGGCACATAACAATTTACAGATGGTAAAAGGCATGTCTTTTCATCTGCCAATGTGTGATTCAGATAGCACAAGCAGACTTCAATCCACTTGACCTCAATAGAGCTGGCACAGCCTTCTTTTCCACTCTATTCCCAGGCTTATTTGATAAAGCAAAGGCAGTGGTGCTTCGTGTAAAGAGGAAATGTAGTTTTTAGATCTAAGGTAATTAAAAAGTACTTACAAAAGATTTCTAGAAAATTTTAATTTTTGTGTATATGCAGTTGAATTCTGAGGATGCGAGGAAGTGTGTGTTGACCAGTTTGAAGCACTCTTAGAAGACAATGCTAACTTCAGAACTGCAGAACTAAATCTGTAATGATACTGAATTATTTAATTTGTGTCACCAGGTTATAGGAAGTATATTTACCCCTAGAAGAGTAAGCAGACTCCTGTGACATCCTATTATGAAGCTACAAAAAGAGAAGTTTCTGACAGGATTTTTTTCTTGGCTTTTTGTAAAGAAATTATTTTGATAGCAGTTTACTGGCAAACTTTCACTCTGTTGGTGGCGAAGGACATGGGGCTGTTTGTATGTTTTGAAAACAGTGCTCTTAAGTGGTAGAGGGTAAGTAGATTATTGTAGTTTCAAGGACTCTGCATGCTGTAATACATTCATCATAGAAGGACTTAGCTTGGAAGGGACCACAGAGATCATCTATTCCAACCTCCCCACCATGGGCAGGGACACCATTCAACTAGGCTCAGCTGCTCAAGACCTCATCCAACCTGGCCTTGAACTTCTGCACCAAGGAAGCATCCACAACCACCCTGGGCAACCTGGTGCAGAATCTCACAACCCTCGTACTGCAGAACTTCTTCCTAAGATCCAGTCTAAACCTGCTGTCTCTAAGCTTAAAACCATTCCTCCTTGTCCTATTGCTAGACAACCTTATGAAAAGTCTCTCTCCAGCCTTCCTGTAGGATCCTTTCAGGTATTGGAAAGCAGCTCTAAGGCCACCCCAGAGTCCTCTCTAGGCTGAACAACCCCAGCTCCCTCAGCCTGTCCTCAAAGCAGAGGTGTTCCAGATCTTGGATTATCTTTGTGGCCCTCCTCTGGACTCACTCCAACAGTCCTGTGTCCTTCTTATGATGGAAATACCAGAGCTAGACACAGTATTCAAGGCCTTGAGTTCTTTGACAGAGGGCAATTCTTCATCCAGCAACACAAATCAGTCTCTGTAGTCTGACATCCAGACCTGTGTCAAGGAATTGAGATTTCTGCAATGTAGATTTTTATTTGATGGAGCCCAATAGGGTGCTTATATCATGTAGAGCTGTAGTTCTCAAAATTTAAGAATCAGCATGCCACATCAAAAATTCAGGAGTATTTATTATACTGCCAGTAAGATTTTGATTACTTTAATTATAAACCTTTCTTGTTCTGATTCTTACTAACTTGCACGTAGCCTGATTGCAGCTCACCAGTAGTGTGTGCGCTACACTAATATATTGTATTCCAGAATTTGACAACTACTTTTGCCAAACGATCTGTCTGTCATTGACAGACAGCTGTGGACTGAGCTCACGGTGACTTTACCCCAAGGGAGTAGGTGAACACACTCACATAGAATTGGAGGTTAAACAGAAATTCTGTTTACAAAAGTAAGCCAAATACAAAAGGTACAAAGGCATAAAAGATAGGCAGGGGATGGTCTGGTTTTGAGCAGCTTTGAGGAGGCTATGTCCTGTCCTCAAGTTAGGAATGTACACCTGTCAGGAGCTGAGGAAGACCAGACAGGGTTTGGCTTTGGCTGCACATGTTGCTAGCATTGTTGGTTAGCATTAGACAATGGTATGCCTTGCTTGAGCGCGTGTCAGTAAAAAGGTAACCAGTTGGAATGTGACAGCGCTGCATTGGGTTTGTGTAGGGACACGTGTAAGTTAAGTGTGTAACACAAGAAACGTCTTCTCCTGGAGCTGTGTTGCAGAGGCCATGCCCGCAGCACCACAAGGATGGATGGACGCACAACCAGGCCCAGCTCTCTGGCTGGGCCCACCAGGCTTCAACCAGGCCAAGACCTTCCCCACAGCACTAGGTCTCAGTAGGCCAAACTGCCCCGCTCCGAGACAAGCCTGCCAGGCCTCACTGCCCCCCCAGCACTAGCTGGCACATTAGGCCCACCTAGGCGTCAAGAAAGCAGCCTGTCCCCGAGGCTGCACGACCCCCACACCGCAGAGGTCACAGCAGCCACACAGGCCAGCAGCAGAGAGGAGGCAGAAAGAGAGAAGAGGCTGTGAGGTCTGCTTATATAGGGACGGCAGGATTATAGGGTGGAATAACAAAATTGCACTTTCCTATGTCTGCCCCCTGGGATGTGCTGTCTAGACCCTTGGGCCCTATCTCTGTGGTAGGTCAGCTGGTCTCTAACCTACAACATTGTGCTTTGCACAATTACTCATGTTGCTTTTGCTGTTTCTTTTCTCATTGTTACTTAAGTATCTCTGTAATAACAATGCTACTTTACTAGCTCCAGAGATGTACTGAAGTGGTAGTAGGATCGTGAGTGGGAAATCTGGAAAAAATGAGACTAAAGTGAAATTCAAAGACAGATAACAAGAGGTCTGTCATGCCCACAGTCTTGGTCATGTTGAATCTAGGAGCAGGGACCAGAGATCAGGTTGCTTCCTCCATTTATAGAGGTACTGAGGCAAAAGTTTACTCCTTCCTTATGCCAACCAACATTTGCCTTCGTGCATCTTCTCTTATTGCAGATCTGTTTTTATTAATCATTCCCTCTGTGCTTTCTATGCTAAGCACTTATTTCCACCTGTTTCCACATAGTACAGAGGCTAATAACTCTACTCTTCATAACAGGGTTTCACAGAGGTTAGTCTGTGCTTTAGTCAAACCGTTCTGGCACAGGATGGAGTAAACACTGCTAAGACTGAAGTAGTGTCATTTTAATAGTTGCTGGGCTTCAGTCAGGAATTGTGCATCAACGCTTGGTTGTTCTGTTGTTTTGTTGCCTTTCTCTTTAAAGAAAAGTTTGAAGAGGGAAGAATCAACTGCAACTTGCAGCTGAGCTGTTCAGGTATATTCTGGATGCAGTTTCTGGGTTTAGAGGTTTTTCTGAGAGCTAAGACTTTTAACAGAGGAGCCTGTTGTTCACAATAGCAGAGACAGCATTTTGTTGCTGTTGGTTTTTGTGTCATTATTAGAGTAGGTGGTTAAGAGAGATCATCAATACATGTGAACTTGTGAACTTTCTGAATTGTCCTGTAGTTGATACGTGTGAACGAGATAAAAAAAATTAACTGGAATTCTGGGGGAAGGGGTGGCAGGGGTGGTGATGGTGAAGTGGAGAGCACCACAGAAAGGTTCCATTCTTGTAGCAGCATATATATGAATTTCCATTATTTCCTCTCTTCCATAAGCCATGTGATTTCTGTCATTGTTCAAATTCATTCTGCTGATATGCTTTTCTTTCCCCTTCTGCCTACAAAAGTCTGTCATAACTACTTCAAGATGTTTCATTTGGTGAATACTGGAGGAATTTTAGGAGGAATCCTAAGTATATACTTGTCTTATTGGTAACACGATTTTGTAGGCATACTTGTTGCTGTTGAGGACGAGATACAGTGTGGTGATGTAGTGTTCTGGAAGTTCCTGTGTTTGTGTTCTCCTGTGCTAATTTTGAATATTCTGTGAGGGTTTTTTAAATTTGTTTTGTTTTGGTTTCTGTTTTCTCAAATTCACTTTTCTCAACTAAATGATGCAAACAGTCTGATCTTGATAATTCAGCACTAGTCATTCACCTCACTTGTTGAGGTGTTCTTAAGTGACATTCAAAGCTAAGCCTCTAGCAGCCTGTTCTGGCAGTAGTAGCTTAGTTGCAAAAAAAATACACCACTGTCAGGAGATTGCTCATGGTTCCATGTCTCTAGGAAAGCCAAAGTTCAAATACCACCAAGAGGATTTGGAAGGAGAAATTGTAATTTCACAAAACAGGGTGGTAAGCAAGAGAGAGGAGACAGGGTTTTTTACTAGAAACAAGAAACTGATTGAGAATATAGTTGTCTCTTCATGAGGTACATAAATCTAGTGATGGCTACATGGAAAATGGTCATTGCCTATTGGCTGCAATTAAATAGAAAATCTAATAGTGTGGTGGTAAAAATATACAGGAAGAAGGGAAGAGAATCTATCAAAGCCTCTAAGAAATGTCTGGGGCAAAAAGGAAACAAAAAAATCAAGCTTACTGCCAGTAATGTTATTATTCAGAGACAATCCAAAATTCTTTCTGTCCCCAGATTACATTAAAAGACTCATAAAAGCAATTAACACGTGGACCGTTTTTCTAAGTCAGTAGAAGTTTCAGCATCTAATTAGCCACTATGTAATAGCTGTAAGCCAGCAGATAAACTGCAAATTGTTGATGCCCTAGGATAATTTAAAATACTTCAATAGTAGCTGTGTTTGAAATAAAACACATTTTTTCCAAAAGTTTTAAAAATATATGGACATCCCTTTAGCGTAGATGTGTTCACTTCAAATTATTTAGTCTCAGACTGAACATAAATGATTCAGCTAACCATGGTGTTACTGTTTTGTTGGGGTTTTTTAAAAAAGCATCTGGTAAATTAGAACTAATTCAATGACAAAATGGACAGCTTCTAGAAAAGAAACAGGAGAAAAAAGTGAGTTTGTTAAACTGATATCAATAACTGCATTTCATCAGTTTCTGTTTAGTTGGGTAAAAATTAATTCTGCCTGGTGCAATCTCTTTGCTACCTGAAACAGGGTAATAGATTTGAGTAGTGTTGGTCCGTGTTTAAATTTTAGATCAGTTGTCACCATTACATGGTAGGCTTAAACTCACTACAGACTGAAAAGAGAAAGAATTGATCTAGTGGGAAACACTAAATAAAAGGGTAACTAAAATGATTAAATTAATTTTGTAATTTTTTTTTTTAATATATTCATAATCCTATTTTCATAGAATCGTAGAATCGATAAGGTTGGAAAAGACCTCAGAGATCATCAAGGGCTGAAGGGGGAAGGGGCTGATACCAGTCTCCCCAGACAGGAGTCTGAGGGTGGTAAGCTGGAGTCAGGGGTGGAGGGGTGACCTTGTACATCAGGGAGGCTATAGATGCCATGGAACTAGAGATTAAGGATGATCAAGTTGAGTGCCTGTGGGTGAGAATCAGAGCGAAGGTCAACAGAGCTGACATCCTGTTTGGAGCCTGTTCTAGACCACCCAACCAGGATGAAGAGGTTGATGAATTATTTTATAGGCAGCTAGAGGCTGTCTCAAGATTGCCAGACCTTGTTCTTATGGGTGATTTTAACCTGCTTGATATCTGCTGGGAACATAACACAGCAGAGAGGAGGCAGTCTAGAAGGTTCTTAGAGTGTAGGGAGGACAGCTTCTTATCCCAGCTGCTGAGTGAGCCTACCAGGGGTAAGGCTTTGCTTGATCTTTTTACAAACAGAGAAGGGCTGGTGGGACATGTGGTGGTTGGAGGCTGTCTAGGGTCCAGTGACCATGAAATAATTGAGTTTTCAATATGCAGTCAAGCTAAGAGGGGTATCAACAAAACCTCCACTCTGGACTTCCGGAGGGCAGACTTCAGGTTATTTAAGGAACTAACTCAGAAGGTACCTTGGGAAACTGCCCTTAAAAGCAAAGGGGTCCAGGAGGGCTGAACCTACTTCAAGAAAGGCACAGGAAAAGGATGTGCTGATGTGCCAGAAGATGAGCCATCAGGGTAGACAGCCAGCCTGGATGGGCAATGAAATTCTGAATGGATTAAGGGGAAAAAAGAGGGTGTATCATCTTTGGAAGGAAGGAGAGGTTACCCGTTGTTATAATATAGATGCTAGATTCACCTTGAGCAATTCTTCCAGGACAAGATGTAAGCAGGCGAAGACCTTTATTACATTATACAGCAAAATTATATACTCTATCAGAAGGCACATGTGTCACATCTTAATTAGTCATTTTCTACTGGCATGAGTGTAATTAAAGCATACAATAGGTAAAAACAATATTTTAACACATCCAACCAAATTCTGCCTAATTATGACCCTAACCCTAACACCTCATTACTAACTAAACCATGGCTTCAAGTGCCATGTCCAGTCCCCTGTTGAACACCTCCAGGGACAGTGACTCAACCACCTCCCTGGGCAGCACATTCCAATGGCCAGTAACTCTCTCTGTGAAGAACTTTCTCCTCACCTCAAGCCTAAACCTCCCCTGGTGCAGCTTGAGACTGTGTCCTCTTGTTCTGGTGCTCATTGCCTGGGAAAAGAGACCAACCTCCACCTGTCTACAACCTCCTTTCAAGTAGTTGTAGAGAGCCATAGGGTCTCCTGTGATCCTCCTCTTCTCCAGGCCAAGCGACCCCAGCTCACTCAGCCTCTTCTCATAGGGCTTGTGCTCAAGACTTTTCACCAGCCTTGTTGCCCTTGTCTGGAGGCATTCAAGGAATAGACTAGACTAGACTAGACCAGGTTGGAAAACACTTTTGAGATCATCTAATCAACTAAACCATGGCACCAAGTGCCTCATCCAGTCTCCTCTTAAACACTTCCAGTGATGGTGACTCCACCACCTCCCTGGGCAGCCTATTCCAATGGCAAATCCCTCTTTCTGTGAAGAACTTCTTCCTAACATCCAGCCTAAACCTCCCCTGGTGCAGCTTGATACTGTGTCCTCTTGTTGTGTTGGTGGTTGCCTGGTCTCAATGTCCATCTTAACTTGAGGGGCCCAGAACTGGACAGAGTACTCAAGGTGCAGCCTTACCAGTGCTGAGTCCAGGGGCACAATGACTTCCCTGCTCCTGCTGGCCACACTATTCCTGATACAGGCCAGGATGCCATTGGCCTTCTTGGCCACCTGGACACACTGCTGGCGCATGTTCAGCCTACTGTCAACCAGTACCCCCAGGTCCCTTTCTACCTGGCTTCTCTCCAGCCGCTCTGACCCCAGCCTGCAGCACCGCATGGGGTTATTGTGGCCAATGTGCAGAACCCAGCACTTAGATGTGTTAAATCTCATGCTATTGGACTCTGCCCATCTGTTCAGCCTGTCAAGATCCCTCTGCAGAGCTCTCCCACCCTCTAAAAGACCAACACCTACCCCCAGCTTGGTGTCATCTGCAAACTTACTAATGGTGTACTCAATGCCCTCTTCCAGATCATCAATAAAGGTATTGATTAGGATGGGGTCCAGCACTGATCCCTAGGGGACACCACTAGTGACTGGCTGCCAGCTGGAAGTGACACCATTCACTACCACTCTCTGGGCTTGGCCCTCCAGCCAGTTCCTAACCCAGCAGCAAAGTGTCCAAGCTGCATCCAAGTTTTCCCTAGCAGCTGTCCAAGCCGTGTCCAAGCTTTCCTTAGCATACGTTTGTTATGAAACTACTACTCTCCTTAATAGATGAAACACACAGATGTTGAAAGAACTCCTCCCAAACTCAAAAGAACTGAGCTCTATTGCCTTTCTTTCTTTGTCCTTCTGTTTTGTGTTTTTTTTTTAACTTTTAGCCTTTTTTGGGGGGGGTTGGAGGGGGGGATTGGATTGTATACTGTAGGTCAGTTCATTAAATCAGTTGATTACTTCTGCTTCTTATTTTTCATGCATCTTCACATGATTGAACTTCCAAATGGCAGAATGCTGATGGAAGATTCCCACTTAGCGTTCTAAAATGTGTATTGTCTTACATGTCTGATAGCATAGGAAAAAGAGATCCAGAAATCTTGCTTCCTTAGGTTTTAAGGACTATCTTCAACTTTCCTAAACTAAGTATGTATTGATTTACTTGTCAGTCCTGTGATGTGCTCATGGCAGTTGTGCAGAGCAGTACCAGCATACAATTTCTGCTGAGAAATACAGCATGAAGTAGACACTTACTAGAAGGAAAAAGTAGTTGGGGAATGAGGTATATTTGAGAAGTAGCTCAGAAAGGCTTAAATGAATCATGGAATCATTACAGTTTCAAGAGCTAAGGGGTAGGAATTAGTGTAAATATTGGTTTGGGTTTTTTTAATAATTATTATTTGGTTTATTTATTTTTAAATTCTATTTTTGTACACTAGTCCTGGAAGTTGTCCCTACTTGCACAACTTACACCTTGACTCTCTGTTATTTCACCATCTCTACTTCATAAGAGCAAGTAAGACACAAGTTCATGTTAATGTTCCCAGCAATGTCTTGTTTTCACCTTATGACCTTGAGAGTTGTTGCATTATTTATTCATCATCTATACAGTGTTAAGTGTTTTTTAGTGGTTGATCCTTGTCCTGATGGGCTTGTGGGCTAGGTTAGACATGGGAACAGCAAGGAAGAGGACAGGTTTCCTAACCACCAAGGAGCATATATAATTTATTATCAATTTCATAACAGATTGATCAAAGGAGTTGTTTAATTTGTTTCTCCAGTTCTTTGATTTTGATGGCTGCTTTTCTGAAACAGTTGTCTTAGTGTCTAGAATAGAATTCAGGAGCAAAGGTTTAAAAGAAAATATTTTCCTCTTGCCACTGTATGTGGCTTGTTTATTTCATAAAGGTGCAGGATTTTTTTTTTCTACCTCAGTGCTGTTCAGCAGCATACAACATGAGTTATGCATACTAAATTCTGTGCAAACTAGACAGTCTCACATGGCACCTACCAAACAAATGTCTGAACAGCGTAAACAAGACAGTGTTCCAAACATGAGGAATAACTTGTTTTCGGTGGGAGCAGAAATGGAAGAACAGAGTGAGAGATCATTTAAAAAAACCCTAAAAAACCAAAAAACCAAAACCAACCCACAAAACCCAAAGCCAGTGGTTGCAAATCATTAAGATCTAATAGAAAAAATTACTTCAGTCTTCTGCCAAAGCATGAATCTGTGAAGCAGGGTAATACCAGGTTTTTTAAGCTAAACTGCAGTTACAATATTGACAAAGTGGAGCCATGTTCCTCATTTGAAACATTCTGTTATGAATATTGTCATAGTTCCAACACTGTAATATCGAACTGCTTGAGCTGGACTGCTTCAAAGTTATTGTAATGGTTTGTGTTTTCAGGGGGTTGAGAGCGGCAGATGAATTCAGCTTAGCATTTGCTACTGACAGTAAGTTCCAAATACGATTTCATTAGGACTAAAATAAAATTATATCCTAATTATTAATTTTTAAGCCTAGAACAGTAAGCTTTATTTAATTAACAGTCAAAACAGAGATTAAATAAATCCTGGTATTTAAAATACAGGAGTATAGCCAACTGCCAACATAATGCCGTTGTCCTGTGTCTTCCCAGGGCTGCATGGCACTAGTATAGGTCAGTATATCTCAGTCACACACTTTCATACAGACTATGATGTTATGCTCAAAGGTGTGTACATAGAAGCAATCTGTGACCTGTTCAGGGAATAGGATGCTACTCTCAGCCAAAAATAAAATAACATAAAATAAAATTACCAGAGCGAGAAACATGCAAGGAGAAGTTTGAGACTAAATTTTGCATTGGTTGCAATATGAAGGCAGAAAACTTTCCCAGACATAAGATGAGAAAGATGCAAAAGAACAGAGTAAGTCTCTAGAAGCAAAGTAAAATGCATATTTGAGAAGGCCAGGAACTACTACTTTAGTTATACTGAGGGCTACGTTGACGAGTTTCTCTTCTATACGTAAGGAAGGGATGAAGGCATGCAGATTAGATGTTTGGCAGACAGCGACTCTCAGAAGCCCAGGAATCCTCTGTCACTCTTCTCTAAACACTATTGTTCATCTAAACCAAAATGGTGCTGAACTACATGCTGCTGGCATTAAAAATGTAAAGATTATCAAAGATCTTAAGCTAAAGACTGTAAAAGATTGACAAGTGCAAAAGCACACATCATTCAGGATTCATTCCTCCAGGCGTTCAATCATAAACTATATGCTATTAAAAGAATGAAACATAATCCTATGAACATGGATAAACAAAACCAACGAACTCCAAATTACAAAGGTAACACACATACGAATAGTGAGATCAGTATTTCACACACACATAGCCCTTAGTAATTTTTGAAGCCTTCTTATGCACGGTATGAGAAAGCACTGC
This sequence comes from Dryobates pubescens, assembly GCF_014839835.1. Lineage (NCBI taxonomy): Eukaryota > Metazoa > Chordata > Aves > Piciformes > Picidae > Dryobates > Dryobates pubescens. Next base: position 10,184,679 of record NC_071627.1, read on the forward strand.
TTAGGTCAGCAGAGCAGCAGCCTCATCGGTGGTGAGAATCTGAGTAATTGCTGGATGTGTTTATAAAACCTGTTTCTGTTTGCAGGTCTTCTGGCAGATATTTATTGGCCTTTTTACATTTTGACTATTAAAATGGCAGGTAAATTACAGTTAATGAGAAAAGTAGAAACAATATGGAAATAATAATACCAAAAGAAGTAGGTGTTGTAGCATAGCTCTGTTAGTGCTATTGTATAGTGTCCTTGAACCATAGATCAGCACCACAGAAAGCAGATCTGACATATATGACTTTGAGTTGCCAAATAGCTGTCATCTTCCAACACATACTTGTCTTTCAAATATTTGTGTTTTACATTTCTTTGTGCTTTCTGGCTCGTGGAAAAGAAGGCAGTATATATAGGTGTGATATGGAAAGGTATCCATGTGACTCTTTTCAGTTTAGATGAGAGATGCATGGAAGAAGGAAGAAAAGAAATAAATCAAGCTCTGTCTTCCCTGTTACAGTGAGAATCGAATAGCAGTGAAACTAACCCAGCATTCTTCCTTCATTTGAAATAACATGTTTGTAGGATAGAGCTACTCTGGCCTTGAGATGAGAAGGAATTCCCTGGTGCCCTATGTTGTGTATGGAGTCCACTGCCATTTTGGGTAGGAATCACAATGAGAATTGTGCCTCATCTCTATTCTTTTTGATGAAAGATAAAATGTAATGTAAATGTTTCTTCAAAGGGTATCTCAAGCTTTGTTGCTTTCAGGAAGGAAAAACACTGGGTTTGAATCTAATATACCTTCCTTTTGAAATCATGGCAGTGTAACTGGGGAGATACTTTTTTTTCTTGATAATTGTAATTGGAAAAATGCCTCTGACGTGCAGAATTCTGAAAATTGATATTGCTGAGACTTGCAGCAGGTGGCTCCTGCACCTTCTGCTGAACCTAGCTAGAATGTGCTGTCAGTTGGGGTGTGTTTTCTATTTGATATGCTCTTTAGAGCATACCCCTCTCTCCATTGTGGTCTGGCATTCTCTAAATTCATGTGAGATCAGATGGATGTATTTTCTGGGATAAGTCATGAAGGCAGTGCAACCAGACTTAAGTCAGAAGTTGCATCATAAATGTATGTCTCACAGACAAGCTGTGTTTCAGTGCAGTCCATCTTGGAAGAATATGCCTAGACTTTCCAGTCATTCCTGCCTTACTGATACAGACAGAGGATGCTTTTATTACACAGAAAAACTACACATGATATCCTGTAATGGAAGCTTATTGTAAAGGTTAACTGTAAGTTATTGAGGTGAGGGCAACAACCAACACCAAAGTAAGGTAGTGTATGGATTCACAGTCTTTTCTTGCCTAGTCATGCCATTAGTCTTGGATTTTTGAGTGGCATTAGCAAGATTCTAAGTTATGCAGACACCACAGCAATCAGCTTAAAAACCACTTTTTAAAAAAAAATATTTTTTAATAGTTGTTTTTTCTTTCTTGAAGACCAGATTTGAAGCATTCTTTATGAGAATGGCTATTGTTATGCCTTCATTCCCCTTTCAAAAGTACAGGAGGAATTTTGGGTGAGCAAAGTGCAGTCATTGTGGTATCACTTTAATTTGCTGCAGTCAGCCTTACAGATATAGAATGAGATATCTAAGTCTCAGGGGTTGTAAATAGCTGCAGAAATGTTGCAAAGATAATTTATTGTTGTATCTTAATTAAAATTATAATTAACAAATAAACATTTTGCTAATAACATGCTAACAAATTTTCTGAAACATAATATAATCAGAGACTTGATTCTTACTTTTCCTACCCTTTACAGTGGTGTTATTCCATTGACATAGATGAAAAACCTTGTAGGTTTAGGGGTTTTTAATAGATTATCATAATTGGAACCAGGACCAGAATTTTTAATTAGACATTTGAAAGTTAGTTTCTTGGACCTGGAGCAACTATTTGCTTTATAGAATACAGTCTTTTAATGTACTTTTAACAGAAGTAAAAGGTCTAAATGTCTGTCCTGTGCTAGTAATAGTAAACTATTTCAAGGTGGCTTAGTCAACTGGCAGCTAGAAATTAGCAGTTCTTACTAAAAGGACAGGTGTTGATTTCTAAAATATTTTTACTTTTATTATGCTTTGAAACTGCTGAAGACTTTGAGAACAAAATGCATTTGTATGGCTGCTGCAGACACAAATTGTTAACACAGATTTTCTCACAGATTTCTGATTTTCACGGATATTTGGGGCTAAAAATACCATTGCTCAATGAAACCTCTTCTAGGTGTTTATTTCTAATATCTTTTACACTTGGAAATTTTACACCTGCAGCACTGAGTGCAGATTTGGTCCCCACTGTAGAAAACAAAAGATGTGGACAGACTGGAAACTGTCCAGACAAGGGCCATGAGAGTGATCAGAGTTCTGGAAGCCCTACCATGTGAGGAAAGGCTGACAGAACTGGGATTGCTCAGCCTGTAGATGAGAAGACTTAGGTTAGGTATTATTGCTATGGACCAGTCCACAAAGGCTGGCTACCAGGAGGATGGAGACTCCCTTTTTATAAGGCATCCCATGGAAAAGACAAGGGGTAACAAGGGCAAGTTACTGCTAGGGAGATTCCCGTTGGACTAGAACATGTTTCCTCATCTGAACAGTGAGACATGGGAAGGGAAGTGGGGACATCCCCTACACTGGATGTTTTTAAGACTCAGCTTGGCAGGGTGCTGGGCCACCTCATTCCAATTTTACCGTTACCTCAAAAGGTTGGACCAGATGATCCTTGTAGTCCCTTCCAACCTGGCATTCTGTGATTCTGTGAAATTGCTTTGTGATTCTCAGCAAATTGGATCTTTGGGAGTGCAAACCATGTTTATTAAGTGGTTTTGCCTGCAAAATCTTTTTTTTTTTTTTTTTTTCTAAAGACTTTGTTCACCACAGCATTCTGAAAATATATACCAATCAAGAGCATCATCTTCTGACTGCATGCAACTAAGTTCTTTAGCAAAAGAAGTGACCTGCAAGAATTAGAAGTGGTGACAGAAGGACAGATTTTGGCTGGCAAAGTCAGAACTTCATGTTTAATTAAAAAAAATAAATAAACTTTTCATGTTTAATTTAAAGAATCAGTAGAATGTTGGGATTTATGATCCTGATGATGCTGTGTCAGTGCTACATGATGTTAGTCTCATGCCTGCTATACAGGCTGCAGATGTATAGAAACAGTTTACTAAAAATGTCTTTCCTTTTGTTATTGAGAGAAAAAGGAGAAAACAGCTAAGGCAGCAATGACAAAAACAAGACATTAGGCATGCACCGCTAGTCTAGCTAATTCTAGGGGTGCTATTAGCAGACATTTAGGCAAATCCATTAACATTTAGCATCAGCACAAATGCAATTGCATTCCTACCTTTCATGTTTCTGGCAAAATATGCAGGGCCATTCAAGGGAGGAAAAGGACGTTGAAGCCATTTGTTAGGTAGTACAGCCTCAATGGGGACAGACTTTTTAGGGAAATTGTTACATTTGGAAAAAAAAAAACAAACCTTGATTCCAAAAACGTTATTTTAAAGGGGGGCTGATTTCTTAAAGAACAATACTGATCAAATGTTTGGTTGACATTTTGTGTGCATCACAACTGATCTTAAAGGCTTAAAACACTTTTCTGTTTAACTCTTTTCTTGGAATCTGGGAATACCATTTCGAAAAGGTATATTAGGGAGTCTTTTTGAAGTGCATCCATTGTGCAGACAAGTCAAAAAATAACCCGACAACTCTACAACAGAACAGACTGAAGAGGTAGCTACAGTAATTGTCTTGGTTTTGACAGTGACAAAGGGCAAATGCTTTATTATAGGTCTTAAAATATCAATAGTGTACACACATTGTAATGTGATGCTGTAAAAGGGAGAATTCTCCATAATTCTAGCCTAGGTTTACTCTGGTTTGACGGACACCATAAATTGCACAATAGAAAATTCCTCTTCAACTTCACAATTAAAGTAAAATATTTGGGGGTGGGGGGCAGAACTGTCATAGATTCAAATTATTATGATTATTTTTTAAAGCACTGAAGTTTGTTGTGTACTTTTTACTCAAGAGCTCAACATTTTTAAATGTCTAACTGCATATTCTTTATAGGTTTACCATCACTGATATTACAGCCATTCTGTGTTTAAGAAAAGAAAACAAACAAATCAACATTGTGCAGCTGTTTCTACTTTTGAAAATTTCAGTTTGTATTTTGTTGGTCATCTTGGTTTTTCAGCTACCCACTTTGCAATGTGATATCAAGAAGGAGAATTTATGAACCAAAAAAAGGAGTCCCTGCATGCACTTAATTGTTATACATAGATCTGTTACTTGCTCTGCCTGATCCTCTCCTCAGTTCCTCTAAATGGTGTAAATTTATTGTGGTCTGTTGGTCCTTTGGAGCTCCCAGAGGGATTCATAACGCTTGTTGCCTGTTCAGGCTCTTCTGTTTTCTGACTGTGTGAAGCTGTGTGGAGAAAAGATTTCTGACAAAATGTGGCATTAATCATTTTTCTATATTGAGAGTTGTCTGTATTAACTTTTTGTCTCCTACAGCAGTGGGTAGGCCTGACTTTGGTCTCCATTTCAGTACAGTATATTGAGTTTAATCATACTGAATCAATGGAGTTATGGCAAATTAAATACTAAGTCTTCTCTGGGGTTTTCATTGTGTTGGTTTGGAAACTCCAGGGTTACGCTGTTAGAATGTCCAAGATCTATTACAGTAGAGAATCATGGGGTTTGACTGATTTTACAACTCCAGCTTTTGGTCTGTCCTTTTCAACTTTACCGCTGTGTTTTGCACCTCTTTCCCAGCCCCCGCGCCCCTTGCGCCTTTCTATCCACTTGTTTTCTAATTCAAAATAAACTAATTTTCAAGAGCTCTTACCTGGAATGGCACATGGCCAGGATATGGGGGAAGCCTGTTTACCTCTCTGTCTCCTCAATAAGCTCTGGCACTTTGGCACTTTCTCACACCTGTGTGGTGTCAGCTTAAGGGTATGGCTGTGGGGGAAGAGGTGACACCTGACATGGGGAATGTGGAGAAACTCAAAGGTGTGCTTGTGATCCCTGGTGGGCCTTCTTCCCTAGAGGCACTGAAGGATACAGGGTTGTGGACAGCCGCAGGAAGAGATGAGGAATAGGAGTTTCTGTACTGAAGTGATGGGCTATGCATACCTTGCACCTTCTTTCATCAGGAACTTCTCCAGATAAGCACCTTCTTTAGCTGCGTTTATTCACCTCTTCTAAGCTTTCTTCTTTCCTACTAAAATTCTGTAGAGCTTCCAGGTTGAAAATTTCTGTAGGCATTTGAAGATTTTTTCTGTAAATATACTGCACTTGTTTGTTTAGTTACTTAATTCCTCAAGCAGTTGCTTTGTTTTCTGCTGCTAGTTGTTTTTTTTTAAATTTTAATAATTTTTTCTCTTTCAATGAGAAGGGTGAGAATCCCATTTGTATAAACTGGATACTTTGTTATGCTAACACATGTTTTGTGCTTAACATGTACAGATTTGAGTGATTATTTATATAAAATGTGTGAGAATAAATTCTTCCTCTACTTGTCTGTAGAGACTTTAAATTCAAGATTCTGACTTTTTCTACATGCAGCAGCTAATGATTTAATTTGTATTGGTGGCAGCTTTAATCCTGTCACTTCTCAAATGGCATTGACTGCTGCTACAAAAATACCCAACCATTAAATAAATCACAGATTGTTACTTGAAAGCAAAAAAAGGATACCATCTTTAAATACTTCATTTCTCAATTAGATATTAATCTTGTAAAGAGAACTGCTTAAATATAAGAGTAAATAAACTATTCTTCCAGAATCCTTCGGTCTGTCTCTCAAAACTTAAATTTCTCCTGTAACTAAGGTTACATTTGAGGGTTTCAGAGGAGTTGGGTCCTTTTGACCTGGCTTTTAAAATCTTTATTCCCTCTTTTGGCATGTTTTAGGAAGACATAATGAACTTCTGTTCAAGGAAGCAGAAATTGAAAGTATTCAGAAGTATCAAGGATGATGCCAGAGTGAATGCAAGGCTTTTTTAAGTGCTCATAATAAAAGTTGATCTGTAAGCCCCCCAGTGTTTTAAATACTTCTTTTTCTGGTGCATATTTCACATAGGAGCTGGTTTTCTTCCAGCACATCATAATGCATTTCAAGGCTAGTGCTGTCAGCATGATAGAGACCCTCCAACATTGAAACCCACCTTAGAGCATGACACTGAAGTGGTTGCTAATTTTTTATAAAACGTGAGAAGATTCTTTGAGGAAAAACAGTGATTATAATGAGAACCCAATCCATCCAGTTTTCATCATACTGCTGAATCACAGCACCCAGTTGAACCTCTACACGTGGGTTAATTGTTTACAGCAATCTGAATTATCACAATGTCATAATGACTTTCAGCTTCTTGCCTGAACCTGATTGTTGTCTACAGGCAATTAAAAAAAATGTTCAAACAATAATTTTCCTTTGTGGGAACTCAATGTATGAAAATTTAACCACACAGAGAGTTTGAAATGTCAACTTGATTCTGTTGTTTAGATCACTTGGGATCTGGGCAGACACAAAGGTGGTGGTGTTACTCGGTGTTGGAGCTGCATTGTTTACTGAAGGTTGTCAGGCCCAGGAACAGGCTTCCTGGAGGGGTGGCCCCAATCCTGTTGGTGTGGAACAGGCACTTAGACAACACCCTTAACAACATGCTTGAGCTCAGTCAGCCTGGATTGCTTAGTGGTTGTACTAGGTGATGACTGTAGGTCCTTTCCACCTGACATGCTCCATTGTATTCACTTAAAACAAAAACCCAAACTTTGTGGTAAATTCTCCAAATGCCTATTCTCTTATCATTATCCTGAGAACTCTAGGTCTAGGAAGAGGGAACTATAATCTCCATATAATAACACAGATGAAAAATTCATTGTTAAATGAAAATGGGCTGCCCAGGGAGGTGGTGGAGTCACCGTCCCTGGAGGTGTTTAAGAGGAGATTGGACATGAGGTTTGTGGTGTCAGGTTGGACTCGATGATCCTCGAGGTCTCTTCCAACCTTGGCGATGCTGTGATACTGTGAAAATGTTGAATTTATGGAGCACAGCAATAATTTCTGCTAAGACTGGGGGTTTGGTTTTTGAAACCAGATCTGAGTTTTAACAGAGTCAGTAGCATGCATATCAACATACCAACAAAGCAGATAGCCAGTGTCCCTGCATGTCCAGAGGGCAAAGCACAGCAAAGCTGAAAGCTTTGCTCAGCCTGTGTAATGGGTCACTCAGCAGTGTCTTTGAAACAGATGGAGTGTGCCTTCATTTTGGGTCACCCTCCTAACAGTGACAAAACAATGTATGCTATGTTTAGTACATAATGCTGTAAATAACTGACAAGGCTAATGCAGGAAAGACATTCCTTCATTACTTGTAGCTTGCAGAAAAAGCTGTAAATGGGCTTGTTCCAGAAAAGATTGTCAGTTTTCACTTGTATTTTAATGTTGATTTGTTAGAGGCTGTTCAAGTTGATGAAACAAACTAGGATTTAACTTAAATTACAGAGGAAAACTCTTGCCTATTTTTATCAATCTAAATATCCTAATATGTGTGACAACTAATGTCAGCTTCTCCTCAGAGATGTACCTGTAGTATTGAACATATTTTAATAACTGAGCCTCTTTTCTGCTTGTTATCTTTGATCTAGCTGCTGCATGGACTTAAGTCTGTGGTAGTGGCAGAAGATAAAAGTGAATGGATAATTTCTATTAATACTGGGCAAAGAATGGAATGGACATTATAAACATTTTCAGTCCTAGTAATTTCCATAGGAAGGATAAAACAATTTATATAGCTGCTCATTACTTTGGGGGTTTTTAAACCATTCTCAGGGGTATCGTTACTCTAACAAAATTTTAATCAAGTTTTTCAGTGGCAATATTGAATTTTCAAAGTTAGTAGTTACTGGTTACAGCATGACTTCGTTAGTATATGGGGAAAGTAATTCTGTGGTGATTAACATCTATTTGCGTCTTGGAATGCATTATGGGCTCTAAATTATCATAGAAATTAATGCAATCTTCTTAAAAGGTCTTAAAATATGGTAATAGATACAGCAAACTAGCACCTGCAGCTCTAGGTACTAAAGTTATTAAAGTTGGATATAATTATGTTTATTTTGCAAGCATCTAAATGAGGGGGAGAATGAGAAACAAAGTTTAATAAAAACTAAAAAGATAGGCACTCAATTTGAAGTCAATTTAGATTTTTGAAGTTTTATTTGGCAAGTATATTGCTAATTCTCCTGCATATGAAATAGTTTGTCCATGTTATAGTTCAAAACCTGTGGCAGCATTGTGTCACTGACTTCATAATAGTGCCTTCAGTCAATTGGATGCTTGTGATTTACATCAGTAAACCAAGGACGGAAAGTTGTTACACAAGTTTAGTTTTTCAAGGCTGCTGCGTTTATATTGTGCTGTGCTTGTATATTTTATTTTTTTAGGGGTCACTTGCTGATTAATTTTCCAGTAGTCTAACAGAACAGAAAATACAAAAGCCAAAATACAGTGGCTGCTTGCAACTCAATTTCTGGTTGACATCCATGCAGGTATCCATGCAGGAATAGTCTCACAGAGAGCAAATCACTGTACCTGAAAATGAGCAGGTACCATTCATCTGGGTTTGATGTACCCCTGTACTTCCCTCATTTAGATATATCATCCACTGATAGATAAATATTTGATCTGAACTTGACTGCAGCTCCCACCCTGAAATTAAATTAATAGAGCTAGCCAAGAAACAAGTGCTTTTTATGTAATAGGCTATGATTATTTCCCCAATGTAAAGAAAATAAATATTTCTGTTTAATATCTTTGACATAAGCAAATATCTCCTTATTCCTTATCTTCTTATGCTGTAGATATTTCATTGGATAAATCCCTGCCTATCTTTAAGGTAACAAGAAGACATGCTGGTATTTGGTGCAAGTGTTCACTGTGCAGAAAGTGAAGCACGTACAGCACGTTAAGTGCAGAGTTAGAATGCCAAGAGAGATTTACAGATAACAGAAATTAGCAGAAAATGCTTCTTATTATTGGTAGAGAAAAGCTGTATTTTAAGTGACAGCCAGATGCTTGTTTACTGTGATTATAATGTTAATGGTAATACTCTGTTCACAGTTCTGTGTGCATAGCAGCAATGGGGTCATTGGGAATTCTGGGAGACTTCAACCTCTACCTTATTTCCTCACTTTTCTTTTCCCTTTCCTCCCCTCTCCCTTTCCTCCCCTCTCCCTTTCCTCCCCTCTCCCTTTCCTCCCCTCTCCCTTTCCTCCCCTCTCCCTTTCCTCCCCTCTCCCTTTCCTCCCCTCTCCCTTTCCTCCCCTCTCCCTTTCCTCCCCTCTCCCTTTCCTCCCCTCTCCCTTTCCTCCCCTCTCCCTTTCCTCCCCTCTCCCTTTCCTCCCCTCTCCCTTTCCTCCCCTCTCCCTTTCCTCCCCTCTCCCTTTCCTCCCCTCTCCCTTTCCTCCCCTCTCCCTTTCCTCCCCTCTCCCTTTCCTCCCCTCTCCCTTTCCTCCCCTCTCCCTTTCCTCCCCTCTCCCTTTCCTCCCCTCTCCCTTTCCTCCCCTCTCCCTTTCCTCCCCTCTCCCTTTCCTCCCCTCTCCCTTTCCTCCCCTCTCCCTTTCCTCCCCTCTCCCTTTCCTCCCCTCTCCCTTTCCTCCCCTCTCCCTTTCCTCCCCTCTCCCTTTCCTCCCCTCTCCCTTTCCTCCCCTCTCCCTTTCCTCCCCTCTCCCTTTCCTCCCCTCTCCCTTTCCTCCCCTCTCCCTTTCCTCCCCTCTCCCTTTCCTCCCCTCTCCCTTTCCTCCCCTCTCCCTTTCCTCCCCTCTCCCTTTCCTCCCCTCTCCCTTTCCTCCCCTCTCCCTTTCCTCCCCTCTCCCTTTCCTCCCCTCTCCCTTTCCTCCCCTCTCCCTTTCCTCCCCTCTCCCTTTCCTCCCCTCTCCCTTTCCTCCCCTCTCCCTTTCCTCCCCTCTCCCTTTCCTCCCCTCTCCCTTTCCTCCCCTCTCCCTTTCCTCCCCTCTCCCTTTCCTCCCCTCTCCCTTTCCTCCCCTCTCCCTTTCCTCCCCTCTCCCTTTCCTCCCCTCTCCCTTTTCCCTTCCTGTAAAATGATGATTGCAGCTCACAGTGCCAAACAGCATGTAGCAGTTTAAAGATGGTGACTGTTTCATGAAGATATTTTTGTTTGGCTTTAGGGGTATTCTGCATGTGTGTTAGGTTCTGTGTGTGTGTTTTGCTAGATGTGGTATAGGGAGGCGAAATCTTTGCAGTATCATTAGATTATCATTCAGTACTTCTGTTTCAATTTTCTCAACAGTTCCTTCATCATTAGATGCTTTTAAGCATCTGTTGGTATTGTATGATGATCTTAATGAGATAGAAATTCAAGTTCTTACTGCAGAGGAATGAGTTCAGAATCTTTTAGTCCCATTTGGAATGAAGTTACAATTACATACTTAGTCCTTGGGTAGATATCCTTATCCAGCTGTAGCATTTGAGATTTACTTTAGCTTTTAGAGTAAAAGTAAGTAGTGAAGGAGAAAACAGAATAAAAATAAAGGGTTTAAACAGAATACCAACACAGCACACCCCCCAAGAAAACAGAAAGCCCCAAGCAAAGTCAGTAAGCAGTCTAATTAATAATTTGCTCAGAAATGGGAGTAATGGTTTTCTAAAGTGAAATGACAAAATCCAGTAATAAAAATAATTGTATTTGTATCTCTTTTAATTGGCTTTAACCTTTCCCTTTCTATGGAACTATTAAAAAATTAAAGAGGAAAGTATTTAGAGAGACAGATTTATGTTAGCTCATGGTTTGCACCATTTTAATGAGGTCAAAGCAATAAAGACTCTCAACAGATCCTAAGATCTGGATGATGAATGACTGTCTTCCACTGCTGATTCACAGTGTTGTGTTCAAGTCTTCAAGTTCCTGTTTAAATAGGAAAATATAAACTTCTATGGCTAGGAATAATTCTTGAATGATTTACTTACTCTTTCTCAGAAATATGTATGCAAATGTATTTGAATAAAAATGAAAGAAACTGTCTTGGCAGGAGGAAAATTGAAGTGGTTGGGTAAGAGAAAATGTTCTTAAGGTGCAACTGAATTTTTTAAAATAGATAAATAAAATACACATGCATATATGTGTGTTTAAGTATGTCTGCCTCAGGGATTCAGGCAAGTCTCCAGTGAACTGATCATTAATCATATGTAGGAAAGTTTAAAATGTGAACTTAGCAATTGCTAAAGGTGCCAGTTTCCTAATGCAAGGTTACACAAGTGGTGGATAAGTAAGTGGTAGTTTTAGTAGAACCGTAGATAGTAATTACTGCTTATTGATCTTTTCTTAAGAGCTTCATTATTAAAGGGGTTTGTTTTCTTGGTTTGGTGGAAATACACAATGCATCAATCTTATAACTGAAAGATGATCCTTAGGATTTCTTAGTCTTATGTTAAGTCTTAAATTTTCCATTTTTGCTTTTGATGTCGGAAGTTAAAATCTGGTAGTAGGCAAGCAACATGCCTCCTGGTTGATATCCACATATTCATTAACATTTATGTAGTGAGCTGCAGTATCTACAACCAGAGTTGGTGAAGACATGCATTGTTGCTGACTGTATTACTAAGGGAAACTGAAGTTGCTTAAGAAAGAAATACAGTTCCTCTTGTGCCTAGGAGCACTGTGAGAAATAAATCCCATACAGTTACCTGCCTTTCATTAAAAATGTCTTCACGTATCATTCATAAGTGAAAAACCACTACAAGAATAAACCAGGTCTTGCTTTCCGTGAGAAACAGCCACACTGTTGGTCTGAAAGTTTTATTAACAGCTCACATTTATATATTTTTATGATACTTTTAAAATAGTGAATTATGAACAATTGAAAATACCCTCCAGCTTAATTGAGAACCATTATGTCTAGTAATTGCCAGTGATTTCAGAAACAGCCGTTGTTCTCTGGCCTATTAACATAATTTGAATTTTTTATTGTACTTCATAATTATCTGTTGGAGTTAACAAACAGGCCATTTACTGAAGCGTTTAAGAACAAAAGCCCCAAATGGACTGGATTGTGATGGATTATTTCTATTCACCGACCTTACTGGAACAGTTTTGTACATTAGTTTTTGATGGGATCATGACTTCTGATAGAAGAGGAGTGTGGATTTTCTAGTTTTCATTTCATTAAGTGTAGGCAAAATCGCATCTTTTAAAACTGTCTTTGACTCTTTCTTATGTATCTACTCCATTTACTCCTCAGTACCACTTTAACATGATCTCCATGATAGCTAGAGAGAAACAGTTTTTCAGCCTTGTATATTTAACAAAGTTCATCTGTTCACCATGGCATGTTAGTAGAAAAAAACAGAACAAAAACTTGACCCCTGCTTAGATTATAATATTTTTAGGTTAAGACTCCTTTCTAGTTCTGTGATGTGTGTTGAAAAAAGCTCTTTATCTATCACTTAGATTTCTATGTACTGCAATAAAAGTGATCACTGACACTCACTGTTATTATTACTGGTTTTCCCAGCACATGATCACATACAGTGTGCTGTCATTTGAAATATAAAAGCCTCCAGTGACAGAAAGATCTCCTAGTTAAGTTCCTATTTCTGTCATTCTTCTTTGTAGGAATCGTTTTAAACAGGGTTGTTGGTTTTTTTCCCTTCCCTTGAGAGTTTAGACCCTGAGCCTTCAGGTATTCTTCTCAATTAGTCCCTGGGGCTGTAGAGAGGAAGGAAAGTGTAATTCTCTTAGCAGCTGAAATTGCAGGTTTGGGTTAAAATCAAGGTTTTAAGCCATCTGTGGTGGGGGTGGGGGAAAGAAAGAGGGTAGGAACACATGGAAATCCTGGACTTTCGGGTAATAGTGAAGATAGTGAAACATATGATCAACTTTTCAGAGAGAATTGTAACTAACTCTTCCTTTGTAACCCTCTGGCAGGTCAGATGTCAGACTCTGTGCACAGCTTCTCTATATCGATCCACTCTGTCCTACTAACTTTGTCTGCATTCCCCTAAAATCCATCAAATCTTGTGTTCAGTCACTGTAGGGCTCTAATGGAAAGTCTGAGAAGATTTAGGGGACAGAGGATCTAGGTGGGGTTGAGCAGGAAAGACAGTCTTTGAATCATTCTGACCTAAGCCAATTGCTTGTTTAGAGCTTTCAGCTTTGAAATAACTTCACCCATCATTTATGACTTCTTTCTGTGGCAGGAACATTTTACATATCCTTTTGCATTCATAATCAGAAAGCATATATCAAGAAAATGGTGGAATTGTTAGGGAAAATATGTCAGTGCTGAAAAGACAATCTCTGCTGTGAGCAAAGAGAAATGGTTCCCAATCAAGTGTGGGGTTTGTTGTTTGCTGTGTTGTTTTTGTTTTGGAGGAACTGCCTTTCCAATTAACTGACAGGGCTCAGCTGTAAACCTACATTCCAGAAATGAGCTTTCTGAAAGCTCTGAGTTGAAAGGACTGTAAAAAATACCATGCATGCCTTGACCAGTGGCAGAGTTTAGATTTGAATAGGCCCAGAGCATTCTGAGGATTAAAATGGTGCTTTTGTTTTGTTTTTATCTTTTTTTCTTCAGGGATGTTTTAGATATGTGAGATGGAATAAATGGAAAATTTCTTAATATGGAAGTGTTTGCCTTTCATTGCAAATGACAAAATCAATGTGACATAACTGTGATTCTTTGTGATTTAGTGTAGCAGACATTGCTCTGAAGACTAGGCAAGGAAATCACTTGATTTATTTTGTCTTTAGTGGAGCCTAACTGGGAATCTGAAATTGTTACACTACCTCTATGGGAACTTTTCCTGTGGGCCAATGGCTGTCATTACTTCATCATAGACTTCCAACATGCTTGCATGAATCAGGGTAACTGATTTGGCCACACCTTACTCTCATATAATATGTGGAGATTTTTTTGCCTATTACTTGCAGCAGTGTAAAGGAACTTACTTATACTTGAGACTGCCTCAGTAACCTCCCATAGTAAGGATACAGGACAGGAGGGTTTTGCTTCTTTATGTGACTAATGTTCTATGATGTTTAACATTTGTTTATATTAAACCGGTGCATTCATAGAATCATCCAGTCTGGAAAGGACCTCCAGGATCATCAAGTCCAGCCATTTTGCCCACTCCACCGAGTTTGTCACTGTACCATGTCCCCAAGCACCAGATCTATAAGACTTTTAAACGTGTCCAGAGATGATGATGCAAACATCTCCCTGGGCAGCCCCTTCCAGTGCCTGACAACACTTTCCCTGATTTTTTTTTTTCCCTAATGTCCTTTATCCAAATGACAGTGAAATAAAACCCATTTGATTTGTATCATGCATTATGAAGGCATTATGTAAGGATGTTTAAATACCACACAGAAGAGTGGTGATTGCATACAACCTATAACAGGCTTGCTGCATTTTTTAGTCTTTGACTCTGTCACAAGTGTTTTTTGTATTTTATAATGTGCTATAGATTGAGGAGATATTAAGTCTCATATTTAAGTAGTGCTATGGATGTCCCTATCATAAAATTCTGTAAGGTGTTTAGTGCAAGCATATTTGACAGACTTGCATCAGGCATCCTTTTAAATTACGTGAGCTCTTTTTATGCTTTATTGTAGCAGTAAATTGCTGACCAGTGAAGGAACTGATCATTTTCAAAAACTATTAATTTTTTACCACATGTATATAGAATAAACCAGGTTGGAAGAGACCTTCAAGATCATCGTGTCCAACCCATCCAACACCATCTAATCAACTAAACCATGGCACCAAGTACCCCATCAAGTCTCCTCCTAAACACCTCCAGTGATGACGACTCCACCACCTCCCCGGGTAGCCTATTCCAATGGGCAATCACTCTCTCTATGAAGAATTTCTTCCTAACATCCAGTCTAAACCTCCTCTGGCACAGCTTGAGATGGTGTCCTCTTGTTCTGGTGCTGGTTACCTGGGAGAAGAGACCAGCCCCCACCTGGCTACAACCTCTCTTCAGGTAGTTCTAGGCAGCAATAAGGTCACCCCTGAGTCTCCTCTTCTCCAGGCTAAGCAACCCCAGCTCCCTCCGCCTCTCCTCATAGGGCTTGTGCTCCAAACCCCTCACCAGCTTTGCTGCCCTTCTCTGGACATGTTCCAGCAAGTCAACATCTTTCCTAAACTGAGGGGCCCAGAACTGGACTCAGTACTCAAGGTGTGGCCTAACCAGTGTGGTGTGCAGGGGGAGAATAACTTCCCTGCTTCTGCTGACCACACTGTTCCTGATACAGGCCAGGATGTCCTTGGTCTTCTTGACTACCTGGACACACTGTTGGCTCACATCCAGCCTACTGTCAACCAGTACCCCCGGGTCCCTTTCTGCCTGGCTGCTCTCCAGCCACTCTGCCCCAGCCTGTAGCTCTGCATGGGGTTGTTGTGGCCAATGTGCAGAACCCGGTACTTGTGTTAAGTCTCATGTGCTTGGACTCTGCCCATCTGTCCAGCCTGTTAGGGTCCCTCTGCAGAGCTCTCCCACCCTCTAACAGATCAACACCTGCCCCCAGCTTGGTGTTGTCTGAAAATTTACTGATGATGGACTCAATCCCCTCATCCAGCTCATCGATAAAGACATTACAGAGCATGGGGCCCAGCAATGATCCCTGGGGCACACCACTAGTGACTGGCTGCCAGCTGGATGTGGCACCATTCACCATCACTCTCTGGGCTCAGCCCTCCAGCCAGTTCCTAACCCAATGCAGAGTGCTGCTGTCCAAGCCATGGGCTGATAGCTTGGTCAGGAGTTTGCTGTGGGGAATGGTATCAAAGGCCTTGCTGAAGTCTAGGTAAACTACATCCCCAGCCTTCCTCACATCCACTAGGTGGGTCACCTGATCATAGAAGGAGATCAGGTTGGTTAGGCAGGACCTGCCCTTCCTAAATCCATGCTGTCTGGGCCTGATCCCTTGGCCATCCTGTAAGTGCTGTGTGATTGCACTCAAGATGACCTGTTCCATAATCTTGCCTGGCACTGAGGTCAGGCTGACAGGCCTATAATTCCCTGGCTCATCCAACCGGCCCTTCTTGTGAGTGGGCATCGCTTTGGCCAGCTTCCAGTCTTCTGGGGCCTCTCCATTGAGCCAGGACTGTTGAAAAATGATGGAGAGTGGCTTGACCAGCTCATCTGCCAGCTCTCTCAGCACCCTAGGATGGATCCCATCCTGTGCCATGGACTTGTGGGGATCCAAGCGGCTAAGGAGATCTCTAACTACTTCCTCCTGGATCACAGGGGAACTATACTGCTCCCTGCCTCCATCTGCCAGCTCTGTCAAGAAGACAATCTGTCCTGCTATTAAAATTTGAGGCAAAGAAGGTGTTAAGTACCTCTGCATTTTCTTCATCTTTTGTTACCATGTTTCCATCTAAGAAGTGTCCACTAAGAAGTGGAGGTTGTGCTTGCCCCTCCTCTTGCCATTAATACAGTTGCAAAAGGATTTTTTGTTGTCCTTCACAGCAGAGGCCAGTCTAAGCTCTAAATGGGCTTTTGTCTCTAATTTTTTCCCTACATGACCTAGCAACATCCTTTAACATCCTTAAATTCTATGGGTTGCCTCACCTTTCTTCCAAAGGTGATACACCCTCTTTTTTTCCCTTAATTCCTTTAGAAGCTCATTGCCCAACCAGGCTGGCCGTCTGCCCCGATGGCTCATTGTCCAGCACATAGGGACAGCCTGTTCCTGTGCCTTCAAGAGTTCTTTCTTGAAGTAGGTCCAGCCCTCCTGGACCCCTTTGTTTTTAAGAGCTGTTTCCCAAGGTACCTTCTGAGCTAGTTTCTTGAGTAACCTGAATTCTGCCTTCCAGAAGTCCAGAGTGGAGGTTTTGTTGCTGCCCCTCTTAGCTTGACTGTGTATTGAAAATTCAATTATGTCATGGTCACTGGACCCTAGACAGCCTCCAACCACTACACCTCCCACCAGCCCTTCCCTATTTGTAAACAGGAGGTCAAGCAGAGCCTTACCCCTCATAGGCTCATGCAGCACCTGGGATAAGAAGCCGTCCTCCATACACTCTAAGAACCTCCTAGACTGCCTCCTCTCTGCTGTGTTGAGTTCCCAGCAGATATCAGGCAGGTTAAAATGGCCCATGAGAATATGATGACTTAGTTTCTGTCATATATATATATATATAGTCTTGAAAACAATACATATTACATATGTGCTAGGTAAATATATATATATATGTCTTTGATCTTGTGTGATACCTTTATGTAATTTAAAATTAAAAAAGGGAGGAATAGATAATCTCCTTTATAAGAACAATAACATATCTCCTTTTCTTGTGTCCATTTTTAAAGGAATATGTCCTCTGTACTCTTACAAGACTGTTACTTGTGAGGTCTTTGATCTAATTTTAATTTTCTTTTATTCCATGTTGTAGGTTATTGGATCAATTTTTTAGCTGAGAGAACTGATCTTCTTCATACTTGTATTTGTGACATGCAGCTATGAATACAGTGGTTAGTTATCTCCTTACCTTATAATTGCTATGTAAATGAGTATTTGAAATTAATATTCTGAATATAGTTCAGACAAGTCAGAAGTTGCTTTATGTTTTGGACACCTGACTTCAAGCAAGAGTGAAAAAGAAATAATCCCAGATTACTTAAGTACTTTTTAATGTTCTCTCTCTCCACTGATAGACCAAATGTGTGACAGTTGTACAGTTATATTCAGTTCATCTTCCCTGGCTGTTTTCTCCTTAAGTCTTTGGCTGAGTTTAGTTATGACTTAGAGCTTGAACATGGCATTTGGGAAAAGCAGAAAAAGTAGTATAAATGTAAATGTGAAAAGCTACAGCTCATTCTGTTTTTGAAATTGTTGGTGTGAAAAGAACTCAACAGTGTTTTATTTAAACAAGGTCTGCTTCAACCTTGATTGACTTGCAGTAAATTGCCTTGTACAAGAGGCAAAAGGAAGTGGATAGAAAAATGGCAATCAGTACCAAATGTTTCACATATTGATTGACAAGCACCAGAGATGTGCTAGAGTAAGATAAATTGGCTAACAGAACCCATCTTGACAGCTCCTGAGATGGGAAAATTGTTCCTGTTAATTTGCTGCTAGGACCTTGTCATTTATGGGGATATATATTTGAGTGCCTTCTAATGGTGTAAACAAACTTTGGATTCCTAAATAGCATATTTCAGCTTCAGTTGCTTTAATTCTTCTCCAACCATGTTCTGAGCTGTAGTTACAAAGTGTTTGAAGATTGAAAAGATGGGAGAAACTGTCATTATTTTAAAGATACAGTTCATGCTGAAATACACATTGGTTCAAGCTATCCCATAGCCTGCAGGAGTTTTAGGTAGCAGTCAGTAATCCTGGAGGTGTTCAAAAAATATGTAGACACAGCACTTTAGGACATGGTGTAGTGGGCATGGTGCTGTTGAGTTGACAGATGGACTCAGTACTCTGAGAGGTCTTTTCCAACCTTAATGATGCTATGATTTTTTTTCAGTGGGGTTTTTGTTTTACTAAGAGGAGGGGAACAGAACCCATTTGTTTTAGAGGGAGAAGAAGTGCCTTTATTCCTTCATTCTGGCAACTTAAACTGTAACTATAATGAAAAGATTTCTTACCTTTTTAACATATCTAATTTTGTGCTTTCAAATGCCCTTTAATCAGGTTATAAGTTTTCTTAGTACTGCAGAGTGAAGCTTCCTTTCCCATCTAATAGTCTTTTATGTCTGTGACTTCTTTTCATTAAAAGGAAATTTTATCTTTTTAATTTCCTGAGCTGCTCTCCCAGAGTGCCATTAATTATAGTGATGTGCAGCAATGGTGAAATAGTTAATGGTCTGATAGCTGTTATGTTGCAATCTGCCACTCAGAAAGGTTTTATTTTGGCTAAATCTTTTCACATAAAGTGAAATTTGACGTAAACCTTCTCAAGAAATCAATTTTTTAACTTTCATGTAAGCAGAATCCATTATTCATATAAGGTGTGGTCCACAAGCAATGAATGCTATTTTCCTTTCTTTCATAATTTATATTATTTATTTGAGTCTACTTCATAGATTCTGAACTGGAAATCGGCTTTACAAAGACACAGTATTTCAAACTTTATTTGATACTGGAGGTGAATAAAATTTTATCTACACTTGAATCTCTTATCGGTGGTTTGATAGGCTGTCTGTAGTCTTGTATTTTCATACTTCCTGTATTCCATGTCTTCTTCAGGGAGTAGTCAGCTCTACCAGAAGATGCCAGAGAGATTTTTCAAGGGCTAAATGGGCCTGCTCTGTATTAGTGATGGTATTTTGTGTTCCCCTTGGATTTGGAACTGCAGTTTAGCTCCAAGCTGTATTCCTAGATCTGAGTGCAGTGGACCATCCTGAATTGAATGTGCAGCAGCAGTCTGGTATTTCAGTCAGGAAAAGACTGCTCTTGGGAGAACTTTTCTCCATGCAAAAGCTTTTTAGTACTCCAGAGTGAAATCCTGTCTCTGGCAAAGTCAAAAGCAGAATTTGTATTGACTTGGAGCTGAGCTTTTGCTGTGGTTTGCTGTTAAAAGGTGGATTGATCATTCTTGACACAGGATCTGTTATGGGGCATGGTAATTTCCTGTCAGGGCACACAAATGTTAAATATCATAACAGTCTTCAGCATATGTAGCATCCAGTTAAATGTTTAAGGAGAAGAAAAGATGCTGTCTGAAGATGCAGTAAGACACCAGAAAGTTAAGTGCTTACGTGATTTTCTGCTTTGGAAAATCACACCAGTGACATAAGTGACTGAAAGTCAAGCCTTTGGTTTCCATGTACACCCAAAACTTTTGCTAATGTCAGAACAGGTTGTGTTAGAAATGCAAGGCTGGATCTTGAGAGAAGAAACCAGATAAAGCAAGAAAAATGTAAATGTCAAGATAATATCATGTAAATGTAAGTATTGGTATCAAGAGTAATGGAAGATTAATTCCCATCATACTGATACTTTTCTTACTACACCTTAGAGTTTCCCAGCACTACAATAAAAATATCTCTAGAGTATATCATGGCAGATGTTTAGCACTAGTTCTGAAGTGCATTCTGCACACCTTTAGAAAACAAATAGCAGCACCATATTCTAACTCTAGGTGTAACTAAGAGGAGGATATTTTAATAGGTTAAAGCACAACTTGACAGAACGTAGCACTGGCACTGCACTATATGATAGAGCAGATTCTAAGCATATCATTTATTTATCCATTTGCATAATACTCATGTGAAGCCTTGTGTTCATTTCCCATTTGCTCATCAGAAATTAGAGCTACTTTCTTTTTAGTAGGTTGCAAAGAGTTAACACAAACTTTCTAATCACTATTCAACTCCCACCAGTTAGTACTGTCTATGTTTGACTTTCACAGTTTGTTAAATAATTACAGGTCGGAGTTTTCTCATGTTTGTTCAAGATAGTGTTATTTTTCCCACCTATTAGTGACTCTTGGCTCTTGAATCACTAAAGTGTTGCAGTGTTCCTGGAAATAAATTTCTCTAATAGAAATAAAGCCAACATCATTCAGGAGGATGTGTTGTGGAGACAGCATGAGTGGTTGTTTAACAGTATTTCAATAAAATAAGGTGAAGGTAAACAGGAGGTGTTTGAACAGTGAAAACGAGTTTGTAGCACAGCATAGCCTGGACTGTCTGTGTCACTAGAGAAAAAAAAAAAAAAAGATGGAATCAAGTACTTGTAAGGTGTAGATTTCATAGGGTATCTGGTAGTTACCTACCTAGGGCCTTGTATTAGTGGAATTTCCTGGCATGAATGCTTAGCTGATAAAATTGATAATTAGAGGACTTTTATCTTCTCAATTTTTAAAAGCTGCACAGATTAAGTTACTATAAAAGTGGAAGGTCAGGTCACATATGTTGATGGTTGTGGATTTTCCAGTAGGTTTCTTCTAAACCCAACATGTTGGTTTTGTCCCACAAGGAAGAGGCAATTGTTGAGTTGTTATAATTTAGTGTTACAGTTCGATCAGTACAACGTGTTTTAGGGATGCTAAGTTAATTCAAGTTCATATGAATTACACTTGTGTGGATTTGTCTGTGTCTTCCTGCTTTGGTTTTGCTAGCCAAATCAGAGGTACAGTAAGAGTAGAAAAGACATTTTGGCTTTATGAGTGATGGAAAAAATCACTGAAACAAATTGCTGTTTTCCAGCTATGAAGGTATCAAACATATGCCAAGTAATCAGCTTGCCAGTGTAATAGGTTCATGAAAGAAAAGAGTTTTCTAATCTTATTCACTGATGTTTTTCCCAAGACAGCAACAGCTTTTATAAAATGAGGCTTATAACTTCTCATTACAGAATCTAATCTGCCCAAAAGACATTGAACAGCTGCAAAACCCTAACATCTTCTAGCTGTAAATTGTTTTTATTATTTATCTTTGTTTAACTAAAAGAGAAAGGGGCATCAAATGATTTAACAAGACAAGAATTAAGTGACATTAGCTTTTGACAGCAGCAAATTATTCCTTTACATACTGAATTGGTTCAGATAATTTTTAAGTCATGACTGTCTACTTATTTTTAACACCCAAATTCCATAAAACTGATATATTTTGTAGATGGATTGCTTGGGAAAATTAATTTAACTTTATCACTGAAAGTCAGAAGAGAAGTGATTGATTTCCAAGTTAGTCTTATTCTTCTGCAGAGATTTTTGTAATGATACTATCTTTCGTTGCTACAGTGATTTTCATATTCCAGAATTACACATGCGCAGTACTTCAGGAAATAATAACCACATACTGAGGTCAGATGGTTTAAGGAAGATAACAAAACATGAACAAGCTTACACAATGCATCTGTAATAAAAAAACAGAGAGCAGGACTTGCTGGTGGTTCTTCATTCATCCGTTTTCTATTATCTGCATTTCTCAAGCTGTATTCCTAGATGAGCGGCAAATGGTTCTACTTCAGAGGACAGGGAAGAGAAACATATTAAATATGAATCTAGTTTTACACTGGATTTTAATTTTTTTTTTATTTTCTAACAGAAACTGGTTGCCTTTTTCCCCCCTTGTATCACATATAATGCCTTATAAACAATTTTTGTCTGATGACAAAAATCTAACTACAGCACTGCTAAGCCAAAGAGACTTTATGCATTACTATCACAAGGAATATGGGATTATTTTGTTTTATTCAGAATTTTCTTAATTTATCCCTACATCCACCCCTAGTAGAATTGCTTGGAAATGGAAAGATGAATTATAAGATGTACCTAAGAGGAAATGTCCTTGAGTTTTAGGATAATTTTATTTCAACAACATTTTAATGTCTGGACTATGAAAATGCTGTACCTACACAGGGGAGATCATGCTTTCTAAACAAACGCACTGTTTGGCTTGTACCATGTGATTTCAAAAAGCTGTCAAAACCATATTTTATGCTGCAGCTGATCATCTTATGTTACTGGTTTACTATTCTCATAAAGGAGGTGGAGGTTTTGGCAAGTATCTGTTAATTTCTTCAGTGCCCTTTTCCTGCGTGCTTTTGGTGCCCTTAGAGTTGATTTTGCATTTTGAGGTTTGAAAGAAAGGGTCTAAGAAACCTGGGTGGGGTTGAGAGAAGAGGTAGTTTCACTACCTGCTTGAGGGGAGAGGGAATGAGTATTTCCTATACTGTTTGACTTTAGTGTTATCTTTGGAGATTTTGCCAACAGAAATGCTTTCACTCCCTGAATACAACTGAAGTGGATGTGCTGATGATGTGATGGAGCTGTGTCTTGGCAGCACTGATGCTAACTCCTCCTCCTAACAAGCCAAAAACCAAACGACCAAACAAACATACATCAAAAGAGTGGGATTCAAGGGCCCAAGTGAAGTTCTGATAGAACATAGCTCCAGGTAGCCTCATGGAGCAGAGTAGACAGTACCCAAGTCATCATACATGCAGTCTACAAGGACATGGCCTCATGGAGCAGAGTAGACTGTACCCAAGCCATCATACATGCAGTCTACAAGGACATAGCTGCAGACATAGTGAGTGCACTCCACAAACAGCTGCACCATTTCTTCCTTGGCAGAGCAGAATCTATAGTGTGTCGGTGCAAACAGTGTCACTGGGCTCTGCATGCCATGCAGGGCTCTGTAGCCCTGCTCCCCGAGATGCTATGGACAAAAGGTACAAGCCTGTCTTTGCACAATGATAGAAATTGCCTGTCAGAGCATATTCTTGCCTCTGCTGCAGTTACATAATTGTTTTGGTGGTTTTTTTATAGTCTTCATGCTGTTCTTGAATTTTCTGCTATTTTTACAGAATGGAAGTTTTGAGAAAAACTGAAGTGGGGCAGGTAGGGTGCTCTAATTTTGTTAAATGGGAGACACAAACCTGTAGCGCTGATTTGTCTTCACTGTGCATTGTTATGGAAGTCAGAGGTGATGACTTACTGTGTCTAGATCTCTTTTGTGGCAATTACTTTTTAATTGTTTTAAAACCACCTTCTCTCTTTCCCTGGTATGATAGGATGGTATCAGCTTCATCCTTAGTTGCCCTGACTATCTGTATTGATGCAGAGAAATAGCTAAAACCATCAATAAACAGACATGTGCAGGAATGTCAGCCCCATGCTTTTAGGAAGACCTTATTTTCTCCTTCAGCTCTTGTGAAATAGCCTCTGTGAAAACCTTTTTCTTAGCTTGGCTGGTTTTGTTCATTTGTTGCTTTCAGAGAGATAGGAGCTTCAGAAGCACTGGAAGTAACCTTTCCTCAGTGATAACTCTCTGTCATCCAAATCCTGATTTATATCTCTCTTTCCCCCCCCCCCCCCCCCCCCCCCCTGTTTTGAACCTTGTTTGCCTTAGAGGAAAAAATGCAGCAGGAGTTTAGGCAAAAGAAAGGAACTTGCTGCTGAAGAAAATTACCACAGATGGTTAGATTTCTTTCCCTCTTTTGTGTATTTCATTTGAGGCTTTTTGTCTTGTCAGCTTGAAGTGCAGTCTGATGAATAAAGGGTTAACTGAGTCCTTTCTACAAATAGATCAGCATTATCGCTTGCTGCATGAGGTAACTGTTCAATGGTCTGTCTTGTCTTTCCCCTGAGAGCAGCCAGCACAGGCTGCTTAGCTCTGGGGGAAAATGACTTTGTCCCCTGAGAAAAGCTTTGCGTGCTGGGGCTTCACACTGGCCTTCAGGGTGCTGAAGTACAAATACTATTTCAGCTACAAAAATAATAGATGCTGTTACTGTACAGAAAATGGATGATTTTTTCCTCTTGTCAGTTAACTGCAGTCATTTTATCAAATACAAAATATTTCTATGCCAGTTATGACAATATGTATTTGATGTATTAAATAGGACTCTGCTTGAGAGTGCCCAGCCCACTGGCAGGACATGCTTTGCACAAGTATTTGAAGGACAGAGTTTTTACCTTGCAGAAAACAATTATTCTGGGGAGGAACAGGAGACTGCTGAATGTGCTGTACCACAGGAATGTTTCCCCATCATCAGCTGCTTGCTTTATTTATGGTGCTGTGCACTGCAAATACATGCATCTTATATTATCTGGTTGTTTCCCTACACACTTAGCAACATTTCTCACTCTTTAAAGAGAACATTGCTGACAGTGTAGGTGCTGCAGTTAGGCTGTCTTGGATATGCAGCAAGAACATGCCTGTGCTGGAAGAGGAGGGTGGTGGGTGTGCTACCCATGAATGCCTATGTCCCTTGCTTTGCCTCCATTGGCTGTCCAGATCCATTTCCTGAACTAACAGACAAAAGGAAGATAACATCTGACCAGCTCTTTTGTCATCTCTGGGTCATGTCCAGCCAAAGCCATTACTGGACAACTTGCTCTGTGTATGGCAACAGCATTTACTATATAATTAAGTAATATAATAGTTTAACATGTATTAAGTAAAAGACAGTAGATGGGGTTTATTGTGGAGTAGCTTGAACCTATTTCTGTCATATGATATTTTGATCATGTAGTCTATCAGTGTATCTAGTGCTAAAAATAAAAGATAAGCATAGCAGGTATTTATTTTATTTTAGACTTTTTGAAGGTTACAAAGTAGTTCATGTTTAGTACCATGCAGGGAAAGATTATTATTTCTTTTTTGTATCTATGGTTACCTTTTGTTAGTTGCTGCTCCCTAAGCATAAATTATGTTGATGGCCAGAATTATTTTTTTATTTCCTTGATATTTTTTGCCCTCCAGAATTTGATATGTGAGTCTAGAAGATTATCTAAAAGATTATGGAACAATATTCAGTGTAATTCATCTAAACTGTGGTGTTCTTGATACCAAAACTAAAGCTGTAACTAAGGAGAAAGCCAGTGTGTATTTGCTCTGCTACTGTTTCTTTAAGAATGACAGAAATTGGGATGCACTATTTTATGTAGTTTTGCTGCATTTAAACATTTGTTGCTAGCATGCAGCAGATCTCTCCTTGCCTCACAGACTTTGGCAGTATCACAGAGGTCATATTTTCCTATGTATAAATTATTCATGAACAATTTCTCCAATGCACTAGATAAACTTGCAGAGATCAGAATGCATGTTTCTTTTCTTCTCATTCCTATAACTGGTCATATTCTAATAGACAGTGTCAAAGAAAACCCCCAAA
This sequence comes from Dryobates pubescens, assembly GCF_014839835.1. Lineage (NCBI taxonomy): Eukaryota > Metazoa > Chordata > Aves > Piciformes > Picidae > Dryobates > Dryobates pubescens. Next base: position 10,210,350 of record NC_071627.1, read on the forward strand.
CCTGTCTTAATCTGTGTGTATTTGATGGAATGGGTTGATAAAAAGTTAGGAGAGTAAAGTTCACAAAAGCAAAGAATAAATAAATATAAGCATTTTATTGACTGGAGACCATGAGTTTAGTTGACCAAAAATATGTTGTTACAGTGGGCTGAGGTATATGGTACTCATTAAGGACTGGGTTTCAGAGTTTAAATTAATATATCTGGTGAACTAGGCAGGAAATTCTGCCTTTATAATGCCGGTGCAGAAAGAAATCAAAGGGCAGGAAAGCTTCAAGTTTCCAACCTGTATTCCAGCTTAGCCTATCTCTACTAATGGAATTAATTCCCTTTCAGTCCTGCTGCCTCCTATGCTTCCTGTCACATTTGTCAGTGGCTTGTGGAAAGATCTACAACACAGGGAGACCATTAGTTTACAGATAACCTTCATCTGGTCCTTGTTACTTGCCTCCAATAGATTCCTGGACTAGAGCAATTTCCCTGGTAAAAAATAAATCAGAACGCATCATTGTTTAAACAGGTTATTACAGACTTGTAATACCAGGAATCAATTCATTATAATCTTCTTTTTCACAGATCTTATTTAGGGAAAAAAAAAAAATCTGTGAAAATTATTTTGGTGAAATGTATAGCTGATGTGCTTGCATTTTGCAACATCTGGCCATGCAGCTTGGGTCCTGTCAGCATTTGGCTGCTGTGTGTGGTGCCCATGCAGAACAGGCTGCTTCTGATCCAGAGGTGGGCAGCTGCTCTCATTCACCCAGCGTCTGTTCACCTGATGAGTTACAAGCTGATGCTGTGAAGACATTTTTGGAATGAGTCCACAACATAGCTGCTCACAATGCCTTGAATATGATACAAAGGGACAAGTTTGCACCCGCATAGAGATTGTGTGGCTCTGCACAGCAGCAATCGTGTGTAACGATGGACACTTACAGTGCAATTACTTGACTGTTTGGATTTTTTTCATTACATTCATTACTGATCTTTGATCCCTGTGTCCTCTTTCCCAGGTCGTCCCATTCCACCTACATCCTCGTCTAGCCTTCTCCCATCTGCTCAGCTGCCCAGTTCTCATAATCCTCCACCAGTTAGCTGCCAGATGCCATTGCTAGACAGCAATACGTCCCATCAAATCATGGACACCAATCCTGATGAGGAGTTCTCTCCTAATTCATATCTGCTAAGAGCGTGTTCAGGGCCACAGCAGGCTTCCAGCAGTGGTAAGAAAATTGCAAACATATGGAGTTTGTTTGTGACGTGTATGTGCCAGTTTGATGCCTTTTTCTTGCAAATGTGTTCTTGCGTCACTGCAAAGTTGAGAGCATCAATGGAAATGAGGCAAACAAAACCTGACAGCTTTATTTTGTGGAAACCTTTCTGGAAACACCATACCTCGTATATGCTTTTCCTTCATTTTACTATAGAGAGCTTTTTAGTTTTAGGAATGTTATAAACAGTGAAAAAAGTATTACTGAATTCTTGTCATCAGAGGTATTTCTTTTTCGGGGGTGACCTCCTCCTCCTCTGTGCATCTTGTAAAAGAGATGCCTGCACGCAGTGGTTCTTTGTTCTGTATGCACTAGTCCAGTATCTCATGTAGGTGATGGGGGTTTGTATCTAAAATGTGTGTTGCTTCTGTCATTCTGTGTCTGTTCTTGTTTCAGAAGCTGTCTGCTTCTCTACTCCCAATGTCACTTTTAACTAAGATACTGCTATTTTTCAGCAAATTAGTTCCTGTCTTTCGGGCTACTGTTTTAAAACATTTGCAGCTCTGCTATCAGTCATATAATCTATAGTGGTTAGGGTTTGTTTTGTTGGCTGTTGGTTTTTTATTAACAGATACTGACTTTTCATTTTGACAGACAGAAATGGAGGAACAAAGATGCAATCTGCTTGTAGAAATACAGGCAAAACAAAAGAAGGCTTCTGATTTTTTTGCCTTTTCTTTGTTTGAACATAAATACCTGTTGTGCGGTTCTTGTCTATTTAGCTAAGCACTGTAGGTTTGTATCTTACATGCAGTTTGTGATCTGCTCGAGGATGCTCTTTCCTCTAACAATGCAGACCTGAAGAGTATTGCAAATGCTACGTGGTGTGGAACTTCTGGCCTTTGTGGGTGCACATGGTACACTTGGACCATGCCCTTTAACAGAGACCAGGGATGCATGGTGGGAGGATGAAACAATGAACAGAAGTTGAAACATAAATATTCAGAGTGGATATAAGGTAAAACTTTTCCCCTAAGCCTTGGATTGGAGCATGCTGCCCCGAGACCCTCTGCAATCGCTATCCTTGGAGCTTTTCGAGAGCAGGTTGATTAAAATTATGAACTACTTGATCTGACCTCAGAGCTGCCCTTGCTTCACAGGAAGCTGGACTGGGGACCTCCTGGGGTTCCTTTCATCCTGAATTATCCTTTAACCCTATGATCCATTCACATATGTTAAAACATAATTACACAAAGAAATAATAATTCAGAGATTGACCATGCTTCCTTGCTACTTAAGGTTTGAAGTTACCAGTTTTGAGTGAGGATTGGTTTTTTTAAGAGGTTCAGGGATATTTGGGGAGCTGCAGACCTCAATATCTGTAAAGGGCAACTAAGTAGAAATCATAGAAATGGGGGAGAGGAAAGTGGATATGATCTATTTTTGACAAGTCACTTTAGTTTTTGTAAAGGGTAGACCTGCCATGGAAACATTGAAGAGTTCTTTGAGAGTCAGCCATTTCTGATCAAGGACGATCTAGTTGGTGAAGGATATTTTTATTTTCTCTGCAAAATCTATTACTATGTGCTTTTAAGGGAACTAACACAGGGTGAGAGGGAAGGTCCTTGTATGATAAGCAATTATTTAAAAGATAAGTAGAAGCTGGAGTTCTCTACAGAGTTTTCCTGCACATGAAGATACTTGGAGGAGATGGTGAGTTGTGGGATAAGAAAGGCAGCTGACAGCAGGGTGCTAAGGACAAGACTACTATGAAGAGTCACAGAAAGACCTTGTGAGACCAGGCAATAGGGCAATAAAACAGGAGAGGAAATTGAGGGAAGATAAATGTTAAGTGATGTTCATGGAAAAAGCAGCCCTGGTTCAACAGTTACTAATAGACCAGTGCCAGTCAGGAGTGAATTGTTGGAGGCATGCATCTTGGAGCTGAGGAACAAGTGAATGTTGACAGCTGAAGAAAGGAACAAAGAACAAAAGAGAGACTATTGTCTAAAGGATGTGGTGGATCAAACATTTTACAAGGGGAATGGGAAAAATAAATGGGAGAGAGATGCAGGGAGGGTTGCTACGTAGAAGAAAGTCAAAGTTAGGGAATATGAACAAAAGAAACTTGGAGGATACTTGGATACTTGGTACATGGCATTTATAGCTGCTGAGGGAACCAGCATGGCTTTTCTTGTGAGGTCAAATAAAGGCAGTTGCACTAAAACAACATCTGAAAATTTGATGGAAGAGTTGTTTATGTTTCATTTTAAATAATAATAATTGTCTCTGCATATCCTTCAAGCTTAGTGTTTCACACTTGTTTACTGAAGACTGACCCAAGGAACCTTTTTGGCATGCTCAGATGTGCTTTGATTTGTTTGTGAATGTCTGTTTTGTTCATTCTGTGTTTGAACATTTTTTCCCCAAAATATCCCATCTCTCTCATAAACTGTGATAGAATGTTGATTTTCTTTTTGGTTTGGTGGTTGGTTTGGTTTTTTTTCTTGACCATAGAAACAGGCATAGTTGTTTGATCACCAGTAAGAGTGTGATATTATAGCATCAGCTCTTCTGGACTTAACATATCCTCTGGAAATGAATAAGCATTTTCTAGTCATGACATTCTTCTCTCTATTCTCACAATATTCCCTTTAGAGAGTTTATAAGAAAATAGCACAGATAGTGAAACATACCTTACACTTGAAAACATCACCTTATTTTTGTGATTCTGGAAAGCTTGTCAGAGCAGCTTTTACCATCTGTATATAGAAAGACTCTGCTTTGATTTGTATTTTTTTAAAATACTATTTTATTTTAAGAAATAGTTTTTAAAATATGTTGTAGCTCTAATGGAAACTTACCATAGATTCAGGCATCCAGGAGAGAGTAAATAAATTTGAATATTTTATTTAAATTTGAGGTTGGGTTAAAAAGGGAGATTTGAAGATACTTAGATTCCAGACAACCTTTGATCATTAGAAATTATTTGTTAGCGGTTTCTAGGTTCTTCTTTAAACATTACTATCACGGTCTTCAAAGCACAGGCTGAAGATGAAATATTTGCAGAAGTCTCATGCTGATTACATTATAGAAGTTTCCTCTTGTTTGTCTGATTGTACACTTAGGCTTGCTTCAACCTCTACAATTACAGGGTAGCTCCTCAACAAGTTTAAGATGAGTCTTCTTGTCTGCGAGGTTATAGTCATCCACTTGTACTACCCTGTGCCCTTCACAATAGCTGTTCTTGATATATCTGAAAAAATCATTTGCCTAAAAAAATTACCTAATCAAATCTTCCATCAAATGAGCAATCTATTGTTGATATTATGAAGGTCTTTAATCTACAATAAATCTTTGTTAGAACTCATCAGAGCTTCCAGTTTGAGAGAAATGTGATTATAGCACTCTTAAAATGACATTACATCATTGGGGTGATTGGTTTATCATTTGGAGAAGCGACATCAATCATAACTAGCATAACCACACAGTAAATGAATTCAACCTTTCTGCTGCAGAACAATGACACAATAATTGCTCAAAATCAGACTTAAAATGAAATCAGAAAACGCACTTTCTTTAAGTATGATGTTAACCTAATGGAATATATTATTAAAAATCATGTTTGAGGAAATTCTGTGTAATTAAAAACATGCGAAAATGTATTCCTTTTTTCTCTCATTAGAACCTGATTTCAGTTGCAGAATCATTTTCTATGCAACAGATATTATGCTGCTTTTAATTGAACTCCCATCACTTACATTCTGCTGCTTGTATTTCTTAATATTATATGCAGCACAATTATACATGATGAAGGACAAGAGGTTTTTTCAAATGTGGTGCACCTGCTGGTAGTATTTTGAAACCCACAAATATTGTAGAAGGAAATGAGCCCTTTTATCCATGAGAAGTTAGTGATTTTTTTTGCCCCCCCTCTTTTAAAAGAAGGTCAGTTTCTGTCACAGAGTTTTTTATGATTGCTTCTTACAGCTAGCAGTAGGAATAGGTTTACTTCTTCATCCTGTATATGTTGTACACATTTCCTTACTGGCGGTATAAGCTGGCTCACTTTAATGCCTTTTATCATAATACAATGCAACAGGCTGTTACTCAATCCTGTATGAGAAGAAAGATTTAGGGGTTTTGTTGCCAGCACCTTTGCCTTTACTTTTTAATACTGGATTTATTCCTATTAAACCAAGTTTTGAGATCTCAACAGAAAAACTGTTTTTCAACCTGAGTAAACACTTAGGATGACAGGTTTTGGTGTAATGGGTCCATAATTGGATCTACACTCTGCAATCATTCTAACAAAAAGAAAGTAGATGCAGAATTACTTTTTTAAGATTTGGATTTGGGGAAAATTCTAAACTGTGAGTTAGATATTGTCATGATTCCTAAAGTAGTTACTGAAGCTTAATTGGAAGGGGGGTCATGCCTGATTTCTCAGTGTTAACATGTCTTTTTGGCAGAGAGACAATAGTAAAAGCATTTGGCTCTGTGTAACCATTTGCCCACGCAGAACACAGGGTTTGCTTAGAGTTCTTCAGTTATTGGCAGGAAGGAAAGAGAAATTAAATTAAATAATTCTTGTTGTTTGATGTTGTTTGTGAGTTAGAGCTGAAATAAAGAATGGGTCCTTGTGCTTATGTCAATTATCTAGTAATGGTATGTCAAATATCTGTATTTAGTATATTCAGTCTAAAAGGATCTCCTGTGTTCATCAGCTGTTGCCTGTCCCTAGGACCTCATTATTATTCATGCATAAGTACCACCACCTCCTTGTAGTTAATCCAGAGAGACAGGCTCTTCTCAGTGGTGTCCTCTGACAGAACAAGAAACAATGGACTGAAGTTAAAAAAAAAAAAAAAAAAGGCAGTTTAAATATAAGAAGAAACTTTTTTTTTTTTTTTTTTTTCTTTTACTGTGAAGGAGATCAAGCTTTGGAACAGTTTGCCCACAGAGTCTGCATCCTTGGAAATACTCAAAACCACTTATTGTCTTTTAGAGGTATGGAAGACCTCCAGATTCTTTATATAGCACAAGGCTGGCCAGGACTTAATGAGAGGTTCATGTTAGATACATGTGCAGCCTCATCAGAAGGTACAGATCACTCTGTTCCATACTCTGCACTCTCAGACACTTTGTAGTTTCCCAGTGTTGACTATTAAAATGGTGAATTTAATTCTGCTCGTAGTAAAAACTGCTTTCTCAGAATGCTTTCTCAAAATCCATTGGTGTTCTTTCTCAATGCACTCATTATGGTGCAATCAAACTTATCTTGCTCATGTGCTGTCATTGCAAGTAGTAGAGGTCTTGCCCCCACACTTGCACAGAAAATAAGCAACAATTCTTCATCAATATTTATTTTTCATTTTGCAGAAAGATGATTCCCTGCCCCCCCCCCCCCCATTTGGAAATCCTCATTCTAAACCACTTCACTGGAATTGAAACTTTCCTTTCCTTGTCCATATTACACTTGGGACGGGGCAAAAAAGTGTTCCACTTTAGTGTTTGTTGTTTGTTCCTGTCTTTGTTTAGGTTGCCAGTTCTTTATTTAGGTCTCTGTGTATGGCTTTTGAGGTCATGTGGGGAAGGAACAGTAGTCAGAAAGAAGAGCTTTGGCCCTCTCCACCTTTACTTTTCTGTCCCAACTGCTGTATGTATTTGTTAAGATTCCAGTGGCATCTCTTTCTGAAATCTTTCTTAGGCTTTACTAAGTTACACTTAGAGAAGCAACATTTAAAATCAGTTACGGTTCCAGGGTAGGTTTTTTTTTTTTTCTAAATTACTTTATATGCTTTCCAGTATCTGCCTCTGAGCAGCAGCCCCGGAGTACATCTGGCTGTAAAATTCCCTGAATTCAATATATCCACAGGGAAATACCATAAGCAACTTTGTTTTTCTGTTGACATTTTACAACAATGAACAAAGAGAGTTGCAAATTGATCTTTTTAATTTCTATTTCCAAAGTAAGAGTAAATTATGTATGTTTATTTCTGAGTCCATTTTTTTCTTCTTACTGAGCATTTCAGTGCTACAGGCTTTTTGTCCCTTGGTACCCATCCCTTTTAAGCACTGCCCCAGAAGCAGAAGAAGGCAATACTGATTTGAAGAGCATAAACCATCCCATATTTCCTAAAGACCTCTCTTCAGCAAAGAGAATGTGTCCAGTAGTTTCTGCTGTTACAATAGATAAGATTGAATAGAAGCTGAGACCTGTTGATTTTCATGAAGCCTGGCCTACTTCGAGGTTTTAAGCAATAGTCTCTTTCTGCATTGTTTTAAACAATGCATGTCTTTAGCAATCTGTTTTTAATACTTAAGTTCTCTAAATCTGTAATGGCCAGTCCAAGGTGACCCTGCTTTGTGGACCAGGTGACCTTCAGAGGTCCCCTCCAACCCCTCCCATTCTGCAATTCTAATTCTGATGCATGTTTTGAGCACTAGGTCTAATTTTAGAGCTTTGGGGTGGAATTGGAAATGGAGAGAACAGTGTTGACAATGTTTTCCCATTGAAAATGAAGGGTGTGCTTTTTCTTAAGTATTAGCTCCATGTTGCTACAACTGTTACTGAAATTATTGCTGCTGCTAATCTGTGTAGCATATGTTGATGATGCCAGCAGATGCCTGCATTTCAGCCAGAAGATGTGATTCTTAAAATTAAGACATTGCAGAACCATTGTATTTATTAATTTATGAATTCATAATCATAACAGACAAACAAATGTCAAACAGAGGGTTCTGTGGTAATAAAAATCATAATACATTATAAAAAGCTGTACAATTAAAAATGGATTCTAATTCTCTTGCTTCTGTTTTTCTTCAGCTCACCATAGTTTTGAGAGCTGGAGAGATTTTTTTGGCTACTTTTATATCATTTTAGCTTAGGCTTGTAAATGTGTTGAACTGAAAGCCTCTGTAGCAATGAAAGCAGTGGAGAAAAGCAGCTGCACTACTAGTATTGGAAGATTTCATTTCTCCAGCTGCTGTTATGCTGAAGTTTTCTGATATCTACCATCAGGGTTGGGAAACAACCTAGTTACTATGGCCAGGCAGACCGTGGTTTTAATCCTTACTTATCCTTATTTTTTTCTTTTCTAGCAGCTAGTTGGCGATCCTAAATAAATGTCATGCTTATGAAACTTAAAGACTAAATATTATCACTCTGTGCTGTTGTGCCAAGAAAAGGGAAGATTCCTAGACTTGGTACCTTGCTTGAAAATTGGAAGACACTGGGGGGATATTATAAGCAGAATTTATTATTATTTTTTTCCTATGCTGAGACCATATGCTGATTGTCTGCTCTTTGTGCATAGGAAAGCCTAAAACTGGTCTTGCAAATTCTCTTTCCTGTAAGTTATGGAAAGAATTTTTCAGTCTTCCTATTAATTTTGTCTTTTGATACAGAGTTTTTAATCTTCTGAATCTCCTTTTTTGTTGTCACTGACACAGTCTTCACACTTTCCATAGTGGATTCTGCTGCTGTTTACATGAAAAAGGCAACATTTAGAAAATATTGTATGTTTTTTGACTGTTACAAATACAATTTGGTAGCTGATTCAAAGTGAAGAGTCAAGCATATGTAAGCCACATGCACTTCACAGACTATAAAACTGAGAACAAAAAGTTTAGACTGTAAGTCTTTTTCATAATTCTTTGCTGTATTTGTATACAAGAGGTTGTGTGGGTTGATAGTTTAGTTTGTAATACCAGAGAGCTTAATAACTTCATTCTTCCTTTTGATAAATACAAATAAGTGCTGTTACAAACACTTGAAGGCGAGGAGACCCTTTTCTTCTGAGTCAATATCATGTCTTATGGATTTCCTGATTTTGATAAAACCAAAGCCATAGATTTCTGCTTTATTTAAATGATAAATTATGCATTATGGTGCTTATTATTCCTGGTTATAGATTTCCTTAAATTATTTACAGTTCTATAACACCTATTTCTAATATGCTTGTAAATATTAGGATCTTATCAGGCTGATCTGTAAATATATCATCTATTGATCACACTAGCACCTCTAAAAACTGAGTTCATCTTGTTATAAGGCATGTTTCAATCAATAGAAATTAGGACTTTTTTTTTTCCTTCAGAAGATGGTAAATCTTATACTAAAAAATACAGGAGATGGAGGACTCGCCATATTGCTGGAGAAACTGCTCAGTGGTTGTTAATGCTTCTCACTCATGCCTGACTCTTTGCCTGGCAGTTCTGCCATGAATGTATTTTATATCCCTTCAGGGGGAAAAAAAAAAAAAAAAAGGAATTTGACCTCTGTCACTTTACTCTGAGTATTTTTCCCATCAAGTTGCCTGCAACACCCCTGTTGCCCCCTGGGACTATGTAAACTAAAAAGGTTTGCACTTTCTGATGAAACCCTCCCCTGAAAATACAGCTCATCCAACCAAAATGTGCACTCCTGTTACTTTGTGCCTTTCTAATCCAATTCCTCAAATGTGTTAAACCGTATTGTAAAGAGGACTCTTTTGCTTGCCTCACTGCATCTTCTGCTGGGTTTTGCTGATGCAAAAATCTCGTAGACCAAGATTTTTTCTTTCTCACAATTTCAACTTTAGCAGCTGCTTTGTGCAGGCACTGTTACAGTGGAAAAGTGATAAATGTGGTTCCTCTGTTAACCAGCTGCTTTACTACAGTGCAGATTTATGGATGTTTCCTGTTGAGTGGACATGATGGAGGGTGCACTCCATGGGCTGTATGTTGAGAAGCTGAGCAAATGTTTAGGGGCTTTGATATTATGGGGGTCATTCTGAGCTAAGCATGGCATTTCAGCTTTTGACTGTGGTGGTGATCTGTACTTGAGCCATGTCTGTCCTGCTGTCTGGGTATGGCTGACACTAATCGTTCTAAAAACATTTGGGAACTGAAGGAGTTTGAGTGCAGTTCCTGAGCTGGCCAGTTCCTTTGTTGTTTGCAATAATTACATACTAAAACTATAGCCGAGGGGTTGTTTGTCTCATGTAAGCTAATCACCCAAAGAATGTTTCCTTCTTTACTACATTACAAATTTATGTAAATTATTTTTCTGTCAGATTCGTGCACAGAAAAGCTCAGGACTTTGAATGTTTATAAAAGTTTTTTAATTGCTCTGAGTAAATACTTACTTTTTTCAGGAACTTTGGCGTCGTGGCTGTTGCATTTTGTAAGCTCCCCAGATGTTCCACAGCCGAGTCTGTGGCGTTCCCACGTGAATGAGACCATGTCTCTCATTCTGTTCTGTTTGTTTGGATTTTGTGTTTTCTTAAAGTGTGTAACAGTGCTGCACTTGCTTCCAGTTCCCTAGGTTGCTTTCATGGCAGTGACCTTTTCCATCTACATGGGGTTCTATTTGTCATTCAGCGCTCCTTCAGTCCCTGCCTCACCTCATCAAGGTATTGCCTCACAAGTCACTCCATTACAATAGCTCCTTAATGCATGTGTGTTGGATATTGTAGGGCTGTAGCCGTGTGATTTTCAGTAACTGAGCTCTTCATTCTTTTTATTCCAGTCAGGCCTGATGGAAGGTCTCTGTGAAGTAAATACATAAATAAATACATACAAAAAGAAACAGAACAAATCCTTATGATTATAGTGATAGCTGTTACTTACTTTGCTTAGCTGGGATCTTAAAAAAATGACAAAAAACTCCATGATGTTTCCACATTTTCCACCTCTCTTCTCTTTTGCTCCCCTATGTTTTCCAGCTAAAAATTAATTAGATATTCATGAATTGTTTGTCTTTTTGTGATATGTGGCAGGCACCAGGCAGAAATAAGATAAAGAATAACTGTTTATTCCAAAACCCATGAATTTGGTAGATGTGGCAAGGTTTGTGAGTGCTCTGTGTACCTGGGCAAGAGGACACAGAGGAAACCAAACTGCCTTGAACAAAAGGAAGAATTTCCAAGACCCTGTATTTGCAGTTTGAGGCTGTGACTTGAAAGCATGATGAGATTATGGAGACTGATGTGTCTGAACAGACTGAGAGCTAGTGGTTTTGGTAATGCAGAAAGACTGGTCAGAGACTGCACTTATAAAACTAATCTGAGGAAAAGGCACAGGAGAATGTCTAGAAACCAAATGTTTAAAAGCATACTGTCAGCAGCTAAAGCCCTGGCCATCTACACAGGGTACACAGCAGTTTCTTCCAAATCACTTACAGAAAGAAGTCGTGGAATACAAATCACTGGAAATCAGCATGCAAAAGTACATAGATGGCCACACAACTTATTTCTTCACTTGTATTTCCAACCGCATACCAGCTTCTCTAAATACTTTCTTGTTCATTCTTTCCTCTTTTTTTATTTGTTGTCATCTGGAAAAATTCCACATTCTTCAGTTCCTCTGAGATCATGCCAAAAATGGAAATACATTATATATCTTGTTTCATTTTCTTTTTTTGGAATAATTTCCATTAATGTTCTGCTGTCACAAAGCAACTGGTACTGTTTCACAGTTCTTTATCATGGCAGTTTTATTCTGGGGAGCCACATCAAATTGTTCCTTGAGATCCAGAACCCTAACAGGGTAGCTGACTCTTCTGGCTAGTGTGGAAGTTAGACTGTTCAATCAAGGTTAGCTCAGATAATACTGGCTTCTTAATGTTTAGCATTTGGATTTCTTTGAGGAAATCCATACCGGTGGATCCTGCTGTTGCTTTGCAGGCAAGTTTCTTTATAGGATAGTATAGGTTGGTTTATAGAACAGTGTTTTCGTTACAGGATAGGCAGATTCAATTAACACTTCCAAATTCTTGTAGAATCTACAGGCCCAAACACAGTTTCTGGATAGCTAGCTTGCTGTCTGTTTTTTCTAGGTGGCTGGGTTTTGTTTGGTTTGGGGAAGAAGGGAGGATGCATATAGTTTGGGGTTTGGTTGGTTTTACCTAGAAGTTTATATATATTAAATTGATACATACATTAAATGGAATTGGTTTTTAATAACCTACCTATTAGGTTCATTTGATTAACAAAAAAATACATTGCAGTAGCTTGTTTTCAGGATTTAATGCTCTGTCATCCTGACTTATATTAAAAGGATTGACAGAAATATCACCAGGTTTCAGTCTGTGCAAAAATTCTGCGATTTAATTATTTCTAATTCCCTGAAAATGCTCTCAGGTGGTTTTATGAGAAATCATCTTAAAAGTTTGAGAAAAGTGTAGTGAAATTGCATAATTTCAGTGTTTGGTTTAAGTATAGTGTTCTCAAAGAACAGGGAAAGAAAAGGAAAAAAAAGACAGTTTTCTTCTCTATAGTTTTGGTTTTTTTTTCTTGTATGTTTCCCAATACCAAAACTCTCTGTGTCTTCTCCCACTATTTTTCACCCTGAGCAACTGTTTAAATTCTCTTCTGTTCTCAAATTCTGAGAGACCTGGGGCTGTTTAGTCTGGAGAAGAGAAGGCCGAGAGGAGATCTTATCAATATCTATAAATACCTGATGAGTGGGTGTCAAGATGAAGGTGCCAGGCTCTTTTTGGTATTGCCCAGTGATAGGACATGTAACAATGGGTACAAGCTAGAACACAGGAGGTTCCACCTCAATATGAGGAGATGCTTCTTTACAGTGATGGTGACAGAGCCCTGGAACAGGCTGCCCGGAGAGGCTGTGGAGTCTCCTTCTCTGGAGACTTTCAAAGCCCCCCCGGATGCATTCCTGTGTGGCCTGTCCTGGGTGATCCTGCTTGGGCAGGGGGCTTGGACTCAATGATCTCTGAAGGTCCCTTCCAACTCCTAACATTCTGTGGTTGTCATTGCTAAGCAATTTGAAGTGAGAATATTAAATGTAAAAATAGTTTACAAGTGATCCATATCAGAATACACATAGTTGTTATGTTGTCTATTTGCAAACCTTAGGATTTTTGCAGAAACTTTAATGCCAAGATTGTTCAGCTGAAAGTGTTAAAAAGCTTATTTGCAGCATTGAAAAGCAATAATAGATAATCAAACTTAAAATTGTAGTGACTTGTTGGTTGGTCCACTGCAAACATTATATATTTAGTCAAGACACAGAGGCAACACTGTGAAGGAGTTTTTTTACTTTAGAATCAGTCTTCATGTTCCTGCTCTTCCATTTATCTCTGTTGAATCCTTTTCATGAGATATTTGAGATTTACTATTGATAAAAATGAAATCACTACAAAAAATAAAATAAATTGAATTTTCACAAAGACAAGACAAGCAGAAAATACAATGCTATTGTTTTTAATCATAATAAAGTCAGGTTTTGGTTTTCTGAGTACTGGAAGAGCTCCAGAAAAAGCTATTGGTGCTCATTTTGGAAGTACTTTAATATCAGTGGCTTGGACTGCCATATAGCTTTGTTCTGTCATTATAAAGGATTGTTGTGCTTCGCATAGGCATCATTAGGCTAATCAATTCATTGGGAATTTGCACAGAATTAAAAATGCATAGTCAAGATTTCAGGAAATAAAATTGCTAATCCATTTATGAACACAATACACATCTGATTAAAAAAAAAACCACTCCCTAATGAAGCAACCTAAAATAGCAGTGGATTTCTAATTGAATTTGGAATATCCATATTTCTTGCACAATAATGGAATTTCACAAGTAAAATTTACACACATTTTATGGTGGCACTGTGCTGAAATATTACATTCCCCAATGTGTCACAGGTTGAACTGTGCATTTTGTATCCTCTGCAGATCTTAATGGAGTATTCTGGCAGCTGTCAGTAAAGCAAATATTCTTGTCCAATGGAAAAAGGGATCATTATGAAGAGCAGGGTAATTAACACCTATGCTTACACGCTTCACTGCTCCAGAAAATTGATCCAATAGACATGATACATATGCAGGGGATGAGCTAGCAATTAAATAGATGCATGTAAATACCATCTTTGTTTTATAAATCTTTAAACTCATAGAGTCCTTACTTTGTAAGGTGATAGAACAAATGTCCAGAAAGAACTGGACTGGATTATTCTGTAGAAAACAAACAAACAAACAAAATTAAGGTGCCATGTAAAGTGGTTACTGTGTTAAAATGTTTTTACTGCTGAATTTGCCAGTTAAGGATATTATGATGAATCTTTGAAGATTAATTTATTCTCAGACATGATGGACTTATAGCTGCCTTCCAATATCTGAAGGTATCCTACAGGAGGGCTGGAGAGGGTCTTTTCATAAGAGCATCTAGCAATAGGACAAGCAGAAATCGCTTTAGGCTGAGGGAGAATAGGTTTACACTGGATCTTAGGAGGAAGTTCTTCTCAGTACGAGAGTGGTGGGACTCTGGAATAGGCTGCCCAGGGGGGTTGTGGATGCCTCTTCCCTGGGGCCCTCAAGGCCAGGTTGGGTAAGGGCTTGAGCAGCTGAGTCTGGTTCAGAGGTGTTCCTGCCCACAGCTGGGTGGTTGGAGTAGATGATCTCTGAGGTCTGTTCCTGCTTAAGCCGTTCTATCATTCTGTGACTTTATAGTACTGATCTTACATGTGACCATTATCTTAGGGGGAGAAAAAACTATTTATGTGGAATGTTTACTATTTTTATCATGAGGGAAACAATTCAATTTTGGATTTTAAACCACTAACAGCTATTTCTAACCCTACTGTTAAACTGTTTCAAGTCTATTACAGTATTTTGCTGTTAGGCACAGTTTAGTAGATTATATTTAGTAGGTATTGATGTTGATAGATGTGTTTGGTTATTAGCCATATGCAGTCTGGAGACCTATATAATTTGTGGGCGATTTTCATATTGAACATGCACACAACAGAAATGCATATAGATCCCTTGTGTCATGCCCTGTTCCCATTTGTACAGGTGCTTAAATGGTGTTACCCAGAGTGGGAAAAGTACGCTCTACTGCTCTGTTCACTTGTCCTACATTTTGTCAGTGCTCAGCAGATGGTGGGAGACCGTACATCTAAGTGATCAGAAACAGAAATTGCCTGAAAAACACCATGGCCAGAAAAGTCAAGTCATATAAACTTAAAAAAAAAAAAATAAAAAGCAGCTAATACAAGCCAAGAAATGATGGAAAGGTGGGTGATGCTGAGACATCAGTGATGGCAGGACTTAAAAACTGTATTCTGTGCCAGGTTTCTCAGGACTTCCAGCTGTCATTTAATCACTCAAATCAGCTTTTAGAGTTTCAGTGGGTCAGAGGGGATAAGAGTAGCACTTCATTTCTGAAAATGTGCTCATTGTTCAGATTACTCTTAAAAAACCTTACTCCACAACATTGAATAAGCTGAGATGTGCAGTTTTCAGATTTCTGCCTGAAATAATCTTTGGTAGAGTTCTGATTTAATCTTTTATTGTTCTATATCAAGGGGAATAAGGCATCACATAAACTCATTGCTAGATTTTTTCATGCCAGAAACGATCTGACATCTTATACACATTTTGTTTCTGTTGTCTGATGTTGGCTAGAGATTGTATCTTACACTTGATAATATAACCTTGAAATTCATTAGGCTGGTAGCTGGGAAATGTACAGATGGCGGGGTTTGGCAAGCCAGTGTTTTTGGTAAAGGTCTTCTCTGTTTGAAGTCAGTGATTTGATCATTGATTTATTTATCACTGGTTTATTGTAATTTAAATAAAAACTTAATTAAGCAAGCTTTGATTAAAATTCCATATGACGAACATAAATGTTGGTACATGGTAATTACTCTCTGAATTGCTGAAGTATTAAAAACTTAAAATGGCTCTTATTACCTGTCTGGCTGCTTTATTATAGCAGTTCCTTTCTGAGCCCTTCCCTGCATTTCTGAGAGTGGACTGCTGTGTAATAGTGTTTTGTCTTACCAGGCTATACAATGCCTTAATTACCAACAGCCTCTTCAATAGCTTGGAGTGAACAGCAAAATCTAGCAATTACATAGATTAGTTCTTAGAAATTTCCATCGTTGTCATTTATCAAGTGCCCGAGCTTGTTCAGTATCAATAAACATAGAATCAGGGTTGTGAATCTGGGCAGCAGTGGCGGGGGGGAGGGCATGATGTTTAGGTTTAATGATGGAAAGGAGAGCTAGAGGCTTAAGGAAAGAGTTTATTAAAGAGGAAGACTGAGCAGCAATAAGGAAATGTGTGGAGTGCTTTTGTAGTGCATTTGAAGTTAGCTCCAAGGATCAGTCCATGAGTAAAATTCTTACACAGTACAACTTTTTGGGTGGGTTTTTTTATAGCTATCATTGACTGAACCTGCATCAACTACACATCGTCTCTGTACAGTTGATGTGCTTATCCACATGTGTCCGTGCTCACATCTTTTATAAATCTATGGCATGCAGCACCCGTAATTCCCAGAGGGAAGGGATGCCATCCAGAGGGACCTTGACAGGCTGGAGAGGTGGGCACAAGCCAACCTCGTGAGGTTCAACAAGACCAAGTGCAGGGTCCTGCATCTGTGTTGAGGCAATCCCAGGCACAAATACAGGCTGGGCAGTGACTGGCTGGAAAGCAGCTCGGAGGAGAGAGACTTGGGGGTGCTGGTGGACAAGAAGCTCAACAGGAGTTCTCAATGTGCACTTGCAGCACAGAAAGCCAATCAGATCCTGGGCTGCATCAAGAGAAGTGTGGCCAGCAGGTCAAGGGAGATGATTCTCCCCCTCTACTCAGCTCTGGTGAGACCCCACCTGGAGTACCGAGTCCAGTTCTGGAGCCCCTATTACAAGAGGGATATGGACATGCTGGAAGGTGTCCAGAGAAGGGCCATGAGGATGATCAGAGGGCTGGAACACCTCTCCTATGAGGACAGACTGAAGGAGTTGGGGCTGTTCAGTCTGGAGAAGAAAAAGCTCTGAGGTGACCTAATTGTGGCCTTCCAGTATCTGAAGGGGCCCTGCAAGAAGGCTGGGGAGGGACTTCTCAGGATCTCAGGTAGTGATAGGACTAGGGGGAATGGAATGAAGCTGGAGGTGGGGAGAGTCAGGCTGGATGTGAGGAGAAAGTTCTTCACCATGAGAGTGGTGAAACCCTGGAATGGGTTGTCCAGGGAGGTGGTTGAGGCCCCATCCCTGGAGGTGTTTAAGAGCAGGCTGGATGAGGCTCTGGCCAGCCTAATCTAGTGTGGGGTGTCCCTGCCCATGGCAGGGGGGTTGGAACTAGATGATCCATATGGTCCCTTCCAACCCTGACTGACACTATGATAAACATGTTGTATAAGAGTATATGTATTGAGAAAAATGAAGGTGGAGAAATTGGTTAGTTGTATTTTTTTAAAAAATTAGGAGGACTGTGGGTATTTGAGAAATTCTTCTGGACAAAAGCAAGGAAAAGGGCATTATCTGTAATTAGAAATAATAATGTATAATTGGTTCATTTGCCATATTTCTACAGTTCTGATTTAGTTGAACAATGTGATCATTATGCCACCAGTTTTCGATAGAGGTGTCACAATGAAAAATAATTGCAATATTCCACAATATTAACTGTACCCTAATTGCAAAAGTTTTGAAATATAATTACCATGAAAGCTAATGCGACAGGGAACATTAAGCATAATTAGTGTATTTTAAAGAAGGGGAAAACTGTTAGAAGCTTGTTATTGTCTCGTAAGGTAGCTTCAAATTATGTGGATGCAGAGCACTTTCATCTAGCTTTTCTATAATTTTTGTTATTAGCACAGACTGCAATAAATTTATTTGACATAGCCTCCACCTGCTAACCCTGCAGGAAAGAGAATTTCCAATGTGCACCGGTCCCAGGTTTCTCACAGAATCTGTCACAGTTTCCTGGGAGACAGCAGTGGGGAAGATGTAGGTGTGGGTTGGTTGGGGTGGTATTTTGGTTTGGGTTTTTTAAATGGTCAGTCATGCTGCTTTGCTCAAATTGCACCGTGCTTTAATAAAGATACACAAAAATTGTATTAGCAAGCACTGCAAAGCATTCATTAAACATAACCATGCTCTGAAAAAAACACATTCTTCATTTCCTTTACAGAACAACTACATGCTTTCACATTGAGCTTGGAATTTCACCCATACGATCCGAATTTTTCTGTAGCGAAAAATGGATCTCACCACTTACGTGTTTCTGATCCCATATAGCAGGGGATAGGATACAAGGCAGAAAAGGAGTTCTGATTTCCTATACAATCCATTTTTCGGGAAGAAACATACAAGAGATTTTTCTGGGACTTTTTTTTTTTTTTCCTGGAGATGCTTTGCAAATAGAAAGTAGCATTGTCTACCTTTGCCTTGTTTCACAGTATCACAGTATCACCAAGGTTGGAAGAGAACTCAAAGATCCTCGAGTATAACCTGTCAAAAATTAGAATTTGGAATAAGCTAGATCCAAACATAAATATACAGAGGAACACCATTAGTTTGAGTATCATGAGTGGGCAGAGTTTTAAGGAAAGTTTCTCTTGCTTGGTCTTAAATTGCTAACCCTATTTTCAATAAATTTGTATTTTGCAAGGGATGAATCAAGTTTTTAAAATCCCATGAAACTGTAGACCTGGGAATGTCTTTATATAATCTTTCTGGGTACTTATGTTTTGAAGTGCTACAGTAATCTGAAATACCTGCAGATATTTCTGATCAGCCATTGGTATCTGTGTTCTAGAGGTGGTCACATCTTACTAGCATACTTCCAGTTATGAAAAAGCACTGAAGAGCTGTTGAGTTATGGGGGATATGGGATGCAAGCAAGATGTGGGAGTGTGTGATGTAACCCTCCAAACCAATGGCCAGCACAAAGGAAAATGAAGTTAGATAATGCTAGGAATCATACATTGTCCTCACTTCTGTCCATGACACTTGATGAACAGTCTGTAATCTGTTCTCTTTATCTATTTTATTTGAAAAAAATCAGCCACTCTGATTTTTAACTTAGTGACAGCAAAAATCATTACACCTGAGGTACAGAAGTTCTCTAAAGTGAAGAACATGAGCTCTTACGTGTAGGTCTGAATCCCTTTATTCCTTCATTTAATTCGATATATTCCTGGTTTATGTTATTAGTGTGGCCCTTATACTGTTTCCTTTAGCATGCAGAAATACAAACCTCATTCAAAGGGTAGGTCTGCACAGTTCCTGCCACTCTGCTCTGCCCCTATTCCTGCCTGACCAAGAGCTGTGGGCTGCAGCATGGAGATACATTCAGGTTAATCAGCATTACTGACAAGCTTCTCTCAGTGCAGCAAGCCTCAGACCCAGGCCCTTGTTTCCTGTAATGATGCCAGTATTGAGAGCCTTTTCTTTTGATTATTCACCAGTGCTGAGACTTATGGGCAAAATACTGCCTTCATTTGGCAGCATAAGTCAGCTCTGGTCTTGGCTCAAACTGAGCTGATTGCTGTGAGCAGCTACAGCTGAACATACAGAGCTGAACTTCTCTGCCCATCTAGAACAGGAGCTGACTGATGTCACTTCTGCAGCAGATTGACACCTTTTTCTTAAAATGCTTCAGTGTTTCTAAAGTACCTAATTTTCATCCAAGTGATATACGGCTCCATGGCATCGTAAGTGCAGCCTGCCTACGTCTCCTGTTTAAGTGCAGTACAGCGCTGGCCAAATAACCTCTTTGGTAAAGTCAAGAGAGTCTTTAGAATGACTTAAAGAGAGTGCGGTAGTCAGCTGTGAAAGATTTCACTTATAAAGGTTATTTCAGTCATAGTTTATTGCCTTAACAAAACCACACATTATCATCCAACTCTTTTGCAACTAAAATAGGTAGTTCACAGGTGACATAAATTTCAGTTATGAAAAATCCTATTATTAAATAGGGATTCATCTACATAGTGAAATAAACTCTAATATTAAATCAGAATTAAAATTTGATCTTTTTTAGCAAGCTAAACTACTCAGGAATAAGTAAAACTACTCTGAGTGTGTGCACACATGCATGTGTCTGCATATACCATTGTGCCACAATTTTTTTACCTGCTGGTAAAAATGCCTTATGTCACTGGAGTGACATATGTAGATTATATCTGCTTCAGTCATGAGACTGCTGGCAATATCTTTATCTTTCAACATGTGTTAAATACATATGTATAACTTTTATTAAAATACTTTTTTCTTCCCTCATTTCTCTTAAACTATGATTAAGATGACTCATAGTGGTCTTTGGGGGGATGCAGACAAGATTTTTATTTTTGGCTAATGATTTTCGTAAAGCCTAGATCTTCTGTAAGTAGTGCTTAATAGAGCCAAGTGAAGTAACTGTACATGTAATGAGTTCTACAGAACCTCTCGCACTAAGTGCTTCTCCACACACCTCTGAGTGGCCCGAGAGCTCCTTACTTGGTTCCCTCTGGCTTTGGCAAGGTGTCAGGATGTGCTTTGAGAGCACATGCTTCCTAGTGGGCTGTTCATTCCTGTTGCAATCCCCACCTTGTCTCATCACCATAATTCCCATGAAAGGGCTGACCCTTCTAGCTAATAGGGAAATTAATCTCACCCTCAGGGAAATAATCAGTGCTTAGTGCACAAGCTGGTAGCTCCTGGCATCATGTTCCCCCACAGATACACAAGCATTAAGTATGATGCAGGAGAGGATAGAGTTTGGTAACAATCCAAAGTTAATCAGCTATTGGCCAGGGAATCCCATTGCTGGTCCGTACCTTGGGGTACATTTTCATCATTGGTTTCCAACAGTTAAGACTGTGCTGCTGTCGAAAGTCTCAGCCCTGTTTTTCCCAGTCCCTGACTTCACGATGCTGCTGGTGCTGCTCTCCCTTCCTTTATGCCAATTCTGGAAAATTCCTGGTTAGTTGGATCATCAAAGTGGTCTGACTGGCACCTAGGCCAATCTGGGTAGCAAGATTTGTTTTCAGCTGGATTACCAGGCTGGTTTGACTCGAAGCATGCTGATGGAACCACTTGCCAACAGAAAGGAAAGAGGCTGGGACCAAATGGTCTTTTTTGGCAGTGGTCTGGACTTTGTCAAAACCAGCTGGAATGCTGCACTCTTAGAGATATTTGTGCAGAGATGAGCTCGTAATTATCTCTGCTTTGGGTCCTCTGTCAATGACTCCTCTGGAGTATGTCCTACCATGATGAAAGGTGCTGCTCCTTGTTTGTCTTTTCGCCTGTGAGTCTAAACCGATTCTCATTGCTAAGCTCTCTGTACCATGTGTCAGAAACATGCCATACCTTTTACTAGTCCTTTCTCTGATAGGACTCTCTATTTTATTCTGTCTTTTCTGGGTTTTATGCTTTTCTGTGCTGGTTTTGGTTTTCTCTTTCTTCTTGTGTTCTATTATTTTCCCTTCTAGTTATCAGTGAACAGTTCAGTTTCTCCTTATTGCCAGCACGTACAAAACAGGGGCGATCACCTTCCTTGAGCAACTGTGGGTGCTGCTTCATTTTAAAAACTTATATATATATGTTGTTTTACAAACAACTTAAAGCTATGTGCTTTGCAAGACTTGCACTGATTCATTATCTAATGGTTACTGTTAAATTTAGGGCTTCATTCTCCTTTTATTTTTTATGTGGAACATTATTTTATTAACTAGATTGAAATAGATGAGAGTGGAGATCAGAGCTCTGACAGGCAAATTTAAATTTGTGTTCAATATCCAAAAAATCAAGCTTTAGATTTTCAGGAATTAATCTCCATTTGGGCTCCTGTATGAAAAAGAAGGATTTCTTTCTTTTTTTCCTTCATTCTTAAACATGTATGCAGCTACTCAGGCATACTGAAAAGCAAGTTAACACTGAAAAGTGTAGATTTCCTTTTTTTAATAGAGTGCATCTAGCATAGAAATTGTGCCTCTCATTATCACCATGCCAAATATTTTTTTCTTACTATTGTTCAGCATGTCTAGAAATGAGACTTGCATGTTCTTGACTATTGAAATTGTCTCTGAAAGTGTACATTACCAGTTGTGGTGCTAAGAGCTTGTATTTTCAAGAAGATTGCTTTGGTGGGAGCAGCAGCCCTGATGGATGCAGTGCTTGCAGAAATGCTCATAGCACTCTTGCTGCTTTCTTGCATTCTCTGTTGATCACACTTCTGGACAAAGTGAAAAGAATGCTCAAAAGTATGTTTTGTTCTTGCTATATCGGGGAGAGGGGTGTGGCTTTTAAACTCAGCTTTCTCAATGGTTTGAAACAAAAGAACAGGCTGGGGGGAAATCAGCACATTAGATCTGAGTCAGTCACCTACAACTGATCACAGTATCACAGTATGACTAAGGTTCGAAGAGACCCCAAGGATCATCGAGTCCAACCTGTCTCCACAGACCTCATGACTAGACCATGGCACCAAGTGCCACATCCAATCTCCTCTTGAACACCTCCAGGGACGGTGACTCCACCACCTCCCTGGGCAGCCCATTCCAAGACGAACGACTCACTCAGTGAAGAACTTTCTCCTCACTTCGAGTCTAAACCTCCCCTGGCGCAGCTTGAGACTGTGTCCCCTTGTTCTGGTGCTGGGTGCCTGGGGATGTTCCCCACAAAACCCCTGGTCACTGAAATTATCAGTGCATAGGGGTGTTTTGTCTTCCATTCCTTGCTGAACTAGCTGTGTGTTCCTACTACTTACAGCAAACCAAAAATTAGACCTCCAAATCTTCAATCTCCCCCTTCTTTTGTTCCTTTGCTGCATAGTTCACATTGAGAGGATACTGAATTAAGATGCCAAGCCCAGCTTGCTTCCCTCTCTTTGCTGAACGAAACACCTTTGTTAGGTACCTTTGTTAATTAACACGAAAATTGGTTTAGTCATAGTAACCCTTACAATTCAGAGATCTCTTAGCCCATAAAATATATAGATACAAGGGGACGTATCAGTATCTAATTTGTGTTTTGTGCTTCACAGCATCTAGGAATGCGTGTTCCTCTTCTCATTAAGACTTTATTTTTCATGTATGTTTAAAGTCAGAGGTTTCCTGTTGGGATTTACTGCTGTAAATAGCTGTCCATTTTTCATTCCCACCAGCTGTGTGTTTGAGTAGCACACAGCAAAGTTCATGAATCACTTCTCCTTGACAGACCGTAACAACCACAATATTCTGCCACACAGCCAACAGCAGCAAGTGAATGATATTAGCACTTAACTCTCCAGAAAACTCTGTTCAGTAATTAAACATTACACCTCTGACGCCAATCATCATTCAGTGCCAAGACCCTTTACAATACAGGTTTGCTATATTCAGGTAACGATATTAGAAATGATAATTTATTCTGGAAATGTATCTCTCTGAGAAGAAAGAAGTTATTGAAATCAGAATTTCATTTATGAGCTGGCTTTTCAGGACTTGTCTCCTAATTCCAACTTTCACCATGCAGCAATACTTATTTATTTAAAAAGTCCTCTAAATGTAGGA
The DNA here is from genome assembly GCF_014839835.1 of Dryobates pubescens. Lineage (NCBI taxonomy): Eukaryota > Metazoa > Chordata > Aves > Piciformes > Picidae > Dryobates > Dryobates pubescens. The sequence continues at coordinate 10,233,822 of NC_071627.1, forward strand.
TAATTGACAAAGAGCGTTGGAAAAAATCCCAATGTTTAAAACCAGGGCAGAGTAGCAGTGTGTAATATAATGCAGAAATCTGCCTTCATTCAATAACGACAAACGATCCAGCAGCACTTGAAGCTTTGCGCATCGCTTCCAAGTTCATCTGCTCTGCTTTGGTGTCAGTGTAAAATTGAGATCGACTCACTAGTTAACAAAGAAGCTCAGGAAACTTCAAATAACAATTCAAACTTATAACAATTACAGCAATGCTGACAGAAACCATGAAGTCTGTTTTCCATCAGTGTCTCTACACAGCTTATTGAATATTATTATGATGGGGAATAATAAGGATAACCCTCAAATAAATTAATAGCTGCATGATATTTGGTAGCAGCTGCAGCTCCTGCTCGCTGCTGAAGCGATTGTGCTCTGTTCACTAATTTTTTGTTTTACAGCAAAATGGCCAAAGAAGGATAAAATATACAGAACCTTAAAAGATCTTAAGCTTGAAGTTGTGAAATCAAGCACGTAGAAGGCTGCTAATTCTCAGAAGTAAGGCTGTCTGCTCAGTCTGAAATTGCTCAGTTCTACTGCTCAGGGTACAGAAAGCTGGAGCATCATTATGGTCCCCTCAACCATGGCAGCTTTGTGGCCAGCCCCAGTGCCACACCCCAGAGGAGCAGGATACTCTTCCCACCAGTCTCGTGGTGATCTTTTCCCAGCTCTTCTATTCATTTAGCTCAGAGCCTGATTGTCTATCCAGTCCTAGTTCTCATTTCCTTTGCTCATCTACTAGTGTTTCTTAAGAACTGACTTTCAGTCTTTCCTTGTCTGGCTTCATTGCGGGGTTGTCCCAGGTTGAGGCAGATCCTCCCTTGCCTCCCACTGGGGGGCAGGAAAAAATGAGACTTGGACAAATGTATTGCAGAAGTGATGGAAAGTTTAAATGGAAAAGCAGTAAAGTGTTTTACAGAGAGCTACAAGCACAGTGACAAAGGAGATCCCAAAGCATACCCAGAAGCCTCCCAGCACTCCCCTTCTCCCTACCTGAGGGTACACCCAAAAACCCCCAGGCTCCTTCTTTCCCACCCCTCCACTGTTAGGCTAATCTTAGCCGGCCAGATCTGAAATTGTCCTTCCCCCTTCTCCTCCTGGCACAGGAGCCATGAGGGAAGAAAGAGGAAGTGTGTGACCTTGTTGATAGATTTATAGGGAGCAGGACATTATGGGTATGAAATACAGAGCTTCCCGTGTACACCCACTGGGCTGGACACCCAGGGCACCAGAGGTTCACCCTGTGTGGCAGCAGCAGGAGGCACCCAGCTCAAACTGCCACATGGGTATTTGTTTGTTTTGCTTTGTTGTTTGTTGGTTGATTTGGTTTTGGTTTTCTTTTCCCCACTTTTCTCCATAGTTTTGAATTCCTCTTTTCTTTACTGGGATCTTCCCAGGTGTCTCTCTTTGCTAGGTATGTCTTTCTGTCTTCTCCCAGCACCTGAATGTGATGTTTTCTTGTTGCTTCCATCACCCTCGCTGATACCTTTCCCTTTACCAACTCCTCAATCCACTTAATCTTTTCTAGCACTCAGTCCTAGGCTTCCTGTTCTCTGACTAATCAGTCACAGACAAGTCCCACCCCTGAGTGGGCTAATTTCAGTGTCCTGTCCCACAGTCTGGCATCCCTTGGTGGCTTCTTTTGCATGTCTGGTTCTCAGCTCTGTATTGAATTGATCAGTAGAATCCTTTGCCTCTGCCCATCAAAAAGTGCTTTAGATAGTGCACAGTGTGCAACAGCATCTTCTGCAGGAAATGTTTTGCATCACCATGATGCCATTGGACAGGGGCTCATTGTGCATGGAGGACCTCTTCTCTATTACTCTCCTTTCCATAATCCCCAGGCCTCCCAATATGCTCTGTAGGTGAAGTGCAGCAGCACTTGAATACAGGGAGCTTCTCCCCATGGTGGAGACTGCAGTGTAAGATAGAAGTGGGAAGTACTCATGTCACCACTCTGAGATGGGCTTGTCTCTACCCCAGCACCACCCTCAAGATCCTCAGTTTCTGTGGATTGAACACATTCAGGTGCCTCTACTGGCTACAGCTGTTGCCCGGAGAAGAAGGAGTGCTGCTCTTTGAGCAAGTGGCAGAAAAAGGTTAGCTGTGTCTGGTCCCTATATGTGCCATCACTGCTGCAGAGATGCTTTGCTGGTAATTTCATCACCAGCCTGTGTAAGCAGAGACTCTTGAAGTCAAGACAGTGCAGAGGAGGGTATGAGGCTGCCACCAGTTCCTAATAATTTTGGTGGCCTTTGTTGTCACATACATTGAAAAATGTGATATCAGTATGATGCTGTTGTATCACCTGTCATAAATGCCTGGTGTGCAGTAGCCTGCAGCCCCAGTTGCAGGGGGAAGAGGAAAAGCCTTTCTTTGATCCAGGCAGGCAACTGACTGCAGGCAGAGGCTTTGAAAAAAATGATATTTTTGAAGTGAAAAAAAAAACCAAACCCTGTTGTGTACCTAGACAGAGCAATGGCAGGAAGCGTTTCCCTGACACAGAGTCACTGCACTTCCACATGCCTTATCTCTACTGCAGAAAACAGGGTGTTCTAGCTGTTCAAACAAAACCTTCCTTGCTTTAATACAGGCAAAATATTCCTATTGTTTGTTTTCCAGAAAAAGTGACCAATATATTTTTTGTGGAACAATGACCAGGCAGTTTAGGACTGTTATGAGGAAGAAAACCAGAATATTCAGGTCAAGATTGATTGGTGGAGTTTATAGTGCATAGGATGTATGTACAGATAGGAAATAGTCAGAAATGTTGAGGACATGTAAACTTATTTATTGCCTTTTTATCATTGAAATTCTTGTATCAGTTTTATTAATCTCGGCATATGAGCAGCTACATTGGAATTAATCTTTAAGAATAAGATAAATATTAAAAAACCACTGTGCAGAAAATGACAGAATGTTTGCAAAATAAATATCCATTTTTGCCTGGAATAACAATGAACAGATGCAGTATTTGAAACAGCGGTATCGCATACTGAGATTTCCTTTTAATGTATTTGTAGGATACAGTCAAAATTAAACTACTGAAAATACAAAGTATCAGTGCTGTTTGGTTGTAAACAAAAAGGAAGCTTGCATTAATGGAATACAGAGTAGTTGTGATTGGAAACCTTTATCCTGTAAATATGAGCAGAAGCTCATATTTCTAAAAAGAACATTTGAAAGAAAAATATTGCATCTTTTAGAATGTGATTTTATTACAGGTCCTTCTTAATAACCAAAAGCGAGTGTGGCTTTGAAGGTGCTAGCTAATAGAATTGCTTAATAGCTGAATTTTGAAACACAGTAACTTAACTAGTTTTGAGAGCCTTCTGAAGCACTCAAATGCAACAGCAGTAACATTATAATGGATTATTCTGTGTTTTTTCACCTCATATTCATACAGTCATAGAATGGTTTGGGTTGGAAGGACCTCAAAAGATCATCTAGTCCAAACCCCACCTACAGTGAAGCATGGACATCCTCCACTAGATCAGGTTACTCAGAGGTTTGTCAAGCCTGACCCAGAATATTTAGAGACTATGTTTCAAAAAGGAATTGCATTTCCAACTTGGAGAAAAAAAGAGCATGCGTGTTTTCATTCTTACCCACCTCCTCTCATCTTTACACATTTGAAGGCAAGAGTCTGAAAGGTTAAACTATGGAGAGTTGAGTAAAGAGATAGCCACTGTTGTCATCTGGTATTGCAGTGTGCAGCATGGCACTACTGCCAGGCACCTGGAATGGTGATTATTTAAATGCACAGCTCAATCTAGCGGCAATTCTTATGCAGCTATCATGTGTAATTACACTGGCTGAATGCGTTTGTGTGGAGTTGCATATGTCTATATATGCACATTTTTTGCTTAATTTGGTTTACTGTGGATGTTTGTTCACATCAAAAAATTGATCTTGACAGCTCAATGTGTGTCTGCAGACAACCTCAACCACGGGTCAAATTCATAAATGGGATGTTTCCCAGTCTGGTGGCACTGCAGCAACTTTTGTTGCAGTACTGTGCTTTAGAAACTGATTTGTAATGTGTAACACTTAATAATTTCATTTGTATTTATGAACTTTTTTGTATTTAGTTAAATTTAGCCTTCTTAGGTGTCTTATGTTTTCATAACAAAAGAAAGTTTTTGGATCATCCAACAGTAGCAATGTAATACCAAGAATGATTGTGGTAAGTGAATTTTGGATAGGTCTTTTGTGTGACTGCTTGTTAGGCCATAGTCTGGATGAAATTATGTTATTTTTTGCTAAGGCTAGAATAAGTGTAAGGTTATTTAAATGAGCTTCTAAACCTTAATTCATCTGGCAACCTACTATAGGGTCCTAGAAACTGTTAAGGGGAAGAGGAGAGGAAATTGTGAAAGCAATTAGAGAAACCTTTTGACAGCTCTTTTCAGCAGATAAAAAGCCAGCTTCTTGTGAGGAAGAATCTCCTGGCATTGGTTTCTGTGTCTTGTGGACATCAATATGCAAATGCAGGAGGTAGGGGAAGGCACACTGAGGTACGTGTAGATTATTCAAAACTAAAACAAAATTATCAAGAGCATGAATAAGATTTTCCCCTTCAAATATAGCAGTCAATATTTTTTGCAATTGTTCTGTAATTTACTTGGAAATATAGTTTTGTGAGCAATCCATCCTGTAATCTGAATTTTTCCGTATGCATATTCATGTGTGTGTTTACATATTTGTTTGTTTATTGCATCTGGTACTTCAGTAATGTGTAATTTCTATTTCTTCCTTTTGTCTGGAGGCCTCTCATATTACATTTAGATTGTATCCTTTATCATCGCAAATTGACATTTATGCTTTTACTGCTATTGTTTGCCTAGCTCCTCTCTGGTATGGATCAACAATTTGTTTTAATCTCTGTCACTTCTCTTATCTCCCTCTACACAGAGATGCAGTCATTCTGCACTCTCATCCGCCTACAGAGATTGTGTTAGCAACAGCGCGCTGCTGCCCCCTCCCCTCTCCCGAGCGCCGCCGAATCTTAATTGCTTTTCCAGTTCATTTATAAGAACGCAGAAACAACAGAGTGAGACCAGTTTTGACAAAAGCAATGGTATGCCAATGCCTCTGAATGAATAAATCCCATTTACATAGAGGCACACTGTGGCAAAAGAAAGGAAGTCACAGAATGGAAGCAGATGATGGCTTAAAGACATTATTCCTTGTTCTTAGCAGGGGGCTGGTAATGTCCAGAGTGCTGCAGAACCTAGGCTGCTTTACAGGTGTGGTTTGGTTTTGCAAACGGTATTTTTTGTTTTAGTTTTCTCATATTACTTGCTTGAAATCTCAAAGGCTTAAATGAGAATTAAACAAGAAATGTTTGCATTTCCAGAAGCCTCAGGAAGCTGTTGTGCTTCCTGTGAATTTTTTGCTTTATAATAATCATTCTAACAGTTTGTGTTCAATTTCTTCCATAAATCTGTTTGGTTAAAAGCTGACATGTGAAATAGTTCAGTAAGTAGGAAATACCAGTATCATCTGTGTGTAGTGACACATTTGGAGCTATAAGCAAAGGATTCAACCAGTCTGATTTATGTACTGAGTAATGAATATTTCTCTGTTGGAAAGAAGGAATAATGAGAGCAATCAGATCAGCCTAGAAGAGAGCAGACATGGAAAAAGTGTTCTACAATACTCAATCAGTTTAGGCATGAAGGCTGATAATGGAACCCAATTAAATAATCAGAGGTGAGCAGGGATATAGGAGTAAGATAGCTAAGACATCTGCCTGCTCCCTTTTCATGTCTATAGATTTACACCCATGACCCACTATAGATCCTTCAAGTGCCTCTGTGACCCTTCTGTTTTGCTTGGGGTAAATTTCATGCACCGTGATTTCACCATTAGTTACATACTACAATGGTGGCATACAAAGCCTTGTTGGGAGGAAAACATGCTGCACCGTACTGTGGAACATGATCTGGAAGGGAAAGGTGGTTTGCATTTGTGTAGAGCCTGGGATAAATACCAACTGATTTGTAGCTGATGATCACCAGCTTGATAGGAAACATACTGATGAACATGTTTAGGAAAGAAAGCCTCTGTGTCAAAATTTGATAGATAGGAATGTGATAAGGAAGTGTAATGTGCATTTAAACTGTTTATTACTTGGTAATAGCAGCAATATATATGTCTCTACATATATATAAAGACAAACAAAGATAGTGTTCACCTGCCTCATTCAAGTCTGGAAGCTCTACCTCTATGAAACATCAAAGTGAATACATTTTGTACATTTCCCCCAGCAGCATCCTTGTCAGTGACAGCATTTAACAATTCTAATTCTTTTTTTTTTTAATTTTTAATTTATTTTGTTGAATTTATTTATTTTCTTCTCTCACTCATGCAACAGTTATTGTTGGGTTTACTTCAAGAAAGTAATCCAGTGTTGGAAAGTACATGATGTTTAGAAAGAAAAAACGAAAAGGAAAATAGATTTTCTTTTTTCAGAGGTCTCCAGTTCTGTGGGATGGGAGTGAAAGCAGCCCAGCAGTATGCCTGTGCAAGCCTGACAAGTGACAGTGCCAGATAGATAATTCAGAGACCACAAATAAAGATTGAGCTATTTCTAGCTTTTATGACTCGTGAGATACTTTTTTTTCCCCCACATCCCCCATAACATTGAGGCAGACAACACGCCTGTCTCTTACAGTCTTATCAAATGTTAATAAATACAGCCTGCAGCATTGTAGCTCTTTAATTTATGGTCTTGAGAAGCTTTATTCTGCTTTTGCTATGCAACATCTCCTTGACCAGCAGCTTTGTTTGCGGTTGCACTGGATTTCTAATTGCTTGGAGGTAGAAAATCAGAGGTGTAACCTAATAATATCTAAAGAACAAATGTATTATAGCTGCATCTGAGCTGGTTAGTATGAGTCTTGTGAATTACTGAAAAATGAGAGCAGAAGAGGATTGCCTCTTTCATTGAAGAATTATGAAATGTTAGAAACTTGAAGACAATGTATTATTGTGTATCATTTATGGCACTAATAGAAGTACTTAGCCTGTGCCTAAGCAATGCCTTTGTCTTTATTTCGCTCAGTTGAGGCTCCAGTTCATTTCAGCAATATATACCAATGAATGGCTTGATTTGCAAGTGAAAAGAATAATATATATACATACTTATATACATATGGGCACAGGAGTCCTCCATTTGCTGTTGGGGATGCATCAGTCCCTTTGACAAGTTAGGACTGTTTTGTGGTGAACCAGGGGGACACCAAACTACCAGATGTCTGCCACTCAGAGCTTGACATGCCCCAGCTTGGCCTCTGACCTCCCACTGGGCACTGGATCTTGATCATACTGCCTGCACTGGAAAAGCCATGAGGCGTAGGTGCTGCACAGCCATAGCTTTCAAGATACGGTACTCCTGAGGCGTGTGTAGAGATAGTTCAGTTCAACAATATCCAGCCAGGAACCCACACAGATGGTTATGCAACCTCCTTTAAACAGCTCTGCATGTTTATGAAACTGGTCATGATCTAACTGCTACTGTAACCTGGTATTTGAGTTTCCCACATAACTGATTCATATATGTCAGTAGAGAAATACCTTGTTGCATCTGTTTGGGCAGTGTAGGTGATCTCTCCACAGAAATCGTCAGCCAAAGAATGCCTGTCCTTTGTAATAGCAGGATACGTGATGGTCATGTCTGAAACTGTGATTGCATTCATGGCTTCCTGCTATATCCAGGGAGTCAATTGCAAGCCACCTTTTGGCTATCTGAGCCTTTGGGTAAGTTCCTTTCCTTTATTAGTCCAAGACATAGCGCTTCACCAAGCCAAATCCTGTGCTTGTCACCTGAGGGTGACATTACAGTAAGTGCCTGTTCTCAGCCACCGTATTTGGATGTGCACACACATCACACTAAAATACTAATGTAAAACTCACTGGAAGAGATTACTGACTGGCTTTTAAATACTGGCTTCACTCAGCTAAGACTGAAGTGTCAAAAATAGGCATCTGTGCACTTTGTAGCGTTTCCAAATCTTAGGTAAGAAATCCCACAGATTCTGTAAGAGAACTGAGTCCACACTATATAAATAGAACAAACTTTCTAGGGACATAGCCTGTAAATAAATGATGGGTTTGTGTTCAGTAATACACAGATGCAAATGAAGAGAGCTTGAGGAGACTGTTGGAACCCATTTGGCACTGTGACCGCAGATACCAGCATCCTGCTTGCCAGTCAGGGGAATGCATTAGGGTCCTTAGTATTCCTGAGTTCTCTCTGCTCCCAGTGCACATGGATCAGCTCTGTCTGCAACAGAGAATGTTGAGGGCTGGGGGGGGGGTTGTTGTCACATTCCAAACGCGGATCTAATTTTACAGAGAACAATTTTGGTAAATAGACTTTTTGAATCTTTTTTTTCTTTCTCTTCACAATGCTCAGCATGACTGAGGCAAGCTTGTTGTAGAATAACACATAACACCTTCCATGCAGTGTGAGGATTCTGTTTCCTAACTTGGCATATTGGTGCAGGTTACCACAAGGTATGTTGTAAGTCCCCTGTGATGGTCTTTCACTTCCATAACAAGGTTGCAGCATGTAGCCAACTGATGTTAGAGCTCAGAAAATACACTGCATTCTGATTTTCTTCCATTGTTATGCATTTACAATTTTATCCTGAAATGTCTACTGTAGTATAGTTGTTTTCATTGGTCTGTTTACAAAAATTCATCCCTCCACACCTCTTTCTTCTTGGAGTTCACTTAGGTAGCTTATAATCAATAGAAGAAATTCAAATTGCTCTTGCATTTGTTAACAAAGAATTGAATCTCCTGTCCCACCAGCTGTTACATACATTTACTTCCCTTTGAAGCACAGCCCTAGTGTATTGTTTTGTGGGTTTTTTTTAAAACAAAATATGATAGCTTTTAGACTTAGAAAGCTTTGCTCCCTATATATATTCTCAGTTTTCAAGTAAGTACTCTCTACCAGAGTTTTTCTACTCCACAAACATTTTCCAAATAGTGAAAATACTTAACTCTCTACCCAATTACCTTTTTTCTAACAACTATCTATTGCTATCATAAATTCCTGATTTACATGTTTAAGTCTAATTTTAGTTGGCATTACAACACCTATTTTGATATAGAAGGGCTCCTTGATCTCCAAAATTCCCACTTTATCATTTTTTATATGCTAATGGATGGGGTATCACAGTATCACCAAGGTTGGAAAAGACCTCAAAGATTATCAAGTCCAACCTGTCACCACAGACCTCATGACTAAACCATGGCACCAAGTGCCATGTCCAGTCCCCTCTTGAACACCTCCAGGGATGGTGACTCCGCCACCTCCCTGGGCAGCACATTCCAATGGCTAACAACTCGCTCAGTGAAGAACTTTCTCCTCACCTCGAGGCTAAACTCCCTGGCGCAGCTTGAGACTGTGTCCTCTTGTTCTGGTGCTGGTTGCTTGAGAGAGGAGACCAACTCCCTCCTGGCTACAACCACCCTTCAGAAAGTTGTAGAGAGCAATGAGGTCTCCCCTGAGCCTCCTCTTCTCCAGGCTAAGCAACACCAGCTCCCTCAGCCTCTCCTCGTAGGGCTTGTGCTCAAGGCCTCTCCCCAGCTTTGTTGCCCTTCTCTGGACACATTCAAGTGTCTCAATGTCCTTTTTGAACTGAGGGGCCCAGAACTGGACACAGTATATCTCTGCCCTGTGATACTATAGCTGATTTTAATTAAGCAGTCCTTAATTCTTATGCTTTGAGCAGCTTAACCACTTTGTTCTCAGACTTGTTCAATATCCTCAGGTTTAAGACTGTGTAGTCCCTTTGACATGCCTCTCAAATTGTAGGCAGTGTGTACTGTAGTTCCATTTCTAATGTATCTTAAATTTCTGACTTCTGTTGAGTGCTAATCAAAAAAATATATAAAAAATTTAAGAGTTAAGTTGCTGAATTCTGAATCTTGGCATTTAGGAATTAATGTAACGCCTAATGTTTTCTGAAAGTGTTAGCACTGAGAGTGCATATCAATAACTGCAGCTAGTGGCTTTCTTGCTTCCCTGTTAGTAGGCTTTGGGGAGAAGTAACATTTGAGCAAGTCATTGAAGTTAGTGAATGCAACTGGCATTACTTGATCACCATATTGTTTCCTTATGATTATATCCATTAGCTTGCTCGTGTCTGTCAAGTATATAAATTTACAAACCTTGCATTGTTTGGCTTTTTAATACAAAACCTGTTTTGGAACCTGGAGTTCCTGCTAGATTTCTTCTCCATAATATTTAACCTGATTTATTTGTCATGTGGAACAATCTCGTGGTGTTCCTTGCAAGCTTGACCTGCCATTTAGAACTGCCGTATCACCAGCACAAGCAAAATCTGCTATTAACTCAGACCATGAAATATTTCTGTTGTTCCAGTCTACAATTTCTTCTCATAATGAAACAATGGCAGTGACAAACAAGAGAAGAGATTGCATTCTCAGTTTGACACCGGCAGCTATATTAGATTCTTTGCTTAAGTTTGCATTTCATTTAACTGTAGAAACCCTACCTTGAAATACAGTTTGGTAAACTTAATTATTTTTGCTTGCTTCCTGTAATATTTCAAGATATGTGAAAATGAATCACAATGGGGGTTTTCATATGCTTTCCTAAAAGCTGTAAAGTTTATAATAGGTAGATATTGCTTTGCTGCATTACACCATTTATTATCCCCTGTTTGTGCCATAAGTCCTTTTATTTTTTTCATTTTGATTTTAAGAGCTCTGCCTACCTCCAATTACTTTATTTAAACCTTAATTTGTTTCCTTCATCAGAATTATTATTAATCTTTCAGTTTGTTGAGAACTTTGGATTATATGCAGCTTCATGCCACCCATTTTGGGGATACAGGAACACACAGCTGAAATAAAACCTCATATAGGGAATCCCCTTTGCTGTTCGGTACAGCTCAGAAAGCTGAAATGGCAATAAAACTATCTGCTGACAGCTATGCTTTCACCAATGCACACTTTCACACTGAGTTTTGCTTTCAAACCAGTTCTTCTTCCTCCCCAGCCTGCCTGTCCCTTGTTATATGCACCATTCACAGAGCAGCAGCTGTCTCAGACCACCCTTTGAGACCAGGGACTCTCCCTTCTGGGGGGAAAAGGGTCAATTTCTGGCTGCTTCCCACTTTTCCTTGCAACAGAGCCTGAGCCCATCCCCACTCAGCAGCCACAGAATGGCTGGAGACTCCAGTCAGAAAAGAAAGAATGGGGTAGTGAATGCTGCTGGAAAGGAAAAGTTGGGGGTAAGGGATGGAGTCATGAAATGGTGGATTTGCAGAATACAGCAGTGAGTAAGATAGATGTTCCAAATGGTCCCGATAGCTACCATGAACTTCATGGGAAATAATGTTCAAATGTCTTAAAGTCAAAATAGAAGATCTGTATGTGCAACTTATGTGGGTATGTAGCTTCTGGAGACAAGAACAGGGAAGGAGAAATATGCTTTTACAGTAGAAAATTGTTTATAATGTCATAAAATCTGGAAGGAATCTTTGAGCCTACAGAGTGGAGTTCTCCCTGGTGGGAACGCAGGGAGGGAACACAGATTGCGCACTGGGAAAGGAGGAAACCAAGATGATGTTAATTTTCATGCAGTCATGACCAAGTAAACTGTTACAGGCCTATATGGTATTCATAGTTTGTCCCTTCAATGCAGTTTTTGCATTCAGCCCTCAAGAAAATTTCTTTTACTATCCAATTAGGTTTTATTTTATTTCTAGTGAAGATTCATAATATTAATTACCAACATAAAAACAAAGATGCAGTGCACTGAAATAAATGGATGCATTTTTATGCTTAGATTAAAACATTACTTGTAATTGTTTACAGTGAAATCTCCTTGCTGTCACAGTGGTCTTAACAGGGTTATAAACTTTCAAGTTCTTAAAAGGAAACAAAACAGTATATTATCTTCTAGCTATCATGTAATCTACCATTAGTTACCCAAATATTGCTGCTTTTATACTGTATCATGCACTTATCAAACATCTACATGACTCCTTAACTATTTCCAAAACAAAAGAGTCATTATTTACCCACTGTGAAAATAGCCTTGTGCTAGTGGTATTAGAAGTCATTAGCTCTATTAAGTCTGTTATCAGCTATGCTAGCAGCTGGAAATATCCTGCAGCTCAGGAGGGCTCCAAAATGTTCCCCAGTCATTATATTCTAGATCACTTTGTTTTCTTACACGGTGAAAACAGATTATAATCACATTCAGCCACAGGCAAAAATAGTAGCTGACAACACTGGTAGAAAAAAAGATTTATGAAACTTTTCATTGCTTGGGGCAGTATTTTGTAACAAGATAAAAGTGTTGTCCCTCAGATAGGAGCATGAGTGAACATCTCAGTTATGTCTTTCTATCATCATGGTACACCGTGTCTCAAAATGATAGTTATCACACCATAAATACAGCCCAAAGCATTGCAGATGCTTATAAGCAGGATCCATATTAATTGTTAATGCATAGGGAAGAGGCAGATCTCTTCATGTTAGTTTAGAGAATAACAATCGCATTTTTTCCGGAGTATAGAACTTACAGGAGGAGCATCAGTTTTGCCTTGTGGTTGCTTGCTTTGAATAGGACTGGCTCTAAAGAAGATGTCTTGAAGTGTTGGGGTTAAAGTAGTTCCTTTATCAATCATTTTTCTGGGTGAGATTGACCCTTCAAACAGTATTGCCTAAGTGGGAGGACTGAAATAGTTTCTTTAACATGGATTAAGATGATGGTTGTTTGGGTGTTGGGTTATGGGGTTTTGTTGGGTTTTTGTTGTTGGTTTTGTTTGTGGGGTTTTGTTTTGTTTGGGGTTTTTTGTTGTTGGTTTGGGTTGGGTTTTAGTGGGTTGGGGTTTTTTTGTTTGTTTTGCCTTAGCAGAAGCTTCTTTTGTAAAACCTGCACTTTCTGGAGAAATAAAAATAATTTAGTTTTCCCAAAGCTACAGTGTTGAAAGAATAATGATCTATCCATAAAAGTACCATTTTAATTTGTGCTCTATAGCTGTATAGCTATTGGCTCACTATTTTTTAAACCCTCTGATATAGTACTGAGGTTTAAGAACTGTATGCATAGGACTGCCCAGTAATGTCTCCGAATTTGTAAATGAAATAATACTGCTAGGATTAAGAGAAAAGGTATGAATCCATTACACAAATTGATGCACCTCTGTGGCAGTGATTAAAAAAAAAGATGAGTGTGTATTTATAAGTAATTACAGGTATAGCTCTGTCTGCAGCGTGTGATATAGCTCAGCATGATACAGCTATAGAGATACACCTTCAGTGTACACTTCACCCTGTTCAGTGCTGCTTTCCTCCCTTGTCCTGTTCTTGACAGCTCTCCTGGTTGTGTCCCTTTACTTTCTTTCACCCTGCATCTTGCCTGAGGAGAAATGCAAACTGTCTTGGAGGAGCTTTTCCTTTCTTTTTCCCTTTTTTAACAACCTCCTTGCTCTGCTCTCCTGGTCCTGTCTCCTTGTAGCTCCCACTTACCTGCGCAAAGTGCAGCCATCAGCACCTCAGCAAGGCAGCTCCTCCACTGCCTTTGCTACTCCTCCCCCTTAGAATAGAATAGAATAGAATAGAATAGACCAGGTTGGAAGAGACCTTCAAGATCATCGCGTCCAACCTATCATCCAACACCACCCAATCAACTAAACCATGCAACCAAGCATCCTGTCAAGCCTCGTCCTGAACACCCCCAGCAACAGCAACCCCACCACCTCCTCAGGCAGCCCATTCCAATGGGCAATCACTCTCTCTGTGTAAAACTTCCTCCTAACCTCCAGCCTAAACCTCCCCTGGTGCAGCCTGAGACTGTGTCCTCTTGTTCTGGTACTGGTTGCCTGGGAGAAGAGACCAACCTCTGCCTGACTACAACCCCCCTTCAGGTAGTTGTAGAGAGCAATAAGGTCACCCCTGAGTCTCCTCTTCTCCAGGCTAAGCAACCCCAGCTCCCTCAGTCTCTCCTCATAGGGCTTGTGTTCCAAGCCCCTCGCCAACTTTGTTGCCCTTCTCTGGACACGCTCCAGCAAGTCAACATCCTGCCTAAACTGAGGAGCCCAGAACTGGACACAGTACTTGAGGTGTGCTCCTCTCCCTTCCTCTCTTCCCCTCCTTGCAATGTTCCTGCCAGCTCCCTCTTTCTCCCCCATTGCTTCTGGGCTTTGGGCCTTTGGGGTGTAGTCCAGGTGTTTATGCCTGTCCCAGCAGCATAGTTGCTGCAGCACAGCATCACAGCACTGGCAGAAGCTGGCTCAGGACCAGCAGGATTGGGCTGCTTCCCCTGCTCAGCCATGGTACCAGGGCAGTGAGACCACTGCTGTGTAGCAGAGATCCTTTCTCTATGTTGGCATGTTGTCCTGTGTACTCCAGAGCCTGTATAAGCCCAGATCACTCTGTGTACCTGATACATTGTTAACACGGTATGTATAAATTCCATCACTTCACAAATTCTACTTTGTGTATGCCTCCTTTTTCTTTGATCAACTCAGGTGAATTAGCATAGAGCAATCCAGCTGAATCTGTAACTCTTCTTGTGCATGTGATGAGCTGAAATCTTCATCACCTGAATACCTGTCTACAGCATCATCTGAAGTATTTATAACTTAGGCCCTAAAACCATAGCAAATATAGTAGCATGCCATTTCTTTTTATGCAAAACCCACTTTGTATGACAGATCTGGAGCAGTAGGAAAGGCTGAAGCATGTATTTTGCCAGCTGACCCAAGTGAATGGATACAGAAAGACTGGAGTGGAAATTGTTAGATTTTGTATGATGAATCAGGTTTGGAAAGAGTCTGAGACTAATTTGGTGCTATATAGGGATTCCTGCCAGTTATGCAAGATGTTTAAATCTTAGGTGACAATGGGAGTAACAATTTTAAACAGAACTATTTGATTAGGAAAAAAAATTGTGTGGTGTTTCTATTTCCATCTGTAAAGACACTCCACACACATAGAGTAATATGGGAAAGAAGACAATGACATTCTTAGCAGTATTTTATCTAAATAAGAAGTAAAATTTGGGGAAATTAAGATGAAGTATCTAATTTTGCATTTCTGTGTCACAAAAATAATAATTATGGACCTTTATGTTATTTGAAAAGGTTTCTCAAATGTGTAGAACAAAGTGCATGACATTGAATGGGAATTTTATGGGTGGTACAGCAATTGGTTTATTTATTTTGCTCTAGTCATGTTTAAGGATACTGTCTTTAACATAAATCACACTTGTCACTAATTATATATTTTGGCAAGGGAATTGCACAAATTAGTAAGTCCTTTGTGGTGCTGTGAGTGATTGTTGGTTGGTTGTTGGTTTGTTTTTGTTGTTTTTTTTACTAGGAGTCTCACATGGATTATATGGGTGGATAAATTGTAAGCGATGATGAGCCAAGGGATAAATCTTCTGAGCTTGTAGAAATGGCAAGATAGGAAAAGAAATAAAATCCACAAAAGGAAGGTGTGAAAAACACTCTACAAGCTAAAGATTGTAGATAACAGTAAAAGGGGATGAGAAGGAAAGGAGCGGTGGTTCTGACTCTATGAACCAGCTAGAGCTGGGTGGATCTGTATTTGTGTGTGCTGCTTCACTCTGTAAAAGACACTGCACCAAAGTTCTTCTGTTTTGTTGGGGGAGAATCCTAGGCCAGCCGTAGACTGCCAGGTTTCAGCAGTTTAGAATCAGCCAGGAGTTTAATTAAGCTGGGAGGGGCAAAAGCCAGGGCAGCTGATCTGAGCTGGCTCACAGGTGGATCCCAGACCATAATCTTCACACTCACTCTAATGGGGACAGTTTGCTGAGGACACAGGCTTCTTCTCTTCCTGTTTCTCTCCATCCTGCTCCCAAGGACTGCTCTCCTGTTTGTTGTGACCACTGTAAGTTCACTGGACTAAATATAACTTTATATACTTTATGTTGTGTTCCGCTAAATCCATTTTTGTTTCAGCCCATGAATCTTCTCTCCTTTTCTCAATCCTCCTTCTCAGCTGGGGAGGGTTCCTTGGGTGAGAGAACAGCTGCTATGGTTTACCCTCAGATATTGGCTGAATACAGACACTTTTCTTATTCCTTTTCCTTCCCTTTTCCACCTCTGAAAGGCTTTCAGTGACATCTGACATCATACAGTTCCTTTTTCTTTCCAGTAGCACCTGCACTGCAGCATTGCAAATCTAGAATATTCTTACCTGACCATGGGTGGACAGTGCTTTTATCTTGCATGTACATGGTACCAGCTTCTGAGAAGACCTTGGGCTGCTCATGAAACTTTACTGTATCTACCAATCCAATATCCTGTCTTGTATTTGTGTGTGCGTGCCTGTCCTCGGGACTGCAGTGTGCTTTTCTGTTTGATAAATAAGGAGTCTGAAGCAGGGGTACAGGGTCATGCAGTGACTCAGGCACTGTCCTTGCTGCTAGATTCTGTGCTCAGATAAGGGCTTATTCAGTACAAATAACATTGTCATGCATTTTAAGGTAATTTCCATGTAGTTTGGCACAGCAGCACAAAGTTGCCCAGTGGCTGAGGCAGCTGCCTTCTCATCTTGTGGCTCCAAAGTGCAATAAAGTCAGGGCACCGTTTTGCCAAAAGTGGGGCTTATGCGGCTTGCACCAGCCACAGTGATAGCAGAGTATACTCATCTCACTCCTCACATGAGTCTTTGTCAGTTGCTCCTAAATTTGACTCTAAGGCTGTTTTAGCAGCAGGTTCCCTCTGTTCAGAGGCTATTTTGCTGCCAAAATGCACTTCTAATGAGAGGACCAGCTGTTTTCCCTCAGGACCAAGATTCCACTTGGTCCTTAGTTTGCTTCTTAATTGTCTTATCACTGATGAATAATTTAATAATTTTTTTCTTGTGTATTTTATAAATCTAGAGTTTGGTGGAGTCTCAATTAATAAAAAGAGACACCATACAGCTTCAGAGAACACTCTGTTCATGGCACAGCTTGCCATATTTCCCTGAGCTTGTATCAAACAATATGCAAGTAAATTGAAATAGTGACACCCTATCAAAATGTCTGTCAGCATCCTACACAGATGTGTAGTTTGGGTTTAATTCCAGACTCCTCCTTTTATGATGCAGAAAATACACATGGAAGAGTCTTTAAGCTTTAACAATTATTGACTTGCATGCCCTGTAGAAGATAGCTTGTGCTTTTACATTTCTTTCAAAATGTGCTAATTAGACATTAACTTAAAAGTGTAATCCTCTCCAACAGCTAGGACTTGTGTGATGTATCATTTGGAAAATCTGTGATTAGGTGGGGGAGTTTTAGTGTGGGTTTCTTTGTTGTTTTTTAATAGTTAACTAAACAGACTGATTCTAGATCTTTATCCAATGTGGAAGTTGCTCCATTTGTTTCTTCTTGCTGAAATACACACAACAAAAACCAAACCTATTGGAAATAATGATTAACTCTAAACATAGGATTTAGTTTAGTTTAGTGCCCACTGGATTTAGTTTTTATGTATTTTAATTTGTTGTGACTGAAGCAACCTGTGCCAGATAAGGAAAGCCTTGTAAGTGGAAAAAGACCAGCATGAAACCAGGGTTCAGCCACTGGATTTCCGTTTATAAGCCTATAAAATTCTGCTAACATCTTCCCATGTGAGGCTTAATTTGTAAAAGTGCCCTAAAAAGAACACACAGCCAGTATTTTAGAGAACACTAAGTATTATCATTGTTATTATTATATCATAGTTGGTATTGATAATTCAGCATGTGTAACATTGACTATAAGTAGTTTTGAGAGATAAAAACTTCACAGTCTATATTACCAGAGTGTGTTTTATGGGTTTTCTGATCCCTGTCTATACCATGGCTTACTCTTCAGTTTTACATCTCTTCTGCCATCCTATATTTGTAAACACTTTCTCTAAAACCACTTATTTCTAATAAAATCTTTGCTATATGGGCATCCCTATGCCTTTGTGACTCAGAATGGCTTAGGTTGGAAGAGCTCTTAGAGATCATCTACTCCAACCTCCCCACCATGGGCAGGAACACCTCTCAACTAGATTCAGCTGTTCAAGGCTTCATTCAACCTGGCCTTGAACACACCCAGGGAGGAGGCATCTGCAGCCTCCCTGGGCAGCCTGTTACAGAGTCCCACCACTCTAGTATTGATCCAGTCTAAACCTACTCTCCCTCAGCTTGAAACAATTCCCCCTCATCCTATTGCCTTATGAAAAGTACCTCTCCAGCCTTCCAGTAGGATCCCTTCAGGTATTGGAAGGAAGCTCTAAGGTTGTCCCAGAGTCTTCTCTTTTCTAGGCCGAACAACTCCAGCACCATCAACCTATCTTCATAAGAGAGGGGTTGCAGCCCTTGGATCATCTTTGTGGCCCTTTGATGAAACACTTATTTGTAGTTATTCCTGATCCAGGTGCCATATGGATGTATCCAATTGTGAAAACTTCCAAAGATGCACTTGGTTGGTTTTTTTTCTTATATTATTATTTTTGTTAGCAGAATAAGTGTCTCCATTACTGAAGTTTTCTGGGTTGATAAGTGAGTGTAAATGAAAATTCTTCACGTATACCAATAGCAAGAAAATCACTAAAAATGAATGGATATCTTTTTATATATATATAGTAGGACAGCTGTTATTGTCATGGAGAGGCACAGCTACTTAACAGCAACATGTTAACTAGGTAAGGTCTATTTTTAAAAGCTATTTCATTTTGGTTCATTCCATATTAAGTAGGGACACGTAAGTATCCTACTCCCTAATACAACAGATAACTGTAATGTACAGGTAATAATATAATGTCAATAAGTTTCACCTAAAATACTAGAATGCGTAGGAAAAAACTGTCCTTGACTTAAAAGTTTCTTAAGCTTGACTTCTGTGTTTCTGAAAGTTCCTTGGAAAATGTGTATAAAAAGTCCTTTCAGAAAAGTCTTTGTGTCTTGAGCATGTCTCTATAATACCTATGACGACTTAGCACAGATTTTTTTTGCACGTTAGAGAGAGAAAGGTTGCGTGTTGTCATTCTGTGTCCTAGTTGTGGCATCAAACCAAACTAATCTTACTGGATTTTTCAAGTACAGAATTGCAACTTAATATCTGCTAAATTATTAGTATTTTGTCAAATTGATGCAAATGGATTCCCTCTTTTAGAGAGGGCATGAGGTGGAAACAGTGACCGATACATGAGACTGCCTCAGAGTACACTGGTGTTGGGGACTCTTGATGCAGTCCAGGTTTACTGCCCTGCACTATCCAAACCACATATAGTATAGAAGAGAGGGAATCTGGGGCCTTCTTCTGTGATCTACCAATCTTTATATTGTGCCAAGTTACTTTCTGATCTCCATATAACCTATGCAATCAATACATTCACGAAGAAGCTTCCTTTCTGTGTCACGCTACTTTAAGAGCTTGTAGGACATACCTATTTAGGTTTTCCCTTGGTACCTGCTGACTTTCCTTGCCCCCATGTCTCAAAGAAGCAGAATTCTTTGACATCAGAACACTCTTTATCTTCGTTTCTTGTCTGTCATGGTTTCATAAGTCTGCTTCAGTGTCAAAAAGTTTTGCCACTTGGTCTGGGGGTTTTCTGAAATTCATCTATCACATTATGGTTTTAACTGCCCTGAACTTTTTCTGTCCAAAGGATTCCAGTGGCCCACATAAATTTTAAAGCAGAGATTTCAAACTTAACTTTTGATTATGTCTCCTCATTACAAAAAGTGGTTAGCAATATTTGCAAGGTAGATGTTTATCCAGAGGTTTCAGCCAAACTACAATCTTGGTATTTAACCCCCTAGTTTCTGATTAGTTTTGTTGGATAAATACACCATTTTTAAGTTCCTCTTCAGTATTGGAACTATCATTATTGCATATGCAGTGTTTCACCTGAGAGCTGTTTTCTTTCTCTTCTTTTCACAGTACTAACCTCCATTTAGTACTGTTATGGTCTCAGACATTCTAGAGGATTATTCACTAATCATAGTTACTTTTATGCCTTAAATACAAAATGTAATCTGTTCCTTCGTTGTTCAATTCATACCATGTTTCTATGGCTCTTTACCTGAGTGTCTTTGCATTGATGGTCTCCTCAATAAAATCATGGCCTTGAGACAAAGAAGGACAGGTAAAGAGGATGTTGATCCAAGTACCTGGGGTGAAGCTGAGTTGTTAAAAATGTATGCCACATAGATAATGGTATGACTGTGATATTCGTTCTCCCCTTGACACTGGAAACAAGAAGCATTGACACTGGGAACAAGCAGCATTGCCAAAAGACTTTACAGTTCCCTGTGTTCTGTTTGTTCTGGTAATGTGAAAGCACTTCAGAGTTTGGTGTCTGCCAGGATGATTACACAGTCTCTTCAGGTTGTAAATTCAATTGCCTTCTCCATGCTGGAAAAGTAAGAACAATGCATAATTAAAGTGGCAGCCAAAAGCTTATGGTTGCATTGCAGTTATGGTATCAGAGGCAAGCTGGATGAACTGAGCAGAGGATGTCAGATAAGTAAGCAGCAGTCTCAGGGGATGAGTAGTGATGGTCTTTACTTTTTCAGTGATTTTAAGTGATTTTTTTTTTTCTTTAAGCCCTTGTTCTGAAAGCCTCTTCAAGCTCACATAATAGCATTGCACTGAGCGTTAATGTCTCAATGAGCCAAGTTTCTGCATGCTGGTAATGTTGTTTAGGTAAGGCAACACTTGGTCTTCTCCAGCTAGTTAAAGTTTTCAGTGGGATGCTTTATTTCTTCTTTGTTAGAGAGTTTTTCTAACTTGCAGTGAATTGGTTCATGGTACATGCAGCAGTGAAATATTTGATGTGGTCCTGCTGAGAGGGTTGCTGGGCGGCGTAAGCTCTGTGAGTGCCTCATCGCGAGAGTGTTAGGCAGTCGGATTTCCTGGTCTCTGAGCAGGTGGAAAGCCAGCTGCCATCTGAAAGCTATTCCTGTACTGGCATGGAGCTGTGCCCAGAGCACCACAACTTGCCCCTCCAGCACCAGTGGAACACAGTGTAGGTTCAGTGCAGGGAGTGGATCCCAGACCAGTGCTGATGTTCCCCATACTGGGCTGGCCTTGGCTTGGCTGTGCTGGTGACTGTTCTGCCGCACACTCAAGTCCTTGGATCCCTGGGCAGTGCCTGCTGGCTTCCACTGCGGCTTGGCTATCCCTTAAGTTTGCCACATTACGGGTCAAGGACAATTGTTTGCCAGGCACCTACAGCACCAAACTGTAGGTGATGGAGACTGGGATCAGCACCTGAAAGCCAGTCACATCAGATATTATTTTGAGAAATTCTAGCCCAGCTTCACCACCCAGTGTCAAAGGCTCATTATTTTCATGGCTGAAATTCTCCTGTACTTACTTTCCTTTTTTATCACATATGACTGTTAGGGTATGGTTGGGATTTTTTTTTTCTTCTTTAACACACTGGAAACTCTAATAAAAAACTCAGGGACACCTCCCACTGGACCAAGTTGCACAAGGCCTCTTCCAGCCTGGCCTTGAACACGTCCAGGGTGGGGGCATCCATAAACCTCCCTGTACAACCTGTCCCAGTGTCTCACCAGCCTCACTGTAAATAATTTTTTCCTGATTTCTAGCCTAAATATTCTCTCCTCAAGCTTCAATCCATTCCCTCTCATCCTATCACTACAAGCCTTTGTAAAAAGTCCTTTCCCAACTTTCTTGTAGGCCCACTTCAGGTACTGGAAGACTGGTATAAGGTCTCCCCAGAGCCTTCTTTTCTCAAAGCTAAACAGCCCCAACTCTCTCAGCCTGTCCCCATAAGAAAGGTTCTGCAGCCCTTTGGTTATCTCCGTGGCCTCCTCTGGACCCAGTCCAGCAGTTCCATGTCTTTCTTGCACTGGGGGTTCCAGAACTGGCTGCAGTACTCCAGGTGGGGTCCACTGATACAATCCCAGATATAATCCTCATGAAGGGTTCTACTTCTTTGCCTTCACTTGCTTGCATATACACAGTCCTTCATAACCAAACCACCCATCCAGCAATGAGACCAAATCTGCTATTTCTTTGGCTCCTGCAGTGTTGAGAACAAGCAAATGTTCCAAGCAAGCTGATTACCTCTAGATGAACTTGGATGTCAGCATCTCAGTACCTCTGTTTTTTGGGAGCGTGATGGAGCAGCAGTTGTGCTGTCTGTGCATGGCAACAGCTCGAGTCTGACAGAATTAATTCAGTTGCTTCTGCTTTCCATGTGCTGAACTCCTGGCCTGCAGGCTGGGAGTTGCAGACGCAAAGCATTTGACAGTCTCTGCTGCAGCAGTATCTGATTGCCTTGTAAGTGGGAAGGTAATTTACCTTCAGCTGTCCTGCAGAGGATAGGGCTAAGGACACTTACAGGTAAATGGTTTG
Organism: Dryobates pubescens; assembly: GCF_014839835.1. Lineage (NCBI taxonomy): Eukaryota > Metazoa > Chordata > Aves > Piciformes > Picidae > Dryobates > Dryobates pubescens. The sequence continues at coordinate 10,256,242 of NC_071627.1, forward strand.
TCCATGATCGCTCGAGGGTTGGCTCAGAGTAGGATACAGAAACTGTGACAAAGTCTCAGACTTAATCCAGTAAACCACCTTTCCCCTTTCCTACAATTATCTGGACATTGTGGGTAAGCAATGGTGAAGGGGGTTTTGTTTGGTTGTTTTTTTGGTGGTGTTTTTTTTGCTACAACATTTAATTTTCTGCTCTAGTATTGTGCTGAGGAGATGGCTTCAGTATACTGGCAGCGACTGATAAGTGACTTACAGTTTTGTACCCAATGTTTACTGAATTTTCAGTTTGAAAGGTACAGTCTGGGACGACAGTCATTCAACCTATTCTTGCCTCAAACACTGTACAAACATGCAGACGAAAGAAGGAACACCTGGCAAATGTTTTGAGGTTACAAGAGAGAGAGTTAGTGATATCCATGGTTATGAGTGAGATAACTTGCTGCTTTACAGCATCTGCTGAAAATGTTTTCAGAACATTTAGATTCCATTGCACTATGGCCTTGTGCAAAATAATGTGAGAGAATTGAAACAAACCATCAAAAGAACTGAAGCAGACATGGCATAAAACAGAGTCGATATTGCTGCAAAGGAACCCACGTCCCACCCCACCAAACTCAAACGAAGGCTGAAATCCCAGGGTGACAGCTGGCCATGGAGGCGGCTGCTCCTTGTGATACTGGACTATATTCCTGAGTGTTTCAATGTTTTCTTTTCTTTCTGACTGAGTAATGGGATCTGCCTTTGATGATAAATTTAACTTGGAAGGTGGCCCTGTGGTTCTGTGAAAACCTGTTACTCATTGTGATAGCAGATGATGTGGTTTCCTTGAGAAAACAGCGTGATAGAGTTATTTGAATAAAGCACTAGGAATACTGAAGATTTGGTTTCTTATTCTAACTAACAAGACTTTTCTGTGGATTTACTTAATTCATTTTTTCTTTCAATGCATCAGCTTTTTTATTTCTGCTCAGTATTTGTATTGTTTAGAAGTATAAGGAAACAGCTGCATCATTGTTCATTTCAGGAAAATAATAGATGTTCGGTTTTGTTTGTTTTTTCTTGTAGCTGTTTTGTGAATATGGTTGGTGAGGAGGTGTTTACATCTCTAGCATTTAATCATGGCACAAAGGATAATTCAGCACAACTAAGATACAATCTATATTACTTTTTCAAGGTGGGATTGATGAAGAACTGGGATGCAGAGAAGCGATTGCTTTGCTTAGATTAGGGATGATACTGGTTCTGCTTTGAATTTAATCTCTGAGGTGGGAGATTAATTTGTTCTCCTCAGATCGCTGTGCTTGGATTTAGTGCATGTGTTAAGTGAAAGTACCAAAGCCTTGGAAGAACTTTGAAAAATAATTTGACTATGTTAAATCAGATCTGAACTTTCATGCTGTGAACTGCAAAACCAGCTGAGAAGTGTACTTGAGAGCACACAGCCATCACTGTTGTACCTGTAATGCTGTGAGATCCAGTGGCTCTCCCTGATCCCTGAGGTTGCCTGGCTCATGCCAAAATGAGACTGTAAGGATGCAGCTGCACAGGCTCCCGAAGGACCTGCAGTGGCTGCCCAGTCCTCCCCCTGACACTTCTGCTTTCACCCTGCGCTGTGCACAGCAGGGCCATCGCCCTGGGGTTGTGCTTCGGGCTGCAGATCCATTACTCTCTCTGCTGGATGCAGAAGGGAAGATCATAGTGACAGAGTTTTGCTCAGAGTTGGGATTTTTTCGTGGGTTTTTTTCAGTTTGAAGGAGACAAGTGCTATTTTGCATCTTGTTTTAGCTAAATGTTACCTCTGTACTAGCATGATCGGTTTAATTGTTTCACCAGATAAAAGGATGAACTGAGCAAAACATTGGTTTTCACTTTTTTTTTTTTAAACATATTGGTTCTGATTGCATCCAAATAAGTCAATTGGATAGCTTATGATTGCTGATCAAAGATATGTTGATCAGACTTTGTATTCTCATATTACTTAATTAGAACACAATTTAGCCTCACTCAGCTTCTAATTTGAAATGAGTGCTACTGATAGTCTTGACCGCAGCAAGATCTCTTGAAGAATTGGCTGTTGATTATATGGTTATCAGGTCCTGATTTTTCAGAAGCACAATCAGCGTGTTCTAAATTTAATTAGAACTACGTATGTTTGTCTGTTTGTGAATTTAAATCAGAAATGGGAAGGGGGGGGAAAAAAGATGACCAAAATGAGGAGGGCACCAGTATTTTAGATTCCCAGTTCTCTGGTTTTCATTGCAGGTTTAAAGGACTTCTCCCTAAATCTTAAATGTTTGAGATGTTCTAGTGCATTCTTGTGAATTCCCTAGTAATTGACAGAAGATGTAATTTCCTCAGTATTTTTCCCCAAACTAGTACTGGTCACTGCTATATCAAAACCCGAATCTCCTTCCTGATGTAAAATGCCAGGTCTACTCCATCAAGACACTTAACTGTGTTAAGCTTCCAAACAATAAAGCAATTTGCAAGAGGCTGCAGAGCATGTCATGTTGTAAGGAATGTTGTGCCAGTCCTTTAGGCTGCTGATCTTTTATTACACGACAAGTGATTTACCTCTCTGAACTTAAGAGCTCAGCAGATTTGCAGGTACTGCCGTTGAAGTTTTAATTTAGGCAAAGATGCTCATAAAGAAGTGCTCAGATGTTCAGATGTGAATCCAATTTTATATCCCTGGCAAGTTCAATAGTGTTCAGGTTCTGCTTTTGATTCATTTAAACAAGTTTATGAAGCAGCAGCATATTAAGCTTCCATCTCATATATACACAAATGTGTGTGCATGCTCCCTAGTCAGTACTGTTAATATATATGTACACGGTTTTATATGTTTTAATATAAATGCTATACTGTCCATATAATGTTAATATTGGTGTTTAGTTTATTACTCTGTATTAAAAGTGGCATTCATCTTATGCCAGGTTTCTGAGGCTTTGCAGTTGCAGTATATGTTCAGTTGCTTCTGCACAGCTTATATTGCACACTACATTTTATTTACTGTGCGGTAACTGAGTCTTGGGGCAGATTAAATTAATTTGTGGTAACTTGAATTCAGTTCTTGCTTCCTTAATCTTACAGAAATTCTATTCGTCCTTATTGATGTGCAGTTGGCTCACTTATAAGAATAGCCTCTATGATTTTGTGGTTGCAAGATTCAGAGTCTTTATTTAGCTGGCACTACTGTATCTCCCAGAGCAAAACTTTTTGGTTTTGTGGGTAAGATTATTCCATGGTTACATTCCAGAAGGAAAAGCTGCATCCAAGGTTGAGAAAATATGAAGCACGTGAATCTTCTGAAATATTTTTTAACACGAGGGCGCTCGTTTGTATTTTATCACCCATAAATAGCCACTTATTAAAATCCCAAAATGCTTTGCTTAAAGCCAAAACACAGACTAGGAGGTAATTCCACTTAAGCTACTGTGCATGTGGATATTGTCCAAACACATTTTCTTCCTGCTGTGTCTTACTCCACATGCTGTTGGGGAATGGCACAGGGCTGGTGTAGATTAGACATTTGATGTTCAGGAAGAGCCACAGGAAGGATTCAAACAAAATTTTCTGGGCAAAACAGTCTCTTTCAAGGTTAGGTGACACATAGCTGAGGCAAGGATAGCAAGGAGAGCAGCGTATGTAATTGCCTTAAAATTTAGGATACCTTCATGGCAGGTGACCTTATATATAAAGCAATTGACACTGCCATAGGGTCAGCATTCAGGCAGCAGACATCCAAGTAAGATAAAGAATCTGCACAGAAGTTTAGCAGCACGTAGAGGATGCAGAATTCCTTATTATTTACTTATATTTCCTAGTCACAGGACACTTTCTACTAGTCTTTCTGCACAAGTCCCAGTAAACCTGTCTGTCTCTTCCCAGGCCCACACAGATGCTTAGGAGAATTAATGATCTCTCTCCAAAAAGCTTATTTTTCTCTCATTGCTTTTCCCTGGGACACGCGGTTGGCATAGCAGTGCTAGAAGAGGAACTGATCCCTCAGAGAGGAACTGATCCCAGGGCTGGTGCACAGAATCACAAAAACTTTTAAGAAAAGTCCCTTAAGATCAGTGAGTCCAATGATTAACCCAGCACTGTGAAGTCCACTGCTAAACCTTATTCCTCATCACCATGTGTACACATGTAGGGAGAGCCCAGGCAGGCACCCAGGACCAGGCAGGACATGGTCACCATTAGAGTTTGGTATGCTGTGCCACTTTGCCCCTCAGGTTGTCAGGGCTGCAGCTGCAGTATCGTGTGGGTTTCCCCATACAAAAGAAATCAGACCAGTTACTTCTCTCCTGGACAGGTTACTGTGTGTGTTTTAGTCAGATCTGCAGCATCCAACAGCCTGAAATGATGCACCACTTTCAGTTTCTGGCCTGGCTTCAGTTGGCATTAACCCCCACCTTGAATGGTTTGGTGTTCTGAGGGTTGTTTTGGGGTTTTTTGGGGGGTTGGTTGGTTTGTTTTTTTTAATATATTTGCCTTAATTAAATCAGTTCAGCAGTTTTTCTGTACTTCATTGTTTCATGTAAAAATAACTGAGTCTAGCTGCAAATGTTTCCCCTTGTGATGTTTGCTTTTGTTGATTCGTTAAACACAAAATGTGCTTCATTTTCTAAAAACAAATCTTCATCATTATAACTATCATTTTGCTAATAATACTTTTTTTCTGATTATTATTTACTAGAAAACTGCAACTTGATAATGTCAAAAGCATGCAGCCCATGGCAGTCTCGGGTTTTTTTGTCACTAGTTTTGAGAAGTAAATAATTGCAACATGTGGAATTGCACTTAAACTTATTTACCATTCTGCATTTATGTTTCGAAAAGTGACTGCTAGAATGACACTTGCTTATTCTATTTACTCTTCATGTGCTTTTTTATTTTAATCCACTTGTGTATTGATTAGAAAAACCTATTTCCATTATCCATGCAAATGTGTCAGCACTAAAAGAATGAGAGATGTTTAGATTCTTACTTATCTCTAAAAAACATCATCTATCATTTTCAATGGAAGATGCTGTGAAAGAGTAGCACAATGTTCAGATCCTAGTGTATGCTTGTGGCATTGCTAAATAGAAAAGGACAGACCAAATCCTGATCACGGGGAAGAGTGTGAGAGACCACCAGTGCAGGATTGCTCTCTTTTTATGTGTGGAAAACAAACAGGTTTGAAGCTGATAGGTAAAATAAGAGTGACTGAAAGCATATGGAGATCTGTGATTAAGTTTTATAGAATCTTAAAGACCATATTCACGAAAGCTGGTTTTAATCCATCAAGGTTCTTCTCCTGAAAGCCCCTCGTAGAAATGAGGAGGGAAAAGTTCCTCTCAGCCAGTGTACAGAATGGTCAGGCTAGTCTGCTGTCCTGGCTTCTCCACAGAGGAACCTTGCTCCAGGGAGAATCCATGCAGTATTTTAAAATCTAAAAATAGTCTTCATGAACATGCCAATTGTGCAACCTCAAAACGCTGCTTTATAGCTCTCATCTCTAATGATCACTGATCTGACTTTAACCATCTTTTAATGCCTACAGGTCCAAAAGGCACACAGACTTAGTTTTCTGTTGTAGGGTTTGGCTTTTTTCCAGGTCCCCTGAAAATCCCAAGGAGAATAGCATCATCAACACACATTTGTGATTGATTTTTCTTTTCTGTTTTAGGCCCTTCAAATCATCACAGCCAGTCAACACTGAGACCACCTCTCCCTCCTCCTCACAACCATTCACTGTCCCATCATCATTCTTCCGCCAACTCCCTCAACAGGAACTCGCTCACAAATCGCCGGAACCAGATCCACGCTCCCCCTCCTGCGCCCAACGACCTGGCCACCACTCCCGAGTCCGTGCAGCTCCAGGACAGCTGGGTGCTCAACAGCAACGTCCCACTCGAAACCAGGTGGGTCTAGTGGAGGGACGCCCTGGGGAGATGCCACTGCATGGGTCTCTGAAGTGCACAGAGAGAACTGTTTGGCTCATACCTTGTGTCAGTAATGGATTTGTCTGACACAGCATTGGGAGTTAGTTGCATTAGAATGTCCACCAGTGTCTCATTTGCTTTGTATTAGAAGGTAGACAGGTGAACATCTCCCTGTTTATGTATCCTGTTTTAAAGCCTTTTGCTATGATTCATCTGCACCATCCCTGCCTGCACAGCTCATGGTATTAGTACAGGATATTTTACTCACAGGCTTAGGGATAACTCACTTATAATTCATATTGAATATGTTGTGGGAAAAACTAGACATTTTGCCTTTCATAAAGCAACAAAGAGAGGCTCGTTTGAAATTATGCATTTTGGGAGACCTTGAGAAACAATCCCAGATTCAAAACTGACAGTGCTATAATTTTAATTTATATTTCATCCAGCATGCAAGCTCATTTTAATCTCTTCTGTACGTGTTAACAGCTTGATGCCCCTGGGGCAAACAGCTGCATATAAATGAAAAGGTGCAGCACTTAGGCATGCCAGATAAATAAATAAATAAACCCCTGACATGCTGCTGTTCTAAATATTCTGGTTTGTTGTCATTTGGGGTGTGGAATGTCAAACATATTTAACTTGCACTTAAAATAGCAGAGCTGGCAGAGCTGATCTCTTAGAATTTAAAATTAGCCACTGTGGTGCAGAAGAAAAGTGGCTCGACTAGTAGGGTGTTCTTGCTTGCCCAGATAGCTATAAACAGCATACAGGTGGAGGAGCAAGAGTGCTTGTGACACCCTGGTTCCAGCTGATGGATTGCCAAAGTTTCTGAAATGTTACATTTGGTTTATGTCCTTTTGGGAGTGTAATGCCACTCTGCTGCATTACGCCTGGAGTAGCTAAGTATGGTATAGTTAAGGTCACCATGAAGTCTCAGCCCAATCCCTCTTAGAGTCTGAATAATGAGTGACTTCAGGTTTGGAGCTCTGGGAGGAGTTGGTGTAGATGGATTGAGACTTGTAACACCTAGACCATTGTTGTTGTGCTGTTAATCAGTGGTTGTAGCACCACAGGGAAGAAATGTGACTGAAAAGAGCAGGGAATCTGTGCCTGGTCTGTGCTCCTGTGCTGTTCAGGAACACTCACATGGGGTTTCATTCACACTGCCCTACTTTGCTAAAATGGTAGCAGGGGTGCCGTGAACAAATGGGGGGAGCTGAAAGGGAACTGCAATGAGTTCCTTATTTAGTGAAGGTTTGAAGTTAACTTTGACACACCTTCCTCCCACCCCTCCCCCCCCCCCCCCAAAAAAAAAAACAGTATAGGTCAGCTCTTAATTGCAGCTTCTGTGAGAATATCTGCCACTATTTAGAACATGGCATCCTGAATTTGGTGATTATTGCTCCTATTCAGCCAGGGTGAGTTGTTGCTGTGTGGTTCGTTGCCCAGGACTGTAACATACTTTTAAGTCTAGTGTAGAGTGAACCCCCTATTGTTCCTTTTCTATCTGTTTTCATATGACATTGTTCTTGTACCAGAAATAAGTAATTTCTGATAGCTTAAGATGCTCCTTATATGGAGGGAATTCCTGGAGATATTCACAAAAGGATTTTTTTGTCTTAATACTGTCATCCCTGAGAAACATAGGTGGGCATTTTATCTGGCTGTTTTTCTTTTACCATCTGATTTTTATGCCTATTCCCTGTCAGTGGAGACCATAAATTCCACTTTGGTGCAGTGTTTTGCTGGGGTGTTTGGGTTTTTTTGTTGGGTTTTTTATGGTTTTTTTTGGTCATGAAAGCTCTAGGAATGTGTGTATTTGTTGATGACAAAAGGTTACCTTGTGAATACTGTGATTTTTGGGGGAGTTGCAGGATACCCAGCAGTTAATCGGAGCTTTTCCGTAGATAGGTTTGTCATAGGCAAGCATTAAGATATTAGAAAACATCCTGGCAGGATTGCTGTGTTCTGAGACTATTCCTGAGTTGCTTCAGGATCGATTTTTCTTCTTTTCTCAAATTACACACCTGACAGGACTTGATGACTAGTTTCATCACAAGAATATTAACTCAGATGATGCTAGGGTTTTCTCTTCTGTTTCACAGTGATGTTTGCTGACATTGATGCCTGCAGAATCATTGGAGATGTTCAGAATCAGCTTGTAATTCTTTCACTTTAAAACTGGTGTCTCATCTACTTTCATACCATTAGCCACAACAACAAAACTCCACCTTTGTTGGTAACTGTTTTGTTCACCTTTTACTTCATGGCTTTAGCTTGTTGTGAAACACTGACCTCTCTTTATACTGACTCTTCATAGTGCACTACTCTAATTTTTTCCTCCTTCTGTCAGTTTATTAATCTCAGTAGTGCAGTGCGCAGGTGGCAGAGCCAGCACTGATGGTACCTGCTTTTTCAGGAAAGTGTTTCACAACTTTTTGTTTTCAACCTTTTAGTTACCAGTAGTAAATTCTGCTCTCAATTGGAGATCATGTGCAAGTGGTCACAGTTACTGAGTATGAAAGAAGCAGCAGTATCCGAGCTGGCTGATGGGGGATGCTTTATGGCAGCACTAGAAAACTCAGCTTACATTTTGGATCCCAGATCTAACAGTGCTGAAATCACTGAGTAATACAACCTGTGTCTGTGTGTTGATTTTGGTGCTTTGTGTTTTGGTTTGTGTTTGTTTTTTCTGGTAAGAATGTTTTTCCTTCTTTTCTTTGCTCTCAGGCAGTTTGGGCTACGTTCAGACTGTTTGGGAAAAGGATGCACTTGGAAAATGTGCTTTCTCCACCTCCTGATTTAAAACTTTTATTTGTGGTGTAAAATAAACTTCTACTGCTTGCACATGTTTTTGTGTACCTTCTTTAGGCAACTACACCCCACGTACCCTGTGTGCTTCTGTGGTTTTTACATAACTGTGCTGAGCTGTATTGCAGTAGCTTGTTGCTTGTAGAGGAGTGAGGAGATTGCAAAATGTACAGAGTTGCTAATTTTCATGTTTGGGGTTTTTTTTTAATCACAGAATCATAGAGTGGTTTGGGTCAGAAAGGAACTTTAGAGATCACCTAGTTGGAACCCTCCTGCGATGGGCTGGGACTTTTTTCCCTAGATTGGGTTGCTCAAAGCCCTGACCAGCTTGACCTTGAACACTTCCAGTGACATGTGTTGAATGTTAGTGTGCTTGTTTCTGGTTCAAGGCAAACAAAGATGGACTGATTCTTCCCTAGACTGCCCCTGCTTTATGGCTGCGACACACCCCCCAGGCTGGCAATGTGATTGTTCTGTTTTCTTTTAAATAAGGGTGTGTAATAGAAGGCTTGAAATCTCTTTAACTAAGGATGGAGTAATGCATTGCCCTAGCATTTTTATGGTGCTATTTTTATGGTTCATTTCTGCGGTACTTAGCTGCTTTACCTTTAGGCTCGGAGCTGCTGTTTAATGCTCTTTAACTTTTATTGTCCTCTTGCAGCCTGTTTCAAACCATCTCCTCCTCCTCCTTTCCAAAGTGCTGGTTTCTACGTTTTCCAGTTAAGAGGTGTTCCTTTATTGCTTCCTTAATCATTGCTTTCGAAGAGGATGAATGATGAAAATACTGCCTTTGAACATCCCAGTGTGGGTCTCATTACTTCGAAACAGCTAGAGAGGCAGTGCTCTGCTTTAAAGTTTGAAATGCTTTTAAAGCACAGGGTGAAAAGTATGGCTTTGCAAGGAAAGTCTGCATCACTCTTTGCACTGTCAGAGTCCTCAATGGTGTGAGAACCTCACACAGGGCCATCTGCAGGAGCTGGTCAAAGATTGAATGACTCATAAGTGAGGATAAGAGAACAGCTCTCATGGATGGATGTATGACTTAGATTGCCCAATGGACTATGCCTATTTTGGTACTTCGTCTTGATATTAATTTACTTGGTACCATTACAATTAATAACATTTAATTCAGGAAGAAAAAAAAACCCACAAAATTAAATAGAAATTAGTCTTATTCTTTAGTCTCATAATTTAAAATATTTTCAGTCCAAGTCTTTAGTTATGGCACAGTTTTGTCTGTATATCTATTATTTCATTAGGTTTGTTCCCAAGGGAGAGTGTAAAATGCTGATGTTACTCCCAGATTTCAGGAGAGGATGATGGTCACTTTGATGATGATTACAAAATCAATTTTTTAAGGTCTTGTGGGCTGTAATATAAGAGCAGTAGTCCAAATTTGTGGCCATTTAACCAAAGTTTGACAAGACAAAGGGTAATGGGTTTAAAGTAAAAGAGGGGAGATTTAGACTAGATACAAGAAATTATTTTTTTTTTACACTGAGGGTGAGAGTGGTGGGTAGAAGCCTCCTCCCTGGAAACACTCAAGGTCAGGTTGGTGTAGGGGCTCAGAGCAGCCTGCTCTACTTGAAGATGTCCCTGCTGACCACAGTGGGGTTGGACTGCATGACCTTTAACAGTCCCTTCTAACCTAAGTCATTCTGTGGTTCTGTGAAAGTTCAGTTTAAATCTTGAGCAATCTGAAAATTAGCCTGAAAAGAAATCCCCATGTTGCTCTTCAAAATTTCTGCCTGTTCCTGGGGTCAGAGCTGTATTTCTTTTTTGGCCAGTCACTCTGGGTGAGCCAGAGAAAGGCCTGGAACAAAAGTGGGAGATCAATGGATGGAGTAACAGTGTGAGTGATATTTTGGCCTACACCAATGAGGGCATGAGCTCAAAATCCTGGGTGACCATAGCAGGGAAACATCTGTGCTCAGCATTTGTGTAGCTGCAGCCTTCCAGGCAGTGAGTGACTGGCTATGAAGAGTAGGATTTAGTGCTGAGGAGGTTGGTTTGTTGATTATGGGTTTAAATTTATGTTTTGGTTTTTTACAGAAAGCAGTTGAATATCTGCAATATTATTGATACTGTGTTTGGATGCTCTATCATGGCAGGTGTCAGGATGAGCTGTAAAACTTATGAAATGAATATGTAAACTGGAAGTTTCTGCCTTGGTAGAAGTTCCAAGTTAAGCCACTCCCCACAATTATCTACCTGTTTTCAGTGATGCCTCAGTATTTTGATATCCATATACACAGAATCATAGAATGGTTTGGGTTAGAAGGGTCCTCCAAAGATCATCTAGTCCACCCCCCCAGCAGTCAGCAAGGACATCCTCCACTAGATCAGGTTGTTCATAGCCTTCTTGAGCCTGACCTTGAATATCTCCAAGGATGGAGCCTCAGCTACTTCCCTGAGCAACCTGTTAGAGTGTTCCACCACCCTCACAGTAAAAAACTTCTTCCTAACATCGAATCTAAACCTCCTCTTCTCTCATTTCAAACCATTGGCCCTCATCCTATTACTCCAGGCCTTTGGAAAATCCCTCTGCAGCCTTCTTGTAGCCCCCTTCAGACACTTGAAGGCTGCTATTAGGTCTCCCCAGAGCCTTCTCTTCTTCAGGCTGAACAGCCCCAGTTCTCTCAGTCTGTCCTCATAGCAGAGGTGTTTGAACCCCCTGAACATTTTTATGACCCTTCTCTGGACCCTCTCCATCAGGTCCATGATGCAAAATGTTCCAGAACAGAATACTGAAATTTCCTTTCCTTTTGCTGTTGTAAATTTCTGGTATATATTCCACAAAATAAACAGCTGCTTGGAACAGTGAATGAACTCCTCACTCCAATTTTGCTTTGTCTTATGAGGCTGTCTTCTGTGCTGTAAACTGTACACTTCAGCACATTAGTCCTCTGAGTCTGAGGGCTGGGACAAGAACCAATTCCTTCATTCTTTTGTTCATGCATTTGAAGGTTACAGGAAGGTTGGATGGACATCCCAAATAAATCAGATCTGCCTAGACAGATTCTGGATTTATCTGAAAGTCAAAAGCATTTAAAGAGTTGAACAAAGCACAGTCAAAACCATCTCCAAAGACTGCATGCAAATTTAGGCTGTATACTTGATTGGAGGCGTTCCAAAAGCATGGTAGAATGATCATTTTTTTGCAGGCTACTGCAGTATTCTTTTCATAACAAATGTAAATTGTGACCAGAGAGTAAAAAGGGTTATGTTATGATGAATCAGAAAATCAGTCCAGATGTAGTCCCACTCACACATAAGTGCAGCAGTTTATTTTCAATTATGTGTTTGCATGATCTTGCTGGTTTGCATTTTAAGTTTTGGGTTGTGCAGTGAGTACAGCAAGAGGCAGGAACTTTTAGGGTACCTCAAATTGCACCTTAAGTGATGTGAGTTAGGTTTCTGGTTTTGTAAGTTTAGATGTAGACCAGCGACAAAATTATTTTAGTGATTGGAGTTTATTATTCTAATCTGTTACTTATAGACTTGAAATAGCACTGTTACTACTTTTTGTTGAGTCGTTGAATTAAGAGATAGTGAAGAGCTTCCATGCATGCTGTTTAAAATAGGCGTGTTTTGAAATGATGTTCATTAATTGATGTAGTAAGCTAAAACTGAGTGGACCTATTGAAATGCAAAATACCACTGTCATTATCATCAACATTACTGAAATAACAAATGTAGGCATTATTGGATTTCACTATGCAGTATATTACTTGGAACTTTCTAGCAGAAAAGACACTTTTTTCCACTTCAGAAGGGAAAGGTCCTTAGTTTGAGCTGATTTAGAGCTTCCTAAATCTTCCTATATCTGCATTATTGATCCTGCTCCCATTTAATGGAAGTATGTAAGCAAAGTAACTGATTTTGTGTGTGTGTGTTTGTAGTTAATCCTGTTACTCTCTACTAGGTGTTGAGCAGCTTCATTGCTGGATTCCTGGAGAATAAACAATAGTGCAAGACAGACATGCATGCATTTCAAGGGTGAAGCACTTCTTCACTGGCTAACTGGGATGTAAGCTGGCAGGCAAAGGCATTGTAGTCACCGCCCATTACAGGGTAGCCAGAATCAATTTTGGCGCACAAACACCAGTCCGGAAGGCAAGAGCTCCCTGGAGCTCCCCAGCAATGCTCAGCTGTCATGTGTCACCACCTCCATCAACACCAGCCATTCAACTCAGTGCATCCTTGCTAGCCTTCCTGAATTTTCCCTGTTCAGGCTTTATGCCTTTTTATGTTTGTGGTGTCTCTCTGGAAATTCTTGAGCTGCCAATGATCCTGTCTCAGTGGTCCTTCCTCTCTCCATAATTTTCACCTTACCTTTCTGCATTGTCTCAGCTCTTTGTCATGACTTGGCAGGTTTGTGAGGAGCCTGAGCCCAGGTTATGGCACGGGGAAAGTACCAGAGCCAGGCCTGGTGTGCCGCAGCAAGAGCCCCAGGAGAGTATTCCAGGGAAGAGAGAAGGGTATCAAAGTTTATTCATCTTCTAGATGAAAAGCAGATCTGGTGCAGAGCTAATGCTGCAGCTGTGGTATGTTACAGATGTTTTGCCTTTTCTTAGCTACTCTCTTTTCAGTTGCAGCTTTGTGGACGCTCCTTGTTTGTTTTTGTTTAATAATATGATGGATCAGGGTGCCCCAACACTGGCACCTGCCTTTTTGTACAACATCTTAACCTCCCTGACAGGCAGCTTTCAATTACTACGCTTTGGTGTGTCCAGCTGTGCCTTTGTTAAGAGTGGGAAGAGGGTAGTGACGAGCTAGTCTGGTACTTAAGGCAACATCAGTGACACTCTGCTTAATATTCTGCATTTTTTAGAAGACTTTGCCTGGGGATGTGAAGAACCCAGCTTCTACCAAGTCATGAAGCTTTCAGGAGCTGGAAAGGTAGTTTTAGAGCTGTGCTGGAAGCTGTGTGGCTGCTGCCAGGTTCGGGTTTATGTTACAGTAGGTGGAAGTGTTCCATTGCTATTGATGTGTTCATTCTGAATTATGGTTTCTGTGCCTAATAGTGTCCTTTGTTCCTGCACCATGCACAGTTAGTTACAAATTGATTATCTGCAGCATGCCGAAAACCACTTGACTAGTGTGTTGTCAAGAGGGCTGTTCCCTGTTTGCACCAGGCATTTGGGTGTGAGGGTGCACATAAACACCCTTGGGTAAAAAGGCTGGTTCATTTGCTGAAGTGCATTAGAAATAGCTTTCCTCTGAAAAACCTGTCTTACTGAGCATAGTCAGCAGATCCTATGCAGCTGAGCCAATTTCTTGTCATTACATAATTTTAAACCTTTATTGCTACCTTTACTGCATTTGAGGAATACCCAAGTCCCCGTGTCCGAGATGCTAAAAAGGGTAGAAACTTCTGTACTCGGAGAGCCTGAAAGATGTGTAAACCTGGCTGATAACCCCATGTTTCTTTGCAAGAACTTGAGAACAAGAACATGCAATTAAATCTCCCTTAGGGAAAGCCTGAGAGATCCCTATACAGGTAACAAAGGCATGCACCAGTCTAACAACTGGAGTTCATTTTAGTATAAAAGACATGAGAACAGCTTGTAGTTTTCTTCAGTCTTGGGTTCTTTCTGTGTGGAAGTTAGAAAATTGCTATAAAACTTTTCTGTCTGAATTTGGCAACCACTTTGAGGCATCCACTGACAGAAAGTGACTCATGGCTGGTTTTTTGAGGACTTCAGCTACAGAATTTGTTAAATATTTTTTTTCCTCCAGTAAAAGCCAGCTTGTTGCAGTCTATATTTCACTGGGATTTTTTCCTACTAAGAATAAATGTCTGATAAAATTGAGACCAGCCCTGCAGAAAAGAACTCAGGGGTGCTGGTGGATGAGAAGCTGGACATGAGCAGAGTGTGTGCACTTGCAGCCTAGAAGGCCAGTGGCATCCTGGGCTGTATTAAAAGAAGTGTGGCCCACAGGTTGAAAGAGGTGATTCTGTCCACCGTACTCTGCTCTTATAAGACCTCACCTACAGTAGAATGTTGAGCTCTGGAGCACTCAGCACAGGAAGGACATGGACCAGATGGAGCAGGTCTAGAGCAGGGCCCTGAAAATGATCAGGGGCTGGAACACCTCTGCTATGAGGACAGGCTGAGAGAACTGGGGTTGTTCAGCCTCAAGAAGAGAAAGCTCTGGGAAGACCTAATAGCAGCCTTGTAGCATCTGTAGGGGGCTACAAGAGTGCTGCAGAGCGACTGTTTCCAAAGGCCTGGAATGATAGGCTGAGGGCCTATGGTTTCAAATGAGAGAAGAGGATAATTAAATTGGACATTAGGAACAGGTTCTTTACCATGAGGGAGGTGGAACACTGTAGCGGGTTGCCCAGGGACATAGCTGAGGCTCCATCCCTAGAGATATTCAAAGTCAGACTTGAGAAGGCTCTGAGCAACCTGATCCAGTGGAGGATGTCCCTGATGACTGCTGGGGGATTGGACTAGATGACCTTTGGAGGTCCCTTCCAATCCAAACTATTTTATGATTATAGACAGATGTGATTTTACCACAGCTTGAACATATTTTTAATGTTTTGGAATCAGTAAATTGAGCTGTTACTACTTTCTTGGTATGCATCTTTTCTAGTTGTTAATTGCTATTAAAAACCTTCAAAAAACAAATTTTAAAAGACAATTTGAGCATTTCAGCTCTCTGTATTTCTTTTTTCATACAGAATAAGCATAGGATAATATAAGGAGGCAAAGAAGCAATTTGTGTTAGAAAGTATCATGTTCTTCCTTTCTATTACAGTTTTTCATCACAAAAACCAGTTTGGGTTTTTTTCTCAGTTGATTTGTTCAATGAGCTGCTACAACAATCTGGCCAGAAAGGAGGGGGTAGAAGGAAATTGTTCTCTCAAAGACTGTGAAGTTAATACAGTGTCTGTCAGGCCACAATTCCCTGAGCACCAGCGGTCCTTTTGACCTGTGGGAAAATAAATGTTATAGAGAGCTCTGAATAAATGAATAAAGCAAAATATAGCTTTTCCCATTAGTCCACAGAAGTGTGAACAAATGTCTCTTTGCTCAACTTTCATAGACATCACCTTTCTTCTGGCATTGGAGATGAGGTCCCTATCTGTGATCCAGCACGTCGGCAGCACACACGGCTGGGAGGGGCGTTGTAAAGCTCCAAAAGCTACAGAGCACTGAGCAAACTCCAGGATTAACCTGCTGTCTGTGAGCAGCATGCAGGCTCCTTCCATGGGCACTTACATTATTAGATCTTTGTATGCTGACAGCCATATTTCATAGTGTTCTTATATGGGAATGTCTTCATGATGCACAGGAATTAAGGAGACTGGGCTAGGACTCAGCAAATGTGCCCTTGTGTTTTCCAAACATATTTAGCCCACATCTAAATCAGATTATTAATGCTAGTTGGAAGGTAGAAAATGTGGTTTTCTTAATAGTCTGTGATAAGTGAACAGAGAAGACAGAAAGTATACAGTTTTTTTTAAAGTTTTTATATGGGTTGTATTTGAAATTAAGTGAAAGGGTACAAATAAGATCATTTCTTTTCATAAACTGTCTTTGTACAATCCCTCCTAGTCGTACCGCTGTGAGACTGTAATTAATGTTGATAAATGCTCATGTTCTCTCTGTGCAGCTTGGGCCCACAGACAATTGGTTGTACCGGAGCATGTCAAATCCCACATATAGATATAGTTATAGATCATTGGGTTTAGGGATAGAGTTGAGACAAGTCCATTTATTTCCATTAGTAGCTGAATCTAGACTTAAAACTCCGGGGGTCCAAGTATTCCGCCCATTATGTTCTCAGTGTTTGTGATGTGCTTTGCTGTAACTCGAGGTATTTCTGCTAGTCCAGGCTCCAGCTTCTGAATGCAGTGCCTGTTTTCCAAAACAGCTTGGTGGAGATTTAATATATCTTCAGCTAAATGTTTTTTTAAAACATTTGAGGGCAGAATTTCTGTACTTAAAGATAAGGCGGTATCTTTTAATCATTTCCACCTTGTCAGAAATCCTTCTATGGAGACAATAAACTTTCAGCATACATGGGATAAACCTTCAGCACACATGGGTAAGAATCACTGGGGTGACACAATTAAGTTTGCCCAATGATATTTTTCTTTCTTTCCTTTTTTTTTTTTTTCTCTGAGAATGGCACCATTCCATGTATCCATTTCAGTCAGCCTTTTTGCTTCTAGTTCTGATCAGCTTTAACAATTATTACAGGTCAATTTTACATTGGTAAGTATTTTGGTCTTATGTAACTCAAAGCAGATCACAGTGGACCTGTTTTTCTTCTACTTTTTTTGCCTGCTCACATGAAACAGTATATGATTGATATGTTCTGTTAAAACATATCTAGATATTCATTAATTCACTTTTAATGGGAGAAGAATTTCATTACATATCCGAGTTTACTTTAACAAGGCTCTATATTAAAATTTCTATTGGTACTGCAGCTGCCTTCTCGGCTAGAGAGGACATCAAGTTCCTGGATTTAAAAACCTTGACTTTTCAGATAAAGACATTTCCTAGACTGCAGTTTCCATTTTGATTCTGTGAGATCTGCTTTTGGGAAGGAAGAAGGGAAGAACTGTAAGAACTGTCTGCTGTATGCCCTCAGGGCCAAACCTGAAAGGACCGCTCCTGCCATGAGGATTTAGGAGGAGATTAGTATCATGGACTGAGGCAGATGCAGAGTCAGCCTGAATGAGAGAGCTAGGCCTTCCTACATGCCTTTGTCTTACCAGATCTCTCTCTCTTTCTTCCTCCTGTCCTTCCCTCCTTCTTTTCTCATGCTCTAAGTCACTTCAATCCCTGGTGCCTGTCACAGTATTATATTTCTCAAACCCAAGAACATGCAGAAAGGACTAAAGCTGCTCCTGCAAACAAGCATTAATTAGGTTTTAACCAGACAAAAGGAACAGAAGTGTTAATAGTTCTACACTAACACAACCAGCCTGATAACATCATCTTTTCCAACAGTTTAACTCCAAGTATTGCAAAGTAAAGAAAGATATAAAATGAAATGTTCATAAAACCAGGCTTTCATTATGTTGTGCTTTCTTGTCACTGGAAGGTGTGTTTTTTTAATTTAAGGAGCTAGGTAATTTGAGGAAGAAACCCTTTTAGCATTTGCCTTGACTGTGTTTTCTTATAGTGTGCAGAAAAGAAGCAGTTCTAACATCTGATGAGCCACAATCTAAGGAAAAAAAGAATGGCTACTTAAAAAAAATTACAGAATGTTTCTATTAAGTAACTGGTTAGAATACTCCCTTTGTATTCTATTTCCTTTTTTGTTTACTACATTTTAAAATTCCACCCCAAAACACAGAATTAATCTGTCCGAGATAGGCTCTGAAAGCTACTTCTGATTATGTGCTTGTCACAGATTCACAGAGTATTACAGCTTGGAAGGGACCTCCAGAGACCACAGCAGTGTCATCTAGGGCAGGTCACACAGTATCACAGTATCACTAAGGTTGGAAGAGACCCCAAGGATCATCAAGTCCAACTTGTCACCACAGACCTCATGACTAGACCATGGCACCAAGTGCCACATCCAGTCTCCTCTTGAACACCTCCAGGGACGGTGACTCCACCACCTCCCTGGGCAGCCCATTCCAATGACGAACGACTCGCTCAGTGAAGAACTTTCTCCTCACCTCGAGTCTAAACCTCCCCTGGCGCAGCTTGAGACTGTGTCCCCTTGTTCTAGTGCTGGTTGCCTGGGAGAAGAGACCAGCCCCTTCCTGGCTACAACCACCTTTCAGGTAGCTGTAGAGGGCAATGATGTCACCCCTGAGCCTCCTCTTCTCCAGGCTAAACAATCCCAGCTCCCTCAGCCTCTCCTCACAGGGCTTGTGCTCAAGGCCTCTCCCCAGCCTTCTTGCCCTTCTCTGGACATGTTCAAGTCTCGATGTCCTTCTTAAACTGAGGGGCCCAGAACTGGACACAGTACTCAAGGTATGGCCTAACCAATGCAGAGTACAAGGGCACAATGACTTCCCTGCTCCTGCTGGCCACACTATTCCTATTGCAGGCCAGGATGCCATTGGCCCTCTTGGTCACCTGGGCACACTGCTGGGTCCTGTTTAGGCAGCTGTCAATCAGCACCCCCCAGGTCCCTCTCTGGGAGCTCTCCAGCCACTCTGACCCCAGCCTGTAGCTCTGCATGGGGTTGCAGCACCCGGAACACATTCACAGGAACACATTCTGGTGGGATTTGAAAGTCTCCAGAGAAGGAGACTCCACAGCCTTTCTGGGCAGCCTGTTCCAGGGCTCCATCACCCTTACCATAAAGGAGGTGTCTGCTTGTGTTGAGATGGAACCTTCTCTGTACTAGCTTGTACCCATTGTTCCTTGTCCTGTCACTGAGCACCACCAAAAAGAGACTGGCACTTTCATCTTGACACCCACCCCTCAGATATTTGTAGACATGAATAAGATCTCCCATCCCAGACTTCTCTTAAGACTAAACAGCCCCAGGTCTCTCAGTCTTTCCTCATAGGAGTATTTCCTATGAAGGTCTTTCTTTAGTGTCTCTAAAGCACAAAGGAAAAGTTACAACAGTCAATGCTAACTGAAATATTTTCTGAAAGAAACTCAGTTTCAATCTCTATTGTAAGTGATGTACAAGGTCATTTGGGGTTTCAAAAAAAACCTGACAAAACAAGGGCACCATCAAACTAATTGATTTTTCATGTTCATTAAAAGAGTTCATTAATTACTGCATTTAAAAAGACCATGCTTTCAGAAACCGTCTTGAAATATGAATGCTTAATCAAAAAACTGGAAGCCTATCCAGCCTACCTTTTACTGTCTCTTACCAGCAGGCAAATTCTGTGCAATTTATTATGCTCTGGGTTTCATTTCAAAACAAATGCTGCTTTAATGCTCTTTAAAATCACTTCAGTTCATCGGTATAATAAGTATATAGTAAACTCTCTGCTCGGAAGTATGCACATGCATGATGATGGCTTGGGAATGGTACTTGAACACATTTCAGTTTCAAACTTCCAAATCATTGTTGTAATAAACAGTGACTGAAATAGATTTTTAAAGTTCTAACAGGTGGTTTCAGAGTGGCATGCTGGATTGTGATCTGAATACAAATGTTCAACATTGTTACATTTGAAGTAAGACTTGGGTTATTTTAAGATGTGGGTTCGATTTTTTTGATTTTTTTTTTTTTAAGATTACGGAGTGTTTTCATTCTCATCAGATGCAAGAAGAACTTGTTTTTCAGAGCTGTGAAGGGATAGGCTATGGAGCAAATCTTCAAACTTCTTTTGTCTCAAAAGAAGTGATCTTTTTCAAGACCACTGCCGCCTTTCTTTGCTTCTCTTTTTTATCATCTACTGGGAATGTGCTTGTAGTCAGTTCCTCTCCCTATGTGAGAAGTTAATCTAGAGAGGCCAGTCTCTAGTTTGTTTTCTCCATTTCTTATCTGGAATGTGTTGGCAGCATTTTCAGAGGTTTTGTTGGGTTATATATTTTGTCCCTCATTTTCTTCTTTAAAAATGTATGGGAGTTGAAGTCCTCTTTTCTTCTGCCAAGTCATATGCTTTTGGCGATTATCTTACTTTTCTTAGGTGTCCAGACCAGACCTGTGCACTATTAAGATAATAAAATGGCTAATTCTAATCCTGGCAAATTGGTTTTTTTCTTGCAGGACTATGGGTTTTGCTCAACGTGTTCTTAATTACTTTTGCTGGCAGCTTTTGCCAGGATGGTTAATGAGACTCATAATTGGGTTTTGTCTTAGAATATTTATTGAGTAGTGGAATTCATAGGGAAATAATGTACATCTGTGAACTTGGGATGTTTTCTCATGAGTTGTGTTCTGTCATCCTAACAAAAGTTACAGTGATTTTGTAGCAAAATCAGTGATTTTGTGGCTTTGTCCTAATTAAAGTCACCCAAAAAGAACTGATAGTGATGTCAATTCTTCACATGAGCTTTGTTTGTTATGAAACTGCTCACACTTTTTCCAGGTGCAGTTTCAACTGGTACTCAAAAGGCACTTCACTGGTCATGCTGGTGTTTTGTTCTGGTATCTGGTCAAGTTGCATCTAATCACAGAAAGGATTGAGCAAATGTGCTGACACAGTGTTTTAGTGACAGTTACTAAGGTCTTATAGGAAAAAAAAATAGAGGATTTTTCATCTCCCTATTTCTTCATACAAAATCCCTTTTCATATTCAATTGAATTTAATACATTATGGCAGCTGGAATGGAATAGGAATAGGAGATATCCTTTCTTAACTACAGGACTTGCCATTTTCAATTATGTTCCATTTTATGTTTTTCAGGCATTTCTTGTTTAAGACATCTTCTGGAACTACTCCGTTGTTCAGTAGTTCTTCCCCTGGTTACCCGTTGACCTCAGGAACAGTTTATACTCCACCTCCCAGACTGTTACCTAGAAATACATTCTCCAGGAATGCATTCAAGCTGAAAAAACCCTCCAAGTATTGTAGCTGGAAATGCGCTGCTTTATCTGCAATTGCTGCTGCAGTCCTGCTTGCCATCCTGCTAGCATATTTCATAGGTAAGGCTGTGTTTTCTCTTGTCAAATCACATGGCTATGTTAGCAAATGACAATTCAGTCAGTCTGTTTCACAAATTTGTGTTCTTAACAAGCAGAGAAAATAATTGTTTTTTTCTACCCTGATTAATGAGAACAAAACACAATGTTCAAATCCAAATCACTGCCATGTAAGAGCAGTGTAAGGAAAAAATCAGTTCAGGATTGTTGGTGTACAGTGTTTACTTCAGATGATGGATGTGCATCTCTCCTAGATAGTGATGTAATGGGTTCTCTTTGGACTACCTTATGTTTAAGAAATTTGGAAAGAAAATATGGTAGGTGTTGAATCACATACTGCTGTTACATGCTGTCTTTAGATAAAAAAAAAACAAAAAAACACAAAACCAATTTGATAAGACTCAGTCTGTATTTGCATCTACCAGTGCCCCTCATTCCTGATGGTGTTCATCTACCTAACTAGATCCTTTTTCTGTATTCCACACATAGCTAGTATTTTGTAAGTGAATACATAGAAATGAAACTACCCAGTGATGGGATGAGGGGCAAGGGACATAAACTCAATCACAGGAAGTTCCATCTTACCATGAGAAAAAAACTTCTTCACTGGGAGGGTAACAGAGTACTGGAGCAGGCTGGCTGGAGAAGTGGTGGATTCTCCTTCTCTAGAGATCTTCAAAACCCACCTAGACATGTTGCTATGTGACCTGCTCTAGGTGCTCCTGCTTTTCAGGGAGGTTGGACTTGATCTCTGGAGGTCCATTCCAACCCATAGAATTGTACGATTGTATGAAACTACATATTGTGCTTATTTCCTGTGATGAATATATTATCAGTGAGCACACCATGTGCAAATGCTTTCTGCTAATATTAATATCTTTTGAGATTATTAACATCCTTCTATTATTTTGTCTTTTTAATTCATATCTGATATTTTCTCCTCATTGCCTATTGATTTGTTGGGTTTTTTTGTCCTAAGGGTCTACATCAACTAGCTGTGCGCTTTTACAGTGCTTTTAACAATATACTGATGACAATGATATGCTGCACAAATTCTCTGAGTAAACAGCAAAACTATGGTAGCTTGTCAATGTTTTCAGTTAACACTTTCCAGACGACTCTGCGTGGGTTTACATTCATGTCTGAAACTATTCTCATATATAGTGCTTGAAAGACAGAAACAGATATAACTAATTTCCTCCCTATTATGTCCATTATTTTTGAGGGGGTGCCATATAATCTGACTCAACAGCATAGACATTATCTAAGGAAACCCCATTTTTCATACTAATGAGCTTCCATATGTAATTAATACATATAATAATAAGAGAGAGCTGACTGGCTATTGCTGCTGTCTCTTTAGGCCAGGCCTACGTCCCAGCATACTCAATTCTACAGAGCTACCCATCTTTCTATATTTCTGCAGAAAACCTCAAAAGAATAACAGGCTTAGTTTGATATATAAATAAAAAGATTGGAAAGCACATGGTTTATTGAACTTGACATTTATACAGCAGCTCTCTGTTTGAGTGATTATGCACATGGGAAGTGAAGTCGAATATTTTAATCATGTGCATAACTTTGAAGTGATGGATTATCAAATGTATTTTTCCTTGGTATTTAGGTTATTGTAATCTGAAGCAAAGCATTTCAAACATGGTTATTGCTTTATATACTTTCAAACACTGTCTCAGACGAGAGAATGTAAGGTTATGCATTGACTCTTAATAATAGATGAATAATCTATCATTTCAGGTAATGATGTAAGTGATCTGTTTTGACAGAAGTTTTTGAGGTCATCTTTCCTAACTAAAGAATGAGTGCAGTAGGGTTGTCTAGTGAACACAACAAAGCAGGTTTTAGAGAGTGTTTGAGAGGCTTCATGCCATACCCAGTAAAGTATAATGAATTGTAGCTGTTCTAAAAACCAGAAAATAGCTGAAGTTAATCCTGTAAATAAATTTGATAGATCCACTCACTGTGATCATAATTTAAAATAATGGTGAAAAGCAAAGAAAATTAAGCAAAAGAAGGTGCATTGCTCTAGGTGCACACAAACAACAGAAAAGTAAAAATTTGCTGTAGTTACGCTGTGGGTTAATTTGACAATCTCTCAGTGAAGTTCATTATTATTCATTCTGAGTTATTAAGAGCAAGCACAAGACCAGATTGCTTAGCCTTGCTGCCATCCAATAGCATGATTTAAGGTGCTCGGTACTTGCACCAGGGGAGGTTTAGGCTGGAGGTTAGGAGGAAGTTTTACACAGAGAGAGTGATTGCCCATTGGAATGGGCTGCCCGAGGAGGTGGTAAGGTCACCATCGCTGGGGGTGTTCAGGACGAGGCTTGACAGGATGCTTGGTTGCATGGTTTAGTTGATTAGGTGGTGCTGGATGATAGGTTGGACACGATGATCTTGAAGGTCTCTTCCAACCTGGTCTGGTCTATTCTGTTCTGTTCTATTCTATTCTACTTAAGGTGCTAAATCATCTCCTTACTTAAAAACCACAACCTTAAGGATAGAACCTTGTTCTGCAGTTCTCTGGAGGATTACCTTCTCCTCAGTATGTGCAGAAATTGAGTCCTTAGAGAACTAAACATCCTTTTTCCTGAGAAAAGAGCAGCAACGTGACATACCAGCTGTCCAGCTCTTTTGGAGCTCCTAACCTACTAATCCCTGAACTGCTGTGAACACAAAATAACTGTCTCATTTTATCAGTAGGAAAAATGTTTTTTCTGTGTTCAAAACAGGTGACCAGAATAGTATTCAGATCAGACCAAAACCCCACTTCTGTCCTAATCAATTGAGAGAGTGTTAATCTACCAGGAGAGCTGGCAGTCTTGAAATGAGGAAATATGTTGAGTTTTCCAAGAAATGCAGGAGGAAGGGCAGTATTCTGTATTGCAGTAACTCCTCTTGATGCACCTTGCTATCAGAACTTCAAGCTTTGAAGTTGCTGATAATGTTTTTCTGCCATATATGTCCACAAAGACAATTTCTTGCTCTCTGCCGTAGCAGAGGTTATGTCACTGGGGTTACATTAGCTAAAAGTAATAGTTACGGAAAATGTCATCAAAATGTGCAGCAGATGGTTCTGCTGCTGAGGTTTGTCAATATAGCTAGGCTGTGTGAAGATGATCGTATCAATGCTAATCAAGACCATTGCAGGACTAAATGAAAAAGGCAGAGCTGGCAAATATGAGGTAAATGATATTGAAAGAATACTTTGAAGTTCTCATATTCTTCAGGATTTCTAAATGAATTGTCCTATAAAAGAAGAAATCAGGGAATTGATCTAGGTAGATCATTGAAAAGATGCCGCCTACATGTTTAAATGTGGGACTTCCAGAGGCTTGCCAAAGATCATAGGTAGCATGAAAAATTTCTAATGAGGTGTGATTCAAAGCAATAAGCAAAAAAACCAACAACAACAAAAACCCACACACACAAAAAAACCCACACCAAAAAAACCCAACCACAATTATGAAGGATCAAATACTAAAATAATTATTTAGGCATTCCTATTGCCTTTTTGATAACACACAACTAAAACTGCAATGAATGAAATGGCAATATGTTTAGAGCTTAAAAAATAAATTCATAGTGCATAATAATAACCTTTGGAACTTTTTACAACACTACATAATTGATATCAAATAAAGATACTACTGAGATTTGCTCCAGCCAGCACTTTACTTTCGAAGCTGGCATTGATGGCAGCATGATATTGAATATCAGCAGCAGATTCAGCTCAACAGAAAGAAAATTCGTGGTTTCTTTTCTCTTTGAAGATACAGATAGGCCAATGATAAAAATCATAAAATGCCATTTTGATAGACTCTATAAGGCAGTAATTGCCATCATTATCTGATGTTTCCTAAATCTTCTTCTGAAACATCCTGACTGCCTGGGACAAAATCCCTGCAAATCTGCATGGCACAGGTCTATCGTGATACAGGATGTCTTTGTGCAAAATATGTTTGGGTTCATAGACACAGAGCTTGCCATCTTCAACATACTGTTCTGTACATGAATTTCTGTAGAAATGCACTTCATCAAGTTGCAAATAAATCAAGCAGCTCTTGGGGAGGCGGGGGTGGGGGTCAGTATTAAAGGAATAG
Organism: Dryobates pubescens; assembly: GCF_014839835.1. Taxonomy (NCBI): domain Eukaryota; kingdom Metazoa; phylum Chordata; class Aves; order Piciformes; family Picidae; genus Dryobates; species Dryobates pubescens. The sequence goes on from NC_071627.1 coordinate 10,281,650, forward strand.
GCAGAAGCAAAAAAAAAATTAGATTGTTTACACACACACACAAAAAAAGTTATAGGATGTCTCTCTGGGTGAGTGGTTTACTGTTTTAATAGCAGAGAATAGGAAAAATTCGCTTAACTTTTTCCTTACATGGTATAAACATTGTCCTGTTTAAAGCCAGGCTTATCACTTCTCCCTGGCTCTTTTGTAGTCAGATGTAAATTAAATGCAGAGTGGAAGTTGGTCATGTTGTACAATGTTTTGGTGAATTCCAGCATGAAATATGTAAGTAAAGTTGTCCTACAGTTGAGACATTTCACAAAGCCCAGGAGTTATTCCTATTATCCTGGGGTGACAGATGAAGAATGTGGAACCTGCCATTCATATTAGGACATCCTGAAGATATTGGCCTGGTGGTAAAACCCAGTTACAAGAACATAATTTATACAGTGTCAAAAGGAAAGCATATACCACACATATTGTCTTTGTCAAAGTGTTCACTTCAGAGGTTATGGGAGTGATGAAAGCATTTGTCACGTTAAATTAGTTTTCAGCTCTTCAGATTCATGCCAAACTTGGAGGGAAAATTAAAAAAAAAAACCAAACACCAACATAAAGAAAGTAGGAGAGGAAAAAGAGAGTCACCTTGTGTTTTTCACAAAGTTGGTGTTGCCAAACATAAATACCAGATTTTTGTAAGCCCCTACACTGCTCTGGTTTCTGCCAATCTAACTTTGAGCATCAAAGAACATCTGACCATCAACATGTCAGCACATTAAAATGTGGTAATTTAAAGTAACTACACTTTCCTTTGCTGGGGGAGGAAACAAACCAACAAAAACTTTCCTGTGGAAATTCAAAGCCTTTCCCACATACTATTGTTAGGTCTGGTGTCTTATAAAAGTAGCCATGATCAAAGCCCTGTCTGTAGCATAAGTCTTGGGGTCATGTATTTACTGACTGGATCCTTCTATTCTGTCTGATGTCATTGCCCGCAATTGGAAGGAGGGAAGAGAAAAGATCTTGCACCCCAGACTCTTTCACCAACTGTCCCAAGGCCTTGAAGTTTCTCTTGTGAAGTTTCTGTCTGAAAGATCAGTAGTGCAGAATAGTCTGACGACCATAACAGGTTGGGGAATTTCCTGGTGACATCCCTGATTTGAGCTCCAGGAAGGCTACAAACTTCCCTAGGATGAGAGTCAACTTGGCATATAGAGCCCTCTGTTCCCTTTAGAAGTGAGTCTCCGCAACTACAACTCTTCCTTGTGGCAGAGATTGTTCTATGGCTGGCAAGCCTATCTGAGCATGGTAAAACCTCTGCTGTAGGTTGCTTGTTGTCCATAACCCCATCAGACTGGCTGCCTTCCAGCAGGACCTGAGATCTATTGCTCAGATGCACCTGAGGAGGGGAGGTGGGCAAGGAGGGCCATGAAGTTCCCTCTCCTCACCCCTTTCATTTGGGCTTCTGTTTTGCACCTGACAGGGGTGGAATACAGGGGCCTGTTGATCCTGGGTGCTCTCTGGCAGGTGCTCTCATTTCTGTTGCAGGGAGGGCAGAGCCTGACTCCACCCTTTGACATTCCTTTATAGTCCTCAGCCTTTCAACCTTCTCTTGCAGCTCAGCTACCAGGCTGAGTAGATCATTTCCCTGCTCACTGCCAACACTGTCTCTGCAGTCCACCATTGCGAGTGTGAGGCTTTGGCATTTCCTGCAGCCAGGGGCCTGGAGACCTATCTGTTTACCTGGCACCACTGTCTGGGTCACCACATTTCTTTTGCTAACAGCTTTTGCCTGAGCTGCAACCACCGATGTTCTGCCCAGTTTGTGACCCCACAAACTGTTGCAGCATGCCTGGAAGAATCCCCATGGCCCCTTCTGTCAAACCTTGGTCCTGAGGTGTTATTTGGGCTTGAAATATTTAAGAAAATACAGAAGGGGCTGAATTGCCAAATGGTCTGGCAGCTAATTAAGCAAAAGGAACTATCTTTTTTATAATTTCCTGTATGAGCCTGAAAAATAGCGATGCACGGAACAAACTTTGCTAAATTTCTTGCTATTAGAAAGCATATAGCCAGAAAAATGGTTTATTTTGTTATCCCTCTTGTATTCAAAAGGTATTCATTTGTTTCTGTGATAGACAACATTTAAGGGGTTTCTGAGAAGAATTAGACTTGGAAGTAGATGTCTCATTCTGCACCAGATAGGTGTGCATGCCACAGCTTGCATTAAAAGGTATTCTGCAAGTGTTGATATCAACTTGAATTATTTTCTTCCCACAAATGAGTCAAGTATTTGCTAACGTATGTGCTTGTGTAGAGTTTCTTGTTCATTCATATTTGTATTTCTTCCACCCAAGTCCAGTTATCTTTTTGACCCTGATTCCACAGCTCAGGATTCATCAGGTTTGCTCAAGTGCTATCTTATGTATCAATTGATTACATTTTTTTTCTTTCTCAGCTGTTTTTTGACAAATGTCAGCCTATGTTTCATTTGATTTCTTATGCTGCATTTGTTGTTTTTTCACTTGTAGAGTCAAAACACTACTGACTTTGTCTTGTCCAGACTTCACTGAAATTAAGCATGCTAGACATTTTGGATACCAAGACTGAAAAATGAGAAAGTCATCCAAAGATGGAGCCTCTGAGAGGCAGAGGTCGTCTGGCTGCCAATCACTGCTATCAGATTCAATAGAAATCAATGTAAACCAAGGGAGCTCTGCATCTTGCAAGATTAGCTGATGACAGAAGGTTCTGTTCTTAAATTTGCATTGAAAATAGATGTCAGTGAAGGGGCAATAATTAAATTTTAGAATATGCCTGTCATATTTGAAATGTCACACATTCAGTGATTGTTATTGACTGATATCAGTCAGTCTGAGAGACAAAAGAGTAGTAGTAGTGCTGTAAGCTTGTCTGATGCTACCTATGAGAAGAGGGGTTTTGAGCTTTTCAGGGAAAAGCGTCTGGCCCCATTCCATATGAGAAATATGCTTGGCTATAGGAACTTTACATATGACTTTCCAGCTTAGAAAGGCCTCTACTCCACAGTCCAAAGGTGAGAGAGATTCATTAGGTGAAGGAGATTGTTTTCCTAGAGACAAAATGCTCCAGCTGCTGTCTCTGTCTAATGCCACAAGGATTTTTATGTGAAATTATTCGGGCATAGTTTACCTGTGCTTTTCTGGAGTTGAAAATAAAAGCTTGATCTACAGATTTGTTCCAAGAAAAGCCAACATAGCTATTGTTTTGCCTAGCAGAGATCTCAGAGATAATGGAAATAGCTACCTTTCAGTGTGAAGGGGCATTCTTATCAGCCTGTTCAATTCTCTTTGTCTTTGTTGAGGATTTTCATACAGTAAACCTTAGCACTTGAAACTAGAGTGAGACTAATGTTTCCATAACTCACAAAGTGCCATCACATGCTTAGCACTGGAAATTGAAAACCATTTGTGCTTAGCTACCGAGTGGAACAAGCGCACTCTGAAACCATGGCAAGGAACAGGGAGACTAAAAGGATGTTTTCTTTTGTGTGTTACTGGGGTTGTGATTTGGGGACATGTTTTTGTTTGGCTTTTAATGCGTATTGCACAGGACTATCTAGGATGGGGATGAGAAAACATTTTTCACAGATGCTGGTAGTGCTGCCCAGAAGCTGTTAGAACGTGCTGCTGTAAACTTAAGTAACTGCCTAGCAGATGCCAACTGCATTAGCTGATGCTGCACTGCTCCAAACTTGGTGTGGTAGAAGTTAGTAGCACAAAAATGAGCAATGTGATGTAATGGGATAGCAACAGCTGACCTAGACATTTTAATAAGATAGTGTTTTGAACTAGCAGGTTTTAGTAGTATTTCTACAGTACAGGTTTGGTCTTTTTTGTAATCAAAGCTGCAAGAGTGTGCTCACTCAGAGGTAGTTGCTTGTTTTCTTTGGTCTGTTTTTCTGCTGTGAAGTGCATGCTGTGCTTCATATGCACTGTTGTTGCCCTACCATGCACAAACTAGAAAATATCCTGGATTTCGTGATGGCGATGTCACAGACAGTGTTCTTTCTTTCATCAGTGAAAATATCGAGTATTATGATATTTCTTTTTTGGTTGGTTGTTTTGTTGTTGTGGTGGGTTTTTTCAGTTTGGTTGTTGTTTTGGTTTTTGGTGTTTGGGGTTTTTTTTTTGGGGGGGGGGTATGGGGTTTGCTGTTTTGGGGGGGTTTTTTGGTTGGTTTTTTTCAGTAATCTAGGATTTAATTCCAGAATCACAGGTACCAATTCTTGTCAGGGCAAAGTGATAGCAGGGATAAGTAAATGCAAAACAAGTATTGCAGAGTCAGGGAAAAATGATGAAGCATCTTCAAGGTACTTCAGTAAGCCATGCTTTTTAACCTAGCCAAACGTACTTCCCCTTTTTTCAGGGGAAGGGTCAGGATAAGGGATTTAATATAATGCCAAGTCAGAGACACCTGTCAAATAACCCTGTGGTCATTCTCTCTGAAAAGTCAATGCTCAATACCAGTGTTAAATGTCTCATTTCTCCCTGAGGAAGCATTGCTCTCTTAGCAGCTGTTTATATTGAGATCACCAGTTGATCTTTTATGGTTTAGTTTTTATTGATTATTTGTTGCTGTGCTTCTCTGTTATAACTCATGTTGTTCTGCACTTAGTGTACTTACAGATTTAATTCATTTAAGTGTAGAGGTCCATGTTTGCTTTTAGGAATAGAACAGTAGGGTAATAGATTTAATGACGTGGTGTGGTTTCATTTGTGTGGCTTGCATAGTTCTTACAACTCTCTTATGAAAGCCATGAAAAATAAACACAAAAAATACTGAAGTGTACTAAAAAGACAAGAGAATACTCAAGAAATATTCAAGGAACTTGCAGTAAGACAAAATATAGAAATAGAATTTAACTTTAAGTTGCGAAAATAATAAGACAAGGTAACAGACTATGGAAATTATGGAGCAAAAAGAGTTGAACAGTGGGAAAAGAAATGACACATTGCTATGAAATGACAGAAAATTTTCCTCACCAGATAATGTGGTGAAATTAGCTCTTTTCAATAATATAAAAACTGTTGAAGAAAAAGTGCTCTGCTTTGTTTCAGGTTTTGCTTATTCAGGGTTTAATTCTGTGTAGTCTTGCAGCATCATACTTTGAGCTACCTTCTTACCTCACTACTCAGATACAGAAAGAAGAGCCAGCCATCTTATGTTCTATACGTTCATGAGGAAGCCATTGGCTTGCCATGGTCATTGAGTTTGATTACCTAACAAGTCATGGTGTGCCTAGTTATTAGTTCTTTATATGATTGCCTCATAATCTGGAAAAATAGCATCTTCTATCACAACCTGTCTCATTTTTCACTTCAGATTTAGGTTTATCAAGGTTATGGAATAATTCAGATTGGAAGGGTCCTGTGGAAGTCTCTGCTCCAATCCTTCCGCTCAAACTTGCGTCATCGCTCAAGTCCAGTCTAGCCTTTGAGATCTCCAAGGACAGATAGTACATGACCTTCCAGGGCAACCTGTTTCACTGCTTGACTGTCCTCACAGGGGGGAAAAGTATTTCCTTATATCCAGCTTGGACCTTGATTCAATGTATTTACCCTTTGTCTCTCATCCTCCTGCCACAAACCAGTGTGAAGAGCCTGGCTTTCTCCTCTTGATGACCTGTAGCTAACAGCAGGCTGCTTTTAAACCCCCGTAGTCATCTCTGCCCCATGCTAGATAAACTCAGCTTCTTCACCCCCTCTTCCCAGGGCAAGTGCTCCAGCCTCACATATTCACTTGATGTCTTTTGGACTTGCTCTGGTTTATTGATGTCTTTGTCGTATTGGAAAGCCTCAAACTGGATGCAGTTACCCAGGAAGCAGATTGATGAGTTCAGAGCAGATGGGGATAATCATCTTCCCCAGTCTCCTGGCTGTGCTTTTGTTCCCACAGCCCAGATACTGCTGGCTTTCTTTCCATGATGCTAGCTCATGTCCAGGTTCAGTGGGGCCCCTGAGCCTTCCGCAAAGATCTGCTCCTCAGCCAGTCAGTCCCCACTTTGCACCAGTGCATGTAGTTCTCCCCATTTCTAGTGATTTGAAGCATTTCTGCCTGATAAGTGCTAAATTTTTCAGACATGCAGTCCTTTCTCTGAGTATGACTGAATGAATGAATGTTTGTTTTCCACAACAGAATTTTACCATGATGGGTCTAGTTAAGCCAAAGGCTATTTTATTTAATAGAGTAAGGGATGTAGGGAGGAGAGGCTCCTTTTTTGAATCATGCATCTGTACTTTCTTAATATTGAGGGAATCCTTTCCTGCTTCATTTCTCATAATCATGTCTGACATCAGAAGCTTGAATTACAATGCCAAAGTGAAGAATGTAGATAGTTAGAAAAATTGTGGTTTGACTTATGTTGAGCAGATTGGATAATGACAGAATCACTCTTAAGCCCCACTGTGTGATTATTAGACACTATTAATGTCTTTATCTTGGCTATTCCAAAATAATTATTAGAAAAGCATTTGTATTAATATAGTTCCTGAATGGAAAAACAATTTCATTCTCTTCTGTTCATCTTACAGAACCTTATCTAAAACTTTAGGTATGCTCTGGGTTCGGTTTGTTTTCTTCCCTGGGATGTCCAGATTTATCCCCCTCTGTTGTGTTGAATTTTTAAAAGGTAATATACATAATGCATAGCAGCACTGCAGTTAATTGAATTTTAAGCTTCTATTAATTTGCTGGTTGGTTGATCAGCTGATTTCTACCCAACATTTTTCTTACTAAATACTTTTTGAGAAGAGGCAGAGAATGGCTGATGTGTTCACGTACTCATAGCAGCACAGCACCCTATTTGCTGGATGAGAAGCATGCTCTGTTTCTGTGGTCCTTCATTGGCCATGACCTGACTTAGACAAGGTTCTTGGAAAGGTCAGTCGCTCTGCTGTACATGTGCTGCTTTCTACCTGTGTGCTAACACCTGTTTTGTTTAAATCTGAGTGTGGTGCACTATTCTTTTGGGTACATTTAATATTTTGTATATTTGCATCTTCTTTCAGTTTTCTCCTTTCTCCTGCAGCTTTTGTGAACTGCACATGACTAATGTAGTAATCAGAGGCTCAAGAATCCTGAGCAAGGCAGGAGTTTATCAGAAAGCCCTGTCCATGCATGCTTCATTCAGCAGGAGGCATGAACTGCTGCTTCTGTGTGTCCCAGTTTGGCTGCATAATGCAACTTCAGTGGAATTGTACCAACAGCAAGCGTGAAGCCAACCTGCAACTATCAAAAGATTTGGCAACATACCTGAAATAATTCTGAGCAGTCAGAAGAACAAAATTACAAATTTTCAGTTTTAATTTAGGAACTTTGTGCTATGCTTATGCTTCCTGAATATGGAAGCAAAGAAACCTCTGTGTAATTCTAGGGAAGCTCGTTTGAGCCAAGGCATGTGGTTTATCAGCAAACTCAGGTTTTGCTCCTGACAGCTGAAATCTTAATTGAATTGGAGTTGTGAGGATACAGTGTTTTCTTGTGCAGTAAAAAGGAGAGACTTCTGTAAGAATGGACTGCTGCTAGAGGATTTCTGTGATTAGTTATAAAAAGTCTTTAAAAGAGAGGAAAATGTGGTTGATATGCTGAGAAAATTAATAGATGCTGGGAAAATGTCAGGAGTAAATAGCAAGTATCCCAAGGTAAATAAGCATAGATATGAACTTGTGAGATTTTTGCTGCTCTGTGATAAATGCAAAATACTGTAAAGTGAAGTGAAACAGTTTCACGGCAGACAAAGTCAGAGTGACCAGAGAAAGGCAGTGTAACATCGTAGTCCCGTTTACCTCCCAGTAATGGGTCGGTATGCCTGTATCATATAAGGTCTTTCTGAGGAGAGAACTGTGCATTTTTATAAGAATATGAGTGCAGAGCTGGGACCTAAAAATAGAGAATTGGGTTAAAACTGGCCACAAGGCAGCAGAAAGCATAAAGGGAAAAGGGATGCAATTTATGCCCATAAGATTTATTGAGCCAAAAGTTTATTTCACCTGTTGTTTCTTTTCTTCATATATATCTCTCGCTGCACCTTGAGACTCCATTAATCACTGAAATGTAAACCACATGAGAAAAGAGAAAGAGGAGCCTTTAATGGAGTCTGCTCATTAAAAAAAAAAAAGAGCACAGGGATCTGATCAGTCTTACTCTAACATTAGTCTTACTCTTACATGGGCAGGTTTAACTTTTTTTTTAAAACATTTTAATGTCATTTCAACTCTTCAAATAATGTTATTGTCTTTATAGTTAGAATTTATTTTGACCCTTAAAAACATCAAAGTTCTTGGAAATGGGTCAGGGATTTGGGGCTTGATTCATTAACAGCATTAGGGTCGTCTTCAACCAGAAGAATTTTTCTGCACCTCTAGAGGCGTTCTGAAAATCCTAAAATAAATAATAGAAAAATAGTGATTTAAAACCTAATTTCTAATACAAACCAGACCCGGCTGTCTAGATGAAGAATAAGCTTCAATAAATGGAAGACAGATGCAAGCCTCTTCAGTATGAAGAGTAGCGAGGATGCAGAAATAGAAATAGGTTTTTCATTACATGAGGGATTATGCTTGGGCCAGAAATGCCAAATATTCTGTGGACCGCAGCTGCACTTTCTGTCTGCTCTTGTATTAGCTGGTAATAGTAAAACAATGATGTGATAGTAGAGACAGCTATTTTGTTCTCGGAAATACAGAAAAGCTGTTTTCCTTTCCTTTGCTCGGATTGCCATATTGTACTCCATGGCATATCTTAAACTTCTGTCCTTCTGCAGAAAATGGGCTACAAATTAAAATATAAATTCTCCTTGAGCATCACCTGAGGATGCACATACAGCTGCCGAGGTGCTCCCTTAGCCAATTTTTTCTTCTGTCATTCTGACACTCCTTAGTCAATTCAGGGCCTCGTTATTTGCTTGCACAACCTGGGTCATTGCAATTGCTGAAGCAGCCATGGGCAAGTGCTACCAATTAGGCCTGTAACTAAGGAAGGATGTTTCTGTTACTGGAACCAGTGAACTTCGAGACATTTGAGGAAACAGCAAGATGCATCTTGCTACTTGATGGGTTTTCTGTCATTTGATCACTATTCCCCAGTCTCATATTAACAGAGAAACTGGAAATAGTATTGGTTTTCAGGATACAGTTTGTTGGAGGGTTTCACTCAGTCTCATCCTAGGATATTTATAAAGGGAAAATATTGAAGTTGAAAAAGTGCTTTTAATCCCTTGTATTTTTTACAGATCTTTAAGTTAGCAAGTTTTATCTCCTGTTTTAGGACCAAAAAAAAAAGGTTTGACAATATCAAATACACACAGTTCTTGTCATCTTCATATTCTTTTTTCTTTTTTTCCTGTCAAAAATCTATGCATGTTCTTTTTATAAATATCACTGTGAAAACAGTCTGCTTAACTCTATTTTACCGTGCTGTGAAGTATGGGTTTAATATGTTGTTTGACTTTTTAAAGAGAGTGTTCATAAATCTCTCATCTTTTTTTCCTATATTTACCACTAGAAAACTGTAAACAGCTAGAACAGAAAAAAAAAAACTTTTAAAGACAGGGCAATTTGCCTAACATTGCTTAGAAACTTCTGGATTACAAACACATGACAAGTAAACTGAAAGAGAGTGATTTCCGTACTTGAGGGACACATATTTGATGTGTAATTCACTGTTTTGGAATTCCAGGATACCAGTTTCAAAGCTATCTCCATGCCAACCTGCATTTCAACCTGCCTATGAAGCACAGATTCACATATTGCATTGGGTTAGAAGGAACACTCGAAGGTCATCCTGTCCAACCGCCCTGCAGTCAGCAGGAACACCTTCCAGCTTCATCAGGCTGTCCAGGGTCCCCATCAAATCTGATATTGAATGATTCCAGGAACCAGGCCTCAACCACATGTCTGGGCATCCTGTTCCTGTATTTCACCGCTCTCATTGCGGAGCTCTTCCTCCTAATGTCCAACCTAAATCTACCCTACTCCAGTTTAAAAGAATTGGCCCTCATCCTACCGCTACAAGCCCTTTTCAGCAATCCCTCCCCAGCCTTCCTCTTGGTCCCCTTCAGATATCGAAATGTAGTTTTATGAGGTCTCCCTGGAGCCTTTTCTTCTTCAGGCTGGACAGCCCCAATTCTTTCAGCCTGTCTCCAAAGTAGAGTTTTACTCATGACTATTCCCCAGGACAGCACAGTGGAGTGGTTTAAGTCACTGGGCAGGTGTAGCTCGCTAGAACAACTCATGCAGTCCCTGGGCTCATTCTGGCCCTTTTTCAAGGGCCCCTGACAAACAGGGAAAAAAGTGAACTGCAGGTGATGAATTGTGCTACAGGTCCTCCCTGGCAAGCACTGGCAGCTCTATGGCCAGGACCTTGGACTGTCAGTTCATGTGGAGGATGCAGTGTCCTCTACCTGGCACTAATGTGCACTCAGTCATTTCCAAGGATTGCCAGCACATGGCCTTGGCCTCACTTGTTGAGGCCCATCCTATTTTTTTTATCTTCTGAGGATAGAGCCTCATCTGGAGCACAGATCTTAGCTTTTCCTAATAAAAATGTCCAAGTTAAAGATGGAAGACCAAAGCCTAGGAATTCTAGTTCTCTAAAGTCCTAGAGGAATATTTTTTTTCCAATTGTCAGCTATCCCTTGCTGCAGATTTTGTTTTAAATGCTCGATTAACATCATCTGCTTGCACCTCTATACTCTGGCAATCCCAGAGCAGTTTTCAGATGACATAATAGCTGCAAATACTGCATACTTTGCTTTTTTCTTTGGCATAGTCATGACTCCAGAGCTATATCTTATTTTTACAGTTGTACAAAGTGGTTTCCCAAATTTACCATTCAGGGGTTTGACACAAGAGTAAATTACTGAACACAGCAGATCACCAGGGAGTTTTTGTGTGGATCCTTTTAGCCAAAATGTGTGAATTTTCTTAATGTTACTGTGTCACCCCAAATCTTTCTGTTTTCAGACACAAAAAGCTTGTTTTGTGGGTTTGGAGGTGACAGTAATTCAGTCTTTTATTTAGCTCTGTAAGGTTTCTCATTAAAATCTTCAGATGAAAGATTTACTGGTTTGATCAGAGAGCAGGAGAAAGGCTTGGAAAGTAAGGTGATTCTTTTAAGCAGTCACTGTTTAGGTAGTCTGAACATAATGGTTGGGCACATGAGTATGTGCAGATAAAGGTGAAGGCATACAATTGTGTTAAAGATAACAGGAAATCTTTGTTTCTCTTGGATGGAAATGTAAACACAATCATGTCCTTTCTTGGCTGAAGAAAAATACAACATTCTAGAAGCTTTCTCATCACTTAAAGGCTCTGAAGGGCTGTGGGGCTTCTTCTTACCTTCTTTCATTGGGAAATCTTTTGTTAAATATGACTTACATCAATACACGTGCACTGTGCAACCTGTGTTCAGTCTTTCATATGTCATGCTATTTCTCAGTGCCAGCTGTGGGCCAGAAGAGACCTTTGAAACCCATTATGTGTCACTTTCATGAAAATATTCCTGTTGTCAGTCCTGGTAATCCAGAAACTGGAAATCCTGCAGTCGGTATCCTGCTTTTATCAGTAATAGAGATGCCCTGTGTGCCATTTACAGATTGAGATGGTATTGCTTAATATAAAATGCTGTTTCATTTTGAGCTCTCTAACTAGTCTGGTAAGATAAAGGTAATATTACTCTGTGATAGTTTTACTTTTTAGGTTTTTTTTCTAAATATAAGGAGTGTTTTCCCCTAAAACCTTTTTGTGGAAGTCAAGACTGAAATGGCAAGCATAAAATTATATAATAGAGTTTGGGCTGCAGATAAGGAGAAGGCCAAATTTGTAGTGGGTAGAATTATATTATACATGTGTCTAGTTTGCTTATTGTTTGTGTGTAAATATCTCTAAATTCAGCTCATTTCTATATGTACATTATACTGATTTTTTTTTTCACTGCTTTTTGCTGTGTGTTACTAGATGCAGTGAAGTAATATGTAGCTCATTTTCTGTGCTATACAACAAGTAAACATTACTGTAAATTGACAGAAATGATGAAAATATTTCTTCTATTTTTTAGCTTTCTTACTTTATGTATGTCAGATTTTACCCTAGGTCCACTCTTGAGAATATTCCATGGTTTATTAAAAATGCACAGTTACATACTGTTAGGGGTTGAAAGGGACATCAAAAGATCATTGGGTCCAACCCCCCTGCCAGATCAGGATCACTTAGAGCAGGTCACACAGGAATGCATTCAGGCAGGTTTTGAATGTCTCCAGAGGAGAACTCCACAACCTCTCTGGGCAGCCTGTTCAGGGCTCTGTCATGCTCCAAGTGAAAGAGTTTTTCCTCATGTTCATGTGGAAACCTCCTATGCTCCAGCTTGCACCCATTGCTGCTTGTCCTATTATTGGACATCACTGAGCAGAGCCTGGTTCTGTCCTCCCAAGAGTCGCCCTTCACATCTTTATAAACGTAAATGAGGTCAGCCCGTCCGTCTCATTTTCTCCAAGCCAAAGATTCCCGTATCCCTCAGCCTTTCCTCATAAGGGAGATGCTCCACTCCCTTCAGCATCTTTGTGGCTCTGCGCTGGACTCTCTCAAGCAGTTTCCTGATGTACTTCTTGAACAAGGGGCTCAGAAGTCAGGAATGAGCAAATGAACCATAGTTTGTTTAGGCTTTTCTGTAGCAGGGGAGAAGTTCACAATAATAGTTGAAACTCCCAGTATCCTGAAGTCTTTAATCTTTTGGAATTACCTAGTACATATTGGCCCCCAATACTTACTGGTGATGAATTATAGAATTGTAGTATTACAATGAGAAATGTGACTTAGACCCATTGATGCTACAGGGTTGGCTGAAGTTTCAGTGTAGAGTTTTGTGTTACTTTTAGCATAGCATACAAAAAATTTGCTGAACACTAAATGTAGATTCTTCTGACAGTTTTACGTACAGATCACCTGGGTTTGCAGAAAACTGCCATTTCTTCTGTACATTTTTGTGAAAGAGACCACTAGAGACAAATCTTTATGCAGAAGCCATTTAGGACAAAGCAGTTTATCCCAGTTACAAAGTTGGAGAAAATTGTCCTAACTCTCATTTTTGACAGGATGGATTTAAAACCAGCCCATAGCTGGGCAAAACTGGAGCTGAAAGTGTTCTTGGGCACCTCTAAAGCTTTGAAGCAAAGTTGTCTCTGTCTTTCATGGGCTGAAGGTTAGATGCAGTCTCCTGTGAGCATGGCGGGAGAAGAGGACGGCACAGATTTTTCACTTCCTCCTCTCTTAATGTAAGATCATCTGGATTTGGCCATCCGTTTCTTTTCTGCCCTTGGCAGTGGTGCAGGCACCACTTCACAGTGTCTCTCTGGCACCATCAATCTGTTGTATGAGCTTGCAAGTCAGAAATGAGCTGGGATGCCATGCTAGGAAAACAAATAGCACTAGTGTCCTAGCCAAGGACTAACAGATGGGGCTAAGTTCTGCTATCCTCCTAGTAAATGTAGCTAGAAAATTGATAACCAGCTTTTTCAACTTAAACTGAAATAAAGTCTCAGGTCTACTAAAGGAATTCCATGTACTACCCTATGGTATTTGCTTCTGTGGTTGAAGTTAGAGTTGATAGATGTCTTTTAATCATAACTTCCTTCCCACCTTCCTCCCTCCTCCCCCATCCCACCCCCCCCAAGCTGTATTTGCTTGTGGGCATTTTGATTCTTGACATCTGGATATATGCAGAATGACCCAGATATTGCAGGTGCCTTTCAGGAAAATACAGATTCAAATATGTACTTAGGTTTTATTAAGGGAAAACACATTTTATGTGGGGCTCTCAAAATTTAAAAAAAAAGAAAAAAAAAAGTTGAAGTCAATATTGTAAATATTATTTCCCTTCAGAAAAAAGGCAAGTATCATATGCAGGAGCAATAAAATTTTTGTAAGTTTTATTTATTTGTAAAACAATAGCTGCTGTGATTGAAATTAAACATGGAATCATGCTGCTTCTGATTAATTCTAGCATAGAGAAGCCAAAAAAAAAAAAGGACTTGATTTTTCTGTAAGTAGGCTAAATTAGCTTCTGGTAAATAATGATACTTGGAGGGATTGAAAAGAAAGGCAAAAAGTTTTATTTTCTGCTCAGTGAAATTACTTATTTAAAAATAATACTGCTTGAAATTAAGGCTATGATTCACTGTTTTGTAGAATTGTGATTAATAATAGTTCATGCTAATGTAGCTTATAAGCACTTTACTGTTGGGGAAAAGTAAATGTTATTATTCCTGCATTCCAGACAGCTAAATTGAGTTTCAGTTATGTATATATTTTACATTACTGTAAAAAGTGGATCTTGGATCTGCTGGGTTTGAGTGTCTGTTTTGACTAGCATGAGGCCTTGTATTCTGGTATTTGAAAAGAGTGAAAAAACTCCATCTGATGAAGAGCATCGGGTTTCAAGAAGGACATCATAGCACGAGGTGGTAAAGTCTGATAGTCAGGTAATGCCTATTAAGAGAGCAAAGCATGACAGAGAGTTCATGCCTATTTTTCAGGTAGTTCAGAAAGAGAGATCCATCTGTGTGAATGTTTGTGTCTGCTGATAATGAAGCATCTTTTTCATCAAGTGTTGGAATGATAACATGAGATTCACTTTCCAAACAATCCTAGATGTTCACATCAGTCTTCATCACACCTTTACAGTGAAGGTGGGGAGACACTGAAACAGGTTGCCCAGGGAGGTTTGTGTATGCCCCCACTGTGGAGACCTGGCTCCGGGCCAGGTTGGATGAAGCCTTGAGCAGCCTGGTGTAGTGGAAGGTGCCCCACAGCAGGGGGTTGGAACTAGATGATCTTTAAGTTCCTTTCCAAAACATTCTGTGGATCTGTGAATCACATCTGAAGCAATATTTTAACATTGTTTTCCATTACAGTAGGCAAAATTATTTGCTGTAGCTAATGTCTCAACACTTTTGTTTGTAACTAACATTTTGCTGGTTCTGATACTCTGTTAAAACTTAATGCAAGGGTCAGATGAGCCGTGGGTATCTGTCCATCTGAATATTTTTCACTGTCATGTGCCACCTAACCAGTTGTTCCTCCTCTAGTTTGATTTTTTCCTGGGTAACTGTATGTAAGGAGAGGGCTGTAGCCTTGGGTGCTAACAAAGTGATTGAAATCTTCCTCTGGTCTTTCAGGATGAAGCATGTGCTTTTCCAGCACGACCTTATCTATATGTTGTTTAGTTTTAGACACCAAATTACTGTCCCTGTGAGGCAAAGTATTGCTTTTCAGGCAACAGAAATTGCTGGGGATATGCTGCTTTTGGGGGGAGGGCAGCTATTTCTGCACATTTTTTTCTCTTCTGTACGCTGAGCAGAAGGACAATAGAAATCAGCACTGCCCAGCTCTCAGAAGACTCTATTGAGGGGAACCAGCCCTTATTGAATTATGTGAATGCACTGGCTGTTGGCAGGATCTCAGATATGACAGCCATTGCTCACACTCACTGTTAAGTCAGCGTTTACCTTTATTTTATCTGAGCTATATTATTTTTCCAAACTAGACAACAATAATGAAGCCATTTCTTCAGAATAGGAGTGAAGCTGGGCCATTTGGGGAATCTTTCAGTGCTGCTCCTATTCTGCGAATAAATGGCAAACACTGGATTCCGGGGATATCAGTTGAAAGGTTTTTATTAACAGTATATCCACAGCAAAAAATTAAATGAGGTAAAGTACAATCTAATGTGGTGGAAGCTATAGCAACAATAATTAAATATTTTACACTCATGCTTTGTTCTGAAGGGAAGAAGATAAGTTTTCTATTTCCCATGCAACGGGATGAAAAAGAGCTGTACTAAACAAGGCAAAAGAGCAGCATGTTCTTTCTGCTTTCTGGTTGATTTTCATTTGGAGGGAGCAGACCCCACTCCCCTAGTGAATTACTCTGCTTGCACAATAATCTGTCTTTTCCCACCTCTGGTTTACTCATCCATCTTCTAATGCTGATACTACACACTCATTTCAGTGCTGTTACATGTAGAAGCAGTTCTGGTTTGTTTGTGTTGCTGTTAGTGGTGATACTGTGTTTTCTCATTTAAGAATCTGCAGGAATGTTGAGTTTGATTCCAAGGACAGTAATTTATATGTTATTTATAAAGAAAAAAATTATAAGGCCTTGCAAAAGGAAGATAAAATATAAGAAGATGTGAATGTTTGCAGTACTTGTTTGTTTGGAATGTTGACAACTGTTTGACAACTTTCACAAATTGCTTTAAAAATTTTTAATAGTTCTTTTGTGGAGAAGACAGGGAATATTTTCATCCTGACAGTAAGTTCATGATTTCATCCAAATAATGTGATAGAGATTAATTAGTGGAGATGTTGCAAAGCTGCTTTAAATCATTTGTCTTTCAATGATAGATTAGTAAAACTAGATTTATTGTTCTTGATTGTGTAAGTTTGATTCTGCAGTATTTTGCTGTGTTTCTTGGATAGCTTTTTGTGCTTCGTTTTCCCTGTGTAATCAGTATAGAGAAGTGCAAGTTTTCTTGATGATGTATATGAACTGAAACAGTCAGGTATGTCTTATTTTACTCCTTTGAAGATTGTTCTTTAAGTGCTTATATTCTGGTGTAGCAGCAATAGTATGCTGTGTGTTGTGCTGCTAGAAAGTGCAATAGCTTCAATCTGCAGCCTTCATATGTCACTGCTTGAGCATTTCTGTCAACAGCTCACATGTGCATAGACAGTCAGACTTCCTTCTTGCTGTCTTTTCCTTGTTCTCTCCTCATGTTTCATATATTTTTGTCAGTTATCACCACAGCAGGTGTCTTACATCAGACAGAGGCAAAAAAATGTGAATTAAGTAGCACATAATTTAGAGATTGCTTTACAAAGCAGACTCTGAAGGGAAAAGTGCTTCGCTCTGTTCTCAGTGGGCAAGGACATGATTGCGCAGCACAGCCATCCACAAGGAAATTTTAAGGTAAACTAAGCAGCATGCTGTGGCTAGCAGCTGAAAGTTGTCAAAGAAGGATGACCACCAGAGCCTGTCTCTGTAGTGGAGTCAGTCCCGGGGACTGAGTCAAGGACTGCATGCTTCTCTCCTGGCAGCTCCCAGGCAGGCATACGCAAGTTGGTTTTGCATCCCTGTCACAGCTAGTTGTCTTTTGCCATGTTTATGGCAAGAAAACATTTCAGTAATGATAAATTTGTCTTCTAGGAAAAAAAGGAGGAAAAGCAGCAGTATTATGCTTTATCATCCAACTTTTTGCCAGCTTAGTCTTCAGGATGCCAGTGCACATTCTTCCCTCCACCTGACTTTGGGGGCTGCTACAAACCATAAAACATGCGACAAGTGGCCATGAACCACTTCAGCTATTTAGAGATACTTTTATCAATATTATACTATATATACAATTTATAAACAACACAGAAACTCCTCAGAACCCCCTGGACAGATCCAGGGTACCCATTCACTTCCTTCCCAACTCCCTCCCTCCCTCCTTCCCATTACCTCACACAGTAGTCAAAACAAAGACACCCTGACAAGGCCACAAGAGAGCGGGAAAAGTTGTAAGCAGAAACAACAGAAGAAGAGAAAGAACTGTTTATGCCTCTGCTCTGTATTCCCAATAGCAATCCAATGAAATATATAGACCTTATCATTATTTTCCTTTTTCATTCAATGATAATTTATTTAACTTCTTTGCAGTCAGGGACTAGGCTAAAGTTCCCCCTTCAAACCACAGTGTGCAAAATCTTCTTGCTTAATCATGGCTATCGGTGCAAGCAGAGCTGTTCTCAAAAGTAAAGTATGCATTTGTAGGTAAGATTTTGGATGCTTGCTTCCAGTGTTCTGATACTTTAAGGGTTGCTAAGATACAGATAAAAAAGGCAAGTTTATTTAATACACTTTATTGAATACATTTGATAAAATATTTCTGTGCTCTGTGGTTCACTAGGTTTTATCTAAGGCTTTGCTGAAGTGGAATTGTCATGAAAAGCAGTATGGACTTGATTCATGATTGCATTATTCCTTTTTCACACTGATACAGCTACATTGAAAATAATTGTCTTCCACCAATGGGGCATGAAGAAGATGCAGGGATGAATATGACTCTGTATCTTGATGTATGTGCCATTTTCTATTCATCATTTGCTGTACCTTAAGGAAAACCATTAAAAAAAGCCCACCACAATTTCTTGTTCTGTGTGGTAGAACTCATTTGAAACATTTATGTCTTCAGAATTTTCTCAAAAGCACACTTTTTTCTTGTCCTGTATTTAAAAATTTATAACCAAAGGGAAAAGACTGTTGAGTTATAGAAACAGGATTTGGTGCTTGTGTTGTGGGTTTGTTTGGGTTTTTTTTTCCTTTCTTGTAATTGTGTCACCTACTGGTAAAACATAATTGAACTTAAGGTTTGCATTTGCAAATGACTTTGACTAAAGTTTTGCTATTTGAAGAATTCATTTAATAACTTAGACTATCTGGAACACCAGAACCAGTTTGTGGCCTGTGTATCTCCCACTGAGGACCTTATATTTGGCAAAGACGAAAAGTAACTCTTTCTGCCTCTTTTGGGATGATTTTAGGCTCTGTTTACAAAGAAAATCAGTGTGAGGCAGCAGTTCAGAGTGAAGCTAAATGATCTTATGAGTCTTGTTCTTGCCTATGGCTCAAAGAACCAGCTTGTAAACTCTCTAGAGGTACCTGGCTTGACAGTCTCCTGGAACCAGTAGCCCTTTATTGGCCTCAGCTTTGGGAATAATGCCCACTCCATTGCTTTCTGCACATGGAGGCACGTTTATGTCACAAGGATAACATTTCTGGGTGGTGCTTGATGCATCTTCCAAGCACTGAAATAGTTCTTCCAAGGGCAAAGATGACTGTAGCATGTGTGCTTGGTGGATGTAATTCCCTGGCTCACACTGCTATGCTATATTGGTTATGGAAAGAGTAAATAATGTATTTCTGTCTGTCAGTGCCCTTTGCTCACTCCTCTCTTCTTCCTCCCCCAGGGGAGCCTGCAAGCTCAGGTTTTTAACTTGTTTCAAGTTTTCATACTTTATCAGATATTTCTGAGTGCAAGAGAAGGGAAAAGAACAAAAGAATGATTACATTCCTTTCAGTGCCTGAAGATGAAAATCCTTAGTCTTAATTTGTCACCTTTAAGCCACTATTCATTTTCTTCTTGGGTAAATACTTCCCCAGAAGTGTTTGTGACAAAAGCAGTTGTCTGCATGGATGTCCCCCTTGTAAGCATGTCTTAGGTTTGATCCCAGTGGTGCTTACCCAGATTTGCATCATGTGCTGAGTATACCATAAAGCACTTTAAAGAGTGGTTATTCATCACAGATGTGAAGTATAGCTATAAATTGATTGGAAGATATATGTTGTTCTTTCCAGCAAATTCTTTATCTTGAGGGATCTTTTAAAAGGCATAAGGCTAATTGCTAATCAGAGTAAGCTCCCCAGTTGTATCCGATGATTCCCTTCCCCAGGTTCTCCATTTCTGCTTCTAGCTCCCTCACCAAGCTGTGTCTGAGGTGTCACATTATGGGTAAAATCCTGATGTCTGCCTGCTGTTACTGGAACTATTTGACTAAATTAACATGTGTCTCTCTTTTCCAGTGCCCCAGTAAGGACTTACCTGACACAGGTTCAAAAAGTTAAAACAATCAAATTGTTTCATTTATTCTGGTGGCAGATATAACAGTTTGGGGATTGCTGGTGATAAATGTACTAACCACAAGAGGATCTCAGTTTAATAAATCCTGGGTAACATCCAAGGAAGTGAGAGATACAAACCTCTGTAGTAGCTCAAATATACCATAAAAATGGAGAAAAAGTTAAGCCATATATAGAAGGTGTAATTTTTTTACCAAGAAGGGTGTCCCTGTTTTGAGTGAAGGAAAAGCACAGCCTGTCACCATCCTTGTCTCTGTCATTGCATCCCAGCTACTAATTCTGGTGGTGGTGCTGGTCAGCTGTTCAACCTCTAATCTGTACAAGTGCATTGTGTTGTTCCTCCAGGTGCAGGACACTCCACTTATTGTTGTTGAAACTCATTAGGTTCCCCTTTTCCCAGCTCTCCAGTCTGTCTAGGTCTTGCTGAACAACCTTCTGATGTATCAGCCAGGGTGTGGACAACTGCTAGATAGGAAATTTAATCCTTTGCCTCTGCTTGATCAAAGAAGAATTGGATGGCCTTATGAGTAGATAAACATTAGTGATTTCCTGGCTAGCAGATCTGGCTTACAGTGGGAGTGAAGAATCTGTAGGAGTCTCAGCTCAGTGTAATTCCACATCTCCCTGGCATGAAGGTATCTCTCTCTCTTTTAAAAAAAAATAAATAAATAATTCTGACCTTTCTGGATATTTACAGTTCTGTTGTTATGTAAAAGCAGAGTTCTAAGCAAGGGATGTGGTAAAATCTAGTATGTGTTTACTGTAGTCTTGCTGTTAGTCTTTGTGTCCCTGCAGGATTTAAACAATACCATGTATGCATAGACTTCAGCTTCATCTGGAGTGTTTAAAGTTATTAAATATGATTAAGCAATGGACATTATTAAAAACGTTACTTGAAGGGCAGGATGGTATAATCATACCTTTGGATTTCCTCCTTTAGGCTAGCCCATGTTTTAATGACCTCATTGGACTTTCATGAACTTGAAAGAAGCCTAAAGCTGCCAGATGTTAGTTTGTGGATTTCCTAATACACCCTTTTGTTAAGAGTTTCTGTTCATGGTACTCTGCTCTTTATCTCCACTCATAAAGATGCTTTAAAATAGATGAAACTCGGTGATCAAATAAATGCTTCTTTTTTAACCTGGAAAAATATACATGATTTAAAAAATAATTTCAAATGGAACTTCCCTTTATTACTAGTGCTATTGTGAGAACTGGGCTGCATGCCATACAGTTCCTTCCTTGCCAAAACTGGGCACAACCAAGTTTGTTTAGCAGGCTTTTCATGAGTGTCAGTCTTTACATTGAAAGCTCCTATCCTGTCACCTGTTTTTAAATGCTTCAAATTTAGGAAGCTGCAGATGGTATCAGGAATTTTACTGATCTGAGGCCTTGGGCAAATTCATTTGGATTGCTTTGAAACCGCATATTCAAAATTCAATAAAATAAGAGGGTCTGATGGTGCAGCTGCAGCATATCCCCTCCAGCTGGGTAAGCTGAGATGTTTCAAGGCTCTGGACTAGCAAAGCCTGGGTGTGATGTACAGATTATACAGAGAGCTGCCAGGGAAGAGGTTTTGGCAGACTGGGTGCAGCAATACCCCCTGCCAGCAGACTTGGGAGTAACAGTGGCTTTCATGCTACATGCCATCTTTTGCTGGCTTTCCTAGACAGAAATTTGTTGGTGCAATAGTGGCGGCAGGCCAGTGGGAGGGGATCGCCTCAAGGGTAAGGGGATGGAATGTAGGAAAAACAATAAAATCAAAACGCTCCACTTGTTTTGAAAGTGATTGGCTACCCTGAACACCTTGGTAGGGATCCAAAATGATCTGCTCCATGGGCGGGTTTCGTTAAATTGTATTCAGAAATCATATTTGCCCTTGGGCAAATACTCTTGCTTTTATGCATACTAGGCAAGTCACGTGCACCAAAATAGAATTCATATGGTGCTGTAGTCAAAAAGCTAATGTCAGTCATCGTACCCTTTATGCATATCCAGTCCCTTGGTTCTTTATGCCCATTTAAGTATGCAGAAGTGCTTTTTATCATTACCTTGCCTGTAAAGGACTGATATATGTATAGGCCATGTAATTTATTGCAGTATAGACCCTTCTCTGCATACGTATTCAGCACTTACAAATATAAATTAAAATCTTGAAGCATAAAATATTTTGGTGGTTGGGTTATGATTTTCTGAGATTTCTGCTGTTAAGCTGTAGAGGTAATTCCTTTATGTGCCGTGCGTCCATGCTTTCCAAAGAACCACTTCAGTGACAGTATAGGAGCTTATCTTTGTAGCATTGTGGAGCCTTGCATCCTTGTGAGCTCCACAGTCTGGCACCACCAGCACAGTGCCTAAAGGTGAGATAATCAGAGAATACATGCAGGGACGTTATTTGAGCACCATATCATTGGGCTGCACAGTATGTCCCTAGTTACTGACAGGGCTACCATGAAATTTAATTTAGAATTTTACAGACACATTTTGAATTGGAAATCTCTGTAATAACTTTCCCTTTGCTCAGCCTTTTAACTGTGAAATTCAATTGGGGAGTTTTGAAGCAGCAGGTAGTGTCGCAGCACTCTAGAGGGATTTTGCCAGAATTCAGCTAAAGTGCTTGCAAGTGTCATTTCCATATTTAACTAATTTCAGTTTTTAATTAGCTCCGTGTGAAAAATGAGAGTTCCCGCTGAGCTAAGCTGTCAGCATAGAGTCTTGTTTCCTTTCTAGCCTCTCAGGACAATTATTGCAGCATCCTCTGTTTTTTTCAATAAGAGTGCTTAGCCAGTGCACACCAGTCGCTCTCATTGTTCCATTACAGGGAGTGTGTTGTGTCTGGCTTGCTAAAATGGTGAAGATAAGTTCTGAAAATATTTCAAACACAAAACTGGCTTAGTAATGGTTCAAAAGAACTTCACAGGTCTGATCCAGGAATTTGGAGCAGAACATAGTGCTTTCCTTACTCAGACCTCACTGGTACTGTGCAGTCAGTTACATTGCTCAGAACAGTAGCTGATCATTTCAGCTTCATTACTTACTGGATTGGGTAATACTATGTTTTTGAAAGCTCAGTGTGAAAGCAGGTTGGTTTGTTAGTGGTTTTTTTTTCCTGGTGCTTTCTGCAACCCGAATGCTAACAATGCAATGCTCCAGAGACTTCTTTCATCCCAAAGGCCTGTGGTCCTCTCTAAAAAGAGAACTGCTTTTGCATAAAATTCCGCAATGTAGCACAGGGTTGGAAATTTGTTAATCCTGCCTCTGAACTGAAATTTTTCCTCTGAGGATGTGAATGTAAATGTTAAAATATTTTTCAAGAATGAAAGGAGGGCTGCAGTTGATGTAAAATCTGCAAAGACATGGGATGTGAGCAGATTTCCAACATCATTTTATGAACCGATAGCAATCCTGAGTTACATTTACATGACAGTCATATAATGCCATTGTTATTTTTGAAAGAATGCAGTCATTAAATTGTCAAAAGCACATTTACATGGAAAATTGGTGAAATAACTCTGTAGGTGTTATCACAGAGCTTTAGTTTTTTTAAACCTGTCCTAAAAGGTGAGCTTTATTAAGATTCATGAATTGGTTTGGCAGTATCTTCATTCTAATTCCTGTTCATATCCTAGTAAAATAAAAGTTGTGTTTATTGTATTTCTCATTAATTGGTTTGGACAGCCACTTCCAGTAGACAGAAGCAGCTTTTCTTTATTAGACCATAAAAAGCAGATGCATCTTTTTTTCAAATTAATATGGATGGGGTAAAAAAATCTCAGATGTAGCACCTTCTTGGCACTCAAATATTACTAATGTTGTGAGAGAAGGAGGTAAATACATTGCAGAAGCTTGTCAGATACAGTGACAATGAGGAGTTTGTAGTAATTTTTCTTTTAAGTTATCAAGGAGCAGCTTTGATACCTGCTTCCAAGATGAAGCAAATTCTTGAAAGAGAAGGGGAGGTGAGGAGGAAAGAAAAATAAGTTCCATAGTGAAGGGTGAGGCTGCAATGCTAGATGGATTTTGAGTATAGTTTAGGGACTCTTTGTTTTGATTTCAAATACTGTGTTTAGTCTTGATCCATCAAAGACAAAAGATGTATAATTCTAGTTTGATTGCTGGTCAAACAATGTTACAGACATGAAGAAACAGTACTTGAATGTTAGCTCTGAAGTACTAATGTGTAGTTTAGCTGCTATAGATTGCTTTTTGCCACTTACAGTGTTAGCTGTCTTCTCTTTGAAGGCTAACTCCTGGTTATTTTAATAGTATTATTAAGTAACATTGCTACATATGTTATATTTATTGTGTTAATCATTTAATGTAATTCAGATGTGCCTTATGAGTTGCATGTAATTGAAGACAAAGGTTTTTGAGGGTATGTAATCTACCTCATCTTTTATTCTAAGATTCATTAATTAATTGTGTACAGCAATGCATATGCCAATGCATTACCGCACATAGCCAATTCACCCTGCAATTTAAAATGGTGAATTTGGAGGATAAAGTGGTTTATGGGTTGCATTGCAGTTGTTTTTAGATACCTATCCTTTTGGGCACTGTTATGATATTCAGAGTCTCAAGTACTTAAAACAAATAGACAAGTTCTGAAGTGAAGCTTGCTTCACTGAAGTCAGAGACAAGTTTGACCTTGATTACAACGGGCCGTGATTTTAAGCAGGTCTAAACTGACAGACGTTGAGCATGTTGCATTGCTGACCTCAGACAGTGGAACTGGCTTCTGTGCCATTTTTTATGCAATATGGAAAGTTTCATTTAAGTGGTCAGGTATCAGATGCCCTGTACAGTAAGATGGCTCCATTTTACTGTTGTGGATAGCAGCTTGGATAGCAGCTTCATCTGTAACAGTGATTTCTACTGTCTCTGCTGTGAATTTTGTAATATCAAGAAGGTCAGACCTGCGTTATAAAAGGCATTTTAAGACATAATATATAAAGTAATGCAAATATTAGTGTTTGATTAAGTGTATATTATGATGTTCCTTAGATGAATTGGGATGTAGGTACCCAAATGAAATATTATTGTTTTCCTCTATGCATGGTGCACAGGGCTTGAAATGCTTTTGTGTACACTGGTGTGCTATCATGATCTTTCTTGGGAATTCAAATGCAAGCTTTTCTTCATTCCTGTAGTGGCAGTTAAACTGCTAATCATATGTGAGCACACACAAAAAAATTCCTTGCAACATGTATATTGCTGCAGTCTGAAAATTTGCAACTCTGACACTTTGAAATAAAGCAGTGGTCTGAAACTGAAATCCTGGCAACCATGTAAACCCTTCATTGATTTCTCTGCTTGCTGATGTTCTTCCCTATTGGTGTGATCACACCGAAATCATGTCCTCACTTGCAGCTTACACTTCTTTACCTGCTCTGGAATCCTAGATGGGAAGATGAGAAGGCATGGTTGTAGGAGGGCAAGCTCTCATTTCAGTCCCTGCTCTGTTAGAAAACTTTTTTCCTGTGAAGGCAAAATAAGCAAACTTCAAACTTAGAAACATGCCAAGGATAAGAAAAGTCTGAGGTTAGAAGCATAATATAGAAGGTTTTGGGTTGGAAGGGACCTCCACGGTCATCTAGTCCAACCCTCCTGCAGTGAGCAGGGACATCCTCCGCTAGATCAGGTTGCTCAGAGCCTTGTTGGGCCTGACCTTGAATATCTCCAGGGATGGGGCCTCAGCTACTTCTCTGGGAAACCTGTTGCAGTGTTCTACCACCCTCATGGGAAAGAACTTGTTCCTAACATCCAATTTTAATCTCTTCTAATTTCAAACCATTGCCCCTCATTCTGTCACTACAGCCTCTGAGCAACCTGATCTAGTGGGGAATGTCCCTACTCACTTCAGGGGGGTTGGACTAGATGACTGTGGAGGTCCCTTCCAACCCAAACCATTCTGTGATTCTATGAATGGGAATCTTTGAGAGCAGAAATATTTACTCTCATCTTTGAATTTATTTCCTCTTTTTAATGAACTTTTAACTCAAATAATTACTTTGTGTTAAGAGTCAAACGATATATTTTTCATTCATGCAAGGTTTTACAGTGAGGTGATTAGTCTGCATAATTTCTATTAAAAGAAGAATATAGTCTGTGATTAGAAATTACAAAATTATACTTTTTTTTTTTTTAAACTGTGGATGGAAATTGGACTATTCCTCATCTTGCAGTTCTACTTCATTTAGTGCATGCAAGGAAGTAATAAAAGGAAAAAAAAATCTTATCAATATGGTTAACAATTAGAGTTGGTCAGGGTCTGAAGGCTTTGGAACTGTTAGGTTATAGAAAGTTTTTTCAATTTGTTTGTAGAGATTAGGGCAGTTGCAGGTTCAGAAGATGAATGTAGTCAAATAAATGATATCCCTTAGGGTTTTGATCAGTGTTAAAAGTAAAGCGGTTACGCTAAGTCTTCTAAGTTCAGGCATCAGTAATTTAAGAGCGGTGACCTTATTGATGTCTTAAGGGAGGTTGTAGCTAGGTGGGGGTTGGTCTCTTCTCCCAGGTGACCATCAACAGAACAAGAGGACACAGTCTCAAGCTGCACCAGGGGAGGTTTAGGCTGGATGTTAGCAAGAAGTTCTTCACAGAAAGAGTAATTGGCCATCGGAATGGGCTGCCTAGGGAGGTGGTGGAGTCACCATCACTGGAAATGTTTAAGAAGAGACTGGATGAGGCACTTGGTGCCATGGTTTAGTTGATTAGATGGTGTTGGGTGATAGGTTGGACTTGATGATCTCGAAGGTCTTTTTCAGTCCCTTCCCAAACCTTCCCTTCCCAAACCTTCCCTTCCCAAACCTTCCCTTCCCAAACCTTCCCTTCCCAAACCTTCCCTTCCCAAACCTTCCCTTCCCTTCCCTTCCCTATTCCTTGAAATGCCAGTTTCAAGTCTTCTGCTAGGTTCTTCCTCCTCTTGGAAACAAATTAAAGACAAGCTGAGTACTTTGTTCATGGTAATGATGTCTTTTAGGTATGAAATTAAAATTGGACTCGATTTGTTTTGTATTAACATTACAGGCAGAGGTTGGTCTCTTCTCCCAGGCAACCAGTACCAGAACAAGAGGACACAGTCTCAGGCTGCACCAAGGGAGGTTTAGGCTGGAGGTTAGGAGGAAGTTTTACACAGAGAGAGTGATTGCCCCTTGGAATGGGCTGCCCAAAGAGGTGGTAGAGTCGCCATCACTGGAGGTGTTCAGGAGGAGACTTGACAGGATGCTTGGTTGCATGGTTTAGTTGATTAGGTGGTGCTGGATGATAGGTTGGACACGATGATCTTGAAGGTCTCTTCCAACCTGGTTTATTCTATTCTAAGAAAATGCTGACAATTTTGTGCCCGTGCCCCGCCCCCAACACCCCACCCCCGTTTTAGTCAGGAATATTCCTTTCTGCTATTCTAAGCCTATTTTAAAAGTGGCAGTATTTTGGTAAGGCTGGTAAAGCAGTTATCTTGCAACATGCAGGCTGAAAGATGCTGTATTAGGTAAATGAAAATATAAACATTTTTCTTATTAGTACAGCCTCTAGTTCAAATGCAAGAGCAGAATGATTGCAGCCTCAACTCTTAAAATTGCTGTAAGATGTGAGTTCATTTTCTACAGTCTCAGGAACTGATTGATCCTGTGCCACTTTTCTATGCACTGTACAATCTAGGGCCTGTCATGAGAATAAATGGATAGTGCACTGTATTCTGCTTCTCTTTTAAGGTCTTTGTCATGAGATTCCATATTCTGCAGGTAGCATGCAATGCTGTAACCCTTCCTGTGAGAAAAAGATTGCTCAAAGTGTCACAAAATGAAAACATTTCAATAAAGAGCAGTGGAATAAGAAAAGTCTAAAACCAGGTGTGGTGGGTCGAAGTTTCACGCTCCCCACCTTAACTTTGCCAGACCAACTCAGAAGCAAATGAAGCTGTATTTACAAGCAAAATCTACACTCTACAATGGACTGCAATGAATATATACAAAATATACAGTATTTATAATATTTACAGGTATTTACAATTAATAGACAGTACAAGGACCCCCCCTGGCCAAGGACCAGGGGAAGCTACTAGCTTCTCCCTCCCTGCATCCCCCTCCCTGCCCCCCGGTACAAAAGGGACAAGAGAAAGGTGTAGAGAAGTTAGACTTGGCTAAGGCCAGCCAAAACCACGTTATCGCTCTCAAGCAAAGCAACAACAGCCAGAGATCAGAAAGGAAGAGAAAAAGGAAGAATTGTTATGGTACAGATCCTCTTATTCTAGATATTTACCCAATGAATTTGTTTAGAATAATCTTTTGTTTTCCTTTTTTTACACCCAGTAGTGATTTATTTATATTTTTCTACTTTTCTGCTCAAAACCTGTAACTAATTTTAAAGGCATAGCCTAAAACCACCACACCAGGGATTCTTTCCCTGTCCCAGTCAAGATGGTGACTGGAGAGCTGACAACCACCCCAAGGTACCACTCTTGTTCCTCAAGGCTGAAGCTCTGCTTCACTGTTATCTGTGGAGATGGGAGCCAGGTTTTCACATCCTCCAGTTTTCCACACCCCCAAAGTAACTGCAGGTGTGTAAGCTTTTCAAGTATTTTTGAAAGTAGAAAGATGGGAATTAGACTTTGAGGAACAGACTTGAAAAGCATTGCATGGCAGATAAGCACACAAATCACATTACAGCTAATGGGATTTGTGGGTATATCTTTCATGCTGTGTTTTGAAATTTCATTCCATTCAGTTATTGACATGCACAGGGAAAGAAATCGGTCAGATTGGAGGGGGGAAGTGTGACCAGTTTAAAAATAAAAATTAAAATTAATGCCTTTTTGGCTTCTCTTATTTCTTCTGTATGAACACAGTGACGACCATCTTACAGTTCTCCTCATATCTCCTTTCTCATCCTTAGTAACATTTATTTTTAAAAAAATCAATTAGTAACCCCCAGCAGAAGTTTTGCTGCTGACTATAGCAATGCACTCATTCATGTGTCCTCAATGGTATTTCTATGAAATGGCTTTGCTTTAAAGGCAAAGCCCTGATTTAAACAGTGTACTGTCTTAAAAGAGTTCATATACCAAGGTTGAAATTATGGCTAATCCTGTCTTTTGGACATGCTCAGGAAGATTCTGTCATCCTTCTCCCAGTCATTAGGTAACCCAGAGTAGAAAGTTCTAGCAGTTAGTCCTGAATTTTAGGAGTGACATCATTGTTTTGCCAGCAAGGAAGAGTGTTACTTGTTCACATGGTTTAAGACTGCCTTTTTAATGAAGACTCATATTCTTTGGAAGTTATTTTCTAAGCACTTAAATTAGAGGAATCAGAGATTAGAATGTCTGTAAGACACTGTCCCTTTCTGCCAGTAAGAATGTGAAGGGGCATTAGTATAATTGTGAGGCCAGGTCCTTGGATGCAGCAGCTTTCTTTGAGACAACGCCATGGCGTGAGACAAGAAGTCACATAACCCAGTCTAGCTGCATACTGACAGTGCCTGTATTTCTCCTGCAGCTGAAGGCCAGCCAACAAAATTATCACGTAAAGGATGGTGTCAGCTTCTGTAAAACATTTATGACTTCCTGAAATCTGACTTTGTCAGGTCAAGTCCAAATTCTGTGGCAGAGGACATGTAATGAATGTCTCCAGTGAGATAAAGGACAAAAAAGCTTGCAAAGTTGTCCCTCTGACAAGCCTGGCTGTCCACTACATTGTTTCTGTTAATTGTGAGACATGGGAGCAAAATGGGGATTTCAACCAAGGTGTAGTTCAGCAAATTCTGATTGTGTGTGTTTGAACTGCCTGGTAACCTTTCCAGTTCTGAGAGGACCTAGGGAAGGTGTCTTACTTTTCTTATAGCTACCCAATAATCCATGCTCCTCAGTGAGGGAAGAGACCCAAGAGCAGTTCTTAGAATCAAGTGAAGTACTTTCAGGCACTATGCAAGTTTTTCTGTGGCATTCCTCCACTGCTCTTTTCTGGCTTTCAGACCCCTGTCTCAGGCATCTCTTGGGAAGAGGTTGTCAGTTGTGATGAATTGTGCATTCATTTTGTAACAGGGGCAAGTAATCACTAGGGAATGGGCCTAACACACTCATTGCACTTGTGACTTGGGTTGAACTTGTACCTCTTTCTCCAGAGGAATGGTAGTAGAATGTTAAACTACTATGTTTCTAGTCTTTTAAGTAACTGTTATTTTATGAACAACAATTGAGGTGAATGAGATAAATTTTTGGTATTCCTGGAGTTCTGCAGTGTGATCAAGAAGTAGTAACCAGTAAAGAACCACGAGTTTAACTGTGTTTTAATTTGGGAGGGTACATTTATTCCAGTTACCTGAAAGTTACCCAAGAGCATTAAAGGCTAAACTTCTTTTGCTTCATGCAAACATTACATTGGTTTAAGGCACCACAAAGACCATATGAAATTAAAAAATAAATATGGATGTGCAGATAGTTCTCTGACTATGTACACTATAAAATTACATGCTACTAAGATTTATTAGGTACCTTTTGTTTCCTTATGTCTGTGATTCATTGGGTCTGATTTGGATATCATGCTGCTGTTGCTCAAGACTAAGTATATAGGAATACAAGAGTCACATCATTGTTCATCGCATGAGCAGATGGAAAGGAAGATTCTAGTGTTCCCTTTCCCCTATAATAGAATAGTCTACATATAGCAAATGTACTTTTAGTGTTTAGTTGCTAATGTTCATCATATAATGGAGCTATTTCTTTTACACATGGAAAGAGATTGGTCTGCTACAGTTAAATATAACATGACTAGATATATCCTGATAAAGTGAGATCATAGTTTGATGAGTTAATTTTGGATGAGAGTATTTTAGGGCTTAGTAAGCATGACAACTTGGAAAACTAATACATGGAAACATTCTCATTTCTGTTCATTTTTATCATCTCCTCATCTTTCTAAATTGCTTAGGGAATACTGAGTTTTCTGATGAACAAGTGGCACATATCATCCAGACCTCAATGGGTAAGATGCAGTAGGAAAGGGGAAACTGGTGAATCATCAATCTTCCTATTTTTCCCTTTAAAAGAGAATACCACAGAGTACAGGATTAAGGGCAAAACTCTACTGTCCTGCCTACTGGTAGGCACAGAGTTGTACTACAGGGAGATCGCTAACACATGAAGACATAAGAGGTCTTTCATTTAAAAAACAGATGGTCAAGAGTAACAGGAGAGCACAAAGGGAAGACAAGGAGCTTCCTGAGCTTGGAAATCATGGTGCATTTGAACTCTGAAATGAGGGAGCACTAGGTTTATGTCCAGAGCAAGAGGAGACTGAGTGAACCACTCAGTCTTAGAGAATGTTCAAGAAAGTTTTGCATGCAAGTTCTGTCAATTTTCTGTGGATTTGTCTACCTTTGGGGATTTCTTAAAATAATATGTGATTCACTCTAGCAAACTTTATCTTATGTAAGTCAGCTTATGTCAGCTCTACCACCTGGAGTGAAGAACTACTTCTCTGATTTTGTTCTTGATGGGCGTGTAGGTTCAGCTTCCATGTGCTTTCACTTTGTGTGTGTGTTGTTAGGGTGGGAGTGAGAGGTTGCTTATTACTTTTTATCTAAACCTCAAAGGTTTTACTTCAAAATTTATTGTTTATATATTCTCTCTCTCTTTTTTTTTTTTAGAAGCTATAAATACAAAATTTGTTATCCTGTGTTACTAGATCTTAGTGTTAAATGAACCAAATAAATGTTTGAAAACCAGATGCCAGAGACCAGAAAATATGCTTGCATGTTGAGGGGAAAAAGAGGAAACAAACCTAAATAATACTACAAAATATACAGAAGTGCCTGTAAAATACAATTTATGAATACATCATCTATGTAATAGATAAAACAACACTTTTTTTCTGTTTTAGACCATCAGAGATGTGGTTGTCTCTGAAGGTTTAGTCTACAAACCAAATGTGGAGCTGTGGAAAAGCATTTGAGTAAATGGACTGTTCTGGAGAATCAGTGTTCATCTCAATGATGAGCTTTGGATCTAGCCGGGTATCTCATCTCAGCTGTCTGGTGAATATCATTTGAAGGCAATGTGGCAAGTAGTGTAATACCTGGTGGAAGTGTGTTGTTGGGTAAGAAGGCAAAATCAGAGCACCACAGCTTATTTAGTTGGAATTTATAAAAAGCAAAATAGGAAAAAAAAAGGAAACGGGCACAAATTCACTACCCCAAATGTCTCTTCTGACATATGCATTTAACTGCTGAATTTCTAATTAAATGGGCTTCTACTTATTCCTTTGCTGGAGGCATTTTTTGTTTGATTAACAGAGCAAAAGGTTAATCATATAAATTTGCTCTCTCATCGTCTTCACAAGCAGGCAAGAATAGGTAGCTCCATGTTCTCCCTGCTGGTTGCCAGTCAGGTTTACTGTATGTAATACAAACACAGAGCTTTCCCCTCCGGTCCCTCTGACACACTTTTCTTGATATATTTTTGCTGGAATGTGAACACTCCTTGTGTCTGTGACTTCAGCTGTCTTCGTGGAAGTTTGTAGATCACATAAGCTGTGCAGGAGACTAATTTTTTTTTTTCTCTCTGTAAGGGACTATAGCAGATGTGCAAATTCCTGCCCCGTTAGGAAGGAGCCCTAATTGCTCCTATCTAATGTGCATCTATGATTAAAACACAGAGCAATGGAGTTATTAATGAATTCATGCTATACTTGGAAGCAGATGGATCAAAGTTTTTCTTAATACCATGTTAATAAAATCTTTTATAATTCCTTGTCTGAATTTACCTGGCAATTATAAGGTGGCAACTACAATTCTCTTGGACAGACTGTTAGTTGTGATTTCCCTATCTCTTTGTTGTAAGGAATGGCTCACACTTGAAGCAGCAGACTTTCATCTCTGCAAGTGACCTACATTTATGGTTACGCTTGCAATAAAAAAGGGAAAAAAACACACCACCACCACCACAAACCCTACAACTTTGAATAGATGCTGGGAGTATAACACACAGAAGTCTAATTCTCCTCTATGCCTTGTTTTCCTTTTGGGGCTCTGAGATTCACTGAATCTTTATACACTGTTTATGGAGGTGGTCCAGCTGAACTCTGTCTTTGGATTTGTGGTGTGTGGGCATCAAGTGGGAAGTGCTGACAGCACAAACACGCCACAAGCTGCTCTGCTACCAGTGTCCCCTGGCCCTCTCACATCTCCAGCAGAGATGATGTCTCTCACTCGATGGGGAGAGTCTGTATAAGCTAACAACCTGTTTGCTGTTTGAGATTTATGAGTAATTTTTCAGTTTCCTTGCCATACCGAAAAGTAGTTTCTGGAGGTTAGACTGAAAAGCCTTTAAAAATGTTCATTGTGGCAAAACAACAAAATTGCATTTGAATAAAACATTGGATCCCACATAAAATTTTTCTATATTTTCTGGACATTCTAAAATGTTTTTTAGAAACAGATATTGAGTATTTTTTCAGCAAAACATCGTTGTCAGATTCATACTCGGTATTTTGTAAAACACCAGATGCTTGAGTGTAGTTTCAAATTGTTTTTTTCCCCTAATAATTAAAATTTTGCAAATTCAGCATGAATGCAAAATCTGGCACTGGCCCTCTTCACACGACGTCTCCTGATGTTAGTTACTGTTTTCAGGCAGCTGCTTGGTCTGCAGGTATGTCTAGGGGAAGATGATGTTATGAAAGCGATCTTGCTTCTTAGCTGCTTTTGTCAGAAACGGGGAGGTTAAACCCTGCAGACCTTGTGTGCTGAGATTTCCAGGAGCTGGGACAGACCTAATTGTGGCCTTCCAGTATCTGAAGGGGGCCTACAAGAAGGCTGGGGAGGGACTTCTCAGGATATCAGGTAGTGATAGGACTAGGGGGACTGGAATGAAGCTGGAGGTGGGGAGAGTCAGGCTGGATGTGAGGAGGAAGTTCTTCACCATGAGAGTGGTGAAGCCCTGGAATGTGTTGTCCGGGGAGGTGGTTGAGGCCCCATCCCTGGAGGTGTTTAAGAGCAGGCTGGATGAGGCTCTGGCCAGCCTGATCTAGTGTGGGGTGTCCCTGCCCATGGCAGGGGGGTTGGAACTAGATGATCCTTGTGGTCCCTTCCAACCCTGACTGATACTACAATACTATAATCCTATGAGGGTGAGGTGTGCTTTTGTTTCTTGGGTTTTAGAAATATGTGTATGAATAGGTCACATCTAAATGGCTACCCTGTATTCAGAGATTATCGAAGTGATGCCTGAAGCACTGTAAATAGCAGCTTCTATGAGAAGTCTTTTGCCCTACCTATCCCTGACATCTCTCTGAACACTTGGCTGTGTGGCCACTTCTGGTCCATTTGGGAGCACATCGCTTCTTCTACATTGCTTGTGACTAGATGACAAGTATCTGCAAAACTTACATGGATCTGCCACTGCAGAATTGAACAGTTATAAGGGGACCTGTAGTTACATGTATTTTTCTGCCTCCAAACTGGCAGTGATTGCTCTCAAACACCATCTTGGTCTATAATTGAAAAGTTTGTTCTTTGTGGTAGGTAGGTTTGCATACATCTTGTGTAAACAGGAAGAGTGCTGATGGTGAGCATAAAGAAAATTAATAAAACCAGCTTTGTGGCTTTGTCTATCCCTCACTATTCCTTTACAGTGGGAGGAAGCCATAGGCATAGTATGCAAGTGTGGAGATGTGTTCAGGTAGTTTCTGTTTATACAAGGTGAAGATGCACATAAATCCACTAGGAGAATGATTCAGACTTGCCAAGGCTCCTGCAATATCATAGAAACATAGAATGCATTGGGTTGGAAGAGACCTTTATATGTCCTCTAACCTTTGACAGAGCCTGGGCAGGTTGTCTCCGGCTGGACACGGTGGTTTGTGGCTCGCTGCTGTGTGTCAGTAATGCAGATGATGTGGTAACAATGTATGCGAATCACCAGGGCTTTGCCTTTTCTTTTTGCGTATTACCACTCCTCGGAGACAAGTCTCTTTACCGTGTTTTCCAAAAGCTGTTTCAGTGAGCCGAGCCTCCGCCAAGGTTCTCACCGTCTCGCTTTGTGTCTCCCCGGCAGCGATGCACCTCCTGGGGCTGAACTGGCAGCTGCGCCCGGCCGACGGACACACCTTCAGCAACGGGCTGCGGCCCGCGCTGCCCGCCCAGGACGGGCCGCCTGCGACCCCTGGCGGTAGAGGTGAGGCCTTCCGGGCAGCGCGCTGGGCTGGGCTGGGCTGGGCTGGGCTAGGGGCGCGGCGTTGCCAGCGGGTGGTCAGCGAGGAGGCTGTCTGCTGCCCTCTGCTGCTTTCGCCGCTGCGCTGCCCTTGCTTACTCTGCACAACATCATGGCATCGTGGCACCTCACCTGTTAATCAGCAAGAGTGTAACCAGCAGGATCAGGGCAGGGATTGTCACTCCGTACTCATCAGTGGTGACGGCACACATTGAGTACTGGGTTCCGTCTTGGTGCCCTCAATACAAGAAGGACATTGAGGTGCTGGAGCGGGTCCAGAGGAGGGCAATGAAGCTGGTAAAGGGTCTAGTAAAAGGTCTTTGGAAGGAACAGCTGAGAGAACTGGGGTTCTTTAGCCTGGAGGAGGGGAGGCTGAGTGAAGGCTTTCTTCCTCTCTTTACCTACCTGAAATATGGTTGAAGTGAGGTGGGGGTCAGTCTCATCTCCGTAGTAAGAATTCTAGGATGAGAGGAAATAGTCTCAAGTTGCTGCAGGAGAGGTTTAGATTAGATTGCATCTTAAGAAGAAAATTCTTCACCAAAAGGGTTCTCACACACTGGCCAAGCTCCCCAGGGAGGTCATTGAATCCCCATCTCTAAAAGTGTTTGAAAGATATAGAGATGTGGTGCTAAGGGCCATGGTTTAGCACCATACTTGGTAGACTTAGATAATGGTTGGACTTGATGATCTTAGAGGTCTTTTCCAACCATGGTGATTCTGTGAAGAAGTGCTTGGTCATAAAAAAAATGTGTGTTTGACTGGCTATATGTCTTGTTTCCAGGTATAGGTTAGATATCTCAGAGAAAAATCTTGACTTTAGAAGTATATTGGACTACTTGAGAGAAGCCAAGAACTTTGGCTTCTAGCCAGGACCGAATCCCTGGTTTCTTTCTTCTTTCTTAGACAAGAATTACTTCTAATAATAGAAAACATCAAGGACAGCAGAATTTGACCTATAGTAAATAATCTTCTGTGGTATTAGTATGAGCAATGTCTTCCAGTGGAGAATGACAGATACAGGGCAACAAGAAGCCTGGGTGAAAAATCTAGGAAGATAAATATTTTCTGAAGTGGACAAAATATATCATAAAAATACAGAAAAATTACATGTTGTGAAAAGAATTATAGTACTTTAAATGGGATGCTTTTATAGGTGAGGTTCAGGTGTTTGCTACATCCTGATAAAGCTTTCCCTGGTTGTTACAAAAATGGTGGTAAGACAACAAAACACTGTTTCAAGTAGTCGAAGCACCTCATAGGCTTTAGCGTGTACTGTGAAGGTGGGATGCAATAATTGAAATGGTTCAGAGCTGAACATAACCTCACTCTCAGGACCTGTGGCTCACACTAAACATACTGATTGCCAAAGCAAGAGTTAGAAACAAATGTTAATGCAAGATACTTGTGTTGGATATATTGGGTGGGGGGGAGGAGGGAGGAATCTTTAATACGGAGCTGGGAAAGGAAGCTCAGTTGTTCTTTGGTGTGTTTGATCATTCCTTGATTTTTCTTGTGTTTTCAATAAATCATGCTGCTGTACCTCAGCTTCTTCATGTCTTACGTGGAGGAACTAATTTTGGCTTCCTCCTTTTCAAGAAATCCTGCATCTTAGTTTTATTGGCTTGGCTTTCATTTCTGACTCGCTGTAGGTCAAACTGGACGAACAGCACATCCCTAAGTACAAGGCAGAATGTTTATATTCTGCTGAACTTCTTCCAGATTGTGCACAGGTGAGAGACCCTATGGTTTCAGTCAGAAACCTGAAGAGCTCAGGTCTGCAATTATGGTCACTTAGCAGACAACTGCAGTGTTTAACACGTTTCCAAATTCCCTCCCCTGCAGCTTTTTGTTGCCATCTATGTGCAAATACGGGGCAGCAGGATTGCTGAATTGGAATGTGCTCATCTGCCTGGGGCACTTCAGTGCAAATTCTGGCAGTTTATCCCAGCCCCACTCTAATTAGCTTTGCACATTTGAAGGGTCTGAGATGCCGGCTGTTTGGGGAGTGGTAACCTCCTGTAGAGGAGACAAGGAGACAGAACTGCTAGTTATGCCTTAAATTGCTGCAAGTTTAGCTTTCCTCAGAGCGTGTTGGAAAAGTTTACTTGTTCTTCTGACATTTTCTAGAAGGTTGCTGAGATGTTGATAATCTGGGGGAAGAGGAGAGAACAACATTTAGACAAGTAATGTTCCACAGAGGAATAATATGAGTGACAGGTTTGGATGAACGCAAGGAATATCTAAAACACAGTTCTTACAACAAGGAAGGGTGAAAAGTTTTCCCATCTCACCTTTCCTTTTATTATGTTCAAGTTAATATTGCTGTTCCAGCAGTTTTTAGGAAAGCCTCTGACAGCTTTTAACACAACAACTATTTCAGGGCTCAGGACTCTGGCTGTGGAGAGTGACCTTTCTATAATTGACACAACTCAGGATGAAGCCATTCTTTTCAAAACATGGGTCTCCCAAAGAAACCTTTAACCCCTAGACTGAGAACGGCCACTTAAACACAAGCTGTGCCTACTCAGCAAGCAAGGCATTTGAAAGTAGAGCAATTTGAAAGGGGCGGGGGGGGGGGGAGGGGGAAGAAAAGGAAAAAAGAGGAGGCAAGTATTTCAATTTGATCTGCTTGTTCCTTATTAAGAGGCTAAATTCTGCTATGAAATAATAAAACTGCAGTTTAAGAGGAATGTAAATTACTTTATTATTGCATTTTCCTATCTGAATGAAAACAAAATTCACTATTAAGATAACACAGTTGCAGGGGTTTTGTAATTACACAGTACATCTCACTAATACTGGGGCTGTCTGAAAGGAGTAGGCAAGTGAAATGGGTAGAAAATTCCTCAGTGCTGTGTAAAACTGCAAGTGAAGCCAACCATACCTTGGCAAGAAGTAATTTTTTTGCTTTTGGTCTCTGGAAGTTGTACCGTACTAGGAATTTAGATTATGAGTCAAAAGTAAAGAAAAAATCTGTTCTTAATACAAATGATAAGGTAGGACCCCTTCATAGTGTGTTAAAACCAAAAAGCTGACATAGCCATGGCACTGTGGACTTGCTGAAGGGATGAGGTATATAGTGATGGCATTCAAAAAACCTTTCTGAGGGTGAAGCCCACTTGTGTGGGCATGAGGTGCATGAGGATAATGTACCTAGATTCTGTTAATCTATGCAAAAAGTATATTATACATTTAATATTATGTAGTAGGCTAGACACATATACATAAAATATGTGACTGTCAATGTGCTGTTTCCTTTCTAATTGGCAGATACTCTATGAAAGTCAACTTTAATAATTTCTGAGGGCAGCTAAGATTAAACTACCCTTTATGTAGAAATATCCAAAATATCTCCAGTTGCAGATCTGAGTAGAGAATGCTTCAGTGTAGAGTTTCTCATTTATGATATATTGCCTTTGAAGTGCTCACATTTTAGCAGCTTTCATGCTCATTCAAATTGACAGATTTTTGATCTTACTTAGTATAGTAAGGTTCAATAAAGCTGAAAAACACAGTAAAAGATTCTGGTGTCTGATCCTGGGAAGCCCCCATTTTAAAGGAAACAGAAGATAATTACCAGGCAAGGATTGTAGACCTGAAAGATCAGTTCCATTACTCTTAAATATGCTGACTAATTGGAAAAGGTATCTTTGAATTTGTGTTCTTATATTCATATAATCCAAGGTTTGTCTGTCTTTGGATCAACCAGCTTGATCCAGGTTCATGCTCACTTTTTGAGATACTTCACTAAGGCTACCACAATCTCTGGATTTCAAAAAGACAATTACAGTCAATGAAATAGTAAACTATTGAAGTGTCATGAAAAATACTTGTCTCCAGTTCTCAAAATCAGCTTGTTTCTGGTTCTGAGAATCAGCATTGTAATTATTCAGCAACAATGAAATTAAGTCAGTTAAATTTGCTATTAAATTTGACACCATCTTACTTGCTTGAGATGAGAGAGGGGCTAAACACATTTCTACTAATCTAGCAGCAAGCTGACTTGAACAGATGTGGAAAGCTAAACTCAGCAGTCATTGTGAAGCTGTATTGGTTGTCTTCATCTCTCTCCAAATGATGTCGAGACCTCTGCCAGATGCTGCAGCTCTGAGTCGTGTTTTGATGGACACACAGAAATGGCTATTTTCTAATAGCCAAAATGCAATGCAGCAATGCAGCAGACAGGCAGCATGAAAGAAATAAATAAAACTATTAAATGGGAATATTTTCCACCCTTGCATATTGATAATTTATTGTTCATATGCAGATAGAGCAGGCCCTGATTTGACTGCCTGAGACACTGGTTCCTAAGTTCCTACTAAAGCTTAATGCTATTCACCAGACTGTATAAGGGGTAGGGAACAACTGAAGGCATCTCTTTGTTGTGTTGCAAAAAGATAAAATATGGAAACCTCATACCTCATTAACAATGTAAACAGCATAAATCTTTGGGTTTCTACTACTTCCTTTCAGACACTTTGAAACAGATGATCAGAATGTAATAACAATCAATGTATCTTAAATGTCACTTCCGTTCCCTTCCTTCAATTTAATCAAGACACACCATCATTTTCCAGGTGGATTAATCTTATTAAGTAGTTATGTGGGTAATGTAATGTAAATCTTAATTAACACATTAGGAAGCAGAAGCATTAATATGGACACTCTGAAGGCTTGCAGATGCGGTCTTCTGAAAATATACTAAGCTCTAGGGCTGCTGCAGCAGAAGCAAAGTATTTGACTAACTTCAACAAAACAAAAGAAAAGTTTTAATCTTGTGATTGTGTTGATGGTGATAGTATGAGCTTCTGTTAGCTGATGAAGTGTATTGTACATAGAGGTGATTGTTATGTTGATGTAGAAATTCAAGCTAGCATTTTTTTGTTCTTTGTGAAACTGAAGATCTTAATTTCATTTCAGTGATAATTTGGTTTTATTTCTGCAAACAGTGAATCTTGTGAAACCATGCCCACATGAATGTGAAGATATATCTAAGTTTTAATGTGTATCAGGGTATTAAGGCATGTTTCTTAATTCCACCTGTAAGGACAGACTGACTGCAGCTGAGCCAGAGCAGTGGTCTTCAACAGACACTCTGCAGAATTTCTCTCCTTCTACCACAACTAAAATATGGGGTACTGACCAGGAGCTTCCTTCCTCTTCACTTGACAAAGCAGAACTCATTAGTACCTCAGGATCTCCAGCATAACTTAAGTTCAAGAATGTATCATAGCAGCTTCTCCAGGCAAACTCTCATTTCCTGGCTTTTGACTTTATTGTAGTTGTTGGCATCTGTTTTGCAACACCAGTCAGTCTGTTGTACACATAGAATCTCTTCTCACCTAGGGCACTTAGATACTAGGAGTAGGTGTTTTTGAAGTCTAAGTTCATATGGGAAGTGATCAGCCTGTAAAGAGTGCATAGCACTGATTTTTTCCATGGAAGAAATCTGTACAGAAAAGACACTTTCTACTTCTTGTTGTTGCGTTTTGGTTGGTTTTATTGTGGTTTTTTGTTTGTTTGTTTCTGACACAGTAACAAGTGTTTGGACATATAGGTAGCAGGTGACCTGAGGGAAAAATCAAGCTGTCACTGAAAACAATAGTAATTCCTATCCATTCTCTTTTAGAAAAAATAAATAAATCAGTGGCATGTATTTTTAGATGGATACATTTCCATTACACAGCTGTCCCATAAATTTCTTTGGAATTCTGAGTGATCTCCTAAAAATCCCTAGCTAAATAACAAACAAGAAGTTTCATGAAGGTAAGGAAAGCCATGTCTGCAGCAGTGAGGTGTAATAAATGCAGAGGTACAACAAGAGAAGTGAATGAGGATTCTCTTTAACCAACGTTGGTGATATTTATTCCTTGTATTTAATTTGAAATTCTTCAGATCGTCTTGGTAGTTCATTATGGATCTGTTGCAATGGTTACTCTGCCAGCTATTTTTCGAGAGTTATCAAGATGTAATTTACAGTCATCAGTGTTCTAAAGGCACACAGTCAAAGCACTGGAGTTAATTGCTATTTAAATGCGATGTCTGTAGCGTGACACGGCTGGTAGACAAATTTCATTTTTCTTTTTTTAATTTTAACTACAGTACAGGAGGAGGTGTAATAAATAGTCTACTTTCAGTGTAGTTACAGTTCTGCCTCTATAGCTGACGCTGCTTGACATCAGTTAAATTAAAGGCCTACTGGGCATGTCCTATCAGCTGCCACTTTGCAGCTGACCTCCAGCTCAAAGATGAGGCCTGCCGACAAGTTAGCAGGAGGAGTTTGCATTGCTGTTGTCACATATTGCCTATTTGATAACTTCAAAGGCAAATATGCATGAGTGTTAAAACAGTCTTTTCAAATGTATATGCCAAAATAGTAATTCAACTGGGTAAATAACACAGCAGTTTAAATGAATAAGTGTTATTTAGTTTATAAATATATGTTTGGCTGAGTGATTGAAATGGCTCCCCTGGGTAAGATGAAGAAGTATGCTTTTAAAACTCTATTTACTTGTTTATATAGAGGAAATCACAGGAGAAACAAAAAAAAATCAAGTATCCATGGGGTTATGACATAAACAGACTAAACTCTAAAACAGTGTCACCCACAGCAGCGATATGATGGGATTTATCTATTCACAGTAGTCCAAGTTGTTTGTGTTAGTCTTTTTTCCCAGATTTGTGAGTGTGTCATGTGTGTAACTTTACTTAAATGCAGTTGATGTTCTTTGAATGCGATCTGC
The DNA here is from genome assembly GCF_014839835.1 of Dryobates pubescens. Classification (NCBI taxonomy): domain Eukaryota; kingdom Metazoa; phylum Chordata; class Aves; order Piciformes; family Picidae; genus Dryobates; species Dryobates pubescens. The sequence continues at coordinate 10,323,289 of NC_071627.1, forward strand.
AGTGGTCCATTACAAAAGAAAAGCTTCTAAAAATAGCTGGAGGGGAGTGAGTCAGCCAGCAAGATACATTCTGTGCATGGTGAAGGTGAAGACTGAAGGGAGCAATAAGAAAAAGTGAGTCTCTAGAGACAGAATTTATAAGTGAAGCTGTTAGTACAGGAAAAGACATTGCAAATATAAAGCTAGAACAACGTTCTGCTTTTCAGGTTAAAAAATAATAGAATTCAGCCTGTTAACTAAGAAAAGAGGTTCAGTGGTCATATCTACTTTGCATTTTGTTTCTATATTTGTAACTTGAGGAGGAAGGAACATGAGGAGGCTAATACTGAGCCATCTCCTGTAGTATTTTTATGTGACTGCTCTGCATTACTCATCTTCAAGGTGAGAATTTTTAATAGGTTTTTGTTAGCATTTCTGCTTTTGAAGTAGTCATCCTAGAATGTTAAGATCATGACCAACTCAGATGCGTTGGCTGTGTCAAAGCAAGGAGCTGAGCCAAATGCTGCCACTATTTTTTTTTTTCTCATACCAACAAGAGTAACTCAGCGGGAATTTATGAGAATATGATTCAATTTGGCATAATCTGTAGAGGTCTAATAGCTTGGTGGACTTAGAGCTTTATAAGTCATTACTTAAATTTGCACATATAAAAATTATATTTTAGTGTAGCTTCAATTATTTCTCCAATGCGTGATTTCAGCATTGTAACACAGAGCCATAAAAACGGAAGGTTGTATATTAAATACTTGAAAGGAAACATAAGGATCTATTTCAGCGTGCTGAAGGTGAGGCAGCAGCAATTTCTCCCAAGCATGGGTCAGGCTGTATATAGAGCAGAAACACTGCATGCTCAAGAAACAAAGACTTGAAAATAAGGGATCATCTATCTGTGCTATTCTTTGTTGTAGATTATGTCTTGATCACTGGTGTTAGTTGCTTACCTGACCTGCCTTTAAAATCCTCTGCTGTGTTGAACCCATACAACTATCACAGTTCTATCCCTAGGTGGAATTTCCTGAGCCACTGAAATGTTCCAGGAGTGGTTTGAAGAATTAGAAACCAGGTCATTAATGTTGTGGGGCTGATATAGAGTATCTATGAGGAAGGAGGTGCTTCCAAAGATAATGCCAAACTGAACCGAATCATTTCGGTATTACAAATCTGGATAGTGTCTCTAGGCTGATTGACAATTACAAATTCAACTGTCCTATCTGCAGTTTTCACCAATTTTTAAGCTAACAAGTTCAAAATGTCCACAAGTGATTTAAAGGAATGGTCTTTTCCTAGTGACTTCTTGTTGGGAAGGTGTGATATCCAGTGTTTTTGATTTCTGCTTTTTTTTCCCTGTATGGTGCATGATGATGTACTGGGCATGTAACTCTGGTTCTCCTGAAGTCTGGAATATTCTCTTTTTAATTTAATTATGTATTTGAGGAATCCTGATTCACAAAGAAATGTCCTTTCCCAGGTAGAAATACAAACCAGAATTTTTGAAAACTAAATTAGGCTTATTTTTTAGCTAACTGGAACATTTGATTTGTGCTCTAATACAAATCATATCTCTGAATATACATGACCATTGCTCCACTCAATTCTATGTATGTACTGTATTAAGAACTATAAAGATAAAACTTTACTTACAAAGGTAAACTAAAATATTCCAGCATTGGGAAGGCTATAACTCCAGATTCCTCATTTTACACATGGATTTCAGAAATAGATTGCACTTATTTAGTATTCGTTATGCCAAAGATATGCACTAAATTCCGTGGTCTGGAGAAGTTTTGTTATAGACAGGAAACTAAGCAAACCAAAAAACCCCAAACCATATAATAGAGATAATTCATTGAGTATTATCCTGGTTTTAACTCAGCTGACAGCTGAGTACCAGCAGTCCAGTTACAACAGAGGTTTTCTTCTTCACTCCTCCTACCCTCTGGGTGGGCAAGGAGGAAAGGAACCAGGAAAGCCAAAATGTCAGTTGAGAAAAGGACAATTCACTACTCTATTGCAGGGATGTCAAATTACACAGAGGAAGAGGAAAAAGAAGAAAAACAAACAAACAGGAGAAAAGGTAGCAACTTGCACAGCAGATAAAGCCATGAATACCACCACCGCACACAAACCAGAATCAGAACAAAAAAAAAGGCAAACCCCAGGCCGGAAACCAGGGAAGACACACATACACAGAGAAACAAACAAGCAAAACCCCCAAACAACAGCAAAAACAACACAAACAAAAAACCAGAACAGGAACCTTTACAAACTAAAGAACATATTATAAGTCCCATAAACCTTGGCAAAATCCTTTCCTGTCGTACAGTGAGCATAATGTCAGCATGGTGTAGAATATATGATCCAGCTTGCACTGTTGCTTTCTGCCACTGTCCCTTGTGCCTCCTAGTAAGGCCAGTCATCTTAAACCATTATAAGTATAATGAGTCTGGACAGAGTATACTGGAAGAGGCAGTGGCCTGTTAATCATCCTGCCTTTATTACTTACACACCTTTTATCATCATCATAATAATGCCTACTGTAATACTGTCTGCAAATAGATTTTTCTTTGTTTCACTTTGGCTGCGGATATATTGATGGTGAAGAACAAAGTTCTTTAGAGTATGTCAAGGAATCTGCTCGTAGATTAGATACAGCTGATGTCCATTTAAGTATTCAATCTGCTTCCAAAGAAATAATCTACAGCACACCATTTTAAGAATGTTGAAAAAAATTCAGTTGTACTCAAAAGAGATCAAGGAGCCCTCAGTCGTCCTAGCTCTACCAGTGATCCCAGTATCGCCCTGAACAGGTGATTTTATGTGCTCTATACTTGGTTTTCCTATCCACGTGGGTAAGGACTGATTTAAATTCTAGTGAGATGTTACTGGGCCCCACTGAGATAGGAACTTTGAGATATTCTCTGCTGCAGTAATACATTAGAAGTGAAATCATGTTTTTATGAAACATTGCATGTTCTCAAGCTGTGCCAGGGGAGGTTTAGGCTGGATGTTAGGAAGTTCTTCACAGAATGAGTGATTTGCCATTGGAATGGGCTGCCCAGGGAGGTGCTGGAGTCACCATCACTGAAAGTGTTTAAGAACAGACTGGATGAGGCACTTGGTGCCATGGTTTAGTTGATTAGATGGTGTTGGATGATGGGTTGGACTTGATGATCTTGAAGGTGTTTTCCAACCTGGTTAATTCTATTCTATTCTACTCTGTTCTAAAAAGATGTTTGAATCTTGTTGCTATCTGTGTTCTTGAGCAGCTCTAAAGGTGCACTACTTGACATTATCAGCCACTTTTCCTTTCTTTGCATCCTGCCTGCATATTCTTCTGCTTTCGGCTTTGCTTAGTGCTGTGATGTTATTGTAGGCCCATTAACATAGAAAATAAAATAAAATTTAAAAAAACAACCCAAGTTGCCAAAAACTGAATAGCAGTTGGTATTCAGAACATTCTTTTACCATTTCAAAACACTGCCAACATAATATCTGTTTCATTATGTACAAGTGTAAGTGCTGCTAACATAGATAATTTGGAATCTGTAATTGAAACCATGCTATTGCAGCTCTCTCAATTAAAGATAGTCAAGACAGAAAAGCTGTTATGTACTTACCTGCTGGAATTATATGTCATTCTCTGCCATCCTGTTACATTCCTACAGTACTGGAATGTATTTTAAAAATAACTTGTCGCTTATTGACAATACCATTGCATCATGAAAAAAAACCAACATTAAATAAACATTGAGCTTTTAACAAATATTGTTAGGTTCTGTTGGAGGTATCACTGCCATCCAGCTTCTGTTAATAGTGATATTAATGATACCTTTAATTTTCTGTGATTGTAACAGACATCTTCTGTGTTGGTTTTGGTCTTTATAGTGTCTGTTGGAATAATTTTTAAATGGATTTCTCACCATGTTGTTTGAGAATATGGAACACAGAACTGCACAATGCTGCATACTGTAGCTTGAAAGCCCTGCTGACTCTTCACGTACTGCACTCCATGTTTAAAATATGTGTAGCTTCAGAACCATCTTGTTCAGCTGAGAACAGGAGGGATTGTACAGTGTTTTAAAGGTTGACTATTGCATGGGCTGGAAGCCAGAGCACTCAAGCAGAAAGGTCTTGTGTCTTGTCTTTGGTAATGCATACTGAAGAACCACCAGATGATGGATTTTAACTAAGCATAGCACAAGGGAAAAAGACTTACAGACAGTCCCTGCTTCAGGCAGCGTGAACTTAAAAGGCAACTAACTTTCTTTCAAGGAGATGATGCATGTTAGAATACAGAAACTGTCCTCTAAACACTTTTTCTGCATTTCATTTGTTCCATCAATTCTCTTGTCTATGACCTGGAGTTTGTTGCACTACTTTACATCCGTTCATTTAGATTGGAGTTAACCCTTTAGTTTTCCTTTCTGATACTTTTTTAATACCCTGGCTGTGTACAAGAGGCAAGTGAAAAGAGCACAGAGACATTCATATGTACTTAATTGACTCTCTATTGCTACTATATTTGATCAGTAAAGAGCTATTTCAGAATTAAAGGGATGGAGGAATTAGAGTATTGCAGATGCTTCACACAGAAAAGGTTCACAGCCTTCCTACTTCAAACATAGGGTCCAAATTCTTACATACTAGTTGAAACCCCAGGCAGATTTAATCAGAATAAGAAAGGGAAGTTACAGTATGATTTAAAAGGTGGAATTGCCATAGATATTCATATTGAATGAATAAAAACCTCAGTATAAAACCCAGTTATCTAATTTGATTTGTATTTGCTGTTGTTTTCTAGGACCATGGGTCACCAGGAATAGCAGCATAGACAGTGGAGAAACAGAAGTCGGCCGCAGAGTTACCCAGGAAGTGCCTCCCGGCGTTTTTTGGCGGTCTCAGATCCATGTCAGCCAGCCACAGTTCCTGAAATTCAACATATCCTTAGGGAAGGATGCTCTTTTTGGTGTTTACATAAGAAGAGGACTCCCACCATCACATGCACAGGTACTTTATCAATGTATTTGTTGGCTTTAAATGTCAGAATTTAGAAAATCAGAATTTAGATGTCAGAATTTAGAAAATCTATGTTCAATTTATGTTGGAGCTTATAGACCTTAAGTATAGGGTTTCCTGGAAATTAATTTGTGATATTTGACTGAACACCTTGATATTAAGATTTCTAGGTTATTATATAACTCAACAGCACATTGATAAAAGATCTAATCAATAATGTTCTTGCCATTCAGGTTTTTTAAATAACTTGCAGTTTAGTACTCGAGTTTTTAAATCCCAGACAAAATCTTGGTACCATTTGTGATAAACCTATCCAGTTATTCACCAGTCAGAAATGATGAGTGGTGTTGGTCAAACTCACAGTACTGAAATATAGACTGCATGCACAATTAGATGTGTTAACTTCAGAGTTTTATTCTTAACAATGTTTTTGGAGTGGTGTCACTTTGGTATGCAGCAGAGTTTGACATCACTACTACCCAGACATACTAGAGAATATAAAGCAGTGATCGTGTGTCTGAGAGCTTTAACTTTACTCTTTTTCCCTCAAGGACATTATTTAGGTTTAATACCTGGCTCAGACACAGGGCAAGTCGTGCAGCTGGGAAACCAAATTCTTCTTGATTTCTAACCAGCCTCAGAGATGAAAACTTGGTAACACTGTATTTTGACAGTGACCCTGTAGTACAGAGCAGAGGGCTGTAGGTAAAGGTAGTTTTGAAGTTAATGAGACCAAATTTAAGTATCTCTCTCTTCTAGGTTGTGCAGTGGGTGTTTTAATTTCTCTGCAGTGAGAAGATGTAGCTATTTTTTCTGTAACAGAGAGAAATGTTTTTATAATATTGAAACCTCATTAATGTGAATGGAAGGATTCCCATTTACTTAGATTAGAACTGTAATGAGAAATAATATATTTGCAGTTACCCATACTAAAAGGAAAGAGACTTTAGAGCACAAGGGAAGCAGAAATAGCAACTATCTTTTGAAAAGGACCCCTTCCTTCATGCATATCCTTGCTCATAAAAATCAGTTCTTCATTCATAAATTATCACTTAAACTTAAAATGCTTTATTTAGTATATGATTTCAAAAAAGCAAATGCAAAAGTCCATGATCTCATTTAACATTTCCAGATGCCTTGCACTGATTTACAAAGAATTGTTACTATTTTTAATGTGTGGGTTTTTTTCTTTCATCAAGCAAACTGCATTTACATAAATAGATAAAATGCATGATCTAACCTAAGAGCCCAGAGACTTGAACCAAATGTAGTTGCTACATGTTGCCATGGAGGGAAAGTAAATTCATATTTCCTGCAAGAAGGTATCTAGCCTAAGTTAACTGTGTCCATGTGCATGCACAAACTCATGCTATAGACAGTGAAGCAATTAATTTAAAATCTTTAAACAGAGTTGGGAAGAAAGGAGAAAAGAGTTTCACATGAGTTTATGACATCTGCTTTTCTGAATTTGTGAACAAGGAGCTTTGACTATCCATCAGCTTCCTGCAGAGCACTGTTCTAAAATGCTCTGTAAGTTATTGAATGTTTGAATGGATATATTTGAATGGCAAGAAGTAAGGATCAACAGTCCCCAACCTAAGGAGGGAAGGGCAAGTGGTCAGTTTTTTTATATAACTAGAAGTGGGCATGCAGCATCCTGAAATTCTGTACAAAGACTTGATAAATTGGGGAAACTTGAGATGTTGACTAATTTTCAGCCATTTCCAGGCATCCGTGCAGCCCAGAGGACACCCACAGAGAATATTAGACTATGTTCCAGGGTGGGAGCCCTTCTTAAGAGTGTTTTGATTTGGGCTGTAATATTTCAATATGTTGTCTTGAGGGCAAAATTTCCCCTGTGGATCTTTGTTACAGTGACAGAATGGCATCATTCATTGAGCACATCTTATATATTTCAGAATTTTGGCACTTGCTTCCCCTATTATTCCATCATGAAAAACAAACAAACTATCCAAAGAAACAAACAACCAAAAAAACCCACCCAGCTGAAGAAAATTTAGCTGAAGAAAACAAACAGAAGTGTATAAATCATGAAATGAAAACTATTTAGGGCAACAAAAGCTCTTAAGCAATCAGAAGGGTTCTCTATAAATAATTATAATTGCCTGGTTATGACACAATGGAGGTGTGCCTGTATCTTTTACAAGAAAACCAGTTGGATGTAACTGGTGGTATAAAATAGTTTTTTAATTCAAGCTGAACTTTAATTTCTATTTCACTGTGATCAAATGTATTTGTTCTAGGTTTCATTATGATGTTCTCATCTAGGAAGGCTATGATCAGGCAAAGTTTCTCTTTCTTTCCCTGCACCTTACGTGGATAGGATATAAATTCCATGACCTTTCTGTTAAATTAAATAATGAGAAAGATCAACTGTGTTTCCTATTGAGCTGGATTCCTCCTCAGAGAACCTGTTTTCTAGTCTTCAGAGGAAGCAATTCCAACTGTCTTCTGTAACTGGAGTTAATGAAATTCATCAGTAAAATCTGTAGAATTATTTTCCCATATTCTTGCAGGGTCCTGGTGCTTGTCAACAGAGTGATACAGCAGAAGATTGCTTGGCATTTTTGCCCAGCAATCAAAATTCAGCCAAGCTGCTACCTCGAGAAATAATTTTAGAAAAAGAAAGGCAAGCTGTTACAGACCTGGGTTAGTGAAAAGAAGCCTTGTTCTGACAGAAAGGAGCAGAATGGGTTTGTATTAATGAAAACAGTCTGAAGTTGACACCAGACAATATTTTAGCATTGAAATTTAAAATCCTTGTTTCTGCAGGTTAGGGACATGAACTGTAAAGCAGTGAACAGCTACACTTGACAGTTCATCACTAATCAATGCTGATATGTCAAACCAAGTAAAATCCTTTGTGGGAGCAAGTCAATAATCAGCACATTAGATACATGATTAACCTGAGACAACAAAATGCAGTTCCTGTCTGAGAGCCCTGCTGAGATTTAACCTTCACAGTATTACTGTTTAGCAAATATTCCAAATGCCTGGTTTAGACAGTCAAACTGATCTAGCTGTAAACTTGCCTAGAAGCATCCTCATGTACCATGTACAGAGGGAAAGGAGGTCTAGAGAAGAGGTAAAAATGCAGTTTTGAGTGTCAAGCAGACTCCAACCAGGGGTGTATTGCTTTCAAGCAAAATTCTTCCAGCCTGTGTAGGTTGGACTAAGAATAACAGAAATAACAAAGTGAACACTGCAGGCTTGAATGATCAATAGGAAATTAGTAGAAGGCAGTCATATTAATGCAATTGGTAATGTATAGAAAATGAACTGTAGATGTCAAATAATGCATGAAGCAACTCTACAGAGATTACAGCAATTAGGATATTGCTACACCTTGGTAGAACATTCCAAATGACGCGTGAAATAAGGTAGCCTTATAGAAACATCACTGTAATCTTTGCCGACAGCAGTGCATGGAGTTGTCCTGTTTTCATTTCCAACAGAGTGTTCCATACTCAGAAACTTTTCATGTCAGAATGAAAACTGTTTTCATTTAGAACAGAAGCTGGCTTTATTTGAAACAAGGGGAATAGCTGGGAAACTTCAGTGTTGCCTTGGCTTTTAGTCAGTGCTAAAAACATTCAAACATGTAGTGATTTTGTGGAGGCATGCAAAGAGTTTCAAATCTATGAGGAACCTAATGTGTTTACATTCAGAGCTCTGTCCACTTTAAAGTTATCTGGTGGCAGCTGTGCTGTTAGCTGAATGCTGTGCTGCATTGTAGTGGTTGTGTTGGGTCGCATTCAGATGCTGAAACAAACTGGTTGGCCATCGCTGTGGGTATCAGATGTTTCATGGGTGTATTTTAATGAATAATTACTGACAGGATTTTAGGAAGAACTAATTTTAAAGCACTTTGCAAACAACTTTCCCTGACATATGTTTTCTTGATGACTTAGGTCTTTAGAGAGCTTTGGCATAGAAATGAATGCTAGCCACAATGCCAAATGTGGGTTCTTTCCCCTTTTGCCCCCTCTCCATTAGGACAAGAGCTCTCAGACAAGAGCTCTAAGGAAGCTTTCTTTTAAATTCCTGATTTCAGACACTTAATGGATTTTGTGGAGGCATGCAAATAGTTTCAAATCTAAGAAAAAAACAAAAGCCAAAGATTATCAGGTTCTCTGTGTTTTCAGTCATGACCCTTGCAAGTTAAGCTCTCTTTCATTTGCTGTGCTTACATAACCACTTCCTGTATGCAACTAGGCTCAGCTGATCTGTGCTATATGGATGGCACTGTGCAGAGCAGTCACTACCATAGAGAAGTCCCCAAACTGTTTTGCTCGTTCTCCGTGGTTACTGGACAAAGAATGTTTTTATTAGCCTATGAATAAAATGCATCAGAGCCTAGAAAGCACTGAATGGAGAAACTACGAAACCAAATTGCCCAGAAAGAACTTCATATGAGATTTAGGTTTGTAAATAAAAGGATGCAGTAGTGTTTTGGAGTGCTGTGTAGTAAAAATAAACAAACTCACTGAGAATGTGAATTTGGAATTTGTTTAGAGAAGTAGGCTGGCAAGTTCCTCAGATATATGGAGCTTTAATCATAGTAAGTATTCTCCCCTGAAAAATTGAACTGTGAAGATGTAGTCATTTGGGGTGTCTGAGATGTTTTTTGCCATTTTTGTGTAATTTTCAGTATGAAAAAAATCAATTAAACTTCCAAATTTCTTCAGAGATTTAGTTTTGTTTGGCAAAACACGTGACAGAGCTGAGTCTTCCTTAGCAGCTCTGTGTGTTAGATGAGAAATTTCACAGTTGCTTCTGGATGATCCTGAAAGTACATCTGTCCTTTTCCTAGATGGGTCTTGTAATCTATGCATATTTGTCAGTAAGTAGCTTTAAAGCAAGAGGAACATCTTCAGCATAACATGCTAGAAAAATAGTCATGTGGTAGGCAGAAAATCAACACAGCCACAAGAAGCAAAATGAAGATTCTGCCAACCACGTGAAGAAATCTTACCTGGCTATGAATTCACAGTATCATCTTGGTGACCCTTCAGTCAGGGATTTCAGATTCTGGTGTACGTATACCTACTACTGGTGGACATGTGAAGTTTTGTACACCCAGGGAACCATCAGCAGATATATGTTTTCTTTCTTTTTACCTCAATTCTGAGGAATCCAGAGATAAAAATGCATCATTCTGTGTCAATTTACACCAGTACTTCATCATTCATAAGTTTATTTAGGTTTAGTCCATTTGCTTTTGCCTGAGCTTGGAATAGTTCTTCATAGTTTGATTAAAGAAGGGCAATGCTAATCTTAAGTTAGTTACAACTGTGGCCTTATGGGGAGTCATGCCAAGGGACCTGCTCTCGCTAGGTCACACTCCATCATTGTGAGACAAGATTCTGCAGCTAAAACTACTTCAAGCAGTTTCAGCCTGAATACTCTTCCCCTTCGATCTTGCCAACTGCTGAGCCTTCTATACTGTATGAGGTAGAATCAGCATCAAACAGAGGGGAGGCAGAGGAACCTGCCAGCACAAGCAGAGATGAACAGCATGTTGCCAGTGAGAAATGTCAGCTTTTATTGCTACTTCCTTAGTTGACCCTTTGTGAATGATTGTTCTGAAGAGCAAGATTTCTTTTTCCCAAGATGTTGCCCGAGTAATAACATTTCCCAAGGAGGTGATGAGTCTCTCCTTAACCTCTGACTGTTTGACGATAGGTTTTAGCAATATTTCCAAATGTCATTGATTTGAGAGACAGACGTATGTGTGCTTGTCACCTCTGATACCCTGAAAGTTACTGACATGCCAGAACTCTCTACATCTCTGGTGTGCATTGGCTTAAATGTACTAATTTACCTGATTTAGGTTCTCCTGCAAAAATCCAGTGTAAAAAAAAAAGGCTCAGGTGAATGGCAATCTGATATTAACAGTACAGTGACAATTTTTATTCCCTTTCTGCTACTCTTTCTCATGATTAAAGGCATAGGAAAGAGTGGATAATGGACTTACTGTGACAGCAGCTTTCAACATGAGTAGACCTGGGCTTGAATTCCTACCCTACCATGGATTTCCTTTGTGGATGCCTATCATTGTCAGATCCGTGTGTTTAACAGGAAGGGAATAGTGCTTCCATACTTTTCCCTTTGTTGTAAGGCAAAGGTGTTATCAAGGACTCTATATTACTCCTGTATAACTGTTAAAAAATTTCAAATAGTAAGGTCACCTTTTACACCCTAGTTTTAGACAGCATGGCACTGAAGTGTTAAATCAGTTCACAGGATCGCAGAATGTTTCAGGTTGTAAGGGACCCCAAAAGATCATTGAGTCAAATCCCCCTGCCAGAGCAGAAAACCTAGAGCAGGTCACACAGGAATGCATCCAGGGTGTTTTGAATATCTCCAGAGAAGGAGACTCCACAACCTCTTGGACAGGCTGCTCCAGGGCTCTGACACCCTGACAGTGAAAAGGTTTCTCCTTATGTTCCTGTGGAACCTCTTATGCTCCAGCTTGCACCCATTGCCCCTTCTCCAATCATTGGACATCACTGAGAAAAGCCTAGCTCCATCCTCCTGACACTCACTAGTCACATCTTTAGAAACATGAATGATGTCTCTCCTTAGTCTCCTCTTGCCCAAGCTAAAGATTCCCAGCTGCCTCAGCCTTTCCTCATAAGGGAGATGTTCCACTCCATCATCTTAGTGGCTCTGCACTGGATTCTTTCAAGCAGCTCCTCTGTCTCTTCTGCTAGAAGGGAAAATTGCATATTGTGTATTACTTGCTAGAACTCAGTTAAGGAGTGGGATATAGTGTGCAAGACAGCCCTGTGGGGATGTTTACTCTGTTCAGGATGCAAGATTACAGTTTTCTATTTAAACCCAAAGCAAGTGAAGGTGTGTGTTTCCTCATAGCTGCTGCAAGTACAAACTGTATGTGCTAGAGAGAACAGAGGGAAGCGCAATGAAACTCCTGGCAAGCAAGCACAAACTGTTACTGTGTATTATTGAACACATATATCTTTCTTTAGACACGTCTATCTATCTCAGTCTACTCCTATGTAGGTAAGTGTGTCTAAAACAAGATGTGTTTTCATAGGGGACTTGTTATACTACTATCAAAAGATTGGATATATTATTTTTGTTGTTTCTTAAGGGCTTCCCTTAGACAGGGACTGAGAGCTAGTAAGCTGGGCAAAACAGCAGCTTGAGAGCTCCAGAATCACAGATGTTAAAGACAGAAAAATAGCCTACTAGGGACAGTTAGTCCAGCTGCTTTGTTATGCAGAGTTATTCCCTGTTGTAGATTAACCAATATTTCTTGCAGTCCTGTTTAATTGTGTGATGAAGTGGCATCTCCACTGGGAGGCTATTACTGAGCTTAATAGATGGGAAGCTTATCTGACATTCATCTTAAATTTCATTCTTCCTTTTTTTAGTTTCATGCCATTAATGGTGCCATCCCTCTTACACTCTAAATAATCACTTGCTCTGTTTGATCCCTTTTCCAAAGATTAATGTAATGTCCTACCTTACTTGGAAACCATCCAACCAGAAATTTTCACTTTTCCTTAATAAAAGTTCAATTCCTTCAGCCACTTGATTTGTGTTATTCCTTTCCATGCTTCCTCTGGGTTTTGTTTCCTACTTGCCTTTGATTGTTCCACATACAAACCCAGGTAAGCAACTCCGATGTAAAACTTGTATATTTTTCTCAGATGCCGATTTACCTAAGATTAAACACTTTTCCTGTTTGTGCTGTTCCTGTTTGTATTCACATTCTGGGGGCTTCTATTCAGTTACATATGTTTGGAACCACATGTGAGATTTATTTTGCTCCTGCAGCAAGAATTTTTTGTAGGGCATTTTACAGAACAACTTGTGTCTCTCACAGGGTGAGGTTTTCAGCTTAGCTGTGTAGGAACCTAAATTTTGATGGGTTGAGTCATTGATTTCAACTTTTTTCTCAAGCCCAGCCTGTCAAGAAATACCATTTGTACATTTTTTCATCCCCTATACTGACCAAAGATGCATAATTCTATGTCATTGTTTAATGAAGGATAAGTGTCACAGAATCTGTGTTTCATGGGTGACTAGTAAATATTAGTTTCACATTGACATATCTTCCTGAAATACAATTTTATGACAAAGTAGAAGAGAAAGTAGTGTCAGGTTTTGAGTTGAAATACCATTCTGTATTCAGGTCTGTTTGGGATTTTGTTTGTGTTCTTTTTTTGTTTTCTTTTTTGTTTGTTGGTTTGGGGTTTTTCCCCCTGTTCTTTTAACCCTGCAGTATGATTTTATGGAACGCTTGGATGGGAAAGAGAAATGGAGTGTGGTGGAGTCCCCACGGGAACGTCGAAGTATTCAGACCCTTGTTCAGAACGAGGCTGTGTTTGTTCAATACTTGGATGTGGGCTTGTGGCACCTGGCATTTTACAATGATGGCAAGGACAAAGAGCTGGTCTCTTTCACTACAGTTATCTTGGGTAAGTATCTCACTGTCTTTATGCCTCCCTCTAATTAATATCATGGAATCATAGAATTAAAGCCATAGTACTTTTCTTGCAGTCTTCAGTATTCAGTGTATTTTCCCTTTGTGGTTTGTTTTGTTTTGTTGGGTTTTTTTTGGCACTGCTCTGTCAGAATATCTGTAACAGGGTACTCATTTTAAGTTGATGATTTATCTTTTAAGATTTTGGCATTACCATACATCTTGAGTTCAGTGCAAGGTCCTGCATCTGAGTCTGGCCAATACCAGGCACAAATCCAGGCCAGGGGCTGAGTAGGCTGAGAATAGCTTTGAAGAAAGGGACCTGGGTATATTGACTGATGAGAAGCTCACCATGAGCTGTTAGTACCTTCATGCAACCCAGAGGGCAATCATGTGCTGGGCTCCACCAAGTAGAGTGTGGCCAGAAGGGCATGAGAGGGGATTCTCTCCCCTTACTCTGACACCACCTCGAATATGCATCCAGTTCTGGTGTCCCCATCATAGGAAGGACACAGAGCTGTTGGAGCGAGTTGATAGAAGGGCCACAAATATGATCTTCTGCTATGAGGATAGTGTAAGAAAGCTGGAGTTGTTCATCCTAGAGAGGAGAATACTCCAGGGAGGACCTTAGATCTGCCTTTCAATACCTGAAGGAATTCTGCAGGAAGGCTGGAGAGGGGCCTTTCATAAGGGTGTCTAGCAATAGGACAAGAGGGAATTGTTTGAGGCTGAGGGAGAGTAGATTTAGATTGCATCACAGAAAGAAGTTCTTCAGTTTGAAGGTGGTGAGACTGGAATAGGCTGCCCAGGCAGGCTGTGAATGCCTCCTTCGTGTGAGTGTTCAAGGCCAGGTTGGGTGAGGCCTTGAGGAGCTGAGTCTAGTTGAGAGGCATCCCTGGCCGTGGTATAGATGATGTCTGAAGTGCCTCGCAGCCTAAGCCATTCTATGATATATATTTGCTATTACCCCGTAAGAATGCTTTTTCTGCTTCTCCAAAACCAAGAATGTTTGTGCTTGTATCTTGTTATGTGTGGATTGTACTTGGAAAACCTTCAGATATTATAAACTGTCCTTGAAAGATTTGTCTGGTCTAGCTTAGAGCTTTCAGGAGCATCAAAAGTCTAATAGTCAGGTAGGCTATTTGATAGTGCAAAAATAGTAATTGGACTGAAGCACAGAGAAAAATATAGTGTTTTATCCAGTTCAGAGGTTCTTCTACACACACCTAGTATCAGATGTTTCATATCCAAAGGATCTGAGACAAATGAAAGTTTCTCTGATGTGGAAAAGGAGAAAGAATAACAGAAATTATGTTAACTCCCAGACAATACTAAATTTGCCATGATTTTGAATACACAGAAAATGCTTTTGGTTGCCATGAAGCAAAATAATGAAAAAGTCTATAGACAACCTTCTTCATGAGACAAAGTCATACCTTTGAGTATCATGTTTCAATTTTTCTTTCGTTGTTTACATGAAACATTTCAGGAGGTCAAACTAATGACAACTCTTCAACAATTTGCTTTAGAGTTTTTTTTATTTAGTGTCCTACAACTGTGAAATTAGATTTAAAGTTGTGCTTGAATCTTTTTCCTTTTCTTTGGTTTAATATGATAGAAAAGTACTCTGTAGGGTTCTGCTAGTTCTAAATCCAAAGTTAATTTTCTGTGTTGCACAGCTGCTATTTGTTTGTTGTTGTTTGTTGAGCCATTAAGTTTGAAACCTCAGGTCCCACAACCACAGGGATTAATGGCAGAGAGTAACAACATTCCAATGAGATATTTTTTTCCCCCTATAATTCTGTGTTGGAAATATGTTCCACTGAAATCTAACATCTTTCAAATGGAAGTAGTTTTAAGAATGAATTTCAAATTTGGAATGTTATTCCTAGGATGTTACTATGCAAAATAGCATATAAATTATCATGCAGCCCTGAAGGCAAATCCTGTGCTGGGCTGCATCAAGAGAAGTGCAGCTGGCAGGTCAAGAGAGGTGATTCTGCCCTTTTACTCTTCTCTTGTGAGACCCGCACCTTGAATACTGCCTCCAGTTCTGGTGTCCCCATCATAAGGACACAGAGCTGTTGGAGCGAGTCCAGAG
Organism: Dryobates pubescens; assembly: GCF_014839835.1. Classification (NCBI taxonomy): domain Eukaryota; kingdom Metazoa; phylum Chordata; class Aves; order Piciformes; family Picidae; genus Dryobates; species Dryobates pubescens. The sequence goes on from NC_071627.1 coordinate 10,338,882, forward strand.
GAGGGCCACACTTCTGCTGTGTGGATAGCATGAGGGAGCTGGGGTTCAGCCTGGAGAAGAGAAGACTCCAGGGGGACCTTAGAGCTGCCTTCCAATACCTGAAGGGATCCTCCAGGAAGGCTGGAGAGGGACTTTCCACAAGGGTGTCTAGCAACAGGACGAGGGGAAATTGTTTGAGGCTGAGGGAGAGTAGGCTTAGGAAGAAGTACTTCAGTGTGAGCGTGGTGAGACTCTGGAATGGGTTGTCCAGGGAGGTTGTGGATGCCTCCTTAGTGCGGGTGTTCAAGGCCAGGCTGGATGAAGTGTTGAGCAGCCAAGTCTGGTTGAGAAATGTCCCTGCCCATGGTGGGGAGGTTGGAGAAGATGATCTCTGAGGTCTCTTCCAACCTAAGCCCTTCTGTCATTCTATGATGATCCAAGTAATAACAGAAATTGTGAAAAATAAGTATTCTGGTGCAGCTGAAATGTTATCATTAGGCTGGTATGCTTACTGTTCTCAGATTATCAAAGTCATCAACACTTCAGTCAGTCACTTAAACTCTGGTGTTAAACCTCATCCTCTGTTTTCACAGACCTCTTTTCATCCTCTTACATAGCTGCTTGCACCTTTCTTGTTAGAATTTTTTTTTCTTTGGTATAAAGATTATTTGCTGGAGCAGAAGAGCTCCATTTTGTCTTGTTCAGCTCATACTTCTGTCAGCTTAATTAATGAGTCTTTACATGTCTGTAAAAGTAAAAGAAGTTACAGTCCTTATGATACTCAGTTTTACATGGAAGAGACCTTGTATAAGATCAAATTCTCATTGCAAAAGGGATATTGGCAATTTTCCTGATGAAGCATTATGTCTGCTGCATAATATGAGTTCAAATATAGCTGAAGAGGTCTTAAGAGGCAGTCCTGTCTACTTGTGGAGGTAGAGGACGTGAGCGCTGTCAAAAGACCTTAAGTTGTAGTGGTGTCGTTTCTACACTTACCCATTCTGCTTCACCTTAACATTGTGGTGTTAATATTATCAGGGATTGCTCTTCTATATATTAAATACAAAGCAAACTGAATGAAAATTCAGCAAAGAATTTGTAACTTAAATGGGAACCAGCTAATGTGCCTGTGATGCTTGTATTTCAGATTCAGTGCAAGACTGCCCACGTAATTGCCATGGGAATGGCGAGTGTGTATCAGGTGTTTGCCACTGTTTTCCAGGATTCCATGGAGCAGATTGTGCTAAAGGTATCATTTTCCCTATGTTTACAAATAACCCCAGTGTGTGCTTGTGATGTATGGATCTACAGTGCCTGCTAGTTAGCATGGGTCCAAGCTAGATTCAAATAAATCAATATGCAGTTTTTTTCTTAGATCTCTTAGTTGAATACAATGAGGTGGAAGCACTTCTACATTAGCTATGAGCTTGCATAACTACATATTTTTGTGTGTCAAAGGTAGTAGGCAGAAATGGCAGAAAATATTTATTTTCTCTAAAGGTGGATGAAATATCCAATAATCGTTTCTGATTAACTGGTCTGCAACAGAAGACTAATTCTCTTCATCAACAGCATGTAATGTATATTCTGGCTCAGCTGAGCCTTGCTTCTAGTACAGAGCATCTTTCTTGTATGTACAATTACTCTTTGACCAAAGGAAACATGCCTTTTTGTTTTTAGGAAAAGCAGCAGAACATGCTGATGTCTTAAACGAACCCTTTTCTTACATGTTGAGTGTAAATTTCAGCAACTCAAGCTGGGAAGTGCATGATTATCAAGAATTAAACAACAATCTAAAAGATGTCTATGGATTGATAGTATGAGTTTACAAAGCTTTTCTGAGAGTTGGGGATAGTGGTCATAGGGAAAAGATTCATAAAGGAGGACCTCTTTAGTGTATACAGCTAGTAGCACATATAATGTCTAAAATCAATGACTTGCTTGTATTCCCTGCTGTTCCTGAGCAGTCATAACATTCTAGTTTGCTTCTTTCTCAGTTTGTGTGAGGTTTAGGCACACTGTCAGTATCATATGTTTACAATTTTGGGTTGTTAGCTGTTCAAAGGAGGAAAGCCTGATGTTTGAAAGCTTTTTGAAATACCTTGAAGGGGTGCAGAAATGTGCTCATTTCTTTTTAGACTCCTGATGCAGTGCTGAGGACAGTTTGTGCTCCACCTTTCACTGGTGTAGCAGGGTGGCAGCCAGCATACCGATGCATGTCTATGAAACACTCCTTGAATAGCAGTTATAGTTGTACTAGAGTGCGTAATTTCCATTTTGTGTCTCCATATTTGGCTCTTCAAGGTGCCCCACAACAATAACAACAACAAAAAATTACCCCAGTGGCCTTCAAACGCTAATGATATTATTTCAGCAGTAGCCCTACTCATTTGAAAGAATACTTCAAAATACAGCATGCATGTTGTTTGATTACCTGAGAAATTAAGACACTTCACAAATACACAGAAGAGTTATCTGTATATTACCAAGTAAATGGTGTGATAATGTGTGCTATAAACCCACATTGACAGTTGTATGCGTTTCTGTGGTGTTAACCTGTGAAAGTATGCATGCAGTGACCATGTGCTTCACTGCCCCTCTTCGCACATACACAGCCATTAAATCAACTCATTTGCATTTAGAGTTGTGGAGCAATGCTACATTTTGTACTGAACCTCTGTGTAACACTGCAGTCTGTGTTAATGCTAGAAAACACTTTCTTTGGGCTATGTCAGGTAAAGAGCTTTTTTTTATAGGGTACTTGTCAAACTCTGTCAGGCTTCTCCTGTCCGTCAGTACATTCCTTTTCCTTCCTGCTTTGTCCTTTCTGTGTTGTCTCTTCCTTCTCAAAAGCAGAAATGGTTTCTCAGAAGCTTCTTTCAACTCACTTACTGTTTTCTTGTCACACATCATGGTATTTCTAAAGAAGAGAGCAGCTTGAAAAATGACCTAAAATGACAAAATGGGTGTATTGACAGAATCTTCATGTTTCTGTACGAGCACAGAGCTGCACATCTTTATGCTCTGACACAGACCCAGAAGTGTTACGCTGGGTTAGGGTGTAAGGAGTGTATGCCTCGCCCATTGCACAGGCATTGGGAGATGCCCCTTCTCATGTCCACAGATTTTTTTCTGCTTACTTGAGTACTGATTATATGTGAGAGCAGTTTCAGAAGATAGAAATCAAATTTGGGATTGTATGCATGGTGAAACAGAGTAAAACGAGTTTTTGTGAATATATGTATGGACACATGTTTAATATACATATAGTGTAATTTTAAATTTATATTTAAGTGTGGAAATAGATTTGTTTTCTATGTGATTAAAAAAAATATTTCCCTAGCAACACATCTTTCAATGTCTCAGTTCTCCACTATAAAATAAATTGAGGCAAGACTCAAACAGAGAATTGTGGAAAAAAGGCGAACAAGCTCCTCCAATGGCTTTTAGAGTTTGATTTGTGGAATAACATGGAAGTCTAAGAACTTCACATTGGCTGAAACGCAAGTTTGATAGATATGAGGTGTGCTTCTTTGTAGCAAGCCTGATCTTGAGGGCATCAGAGACAACGAATCTTGAGAGGAGTGATCTGCAAACTATTTGCAGACAGAGCAGACGTACTCCCTCTTTTATTGTACTCCATCCATGGACTTCTAAGAGATAAAAACGAAGGAAAATCTATGAGAGGTGACACATACTTGACTTCAAACTCATTACCTCCAGGAAAATACCATGAAAATTATTAGAGACAAGCTGTTGTCCCAACCCACAGGCTTAAATACACTTTCATGGCCTGATTGAAGTGGAGGAAATTTCACCCTGTGAAACTCTTACAAAAAAAAATGATGGGGGAAGGGGGAAAGTGGGGGGTGTTATTTTCTATTTCTCAACTGTATCTACTCAAATAACTTAGGTAGCCAGTATCAACAGATTTAATCCATCCTTGGTCAAGCAAAATTCCATTTGGAGTTTAACCTGATTAAGAATTCCATCTAACACACAACAAAGGTAATGGTACAGTTTAATCTCAAGTGGATAAAGTCTGTATCCTGATAAAGAAAATGTGTATGGTAAAAGGCAGTGGAAGAATTGCTGTAAATTGAACTTCACTGTGAGGTTCTTTCTGTCCACAGTTATCTGTAGGAATTATTGGCAAGAAGTGATGCTATGGCCAAGGATCAATTAAAGAATCAATCATGCAGCTGTGATTGTTAGTTTGGTGTGTTGTCACTTTTTTATATTCATCTCTATTTTTCTGTAACCTCTGTGACATGACCACCCAAGTATATCAAGATGTCCTTCTTACTTAGTGTTCCCACTGTTAATGTCTGATAATAGTTTGGTCTTTCAGCTGCCAAGTTCTGTGGTAAATCTGCAAGGAGGCATCCTTCATCGTGTTCTGCTTTTCACCCTTTGTAGAGTTCAGTGTTGCAATGAGCTGAGTTCCTAGAAAAGACTCAGATGTTGCTATAAATTTGTTTAATCTCATCATATATTTCAAGGGCACGCAGGTCTTCCACTTGTTTAAAAGAAATACTCCCAAAGACACTGTCATGCACTGTTTTGCAAATGTGCTCAGAGCCTCCTTTAATTTTGTGTTACGACACTAGGATTCGCCTCAGAAGCACATTCAGTTATTCTGAAAAGTTGAAGTGAGGTACCATCACGTGGGATTTCTGCTGATGTGATGAGAATAGCCCATAAAGAGATAATGTCCAGTTTGCAAAAGAAGGAAAAAAATCGTGTCAGATAGCCCATGTTAGCTGCCATCATGTTGCCATTTAGCAGATACTTGTAGCTGATTGTTCAATGTATTAGAAACATGTTAATATTTTAGCGCAAATGATTTGAAGGCTTTGGGATTTTTTCAAACCAAAACTTTGTACCATGTTTGATCAGTTAATTTTTTTAATATGGTTTTAAGAACTCTAATAATTCAGATTTATGTTATTGGCAATTTCTTTTGCTGTTCTCCTTGTGTGGGTTTTTCATTATTTTATTTTCATTCTGTTTGTTTTTGGCTTACTGGCAAAGGACGGCGCCACTTTAATAAGTATAAAAAGAAGGGTAGGTTTTTTTAACATTTCTTTTCATTTCTTTTGCAAAATCTATTTAGTTTAAAACAGTTACTGAGATGTAAGGTGTAGTCTATCTCTTTTGAAATTTATTCTAATGGATTTGCTGTTTCTCATGATTGCCTGCACCTCAATATGAGTTCCTGCCACTGCCATTTTCTTTGTTATGTGTGTGCTGTTAATCTCTGCATAAAAATGTAAAAAGCTGTCACTTATTAGGTAAGTAAGGTATAATTGCTAGGAGTAGCAACTCCTGCTTTTTCTCAGATGTTATTCAAATCTCAGCTGTTTGGAACTCTTCTTGCTCTGAGGTTATTCAGAGGCTTATTGCTTGGGCAATAGTGCACAAAGAAGTGGGGCTTTGTCCATTGAATGCTCTGCTTGAAACTATTCTCTTAGTGCCATGTGGAGGATACTCCCAGTGACATAAGAGGTTCTGGGGGTGATTGCAGTGGGGAAAACATGAATTTTGGAGTGCATCTTGCTGAATAATTCAGTACTCAGGTTCATCACTGTAGAGCACATGGCCCACATAAATGTATGGTGTCCAGCTGGCCATGTATAGGAGCTAGTATTTCCTCTCTCTGTAAGGAAAACATTTACCTTCGTAACTCTGCTACAAACATTAGGAATTCAAAGTAGTGTGAATGGAATGGAGATAAATGGGGGGGGGAAATATGATAGGCAGTGTTGCAAAGGCACTAGCAGTGTGACTGTTGTCAGTTTAGGGTAACACAGTAGTAAAAGAAAGTTTTGGAAAGGGTCAGACAGGTGATATCATGTGGACAACAGAGGACAAGTAGGGCTTCCAAAGAAGACAGAGTATGGGAAAGAGCTAAAAATAGTCTTCTAAAAATTTTCCTTTTTTAAAAAAGCAATATGAGTCACAGAGAGATTGAAGTCAGAATTCTAGCAGTGAGCAGTCTGGGGTTAAGTGGTCTGCAAAAGTTCACGTTCCATGTGATAAGAGGAAGGGTCCTGCAACAGGACTGGGAAAGAAGGGCAACAGTGCTGAAGCTGGGTTATCAGGTTAACAACACGATTTTTGTATCACCATTGCATGCAGACATGACTGAAGAAGACTGAATTTATCAATACCGGAGGAAAAGGTGTTGATTTCATGTACATTTTAGTTGCTGAAAGCTAGGGTAAGAATTCTGACAGAGAGATGTAATGCATAACAAATCTGAGTCCAGGAAATGCATGAGTCAAAAATAACATCCAATTTTGAACATTAATGACGGATTGAATGATGGTATTGTCCACTGTGATAGAGCAGGAACGGGGGGGAGGGCTGAGAAGTAGTGGGTTAGGGAGAAAAAAACCCTTTGTTGGCAAATATTTTATGAATTCATAATCCTAGCATGTCTCATCACTTACATCATACTCATAAGAAAGTAAGTTAAAAATAAAAAATTAAGAGGTGTTCTTTTCTTTGGAAGTGCTGCATTCATGACTTGTCACCCACACATATCTCACTTCCTTTTTTGCAGTTCACAAAATTTATCATGTACAGTTTCTCTCTTAGTATCTCTTCCTGGGTGAGTTTGGTTTTGGGGTTTCTGTGTTTATAGGTGTATGTGTGCCAACTTATCTATGTGCTGCTGCAGCAGCACAGCCCTGCCTTGTCACTCAAATCTTTCACAGTGGGTGGAAGCATCATTTTGATACTTGAACAGACAAGGCAGTCTTTGGCAGTCTTCCACTCCAGCAGCTCTCACCTCTCTAACTCAGTACCTTAAAATGCCTTTGTTATAAATGTTCTTCTCATTTTCCAACTCTCATCTTTTATTGCAGACTTTTTGCATTTCTGACAAACTGATCATGTCCTCACTTGCCTTCCAAGGAGTTATGTGTACAGGGCAGTGCTTTGCTGTCTGCCCTCAGTTTTCTTAGTTTTATAGAACTTCACTGAAATCTGACAATGGTTTTGTGCTATCCACTGTGCCTAAATAATTGCAGAATAAATAAATGGGCATGAAACCTATTTTGTCTATGGTTGACAGTCATTACCATGTATCAGCTGCTACCTTGCCTGCATGGAATGAGGTAGTAGCCTTGATCTAGTGTCAAGTAGACAAGTAAAGCCAACACAAAATCCACCACTCTTAGCTCTTTCTAATGGGCAATTTAAACATGAGCCAAGAACTGAAAGGGTCACAGGCTGAATTCTTTGTGATTGTTAGTGGTCATGGCTCCAAAATAGGTTCAAGGTGTGCAGTCAGTGATGTGCAAAGGAACTGAATTCAGGAACCATTGTTTCTAGTCTGCAGCTTTCCTCATCAATCCTCATGAACTCTGTTGGAGATTAGAGGTAAACAATAGCACTGGAGAGTCTGGATTCCAGAATTCTACAACAGATACTTTGTTAAATTTCTTTTACAACACAAGTCATTTAGCATCCTAACATTTCATTAGTCTTTAAAACTATGAACCTCTCCCTGTAGTACATTGTTGATTAAATGTGAGGATTAGCAGATGTTGGCAAGATGTACTGAGGTTACTCCCTAGCCTGTGCTGGTCTAGAATTGGAGCTTCAGGTGTTTTGTGTTCATTGTAAACAATGGTGACAAAGTTGAAATGGGATGCAGGAGCTACTTTTGGCACTGTAAATATTTGGGAAAACAATCTTTAAAATGTGGCTTTCAACAAGCAAGCTAGTAACTTCTCGTTGTTCTTAGAAATCTTAATGGTTTCTGCTGATTCCAGTGTTGAATTGAGGGTTATAGAGAAATTATCTGCAGGAGAGCTTATCCCAAATAATTTCAAGCGGAGATGCTCCTGTTGTTTAAAAGCACGTCTTGCTTTCTGTTTGTTCTAATAGTGCCTTTACAGGCCAGCAAAGAAAGCTTTACATTTTTAAAAGGTATTTATTTATCATTGTTAAATGTGCTCAATACTTGCACATAGTATAGCAATTTAATTAGCTTTTGTTTCCTGTATTAAGCTGCCAGTAAGCATACAGCCAAATTTGTGCCTATGGGTTGCATTACCCTCTCTCATGTTTCTAAATTCGTGTTGCAGCCTATGAACTTGAAATTATGTATGACTCCTTTTCCCAAATTGCTTGCAGGATGGTGGTACAGCTTAAAGGTGGACTTGTTTCTGTAGGAGAAAATTTCTTAGGCAAAGCTAAGAGGATTAAGAAACAAATGGGGAGTGCTGAGGAATTCAGTAATGAAGGAAGTGACTCACTGAGACAAGTTGCCAATGCCACTGTTGGACAAAATGCTAGGTAAAAAGAAAAAGAGGGCATGTAATAATTCTGATTCCCCGATCGCAGTGAACAGTGGTGCATCTTGATCTGATCACTTATTACGCAGCCTGGGGAAATTCCACAGGCAAAGCCACAGGCAGTATGGCTGCTGAGGCCCACAAACTGCAACCAAGTTTTACTTGCTTTGTATGATAAGGAAGTTTGCTTTGCTTATGTCCAAGATGGAAAGCATATGGAAGAACAGTAAAATCATATTAATGGATTTTTCTTCAAGAGCAGTATAGTAGTGTTTTCATACTTAATAAAAGCTGAGCACATTCCCTTGATCTGTCACAGCTGCTTTTTCATTTTATCTCCCATTCTTACACATGTGCAACAGCAACATATCTATTGCCACAAATATTTTGTGTTCCAATGGGATTCCAACAAATTAAGTATTTCAAAAGGTTCCCAGTGCAGCAAGGAGATAGACATGCATACAAATACATGCACAGCACAAACTGTTGTGCAGATTAGTTTCTGGCTGGCCAAAAATCTCGTCTTACAATGCTTCCAGTGGTGGCTAAGAATCGCTCCACTCTATACTCTGCTGAGCTGAATTGTGCTTGCAGTGATGCATGCTTTGTAATTTGTTTTTGTATTTAATTGGTTAGGTTATTTAATTGTGTTGCAATCTATATTTTGTTGTTAGATTGCATTGTCTCTGCGGAATTCTACTGGCATTTGTTTATTTCATTAAGTTCTATGAGTCTGTCTTTGCAGTAGTGTTGGGATCATCTTGGAGTCCTTGCAATGATGGCAAATGTCATTGAAGCAACTAATATTAAGTAGTATTGTAAATCATTTTGTACAAATGCAGCTGTTAAGAGATCCTTCGACATTTGCCATCCCTGAATAACAGAAACAGCTTTAAATCACAGCTTCAGATTTCAGCATGCAGTGCTATTTTCATATCCGCATTGTATCTAGATTTGAATCTGTAATTTAGATCTTCTCCTGTATTTAGACCCTAGTTGGGTGATATTAAATTCAGTTAGCTGTCATCCCCCCTTATTTTCTCAAACAGAAAGATTTCTAATTCAAATATAGAAAAGTGTTTAAATATCTGTAGCTAATGTGGAAATGTGCAATTAATCATGTTGTGATTTAAATATTTTCTGATAAATTTAACAAGGCAAATAGTATTAACTAAAATGAGACCAGAGCAGCCTGTAGGTGCAATCCGACACCTACTGCATTGCTATTTAGCTAGACACAAACTATTAACAGAGAAGTAACAGTTTCTACCTCATTCCCTGGGAAGGGTGCAAAAGCTTTCCAAAAATATTTGAAGAAATATTCCATATTTTCGTTTCTTTTTCTAGATGAAGAAATGACTCATGCTGTTAGTGCTTCCCTGTTGTGAATCACAACACATATGTTGGGGAGGATAATTGTGGTGTTTGGGTTTTGTGAACTTGAAGCTTCACATCTTTGATTTCTCTCTGGCTCTTTTCATGGAGGTAGCTACTGAAACCTCTAAAATGATTTAGTTTTCCCTTCTTTCTCAGTTTTGCTAGTGCTGAAGTTATCAAGACATACAAATAAAGATCTACTTGCTGGTCTATGACAGTAGACTATTTCAACATCCATTTATTTCCATCCTATCTGTTGGTTGAAAGGAAAATTTATTTCTCAGCATGTTCTTGTAGTTGTACCAACTTCACTACTTATATCTAAAGCAGGAATTTCACAGATCTGATTCCATGTTACTGCTTCCCACAGAAAAAGAGTTTTAGATTGCAAGGAAATGTTTTCAGGACATTTATATCCACCACCTACATCTTCTTCCAATCTCATGTATCATACAGAGAATTGAAAAGAATTCTTCCCTCTCTTTTTTACCCCTGTTTTCAAAAGCATAAATATGTGGCAAACTGATCAGTCACATTCCCCTGTGGGAAACTAGGATCAGGGCAGGGTAGCTTCCATTTCCTTGAGTACATTGATGCATATGAAAAAGAAACTGAACTGTGCTGCTCTTTAATGATGTGGTAAATAGGAAGGACTGCTATAATTGGACTGACTGTAAATCTACTATCTGTAAACCATCTTCATGTACTGCATGGAAGACCGCAGTCTTTAATTTAGGTAGAGATAGTTGGAGAGTTACTGCAGTAGTGGAGGGGGAACAAACAGGCTGGTGAAGTTTTGAATCTAGAATGTACTGACAAGAGAAAGTCCTCAAGACATTTCAACCCTGGCACCGTTGGCTGGTTTTACAAGTGTCTAGCTCAACTCATCCAATCTATAGTTTGTTTTATACCACTTGAAATATCTATTTTATGTTCTGCTATGGCTTTTCCAGGGGAACAGGGACACATTCATCTTTCTTCCTTAGGTATTTTTGGTAGCAGTTTTAAGCAAAGCACTTATCTAATGGCAATACATGCTTTGTAGCAGAGTAAAGGAGGGAACAGCGAGTGTAGTCTTATTGAGATATAAGGTCACACTGAAGGTAAGGATAAAAGCTATGAGCTTTTTGATAAATTTTGGCTAGAGCAAAAGTTTGCTGAGTGTTCAGAAGGATGTAAATATTCATTGTGCAATTAATGATGTTCAGTCACTTCTATAAAAATCCTGCCATTTTTTCCTGTAGAACAGCTTAAGTACTTATTGATTGAGAACTTCTGTAACTCCCAAAATGGAGGCATCCCCATATCTCTACAGGTATTTTAAATGAATTGAATTAATCATAGGCTTAAAAGTCTCTAGTGATCTCCGTTAACTTTCCTGGGTTTAATTAAAACATCTGTGCACTTTTAATTTATCGATTCATCCAACTCATATGTCATGTTTTTAACACACCCCAGCATGCTCTGCATCATTTTTAACCCAATTTCCACTTAACTAAAGCAATTAAATTCACCCCGGATTAATTAAAGCATCCATACTTTAGTGCTTAAGTCAGCGTGTGCTGCTTTCCCCAAATGGTTTCTGAATGTCAGAGATTTGACACACCTGATGGGTTTTTTGTCCTTCTAGAAATTCTTCTGTGAATCTCTTTCTTGCTTACTAATGTGCAGTTTGACAGAGCTAGACAAGGGAGCTTGGTAAGGCTCAGGTTGAGCAACTGAACTAACGGTTGCAGAGCATGAGTACTAAGGATTGCAGGGCTATAAAGGGCTGTACACTTCATCCTAGCACTAACTTGGTGCTCACAAGCATAGAATAACGCTACTATTAAATCATTTAAATTATTTGAGTACTCTTTAGTCAAAGTCAACAATTTTATGGAGTAACTAATAAAGCATATAATGCCAGTACCAGCTAGTCACACTTGACATTCTTCTGCTACTACATGAATTTCTACAAGATGGTTTCTGCTTGAAGAGCATGAGGTCTTCAATATTCTAGAGTTTCCTGTTCTTGACAATATTTCATCCTGATGGAAGTTAGTGATCTTGAAGAGCAGGCAGTCTAGCCAAACACCTTTCTTCCCACCCTTGCAAATATCTGTTTGTGAAACATAAAGAACAAACGAGTGAAGACATTCCTTGATTCATTCACTCTCCCGTGCCAAAATTATTTTCTTGGGGCCCAAGTTTGCTTAGGAGTGGGGCAACTTCTTACCAGGAAAGTAGCATAAAAACAGCATAAGCAAGTAAAAGTGAAACAGCATAAGCCATTGAGTGGTCTTAGAAGTCATTTCAGATTTTCATATATCCATAAAAGAACTCCAGTTACTAGACATGCAGATAATAAGTGAAAGTTGCATCCAACTGATTAAAATAGGTTTAACCAGCAAACATGAAGGAAAGTGTTGTCAGACAAAACAATTGCATTTTGAAACTACAAATGAAACACTCATATGTTTCATGTCTCCGAATGTTTTGAAATATGGGCAGACACTTGATGTGGCAAGGGACGTGATAATATGCTAGGTTTCAGTACTTTTTTTTTTTTTTTTTCCCAGATAATAATAATGTAAAGCCTAGAGTCAACATTTTGGATCAGGTTGTCAGCAATTTCTTAAATAACTGGGATGATTTTCTAAAATGTTTGCAGTTCCTGTAGTTTTAGTGGTTTTGTAGAGTTAAGATTGTTTATATGTAAATAGGTATAAGTTCACTTTAGGAAGTTCTAGGCAAGAACTTGGCTTTTGGAGTGTATCTAAAATTATTCACGGCTTTGGTATACCATTGTAGCAGAATTCAGCTCTAGCATCAGTAAAATACATCTTCACTTGCTTACATATTGATCTAATTTATCCATTGAAGAGAAATTACCATTTACAGACTAAATGTTATATGTATGCCACCAAGATAAAGACATCAAAGAGAAAAACACAAGTACAATGCAAACCTATTTGTATTTTTTAGGTATTCAGAACTAGATGGTTGTAGAAGACACTGGGTTTGGATTTTTCCTTTATTTCTGCTTCAGTTTGGAGCTGACCTGGAATGCATTTATTTGCTTTAGATTAGACTGTCATAAGCAGTAATCCATCTTCTTTATATACTGGCAAAATCATGCAGAATCCCTCAGCAATAGGCACTTAATCTCCGCTAAATGGAACTCCAAGTGTGAGCTATTACAGAGTCTCAATTAATTATCCTCTAGAGGAACCACACCCAGAAGGTTCACCAGTAAGGTTCTTTGGTAAGAAATTTGACCTCTGTCTGTCTTCAGTAGCATTCCCAGTCGTCGGTGAAACAAAGAGCGGCTTGATTTCTATTATGCTACTGTGTGTATTTCATTTTTTTATATAACTAAGACTTTGTGCAAGTCTGTCCAAAGAGAATATTCAAATTGCCCAGTCTGTAGGTCAAGATGACTTTTGAGATACATCTGTAGCATGTTAATATGGTTGTATTGAAGACTTGAAAAACATTTACTCTGTTTGGTGATACATAATCACTTCCCCTAAGCTTAGAGACATTGGGATGACTCTAATGAGCATAGGGAAGAATTCTTGGGGCAAAACCAGACTGAAAAAAAAAAAAATAAGTAAAGGAAATTCTTTTTGATGAGAAGACTCAAATTGTCCCTGCATGTTTGGAAGTAGAACCAAATTTTTGTCTAGCTCCAAGCAAATTTTGAATCAACCTCAACAGGTGCTGTGCATGCTAATATTAGTGAATATCCTCCACTGCTGGGTCATAATAGTTACACTAGACCAGTATGTGACCACACAGAGAGGTGATCCTTCTGCGGTTTTGAAAGTGCATATGCTGTCAGGCACACTTCTTTTCATCTGTGAGATTCAGCAAATGTTTCAGGACTGAAACTCGCTCCTCCTAAACAGGAACATCTGCAGATAAAAATAGTCTTTATTTCTCTTAGGTCTGACAAAGCTTTGTACAGTTCAAAAAGAGTTGAACATACCTTCCATAGGAGTATAAATAGTGTTTCTTCAGAATGGTTTCTTTTTGTGAACATGTTTGTACAAAGGTTGTATTACAGAAGTAAAGCTCTAATGGCTCAGACCATAATTCCATTTTACCCAGCATTTCAGATCTAATGGTGTCATACAACAGATAGATGAGGAAGACTAATAAATTCTACCTGCCTTTGATGCTTCTTCAGTAAATTCTTTTAGTTCTAGAGATAACTTGTGTTAGGGCTTCCTACTGCAGATGGTGTCTTTTTTTTTTATAGTAGCCTTTGTAGATTTTCATTCAATAGATTTGTCTAACTATGTGTTCAGTCAGAGAGTATTCTAGGATTTTTAAGTTTTCAGATTGTCTTGTTAAAATCAGTTGATGGAACGGTTAGTAGCGCACAGGGTGTAAGGGCACTTTAGATGGTGTCTAAGTGCTCTATTACTGCAGCCTTTAACTTGCACTTCAACATGTGGTCCTAATTTTCCTTACTGCTTGCACTGTGGAGAAGCTACCAAATGTGTGTTTTACGTACACCAAGTGGTAGTGAGACTAGGGCATGCAAGCATGATGGATACAACTGTGCTGGTCCTTACTCAAGCAATACCCATCAGGCTTGATACAGTTTACTTCACCTAGAGCAGTGACTTCTCATACCAACCTGCCTCCAGCATCTCGCCATAAAATTCTGTGGGAATATTTTTCTGTTGAAAAATGGTGTCTTGATGTGGAATGACTTTTGCCAGCTTCCCTGAGCTCTGAATAAGCCTGTAGATGGCACAAAGGGAGCTAACCTTCTATGCCCCATCAGAAGATTTACATTTGGATGCAAAACTGAGCTGCCTGCAAAATAAGGCAATATAAGGACAGGGAAGCATTGAGATGTGAGTTCAAAAACCTTTCAAGTCTGCATATTTTTATGCCTGGAAAGTCAAATAAAATTCAAGAGAAGTATACCATTTTTTGTTTCATGAGGACAAACTGAAAAAAGTCTGCAGTAGAGAAATGACAGTCCAGATTCTAGTGGTATAGGACTCTCTCTGCACCAGGAACTAAGACAGAAATCTGCCTTCAAATCCTGTTTGGAACTTCGAGTAGCAGGGGAAGGCCTCTCAATCAAGCAGCTGTGTAACTAAACCAAGTTCTGCAACAGCCTCCAAGAGTTTGACTCCTCAGACACCCTTTAATGGTTTCTTGCTATGCTGTAGAAGCATGTGCACACCTCTGGTGAGTATGTCCATGTAAATACCATAAGGATGGGTGAAAGGCATGTGTACACGGGCTGTAGCTGGGACACCTATGTGTTAATTGTCACTGGTCAAAACAATGGCCTTTAATGCCACACCATTTGGGCATTACCTGTTACCATCTCCCTTCCTAGTCCATGTGTCCAAGCTCTTATCAAATGGTCTTCCCTCATGCATCAAGGAAAGTTAACATTATTCCAAAATACCTATCCAAAGATAACCTTTATAGAGACAACTCTTAGTGGGATGTTTGGCCAGTCTTTCGTGCTCAATTAATGCTTTTAAATGTGTGCAGCCTACAAGACTCAAAGGTCTGTAATATCCATTGAGTAGCTGAGCCCCATGTTAAGAATTTTGCCTGCTTTTGTTCAAGTGAGGTGAAAGTTCTTCACAGAGAGAGTTGTGGAGTCACTGTCCCTGGAGGTGTTCAAGAGGGGATTGCACTTGGTGCCATGGTCTAGTAGTCATGAGGTCTTGGGTGACAGATTGGACTTGAAGATCTTTGAAGTCTTTTCCCTTTTCCAACCTTGTTGATTCTATGATTCTAAGTACTTGCTAATGGGCAGAATCTCATCACCAAAACTGTTTTTAGGGTTAATACCTGTTATTCGAACTTCACTCAGGACATATACCTTTGTGCTTAGTTTTCTTGTGTGTGGCCATAACTACTCTTCAAGATCTCTGTCTGCTTTTCTGACAGTGCTGCTGTGCAATACACAGTTGTCTTTATGTGATTTACCTGTCCATAGAAATGAGGCGGAGCTTGATTGTTTCATTAAATAAACCAGCCTTCCTTCTCAGTCCTTCAGCAGACTTTGAACAGTCAGCTCCCTCCTGGAATGGGAGCCCTCCACTTCACATAGACTAATTCAGTAGTCCTAGATTGCAAGAACTCCAGATGACTCTCTAGTTATTTGCATGTGAATTGAAGATACCTGGATGTAAAAGTAGAGTGGACTATTTTGCCCTGCAGCTATATGGTTTAGTAATTATGTATGGCAGACCTCGTTAGACTGCTTGCTTCTGTTTTCTGTGGAGAAGCAGCTTGATTCTCTCTGTTTCTCTCACACAGGACACCCTATGAGCTCATAGCAGAAGTATTAATGAAGAACTATTTATTGCAACATTTACAAACCAGCATCTTATAACCTACACTTGCTTGCATTTTTGCTTACATGTTTTTTCTGCTATCTTAGTGGCATAACAGTGTTGGAAATGCCAACCAAGAACCTCTGTCATTTTTCTTACTCTCAAAGTGATATTCCTGTTACAGGGTTTGTAGAATAACCCAAGAGGGGGATATAGATTAAACTTTGTAGCTTTGGATTGCAAGTGTCTTAATCTTCATTTCATCCCTAAGGTTAAATTCCTGAAGCACCAAAGCAGAGTAATGAAATACTGAAAAACTAATGTGGAAGCTCTTTATCTCAAGACTCAGCATCAGCTAATAGTTTTCCCTGTGCTGTGACAGTCTCTGGTGTCCCAGATGTTGAATTTTGAATATTCAGATCAAAACTGGGAGCTAAGAATATCCTTCCCATAGGAAGTTACAAATAGCAGATATACCTCTTTTAGCTGGACGATAATAGTCCATTTCTTGATGATACATAGGGACAAGGAGAGGGGAGAAGTAATCTTACAGCAGGTGAGAGGCACAATATTATCTTACAGGGCACTGTGTTGTTCAAATAGAGTTAATGCCTTTATTTGAGCTTTGAATCCAGAGGAGAGGTTTGCAGAGCACAAGTCATTTCAGGGGCTGAATGCCATGTTGACCTGAAAAAGAACAAAGCAAAAAAAGCTGTTCCTCACTCATATCCAGCTTATAAGCCAACTCTAACATTTTGTATTTAGAACTACTTGAACAAAAGTGATTTGTCTGAAGAAACTCTCTACTGCTTACTGATTCATTTATCTTCCCTGGGACACTTTCTTTCTATGTAGCTTTATCACACCATAGTGAGCAGGTTGAAGGGCAAAAACAACCCCTGTGCTAGCGTGTCCCCGTGCAGCTGGAGAATTCACATTGAGCGTAATGATAATGTTGAGTGTCTTCAATGGCTTGGAAGGATGTGGAGTTTGTATCTAACAATATTACTCCATTCTGTGGTGGACTTGAACAAAGGGACTGACAGCTTAATTACAACATAGAGGACCTAATAGGTGTCTCAGTCTAGAGATGAGGCCCAGATAAAGGGCAGCATCTCTACAATGTGTCAGGGTGTGGAGGGTGTCATCAAGAAACTTGCCACTCATGATTACTCCAGGTCTTCAGGATAAGCTGCCTTCTGTTCACTTACCACCAGGTCCACTACACCATGACAAGTAAAGAGAGCAGGACTGAAGTGATTACCTTTCTCACAGTGACTTGGGAAAACATGTGAATGTCAGCCCAAGCAAGACTTTTAAGTGCAGTGGAATGGAGAGTTATGGACAAAGGAATTGTTCCTGTCCTCATATCCTCATACCCAAAGGGTGGAAGTGGTCCTAGTTTGATCCCTTTCTTTATGGCTCACCTCTATGAGTTGCAGCAGCAGCAGCAGTTCACTTATTTAAGCAGTGAACAGCAGTGCATGCCAGGAAACTGAGACAGATCCTGTGGTATAGCTCATTCAGAAAAAAGGAATAGTCATATAGTATTTCAGGTGCTCTAGTTCAGTGTGTTGTATATTATAGGAGGACATATGATGATGATGTGCAAAAAGACGTAGAACAGACTGTCCCAGAGTGCAGTATGGGCATAGTGAATATTTGTCTGGTTTGTAAGTCAGTCTTACGGTTCAGTAGTGCTAATTCTGAAACCAGCTGCAAAAAACAAAACAGGTAGCACTTGAGCATAAACTTTTTCCCTGAACTCAGTAAAGCACTTGTGAACATCTATCACATATGAAATTAGAAAGTTGCTGTAGTATTAATTGAAATCATTCTCAGCACTCTAAATTTTAGCTACCGTCTCAGGTTACAAATCTGAGTGTGTTTTTTCTGATCTTTTCTTTTTCTTATTTCAACTAAGAAAAGTCTTGGGAAAAGTCTATCCTGAAATGTGGTTTTGCAGCAGATCAATGGGACAGCTAAGATTAATAAGGGTTACAGGACTGAGCAGTGAAGAAGTTGTATAACTGGACAATTACACATTTCTTTGTAAGAAATCAATTACTTGGGTTCTTCTTGATCATTTGGGTTAAAGGGGTAATAGAAGCAAGAAGACATTAGGACCTTTTTGTGATTAATAGTGGCTTTTGAGTATATTTTTGGCAGTGTAAAACTAGCTGTTAGTTTCTAATTACTTTGAAGGGTGAAAAGAGAGGGAAACCCTTTTCGGTCTTTATCAAACTTTGTCAGTGAAAGAGCACCTTTTTTCAAAGATCCACTTCATTACTCCCATTTTCTGTTATTCCTCTGTTATTTTTTCCATTTCTCTGACTGATGACCACACGCTCAGTCTTTGGCAGGCTTGTAAGCTCACAGATTGCCGTGATCACATGGGAGATACAGCCATACAGGAGTGTGAATATGCCTTAGTGTAACATTTATATGCAGCTGGCTTTTAATAAACTACTTGTTTCTTTCCATTGCTGTGCATATAGACAGCATCCTATTCCTGGCATCTAAGACAGGCTGACTACCTTTATTATTCACAGTCTTCACTTCATTTGCATAAATGAATATTTGCTCAGAATGTGTCTTACCTCCTTAATAATACAAGAGTGAGGGATAAGGGTTAATGGCGCATTCTTGCCAACGCACACAGGGTAATAGTAGTCACTCTGGGATCTGGGAAAACAAGGTTCAACAGAGATGTTGGTGGCAAGGTGCATTTGTTGTAGATGAAAGCTTGTGTTATTCCTGTGTTGAACATTCTTACATTGAAATAAATAAGTCAAAGGGCTTAAAAACTTTGGGGGGGTATTACATTAAATTGTTATGGAAGAAGAAAGATGCTGTACAATAAAATGTTCTGAGGACTGAACGTTTTGTGTTCTGCTGTCTGTGAAAATTGTGTTACCTAGTTAGAAGAAAGCAGAGTAATGTCAGACTCAAAACTGTTCGTGTTACTCCATTAGTTATCCCAAACATCATCAACAGTCTGTGAAGAGTAGCAGTTGTGTTCAGAATGCCCAACACTCCTTGTTTTATTAAATAACCAAATTATTTATTTGGGAGATGAAGAGCTGTACTACAAGTTATCTTAGATCTTTTTCCCCTAGAAAATGAACTGCTTAAATACATGTATCAATATTTGGTAGTGGGTTTTTAATGCACTTGTAGATAAATACATGTATGACCCTGCTTGTTTTTCTTTCATTGAATTTTCCAGCCGCCTGCCCAGTTCTGTGCAGTGGCAACGGTCAGTACTCTAAAGGCACCTGCTTATGCTACAGTGGCTGGAAAGGTCCAGAATGTGACGTACCCATCAGCCAGTGTATCGATCCCTCATGTGGAGGTCACGGTTCCTGCATCGAAGGGAACTGTGTCTGTTCTGTTGGCTATAAAGGAGAAAACTGTGAAGAAGGTAGGACTTTTTTTTTCTCTGTTGTGAATTCGGTGACTGGATTTTGGAGTTATTTAATGGATAGGGGAGCAGGAAAAGAAAGAACAGGATAAAAATTTAAATGTAAAACTGCTGTATCAGATAATTGTAAAGTGGGGTCAAAATGTAGTCCATTGCGATTTTACTAACAGCACAGTTTGGACAAAATTTGTGGTCCTCTGTATGCATTGTTGTGCAGTATGAATAGTAAACCTGAATAGTTCCTTTGTTGAAGAGTGAAGTCTTTTCTTATGGATTGTATTTATTGAACAATTTGGATGTGAAATACAGAGGATAAAGGAGTAGTGGTAGACAAAGTTGTATAGCTACAGCTTCACACAAAGCAAACGTATCAGTCACTATTAAGACAGGGGTTGATGAAACAAATTTGAAAGACTTAGGTATCCATGTTACCTACAGACTTAATGCTGGGCAAATTACTCCTGTTAAGCTGCAATCATATGGGATTAAAGAAGGGTAGATGGCGCACACAAACAATAACTTTCCTTGGGATGCAGAAAAGCTCGTCATGCTGAAAGCATCCAATTCCTTGTGTATGCAGAATAAGCAAATTTAACAAAATAACCTATGCAAAGTGTGGTCATGGATTAAGCTCAATATTGGTTTTATTCGGTGTTTTCTCTTAGCATGCATAAGATAAATTGGACTGCTGCTCTTTTAGAATATATTAGTATGGTTAAAAAAAGGAATTTAACTCTCCAAATCATTGCTAGATAGACAACTCAGCATACTTTGCACATCCTCAGAGCAGTGAAAATTCAAGCTACTATATGATGACATTCCAGAGCTTATTAGTCTTCCAAAGGTAGAAGCAGTTTGGGGACTAAAGTGCTGGGACTGGAGCTTTGTGGGTTTAGGACTAAAGAGTCTCTGTGCAGTATTTTGAGTGAGATGCAGAGCTGTCCACTACACATATCAGTTTTTATCTTACCCTGCAGCAAACAGCTGTTTCTCCCATCAGAGAACAAAGGGAAGAAAACTACAGGGACCTAGACCACTAAGGGGTTTATTTTTCTGGTATGAAGCGCAGTCATTGCCTTTAGGTCAAGATTTTACAGCAGTCTGAATGAACTTATTTACTAAAATTAAAAACAAACAAACAAGGATTCTTGCTAGTGGGTCTGCCAACGCTACAACTGTTTGTTCAATTTGTCCCTGTCATCTGCTTCCAAGAAAATTTCACAGCACTGGTTATTGAAGCTCTAATCTAGAGCTCAGTTGAAGTCAGTCGAAGTTTTCCATTGGTTTTAAACAGGTTATGTTTTAAGCGACACTCACAAAATTCTATAATGTCCTTTTTGTTTGCTGGAATTGATAGGTCTCAGTTCACCCTGAGTGTATGATTACAGGAAATGTGCAAAAATTATCTGAAATGCCTTGCTAGCATTCTCACTGAAATCAAAGAAGGGAAAAAAATGTCCTTAATGTACTCTACAACATCCAGTCCGTTCCCCAGGACTGCAGACAGATCTCTTTCTGGTACTAACCACAATCATTTTCTTGGTCTTACTAAGTTATGTAAATTCCATCATGTTTTGTGTTGTAGAAATGCTCCTGTTTTCAGACTGTAGTAGATGGCCAAAAATGAGGTTTCTTTCATTAGATTCTATAAATTTTAGACAGTGAGTGTTCCTCCCTCATCTTAATTGTAATTTCCAGCTACTTGCAAGGAACTCTCTACTATCAGTTGATTAGAATGGTGCAGTGTATTTGGGCTAGACATCTGGAACTCTCTAGCACTCCTATAAGGGAAATGGACTCTTGGGGTGCTTAACTCAGCTTAACGTAAGGAGAATGTTTGAAATGGGTGAAACAAACACGTCACTAACTCCAGAGTAGTTGACAGAACAAGCTAGTGTGTATCTTTTTGCAGAGATGTTCATGTTAACACCATTCAGGATTGGAAACTCTGCAAAATGCTGTCAGTCTACACAGCTTTGGGGGAGGTGAATTACTGTATGAGGTGAAAGGACATATGGATGAGGCTCTGGCCAGCCTGATCTAGTGTGGTGTGTCCCTGCCCATGGCAGTGGGCTTGGAACCAGATGATCCTTGTGGTCCCTTCCAACCCTGACTGATACTATGATACAATGATCTGATTGTATCTAAAGTTTTTGCGCTAATTCAAAATCTGCCATTCTGATGGTAGAATGATGCAAATAAATCTACCTGTATTTATATATAACAGATGAACTCTCCTCTAGTGATTTGAGCATCCAAAAGGAGTGGCAAAGGTTGATTCATTTGCTATCTCCCAACTAGACTATTGAATTGGAGCAAGTGGGTCAGCAATTTTTTTAGTTTCCCTTGGCTTATTTTTTTCTAATATTTATCATGGTCATATTGTTCAAATTACCTGAAATGAAAGTGGCATCAAAATCAATATTTGTGATTCACAATTTTTGCAGCATAAACATTGTTCTATTAACAAATTTGCACACAAGATGAAGTGGCATATTTGTCAGGTTTCATTCAATCTGGTTTGGGGGGAGACAAGTGAAATTGCCAAATTCGGTTAAGTTAAGGGTGGTTTTCTTGTCAGCTTCATGGTCGAGTCATTTTTCAATGGCATTTAACTTCGTAAGTGTAATTCATGGCTCTTCGGGGGCTTTATGATACATATTGTTCAGAAAACTCCTTGACCTCCTTTTTTGTCCTTAGGGATATAAATTGCTTTCAGTACCTTTTTTATCAAATCTACAGAGAGCCCAATACTAAATGAGCTCTAATGATCTGAGCTGCCGAGGGGCTGTGAGTTCTAAGTCTGGTGTACTAGCTTGCTAAGGTGCATTTGCCTTTGTTTAAACACCAAAGAAGCTCTGTTTATAAATCCTTATTAAATACCATTGTAAACCCTTACAAAGTCCTGGGACCAGAACCTTGGCAGCCTAAGTCAGTGCAATCATGTTACACTAATTTTAGCAGCTGATGATCTGGCCCGAGATGATAACTCCTCAGAGCATATATTAAAATAGACAAGATTTGAGTTCAAAGTAAAAGCTCTCTTCAAATTAAACTCTGAAAGTTATTACTTACCCATAAGATAGAACAAAAAAACAAACAAAAATAAAGGAGAAAGGCGGTTAGTATGTTACTCTATACAGCAAGGGAGAATGAGAGCTTAAAGGTAGGCTTATTCTGTAGAAATAGGTCTCAGCTGCATGAATACTGTAATTCAGGATAGAGGGAAGACAGTTTATGTAGCAGAAGGTGGTGCTTTTCATATGCTCTACATTGCTTTCATTGCACTGGAGAAGGAAGATGATACATTTCTGACATGGAGAGTGTGTTAGGACTCATCAATATCACCTAAAGTTAGCAACCCTGCCACATACAATGTGTTTATTGAGTTCAACAGAAATAGTAAGAAAGACATATTCTCAACTTTGGGTAGTTTCTAATTTTGTTACACACCAAGAAGGTACAACAGGACAGGACAGGCATTCTGGCTAGTTTAAAACCAATTATGAGTTTATCAAATCTTAACTGAACTGAACCACAAAACAGTCTTGCTTTATCTATAAATACAATCTTGGTTTACCTATAAATATGAAATTGCATTATTATAGTTTCATGTCCAATTAACTAAGCATTAAATCTTACTGGGGAAAAAAAGAAAGGAAAAGGAAAACCCTATGGCCAGTAATAATTACAATGAAAGCCTTATAAGAAATTTTACACTAATTTATTCCTATAACCTGAACTAAGATCAAAACTACTCTGATAACTCATGGTATTGCATCTCTACATAGGCCTGCCTCAATCATCTCTGTTGTATCTAATCTTCATACTTTAAATGTTCTGCAACTACATATAATAATTTGACAAGACTCCCTGTTTATACAAAAGTTGGGATTTGAAAGATCAAGTATTGTTCACGTGAGGCAGAGTGAAAATGTCTCTACCTTATTTTAGAAGGATCGATTTAGAAAAGATGAGAGACAAATCACTTTCATTATACGCTCAGATCTTCCTGGAGCTGCAGAAGAGAATGCCAATCATTCTTGGTCCTTTGTCTTGAGCTAATACATACCAGGGATGAGATGAATTCATTTTATTTGGGACATAAATTTGACCTTGACCCTCAATTCCACAGCAAAAGGCAGTAGGTAGAAGCTCTATGATAGTATTTGAGGTAGAGCAGAGTATACTTAAAACAAATTCATAATAGAAGATGAAAATTTGGAAAATGGTAATGTTACTGAGAGAGTTTATTTGAAAGAGAGCTGATAACATTCCTTTATTTATTAGGACTAAAATAACAATGGGAGTTTCATTGCAGGATTTTCCATCGCAACTGTTTTCACTTTCTGATTCTGGTTCAGGATTGAGAAAAGATGAAATCCACCTCTATGCTGTTTTTAAGTGATTTCTCGAAGAGAAATTATGTAGCGGTTAGAATCAGGGTTGAAGTAACTAGGAGGCTCAGTTTCACACCTCAGCTACTAGTGGGCCATGAATCCAGTGTTCAGAAGTGCCTGAATAATTTAGGAGTCTAAACAAATCTGAAAGCCACTGATATTTTGCCTTCTAGGTACTTAGAGTAGATTTCCTGATGTTATTCTCACAATGCTCCAGCATCTGAGCAGTAATAACAGCAGTGTTGATGAAGATATTCCATATAAAATGGCCATTTTAAAGTGCAGTTCATTCAGATTCTTCTTATTATTATTTGTTTATTTAAATATAGTACAGGAGTCACTGAAACTTCAGTGCATTTCAGAAGAAATGTCCCCAGGTGTAGGCTTATATGTGGAATTCTTCTTTATACATATCTCTAAGTATTAAATAAGTCTTTGTATTTCTTCACTACAGCATTCCTGCAGCAAGCGCTCATTGTTCAGTCACACCCTGCTTTATTTAAGGCTAAAATAAAACACAAATCACTTCACACTTTCTCATTCTCGGACTAGATGTTAATGTGTTTTGAAGGACTACATCAATTAGCTTTATGCAGCACAGTGATATAAACTTTTCAGAGCATGCACCTACCTGTTTTCCAAACATCCTATTGTGTGCATTGGTTTTGTTTTCTTCTGTAGTTGATTGCTTAGATCCTACATGTTCCAACCATGGAGTCTGTGTGAATGGAGAATGTCTCTGCAGCCCAGGTTGGGGTGGAATAAACTGTGAGCTTCCCAGAGCCCAGTGTCCAGACCAGTGTAGTGGGCATGGTACCTACCTGTCAGACACAGGTCTTTGTAGCTGTGATCCCAACTGGATGGGTCCCGACTGCTCCGTTGGTAAGAAAACTATTTTTTCCTGATTTTACAATTAGGTTCCTATTTTGTTAAAATGGTAACATCTGTGACAAGTTTGAAATGAAAATTGTTTAGAAAACTCTCTTTGGAATGTGTTTTGTCCTGTTTAGTCATTCTGGGAAGACATCTGCATGTATCTTACATACTATTTTTTGTGATACTCATTATGTGGGGGACGAGGAGAGTGCAGTCAGGAGTTTTTATTTCCTTCTAAAACTGATCCTCATTTGGACTGAGAAAGTAACTTGAGTACTTCACATCTGTTTCCCTACTGTAAATGAAAACTTTCAGCATTTGTAAATTTATTTCTAACATTTGAGGAATGGAAAACACTACAATTAAGTACATTTGGGGGGCTTGCTTTACTGCACATCAAGAAACTGCTCATTTATGAAGAACAAAAGACAGAAAAATCTCTGTGCAAATAAAGAATATTTGTCTCTTTTCAGTTGGACTATTAGAAAAAAAGGCAGAAGACATTGAAATATAGGCACATACTTGGTTATTCTAACAGAAGGAGATAAAAGGGGGGGGGGGGGGTGGACCAGTTTTGACAAGACAGCAAATGTTCAATTTCTGGGAAAAAAATACTGGGAATTTTGCATTTATAATGTAAGCTGAAACTTGAGATGGAGCTGCGGGCCATAAGCAAGTCTCTCAAAATAATCTTTACAGTTTTCATACTTATTCAGTTATTTCTTTAATGACTTAGAATACCCCACCAGTGAAGCTGTGTATCAGGATGGGGTTTTTGTGCTTAATGCATCAGCAGCCAGGAAAATTCATGAATGAGTTTCACTGTCAGTCTCTTTGATAATGTACAAGGCAAGATCCCTCTGCTTTTCTACAACTTCCACTGGCAGAGAGCTGTAGAAGAATTTTTGGACTGAGACACCGGATAACTGACCATGTTGGTAATAGGATTCCAAAATCTCTCTCTTGAAAGTGTCTTTTAACTGTCACTCCTAGACTTTAAGTGACCCTGAATTGTCACCATGCTCTGCCGAATGAGTTTTAGGTGAGTTTTTGTCTCATTTTTAGCAAATCGGTGTCTGTATCAAAATCACCAGGGGTCCAGATTTGAGCTGCTTCTTCTCCTTCTTCACTGCTGACCGGTATTGAGGAAGCTATCTCAGAAACTTGTTCATAGCTGCATGGAGGATGCAGGTCTACAGCGGTCTGTCCAGCCTACATTAGCAGGTTTTTTAAACAACTTCTTAATGTAATTTTGTTTGGTTTTAAGCAAAAATTAGAGGCTGGACTTAGTCAGAATAGGCACAGGCCAGCTTTTGGCAGCATACAATTTTCAGCCACAGCATACCTGTCCTGCTCACTTTTCCCGTCATGATATGGTTGCTGCTTCTGCTCACTGCCATAAGCTAGCTGTGACCTTTCTTCTTTTCTTCTTCTAGAAGTGTGCTCTGTAGACTGTGGCACTCACGGGGTATGCATTGGCGGAGCGTGTCGCTGTGAAGAAGGGTGGACAGGAGTGGCCTGTGACCAGCGTGTGTGTCACCCCCGTTGTACGGAGCACGGAACTTGTAAAGATGGGAAATGTGAATGCAGAGAGGGCTGGAATGGGGAGCACTGCACCATTGGTAGGCAAACGACAGGCACCGAAACAGGCACATATTGCTTTCTTTTCATAAATCGTAGAAACATAGTTACTGTTGTGTGTTGCAATAGGCTGTTCCTTTAAGGACCCAATGCCTCCAACCATTTCTGACTCCAGATATCTTGGGGGAAATGCAGATGAGATCTTAGAATTATTTTCAATCGCTAATGAACTGGTCTGGAGAGGGGAAAACAAACAAACAGACAATAACAAATTCCGCAGCAAATCAACGTTAGTAAGT
The DNA here is from genome assembly GCF_014839835.1 of Dryobates pubescens. Classification (NCBI taxonomy): domain Eukaryota; kingdom Metazoa; phylum Chordata; class Aves; order Piciformes; family Picidae; genus Dryobates; species Dryobates pubescens. The sequence continues at coordinate 10,365,432 of NC_071627.1, forward strand.
AAAGATGTAACAAATGGTCCATCACGGTATCATCTGAGCCAGGGAATTCAAACTTAACTAAACATTCCTTTGTGTGAATGGCATCTTTTTTAATTTCCTGGTCTGATGCATCAGTGCCCTCCTGCTATTATACATCACATCTGCAACACATCACCATCATCACCACACAGAGCCGGGGTCAAGTTGTGGAGAAATAAGTGTTCCTGGTGTTACAGAAATAGCTCCCTAGCATTCTCCTGTGTTGTGCTGTGACAGTGGGCATGGTGTTTGCATATAGACAATCCCAGCATGGGACGGCCCTGCCAGCAGTGCGGCATGCTGCTGTACCCTTTCCTAATAGCCTGCTGCTCAGTACAGCATTGGTATCATGCAGAGTGCCCTGACTAACACGATTGCATCTCAGCTGTGATGTGTCAGCCTGGGAAGTTCAAAAAGGTTATCCTTACACAAAGCAATGATGTTCTATCCTCTCAGTTACCATGCATGGAAATATATTGTGAAGAGAAATTAATTGTTCCTAAATGATGCTTGCTCTTTGGTCTCTATAAGCCCTCAGGTACTGGAAACAAAGATAAATGTTATTTTCTCTATGCTGTAATCAAAAATGGGAAATTGTGAGTGATCACATCTCTTCTGAGAAGTCTGAGCAAAATTATTGGGAACAAGAATGTGAGATTTAGGCAAGTGTGCTGTTCTCCAAAGGATTTTTGGAGGACTGCAAGGATACCTTGAAAGAAACCTGAGTCCAAATGCCAGGCCATGTGGTTTTAATTATCTTAAAGCAATAAATTTAACCAAAACAAAAAAAGGCATAGGCCATTTGGGACTTTCATGGCAATCAGGGACCCTAATGGGACAGTCCTATTACAAGTGAATTGTTATTTCTTTACTTAAGAGTATGGCGAGATTCTTGCATCCCTCAAGATGGCTTTTTGTTTTTATGTTTGTTTGGTTTTTTCATTCCCCTCTGATTTCTTCTTGGATATGCAAACCATTTCCAATACACACATAAGTTGGAAACTAGAAGTATACTTTTATCGGAAAGAAGAAAAGAAAAAAAAATGTAGGGACATATCTTCTGATGTTGTGGTACTGCATGCTTCCACCACACTACGCTAATATGATTTAAATCAAAGCTTTATGTCACTTTGTGATCAGAGTGGTTTTTTCGTAGTTTCTTTCTGACTTCCATCGTATCAAGCTCTCTCTGCTAAATGAATCCGGGCATTTTGTTTTCATATTAAATACTTCCCAGAGCTCTACAAAATGCCTACTATGTAATTTTATTTTTACTTTTGTTTTATTTTGGTTTTGGTTTGGGTTTTGGTTGGTTTGTTTGTTTGTTTCATTTAATTGTGTACTAATTGCTTATTTTGAAAGTTTCTGCTTTGTGCAAAAAATTGGTTTGCTTTACAGTCTTTTTAGTAATATGCCTGTTTAGAGGTAATTAGTGTATTTAAAGGCTTTGTTACTGTGCAGACAAAAAGGTGCTTTGCACTGATATCTTGAACTCTGAAAATTACAGCTGAGCTAGTGAACTCTGACATGAGATTGTAGTCTAATTTTCAGAGTTGTTGAATTAAGTATTTTCCCTATTATTGATAGGTATAATCAGTTCTTTTAGGAGTATGAGTGATTCTGCTGAAGTGATTAAATACAGCAGGATTTTTTGTTTGGCATGCTTTAGAAAGTTTTCCTTGAAGTTTACTGTGGGTCTGCCTGTGGCAAAGATGAAACTGGGGGGGGAGGGAGGGGAAGGGTTTGTATTTCTAGTTACCATAGATTTAATTTGTGCGGTTATAAGTTGTCTGTTCTGTGCAGCTGTGTATATTCTCGTGACAGGCCTGTATGAGTTCCCACGTGCTTGTACCATGAAAGCCATTTACAAAAGCACAAAGCATGATGCCAGAAATGGAGTCCAGCTCAGAGGGACAGCTCAGCTTGATCACACAGGTTCATGTTACCTGGGGCAGAAAGATAGAGAGTTTGGAGGTTAAGGATGGGTGAAGTAGTTTTCGTCAGTATTTGTGGTGGGGGGAAAAGTTGGTCTAACGCTGACTTAGAACAAATTAATCTTTTATGTGAGCAAAAACACCCATAAACCGATATAAAATCAAAACACATCTCCTTTTGCATGTCTTATCCATTTTCATGTGCTGCATTCACACGGCAGTAAAAAAGAAACCCTGCAGATATCCAGGTTCATTCAGGATAATTGATTCTATTTAATATCAAATTAAGCCTTTTAGACAGTTGACAGAATGCACACTGTTTTGCATTTGGGCATTGAGCAGCTGAGCAGAAGAAATTTCAGAAAAATGAGGTTTCTCTCAGCATTTTAAGAAAAGCACTCTAAAAAGTCTCCCGGAATGCCACTGTTAGCTCAGTGTTAACAACCTGTTCATGTAAAGCAGCTTTTACCTGCGTGCAGCAATAGCACAACAGATAAAAACCTGCAAATGCAAATTTCAAGTTCCACAGATTTTTATAAATCTCTATCCAAACAATGTAAAAATGAAATGAGTGGTGTCTGGGCTTGCTTAAAAGCTGTGTGTAGCAGAGCAGAACTCTACACCAGGCACTACATTTCGCTTTACTGCTTCAGGTAAGAAGAAAAATTGCTTACTGGAGTGATGATAAAGAAAATTAATCTTTTCCCAGTGCAAAAATAGACACGTCAGGATATGTTTATTAAGTGATTACTATTCATTGATTGCAATTATGGAGGAAGTTATAACTAAATAATAGAGGGTAATCTAGATCAGGAAAAAAAAAAATATTGGAAAACTAATAACAAGATGAAAGACCAAGTTGCTAAATCTTGAACCAATTTCATGCCAGAATTTTAAGATGGAGGATTTAGCTTTTCCTTGAATCATCAGTGCTGTTGAAGTGTGCTGTTATAAAATAGATCTGTTACTTTCACTGAAAATAATCTTTTTGCAACTGTTGTGGAGGGTGCTTTTCGTGTAAACTGTCAGGGGAGTGTTCTAAGGACAGCGTGATATATACAGCGATCTTAGCAGTCAAAAATATAATGTAAAAAGTGTAATTCCATCTGTAATTCATGTCCCTGCAGCATAAAATACAACTGCTAAGTCATTGGTAAAAATCTCACTGTGAGACTGCTGAAACCAAGATTTAATCCAAAATATTTACAAGCCAAATTTAAAAGTCTACAAATGTGTCTTGTAGGGTGAGCTCTCACCAGGTTGTCTGTCATATTCCCAAAGCCTTGCTCTTATCTGCCTGTGTCCTACATTAGATGTAGGTTAAGCACTCCTGCCTTCAGACAGAAAGTGGCAAGAGATTGTAGTCAAGGTGATTTGATAATACAGATACTCGACTGTAGATTATGATCTAGACTATTCTTATCTCTTTTGTTCCTTTTTTAATTTTTCAATGCAAATGAGCTATACACCTTTGACAGCCATAAAAGCTAAACCTCCAACTATCCATCTGCTAGGCAAAATACAAGTAAGGGCAATGTGTGCCTCTTTGCAGGTCTGCTTAGAATCACTTAGGCTCAAAAAAGACCCCAAAGATTGAGTCCAGCCATAAATGTAACATTGCTTCCTGTGTCCTTGGTATTGCTTTTGGGAATCTTAACTCCAGAGGTGGATCTCTTTCCCCCACTGAATCCTTGTCCTCTGTACTGAAAATGCCAAATGGTAGGGCATGTTCCTTAGTAAATAAGGAATCTGTGTTAGTCCTAGACCTTGTCTTCTATATTTCCAGGGCCTTAAATAAGAAAGATTTGAAAGAACCTATGTGGTGGGAAATAACCTAAAATTTTCAGACACACAAAGAATATTCTTATTTTCCTGCACATCTTCATGCCCAGGGTGATGAAGGTAAGAAGTTTAAGTTCAGTACAGAAGATTTGGGTTATTTTTTAGGAGAAACCTTGTAACACTAAATTAAAAACTGAGGTAGACTAAGCAAGTTGTGGAATCCTCATTAGTGAAGATTTTAACCATTTAAACAAGTGTCTGTCAGGAGCAGCAAAAAGGTAATTCGTCCTGCCGTGGAGCAGCAATCTGACTAGAAAGTCATTGAACTGCATGAGCTCTCTTCCAGTCTGATTTTTAAATGAGCTTCAAAGGAAGCATTCCTTCAAAGTGCTTTGTTTCATAATGGCTTATGTTAAGAGTTGTATTGTCATAATCTCCTTTAAGAATCTGATGCTCTTAGATGTGGAATTGATCATTTATCCAACCATAGAGACTAATCTGTGTGTTCTATATTTACAGGACAATGGTTTGTCAATTTATATATTGAGCCACTCTGAAACATCCAAACAAAGTGCAAATACTAATCCAGTAGATAAATAATTCAGATCCTCTCCCTTTAGAGCTCTGAGACTCATCCAACTGAACACTACATGGATAGTGTATTCCTTCTGGTTTTGCTTTCAAAAATGTTTACAGACATTTTCTTTCTACTGAGTGTTTGGGGGTAACCATGCCCTTTCCAGCTTTTAGACACATTTATGGGTTCTGTTGACCAGCAGGAAAAACACATACAACAGTAAAGATTTAGACTTTTACCTTACCATGAAGTCAATAA